>NC_143445.1:21300000-23700000 GCF_987193195.1 Phasianus colchicus | reverse complement strand
AGCTTTTGGCAGATCCCAAATTTGTGACACTGTATTTCTATCTCTGACCAGCCAGCGTAAAGCAGTGCATAGCCGCACTGTAATGAATAGAAGGACAAGTGGCTTTGCCAGACCTCTGATGAAGTGTTCGCATTCGATTTTCTCAACTTTGAGACAAGAATCAGGCTGATTTTTTTTGTCCAAGCCTGTTTGTTCATTTTTAGTTGTCAAACAGCAATAGAATGGGTTTCCGGTTATCCCTGGCACTGTGCTGAATAATCCCTTCTATTGGGTTTATCAGGTGCCATCATCAGCCCTCCATCAGGATCTTTTGCTGACATCTCTGAAGGACACTTTCGTATTCTGATCTCTCCAGGGTAAAGCAGTTTGACACCTAATACAGTTCTCAAGGCAGAATGTGTTATGAAGGTGAGATTCTGCAATAACATTTATTCTCTGATTGCCTTTATAAACTCCCAGTGCATCTTAGCCTTTTTATATTTCTGACATATGCACAGGAGATGAAAGTTATCAGTGTGAAGAAACGCAGAAATCATTAAGGATACATACTGTCACAGTGACTGTGATATTTATTCATGCACATCTGGGGGACTTCTGAGGCTTCTGGTATAGCCCAATAGAAATTACAGGGTTGGTGGGTTTTTTAGCATTAATAGTTGTTAAATATGTCAAAGCTACTGAAGGCAGAGGAGCTTCACATAGAGAAATGTATGAGCAGCATGACAGTTGGTGAGACTCATTGATGAATGCTAGTAAGATTGATTGGAAAGAGTTATCTCAACTTCTCATGTGTTGGGGGGCTTTAAATTAATTATGCTTTAACCACTTTGGAGACAGACTTGAGAACAAATTCTTGGAGCCCAAGTAGACGTGGCTGCTCGATAAGAAGGAGAGGAATAGAAAAGTAATCAACATTTTAGCTGTGTACAAAATGAAAAAGTAAGAAACCACAGAAAATATTATTATAATGCCATTAACATAAATCAATTGCATGCTCTCCCCTCAGAATCCATTTTTATTTCTAGTCATCCTATCTCATAAATTCTCTAATAGATGTAAAAAGAGTGCAGAGACTGACAGTGAAAATGATTAGAGATATGTGGAGATTTGTGCACAAGTGGAGGCAGTGAACTGGGACTGCTTAGAGAAGCTTTAGCTTTCATTTGGAGTGTTCCTGAAAGCCAAACACTTTCTATCTTTCTCCTTGGCTTAAAGGAGAGAAAAAAAGGAGTATTTCTGAGTGAGATGTAAATAATGTTCAGTGACCAGGTCTTGGGGTTGTAAAAGAACATGTGCACTGGTGCTTTAATAATTTTGGTGGTTGATTTTAAGCCAAATCCAGCTGGCTTCACTGAAGCAATTAGCCTGATTATTGCCAGAGGGATTCTCACACAATTAAGGTGAGCAACGTTTGATCCTCCTTACAGAAACAACTTGTCTGCACAGAACTGGCTGACAGAGGAGTTAGGGCAGAACAAGAGTGCTAACAGAAACCTTCAAACCCTGATAAAAGCATGGCTTCTTCCAAGGAATTTGGGCAGGCTTATGTGTCTGGGGAAGCTGGGGGAAGCTAAAATCTAACAGCAAGATGTGCATTCTCACATGGAACTGAACTGTTGCTGCTTCCACGGCTTCCCTAAAGGAAGAAACATTTAGTAAGCTCTACCATTGCTATTTATTTAAAAGAGCATCTGAAGTCTTCCAATGTTTTGTTTTGTTTCTTTTTTCCCTCTCCCTGCTATTTCTAAGATACCTTTCAATGTGGTACATAAGTACCATCTGGATATCTGGCTATTGACCAGCAGGCTATGATATGGGAGGCTTTTTAAGTACAGGCAAGCAGAACAGGGAATAGAAAGAGTAGACAAACAGTGAACAGTTTAATGAAGACTGAAGAGGATATTGATGAAATCACTGAGAAAGAGAGTACAGAAATCCATTTGTTGTTCAACATTTGCTGCTCAAAGAACAGGCTAAGCACTTCTATGAACCTCCACAGCATATTTAAGCTTCCTGGAAAGTGTACTTTGCGGGGTAGAATCATAGAATAATTAAGGTTGGAGAAGACCACAAGATCATCTCGTCCAACTGTTGAACCATCATCACCATGCTCACTAAACCATGTCTACTGCACTGACTCCAGAAATGAGTATTCACAAAAGAAGGGAAGGCGCAGCACTCAGCACAGATATGCTGGATTTCAATTAAGGAAGGGAACAGCTCTGAGATCAAGCCAGACCTTCTCCCTCACCCTAAATTCAAGAAATTTAGTTTTTATCTAATTCATAAGAAATGAAGAAATGTTACAAAATGTGAATTGTCTTTTTTTATTGACCTTAAGAGTTTCTGAATACACTACTGCAGGGTTTTAATGTGAACAAACTGATATTTACTTATTCAAACTCACTCAGGTCAGTGGACTTCCTGCATATGATAGTACTGTTCCCCATGTGGTGTCCAGCAGGTGATGATGTTGCAGCCTGGCAGAGTAACACTGCTAAAAAAACTCCTGCTGTCAATTACTGGGAGTTTTCTTTCAACTCTGATAATTTTGGAGGTGAATTATGACTTGTGGAGCTGCAACAGAATCTTGCAAGTTCTGTGATGGCTTTTGACAGCCCCATCCCAGCAGGGAAAGACTCCTTGCTCAAAATCTATCAACCTCTTCATCACAGGGGAGAAATGAAAAAGAAATCTGCCTAGAAGCTCAAACCAAGTTTGAGTGGGGATTCTCTCCAACTGAGCTGAGTCACTGCAGTCATCTTTACATGACAAGCATATTCATTTGGGGAACCATCTAAAGGCAGGTGCCCGTAACAAAGACATCCCGTTCACGCTTAATGCACCAGATAAATTGTCTTAAAATGTGGAGTTATTTTATGAGTTCTTGAATAAGTGCACTCATATATACATCTCTGAAGTGATTTTTAATTAATTGCTTTCAGTCCTTTTCTTTTTGAAAAATTAGAACAATGAAGGAATAGACTGGCTATGGAGTTTGGCCGAAGAAAGATTATACTAATCCACTTAAAATATGATTAAAACAGCAAGCAAGAAGAGATAAAAGCATTTTTTTCAAAACTCGTTTACCTGTGACAAAATCCCTCCATATCAGCTGCATACAAATTGTTGGATTGTCTTAGTTAAGCTCTACAAAAAAAAGATTTTGCTGTGGACTTCTTGGACTTTACAACCAGAAAGTCCTGTGTTGATCTTTGCAAGATGGGGAATTGCACGTTTCATGCAATTAATAGGAGAGCAGAAGAGCTTTCAAAGAACAGAATTGCCAGTGAGATCAGTGTTTTATATGGAAGTAAACAAAGAGAAGTTTTCAGAAGTTTATGCTATGTCCTGGTGCTTCATTAAAATGGGTTTTCAAAAGCCAGGACACTCATCTTCCGCAAGATCTTCCAGTTAATAAAATGCTGTGGGTCCAAATGAACTTCCTTTGTTCCCTGCCTGGATTAGTGCTCCTTGAAGTATATGTGCTTTGTTGGAGGGATTGAAAGATGGCCTAGTTGCATTGATGTTTTCCACTCAGGCTCTCTGAATGTGCATTTCCTGGATCAGTAAACTTGGCCAAATTACAACAGATATCCTTACATCGGCTCTACAAGGGCTATTTTTCACAGCCATCGATTCTTGCCCTATCACCACAACAGCAGCTCTGGAATTCAACATATGAGCTCAAAAACTACTCATCAATAGATAGAAGGGCCTCAGCAATCAAAGAGCGCAGGCAAATTCTTGGGTCTTTTTTGCTCTTCAGTTCTTTTACAACTCTTGGGCTCTGCAATATGTTGCTATGGTCAAGATGTGGTTATCTGAAGCCTGTTTCTGCAGCAGGTTCATTGAGTCCTTAGGACATAGGAGTTTGGGGTGTTTAGCTAGAAAATGTGCTGTGCTGATGCCGCTCCCCACATCTCACTCCTGGCTCTGCTTTCCTCCTGCTTTTATTGCACCAGCTCTGATGCTTGCTGAGTCCCAGCTGGCATCCCAAAACCAAAGCACATTTTCCTGGATCGTTTGTGAGCTGATTTTGTTTGCCAGGAGGAGTAGAGGGGCGGGAAGGGGGAGGCAGCAGGAGGACAGGGAGTAATACAAGGGCAGCCTGGCTGCTGAGTCTCTGGGGCTGTGCTCCCAAACCCATGGCTTCTGAAGTCAGCGTCAATCTGTCTGGCAGCAGCTCTGAAGAGTGTGCCTGCTCCCATGCATGGAGACGGGCACAGGTCTCCAATGGATTTTATATTCCTTTGTTTCCTCTGACTTTGATTTAACCAGACTGTGATGCTTTAAGTACCAGATATTAATTAGAAGAGGTAGGGAGTGTGTCCCAGAGGGACCATACTAGTAGCCTTCTCACCATTCTGAGTTTGACTTATTTCAAGTTATTGCTCTGAAATATTATTTATTCACTCAGGAGCCTGACGTTTATAGGGCCCATCTAAATTTGCAAATAACTAATGGCTGTCAGAAAGGAGTACCACTCTGCTGAGGTGGAAAATAGCCTGTCTGCAAGTAAAGTACAGCCAAATATACTGAATGTTTTCTGCAACATTTCTTTAAGGCATCGATGTTATCCCAGCCCTCCTATGGTACTGGGCCTTGGAGGCACAAAGGGCTGTGCCACGCAGGGGCTCCTGCTGGGACAGTGACATTGGGAAACGGACCATGTTGGGCTTACACAGAAACTTCAGCCTCACTCTGATCTCTGATCCAGACAGGGAAGTGGGGAAATGGGACAAATAGTCTTTTGTCTCCTCTGGCTTTCAAAATACTTCTGGTGGTGGTTGATTTAGGGCAACTCAGTGGCATGCAGAGCAAGAGGAACACTGAATGTTCCTGAACAACAAAATGGCCAGGTACTTGGGGGTGGCTGGGGCTGGTCCTAGCTGCCGCATGCCCATCGCATCCACTGCGTGGAGATCTAATCATAACCCCCATTAGAACTTTTAGGGTCATCTAACACTGCCAGCTGTTTTCCTCCTTCCTCCTGAAGGACACCTCCTCTGTTGTTTTTGTATCTCTCAGTTCCTTGGGGAGTTTATGGGCAGGCCAGTGCCAAGGGGCCAGCAGGCAAGACAGAAGGTTTTAGTGAGGTTTTGGCCAAGCTCTGATGCAAATGGTTACCTAAAGAACTTGTGTGTTTACTGAAGTAGTTTTGAAAGACTGATGAGTGCCTCAGAGCTGACAAGTTACTCCTGCAGAGCTGCAGAAATGGATGATAAATGGACAGTGGGGAACTCCTGTTCACTAACAGCCATGTTGCTGCCTCTAACCTTTCCAGGGTCTTGGCAGAAGGTGCTACAGCTCCAGGATTGTTGCTGGGTGTCCCTGCAGAACTTGCCATGGGAACATCAGAGATGCAAACATGGCACCCAGCAATGAGGGCAGAACAAGCTGGGATTTCTTTGTTTCCTCTTTAAAAATGAACTACTGCTTTATAAATGGTCTATACAAAATTATCCTGCCTGGAACAAGCACAGATATGGGCAAACTGTGGCCAATAGGTCAGCTTTATACTAAGAAAGCAAAAGCAGCATTTGAAGAAAGAGACATAGCAGGAGTTTTAGCATTATCCAAGGGGATTTCACCCCAGACATGAAATCAATTTTTTTGTAGCAAAGATCCTCTTTGTTTTCTTTGTTTTTGGTTTCCCTAGTTCTTCTAGTTCTATTACTCTCCCCAAGCAGCACTAATCTGGCACTGTGTATGCCCTGACAACATAAATGCACAGGTACTGCCCATGGTAACTGTTGGTGTGTGGCTTGTTCGCATTGTGCTGTTCAGGCTTGTTTCTACTTTTAAAATAAATAGGGATATGTAGGATCATTGAGGTTCAAAATCACTGAAAGAGTGGAAGGAGCCAACAAAATAGGGTGTCACAGTGCTGGTTGGCTCAGTGCTGGCACAGCAGTTCCGACCATTCAGCAGGCACCTGGTTTATTCTACATACAGTGGGGAAGTAGTTGGACTATACAAACACTTGATAAGAGACCTGAGGTTTCCTATTTGACAAAAGTACAGTACAGAATTAGTTCAAAAGGCAAACACATCTCTGTTCTATAACCTTCTCCTCCTCATTTGTTTCCGAGTCAAAAGAGCTTGGTATTTTGACAGCTGCTTTTTTTTCTGTCTCAGAAAAACCACTTGACTGAAACTCTTCGCCCAACTGCTTTTCCCTGCTTTTCAGCCGTACACCAGATGTTAGTTAGTTTCCTTTCGGTCTGCTGCTTCACAGCTCCTCCATATCTCCCTGGCATGCCGTCAGCGCCCTGCATGACAGCACTGAGCCACGTCACCCCCTGTCCCCGCAGTCAGCACCCGCAGGGGGGGACAGCTCCGGGTCCTGCCCTCGCCCGTGCTTGCTGGGATCAGGAGCCCTGAGGTAATGACCTCCACTCACCAGCATCATCGCTAAAAATTGTTAGGGCATATTTACTTGTTCATGCTGTGCCAGACCCTATCTCATACTGTTCACACTCCGCAAGCACTGCGAGAGAGTGGCCCATGCCGTGCGCAGTGGATGATGCTGACTGTTCCTTTTAGCAAAGCTGCAAGAATTCCAACATTTGCCATGAATATTCATATGAATCTGAAAGCTGTTAACCCGGCTCTCACATCTGCCTGGTGGGAGCCCTTCAGCACTTATGTGTTGCTCATATGACTCCTCGCAAGACAGGAACTTTAAACCTGACTGCTCAGATAGTGATGGGAATCCAAGATGAAATTGTTCGCTTGGTTGTAAAATCTGCTATTCACTTGGTTAGTTAGTTACACAAATCATCTACCTGAAGAACACCACATGACTAAAGTAGGCAACGCAGTATGAATTTGCAAGCATTTGCCGTTCCCAAAAGATCTGCCAGCCAAGTGTTATTCACTGATGAAATTCCCAAATATCAAATAAATAAATTAGAAAATTGCATGAGCTCCACAGGCAATTCATAAAGCAGAAGGACGAGTGAGATTCATAGCATAAAGTACTCGTTCAGCTTTTGAAGAAAACGGCAAAATTGTTTCTCAGCACAGTGAATCAATCTGATGCAGGTTACTTCATTATCTGCTGTGCACTGGTGGAGCATAGGGAGCACGAAGAGATTTGGAGTCGCTTCTGACAGGCTCTCAGACAAATGGATATTTGCTACTGGCAGACGTTTTTGTAAGTGGCAAATTCGTCTGGAATAGTTCTGAAAGCAGATTTAGTTTTGAATCATGGGATTTGCAGTATGTCTTATTTACAGTCAAAAACACCTGAAATATGAACCTACTCCTGCAACAAAAGTTTGCTTTGCATTTTCCCTTTTCTTGAACTCTACTTGCAGCCCTGTTCCCTAAGCACTACTACTAACTACATGTTTACTGGTACACTGTCCCACAGGTCTAGAACCACTGCCTGCGGTGCAGTGAGGCTGGGGATTGCCCAAGGCCCTGAAGGATGGAAAGTAAAAAAAGTAAAATTGCCAAAGCCTCTGGATAAAAGGCAGATGGAGAAGAAAAGATGGGTGCTTGACTTCTGCTTGCTCATTTCTGACACAGGTTTAATATCTCTGCATCACATCTCTTTAATCCATATTGCAAACTACTGGGAACATTTTCTTGAGAGAAATTTTTCTCTATTATCATTTTGTACCATGTAGTAGTGTAGATAGCATGGATTGAAACGATTTTTCCCCCAATCTGCAATGCAAAGCAATGCGCTTGACTGAAAAGTTGTTGCTCGGATGCTGAATATTTTTAAGTTGTGTTTCTTAGGGGGAATTCTCGCTGTTCCTAATATTTCTTCCCTTTGGCACAAACTGTATTTGCTGTAACTGAAGGCATGTGGCACTTTTGTTGTTAAATTGTCATCAGTATATCATTTTCAAATGAGTGACCCATGACCCACGTACAATTTGCTTGCTATAATCATTGAAATTCTCCTTAAATGGGACATTTGTTAGGATGAGTAAATTCAGATTCCTCTATAAGTCCCTCCTACATTGGAATCCCTTTTTTAATGAAGCTGTAATGAAAACACTCAATCTACCAGAATTCTCTAAGTTGTGAGCATTTAACAACAGCATTGTAAAGTATGCCTGTAGACACCCACACTGAAGTAGGTTTAAAATGATATCACAGCCTTCCTTTTTATACTTAGCAGAGTGAGCAGTACTAGATCCCTTGCTGCAAGACATGACTCTCAGCTCCTTTAAGTGCATTTTTAATAGCTCCTGTGAGAAGCATTTCCGCAAGCAGAGCATTTTATTGTTGCTAAATACCTCTCACTCTGAAGTCTCTCTGTTGTTTGGGAATTTGAAACTTTAATGCGCAAGTAGAAACAATTCATCAGCCCAGGGAAAGTCACTCTCACATCACACACCCCAAACAATACTGATGCTGTGTATGCACCTTCATAAGGTTTTTGTTCATTAAGCTCCTGCTACTTATCCTGGTGATACACACAAATGTAAATACACAAACTTGCAGCCCAGCACTGAGCAGGGCCACACACAGACCTCACTGCCCTGTTCTGCTGTACAGACCTGACTCTGAGGTTTGGACGTTTTTTGGTCCAGCAAAACCAAACGGGCACGTCGCTAAAAAGTCCACGAGGCTCCCAACTTTGCATATCTCCTCCAGGACTTTGGTTGAGATGAAACCAGCCTTGTCCAGAGGCTATTCCTGTAACACTGCTGAGCATTTCTCCAGTCCCCAGCCCTGGCTGCAGCACTTTGGGTACCCAGCAGAGCACTGATCACATCTCTCCCCACACCGCTGTTTTATGGAGGGGGGTGGCAGGGATTGGCAGCACAGCAGGGAGCCCTCCCTCCTTCTGTCTGAAACTACAGTTCTCATCCAGCAAAACAATGTCAACAGTGCAGAGGAAGCTTTGATTACGCAAAATGGATGGACACGTTATGTTCTGTGGTTTCTTTTTTTGCAATAAGTTATAACCCAAGGAGTTCCTCACCGGAAAATCCAGCCCCTTTTCATTTTCCCCTTTCCAAATGACAGCAGTGGCACACCAGACACATTTTCCACGTTAACAGCAGTCTCCTCCAGCTGACAGGTCTGTCGCTTTCCCCTTCCCCTTTTATTTTAGCGCACCCTCCCCTCTCCACCCCAGAAGCAGCTCGGTAGGTGAGGGGCGAAGTATTTCCCGCATGACCTCTATGCATTCCGCTCACGGGAGCGCACACGCAGCGGGAACGACTCTGGAGCCGCTTTGTCCCCGAGACGTTTCTGCCAGAAACCCCAGTGCTGGCGGCAGCGCTCCCCGCAGCCCGGCCCTCCCGGCCCCCACCTGGCTGCACAACCCGGAGCACCCAGCAGCAACAGCTCCCTTTGTCTCGCATGCAAATCCTACCTCCGACAGCTGTCACATCTTCCTCCGAGGCGAAGCCTAATTGTTAATAAACAGAGCTCCAGCCGTATCCTCCAAAGTGCCACCAGTTGTTAAGCGCTGTCATCGTCCCCTCCCGGTGCTCCAACCCCTTTGGACCATCCGTGTCACAACCCCTACTAACTCATAGCTGGGTGCTCCCCGCTCAAAATGTCTGAGATAGTTTGGAAGGACAATGGGAATGACAGGCACACTAGACAGCCATGCTTGAAATTAGTTATCTCCGGAGCACTTAAGGCTGTTTGCAGCGCTTTAAGGCATTGCTCTCGGGAGGGTTTATTCACCCAGGCTGGGCACACTGCTCCTGCCGCGATTCAGTGCTGGGAGAGGGCGGCTGCTGGAAACGCAGCGATCGCTCTCACCCCACGCTTCCCCCCGCGGCTTTTAAACCTCCCCGGGAGAGGAAATAGCTTCAGTCATCCTTAAACTCACTGAGGCTCCTGTGCCTGCAGAACTGGGCTTCACACATTGTTTGGAAACTAAGAGGAAAGCCGCTCCGGGGAAGGGAAGGAAAGGACTGGAGCTCCTGAAACCGATGCAAGCAGTAAAATGAGGGCAGCAGCACCTGAGTGGGGCTGAGCTGGGAGGTGGGGAGCTGAGAGCTCTCGGAGCTCCGTGAGGCGGATGAGGCAGGAGGAGAGCAAGGGGATGTAGGGACTGTGCCGGTGGCTGGAATTACGTGGGACAGAAGCAGGCTGTGCTTCCCAAAAGGTAAAATACCGTTTGCAGAGAGGGTCTTGCAACCTAAATTTGCAAGTTGACAGGATGCAGGATAGTAATGAATGGAAGAAACACAAACAGTGTGGTATTTGTGGTGTGTGGAAGAAGCGTTGTAACAGGATGCTACCAGGCTGCTGTTTTCAGTACACCTGTGTGCATCCCTAAATCCTAGGTCAGAAATATTACTGCCATGCTGAGCTCTTTGCTCCTTGGCTGCTACTTCATAACCATCCTGGTGAGGACAGATCAAAATTCGTTGG
This sequence comes from Phasianus colchicus, assembly GCF_987193195.1. Lineage (NCBI taxonomy): Eukaryota > Metazoa > Chordata > Aves > Galliformes > Phasianidae > Phasianus > Phasianus colchicus. Next base: position 23,689,635 of record NC_143445.1, on the reverse strand, counting down.
ATAACATCTGCCGTCAGTCCGAAGTTGCTGGTCCCATTGTGGTCCCTAGTGGACAAAAGGAAAAGCCACCAGTGCAGCTGCACCTCCAGCAGCAGTGGCACAAAGGCTGGAGGCAGCCTGAGGCATTTGGCACTCTGCTTCTCACCAGCACCTGCCTGAATTTTTGGTACCATTCAGTCCATGACCCTAAGATTAAAACGGTGTGCACTGTGACAATTCCTGCTTTGTGATCTTTTAAAGAAATCTTCCTCTACCACCTATCCAGCATCTTCCTAAGCACTGAATTTACCCTTAAGGGAGAAGAAAAAGGGAAGGAAAGAAAAGTTCTCCCCAACCTGAGCAACACACAGCTGTCCCACTTAGGGGCTCACTGTGCCATTGGTTTGTGAGTGGGATGGCCCAGCAGTTCAAGAGGCATCAGACCTGGGGGTTCTGACTTTTTCTGTGACCCTTTGAGAGCTTTCCGTGCTGAAGTGGAGACAATTGTGTTTACCAGCAGGCTGTAGCAGGGGATCATTGCTATCTATCTGCACTGTTCCCAACCTGTGTATGCAAGGAGGCTCATAAAGAATGGATGGCTCTCAGCTCCCCTCACATGGTCAATAAAGAACCCCTGGATCTCCCTGCCACAGTGATCCCAAAGGAGACCCTTTGTGATAATTTAAAGTCACTCTAACAACAGGTGCAACTGTCAGAGGGAGCTGCATATCAACGGCCCTGGTCTGCAGCAAACCCTCTCTGGGAAAGCTTGCAAAGGAATTGCAACAATTTAAAAATGCTTTTGTCTACCCGACCAACATGCGTGTAGGAAACAACCAAGGAGGGGTGGAGAGGAAGAATTCAGGAGATTTAGAGTTTGCGTGCTGATTTTAAGTCAAACAATATAACAAATGGAACAAATAATGCATAATTTCATTATGAGTCATCCTAATTATAACAAGAATTTGATAGAAACGTAACTAGGAAGTGTAACTCTCTGTTATACATTTCTAATTGCACAAGGGAAGTACACAATGTAATTAGAGCTGCAGGTTACACATACAATAACCTTTTCTCCTCCTGTGGTGATAAATTCTCTAGGAACATTATGAATTTGTTTTGAAATTGCATACCTATCAGACAGCACTCTTTCTACTCACTTGCTGTGTGCTTTTCAAAACATGTCTGCATTTGAAACAGCAGCAGGGAGACTCATTAATCCATAGGTACTTGGTGTGAGTCGTGTGCTGAAGACATTGGAGCAATGATGATGGCTCTTCCATGCTGGGTCAGCACAGCATTAGACTGGCAGGGCTGCAGATGCAACATGCACAGCAGCTAACACTGTGCATTAAGAATGTATAATTACAGCATAAATGAATCAAAGAATCATTAAGATTGGAAAAGACCTCTAAGATCATCTAGTCCAATGGTTCATCTATCACCAGTACTGCCCACTGACCGTGTATCTCAGTGCTATGTCTCCACGTTTCTTGATCGCCTCCAGGGATGGTGACTCACCGCTCCCTGGGCAGCCTGTGCCAATACCTCACCACTCTTTCAGAGAATAAATCTTGCCTAATATCCAACCTGAACTTTCTCTAGTGCAACTTAAGGCCATTACCCCTCATCCTATCACTAGTTATCTGGGAAAAGAGGTTAACATCTAACTTGCTATAACCTCCTTTTAGGGAGTTTTAGAAAGTAAGGTTAGTTTTAGGCAGAATAATCCTTTAAAAGAGGCCAAGTTCTATCATGCACATCCAGATACTCTTGGGCTTTGTGCAGCCTGAAGTCAGAACTGAGCTTTGCTGATGGCAGATATTCCATAGAAAGAGGGAGTCCAGCATGGGAGAAGATAAAATCCCCATGTTGATCTTGGCTACACATTTTAATCCCACTCCCGGCTTTTTGATGAAAGAATTACTAAGAAAGCCAGTTGATGTCAGTGCCTTCATTTATAGCTCTAGCTGCTCTCCATTCTCTTTCCTGTGGTACAATAGTCAACATCTGTGTCTGCTGCAGCTTTGGAGTGCACACACTCAGCCAGGTGACTGGTCATAATGTACAGCGCTAGCGCAAAGCCAGGAATGGCTTGTTTCCTGATGGCGAATTGCAGCCCTGTGTTCGGCCCCAGTCCTGCAGTCTCTGTTGTGCTGAGCACCACAGACAGCCAGGTGTCCTGCAGCTCTGTCCATTAACTGAGTTACCTTTCACAGAGTGGTTAATCACTTCCACATGCTGCTTGATTGTCCCTTTCCATGCCGACTGGCTCTTTCTCACATTGCTCTTTTTGAGCCTCTCGCCTCAGAGAAAATGACTACATCTGGAGCACAGTTAAATGACCCAGAAGTCTCTGCCTTGCAGGCTGACACTATTTGATACAAATAGATGGCTTCTTGCTGTGCAAATCTCCTCGGTTGACAATCCATTGGGTACTTCTGATGATAGTTATCTGAGGAGTTAAAGCACAGGCTCCTCTCTCTGCATATTGACGCTCTCAACCTCACCCAACTGTGGGTATTAAATCCTTCCCGCGCAGTTTTGGAGGAGGCCTTCCTCCTCCCCATTTGTTCGACAGCTGCTGGTGCACGTTGCTGCTTCTCTTTGCCTTCAGCTTTTGCCATCTGCCATCATTAAGTTGCCCAGGTGTCGGAAATCTTCTTGCTCTTCTCTTGTAAACATTATTCTGCCTTCTCCTTCAGTAACTCAGCCTTCATTTATGTAAAGGCTGATAGATCAGGCTGGCTGTTCACAAACATCTGCTACATTCTGTACTTTACGGGGGTGGATGGGGAACAGAGGATGTATACTTGCTGGCAAAAATAAAGGCAGCTTAACCCTTCCATCACTTTTTGTCTCCAAGAGCTTACTGCCTTCCTGTGCTTCCAGATTAATATTTGCCAGTTGCATGTTACACTAATCAAATATGCCATAAAGCACAGCTAATTTTCAGAAACATCAAAGCATCCACGTGTTGTAATAATGTCTATAGCCCTCAATGGTACCAAGGAACAGCAGAGATGGGAAATGTCCGAGACAGCTATCAGCAAAGACATCGGAATAATCCTTTTCCCCTCTCCTGTTGGTGCAAACAGGGGCTTCACTATTTTTTCTGCTCAGATACAAGTCAGGCATCCTTTTATGATTACCCGGAGGGGACATTCAGACTCGAACAGCATCTTTCACAATGGCGGGTAGTGTAAACTATTGAATTCCTTTGGCAGAGATGATGAAATAAAATGATTTCTGGTGTGCCCAATCCTCCTCAGTAAATCACTGAAGATTGACTGTGAGTTTGAGCAGCAACAAAACAGAATCCAACAAAACAGGCTGCTTGCACAATGCTGCTTGTTGGGCCCAGTGGATGTTTACTGCTTAAAGGGCAGTAAAATATGTATCTGAGGATGCACACCCAGTTGCTGGGGCCAGTCTCCAAGGTGCGTGGAGAGTAATTCCAGCAGAATTTCATGCTCTGGTGATTTTACTCTGCTCTGTTTGGGGCTCAGCAGCAGTGCTCTCAGAGCTTGATTTTGTGTGCAGCCATTGGGCAGGGATGCTTTTCTGCTCTGAACAGTTCTGCTGAGCAGCAATTGCTGCCTGCTGCTTTCCCATTTGTTAAGCAATGGATTACTGCTCAAACATTTGCAGCACATGTTGGCCTAAGCTCTGCATGCAATTCTCCCAATTTACTCCTCTCCTGGAATGCCATGATCAGAGGGGTTTCTTCTTTGTTCAGTTATTTCTAGAAGCAGTGTCCCAGTCATCTCTGCTGCGATTTCCATGCTTTGTGATGGATAATCCGCTGTGTTATTCACCTTCCACTGAAAAAAACAAATAGGCCACTTAGATGCTCTCTGATTTTCTATATAGTGTCTAGCTGTTTCTTTTCCACCTCGTGCTGGCTTTCTCTATCCACATTACCCTATTCCTACAGTAATTTTACTTCTCTAACAACTTCATCAAAATATTGCTCCAGAATTGATCCCTCGCCCTTTTTTTCCACCCCCTGCAAATCATTTGCTATGCAATGCTCTCCTTTCTTCGGGACTCAAGTATCTCCTTTAATCTCTTCTTGCTTTTATTCTTTATTCAGCTGCTGCTTTGTTTTGCTGGAATAGTCACTTCTCTGATGAAGCTCATGCTTCTATTTTCATTCTCTCTCTTTTTGAAAGGTCTTTTGCATCAGCGAAATGTTTCTGTTTTAGTGCCTTTGATGACTTGGTGCTGTGTGCTCAGCTGTGCACTCCAGGTACTAAGGATCAAGTCGTGAAGAGAAGATGCGATGCAGGAGGGAAAGTGACTGTTTTGTTGAATGAGGCCATTTTCGTTGAAGCAATGATGTGGTATGGGGGCAGAGGGATAAATGCCCTGGGAGCTGGGAGCTGTTCTGTGGAGGGGCTGTTTTGTAATGTCGTGCTTCAGCTTCCCCACCTGTAAGGCAGAAATAATGGCTCTGCTTTACAAGGTGCTTTTTGAGCTTTGGCTGAAAACTAAAACGTATGTGGATATGTAGATATCAAAGATTCTCCAAGGGTCCAAAATTCTCAGTGGTCCTCTACAAATCAGGAGTGACTAGTGGGATTTCACTGTGCTTACTGCAGTAGAGTCATTAGGGATTTATAGCACTGTGGTCAATGTTCGGTCTGAAATGTATATCTCCAAAGATATATGGGCTGTATATGAAGTTATCTCCCACATAAGTGAAAAACTTACTGCGTCTGCACAAAGCTGCCTCATATTCCCTGCCATCACAACTGCTGAGGACATGGGATGAGCTTATGGATAAAGGACTTGGTCAAAAAAAAAAAAAAAAAAGGTGTTTGGGAACCAAACTGATGCTTTCTAAGAGAAAATGTAGAATGATAAAGCTTTGCCTTTATCACAGGCCAGAGGGGTACTCCTTTGGCATAAACACACTTTTTCCATTGATAAAAGAAATCTGTGTTTTTCATCCTCACTGATAGGTTTTTCAATCTCGCGTATAAAATATTAATGTATCATCAAAGGCTGCAGTGAAGAGGACTCCAGAGGAATTTAGCCAGGGAGTTATGTCAGTTTTTAATTACCTAACACTATTTGTTTACATCTGTTTGAAATTATTTTGCACTCATTATGCCTATTGAGCTAATGTTGCATCATTTCTCTACTTGGGTAACGTTAAAAACAGAACAAAGTAGAAGGAACAACTTGTCCATCAATTCACCTGTAACCTGACCTTTCCTCTGCTCTGGGAAGTTTTGAGATTCTCTAAATTCTTGTGTCTGTACTTGCTCTATTTTGGGACTCTTACAAATAACCTTGGTAGGCAAAGAAGACACTCTGCAAGCTGTGGAACACGTCCCTACTGTTGTGAGGGGCTAACTGCCTAAAATATACATTGCCTATGGATTCGCCCAACAGGACCCAAGTCCTATGCTTCTATTGCAGGGCTCCCAGCCTTAGCCCACAGCCACTGCCTACATCTTAGTGGAGAGACAATAGAAACGATCTGAAAAACAGCCCCAGAAAGTCTTTGCTCCCTCAAATAATGCTCAGTGGCAGTGAGAGCAGCCAGATGTTGTAGGATTTCCTTTAGTTAGCTTTCATGCTTATACTTCTAATAACCCTTGGTGCAGCAAAACAATGTGAAAACAGAATGTGGCCATGCCTAACCTGGGGTAGTGTGAGGATCACTGACCTGGTGCCAATAGGTGCTACTGAACTGGCAGTAAGTGATGCACACACCAAGATGAGGAACGCAGCTTTGAGTCCCAGCACTGAAGATGTGCTTATTCTTCCCTCTTTCACAAATAAATCAACCACAGGTATTAATTGTTCTGGACAGCTCAGTCCTTTCAGGATTTCCTGCCAGGCACTGCACTGTTGTGTCAGGAGCCGTGCAAATACTGTACAAAAAGACACTGTCCACAATTAGTGGTGCACTTTATTTCAGTTGTCCCTTGGTATTTTAGCTACTGGAACACTCCTTAGCCCATACAAAAAGTTTGAGATACTCTGATGATATTTCATGTCATTAATTTTAATATAGCCATCTTAAATGAAATAAAGGAACAAGATTCTACATCTAAATATTTGGTATGATATATACATAATATATTCTCTACTTTGCTCTATTTCCTGACTCTAGATGAACATTTTACTCTTAAAAACTTAAAACCCAAAATGGGATTTTGCTCCAGAGATCTTCCATTCATTTAATGACCCTCAGTAATGTTTGAGTACGACGGGAGAGCCACCTAAATGTACATCTCAGCTCCTTTGCTGTCGGGCAATACAGTTTTACAAAGGAATTCTTTAACTTTCCTGAAGCCCTTCTGATTTCAGTGGGCTGACAGGAATATAAACGAGAAGGAAATTTCCCAGTTTGCTGGCATCTGATTTCTAAATTGGATTAATTATGACAAGAGCTTCTTTTTATCCTGCAAAATCAGATTTGCTAAAATTTCCTTTCTAGATTCATAAAAATGTTTTGTGAAACATTTAAAAGTAAGTGTGGTTTTTCTCTGCAGTTGGGTTCAAATTTAGCTGAACTTTCATCTGGACTCTGGTATTCGTTCAGAGTCTGTCTTTGTTAATAACCATATTTCAGTTTCATTACTTTCTCTAATTCCAGCCACTGACCATTCATTTCATTTTTGTAATAGGAGCAGGAGATTAATTGTCCATGCAAGGCTGTTTGAAACAATCCTAGTACAGCTCGAGTGAAATGCCCTCATTTTTCTTAATTTTCATTAACTCGTCAACTTTACTGTTTGCATGTAGCACAAACAAGTAGTAAAATGCCATATTGCATTCCTGTACGACACGACTTGGAGGTCTGCCTCGTGAGTGATTGAAATGGCCTGAGTGCCCCTGCATCCTGCCCTGGGTGCTGAAAATGAGGATGTGGATAACTTGCTGACATGACATCAGCACACAGGCACCTATCAGCTCCACAGATCTATGTCCTTTTCCAGAAGTGACCAAAGGAAATATAGAGCTGCTTAAGAATTAGATCCTCAGCCAGAAGGCTGTGGTCACCTAACAGCCTGTTAGCTGCACCATCCAGAAGCCTTTGGAGCAAACCCAAGCAAAACACATTCTCCAATTTATTTTCATTTCTAATCACCCGCTTCTGGGTACTTTACCTTTCTCTGATATGTTTTAGGGAACAGATTCCCTAATTGCCATGGGAAGGTATATTGTATTTTGTTTCCACTGGTCGTGTGGAAATACAAGTCTTACACTGGTTTTCTAGAACTTAGTCTGTTTGTTTCCTACACCCTGATTCTGTACTTCAGCACTGCAAAAGCCATTGTAAACCACTTTTGAAGTAACAAATGTGAAACACTCCAAACATTTAAAAAAAGAAAGCCACCAGCAAAGTAGGTAATAGAGGTTAGCTGCTTTTTTGATCTGTCTTTGCTGCAGTCAATATGTAGGGAATCTATCTGCAGACAGGCCTTGGATCCCACTGCTGCTCTGTATAATCCCTGCTTTGCATATTATAAGAGAAATGTGTGATCAATATGACTAGAGGCTTGTTTGTCTGACCCCAATGTTATAAAAGCCTTTATGAAAGAAAATGACTGCTTTTTGATGGAAGGAATGCAACATAAGTTTAGCAAAGGCATATTGGGTCACATGAATTTGATTCTTTTGTTTGATAAGAATTTATTTTCTTGACAAAAGAGTGCAGTAGTTTAATCTCTCTGGACTTCTATCTAATCTCTCTGGACTTTAGTACATGACACAGTGAAAATCTTGGTCAAACTGGAGGGAACAGAGATTAGTGGGATTGTGCTGAAAGTCACTGATGGCTCAGGGAAAATATATAATGGACTGGGGAAAGTTTGGGATGCAGTGGCTGCCCCTGGACTCCGTTTAGGATTGCTGTGAGAGGTTGATGGCATTTATGATTCTCACGGGAGTTTATATTCCTCATGGGAATCACGTCATGCATTGCTGATGTGAAATCCAGCATTGAGGGTCGCTGAACCAGGGCTGAAGAGGCCCCACCTGGAGTAGCAGGCAGTCCTGGCACACCCATTCAGGGAAGGTGTATTAAAGTAGGATCAGCTGCCGAGAAATGCAGCAGGCGCAGCCTTTATCTGGCATGGAGTGATGTGATTGCTGTCTATAAATGTAAAGTTAACACTGGAGAGTGAGGAGAGGGATTTAAACTCAAGGCCAGCTTTGGCACAGGAACAAATAGGTATAAATGGGTCACGGATATACTTAGGATGGAAATTCTGAGGTTTCCAGCCATCAGAAGAATGAGGCACCAGATTGGTCCTTTTGAAAAAGAAGTGGAGGTAAAAACAAACTAGCTTCAAGACAGCTTCACTGCTGGTTGAAAGAGATCTTGTGACATGGTGACTTGTGACTGGGCCCAGTGACGCAGAACCCCCTCCCAGTCTGCTGCTTTTCTCACCCGCCATGAGGGCTTCTGATTCACAGCAATTCTGTGAAACCCTGCAGGGGAGGGGCTGAGGAGAACTTGAAGGAGGGCTCGGAGGAGAAACTTTGCCCCTGTCTGTGGTGCAAAATTACCAAGTGAAGGCCAGCCCTGTGAGTCCATGTGAAAATATCCCCAGTGTGCACATTTGTGAGTGTCAGCATCTTTCTGTCCCCTGGATGAAGGCTTGCTCGATGCAGGGTACTCCAGCCAGGCAGCTTGGCTGCACTCCTGCTCCTGCCCCACAGGAAAAAAAGGAGTCAGGCTTCCTTGCAGCTGAAAGATTCATGACCTGTGCCCAGAATTTTTATCTAAATCCTGAAAATAGAACTAGTCTGAGCTTCAACTCCCAGGCAAACAGCAGCAGCAGAAGGTGCAGCAGTGACCGTCCTTCCCCCTTCTTGTTCCTTGGGCTCTTGCTAAATGACCTCCAGCTGCTGCTGCTCCTGCTGCTGTGCTCTGGGAGCAGCACACAGCCAGGCAGCATCACGGGGCTGTGGCACCTGCAGAAGATACACGCACTGCTGCAGATGGCTGCTGCTCTGCTGCAGTGCTGCTTGCAGGCCAGTGCTCTCAGGTTATGTAGGCCCAGCCTCCTGTGCACCCAACCCTGCATGGTTGTGGCTTGTGTGGTTGCAGCCTCCTGCTGATCACACCGCCATGGCACAAGGATGCAAAGAGCGCTCAGGGCAGTGCTGATGCTCTGCACATCTCGGGGCCTGGCACTTCAACCAAGCTTACTCATGTCTGCTGGTAAAGGTCTTAGCACCATGTCACAACGATGCATCCCAAAGGGTAGCAGGGCTACAGTGGAGTAACAGAAGCCTTATGGAGCACAGTGAGAAGTTTTCCTTCTGCTGGCACGAAGTAGATGTCTCCTTAGCTCATGTAAGGCGAGCTGAGCAACAGCATGGTTGAGATGCCATGTACTCATGAAAGTACCTCTTGACACACTTTCTTAAGAGTGACTGAAGCAACAAGGATGCCATTCAAACACTTGTTCTTATCCAAGCAAGCGTATTTTCAGCTCATGCCCCAGCAGGTCCTGTCTTTGGGGCATAAAGGTATTCAGAGTCCATCAAATAGCTCTCATAATTAAGTCAGGAAGCAAAGGGGACTGACTGAAGTGTCTGTATGCCTTCTTTTAACAAGTTCAGGCCATGCAGTTTACTGCGCAGAATCCAGACAGCATTGTCTGAAATGGAAATAAAAGTGGGTAAGTTAGAGTCCAGGTACTATCGGCGCTTGAGAAGTACCTGGCACTTCAGGAGAGCAAACACTTGAATTTGGGAGGCTTCTGTGTGTCACAGGTTAAAGATGGGAAAATAAGCCTAGTTCTGTGATCCCCGCAGAAAATACAGTTTCTGAGGGGTGAAGAGCTCGTGTCTTGTATCCCTTCCTTAGGTGCTGGGTGACACCTACCAGCGCTTCTCCAGCAGAGAGAGCATCACATAATCGCTCCTATGGTCCTTTGTCAGTGACAGTGCAGCTTCTCTTTTTCAGAGGAACTGAAAAGATTTGTCAAAGAGAGAGCACAAATCTTGCCTTTTGACAAAAATAGCAGGTAGAAGAATTAAAAAGACCCAGAAGACAGAAACTGGGTACTTAAAAGTAGGGGAAAAAAAAAGACCCAGGCCCTTTTTCCAGTGTGAATAACTTCAGGCTCATATTTTCTACATAAGGTCCAAGAGCTCAGGGCACCAAAGGTGCAACACTGGGTATGCAGTCATCATCCCAGTACAGATGTCTTGAGGTGATCCTTCACCCCTGCGTTATGGAAGGAAGAAACCTATTTTCCTGACCCTACTGCAGGCTTTCTTCCAAGAAAGAGCTGCTCTAGAGAAAGAAAACACTTCAGAAATTGATCATTAAGGGTTCACGGATATTGGGAACACCATTTGGGATTACTCTGGTGATGGAGGATTCATTGCCATCTTTTGTCACTGTGTAATATATGTGAATGTGAATGCTGACACTTTTGCTTGGCTTGGCCCCAAGGAGACTGTAGGTAAAAGAGGAATTGGCAGTCACTTTTTCTGCAGTCACTGATTGTTCTGTTGACTTACTGAGCAAAACTTTTTTTTCTAGTGTTTCAGTTTGCTTATTTGTATAGCAAATATTTTTCTGTTGCTGAAGATATTTGTAAAGCCAGGCAGTGTCTGCGGAGTGCTTTGAGATCCCCAGCAGTCCAGAATTACCCTGCTCCGCTGGAGTGGGCAGGGGGTGCTGCTCAAGCCCAAGGTCATGCTGACCTTGGCTGCTGGACGTGACTGAGCTGCCTTTTTTGTTGCTGTTAAAAGTAGATGCAATGAAAACAGTTCGCTCCCTTTCGCTGTTTTGGCAGATTCTCTTTTACTGTGAGAGCTTGCTTCAAGTCAAATGGTCAAATTGTAAAAGGTTTCTGTCCATCTGGTAAATGCCTCAGAATGAGAGGAAGCCAGCAAAGATGACACCACAGCATATATCAGCTGCCTGAACTCAGCTATTACAGAAGACTTTTCCCCATCACCTCATCTGAGTATTAAATAGCTAAGGAGTAATTATGTCTAATATTTCCTGATCTCTTCCCTATTTGCACATGGTAGCTGTTCTGTTTCTGAAACACTGGCCTCATGTTCATGGCATTTGGCCTGCAGCACTGAGGTTGAGTCCAGCCCCAGAACGTCTAAAACATTTTCTTCTAATAGATTGCTCACCGTAAGCTAGAAATGCGTCACACACCAGCCAGTTATTTCCACATCATAAACTCCTAATACTTCTTCAGACTGATGGGGTTTCATATTTGCTAAGACCTGGAAGTATGCCAAATATTCTTCCATGCATTATCTTTCTTTTATTTTAGCCACTGCTGAGCTAATTGTTGGGTATTTCTGGTGCTTGAAAGCTCCTCCATTTGTTTCTGAGAATTAGCTTAAAGCACCATCCACTCTCAGCTTAGCAGCACCCAGCATATCAGGGACAGGAAACAGTTGTGCTGCGATGTCACATCTCAGCAAGGCCAGCAGGTTTGCATTGCGGACATTCTCAGGGCTTCAGGGAATTCCTGGGGCTGTGAGCTGAGCTGTCCTCACGTCCAGGATCCCCCTTGGTGTACTTCCAAACATTTTCTTCGAGCTCTATGTGCTGCTGTTTCTCTTCTTCCACGTCTCTTCCTTTTTTCCTTCTCTGCTTGCCTTCCCCACCTAAAACCGAGTTAAGCGGCCTGGCTGGGAATTTTGAATCATCAGTGTTTGCTGGAAGAAGAGGTGCTTGAGGGGGTGGTTAGAAAGGGTGGGCTCTGAGCACAGATTTTTTTCAGTGGTGGCTTGACTTCTGCTCTCAGCGCTCTCGTGTTCCTGCTGGGATGCAATTGATTTCTGGTCCCAGGAGCCAGAATTCAACTCTAGTTCATTAATCGTTTTGCAACCTGGTTTCTGATGGTCTTACTCACATGATTTGCCTTCCACAAGCTGTCCCACCTTTGAAGTGCTTCCTCTGCTCACTTCCCCCTTTAATATACTCCATTTATGGCAACGCTTCAGTACCTGTTAGCAGAATTTTCCTTTTTCCCCAACTACTCCAAGCCTGATGTGCTTTCTAGAGTCTCCTGCTTATCAACACTAGTTAAGACGGTGCCAACTTGCCAGCAACAAAGCCTTCTTTATTTTTTTTCTTGTGTGTACAAAGCTTCAAGCATAACAATCTGCCTCAGTCCTGAAGCTTGGCAGACAGCATCTCAGGCTGAGAGCAAGTATCTTTGCCAGCTTAAAAACAAAGATAATACATTTGGCCATTTATCAGTAATGAAAGGTAATCATTGGTGTGATGCAAAAGTTTATGGGTTTATTTAACTAAAAATGAGTTTGATTTTGCGCAAGAATTTTGCAAGGGACTCATGCTCAGCATAGCTTTATTGCAGTGCTTTAAATCCCTCCTCCTCCTTTTTTTAAGGTTAATGCAGTTGCATTCACACAAAGGTAAGAATGCATGTGTTCTGCTACAGTGTACTTTGTTCTCCAGAAGCTAGGTGTTAATTACATTCACAGACTTGCTTGCATATGTACATGCATGCAAATACACACGGGCGCATGCACGCCTGGTTTGTTTTCTCTTTGCCCTTTCTAAAATCTCTGACCTTGTACCAACTCTTCTCCTGGTGCTACAGGAACGGCTCCTTCCAGCTCTGCAGAGCTGCTCTCCACAAACAAAAGATTTCTCTCCTCAGTGCATGGCACAAAGTACCTGCAAGCCTCCACTCCTGCATCCTGGCTGACCCGGCTGACAACAGCCCTCACTGTAGACAGAGAACCCTTCAAATGTCAGCTCCCCTAGGGAATACATATCAAAGGACGGCAATAATAGTAATACATTCCACTTCTACCACACTTCTCATCACAGGATGGCAAAGCATTTGATCAGTGCTGGGTTCTGACTACAGGCTTGGAAAATAACTGCAGAAGAAGGGTGTGCTGGCATCTTAAAGCCTAAAAAAAAATATCTTGACTTGACTGCAAACATCACCCTAATGCATGCTGTGGCCATGGCCAGAGGCTGGACAGGAGCTCTGGACATGGCAGGCAGGCAGGCACGAGAGCGTGGAAGGAAGGAAGGAAGGAGGGAAAGAAGGAAGGAAGAGGGAGCAAGGCAGCTGCAGTGATGAGATTCTGCTTTTACTGCGTTCTGACTGTGAGTCAAACTGGTTCAGCTGAAAGCATTCGTAACTCACAGCAAGCTGCGTAAATCACTGTAAACAAAAGCCAGCAAATCCCCTCCACACTACCTGTGTACCTGCTGATGTATATTCTTACAGCATCCCTACTTACACAGCAGTGTAAAGATGGGCCAAATCTCACACCTTAAGATAGATGAAGCCTCTAAACATTTTATGATGTCTAGAAAATAGATTAAACAATGCAGTAAGTTTACCGTGACTCATAATGCACAACAATTAATAACAGGAGCACAGTTACTGCCCAAATCCCTATAAGCACAAAACAAAAGCCTTCCTGTAATAAACACAGCATCGTGCTATACTGCTTAATTCCACCCCAAAACAATTCAAATCCCCTCTGCCACTGGAGGGCTTTGCAGTTATCAGAAATCCAATAGATGAAACCAAAAAGGCATGGCAGAACCGAGACTGTCCAAATTAAATCCCGAGTTTCTCTGTAAATCCATAAACAGAACATAAAAATCATTAATTTATCTCCTGTCTTCACATCCTCCTGACAACTTTGTATCCTAATGTTTTACTGGTGGCTTTTCCCAGCAGCTGGTGAAGTCAGAAGAAAATCAGGAAAGAAAGGGCTTGTGGCTACCAGCACAGACCTGGGCATCGTGCATCCTATACCCTCATGGTCAAAATACTTAACCTTTTTATGCCCCATCTCCCTCTCTGTCCTGGATAACAACTGCTGATTTACTTCACAGGGCTTTTGTGAAGCTCCATTTGTCAGTGCCTGTGATGTATTATTTATTGTCAAAGCCATAAACAGTCGCATCCTGAAGATGCTGAGCACATCAGCTGCATTTTGATTTCTGCCAAAACCTCATTTAGGACAAACCCTTTCTTCTCCTTCACAACTGTAATAGTATTTTATTAAATGATGATCAAATTTAATAAACTAATCTGCATGTTTGGCACCACAAAGTCATGTCTCAATTAGAGACCTGCTCTAACAGGGGAAGTTCCAGGGAAAGCCTTTGGATCCGCGATGCAGTGGTGGCAAAAAGCTTTCCCAGCTTGGAGGGCTCTTTGGAAAATGCTTGCAATGGGTGTCCTGCAGGGTGTCTCCAGCAAGGTGTTGCCTGTGTCTGAAGGACAGCTTTTAGGGTATGTCCTGCATAGATGCTTAAAGAGCAACAGGATAAACATGTGAGGAAGGAGCTGAGCAGAGTCCAGAAGCAGCATGTATCTCTCAGTTAATTCTACAAAGGGTAAATGTGTAGAAAATATGAAAGTACATTTTCTGTGAATCTTGGTGAAAATACAGGTTTGGTTTTAATAATTATTTCTTTCTTCTGGAGATTCTGGTCTATCAGACTCCCTTGTTTCTGTTACAAAACCTGATGACAAACTACGCAGCAGCTAGATTTAACATCCTGACTGACCTTATCTAACTGACCTTGCACCAAAGCAGCACAGCGTGCTGCCAAATTTCCCAATTCTCTTCAGTACCTGAAGTCTCAGGGGCAACATTTCCTGAACAATTTTGCATCTGCTGACCTTATCACACCGGCCAGAAACAAAGATGCTGGGCATTCAGGGGGCATATGAGCACACTGCAAAGAGGGAGCTCTGGGTGCAAAGCTTTTCTCTAATTGTGCCAAAGCACGGGCCGGCCTGGCTGATGCAAAGGGCTGAGGGCAGCAAGGGCTCTTGCTGACATTAATCTGGCCTCCAAATTTCCAGGGAGGTGATGGAGTCACCATCCCTGGAGGTTTTCAAGTAAAAGGTAGATGTGGCACTGAGGGATGTGGTCAGTGGGCATGGGGGGGGGGAGGGGGGGGGATTTATGGTTGGACTGGGTGATCTTAGAGGTCATTTCCAACCTTAATGATACTGTGATTCTATGAAATGCATCTGAATATCAGTATTTGACCCAAATCCTGTCACACTGTGGATGTCTGAAGATGGTTTCAATGAGACAAAGTGCTGTGTTTCCAAAGAGTTCCAGTTTAAGGCAGAGCTCTATCCAACAGTTACAAAAAAAAAAAAAAAGAGAGAGAGAGAGAGAATGTCAGAAACCTCTGTCATGGCTCTTCAGAAGAGTTTTATCTTGTCACTTGTTATGCAAGCAAAAAGTGGGCTTAATGCAAAATGCCACTGGCTTTTCAATCATTAATGACACAATCAACTAAAACACATAATCTGTTGCAGTGAATACAGTGTTTGTAAACACGTGCAATTAAAGTGGAATAAGATTCAATTATAATGGGTTATGTGTGCATAATAATGCAGATCATGCAATTCTTATTAGCTGGGCTGTAGTCTGAGCTCAGTTTGGGAGGAAATTATATTGAAATGTACTATAATGAAGAAGAAATTTTAATGAGAAGGCAAGGTTGAAAAAATATTACTCAAAGCAAGAGAAATGAAAGCATCCAGAGGCAGAATGCAAATGACTGCACAGAGCCATCTGACTACATCACTGCTGCTGTGCCAAGATCACAAATTTACACTTAGCCACTGCCAGGACCTGGGCAGAAGTGGGCACTGCACAGGAGCAGGGTCCATGCTTCCTCCCCCTGCCTTTTTGTGGTCAACTGCTTTTTAAGTGGGAGCAAACAGTACTCCCAAAGATGTTTAACTTCATTTTTTTCCATGTTTTCTTCAGATAAGCACATGGTTAAAGTCCAAGGTAGATGTTATACGTTTCCTCATCTTTCCCTTTGTTTAATCACCCAAATTCATGTGATTTACTTCACATGAATTGCTTTAATTAACTGTTGGGAGGAGGGGAGCAGGACCAGACTACTCAAAAATGCACAGAAAATCACTGGTAAGCAGCATGTAGCTGGTACTGAGCACAGGAGAGCTGATCTCAGCTGAAACATGCAGACCTTGTCTAATTCTGGAACAGACAGCTCACCAACTACTTGATAAAAACCAGTTATAATGGATACACGTGTATAACAATGCAAACAGTGCTGCTCTGATTAGAACAAGGCTTTGAATTGACTTAATCAATATCTGAGAAGTGAAAGCAATACAGCGCATGAAGTTAAACAAAATAGATGAGAACAACAAGGTGCTGCATTGCATTAGTTACACAGTTCTTAGGAAATTGAAATCCTGAGGAATTACTGGTATCAGCTAGGGCAGGGCATTAAGAACATCTGCCCTGAGCTTGTTGCTATCAGCTTGAGCAGCTTCGCTGAAGAACATAGAGAGGAATTTCTGCAGTGCAACAAGTGACTGCAAGTGTGAGAAATCAAATGGGAAATACAGATGCAAACCAGAGGAAACCTATGTGCATGCATCTTGCTCCCAGTGTACTGTGAACCATAAATGCACTCAGACAATCAAGGAAAAAAACATTCCAGAGACCAGAATCCCAACTCTTCATTCTGAGCAAAAGCTCACAAGAGGAAACTTGAAATTCTGGGAAGGAAATGATGCTGTCGCTACAGCTCGCAGTGAGTGGAAGCCTCATACAGACAAGGCTCTGTGGCCTCCCTTGTCAGGAAATGTTTATGGCTCATCAGTCTGTATTTTCTCTTCCTCACTTTGGACTCCTCGTACTTTCTTTTACACCTTTCCCTGCTGCTGAATTTTCCCCTCAGTTTGGTGTTTCTGCACTAGGCTATAATATCTTTCCATAGCCATTTCTCTGAGTGACAGTGTATTACAAATTCAGCTCTTCCAGTACTGATTTAGCTCCTTTAATCTTATAAATGAGTCTCTCCATCCCCTTGATAATTTTTGTTGTTCTTCTCTGAACTCACTACAATTTTTCAATATCTTCTTACTAATAAGTTCCCCAGAACTGAACACAGCATTCCAGGTGCAGAAGCAGCAGAGCAGCATCCAGGTGGGCAGGAGTCGGGCTGCCCCAAATGCACTGCCCTTCCCAATGCCCTGTCTCATTCCCAACTTATCCCCACAAGTTTTGAATCTCCTTTCCCCCTGCCAATGAAAACTGATTGGTTTCTTCTCTTCCAGTGCAAGGAAAGCTGGTTAAATTCTCTTGTGCTGTAACCAACCCTGAATTCATTCTGTAATGCCCTTATCCAGCTGCTTCTGCCTATGGATCTTTTGTGGAGTTTTTTAGTTCCTCCTAATGTCATCTCATCTACATATCTTATTAACATGTTGCTTTCTCCTCTATTTCTATATAAACAGGCAAGACCTTAAATAAAACTTCTGTGCTTTGTGGTTCTTCTAAGGATTCCTCATCTTCTACTCTCTGCTTTGTCGCCCTCTGTTAACCCCTCTTTATGGCTTTCTAGCCCGTTTTCAATCAAGAAGGGAATGTTCATCTCCAATCTGATTTAAATTAATTTTTCTAGAAAGATTTCATGAGGCACAGTATCAAATGCTCTACTCAGATGCAAATATATTACAGCTGCAGCATTCCCTTCATCTCTTAATTTTCTGTTTCTATCAAAAAAGCAATCAGGTTTGTCTGGTGAGATTTATTCCCACCAGACCAATGCAGTCTGGGGCTTTGTGCTGCTGAAGCTGCTGAACACCCATGGCCAGAATTGCCTCCATGGCAGCTGGATGTGTAGGCAGCTCCAAAAATGAGTGTTGGGGTTACTATTATGTCCATCCTACACTGGGGTTCTGCTAATTGGGAGTTCTGTCTTAATTATAATTAGTGCCAAGACCTTGATGGGGCGCAGCATCCCTGTAGGGCTGTCCCAGGGTTGTGGTCCCTCCACCTGCTAAGAGCACAGCCCTTGTCCTGCAGCAAGGTCACCTCGCACAGCTCGGGAAGCCCTGCAGCAGCACGCCTCACTTAACACCATCTGCAAAGCACCCGCCTCCCTGCCAGGGCTCTCAGCAGTGGCATGGTGCCTGGCCAGCACGGGGACCTCCTGCCTGCAGTCTCTTGACAGATTGAGGAGCAATGAGCTCCTGGCAATGGTGGCCTTTGTCATGAGGGACTGCAGCCACCCGGGGACAACTGTGGGACCTTTGGATGGACCAGGTTTCACCTGGCTGTATTCCAAAGCAATACGGATTTATTTCAGAAAGATAGAGTTTTCAGCACGATGTGTTTTGGGATCATTTATTTCTCCTTCTAAGTGTCTGTATGCGCTTTCCTTTAGTCACCTCTCAGTCTTCTGTTTATAGTTCAGGAGGGCACAGTACGATACGGACAGTACAATATTTTTGCCACTTCCCCCTGTATCCTGGGCTCATCTATATCAGCTGATTTGCATGTATGATTATTTTCCCTCAAGTACTTTCTCACATGTTGACTAGGAAGAGATATTTTATTGGCTTTTTCCTCATTTCTAAATTGTTCACATTTCTTTCATCTGTCTCATTAAAGATACATTCTAGCAATCATTAGCTTCACACCCACCCTAATTTACTAATTAATGGACATTCTCTCTCATTCCCCTGACACTCATGCAGTAAGTGTCTTCTGTATTCCCTTTAAATCCTTTGGCAGCATTAATTCACTCTGAATTTTTTTGCTGTCCTCATCCATCCCCTGCTGAGCATTAAATGAATCTGTATTCTTGTTTGATTTCTTCCTCACCATTTCCTATTTTCAGTACAGGTTTTTTCAACCTCCCATCTCTGAGCATTCCTCATGCAGTCTCTGTAATTGCAGCATATAGCAATTTTTACATGCACACATATTAGTCATGCAGATTTGTGGACACTCAGCTGCCATAGAAATTGGATGAAGTAAATGTGAAAATGGCCCTTTGTGAAGAGTGGGTGTGGGACTGGTCAGGATGGGGACCACTGCCATTGGTCCTCCAAAGCTGAGTGCCTTCCCTTGTGCCTTCATGCTCAGGAAGAGCAATAAGCATCTTTCCCTCAGTAATGAGTTCCTTTAATAATTAGTTAATATTTGTACAGTGCTTTGAAGATGCTAAGTGCTCAATAAGTGCACACATTATTTTTGGGATTTCAGAGCCCTTTCAGCCTGGCAGCGAGGGGTGCTGGCAGCACCTAGTTCTCAGCTTTAATGAGTTACATGACATTGCTTAGGGGGATTTGTGTTTACCAGGATTAGTTGCTATCTCTTTGCTATTCTGTGGGAGAAGGAATACCTAGCTCCATTGACCCTTAGGGCAGCTGAGAGCCTCATCCTACTGCAAAGGCTTTCTCCTGGGTGGGAAACACAGCCTCACTCTGTCCAAGGCTGCTCCCAACACAGTTCTGTTGCGAATCCTTTCTCATATGGGGATCTGGTGGGATGAGGGGAAAAAGGTAAATTAAATCCTCTCCTTCTGAGCCAGGTAAATCATTGGTTTTTTGATTTCAGCTTGGACACTGGTGACGTTACGCTTAGTGCTGAGCTATGTAGTTACTTGATAGGATATATCAAAAGCAAACGGGAGTGTTGGTGTTATGGGTTACATTGTTCTTATAAACATACTTAAAGCTCCTAGCTAAGTCATTATTCTGGAAACCTAATGCAAGGCAGCAGGTACTACAGTTCCCCCGCCGAGTCTATTTTCAATATTAATTATCTTGCTGTGCATTAAGTAGTTTTTGTTTTTGCATTAAAAGGTTTATGAAGATTAGATGATTAAAGTGATAAAAACTAATTTTCTCAAGCATAGCCCCTTGGCAGCAGCCAATTGCAAAGAGAAAAATACGTGCATTTATTTGCTGTGGAAGGGTGGTACAACGAGTAAGCTATTGTATGGAGGGGAGGGACCAGTGGGAAATGCTGTTCTATCAGCAACGTAGCTGCTGTCCTGCTGGCCATACACTTGCGCTGTGTTGATGTGGCAGCCATTCATTTTAATTCCCAATAAAGCAGAGTTTTGTCTGAGAAATCAATTTCTCCATATGAAAACCAGTGACAGGAATGGCTATCACTTGCAGACATGTGACATCTGCTGCAAAGCTAAGCTCAGTGTGACAGCAGGGTATGCCTTGCTTGCTCTTTGAGGAGGAGGGGAGCTCTGCGGCTGGGTCTGGTTTCACGGCACTAAGCTGGGCTGCCAGGTGAGTGCCTCTCACAGGGGCAGCTGTCACTGGAAGGAGATCTTATGGCTGAAAGAATCCCTTGTGTAATAGCAGGGTTGTACCTTAGCCCCCTCGCTGCCAGCTGATGAGGAAATTCTGAAGGAGAAGTTTCAGCTCTGCCTTCTGGGAGCCTGTACAGTGTGTGCTTTTCCTTTTCTTTCCCCTGGTTATAAACATGGTGATATATAGGCAGCATAAGTTGTTTTGCTGTAACAATCTTTCCTTCCTGTCAGGTAGATGAACATACGTAACACTTGCTAATGCTAAAGCCATAGGCATTAAAATCACTGTTATCATTAGCATGGTCATCCCCCATTGCACAAATGAAAGTGAAAAAGTAAAAGGTGCTCTGTGGAGTACAGTGCCAAGAAGCTGAGGACATGTAGGAGAATTGCACTGATTATTTTGTATATTGCATGGATCACTTTATGCAGTCTTTATGATTTCTGTATTTTGGAACACTTCCCTTCATTGACTAGCACTCTGAATAGATGATTTCTGTATGAGTTTGCTGTCATTAGTGTTATGAATTCGTATTTGTTAGGATCATGAAGTCTTTTCAATGCCTTAGAATTTATTACAGGTTTTAGAAATGCCTACATTTATCCATTTTACACCTTCATTATCTGATCTAGCCTCATCATTGTACCAAATAGATAGAATGGTATTATCACTGCTGTCTCATTTCATTATATTTCCCATTTCTTAGAAATAAAAGCACTAAACAATTTGTAAGAAGACATGCCTGAGCATAATCAGCACCAATATTATATACATCTGAATCTTGGGTATTGACAGAACGTGTCTGTGACTCAGGGCTGGCACAGTGTGTGTTTTAGGCCAATGCTGGTAATTGGGCCTATGAGAATGTCAATGCAGGATCCCCAAAAGCCTCTGAAAAGCCTGAAATACCCATAGTGAACCTTCAGCTTTCTCAACATCCACAGTGCAGGTTCCTCACAGTGCTAAATATAATATCTGTCCTCAGAAGATGAATTTGTCTTACTAATAATGTATGATATGATCATTTTCCCTAGTTCTTCTAAACTGAACTTTATGCTATGTGAGGCTCCAGAGCCAGCTGCAGGGAGTGGAAAGAAGGGAGAAGGCACAGGGGAAAGGAAGGTGCAACTGTCTTGAAGATGGACATCACCCTCTGATGGTGACAACTGTTGTTCAATTCTTATGTTGAGAGGGATTTTAAGGATCAACTTAAATAGAAAGTAAATCCAAGATGAGAGGAAAGGGGACAGAAAGACAGCTTCAAAGTGCGTGACATGAGGTGACTCTTGATTAAGAAAACAGCCTGTCCACAATGGGAAGAGAAAGTGCGCTTGGAGACTAGGCCAGCTCACTGAATATCCCTCCTGAGAGAAAGCATTGTAAAAGCTGACCTGAATCCATTTTTGGCAGTGACTGTTCTTCCAGCTGGAAGTGTTTTCCAGCTACACTAAAGTCACAGTTCATAGGCAGGATCTGCTTTGCTGGACTCTGCAGTGCTGGTTTTCAGCCACCAACACTTGGAGCAGAGCCTCGTCCTCTAGCAGCATGATGTAGCTTATGGCATTCTTTGACCACAAGCAATAAAGAGTTATAGGAAGTCTTGCAAACTGCTGCAAGAAAAGCAGATAATTATCTCTGTATTTTAGGGAAGCTTACAATGAGTCTGTGTTAGTAGTCACAATCACAGCACATCAGCCATGCTAAAGTCTAAAGGGAAAAGCTCCAGTTTCTCAGTTTGCAAAGTAGTGTTAATAAATCAACCTACAGAGAAAATATTGGAAGTATTTTGGAACAAATAATGTGATTGAAAAAGGCATATTTCATCCAACAAGTCAATTACTACACCCACTGATATTTGTTAAGATTCAATTCGGTGAAAAAAGAAATGTGTGTTTCTGCTACAAACTCTGGCCCATTTCCCATAGATACTAATCCTTAGTTTTTAGCCAGAATTCGCTGATGCATTGTCTGACACAGAAAAGGGCCTCTGAGCTCTGACATAAAATCTAATTACGGGAGGTATAGTAAAATAGGGCAAGAGATGATGAGGAAGAATGGTTTTAAGCTCAAGGAGGGAAGGTTTAGTTTGGATGTCAGGGGGAAGTTCTTCACAGAGAGAGTGGTGAGGTGCTGGAACAGCTGCTCAGAGAGGATGTGGATGCTCCATTCTTGCAGGTGTTGAAGGCCAGGTTGGATGGGGCCCTGGGCAGCCTGGTCTAGTATCAGATCTGGAGGTTGGTGGCAGGGGGTTGGAACCTGATGATCCTTGGGGTCCCTTCCAACCCAAGCCATTCTATGATTCTCTAATTCTTGTAATGCTGAAGACATACATGGTGCTTGCTCTTTTCCATAGCAAAGTACCCAGTCCCACTATCACTACATTAGATGCAGAACATGCACGCAGACACATGCATATGCCTGTACTAAAAAGCATAAACTGCCTCCTCTTTGCTTGAATTCCAACTGCCTGCAGCAATATCAACAAATGCCATAGAAATGAGAAATAACTCTCCAATTCCCAGTGCAAGAAAGCTGTGGTGTGTGCACATCCACAGAGAGGAAACGTGAGGATTTGGCTAATACGTAAGAAGTCAAAATTGATTACACACAGAAGTGTCTCATGAAAGCTCGTCTATTCATTGGAACCTGCCTTGTGTTTGGGCGATGGTGGCAGCTGGGTAAGTCCCCACGATATGCTGGGGTTTGCATCTCTGTGGGCACCAGTGCCTCCAGCATCAGGATGGATTCCCTGGGTACCTTTTCTGTTCTTAGCACTTGTGAAGCTGCACTTTGCTGACACTTTTGCCTAGAGGCTGTGTATCCACACAGACAGGAAGAGTTTGCTCTACGAAGCAGCAGAGAAATGAAAGTGGCTGGCAAAAGGCAGGTTTACAGCACGGCTGCATAACAGCATTTTCCAGCTGCTCCCATTGCTATACCCCACCACTGCTCTTCTCTGCCATCCATCTCATTCTCACCACATATCTGAGACCTTGTTCTGAGCGGCACAGTGTAATCCTAACACATCAGCATGCCAGGCAGCAGCTGCCAGAGCTCACGTATAGGCCTCAAATGCATTTGTTGAGAGCAGGGTTCCCAGATGGGCACAATTAAACAGTCATTCTCTGAGATGTGCCTGATCACGCATCATTCCTTTGCTAAACGAGGATTAACATTTCAAAGGATGCACAGTCTCTATGGCCACTTCCTTCAAGCAACAGCCTCGTGTGTTTCTGCTCTCTTTTCCAGGGACAAATTGTAGAATCACAGAATCAGGAAGGCTGGAAAAGAGCACTAAGATCATCTAGTCCAACCACTGACCCATCCCCACCATCCCTATTAAAACACGTCCCTTGGTGTTCCTCGAACACCTCCAGGGACAGTTAAATTACCTGTGCACGTTCTTGACCTAACGGTGTTAACTCCTATCGTAATGATAGCAGGAGCTCAGTTTAACCCCTTCTTTTTACCTTAGTAGCACAAAAAGCTAAACTACAGCTATAGATACAACATGCTGGAAACCGTGATCTCGGGCCTTCCCTCTGCAGTCCCCGCAGAAAGCAGCACGGCCGGCTGCAGTGCTGGTGTACACGACAGTGACCGAGATGCTTCCAAAAAGCACTTTGTGGGGGTGCGGAGCGCTGCGGCATCCCCCCGCCGCTCCCAGCCCATTGCTGGGGGAAGAGCAGCACCTAGAGGCCCCGGGCGGCCCTGCCCCGGGCTCCGCAGGCACAGGAGTCTCCAGGGCTCCAGGACTTGGGGGCACTTTGCACTTCTGGCGGCTGGGGGATTTAGAGATGAAAGCAGAACGAACCCATCCTCTCTGAATCCCAGACCCGTTCCTTCTGCGTTCAGCCCTGCCAGCCTCTGCGTGGAGGTCTGGCGGAGAGAAAGAGTCCTCCAGTGCTTCACCTAAAGGTTGGTGGTTGGGAGGTCGGGGTGCGATGGCCTTGTGCCACCTATCTGTGCTGAGCTGTTCGTTGTGCTCCGCCTGCTGGACCGGACCCACACGGTCTCACAGTGTTCTGTGAGAAGATGCTGCAGACCACATAATGGCTTTCGTATGGCCCTGCTCTGATCCCCAGCTTCTGCTTTAAAGATGTCATTGCAGTAATTCAAAAGGTCACATAGGCAGTAATTATCCCCTGCGTTTAGTTTAAGGATCACAAATACAGTGTTAATTCTAATTCTGTCATCTCAGATTGAATAATTTCTGCTTGCAGGTGACTATAAACTCCAGGCCTAATTTTTGAGAGAGATTTCACCAAAATAGTAGATCCATGCCCTGAATGTATACCAAGATTACTTCAGATGTTGAATACATTTCTAGCGATGCAAAGTTAATAGGATTATGTTTAAAATCTCTGAATAAGCGTTTCACAAGCAGCGAGAGCTTGGGATAAAAAATAATTTGCTCTTCATTAAAGAGTCCAAAGGGCAAATTTTGAAACCATCCCCTTGACTTTAGAAACCTGAAAATTAATAAAGATGAACTTTGCCCAGTGTTTGGATAGAGGAGCCCAAAAGTCACACTGCCCTCATTTTGTGCACAGCTGTTGAGCTGTGTCTGTCTTTGTATTTTGCTTAATTAAAATCTTTTATTCCTATTGGCTTGAAATGACGGTATGGCTGGATCCTTCATGCTGGAGTCTGCTCTGAACTGACACGATCCAAAGATTTGCATCCTTTGCTATTAGCATTTAGCCTCGTTAAATGCACTCTCAGGAGTTTGGTGGTGAAACCTGAAGCCCTAATTCTCACCTACACACAGCTGAATTAAATCTTTATTTCAGCTCCTAAAGTTTAGAGGAGGCAAGCTGTAAATCTCTACTGATTCCCAGGCCCTGCTGGTATCCAGGGTGTGGGATAGCAGCCTGTTCCCCTCCTGCATCCCATATGGCTTCTGCAGCACTGAGAGCACAACTGTTGGGTTGAAGAAATGTCATGTTTGAATATTATAGTCAGACAAACGTGAGGTTTTTTTCCAGCAGATCTTTTTTGGTTTGAGTTAATCCAGGTGAAACCTTTAAATGAGGGCTGAGGATAGAACCCTCATTGTGGAGGATGAAAACAAATACTAACACAACATTGTCCTTTTTTTAAACAGACCAGGTTAAGAATATAAGGAAGAAACAGTCCATTAAGTGGGAGAGCTGATGAGTACATGGAGAGCTCACCTTGCCTCTGCCTATCACTGCTTGGGCCACTGGTGGATTCATCCTAATCCTGATTAGGGGTGGGCTGAGGTATTTCTGAGCTGTACAGCCCCTGCAGTTGCTGACAAGGATGGCTATGACAAAAGCTGAGCTCCTGGAAAGGCTATGCACAGGACAGATGGGCAATATATATGTAGACCAATACAAATTAGAGCAGAAGAGCATTTTGTGTGCAGATGTGCTTTTCCAGCGCTTCCCATTGATCTTAGTTTAAGGTAGGCCCAATCCTAGCATAGACAGAACAACAAAGGGACAGAAACACCCCTTAAGACATGGCCTCAGTCCTGTATTAAAGCTGTTGGAGATACAGACTTTACACAAAAACTTTGACAGACATATAAAAATATATTAGAAGACAGACCTGGAAAAAACCAAACAAACAAAAAAAAACCTAAAAACAGGCAAACAGAGGATAGAGACATAACCAGAGAAAAAGGAGAAGGGAAATAATTTTCACAAGTAAGGCAAGTCCCTCTGCCAGAGACACTTTGCTCTTTACACACTCTTTAGAGCCAAACTGTTTCTTTAGTCTTGTTTTGCTTCCCTCCATCTCTCATTAACCTTCAACTTATGCAAGCTGTGGTTATATTCTATTCAAAAGCTTTTATGCAAGACAGGTGTTGTGATAACTTAGTGCTTTCACCATGCCCCGCCAACCATCAAGTTAGCAAGATAATTCACTGCTCTCCCTGTGCCTGGCAAACTGGAAGGCAGTTCCTTTGGATGTCAGTGCTTGTAATGGTAACTGCATTTTCATTTGTGAGGTTTGTAATATGCTGGTCACCACTTCCAGTTAAGCAGTAATGATCTATGGAGAGTCCAGACCTGGGAGTAACTGTACATTTGGTAAGACATCAGTATGACTGTGTGTGTTGGAATTGCTGAGACACAGCCTGATTGAGCACCTGGGGAAAGGACCCAGCCAGCCCTGGGAGCACAGGTGAAGGCAATTCATGTGTGTGACCAGAAGGGGTGGAGCCTGGCTGTACCTCTCTTAGACCTCATTTAAGGGCTGACTGCCAGCATTGAAGGCTTTCTTTTTGGAGATTTAAGGCTTTCTTTTTGGAGATTTCTCCTTTGTGGAGCTTCTTTTGTAAGCTGGAACCTCAGAGATGGATGAGCAATCCTTTCTGTTCCTTTGTAACATCTGCTCATTGCTATGATCCTTTTGCCTTTATACTCTGTAATATCATCCTATTGTGCTGGCTTTTCTGTCATTACACTATGCATAAGATCAAAACCTGCAAAAATCAGTAAGGCATTGTATAATCAGTGAAAATTATATAAAGGAATATTATATAATCAAATAATATTAAGATGTTACAATAATGAAATAAGCAAGAGAGTCAGGCACAGCGAGACAAAGAGAATAAATAGGATGCTCACCCGTGTCATGGGCTTGCTCAGGAAACTCCAGTGGAGTGGATCTTCCAAAGAGGGAGAGATCCTTCCCCACTGGCAGTCAGCTCTTAAATGGGTCCAGGAGAGGTGCAGCCAGGCTCCACCCCTTCCTGCAGCACAGGTGAATTGCTTTCAGCTGTGCTCCCAGGGCTGACTCAGTGCTCGCCTCAGGTGATCAATCAGAGGTTCAGGCAGTGACTCAGCTGTTCCCATACAGGCACACAAGCCAGTTGGTGTATGTTAGTGTAACTGCAGGATTTCTTTATACTGGTTGGTCAGATACCAGCTCTAGGCTGCTGGAGTGTTTCCTTAGAAAACATGGAAAGAAGCAAAACGATATTTGGAGCAGGGTTTTGCAGGCACACCAGGGCAGCTGTGGGGCAGGGCAGTGCGAGGCAGCAGAACAGGCTGCCTGCGTGCATCACTTGGCATTAATTACAATTGTTGGACTTCTGTGTGTTCCTTCACAACTTATGTTTGAGGCGCTGCTAAATCAGGCATGGCACCACGACTGTTTTGAATTGTGGCAGTGATGCTGGTCTGGAAACTATGCTAACAGGAAAATCTACAAAGCATCTGAGGTTGTTGTCCAGAATGTAAGTAACCTTGTTTGATTTTATAGTAGGTATTAGGCCTGATGGCATTCTATTTATTTGAGTGAAAGGGGCAAAAGTAATTGCTGTCTTGCTCAATGTTGTGAATAACTATTGAAGTCAGTGAAGTCAGTATTGGCTATGAGGCCCATTTCTCTTGTTAAAATAATTTTGGTGTACAAGATTACATCACGTAACAAGAAAGCACTCATTGACTGAGTACTGCAAAGCTTTTCATAATTGCAGTTATTCCTTTCTATCTTTTATTAATAAACTGAATCTGTACTAGAACTGCGTATATAGCAGTGTATTTAAAGACAGAAATAAGTTCCTTTTCAATCTCAAAAACAAGGATTATTTAGCTTCCTGAGAGAGAAAGGTTGAGTTTCCCATAGTAGAAGAGGAAACTTAAAGCCCAGACCTTGGCTAGGATCTCTCATTACCTGTATAAGAGCCAGGAAATGAAGTTGGACCTCTCATACTTCCACAGCTGCTCTGTAACTGGGGCTATTCTCCCTATTCTGCGTCCCTTTTTTGTGCAAGTCATCAGACTACAAACATGATAATTAGACTGGGAGAAAAGTACTTAACATTGAATATTTTTAGGATGTAATCATTCCAGCCTCAACTGGCAGTAAAAAGATTGCTCTTAATGTCAAAGATAGGGAAACTGAGGCACAACACTTCAAGCTTGTGTGGCTGTTGGAATCAGAGTCCTCCAGCTCCAGACTATAACCCTGTGTCAGTCCTATGAACTATGCTATCTATCAGTGCTAGGGACTGCCACTACTGACAAGGGAGACAAGATATGCTTTTCAATTGAGACAGAGTTGATTAGGCTCATATCACCATGCAATCTGGAGATACTAAGCAACCAGCTCCCTGCATTTACATCAGTGGGAATATTGACTAGGTGGAAATTTCAGGCTCCTCCTGAAATGCAGAAACCTCTCAGTGCTGTATGGGGGAGGGAAGAGAGCTATTTTGGAATGGGAGAAATAAAAACTTTCTCTGACTCCCTTAGAGAAACCTACACATGGCATCAAGGTACCTAAATCTTTCTTGAGTTTGTTTTGCAAAGATAGTGTCAGAGAACAGCCTGCTGGAAGAGTGATAGTCTGTAGGTAACTATCCTACTCTTACCAGTACAATGAGTATTTCTATACAGTGAGGTCACATCTATGTTGGGATGGGATGAACAACAGGAAAGTGATGTCTGAGTGTGCTGAGTGCCAGGATGAGTGCTCCTGTTCCTGGCACAGGTTTTGCCTTGGCAGTGGTTCCGTTGCATTGGATGGTGGACAGACCAGTAGGTGAAGCAAATGCCCTGTACTGCCTTATCATGCTTTGTAGATGAATGAAGCTGGGACAGATATTAGAGTGGGAGAGATTAGGGACTATTTACAATCTAAGGTTTTGTAAAGCTTTTCAGTGAGATTTTTTGGTTGCAGAAACATCTCTCTCAAAACACTCTGCCTTTTTGGTGGACTGCTCTGCCCTTAGTGCTATTGTAAACTTATTTGCCTCGTGATGATGGATCTGTGGGCTGCAGAAGGGTTCCCTGATCTGCCTGCTGGCTGCCAGAGATGCTCTTGCTGACTGAGGGAAAAATGTGCTCCAGGGCTCCTGCAATGGTTTTGCTTGAGACCTTGCATGGCCAAGGGGGACGTAGCATGTGCAATTGGAGGCAGTCAGGGTACCTAAGGCTTTCTGGAAAATGAGCAGTATTTCTGGCTGACTGGGCCCAGTGGTGAATTTACAGAACTCTTTTTGCCTCAAAAAGGAGCAGCAGAGGTGAGGAGGGATGGATCAGCATTGATTAAGCTGCCAGTTCTGCTAATGTCACTGTGGACACAGTCACTTTTCTTTGCCAGCAGCAACTTAAATAATAAGATGCAGAGGGAAAAGGAGGAAGTGTCAGTGCTGAGCTACTCACAGTGCTGTTGGCAGTATTTAGATGAGAAACTGGTGGTGTGATGGATGGCCATGATGCAAAGATACATGGTGATCAGCTCTTGAAACAGGCAGGCTAAGGACTGCGCCTGGCTAGTCTGAAGGTGACTTCACCAAGAGCTGTTTGCTAGATACTAATCAATTTTGTGCCAGACAAATATTATTTGTACTGAACTCAGCAGTAGGTTCAATAATTCATGCAAATATGTTAGCAAGGGCCGCTTTCACGTGTTGGTGTAGGTTTGCACACCATGCTGCTTGCAGCTGGTCCTAGCACTCACAAGCAGAGATGAGCTTGTTTGGTCCTGAGCAGAGCTGTGAGGGGTGGTGCAGCATTTCTGTTTCCATTCCCTGTGCCCCTGCTGATCAGCCACTGTGTGCTCACTGAACAGGCAATCACACCACGCTCTGAAGGTGAGTTCACTTCTCAAACCTTACAGAAATATTTTTCCAAATTCAAACTTCCTTCTGGCAGGCAAAGATCATCTGTACATCTCTACTTAAGCATCTCTAGCTTCCTGACCTAGAACGAAGTAGATTTTGTATTTCACACAACTTTTTATGTTGTCCTGCTGGACTTAAATTAGGCCTCATGCCTTTCATTTTCATGACCGTGGTATCCTATGGTCAGAAATAATGAAATTTATTTTGTGATTTTTTTTTTTTTAAGCTTGACATGCATTTTATATATTACAAACCCTGATAAGCATCTCCGAGAAGAACCTATTGTATAAATACCCAGACATTGCTGTTTGCATCCACATTTTGCTGGTCCTCAAGAAAAGGTGATTTTTTTGACGTCTTTCCAAACAGTACATCAAGCTATTTTGAAGGAGGTTTCTCCTTAGAAATGAGTATAATGCTTTTGTTCCAATTTTGTAGGAGTTAAATTGAATGTTAATAACGTCTCCAACATTTGACTTAATGTATAGAACATTAGGAGCATCTATCTAGTGTTTCCAATTAACCAGGGACACTGCCTTTCCTGTCTGTTTCATCCAAGGACAAAAGTAATTCGTTTGGATTGCAAATTCCATTCCTGCACATTAGCATTAGAGTATCACTGCAAAAATAATCCACGCTATCTGGATTATGGCAGTGAAATTGCTACAAGTGAAAGCTGTTTTCTAAACTAATATTTGGAGGAGATGAGAGAGAAAGAGAGACATGAGGGGCATCATTAAATAGATTTTGATATTTCTTGTTTTGAAAGGTTTCTACTGAAAAGGAGAGTACATCTATCTTGCAGGGGGTTTCCTTAGAGGGTTTAAATGAAGACTGAAGCTTTAAGAACAAAGTGAAAATGGAAGAAGAAATATACTGCCATGGGTAGCTCAGAAATGAGGCACTGGGGGTTTCACAGAGTTTTCATTAATCCTCTCCTGCCCTGAGGGTGTTCCTGTGTGACCATCAAAATGACACATGTGCAGCTGTCTGGTGCTTTACCACATCTCTAGGTCTGATGTACTTTGCTCTGGGGATGGTTAAACCTCCAGCTGTTCAGAATGGCAGTTTGTTTCCTTTAACAAACATGCTTGGATGTTTATCTGAACTATTTAAGTCCACGGAATTAGATTATAACTTGTTTCAAATGGTTTTTCAACACATTTTCCTTGCTAGAACCTGGTAATCAACATCTGAAAACCTGTCTCGCTTGAGCACTGCTTTACTATTACAGCTGGACTGGTGGCTGTGCCTGGGGTATCCTAGCAAGAGCCACTTTACTAATGCAGCTGGGAGGAAACCAAGCGCTTGTCTACCTGACTTGGTGATAGGACTGCAAAGCTCATATGTACACCCAACATAGCAAAAAGCAGTCACTAGGTGCTTCTCTGTGGCAGTACAGCTCGTGCAGTTACATGGCAGGATATACTTGGGCAAAAGGAGGCATTGGGTGAGTCAGACACATCTGGTGGAGGAGCAGCAGCTGGGGATGAGGGCAGCTGGACTCCTGGGAAGGCACTGTGCTTCTGCACACCTGGCTAAGCCAGCAGTGGTGGAAATGATTTGGTTCTGATCACCTCATCAGCTTGGACATTCTAGAGATTTAGAGCATTGAGAAACAGATTAATAATAACTGACAAGATATTAGCATTGATTTTTAACATGCTGTAAGGGTATGATAAAAGAGTAGGTATGTGACTGATGACAACTGTATGAACTATTTGTTTGGCGAAGCTCAGTTGGTGCTGACTGAAAAAGATGAGAGAGGAAAAAAGGATCTTCTCAGCCTGCCATGAATCTTAGCAGAGGAAAGTTCAGACCACCAAGGTTATAACAAATTTCAGAGCTTCTCTTAACATCCTATGTAACAATGTACTGATACAGAGATTGTTACTGAGACAATATCTGACACCTAGAGACAAAATGTTTATTTGCTTCTATTGAGAGAGAGAAAAAAAAAGGCAGGAAGTATGGCTCAGGAGTGTGAACTGGGAAAGAGGACAGATATTTCCAAAGCTAGTGCCAATCCCCTTACATGGACATGATGAGACTATTGCACTGTACTGGAAAAGGATTCATGACTCAACACGTGAATCTGCACCGAACTGCATTCACAGGTTTAAATTTATTATGAAGCTTAAGGTCCAAATACAGGAGCCTTTCAAAAAATGTATTTTAGAAAGATTTTAGAGGGTGATTAAAAACAATAACATTAAACCTCACCTCTGAAATAATGGGAGCAGTTATACATACTTCTTGGCAGTGGAAGAACTAAAATCCAGGCATTTTCTGACTCAGATAAATCTTAAGTTTCCCATGTGTGCATTTGCAATTGTAAATTTGGAGAAAGACTACTGCAGTAAGATGAAAAGTGCTCTTGCCACAGGAGGACCTGGCCCTTCTTGCTCAAATGACAGTGTTTTCAAGATAATTCAGTTTGTGATATATAGGCAGCTCTAAATTCAGATCTTTCAATCTCTTAACTGAAATATTCCTGAAAATATTAAATTCTTGTATAATACAGGATTCGGGGAAACTAAAACCAGTTGTTTGGCCTCCTAACACACAGATGAGGTGCATTTCCCCACTTAAAAATCAGGACAACTGTATCAGTACAGTGGAGGAATATGTCATTCAGGGGGTATTGCAGGCTGATATAGGCAACTAGATATGTTGTACAAAGCTGTCTAAGGGCAGTGTTTGCATGCACAACCTTTCTGTTCCTGGGAAGGGCTTTAGCTTTTCAGGTGTCTGACAACACAAAGACCAGCTGTGTGCATAGCCTGTTAGCTCTCCTCCAGAGCAGGACTGTGCTCTTAGAGCAAAACAAACACATCAAGTTGGCTTCATCTAAACCGTTCTGCATAGCTTCTGTTACTTGTCTACTAATGCAGGCCAGCTGTTTAGTCAGTGAAACAGAAGCATCAAATTACAGAAATAATAAAAAATGGAGAGTAAGAGGCCCCTTAAAGGACATCTTGTCTGTCTGCTCCCTTGGGCGTGCTCAGATTTACCTACACCATTACTCTGTGGTCTGTTGAACTGGTTTTCAAAAGTCGTCAGTGATGGAGATTCCAGATTTACCCACAAACAAGTAAAAAGTAAAAGCTATGTTAACAGTTGAACAGCTGATCGGTTCTGTCCGTGACGTTGGTCTTACAAAGAAAATATCTGCTGCTGAAATATCTGTGTGCTTTACTAATGCGTCAAGGAAACATGCTAATCCTTTGGAGACATGCAGACCTTAGCACTGGAAAATGGGAAATGCGTGCTGATTGTGCCTGTAAGATGGTGAGCAGTAATCTGCATGGATGCCTTTCGGCAAGATTTTGGGATTTTGGGACTGTTGTATTTATGTGTGATTGCCTTTTAGACTGTAATTGTAACAGATGTGATTAGTCTACAGTTCTCCAAGAAGATGCACTGTGACAGGGTTGGGAGTGTTTGCTTCCAACCAGTGCAGGCCAAGGATGAGCTGCACTTTTGTTTTCTATTTTGAAACCTTGTCCAAAGCACTAGAATGTAATGAATTAAGACAGTGCTGAATTGCTGGCCTAGAGCTAGCTATTTTTCTCACTGTGAACATTTTTCTGTTTGGTAATAGTTATTGTTTGAGTGGATTTGGTTGAGTGCATCTTTTCTCTTGTTTTATTGTTGCTTTTTTTTTTTTTAATATATGTTTTTAGAATGAGGCCCCAGAGGAAGAGGCAGAGAAGCAGAAAGCAAGAGCAGAACTTTCTGGGGCAGAGAAGTTGATGTAAAACCCCAATCTTTCAGATGCTTTTTAATGTCTGCAGATGTATCCAGAGGAATAAAATATATATTGGAGAGTTAATTTTGTAAATAGTTCTCAGTAACTGACCAGAAGTTTTGAATATGTAGTTAGATGTTCCTTCCAGTTCCTTAAACACAGCAGTACAATAAGGAATAAACAGATAACTTGGTTGCAACCTAGCTTCGTACTGCCCAGGACATACAGTGTCAGGAAAATATTTTATGTAAAAGCAGGAATTTCATTAAGAAACAACGGCTGAGACACTGTCTTTGTTAATTTGCAGTTCAAAGTCACTTGCTTTTCAAAATCTCTGCTTTGATTTCTGTCAGATGCAGAGGCATGATACATGACACAGCATACATCAATTAACTCTCAACATAAAAAGGTGTGATGATTTTTCTCTAACTGAGGGGATGGGAAGGCAACTTTTTTTTTAATGATCTCGTGAAATGATTTTAAATGGCTGTCAAACATCTGGCATCGATTAGTAGCCAA
Source organism: Phasianus colchicus (assembly GCF_987193195.1). Classification (NCBI taxonomy): domain Eukaryota; kingdom Metazoa; phylum Chordata; class Aves; order Galliformes; family Phasianidae; genus Phasianus; species Phasianus colchicus. Next base: position 23,655,689 of record NC_143445.1, on the reverse strand, counting down.
GTCAACTGAATGGAAGGCTTTCATTTTCTGTAATTGCCTGTTCCCAATGCTTTGTTTTTAAGAGTATTTTACTTTCTGACATTCCTGTTGTTACTTATAGAATGCTTTCCTCCATTTTTAAGACATTCAAATTTGCCTGATGACTTCAATATGCCATTCTGATAATTTCCTTCGGGATCAGTCAGTTCTTTTCCTATGGTATATTCCACGTGAGAGGTTTTTTGATCTTCATGTGACTATCAAGTATCGTCCATGAGCTTTTTTGGTTTTGCTTTTGTTTCCTCCTCCTTGTTGGCAAGTCTACTGTGTTTTATTCTTATGTCCCTACTGACTCCCAGCATGTTATTTAACGGGTGAATATTGTTCTGTGTACTTTGCACATTATTTTTCTCAGACTGTTTTCTACAGTTGGCAAGATTGCACCTTTTTAGGTTAGAAACTCAGCTAAAATAATCTGGGGCAAAATATGAGGAAGAGAGAACTTCTAACTCTGAACTGCTCACAGCAGAAAGCCGGGCTCTGTGCTCCATATGAGAGCTCAGGAGAGAAGGGGCGGCTGGTCACACCTCACCCTGTCTTCTCAGGACACCATTCTGATAGTTTGGAACTGTGGCTGTCACTGTGTCTGTCTCAGTGCCACTTCTGAAAAGCAAACATCTGCAGCAGGAAGCCTATTGGAGGTCTTAGTGGAGGTGGATGTGCTCTGAAAAAGCAAATGTTCCAGTGAGCCATAGCTGCTGCTTTGGGCGGAGTGACTCAGCTCCCTGGGCATGGTTTTGCCAACATAAACGCAGTTTAACTCAGTGTTTCCCTGAAACTGATGAGTAAACTTAATTTGGGGTCTGGTACTGCCATGTAAAACTTCCATCAACTTCAGTGAACTTTTTGCTATGAAAAGGGATGAATTAAGTCAGCACATCCTAGTTATTATCTGTGCTACGCTGCTATATAACTACGAGGCAGACACTTAGAAGCAGTGCATGAGCACCTAATAAATGAAAGTCCCTCCCCCAAGGAATTTGGATCTGCATGGGAGAGGAGATTGGGCAGGAAGTGAACAGGAGCAGCCAGGGGTGATGTGGCTGACAGAAAGATGATTCAGATGCTGCAAAATATTTTGGGGAAGTGTTCATTCTTTTTCATATGTGAACTAACTTTGTGCTGTGTGACCTGCGCTTTTTTCTGTCAAAAGTCCTAAGCAGACAAAAGACTGAATGAACAGAAAGCAGAAAATAACAGTGGATTATTGGATTATTTTCTTTTTTTTTTTTTCCCTGGGAACTGAAAAGTCATGAGAATGCAGTTGGAAACAAACAAAAACATACCATAGGTGTTCATGTAAAACTTTAAGTGACTTGGGGTTTGATACTAGAAACAGTCTGCAGAAAGAAGAAATGATTTTTTTCAGAATTGTTTGAAGAGGAGTACAGGAAAAAAAACCCTGCATCTCAGTAAGTTTCAAGATATTTGAAAGATCTTTCAGAAAATGGAAAGAAGAGATGTCTAGAACTTTTACGTTTTTATTGCCTGCTTTTGACACACATGAGCAGTGTTGATTGGATACGTGCCCCTTTCTCCTCACAAACCTTTTCCATATTTGTACAGCACAATATACCAGCCTATTTTCATCCACCCAAGTGCCAGATATGACACCCTGTGGGTAGAAGATCTGCATGTCATCAAATCCTGTACTGAATGGTTTTCCTTTAAAGACACCATTTTCAGTTTATCTCAAAGTCCAGCTTAGCTCAAAGTATCTCTTTTATGCTGGTACCACCAAACTGTATCAACATTACAGGATTATGAAGTGGGATCACTTACCCTGTCAGCTCTGTGCTAGCATTATGGCTTCACATTGATACTTCCAGCAGAGCAAGTGCTATATTTTATTAGTTACAGAGATTCATTGTGCATCCAGAAACTGCCCTCTGCTCCCTGCTTTTATAACAGGATTCAGTACAGCTGAGCAAATACAACCTCTGTAATATATATGAAATACAAGAAGATAATAGTAGCAGGACAAACTCTGATTTGCTATATAGCGTGCACAGTGAATTGGGAATACAGAGATACTTTGCAAGATGGAGGGAAAATGTATTTAAGGTCTGCCATGAAGGCCTAGCAAAACCCACTTAAAGGATTCCTATCCTAACCAACTCTCCATAATTTCTAACAAAGGCCTGAACGCAATTATTTCTACAGTGTATTTCCAAGCCAGATTTTAGTTACGTTCTTAAAATTGCAGTCAAACTGCAGGAGAAAACGAACCCAAATAAATACTGGTTGTTATCAGCCTCCAAATAATGAGCTGAAAGCAAACCCCCAACCCAAACAGCTCGAGCCATTTGTTTCTACTTACCTCCATTTGTCTCTCGGATATTTAAAGCAAAGACTCATTTTGTCCTGTGGATTCGGTGCTGCTGCTCAGTGTTGTCTTCCTGATCGTAAAAAGGCTCCTGACCAAAAGGAAGAGGAAAGCAGTACGTAAAACAAACACAGAAGCCCAAGAGGAAAGCTACACCCTAAAGACCAGCACTAATAGCAACTGAGAGACAGGGAAAGAGAGAACACTCCCAGTTACTAACTTTTTCCATTGATACATCTGTTACAAAACAATTTTGCTGCAAACTTCTCTTCCTTTATTGCAGGCAATGCTTTGCTGTCTGTGTAGACCTCAGATAAACCACACAGTAAGTGTGGGATTGGGCTTTTTTCTTTTTTTTTCTGTACCAAGTAATCAAATTAGTGAAATATAAGCTAGGAGCTCAGTTGACTACTCTAAAAGCATAGTTCTGGGCAGCAGTTATCACAAGGTGCGTTTGTCCATACTTGAGTTGTTGTTATAATCCAAAATTCTTCAATAGTAAGAGGGTGATGTTTGGAGTAGCCGCCTATGGGACTTTCTGGCCAGAGAGCCTTGGTGCAGCAGAAGTGAATGTTTAGATGGTTAATAACTTAATTTTCTAAGGGCTTGATGGGCAGGCAGAGAAAATACACCAAACTGTCATTGCCACAAAGGGGTTTTTCAGTGCCAAAAATAATAATTAAAAAAAAAATTAAGAACAAGAGTTCATGAATTCACCTCTAAGGATTTCAGGATGAGGGGAATGTGCAGGGGGCAAAGTGGGATTTACTGCAACAGCAGAAGGCACGGGGCTCAGCGTGTGTTCACACTGTCCCTCAGTGGGTTTTGGCTTCTCCAGGGCTGTTCTTTAGTGCAGGTCGAGGAGTAGCAATGTGTGCCCGCAACGGCTGCACGGAAACTTTTCTCACTGACATTTAATATGTGGCTTGGAACAAATAACAAACAATTTGGTTTGAATTAAAAAGTTTTGACAGTTCCATTTTGCCAAGCATTAGTCAGAAAGGAAAACTGATGGATGTGTCATGTTTGAAAATTCCCAGGGTGTAGTAAACTCATTTGTTTTTAAAAAGTTAGGAGCAGATTCTCCCCTCATTTCAGAACAAACCTGGCCCCATTTCAGGGAGGCTGATCAAGCTGTGGTGACAGAAATTAAGGTCATGTCATTTACTAGGGTAAGTGAAATCTGCTCTGAGCCCACAGCTGGGAAATGCTGCATACAGCATCGGAGGTGGGAAAGAACCACTTCAGACAGTAAAGCTGACGCTGGGCCTATGCAGTCAGCATCTCCTTTGAGTCTTGTTTTCTGCAGGTGTGTGTGATGGGGAGTCGTGCACAGCTCAGAAGGGTCAGGGCACCAATAGCTCCTGCTCTGCAGTCTGCCCATGCTGCTGGTGTGCTGGCAATATGGGTTTGTTTTCATGCCTGCTGGCCTTACTGCAGGGCAGTTCGGTGTAGCTGAGGACAGCTCTCAGCCAGCAGTGCTCCAGTCAAGCTTTAATTCTTCAAGACAAGGTCATTACCGATTTGCTGCGCTTGCCTCGCTGACATGTTTTGCTGATCAACTTATTCACCGAGTGTGGCCCTCTGCACAGCAGGGAGCTGCTACAGTGGGAAAGAGGGTTCTCTGTGAAGCTTTAAATAAGATTTGTTTTCCTTTTTGTGTGTGTTTGGAAGAAGCTCTGTGCTGACTTGTCAACATGATTTTCTTCCATCTGTATATGTTTATCCTTGAATTAGAGTATCTCAGAAGTTGAAGAAGGAAATCATTTTAGTCCATCTAATTTATCTGGGAGGTCAGATATACAATTGGCTGCTATCACAGATTTTCCAGAGGTAATATTCCAGTTGATATGTTGCTTCTATTACTTTGCATAGAGGAATTTTTTATCTCAGTAGATCTTTCTTTCTAAAGGTCTGCAGTGGCCTTTGTCTCACTACCTTCCTGGTAGCTGCAGTGCCGCTGTGCCACCCTCATTCATCTCTGTATTATGGATGCTTTCAAAATCAGCTTATATTAAATGTTGACCACACCAGTCAAGTTCTTCTAATTTGTCCAGGCTTCATGTCAGATCCACTAATTGCATCATTTTCTTTGTTCTTTTTTTTTTTTTTTAATTGGGACACAGCTTTGAAGCTGAAAATGCCATAGGTTTGGCTGTTCAGTATGACTTTGCAATCCCCATATGTGCCTCTGTGGAGCAGGAGTGGTTTGCAGACCGCAGTTTGATGGCTGATCTCTGTTTCTGTGCCATGCTTTTGTCAAGCTTAAAGCATTAAGTGCTTTTCTCTTTGACAAGTGTTGGAAGGCGTTTGCACAACGGTGGTGTTTGATGGCTAAGTCTCATTATCACCTCTCCTGGTGGTGCAGGAGGTACAAGGCAGGATTTCCAGTTCATAAGACAGGGCAATTCACCCTTAATGGGCACATTTTCAGAAGAGCCCAACGTGTTGAGCATTTGCACAACTTTGGCCTGAAGAAATCGGCTTGGAGTCATTAATGAAGATGCTTGGCTGTCAGATGGAACCTGCAAACTTGCAGAGTGCATGTCTCACAGTGCTGCACAGAATCACAGAATGCAGGGATTGGAAAGGACTTCTAGAGATGGAGTTCAACACCCTGCTAAAGCAGTTCCATACAGCAAGTTACACGGGTGGGCATCCAGGCAGGTCTTGGATATCTCCAGGGAAAGAGACTCCTGGCTCTCTGGACAGCCTTTTTGCAGTGCTCCACCACTCTGACAGTGTGAGAGTTCTGCTTCACTGCTGCAATTCAGTGCTATAGATTTCAGTGTTACAAACTTGGCTTTCTGCAGAGTTAAGGCTCTAGGTTATGTGACAGCGCAGGAGGCACTTTCCAAATCTGATTTCCAAATTTATGCACTCAGACTTTGCCTTTCAGCTCTCAAAGCACTTCACAGACACTATACACACTGATCTGGTCAGTTGCTTTATGTAACATAAATGCATGTAGGGCGGGGAGGTGCCCACTGCAGTGAGGTACTAATGAACTCTGCAGGGCAGGGGAGCCGACTGCAGTCAGCTTTGTTTGGGAGCTGAGATCGATGCAAATTAAGTTTGTTCTCCAAGAGCAGCTGGGGAAGCAGAGGAGCTGGAAAAGGGCATTTTGGAAAAGATGTTAAAAAGTGATTTACAGGGCATTAAAGGGAGATGTAAAATACTGGCAATCATAAAAAGCCTGGAGGCTGCTCTGCAGTTCTTTGAAGCAGGAGAATCTAGTCTTGGGAAGCGAAAGAGGAATACAGAAACAGAAGAATCAACGTGTACTTGGAGTACAGACAGTAGATTTGTTGCAGTCAGCACTATGGGTTGCAAAGCATCTCAGCGCCGCAGAAACTGTGATTTGGGTCCGTGCTGCGCCTTTCCGACTGCACTATTGAGCTTTCAGAGGCAATCCGTGCGAGCAATCGATCTCTCGAGGCTCCCGTTGCACGAGTTGCTGCTCGGGGCAGCAGGCGCTCAGCGCACCGAACAGCGCAGAGCCTCCCGCCTTCGGGCCGGCGGGGGATTCCCGCCCAAGGGCCGGACCCGCCTGCGGAGCCGCTGCGTCGCCACAAGATGGCGCTGTCGTCACGGCAAAAACGCTCCTGCAAAGCGCTTGTGGAGGCCTTCCGAGATGGTGCTAAATACGCTTCGAAAACAAACAAACATAAATACGTTAATTTCGTGGGCAGCAACGTGGTAAAGACTGTAGGAGGGAAAAAAAAAAAAAAAAAAAAGGGCTTTGAAAGGATAATCTGTAATCTCTTGAGTTTGCAAATTGGCCCCAAGCATGGAAAACAAACATACGTGTGGAGACAACCTGGGCGTGACTGCGGCTCTGGAGAAGAACAGGTATGTTTGTAGGGCTGACAAAATGCCCAAATCTGACATGTAGGGCTGTACCGAGGGCCACTTCCAGTGCAGGACCAAGCTCACGTGCTGCTTCCAGCAAAAGACCCTGAGGGAAGAAGTTCCACCTTTCATATGCTCATTTCTTAAAGGTTACTGTTCCTCCATTCTATTCCCAGTTAAATGCACCTGGATCTTCTTACGGGCAGAAACAACCGAATCTTTCTTTAATTCCTGCTATTTTGGCATCAGAACAATTCTCAGCGCACACTCTGGGACACAAGATTTCCCACCTCTTCTACCGGCCGGCGCCATTTGCTGGCATAGTTGCACCTCTTGTCAGTGTAACGCGAGGCACTGTGAGCCTTCTGCTGACAGGAGCTCCACGAGGGTGGTGACAATTTTGGATTGAGGAGTCCTGAGAACCCTGAATGCCTTGGAAAACCTCTGTAGGAAAAACTTCTCAGGACAGCTCCACCTGTTTGGCTTTATAAATTTATGGAAGATCTGATCAGAGTCATAAGTAACCTTACGGATAGAATATGAATTGATAATGTGATCTCTGGTCTGCTGAAATAAATGCAAGCTGGTAGCTGAGGGTAGTCAAATGCAGATGTACAATAAGCTGCAAAATCCTAACAGGATAATTTGCTGTCAGAACAACTCTTTGGAGGCTTTGGTGGAGTTTTAATGTGATTTACCTAAAAATCCTGTAATTTAACATAGTTCTGCTACAGCATTTCCTGAGCCTCTCTGGTAACAAAAGGAACCAGAGCTAGAACTCTAAAGCCGTGGTTTATTTCTGTAAGACGGGCAAAAGCAGCCAGACAAGGAGTTTCAAGTAAAACTGCAAAAAAAGGAATGGTCTTTCACATGGAAATTATTTTTAGTACAGCTGAGATTAAAGAGGCAATTCTGACCCAGAGGCTATTCCGAGATATTGGATGATTCCTTTTGCAGCCAAATTCCCTGGGAGGTTGTCAGCAGTGTTTAGTGGGCAGAAGGTGCAGTATCATTTCCTCCGGATATAAACCTTGCTAAGATCCTTTCAGGTTACAGGTGTGCATACTGGCAATGAAAAGTGAAGGCTTATTTCCAGTCCCAATCACTACTTTGCTGCAATTCCCTATGATGATACAAACTCACTCTGCAATTTTATGTTCTAATGTGGATAACTGAACTAGCATCTGTGCCCTTTCCCTCCTAGCCCTATCTCATTGTGCCAGTCATGTAAGTTGGCCTCAGGCAAAAAATCTCAGCCTCTCCTATGTCAGAGTGCCAGATCAGAGTATGAGCTCTGGTAATGAGCTCATATACATGATGTTTCTCAGATGAAAAGTAGAAGTATCCTGATGGCTTGTACTCACCTTGTTCATGCAACTGTCTGGGACAGTGCCTATCCGTGTATCTTTTACACTTTGTCTTGCAAAGTTTTGATTTTTATTGCTGGACAAAGGTCTCTCTCCTTGCAGTTGTCACCCAAGAAGGGCTACATCATTAGGCCAGAACAGGGTTGAAGATTCTTTTCCTGCTACTAGCAAAGGAAGACCTGAACAGACTTGACCTAAATCCCTCTGAAATAACTATACATTATTTTCCAATTTCTTGTGGTGGCACAGATGCAACTGAGTAGGTGGCGGTTGCCAATGTAACAGTTTGGAGAGGAAATAAAAGACCCATTAATCCCTTGAAAAATCCACGTGTACTTTGCCTTGGGGTTCTACACTCAGCGTGACCTGAGTTCACTGTGTTACTCACACAGAAATTTGCTTGTCTTTAGTCCTGATGCCAAAAGTTCCTTTCTCTGCTGGGCTCTGCTGTGAGCGTTCAGCTAGCCCTTGCCAAGAGTACTTTCATTCACTGTGCCTTATTTTGGCACGCTGTCTTGGGAACTAAGGATTTGCAGCTTACCAAGGAGTAGACGTGTCTTCTACAATGCATTTTTTTTTCTTCCTATTTCTCTTAACTTTGTGTTGTCTCAAAGCTTGATTAGTTTGATTCTATTCCCCACTTTGAATGCAATGCTCACCTTGTGTTTTTCTGCCAAGCAGTATTGCCGTTTAAAGATCTGAGCTTCTGTTTTTAATTTTATTTTGCTCTGTCCCATGGCGTCTTGCAATTCACTAGTGTTTAGTCCTGAGGTATTGTTTCCAGTGAGCCTGCTGCCACTAAGCCTTGTTCTCACAGATGCTGCTCATTTCCTTCAAGGAAATCTTTTGTGCAAAAGCTCTGTCCATGGCATCTGTGCAGTGCATGGATATGTGAGGGGGGTGCATGGAGGGCATCCGCATGGCTGCAGTCAGTGGGGGAGCATCAATAAAATTCACACTTGCAGTTTCCGCAGCCTTGGCCACTGCAATGGCTCCTGTTGAGAATGTCGGAATTGAACTTTTCTAGGATGGAAAATGATGCTGAGAGATTTCGTCGTAGCTCCCATAAATGCCATGAATGCTTTAATATAACTAACACGTTGAAAAGTCACAAATGTATGATACATCCAAGATGTGGGCACTTAGCCAAAATAGTAATTCTGTCAGTGCACTTACTTTTTTGGAGGGGTGATAATGAGGGATTTCCTTTAATATCGATAAAGGACACCTGGGCCTGCAATGTTCTTTTTAGAAAGGTTATTCCAGCAATAGGTAGATATTTTCTCGTCATTATACATGGTACAATATCTGCTCCCAGAGTCATTGCTTTACTACAGAGCCATTTTATTGAAGTATTACTCATTGGTAATGGTCATATTCATGCCATGTATTGCCAAATGAATACAATAATAAATGAGCAAATATTACTGCATGTGCACATCTGAGAACTTACAGCCATTGAGGATTACCAGTGCAGACAAGCCATAAAACAGCCAGACAAAGGCTTAATCCTGCAAGGAGTCCTTATCTGTGATGGTCCCAGCACATGTATTTGTCCACAGTCAGCTTTCAGCCTCCAAGCCACAGTGCTATCTATAGAAGTCTCAGCCTTGTTTTGTAAATAGCTGCGCTTGCAGTTAGGAGGCACGTAAAGTACGTTGTTTGTTTGTCAGAGCAGCCCAAGAGATTGTTATAGACAATTATCATTTTTAATCTGTTAAACACAAACTGTATGGTAAAACACTGCCAAAAACACAGTGCTACTTTGGCTTGTCTTCTGTGAACCAGCCACTTAGGTTGAAAAGCTACATGAACCCTGCTTGTATTGCCGTGCGAGGATCTGGATGTAGAAGTCTCAATCAGTGCCAAGCAAGACATTCCTCAGGAAATGTGAACCCTGGAGGAATTCAGTTTGCTTTAGTGACCTCGATCAGTTATGAGATGAATAAACTTTATGAGCAATTGGACTTCACATCCAGTGTGCACCTAGTCAGCTATGCTGGCTCTGTGACTAGGGAGGCTTCCTACTGCTATCACAAGTGTAAATTCTCAATTCATTTCAGCTTTTATTCTTTGAAATGAGTCTGACTAATCTCTAAGTAAAGGTTGTCCCCTAGTGAATCTCACACTGGACGTGAGCAGGGTCACCGGGAATTTAAGAAGGGTCATCAGCTTTTTGGACTCACTTGTGTTCCGCTGCCCTTGCCAAGATTTGCTGCCGGTGTTATTGATTCTGTGGTTGAAAGAGGTTCTGGAGGGCTCTGCTGAGCCCAGTCCTGGGGCTGCCCAGATCAATTGTGAAAGACAGATCCTGCTCAGAGAAGGCAGGATCACGTGTGGGCATTGATCAGGTTATGGATCTTCTATGCTTCAAATTACTGGGGCATACAAAAACATATTCTTCTTCAGCAGTATTTTCTCTCTTTCATAAGTGTCTCCCAAGAGAAGTGTAATGTATCATTAATTCTGAAAAAGGGAATGTTGGAAAGATCAAAGCCTTTCAAATGGCAACATATTTCTCCCCTCAAGAAAGCATTAAAAACAACAAAAGTAGATTAGGAAGATGTTATTAGTCTCCCACCTTAGGAAAAAAAACGTAATTATTTTGGCAATTACTTATTTCCAAAAGATTAGAAGGTATCAAAAACTGGCCTGTTCCATTTTGTAATTTAAAGCAATTAGAAAAGCCTGATTTTGCAAAATTCTGAGCTCTGGTAAAGACTTTGATATTAAGGGTCCCTCTGGGATGTACCCATTCTGGTGAGTTCCCTTCAGCAAAGCAGCAGGTTTGTGTTCACAGCTTAGCTTCTCTTCTGCTATTGTCTTTCGGTCTGCCATGCGGGTGGTTTTGGGGTGTTATTTTATTATTTATTTATTTTTCCCTCAGCTTTCTGCTGACTGAAGAGGAAGGAGGAAAACAAGAGCCTTGCAACAACCTCCTATCACTGTTGTGTAATCCAGATTCAAGCCTTTGGTGGCTCTGGGAAAGTGACAGGAGCTCTGCTTGACACCATTAACCTTGACGGTCAGGGTAAGCCCGGGGGAGGAAGAGGCTCTACAACTTATTGCTTTGACCCTATAACATACCAGCTTAGTCCTAGTTTAATTCCAGTAAATTCAGTAAGGTTCCATCAGGGATCAATTTGTTCCTAAGTTTTTATCAGTGCTTTCAAGCATAGAAGTGTCAGGTATTATTAGCAACAGAAGTCTATCTTGTGAGATAGTTTTGAGAACCTGATACAAGCGTGATTTTGTTTCATATTGGCAGAGAATATAGGAAATGCTGTTTGACTCCCTTCACAGCATGGATTAGCAAAATTAGACTTGTCTCCTTTGCACTAACAAGCCCCAGAACAGACTGTGAGCTATTAAATAAAGGAAACTCCTTTCAGACACACACACATGCAGACAAAAGCTGTGGGAAAATAAATCACATAGGCTTCTAGGTGGATAGATTATTACAGAGTTCGTATCTGTAGGGCATCTTCTCTGCAGGATTTTTCTGTGCATGGTGATATGACTTTATGGTTTTATTTACATTTTCTTAACAGTTCACATGACTTGTTTCTGTGGAGGAATGCTGCAGTTGCCTGGAATACACTTTTATATTTACATCACACATACACACACATGATTCTGCCTACACACTGACTTGGTGCCGTGTGACTAATCAGCAAGTAACTATGATGGGCCTGTTAATTTAACAGTTCAAGTCAAGTTTTAATCTCATAAGAGTATTGCTACATCTTCATTTTATTTTACTATTTGCTTATTTTTCCTTTCTTTGATTTTTTCATGAGTAATACATTTGGAACCCAGTCAAATCTGGAAGCAGGTAAATCCTGTTCTCTGAAGCTGCATGTAATATTACTTGCCTTAGGCAAGATTTGCAGAGAAGCTCATTTCTATTAAAACATCCACAAAATTGACTGGAATCTACCTTGACCTTCAGGAACAGTCAGAGTCTGGATGCCAGTTATCTCCTAGTCAGGAGCTTGAGATTTGGGGTAACATAGCCCTGAACAGGCATTGTGAGTACTTGAAATTTTCTCTGAATCTTTTGAAAATCTGCCCTTGAGGTTAAGCTCTGAGCTGACTTTGTGGAACAGAGCGACTTCATTCATTTAGTCCTCTGGGCCTTAAATCTGGCTCCAGCTAGTTTCGCTTACAAATAGAGCTCAGCTTTGAGTTGAGGTTCAGTGAGGACAATAAGCAGAGTTAAAATAGACATTATCTGTGTTTGCCTTTTCAAAGCATTTCTCTGTAGAAGTTTTATAGACTCTGTTCACACAATGATGTTTCAAAGTATTCATGGAAATTTTCTCCCATTTCTATCACCTTAAGTCATACCATCCTCTGCTTGGTTTTGCAGAGGATTTTGTTAGGAAAGTCTTGGATTCAGAGCTCACACCTCAGGCAAAAAAAGCCTCAGTGTGTAATGAGAAAATTGCAGTTTCTTCCTCAATAGATTCTTCTGAGCAGCAAAGAAGCATGCCTTTCATGACATTTCCCCCTCTTCAGTGCCTCTCCCCTCACCCTTCAGAATATCAGAACTCCTTTAAACTCTTCAAAGTACCAGACTGCCAAGTGTCAGACAGGAGCGTAACACCACAAAGTGTTAGAGCTTCAGAGAGCCAGTCAAATGCCACAAAACATTGCTCATGTTCAAATGACGTTATTTTGGTTCTGAATGATTGTGCATTTGTCCACAACCACTTTCCTCCTTATTAATTAATCTCATTTGTTCACACTAGGCTACTTCTGCTCACGTGCATGTTAAAGGAATGACTGTATTTTCAGAGGATTTGAATAATTGGACATTTGTTTTAATATAGATCATTAAGTGCATGCCACATATTAGCTGTTATTTCATTAATTATTCGTCACATATAATCTTAATTTAAAAAGTTCTAGTTATCCAGTCATCCAAGGATGCTGTCACGCAACTTGTGACATAATTTCATAATCATTTTATGTTACAAAAATCTGTCACTGCTTCTTGGAAGATGGTGTCACCTGCCCATTTTTTCCCTTCATCCTACACGGTCCCATTTTTCAGCACAAGAATTCACTTGGTCTTTCAGAGAAAGAGGCCAAGAATATGACCTAGGTTAAAACTAACACCACAAAGGGCAGACAAGCACTTGTGCTGGTGCACAAAGGAACTGGCAGAACAGGGAGTGCACAGGAGTTTCTGGAGGAGAATTCATCTTCTGATGGTCTGTGTAAACTGGAACTGATTGAGAAAGAAGATTGTAAGATGACTGTTACCCTTGCCTGAGGAAGAAATGGTGCACAGCCAAAGCAACAAGTTTGTGACTGCCCTAGATGGCAAACGTGTTTTAAGTTCTCCTAGATGTGGGTGCCTCCTCTTGCAAGGCTGAAGAAAACCTCCTAGGTGCCCTTGGGAGGCCTGTGGTACCAGTAGTCTCCACCACAGCACCATATGCTGAACACGCAGGTAGGAGTGACAGCGTGGTCTCATATAAAGACACCAGGCAGTGGTTTTCCATCCCCACTGGAAAAGCTGGCCTACCTTCATCAAAAGAAAAAGGTTTAAACCAAATGACCACTTTGTATTAACTTTGAAGTTAAGCTTTCTGTTCAGTTTAAGAAATTTCTGCCTGTATCCCTAGTGCTGTCACCATGCTGCATTTCCTTGTGTGTTTACTACCCAGACTAATTGCTTGGACTGGTAGCCAATCTGTGCCACTGCAGGGAGAGGAAAACTACTGTTTTTAAAATGAAGGTTACTGGCTAAAGAGCAGCATAGTGTAGTTGCAAACCCAGCACACTTCAGAGCTCTTAATGTGACAAAACTGAAACGCACTGTCCAATTCATTACCCTTACTGTCTGAAAGAGTGCTTCTGCTGCTCAGCCAAGGTGTTCTTGAAACAGATAACATGCATCTGTGCTTTTCACAGGATAGTAAAAATGAAGATTAACCCTTGACCAGTGTATTTGTGCCGTGCAGGAATTTTCCTTCAACTCTGCCCCAGACTGGTTCATTTTACAGGCAGAGCTCAGCTGCTGGAAGATCTGGGCTTCTCCTCTTGGCATGCCTTATCTTTCCACTCTCCCTTTTGCTTTTCTTATACTGTCTTATGGATTGTTGACTCTTGGTTAATATACTTCTCCCCTGGCCCTGGATAACATGTCTGTTCTTCTGTTTCTCTTGACTCTGGAACTGAGGAACAAAGCAGCACATCTCAGCAATGCACGTTGTTTTTTGACCTTGGTAAATTGTTTTTTGAGTTTGATTTTTCTCTTTCCTCCTTCAGTATCTCCAGTAACCTCGAGTCTCTTGAGCTCCTCTCATCTTCTCTCCACAGTCTCTTCCTACTGTGTTCCCAGAACTGTTTGTCATGCAGACAAAGAGAAGCATCAATTTACTAGAAAGGGAATTGTATGTTTAAACATCACCAGTCCAACACATATTGACTTTTATTTTAAGAGGGAGCATGTAAAACAAATCAAATGTAAGTTTCTGGGGCTTTCTGCTTGGTCAGGCTGCAGTCCCTCCATCACTGATGCCTAATAACAGACTGTGGAACCCATCTCCATATGCTGACCCACCTGCAGACTTTCTCTGAGGATTTAATTTGTGCTGGATTATTTACATTACAGCCCTGTGTATTTGCACTTCTTTATCTCCAAAGTGGTACAGTGATAAACCTTTAGTCCTCTATTCCGCTTTGCATCTGAATCAGACCCTTTTCAGTGCTTTTATGGAAGGCATATCATGTCACTGCTTAAGCTATCTTTGAACCCACAAGCTGAAGGTGACCCTATGCTCCAAGCACACCTGCCATACTCAGTTTGTTTTCCTGTACCATGGCTGCTCATCAGGTACCAGCCTGAAACGTGCCATGGTTTGGCTTGAAAATGGGAGACTGTAGCACCCATGTGTGGAAACACCCTGGCATTACTGAGAGGTTCATACAGTATTGCAAAATGAGTGTCTAAGTAGACTCTAAGGCGGCTCAAAGACGAGCCCCCGACTTCAGGGCATGCATTGCTTCAGCTATCTAGGTCCCTTAGGCAAACAATAGGAAATTTAAGGCCTTTCAGGTGGAGATATGCCACAACTGTAGGGCTGATGACCCATTTACTTCCACTAGAAAGTCATTAGGATTAATCCAAAGCACCTGCAACCCTAATAAAGCAGGTTAGAAAGACGTTTGCAGCATCTCAGAGCTCAGTTTTCTCTGGAGCACGAGGGTAGAAATATGTCTAGTGTCCCAGTGAGATCTGTAAGGGACTAAGGAATTGTAGTTCCAAACGTGTTCTTAGCGATGAGCATGCGGTGAGTGTGAAGGATCACAGTCCTCTGACTGACCTATCCTGCTTCTGAGGATAGCCAAGCTGTGAGCAGCACTGCACAGAGAGGTAAGTATTTGTGTGTGCCTTCTCTAGGAGCCATCACAGTTGTGTGCTTGCTCAGTACTGTGTTTCTGTCTTTGTCCAGGTCTCTACCCAGTGTAGGAGGGTCTCAGTTGGAATTTACTGAGTGCTTTCCTGACTTTTTGCTGTTTGCCACGTGATTCCATCCATATGTTTGTTATGTTGGCTGCTCTGGATCACTTTTTGCAGAAGCCCGCCATATCTTTCTTTGTATTAACTTTGTACCCTGAGTTTTAATGCCATGTTGTTTGTGTCCCCTGCCATTTCACTTGCTATTTGTGCTCAAAAAACCCTTATTGTTGGCCTGTATTTATTGATGATTGAGCTTTTCATGGATTGGTGAAGAAGTGTGTGCTGCTTTTGATCATGGAGGGAATTAATACAGGAAATCACTACAGGTTGCTGACCTTTTGAAATCTTAAGCATGAAGCTTTCTTTTCATTTGAGATCTTATTGGAGGTTATTGTCAAAACATAGACAAGCTTTTCACAGTGCAACGTACAATTCAAAAAGGTTTTTTAAGTGTCAATGTAATTTTCAGAGAGGATAGGATGTGTAGCAGAAAAAACTTAAACACAGTGTTAAAATTTACTGTAAGCTGTGCTAAAGTAATACTGGAAACCAAATAAATGAATTACTGTCTCCCAGCCAATCTATTGTTACAGGTTGGTTTGGTTTCCCCTAAGAGGAAGTGATAGCAGAAATAGCTGATATACTTAAGAAGAAAGAATAAACCTTGTTGAATGTGATGAGCTACCACATGGTGTTAAAGACAATCGCAATGTAAGGCATGAAACAATCTTTGATTGCAAGACAGCTTTAAGGGCCCGAAGAACTTTGTGCTTAATGTGCAAAATGAAAATGTATAGTGCTTGGCTGGCAATGTAATTTAGCTTGCTAATTCTGTTGGTAGCTCATGGAACTGACTGGTGTCATCCATGTTGCTCTTGCAGGCTGTCTGGGTTCTGATTAGGAGGATGCTTCTCCTAGTGGATTTGATGCTTGGTAACACGTTGTGTATTTTTATTTCTTGACTATATACAGGCAGTCCAGTCAACATGGTGTAAAGCACTTTTCGTATGCTGTCATTCTAAGAGTGAGACTGTATTTTGCTAATTTACTGGTAAGAGGCTGTAGTGACTTCCTGGAGAAATCTAGGTGACATTATAAGACTTTTTTCTT
Organism: Phasianus colchicus; assembly: GCF_987193195.1. NCBI lineage: Eukaryota > Metazoa > Chordata > Aves > Galliformes > Phasianidae > Phasianus > Phasianus colchicus. Next base: position 23,639,518 of record NC_143445.1, on the reverse strand, counting down.
GAGCTGTCTTCTGGTGATGTGCTTTTAAACCTTGAAGTTCTCACAAAAAACACACTTGTTTTTAGGAAGTATTTTAAGTTAGACAAAATAAAAATAGATAACAAAGGAAATGGATATTATTAAAGAAAACAATGAATGTAAGTTGCAAGCATTCATGTAAGCAGTACGAAATGGAGGATATGTAACTGAGATCTTAAAATACTGCAGCCTCCAGGTTACTTTGAAAAGTGAAAATGAGAGCAAATACTAGATTTTTATGAGAAGCATTGTCAATCTGCGTGAGCAACAGCATACACCTTAAATTTTCTGTTCTTCACAGTGTGAATTGAACACTAAGGTATGAAGTGCTGCATGGTGGTGGTGTGAGACTCTTGGAACTGCTCATGGAGACTATGGCATGGCCAGGCCTCCGTTTGCATTCTATCGATTGCCAAGGTCCAACTCAGCCTTTAGGGCTCTGTGCTGCCCCGGAGCCTTGTTCCCAGCACAGTCCCCGAGTGCAGGCAGCTCATAGTAGTCATAGCCTGAGTTTTTGCTTCTCTCACTCATTCGATTTATCAGGTGTGTAGCACTTCTTACTCTAGAGGTCAGTATAATGTTAAGAATGGAAGTGGTGCAAACTCGATTCTTGTTCCCCGATGAGATGTTCCAGAGTGAACTCTAAATTATACTCCTTCCAATTTAAGATGGAAGAGAAATTTCATACTAGGGAAATGTACTTGTAAAAGCACAACAGCCAATATGGGAAGCTCAGAGGGCGTTAAAGAAAACAATCATTGAGCCTCTTTGTTGAATGGAAGTTATGAATAAGCTAGTAGTAATTTTCTGAAGCCATAGACAATAACATAATGTGAGTGGGTGATGGAAGAAATTACATAGGGTGAAATTTAGAGAGCTGACAGCAGCCTATGCATCACTTAAGACCTATTTCTGAGGGCTTAATTGCAGCTTAAATAGCACACAGGACTTGTGCTCATCTTCTGAGCACAGAAACAAATTCCACTGAGAGCACCGTGAGCGGAACGTGGAAATTGTAATCTGATCAGCTGTAAAACTCCTGCTTTGGGGAAAGGGTGTTCTGTACTGAGAACAGATGTTGGCAGTGTAGATTTATGTTGTAGTACGTACATTATAAAGGTCTAGCGCTGTGTTTCACCATAGGATGCAATGATCTTAGTCCAAAGAGATGCCAAGAGAATATCAATCTTTAAACAAATGATAAAATCAAGTAATGAGCACACTGCAGGACGTTGTGATTATCTACTTCATTCGTGAACTATGTGGCTGATAACACTGAAAGCAGTCTCACGAGTGCTTTTGAGGCATTTATATTACTTTTGGGCTGACTGTCCACAAATATTCATTCTTAGTGGTCTGAAGGCTTATAAAAAATACATTTTCAGTTTTGTTGTATGGCTGTGCAAGAGAAATCAGAACTGGAGAGTCGTGTATTTGCTACAAAATGGTTGCAAGCTACTTCAGTAAAAGAAGATCCAGAGAAACATCAAGGTGGAAAACCACTTTGCATAGTGAATATTAAATGCTTAGGTTTTCAGTCAGTTCCCAGAATGTTTAGAAAAAGGTATGGTGGTAAAGCCGAACCCACTGAACTTGTCCTTATCTTTACATGCTTGGATTTCTTGTAATATTTAACTTTTTCTTTGCATTTCCTGGACTTAGGATTCTTAGTTCTATGATAATCAATGTTCCCTCGTAATGTATTTTGACATATGTTCCTGATAAGCATTTACCACTTTAAGTTCTAACAAAGGTTATTTTGGTCAGAAAATAAAAAGTAAATGGAAGTAGTCTCCCACTGGCTCTTCTGAAAGCAGAAAGAGACAAAATATCAGGAGTATCTACACTAACAGCACTTTTCAAAGCACGAAGCTCTATGGGTTTAACTGTTTTCTTTTTAATTGAGAAGCAACCTGCAAATCATTGCTGTTCTCTGAAGAGATCTGCTATTCAGATGTCTGTTAAATAGTTTGCACGCATTCTATTCTGGTTCAGGGTTTGTTCACAAACCGTTCACAAATTGTCTACTTTTATGATTCACAGTGTGTGATTGGACATGTGGTATATTTTCTGCTCTCTGATTTAATGACTGAAACATTTTGACAGGGAATAACAAATGGTGAATGGCAACTAGTAAACAACATACAACTTGGGGCATTTGCAAGCACTTTCAAGAATATTAGCAATCGGAAGAACGTTACTGAAGTCTGGGTTGCCTGACCCCTGTGAATGACAATGATTCATATCTCAGCCATCTAGCTACAGTTGTATTTAAGTCACTTTGTCATTGTTTACCAAGATCTACAAAGTCTGCATGGAAAATCACTTACTATGAATGGTGCATTTTTTTCTCAATTCAGACCTTACGCTACTTGTAAGTAGTCTAATAGTGAAACTTGCCCACAAAGGAGCAAATTCTCAGTTAAATACATGTATAATTAATGAAAATAACACACCGTCCTCTAGAAGGACTGTTGACATGGATAAGTGCCATATGCTTGTGTGAGGTATAAGCACAGTGCTACAGCTTGTGTATCTGACTTTAGAAATGCTGCATCTCTGAGATACAAAGCTAACGTGTTCATTTAAAGATGCCCTGTTACTTTTCTCCAGGTAGAAAAGCCCAGCTTTAGTTGATAAACTTAAGTCTCAGTTTCCACACATTTCTTCACTTCTTTAGCTTGGTGATTGAAAAATGACACTATTCCAATCCAGAAGGCTTTGAAATGATGTATGATGTGATTCTCACATGGAATATTTTTAACCTTTTTTTTTTTTTTTGCATGTCCTAAGATCCTTGAACTGTATAAATGATTAAGGTTTCATAACACTGCAGGCAAAATTCTTTCCCTTGATCTGAGCTGCAGATATCCTTTGCATTTTCTGCACACATGGTACTTTCTTTTCCATCAATGGGAATTCCACGTGCTGAATAAGGAAGAAATATTTGCATTCTGGATAAGTGCCTTATTTGGGCGCTTTTTCTTGCTTACTTGTGCAAAACTCCTTCTGACTTTGATCTTGTTGGCGAGCTGCCTTTTGGATGAGAATCCCTGGTTTGAGGAGTTGGTAAATGGTGTTTTAATGACAAGGGTCAATGATGATTGCCGTACCATTTTTCTTGCTTTCCCCACCACAAACCTATCATCTGAAGTAAGGCACTGCAGTTCTTTTCAGAAGATTAATAGTTCTCTGCTAGTAACAGATTTTCCACTAGCCAGAAAGCAGTACACCCACTGATGAGTTTATCATTTGAACTTTGAATCCAGTCGGGAAGTTGAGATGTAAACTCTTCTGTGATGGTGATTTGTGGTATATTTCCAGTTTTCAGGGTCAGGTTATTAACCAGTGTAAGAGTGATATAAGCACATGTCGTTGAGAACATGAATCAGAGGAAGCATCTGACAAAGACCTCACTGTGCAGGCAGCTTTCCTTGGAGGCTGTGCAAGTCTGATGTGTGTCACGAGGCTCCAGGTGTCAGGCTTGAATACACCACAAGTATTAACAACCAGTGTGTGTATATAAAACTGTTCTTGGCTGCATTTTTTGGTGCTCAGGATTTTATGCAGTGGCCTAAGGAAGGATTGTCATTTTGTTCAAAGTTCTTGGTTTTTCTTTGCTTTTCTCTATTGATATTGGATAGTCTTTAACTTTTTATGTAGAATGAATACTTGCCATTTTGTATTTGGTAATCTTGTTATGTGTTCCTGTTAAAATGAAGGTACTGAGAGAGTATAATCATCTTCAAATTTTGAATATGTGTCCTGTCATCCTGAAAGTTCTAAAATGTAGTAAGAAAACTGGGAAAAAAACTGGTGGTGTAAAAAGAAGTATTTGAGCTGTACAAAAGTGAAACCGTTACTCGTAGAAATCTCTGATTTTTCTGACAGGTTTCTGTCCTCAATTGGAATAAAAATTGAAAATCCTTATGAACAAGAAGTTCTGTAGAACAGTACAGTGTAGAAACACTTAGCCTTTTGTTTAGAACCAGTATAATGTGACACGTTTTGGGAACATGTTATGAGAATTGCAGTTTAGGTGTCCCTTGCCTCCATTCGGCTTGCAGGGATTAGATGTTCTTGCAGCATGGTCTGTCCCATGACACGCTCTATTTTATGGCTCCCACAAAATACTAAACACAGAAGAAACCAGAAAGTACTTCCTGTGGCAAGTTTTCAATCTTGCAAAATATGGTTTTGGTGTATTATTTTTTCCCCCATTACAAATTGCTTTGAGGAAAACCTCCCAGCTAGCTCTGAATAATAATGAGTTCAGCTTCTTATTTAATAGACATACTCAGTTATGCTATGGCAACTTCTCTTTTCTGAACTGTTTGGTCTGAACGAATCTTTAGAGCACAGATAGAAAAAGCCTGTCCTTTAACAGCACTTGAAATAATGCTGCATCCCTCTTCTGTGCTGACTCCTACTCAAAGAACTTGATGTAAGCTGCAGATTTGGGTGTGATTTAAATGCAATGAAGTCACACAAGTTTTGTGGTCTAGGTAAGTAGCATGTGAGATTTAGTAGTACGTGGGTTGGACTTGAGAGAAGAAACATTTCTGTTCCATTGCAGTGGCTTAAACCATGCCCAGAATTGAAGCCTGTTACTTGCAGCTCTGCCAGTGACTTGTCTCTCTGCTTCTGCATAGGGATTCCTCTGCTTTCCCTAGGGAGAGAATGTAGATCCTATTCAGCAGCTGTTGTCGTGTATTTACATATCACTGACATGCAAACACTAGTTCTCTAAGTAAAATATGCATAATAAAAATTCTTCATATTGCATGCACTTAATTCTGCATGTTGAAAATGGAAGAGGCTGAAGTGCCAGGAGAAGGAGCCCATCCTCACAGCATCCTGCCTCCTGTGAACACTTTGCTGTTGCCGTGAGATGGTGCAGCAGCCTCTGCTTGTGTCACATGAAGTCCTGCTGCCTTTGTGGACGGAGCAGCTCAAAGGCTGGCATATAAATTAAGAATGAGTAATTGGAGAAGATCCCCACTTCTCTAGAAGCAATACACAGACTAGATAATAGGCCTTGGAAAACTAACGAGATGATAGGGTTTCTAACTTCACATTTTCTAATTGCTTCAAATGAAACCTATTAGAAACAGCTGGTCTGATTCTCAACTGATATAAATTGTCATGTATTTTTCAGATTTAAATAGCGCTCGGCTGGCCTCACCCAGATGTAAACTCTGGCCTAGATTATGTGATAGCTATTGGCTTTGAATGGAAACTTTAGTGCTACTTTTATAGGCAAATTTATTTTAATGTATTATCAGGAAAATCTAGCACATTTCTAGATATCAGGTGTCTGAAAAAGTAATCACCAGTGCCAGTCTGCTAAGAAGGCAGAATAAAGCAATGCACGTGTATCCACATCGTTGTTGCTTGGGGCAGCAAACTGAAACAGAAATCCATGCTGTGTGCTGGGGACTGGTTATGTAGGGCTGGGTGCACTGAGCCAAGGGTGTCCTCAGCTTCCTGGCTCCAACAAAAGAGAAAGGCATGGTACTTCAGGGGTGCCAAGATCCTTGTAGAATTGCCAGTACATTAAGATAAATGAAAGTAGCTTTCTAGCAAGGGTAAAATGATTGATTTAAACAGATTTATCTGATGTGATACTGTGATTCTTCTCTAAAGTAAAATAAGCAAATGTTTCCTTTTTCTTTCTAGGATAGATTCTCACTTATTAAATATTCAGAAGAAATCACAAATCTGGCCCTTACTTAATTGGGATTTGGATTAGTGTTGAGCAGTCCATTGCTATGGCCTTTTTCACCAGCATTGTTCTATAGATTTTTTTTTTCTGACCCACATTGAAAGAATTCTTACTCATGGGTCTAAGGCCTAAGGGAATTGGGTTGTGGCATCTGAAGTTGACAGTGATGCAAAATTACAAGAAGGCCAATTAGCCTCCTTCTCCTTTTCCATAGTGCGTTTATTTCATAAAGTGTGTGTGGGGGTAGGAGGGAGGATTAAAACTGGATTGAAGTGGGAGAAACTGTAGAATTTTTTTTTCCAATAACCATAAGCTAACTACTTACCTATAAAAGACCTATTGCCTATAAAAATGATTTCTATTTCTGACCTAATTTAAACTAATTTCAGAACAGTCAATGCCACTATACGTTGCTTTAGAAGAAAAATTTGGAATGAGCTCACTCAAGGAATGAAACATCACTGAAGTTTGTAGATATTTGCAGCTGTGGGACTCATTTTAGGGAATAAATTGTCTGAAAGAATTGAATTCCAAATTACTTCCTAAATTAATGACAGTTTTCCTGCATGCTTCTAGTTTTACACAGTTCCATAATCAAGCAATATGGAGTCACGTGAGTAATTAAGGTTGTAAACCTAAAGCCCTATAGTACAGGCATCAATATAAATATACTCGGCAATAAAGGATTGTTATGTTAATGTGTGTATTGATTAGTTACAAAATTATTAAAAGGCCTCTGTTGAAAAGCACAAGGTTTATAATAGGACGTCAGTTAAAATTCTTATATCACAGACAGCAGATCTTTTCTCTGATAAAACAGCAAGTTAACAAAATGAAGCAGATTAAAAAACTCCAATGAACTTGTTCTTTTCATTTTTCCCAATATAGAAGATGTAAATAACTGTGTTACTACTATTAACATATTATTCCAAATCATGTTTCATGTTAACCTTGTGATAGTTGATCACAGCTGCTCTCAGTTGGAGTTAAGGGATATCAGATAAATTTAAAATTGATCATAGAATTTTAAAGGACTTGTTCTATCAAAATGGCAATTTGAAAATGCATTTTATTTGATGATACCATTCTGAAAAAATGGACAGAGTACATTAGGACTAAAGCCTAAGTAGAAAAATACAAACTGAGTGACTGGCTTAAAAGCCATATGAATTAATAGGCCTCTGTGAATATTAGACTCTATATTTCAATATCTTAATTATCTTCAATATTTCATGCTTTTCTGTCCAGTCTTAATGACTAAAATTTATGGGAGGATACTGCCCCCCCTTCCTTGTCAATCCTCAGTGAGCTTTTTTTCACCTGCAGCTTATGTTATTCTGTTGATGGCCACATTTCTCAATGTGGATACATTTAAGTATTCAGAAATCATCTGTCACATTCACCTCTCTTCCCTATGATCTCTTCCTCCATTTTTTTCTTTTACACCAATGAGCTCTGCTGCTTTTAGAAGTTTCATCAGATGAGTGCTGCTATAGGTAAAATGTTTGTTTATGTGCCAAAAAGTTGATGCTCATGTTCATTGGATTAGAACAGTTCAGCTGATAGAAACGGATCCTCACTGGGCTGAAAGCATAAGGTGTTCTGCTGATACACACCAGAGTTTGTGGGGCAGGAGGTCCCCTAGATAGACATCGCTGTTTTTATGTGAAAGCAGGGAATGAGTAGAGGAAGGAAAAGCAAATACAGTGCAAAACATTCCCTTCTTCACATTTTGTTTCCTTCTGCTGTTCTCAGTAGGCTGTCATCTTCCCTGTCACGGATGAGAAAGACAAGCACTGTTTGCACCAGAATCTGGCAGTAAATCTCCTGCTTGCTTACATGGTTGCTCCCATCTCTCTTTCTGGATAAATTTGCAGAGTAGCTGCCAGTGCCATTTATCAGTGAGTAGGTCTGAAGAGGGAGCATTTGAATGAGACACCTGCTTAGAGGCAAACATGGAACCTTTTAAATCACAGACCTTGTGCTGCTCTTTATTTTAGGACTAAAAGAGAAATATGCATCTCAGTATTTACTGCCTTTTTATTAGGAGAGGCTGCTTGCTATTTCTTACAGATTTTATTCATTTTAATAAGGCCACATCTTAATCATCTGGGCTGAAATTAGGAAATATGCTTAAGATCTTATCCACTGAAGGAAAATGAAAAGTCTGGATTTGCTCCTTATCTAGCTGAGAGCATCAAGCTGACAGACTTGCACGAATAAGCAATCCAAATGACAGTGCAAAGACAACATGGCTTGACTTGTCTTCCCAACCAGAGAAGAGTGGTTCTCACTGTGGAAACACCAAATGTCTGTGACTGAGTCTTTCATTCATCTATCTCTCTGTGTCCTTTGTGCTGAGCGAAGACCATGGACACCTCCTGAGGATGTTTTCCCAGTCTGCCTGGTACCTGAAGTGAGAATGTGCCAGGACTTCCCACATGCATTTAAACCCACTCGTGGGGGTTGGTCCCTTCCCCTATGCATCTGGTGTTCAGCCTTGCTGATGCGTTGGAGGTTTTGGCAGGACTTGAACTGCCAAGGTCAAAGGTTGTTAAGATGCTGGGACTTGTGCCACTAGGCACCAAAAAAACTCAGCTTTCAAGGCCCTGTCACAATTTTGTGTGGAAAGTAATAATCTTAAAAACGTGGAGGAACAAAGGGATTTTTTTTCCGTTTTAATCCCCTTACATCTCAGTTTTGCATCTGTGAAAAGAGAACAATATAGCTTCGCTTTTATGAGCAGCAGTATGTGTTGTATTCCTCATGAATCATGCAAATGCTGTGTGATGTCCCATATTCTCGTAAAGTGTACAAGGAAACAAATAATGCTATTGTCAGAGCACAGCAGCAACAGAGGTGGGAGGGAAAAGGCTGAGAGATTTTTCCAAGTGAGGAAATGCAAGTAAAGCACCAAGTAGTTGCTCTTCATGCAAATGTCTTCCCCTGTTTTCACTGAATGAACAGAGGTTTCTGAAGGAAGGTGATGCGAGACGTACAAAATTTAAGTTTCCTTGTATAGCAGGATGGAATTAAGCAGTGACAATGCTGATGTTTCTGTGCTTTCAGTACCAAATTAAAATTAGATATTTTCAGCTGACTGCAAGCCCCATGACAGGCCTTGATGAAACCGTACAGTGGAATAAGTGTTAGCAATGTTTGGGGATCCCCTGGCTGATGGACCTGATTTATCACAAAATTGCTTTTTCTGGTGGCCCACTTGTGGCATGGCCTGTACTTGCAGGCTGTTCGCTTGGGTTCCTGGTCCTGGCTAGTGATGGAGGACAGCACTTCTCTATAACTGTTTTACCCTTCCAATCAGCTCAATTACACTTCAGTGCAAGAAACATCTCTCTGGCTGTTCACATTGGTCCCATGCTCTCCTACATCATCCACATCTCCTACATCCCACATCACATAATCAGTTTCATAAATGTTCATAAAATCAGAGTGCTCAGTAGGTGAGTTGCCAGACACATTGCTTGTCTGATGCTGAAATATTTTAATTCCATCTCCCTCTTGAATATTTTCACACACAATGGAACATTTTGGCAGTGTAGATATCCTTGAGCCTGCTCAAGTGTGGATGTTCCTGTTCTGCTGCTATAAAGGCTGCAGATGAGAAGAGGTGGTATGACTCAGTCTTATTAGAAGGTATTAAACTACTTCATCTTTTATCCCTACAAGCAAAACCCGAGAAAGGCTGTGGGTGGCTGTAATGTCAGTGTCTCAATTTTTTTTCTTTGTGTTTCTGTTGCTCAATAAACATTAATGCACTGTAGGAGAGTTAGAAATTTTATTTAGCTGGAGCTGTAAAAGTGCTTGTTCCTCTCTAATTTCATCTCATTTTTTCCCTTTTACCGCTGATGACTGGCATCATCTGTTTGTCTCCTGGAGGGTTTTGAACTCAATTATGATGATTGTCTCTTGCTACCCTTGTTTTCTGTGCACAACTTCTATATTCCCATTGTCTTAGATTAAATTTGCCCATATCCAATCCCTATCCTTAGCAAATTTAAGCCTCAGTATGGGAAAGAATGATCCTAATTTTTAATATGGGAATTTTTGCTGACTAGGGAACGCTGTGAGCTTTCAAAAGCAACAATGTTGTTTTCCTTAAAACCTCTATAGATGTTCTTGTGCTTTCTGCTCTTCTTGTAGTCTCCTCAGCCCAAGATGCATAGCTTATGGTTTGGCACCTTGGTTTCACGGTTCATTAAAAAATTGCCTCTTCCCTGGTGTTTTCACTCATGAAAATTCTATTTAATTTAAATACACACCTAAATTAGGACCAGGTCTTAAAACATTGGGGTCTTATGACTGTGTAACAGAACTGCTTTTTCCAAAGTATGCGTTTTTTTCCACACAACCCTCCAAAATTAATATTGTGTAAAATTAAACTTCAGTCCAAAATGCAGGAGGGGAGGATTTTTAATGAAGATTTGCTGTTAGAATATCTTCTTATGCCAAGTGTAAATGAAATAATTTTTAAACAAACCAGAAATATCAGACTTGTTGTTTCAAGCTATGAGATTAAAATATGTACTGTTTTTTTTTTTTTAAGCTTGTGTTCCCTTCTTTTATTAAACCTCTGAGGCAATTCAATGATTTGATCTGGATTTACAAATAATTGCAGTTGAGAAAGATCTTTCTCAGAGAAAAATTTTATTCACAAAAATACTTGCTTGGCTCTAGCCAAGTAGCATATGGGACTGTATAATTTCTCTCTGCAGGATGCGTTTAACCCCAGGTGATGAGCATACTGTCAGCGCTTAATAATTCTCAGTGGAGAATGTGTTAGGAATCATGTTGTTCCTAGGACCTCAGCTTATTTTATGCTTACTTGTAATGGATCCTTACCTGAGGATGCTGGGCTGCCTTCCACCAGTTCCTTTTTGTGCTCTTCAGTTGATGGCCCATGAAACACACCTGCCAAGGAGAACTGTGCAGCAGAAATGATCTTCAAACCTCAGGCTGCCATAAACCGAGCAATCAGTATGTTCTTTGTTGCTGAACCAGGCTTCTTTTTAAAATTCCTTACTGCTTTCTTACTGCCTACTGCACTCCTGTAGAAATCAAGGGTAGGGGAATGATATAATGTTTGGTAGTAAATTGGAGAAATTATGAGCACGGGGTTCCGCACTCCCTAAGAGCATTTCTACTGTGCTGTGTTGGAAGAAACCAACCATAGGTCCATCCTTACTTCAGAGTACACTAATATATTCATTAAAATGACTGGAGAAATGAAGGATACTTGGATAACTGAAGTTCTGATACAATATGTAAGACTGAATGAAACATAAATTAATTTAAAATGGTTTGCAGACTTACAAAAGGTTTATTCACTGCATGTAACATGCTCACTAAAATAATATCCTTTAATGTGCTGAACTCTCCATGCTTTTCATGAAGCTGCATCTAATTGTACTGCTCAGAGTTGGCTAATTCTGCTACTGCTTTCCTTTGAGAGAAACAGCATTTCAAGACGTGACTAACACTCTAAGTAGTCATTAATTCTTAATTCAGAATGAAAATGAAACTTTTTTATTATATATATCAAACTGAATACCATACAGACACATGCAGTCAGGTCATTAATTTTGACATTAATATTGGTTAATATTAAATGTTAAGGGGAAGATGGGGAAAAAAAAACCCTTAAAAATAATAGCAACAGCCAAACAATTTACTAATATAAATATTGGTTTTATTGACAACTACATGTTAATGTATTATTACAAGGCTTTGTTTGTACTGCATGATAAAGCCCATTATCTGGGAATATTTCACATTTGGACATTAAGAACAAGCTTACAATCATACCTATGTGAGTGATCCACTACTACTTTTATGTCAAGAATATTGAATCTGACAGTTCTTGTTTTTTTGTTTGCCTCAGTGAAAGAAGGTAGAGATGTCTGTAGGTCATTCTTCAAGTAGACTTTTCTCTTGACAGTTCCAGCTAGGCCTATTTTATGGGTCCTGTGGGCTCCGCAAGAGAGAACCCATCAGACAGACTGGCACTGTAGTTGTGTTTTGTTACTGCTGTGGTTGTGGAAGATGCCCTAATAACATGGGTTAGCAGAGATCTGTTTAGAACAGGTCAGCTTGACACTGTATGCTCCTGGATCCAGCTGTGTCAGGGATGTGGTGGATGAGAACATTTCAGAGTCCTAAGGAGAAGAGATGCAGTAAATCATGCTTCTGTTTGTTATCCCTGGGTCCACTTGACTACTAAAAGTATTTGGCCAGATTTAGGCTTGTACGATTTTTCTGCAGCAATGATGTGCCCATGGCCATGAAGAGGCACTTAAACACAATACATGCATGCAGGTACCTTCCTCCAGTGAATGTACTGACTCAGAATTTTATCTATATTTTATTCAGAATAATGGCTATAAAGAGCAGGTATATCATGAATACATGGTGAATATAAATAGGAATACATGTATAATCGTAATCAGATTTATATGTGAAAGTTTGTGCCAGAACCAATGATGGGGCATCCTGATGATTGCTTGTAAAGAAAATTTAAGTTTAGCATCCCTTCGTGCCTTTGATCTTTGCATCGGAACTGATAAGTAATGAATTCTGGAAGAGGCTCTCTGGGCATTTTATGTGCAGCAGATTATAAAAGGAAGTAGTGTCTTTGAAGGAAGGCATGAGTTCACTACAAATTGTTTATTAACATAGGAAGGGGGTAAATTAGTTTAATTCATTTGATATGTAACATAATGAGAAATGCCATGAAAGCCCAATGAAAGTGACAAAGACAAAATCATCCTGATTGGTGGTAGGGATTGTGCCAGGAGAGGTGGAGCGTGGGGTCTTCAGGCTTGCTTATCTAGAAGATGAGAATAAAGAAATCATTTAGAGAATAGGCTAATAAAAGTTCAAAGGCCCTCTGAAGACATGCTCAAAAATATTCCTTCTGAAGATCTGGAACTGAACCCAAAGACTACTGGAACATTTTAATGCGGGAGATGGTATTCATCTTAAAAACCATCTCTTTGCAGCCCCTGAGCATCGGACTGAGCAGCTTCTTTTTCTTTTAGTCCTCTTTTTGCATGGCCTGGCATTATATAACTCTTGGGCAGCAGTCATTGGAAATAGGCTTACCTGATCCCTTGTGATAACTGGAGATGAGCAGCGTCCTAAAATTAAATCTTCTAATGAAGAGCTCGGGATGGGAATTTTGCCTGTTCAAAGGCCTTTCCACCTTTCTATTTCTTAGAAACAGTGCTGCACAGAAATCACCAGCTGTCTGACTGCCAGCCTGGTAACAATACAATTCTTTCCAAGCTCCTGACCAATTTTTTTTTCATCTCTGGGATTGGTTGTTCCCTGCCTTTTGTGTTCAGAACCTTAGAATAAAGGTAATGAACTTCAAACAATAATTTCAGTGCACCTCTAGCTTCTGTGCTGGTAATCAAGGCACAATGTACTGCTGAGGATGCGCTCTGTATTATGCAACTCATTCACCCTGTAATTATCCCTGATTCCCCCCCATGTTGTAGCTGAACAGCTACAGATGCTGACATGACTGTTCTGTGTGGCTCCTGCTGTTTGTTAACTGCTGAGATTACAACCAAATTGGTGGTGGTGAACTGGGGTTCAGGGCTGCACAGATTTTACAAATTCAAATTCATTTGTTGTCAGAGTTCTTGAGAATATGTCCAATAGCTGAAGCTTACAGATCAGATGCAGGATTTGTATGGTCAGGATCTTATAATATTTCCTGGCTGAAGTGCTAAAATACTTTAAACCTGCCCCTTCCTCTTGGTTCTTCAGAAGCTGGCCTGGGAGGTTGCTTGAAACATTAAGTGATTCCAATACTACTTCAATTTGGAGTTTTTCAGAGGTTAACTGAGTGATGGATTAAAGGAGAAGGGGAAAAAAAAAATCTATCTGAAGCTGCCCACTAGAAGTGTGGAAAAGGAAGTGCAGCAGGTATAGCCAGAACAACTTAATTGTCTTAAAAGAGGGGATCCAATCCAGAGATCACCACTTCAGCCTGTCCATGGCTCTCACCCTGATGGCTGTGCCCACCTCTCTGCCCCACTGTCTGCTAGCAGCTTGCTGCAGCAGTGTGCCATGCTCTGGTACTGTTTGTGCAGCTGTTGGCACAACCAGCTGGGGTCAAACAATCAGAGATGATAGGCTGTGACCTTCTTTGTCCTTCTTCCTGTACCCTGGACCACTTACCCTATTCCTATTGTATTCCATTTCTTTGGAAATGACTCTTCCTTTCAATCCTATTGTGGGTGCTGGTGTCAGTGGAAGTCTTGTGTTCCTTGAAGGACTTTGGATCAGTTCACTGATGTTGGATGTTAAATGTGGTCTTGCTGGAACGCACTAAATAAACAAAACTGGTGCAGACTTCCAGAGGAGAATGGGGGAAAAAAGTAGTGATATGGATAAATGCACCCCTGTGTAACATAGCCTCCATTAAATTCAGGATTCTGAAATATTCACCATTATTGATTTCTATTTCTCCTCCTGGATTTCCAAATTGTAAAACAGAAGCCATTGCCAAATTCTGCTGCTTCAGTCAGTGCTACTGTAAGGCTTTGTTCTTGTGTTTTTGCTGAGCAATGTTGCCCCTCCTCAGAATGCTGTTCCCCAGGCAGCGGTGCCTTCTCCTATGAGCCAGGAAGTCAGCTTTAAACCTGGAGATGTTTGCCCTCCGACATTATATGGCAATATTCTTCTGTGCATATCCTTGCCAGGGCAGTGGTGAGCTGGACAAGTGCACAGGTGATCAACAAGCCGTAGCCAGTATTTCTAGCTTTTTTCTTTTCTGGATGGACTAAACAAAACATAAGGCAACATGGGCATTTGAAGCATGATCTCTTTCTTACGGATCACAAAGCTTGTAACCTTGGGTTAGATTCTTTCTTGTACATTTGTTTAAATTTTGTGTAATAACAGTCGCTATGATGATAGCAGTTACCAGCTAATTCCCTGCTGAATGCAATTGAAGTTACATGAGCCAGGATGCTCTCAATGAGCCTTTCACTTTTTTTTTTTTAATACTTAAGCATTTTTGCATTGTGAATGTCAGGAACACTGGCTGGCACTGTGATATTATGAGTAAATGAAACATGAAATAATTCTTACCTTAATTTGTGTTTTTGAAAAAGATCTGAAGCACAGCTCTATTAGACAGTTGAGCTTAGTGAGAGAATTACAACTTAAAATTTTTATACTTTGCTTCTTGTAACTAAACATGTCAAAGCTAGAAGGGAGAAAAGAAATGTAGCAAGAATTTTGCTGTGCTGTAAAGCTTCATTGAAACAAATGTTATTAACAGAAGTTGTTAAGCAGAACATATCTATTTCAATGGAGAAATAATTATTTTCAGGTAACAAAGTAAGTTAAGCAAACAACTGTAATATTAAATCATGACAAATGCCAATAATGTACAGCTTTAAAATTAAATGACAGGAGGAAACAACAACATGAAATAGTGCAAGAAGTATACTTGTCTGTTGTAGAAATAGCTGTATTTTGGGATCAAGATTTGGGCAGAATTGCTGGTCTTGGAAAATGAGGAAAAAAAAAATCATTTACCTGCTTTTGTTTTTCAGATGCAACCCGTGAGTTTGGCTTTATGGGATTAACTTCATGTGCAAACACAACCTTATCCAAAATTTCACCAATTCACTGAAGCAGTTTCATTGATTTCCAACAAATTCTTGACTTGAATTTAATTAAAGTGTAGTTGTTGAACTGTAACCAATGATATTTGACTGCCGATGGGAAAGGTGAATTTCTCACTTCATCATTCCAAACTTGAGTCTCCGTGAGATTATTATCAAAGTGTGCTGTTAGAGGGATTTCTAAAATAACTGAGACAAAAGCTGACAACCTAGACTTGACTGCATTGCTTTGAAAATTTACAATGTCAAAAAGGGTAAAGTAAGTCTGAATGACAGAAGCATTGCTGTGCTTAAAAAAAAAAAAAAAAAGCCCTATAGAAACCAAAGTTACTAGGAGTGTATACCTATGAGCCCTGTATGGGCTCTCATTCATGCACTCCTCCTGTGGGTATAATTATGGTATTTGACTTTTAAATCTCTGCATGTGCCAGCATGGTGATGAATGGGATAATAATAATTGACAAGTCTGATGTTACCCAGCAATGATGCAGTTTATGCTTTACCACTGTGTTTTAATGCTATGCTTCATAAAAGACAACAAGACTTGCTTTAAGTCTTAATCTGTCACTAGCACTGTAATCTAGTCAGGTGAGCTGTACTTCCTTCTTGCACAGATAAAATAGCATAAAAAGTGAATAATTCAGAGGAACTTAGAAGTAAAGTTTAGGAAACAATTTCACTGCATGCCACTCGCTTTTGTGCTCTATACCTGGCCTGGCTTCAAAAATGCTTCTTCATTGAGGAATTTCAGGCTGTCAAAATTAGGAAGGATTTTTGTTTGAAGAGGGAAGTCGCCTTTTTCTCTCTGTGCTGAGAGGGAAGCTCATGTTGGAGACCAGCTGTGGCTTCCATTGACATATCTGATCTCTGCGCAGGCACACTGGCAGGGATGAGATGCAGGATGTGCTTCTATATCCCTATATCCCTGTTTCTTACTATTTAGGTGGTAAACCCTTCTGGGCAAGGGCCTCCCTCTCCTTTGTGAAAAATACCAGCAGCCAGGACTCTGTACATGACGGTCATTTATTTCTGGTTGAGAGTGACAGTGTACTGAATGGATAGGATAAACGATGGCTGCCCTGAAACACTGATTGCCTTTGAGTAGGGACAGCTTAGGGCCTCTTTGCAGCCTTGAATGTTGCTGCTTAAAAGCAAGCAGAGGAAGAGTGCAGTGTGCTGAGGAAGGGATGCATGTGGTGCTCTCTGAAGAGCTCTTGCTCATCTTCCATCACAAGTGATAGGTTGAAGTTCTCTGGCCTGTTCCACACTGCTGTAGCAGTAGCATGAAACTCAGTTTCAAGCGCAAAGTATATATCCACAGCTGCAAATCTGGTACAGGACATAAAGTCTGCTGTCCTTTCCTCGAAAAACTATTGCACTGCTTGGAAAGCCATGAACAACTGGATAAATTACATTTATGCTTATCCATGCCATAGTTTCTTAAAGTTATGGGCAGTGTCTTCACTGCCTGGTCACTGCAAAGTTCCAGCTTCTGCTGTTGGCTCCAACAACTAAAGATTTAATTTCAGAGATACGTATAAAAGGTGAATTAATTTTCCCAAATGTTAAGCCTGAAATATCTGGTTGTTTGACCTTCCAGCTCAGTCAGGACTGGCTTGAACTCAACCTCCTGCTAAATGAATACTGCCTATTGATTTCAGACAGCCTTACACCAGTTTGAATATGTTTAAAAGGCATTCCTTCAGCCTTCCGAGGGTTATAAATCAAAGTATTGTGGGGCTGTTGGGGGTGGGCTACCTGGACAAGATACTCCAAACAGGCATCCTTTGTGTGGGTGTTCCTTAACAGATCATATTTTTCACGTGGCAAGGCCAGGTTAGAGGCCTCATCCAGGGCAATCGGGGCTGTCAGATAATATTTTTTGATAATAAGTTTTAATCTTCATTTCTGTGTTTCTGTTGGAGTGGAGCTGGTAGAAAATTTTAGACTAAAAAGCAAATGTGTTTCAGTCTTCCAGTGGGGAAAAATTAGGTTTTCTTTTGTGTTTTCTTTATGGGGGAAAAAAAGTTTTCGGACACTCTTTGGAATATAGGATCTTTGCATGGCATTTCAGACTTCCCTGGAAGTGGCTGCATTTCAATGGCAAAAGATAAAGTAAGCATTCAGAATACTCTAGGTTGTAATAGTCCTCATATATAGTTACTGGAGCTGACAGATTAGGTTAAAGTGAGTAGTGTTAAGGCCAGTGTGTGGTGAGAATGTGATCCAAAAGTTGTGAAACACAACTTCTTTTTCACTTTCTTAGAGAGAAAAACCCAAGCTGAATTCAATGAGGTTTCTAAATATGATGTGATAGCAGTAGTTACTTACTTAGCCTATATAATCTTCTTGTATTTCTGATATAATTCTACCCCTTTAAACACATCCACAACATCTACTTATTCTCTTTTTCCCTTTCGATATGTAGCTTTGTTTTTAATCTTTTCCTCAGCAATTCACTTGTAAATTAGAACAAAACAACTGTGTATTTACTTTGTGCCTTTGGTAAGTTTGGAAGCCTCAAAAAGAATTAAATTTTGTGCTTCTGATGATTATGGAATATTTTCATTTTATTTTTAATCCATCATTGTATGGTCAGCCATTCTTTACAGCTGTTACTACAACCCTTTCTCGTCAATTTGTCCTGAGTATGAGGTGGCTTACTTGGTTATCCCTCTTCCAATTTAAGTTTTCTCATCCACGTAATCAAGACAAGCTGATCAGCAGATGGGAAATAGCTACCTCCATGACTTCTGCAGTCTTTTCTCTTTGACTGTTCAGTACCTGGAAAGCTGTAACTACAGGAGAGTGAAATCCTCAAAAAAAAAAACAAACCTGTTCTGTCTCTAACTGATAATAGCTTTGTTTAATCTTTGTTGTTTTCAGGTATTTCTCCCCTGGCAACACAGATGAGCTGGTCATGAAACATCTACAGATGACGTCTAGCCTTGAAAATGCCTGTAAACTCCATACCTTGACAATTTTCAGCACCATTTTCCAGAACATTCAAGTAGGTCTGCTAGACTTTTTTCTTTTCTTTTAATGTTTCTGGTATCTTCTAATCATTTATTCTACTTGGTGTCTTTTATACTTGATAATAAAATGCGTGCTCATCCTTAGAATTACAAATCTCAAAGAAATGCTTAAGTTATATTTAATAAGGCATTCATTGAACAGTATGTTTTCCAAATGCTACAAGATTATTTAAAAAGCGTAATGACGTTTGTTGGCCAAGTAATTAGTGCATTATGCTCTCGGAGATCTGTAAAATTTGTAGTCGATGTCATTTAGTATATGACAACCAAGAACTATTGTTATCAAACTGCTGGGATTTGTACTGTTTGTAGGCAAGCAAAGACTGTGAGACAGGAAATGTGGCATTCGTGGTTTAGTGCATGCTTTGAGCTATTGGAAATGTTTAGAGATGACACTGAACACCTTTCTAAAATGCAGACTGTATTTTAGATGTAGTAGACTGGTGAGCTTGGAGAGGTGTGGATTTGTTTCAGAGTAAGACTTTTTGCAAAAGATACTGTGAACTTAATATTCTTTTATTTTGGTTGAATACAGTTGGATGCTCTAGGAAGAGTCAGTGTAATAGTAAGGATCTTCTGGGAGCTGCATGTCAGCTGTCTCATTTTGGAAGAAAAATAATTTTGGGACATCAGCAAAAGTTTAGATCACCTAATTAAAAAGTAAATTAGGTAGACTGACTTAAACAGTAAATCAATGGACTGATAACTGTAGAAATGTTTGCTCCATTGTGAGGATGCTGTAAGTTTTTAAAGTTACACTCTGAACATTTATATAGAATTTGCTTAAATTTGAACTGTGGCCTGGCAGAATGAACAGGAGGATATCACTGGTATGGCTTTGGTATGGTATTGAGTTTGGGCACAAAGAGGTGTTCCTTGTTGACTGGTGAGGTACCAGAAGACTGGAGGCTTGCCAATGTGACTCCCATCTACAAGAAGGGCTGTAAGGAGGACCCGGGGAACTACAGGCCTGTTAGCCTGACCTCGGTGCCAGGGAAGGTTATGGAGCAGATTGTCTTGAGGGAGATCACGCGGCAAGTGCGGGACAACTGGGGGATCAGGCCTAGCCAGCATGGGTTCACGAAGGGTAGGTCCTGCTTGACCAACCTGATCTCCTTCTATGATCTAGTGACCCGCCTGGTGGATGAGGGAAAGGCTGTTGATGTAGTCTACCTAGACTTCAGCAAGGCCTTTGACACTGTCTCCCACAGTATTCTCCTGCAGAAGCTGGCAGCCCGTGGCTTGGACAGGTACACTCTTGGCTGGGTAAGGAACTGGCTGGAGGGTCGAGCCCAGAGAGTGGTGGTCAATGGAGCTAAATCCAGCTGGCGACCGGTCACGAGTGGTGTTCCCCAGGGGTTGGTGCTGGGGCCTGTCCTTTTCAATATTTTTATTGATGACCTGGATGAGGGCATTGAGTGCACCCTCAGTAAGTTTGCAGATGACACCAAGTTGGCTGGAAGTGTCGATCTGCCTGGGGGTAGCGAGGCCCTACAGAGAGATCTGGACAGGCTGGAGAGCTGGGCTGAAGCCAATGGGATGAGGTTTAATAAGACCAAATGCCGGGTCCTACACTTTGGCCACAGCAACCCCAAGCAACGCTACAGGCTTGGGGTGGAATGGCTTGAAGACTGTGTAGAGGAAATGGACCTGGGGGTGTTGGTTGACGCTCGGCTAAACATGAGCCAGCAGTGTGCCCGGGTGGCCAAGAAGGCCAATGGCATTCTGGCTTGTATCAGAAGCAGTGTGACCAGCAGGAGTAGGGAAGTAATTGTTCCCCTGTACTCAGCTCTGGTGAGGCCGCACCTTGAGTACTGTGTCCAGTTCTGGGCCCCTCACTGCAAGAAAGACATTGAGGCCCTGGAGCGTGTTCAAAGAAGGGCAACAAAGCTGGTGAGGGGTCTGGAGCACAGGCCTTATGAGGAGCGGCTGAGGGAGCTGGGATTGTTCAGCCTGGAGAAGAGGAGGCTCAGGGGAGACCTTATTGCTCTCTATAACTACCTGAAGGGAGGTTGTAGTGAGCTGGGGGTCGGCCTCTTCTCTCGTGTAACTGGTGATAGGACTAGAGGGAATGGTTTCAAGCTTCGCCAGGGAAGATTCAGGCTGGATATTAGGAAATGGTACTTCTCTGAAAGGGTGGTCAGGCACTGGAATGGGCTGCCCAGGGAGGTGGTGGAGTCACCGACCCTGGAGGTGTTCAAAGAACGTTTGGATGTTGTGTTGAGGGATATGGTTTAATGAGAACCATTGGTGACAGGTGGATGGTTGGACTGGATGATCTTATAGGTCTTTTCCAACCTTAGTGATTCTGTGATTCTGTGTTTTCCAAAACAGTACTGAGAATCCTTAATCTCTCTGTAGAAGAATACTTAAGCCCATGATCTCTAAGTATATTGACTTCTAAATGAAGCCTGATTTCTAAGTGCTTGAAAACCAGCTTTGCAAAGCAATTCAGATGCTGATTTTAAATTCAGGAATATGTCGCTGACCACAGTGACTATTTTCTGTGGATTTCATATTCTCTCTAAATTATTTTTGCTGTTCTCCTTAGACTTTATACTATGTAGTAGACAACTTTACGATTTTTGGCTAAATTTCTTTCTGGAGTAAGGTATGTACTTAGTATGAGTTGTACCCAAGAAAGATTTGGTATTTGCTCTCTGTTTCTAGAAAAGAGAAACCAGCCACCCTTAGCTTGCTTGTTTGGACATCCTTACCTTTTTAATCTGAGTATTTTAAGAGGCGCAGAGAGTGAAAGATACTTTTAAAGTCCTCATTCCTCATTATTCTGTGTTTGTCAGCTTTGGACAACATTTGCCATTAGCTTCTAAATAACCAAAGTCTTACTATAACTGACAGGAGCATTCTTCATTCACTGTTCACAATCAATTTATAAGCAGTTCTCAATTTGCTTCCTGTTCTAATGTTTTTTGTATGCTTGGATGACTTTTCCCCTCTTTTCAGCTTCCTGCAACATTTACTACTGACCTTGTGTTAGTGTGGTATTTTTATTTAAAACAACCTAATTTTCAGTTGAGAATATGTGCTATCTTCATTGTATTATTGTACAACTAAGTGATACATGGCTGCTCCAGAAATTAAGCTTTCTGCCTCTGAACCATTGATGTCTGTGGCACGAATACTTCTAGCATACTTCTAGCAACAGTCACCGTGCTGCGTTGTGGGCACTGCGCTGCTGGCTTCCTTCTAGTATTTTCACAGCATCTGAGGTTTTGCATTGCTGTGGTGTTGCTGTCAATTGCATTAGGAATAAGAAATGTTACGGGAGCTAAACAGAGACAAGCCTCTATTTCACAGAGCTCGGGATGAAGGGAAGGGCTGAAGGTAACAATGGATTGTGGTAGGAGGGAGAGTGGAAGTCCTGAGGACAGTGAAGCCAAAAGGCAGAACTGACAGCTTTTCAGCTGCCTTCTGCTTAATTAACAGGAAGACAATGATTTGTACCTTTTATAGAAGAGTACTTTCAATGGTTTTCCTTATTTCTGTTAGCATAAGTTCTTCGTAAAATTGCACAGCAAAAGCTACAGCAAAAACAAAAATCAGTATTTTTTAAAAAGAAAGTTGTTTGTTGTTTTTTTTAAAGAAGTTGCATGCATTTATTGCTCTAATAGCCTGCAGGATA
This sequence comes from Phasianus colchicus, assembly GCF_987193195.1. Lineage (NCBI taxonomy): Eukaryota > Metazoa > Chordata > Aves > Galliformes > Phasianidae > Phasianus > Phasianus colchicus. Next base: position 23,617,435 of record NC_143445.1, on the reverse strand, counting down.
ATTCATCTGCAGGAAGGATGTATATGGTATACCAAGCTGTGAGCAGTGGCTCTCTCCATCAATTGTTAAGTGAACACAGTTTCTTGACAACTTTCTGATCACTTTTTTCCTCCTCCCCTTTTAGACTGATTTGATTCAAAGTATCAACAGAAGCAATTTCTGTGGTGAAAATCGAGAAGTTGAGAAGGTAGTTGAAGTTGCATACCCTTTGCTGTTAATGCTCCAGAGTGTTCATTCAATTCATCTATTATTTATTTTGCCCCTGAGGTGTAACATGAATAACATTTCTAAGGCATTACTACTAGACTTCTCGCATATGGTGAAGTAGTATTCAAAACCGGGCCAACTTTCACGCAGCAGTTTACCATAAGAAGTTCACTATTACAATGTATGCAGACAAAAACTGTTAAAATAGGCATGTGTTCCTCTTATGGAAGTGTTGCTCAGAGGATAAATCCATTTTTCCAGCTGTAACAGAGCTTTTCTTTGACCTTGGGCTTTAGCTATGTCTGCCTATAGTTTCACTCTCATACTTTTCTCCTTTAATATTTTGGCTAAACATATGGCTTGTGCTTACACCCACACAGTGATCCTATTCCCTTCAGCCTTTGCTGTGACCTCTTGGCACAGCGCTAATGGGAGCAGCAAAACTCACGCCTTCCCTCTCAGTGGGGAATAAGCTGCATCTGCTGTCATGTCAGCATCTTGGTGAGATCAAGTCATCATCTAAGGTGTGAAGCAGCGTGCCCCCACCCCTGCTATCACCTCCAGGACTGGGTGTGTAAGACAGGCTGTAATGGTTCCATGGGAATTAAACCCTGCACTTCTCAAAGACAAGTCTGTCCTGCCCTCAGGGGCACAAGTTGACTTTCCAGGGCCAGAGCAAAGCACTCCCCTGCCTTTTTTTCTTTTTTTCCTTTCCTGGTAATTATAGGTAAGGCACAATCCCTGGGCACTCGCAGTCATGCCAAGTATCTCCATCAGAAGCAGCAAGGTTACTACAGATTTATGCCAGTGCTCCCAGGAGATGAATGATTTTCAATCATCTTTGAGAGCTGTCACTGCAATGCCACTGAGCTCATAAAAAGGATAAAATGTAAATATTATTGAAGCCTAACGTAGCACAGACATTAGGTGTGATATTAAAGGAGTTTTTATCAGTAGCCTCTCCAAAGATTTATATCTGTTGATCAATGCCTTTGCTAAATTAAATACATAAAATCTTTACTTGAGACATAACAAAAAGTCACGAACAATATCAGTATTCAGGCAGTATTAGTGACATGCAGCATGACAAACTGTGTAGGAAGCTAGTTATCATAGCCTTGTGATAGTGAAAATGGCTCTGTTCACAGCACAAAGTTATTACTTATCTTTCTTAAGGCTGAAAGGCTGCTTTAAAAAAAAAAAAAGCCTTGTATGTTTATATGTACATTAGAGTTATCAGCATACCAGTTTAGCGCTGGATGCTTTGTTTCTGTTGTTCTGGTTAGGTTACATGAGAGCAGCTCGACCATTTCCCCCTCCAGGAAAACAAGCAGAAACCTGAGCAACTGCAACTGTTGTGTGGTTCGTTTGCTTTGGTTTTTGTTTGTTTTGTTTCTTAACATGATGCCAAACACAAAGGAGAAGTAAGTGTTTTCTAAGATAAATTTAGAATCTATCTTAAACCATTTGTAATAAATCTAATGCATAGAAACATACTCTGTCCAGATACTCAGACCTGAATGTGAGCGTCTCTTCTATCTAAAACTAGCTGGGGAAAAAAAGGAAAGCCTGGGTATTTTGAGATGATATATAATAGAAGCAATAGACCCATAAACATTTTTTATTTTCTTTGGTATATTTGAAAACTAGGAAGTTTCTAAAACATAGAAACCGATAAATATAATAAGTTATTTTAAGTACCTAGGTGTATCAGTCTTCCATTACAATCAACAGATCTAAAACTTTTGAATCCGTACATGTCAGGACTATGATGCTGCCAGATGTGCGCCTTGCCAAACAAGTGCTGTAGATGTGCAAGGCAGGTATATTCTTGAGATGAGACATCCCCATGGTGCTGGGAGAAGTAAGGGATGTAATCAGCAGCATCTGGCACATCCCTGGTAGGACCTGCATTTGATCAGGACTTGAGCTCTTCTGCAGAGCTGTGAGGTGTCATCAGCTTCGTCCCAAGGTCAGTTGGGGTTAAGCCTGAGCATCGCAAGCTGAGAGGCATGATTTCCATGTGAACTTGGAGGCTACCTACGTACCAAGGTTAATGCAGGAGAAGATACAATACAGCCATTATTCTGAAATGTGATTCAGGAAGCGTGACACAAAGCTGCAATGTGGAGCATGCCTGGAACCAGATTCCTCCCCCAGTCCCTCTAGGTTGTTAGCGTCATCATGGCTTTTACTTCATATTTATCTAGTGTTGTTGCTCAAGGTCTGTGGAACATGCCCATTGAATAAGAGAATAACAGGAGAAAGAGCACTATGTGCTCTGCCAACCTGCAGCTGTGACCTTCCTGTTTACTATATATTTTTTTTTAAACATTTGTTAGAGGAATGAAGCAGCAAATCACCAACAATAACAGAAAAATCAATACCCGCCTCTGCTTCTTTTGTGAGATCTGGAACATGGCCTCAATCTGTCAGACTGAATTACAGAGACTGTGGGTGTCAGCAAGGGCTCAAACAAATAGACCTGCCACTGCTCATTGATAAAAGGCTTAGGTCTATATGAGTGTCACTGTTCCTGCTGCCTCCACCAGGCATGGAGAAACACCAACCTTTCCGCTGAAAGGCGAGTTATGTAGCACTGGTTGTGTTCACTTGTACTTTGCATGTGAGATTGCACTGATCTGTGGAATAAAAAAGGTAAACAAACAATTTGACAAATACAAGAGACTGGGGCATTACCTTGTTAATGATTATTAATGAGTATTAAATTAGGTGGCTATAATTGAATGGAAGGTGATATATCAACACAGAAACATCATTCTAAAATATGCCATTGATCCACTAGCTAAGAATCCAGTCTTTGACAAAGGTCAATACATCAGAGAGAGGAACAATCTCTTTCCAAACTCATCATTTTCCAAGGCAACAGTAAAGGCTGCATCAGTATGAAGAGGAAAGCTGCTTCATGACTCCGGATGGTAATTAGTTTATATCCTGGAGCATCAAGATTAGCATCCTTTATCACTTTTAATTTTGCTAGCGGACCATAGGCTACTGCAACGAGCTTTTGAGTAATAAACCGTGTCATTTTTGTATTACAACAAGGACCTGGTGTGGAAGCCCAACATGATCTTAGTGTTGTCCCACTGCCACTTCTGTGAAGAGACAAGGTAGGACAGCTGCTTTTGCCATCAGAGGAAGAGGATTGTCAGTTTAGGTCTAGAGAAAGTAAAAGTTACCATTAGGAAATTATAGGCACAGAAACAAGCTTATGAGTGGAGCTGAATATAACTTTATTATTACAATATGAGGGAGGCTCAGACCACCTTTGGTTTTCCTATTTAAAGATGCTTGACACCATGAAATAGGAAACAGCACTAAGCTCTTTCCAGTGTAGTAACTAAGGCTGCACTGATGAATTTGCAGCAAACTATAATCCGCAGAGCAGTGCACAGCTTTGGCTCTGCGCTGTGCAAACTGCCACTCTGCTCCAGAGCAGCCTACTTGTGCCCAGGCAGGCAGGAGTTCAGCACCCAGCCTGCCCACCTCCCTTGCCCAGGTTAGGGTAGACAGTGCCAGCTTGGTGCTGCTTGTACTGTTGGTCTTGATGTGTCCCTTTTCAGTAAGATTTTTCTGACTTGTCCAAATATTCCTGTAGTGAGATAGAAACAATTGGCTTTCCTACTCCAGAAATCAACCCTAGATTTCTGAAAGTCTGCAGCTGCTTGACTCTGCAACTCACTGCCTTCTTTTTTGGTCTCTCCCTTTTCTTCATTATTTTTCTCATCTCCATTTACTTCTCAAGCATCCTATTCTATGTGCCTTTCTTTTAAGAGCATTGTTAAGCCTAATCCAGTCAGATAACTCAGACCCTTGTAGAGACCAGCCACTCCTGTTTCATCTTTTCTTTTAACTAAAATATTCCCTTGCTAATTTATTTCCAAATGTGCTTTGAAGGTATGAATATTGCTAGATTCCTGTATTAAAAAAAAAAAAAATACAAAATACGATTTCATTCTACCTCAACTCTGAGCAGGCAGCAGTTAATTTCACAGGCTGGTTGGACCCTATGTTCAGCAGGAAAGTCTTTCCTTTAATCCATATCAGCCTTTGCAGCCTTTCTAATTTCATGAAATTTTTCCTCATTCTTTCCTGTACTGTGGGTAGAATAGGAAAATCCAAAGAGGTTTCATTGCCTTCTTTGTTATTTTGTGTGTCTTTGTCATTCTACGTCTATCTATGCATCAATGAAATACTGTTAATAAGCGATCAGAAGCCTTTTGTTGAGAAGATATGGCTGATCACAAAAGACGCATAACTAATAACGTGGTTAAGGCAGATCACACACTGGACCTAGGCTAACACCTGAGAAAGCAGTGAGGAGCACGCTGCTGTTCTTCATAAAAAGAGTCAGTACTATAAAGAGAGCAAAATAAAGGTGAAAAGGAAGAAAAAATCCCCCTCTTGGAGACTGTATTCACTTCTGTACCCAATATTCCTTTTTTTGTTGAGTTTCTTGTTTTGATTCTCAGTATAGCAGCAGTGCTCTGTGAAAGATTATTTTTGTGATATCTCCATTTTCAAGACTGTTATGATAACATTTGCTCTAGCAAAGTGCAAAAATCTTGATGATCCAGACAAGTCTATGAACCCTTGTGTGGCTGAACTTGCCATACAAGGTTTCAAACTAAATTTGCAACCTTCATTAGGGACCTGATTCAGCTTCCTGTAAAGTCAGCTGGAATCTTTCCAAGGAAGTCAGAACGACCACGTAGAGGCTAATAGGCTTGTGTAGATTTGTACAAACTTGCTTTTTGGTAGCAACATTAGAATCATTTACACGTAGACCCAAGAGAGGCTATGACAAGCAATGGATATTTAAAGGGATATGTGACAATAAAGATCACGCAGCCTGCAGCTATTTTAATTTTCACAGGGAAAAAAAACAAGCACTGTATTGAAAGAAATATGAATGTGTAGTATCTAACCCAAGATCCCTAAATGGTGACCCAGCTGGTGCTGACGTGCAAGCCAGATTTCCTTGCTCTCTGAAACCCCATGTGGTATGCCTTCAGTCAGATGTTAACCTTGTCTCCTCTGGTGATAGGAGCATCTACAACAAAGATCTGGCTGTTGTTCTCAAACCCCATACAGGCTGAAATTCCTATCTGAAGTCTGTATTTTGAAGAAGTAATGTCAGAAAGTTGGCTACTATGAAGTGTTGGGGAAACTCCTGCATAACTAGCTACAGTCTGATTTGTGAAAAAAAATGAAAGAAAATGGGATTTTGGAAAGTGGGTAGTCACCAAGGCAGGTGGGCTGCTGACATCCAGTACACGAATTACTCAGTATGTTTCTGGTAAACATTTTCTTGATTTGTCTTTTAGTAATCTTTCTGCAAAACAGTTTCATTCTAGTGAGCCAGCTCTCTGTTGGTTCAGTACACTTCCCAACTCTGTTTCAGAGATTGCTGCAGTGCAGATTTTAGGTAGTGGAGTTTTCTGCTAAGGTTATGTGAGATGAAACTAGAGGTCTATTTCAGGCAACTAAGGATGCTTCATGGAAACAAAAGCTGTTCTGCTTGATCATTCTCTGCTACTCGTTTGCAGAAGTCTTATCAACCATTATAATGTCAGCAGACAGCCAGGCGTGTACCCAGCCTGTCATCTCAGAGATGCACTAAGGATCAGCTTTGGAAAGGGATTATGCTGAATTTTCTTTTCATCTGTATTTATGAGTTTTTTGGCTTGGTAATGCACTGTGCCAATCTTGTGTTTGCCCAGAGGGAATGTGAACCACAGCCGCCTTCTTGCCAGCTATTTCCTGAATACCTGTGGTAACAATTTCCAAGGGGGTGCGCAACTTATTTTTTCATCTAAATGGAAAAGTATTGCAGCAGCGCTCAGAGCAAACAGTAGGGAATTGAAAGAGAGTGAAGTTGCTGCAAATTGAAGAACAAGGACAAAATGACTAACCCTTGCTTGGAAAATAAGCCACAACACACAGATGACCTTTTTAAAATGAAACACACAAATATGCAAATACCACTGTGCCTTTTGGAATTGTTTTGTGGGCACAGTTTCCGTTGGCAAAGACGTTCACGTGGCATGAGCCACAATCAATCAATTGGCTTTAGAGGTGTGAGCAGTTCTGCAGGGCTGGCAAGGCATACTTATTCACTAGGCATGCATCCATTGCTGTTTCCTATACAGCATCCATGTAGCATCTCAGTAGTTCAAGAATAGTAAACAAAATTCATATTCATCTCGTACAGCACTGAATAATTCACAATCTGAAGTATTTGTCCTGCACATCAGGTAGGGTGGTAAACATAAACAGAAGAATCCTTTGCGGGAAAGCCAGCCATGTGTCAAGGATGTGTGAGAGAGAACACCAAGCAGGATTACCTCGCATAGCAAAAATGAACTAAAAAGAGTTGCTCCTGTCATTCACCCACGCAGGCTTTTGAAGTCAAGTGACTGTTTAGTGCTGTGGTTGGTGGCTCCAAGAACAAATCTGTGGCACAGAGCTTGGGAGAGCTGTGGTTTTACTTGTGCTTCTGCTTGATTTTAAAGAGGTCACCTAGTCTGTTTTCTTTTCTACCTTCTGTAGTTCAAATAGGAAACCTTTGTATAATTAAAACTGACCTGGGGCTCATTTGTACCATGTTGTGTCTCCTTAGAAGGCTGGCATACCGCCTTTAGGCAAACTTCCATTTTTGGGCTTGCCTGGCAAGGAAAGGTCTGCCACTGAGAGCCAGCGCAGGAGCTGAGCTGCCTGCTGCAGGCAACTGGGGGGATGCTGGTGGGAAGGCTCAGACCGTGCCTGTGGAGAAGGGAGTGTGGCCATGGGAAGGACTCGCACTGTGTTGACATGAGCTGGATGATGCTATCTCTGTAGCAGCCTACTGTGTGCAGCTGTAGGGAAGCTTGTGTCACCTGTGTTTGGCCGATTTGAGAGCAGTGGGCTCTTGTCTCATTGCATTTCCACTTGTATGGAAATAGATTACCTGCAATATCAACCCTGGAAGTTGTGCTGGAAACTTGCAGTTCATGGAGATAAGGCAACATATGTCCTCATCGGTCCTGACAAAAATGAAAACATGAGTGTGAGAATTGAGTTTTTGCTGGCAGATGATCACTGTGACTTTTAACGGGTTTCTGCCCTACCTTGGGCTGCCCGTAGTTATAGTGCTTTTAGTGGCTCTTTACCAGAAACTGGGCTCCTGCAGAATGATTACATGCAGCAATGTTCTTTTCCCTTTCTTTCTAGTGACTATTTTAAAAGCAGCAAATGGCTTTTCTCTTGGTGCAGCTTAACGAAATCCAGTAACCCAGCAACCAGACACTTAGCAGGTGAAGCCCTGGACACAACAGAAGTGAAGCAAGAAAACCTCCAGGCAAGCACCAAAGTGTTCAGTGCAACTGGTGAGGGTTCTGCAGCCCAACACACAGGGTTTTGGGCTAGCTCTGCCCTGCTGCTTGCTGCAATGTTTGTCAGACAGCAGGTAGCTAGACTGAATGTAAGCAGATGATGCACGAAAACCTCAGGAAGATATTTTAGCAATTAGTTTGCTCTCTCTGGGAGAAGACTTGTTCAGAGGCTTGGTGCTGCTGTGAGTGTTTTGAGGTGGTGGAGAGAGACAACCACTTCCTTACACTGACTCAGACCTCCCCACCCAGCATGTGAAAGCCAGGTTTGTTCTTTATTAATATCCTTTGGAAAAAGCTTTTCTTTTTTTCTTTCTTTCTTTCTTTTTTTTTTTTTCTTTTTTTTTTTTTTTCCCCTCCCCAGAGGCTCCATGGGCACAAGTGTCTTTTGCAGTTGCTTTAACAAGATGAGTCAAATTTCAAGGACGGATTCCCACAGACTGATTACATGGGTAAAACAGAACTCTTCAGGAGGGCATCTCCTGAAATGGCTGCCAGGGGTATGGTGGTGCAGAAACCCAGAGCCACTCCTGTAGTGACAGTGTTATGGTGGGAAGGAACCACAAAACTCATCTCAGGAAGCGTGGCCTGTACTGTGCCTAGCAGAATGTGCCTGCAGTATGCTACCAGAGCTTGGGTGCACTGGTCTTAGCTGTTTAGTCTGTGAAATGTAAATGGTGAGAAGATTGCTGATGTGCAGGATTGACAAATAAAAGCAGAGCGTGTCAGCTGCTCTAAGAGGAGCCTGTGGTGGAGCTGTGGCCCTGAGAACAGGCCCAGCTCATGTGCTGCATGGACTCTGCTTTGGTGAATTCTCAAGTCCTCCAAATAAAAACAGATGTTGGTTAGACACAGGATTTTGCATGAGTAACGTTTAATTTTTTCTCCTCTGTTTTGCAAGAAGAATATAGTTTCTTGTGCCAATTCTGGTAGTGTTTGGTTGAAGCCTTGGGGAGATCACAGAGAGCTGAGGACTTCCTACCCAGGTGATCTCACATTTGTGGTGTTTGCTTCAGTCTGGTCTCATTTAAAGAACTGAAGTGCATGTTTCTCATCTGGTTTTTATGTTGAACCAAGACTTCCAGATGGTGCTGATTTTCTTCCTGAGTGCTATCCCTGCTGTAATGGCAGGGCAGCCTCACGACTCTTCCTAGTGCCATGGGAGAGGTCTTTTAGGAGTTCAAAGCACACGAGGAACACATGATATGAAAAAGGCTTTTGTAGTACAGATTCACTCTACAATAGTTCTGTGCTCAACAACAGGTTGTGGTTTGAAGAAATATTGCTTCTGTCAGCCTTGCATAATGGAAACAGTAATCAGCATCCATTAGGTCAGAATGTATTGTCAATCCACAGTGAAGCAGAAAGGACTACATCTCAGAAAACCTTTTCATTAAGCAAAGAAAATTGATACCAGTGCTTGGCTCAGCCTAACACTTTGTTCATGGAGTTGAGTGCGGATAATGGCTGTGTTTGTTTTCTTTTCATTTGTTTCTCTGTGCACAGTTATTTTGATTAGGAAATGTCCACCTTTCATTCTAGATGAACAATTCTAAGAACTTTCTCCCATCATTTATCATCTTAAGTACACAATCAGTGCTTGTGTAAAAAACAAAGTTAGACATGAAGTCAGGACAAAATATTTTGGCTTACATGATTTTTCAACATTTTAGTTGAAAATTAATTCCTTTTTTTTTTTTCTGTGTAGTTAAATACAATCTGTTTTTTTTCTTTGTGGATTGTCTCAGAATAGTACAGATGATGCTGGTGAGTAATAATGTGCTTATGAGCAGATCATCACATATGCGTATTAACGACATTGTTATACAGGCTACATGGGGCCCTGTAGCTGTATTGCCAGTGTATGGAGGGACTGAGGGTTGAAGGGAGTAGGATGGTGTTTTGACAGAAGGGATAACGAAAATTCTTTGTAGCAACTTTCTGTGAGGGTAACAGAATAATTAATGCTCAGTCTGACTCGTTAAATAAAAATCAGTTCTGTGCTCTAGCCTTGCAAATACCACTATCACATTACCATGACGAACTGATGATGATGAAAAAGAGGTGATGGATGAGTGGTCTCTTGCATGCTGTTATCAAATGTACTAACTGCAGAATGAATTGCTGCTACTCACTCCTATTGCTACAGGATTTTCTCTCTCTGCTCTCATCCTGTTACCGCTGAGCTGCTCTTAGTGGAGAGGAGGATGCTACCCAAGCATTCACACTCCTACATTGCTGCAGAAGTTGCTGTGCAGTGGATCAGGCTTGAATTAATGTACATAAGGATTTGTACTGATATCAGGTACAACGTGATATATCCTTAATCCCAAATTAAGTGTCTTTGTAGATGGAGAATGTCTCTCCAAACTTTTACATGAACAAACTGTTGGAAATCCTGATTTTTGGCTTCTTTCTCTTGTACTGCAGTTCCCTGTTGTTTGTTACTCTACCTGTTTGTCTGTCTCTGGATACAAATGGCTCTTTTCACTGCAGTAACTGAACATCATGAATAAAATGAGATTGTAAATTCCTTTAGGGGACATCTAGCCACACGTGAGTGCTATATAAATAATGATCCATCTAGAAGGAAGGTGCTATACAAATATGAGGCAGTTATGGTTACTTCCATAGCATGTAAACCTGACACTGGGTGCATCTGCCACAAAGTGTTTAACAGGTCCCTTATTGCAGAGTCTAGAACAATTCCTCCCCAAACTAGCTTTCTTCTGTCCTTGTGTGTTTATCTCCCGGACTTTTGGATCACAGTTGTACATTAAGATGTCACCTTTATAGTCGTTTTTCACTGTCACACAGAAGAAGTGTTAAGCTCAGTCACAGAATTGCAACTGAGGAGAAAAAAAAGTGCATCTAGCATTATTAGGCAAGCTTCATAATGCCAGCACCTATCTGTGCAGCATTTTCTTTGATTCCGTATACTTCTTAACACAAATCTGGGTTGCTGAGGAAGGATTTTTCTGGTAGAGATTTTCATCCTTATCTGACATATGTATTTTGGGGAAAAGGTCTATTCACTATGTTATTTCCTCTTTTTTTTTCTTTTCTTTTTTTTTTTTCTTTTTTTTCCCCATACAAAGCATAAATCTGACTGTGATGCAGCAGTTTTGAGTAGGGAACTTTACAATGCATTTGGCCCTCGGCTGTGGTGCAGGAAATTAAGGTCAATGAGGTCTTGTGTGAAGGAAAGGGCTGCAGTAACCAAAAGCAAGAAGCATGGTGCAAAAGAGCTGTGGTAGGTGCACATCTCTGATAGGCTAACAGCATCATGAGACAGAAAATTTTCCTGTAAATTTGTGACTACTATCTCAAGAGAACCAATCCAGAATGAGTACAGCATCTTGCTTTGGCTTTATGTTCTTTTAAAGTTTAAGTTGTTTGGCTTTTTGCTGTTTAAAAAAAGAAAAAAACAACAAAAAACAACAGACAACAACAGCTAAAAAACAAACTAACCAAAACCAAAACAAAACTTGCAGGTTTCAAAGATGCTGATTCTCAACTAATATTCTCAGAACAATTTCTCCATTAATTTTCTAAAATTTGTCTTTCTGGAAATGTTTCTTTTGTCACTTTGGTTTAAATGTGACACAGACTAATGACCTTATTAATTTTTTTGGTCAGTTTCTCCTGTTTCAATATTTTAATTGTGATTTTATCTGAAAATGATAATCTCAAAGCCTATTTCAATTATTATTTTAGAAAATCCTAGAGCAGCGTGTAGAATTGCAGCTTTTATGGCCGGTGTTTTAGCTCAGAAATTCTACTGGTGACCAAGCAGGTTTTTCTAAGGCTAACTCAAAAAAACAAAACAAAACAAAAACAAACCAATGAAACAGAGGAATGGGAAAAAAGATGTAAATACATAGCAAATGTGATATTTGCTGACCACCTCAATCTTGAAAAATGCAACTTTCCTGTTATGTTTTGGCAGTTATATCATCTGGCATGTTTTCCACTGCCTGCAGGGATAACAAATACCAACAAGTCCGTACCTGGAGGCCTGAACCTTGCTTTAACTATTTAATGTTGCACAATGATTAGACCATGTCTCCAGGCCCATTTACTCCATCAGATTAATACATCAGGCAAGAACACATACTATAGAAAGAAGTATATCCTGACAGATATAATCAAACAGCATTTAAATCAAGGGAGACGACCGTGACATTAATCTACCCTGGTATAACAGCCCATTTAAATGAGTAGGAGGAGGGAGGTGGTACAAGTGAGGATAGATGGTGTGTTTAAGTAGAGAAATGAAATCTGTAGAATGACTTCAGCGGAGATAGTTTTGATTGAAGTCAAGCAGTAAAACGAACAAGTGAGAGAGATAAATTTCTTTAAGCTGGAGACGCTTCAGGAAAAAAAAATGCGTGCATATCAGGGATCTGTAACCTGCTCAGACCCATGGAGATCAATGGTCTTGATGCAGATAATATAAGCCAAATTGTTCTATGCTGTTAATTTCCTTGTGGAGATCTAGAAGTTGTTTTCTTCCTTTTATGGAACAAAACACTTGGTGTGAGTTTGAGTTAGTAGATTAAGGCCAATCAGATCATAAATAAAAGGATTTTTTCAGCCCAGTATAAAATGGGAGTTGTGAAGCAGGAGAAATAAGATAAGATAAGCTCATAGATGAGAGAAAATTACTGAAGGCATATGCTGAAGGTGATACTGAAAACTAGTGGTGTCACTAATTAACTGGAGCAGTAATGCAAATGAATGCAATCGGGAAATCCAGATATGTGGCAGCATCAGTACCTGGCTGTGTGCAATCTGGTATATTTAGTTCATGAAAGGGAATTTCTGGGGTATCAAACAAAATCATGGCTTGCTATTAGTGCTCTGAAGGCACTGCTGGAGGCTGAGGGAGCACATGGGCTATTTCTGAGACCAGCTTGGCATGGAATTGATGCAGAACACTCACTTGCAGGTCTATCTCTAGGCACAGTGCCTCAGTTTGGGTTTCTGCAATGTCTTGTTTAGATCTTTTGGTGTGAAAGTGGTTTAGTCTCACTGGATGACTTAAGTGGGAGAGTAACCTGTAAACGAGAGAACAAATTAAGTGTGCTTTTGTCCTTTCCCCATGGCTAATGCCCACCAGCTTCCCTGAAATTATGCTTGGTTTTTACATCTGACATACAGCTATACTTACTCAAGAGCCTTGAAGAGGTGTCTGACCTCCTCTTGATTCCAGGCAAATCAGATTATTAAAGAGAAAAACATGACATGAAATGTGAGTAGTCTTCAAAGTTGCATAGAAAGCTTGGAGAGCTCTGTTCTAGCAAAGTGCCATTATCAGCTACTACAGATTATGCAAAGGGAGGTTAGGATTGGAAGGGACTTGCTATGCTGTTCTGGAATGGCTAATTAGATGATTCACATTCCATCTAAAGGGATACAGAGGAAACCAAACGAAGGAGGTAAGGTATGTATGCATGTTGCATAAGTCTCTCCAGGAAGAACACTTAAGACTAGACTGTACTTGCTAGACAGAAATACTAGGAAATTTCTGTCAAAATAATCATAAATAATCATGAGATGACATCCTTTTTATAAAAACTTTTCAAATTCAGAAATGTGCCATGAAGATATACCTCCATACATCTGTTACACCTCAGAAATAATTCCTTGGATCAGACAAAAAATAATGAAGGACAGGCGTTTTTACGAAAACATTTTATAAACACAGATTTTTTTAATTTTTTGTTTGAGTCTTTTTTTTTTTTTTTTTTTTCTTTAAAGGGTGTTGTTAACCACCACTTCCTTTGACCCACAAAGAAGCTGGGGTATGGAGCTGGGAGTGCACAGAGCTAAGGGTAAAGCGTTAATGAGCAGCAGATGAACCTCATGCACAGTCACCGTCATCCTGCCCTATTCAACAGGATTGTTTAAAGCTGGACTCATCTGGGCCTTTTCTTCCTATATTGCTCTTTTGTTTCTCTTTTCTCTATTTTAGGACAAGGGGACTGTATTAAGAAAAAACCACATCTCACTAGGTCTACTCTCTTTATTAGGGTTTTCTTTCTGTGAGGTTTTCACTTAGATTCACACTACACTTTTTCCTACTACAATGACTATTTTGTCATGCTGAATAAGTTTTCCTACTCTTCATCTTCCATTTGGGAATCTGGGCTAAAACTCAGAACAAAAGATATGATAAAAGACAGGCATAGTGCTTTCATTAAGAGGACAGGGAGCTTTTGAACTACACTCCTGAAGTCAGCAAACAAAAACTAGGCAGCAAAGAGACCTGCCTGTTACAAATGTGCTGCAGAGATGAGACGAAGCCCAAATGAAATATTATGCTTTTTAGTCACTGGTCCTGCTTGAGAGTGATGAAAGGGATTTGATGACTTTCTCCTTAGTCAGAGCTTTCATTGCCCCTGAGGAAGGGATACATTGGTTATATAAATGACAATTAATTGAAGTACCCCAGAGCCTGGGAAACTCCAGAGCAGAGAAACACAAGCCTTTGTAGGTGGCATGCAGAAACTATCAATCAGGAAAAGTGTAACTTTTTTTTTTTATTCTAAGCTGCAATTGTTCCTGCTAATATATTTATTTCTGAAATCCTACATCCACCCCCTGAGGCTCAAAAATAATGTGCAATATCATTACAAAACCAAACTCTCACATTTGAAATGCGCAGAACATAATGAGGAAACCCTCATCAAACTAGAGCAACCACTCTTGCTATTTTGCCTGAAACTGTCTCTATATCCCAGATGAGAGCTCGTCCCCACGCACATCTTCTAAAGATGTAAGACCTACTTTAGAGAATGACATTTCCTAGTATGGAGGGCAAAGCTATGAGAAGCCCTCGGGATATTGGAGTGACTTCAGATTCTTCTCTCCACCGAGTTTATTCAGCTGTACTCTATCTACAGTCTATACGATTAATTAATGTCTGATAGATTAGTAATTCCCTAATAGGAAATCAAGCTCTAGCCGCAGGCAGTAGCAGAAGAGCACGGGGTCTTACTCTGACATTACTTGTGCTGCTAAAACCTGAGAGCAAAGCTGCTGAGTCTAGCAGGCTGACAAAGTCAATCCAAGGAAGATGTGGCTGGCAGAGCAGCCAGCAAAGCCCCCTTTGCCCCAGTCTCTGAGGCAGTCACTGCAAGTGTATGGATGCTCACATGCAGATGCTTCGTTTATTCTCAATCCTTTTGTTTAATGGGATGAAAAAGAAGTGTCCAATTGGTAGAAAATCATAAGCTCCTGGTGGTTACCCCTGAAAGGTTTTCTGTCTGGGTTGTTAAATAAAACAAGTTATTCTGAGGATCAAATCAAAAGAGGGAGTTGTCTTTGTTGCATATAAATATTACTGTTTTGCCTAAGATCTTAGGAAAATGCAACCTAATTGCAAATCCACTCACTATTAGTACTCAATAAGCATAAAAGAAGTGTGGATGAACAATTGTTTGAGACACTTCTGCAAACACTATATTTAAACCAATTGTTCCCAACAAAATAGATTTCTTTGTACCAAATCTGAAAATTGCAGTGAAGAGAAGTGTGTTTTTTTCAGGTGAGAGTTTCCAGTTTAAAATACTGGGTTGTGGCCTGCAGCACAGGCAGCCTGTGATTTGGTTCTTTTACACCCAATCTTGGAGTTATGTCTCTAGCAGAGGGTAAAAACCTTGATTTCAGTGGTGTACCATCAGGCTTGTCTGTGCGTATATGGTTTTGTTTGATTCCCCTTTGTATTGGCATATGATCCTCAGAATTTATAGGAGCGCTTTATCAGTGAAAGCTCTGTGCATTCCTATGTCATTTTTTCCTCTCTGTCTAGATCTCGCCTCGTTAATCTGTGTGTTGTAATGATTTCATCTGGTTGCAGTACATTACTGAAGTCAAAGTGACTTCAGCTGTTATTTTGCTAACAGACCACCCAGCTATGCTCGCTATCATCTGCCATACTGAGAGCGAATGCTCTGGGAGATAGAGTGACGTAGCCAGTCCACCAGTCTGTGCTCACGGTATCTCATGTTGCTACATTTCATTTTGCTTGGATCATACGTTCTTCTCTTCCATTTCCTTTTGTCATGTTTTCCTCTTTATGATGTTCTGAAGTCAGCCGCAGACAATCTCTCGCCATCTGACGCCTGAACATGAAAGGGCTCTTTGCTGCACAGCGCGTATTTAAGGTTCCCTTTCCACAAATGCTCCTCAGGATTCTTTGGCAACCTGTGCAGTCTGAAAACAATTATGCCAACAAACCTGTTTTGAGAATAGCTGTAGAAATTTGCATTCTGTCCCAGTTTCTGTCACAGACTTCCTTTCTAAGGATGGAAAATTGCTCAGTTCTTATCTGTCTCAATTCTCCAGCTCTAAGGCGGGAATAATAACATTTCCTTTCCCCAGTGCTTTCTCTGTATATTTAGATTAGAAGCACAAAGGCACAACGACTGTTTGTGTTCTGGGATAGCTGCTAATGCACAGAACCGCTTGTCCTGGCTATTACTAATACACATTAAAATAACGCTTTCAAACACAGAGGAAAGCTGGTGTAAAATTTGAACCACTATTGATTTTCAAGATTTCCCAAAGTCTAATTAGTAATAAATGAGGAGCGTTGTTCCTTGGCTGCGCTGTGCCACATTAGTGCTGGTGCTGTCACCGAGCGCATCCTGCAGTGCCCAGCAGCTCTCGCAGGCTGCACCTGACACACTGCAATGCTGCTACAGCCCTTGGGCCTGAAAATGAGCGCGGCCTTTCTGCTGTGACCACACATCTTTTAAACCTTTCCTTATGGCTAATTAGAAAGAAGGTTTCACTGTAACTTACAGTTATAGCTGCAGACTGGACCGCTAAGTAGTCTGCTATTCCTCGAGAGTATTTGCAAACTGCTCATGTTTCTCTTTTGCTGTTATATTTATGTATTTGGAGTGGCGAGAACAGCTGGTTGGGAGGCTGAATTTCCTCCTGCTAGGAAAAAAAAATCCAAAACCCTACAAACCTATTGCTTTAAAAATATCTTCATCGGAGTGTTCTCTGAACAATCTTTCAATTTTTGCATTCATAAGAAGTATTTGGTCATTGAAAACTGAGTATTTTCTGATTTAAGCATAATATTTTTCTGGGAAAATCCTTTTTGCTAAAAGTGTAATTTTCCTTCAGAAAGACAACGTGACCATTTCTGTAATAGTGAATGTGTCTGTAATTGGTTTTGTCACACCTCCATAGTGGTGTTAGTGCAGATAGAGCTCTGGGCTGCTTAGAATTGCTTTGCTGCCAAATACCATGCGTTGAGTGCAGGACTGTGGGAACATCCATTTCTCAGGGAGTTTTGAAATACCTTCTTGTCTCTGGCAATAAGTGAAGTGTTGGTAATTTGAAAAGTGGTCAGCAAGCCTCTTAGCCCAAGATTCATTCAGTTAGTTTCTGTATTAACGGGTGGAGTGTTTAGTTTCTGACGCAGTTCAGAGAAGTACTAAATTCTCTTCTGGTTCTGAAAGTGTGACTAGCAGCCACTTAATCTCCTTTATTCCTGTTAACCATCAGCAGTATATCTAATTTGCTGGGGTTTCCAAGATACTTGCTTTGTTTTTAACAAGCTTTGAGGTTTAGGTTAACTGATGTCTCTATAGAATATCTGACTACAACTGGCCGAGCTAAAATTTGTGGCTCACCTGTGTCTTTTCTCTTTGGATCATAAGCAATTCACCATCTTTATGATTTTACCCCTACCCTGACCCTGGGGGAAAAAAAGCTCGTAGATCACCTTGCAGCCTGAGCCCTGTCCCTTGCACAAGACTTCTTATACTGTTAATTCTGATGTTAGGTTTGACAGTTGAGAGATAGTGGCTATAAAAGTCCATTTCCTACCAGTGGAGGGAAGAGTTAAGGGCAGGATCGTAAAAGAATGCAAAGCAATTTCAAAAGCATTTCCTGCTCTTCTCACTGCGAGATGGCACGATTTCACCAAAGTTCTGTGTCTGAAGAAGGGATCAGCTCCTATTTACCGAGATCCCTGCAGGGAAGGCAGGTGAGGGGCTGGCAGCTGTTTGGGCAGGTTGCTTATTGAGATACTGCTTCAGAAACACTGCACAACAACTTACAGTGGATGTGTGGTTACAAGCCAGCAACTCCTCACAGAGAGTTATGCAATCATCCTGCATTGGGCTACTACATGCTAGCCATTCAGTCCTGGGTTTCAGCTGAAATACATTTGGCCCTGCAGAATGCCCAGCAGAAATGTGAATATCATCTCAGTACCCAGACACACTGCAGTATTTTGTGCTAGGAATCTGTGGAATTACTGTGGTCTCTGTTGTTGTGCTCTTGAGCCCCTTACCTTTCTGTGGTTTCCAAATCGAGTATCAATATCTCTTTATGTTATTCACAGGAAGAGGCACAGCGGGGTTATAGAACTGTTCATCTGCGTGTCATAAGCATCAATCCATTAGAAGAAAAAAAGTGTACATGCATTCTTAGCTCAGAGATTTTGAAAGAGGTGAAGAAGTTTGTAACCAGAATTGGCATAGAGTACTGAAGTACAGAAACTCTGTCATTAGAGGATTCGAAGAATACTAATAACAATTTCTGCTCTTGTTTTATAAGAAAGTGGCAAAGCATTAGCATGAACACAAGTATGTTCCCACAAGTGATCTGCACGGGGAAGCTGTCGGATTTTTGACCTACTGAGATCTGACATTGCTTTGGATGTGCACTGCCAAGTCTAAGCATACCACTGGTTTCCCAGTTCTGCAAGACAGTGGTTACTCCCTTCTGTGATAAACGTTTTATCATCTACAAATGTGGCTGCCACAGTTCAGTTCCCAGGTCAACACAGGTATGCATCAAAGTCTTTCTGATTATGTTTAGATTTTTTAAAAACAAATTAGTTCTTTCACTGCCTCTCAAGCACACCAGTCTTTGAAGTTAAATGTCCTCTCAAGCACAATTAGAGAGCTAGCTTCAAGCGGAGAGCTGATTTGGCTCTTGATCATCAAAAAGCCTTTGAAATGCTTCATTTAGCCTTCTTTAAGAAATCTGGACATCTTCAAATTCTTCAAAGTATCTTAAGTATTTATTTGGTTTTGGTGTTTTGTTTTTCTTTCCAACAGAAGAAGTGGAGATGGAATGTAATTCTGGAAGCCGTTGGCTTTTAGTATTCAGTTAGGAAGACTGGAACACTGTGTCAGGGTTTGCTCCCACTTCTCTGGGTAGATATTCTCTCCACAAGTTATTTTCTACAGAAAACTTGCTATGATCTGGATCTATTTGTCTTAGCTTTCAGCAGGTAGCATATTGTTAGTGGAGCTGAGAGATACAAAAAGATAATCTTGCAAATGCTGTCAGAAGGGCTGGAGCCTGCTTTTTTCAGATTTCTCCAAACTGGAGCTTACCATGTGTTTATGGAAGAAAAATTCCCCGGCTTGTTTCACTGTTTTTGTTTGTATAAAACTGGATGGGATTATTATGGAAAAACATACGCTCTGACCTTCAAAATGGGAATTTCACATGAAAACATTTCCTTGTGAAAGTGCTTTCCAAAATACATATTTTTTCATTTTTCAGTTTCCTTTTGCATCCTCAGCCAACCCTGCTCTGGTGGGTCTACATGACCATCACTGACTGTGACAGCTTTCTGCTCTGCTTCTTCCTCACTTTCTGTATCTTGTTTAACTCCAGGAGTTACTTCTCTGGGGAAGGGAATGTCACTTGATCTTCAAAGCAGTCTCCTCTGAGACTTGAAGGAGTTATTATAACTGAAAATAGTACTGTTGTGTGGATTTTCTCAGACCTGCAAGTGTTCGTTGCTTTTCCCGAAAAAAGGGAATGAAAAGCTTGATATTTTACTCCCAGTGATATTCCACTTTGAACATGTATTTATCTGAATATTGATTCAAAAGCAGAGCATGAGATCTCCAAACCAAGCTATTCTGAACAACAAGGCTCCTGTGAACCACTTGGAGCTAAACCCTTGGTGTTCTTCTCAGCCTTGTAGGAGAGGACGAGGAGAGCTGGGAACCTTGTTTCATTCCTGTTGCTGCCTCCGGGTATAGCGGTGGTTTGCCTCAGCTGTCGGCTTATCTTAGTGGAACAAAGATACTACAGATATTTGCTTTCTTTCTTTCTTTCTTTCTTTCTTTCTTTTTTTTTTTTTAAATTAAAGCTGCTCATTTATTTAAGTCTTCTATCTCCCTGCTGATAACTGGGATAACAAAGCCTCCCAATGTTGTCTCTCTCAATATATATTTTAATACATCTGACCTGCTTGTCATATTCTTGGCAATGCAGCCTGTGTGCTTTAACAAGACTGCTTTGGAAAGGAGCTAATGACATATACAGGGGATTTGCCTGGATACCAGTGGACTTATGCAGCTGCATGGCACAAGAGCTTTAGGAATGCAGAGAGCAGCTCTGTGCTCTATTGCTTTAAATGTACATCGCGGCGGGGCTGGACCTATTTAAAAATCCCCAGAGGTCTTGCTAGTTAACTTCCCTTTCATGTAATAGAAAAAAAGGTTGAATGAGTCATGTGAAGCCAGCCATGAGATTAATATAGACAAAGATGTCATATCCTCATGCATGCAGCTGTGAATGGCATATCTACTTTGCCATCTGCAGATTAAATGGACATAGTGTCTCAGTGGCTGCTGCAGGGCTTGGTATAACTCAGTTATCATCAGGCAGATTTCCTGTTGCCTAAGACCCAAACACAATAGTTGTTTAGCGTCAGTCTTTGGTTTCTGGAGTAGTTTCAAAACCCGCCAGCCACAGTATGTAGTTTTATAACAACACCACCGTTAACTAATTGCACACACTCACAGAATTATGAAACCCAAGAGGATAATTTGGTGCATCACTGAGTATATCTTTGTGAATTTTTCATAGGCAGTTTAGATTTTAGCTGATACTTAAAATGAGAATATTTTCCTGCAGATCTGTTTGCACTAATTTCTTTCCTCCTGGTAATTTGGGGCTTTCTTTTCTGACAATTACAAAAACAGCATTCTGTTTAATTACAATATTTACAGAAACAGCTTTTTCCCATATTGCAAGTTTTAACTCCATGTGCTCCTGAGATGTTAATTAATGTCTGTATTTGCAAGGACACATCTGTCTTGAACTTTAGGTACCATTCGTTCCATTTGTAAATTGGACAATTGAATGTGAGTGCTGGATTTATAAAAAGCACTTGAGGACATAAATTACTTTAAGCACACAGTCTTGGTGGGGAAATATCATAACTCACATCTTTGTGATATTCTTGTTATGGAGGATATCACTGAGAAAGTTTATCTAGATTCTTCATCTGAACTTATTTGTAAGTTCACTTTAAAAGGCCAAAGCCAGGAGAAAATCTGTGCTCTTCAGTACTGAAATGTTTGATGCAGTCACGCAGTTCCCATTTACTTCTGTGAGTCACCCATGTGCACAGAGATGAGAAGTCTCCCTTGTTAGGGCTTTAAATGTTTCCATGGGAGTTTGCTTCTTTGAATATTTTATTTTCAGCTTTGTTATGGTAAGATGATTTTTCTGACATTTTGCTGATCACAAAGCAGCTGGCCCCATAAAAAATAAAGCACACACACAAAGAAACAAATGACTGAGTGTCTGGGGAAAAATGTGAGTTCTGTGTAGGAGCTGCAACAGATTGTCATCATTAAAAGAAAACATCAGCAAATGCTGGAATGATGGGCGTTGAAGAGTTGAAACCATTTCTCAGGTTGGAAGACAAAAGAAAGGTGGTACTTCTTTAATTAGGCCGTTGTTCATTTTGGTTGTATTATCTGGGTCTGATCATTTTTAAAAGTATAAAATAATAGTGTTGAATACAAAGGAGAAAATTACCTGAAGAAACACTATAAGGCATACTTAGTTTAATTGTAAACATCTCATCATAACTCTCAGTGCAAAGTCCTGCAGCTGGGGAGGAAAATCTCCAAGTAGCAGGGCTGTCTGGGGCCACCCAGCTGAGAAGCAGTTGTGCAACAAAGGACCTAGGGGTCCTGGTGGACAGCATACTGAATGGGAGCCAGCAGTTTGCCCTTGCTGTTAAGGCAGAGCATCACCAGTAGGTCAGGAGAGGTGATCTTTCTGCTAAGAGAGGCTCTGGAGTCTCCTTTTTGGAGATCTAAAGCCACCAGGACACGTTCCTGGGCACCCTGCTCTGGGTGGCCCTGTTTGAGCACAGGTTGGACCTGATCAACCCAAAGATCCTTTCCAGCCTCAACCATTCTGTGGCTGCAGCTCTAAATATAAAGCTGAACACATCTGCCAAGATTGGAGCACCATAAAATAAGAAAATGCAGATGCTTGTCTGTGTCAGAAGATCTCTGGCAGAGAAAAGCTGAAATGCTAACTGCAACCAGGAAAAAATACACACATGCATACACACGTATACACACACACATATACACACACACAAAAGACCAAAAAGCACAAAATAAACAAAACAAACCCAAACACGCAAATAACTGTCATAGGAATAGCCAGTTTCAGCTATGATCTCTCTTATATCTTTAGAATATAATTACAGTGGCAGATGCTCTTGCACCTGGTTCTGCACACCCGTAGCACCTCTTTGGCCAACTCCTCCCAAGGACTTCTCTTGTAAGAGACCATGCAGGTGGATGATAGAGTGTTCTCTTGGAAGGAGATGAGAGCAAAACCTTTGGTCCTTGTTGTACCACTGGTGCAGGAGAGGGAGCTCCACCAGTGCCAAGGAACAAACATCTATCACTTTTCATGTCATAGAAATATCTGTAGCAAAAGAAGTGGTCCATGAAGGGCAAAAAAAAAAAAAAAAAAAAGCGAATGGCTTTTTTTTTTAATACCCTTCTTTAAGGTTTTAATAAGTTCTTTGTCTTCTGAGTTTTCCATTTGTTTCTGTATCTATTTATTTTCATGATTTATTTGTTTCTGCTTATCTATATTGCATGAGTCATCATCCTGTTCAAGTCCCTTATTAAGGAAAGTAAATAATCTTCTTAAAGTAACTTATATGTGTCTCTGCTCCCTCCACTTATAGTTGTTTTCTCCCTCATTATTGGAAATTAGAGGCCAGAAAATGGGCTTGGCCCAGAATTTTCATGGGATTTTTTATTTTTTTGAGGTTTTCTCATAAAAGCTGTTTAATCAAAAGCTGGAACTGAAGCCCAAATCACTTCTACATTTTCAAAAGGAATAGGTCAGCACTCGGGGTTTGTATGAAATGTTACATGTTCAGAAACAAAGAATTGTAACCTCAAGTTGAATAAAAATGTTCTTAGGCAGACAGCATCCTGGCTGCTGGCCCAGGCAGCTGTACTGTTTCTCCCCAGGCTGGGTTTCTGGTCAGTCAGAAGTGATGCAAAATATGGAATCCAAGACTTCCAGTGATGGAAATGAAAGTGCTGTGCACTGATGATTTACCTTGTTCTTTTTCAACAGCTTTCCTGTAGTTGCTTTCATT
Source organism: Phasianus colchicus (assembly GCF_987193195.1). NCBI lineage: Eukaryota > Metazoa > Chordata > Aves > Galliformes > Phasianidae > Phasianus > Phasianus colchicus. The sequence goes on along the minus strand of NC_143445.1, from coordinate 23,594,407 downwards.
ACAATTCCTTTTTCCCATTCACCTTTCTTTATCTGTTCTTCTTCCCTTCTCTCTCATATTCACATCCCTGACCCCTTCTCACCTTGTTTCTGTCACCATTCTGATGCCATTGCCCTTGCAGTGATGCATCCGTGTGACCCAACACTGGAAACATTATGTAGGACACAACATGTCCTGCAGAAAGCCAAGATGGATTTCAAGGCAGGCTGAAAGCATCATTTATTCTGCACAGCCAGAGCTGTGGGTCCATACTGCAGAGCACACTTCCTCATTCATCATATGCTGTCTTATCTGGTGTCTCACAAATCTAATATAGATATTAATTGCAAATTGCTGAGATAAGCCTTTCAGGTCTTGGAGTGCTCTTGTGATCTTCCAGTTTGCCTCCTTTTCTAGCCAGTTCTCAGAGAGGAGTTTTAGTTTTTCTTTTACATTTTTGGTGACTACTTGGTGTTTGCCTTATCATTTGAAAGAAAGCAACGTGAAGAAGTGTGTGTCTGATGAAATATTTAGACTTTTAAGACTAGCAGCTCACAGAATACCATAAACCATAATTTATACCTGTTTATAGCACTTCTGCTGGAAATATCCTGCTAATCTACCTAATATATGTTAGAAAATGCAGACATGCTAAGATTTTTTATTATAACTATCAGTCTTTGCTACTATATTATGAAGTAACAGGGAATGGCCTTTCCTAGGATCTTGATGTCCTATTTATTAAAGATAGTGTTTCATGCTGTGTGTTAGAGCCCTGCGTAAAGCACTGGGCGACCTTTTTTGAAGAATCCTATCGGCTTTAGGCTCAAGATTTTGTCACTTCCCCATATGAGGCTGTATTAATTGGATCCTACTTAGGTCCTATATTGTGCATCACGGAATGAAACCTCTCGTGGCTGATACCTTCACAGAAGCTGTTGGGTTGAGCACAACTGAATGAATGTAGTTGCCTTGTGCTAGTGGATGAGTAGTATTCACCAGTCTGCTTTTCCCTCAGTCCTTATGTCCAAGGGAACACATCTCAGAGATGTGCCTGGGGACTACATTTTCAAATCCCCTACGGTTAAATATTCAAGATGTCTTAAATGTTGTGGCTTCATAACACTTTTTCCCCATGTTGGACCTGAAGTTGGGACACTTATACAAGAATAAGCTTTCCCATCTCCTCTTCCTCTCTGCTCCAACTGGCATGTAAACCTAGAGAAATGGTTTTGTAGTTATATTTAGCTGTGTTTTCGATCATTCTGACCTTGAACAAAGGATTTATAGGCCCAAAATTGATCAATGTATTTCCTAAATGCAACTCTTGGTTTGACAAAAAACATCTTCTCTGGAGGTGTTTCTTCCTACTTGTTATCTTTAGGTGGATGTGGTTTAGACCTGCCTCTTCCTGTAATGCTTTCACATATGTTGTTAAAATGCCATTAGCACGGCGTTTTCACATTCAAACTCTACTTTCAGTAGACATGAATCTTCACAGGATAAAACCTTAAAAAGAGACCTAGCTTAATTTTTCCTGCTGAATACTACCCTGTTCCCCTCTATGTGACCTATTGTAGGAGGAACAAGAATTAAGTCTGTGCTAACAAGGTTTCCCACCTTGATTTCCAAGGAATTATTTTTACAGTGGCAAGCCACATTCTGTCCCTAAAAGCTAATTTTTGCCACTGAATATTGTCATCACACGTAGCAAAATTTAATATTTGTTATTGTTTGTGGCAAGAAGAAATTCTATCGAAAGCTAAATCCCAAGATCTTCAGATGGTGGTGACTATATTTTTTGTGCTACAATAGAAATGTAATTCAGGTCAGTATGCAGTGCACAGGAGTGAGTGACTGAAAAGACTGCTGCTGTACTAGAGTTCCTCTGTCACCTGAGGGAGAAACAAAAATATCTTAGAGACAGTAAAAACTCATTTCTTTGTCTGCAGGAATTTTGTGGAGTGTGATGCTCGTCACATCCAATCGTGGTAGATGGCTTGGTGGTACAGAAAGCAAAGAACTGAACTGGCTCAGGGACCTGGAAGTAATTACTCTAGTCAGGCTTCTGGAGCATGTCTGCACAAACTCACACGGGTACCAGATGCGCTTAGGGTAAAGGCATTATGTTTTCTTCATTGGCTGAAGTCTGCAATATGTTTTTAAGTTAACTGCATGCTCTGCACTTGGCTTCGGCATGCAAGATCAAAAAATAAATCCTATTAATACTTTTATTTAAAGTAGATATTCAAATTGGAGCAAACTGAGAAGTCATAAGCACCCAGGTTTGCCCAGGATTACCCCTAGCATAAATTATATACACATAACAGAAGTACGAGAATATCAAGTGAGTTCATTTAAATTAATGTTATTAAAACAAATGGAAAATTGATTTGTGGTAATAGAGGGCTTGATTTACCCTAGCTTAACTCCGTTGACTTTGGTGGATTTGTTCCTGCTTCACTTTGGTATAAGTCAAGGGAATTCCAAGCCCAGGAAGCATAAATGCTAAGACTAAAGGAAATGTTTATTATCTTATGTCTTATTGCATTCAAGGCAGGAGGAAATGTGTTTCTTCTGATTTATTCTACTATATTGCAGACAGTGGCCAGGAACAACAGAAATAACGATTAGCTGTTTATTGTAGTGAGTAGCCCTAGTAACTTAATATTGTGTTAATACATCATTATGGATTCAAATTGAGCTTATACTTAAGATATTCCTAAAGCAACAAGCAGAACTCAGGCTTTGATGGTTCACAGACTGAGTTGGTTTCAAACCCTTGGACTCCACAGGGTGTTAAGCTGTAAACTGCCCATGTACCCAGCTGCAGTCCTTCCTCCCACCTTTTTAAAGTGCCTTCTTACTGCTCCACGAGTGAAAAATTAATGGACCTTCCCTCATTTGCTTTTGTGACGAGAAGGAAGCACTTCCATTAATGACACTAAGAATAGGATTTACTGTAACTTGGGCTGAGATGGTATTTGTGGTTCCCACACATCCTGTAACAATATGCTTTCTAAACTTAAACGGATATTGCCACACCGACTGTTACAGAAAAGCAGAAGGAAGATGATGAAGCAGCTCCTAAAGACTCGTTTTTTTCTGAGGCAAATTTATTGGCCTTGTGTTCAACACCTCAGCAAGGTACAAAAAAAAAGCCCCAGCATGAAAGCGAGACAGGTTGCGAGTGTGTTTTACCAGTGTGTCTGCCATGTGATTTCCTGCCGTTAATTACTGATGTGAGAGGCAAAGTAGAAAAACAGACTTTTAGAGCTGGCTTTTCACTCTTGCATGATAGAAGTAGGGCACAAATACCAAGCTCAACCCCTCCTTTCCCATTCCTCAGCCCACCTCTCCTCCACCTTTCCAGCAGTTCTTCCAGCAGCTCCTGCCCAGTCCTTTTGCACGCACACCCATCTGTACCCCCTGGGCAGCTCTCTTGCTGCTGATAAATCGCCAAGTTCAGTTCTGGCTGACGATCCGCTGCCTCTGCTTCTGACCTCTTGCCTGAGGCTGCATGTAGACCTGTCAATCACGGGGATATTTTTTGTGAAGTCAACTCTTTAAGCAATTAAGGATCTATATGTAGGCAGCCAGAGCATCTTGCACGGTGCTTGGGCCAGCTAAAACTTCTCTTCCTCGTTACCAGGCTCTGAGTAAGCCAGTCCTGTGTAGCACAGATAAATACCAACCATCTATCATCCCCCATATGCCTTAGGAGTGTAATTTCACGAGCTGCCTGTGTGGGAGAGAAGTGTGAGAAGATGCTGCGTCAGTGTGTGGGCTGCACAGGGGACAAAGAGGTTACTTAAAATTTATACTGGAAATAGAGAGTGAGTAATAATGTGCCCACCATGGACCTTTCTTCAGGAGAGACATGCAAATGAAAAATGAGTTGAATGATTGATGTAGCTACCAACTGAGGAGGAAGCTAGAGAAGGGAAGTGGAGGTGTGAGCCAGCCCTCAGACAGGACAGAGCAGCACACAGGCATGTGCTGCAGAGTGCACTGAGGGTGCATGTGCATGTGTGTGTGGATGTGTGTTGATTTGGAGCTTGGAAAGTTCCTGTGTACCTGCGTGCTGTTGATCTTTTCATCTTTCTTTTTATTATGGAGCTTTCCCATAATTAATGGAATTGCAAGGGGACTGCTGAGGTGATGTTCTGTGCCTGAGATCGGATTTCTAAGATGAATGCAGATCAGAATCGTATATCCACAGGGAAAAGGGATGGAGTTTGTGCCTTGGACAGGTGAATGTGAACCAGACCACCAGATCAGTCCCTTCAGATTGAAGGCATTGTAAATAGGGTTCATAACCAATTATTGCCACATTCCATTTGCTCTAGCAGAAAAGACTTAATTTGCATACGTGAAACAGACAATAAACTGCTGGGAGAGCACACAGACTATATTTAAGTCGATAGAATGATCTATCCTGATGTGGTATTTGTCAATTGTGTTCCCTAAATCCTCCTGTGCAATTCTCAGGCATTCGTGGGTCACGCTGAAGCAGGTTTTTAGCAATAAGGAGTCTTCAAAGAGAGTCCCTCTTCATGAAAATAAGATGGAGGGAGCATTCTTTTATTTTTCTCGCTGCCATTTGTGTGAGTAGGATAAAATATTTTCTCTCCTCTCTATTCTTATGCATCTTCCCGCTTGAGATCATTATGACTGCAAAGCCAGTTTGGTGAAAAACATCTCTCTCCCATCCCTTTCCCTTATTTCCTAAGAAAATAGATACTTTGAGAGGCGTGAAATATAATACCGAGTGCTGCCTTCCTAAAGAATGTCTAAAATTCCTGCGAGACAATGCATTGTTTCAAAACAAAGCTATTTCAGGCAATTCTATCCTTGTATGTACAAAGCTATTCATTGGAGAGACTTTCTTCCAGCACAAATATTCTTGCTCTGGGGCTTTATCTTTTAAAAGAAAAAAGAAAGTGTTTTAGAAGATCAGTTTCACATTGTTACAATTTAAAACAAACCAAACAAAAACAGACTCTGCAGAAGTTCAACCAACTGACATTCTCCCTGTCCGTGTCTTGCTAAAGCCAGCACAATCCCTCTGGAACTTCTTTGACAAACTTTATTTATTTAACAGTCAGCCTCTGGTGTTTTTTTGTCAGATGTACCATGAATGTTGTGTCACACTTCACTTTTAAAGGAAGAGTACAGTGGATTTGGTTTTGTGCATTCTATAGTCTTTTATGGACCTCAGCGTGGTGGGAACTGCAAGTCAATGTGTCCCTGTTTCGGTGCTGCTGAACAAGAGAATTGGCACTGCAGCTGGCAGGGGAGAGAACCAGAAGCCTGGCCTGCTGCAAGACATTTTCTAACAGTGAGGATGTGACCAATAGATTTTCATGCACTTTGGTTCACAAAATCACAGAGCTGAAAAGTTATGAGCTCTGTAAAGGCACTGCTGCTTCCAAAGGAAATATTTTCTACAAGGTAGGTAGGTTTTGGCCAAGTAGAGAAGCTCAGCTGGTGCTTTGTGTACTCTTCCCATGCATGAATTCATTGTGGGCTTGACCAAGAAAACTTGGCTAATGCTGTCACAGTAAAAGACAAAATGAGCTCAGAAGTATGGACAGAGCGATAATGCTCTCATTTCTTTCAATTATTTTGCAGAAAACATAGCCTCAGACCATTAGTGTTGCTTCTGTTCTCAGCACCAGCCCTGCTCACTGAAATTAGAGCTCAAAACCTATCCTTCTAACCTTGTGTTTTGACTCCACTCCAAGGCATTGGTTTTGTTATTACAGCAGGAAACAGATATTCACAGAGCAAGGGCAGAACACTGCAAAGTAAATTGTAGGTGTCCAAGTAGATAAAGATCTGAAGGTGTCCCTTTTCATTTCAGTGCTGATGCTAAATGGGGAGGAAACTGGTTTTAGCACCCATTGGTAAATAGCCACTTCGCAGAAGCATATGCTTTTTTGCAGCAATAACAAAAACAGAACAACAACAAAGAAACCAAACCAGAAACATCCGTTCTTTAGAAATATCTGTTAAACAAAACCAAAAAGTGGAAAAAGAAAATTAGCAGCTGCTCTTGCACTAAACTTTAACATACGGATTCTGCTTTCAGAGAGCTATCATTGTAGCCAAATTAAAATATAGCTGAAATTTTTCTAAATAAAGCTGTCAATGAAGATAAAAAAGTTTTTATGTTGACAGTAAAGCAAATGATTTTTTCCACTCTGTTGAAGTTTTGTAATGGTGCAGTATATCTGGTTGACTTATGGCGTGCTAATGACAGATTAACAGCTGCAGGAGAGACGATTGCGCTGAGACTCGCTCTCAGAGAGTGAAGCTGAGTGTGGGCAGGGGCTGGATTAGGAGGCAGAAATGGGTGGAGGGCTTGTGCAAGGCTGCACATTGGTGACACAGAGAGCAGATTCAGGATGGGAGAAGTAGGGCTTCCTGGTTTTGGGGAAGTCCTGTAAGAGGTCACATCTCAACACTGCAGGGACTGAGCTGGGGTATTACTGTAGGAGAGGGACAGTTTGCACCAGGAGAGAATGCTAAGTGGGTTAAAGGAGAATAATTCAGGATGGTGCAGAGGGCAGCTCTCTGTAGCGTGGTACATGGGAACAGGGCTGTAAAAATGCTTTGCGTGAGGCAGGATTTGGCTTCTCATGCCCCCATGCCGCAGTATTTTAATGCGTTGCTAGTATGTTCAGCCACCACAGACATCCCAGGAACCAGCCCCAAATAGTTATTTCCTTGGGTGTTTCCCTGAAAAATTCACTTGGGAAGAAAAGGTCACGCTAGAGAAATTCGTCCTATTTCACCACACAAAGCAGGGAAAGCAGTCAATGCTGTCCTGCCCTGCTGATCTCAGCATTGCCACACTTCCAGCTGGGGGCATGTGAAATGGGGGCAAGGCTTTGGGAAGTTGCTTTCTTGGTGCAAACAGCCGTTGGGTTAAAAATTCACCTCTGTAGATTACCCACTTAGAAGCTGCCCAGAGGTCAAGGACTGTTGGCTGCTCTGCTGGGTCCGTCTCCCCTTAGTTCCTGAATTTCACCACTTTTAGCACAGAATGTGCATTTAGCTCTTCAGAACTACTGTAACTTGGAGATCTTTGGATGCCTCCAAACCCACTGGCTGCAGTAACCCGAATTCACTTGGAGATACCTTCACCATTTAATTAGACTGCTTATTTTGGCACAGAGAAAGAAGTGGGGGGGAGGGGAGAAGCAGAATGTTTAGAAAAGATCAGCTTTTGCCTGGAATGTGACATCTGAGTAATTTAAAGAGATTTTAAGAACAATGCTTTATTTTAATTAGTTTCTGAACCATTTTCTTTGCCTATTCTCCCCTCTCCCCCTTCCCCCCCATGTACTGTTTATTTTTGATGACATCTGCAATCCTAAAAAAAAAAAAGGAAAAAAAAAAGAAGCAAATTAACTTGGTTCAAGGCACATCAGCACATCCCTTGGAAGATCACAGCAGTCAGCTGTAAAAAATGGGTTTATGCTGGAAGAAAATGAGGAGCTCAGAGGGCTGAAAATGTACTTACCTATTTATTAACTACATCTATCTCTATTATTTTTGTATGACACCAAAAAGTGTTCTTGGCAGATCACAGATGTGCACAAAGGATGTGAGATGGACTGCTATGGCACTATTTTACTAAGGCAACTCTGCATTTACTTCTGCCAAACCAGAACAAAGTACATCCTTTGAGAAACTCGTCTGTATCTGAACAGGCGCAGTCCAGGAGAACACCAGGGGAGGAAATGAGCTGTGTGGCTGTGATTGGCACTGCAATTAAGGAACACCACGTTAGTCTCACAAAATCCTTCTTGCTCCTTGCAGTTCCCTGCCCTGTGGTGCTTTGTGTTTTGCCAAGTCCTTCTGGCGTCCTGTTCCTGCCAGGCAGTGGGTGAAGAATAATGTTTTGGAGCCAGACTGCCCACATAGCCCACCTGTGAGGTTAAGGCATGTGAAAGCAGGCAGGGCAAAAGGGATGATTGTAGAATTACAGAATCGTAGAATGGCTTGGGTTGGAAGGGACCTGGAAGATCACTGAATTCCAACCTCTTGCCATGGGCAGGGCTGCCAACCACTCAATCAAGCACTGGATCGTGTTGCCCAGGGCCCCATCCAACCTGGTCTTGAGCACCTCCAGGGATGGGGCATCACAAAGACCTTCTGCAGATATATGAGAAGGAAGAGATCTGGTAACCAAAAGCCTGAGGAAGGAGATCTGATAGACTGATTGCTCCTAACTGCAGTTTCATTTAGCTATGGCTGTTTTTCAGGTGGGACTGGTTGATCCCTTTAGACCTAAGTTGCCCATACAAAGAGCTGCTCTCCTTGGATGCAAGGGAGGGAGATGCGGCTCCCTTCTAGACTTGGGGGCTAAAGAAGTTGGCAGAAAGATATACAGATCTTCTCCCTGTCATTGCCAATCCATTTTTCAACATAAATATTCCTGTGTATTTTCTGGAAATATAGGATTCTATGAAGTAAAAGAACATGAAATATCATTGTAATTTTTAGATGATTTTGGATGAAAAATGAAAAATTGCCTTAACTGATATATCTTGCAAATTAATATAAGGCTCAGCTAATATTTCAGGTAAGAAAGAAAAGCACGAAGCAACCTGTCACAAAAAGACAGAATGTCTGATGTTTCATTTCAATATTTGTCAAACAATAAGTTTTGAATTTTTTTATTTGAAGTGAACATTTTGGGTTGTGAAATGTATGTTTTTCCTCATTCTTTTTCCATCAAGCTGAAAGTGAATCATACAGTTTTCCATCCCCAAGCCATGTTTATTTTCAACCTTTTCTAAATGCCAGCAGGATAAAAAAGATAAAAAAAAAAAAGAGAAAAGAAAGTTTTTAGTGCAATTGTGAGAGACGTGGTTTGTGAAGGGGCCGTGCTGTGACGAGGTGCTATACACTGACTCACTGCTTCTGATCTGAGTTCAATAAACTGAGCATGTAAGGCAGGTTGCAGAGGTAATTCTGTTACCGTGTCATTCTTGTCTTGCCAATCCTCTCCTAAGCATTATAAACTAATGTGTGACAGCTATAAAGTGGATTATAGGCCGGTCTGTCTGATGTGACTAAACTGCATCCATCGAACATATATCACTCAAAATCTCAAATTGGACTTGAACCTTGCTCTGTGAAGTTGCAGATAAGTAATTTGTCACGTTTTGCTAACACCTTTCTTCTGTTTGGTGTGTCCCTTGTGGTCCCATATTGCAATTCAGCACGCTCATTTTAGCTATGTTTTCAGGATGTAATATGAAAATTACTAGGCATTATGAAAAGGTCAGCTCTGTTAGACTGGCAGAGTAAGTAGGAGGAATGCAGTTGCTCTTAAGATATTCATCATTTGTCATTACGTCTTATTAATCATCCCAAGCAAATCTCGAACGACGGTTCATTAGAGAGCATTTATCCTGCAGCTGGCAGCAATAGGTGTATCTTCTCTATCTACTGGATTTTCTCTTCCTGACTTTTTCATCATGTTACTAATTGAGATTCTTATTGTGGTACTTTGATTAGTGCAAATATAAAAGGCATACCAACATTTTACCTCTGCTAAAAGACCTTTGTTGGAGGCAGATAGATATTCCCTGGCAGCCACATAGCCTTGGTGAGCAGAAGGACTGTGTGGGCAGGGATGAACCTACATGCACAGTTTCCCTGCTGAAACCAGATCCAGAGGCTTGACAAAATTTAGGAGATGCAAAGCATTTTCTGAGAGAAATACACAATGTCAAAGGTTTTTGATATGCTTGGTGTAAAGGAAACATGAGACAGCATAATAATTCAACTCGGCACAGCCCAGTCCACTGTTAACAATGGAGATGCAGCTGTTGTTGGAATGTTCTCTGAAAGGTCTGTGCATGTCAAAATGGGCTCTGGAGCACACAGACTAGATGGGGTGTGTCCTTGAAAGGCTTTCAGTTATGTTCTTTGTTTCTGGATTTCAAAAGCAAGTCTGAAATTAACAACGCTGAGTATATCCAACTGAAATATTGAACTGCTCAGCTTGTTCCTGTATAACTGAAGAGCAAATACACATTTCAGCCTTCAGAACACCCCATCTGAAGGAAGAGACATATCTGTCACATCAGAAGGGCATTAGATCTGAAATGGGCCAGAGAAGGTGGAAGCACACTATAAAATAGAGTGTTCAGAGTTTATCCTCTGACTTGTAGATTAGAAAAAATGCTTGGTGCCTTCTCAGTATTTGTCTTCAGACCTCAGATGTGAAGGTTTAAGACTTTCTTTTTGTTCTATGTCTTTTGATGGGGTGAGTAGAGGGGAATAGAGGTGCAAGGCATTTTTCCTTTGCTGCCCCTGTAAGCAAGAGAAGTGCCAAGTCCTTTGTTGGTGGAAGCAGCAGTAGTGCTGTTGAATTTCAGAAGCTGCTATCAAGGGGTGATCCAGGGAGAGTGAGGTCTGGAGCTGTTACAATATTTTTGCTGCAGCAGCTTCAGAGAAGGTGTGAACCCAGTTTGCAGTGGTGTTCTGACCTGACTCGTCAGAATGATGAAAATGAAGGAGATGCAGACTGCTTTTTTTTTTTTTTTCAAACCGTAGGACCAGACTCCTATCTTGTGTAAACAGACAGAGAGGTGTGTGAGATAGCAGGTGTTACACAATTCTACTCAGCACTGTTTGCATGGCTGTCCTCTAGCAGAGGAAGGCTTGTGATGAAATACCAGGAAAGAAAAAGAAATGGGACAGCTTGGCCTCTGACCAGCACCAGAACTGGCCTGTGGGGACAGAAGCTCCAGGCTCTGTTGAGTCTGTCCACTTCACCTGGAGGGTTGCTTTGAGGCAGTGGGATTTCTTGCATTAGGACTAAGAGACACCAAGGAATATGGGCATCTTTGGTTTTGTATAAGTTCTTCCTTTAGATTATGTGCAAGAAATAGGAGAAAAACATCTGATTGGTGCAAACTGAGGCAGCCGTAGGAGGCAGGAGAACTGCGCTGCGCCTTCAGCTCAGCAGTGGAGCCAGCGCACGTCTTTCCCTTCTGTGTTTGTAGGCCTCCTGGCACAGAGGAGCATGCTTTCAGAAACCACAGCAGTACAAGTAAGAAATGGATAAAAGAGGATTTTGTTTCCTTCTCCTGGAGAGTTTGGTCTATTTTTAGTGGTCTATGTAAGATGAGCCACATAGATAAATTTTCAGCACTCTCTCTGCTTGCAGTACTCTGGTAGATTGGCACATAGCAAAAATAAATAAATAAATAAATAAATAAAGTTGTAATTTGGCCTTCTTTCTTCCATTCCCAGTATTTTTTTTTACAGAGATTAAATCTATCACCACAGATTAGCAGGGAACAACCAAATGGTTTTATGATAGCCATTGGAGCTCAGCTGTTCAGGAGGTAGAAGGTCAGGTTTGCACTATTGCATTCATTTATGGATAACCCCTAAATAAATGTATAGTTGTAAAGGGGGAATTTGTTTCATGGACATTTCAGGAGCAGCGTGTTTCAAGTTGCTCAAGGATTTGATGTGTGACATATGTGAAAAATATGATGCCCTGTGATAATGCAGATGGTGGGATGAGGAGAGTGAAACTGGCCCTCTGGGAGGGGGCCCTCTATGCTGGGAGCTGGGGGCATCCTGCTGGGCTGGGGGCAGCAGCTGGTGGGCTTTGTCAGTTCTTTCTGATCAGTTCTTTTGTCAGCCTCCTCTAGAGGGTGACAAATAGCCATGAGGAACGTTGTCAACATGAGTTTCTCATGGGATACTCCATCATAAGTCTTCACCATAAAATTGGAGTGGCAACTCTGTCATAGGACTACCTGTTATCAGAGCTCTTCTGGCACTCCCTTGTAGACAGTCTGTGGTAGTGAGGAAGCTGTGGAGCAGCATGAAGAAAGTGAACAGCAAGGAATCATTTGCTCTGTTGTGAGCATCAAATGAAGTACATGCACTCTATGCAAAGAGCATAGACCCTTGTACAGGGTTTGTTTGAGGCTGACACTTCATATATAGCCTTCAGAAAGTCCTCACATTGCGGGCTTTGGGAAGTGAGGAATGATCTGATGAAGCGAATGAGCTTTCCCCATACTTTTGTTTTCTCCTGGGCTGCAGTAAGACACTGAGTTCTGAGCTGGAATGGCCTTTGGTCTGACATGGTATGATGATTATTGTGCTGGAATGCATTGTAATAGCACAAAACATAACATTCTGCAAAAATAAAGTGATTTTGTTTGGTACGATTGACACAGACTTGGAAATAACATAAGGACTTTGCAGCAGAATAACCATATGCAGTACAGTTCCTTGAGGCAGAAAAAAGAGGTGATGTCTACTAGCAGGTATGGAAATGCATCATGAAACCAACTCTGTTGCTTAGGTCATCGCCTACCTTTTAAATAAGCAGAGGACAAAATATAACTGCTTTTTATTTCCCCAGAATAAACACAAAAGCTGTAAGCAAGGTATCTTCCTATGCATGTTGCATTAAGAATTGTAGCCAAAGCTCCCACAGAAGAGGGTTTGTATCCACCAGATCAGTGAACTCAGTAGCAGCAACAGTACAGGATGATTAAGGGTATGGAGGGGATGACATGATGCAGAGACTTGTGAGAGCAGGGAAAAGGACTTGCATTGGTGCATCAGACATGAATAACCTAAGAATTCACTCCCACCATACAAATATTTAAAAGCGTATTTTAAAGATTAGTATATTAGATAACAAAAATTGAAAGAGAAGCTTTTCTATGTAAAAGTGAAGGTAAGATTTGGAGTTTGATGGCAGGAATTGTTAAGCAAAATGCTACTCAGACACATCCACTTTGTCAGCAACATCCACACATCTCTTTCGCTTTTGTGAGGGACTGCAGAGATGGTTATGATACAATTATATATTATGGTGCTATTGTTGCATACAGAATGTGAGCGGGGGAAAATGTTTGGAAGGAGGCACAGAAATGAAAAAAAAAATGAAAACCATCAGGACAGCCAAGCTGAATAATACCAGCTGGGGACCTGACTCATTTTGTAATGTCTGTGGCACACCAGATGCGTGCACAAGTATTGTGCTTACTGCCCTGTGGGAGTAGCTGAAAGGAAGAAAAAAGACATTTCTAGAACAATACTGGCATAAGGCATGTATTTTAATACTAACCCCCCTGATGTGTTATGGTTTTAGATTAATTGTGTGGGCGTTTGGTGTTCGAAGGAGAAAGGAGAGATACTGCAATGAATCACCTCTTCTTCCCCTCCTGGCATTTGCACTGTGGGCAAGGCCAGCAGAACATCAAAGGCTTTTCTTGCTGAAACACAAAGACATGCATTGACCTTTTACTGTCTTTTAAGGTCACGTGGGACCATTTTGCTTCACTTAGTGTAACCCAGCCCAGCAAACATTGCCCTGGAGGGGCCTGTCCCACTTGCCTACCCCTTCCTGCTCATACCGGGTACAGCAGTGATCCCTTCTTCTCTCTGACTTGTCCTTCACCCATATTCCCATTGTTTCTGATGTTCTTTTTCTTCAGTCTTTTGGGGCTTCTGTCTTCTGCTTCTGCACTCTTAGCCCCGGTGGTGTGAGAGTTCAGCCTGCGCGGTGTGTTTCTCTGCCAGGCAGTGGGCCACAGGTGCATGGGGTTTTCCCCAGGTGGTGTCTCCTTGGAGGTGTGCTCTGCAGCTGAAAACTTGGCCACAAGTAAATCAAATGAAGGTTTCCATTAAGTCTAATAGGAATAAAGCTTTAGCTGGTGAGGCAAATGCGTGGATGATGTATTCTATTTCAACTCTACATGATTAATATGGGGAACCAAATGTCTGTATCAAATTCAGTGTCTGTTGCGGTTATGCCAAGTTTTAGGGCTCAGACAGCTGGCAACCACTACGGAATTTCTTTGGAAACGCAAACCATTTGCAAACAGCCCTAATTCTTTTACTACCTTTTTCCTTTTCTTAGCTATTTTTACTCCTCCTTTTCATTCCTATTATGTTTGCAACGGATTTTTCACAGTCATTTTGAGACATATTGGTTTGTACTGCAGAGAAGACAAAGCCCCATTTGGCTGAGCCAGCTGAGGAGCTCCCGCTGCACCTCGCTGCTGTGCTCTTCAAAGAGAAGCTCTGATGCAACATTCCTGTGACCAGAAAGCAAAACAAGTCCCATGGGAACGGCTTCATCTCCTTTGATGTTTGGTGGATTTGGCTGTTCAGCATCACTTGATTCACCAGCCTGGCAGAGAGCCGGGATGCCTGCAAAGCAGGTCATGGCTGTCGTAATTTCACTGTGGAACAAACCCATTTTCAGACGCTGTTTCGTAACAGCAGCCACACATTCCCCTGTTCCACAGAAAGGCTGGGTAAGGGGTGAAACCCTGGCTCAGCACTTGCTGCTCCTGGGCCCCATTGTGTCTCCTGCACACTGCATAGCCAAGCCTGAGTCCTTGCTGAAACTGCAGCAGTGGAAAAACACCCACAGCTCTGTGCTGCTGCTGGAATAGCTTACTTTGATGTGCAGAGTGCCCAGATATTGTGCTTGTGGTATGCCCTAATGCATGTGCATACATATATATGTATGTATATATGTTTGTGTGTAAATATATGTTATTTTAAGAGCCTGAATGATAGTTCTGTGTGGAAAATCTCTGAGATTGTGTCAGGCCTTTATACCTTTAAAAAGCACTGGTATTTCCTAAATCTACATTGACTTTGTGTTTCCAGCTCTCCCAACAATATTGATTATGAGAACCGACCAAATGCTGAGTTACATGTTCTGCTGAGCTTAGGTGGGACATGGTTATGCTTGCTTAATTCCCGGGTACTATTCCTTGCCATAGGGCTTGCATAGGGATGAAGTAACCTAAATAGGCAGTGTTGCTTGTCAGAAGTGGGGATTTTAGGGTTCCCATGGATGTTGCATTAGTGGCAGTGTTCGGTGCTCAGCAGGGGTGGCTGTGATGGTGACTGAGTCTGTAGGGAGATGCTGTATCCAGACTTGCAGGCATTGGTGGGGCAATGCTGGTCCCCCAGATCAACGCAAATGTCCCTGCCACCCACTGCCCAAGTGTAATTCTGTAATGACAGCTCTTGTTCCCACTTCCCCATCATACATGGTTAATTGTACTGAGTTACAGGCCTGGGGATCTAATGATACAGGAACAAAATATAAGAGTGCCATACATGGAAAATAGCAGTAAAAAGGATTAATTATCTTTAGCACTAGGAGGTGTCAGCAGTGAATGAAATGAGAGCAGCTCGGATGCCTGCCTGCTCGTGTGGGAGGAAGGTGTGGAGGCTGTTTGTTTACAATTCTTCCCTTTCCAGAGAGTTGGTACAAACCGGTGCTCCCTGACCCTGTTCAAAAATCAATGAAAATCCTTCTTGGCTTTGATTTTTTTGCTGTTTCACTTAACCTTTAAACTTTATCTGTTGGGCAAGCCAGGAATCAGCAAACCAGAATGGTTTGGACGTGAATGAAAGCCCAAACCTCAGTGTGACACGCACTGTGCTGAGGCTTGGGCTGGGATTGGTGCTGGGAGGTCTGCAGAAAACAACCACTGCTCACTGCCTGCTGAGGTGCTAGGTTGCTGCAGGATCCGCTGATGACTTGCATGAGCATTTTTTCCTAAGTCACCTCTGGTTTTGCTATGTTCTTCTCAGGACAGGAAGGGCAGAAACAAGCTGTGATCTTGTTATTATTATTATTATTATTTTTCCATTTTGGCTGGAAGTGCTGGGGTCTTGAAAGAGAAGCATATTTGGTCACCCTCTAGGCACCCCACAGGACCTCCCCTACAGAGACCATTTCTTTTTGGTGTTACAAGTGCCTCAGCCCCAAAGAGCCACTTTGCTGCTCCTGCCCGTCTCCCACCAAAGCTGGTTTGTCTGTGATCTCTCTGTGTTGGGTTGTTGTTTTTTTTTTGTCAGCAGGATCATTTAAATGCTTTCACAGGACTCTCTGTGACCAGGAGGTTGAAGAAGCACCTAAATAAGAGCTATATATATAATTAGCTGCAGAGACTGTGACTCTACACGACAGCTTTAAGTGCCTAGAGCCAGCTGTGAGCCTGCTTTAAGTCCTTGGCAATTGGCTTGGCATTGCAATGCCCAATTTAAAGATTTTTTGTGTGGAAGAACTTAAACAGGCTGTAAAAATCTGTGACTTCAGCCTTTGTTCTGAGATAGGTAATTCCCTCTGAATGAAGTTTTGGGGCTGAATTGCTGTTTCTGAAAGCTGGGGTTGATCTGAATGCCTCTGAGCACCCATGTTGCTGCAGTGTATGTGGAACAGAAGAAATCTCAGACTTCTTGTCCTCTGGGGTTCCCTGGATGGCAAATGCCAGAGGGGACATGATTGGGTCAGTGAGCATCAGACCGATTTTATTTATTTATTTATTTATTTACTTACTTACTTACTTGCTTATTGTTAAGAAAAATACAGTCTAAATATTTGTAGGTATTTAGCTATTACATCAGGATTCCTTCCTGCTGCTCAGTGCACCGAGCACTTCATCTAAAGAGAATGGGCTCAGAGTGAGGATGAACAGAGAGGAAAGAAAAGAGGGAAATGGAATTAATCACAGAGCCATAGGAAAGAACAGTGGCAGCAGTACGACAGAGCTCCCTGGGTACATCTGGTGCCCACAGCTACAAGTGAAAAGATGCTGTGTTAGAAAAGGAATCTGTACCCTCTTTCTTAGTAATTTATCCACTTTCCACTTCTTTTTAAGCTGTAAGCTTTACATTTTCAAGGGTGAGGACTGTGCTCACAGCTTCTGTACTGTGAAACTCCAAAATGTTGGTGTCAAGTTTAAAAATGTTTCTCTGGAGAAAAAAAAAAAAAAAGGTGTCAGCAACACCTATACCTGTAAAATTAGGTGTTTAACTGAAGAGCAACCTATGGTGGCTCAGGCTCAGGTATCTGAGTGCTTCCAGCTTTAATAATTTGCTGAGGTTTTGTAACAGAGATGTGGGTGCAGTCATTTCTTTGCAGAGAACACAGTAAAAAAGGCTATTTTGGCTTGCACCACAATGCTGCATAATAACAGTGTTAAGCTGCGTGCCAGCTATTCAACGGGATGCTCCTTTCTTTGGATCACATATCTGTTATCTCTCCAGACAATGAATATCTGATACAAAATAAAAGTGATGGATGCCAAGTGAACCAGTGAGTGGGGAGAAGTTACTGTGGTTCATTGACTAACCAAATTACTTTAGGGGTACTTAAATGTATCTCTAGCTTTTTATTCTGCATGGACTATTATAGATGAATTCTGTGATGATTCAGCCTTGGAAAAATTAACCTGTTGTGTTCCTTGTGGGATGCTGGTGATGGCAGGGCTATGATGCTGTGGTGAGGGTCTGTAATGCAGCCTTCAGGACATGAAGGGGCTGAGTCTGGACACCAAAAGAAAATATTTCAACATTTATTGACAGTTCATTTAATTTCAGAAGAGCAGTGTAGCTGTTGGTATTTACAAACTGTGCTGAAACTGAATGTAGATTAGAAATGATGGTCTGTGTAGCTTTAGGCAGCAAACCAAGCACTGCATTAATGCATTTGCTTGACTTTATCCTCCATTTCACTGCTGGGCTTTCTATTCCACCATGACAGAAACTGAGGTGGATTGATGAGTTTATGGCAGAAAAAAAGAAACACCTGCTAACTGGAGTGGGGAAAATCCCTCAGCAAGTTATCTGCAAAGAAGTAAACAGATTCCTGGATTGGCTTTGCTGGTGGTTGCACCCATCTCTTACTTTGTTCTGAGGGGATCGTAACACATGAGTTTGTTTGCAGTGATGTTTGCATAAGATGGGAATTAGAGCTTGATGGCAAAGAGTATGTGTAGAGAGATATTTTGGATTTAAAACATAAATAAATGCAATAAGAGTGGCCAAAATTACATGTTTCCATCTATGTATCTTTTCCAAATTAATGAACAAAGCACGCTTTTCCAGTATCAGATACCACATTCCTTATGAACAGCTCCAATTGTCACGAAAAATATTCAGACAGATGGTTAAGTCACTTTGGAAAATGTGATGCTGCTTTTGGACAATACATACCCAGAAGAAATCCTATCCCACCCGACCAATCAGCTCAACTTTGAATTCAAGCTTACAGAGAATAGAAGCCCTCCAGTTACCAGGAAAATGCTGTAATTCACTAATATGTAAGAATACCTGAACAAAAACATATTTTAAAATAAACGCTTATATTGAGCTGCAAAGCATGCAGAGCATCACAGGGACACTCCTGTGGGTATTCCAGTGAGTGACTGCAGTTGGATTTTGCTGCAGACAGGCAGTTGCCATGCAGAAATGCAGACTTGGTGCTCATGTTGTCATCTTGGGTTGATTTATGGCTGACCATGAATACATCACGATGTTCTGCTAAATGCCATAAACTGGTTAAGTGAAAGTTGCTGTGTCTTTCTCTGCAGCTGTTGAATTAAGATGACGGCAAAATAAAGTTGAACTTAAAGACATCTGGGAGGCTGGGGAACTGAAAACCATCAACATGGAGGATTATTTTTGCAGATAAGCGTATATAAGCTGACAAGTAAAGCCTTCAAACAGAATATGTGCTGCCAGTGATGTGCAGTCAAATATTTATTGAAATCCAGGGAGTGGGAGAATTTATAAGAAAATAGGAATATTGGTTAGTGGGAAACTAAAGGGGTCAATCAGAGACTTCCCTGCCTGTGGTCGTAACCTTCCAACAGCCTCTACCATTAGCCCAAATTGTTATCTGCTAGGCTGTAAAGTGTTACACATCCCATTTAATTAACAAATTAAAATTGATCTTGATGGTGTGAGAGCTCCTAGAGAAAATGAAATAAATTCATGACTGGTGTTAACAAAGACACTGTTGGCAAGTGAATAGAAATCAGCCCAGTTGCCTGAGAAATGTCCAGCTACCTCTTTGGTATGGACGTGGAGCTGGGTGAAGACATCAGCTCCATACACGTTGCAGCCATCCACAGCTCCAAGCTGCCCATGAGGACAGGCAGCAGTGATGCAGGCGTCCCCCAATGCCTGCCACTAGGTGACATCAAGAATCATGGAATCAGAGGTTAGAAAACACCACTAAGATTACCAAGTCCAACTGTTGACCCATACCCACTGTACACACTAAGCCATGTCCCTGTGTGCCTTGTCTACACATATCTTGAACACCTCCAGGGATGGTGACTCCACCACCTCCCTGTGCTGCTTGTTCCAATGCACTGCTACTCTTTTGGAGAAGAAATTTTTCATAATATCCAACCTGAACCTCCCTGGTGCAACTTAAACCCATCACCTCTCATCCTATCATTGTTACCTGGCAAAGAGGCTAACCCCCTCCCCCCCTCACCACAACCTCTTTTCTGGGAGATGGAGAGAGCAACAAGATCTCCCTGGAGCCTCCTCATCTCCAAACTGAACAATCCCAGTTCCCTCGTCCACTTCCCATAAGACTTGTGTTCCTGGTCCTTCACAGTTTTCTTGCCCTTTTTTGGACATGCTCCAGGGCCTCCAAGTCTTTCTTGTAATGAGGGGCCCAAAACTGAATGCAGTATTTGAGATGTGGCTTCACCAGCGCCGAGTACAGGGGATTGATCACTTCCCTTAGGGCTTAGTGTGCTAGGAGTAGGAGGACTTTTGTGTGCAATTACAGTTTGGTGATCAGTGTGTGACAAAAGCCTTTCAAAACTTGATTTTGAAACAGGAATAGAACAGATTTTCTGTGGGCTATCTAGTGGATCCATTGCTGGTGGCAAGTGGAGATGTATGACAAGAAGCATGTACGTAGAGTTGGGTTTCTTTAGGTAATTTTTTGAATTTCTTTCCAACCCTATTTCTGATATTGTTGTTATTCTTGCCAAAGATAACAAAAAAAAGCAAAGCTCCAGATTATTTTTATATAAACTGTTAGTTTATATAACTTCTTTTGCAGGGAAATAATCATTTCTTAAGTATTTCTATGTGCAAAATATGTTCCATATGGGCACATACCAACTTCAGAGCAGGAAGTTCAGCCCTACCATACTGGGAGCGATCTTTCATGTAGGACCCGAAAGCTGCAGCGTGAGCCAGCAGCAAATTGCTCAGCCTCAACTTAGGCTCCTGCTTGCATTTTGTAACAGACCTATCATGGTGTCATTCAGCGAGATTCCTGCCCTGCTGGCATTTCTCACGTGATGGAATTTGCTTGATCCACGCCACAACCCACAGTGCCAGGTCGGACTGCAGCCATTCATTGCCCAGAATGCAGCAGAGGGGTCAGCTCCTGGGTGCCAGCTGCTGGCTTGCAGATGGTGCATCACTGGGCTGCGAGGGGACTCCGCTTCACACTTAACATATCAGCCGAGTCACCCTCGCTTCTTGCATCATGTGCACACCTCGGCAGA
This sequence comes from Phasianus colchicus, assembly GCF_987193195.1. Lineage (NCBI taxonomy): Eukaryota > Metazoa > Chordata > Aves > Galliformes > Phasianidae > Phasianus > Phasianus colchicus. The sequence goes on along the minus strand of NC_143445.1, from coordinate 23,574,068 downwards.
AAATCCTTGCTGTAACCATGGGAACACAATTCTGCTTAAGCAGCGTTGGCTTGTCAGGATGCTGTTCGAAACGAGCAGCAGTGATTGGGGCAGGTGTGCAGGGGAGAGAGCGAGAGTGTTCAGCTCTGCTTTCCACTGTCACCGCTTTAATCAAGCGCAAGAAAATTGCGTCAATGAAGGTCTGTAATTTCCCTTCACCTCTCCACCTTTTCCCAGGTGTTCTGTCACTGGATTTTGCTTCTGCATTAAACACAGCCCCACAAATCTTGTTTTCAAAATCAGGTGATGGATACAGCAGTGTGATGCTTTTGCACCCTGGGAGCCCTGGCAAAGCCCTTAGAAGCCAAAGTCCTGGGGGCTTCAGCTTCCTTGGAGAGCTGGTGTCAGAAATATGGACATCACAGTGTATGTATTCCCACAGATTGGTGAATCTCTCCTGAAGCTCCAAATGAGAGCCAAGTGAATACGTGCTCCCATCCACCGTGCTCTCCAAATTCTGGCCATGGAACTGTTTTCAGGTTGCAGCTGCAGCCACTGCATGCCTGGTTGTATTGAGAGGGGATGAAAGGCTCCTTGTCCCAGGGGACATTTTCTTGCAGGTTTTCCATAAGAAATCACTATCTGATGGAGCTCAGCTGCACATGGAATCATCTCAAGTTTCCATTCCTCTCCACATAATACCCCTCCCCCCCCCAAGACGGTAGGGTCCAAACTGCTCTAAGCATTCTGTCCCTAATTAAAAGGACCGTTTAAGACATGTTTAATTGCAACTGAACTAACACGCTCTAGTGTCTCCCTGAGGAGGGATTTCCCTAAGCCAGCTCTCCCTGCCCTGGTTGTAGTGGGAGCTGCAGGAGAAATGTTTTTTCCAAAATGTTAATTCAAGAAAATCCCTCCCCCTCATGCCTTTTGTTTCTTTTCTTTTGTATGAATCTATTTTTTTAAATTTCAGTCATCTACACACATGACTTAAGGCTGAACCAAACCCACATGAGTTGGGATATCAGCTCTCGCAGACTTAGAGGAGCTCTGGGTCATCTCCCAGCATGCAGGGCATTGGAGCTGAGCTGAGATGGTTCAGGCTATGCCCAGATGTGAGCATCCTGGGTATCGAATGCCACAGGATACTGGATAGATGTCTTGCTGCTATCCCCTCCAGAACAATTGCTATTCTATTTTCTCTATTTCATCTTTTATCTGTTCTGTATTATTGTTTTCTGCAAATAGAGGAAAAAAAAAAACATCTAAGGAAAGAGTATGTACCAGCTATTGCCTGCCCCCTCGGGAGAAACCATTTGGGAGCACTGTAATATATATGTAGGGAGAAATTGCTATAGCTATTAAGCAGTGAACAGAGACAAAGCTGAACTTACATCCTTGCTCAGCTGCTCAACATGGCAGTGTGATAACTGCAAAAATGTATTTCTCTGTGTGAAGAGATGGGAGGATTTAGGAAGTAGAATCCATTGTTTTTCACATGCCAGATTACTACATTTGCTTTTATGTTCTGTTAGGTTGCCGTGGGCGGGGGAAGTAGCTTGTTTCCACCAAGGGATGTGCAAGTCAGGCACGAATCTGGAGGCAATTTGTGTAAGAAGTACACAGCCACCTCCAATATTCACCTCACTACTACCACGTCACAGGGCAGGGCCAAAGAACGGATCTATTAAACCACTCTGCTAATTCCCCTGCTAACACTGAGTCTGGGCAGCATTCCCAGGCACTAAACCTCACTAACAAATCTATGGGCTGCACGTTTGCTGAGGCAGAATGGAAATTCTCCCCAGCTTTTCACTTACCCAGCCTTGCCTTCCATAAATAACATTCATGAAGAAAGCCTGATCATGCTTACTTGAGGGAACATTGTTTTGCTTTCACAGCTACACCCAGCATGGGACGGGTACCAAAACCTCAGAGCCGCAGACTTCTCATCCTTCATGGGAGGGCTGGTGTGTGTTCTGCTGGGGCTGGGGCTTCCCACCCATTCTGCAGCCCACATGGGCGCTGTGGAGCTTGGATGTGTGGGTGCTCACTGCTCTTTGTGGATATGTGCTGTGGGGCATGGAGCGCTGCATGCCTGCTGGGGCTGAGTCCAGGCAGGGTGTCTGGAAGGCGGTTAGGAACTGAGAAAGGCCTGGAGAAGGGCTCTTTTGAGACCCTGGGTTTTGGGGCACTGACCTCAGAGGAGCTGGGAATGTTCAGGTGGTGTGTGCTTCAGCTCTGTAAGGAAACAAAGGGAAGGAAATGTGATGGATGATGATGATAATTCTTTCTTTGCTTCGACCTAAGGATCTCAAGGAGAGTACACTGAGAGCAGCCTCAGCCTGTTATTTTTGCCTTTTGTTTTTTTAACTGTCATTGACAACAGCAGAAAGCGCAGTTCAGCTCCTTTCCCCTCCTCCACCACAGCAGCCTCTGTTCTCACGAGCCCTTCGGTAGCAACAAAAACATTAGCAAATTGAGCTAAGTGCAAAAGGAAGCTTCCAAGATGTGGTTGTTTAGCAACCTCTTTGCTAACAACAACAGTGTCCTCAGAGTGTAACAAGCTGGACACCTTCAGTGGGTATGTTTGCACTTCTGGGGACAAATTGCACACCAACACCCTTCTGGAAAGGGGAGAGGAGACAGAAAAGCGAGTGCAAGATTTCACCTGCCATGCTGGCTGTAGCTCTCTCCTTTCCTCCCTTCCAACCCACAGGACAAGAGGGAAAAACCAGGGAGTGTCTGGTTTGCTTTCAAAGTGGTTGTCACCCTTCAGAACAGTGCTTTCCTCCATTTGTGACTGAGCCTAAGACTGACAACCCTAGGTTGTCTACTGAAGAGCAGGCATAGCTGCAAAGTGCTGGCTTTTGCAAATGAAAAAGTCATGGCATGTTCCAACACTGAAGGCAGTGGGAGGAATGGCTGTGGAGCTTGCCCCTGCTCCAGCTGCAGAAGAACACGTGCAGTGCAAATTATGCAGCCTGAATCTTAATGATGTCTTGTTTGCATCGCTTGGCAGTTCTAGCTGAGCCTCTGGGCTTTGGGTTTTCATCTTGCTTGCGGGGCTGGAATAAAGTTTTCCTGATTTATCCCAGTGGTCACCCAGCGGGCTGTGTATGTTAGCCATCCCATGCAAAACTGGCCAGAGGGAGGCAGATGGTGACCTGCTGTCTGCAGCAAGGTGACACTCCAAATGGCATGCCATGAAGGAATTGGGGCTGGCTCACTCATACTTTCCAAGAAGGAGCTTTTTCCCTCTTTAAGGAGTCACATTGATGCTTGTGAAAAGTGCTGTGCTCTTGTGAAGTTCGCTGCTGTGGCAAGGGATTGCCCCTGCAGTCACAAATCCTGCCAGAAAAGCAGCAGAGCTGGATAGCTGAAAGAAAGACTGTAAAGCAAAAAGGCAGCTAGCATCCTTTTCCTCTGACAATAATCTGGTGTGTTTTTAACCCCTGTCTTGTTATCCACCTCCAATGTTAAATTTTTCACAGGGACTCTGATCTATCATGGCTTGTATGATTGGTGATCTCCTGGTCTCAGTTGGAAGCCCCTTGCTCAGCTCCCAGCCGTGCCCACCCCTGGGCTGGAGGCAGGCAGGGCCAGGGCTCTAGCCAGCCCTTTTCTGAGCCCATCTCTGCTGCGCTGCACAGAGCAATTGGGTGCAAGGCACTTCATGTCAAGATGATGATGAATCTTCTGTCTGACATCACGGAGACATAGGCTGATTTTTTCCCCTTCTCTGTTTTTTAACAGAGTAGGAGTTTGCCTTGTGAAAATAAAACCAGTGTGTTGTTCCAAAGTAGATTCAGAAGATTTGAAGAGTTGGGTCACATCCTTTTCTCTGGCTTGTTGGGTGATTTTGGCCAAGTTTATTGACCTTCTGTGTATTCATACTTAGAAAATAGACACAGAAGTATTGTGCTTAGTTAAGAGGGTAATTTTTTAGTTTAGTTTAGCAATACAATAGAGGAAAGAGCTGTGGAAGGGCAGGCAAATGACAAGCAGAGCAAAGTGAAAAATAGAAGCCTTTGTAATCATACATAACAATTACTTGGAGTCACAAGATGGCAGGATTCTAGACTGAATTTCCTTTTGTCCTGCAAATGAGAAAATAGCATCTTCTACAAATGTCTGTCCAGTGAGCTGTGGATCTTCTTAAGTACCAGGGGCATAGTGTGTTACCATAAAGAATCCAGGTGCAGAAGTCTGGGAGCTATGATGAATAATCTGCAAAGCTTTGTCCGTAGGCATGGCAGTAGTGGGGAGTGCCACTGGAACCAGCCCGCATGCTGAGCTGTCATTCTTCAGGCTTTGCTCCAAGGTGTGCAGTGTTCTTCTGGAAGAGATGCTGCAGCCCATGTGGGGCCCCATGCTCGGAAGTGCTGTGGCTGTGGGATGAGGCTGCCAGCTAATTGCTGTGGTCTGTGATTCCTCCCTTAGGTGTAAACCTGGAATATGTCAGCTGTTGACCTCCAGAGCCATTTTACTAGGGGGCAATAAACCAATATGCATTTTCCAATGAATGACGCAGGCAGCACTATTTCATTTTTCATTGTCTGTGTGATGTAACAGCGCTCAGGTCATTGTGGCATTTCCTAAGAGGTAGGAAGAAATGGATAGGACTTCTGTGGGATGTCTCTGCTGTCAGCCTTCCTTTTTAATAGAGGACATCAAAAGAGATAACAGAGAGCTGACAAGAGGGGCTGAATGTGTAGCACCAGGATAAATAAGGCTCACAGTCTCTTGGATTTAGAGGACATCCCTTCATTTTTGCTCAGTAAAGTCCACTCTCTCCTTTTTTCTGTTTTCATGACAGATCTGACAAAGACAATTTTCTCTTGTAATGCTGAGTGCTGCAAGATGCTCGGTTCTGTAAGAGAATGCAGTTTTGATCAAACCAAGCCAATTACCCCATCAAAGTAGATACTTTACCATTCAGAGTTTGTCCATCTTACAAGACACTGCTAAAATCTTTTTTTGTTTGTTTTATGTACTTAGGTATTTTTTAGATCTACATCATTATTTGCTTAGACTTCTCTGCTAGAGAGCAAATGACACACTGCCATGGAGGTAACGTGCCTTCAGCTAAATAAAGACTTAATTGTGGCACAAGTCATTCAGCACACATGATAGCAGATGAGTACATTCAGTCTGAAAGATCGATGATGTTGACAGCTTTTGAAAATTGTAAAATGGGATTGTTATTACAGCAGGGTGGTGGGGGAGGAGCGGCATGGTCCAAAGTAGGTCTTGTTGGCAAGACAAATATATTCTTTGGGGCTCTGAGTATGGTTTGGTTTCTCCTTAATTCCTGGTGATGGGATGGAGCCAGGTGAAACTACTTCCTCTGTGCCCAGGGCTGTCGGTGGCAGCACCTGGCAGCAGCGCTTCCAGCCCAGCATAGGAAGGCACTGCAGTAAAAATAATCTCAGCTGCTATGCAGGTCGTTTGAAAAGGGCCTGCTGGAAAGTGTTCATCAATGGGCTTTTTTTAAAGGTCTTGTATTTCCTGAAAGGAAATTACTCCTCGTTCTGAGAAGCTTGAGTTCACAGTCACTCGATCAGTCTCCTAATGTGTGGTTCTTTCAAAGGTGCTTGGCTCCAGCTTTTCAGCTCTTCTCAGTGGCATCACCCTCTTTTCTCCCTGCACTTTGGTGCTTTTCTCCAGCCTTTGTCCATTCTTCTACCACTGGTGGCCTCCATAAGCTGCTTCTGCAATCCTTCGCAGGGCTCGTAAATGAACTCTCTCATCCTTTTATACCCTGGATCTGTTGTTGATACCTTCAAGATGTGCCCCTCTACCTCCCTCACAAGAACCCACCACGGGCTCCCTTTCCAGTTTCTCCCATTCAAGCTGCAGAATGCCAGGCGGTACGTTACATGTGAGCTGAAAGGAGCTGGTGTGGGACTGACGTTTTTCAAAATGCCCGTCTCAAAATATTTTGCCAGATGATGTGGTCTTTTCCTTCATTCTGGTTTTACTTAATTAGTTTTTGACTTGCTGCTGTAAAAATTGAGAAGTAAGGATTTACTAATCTCCAAATTGATTTCCACACATGCTATAGAGAGCACGGTGGAAATTACACTGGAAATTGAACATCATACAGAGTGATAAATAGTAATTTGGAGGTATATTAACCTGCTTCCTTTAGGTAAAGAAATGTCTCATACAATAACTGTCCTCATTCAGGAGCTGACTATTCTTTCTGATGAGGCATTTATCTTATGGCTTGATTATCTCCCCATGAAAACACTTCACCTCTGCCCTTTCCAGATGCTGTACAGAATGTGCTTCCATGCGGACTGGCAGCTTGCAGTGGCACAAGGGCAACTGGGAATACGAAGTGTTTTGCCTACTCTAAATCACCAAGATGGTGACAACTTGTTGAAAAGCCCCATGATGAAACCTAGTTCCTTTTCTTTCACTGCAAGATGCCTTATCTCGCAAAGAAAAATGGGACAACATAGCAAGGTCATGTGGTAGCACAGTTGTGTGCTGAGGCGAGAGCCAGCACTGCTCCCCGTGCTGACCTGCCCCATGTCATGGGGATATTTAGATACAGAGCAAAAGAGGGCTGAAACAAAGCCAAGTGCTGCTAACTCATGGAGTTAGACCTCCTCCAGTGCTCCCTTTGCTTAACCTGAGCCAGGACAAGGCTTATTTCTTTATGTTCTTCTATTTCCTTATATTTGTATATTCCTATTTCCCAGAACAGCCTAGGGCTCAGTACACCATCCTCTCCTCACCAGCCTCCTGCTGCAGTGCTGGATGAGGCTGCAGCTCCTGTGGGACTGAATTCAGAGGGAGAGGAGAGTTGTGTTTATACAAAGCTTCCTCTGTAAGGAGCGAGGTAGGGCAGTGGTGAACTGTTTGGCCTCATTAAAAAGAGCCCTGACAAAGCCACAGGAATGACAGAGACAGCTGTGTTCCTTCTGAATTTCTCCTCTTGAGTTTTTGCTGTGAAACGAATTTCTCTGTTGGGTCTCACACCCTGCTCCTCTCCTCTGTGTGGCCCCAGCAGCACCGGGGCACCTTCTGCACCACTGTGCCTCCGGAGCACCTTAGGAGAGGGAGTGCTCAGTAGTCCTTGTGTGGGAACAATTTTAGGAGTTGTCTATGCTTATTTACGCAGCAATAGCTAATTCTAGAAGATACGCCATGTGTCAGAAGCGTCACGCTCCTTGTTTCTTGCAGCTGTTTATCTCACTGCTTTGGACAGATGTAGTGTTGCAGAGGCAGCCTATGAGGAGAGCCCTGCTGAGCTAAACAGTGGCAGTGTGGGACACACCTCGTGCCTGAGAGCTGTCAGTGTCCGTAAGGGTGTCCTCAGGTTAGGCTATTGAGTCCCCTTTGCTCCCAGCCTGTCCCTGAGCTCACCAGACTCGGGCAGGCTCCCAGCAGGCAGCTGCCAGCGCCCCCCTTGCACTTTCTTGCACAGTGTCTCAGAATCACTGGAGCTCCTTCCACATCAGCAAACTTCAAACAAATCCAGCTGTGGGAAAAGCATCAAGCTTTCTGGTGGGTCCTGCCCCGATCCAGTACACGGGATTTCCCACCTCCATTTTGCAAAACTGAAGTGTCCTTTTCCCCAGTACATGGTAGGCATCCAGCACCATCAGTGAGATTATTTTCTTGTCAGCATTTGGCTTTCTATCTTGCAGCACCACTGAGGTGAGCAGAAATGGTAATAACCTTCTCTCCCTTCCTTCTAATTAGTGGTCCCTCTCTCGTGCATCCTAAAATTGGCCCCATGTGACATCTGCATATCTACAGGGCATTAATTCCCAATTGGCGCAGAGTGATTCTGCAGCTCAGCATGCAGCCACTGGGTGTGTCTGTAGCTAAAAAGGAGGGGACCCATGTGGGGTCAGAGGGGAACGGCTGAGACAACTAATTGCTTGGGCATTTGAACAATTAACACCAGTTAATGGAATCACGAGGTTAATCATTTGTAAGTATCACCAAAAGTTGATTTAACTGAAAATAATTTAGGAGTTTTGGAAGTCTGACTTGAAATAAGCTCCCAGTGCCCATCCAAGTGCATGCAGCTGTGAGGCACCCAGGTGGGAAATCAGATTTCTTATAATTATCCCCTCTCTGTACCTGGTATCTGAGCACTCTTTGTTGGGGATCTCATCACTTTGAGGGCAGATGTGAAGTCAATGTCCTGACCATGTGCGGTCACTGGGGATCCCACAGTTCCTAGCAGTGGTGCTCTGGCCAGCTTCCAAACTTGGTAATTACACTATGCTTCCCCAGATTCCCCCTGTAGTTTCCACTGGATACAGTTTTCTTTTTCACATCCTGCCTGAGTCTGTACTGTGGCCCTGTAACTAATTAATTTAAGAGCTCTGAAAGTATAAAATGCTATGTAAGTGCTGCAAGTACTATTATTACTAGTGTCCCTGTGTGATGCTGTGCAGCTGTTGTGGGCCAGCCCCAGAGGTGGGGATCCTGCAGAAGAGCTGAGGCTCCTTGCAAGGACACTGTAGACCTGTACCAAAGTAATATCCCTGGAAGAAGGAATAAGAAGTAGATTGCATTTATTAAACTTTAAAAAGTTTAATGCCAGTATAATCTTCTTCCCTTAATCTCCTTGAATGAAACAGTTTAACTAATACATTCTTGTGATGTTGATTTACTCTCATTTATATTATAGTTAGCCACACAGAGATTAGCACCTCCTTATGCTAAGAGCTGTATAAACTGTAGTAAGGATTGGATCTCATAATACAAATAAATCAGGCAGGCAAGGAGATGAAAGTAGAACTGAGCACTGGAACCTAGAAGCCAAGGCTGCACACACCGGACTTTAAATTCTGCTCTGTAACCCAGTCTTTATTTCCACCTATTGTGGCTACCTCATCTCTGGAGGTGATTAAGGCCAGGTAGGATGGGGCCCTGAGCTGGTGGGTGGCAACCTTGTCTGTGCTAAGGATTGGAATTAGATGGTCTTTAAGGTCCATTCCAACCTATGCCATCCTATGATAATCTAGGGTACCCAGCCTGCAAGATACCTACACGCAGCATTTGGTGCTCAGGGCTTCTCAAGGAAAAGGAGTTGTCTCTTCATGGAATTCATGCTCCCTGGAAGCCGCTCCTGGAGAGGGAAGGGACAGTTGCCAACACACAGAACTCTTTTAGTCTCAAGACAGCAATACTGGGCAGACTGAGGGCTCTCCATCCCTTGGGATGAAGAGAAAAATGGTTATTTAAGGTTATTTGGAAGCAATGCTAAGGTGAGCTCTTGTATGTACGTGAGCACAAAACAACTAGCCTGTGACAGAGCAGGCCATTGGAGCGATGGATGGCTTCATTTTAAACAGTAAACTTTTAAGCTTAAGGAGCTCAGAAATGAAATGATGTTTTTAAAACTAAGACAAAGCATGGGCTGTGTCACTTCAGCTCGCAGGAGAGCAGTTCTTACAGTGGCAGCTCTTCCGCCCTGCCTGCTGCTAGCTCTGCTGACAGGCTGTAATGGGAGATCCATCAAACCTGGCTGCTCACGGTGAGGCTCTCTGGGAACCAAGAGGAGAGATGTGCTCTTTCATCTCTGCCCACACAGCTTTTGCAGTAACACTACTCCAGCATCTGTAGTGGAACTGATCTCAGTTTGTGCTGATGAAAGCTTGAGAAAAATCAGACTGACTTGTCTTTTTTGCTGGTTTATGACCTAGTCCTCCAGCCCTGAGGCACCCTTACATGGAAGGCAGGATACACATCAGAACCTTCATGCTGCAGTAATTGTCTGTGGCTGAGGCTCTGGCAGCCCCTCCATCCCTGAAGCCTGTGCTTTGGATTCTGTATGGCTTTCTTTTGGATCCTCTGTCCGTATGGGCAGACAAGAGGTTTAGCTCTGCACATGGGAGAGTGTGCTTGAAATGATCAAAGAGGAAAAGTATTGATTTCAGCTGAGCTTTCTGTAGCCCTGAATTTGGAAAGCCTCAGAAAGGAGATGGTTAGCTGTGTCCAGGGGAGGCCCTCGCACCATTCTGACTTGAGGAAAAGAAGATGAGAAATTTAATTCCCAGGGAGGGATTTGGACAGTCTGAGTAGCCCAAGGATGTTACACATAATGCAGAGGGAGTTTGGGTCTGAGTGCTATTTATTTTAAACTCAGAGACGCACAGAGACAGTAGTTTAGTCTTCTCTTGAAGCAAAAGCCCAAACCCAAAGGCACTCAAGATCTTACTCACTTTTTTTTTCTCACTTTTCTTTGTGTTCCTACGTGACCTTGCTGTTGTGAAGCCCAAGTTAAGATTATGAATTCTGGTGGGTGCAGAACATGAGAGCTGTGCCAACCAAAATCAGAACATGGATAGTAGAAGCATCCTGAAACAGCTGTGCTCAGGTCTACATTATATACAGCCCAGAGCATCTTGTTTCAGCCTGAGATTTGCTAGCAGCTCTGATGCTGAGTCAGGAACAGGGGAGATAGAACTGTGTGTGGTATAGCAGGGTCTTGCTCATGGCATGGCATTGATGCAAACCAGTCTTTGGCATCAATTCAAGCAAAATGCTGGATTGGAATTAGGACAGGGGATGGGAACTTTTCTGTGTGCCAAGGTGAGCTGGTGACACTCCGCAGCTGGATTCACATGCCTGTCTCAGAACTGGTGCCTTCCATGATCAGCCTTAGGGACTGGGATCCTTCATGCTCTCTGCCAAACTGCATAAGCCAGCAGAAAACCAGCAAACCTCTCCCCAGCCCAACTACCTGCTCGTGCACTTATTTGTTTTCCTCATTCAATGACCGAGTGAATTGTTCTGTAATCTTGGTAATTATTATATTTCATGGTTCAGTACAGGGGAACGTGCTCACTTCAGGGGGTGCTGTTATTTTAAAGGGACAGAACTCAAGCCCGAGGACGCTGCAGGGGTGCAGTGTGCCATCTGTTTAGCTGCTTTGTTTATGGTAAGCTTTATGAAACCCATTTTGCTCAGGAGGATGAACTGGATGTGAACGGTTGACAATGACATTTAGAAGAGACAGTCTGGCAAATAAGAAAGCATGAGAGTCTCCTGTGGACTGTTAACTACTGAATAAAATATGAATAGCGCTGTGTTATTACTAAAGTGAGCTATTTTTAATGATTCCACTTATAACCTGCCAACCCTCTGACGTAACAACAGCAGCACTCAAAAGACATGAATAATAAAGAAGGCCGTTTAAAAGTTGCCCTATATATTAACATATATTCTGACATGGGTCTCAGGTGTCTCTAATGAAGAAAAAACGTTTGCACAAAGAGCTAACAGGAAAATCATGGATTTCTCTTTCCCACCTGAAAGTTATTGATTTAATTTAGTGTAATGAAGCAGAAAAAAATCTCAACATGTTTGATTAAAATTTTCTGTGTTGTTTTTGGACAGAAGCAGGGAGCTTTACTCTTACTAGGTGAGGAAATTAACAAGATTTAGTAGAGTTGCCTTTTTCTGATTTAGTAGTCTGGAATAATGTGCACCCAAGAACTTTGAAAGTCTGGATGAGATTAACATCTCTGGTTAGCAGATGTTCATTTTGAATAAATCTTGGACTACCCATAAAGAGTAATAGAGCACAACAAGTCTGAAAATACAATGTTCTAGTTCAGATAGAGAACTGAAAGAAGAGGAGGTGTTCTGGCCAAAATCCAGCTTCCAACACAGGTCCCTACCTGAGCTTGTTCCAACTTCCCTCCATGGCCACACTCCTCCTTCACTGCGGTATCACGGCGCAGTCTGCCTTGGCAAGTGCTGCTGTCCCCTTCAGCGAGAGCAGAGTGCCAGGTTAGGACGTTCCCAAGCCCTGAACGAGGAAAGCAAAGGTTAACTGGGCCAGGAAGCAGCCTGGGGATTTCTTGGTGCCTGGAGCATCCTTAAGGAAATCTGCTACCACCGAGAGATAAAGAGCCAGGCTGACACATGGCAGGAGGAATAGCACTCTGATGGAGGTGCTCCCTCTTGCTGTAAAAGATTATGTTGTTCAGGTAAGGAAATGACAATTGGATCTGAAATAACAGAAAAGGGGCAAACCAGCCCCAGCCCTCCAGGCTAGGTGAGTTCACCAGGCACCTATAGTTGTTCTAGATCCTTATGGCTTCTGCCTCCCATCATTGCTGGTGAACCGGTGATTTATGCACACACTTGTGTTTTTCCAGGGCTTTGACGAAGACTTTGTCTTCATCCAATGAAATTATTGTGGATGACTTCCAAACCAGACATTCATGAGTATAATCCTAATTTATGTGGGAACTTCCACAACCTGAGCTCTCTACTCCATGGCCCTCCTAATGCCTGTAGTGGTTGTGGGTGCCCAGCGGACAGACCTTCTGAAGAACAGCATCATCAGTCACACACAGTAATCCTTTTCCACGCAGAAGTTGAAGGATTTACCAGGACCTTGTGACATGTATACCTGAATACCTCTGAATTTGATTTAAAGGTGCTCACAGAGTAGTAATTAACTCAGAACCACCAAGCACAAATGCAGTTCAAGGAAGTAATATTTCAGCTTTTCAACACTTAAATGGAAAAATGAATTAATCATTGGCAATTACTGAGTTAAAAGACTAAACTCACAACTCGAAATGCTCCCACACAGTCTCATTTCCAAAGTCTTCATTAACTGAGCTAATAATTGCTACTGCAGTTATTTAAAAAATTTACTAGTCGGTTTTGCAATGTGTAAGAAATTCATGTTGTCCATTCTATGGAAATGTCCCATTTGAACATAAATCTTTGCTTTATTGGACAGTAAAAGTGTCTCATGTGCTGGCAGAAACCTCCTGGACTCACTCCTAAACCAAGGGTCTGTTCTAGCTGCTCATGGGCTCTGTGGTCCCCATCAGGGCTCTAAATGTGTGGAGTAGTATTTTTCCTCAGAGAATGAAGCTGAAATGTCTGATGGTTTCCCATCAGACACACATCAGCATGGAAAAGTTTTCATTTGATTCCCTGTTTTTGTTCTGTCTAATATAAAGATGATTCAGTGTCAGTAACTGAAGGAATGATATCAAACACTTAACAAAGCCAATGCTGGAATAGCAAACAATTGTGTCCTATTGCAAACATCTCCCCCCAAATGACAGGTTCTCTGCCAAAAGGAAAGCTTGGAAAAGAGAAGAGCTGGACAGGAGAGGAGGTCATGGAGAGGGGCAGCTGGCAATGTGATATGGAGGAGTTTGGATGGTGGAGAAGAGAAAGAGAACAGGAAACAATGGGCCTGTTTTGTTTTCATTTCTAAAATGGTATCCTCATGTATGGAGTAGTCCAGCTTTGATCGATAGGAAGTTTAACAAACAGACTGATTTATCAGATCAGCCTAAACATCGTTGTTTTGTTTTTTTTTTTTTTTCTTTCTGGCTTATTTGTTTATTTTCTTGTCAAGAAAACAGAAAAAATACTGCTTTGCATTAATGCTCAGTGATTTTTTTCCCCTTACTCTTGAATTAGCCACCAAACAGAGGAACCTGTTCTCTGCAGAGCTGTGGGTGCCTGGGGCATTCCCTAGCTCTGCAGCTGCCAACACAAAGCAGGACGTTCTGGTAGCAGAGGTGAGCCTCGCTCTGCATCCCTGCAGCACTGGTTGTGTTTGTGGAGCTTCCCTGGGTGAATAATTTAAGGCTTTTGCCACGGTGCTGTACAATCCCTTTTGGGAAGGGAATTGTAAAACACTGATCTTGATTCTGTTTAGCGAATAGCAGGATGGTGGAGGACCAGAAAGAAGAGTTCTGGAGAACAGAATGAGTGAAATGTGTTATTTGGAAGTTGTTCCGCAGCTCTGTGTGCATGTGCACATCAGTGTATGAATAGTTTAGCAGACCTTGGCAAAGGAATTGGGAACTGCAAAAAGCTATACTGAATGGCAGGGAGTTAGGAGGGGAGGCAAATGCATCTTGAGGCCCTGCTTCTTTGAGTCCCTCACTCTTCCCATGTACTGATGCACATTCAGGGGTGAAGCTTTGCTTTACTGCTGACTTGACACAAAACCTTATCTTTTTGGCTCATCTGCAATGGGCTGAATGCGTGCCCACATCAGAAATTCTCACTGATCTGGTCTTCACAAAACACCCCAGCTATTGGCAATGCTTAGCATAGAGCTTCACAGCTTTTGGAAACAACAGGAAAGAGAGAGGGACTTAGAGCAAAATCAGAACATGTCTAGGCATTGAAATGCCCTGGTCTTGTTTTTGTTGGACACTGCAGCGTGTCTTTGTGGTATCAGTCATTAGGCAAAGCATTTGCAATAATTTATTTGGTGCATCTTGCCCATTTTTATTCTTACTAATTATACTAAAGCAGAGTTTGATGTCTGTATTTTAGTTTTTGGTATTCAAATCAGATCCAAAGCATTGTGCCAGCTTATTCCTGCCTGTTGGGCCTATGGAGAAACTATTCACTTGGAGTATTTACCACTTAATATTCATTCTTCCAACTCCACAATTGGGCAACCGTGTGATCTAATACTAATTTTGGAAGTTGGCTGAACCTCTGAAACATCTACAGAGAGGATAAGAGGTTCCAACTTCTCCTACCAGGCTGATTCAGTAGGAGGTGTTCTACGAGCCTGCTAACCTCAACTATTCTGTGTCGTACAGTACCTCTAGAAAACTTTGCAACCAACATTTTAATGAACATAGATCTTTTTGTATATATTTGAGGATAAACAAAAAAAAAGGCCCACAAACTGAAGCAGATCCATGGGCTTTGCTCACATCACTGAACATTGCTATGTGTTTTCCAAGCTGTGATGTTGATGGCTTTTCATCTGATTTCCATATAATAAGAAAAAGAATCATTTTTCCCTAACTATAGGCAATTGGATGAGCCATAAGTCAGAATTAAAATATGATTATCTGTTGCAAAGATCACATATTCCTTTCGAAGTTTCATTATTTACAATCCTTTTCTTGGTGACATTTCAATTCTTAGGAAATTATGCTCTAAATTGTACCTAACATGCTCACCACCCACACGTAACACATGCAATAAGCTTATGAGATAGGAAGGGCGAATGTTTCCATTTTAATTTTGTTTTTTAATGAGATTTTGGAGTGGAGGGTGAGTATTTTACTAAAATATACAGCAGAGATTTCACAGCAAAGGAGTCTAACAGGGCATTCAATACCACTTATCTGCAATATTGTTTTCCTGTCATCTGGGCAGCATTCATTCCATTCTCTCAGAAGCACTGAGAATGTTCTCTGGAGATGCACACAGGATTTGCTCAGCTTCATAGCGTGTTTGGGACTCATGGGAGCAGGGCATTGTGTAGAAGGATGCATCCCCAAGGGATATGTAATTCATTGGCCATATGTAGGTGCTGTGGCAGATGGTTGCAATGTGTGGGGCCTTCAGTTCCACTCCTTCCTTCTCCAGGAGCTCCAGTGATTCCCTGCTTGTTTATTGACACCAGTGTTTGGCTCACAGCATCACAGAATCACAGAATGGCCAGGGTTGGAAGGGACCTCGAGGATCATGAATATCCAAACCTCTCTGCCACATGCAGAGCCACCAACCTCCCTATTTAATACCAGACCAGGCTGCCCAGGGCCCCATCCAACCTGGCCTTGAACACCTCCAGGGATGGGGCATCTCTCGGGGCAGCTGTTCCAGCACCTCACCACTCTCATAGTAAAGAACTTGTACACTTCAATGTGGGTTTCCTCCAAAATGGAAGAAAGGAAAGCACATCCTTTATTATTATTAATTTTATTTTTTTTTAGAAAATTTGGTAAAACAGATGTTGAGGGGAAAAATAATTAAAAGAGCTGTAACTGGGTCAAAATCTGATCTCAGATAATCTGCTGTGACCCTGAAGTAACTTTGTGGGACTGAAGTCAGGACTGCAGTTATTCTGCCCTTCCTTAGTGCAGAAGCACAGAATCCGTTCTGCTGTCTACTGGGAAATACAGTTGGATATGATTTTGTCTTCTCTTTCGGGAGCTTAATTGGCTTCTTTGCTCAGAGCAAGAGCAGAATGCTGAAATCTATAGAAGATATACCCATAATCATAAAAGATTTATTTAAGGGTATTCCTTTCTCATTTCATTACAGCAACAGCGTAGCCTAAAACCTACCTATTTCCAAAAGCTTACAAAACTCACCTCTCGAACCAGTATCTAATGCACTGTTCAGTGCTAAAGTCCTTGTGGGAGCTGGCAATATTAGAATTACAGGATTCCCATCTAGCAGCTGCAGGATTTCCAGCAGGCTGAGACTGCCTGTAAAGACCATACGGATTTCGCTTGTCTTCACGTTAGGAAAGTATTCCCGTTTTATACACCAGTGTCCAGATTCTCAGCAAGCCTCCAGTGTTTACAGCCACAAAATTTGTCAGCTCATATGTCTGGATGCTGCGATATTGTAACAGCGGATGCACCAGGAATTCCCTGTGCAGCTCTGCAGTTACAACTCCCATGTCCAAAAGACAGCTGCAAAATGTGCTCATTATTGCAGAGTTGTAGCCAAAGAACTACAGCACCCCAAATATTACAGATGGTGCTGCAAGGACACGGGGTCGGTGTTTGCTGACAAAAACAGCCTGGGAGCTGAGGCTTGTGCAGGGGAGGGACAGTGCTGGCTAGAGACTGTGCTCAGTGCTGTGTTGGGACAACATCAATAGACAATGTTAGGTATGAGTTTCCCTGGGAAAATATTTGTATTGCCATGGCTTCCACAGATCTTAGCGGATGGCAAAGCATCCTGAGGCTTCCCAACTTGGCAGGGGACACTGGATGAGCTGCTCAGGTGCAGAAGGGCATGTGAGAGCCAGGACCTGACCCAGATTGCTGTTGTTTTTTGATCTTAGCTCTGAGACAATCTTTTCTTGCTGCTAAATTTTAGAGCACCCTGATCTAGATTTTCTTCAAGCCGTTCTCTGATCCGCACTCTATAAATAGTCTTTGCATTCAGCAGCTTAGATGGAATAAAAAAAAGGAAGGGGTATACTCTTTGCTGCAAAGCTTGCAAAGCCCACAAAGCTTGCCTTTTGAAAGCACTCTGCTTAGTAGGAAGAGGAGGAAGTAATGGGTGTTTGACGAAGCTAATGCACTTGTGAACCAGGGGAGAGCTGCAAACTCACATTTTTAAATAAATGTCAGATTAATTTTTAAAGTTTAAATGCATGTTTTGCATTCTCGTTCTTAGCTCTCTCTGATGCTTTCCAAAATGCGGGGATCACTGCGGCCGGGCTGCCAGGAGATCCCTGGAGGCAGCGGGAGGGATGCGGGAGGGTTGCAGGGAGAGATGCAGGAGGGATTCTGCGAGCACCATGCCTCCCATGGTGTTTGCAGCATGGGCATAATTCCCTCCTTGCAGAGAAGCCCTTAACCTGCTGCTTAGCTCACTTTGACAAAAATCAAAGAGCACTTTACCTTTCCATAATGCTGTTTATTTCCTTTGGGCGATACCAAATTGAAGCCAAGTGGAGCACATGTTTTACAGCTTATCAGTGCAATGGCATCTCCTGTAAACAGGGTCACTGTAGTTATGTCAGATCTCTACTGAGCGTAGATTTAATTTAATCAAGGTATTTTCTAGTGTCAAGGCCCATCTGTTTAAAATTAGCTCTATGATCTCTATAGGTCCTTTTTAAAATGTTGAAGGTCCAGAATCTGTATCCCATAAAGGTTTTACTGTGCAAATGACATCCAGAGTGCTAAAAGAAAGGATATTTTCTAATGATGAAGCTGTCTTTGGAAAGCTTGTTGATGAGCAGTAAAAACAAATACATGAGTGGGGAGCTGTGCCATTTGCTGGGACTGGAGGAATTTGGCAAGAGGGAGGGCTATAGGGGTAACAAAGAGGCAAGGTGTAAGCAAGCAGTTCCCTGGCACTGGAGTGGGAGGAGAGACCCTTCCAGGAAGCAGACCAGCTGCAGAGAGGAGCAGAGGGCAGGCAAGGCTTCCTGCAGCCCTAACAGCGGAGCAGGACCAAGGGAGGATGCTCACCTGTGGGACAGGCAGGGTGTTCTCCAGAGGAGATCTCACAAAGCCAGAGCTTTAAGCAGGCTGGTGGTTGTCTTCTCTTTTCCTATTTTGCTGTACATTTTAGGTAAAATCCCCAGAAGGGTCCCCCAACTGCCAGCTCTAACAGCCTGAGCCCCTGCAGTGATTCACCGAGGAGGACAGCTGGCGGTCACTGGGGGTTGATTTATCCTCCATAACACAGCAAGGTATGAATCTACTAGAAGCTGGTGACAGCATAGATTTGCTAAGTATTTTTTTGATTAAATGGGCCTATAACATCACCTGGGAACACTCAGACACTCAGTGTGTAAGTTTTCCTTTCCAAGAAATGGAAACACTAAGAGCTTCTCCCCCACATCCACCGCATTTCTCTTCCCAAGTAGAAGTGAGCTCTGTGCTTGCATCCAGGCAACCCAGCCTGCCCCCACTGCTCTCCTTCTGAGCCCATCCTTTTCCAAATATCAGCAGAATTTAAAGGCAGAGCTTGCAGTAAAAAAGAGCTGCGCCTTCGAAAAAGAGCGCCTTTAATCACAGTTTGCAATGGCAGCTTGCACAGTAAATAATATCTTCTTAAAATTATGTTGCTGCTGTTCAGCGAACTCTTTTCTGCGAACAGAAATGTCACAATGGTCCTACCCCAGCCACTGTCCCCTGGGAAGCCCTTTTCCCACCCCATGTGGGCTCTGGGTCCCTTCCCTCAGCTGCCAGAGCTGAGCCTCTGCCTTGACAGTCATGCTGGGGATTCAGGTCTGCAGTTATTTTCCATTTCTCTTTTCAAAACTGCTCTTTAATAATGACTAAAGTCATTATTAATTCCTTTTTTAGCCTAAAACAGAGATTATCACGACTGTCTCTCAAGTATGCACTAGCACTCTTTAAAAGCAAGTGTTTTATATAGCACCTTCAGATTAATATGTATGCAAATAACATTTTACAGATTAATTAGTATGCAAATTAAGCCATGTGTTATTTGTGTATACATATATCTTCCCAAGCCTGCTGCATGGACAGTATGGGGGCACTGGTGTTTCTCTCTCTCTGGCAGTTGTGTGCACTTTATTTTGTCTGCCCCTGCCCATAGGGGCCACACAGAAATATGAGGTTTGGCTGCAGAAACTGAAACCAAGGAGTGTAGCTACAGAGCCGTATCATGGCCTGCACTGCTCTCGTGGTGCTTCCTGCATCCTTTTCTTCCTCTTTTTCCAACCAGCTGAGTGTGGCTGATCTCAAAGAGTATCTGGACTAGCAGTCAGCTCTCCAAAGCCAGCTTTCCCTGCATAGCATCACTCAGCACACAAACAGTGTGGGACCAGTTTGGTGGGAGGCTTTGGTATGGCTAACTGAGATGATGAGCCATGGGGTGGAGCAGCCTTCTGTTTAATTTAAGAATCTTTTCCCTATGTTTCGAGCCCAACAGTGAAATCCCTGCATCCAGCTGCATTTCACTGCCTCATTACTTCATAGATCATCTCAATAATCTGATTCCAGAGCTCCCACACTGTATTCCCACTTCTCCAGCCATCAGCCAAGTGAGCTGGGTTAAATTTCTCGCAGCGCAGAGGGAACTAGAATAGACTACGCAAGAGCCTAATTAGCAGTCTTTTCCTTTTACAGCATATTGAAGTTTTCTAGGCATTGAGCCATGTTCTTTCATAGCCTTTCTCTTCCCTCCTTCTCTCTTTTTTTTGGTAGCTTCTAATTTTTTATTAAAGGATAACAGCATTATTGGCAGTACAAGATACCTTCTTGCATACCACTAGGCAGTAAAAAGGGAGGTGTCAGATATACAAGATAAAAATAGAGCCAAAGCAGTGAGAGGCACATTGCAGGAGCTGTACATACAGCCGTAAGAAAACCTGTATCAGTAATTTGCTTTTAGTCAGTTCATATCTTGGAGCTTTCTTCCAAAAACGCCCAGTTTCACCTTCCTGGGAATAAGAATAAAACCTTCCAATTTTCTTCACTGGGCCGTTTATCTGGAGTGGGCATCTGTGGCCCAGGTTACCTGCCGGGGTTGCTCCCCTGGTGAGTGGCAGTGTGTCTTTCTGTCCACGTGTGCCCTACGCCAATAGCAATGAGAGCTGCTGACCAGCCAGGCAGGTGGTTATGTGTTCAACAGCAGTGCAACCATTGCAAGTTTCCTAGAAGGCAAAGGATAAGCGCGTGTCTAGGATCGCCAGACTTACAAAGACCTGTGTTATGGTCTTGAGAGTTTCTCCCCAACCATCCACAGCACTGACAGTCCCCGTGCATGGTAAGAAGCTATTGAAATGATGAATGCAGCATGCAAACGCGTTCAGTAGTCGATTCATTGCCATTGAAGATTTTCCTTTTCCCTGAGTGTGCTGAACAAAGCAGAGCTGGGGAGTGACTGTGGGAGGTCCAAGTCCATGTCCTTCAGCTGCCTCCCGGGAGGCTTTAATTTCTTCTCCTGCAGCCTTAATGAGCGCCCTGGGCAGCCAAGTTAGATGTTTTTCCTCTGTCCCAATCAATGTTTAACAGCTCACACCACAATAACTGAGAAGGACTCACCTTGAAGAGTCAGTGGTTTGCTGGACCACTTCCAGTTGGCCTCTCTAAAACTGGACCTGCTTCTCAAGGATTTGATCAAGTTCCCACTGAATTCAATAGCGTAACTGCTATTAAAATCTACTGGAGCAAGTCATATGGTGACAAAAGTTGGATTTTAATTTATTATAATAACATGAAGCCTAATGCTGGCTTTGCACAATGATCCCCTGGAAGGGTGAATGTGGAAAAGATGAAAAAGAGCAGGAAAAAGCAAAAAGATGCTGTTAATTCAGAGACAGATGTATTTATTTCAAGTAGATTATTCTTAGAAACACTCATAGCATTATTTACAAGAATCTTTTAAAAATTGCAGTGCTACAAAACTGAGATTCATCACTGAGGTAAAACATTTCATTATTATTTCTCAAATCAATTCCCCAAGCACACTATGAATTACAGGATTTCAGCCAGCCTTTTCAAGAAAGCTCTTTTAAAAATTTACATAGCTTATAACAGATTGCCAGAAATATTGCAAGCAGCCATTAATTTACTCCTAACCAATTAAAGACTATGCTAACACATGCAGTAATATGCACACACTTGTTCCTAATTTTTCTTCTGCAGTTAAGCATGAACAAAAAGACATGCCTTAGAACTAAAAAGAATTTAAAGGCATTTTCATGCTTTCTTTTTTTGGACTCGAGGGCAAATGTGCCTTTGATAAATATCATCCTGTTTTGCTTTTCCAAAGATGAAACCTCTTTACAAATCACTACAATTTCTCTGCTGATGGTTGGCAGGTAGATTTGCAACAGCCGCGTGCAATCAGAAGCAAGACCTCCATTAGCTTTTGGGATTAACTTGCTAGGGTTGGTGATTTAATTAATTTATTGGAGACAATGGATTGAAGAGAAATGTGGAACAATGGGATTTAGGGATTTTTTTTTAATTTTTTTTTTTACTTACTGAATTGACAAGGAGATCTACAAAAATCACGATGATCACAAACGTTGTCTTGAGAGCCCTGAGTGTGAACCCATTTACTCACTCTTTTTGTTAGCAGGGGTGGTACTACTTGAATTAAATATCACTGCTTTGTCAACAAGGTGCCTGCTGCCTCAAAAGACCTGCATATTGCTGGGTTGTCTTCCAACAGGGGGATCCCCTTCATTCTCTGCTCTGGAAACAGCTGGGATTACAACTCCCATTGCCACTGTTGATGGTTTGTGCCTGGAGAAGGAATTAAGGGGGAAGTAAAACAGCAAAGGAAACTGGTTAGAAATAGGAGAGTGGGAAAGCAATTAATCTGGCCATCAGTGATGCGCTTCCCTAGTGTTTCAGAGCAGCGGGAGTGTTTTGTACATTGAACTCACACTTGGTAGAACAGTGGTAGAAGACTCCTAGCTGAAGCCAGGCCTTCCATTTTGTCTTTGCAAGTGGAAATCTGATTTATATCCCATCACAAGAAGGTTTGTGTAATGAGTGGAACACTCTGGCTAACTCGCAGGGAAACTTGGGGCTGAGATGACCAAAAAATGGCAGGTCCACCTGCAGTCAGCCTGCAGGAGCTTTAGCTTGCCCTGAGGTTCACCTGAGGGTTTGGTTCATGTCATTGGGTTGGTGCAGTCACACCAGGGCTGTAGGAGTGCATGAAGGCTGACATGGCCATCAGGGGATCGTGCTTCAGACTCTTTCTCCTTGCCAAGTAAAAGCCGGTATGAAAATTGCTCTGCAAAGCTGTGGTCACCCTTGAGAGTCATCCATCTGAGCTGCTGGCTGTGCTCCACAGGGCAAGAACATTCCTCTGCAGCTAAGCATTTTCCAAATTATAATAAAACCCAAGTAAGACAAATGAGGTTGAAAACATTGTGATCCCTGCTATGAACTTTCCACTCTGTTTCAGCTAAAGCTGTAATACTACAAGCCCTGTAAAAAGGCTTGAAACACTGGGTTTACAATGCAAGCACTGCCTAGTGCATGCCATGGTGCCTGGAGTTGGCAACATGCTCATGTACTCATACAGCTACAAGGAACCACAAGCGCTTCTTTGGGAAGGCACCATGGTTATTCTTCCTTTGGCAATGGCAAAGCTTGCCACCTTCAACAAATTATTACGAATTTCAATAGGGAAAAGAAAATCAATTGCACTTGAATGAAATTTTTGATGGTTGCTCTAACTCTTCTGATGGGCCCAAACAAAAGACTTGAGTTTAATGTGTGTGTATTTTGAGCTGTGCCCCTTGCTGACCCTCCAGTTTAATTTCCGTCCTTCAGATGAGATGAATGGAGCGTGAAGCAGGTCATATCTCAAACACTGACACATGGGTTACAGACAGAACTCACGGGCAGGAGAGGCAGCCAGTTTGTAGATTAAATCAAAGCAGTTCTGAATAGATGGGAGGTCAGCAAGGGCCAGCTTTGACATTTGATAGGACCTTGTGATCAATCAGCTCTTTCTTGGGTCTTCCAGGTTTCTTGATGACAATGCTTCTTTAAATAAATAAATAAAGAAATCCAGATGGGACATACTGAAAACTGCCAAAGCAGCCCTGGATTGTGTAAAACGAGAGGGATTAATTATTATCAAAGATGATAATAGCAGGAGTTGTTTAAAGCAGCCAGCATGGAAGTTAGTGCTCTTTAATTGGAAGCATTTCATCTGCATGCAGCTGTAATCAATTTTTTGCATAGTGTGTATTATGTCACTAAGATTTTGGTAATAATCCAAAAACATGATAGCAAATGTTGGTTGTTTATGGCACTTGGGAGTAATCAAGAGTCCCTGATTAAAATCCTGCCATTGAGTTGAAAGAAAGCTGAGGTGATATCCTGGCCTCTAATGAAACGTGCCCCCTGCTAAGTCATCCCTGCCAGCATGATTTATCTAGGGGGAGTGTAGGTACATCTCTGAGAAGCAAATGTTTGGCTTCAGACCTGGACTGGGTCTTGTGAATAACTATTTTATGTGCAATTCTCCATGGGAGGAACCCCCATCTGTGTTTGCCCCAATCTTTGCCACATAAACACGCTCAGGTAGAAGCTTGCAGGACAGTACTGTAGGGTAGCACTCCACGCCAACCCCTCTCCCCCCATTCGATATACTGATGTACATTGTTTTCATAGGCAGTATTAAGCTTTTCTGGGAGAGTATGCATCTTAGGAGAGTTTGTTGTGACCAAATGGAGCAGTGTGCTGAGAAGATTACAAGAGGATTTTTTTTTGGCTATTTTTCCACCCTTAGAAAAATAAATGATGTGGTTTCTTGCTCCTCTCCCTTGCTTCATGCAAGAATGGGAAATACAGCATCTACTTGGGAGCTGGGGTGTGGAATCTAGTCAGAGATCATTCTGAAAATATTGTTTTTCAGGAAAATATTAAATTTAAGAAAAGCTGCCAAAAGTTTCTTTTGGAGCATAAAAGAAAAATAGATGCAAAAACCTCATTTGATGGCAAGGGAAGTGCTGTAATGAAATGGAGTTGAGCTGATGAGGAAAGCAGGGTTTGGAAGCTGGTTTAGAGAACAGTGAATTTCCCCAGTGAGCCACAAACTTCTCTATGTGGTCTTAGCCTCCTGCTCATGGTTCACAGGCTAGGGCTAACATTTCCTTACCTTGGGGGATAAACTCCTTTCATCTACAGCAATATAAAGACAGTAGGTCCTGCAGTGATGGAGAACCATATAAGTAACTTGACAGGCAGAGTAATGGGCTTGTGTTTCAATGCTCCGCTAAATAAGGCTCCGCTGGGCATCCCTGGACACATGCTTTCAGGAGAAATGAAAATGTCAGGAAGTCTTGTTGCTGCCATAGGAATTCAGTCAGGCTGTGATCTCACAGATCTGATCAGCCAATGCAATGTGAGGGCAGGATTTGGCCCCTGAGACAGGTAGTGGCCATCAAAAGATATTAGCTTTCATAAACCCACTGGCAACGAGAAGATGGGAGTGGGGAGTCTGCTAATTATAGCTGGAGAGATGGAGCCAGAAATTCCCAGCTCCTCTCTCCTTACCATTTGGTGTCTTCTTGCAAGGGCTGCAGGCTCTGGGCAGCTGTAATTCTCTGTACTTTAGGAACTCCTGCGAGGAGTCTATTGGAAGTAAGGTCCATCTGCATGCCTGCTTTGTCTGCCCATTCCGTGCCAGTCAAATCTCAGTCACCTCAAAAGGTCTTGAATTCAGCAGTAAGCTACTGGATATGGAATGTTGAAGTATTATAGGTGTCATCTGCCTATACGTGATGAGGAATTAGTTAAAATGATACCATAACTTAATCACAAATATTTCAACACTCTCTTCTGTACATCCATTTCTTCTATCAGAGACAGAGTCCTTCTGTCTACTCCCTCCCCTCACCATGTGCTGTTGCTCCAGTGCTTAACCATCTTCTCTGTGCTGTCCTTGTTTGCATCAGATCTTTCAACATAAAGATATGTATGCGGCCATGTTCTCATCAAAACACTCCAAATCTTGCTTGGGAGGGAGGGGAAGGTAGTAAATGCCAAACGCATGTTCCATGCTAAGAATACAGCAGATCTGGTCTTTATGAGAAACTCAAAGTGAATGCTGTTTATGTAGTAAGAGGTGCATGCAGGCAATGCCTCTTCTGATTAGCAGTTTGGAGAATGTTGGAGCCTATTTTAAGCTGAAGGAGGGAGTGACAGAGCAGCACCCTGGCTGGGAACAAGTGTCCAGCCTGGGCTGCGGCTCAGCCACTGCTTCAGGTGAGGCTCTGTAACAGCTCAGAAAGAGCCCGGCTAAATATAATGCAGAACTACACTGTGTTATTTCATTTTACTTTATAGGAACTCTGCTCTCAATTTATATTTAAGAACTTAACCCTTTTCTTCACTGAAAAAATGGGAAACTGGGGATTGTTTCTTTCACTTTGGGCTGGTAGAGGTCAAGTACCCGGACGACAGCTTTGGCCAGCAGGCAGTGTTACTGTCTCTCTGGAAAAGTGGGCATGTGCAAAGACCTTCCTCAGCTCTGGGCAGGCCCCTCGTGTTGCTGTTTGCTTGTTCTTGGACAGCCCGCAGAGGTTCTGTGACTGCTTGCAGGTCTTGGTCTTTATACCTGAACACTCAGAACTTTTAACATTTTGCTGTCCTCAGGCTTCAGGAGATGAACCCTGGCACAAAGAGCAGGCTGCAGGCTCCTCAGATGCCCTCTTCCATAAAATCCTCAGTCTACCTCATCTTCAGAGACGATTACTAAAACTCTATTTTTAGGGATCTGCGAAAAGCAAGTTTTTCTAAAACCAATTACATATTTTGTTCCTATTCCAAGTGCTGGCTTTGACAGGAAAGGGCAGCAACCAGTAAATGGTTTAAATTCCTTCCAGTGGAGCAGATGCAGACCTGATGTAACAAAAAGCTGCATGCTTCGCATGCATACGCCTGCACTGAATGCTAGCAGTGGGTAGGAAGGCAGCTCTCCAAGACCTTTAGGACACCCAGTAAATGGGTGCCTGGTGCAAGATGCATTGCTTGCCTCCCTCATTTTAAGGAGCCATAAATGCATGCAGTGCCTTCCTTAGATGTAGTCTGACATATCTAGATGTAGAAAGACATGAGGCAGGAGAAAAAGAAAATGTTTGGTAGAGTGAATCTTTATTGCTACAGTTTAGCAAAGTATGTCTGAGGGAAGCAAGAATGGCCCTTCTGAATCATTTCTTGCATTTATTATACCGCCTGTGGGAGAGAGGAATGCTTTAGGCAAGCTTGCTGCAAAATTTCTTGTAACAGCCCCTGCTCTGTCTGTATGTGCTGAGAGTGTGCTCGTGTAGGAGAGCCCAATGTGATTAAAGCCATTTCTTTCCTCCCTGAGATCTGTCCTTCTGAAAGCATCTTTTCACTTGAGCACCTGGTCTGTGATAAACCAATTTGTCACCACCATGTTTGATCATCCACTGTGAAGAAGGACAGCCTAGGTACAAGGAGCTTGTTCAAGTAGCAGAATAAGTATTTATGAGTAGAATTTAACTCCTGAGATACTGAATTTTCTTTTTCCTGTGGACTAAGCAAAAACTTAAAACACTTTGGAGCCATGGACTTCCAGGTGTGGACTCTAATCTCAGTTTTGGTGACTGTATAATCATGAAAATTAAAAGGGAATGGAAGTGCAAGAAAAAATAGGATCACTTCATTATTAATCATACCGTAATTTATTTGGGAAGTGTCTGCCCTTTTTTGTTTCAAATAATCTTGCTCTATCCTGATTCAAACACGTTGCAGGCTCTCCAGAACATATTTTCCCACTTGTATTCAAAGTCTGAGAAAAGAGTGCCATTGCAAGCTGCCATGTTTTTCATGCTTCATTATTGTACATTTTCTAGCACGTAATGAACTATCCCCATGAAAATTTGCTGTGAATTGTCTTGTAATTGCCTAGATATGAAAGAAAATGTGGTTAGAATAAAATAACATTAACGTTAAAAATAGGAAAATTGCAGTTAATCCATGTGAAGAGAAATACTCCATCTCAGGAGGAAGAAAAGGTGCTGGGAAAGAGCTGGTAGAAATGGGGAGCTCAGCAAATCGCTGGGACCTGGCCCCAGTGGGGGAAGGAGATGGCAGGTCTGGCTCTGGTTGTGGAAGGGAGAGGGTCAGGTCAACCCTGTGGTCTTGGTGGCCATGGTTAGCCTGCTGAGGATGCCACCTGCCTTGCATAATAAAAGTTTTGCTAGAACACTGTCATTCTGGGGATATGGATGGGTTAACATGGAAAGTTATGTAGCAAGGCAAAAAAAAAAAAAAAAAAAAAAAGAGGATAAGAGTGGAGGAAGGAATTAATGAGAGGGAAACCTGTAAGTGCAGCTTGAAAAAATAAGGGTGATTTTAAGATAGAGAAAACACAAATAAAAGTATGCATATGAAGAAAAATGCGCAGTCCACAGGGAGGTGGTTCTCATGCAGCAGGATTTTGCAGAGCGGGCTGGGGAAAGCTCTGGGGGCTGTAGCTGAGCAGCAAATCATTTGCCTAACAGTGAGCAGGACCAAGTGATCTAATAAAGCTTTTCCGTTCCTTGTGTCTGGAACTGGGAAATTAATGCTGGATGCGCTGCCAAACTACGTAGGTTAGATGTGTCTCTGTCAGCGTTGGGGACAAGTTAATTTTGTATGTTGATGATCGCATAATCCGTAGCACACTGTACCAGAGGAAAAGCAGGCAGTTAACCTGGGAGCAGGGAATGTTTATTTCATGCTTGCCTTGGGGTAAGAAGTAATGGCAAATGTTGTAGAAACAGCATGCTAGATACCATCTTGTCTTTTATTTAAGTGTACTGATTTATCTCCTGCGGGAGGTGCTGGGGTCCCTATCAGCTCCTGAGTCATTTAAAACTCGACTGAACAAAGCACTCGTGAATAGACTCTTGGGAGCAATCACAAACTGCTTGGGGATGGACAAGATTAAATAGGAGATTTTTAGCCAACTATCGTTCTGTGGTTATAGAGCACTAATTAGGCTCTGAAGTGCACAGAGGCTGGCATCCCCTGCATGGCATCTCATCCCATCTCTGGTGACCGTTGTTTTGGAGGAGGGCTGCACAGAAAGGGCCTGTTTGTCACGTGTCTCTAGGGTGCCACGATTCCCAGCCATAAATACACATAGCTGTCAGTGTGACAGGATAATTACTTTATTGGTGAGTTTTCAAGAAAAATATGGACCCAAACTTCCTTGTCCTACTCATCAGAGAAACTTCAGTGAATTTAAAATTACCATTCTTCCAAGTGAAACAGATTTGGCCCTAAATCATAATCAGCTACTGGCACCCTGCAATTTAAATCTTTTCCACAACAAGGAAATAAATCTTTTTAAAATGTATATTAAAATCAGTATTGATTATTCCAAGCAGGAGTGCTGCATTCAGAGCAGTAAATCTTTTTTTAGGATCCCGAGATAAAATATTGCAGCAAAACTACTGTATAAAAATCACTACGATTTAATCATGTGGTAAATTACCAGTATTTTTGTTTGTGGAATTTATAGGGCACCATTTCTTTTAGATTGAAAGGGAACATTCCTGATTTAGCTCTGATTACTCATCTACAGATGGGTTAATGTGATGTGTCTCTTTGGGGATGTATCTTCTTTAGTAATGATGTCCTTATTGTGTGCTCTATGGATCCATTGTCAGGATGCCTTTAAATATATCTTTGATGGCCCATGGAGGTACCAGCAAATTAGATGTTGAATTAACAGGTAATTCAATCCACCTTGGTGTTAATCTTATTGCAGAATAGCAAGCTACATAAAAGCCATTTAAGTGCGATTTAAAAAAAAAAAAAAAAGAAAGAAAACGTTCAGCAAGATATAATCTCTTTAATCAGAAGCAGATTTTACTCAATTACCTTCAGTCTCCTCTGTAAAAACAGCGTGACTGGAGCTGCTGTACTCCCAACAGGGCAGCCTGGCTGGGATCAGGGCTTGCAGAGTGTCCCCTGTGCTGTCCTCTCCTTTCCAGTCACCATCTGAGGCATTCAGGATGGGTTTGGAAGAAGCAGCTCTTCCCCTGCTCCTCTGCTCATCTCTCTCTTGCTCCCAAATTCCTGGCACTGATACTCTGTACGGGGCTGAGACAACCCACGCTCCACTCCTGATGCTTCGTCCTCCCTTTGTCTTTGTTGGCCAGCTGGCGCTGTGGGGAGATGAGGGATGATGGTGATGGTGGCGATGGGTTGATGGTCAGACTAGATGTTCGTAGGAATCTTTTCCAATCTTAATGATTCTGTGATCACACGATTGTATGATCAGTGTGAAAATGCTCCTTGGAACTTAAGAAAAGTCTCATGGTGGCTTTCCTGCTGCCCCTTGGGCTCTGTGGTCAGAGGAGTCTAAGCAAGTCTCTTTGTAAGGACCTGTGCTGGCACTGAGCAAATAACAACATGCAAAACAAGATTCCTCTCTGCTTTTTCTTTTGTAATTTTCGGGTTCATTAGCAATGCAAAACTATTTGCTTATCCACTACCAAATGTCTTTCCATTGTATGAATAATTGCTTGGTTTGTTGAGAAAAGTGCACTCTTTTTATTAGTTTTCACATTGCCTTGTTTGTTTCTGCTTGTCTCCTATGCTTCTGCTGTCTATGCCCAGGCTTAGAAGAAAATTGCAGACTTCAAATCTTCCAGTCAAATGCAGAATTTAAAAGCCTGTGTTCTTTCTCATTAGAGCTGAGCTTCCTGTTTGTGTGTGCCTCATGGCAGCTTAATATAAAACGGTCAAAACCTAAAACTCTTTCCTAGAAGACAAGCCATATTCTTGGAAATGCTCTCTGCTATGCACTCCTCCCTTGGAACTAATTTGAGACCATCCTGTAGCAAACCAACAGGCAGCAGATGGGAAATTCAGAGTCCATTAATCCCTTCCATTCATTTCACTGCTTTTCTGTACGAGGCCAGTGTCAGGCCTGAGTTTTTTGAAGAGCGATGCTCTGTCTGAGCAACGGCCTCAACACACCTTGGTATGAGTCTACAGCTGATCTGTATGTGCAGAGGTATATGGATTTGAAAGCATGAGCCTTGATCTCCTGAAAACTCGTCTGGTCAAATCGTGTTACAGCCATTGGTTCAGATGGAAAACTAATGATGGCTGGCACCCCTTGCCCTAGGCATCCGTTTCACCAAATGAGATGGACAACCACGTTAGCTTACATGTGTGTGGGGATCCAAGCAAAACCACTACACTCTGTGGGACACTGAGTGATACAGATGTGATGGATATGAACGGGAAGGGATGAGGAAAGAGTTTCCTTAGCAGTCAGCACTGCAGAAATCCTCCAAGAATAAGTCTGTGTTCTCATTTCTTCTCATGTCAGCAGTCACCTTACGGGCAAGCATGCAAAACAAAATATTGAAGGAAGACCTGAAGCAGAGAAGCATCACTAGTCCCTAAATCTGTTCTTCCCAACCACTGCAGTGCAACAAGCTAAATCCTGCCTTTGTATCCCACTTTATGCTGTACTCCCCAGGACTGCCAGCACTGACTGTGCCCCAGCACCAGGGGGACATTGCTGCATGTCCTTGGGGTGTCCTGCAGAGCATGCACACACCACTGGAGCATGCAGACAGAGCATGACTGAGGCAAGAATGAGCTTTACTCTTCCTAGTAGAAAATCCTTATAGTGAATAGGGCTCTGCACACTAGATAAGGCTTCTCAGATGAAAATATGCTTCCCCTTCCCGGCAGTCTAAAATTTCTTCTGATGGTGATGATGCCTTGAACAATGACAACTTTCATTCATCTCTTCTGGCCATGAGATTGCTGAGAGTTCATGTTTTAAGCTCTTTCACTTTCTCGAAGGCACATAAAAGCCTCTCATCACTGCTCAAGCACAGTCCTCCATTAGGAGTTATTTAAACAGGAACAGCTTTCACTGCTCCAAACATCTTTGTATGAAATACTTCTAGCACTGTGTGTGGCATCAGCCAGGAGCTGATCTGGCACACACTGGCTGGACATACTGGTAATGGATAGTTAATTAACCTGATTTATCAGCCAGTCCCTTTCCAAGAAGGCATTGATGATTTTAAAGCTAAAATGTCATACAGTCTTTCCATTTTCCCCAAATCCCTAAAGCTTTTTGTCATTGTCAGATGTTAAAAAAAATAAATAAATGAGAGCACTTTCAATTGCTACAGTTTTTTTCCACATATTTCATTTGCTGGGCCATTTGTATCAGCCATTGTCTTTATTTGCTGAACTGTGTCAGGACTCTGAGGTTTGCCCTTCTGGCAAAATGCAGTTTGATCCCAAATTTGTTTGCAGTTTTTGTCTTATTATCTGCGTGGCTTTCCCAGCAAGCTATAGTAAAATGAAAGAACAGTCGAAAGTTCGCTGATTACCGATGGTGCCTTTTTTCTCCTTAAAAATTATTTTGCACATATCCTCAAAGAAGATATTTTCTGTTGGAGCTAGCACAGGAAGAAGAATGGTCTTGCAGTTAAGGTGATTTGGAACAAAGTTTATTCCGTGCCTGGCTTGTCTCAGCCTTCTCTTGTGACCTTGGATACATCCCCTACCTCATCACAATTTTCTTTGCTGGTAATCAGGATCAGCAAAGGTATTGTGGGTTTAAAGGTCAGGCTTTCAAAAGCGAGTGGTTTTGTTTTTCTGACTTAAGCTATGGAGGTTGAGTACTCCAGCACCTCTGAAAATGAAGCTCTGTTGCAGAAATCTGATGTGAAGAGAGGCAGCCAGCAAGGCAGGCACCTAGAATCAATAGTGGCTTTTGAAAATTTTGGCCTAAACCCATGAGTTCTTGTGAAGTACTTTAACATCCAAATGTTTGAGAAGAGAGAATGATTTAAAAGTTTTGAACTTATTCCCACGGCTAAAAGTTTGCAAGACTGTGTCACGGTAAATATATATATATATATATATCCATAGCGGGATAATGAGGAAATTCTCACAAGTTCATGGGGGAGAGAATATTTTCCCCAGTTGTTGCTGATTGGCTTTAGTCTGGTCTTGTCTTCTTTCAAGCTTGACATAAATCTTCTGAGCAAAGACACTTTGGGGAGCCAAGCAGATGTCTACCGAATGGCTGCATTTCACTGCTCAGCAGCCGACGAGGCAGTGCCCCGTGACCTTGCAGGGCACACCTCTGAGGACGATGTGCTGATTTACACCCCAGTAGCATCTGCCCTGTAATATTTCCATCTGTTTGCCTGCTTACTTCTTGTCTTTTTGCCCTAAGAGGGGCTGACCAGCAGACAAACGTCCAGGCCCCGCCATGGGAGCAGTCCCACCTTGTCCTTTTGAGGCTGCTCTCTGTAGGTGCCTCCACCCACAGTGGGGCTCAACAAGGGTGGCTGCCACCCCACAGGCGAGCAGTAGCTGTGGGTCAGAACTGAAGGAAAAGGACTTGGAAGAGAATCTCAGCCATGACCAAAAATAACCCCGCTGCTTAAGAGGGAGGGAAGGCACGTGATAGGTGGGACCTCTTCTGAGGAATTTCATGCTTGAAAGGTGAGGCAAGTCTCCTGAAAAGGTTATTATCTCGAGCAGACAAATCCTTCAGCAGGTTGGGCCTTTTTCTGTATACCTCAAACAAAGAGCCAGCACAATCAAAGAGCTGTAAGATCTTTTTTTTTTTTTCCGCCTCTGTGCTATTCCCTTTCATTTCTGCTGCCCACAGAAACTACGGCACCTCTCTCTCTTCTGCTGAATATACATCAAATAGAAGGTGAGGCACTGGCAGCCTTCACAGGAGAAGCCAGGCGGTGACAGGGAGTCTGTCTTGCATGCAGTACTAATTCCTTAATTTCTTTTTCTTCCAGTTCAGGAAAAAATAAACATGAATAGCCCAGAGCAGAATGAAAAAGGAGCCTGTGAGGTGTATGATGAACACAGGAGGCACAGTTCAGTTTAATCCAGATCTATCTGTATTCCTTTAGGAGGAAGCCTTTCCTTGAGCACCCCCTAAAAGAACAGACTGGTCCTAACCTCAGACCAGCGCAGATTAATGTTTCTCCTTTTCAGAATGCCTCCCTCTCTTTGCTTAGGCTCACCTAAAGCAAGAATAATTTTTCTACTCAGACCACAGCCATGTGTTGTTCCCTTCTGCAGATGCATCAGATACAATAATGGCAACAAGCATTGCCTTGTCCCGGAGGAAAGGATTGCTATCAACTTGGTTTAATGTGCAATTTATTCAGCTTGAATTAACCTTGGAAATGCTATTGCTGAGGCTACTGCCGTTCTTGTGGCACACACAGGCTTTGTGGAGCCTTTGCTCGAGGGGCTGTTTCTAACAGTTGGCTAGTTCTCTTCAAGGAGTGTTTTGCTGATTATCTCGCTTGCAAGCAGGATTTGCTGACTACCTGAAGTAGATACTACACTTCTTTTTAGGAAAAATCAGCTGCACAGACAGAATAGCTGTCAGGTACAAGGTGACTGAATTATACTCGCTCTGTTCACGGGTCAGACAGCAGATCTGTGGCCACACAATGCCTGGGACTATCACAGCAACACCCTCGGGGCTCAGGGAAGCCAGCAACAAAACTATCTTTGTGCCTCAGCTTGTTGTGCTGGGAACGAGCCTTGAAAGTTCACCTTTTTGAAACCAAGCCTTTATATGTGTGGGTACCGTCCAAGTATTTCTCTGGATCTTACACTGGAAGGTGAACTGAGAGTACGTTTTGGCTCAGGTGCTGTAATGTGCTTTTATTGCTGTGCTTTGAAATACATCTTTTTATTTCTCCCTGGAGCGCTCGGCCTTTCTGGCAGATTGAACTCTGTCTCCCATAGTGTTCAGGGCATGACAATGCTTTGTATTTGTCTGGCTCTCGCATTGCTTTGCTGAATGCCTTTGAGGACCACCCTGCCTGGGCTCTGACTAGTGATGCCCGTGTGAGTGACACATACAAGTGATTTCAGGCTGGGTTTTCAGCCCACCCAGACCTCCCTCCTTGCTCAGTGACTGGCCGGAGTTTTCGTGCTCAGCCCTCCCAGAGTGCTCCCGGCTCCCAACCCTCTCTGGCCCCAAGCTGTGTCCCGGCCCGGCACAACGTGCCCACCCTGCGTGCCCACCAGCCTCCAACAGCCTGGCAACAGGGGAACGCAGCCATTATGTAATGGCTTCTCCCAGCCAAGAAAAAAATCTCGTTTATCGATCTCCTGTCTGAAAACCTCAGTAACGCCATGTAATTGATGAGCAGCTGTTCAGAAAAGCTGTTTGGAGGAAGAACATTTATAATTAAAGAACAGGCACTTCAAATTCAGCTCTCCCTCCATTTTCTCACTGCGTTTCTTGCTGTCTCGGGGCTCAGCCACCCTGGCTGGGCTGTTAAGCTCCCAGCGTCACATCAAGGCATGCCTTTCCCAGAGAGCAGCCTTGCATTCTCCAATTTCACTCCCTGTGCCACTATTCATGGAGCTGTGCGAGAGAAGGAGATTAAGGAAATAGCAAGACTAACAGATGGGGAGCAGGCAGTGGATGACGTGTAGGCAGGGCTGATGTTACAGCAAGTCTTATCTTGTTAGCGAAAATATGTTGCAATAAGCAGAGTTCTGGTAGAGAGACTGGTTTTGAGCATGCAGCAGAAGCCTTTATGTTGATATGGAGCCTCTCTGCAGCTAAAAATGTCTTACTGCTTGATGCCCAGCACCTCTGAGCCCTGTTTCCACATCTCTGATCTTGAAGGTGAAAAGGTTTTCTGTGTTGTTCTGCTAAGGGCATGACTGTCCCTATCCATGTGAGGGAAACCTCAATGCAGGTTGCTCAGCCTGGCCATGCTGCCCAGACCCACACACACATACAAGCCCAAGTACAGCCTCCCTCTCCTCCCCCTCCGAGGCACTCTGAGAAAGGACTACACTGGAAACAGATAATTTAGCGTGAGGATTATATTGTGCATTTATATGTAAATTGCCAGTGAATTGACAATTGCTTTGTTTGAATTGTAATGATCTGATTATGGTTTTGTTTTTTGATTTTTTTTTTCTTAGAGTGCATTTTAACTAGTATTTACATCCTTTTGCATTCATCTCAAACACCAGTGCTCACGTGTCCTTAGGCTTTCAGCTGTAAATCCTTGAGCTGTCACATTCCCATTAGGAAACCCATTTCTTTCACCTCGCCAGCTAATGCAGATTGGCACTTTTTTTCTTCATTATTGGAAGACTGCTTATTTTAATGTGAAGAGAAGAAAAATCTTACATCCAGATGCTTGGGTCCTGTCTACTTTCAAGAGCTCTGTGCTGCTTATTCTGTCCCATACCTCTCTACTCAGTGCCTTATTTTTCACATAAGAGGGAAGGGAAAAACATTTACATGGCTCTGCCCACAGCCAAGGCCTGGTGTCACCCCTAGGTGCTGTTGTTCTGAGTGCCAGCCCTCAGCATGGGTGACAGAGTAAGAGGGTGGCCATCACCCAAGTCCATTCCCAGTCTGGGCCCAGGAAGTGCCTTTTCATCTTTTAGGGAGTTGGTAAAGTGAGGAAAACCAGGGATTAATCATCTCTCAACCCATCAAGTCTCAGCTCTGCTTGCAAGGTGGGGACCAGCACATGACATCATCCAGAGTCCATCTGAGGTGCAGTCAGCTCTCAGGAATGCCGCAACTCATCCAAACAAAACCTGTGTGTTTCTCCTTGGTCTGGCCCCACTTCTTGAGTGTGTTTCATCAGTTGATACAGGAGATAAACAAAGATTGGAAAAACACATGCATGGAAATATAAACAGTGCACTCGCACCAGAGAGGGGGAGGATTGCAACATCAGCAACTCATGGGGCTTAGATGCAGCCACCTGGGGCCTGGAGCCAAACTGTTAGGAAAATAAATAAGTAAATAAACATAAGGCCAACTGTGATAAGCCTCTGACCTTAACTGTGGGAATACACCTATGAGAAAGCTGGAATCAAACCTTTCCCTTCTAGCCCTCCTGCTAATTCCTTTGACTTCAGAGGTGCAAATGCTGGGGACTCCCAGCCAGTCCCTCCCCGTCCTGTCTGGGTAAACCTAGGGATGGATCTGTCCTTGTGCTGTGGGAAGAGACCACCAGGTCCTAGGCTCTCCTGCCAGCCTTCAGCAACATCTGAAGCAGTCGTTGTTCACCTCCTGACCTTCATACAGCGGTTGGTGATGATCGCGTATTGCTGGTGATGAGTTTTCCCTTGCTAGGACCGATAGCCTTCACTGATGGGGAATGGCTGTTGGGAAGCTGGGGAGGCTGTATGCAGTTTGCTCCATGCCACAAAGGTGCATTCAGAATTGATTTGGTGCAGTCCTTTTATAATCTGTCACATTAGAAAAATTGCCCCTGTTGCTGGGGTCCCATCACACCCCGGGAGCTTCTCCTTGAGCTCTCCACCACCTGGGGGGGCATCCTGAGTGCAACCCCGGGGCTTTCCCAGCCTCATCCTTGCTGTCTGACCCAGCTGTGTGTTTCCAAGCAGCACTCTGCCAGGTGGGAAATCTCCCCGGGCTGTGTTGTTATTCGGTTTAAATGTCTCAGATCTTCAAGTTCTCTTTTTCAAGTCTCAGACAAAAACATGACAGCTAGCTCACAAATCAGCCGTCTGAGGGGAAAAAAAAAGTCACATTTAATTACTCCTAAAGGGGAACTTAAAAATGAGGAACACTTATTAGTGCAATATATATTTTCTCCTGCAGCTTTGAACTGATCTCTAATAGCGCCAGCAAAGTCCCAGCGTAACCTTGGAGTGTGTTTCATTATCATTCAGATGGAAACTGCTGTCTTATGACCGCAGTTTTAAAATACGGTACATTTGTATAATTTCTAAGTAGGCAATCAAGTGGACATAACACACGAAATGATATCCAGTTCTGGCACCAAACCCTGCCATTCGCTTGCCCATGCTGTTCAGCACACATTATGCCTGCGTGCAGCCGAGGGCTGGATTTCTGCAAGGTGATCCTACAGTTCTTCCCTGTCTTCTGACACAGACATACAGGCATTTATCAATTCAGGACTTTCCATTTTAAAATCACTCCAGACTGCCTCCCTCCCTCTTCAGCTTTACCAAGGACTGACCTATCTTCTGAGCTGCTCTGTGCAGGATATTCTTATTTCTAGCTCTCTCCTGCATTTCTCGCGGCATTGCTGCCCATGACACAGCCCTGCCAACAGCCTCTGGGGACAGTGGGCACACCATGTGCCAGGGATGGCTGGAAAACATGGAGTGGCAGACGGCCCAAGACTCTCCTTCCCCGACCAGAGGGGATTTCGGTGAGGCTCAGGAGCATCTGCCAAAGCCATATTTAGCTCAGATTGCAACACGCACACTGCTCACTGTGGGTTTATAAATAAAAGCAACCCAGTCTAAGTCTCTCCTGACACTGAATGAAGGATGCAAGGGAAGACTCTACTGTACTGTCTTGCTAAATTCTGTCAAGATCTGTCTCCAGTCTTCCCTTGACTTGTGGGTGAAGATTCCTAAAACAGCAAGCTGGAGTTCCTTTACCTGGCTGCCCAAAGCAGGAGTGGTTCCATGCTTTTTTTTTCTTTTGCTTGACTACATTGAAATTAAAGCTGAGTGTTTGCTCCTCCAGTGCTGGACCGCATTCAGGAGATGCAGCCGAGATCCAGCAGCCCACACCAACCCATCTGACCACAGGCATGCGTCTGGGGCAGAGACCTTCAGACCTCTTAGTCCATATCATGGAAAACAACACTTGAAACTTGCTTCCTTGAATGCCTACTGAGCAGAAATTAATATTAATCAAGGGAGGCTCTTTCCACTTAATAAAAAGCTGGTGCTGTGACACTGAAGCATCTGATGCAGCAGTGATCTATAGGAGCGAGGGTATGGCTTGCTCATGTGCCAGGCAGAAACAGGGCTCGTAGTCCTGAAACATGCAGGTATTTTCCCCTCCAAAAGTTGATTTATGTCAGCAGCCGCTCACAGGCTCACCACTGGAGGAGTGGAGATTTTTCTCCTTAAATTTAAAGGCAATTCTGGGTTCTGAATTCTGTCGATTGTAGACATCAATTTCCAGTGGAGCTGCAGCAATTGAAGCCATCTGAAAGCAGGATTTCTTTGTCAGTTATCTTTTACAGAGCTCCCAGGAGCAGCTGATGGACCCAAGGGGTTACAGGCTGTAGGCTGCCCTGGCTGAGAGTGATCCACATTCCCTGCAGGAACTGTGTCCTTCCCAACCATCACAGGCACCCCCTGGTGTGTCATCCCCCCCAAGATATCTGAATGAGAACACTTGGGAAAAAATGAAAGAAAACTTCTCACTCAAATACATATACCTCTTCTTAATGCCTAATGGAGAAAGGCACCTAATGTTTTTCAGAGCTCAGTGGCTTGATGAAAACAGAGCACAGAGGTGCTGGTGTGACAATATCTGTTAATGAAAACACAAAATATAGGGTTTGGGCTGCTGGGCACTGTGCCCACTGCTCGGCCGGAGCATGTTGACTGCACTGCGCTGTGATCGGCACAAGTGATGCTCAATTCCTCCCCTTGTCAAACGCTTTAAATTAAAAACAGAATAAAAAGCTTTTAGGGGATGCACTCCTTGACAGTTTAATGTGAGTGGCTATGGGATCATTTTCTATAGAGAGGTTTATAAGGGGAAAGAAATTACAGCTCACTTCGGAGCAGGTATTTTACTGTTATTGCAGAGTTTCCTGTTGTTTGACTTTCCAAACAAGTATCACACAAAGCCAGTAGGACATTGGGTCCCAGTAGAGTGCTGGTGATGTCCCCAGACACCAGGTGTGCCTCCTCTGGGCCTCCTGACCTGCTGATCTCCTCTGCTGGTGGGGAGATGGGGCACAGCCCTTGTCCAGTTCTCCCAGTGTGCATAAACCCACTGACTGGTGTAGGAGTGGATGCAAAGAGGAAAAGTCCCGAGAGAATGTGATTTGAGTCAGCAAAAGCTGTGGATGAAGCTTAGTGTGTAAAGTAGAAATTATTAATTTATGTTTTCCAAAATGAGCATTTTAGTCTATTTTTCTTCATTATGTTAATTCATTTTCAAATTTCCATTTTTAATTCCTTCAAAAGGTTCATCGTAAAGTAGGATGAAATGGACACATCAGTCAACCCTAGATTAACTTTTAAAGCTTTGGTAGGTTTAAAAAAATATCATAGCAACCCCACATATTTTTCTTCAGTTTTCCAATTTTTGTATTATGCAAAAATGTCATGGCTCAATTCTCTGAATAATAACAGTGCATCTTCTTGGCCATTGATTCCCAAGCCGACAGCACAAACCACCAGCAGTCTGCAAGGCTGTGGTGGAGTAATTTGTGGTTGCTCTGTGGAACCTATTCCTTTCATTGTGCTTTCACTCAGAAGGTGGATAATAGACTCTTACCAGTCTGGTCACTGTGCTCCTTCTTTTTTTCTTCATTTCAGCCAGTTTTATGGCTAAATAGGAAGAACCATCTGGATCAAAGTTTCAGGAATATTTGGGTCATGCTGAATTTAATATTAAGATCCATGGATTTATAACAAAAGCAACATTACTCTTAATGTATTTTTATTAACACTATCTAAGTTTTATTAATAGTATGGAACTTGGCTCAGTGCTGGTAGATGCGAGTGGAAACCCTTCTGTTGGCTCCAGCCAGCCTTGTATCAAATCCTATTTGCATTTGAAAATGCAAATCAGCTAAACATAGTACATCAGCTAAATACAATCTAGTATAGGAAAACATTGGATTTGGAAGGGAAAGGTTGCTAGGTACACCCTTGCTTTTCTGCCTTTTTGTGCATAATTTTTTTAAAAGCTCATCATAAATAATCTTCTTTACAGATTTGGCCATTTCTTTTCTGCTTGAAAAGCATCTCAGAACACTTAGTATTAGGGAGAAATACTAAGGGATATTTGTTTCAGCAGTTTTGAGTTGGATACCAGGAATAAGAAGAGTTTGCGTTTGCTAATCACTGGTTATCCTCCAGCAAGGACATGCTCTTAGTGCAAAATCAAAAGATGTCAAATAAATGCATGAGAGAGAACTTGCTGTATAAGGGAGAATGGAATCAGTGCCTTCTCCGGTGTGTTAATGCAATTATTGTTTTTAGCAACATTTTAACTCTTCTGGATGGGATCATAGATATTTTCTGGTGGCTTGGGAATGGTAAAGGCAGAATGTGTGGCTCTTCCCCATCGGGTGAACAGTTCAACATCAGCATTCTTCTATCAGCCCAGGCACGGGGCTGCCATAGCTCTGGGCTCATGCAGACTGCTGCTGCTCGGGGGCTGTGCTGTGCAATGACCATTCAAGGCAGAGATGCCTTTGTTTCCACTGTGTATCCTTAGACTAATGCTATCCATATTTGTTCTGCATTAATCATTTTTATAGTCAGCTCTGTGGGATTCCTTCTATAAATAACAGTCTCAAGTCTCTCTCTTACCATGTTTGCCATAGCTAATTCTTTACGTTGGGTGTCTCCAGCAGAGCTCATGCAAAGCATGAGTCCAGATAACATCATAGCATAGGCTTGGTTGGAGTAAACCAGGATTTTCTTGGTTCTGTTTCAAATCAAGCCTTTCCAGGAAGCCTTTCTGTCCCATCTCTACAAATACTGTACAGTGATGATAAAAGGCAAGTTCTGGTTTCGGGTTTAAAGCTGTCAAGTTAGCAACTGGCATTAAATACATAATTCCTGTTATGCCTGCGTTGTCGATAGACAAAAGTCTTCTGAAGGAGAAGACTCACAGAGCTGTGAACCCATGCCTGCAGAGGGTGCCTCGGAGATGCAAAGTTAGCAGGAGAAGCTGAAAACATGAGATGTCTTTTTCAGTTTGACCTCAGCCTCTAATAGAGTTTGGCAAGTCTGCCTGGCAGATAAATTGGTTCATATTAGAAAATGGGCTTGATTTATTATGAAATTGATTGCTGCCCTGTCCTGTGCTGAAGGCATTAGCGATAACAGCATAGGGTGCCTCAGCACTTAACTAATGGGCTTCCCCAGCCTATGCACTGCTGCTGGGCAGTTATGGGCAACCAAAGCCAGCTCCTGAACCATGCACCTTTGTTGGTGCAGACACAGAGTCCTCCCCAGGCAGAGTGCTTCCAGGAGCTGGGCTTTTTGAATGGGCTGATGGGAGCATACAGCCATGCCCTGCTCTGTCGCCTGCAT
The DNA here is from genome assembly GCF_987193195.1 of Phasianus colchicus. Taxonomy (NCBI): domain Eukaryota; kingdom Metazoa; phylum Chordata; class Aves; order Galliformes; family Phasianidae; genus Phasianus; species Phasianus colchicus. The sequence continues at coordinate 23,533,062 of NC_143445.1, read as the reverse complement.
GCAGAGGGACTGGAGATGCCTCTTGAGCATCTCAGGCATGATTCATAATTATGTTGGCATTTTCCAGCATGTAAAGACTGCAGGAGAGGGGCTGGTGCAACCTTTAAAACGAGCACCTTGAAATATCAAAACATTTTTCTTCTGACTGTTTTCAGAAAATGGAGAGTGTTATAGGACATAGGGGAAAACATTCATCAGGCATCTTTCTTTTCCTTTTCTTTGGTGATACTGAAAAGTCTTTTACCCCTCACACCCTACCCCCCTAATAATAATAATAATAATAATAATAATAATAATAATAATAATAATAATAATCCATTGCCAAACATAAGGAGAAAGTTTCACTACTTTTTGCAAACAAAACGATATTTGCTCACAAAGACCACAATCTGCAATGTAGTTCTCTCAAATCCCTTGACAAAGCAGGGAATAGCTCTCCATCTGGGCTCATTAAAATGAAAATGAAACCAAACATGGTTTTTTCACCGTGGTCACTTGGGCCCTGTAGATTGTTGGGGTGTGTTTCTTTAAGGAAACTTTAATCTACTGTTTATGATACGTATACAGTTGTAATAAACACACACAAAACAGAGTATGCTCAGTGTCTAACGCCAACCTCTATGTTAAAGCTTTTCTCCTTGGACGCTCATTCTGGGGCCTACCCTAAAAAGCAAAGAATTTTCCCTATTTACTCTCTGTAGTGGTTGTGAGGAGCCATCCTACAGCTGTGCTTAGAAATCACTGAATTGCAGACATTGAAGCATTTAGTGGTTGGTTTAAGTAATATTTTTTGGTATTTCTGAAGAAAAAGGGTTTTCAGTGATTGAAGTGTGCCTTCAGATATTTTCCAAATGAAAAATTTCACTATGAAAGAACTGTATGGCTTGAAAGGAAAACTCATTACAACAGAGCTTGCAATTGGACAGAACAGAAAATAAACTGTTCAAAATAACTGAAAACAAATTGATTTGGGTGATGAAAGAAGGTTTAATTCTTAGAAACGTTTTGCAACTACTGCCTGCCAGGCAATCACATTTTTGCTCTCTTTTGGACACAACTACTTTTTGCAGTTGGCTCCTGCACCATCCCAAATCCTCTTATGCCAGCACCATCCGTGTCCTCCTGCCATCCCCACCCCTAGCCCTAGTCTGGTGTTTGCTACTGCTGCTGAACCCTAGATGTGCTCACCAAGGTGTATTCTTCTCCAGTGAGGATGTTCTTGAGCTGACGAAAGTCCTGTAGCACCCACATTCTGTTGTATGTAATAAGCAGCCCCAAGGAGGATTCATCACAGATGGGCAAAATAGGTTTCAGGTTGGACATTTGGAAAAATTTATTCTCAGAAAGAGTGATAAAGCATTGGCACAGGCTGCCAGGGAGTGATGGAGTCACCGTCCCTGGAGGTGTTCAAGAACTGTGGAGATGTGGAACAGAGGGACATGGTCAGTGAGTGTGGTGGGGGTGCACTGGCATTTGGACTAGATGGTCTTAGAGGTCTCTTGTAACCTTAATGATTCTATGAAAATACTGTTTTCCTATTATACCACCTCCAGTGGCACCAAGGAAATAATGACAGAGATGGCTAGGAGATCCATATATTTTCCTGCTTAATTTTTATAGGTTGGTCTGAGAAACAGTTCTGAATATTGTGCATAATTGTGCAACATATCCCTTTTTCTGCCTTGTGCTTTTATCATTAACACATCCGATTAGCAAAAGCTCAGAGTCTGAGATGTTCCTTTGATTTAAGGGGTTATAAATTTTGGATGCAATGTCATAGAGTGAATTTTACAACACAGCTGAGCTGTGGGCTAATTAAAAGACTACCCTAGTACTCTTCTCACCCAATACATCTCAGATTTGTGACAGCCTTCAAGAAAACTTATGAATTATGCCGCGTGCACCATATGCAATCTATTGATCTCTCTGAGTGTACATATGCTCAGTGTGTGTGTGTGCATGTGTGTGCTAAAGCCCATCTTTGTGGTGGTTTCTTCACTATTATGTGTGTAGATGAAGGTTTCTTATATCAGTGATTTTGTAGCAGGGCAGATCACAGTTGTATGGCTTCATTTCCAGAGTTACTACTGCTCTTTGACTTCAAACATTTTAGATGCCAGAATTGGACATCGTGCCTCAGAGGAAGAGAGTTCACCTACTTACCTTGCCCCAGGGAACTGAGGTGGGATTTATCTCTCTTTGTTGTTGCTTAGGTGCTGGTCCAGGTACCTGACAACATCTTTTCCTAAGGAAATGTCTGTAAAGGAGAAACTTTGAGCCATTAGCAGAGAGAAAACAAAGTGAGGAAAAGGACAACATATGTTTGAGAAACAAGATCTGGGGTGAACAGGAGAATGTGGGAAGTGATACCAGGCTTTGGCTAGTGAAACCCAAGGATGAAAACTTGTGTTTACAAGGACCTGTTTTCCGTCTTTATCCGTCATTCTTATTCTGTCAGCAGTGAATTTGGCAATAGATCAACAGGGAAACAGAGGGACAGTTTTCTCCCTACCTGTGATTCACATCAAGATAGATGAGTGAAGTTTAGATGAAAGGGAGTTTCTGGCTGAGAGTGTTCATGTAAAAAGTATTATTCAGTATGGTGCTTTTGTGAGCTCCCAGGCTAATAAAGGAGAATTGTGTAAGCCTCAGCAGAAATGTATCACTGGGTCTTTGTTTTGATGAAAAAAAGCTGGAAACTTACACTTAGCTTTCCAACTTATTGTAATTATCTGGTGGTATTGAATATAGTGTTAGGGTTATCTGATGGGTAAGGTATGAGCAAGGATCGGGTTTAGTCCATAAATTAAAGCTGCAGAGTGTCAGCTCTAATTTACATGCATACAGTTTAAAAATTGTCCTGATGCAACTGCAGAGCTCCCTGGGACTGACACAGATAGGCAGCATATGGAGCCTGTGCAGCCGAGCGGAGACACGCGGCACTTGGCACTGCTGCTCTGCATTATGCAAATATCTGGGTTATGCAAGAAGGAAACAAGGGCAGAATAAATGTAGGGGATCTGGTCTCTCTTTAGGCACACGCAGAGGCCTTGGTGGCATTAATGAAATGTTCAGATGTGTGGGAAGGAAGGCAGGCTGCTCAGCTCTGATTTCAGACCTACAAGTGTGCAATACCTTTTGCTGCAGGAGCGGTGCTTACTGCTGTGAGCGTGTGAGGCTTTGCACAGCAGGGGCAGCCTGCAGCCTGCACAGTGAGACACACTGTTCCATGTTCTCCCATACCACAATGCAAACCCAAATACGAAAACCAACATTTTCCATAAGCGGGAAATTAGTGTACCCTGTAAAGCTTTATTATCTCTGGAGACAAGCTGTTCCTTCTGCTGCTGAGGTATTGGACAGGGAGGAGGCAGGAGGAAAAGTGGGAGATGATAGCTCTCATAGTTATGTCGTGTATCCCACAAGGATACTGCTGGACTGCCTAAACAAAGCGCAGAGAGTACTCACCCTCATCCTCTTCTCATTGGTAGAGCTGCTCTGCTGCTCCCCTACTAAATGCTTTTCCCAATGGTTTTCCATAGGATTCCAAAAGGAATTTGCTGAGAGACTCAGTAAAGGCGTTCATTTTACTGGAGCAGCAACAGAGCAGACCTGAAATCCCACCCCGCTCCACTGCTGTGGTTTGACTTTCACCGTGACTGTTGTGAAGGTGCCTGCCCATTTGCAGGCATTTGCAGTGGGCTTATTTTAGTATATCTTGGCATTCAAGAGGTGTCTACCTGATAAAACTTCTAAATAGCTAATTACAACTAGTTCTAGCTTCTACAGAGCCTAACGTAAACATATGGCTGCATAGCATAACACGCTTTCTCCAGGCTAGTAACATGGTCACTGCTGCAAAGAAACAATGGAAGACAAAGTCTCTGGTTAATGCTTTAATCTCCAGGGATCCCATACTCAAAGATGAATTCATGCCAAAAGAAATTTAAAAAAACCCACATCATTATCCTTTCCAAAAATGGCAACGCCAGATTTTCTTATCACCTCTGCTATCTTGGGAAAGCAGTGCTTTCAGAAATGAATTCTTTTTGTTGAGTCCTTGAAATTCAGCGCCAGTCATTTTGGATTTGAAATCTCTTTATAAAGGTTTAGAGATGGAAATTTCAATCCGCAGACCCCAGAGGAGGTGCAGAAGGAGTATTTTATTGTATTCATTCAGAAAGCAGCCATACTCTCCTGTCCATCAAAATCAGGGAATGCTGTTGTCTAGTATTTAAATTCAGTACACTAAGCAAAAGCTGTAAACAGTATTTGCAAGACTTCCAACATCTTTCCATAGCGAATTCTTTATGGCACAAATCTTTTCTCTCAGAATTTACATTTCATACCTATTTTCCTGAATCTTCAAAGTCAGAGGACCAAATCCTTTAGCAATACTACAGTGGAAGCTACTGACTCAGGAATAGCCAGCGTGGGAGATCTGGCTTAACTTCTTGGCTTGATGTAACATTTCACAGATCTTTTTTAGGTATTTCCCATTGTCATGGCAACTCTGATCAAAAACCCTCCCATGAATAGCCCTGTCGATTGCAATCTGAGCTCCTGGCTGACTACAGCCCGCAGTTTTGCTCCAGTGTGATTTCACAAGCTCCTCTTGCCTGACCTTTCATCTCCTCTCTTTCCCCAGCTCCCTTATTGCTCAAGCTAGAAATATTTCTTTTGTTTTGCAAGAAAGCTTTAAAAATCTTTATAAGTGATAACTAACAGCCAGATCTTGCAGCTGACTTCAAGAGAGAGCTGCCCTCTGAGAGATTACAGGCTGTAATAAGCTCTTCTCCTGCACAACAGAGCGCAATAAATTCTTACAACCACTGACTCTCGCAGTCCCTTGATCCTTGTGCCTCCCTAAAACCACCCTGAAAGCAGAGGAATGGGCTGAGCTCTTCAGAAGAGTGGGCTCAGGAAAAGGGGACCCAGTAGCAACAAAAAATCCCAAGTCCTGATATCCCTGCAGTGCCAGTGCTGCTGGTACCCATGGCAGCTAAGAGGGACCCTAAGTGTCACATTTTGGTTTTCTTTGTGCCCAGTGGCTGTGGTGGGGCAGAAGAGACACGTGCAGGGGGCAGTTCCCTTCCTCTGTCGGCCTCATCCTGGCCAAACCCAGGTGTCTCTTGCTTCTGAAGGGAGGGCAGGGGTGAGTGTTCTGACCACACTTTCCTTCCGAGCATTTGCATGCTCAGCTCTGGGGTAGCAGGGTGGAGAATCCATATTCATCAACGCTGCTAGATCTGGCTTTTTCTATCTGATTTTTTAAGCTATTGGAACAGGCACACGGGAAATTGCAGCACTATGGAAATCAATAAGAGCTTTGCCCTTGGCCTTCTACAGGGCCAGGATTTCACCAGCCGTCTCAAAGGTATCGTGCTTACCAGCAGCTGAAATAGCTTAGTGAAAATAATATACATTTTGCATAGACATCTCCAGTCAGTATTGTTATCGCCAGGGAAAATAAGGCAGGGCGAGGTGAAAACTCGTGCTCAAGGTCAGCCCAACACAACCCAGGGAACAGAAGAGAGGTCTATGGAGTTTCCCCTCCCACACAGGAACCAGTGCTACCATTAATTATTTTAAGCACTTGTGAAAAGAGGTAGGAAGGAAGGGGGAACAGAAATTGCAGATTCCTCCCTTATATACACATCTATATTATAAAAGTGCTATATATGTACACGTTGTGGTGTCTTATCTTGTGTCTTCAACCCTGCTCTAAATAAAAAACTCACAGACTTGTTGGTTTTCATCAGGCAAAATTATTATTCGGCTTTAGAAAGAACATCTTGCCAAGTGTTGCAGTTCAAAAATAAGGAAAACAGCTCTGCCAAAATGCAGCAAATGTGATTACACAAAGCCAAGAAGACCATAATTAGATCATTACCATGGAAACAACCTAATTACATGTGTAATGCAGCAAGGTCTGAGTTGCGTATCCGAATGTGTTTTGCTATTGTCTAGCAGGGCCGTAGCACTGTCGTTGCCTTGTGTTTTTAAGCCACCTTGATCACTTTGGTTGGGTTTTCTTGGAATGAGTCCCCCCTCCCCATTTCAGAAAGAATTAAGCTGTGCATGAAATGACTCCGCAGGGTTGCCTGAGGCTTGGCCCCATATGCAGGAAAGGGATCCTGCCTTGAGAAATGCTTTTATTGCACTGTGACATAGAGTTCCCCAAATGACTGCCTGCAGTCCCTCTGCCATGTCCAGGAATTGCATTTTGTCCAAGTGCAAGCCTGGAGAAGAAAGCTGAGTTTGCCAGGGACTTAATGAAGGTTGCCACCCTCTTCTGCCTCATGTTGACTTCTCTTTAGCAGAAGTCATTCACTATCAGGACAGTGCTAATTGGGGATGGCCAGGGTCCCCATGTGGGGATGTGCAGTAGAGCTGGGTTACACTGCTGGAAACAGAAGCACTTCCAAAGGACAGAGACACAATTCTCACTTTCAAGCAGGGAAAATAAGGCACGGTGAAATGTTAATCAGCTTGGAGGATGCAGGCAGAGCTGTAAATAAATAATTTCAGGGAATGAAAATGCCAGGATGGTACATACATACACGGCTGCACACCTTGCAGCATGGAATTGGGCACTCAGGGAGAGACAGGGGAGTCATTGATGAACTTCTGCTGTTATCTCCACAGGCCCACAGCCCACTGCTGCTGAGTCATGAGATTGTAGTAAATATGACCCATAGGGTATGTACATGAAATCATGGTAAACACTGCTGTCCTCTTTGATTTCTGTGCCCGTTCTGTGGTGATGGGCTATACCTCACCCAGCAGGAAGGGCAGGGGACGGCTCATTAGCTAAGGGGTACAGTAATAAGGCAAAAGCTGACGGGACTGTCTGGCAAGCACGCTGCTCCTGCTAATTAATGAGGAGAGATGGTCGCTGGGCCAACTGCAGATGTTGCTGCAAATTATGTCGTTGCGATCCCTGCCAGAGAGCTCTCTCTGCAGCTAGCACATCTCCAGGTGTTCTTGCCACAACAATAGTCCCCGCTGTTCGTTTTGTCTCCTTCCAGGGAAAATAAAACGCTTCCTTTTGGTGGGCAGAAATGCTGATACAGAAGAGTTTTTCAAGCCCAGACTCCACTCCTTTAATTTCTCCTCCTCTTGTATCGGTCCCATTTTCTTTCTCTGATTTTTCCTCAAACTCTCATTTTCCATTCAAATTGCTTTCCAAACCACAGAATAAGGCTAAAGAGAAGCACCTCAAGCGACGCTGATTTCCTGCTTGGTTTCTGAGCCATGAACATGCAGAAGACATCTCAAGAGAGCTGCCAAGCCCTCTTCCCATCCCAAATCCCTCTGTCCTGCAATGGGGCACTGTCCCAAACACCGCAGGCAGTGGCACAGACCCATGTGGCACTGATGGTTCTCTCCAGTTCCACGCAGGTTATTTTTCTCTCACGCATCTACTGTGCAAATTCATGCAAGCTCACTGGATAGATCCAGATTTTCAACTTTTGTGCAATGTCAGCAGAAGAAAAGGAAGAAAAATCCCAACCCCCTGCTCTCCAGTTTTGCTCTGTATGCAAAACCTGTCTGCGCAGCGCTGCCGAGCGCCGCTGCCCTACTTCTATCCTTCACATAGCTCAACTAAAAATACACCCGGATTGCAAGGGAGGCCCTGCTGTGACCTGTCTGAGCATGCAGGCATTGCTGCAGCCTGCCCAAGCGTGGCCGTGCCCATGCTCTGCTGGGCTCCTGGGGCAATGTGTACCTGCCCATGGTGCTAACAGGGTGAGAAAATGCCCACGATCTTTTGAAAATCAATAGCTCTTCCCCCCATTGGGTCAGTTGAAATGTCCTGGTGTGGGTTTGCAAGAACAGCATTGGAGAAAGATCTGAGAAAATTTAAGAACTGTGTGCTTCTATGGTGACTATTAATGCTATTTCCAACAATGTTAATGCTGGATACAGGGGGCAGATTTAGGCAGTAGCACCTGGGGTTTTCCTACAGCTATGGAAATAGGTGACCGCCTCCAAACGGCATGAAATCTGGAGCCCCTGCAAGCCCTGTGCCACCAGGGTTGTATCCGGACCCCAGTGCTGCTCCTCCAGGACTGAGCTGTGCCAGGTGCTGTGTAAAACATGAACAAAAGTCAATCTCCGCCTTCAAGAGCTTCCAAATTAAGGATTTTCAATTTGATTGCAAAGAGGACTCCATAGTTCCAAAATTGTTCCCAGTGGCTCCTATGGGTTGGGTGTGAGATGACATGAAAAATGGAGAAGTCCATTTAAGACCGTGGCTGAAACTCTTAGTGCTAGACATTGCATGCATTTTTATGTGCTTAAATAGAAAAGAAACTACCACGCATATTTTGTTTAATTTGTGTGGTCCTGAGAAAGCATGATAAATAAAGTCTAGCAGAACCCAATTTTAAAAGCAGGAGAAGCTAATAGAGATGATTTGTGTTGAAGATAGGGTCTATAAATTCTTCCACTCTGGAAAAAGTGACGAAACGTTACCAGCTGGCTTCTCACGTTACCCTGCACTGCATTCTTCACAACCACACGTCCTGCTACAAGACTTCAGCCTGACGCTCACTTCAGCTTGCTTCTTCTTAACTTGCTTTTGCATAAGAAGGGAATTATCTGATGAGATGTATGGATTACTTGCAAATGAGGATGTACATATGCAGGACTAATTTATGTGGTGAAATGCCATTCCTGCTGCAAGTCAGTTCTTTGCACCTGCAGGTGCACTGACAGCGCAGGCTCTTTGCATGGAGCCATTCCCTGCTCAGGACCAGCATTTGCTGTGGCTGGGAGCTGACCCCAAATGGTCCCATACATCTCAGGTGTGGGTGGGCTGCTGGTTCCATAACTGTGCGGCTGCTCTCTGCCTGGTGCCACCTCCTCCTTCCTCCAGCAGGCTGTCTGCAAGGCACAGACAGATATTATTCCCAAAGCCTCTGACAGTTCCTTGTTTAAGAGTGGAATGGGGCTCTGAAGAAAAGCCTGATGTATGGCTGTGCTTCCGGGGGCACCCCATGTTGCAGAAACCCCATTCCCTGCCCATTCCCTGGCAGCCTCAATGATGAATAAAGTGCTAGCAAGAGCCATAAAGGTATATGCATTTAATTAAGGCTTCAGAGAGCTATTGCATTTTTTCCTATTAAATATTAATTTCCTTTTTAAAACAGCTATTTTGACAGCACAACTGGTCCTCTAATGCCATCCAATTAATTAAAAATTTCGTACAAATACATATTAACAGCCTGCTGTGATTGCTGAGAACATTTCAGTGGTATTTCAGCGTACTGAACCAAATCCGAACCATGCCAGACCATACAGCCCCTGGAAGGGCTCACCCAGCGGTGAGGTCTGGCTCCCTGACCTCAGTATCCTGACAGTGCTCCAGACAAGATTTCACCCCAGGAATTGGGACACGGCAGGGAAATGGCTGTGTCTGTCCCCTAATACAGGATGGGAAGGAGCAGGAACGAGCTTTGTGAGGCCACTGGTGACAAACGCAATCTTATCCATCGCAGTTGGCAATTGCTGACATCCTTATTAGCGGCACTGTGTTTATCTGCTGAGCTGTCCTTTCTCACCTGTCTTGTTGATTCTTGTGATGTGTTGTTTTATTGGAGACGTTAACAGGAGCTCTGTGACACCCAGAGTCAGTGCGAGGACAGAGCTGGTGGCTGGGGACGTGGCCAGAACTTATGCCAGGTCTCCATCACTAGGTCCGTGTTGCATGTAGGGTGTTCCCATCTTCTGATGGCCCCAAGGATGTGTTGAGCACTGGGGGAAAGGCAGGGGGAAGGAAGGAGAAGTGGGGTTTTAGCCACAGGAGATGGATGCATCAGTAGGATATGCTTTCCTTCACGAATTACCTCAGTCGTTTCCATTTCCAGGACGAGTTCCCAGCACTTACGCATTACCCTTCGCCTTGTCTAATGTGGTTCACATTGATTTTTCCCCTTGCTCTCTGCTGACTGTACAGTCTGGAAAACCAGAGACCTTAAAGTCAAGGTCAAGTTTTTATTCCTTCAGTAAACAAGCTGGGGAGAAGGAGTGAGGGAGCGAGCACTTAGAGCAAATATACATTCAGAAAGCTGTGAAACAAATAAATTCCTTTAAAAAAATTCTCAGAGGAAGAAAGTATACAAAAGATGTATCCTTTCAGTTTGCAAATTCTGCATTAAATAAAATCCCTACTCTTGTGGGATAAATGTTAAGAGGAGACCACTTTGTGTGTGACTGAAACAAAGGCATGCTGCAATGTTTAATGTCAAACACAACATTAAATGCTGCGTAGCCAGGGAACAGAGAAGCATTGAAAATTTTATTCGTTTTTCTGGCCAAGGAGCTTAAATTTTGTCCAGGCACTGAATGCTTTTATTTCTCACCGTCATTTAGAACCACAGAATCATTAAGGTTAGGATAGACCTCTAAGATCACCAAGTCCAACCATCAACCCATCCCCACCGTGCTCAAAGACCACGTCCCTCAGTGCCACATCTCCGCAGTTCTTGAACACCTCCAGGGACAGTGACACCACACCTCCTTGGGCAGTCTGTTCCAGTGCCTGACCACTTTTTCTGAGAAGATTTTTTTCCTGATATTCAACCTATCAAAATATCCAACCAATATCTAAGCATTGATCCCACTACATCATATTCTCACTGTTGTTTTTACCAACTGATGACTCCATATATTATGTTTGGCCATTTGTAATTAGAAACAAAATTAAGGAGAAAAAGCCTGGCTGCTTATCTATAATTCATGGATTCTCTTGAGTCTGTGCACTTGGCTGGAAATGTGGTAAGAAATTAGTTTGGCTAAAAATTTTGGATGCTTCTAGCTTCACGCTGAACTGGAAGACAAGGAGCTCAAGTGTTTTGGGGCTTCTGCTTTGGGATTCTTCCAGGCAGGGAAATGGGTCAGCATGCAAACAATGCTGGAGCTAGGTGGAGATGCAGAAGCTGGTTCTTTGGACCAAACCTGGTATCTGCAGGTACTGACAGGGGCAGCTCCATGGGTGCTGGTATCCACAGCCTTCTGAGCATTGGCCTTTTCTCTCCTTGGCAAAGCTCCTTTCAAAACCCAAAGTCTGATGATTTGTGCTTTTTCTGTTATTTTTCATCAATTTGTTAATATGTGTGCAGTAATAACTGCGACCTGATGTCTTCACTCTTCGAGAGCAGTTTGGAAGCAGAACGCTCCAGTTGGAGGCAGCACCACAGTTTGGGAACAAAACAAATTACCTTAGGCAGTTTGGTTCACCTGTTTTTAATGCTAATATAATTAAATGAGAGAAATTCTACAGGGAGACGTAATGCCTTTTATTATAACAAACTGATATTTGTTGAGAAAAAGCAGGTGCATTTTCAGGCACACAAGCTCTTTTTCAGTTTTATTTGCCAAAAAGCCTATCAGTGCATCATTTGGTGCAACCAATGGTATTGCTTCTCTGTATAAATCTTGCCTCAGTCATATCCTTCGACCGTAACAGCTACAATAACACTGCTAATATAATTAAAAGCAGTTGAGGATGACTGAATGCCATTTCAGGGCAGAAGTGGCCAAGAATAGCAGGGTGGGGCTGTGCTGCAGACACACAGATAGTTGTGGTTTTTCCCTTATCTTCACTCTGTAATTCTGAATTGACCTATACTGGTATTAATGGAAGTCATGGGGTTGCCATTGGCGCAGACTTTGGGTTTTGCATACATATTCAAAACACTCTTCTCACCTTGTGAAATGTATCTCTAATGCAGAGGATAAAAGTAGGTCATCCATTTTCTCCAGCACCCTGCTATCTCAGTAACATTAACGGAAGGGAACAGTGTGTGCAGATTTTAGCCAGCATCACCGTCACTGTATTCCATCAAATTATGACCTTTTAGTTCCACCGTTGGAGTGATTCCCAGGGAAAAAAATAAAAATAAAATAAAAACAAAAAGCAATAATCTAAATGATGCACAGATAAGAGAGAGAAAAAAAAAATAAAAGAGAAAGAAAAAAATAAAACCTCCCAAGGTGGAAAATGTATTGACAATAAGCCAGCTCAGCTTTCCCTGATGGAGAATGCAATGTTGTTTATTTTCATATGATATTTTTAAAGCTAATTTTCCCAAGGCATCTCACAACCAACTTCACATGCAGATACAAATAGAAACAATTTGTACACTGCAGTAATTCTTACGAGTAGCAAATCAAGACTTGTAAGAAGGGAGTCAAGACAGGAAAGATAAGAAGTAGAGAATGATTAAACGAGGTAATTCGGGAAATTTAGATATTAGAATTTGTTCTCTGGGTGAGAGCAAAACATGCCATCAAAGAGAAGAAGATTAAGGAGTTTTTACATATAGGATTAGGCAGAGTGTGCAAAAAAAAAAAGAAATATCTACCAGTGATTGGAAGCGGTTGCTGCAGGTGTTGCATGCAGAGCTTTAGTTTCTTCTTTCTTTTTTTAATTGGGTTTCCAGGCCTTCACTGTTCAGTCCCCAGACAGAATTGCAAGCTCCCTTGGTCTGAGAGATAGTATGCTGCTGACATGCTCTGAAATGCTCCAAAACTCTCTAAATAAGCACTGCCAATATTTATTTCTAAACATCAGAGAAGCAGGGGAATAGAGTAGCACGTTGACTGGTTGCATTCAGAAACATTTGTGCAGCTCTAACACTTGTCTGCTGCACCCTTCTGGGATGGAGCCACAGAGGTACAGCCACTGCCAGAAGTGCAGGCAGAGCACTTGGAGGGGGAATTCCAAAACTTGATGTAATTTGGAAGGAAAGCCACTTAAAAGATAAGACAGAAATGTTGTGTTTCAGACTGCGTGCTGCCCCATAGCTGTAACTCCCCCAGGAACCTCATGTGTCTGCTGCTTCTAGGTAACAATCTGGTAAAAGCACCGTGTTTAAAACTTTGCAGTGTCTTTGAGTTAGCCACGTTGTAGTCATTACCTACTAAAAGACACTGCGTGCCCTAAAAGTGATGTTATATGACTGGTCGTGTGCACGTGGGTGGGGGTTTAAGGTTACTGTGTGCATGCTGAGATGCTGCAAACCAGGGGCAATTCCGCTCCCTTTTAAAACATTTAATGTTAAGGCAGATTTGCCTGGTGCCAAAATCCTTAAAACAAAATCTAAAGAGTTTAGAAATAGCCATCATTATTAACGCAGGCGCCACAAGCACATCAGCACTGGCAGATCTGATGACAGATGTGTGTTGTCTGTTCATAAAGCCCCAACTGTGTTAAAAAACAAACAAACAAAAACTGGTGGCTTTTTTTTCCAGGTTTTTGTCCTCTCCCAGCACTGCAGAGAAATTGGGTACTGCTTGTTTGCTAACATAGCATAGCAGTGAGGGGTCACTCCTGGATGCTGCCCATTGCTTACTGCTGTGACTGCAGCAGAAAACTTACACTCCCTCTTTTCCCAGGGTACATAATCCAGTAGAATATTATTATAATATATATATTTTTTCTTTTTTAATCTATGATGGATATATTTGTGTTTCACATGAAAGAGGCCGGGATTTAATAATGCAGACAGGGCCTCATTATGGGAATGAAATCTCTGCCTATATTTGGCTGCACAAATTTAATTTTTGTCAACCTTAAACTGGCAGGAAAGCTGAGTGCACTGAGCAGCAGTGACTGGCAGGGCTGGCTGCACCAGAGACCGTAGTACGATTGCCCTGGGCTGAGACTAATAATAGAGCTGGAAATGGCTTTTGAATTGGGTTGTCCTGGAGAAGGACTTTGTAGAGCAGCCGTGCGTGCCCTGAGTCTCTGCAGAGGTGGCACTGCTCCAGCTGCCCAGGGTGGTTAGGGGAGGGGGCTGGGATGAAAAGGGCATGGGCTGAAATAGCTGCTGAAGGCATGAGTGAATGAAACAGAAGACACTGCTAACCACAACTCTGGGCAGAACGCTGAGATAAGCATTGATTTCGGGCTCACTGGTCTAACTGCAGAGCCTAGGAATAGGCGGCTGAAGGTTCCTGTGTCACACAGGGCATGAGAACAACTCCTAGGAAACAAATGGTTCTTAGAAATTTCTCACAATCCAGAATCTCACAGCAAACTCCCGAAGGGATGCAGAGATCAAGGAAAAAAAATGCTGGGTGTTCCTCTGTGGTGGGGGGGCTGTAGGAACCACCACAAGGCAGTGGCTGGTGTCCAGCTGGACCTTGGGCAGAAGGACTTTTAATCAAATTAGATGAGGAAGCCAAGATCCAAAAAACATTCTGATTGAAGATCAGGAGTGTCAAAGCTACTGATGAAGAATCGGCTGAAATCTTGCCCCTGCTCTGTTCAACATGACATTTTTCCATGGGTGCTCAGGTAGCAGGGATGTGAGCAGTGCAGACGGCTCGCAGCCCTTTGTCACACACCTGTGAAATGTCCTTGGGTTTGTTAAACACCAAAACCCATCTGATCAGACATTTCCTATGTGTGAGGATAGCCCCAAGGATCCAGATGGCTTCTCTGGGAGCTGTGCCCTTAGTAGAGCTCCCAGCATGAGTTCCTTTGGCTCTCATGGTCCTCAGGGCATTGAGCACAGGGAGGTGTCTGATGGCTACAGGGGGTCCTTGCTCTGGGACGAGCGCTGCTGGTGGGATGCTAAGCCAAAATACGGGCAACTCAATGGAGAGCACTGGGGGCAGGCAGCAAGCTGTCCATGAGCAGAGCCAGCCCCGTGGTGCTATTTTAAGAGCTGAAACTCACAGGTGGGAAGGGAAGCAAAAGGCAGATTAAGTTGCCATTGGAAAGCAGTGTGGCTGCATGGCTGAGCTTTATCATGCTTTTCAGGTAGTGAGCAATAGGACACGACAAATTCTGCTTTGTTCTGCTGCTCCCTTGCCGCATGATCAGGAGATAAACGCCAGCGAGGGCTCATTTTGCTGGCAGAGCGCAGAGCTGTTCATTAACTTGTGCTGTTAAATAACAGCCTGATAAGGGCAGAACCTGGCGGGGACGAGCCCAGGTGCAGTCAGGCATGGGGGGAGGCTGTGGGGCACATCTGTATCCTGTGCCAAGGCCACCAGGTCATCCATGCCTGCACGTCCCCATGTGCCACTGCTGTGCAAGATGGGGAGAGGTCTGTCCCAGCAGCCCCCATCTGCACGGAGATGAGGATGTTGAGTAATAGAAGGGATGCATCTCCGTGTGGAAGTGACACTTTTCTTTAGCAGCAGGAGATGCTACGTGGATGCTAACAGCGAAGGAGAGAGATGGATATGGATTGTTCAATTTGGTTGTCAAGTCCAAACAAGCAACCAACCGAAATAATGGAGAGAATGAGTAAAACTAAGCATTTTCCTTAACAGGAAAATAAATGCTCTTTGTTCTGTTATATAATGTTGGTTTAAAAAAAAAAAACTTTTCTAAAATATAGGTCAATTTTTAAACAACAAAGCTTGTTTCAAAACAAAAAGTCAAAATATTTTGTTTTGATGCTGTTGAAACAAAATGTCTCCACTCCTCCAAACCATTTCTTTTGACATGTTCAAATGAAACATTTGTACACTTTCTAATTTTTTTCACAAATACTGTTGGTTCCTGCATTTTTCAGTGAACTCATCCATTTGAAAAATGTCACTCAGCTCTAAAAATTACCATACATATAGAGCTACCTCTGTTACCACATTATGTCTCGTGTAAGCGTGCCAAATTCAAATTCTTCACAAGGGAGCTGGTGAGGCTTCAAGGCTGACCGATAAAGCCTGGGAAGGTGTGTTGCCAATTAAAAGGGTCGAAGTGTTGATAAACTTCCCTTTGACCCACACCAAATGGGTCAATGCCAGCAAGGCTGCCAGGTGCTGCTGTGCTCGCTGTGACCCCAGTGCTCCAGCACAGCACTGTTGTGTTCTTTGGAGCTGCTGTCAGCACGCACCCCAGTTTCATGAGTTCACACTGACTTAAAAATAAATCCCTTCTTTGTCGTTAATTTGGGGCTGTAAAGTCCACAAAGCCCCACATACACCCAGTTAGTCAGCAGGTTTGTGGATATTTTGAGATGCTGGAGGTCAGAAGGCAGTTTGTTGGCATTATCTTGATTATGTTATGGAAATCATTATTCAAAAATAGTCTCAAAAATACAAGGTTATCAATGCTTGGAACCACTGGAAAACTACCAAACTAAACTCACATGAGGGCAGTTACTGTATAATGGGCAGATGCTTTTAACTATCCTTTATGTCTTGGAGCCTACTTACATCCAGGAACAGTACTATAGGTGAGAGGTTAGAATAAAAATAACTGCCTGAAAACAGGATGCTGAATTTTAGTTTTCATATTCAGGTCTGTTGACTGCACATGTGAACTTAGGGTCCTTTAAAGAAACAAATCACACGTGGCAGCAATCGGCAGGGGACGCTGGTGCCGCAGGGCAGCTGATGAGCTTGGCATCTGCAGTGATTTTTTGGGGACCCCTTTCCTGAGGGCTTTGTCTCAGTTGTCCCTAGCAGCTGGGGATCCCTGAGCACACTGTGCTGTGTGTTTGATGGCAGTGGATAAGCAAAGGATCCCCCAACACTCCTGATCCTCCAGCATACACACATACATTTATACACTTCTTCCCCACTCGCTGTGCTCCACTGCAGTGATTTATGTGTTGTCTGTCATCTGGAGCACCAGGGACACAAGAGAATGAAGAGCAATAAACAAATAACAATCAGCAGACATAAAATAGGAATGAGTCCACAATTGTGCCCCTGAAAGGGCTTTGAGGGCTCTCAGGTCTCTGGGGAAAGCGGGGACTCTGCAAAGCAGTTACATCCTGCAGAGGACTGGTCTGGTGCTACAAGCTTTGGGGATGCAGGACAGGTTGCATTTCTGCAGGGATGCCAAAGCAGCACAAAAGGTGACAGGAGCTTGGGTTGTGTTACGGTACACCATCAAACCCAGGCCCTGTGGGGCTGGCATGAAGAAGCCTGGTGCCACATCCCTGTGTGGCTCTGACAGAGTGGGCCCCTTTCAGAGGTTAGTGCCTGGTAAATTATTCCCTCCATTTGTTATTCGTGATGAATAATGAATTATTCTCATAACATTTACTGTGCTGTTCATTTATTATACAGGATGGGGATATGTTTAGAAGCTAATTATTGCTAGGAAGGCTCTACCCTTGCAAAATACATGATTTCTGCATATTTGTTTATCAGTGCTTTCAGGGGGGCTGTTTACTGTGTTAGCATGTTTCTTCTGCACCCCGGACAATGCCTAGCCCAGGGTGATGCTGGAGATGCTGCACAACCAGGGGCTGGCAGCCCCCAGCCCACCAAGGACACGCTTTCTTACCTTAGAAGCATTACATTAGGAGACTTGTGGTGAGTAATGGCCTTAAGCGTGGTCTACCAGCAGCTGTAAATAATCAGAGGGAGTTATAAAAACTTGCTGTGCCGTGCTGCTGCTTACCAACAAATTTATCCAGGCAATTATTTTGAAAAATGTTTCTGAGGAGGCTTGAGTGCAGAGGACACAGCAGGAGGCTCCCAGGGCCCTGCTAAGAGGGGCTGCACCATGAGAGCTGCTGTGTGCACCGCTCTCATTTTGCTCCCTGCATGGAGGGGAGCTCTGGGGGGCCTCCTGGGTTTCTCATGAGGTGCAGAGCCATGGGACAGCCCCACAGCTGACCTTGTGGGACTAACGGGCACCTAGAGTGGAGGCTGAGCTCGTTCTGTGCTTTCTAATACCTCTTGTATTTACATGATGAGCTCAATATTTGTGTCCTCCTGTGGCCAGCTGACCTCTGGGTAGCCCTTACCACAGCTGAGCCAGTGAGAAGCTCACGGACCTATGGGGAGGGATAGTTCAGCTCCAGCTCCCTGAATAATTGATTATCGCTTGCTTTGACATAAACCCGATCTTCAGCAATACCCTTTTGGCTGTGCCCTGCCGTACCTTTGTGTTCCCCAGCAGAAATCTCTCTCCACCTACTGCCTTTGTAACCCGATAAGAGCACTATGAGCTGCCAGTAAATGATCTTTTATTTTATTCTTCATCCTTGTAGGGGTAAATTATTGTGTCAGCACAGAGACGATGCAGGTGACTAACCTCATAAAACGCAGTAAATGATTAATAAAATCTCAGATAACAACAGCTCATTGGGCAGCTCATAACTCGCCCCTCTAAGCAGCTGCATGCCTTTGGAGGGCATGGGGAGAGGTTTTCAGCTGGGGGCCACCAGCAAAACGCCAGCCCAGTGCCAGGTCAGGGCTGTGCTGAGAGGCACCCAGGGCTCGGTGCAGGAGCATGGCCACCACCCTGAGCAGCTTCAGCCCATGTCGGGGGGGCCATGGCACTGCTGGGGACTGGAATCCCACCCAGGCAGTGCTGGGAGGTGTCAGGCTGTGTGCTGGCCTGTACAGTGTGTGGTGATGAAGGGGGCTTTGCTAAGGTTGTAGCGAGATGGGGGCCGGCCTCTTCTGCCAGGTAACTAATGATAGGACAAGAGGGAATGGCCTCACATTGCACCAGGGAAGGCATAGGTTGGATACTAGGAACAATTTCTTCTCTGAAAGAGTGGTCGGGTGCTGGCACAGGCTGCCCAGGGAGGTGGTTGAGTCACTGCCCCTGGAGTGTTCAGTAAAAGGGTAGATGTGGCACCCAGGGATGTGGTTTAGTGGGCATGGTGGGGATAGGTTGACAGTTGGACTTGATCTTTGTTGTCTTTTCCAACCTTAGTGATTCTGTAATTCTATGATTTTATAATGAGTCTCAGAGTGTCTGCCCCCCCAAATACCCCATTTCTTTTTTTTAATACCATCCTCCATAAAGCATGGCAGACATACATGCAGAGATGCTCTTTGTGCACGCTGGATTTTGTAGAACCTGCAGAACCCAGTGCCACGTGCACTATCCTCAGCAGTGTCCCTGATGGCTTGGCACTGACCTGCACAGGCGTGCTGCTCCTGCTGCACACAAAGATGCCTTTCATACAGCGTCTGTTCCCTGATGGCGTCACCCACGATTGGAGCCTCAGATGCAGGGAAGTGAGCTGTACTCTTCCATTCGTCTGCCTTTATTAATATTCCAGCATTGGCCAAGCCCTTGTAGAGCTGTAATGAGAACATCCTCTTTCGCACTGTTTCCAGAATTTATGCACAAGCAATACATAAATATCAATTAATGAAGCAACTATGCAAAAATTAATTAAAACATGAAAGGATAGGAGCCTCCATTCAACTCCCTAAAAAGGAAAGATGTGTTCAGAAACCCCTCCCTCCTGCTCAGAAGAAAGCTCTCTATGCCAAGGGAAGGAAAACATTATTTTCTTTTAATTGCACAATATTTTTAAATTAATTTCCATAAACAGTGAATGGAGGAGGGATAATCACGGATTTTGTAAAGAAATCAGAGTGCAGGGCTGCAGTGCAGGCTCTGTGCAGCCCTGTGGGCAGCCGCAGCCCGGTCCCACTGCTCCACCACGTCTGTGACCACACAGCAATGCTGGTGACACTAAGCCTATAAATCTGCAACTACAGCTGCGAACACGTTAATTAGCCTAAATTAAATTTAAGAGCTACAGAAGAATACAACTGGAACTGAAATGCAGACGCGTGGAGAGATTCCACCTTTCACTGGGTGTTTCAGCCCCACTCTGCACATGGTTTTCCCACAGAAGATCACAGGTGGACGTCCCAGTGATTGTTAGTGCTTGTTTTGCCTGCAGCTTCAGGCAGAGATGCCAGTTCATGGACACTGCTTATCTTCTGCGTAATAGAACTATCAGCTCTAACACTCTGCACTTACAGCCTTTTATCTCAGGGGCCAAAAGGGCTGGGTGCTCATTAACAACACCCACTGTGACAGTGCCTCTATTTATTTACTTATTGGACGTTCAGAATATCATCTACTAACTGCAATGCGTAAAAATCACAATATTTTGCTTGTGCCTGGGGTTTTCTGCCTGCACAAACAGTGACTTCAAGTCCTCCTGTGAGCTGGGCAGCTCATTGCCTATATCAGTGTACATATTTGCACACATGGGTTCACCAGCTTGCCAGGCTCTGCTCCCACTCTCTCCCCAAGCAGGAACTGTTCCCACTCCTCTTTTACAACCTGCAGCAAATTGCCACTCATTAGCAAATAAAACTAAAGATAGTGCCACCGACACCTGTATGATGAGCCGTTCCTGCTCTGCACATTGGGCTGTTAGTACCAGAATGAGAGATAAAGGCTTTAAGTTGCAGCAGGGAAGGTTCAGGTTGGATGTTAGGAAAAATTCCTTCTCAGAAAGAATGTTGAGGCATTGGCACAGACTGCCAAGGGAGTGGTGGAGTCACCGTCCCTGGAGGTGTTCAAGAACCAGGAGATGTGGCACTGAGGGACATGGTTATAGGATGGTGGGGATGGGTTGGTGGTTGGACTAGGTGATCTGAGATGTCCTTTCCAACTTTTTTGCTTCTATGATTCTGTGATTCTGTTCATTCTGGCCTTGTGCTGAGCCCTCTGTCTGCACCAGCCAAGGCAGCAGCTTGTACCAACTCCCCACCCAACTAACCTGATTTACCATGCTTTCCTAGACTCTGTTTCCGAGGCTGTTTGCTCATAATGATTTTTTATGTGGGAGAATTTCTCAACATTTGCCCATCATTTGGCACCAGCTGTTCTTGCAGTGCCAGAGCCTGGCCAGGGCACAGTGACCACTTTCCATGATGATGATATGGAAGGGGCTGCTCCCCTCTGCTGGTCTCAAAAGAAGGAATATCATCATATCTTTTCCTCTCTTTTCTCTGCTGGCTGAGAAACACGAGCACAGGTGTGAGAAGGGCATTGGTCAAGCAGCAGGCTGGCAGATGGACTGGGCACCGGCACTGTGAGGAACTGAATCTTGTCCATGTCCTCTTGTCTCTTGGGGCTCCATCTCATTCAGGACATACAGAAACTGCTCCTTAACACGTGTTCGCTGAGGCATTTTCACCTACTGCCCTCAAAACCTGATTTTCCACCCCCTTAAAGCTCGACCTCAGAGACACTTTGTGCCGGGTGCCAGGCTGTTAGCAAAGGCTGCATCCTACGGCGGTGTCATATTATGAGATAATGCTATGGCAGTTTCCAGTGGAGCCCACTCAGCCCCAGGGAAGGACAGACAAAATGTCACGATGCATTTGTGGCATTGCTGTTTTTTTTTTGTTTGTTTGTTTGTTTTTAAATCAGGAAAATAATTCAAAATATTAAAACATCAGAAGCTTATTTTGATATGGGATTACACCCAGCTTTACCAGAAGTATGTGTGGTTTCCCACTTATCTGCCTCTGAGTGCAGAGGACACATCAGTGTCCCCAGACAGGCTGGGACAGAACTGTAATGTAATGTGATTGTGAAAGACTCTGGACTGAGTGCGCAGGCTGTTCTGGATCGAGGTTATGACACTTTTGTCACAATGACTGGAGTATTTCCATGGAGGAATTGCTCTGCCCTGCACTGTCAATAGCCTTGGGTTCTTTGGTGAACACCACTGTAGGGTCAAGTGCGTATTTCACACCATTACTCTCTAGGATCAAGATTTTGATCTACCACTTACTGTCACTATTGTTACCGTTTTTATTGCTGTCACGCATTTCCTTGTGCTCTTGGAGAGCTCCAGGGCTTCAGTTCTGAAGAAAACTGGGACACAGCCCATTGTAAGGAAGGGACCTGGTATCAGACCACATCCCAGAGAAAAACAAAGTGCAGTAACTGCATAGTACCAGAGAAACCCTTGACATGTTCTCTTTGAAAGGGCTGGTGATGCTGACAGCAGTACTTACCATAAGCAATTCCTGTTTGAAACGCACAGCAGAAGTTTCTCTATTTCAAGCAGCTGAATAGCTTTTTCCTCTATTCTTAGTAATTACAAATAAGCAAAATGTAGTGTAAGGGTATGTGGGTACTTGTTTCATCAACAGGAAAATTTCCAGTTACTCAGAAATGTCTTTGACTTGACCATATCAAAATTCACTGAAGGCCATTTTTCTGCCTTAGGAAATACAGTATTCAGTGCTGCTTTGCAGAACCAACTGTCCTGACCATAGAAAACCTTCTTCAAACTGCTCATGCCATCAGTGGGCTAACAGGGAGTCAATGTGCTGTTCTGGTTTCAGCCATCCGGCCGCACCAGGTTGGTGGTAGGGCAATGGTAGCAGCAGTGCAGTTGTAAACACACTTTTTCCTGGTCATGCAAGGCATTTGTTTCCAATTAACTTATTCCTGGAATTTGGCATATAACATCTCATGTGCAAAGTCTGGGGAAAGTTTTATTAGATGGGGAAAAGCTGTGAATGAGAGTTGCCAGTCCTGGATTTGGTTCCTGGCTCAGGACTTCCCTGTGCAGTCACTCGGTTATCTGGCTTTGTGCAGTAGTGCTGTGGTGCAGGGCCTTGGTGAGACATCCCTCTGTCCTTCCCTTTACCCAAGTATAAAATCACTCTAAGAATACTCCTCTCTCAAGGTTGAGTTGACATTTATGGGTTCACTTGGAAATCTTGGAGGGGAAGTGCTATTAAAGCACAGAGAATGATTATTAACGGATGGAAAGGTATTTTAATGAAATATGCTGGCAAGCTTCCTGTTACTGCACAGTGCCAGCATTAAACAGGCTGCTTGAAGAGCTGCCTACCTTTCCTTTCTGAGTGATGGCTGAGAAATAACTGGAGCTGCTTCCCTTGTGCATTATTGCTCGGTTGCTCATGCCTCTTGCCATCTCTCCTTCATTTCCTCCCCAATAAATTCACTGTCAGCTCAGACGCTGAAGGAATCCACAGTTGTAATATGACAGCCTCACAGATTTTTTTCACCATTTGGCAGTGTTCCTCCTGGTGGTCCAAGTGGCAGGTGCTCCCTTTACATAATAAGCCCCCGAATAAGGGGCAAGGGTTAGAAGGCATGGTGGAGATGGGTTGACATTTGGACTAGATGATCTCAGTGGTCTTTTTCAACCTTGATGACTATGTGGTTTTGTGAATGCCACCAGTTCTACCTCTGCAAATCTTCCACGTGCCCCAGACACTGCATGGTGCAGCCCATGCAGATCAAGCAGGGAGGGGATACAGTGAGAAATGAGTTGTCTTGGTATGAGTTTCATGTGAAGAGGAACCAGTGACACAGCTGGCAAGGGTGGCATGAGGACACAGCAGACATCCATGGAAGCTGCAGGCAGCTGAGCTGCTGAGCAGACCCGCAGCCATCAAGCTGTGCCTGGCCCTTGGGGCAGCTGTGCTCAAACCTGGAAACTGCTGCAAGTTCTCCCTGTGGGCACATTCCCAGATACCATTTCCTTGTGAATGAGCTTTTCTGCTGGAATTGAACCTAAGTGTGCAGGAGGGCTGTTCCCCTGAGCTCCCCCCACCCAGAGGCAATACATCTTTACAGCTGTGGACTAAGGAGGACCCACACATCCTGCTCAGATATTGCTGCCTCCAGAATATAGCCACGTCCTGCACATCAGCAGGGGTAGCAGAAGTTTTTCATTAGCCATTTACTTTTTCTTTCTTTTTTTTTTTTTCCCTTTGCAGAATGAGGTAGCTTTCGAAGAATCCCCCAATTCCTCATCCTGAAAGCTTCAGGATAGCCAACAGCCAACAAGTCTGGGTACAAGCTTGGTATCTACTTTGCTCACACCCGACCTCCTGAACGTCAGAGTATCAAGAGCCAGACCTTTGTTTCCTGGCCATCTCCAGCTGTTATTGCACCTCCTGGCACAGGAAACAGGTCAGTAATTCCTCACGTGTTCATTCAGCCTCTGCAGTGTGAAATATGAATGGGAAACAAAAAACAAACCCCCAAACCCCTGCAAGCAGAAATTGTTGTAGAAAGATTGATGTCTGCAACCCAGTGCTACCTTCGAGGAACGCAGCGAGAGGCAGCCAAAGGCACCATCTGTTTGTGGTGGAATGTGTGAATTTATATCTATTTCTGAATTCTTGAGTTATGAAACTGCAAACGTCTCAGCTGTAGTGTGCACAGCACATGGAGCAGCATGGGGAGCCACTGTGCGTTTGATCCCAGGACACATGGAGCGCCTGCTTGCATCGGAGAAAATGAGGCAGGACCATAGCAGCCAGCAGGAACCATTGCAAAACTCCTGTGTCTCCTGGGGCATTTGTGAAGCTCTTTCAGAGAATTCATCAGAGCTCAGCATGCAAAAGTAACCACCTCTTGATGAGCCAGTTTCCCACACTATGTATCAGGCATTTTCAGCTATTTTCCTCCCTAAATTAGCTGGCTTTCTTACTATGAATGACTCCTACTTGCATCAGATGGAAGCCTGACTGTAGAGTTCTATTTTCAAGCTCTTCTATTTTCTTTCAGTTGTTTTCCTGTTCTGCTCCTTCTTTTGATCACTGTGTCTATTTAGAGTGGTCACTCTTCAGGGCAGAGGTTACCTGTGTGTTTGTAGCCCAGCGCAGCCCAAATCCTCACTGAATTTTCCCCGTGCTCTTATACCACAGACAACGATAAAGATGGGAAAGAAAGAGAACAGCAACTGGAGCGTGGAGCATTTCTATGAGCTGTTGCAGAAATGCTAAATGTCATTGGCACACAATGACTGTGATGCTTTCTGCAAACATGAATATCCTTAGTCTAGGTTGGTCAAGGTGAACATTTTCATAGTCATGTTCCAGCCTATTAGTCAGGCTGTGTTTTGAGGGCTCACTCCTTCTAATGGAGCTGCCCTGCTCATTTGTCTCATGCATACATTGCACCCCCCTTGATTAAAGTTGCATGGAGCCTTCAGCTGTGTCAGTGCCGTAATTTGCATTCTACTTGGCTTACAAGCCTTGGGGCTTTGTCTTATGTTATATAGAATATGCTATACAACAATTAGCCTGGAACCAAAACAACATATGAACATTTGCTTTTTGCAAAGACTGACTCGTGTTGAAGGGGCTATATTCCAGTTATCTTCCAATCATTTAGTGTGATTCTTGTCTGCATTTTTCAAAATTCTTGTCTGGGCACACTGCCTTGGGACAGTATGAACACAGCTGCTGGGGCTGTTTGTTACCAGTCCCTGAGTGCTAGGTCCTAGCACTGGCTGCAAATGATGCAGATCAGGCGAAGAACTGGTTTAGTCCTTTAACTGTTGTTCTATGCTTGCCTAACATTAGGCTTTTGAACTATTATCAATTTTTTTGAAATAAATGACTTTGTAGTTCTGAAGCATTAGCTGGATGCCATGAAAAGCTTTCCCCACCCTTAACATATTCTTGCTGTCGTCTTCTGATTTCTCAGGGTTTGGGCTCTTCCCTATTTATTAAGTCTGCCCTTGGATAATTACAGCTCTCCTCCTCTGTGATCCCCTCTGATCATATTATAATTTCCTCTAATCTTCATATAAAATTTCCTTAGATTCAGGATCCAGTATAAATTTGAGTATTATTGATCACAATAATGTGCCACATCTTAAAAGAGCCCTTAGCACATGATGCATCTCCTTGCAGCTCATCACAGCAGAATTGCTTTGAAACACAGCCTTGTCCCTTTCCCTGTAATGGGAAGAAATGATCTCGTCTTGATTATACCATTGTTCCCCTCTCTTGATGTAGGATTAACATCAATCAGCTGGACAGTGTGATTGATTTTCTAATTAATAAGGCATTTGTATCAGCTTGCATAACCACACAAAGCTTAATGGGTTTCCTACTGTATCTGAAAAGCTGGTTGTATGTGTGTGGGTTTGCTCCTGCACCTAGAAGCCCTGTAGCAAGGCTGGCTGGGCTGTCCCTCACACGAGGGGGTGACTGCATTAAGGAGTGTTTCACCAGCCTGTCTGGGGAGATAAGATGTCTCTCTCATCTGGATGATGACTTCTGTCCCAAGGCTGAGTACTTCAAGGGTTCAAGCAAGCTGGAGCAAAAAGAAGCAGTGCCCTGGGGTGGGAAGGGAATAAATTGAGGTGTGGGAAGAGGAGAATGAGTGTCAATCTGCCAGCATGTAGAAAAGTGTAATTCCCATTTGGTAGCTCCGTGCTGTTCTGTCAGAGGACAGAGGCACAAAGCTTCGCTCCACTGCATCTCCCTTTGGCCACACTGGCCCCAAGGAGCAAAAGATGAACCAAAGACTGAATCTTGCAGGAAAGGCAAACTATAAGATGTTTAAGATGTGTTCTGTGATTTCATCTCTCTTGTAAATTAAACACAGCACAGGCATGGTCCAGCTCCTTCTCAGTTTTCTATCCTGACTTATGCTTTTGCTATATTATAAATCTGAGGGTGAGAGCTATACATCAGTGCAGATTTTGGCACTTCACCCTTACATACTGTCTGGAGAAGGAACAAACTCTGCAGTGTTAAAATAAATAGACCCACATACGGGCCTGGGATGATTTACATCAGCGGCCACCCAACTCGTAGCTGCCAGAGGTGGGGCAGGGATGGCTCCCGGCTGTGGGCTCCCACAGCAACCAATCCACAGGCCCTCGAGCCTTTTGTATAGCAGCTTCTCAACACTTTACATCACCTAGTGAAGGAAAAAAAAAAGAATGAAAATAGTGGCTGGAGAAATCAGATGTCAAAGAGGCAGGAGGTGCTGAGTCCCTGGAGCAGCTCCTTGGGTTCCAGCCCATCAGATGGAACGGCACATCTGTGGGGATGCTGTGCAAACCTCCAAAGAAGAGGTTTAAGCTAAAATGTTTCAGCTCTCCTTGATGAGAGTAGGAGCACATGCTGTGATGATATCTCAGTGATGTGCAGTAACAAATTTGAGCTGTAAGCACTCACACTGAATAGGAGATTTTCCATCAACAAAGTGGATGAAGCTTAAACAAAAGACAAAGAAGGTGAGCTTTTGCTTTGTACCTGCACTGGGAGCACCTCCTACCCAATACCCTCCATTTGACAGCATGTACCACAGGGTACATGCGTCCATCTTAGGGGTGCTCAGATTGTTGCTGTGACCTTTGGTTGAAGCCCCATGGGATGCTGAAGCACTAAGTGCTACCAGCTCCTCTCACCAGTTGTTAGCTTGATTCTCACTTATGTTTTACAATTTTTCTATGTTTTATCCTTTTGGAGAATTTGTCATCCCTAATTAATCGTGGATCTTGTAATATTTTGTGTAATTGCCATATTGATTGATCTAAATGTGCAGTCATTTACTGTTTTACTTACTCCATTGGCTGAGTGGCATTTTCTTTCTTGAGACATTCATTCTTTGCTCATTGGTTTGAAGTCACAGGAGTTATGCTATGAATTCCTAGATTGCTAGTAAAACTAATTAAATACTTATTTTATAAATAGTATTTTTTCATTTGGTTTCCCCAGAATGGAAGGCAAAATATTAACTGGGCTTTCCTAAATTAGATTATCTTAGTTTTCAGGCCTTTTTGGCCCTGCGGCAAGAGAAAGCAGTCAGAAGTCCATATCTGAATTTGGTTTTACCCTGATCCATGCAAACAAAATAGTTCTTAGGAAATTTTGCCCTGGGTGTTCTCTCTTGGAGAAGCCTTCTCTCTGCAGAGCCTCCAGTGGCCCTTGGCGACTGCCTGGCTGGGATGTGCTGGACCAATGGCCCACATACAGACCAGGTGTTTGCACTGAGATCAGGGATGGGCTGTGAGCATCGGTTGGGGCCAGGTTTAAGGCCACACATTATTCCATCGCTGCAACAGCCCCTCTCACCCCCCCTCCAGCACCAGAGAAATGGCTTGTAGGCTCAGCCAGATAGTTTGGAAGCTTGCTCTGAGTCACCCTGAACACAGTGTAAGAATAGAGAATTGAACCCACTGGGCTCTAAATGAGTACTGTTATTTTCAACATTCACAGATGTCACCTTAACAGTGCATGGAAGATGGCAGGGCTACCATGACCTGTGAGCACAAGTAAATGCATTCAGGTGTGCCAACCCCCAGGGCTGTGTGGGAGCACCCAGGGGCACAGCACAGCACTGCTGTTGGGTTGCTCTCACTGCTTGGCCCCAAAATATTTCCAGTGCAGGTTTGTCTTTCTGTAATAGCAGGAAGTTGTGCCATGTCCCCGTGATATTAAAATCTCTCTGTATTTTCTATGGGTATTCTGTTAATTAGGAGGTTTCTCCTCCCAGCTACGCTGTAAATGGAAAGGGTTCATGCTAAACCGATTGCCCTACTTACGTAGCTACTCGGAGGAATGCTAAGATGGATTAATATGCATAGCAGAAGGCTTATGACCCTGGGAGACACAAGAACCTGAAATAACCTTAATATGCTGTCAACTTGCATTACTGAACCTCAATGAGCAAGAAGAGCCTATTTAGCAGTCTGTCTAGGAGGAAAAGTGCCTATCTTTTATCTGGCTTTTTCCTCCCTCTTTTCAAAGGGAAGTGTTGCTCTTCTCTCTCCGGGCTCTGTTTTCACAAGGCATGATAAAGCCCCATCAATCCCCTCTCCTCATTCCAAACCACCCCCCACACACTCACACTCACAGCACCCGAGGTGCCCATGCAGCCCGTGAGAATTTCCCACATCTGTTGGGGAGAAACGAGTGTGGAAATAAGTCAGAGATGCAATGATGCGTTTTCCATGCTTATGTATAGGAACCACCAGGTACTGGATTTCTGTTCAACATGACAGCCATTGGGCTTGAAAGCCCTAGTAGCTAATACATAACAAGGGAAAGCAACAAATACTTGTATTTTCCCGTATAAGGGAAATTAGAAAATATATTGAGGAGAAAACTTCACCCTGTGATGCACATAATGTGGTTCGGGCCAGTAGACCCATAGTGAGGTCTGGAAAGTTCACTTCTGGTCTTGAGAATGGCCAGAGACTTTGTAGAATTTCTCCCTTTTTTTGCCTTTTTTTTTTTTTTTTTTTCAAGAAGGGAATGTGCAAAGCAGAAACACTGGGAAATGGAGAGAGAAGGAAAACCAAACCACAAGGTGGGGGGAAGGAGCATGCAGCCCTGTCCTGGTGTGCTGGTGGGGAGCTAAGTAATTGAAGCTGCTTGCTGTCATGTGCCCCTGTTCTCACAGTGTCCCTTATGGAACACACTGCATGCTGTGGTGCTATAAATCCTTATTATCAGTGTCTTCACAACCAGAAGCTTCCCATTACCCAAAAGAAGGGCGAATCCCCGGAGACATGTTAATGGCATAGAAAACTCCTTCTGTTATCTTAAACCTTGATTAATCAACCTTATTTAGTACATGATAGCGGGATAATTGAAGCTGTCCCCATATTTAAAAAAATGCAGTAAGTACTTTAGCATCTGCAGCTCCATTTCCTTATTAGATCAATATTGATGCTTCCTGGAGAACGCTGTGAAATCCTGCGTTTAGGGACAACTCCAGAGCTCTGTATTTTCAAGGCACGTTGGCTGGGGGTTCTGGGTGGCAGCAGAGTGGGGTTGTTGCTCCTCACAATCTGTTCCCACTGCTCATCCACGACCTGCAGCTTCCTGTCATCTGCCCATCATCTCGGAAAATAATGACTGTGGGTGACAATGTAATGGATTGCTCATTAGCGTGGTTCTGTATGTGAAAAGTGCAACTTGGGAGGGGCTGCTTCCAAAAAATGGTGAATTATTTTTATGCATTGAACATAATCATGAGCGCATCAGGCAGCTGTTATTTTGGAGTTTCTAGAAACAGGCTTTGAATGAAATGCTTAGAGAATACTTAGAGTGGAATTAAGCTTTGAAAATAAAAACCAGAGGGAAAGTGTCCTGTTTCCATCCCATTGCTCTTTGTTTCCACTTAGAATTAAAGGAAAACCAATATGCTTTCCTCTTTTTTCTCGTTATCCCTAAGGTCCCTGTCTGAATTGGAATCGCTGGGGCTTTTTCTAATGTTTTCCAATTAACATCCCTTGATAGTGTCTTCAGAGGCTTGAGGAAATGCAGTGACAGCACAAGTGTGACCCCATCGTCACAGCTGCTGAACTCTGGCAGGTGATTTTAAGTAGAAAATGCAGATTTTAGGCTCCAAACTGAGGGATCCTCCATCTGAGGCAGCTGTAAGTGGGTCCAGGAGCACAGCCGAGCAACCCTAAAAGAAGTGCTTATTGGGCATCTCCAATCTGGGGCTTAATCTGGGGAAAGAAAGCTTAATTTTGGGATAGAACAGCCTTTTCTGGCAACGAATGTCAGCCCTTAATAAACATATTGCTTTTGACTGTGTGTGTGGGTGCTGGGGTAGGAAGCAGCCAGAGCTGGATGCTGACAGCTCGCCCTGCCTCAGGACTTCAGGCTGAAGACAGAAAAGAGCTGCATCACCACTGCTCACTGCTGCATGATAACTTGAGCCAATTATATGTGCCTCATTTATCTTTCAGATAAGAAGCAGAGAAAAATGGTTTTTCTATTTCCATAATCATGCCACTAACTAGACAAAACGTGGTAATCCATAATGAGCCAGGGAGGGAATTAAGCAGAGAACAGGGCCTTTTGATGACTTGCCAGTTTTCTCAAGCATCATTCATGCAGGTTATTGACATAGGACCAATTTTTCATCCTCGCTTTAACAGGACTTCCACCGTGAGAGCTGAAAAATGACAGGCACAAATGTTTGCAGGCACAGCTTTGTCCCTTAATTTAAGATTTCCTCAGATTTACAAGTCCTTAATTGTACCTACAAGTCAGGTACCTAGGAAATAATGCCGTGTACAGACAGGTGCAGATATTGCTTCTGCATGGTGGGAAGCAAGGCTCTAGCCCTGGCTATCCACAGAGCAGATTTTCCTCCTCCCCAGGCACTCCCTCACCAGCAATGACCTGGCAATAAATCTCTGGGCCCCAGCCCCAAGGCAATACAGGTCCCTGGTGCTGATGGTCCCTATGTGATGCTGGGGGGGGGGATTATAGCAGAGAAACAATGGTGCTGTAGAGTACAAACGCACCCCCCCAGCATTCCCCCTGCAGGGAAATGTGTGAGCATCCTTGTCAAAGCTGATCATTTTTCTTCATTCTTCTCGTTTTCTTCAGCCTAAGTGAAGGCTGGGTTGCACAGTGCAGTAAATAAGGCAACAGGGAAAGGAGAGGTTTTCCTGAAGCTGCGGATTGCCTTACGGAACACACAGGGCAAGCAGACTCAGTTCTTTGCAATTCCTTGCTCACTGGTCCCATCTCATCGTTGTCAAGAACCCATGTCTTTAAAAATAATGATATTTCTCTCTTAATTCACTTAGCGTCACTCAAACACTAAAGGAACAGTATCTGGAGATTACAAGAAAGGGATGGAAAAATGGAAAAAGCCTTCTGGGTATGATTTTGTTCTCCAAAACCTGATCTCCATACCTACACTTTGCTTTGTGGGATAAAATCGCTGCTATTTGGGTGTGCCAATCAACCTGCTGTGAGGCCAGCGGAGATTTACCGCCATCATTTAGCACACCGCTTGTAGATTAAGGGGGCTTGTCCTTTTCACTTTGCCTTATTTACGATTTCCAAATAATAAAGCATTCGGGCAGAAATTATGGCTCTGTGAGGCCATAGATATGTCCATATTCATCCATCTGAGGGATGGAAGTTCATCAGTTTGACTTTGGGAGTGAGACTGAACTGAGGCCAAGCCCATGCTGGACCCAGAGCAGGGTTGGTACCAGCCTTACACCAAGCCCTTGGCTTACAGCCTGAGCCCGGTCCCATCTGTGCTTTGATCTTGGCTCCACAACACTCAGAAGTTTCATTTTACACAATAGAAATTGCAAGGAAGCTGCCTGCCAGGAGCAGGGCGAAGTTCACCCAATGAGGTTGGGCTGCCCTGGTGTTTGTTGTGGGCGTATTCCCATAGCTAGAAATCCATTTCCTTAGACACGGTGTAGCTGTCACAATAAAATAAAGCATAGTAATAATAATAAATAATAAAATAGAATAAATAAAATACTATACAATGAAACATAAAATAATATAATTAATGCCACAGGTTAAAAGGGATTAGATGGATGGAGTCATCTCATTACTCACACAAACACAACAGCAGGAGCCGGAGCCTGAATATGCAAACAGCGCAGAGCCCTAAATATCCTAATGTATTTTAGAGTGGTCATTTCTAATTAGCACTTGAATCCAACACTCCACTTAGCCTAATTAGAGGCACAACAGAAAGCTGTTTGAGCTCACAGGCATATTGGAGATGTGGGATCTCTGGCATCTCGCTGTTCTTCTCCCCTACAAGGGCACGCACAGCACGTCAGCACCCAGCCCCAGCGCGGGCTGATCCCACAAAGCCAACGTGCCGAAACACGCACCGTGCAGAGGCTCCGTGAAGATGCTTCAAACATGAAGCTGGAGGTGGGCGTTGTGTTACTGGGAGCAGTCAGGGCAGACCCACGTGTAGGAGACGTTTCAGGGCTGGGGACAGGAGGGTTAAAGCGTGGTGCTGCCAGGAGAGACAAAGCAGGCACCATTCCTGAATCTCGCCTCTTAAAGGTTTTTTTAATGGCTTTTTCAAGGCGAGGCGGGCACACCCCCGCGCATCCCCCAGGCTCCGTGGTACCCGCCTCGCTGGGAGATGGATTTAGCAAAGCACTGCAA
The DNA here is from genome assembly GCF_987193195.1 of Phasianus colchicus. Classification (NCBI taxonomy): domain Eukaryota; kingdom Metazoa; phylum Chordata; class Aves; order Galliformes; family Phasianidae; genus Phasianus; species Phasianus colchicus. Next base: position 23,500,662 of record NC_143445.1, on the reverse strand, counting down.
GATCTTGCTGTGAATGAGCAGAGCCAACGCTCCCAGCTCCATGGAAACCCGCACCCCGCTCACAGCTACCACCGAAAGCACAAGCCCTGTTAATATCCAACACTGTGCAGGGACGTGGTAAAACCTAGCAACCCCGCGGCAGCTGTTATGCAATTCTCCATTAATAGCTCAGAGGGATTCAGCATCCTCTTAACATTTGCTCCCCCCTCTGCATTTCTAGATGGGAGTTTTTTGCTTCCCTGCTGCTAAATCTTGAAGTGGGAGGGAACAAAGGGATCACTGTTGCATAATGCAGCCTCACAGCTCTGCCGTGCTCCTACTGCTTTGGAAGCCCAAGCAGAAGGCAAAGGAGAGCCATGTGATAGGATCAGATTTATTTATTTTTGCTTCTCCTTTCTTCTGTTTTCTAAATTGACAGCTAAAGGAACTAATTCTTTCCATAGAATCATAGAATCATTATAGTTGGAAAAGACCACCAAGATCACCAAGTAGAACCCAATCCATCCTCACTGTGCCCACTGCCCTTGTCCCTCAGTGCCACATCCCCACGGTTCTGGAACATCTCTGGGGATGGTGACCCCACCGCTCCCTGGGCAGCTGTGCCACTGCCTGACCACTCTTTCTGATAAGGAATGTTTCCTAATGTCCCACCTGAACATCTGTTGGTCATTGTGTGTTACAGAGCCATTGAGCACAACGCATCTTCGGGATGACAATCACATCACATGGATCCGAGGGTCCGGAATGAGCAGGATGATACGTTGTTGTGGTCACCCCATTCCTTAAGGCTGTGTGGAGTTTGCTGGCAGGCAGGCTGGGAACGATGCTCTTCAGACACTCAGTGTGATCTTTACTCAACCAGGTAACTTTTAAGCATTTAGTTTTTCTATAACAGTCAAAGCAGTGCATGAGCAGTGAGGAAAAAATGTCATTTTCAAACACAGTCGTGTCCTCGGTGAGGCTAACATGCATCAAATTGAGAGTTGTTTTCAGAATGAGAACTTGTCTCAAAAGCCCAGAAATGGGGAGAAATAGGGAAAGAAGTCCAACAAGGTTGCTAAGTCTGTCTGGACTTCAGGGCTTTGACCACAAAACAATAGAAGAAAGTGACAGAAGACTCACTAACAGCTCACAGTCCCTGATGGGTGACTAAGAAAGCTTGCTGCAAAGAGAGGCTAGCATTGCTTCAGCACTCCTAACTGCTTAATCAGGGATCCCAAGCCCTCATAAATCAAGATCAGAGCTCTGTGGGATTCTTATTCCCAATGAAGGCAGCTGGAAAGACAGCCTAAGCCAACAAGTTCCCCAGCCTAATGCTGGGAGTTTGGGGACAGTGATCATGAGCTGCCACTTCCATCGCTCAGAAATAAGAAGCACCCCTCCTGCCCTCACCTGCCTTACAACAAACCCTTGTTCAGCCAAGGAAGTGGCCCATCTTTTGAGTACCTGTTTTACCCTTGGTTGCCAAGGGCCTAGAGCAAACTTTGTCATCAGCGATGTTGCAGGGGAAAATGAAGGGGAAATTAAGCTCTTTAGCACACGGGCATGAGACGTGTGTTTGAGTAGAGGCAAGGATTTAAAAATAATAATAATTACAAGCCAGGGAAAAGCACCTTGCCTCCAGCAGAATAAATGCCAAGCAGCTCGATCCAATCAGTTAATGGAAAGGGTTACTTGGTCTGCCCTGCTGCAGTTCTGACATACAGAAAAAGGCTTGGGCTTTTTGGTGTTGCATGGGATCAGCAAAGCAATTGTGATTTCTGTTACTGTGGTTAATGTTTGGAAATAATCTTTAACTCCTTGTGCAAATGACTCCTACCCGTCCTTTCCTGTGAATTTCTCAACCCTGTGTAATTTATCCTCTAACGACTGGCTCATGATTTATCACCCACATCTCTGCTTTTTGCTCCGTGTTTATGATGGGAGGTGGAAGCTCTGTGTGGCCAGTAAGGCTGGAGATGGGCATGATGTGCTTCGGGATGAAATGGAAGTACTGGGACAAAACAATAGTGGTCAGGCAGCTCCTTCCCAGCTGCAGTAACCAGCAGCATTTGATTTTAATACTCCTCAGTGACCCTTTTTTCACCCAGGAATTGTGTAGCTTTTTGAGCTTATTTATACTTCTTTAACATCTTGTGGCAATCACAGACAGATTACAAAGATTTAATGCATGTGAATAGAAATATAGGCCATTATGTTTGGGTAACACCGAGCAAGATTTTATGCATACTTTTCCACCTTAACAGGAGAGCAGGCATCAGATGGAATCTGGCTGGACTCCAAAGCAAATTAATGATGCTGATGTTCAGAAAGGAAACACTGCTGTCCTTAAATAGTCAAGCATTGTTCTCAGACTTCCTGCAATAATCTGCGTTTTTTACCCAAAAAGATTCCTGTCTGTGTGGGTCCAAAGTCCCTGTCAGCTCCTGAGCCTTCCCTGATGTCTGCCTGCTGTGTATCTGCAGTGTCTGTGGTTTTTGTTCTTTTTTACTTCCTTGAACCATTCTTTGCTGCTGCACTGTCTGTAGCATTGGTGGCACTGGGGGAGTGCAGTGGATGTAGGCAGCCGGTCTGGTTGGTGTCAGGGCAGTGCAGGTCTGGAGAAGCTCCTCCCGTGATGGTTAGGAAATCATTAAAATAAGTTACCCAGCCCCTGTCCATTTCCACATCTAACTAGGATGGAGGCAATTCAGATCCCAACTTGAATGAGCAATCAGTGCCATGGCCAAAAGTCACTGCCTGGCGCTGGGTGTGAGCAGTGGAAGCCCTTAGTCCTGACCTGGCATCAGTTTTATCTGCTTAACGTTGCTTTTTTCCACCTCTAATAATCAAAATACATTGCAGAATTTGGAGTTCAGTCTGACATTTCTTATGGGCTTCCCAATCCGCATATCTTATTTAAGTTCTGCTTACAAATATGCAGTGACCTACAAACACTTCGGTAATGGGTTTGAGCCAGGAAGGGGCTGTGCTTTGCTGCAGTGATTATTTATTCATTTAGCAGGGACTGATGGCTCTGCTCAGCTGGGAGCTGTGCATAATTAAAACCACAGTCCCTGCCCCAAGAGGTTTCCAGTCCAAAAGACGAAGCAAAGGCTGTGCCAGAAGAAGTTGTGGGAATCCCACGTGCCTGGATCATATGCTTAAAAAATGTAATTTTCTGAACAGTGAGCTCATGTGTACACTTCGGAGACCCAGGCTGCTTGGGGCTGGCAGGTACTGAACAGAGTTTTGTTCATGGGGCTGCAATAGGGCAGGGTCCTCCCAGGAGCCATGGAGACACATCCTGACCCCCAGCCCTGGGTGGGCTCTGGTGGCTGCAGCAATGCCTGCAGTGTGTGTGTGTTGCCCGGCAGTAGCAGTGCATTTCCCTGTACATGGAGAAGGGATCGCGTGCCTGAAAGCTCGGCTGGTGGTTTTGTGTTGTGTTTTTTTTTATTTTTTTCTTCCTTTCCTAATTATATAATTTGCCTTAATAAAAACTATTGCCTCCCCATACAAATCTTACATCTCTTGAATAGGTTGGCACACTTCCAAATAGAACCAGAAAGTGCTTCTTAAACAGAAGTTTGACCATTATTGTTATTAAAATAGAAAAGGAAATGGAGGCTCGTTCACAACAAAGTGATATTTATTGCTCAGTTTAATTGCTTAATGTAAAGCACCTGACTGGGGATTGGAGGGGGCTGATTTGCAGGCCGGTCACCCTCCCAGAGCCACGTGTTGTGAAATCACATGTTAAAACTTAAGGTTTGAAATGGTCCTAGCAGATGGGAGCAGAATAAGAGCTGTGCAGCAAAGCCCAAAGCGAGTCCGGGTGATTCTGCTGGGAAACCATCCCTCCTGGAAGCCACCCGACACGCTGGAGGAGCAGCCCATGGCCGTGCTGGTGGCCAGCAAAGACCCTAAAATATGAGCCCCCCTTCCTCAAACCAACACTCATTCTCTGTGAACGTGAGGATTTTCCCTAAGGACACCCACACAATGCCTTGTTGCCGTGCAGGCCGTGCCCAGAGCACGCTGCTTTTTCCTGCTGTAACCACGCAGCTCTGAGCTATTCCTATAGGCTGCCGGTAATCAGCCCTGGTATGCTGAGAGGCATATTTGTCATGTCTCGGCCGGTCTCTCAGAAAAGCAGCCACAGGTCAGGTTAGTTACCGAATTTATGTGTCAAAGGCCGCAGGAATGAACCGATGGCATTTGTTGTATTGTTCCAGACAGCAGCTGGATATTCCCAGCATGCTGAGCCCTAGGAGTTCCCCTGCTTTCTGTGGCTGTTTGCAGTCCCTCCTTGTTTGGCTGATGTTGCAGCAATTCAAGCAGAAAAAAAGGTGCTATCAGCACAGGGAGAGCCGATGTCTCCCTGTAGGTGACAGCTTCCCTGGGATGCAGGGAGCTGCAGCTGCTCATGGCAGGGGGCAGCCAACAGCTCCAGCCATGAGGTTGGACACTGCTTTGGGGACCTGACCCGAGGGCTGGGCACAGCATCCCATCCCCATGCAGGGAGAGATGGGGGCACCGGGTTCCTTTTCCAGCTATAGGAGAGAGGGCATTGCTGTGAACAGGAAGCCATTCCCGATGAAAGCAATATCTGGAGCACAAAGCTCTGCAGTGTCTTCAACTCAACAGGAACCCATTCCCCCATGAGCTGTGGGTGAAAAAGGAAAATAAATCCAAACAGGCAAAGGTTGCTATCACAGCAAAATACCGAGGAGCAAGTTATTAGCTTTGTTTTGTCTGGTTATTATTTTTTTTTTTAAGATGAAATATGGGCCATTAGCTGCTGCTGGAAAATGCCTTTCGTGCCCTTTGTGCAGCCATGCCCTGCAGAAGGGCTCTCCCTGCACCCAGTGGGGAACGCCCCGTGGCCGGGCTGGGGAAGTTTGAACCTGAACTCGTCTGTTTAGGTTTGACTTTTCCTGCTGGAGTCCCTGGCCTCAGCCCAAACCTCAAAAGTAAGCTACAGCCAAATACTTTTGAGGTTGGTAATGAGGCACTGAAGTATTCCTGACAAAAGTGAGCCCTGTCCGCAGTGTCCTGACTGCGTGCGGGTCTGGTGCATGGGGCTGCAATGTCCTCCTGGGCACGGCCAGGAGCGAGCAAAGTTCTTGCTTATTTCACAGCAAAGCAAACACAGCAGGCTTTCTGTTGCATGCCTGTTGCTCGGAGTTAATTGCAAGTGATCACATCCCTCCACACCCTACATTCCTGCTTGCCAGCATTCTGCAACACTGGACCTTTTTAAGCCCTTCCAGGAGTGTGCAAGCCCCATGGGCTGCTTGGTGCTGGGCTCCAAAGGGACCTGCTAAGGCAGAGAACCAGATCCTATCCTAAACCAGACGTATTCCCTATGACCTGCCTTGCTCTTGGATCAGGAGCTGCCCCTGCACTGCTTTCCCTACGTTATGACATTGGTGCTGTGTTGGCCTTCTCTGCAGGTGTGGTTTTTTTGCACAGTCTTTTAATGAAAAAGAGTGACCTTGTGAATGTGTGGCTAAACATTTGGAGATCCTCAGACTTGGAAAACATCACTGAGCAAACAGCTGGTGATGTATCTGACACAGTCAGGGAAAGGGTGAACTGCTTTGGTTCCCCCAGTATTGATGGCTAATGCCAATCCAATCTGGAATGATAGGAATAAAATCTGTCTGCAACCTCTGGCTCTTCCAAAAGGCTGTATGTTTTAATTAAATGGAGACCTAAGCAGTTAATCAGCACAAGTACTGATGGTGTGATTAGCAGGAAGTGCAAGATGAAAAACAGAGAGCAGGGCTGGGGACTTGGGGGCTGTGGCAAGGGCAGGGGGCACACAGAGAGTCCCCATGACTCCGGGCAACTCTGGGGGTCTCTGTTTGGGGTGCTGGTGAGGAAGACCCCCCAGAAAGCACTGCCTTTAGCACAGTTACCTTTGTGAGGAGTGGCGTGAGGGGTTGCAAAATCGATTTGAAATGTATTGTGATGAAGAGAGGAAAAATAAAGCCACCCCAGAAATAAGCTTTTAAAATTACAAGATCAATGAAGAAACGGCCGCCTGACCACCCCCTCCCCACGCAAAGCACACACTTTCTTCTGATGACAGCTCAGCCTGCAGCGGTTTCGATGGCAGGAGGCCAGCAGAACGCTCACAGAGCTGCAGCTTAAGGTGGAGCTGCTCACTGTTCCATGCTCAGCACTACCCGGCCCCACAGAGCCAGCAGGACCCCTGCTGCAGCTGCGGAGGTGTGGTGGGATGTTCCCATTGGAGAATGCCCACATGTAGGGGTTTGCTGGCAGCCCTGTGATTTGTATGGGTGCCAGCCACCTGGAAGCTCCATTCCCAGGGGCCTCCTGCAGCTCTGCTGGCAAATACTCACTGTGGTTCTGCTGCTTCCTGGAGGTACGGCTGTGCTGTGGCACCAACACCCCAAGAGATGCTTGGAAAGGAAGTGTTCACAGCTTTACCATGAAGTGTTTTCTCCAAAAACCAAGAGGGACATGGGCAGCTCATGCAGAGACCCATCCTCCAATGTGCTCACTTGTTACAAAGCCAGGCCTGCCTGGTACAGGTATTCATAGGCAGCGAACTGTTACTGACACCTCCTCATGAGCCCATAACTCAGCTGGCACCATGTATGTGCCTTATGTAGTCCTTTTGCTCACAAAGTGGGAAGGGCAGTTTGTGCATTTCTTCCAAAATCAAACACGTGTGTGCGCCAAACATGGAACAGGTGCAGCACTGGGATTGCAACGGCACTGCCTTCCAGAGCAGCACCTGGTTAGTACGGTGTTTGCCATGGCTTTGGTGTTATGGGGCCGTCAGCATGCCCGTGATTATTTTCATCTCCTTGTCCATAATGCCTTGGATGAGAAGGCCGTGCCCACGATGCAAATAGCAGCCCCAACCATCAGCCTTCCAAAGCACACACCAATCCCCCACTTCCAAATTTCAGAGCCATCCACCCCATTCACTGCCACTTGCCACACATGCCAAGGTCACTGTCTCCATCTGAATCTCAGTACAAGTCATTTCATATCTCAGTGGTTTATAAAGTAGTGTGTGCATTTCAAACCATGCCTTTTGCAGAACCCTCCCTGAAGAGTTGCTCTGTGAGCTTTGTCCCAAGGCACCACATGGCACCAGGTGAACACCACCGGGCAGCTTCACAAAGCCCGACTCCCTGTGCACGGTGCCGTCACTGAGACTGGAGAGCTGCCAGCACAGAACCTATAAATCACCAACAGTGCCCCATTCCTGGCTCTGACTCACAATTGTATTAAAAAGAAAGAAAACATATTGGTTCTTTTAATTTGCCTTTTGGAGTCGGTGCCTTCAGGCACATTTTCCAGCTTTTCTGAAACACGCAGGCTAGAAGCTTCCTTTCATTTCTCAGTGAAAGCTGAGAGCCTCACTTATTACTCCAAGAGCAGAGCTTTATGAAAAATTCCAAATATCAGAAGATGGGTAATAAAATCACAGGGGCTGGCAATGCAAAGACTCCAGATAGATCCATAATATCCCTTTTATAATCCTCCAAGAAAAGCACGCACCACTGGGATGCTGCTCCTCGGTTTGGGTGAACCGAGGCAGACACATTGCTTAGATGGCTGCTCTTGGCCGGGGCTCAGCTCGCACGGCCGCGGGCTGAGGCAGTAACTGTGTCAGCAGAAACACACGCAGGAGTGGAACCAGGAGAAAGAGGGGCAAAGGTGGCTGGCACCCACACAAAGATTTTGGCAATCGTGGTGCCAACACCTGGCGAAGGCGAGCGGAGAGCTGGGAGGTGCCGGGGAGGCGGCGGTTCATCAACCCCTGTGGGGCAGATGTGGAGGCTCAGCCAGCTTGCTGAAATTATGGGGTATCTGAAAGCATTTCTTGTTCACTACCAGCTCATGTAGCTATTAAAGCAGCTCTGTTGACCCGTGTTGGGCCCAATGATCAGCATCCCACCCAGCCTCAGCACTTCTCCCTGGATGCTCCATGCAAGGGAGCCCAATGGGACCACGGGGAGTGAATATCCTCGCCTTCCCATTGCCCACCCCCTGCATGGGCACAGCAATGGCTGCCCTCACCTTCATGGGGAGCATCTCTAGTCGCTATTCATGCAAATGGCAAGATAACAACCTCGACTCTTGGTTCCTTTAATGTAATTGGAAATGGAGTTAAGCTGCAACTCTAAAAAGGAAGTCTAAATTAGGTTGCAAAAGAGAAAAGGATATTTGACAGCAGGAGCAGGCACTGGAAATGCAGTCATTGTTTCTACTTATGGGTTTTGAAATGTAAATAATTTAACACCCAGCTAAGCAGAGGAAAATCTGCTATTTTTGGTTTATTCTGAACAAAGACATCTGTGTATTCTAAAACATACAGTTCAGGTTAAAAAAAAAAAAATAATGCAGCAGTTAATGCCTGTGGGAATGCCCTTAGGTATTTAAGACCCAGTGCTGGGGTCTGTCTGGCTGTGCCCCGTGTTACACCAATACCCTGACAGCAACCTCCAGCCTCACTGGGTCATCACAACAAACCCATAAATAAATGATTGGTGAATCCTGGGGATTCCTTACAGATTTCAGCCAAAGGATGAAAGCACAGAAAGAAGCTGGAAAGGCAGCACTCGGGTCTGAGCTGAGCCTGAGCAAAGCACTTGGAGGACAGCTCTGGGTTGGGTGGGATATGGGGATGTGTGGCTGCCACCAGGCATCAGCTGCATGAGATCCCATGCAGTGCTGAGAACCAGACTGAGATTCAGACTCTGGTGCCCTTCAGAAATGAAAGCTACTGCATGCACACAGGTGTTGCTCAGGGGCAGGATGCAGCCTCCTCCTTTAGAGACCTACAGTCAGTTGCTGTGCTTTGGGTAATTAGCACAATTAAGCCTGATTTGGTTCGCTGCTCTCTTAGCTCTATCAAACACACTTTTTTTTTTTTAAAGCTTATTTAGAGAAAGGGTTAAATACCTCCACGCTGTATAAAAGCACCCCCAGGTGCTCATGCCTTCACAGCTGTGCTGTTAGACCTGCTGGCATCTGGAGCAGGAAGATGACATCTTGGATGGACAAGAGGTAATGGCCTTAAGTTGCATCAGGGGAAGTTTAGGTTGGATGTTAGGGAAAATTTCTTCTCAGAAAGAGTTGATGGTGCACTGGCACAGGCTGCCCAGGGAGTGGTGAGGTCACTGTCCCTGGAGGTGTTATTGAGCTGTGGAGATATGGCACTAAGGGAGGCTGTCAGTGGGCATGGTGGGGATGTGCTGATGGCTGGACTTAGTGATCTCAGGAGTCTTTTCCAACTATAATGATTCTATGATTTTCCTTGGTTTGGGGCTCCATTTGGGTGCCTAAAGCTGTTTTTTCAGTTGCATACAAAAAAAAAAAAGTTATGCCTTAAAGAAATGCAGGGAACCCCAAGCACCTTGTGTAGCTGAGTGGTTACTCCCTGTCTGCAGATAGAAATGACATTTGTTGGCACACAGCAGAGTTGAGAACACAGCTCACATCCCTCACTGCTGCTCTTTTCTCCACCCCCAGAGCCACCACATCCCCTGGCCACCAGCACCGTTCATGCATGCTGAGCGACCACAGAGCCCTGCAAAGGCCTTCATTTGAGGGTGGTTTGGACTAACAGGTGAGCTCAGAGCATTGGCTGTGTTTTCTCCCTCTGAGCATGGCTCCATCTCCCATCCCTCCCTGCCTGTGAGCACAAAGGAGGGTGAGTCACCGCAGAGAACACCGCGTGCTCCCATAGTGCAGCAGATGGGATTGGGGAGTCTGGTACAAATTGTCCTTTTTCATTCATTGAAACTCTCTTAACCCTCCTGAGGCTGTTCTATGTATTGTTCATGGGCTGGAAATGAAGCAGCTCCTTCACAACTCGGGCTTTGCTGTGCCAGCCCTAGGTGTGACTTTGCCCTTTGTTGTTATTAAAAATGGTGAATGTAGCTGAAGGTTTCTCAGGAGTGTGTGCGTTAGCACAGGCATTACTTCACTGGGTGAATTGTCTCCTTTCTTCATTCTCCACCTTTCTCTGAATGCTCACAGAGTGCATTGAGCTGGAATTGATGTTTGCAGCACGTTGACTTTTGTAGCAGGAAGAAAATCAATGGAAGACTTCAATTTCTCTCTTCAGACTGAATCAGATAAACATTTTGAGCCAAAGTAACAGAATTTGTCATGGGCTGAGGAGAAACAGTCAATCAAAATTATCCCAAACCCATGTTTTGGATTTCCATCACAGTGAACGGTCAGGCTTTGCTCAATCCTGTTTCCTGTAACAATGAGTCACAACACGAGTTTTCATTTTCAGTTCCTTCTGTATTTAATGGATGTGCATAGGGTACCACAAGGCCTTTGGGGATGTTGGCAGCTGGCTGCATTCCTTCCCCTTTTCCCTGCAGGATAACTTTTTTCCTACTTTTGGTGATATTCATTCATAAGACTTGCATAACCACAGGCTTCAGGCTCTTGTCTGAGATCTGTGAGATTTGCTCTGGGTAGAACTTAGTTTTTGCAATTGCATTATTTTTTTTTCCTGCATAAATGGATTTTAATGGAAGCTTCCCAAGCTACTTTTATGTTGTGATGTTTGCAGAAACACAAATCGGTGTTGGGGGAAAGCTATTCTGGTATTTACTCATTTCAGCCCTATTTTGATGTCTGAGCCAGGAAACAAACCCCACATCCTGAGATCAATGCCAGGTGAGCACCCAGCTCAGGAAAGTAATAGTGGAAAACCAGAATCCATTGCCATGAATGGAATGAGTTAAAAATCATTCCAAGTAATGGCCGCTCCGGTGAAGTCACAACCTGCTGGCAGGGACTCTGCAAGGAAAAAAACATCTAAATCCATTGGATAAATTATCTGTTGCAAATTATTTCTCCAGCTCTAATTAGTAATCTTCATTTTACACAGTAGGCCTCTAATGACCTGCTTGACAACTATGATGCCTGATAGACAGTAGGGATTTGCATGAAAATGAGTGTTGTTTCCTCCCTTCTAAGCCATAAAACAGCAGCAGCAAGGATGCTCTGCTTTGCTGTGCAGAAGTGGGATAACCATGCAGCAAGCTCTGGGTGAAAGGAGATAATTCAGCTGTATGTGAGGAAACAGAGAAAGAAGGAAGCACTAATCTGAACCAGAAATAACAGCACCCAGTGCACAAACAAACCTAATCAGATCGGTTGCTAAGTGGAGTCATGTGAATAGCAGATGATGGAGCAGAAGCACAAGATAGAGCTCAATGAAAGCATGGGGACCTGGCACGGAGAGGTCTTGCAGTGTTTTCTGTGATTGAATTAACTTTTGTCTCTTTATAGGGAGGGTTTTTGAATTTTGGACCTGTTTCAAGAGTGTTATCATGTCCTGTCTGCCCGTGATTGACAGGGTTTGGCTCTTTGTCTGCCTTGTATTTCCTGGATTCATACAGACAATGCTCTTGCCAGTCAGTAGTACTCAGATAAGGTTAAAAAGAGCAAGAGAAAATCAGAAGACAAGAAGTCTGTCCCCCTGCAGCTCTAAGGGCTTCTTCCTTTCCTGGGGAGCTGCAGTACTTTTGGTGATTTCAGCAGTGTTGTTCCCAGCACAGCACTTCTTGTGCTTCGACAGCTCAGTGCACCTGGAATTTATTAGACAACAACTGGCAACTTCTCTCAACTGGGAAGGTGTTCTGGAGGTGGGGATTTATGCTTTCTTTCCTTCTGGACAACTCACTGCAGTGAATCCAGGAGTGGTCGGGGCAGCTGGGATCAGGACCTGAATAACATCGCATCAATTCATGAAGAAAAATGCGAGTTGTAGTTGCTGGTCATCCTGTTCACTTTTATTTTTCATTTAGCAATTTGGCAAATGATCTCCCAGCACAAAAGATAAAACATGGAAGAACCCACCTCCAGCTGCTTCCCTGTGAATTGATCCCACTCCTTTGTCACACGTTGCTGATCTGAGTTCTTGCTAGATGGATGTACCGAGCACACAGTATGTGTCATCTAGGTTGGCCTCTGCTCCCCAAGCTGCTGGCAGGGCTCATTGCTGGGTGTGCACCATCCCAAGTGAGCAGTGCAGCAGCAGGGGCCATGGGTTTACAACCTCACGGATTTTCTATCAAAGCACATGGGTTACTTTGGGGACCAGTGCATTTGGCACCTGGGCTGCAAGGAGGGCAGGGGAAGACCCACTGCAAAATGAGGAGCCCCTGCTCAGATCATGGGTATCAGGACTGGCCTCCCCATTGCATTGGAAGTGTTTTGATTTTGTTTCCTTTGCAGAATGCAAACAGATTTTGAAACATCAGAAGTTGCCATGAAACAAACTCGCTGTTTGCCAGCCAGCTCTCACTGCGGGTCACGGCTAGCCCTTGCTTAAGCCTTCTGAAGTCAGAAATTACACAGAAGCAGCATCCATCTCTGCACAGATCTGTATGGAGAAATGTGACTTGTGATCATCTTTTAAAACAAACTTAACTATTGGGTTTATTACTTTCTGTGTTCGGTCCCTCCTTACTTTCAGCAAATATTTGCAAGAAACACCACACCTTACATATGGGAAGTGAGCTGCTGCAGTGTGGCATGCAGTGTGAGCATGGCAGTGCCCTCTGCTTCTCACCCCCAAGAGCAGGGGATGCCATCTGCCAATATTTTTTTTTTTTAAACCAGGCTCAGGGTTTGATCTAAGAGAGAATTGTAATTTCAGTGTCTGATTCGGAATGCACTGACACTGCTGAATATTTATAAAGGACTTTTTCCAAATCAATCAGTGTTGCTCTTGACCTGAATTCAGGCAGTTGGGTTTTTCATCCCCTCTCATCATGATTTCATTTTCTCATCCCCGTCACCGCATGGATTTTTCTGCAGTGACTAATTCTGAGGAGCGTAAGCTCGCTGCTGAAAAGCAGCGTCAGAAATGTATGGTTATCCAGGATAATGGGTGCCAATGGCACAAATCCTACAGCTGTGTGAGGGGGAAAATGACAGTCATCTGAATGCCAAATTGTTTGTGTCCCTTCATCACCCTAGAGCTTCTGAAAAGAAAAGCAATTCTTTTAAAGGGTCTGAGGAATAGCATCACAAGGCGAACACTTCCAAGTTACTGTTAAGGTTCCTTTGTGGTGGCTGCAGCAATCCTTCAGAAGGGTTTGCTCTGAGGATTTCTTAATTTTGAGAGGATAACGAGAGGATAACTCAGGAAGCAACTGCGACTGTGCTGAGTTAACACACAGCTTTGTTTTCTCAGTCAGCTTTTCTCAGGCAGTCTGAACTCTGTCTGGTTTCCATTTTTACATCTGCATTTTGGTGCGCTACGACAAATATTTCTGGTAGATGCAAGGAAGCATTGCATCTTTCCTTCGGAATTCAGGTTTTGAATAATTTCAACAAACTTTGAAGTAGTCTTCACGATGAGGGTCATCATTTGAGGAGGAGAATTGTCTCATTCACTCCATATTTTCCCAACATAATGTTTTAGGCATCTCTGCAACATTTGGAGGTTCGCAAATTTGGAGGTGTTTGCAGCCTTGCAGTGCTTTTCTGCTGCACTTTTCAGAAAGGAAAAATGTGATGTGATTTTATTGGATGCATCATGGTTCATCTCAGATATCTGAAAGAATCTGAAAAATCATTGCAGGTCCCTTTATGGCAAAAAAAAATTGCATTCTTCTCATAGAGAAAATAAATAAAACTCTCATGTTCTGCCCTCAGAAAATCTCCAAGCAGGGAAAGAGGAGCTCACATTCCTTTGATAGCTTCCCCCTGTGTTGTTAATTGCTATAATAATCCCATAGCCAAATCCTTTGCTATCTGAAAACCACTGCAGTTGTGCAGTGGGGCTCGTGCCTCCTGAACCCTTGCTACATGCCCTCATGGGCTTTGCTTCTGCATGGCTGTGGGACAGGAGGAGTTTCCAGCTCCGTTCACTCATCTCAGGGCAGATGCTTCCAAAGTGCAGAGCACTGGACGCACGTGTTTCCAATTAGAGTAAGAAAAAATAATAATACATTTTTAGAGGTTTCCAGATTTAGGCCCAAGTGTTTATAAAACTGGTTTCAGCTTTTAAGAATGTATTTCCTGGCTCTGGAACTAAGAGGAGCCCCTTGACTCCATGGGACTTTGGATGGGATCCCTGAACGTTCCTGAAGCTCGAGGGCGCAGAGCAGAAGCTGCTCACAGCTGTGGGCAGTTCTGCTCAGGAGATATGCTTATACTGAGGTCTAGGAGGTAAAAACCCCAAACTCCCTCCAGACTCACAGAGTAGGGAAGTAGGGCAAAGGATGGAGCCTGTCTCCTGGACACCAGTTGGGAGCAGTTGGGCTGCTCCATGACCTTCTCCATATTTGTTCCAGTCTCACTGAAAATGACATACAAAAGCACCGGCCCATTTAGTCCAAATGGAATGGCTTCTAGTGTCCATGTTTCAAATATATATTCTCTCCTTCTTCTCCTCTTTGTTTTTTTGTGTCCGATGTGAGCGGTGAGAACCTATTTTGTGTTTTATTTTCCTTCGTTTCAGCATCTATCTCCATTCCCTGAAAGCTGCAGTTATTCCATAAAGCCAGTCACTCAAGTAAATAACAGTGATCTTACCCCATAAAGCTGCTGGAACTGTTGAAACACATTAAAATATTGGAGCGATCATTATTAATATAAATTACAAGAAAACGTTAGCTGAATCTGTTCTAAAAGCAGGAAATATTTTCCAAGTTGGTTTTAATTTCAGTAACAGAAATCATTTTCCCAGGAATGTGAGGGATGGCTTCATAACATCAGCCTATCAAAAATAATGCCCCGTTGGCCCTGTTCCCTGCCAGCAAAGCACCGCTGTCTCTTTTTCAGATATAGGAGAAAGTACTGATAATGAACATTTCATAAAAGCACAGAGACCTCTATCAAAGGAAGAGATGCATAATGTGTTTCCAGAGTTGTTATAGTATTTGCCTTTATACAGTTATTATTTGATGTTTAGGTTTGCTTGAGAGGAACATCTGAAAAAGATCTGCTAAGTCAGAGCCAGCACTTTTAAAAGGCACTTAATGAATTTTTCTTGCTGTGTTGATATTGAGAGGTGATTTATTTGTAGATCATCCCTCTTTTTTTTTTTTTTTTTTTTTTTGCAAAGCATTTGGGCTTTTCAAAATTCTGTTAATAAAATTACTTGGGCAGTAGTTTTCTGATGGAGGCAATCCTGCAGGAGCTTCGTGTGCACTGATTTATTGCCCATGAATGAGGCTCATCTGCTCTCCCTGCACACTGTTTTTTGCAGTCAGCAGTGACTCAGCACTGATATCAGGGCTTGGAGACGCCCTATGGGAACCCAGAGCTCAGCCTCCCCATCCTTGGCACCCTTTGAGATGAACCCTTTGTGGTTTCCAGAATGCCCCTTCTCTGAGCTGTGGGGAAACACATGATGCTATTTCGAAGCAATATTAGAACATATATTAAAATTTAGGAACCAAATCTTTTATTTTGTCCTCAATTGTGACATTATCCAATCATTAATTTCCTGTGAAATTCTTGCAAATCACATGTGGGGAGAAATGAATCACTCCACTGGGGAAGAGCTTCCTCCACCCTGCCCAGACCCATGCGGGGCAGCTGCAGCAGCGCTGCGGTGATGGGTGATCACTGCATCCCCCGGCAGTTCAATTTAATTGACGTAACATTAAGCTGTGTCACATCACTATTAAAAATAAATGGCACAGAGCAGACATCAGATAATCAGGTAGGAAAAAGGTTTCTTTCTGACTTTCCTCTCGGTGTCTCTTTTTCTGCTGGAAGGCAGCAGGCAGCACAGGGAATGTCACTGACTCACTGTGGCTGTTCTGCCCGGCACATCCCCACCCTCATTAGTGGCCAGGCGGTGATGAGGCTGCTGGGTGAGCTGACAGCTCGGTCCCCAAATTTTACAGATCTCCTTTAGCAGCTGAGCTTGTCAAACATTTTGGGTAGAAAGAGCAGAAATGTGTAATAGAGGTGTCTGATTAGAGCTGTAAAATTCATCCAAACCCAAAAGGATGCAGAGACACTTTGGAAACCCCACACAGATACATGAAGGCATTATCAGGCACTGGGGTCGATTAGGTCATTGCCAGCAGTAATAAACCCATGTGTCTCCATCCCAGCTGCCTCTAGAAATGAAGCACATTTCTTTCATGGCGCTGGCACTGAAGGCCAGGCTGATGGGACCCCGATCTGGGGGGTGGCACCCAACCCACAGCAGGGGTTGGAACTGGGTGGGCTTTAAGGTCTCTTCCAACCCATTCTATGGGCTTCTCGCTAATCTTTGGCAACTTCCTAAGGAAACAGGAACGCTGTGGGTAGAGCACCCCATCTACCAAGTGCCCACCCGGTGCAGGGCTGCTGCTTCTCAAGGCCTCCGCTTCCCTGGTCCCAACTTGGCCGCATCTGTGCTGAGCCCTGGGACTGACACTGATGTCACCACGGCCCAAGCAGGCCACAGAAATCGGGTCAGCTTCTTCTGGTGTAAAGCAGCACACCTTTGCTGAAGCCTGTGGAGTTAAAAGAGCACAAAAAAGACCAGAATTAGGTCAATCAGATGCACTGCTCCTTCTATGCAGCAGTGTGACCCTCTTCTTCCTTCCCGTACTCCTCGGTGCACTCAAGTAGGTCAGGAGTACCTCTGCCAGGCAGTCAGGCCCACCCAGGTCACCTGAGATACTTCCCAGAATGGCAGAAAATCAGTCCCTTCCTGACCACCAGTGCACACCCTGAGCACCAGCACCTGCTGAGAAAGGAGCATCACTGAAACAACAGGAAATAAGGTCCAGCTTTGTATTCACAGCACCCAGCAGCAGTGCCTGGGGTCAGCAGAGCAGTGTGGCTGCAGAAAGGCCTCTGCAGTTATTTACCACTCGCAAGCGAGTTAGTCATCTCCTCGCCATACCTGAGAAAGCAGATGCCACAAAATACCTTCAGTGCCATCTAGCTACTAAGTCACAGCGAGATGCACGTTGCAGGAGTGCTGGCTGCCATCAGGCCCTTGCCGGCACCCCGCTCCAGATGATGCTCTGCCCTTGGGGATCTCATCAGAACAGTGATGAAAGCCACACAGATAATTTGCAGCTGCAGACAGCTCTGCTTCAAATGAATGTTTATCTGAAGTGCTGCAAAGCAAATTCCTTGGAAAGAAGGGGAAATAAATAATAAAAAAGGCACACACCCCGAGACTGTGGGATTTATCCTGCAGCTCATGAAGGCGCTTCGGTACAGTGTGCGTATGTGAATGCTGCCAATAAGGAACACTGGCAATTCTTGGCTTTGGCTTTTGTTTCATGAGAGTGAAACAAAAATTAACGAAAAGCAAAATGTAATTAATTTCAGAAGGGGGTTGTTCTTGTGGCAGGCTGTATTTTGGTGAGATTATTCCATTTGCAGTGTAATTTGTCCAGATAAAACCTGTCTAGGAATGACCTTATGGTCTAGGCATGAGGAGCTACAGGACAAACATCCGTGCTCACTTCGTATCCCATGGCAGTGTTTGGCTATGGCACAATGGATGGGGTGCAAACCTCCGCACTTTGACAGTGCTGACTCAAATCCAGAGGGAGTTCCCGGCGGCTGGAGCCATTCCCCATATGACAAAGTGGATGTTGGACCTCGGCACTGTGGGGTGGGTCATGGCACAACATCCATGTGCAACTCATAAGGAGATTTCTAGAGGATACATAAAGCTTCATCATGGAAGTTTCTATCATGGCAAAACGTGACAGCTCCAGCAACTAAGGGCTGCAGCTCTCAGCTGTCCTCTCATCCAGAATTACCGTGCAGACACTTAAATAAAAATGAGAGCGGTGCTCAGACCTGACACCACATCTCAATCCTGGCTGGTTTACACCTGCTGAGCACAGAGCTGACCCCAGGGCCAGATCTGGCCCACAGCTCCATCCTGGCAGCCACAGTGATTTAAAGGCATGTCAGTGTCAGTCACCAACGGTCCCTCTGAACACCAGATTTATCTTGCAATCTGCACTGGGAGGTGGGAATGGCTCCTTCTGCTCCTGCGTGGGATAAATCAACCACATGCAGCCCTGCAATTTATAGGGCACAGCGTCAGCACTGGGACCTGCAGCCTGTGGGTGTGTACAGAGGTTGGTGCCCACCCTGCAAAAGCAGCACAGATTTTGGGATCACAGCAGCAAAACCAACCCAAAAGGCGACTACTGTGCCCATCCCTCCAAAAAATAATGCTGGCAGCAGCCACAGTGGGCCCTGGCAGTGGCAGCAGTCAAGTCAAGGCATTTTTCCACAGCCGAATGACTGGGTTGTCAAGCGTGTAAAGCGCAGTCGCTGAAATTGATTGTGGCTCTACGTGGATAATTTCTACCAGTATCCTGTTATTGTGTTGAAACAGTAATGCATAATGTATGGCCGTGCATCCCTGCAATAAACATTTTACGTTTAATTTAGAAATCTCTGAGTCATTAGAAAAGTTCTCTCATTAGATGGCACAAACCTTTGAGGAGTCAGCAACAGCAGAGTCTCAGGAAAAAAAAGTTAATGATGAAGAGAGTTGGAGCAATGCAAAATACCTGTGCTGGGAAGGGGAGCAGGGCCGTGCTGGGCCCAGCTTGAGGGATGCCCATGCTGTGCACTGACTATGGCTCCCCAAAATGAGACCTCCCCAAAATGAGACCTCCCCAGTATGAGACCTCCCTGTGGCAGGACTTTGGAAAGCAGCCTACAGCTATGAGCTTTGTTATTGTTTTTCCCCAAGTTTTGCATCCTTAAACGCTACTTGGTGACCATTCCTCTCCAAGGAAGGCTTTGGAAGATTTAAGAAAATAAAAGCACTGGGGAAAAGTAAAGCATTGGGATTCCAGTTGGCACGTAGTGCTGCACCATGGAAGCCTGGGCGCCCAATGCCATTCCCTGCCATGTCCCCACCCTGGGTGTGTGCAGTGCCTCAGGCACCTCCTCCCATCTCCATGTTAATTTATTCCATGAAGTATAAAATCACATGGAAGATATTTGAGGTTATCTGGATGTTGACATAAGCTTATCTCTCCTAAACTACTTCTGATTCATTTCTAAGAAACTTGGGCTCCTATGACCACATTTCCTTTATAGTCATCAGTGAATTTGGAATTACAGAGAGGACATCATTTGCTTTGCAGGGAAGGATGCCAACTGTGAGCTTTATCCAGGGATTTGACTCAGCTGCAAGAAGACTGTGCTGACATACATGAGTCCATAACAATTAATGACTGTATTTGGGGGTTTATCACTGTACTGAGGATCCCACCGTGGGTCCGCATTGCTTTTTGGCAGAGCTAACAAAGGCTGAGGTTGTGTATCTTTATACCCAGTAATTGCCTCCCCATCCACACTAACTTTACAGAGATGCACTGTTTTTCAACATCCACGTAGGGCCTTGACCTGTACAATTCAATTTCAAACGGTAAAAATCCCCTGGTCACCATAGATGCTGGTGACAAACTAATGTGTTATGTTCCATAACCGTCTGCTCTGAGCACTGGCTTGACCTGTAAGTGTTCAGGATATAGCCTGACTAAAACGGGTTTTATTATTTTCCATTAGTGCCTGCCACAACAAAATCAACTGGCAGTCCACAGAGGAAATAAAAGTATTTTCCTCCTCTAGATAGCATCTGCTGCAAATGTAAACGGGCCTTTCCCAGCCCTCTCTTTACTTCCATCACACCTGAGGATCCTTCCCAAGGTTCACAAATTAAGGGTTTGCCCAGTGCTCTGTCCATCCCCAGCAGCATCCTAGCTTTTTGTGCTCCCCAAATGCCTTCCAAGCTGCCCTTGTTTGTGCTCCTCTCCTTTCCAAAAACTTCTTTCTTTTCTTAAGGCAAATTATTCAGTTAAAAAAAAAAAATTCTCAGCATTAAAACCTTTCTCACGTTGTCTTGTCTCAGTAAAACAATGACATTTCCCCCTCTTTGATGCTCAGATCTAGCTCTGCAGGAAATTTTACTACCACGACTCTTTCATCTCTCTCCTGGTTTGAAGATAAATGATCCTTGGACTCTTCTGGACCTGCATAAATCACAAAAGCAATCTACTAAGAGAGCTGCCTGTGGCACTGACTTCAGCTAGAATTGAAAAGGACAGCCAAAAATATCCACAGAGCTTACACAGGGAGGAACCCAAACAGTTCTTTGGGAGGAAGTAGGATGGCCTGGGGTTATCTTACATCCCTGCACTCCAAGTGGTTTGGGAGGTGAAAACGTCCCATGCACCATTCTCTGCCACCAGGCGCACAGGGCATCCCCGTCCCAGGGAGCCTGCAGGCTGCAGCTGCAGCCAATGCCTTCCCATGAGCTGCGATGCAAAGAACTGCAGCGTGCAGCCTCTCCTGGGTGCCTTGTGCTTTCCTGTGGGTGGGACTGTGGGCTGTGAGCTATTTTTGCATCTCCCCTCGCTTTCACCTGATTGCAACCGGATACCACAAGCCCCATCAGCCACGAGCGGGGCGCGCTGCCTTGCTAATGTAACACACCATATGCTGACGGGCGAGAAGACAGAATTTTGGGCTGCCAGGCCGGTGTTTGTTTTTTCCTTAAGAAATTTTTTAAAGCTGTACTTGTGTTGCTCAGAGCTCCTTGTAATTTGGGGACATCTGCAGAGATCATTCACAGTGTCATTCTTCATTAACGAAGGTGTTATCTTGAAACTGGAGTTAACGCAGCTCCCCGTGATGCTCAGCTCCTTCCAGTCTGATGCGTTGCTTCATGTCCCATTTCCAGTCATACAATGATGATCCATGGCAAAATCATTTCAGAGCATACACATACCCAGGTACTTAAAATAGTTATTTTTAACACCGTTTCATCACTGATTCAGTGGCCACTCTACAGATGAGTTAAATTAAGCATCCATGATGCGTAGCATTATGTGCCTGCTGACTCTCAGGGACAGAACAGAGCTGATGCCTTCCACTCCTCTCTCACTTCTGGGATTTGTACCCCTCCCTTCCCACCTGCCTAATTTAACTCTGATTACCTTCATTTGAGAGCTTTCTGAACCTCTGTGTGTTACTGAGCTGCTCTTGGTGGTCCTGACACAGCAAGGGTTGGACCAGATGACCCCTAAGGGTTTCTGCCGACCCCAACCAATACCTCCATTCTGTGACTTTCTGACCATGTGAAGGGAAAGTCTGAGATAATTCTCTGTTCTTCCATCCAGTACTACACCCAAAGGCAGCATGTCGCTGTCAGTCTCAGCTCTACACCTGAGCTGCTCAAATCAACAACCCAAAGGCCTTTAGGTAAGCCTAGGGATTGCCATGCTGGGATATCTTTACCAATGATGGTGGCTCAGATCTGGATTTCATGGCTGCTTCAGTTTTCCCCTTTTCTTTTCTGACATGGAAAACCAGCAGAAGTATTTGTGTGGCATTTTCCACTCAAGGAGATGCTGATCTCATTTTGATTTCTTCTGCCCTTTGATTTGGGCACAGCCACGTGCAGGGATGCTGCTGAAAGGGTCAGAGATATGCATGTAGATTTTTTTCACAAACCAAATGGAAATATCTTCTCTCATCAGGTGATTTTCAGTGAAAAAAAAAAAAAAAAATGCCAATGAGCTTCAAGGCCCATCCAATTGCACATGGAAAAAAGAAATAGTCATGACCAACCCAGGAGGCTCAGCCAGCAGCCAGGACCAGCTTCTATGACTCAGGTAGTTGCAGTCCTCTAGCACCATCAACCTGATTGAGCTGTAGATATCCCTGTTCACTGCAGGGGAGTTGCACTAGATGACCTTTAAAGGTCCCTTCCTACTCAAATGATTATATGACTGTATGATGATCCTGCATCCAGCTGCATGCTGGAGATTAACCCAGTGCATCCCTATGGGCTCCAGAGTGCAGTTCTATGACTATCTCCTTTGTTCTTAACTCAAGAGCGTGGCTGCAAAATATACTGAAGCATGCTGTTTTTCACCCTTTAGTGCTTCCAGAACTTTGTGCTCATCTATCTTATGTTATTTTTCTTTCTATTTGTGGTTTGGAGGTCATGGCTCCAGAAATGTTAACCCTTCAAGTGAAATTCAGAGCCAAAACCAGATTCTTCTCACAGGAAATGACAATATTTCTGCTATTGCCTCATAGCTGCAAAACATGGAAATGAGTGCAGAGTAATTGATTTATCTTGCTGATCAAAAGGTGCCTCAGTGAAGTTATGTACTCATGGAAAATGCTGTGTGATAGTGTTGGGTGGATAGTGTAAACAAACACAAACTTTCCCACAAATATTTGCTTGTGTTATATTAATCTGCTTGTCTCTGCTCAGGGCTCTCCAGAGTTTATTTTCCACAAATATTCTTACAACAGCTCATTGGCAGGAATACCCACAGAATACACTCAAGGTAATATCTGAGGAAGCTGTTTTTGAAAGTCCTTCTTAAGGCCAGAAGCCCTGAACCACTGCTCCTTCCTTTCCCTTCCTCCTTCCTTTCCCTTTCTTTCCCTTCCTTTTCCCACTTAGGAGACCAAGACCCTACTGTAGCAGGCTGTAACATGAATTCTCCTGGCAGTTTATATGTAGCTGGGGAGAAGGGAACAGCATTATTATGAGTTCATGAATTAGTCTTCATGTTCCTTGCAGCAACCACAAGGCAGTTTGGGCTAGACTTGTGCATACAGGGCTGGGAGCATCTCCTCTCTTCCCCGTGGTGCAGTGAACCTTGCACTGCAGAGCCTGAGACCTGAAGGTCTGGCTTCATCTTGATGCAGAATAAAATTTATGAAATTCTCTTCCAAGCCAAAGAAGGCTCTGGATACATCAAAGCATTTCATTTTTATTAAAACTCGTTTATTTTCTATTATTATAATAGATAAGAAAGAAACTGGAAAGCCATTCCAGAATGGAAAAAAATATATTTCACAGTGTTTTCTTCCTTTCTTCCTTTCAACTTGCTTACCCTTTGGGAAACAGGCATAGTTTTGAAAGCAGTTTGATGGAAGTACGCATTTCCCTGGGAAAGTGTTTTGAACTTCTCCCATCAGCACTATTAATAGTACTTAGCACTTATTCGGATATCTTAAGCAGCGTTTCTCAAAGCACATTATGAAAGTATATCATTAGCTCTGCTCCAGATCGATCTGTCTAAAGCTGAGCTGGAATGTTTTTAATTTGGCTTCTAAATCACCATTGCCAATACGCCTCTGTGAGTTACACTTGTACAGGCAGGAAATGAAACAATTTCTCATGATGTATGTCAAAATTAGCCAGCACGACCTGGCTGCAGCCCCCAGGACAGGTCATCCACCGCACTGGGGATCAGGATATTCTTCTCTGTCACCCCATTCCTGTGAGGCCGTGTGCAACTCTCTGCATTGCATTTCTTTCTTCCGCCTTTTTCAGTCCTCTGGAAACTCACCATGTCCTCCCGCTGCCACTGGAGCAATGCCAGGCAAATCATTTTAGAACAGGAGATGGGTCAGGGTAGCAGCAAAAACCATATGCATTTTTGCAGAATTGCTGCTTTAAAAGATATTAAGAACTTATTTGAATCACAGAATCACCAAGGTTGGAAAAGACCCTCAAAATCATCTAGTCTAACCACCCATCTACCACCAATATTTCCCCACTAAACCATGTCCTTTAGTGCAACATCTAAACGCTTCTACATATCCAGGGACAGTGACTCAACCACCTCCCTGGGCAGCCGTTCCAGCACCTGATCACTCTTTCAGAGAAGAACATATTCCTAAGATCCAACTTGAACCATTCCTGGTGCAACTTGAGTCCATTCCCTCTCATCCTATTGCTAGTTATGCGGGAGAAGAGGCTGACCTCCACCTCACCAAAACCTCCTTTCAGGGAGTTGTAGAGAGCAATAATGTCTCCTCTGAGCCTCCTCTTCTCCAGACTGAACCATCCAGTTCCCTCTGCTGCTCCCCACAAGACTTGCACTCCAGACTCCTCACAGCTTTGTTGCCCGTCTCTGGACATGCTCCAGCACCTCACTGTCTTCCTTGTAGTGATGGGCTCAAAATTGAACAGTTTTTTTTTTTTTTTTTTTTTCTTCTTTTTTTATCATCTTAAAAAAAAAAAGTCATCAAATTTACAGAAAAAATTGTCTCTTGCCAAACGTGGTCTGAGGTGGTTGTGGTACTAGCAGCCACCCCCCTTCGACACAAGATTTACGTAGGCATTGAATGGAGAAGGCAGAATGGTGTGTTTGTAAAGAACTGTTTTTCATAGGTAGCTCCTTCCCTGGTGGCAGACCACAATCTGAGAAAAGCTGACTGCCCTTCCGGCAGCAGTAATGCAATGAGGCTATTCATAGCGAGAGGGAAAAACGCCGGCTGATTTCTTTGTGTCATGATCTGCTAACCTCACAGTTAACCTTGCTGGACACAGATCTGTTAACTTCTACATGCTCCCCCCAATTAATCTACTGAAGGCTGGGACAGAAATAGCTCTCCACAGCTGTTATGAATTGATGTGTTCCCTGATGACGCTTGGCACTGCTTTCAGAAAAAAAAAAAAAAAAAAAAAAAAAAAAAAAAAGCTTATTTTATTCTTTGCTATTTGCTTTATTATTTTATTTTTACTATTTTTTAATGTTCTTTCTTTGCAGTCTGATGACATTATACTCTGTTTGGCTCTGCTTGGAAAGGAAGGCAGACTTGCTACTTGAGGATGCGCCGTAATGGTAACTTCATTGCTGTTATTTTGGTTTTAGAAAAAGGAAGGGTGGGGGGAGCTTGTGGGGCAGGTGGCTCAGAGGGCACTGGGTTACATTTCCAGCTGTAGCACATAGCAGCAGGCCCTTCAATGCTCTCTGCCCTGCTAAAGCGCCTAAACGGAGCAGCGGGATCTGCCTGGGGCAGAACCCCACAAACCTGCCCACATGCAGCACCAGCTGCACCAGTGCACACGCTGAATGGAAATCCCCAAATGTGCAAACTGTGGAAATCAGCAGAATCCCCAGATCTGCAGAGCCACCTCTGCAAACCAAAGCTGTATGCAAGTACCAAGCAAACACAGATCTTCAGAATCATATTCAGTCACACATCTCCCATCTTTCCCACATCCATTTTAGGCTTCCATTCCTGACAGTCGACTGTTAGGCTGTAGGACATTTAATCACATGTTGAGTGTCACATCCACAGGGTAAAGATTTCATAGGTCTTTATGAAGCTTGGTTAAAATATTAGCTTAATTACCACGAATTAGATGGTGGTTTTGAAGTTTATGAGCACTCTTTCTGCCCATGTCAAACCAGAGGAAGGGGAAGAGGTTGCTGAGTCTTCATAACAACCGGTTATGGCTTTTATACAGGGGTTGAAGTGTTTGGTTAGATGCGATGTGAACCATAGTTATAGAAAACAAAGCACAGAAAGGTGTTTAAAGTGACACCAGTGGCAGCAGAGCCCACACATGGCGATGTGGTGGCACAAGGGATGCCCATGGTAGGATGCTTCAGGCACAGCTGCCATGCCAGTCTGACATCAGCTCCATTCCTCCTCCAACGGCGTAATGCTGATGGGTTTGGTTTTCTTCTCCATAATCTTCAGCGCTGCTTTCTGAATGAACAAATGACAGCACTGAGTACCTCCCCAGGCTCCAAACAACTCATGTTTTCTCATCTCTGCCCCCTGCTTCACACATTACTCTTCTGCTTGTCTTCCCTCTCCCTGTATCCAGGGGAGAGATTACAAGTTGCACCATCAGCAGCCAAGCAAGGTCTAAGCCACAAGGAAAGATCTGAGTCATCTCCCCGAGAGAGTATTTTAGCCATACATCATTGTTTGTTTTCAGGCAAACCAGTACAATTATGCAACATAAATTCTTTTAAAGCATTTGGGACTTCAGTTCAATTTAAAATCCTGTAGGTTTTATGGCCAGAATGAGTGATTACAAAGTGTGTGCATACAAATGAAGGCTGGGGAAGAAGCACACGGGGATGGAAGGGCACACACAGCCCTGTGCACACTGCAGCAAAGACAGGAGAGCTGAGGAGCCTGTGCTGGAGGCTCTTGTGGTATTTAGGGCTCCAGAGTATTGTTTTGCTCTCTGAGTGCTGTGAGTATTTTCTGTGACTGTGATCTCCTGCAAACACTTTTCCATTGGCTTCATAGATGCGGGTGACTGCCTGGATTACCTCCTGATTTATGCTGGCTTAAATGGGGATGAGAATCTGATCTATTTAAAAACAAGACTCTATCATGGCAGGAATAGAGGGAGACATGAAAATGTCTCCAACCTGAGTAATTTATTACCCCAGGAACGTGCTGAGCAGCAGCTCGAGGCTCAGACGCAGCCCTCGGGCAGGAAGGACAGGCTGTGAGGATGTGGCCACTGTGTCACCAGGTTCCCACTGGGAAATCAGAGCCACTGCTGAGCCGCCTTCAGCACCGCCCTCTGCCTCCTCTCCCTCTCGAGGTACCACACCATCACCACTCAGAGACCACCATGCTGTGGGTGAGGTCCCACAGCAACGAGCAGAAAGCAAAGGAAAAGTGCCCAAAGCTCCGCTTCCTGTGCTCTTTCAAAACAAATAATTCAGACTCTACAATGCCAGTACCTATTTGTTTTTTTCTCCCTCCATATAGAGGAGTCTACAGTATTTTTTTTCTTATTTAAGGGAGCATACTGATAGGTTTGTGTCTTCTTGTTCCATTTTTACTTGCATAGATGTAAATTCCATAGCAGCAGGGGGAATTATTGACAGCAGATGCTGAGATGATCCAAGGCCAGACTTTGACCTATTGATTTTACCAAGATTGCACAGGATGTATGTAGCTTGTTGCAAAATACAGTCTTTGTTTGTTTTGTTTATTGCTCAATATATAACAATGTGGACTAAAGAACAATGCCAGACTGCAGAAATGCCCAAGGATTTCTCTTTAATTGAAATCAGGACTGGGAACATCCTTGTAAATCATGAGCAGCCAGCCTTTGAGAAAATGCACTGCTTTTCCAAAGTTTACATTCAAATGGGATTTAGCTTTAACTCTTCACCTCTCACAGCTCAGCTAAATAATCTTTAATGATTTCTCTGGAGCCTCCATAGTTTGAAAGCTCCTGTGCACAACAGATGCTGAGCAGGATTCTTATTTCTACTGTGAACAATGATGGAGAAAAATCAAATCCAGGTGAAAATTAGAGACATTCTTGGCATCAGTGTAAATCTACATTCTTGAAAGGCTGGATGCTCTTCCAAATCAGAATTTTGGTTCAGTCCGTTAAAAACCTGCTGGCTCACCTTGTAAAATTATGACCTACATCTACATTTTACTGGAGTGTGATGGCACTTGAGATGAACTTTTAATCCAGAACTCTGCAGCTGCAGTGCCATAGGAGCACCCAACCCCAAATTCCACCATGGATTGGCCCCAGCCTTGCTCAGTGCCTCAGCCCCAGGAGAAGGGAGCTAACCGGCACCAGCAGAGCAGTTCTGAAGCTCTCGTGTCCCCACTGGAGCCCCTTCCTTCCCAGTTTGGAGCTGCCCATCTGTTATGAAACATGCAAACAGTGCTCTGCTCAGCTGAAGATTTCACAACGGGACTTCACTTCTTCATCTTTATTTTTCCAAACCCACATTTTCAGAGGCTCTCGTTTCAGCGTGTTTATTGAATTGAGATGTCTCCTAATTATTTATAACAAAAGAGCTCATCCTTCCAGCTCATTGTAAATGGGCAGCACACTAAATGCTAAGTTAGCAGCAGTGGGCTGCAAGAGGATCAAGCTATTAAGATTAATGCAACAAATCTGAATTCTTCCATCCCCACCCTCTAGTATCCCATCGGCGTATGTGGCTGGGAAAGAGAAGAAAGGGCTCCTCTGCTCCAGAATAATAGCAAGAGCTAGTGGAGAGGAAAAAGGAAAGCCCTGTTTATCTCTAGCAGGAAGATAATTGATCTCCAGCCTGCACACAACCGGTCTCAGAGCAGCCGGGAGCTGCACAGAAGAGCCTGTAGCTAACCAGAGCCCAACCAGCCTGTCAGACAAAAGCTTTATAGGGACACCAGGGAGAACAAAAGTAGCACATTTTGTTCCTTTGCCATAAATCTCCCATCTTTATTGTGTGGAGACGCCGGCTTCGAGCACGCTGCGTTGCAGTGCAGGGTTACCCCAGCTGCTCTCGGGGTGCTCAGACAGCTCCCGGGCTCCAGCTCCATCACTCTCCCTTTTATGTGTGCTGGAGGTAATAAAATAACCATTTCTAAATTTAACTAGCATTGCATAATGCAGCTATTTATTATGTAAAGCTGCTGTTTACAATGCCCGGGATATTGATCACTATAAAAAATGCAATGCAACGAAAGCTCGTATAAATTACTGTTACTGTTTTCCTTTCTTTTTGTTTAAAGGATCAATCAAAGGTCTAATTTGTTCTCATGAATTCACCCCTGCGTAGCATGCAAAGCACCAGGCAGTGCGTTGTTTACTGTCATTCAGGCTTGTGTGCAGCACTCAGCTCAGAGCCTGACAGAGGATATGCAAAGATGACAATTTGTTCATTATCCGAACCATTGGAAAAGGCAAATAAAGCACACTAACCTGCTTTATTTCAAATCAGGTCATTTTTTTTTTTTTTTTTTCCCCTCAGCTATAAAGCAGCAGTGGCAAGCACTTAAAAATTCCAGCTTTATGGCTGTATATCATCATTATCACCTCCAGTACATTATGAATAGGTGTTTTCTTACAATAGCACTGAGAAAATGAAAGATGCTCTCCTATTCTTCAGGCCTTTTGGGGGTAGAAAGAAGGATGGAAAAAGAGAATTAAATATTAACAGAGCGAACAGATCACTAAACAAAAAACAATTAAATAGCACAGCATCCATCCAACAATAACACCAAATCATGATGCAACTGCTGAGCGTGGGGTGACATACTAATCATGGATTAAAGGGACTGACTTGTGTCTCATGAGTATTCATAGGCAAAACCTGATATGTGGAAATTGAACTTGGGGAAATGTGTTTTGTAGGAAACAGGAGGTTGTACTGGTGTCTGTGCAAAATGGTGATGGCTTTTCTTGACTGTGCCGTAGGGAGAGAGGAAAAATTTATCATGTTTTCACTTATTTTCTTTTTCCATGGGGTTGTTTTCCTCCTCTCTATGCGACCTTTTTCCTTTCAGTTACTTCGGCTCAGAGTGTAGGAAAAGAAAAAGTGCTAATGGACCAAATTATGGCCCAGAGCAACGAGGCCACCAATGACTTCAGCAGCACTGAGGAGGCCACCGCTGATGTCTGATGCGCAAGTATCAGAGAGCAGTCTGACACAGCCAACTGGTTTCTTTTCCCCATTTTACAATTCGGAAAGTCCCTGATTCCCCCAGCTGTATCCCCTTCTGACATTAAGCAGCAATGTCGCTGCAGGACTGATTGCTAACATGGAGATCAGTCTTCTCCATCAGCCTCTGAGCTGCATCTTCCATTCGGCACAGTGAAAAAACCCAGCGCTAAGGCAGCACGTTGCTATGATCTTGATGGAGCTTGTATTTTAAAGTTCAAAGGAGCTTAAACAGTGGGAAAGCCCCTGTGGAAAATCCAGTGTTTTCATGTGCGAGTCAGGTTTTCAGTCATGTATCAGTTGTTGTTATTTTCAGCGGCTGGTGTTTCATTTCTGCACAGAAGCAAATGTAAAAAAGCAAGCGAGCAATTTATAATGGACTAATCGATGCTGGTGGTGGATTCGCTGGTGCCTGTGCACTTAGCCTTGCCGATGATCAGAAATTTCTCTTGAGGGCAGCATTTCTTACAGAGATGGATGGCTTTATTTTCCACCTTCCAAATGTTTACCGGCACAGCCAGACCCGCTCCAGCCCTGCTGCTGGCAGAACAGGGGCATCACGAGCAGCGGGAGCAGCCCAAAACCCAGCCACCATCCCCTTCCCACTGGGACCAGGACATGCACCCAAACCAGCTGACAAACACACTGGGGGTGGCTGATTAGCTGCACGGGCCATTAGCAAATCGTGAGGATTTAACTTTCCTGTGACCAGAGCATGTGAAGAATATAGCTGAGGTTAGAAAGAAAGTGATGGTGAGCAGAGGGCTGAAGAACTGCAGCGGTGTGAACGAGACCAGAGCAGGAGCAAAGGGAGTTCCTGCAGGGAGCAGTCCCAGAAACCTGGATATTACACAGGATAAGCTGAGGAGCTTTGCATCAAGGAAACCTCACAAAACTCCATGCCAGGCGGGATGCCAGGGGCTCAGTGTTTATCAACAAAGCTGTGGAGACAGTTGTATGTAGAGCTAGCCTAACACCCGAGCTCCAAAATAGGCGCTTCTGAAAGCACGCTGAGATAAACCCAGGCCATTTTTGGAAGATGGCCTCTTCTTTTTCCTCTCTGGTTAGCTCCAGACTGTCTGGAAACTGATTTTCGTTTTTCTTATGTGATTGTAAATCAGAAACAAAGTTAGCAAAGGCAAGAGAGTGGCATGGCACTGGGCTGGGATGCTTGAGAGCCGTCCTTTTGGTTAATATTAAGGGACATAAGGGAGAGGTAGGTCATCGTGCAGCCTCTGTGTGCTCTGTAACACAGAATCTTGGCCTCATGGCTGCTCAAGGGCCTCCTCTCACCTGCTCCTTCTATACCAGTGCTCTGTTCCCAGCTGCAGAGCTCTGTACTCTCTTGGGGGAACGGAGATAGGTCCTTATTTTCAGGATGACAAAAAAAGAGCTGCAGAAAATATCTTAAAGGCTGCCCCTCCCCCTCTGCTCTGCAAGTAAACATCCTCACTCAGGTGTGCCTTTACCATATCAAAAGCTGCTTTCTTTTCAATAATCACTTATTTCTAAAGAAACTGCAGCACTGCTAATAGCCAGTGACCCATAAATGCAATACAGCACCAAAGGTCAGGGAGTTATCTCATGCAACAAACTCCCTTTTGATAAATTGGTACTGTTCCCTGGAATATTCTTACAGTGATTTTAAGAGTCATAACATCTTACCACGTGCTGCACCAGCTCTCTGACATGCAGCTAAAAATAGCAAGTGCTGCAAAGCCTGGGAGAGCAGCTTCCAGCTCAGCCCCAAGCTGAAAATCCCTGCTGCTCTCATCGCTGTTTTTATTTCAGCACACCTTGAACACAAGGTTAAACCAAGAGGGTTGGGTATGAGTCCGGAGCAGGCAGGGGACGCGAACAAGCAGGGCGAGGGTGGGATGCTCAGAGCTTTTTGTCTGATTCCTGAGGAAACTGAGATGCCTGGGCCATTTTATTGTGCTTCAGTGAGTTCCCTCAGGCCCAGTCCTGGGTTTGGCCAGGATGACCTTGCAGTCGGACACAGGGCAAGGAGGGGCTCTGCCATGGTTACATTTCAGAGCAGGACTGCCAGACTGCAATGTGTTGAGTACTGCACAGCGTAGGCAGAGTGAGCACCCTGCCATTTGCTGGGGATTTGTACACCCAGATTGGCTTTCTCCTGCCTATTTCCTTTTCCTTTTTTTTTTTTTTTTAAGGGATTGTGAAAATTTAAATGACGTTTTTTTAAAGTGTCTTGCCTCTTCTGTTGTGTTTGATGAACCCTAGGCAAAAAAAACAAAAACAAAAACATGGCTGTGACACAGTCCTCTGCTTCAACCCATCTGCACATGCAGGTTTTCTAAGAGAGAAAAGTGCCATGGTGGGTCCTGCTGGGGACACAACAGAGTGATTAGCAGGTTGTGAGTCCCAGAAGCTGGAGAACCCGACAAATCCCGGTTTCTACTTATTTTCCCCTAAGGATCTATACAGCATTTGGAGTTAATGTCGGATGCACGCATTCCAGAAGGCTGGCCCCACTGGGTGAGGAGTTATACGGGTCACAAGAGGGCATCTCTGAGGCTCTCAGTACCCAAGCCCTTGGGTTAGATCAACAAAGCCACGAGCACGGTTCCGTAATTCCGTGCATCTCACTGCTAGCCCTGTGTCGAGCCTATGGGCACCGTGCAGCTGAGCTGGTGCTGCTGCAAGGAGAGGCTGCAGCCCAGGCTGTGAATGAGGAGCTGTGCCTCCTGACCCCTCAGCATGGCCCCGCTCTTTCTGCAGGGCCAGCAGCCTAGCAGCAACTCCAATTAAAAAAAAAAAAAAAAAGAACAAAATAAACGCATAAATAAACATGGATCCTCGAGACGCAAATTAAGGCCATACTGCAAGAGAAATGGAATCCAAAGAATGCGAACAGCCAAATACACAACCAAGCAACAAAAGAAAATCAATTATATTTTTGAGGAAATCACAAACGAGCAAACAAAACAGAGTGCCTTCAGCCTGCAGTGCCTGCAGTGCCATCCCAGCTTGCTGGCCACGGCCTGGTACCTCCGGATCTCCTCTCTGAGCTGCTCGCTGCCCTGTGGCTGCAGACTAAAATGACTTAATTGCCGCATGTGGCTTTGTGTGATGGTCCTGGTGCCATTTATTTTTCTTTAAGCCAAACTCAGAAGGGTGAAGCTTTCCTCACAGCACCCGCTGCAGAAGCAGCGCAGTCGCGCTCTCCTGGGCTGGGAGCGTCTTCCAAGATCTCGCTGCACCACTTGACCACAGACGGGATGGCTGAGCTGTTGTGAGCAGCTCATGGAGTCACCAGTGGGCTCCACGAGGGTGAAAGCGAACCTGAGAAGGGAAGGGGCCTGGAGGGGGGGATCCGGCCCTCACAGACCGTCCCTTCAGCTTGATGGCCTTTGTTTCTCTCCTGGCAGACTAATTATTCCCACCCACTCTGCAGAGCTGCACGTGATCTCCGTGCCATGAATTATAGATGCCCGACATATCGCACCCGGCTGCGATGATGATTTTTTCCAAGCAAGCCATGAATTATGAAGAGGCGGCTTTGCAGGTCTAACATTGCCCGTCCCGGGCGCGGGGCAGCACAGCCCCACGAGGCCTCGGGGGGCTCTGTGTTGTGAGGGAAAACGAAGGACTTGGCGTGCAGATTTTGAGATGCTCCCGCTGGGGCTGCGGGGGGCACGCGGGGCCGCTGGTAGCGCTCAGCTGCAGCCCCCGCTCCCACACCAGCGGCCTCCCCTCGCCGCCAGGCGCTACGGCCGGCCCCGCCCCCTCCTTTTTTTTTGCGCGCGCCTCTCTTCGGAGCTGGCGGCAGCGCGCCGCGAGCTGCGCGGCTCTTCTAGAGCGGCGGTACCGCCGGCAGCAGCCGGGCAATGCCCGCGCGCCGCGGGTGACGTCACCGTGTTATTGACTTTCCAAGTCTGAATGACTGAGCACCAGGGAGGGGGCGGGGAGGCCGCGCCGCGCGGCGCCCGGCCAGGCGGAAATGGGCGCGAGCGGCTGAGCGGGGGAAGGGCGCGCGGCGGCCGCCAGAGGGGGGGATGGGAGGGGGCGGGGTGTGGGGGCGGGGCCGCTCCCCCTCGGCCCGGCCCCGGCGGGAGGCGCCGCGAAATGGCGGCCGGGAGCGGCCCGGCTGTGAGGCGGCAGCCCCGAGGCCGGGCCCGCTGGCACCGAGCGGTCGCGGCGCCGTGGGTGTCGCCGCGTCCTCCTCGCCTCCAGGCCGCGCCAGGCGCGCCGCTTCGTTCCGCCTGCGTAACCCCGGCACCGGCCGAGGGGCCTCCCCTGCCCTGACCCGGGGCGAGGCCCCTCTGCCCTCACGGCGTGGTTCGGCCTGCAGGCGGGCGGGCTGCGGGGAGGCCTCGTTGCTCCCTGCTGCTCCGTGAAAGGCTGTAGCGAGGTGGGAGCCGGCCTCTGCTCCCAGGTAACAGCCGTAGGATGAGAGGGAACTGCCTTAAGTGGCGCCAGATGGGTTCAGGTTGGATATTAGGAAACGTTTAATGTCAGAATGAGTGTTGGTTCAGTGGCACGGGCTGCCCAGGGAGGTGGTGGAGCCAGTGTCCCTGGGAGTGTTAAAGAAATTGGAGATCCCACTGAGGGATGTGGGCAGTGGTACGGTTGGATGGGTTGGGGCTGGTCTTGGTGATCTCAGAGGTGTTTCCCAAGCCTAATGGTAGCATGATTCATTTCTAGGTGAGTGTGGTGCTGTCACTGTGATCAGCAGGCATCCAGTGTGAGCATTCAGCACAGCTATCTGCAGACAGGTTCAAATTGCAGGATATGGAAGCAGCGAGGAGCAAAAACCCCAGTATTCATTTCAGTGCCTGCATAGAGTGCTTAGAGCCCAGGCCGTCGCCTATCACAGGACAGAGCGCAGGGAGAAATGGCAGAATTGTGGCTCAGCCCTCCTGTCCCTGATCAACAGGACATTGGAACAAGACAGGCACAATGATACACACACTCACAGGTGCAGCAGAAGGAAAGGAAGACTTCTGTCAGTGATTATCTATGCAAGCTGCAAAAGCAGCGTTTGCAGTAGCTCTCCTGGGCCCTGAGAGTGCTTCGTGAGGCATGCTGAGATGGATAGGATTTATAAACCGTGGATGGGTATTTCCTACAGTGCAGCGCTCTCGGCAGCAGTGTTCCACGAGGCTCTCTGTAGAAGACATATATGTTCATGAAAACATTTTATAGCCCTGTTGTGCTGGGATTAATATCAGATAAGAAAGTTCAGACCACGTGTACTTTGTTCTTCCCAGCACATTTCTAAGTCCGCAAATAGAAAGGAGCCCACGGGAGCATATGACTATTAAGTAACTAATATACTTCCCAATTGATGCAATTTTGGCATTTCATACAGTTTTCACAATAATTTACAGACATTTCTTCAGAAGCAGACAGCATCTGTGTGCACTTTGAAAGATGGTGTCTCAATCTACAGATACACAGCTGTGAGTGATGTGCCTTGGTATTTACAGGCTGCAAGTCAGCACTGTGTGTGCTGTTACGTTGACTGTCACTGAGTGAGCCCGGTGGTACTCAGTCACCCAAACGTGTTCTGCTTTCCCTTCACACTGCCATAGGGGTGTATGTGATAAAGCACTGCATCTCCTTGCAGCAGTGATGTTTTGTACTGGACAAGAGCAGCTCACGCTGCATTACGCATTGTGTTGCCACAGCCAGCAGTGCACACATGGAGCCTTTCTGTCTGCCTTGGGGAACTTTTGGTAACTGTAGGCCATGCCCTGCTTTGATGGAGTCAGTTCTGAGCCAACCAAAACCGCACGAGCTGTGCTCCCAGGAAGACTATGGTAAGCTGAGCAAGTTGCGGGGAAGCTCTTAAAAGGGGAACTGAACTTGCTGTGCTGAACATGTTTTGTTTTATATTAGGCTTATAATTTTAGGCCTAATGTTTGGTTTGGAAGCTCAAAGCCATGCTTGAGCCCGCAGCTGCCAGCTCAAGAAGAGGCTGTAGTGTAATAGTCATTTAATTCCTCCATGCTGTAATCTGATGGTGGGATGTGCTCCCAAGCTGCTTTTAGGTCTGACTGGGGAACAAAATCAATCACAGAATGCACATTACAAGAAAAGTGCTGTTGGTGTCAATTACCTAAGCTCTGTGAACGTAACTCTTCTAATTTCCTGTTAAATCAGTAATGTTACCAATCTTAGTCTATTATTTTAATTAGGACTGTGACTGCAGTTGCTAGGAGCCGAGCAAGTGCAGACAAATGTGAATGTGTAATTAGTCCCACAAATGAGTGGCAAGTGGAACGTGTCAACAGCACGGGTGGTTACAGCACAGGGTGCAGCAGGAGGCTGAGCACTTATGGCCAGGTTCTGATCCTGTTGGCCTCAGCACCAGCCCAGCATGACTCTGCTGAGCTCACAATCACCTCAGACGAGAGCGGGGAGTTGGAGATTCTGGGTCTGGCCCACAGTCATCGTGGTTCCTGCACCGTGGGCTATTTTTAAAGCACCAATGTGACCAATCTGGTCAGTTATTTTTGCTGGGATGTTAACTGTACACCAAATGCTGCAGGCTGCTTGGAAGACGTGGGTGATCCCAGCACCAGCAGGCGTCAAATTGCAGCCCTCTAGCAGAGCTGCAGCTCCCAGAGCAGGCAGGGAATGTCTTGGCTCCCTGCTCTACCTTTCGAGCTGAGGAAGAAACTTCCCGGCTTCTGTCCCATCTGACTGCCTTGTGCACCCTTCCGTGTTGACAAGTGTGACAGTGCACAGGCAGCATTCACTACTGGCCTTGCTCAAAAAACAGGCTGAGGACAGAATCCCTGGCTAAATATAAAGCCGAGCTGGGGGAGAAAACAATGTGGCAACACAGCTCAATCAAAATTAAGAATGAAAATCTTAATTTGCTGATGGTGTATGACCGTGGGCTACTTGCAGCAAGCACCATATTCCTGGAGGTCCAGCCTGCCTCCAGTATGAGCGCAGAATGGCACAGGAGGGAGAATGCTGCTTTTATTAGTACTTGGCTATCGGTCAGCAATCCATGCTCCACAAATAAATGAACGGGCTTGGTGCATGTCATCCCAGTTCACATGTTACAGAAATAACACTGGACTGGAACCAGAGTTAACACAGCTGAGGTTTGGGATGCTGCTGATTTGAAGGACAGAGGATGGCAGAGCCTTGTTGGGTGCTACCTGCTTTTGGAGGCAGAACTGATTTCTGCAGCTCAACCTGTCATCTGCACTCTGATTTCCATGCATTAGTGGATCGTTCTCTCACTTCACTTAATAAGGTACTTCTTTTGGAACAAATGGACTCATAAAATGTCAGAGGTTATATGAATGTTAGATTTAGTTTCCAAGACAAAAATAGTTGATAGAGAAGAAATACTGTGAGGTTTGCATTTGAAGGTTGTTCACAGGGGACCACGCATACAACTGCTGGGCTCTCCCTTCCTGGCAGTCAATGCAGGAGTTGTCCAGCATGGTACAGCGTGGGGCACATGTGCTTGTGCCCTTTTCGCTCCTGTTTGCCATGGGAGGGTGCAAAGCAACTGCCCTGCGCTGGGCAGTGCTGGCTGGGTGAGCTCCTTTTAGTTGAAAACTGGTACCTCTGGATTGAGGCCCTTGTGATGTCATGTATACGTAGAGTCATCCATAGCCATAAGATTGCACAGCTAGCTCGTAGTGTGCATGTTAATAAGTCTATTAAGGTTTACAAATATTCTGTTCTTCCTTACAGTTTATAATTTAATTAATTGTCAGTTAATTGTCTTGTTTTCCCCTTGTGATTGATGTCACTGAGTGGGATTAGGCAGCATCAGATTATAGAGAAGGCAGCAGTGAATGCAGCATCCTATGACGGTATGAAAGGAGATGTTTTTATGGACAAATCCTTTCCGACATGGATGAATACCTCAGTGAGATATCACAGGGTATCAGCTCCATACATATTGTAATGCGATCATTAGTGGAGGTACCAGCTGTGTGAGGTTTGTATTCACAAGCCACAAGTCAGTATCAGAGAAATATTCTCTCCTTGGAAATGTTTGCCAAATGTAAATCTTTCCCTTTTCACAGAGCCAATGCTCAGTTTATATAAAGTGGGAAAATACTCTATTAGGCCCATGGGACTGCTCCAGCTACCCCCGAAGTCAGAAACGACAGGGGAGCCTTTGGCTTCTGTGGTGGAGGAAAGAAACCTAAATGCAGTCCTTTTCAGTAATATTATTCCCAGGAGGAAAAGCAGAGAGGAAGGTCTTTCATCAAAAGGCAGGTGATGTGCGCGTGAACCGGGCAGCCCTCATATAAGAGGCACCTTCATTCCTAGGCAGGAAAGGTGTGAAGGCTTCCATCCTCACAGCACAATTTGCAGGCTCTCGCCAGGTTTGTTCTCACCTCCAGATGCACATTTGCACCAGAGGCATCCAAACAGGCTGCCAGCAACACTCCTGCAGATGCTGTTCTGCATGCAGGCTGGTGCAGGTCTTAATCACGGCAGTCCAATGGGTCACCAAGCTCCAGGTTGGCTTTTAACCTGCCCTCCATGGAGCATCGAACTGGAGGTGCTATAGAAATTGCTTCAGGCATTTTGCTTTCCCCAGGCACTGTGCATGAGCAAGGGCAGCGCGCTCTGGTTGGAAGGGCACATCGACAGCTCCAGAGCCAGCCACAGTGCCAAGCAAGGGGATCCAGGGTAAATGAAAACCTGGTCCTGTGTGACTTTTGACCAGGCTTTGATGTCATTTCAGCAGAATAAACCTGGAGTGATTCCAGTGACTTTGATGTGAGTAAAATCAGACTCTGAAACTCTGCTGAACAGAGAATAACCCGTATGTTCCCGTCTGGGTGGGTGTGCAATGAGTTAGAACCCCTGCATAAATCAGCACAAGCTAAATAGGTTATTTCTGAAGCTGTAATCAGAACAAGGAGTTAGCCAAACCACATCTGTCTCTTTTAATTCATTCCTTCCATTTTGGGGACTTAGCCTTTAGAAACAGCTATCAGTGATTACATAAAAGAGATTAGCTAACATTTCTGCATAAATCAAGGCCAACGCAAGATGTTTCCTGCAGGCATTGCGAAACCCACGGCTGGCAGAGGACAGCAGTGTGAGGGCTGGGCAGGGCCAGGCAGAGCTTCACTGCTGCTCTGAGCCACCCTGCACAAAGCAGGCTCAAAGAAAACGTGTGGGATGGGGAATGGTCTGCCCTAGGTTTGCGTGGTGGGTTTTTTTAATGTGAGCAGGTTTTCTAGCCAAGATACATGACAGAAACAATGAAAGGAAGAGAGGGGCAGGAGCACCTTATTGTAAACCAGATTTCCATGTGTGAATGCAAATCAATCTTGCTGTTAAAGAAAGAGCCAAGCCAGAATGTGTTGCAGCTTCTCTCTTAGCGCAGTTGCTAACAAAGTGTCTTGATGTGAACACTGTTGTGTGACTCAACAAATCTTTTTGTTTGCTTCTTTTTTTTTTCTTTTTTTTTTCTTCTTCATTTCAATGTGATTTCATCATTTTTGCTCTGCTAACACGAAGGGTGAGGCTTAGGGTCACGGAGTTGGAATTTCCCTTTCAGTGTTGTCTTACTGCTTGTCTCCTATTCTTTTTTTGCTGCGGGTCAGAGCGGATCTATGCTGAGGTTGATGGGGAAGGCTCAACTCTTCTTTCCTATTTGATCTGCCCTGGACTTAAGTTCTTTACAGAGAGAGTGATGAGGTGCTGGAACAGGCTGCCCAGAGAGGTTGTGGATGCCCTGTCCCTAGAGGTGTTCAAGACCAGGTTGGATGGGGCCCTGTGCAGCCTGATCGAGTATTAAATGGGGAGGTTGGTGGCCCTGCATGTGGCACGGGGTTGGAGATTCATGATCCTTGAGGTCCCTTCCAACCCTGACCATTCTGTGATTCTGTGGACTGGAGACCATCGTCCCCTGTGCTCTCCTTCCACTCACCCTCAGTATGTCCACATCCGAGCTTTCCTACCAAGCCTTTACACCAAAAACACCGAAAGTAGTCTTGAGTTTTTCATTCTTTCATTTTTGAGGAATTGAATTTGAGACACTGCTGCTGAGTTTCAGTACTGCCAAATAGCAGTCTGTTAGCTGCTGAGTGCTCACTGCTTCTCAAAGTCATGGTATTTGTTGCTTAGGGTTCTGCTGAAAATCTTAGGAAGACCTGGGAAATACTGAAAAGAGAATGTATTGCTTAGAAAGAAAGGAGTGTGAATCTAAGTACAATTTAAGGTCGGCTCCTTAAGCATGATGAAACCAGCTACCCAAAAGCATTTAGTGCTTTCAAAAAAAAAAAAAAAAGCAAAAAGGTCCCCATTCCCTATTGAAACCCTATTGAAATGCAGAGGAAATACATGCCCAGGAATATATCTGAAAATGAAGCTGGTTATCTCTCTTCATCCTTTGATCTCAAGTGTCTTTTGAAATCTGGCCTCCAAGTGATATGCGCAAGGATGCATGAAATCAAGCACCGAATCTTTATCTCCTCCACTTGTGCATCTCTGCACTGTGATTCACAACACAGATCCATTCCTCTCCAGGCCTATTTCTGACTCATAGTGATCAACAAGACAAGTCCCAGAAATAAGGACTCTGGGCAGCATCATGGAGTGGGGGAATTGCCCGATGGCAGACACCCTAACCTCCTCCTGTACGGGCTGCAGCTGCATTTGGCTCTGGATTCTCCCCATAGGTCTAAAGAATATAAAGATCTGCCCCTAATCCTTGACCTGCATTGCAGATTGTGGATCAAGTCATTTCTGAACTAGCACCCATAGAGAATCTGAGAGCTTCTCATGCTGGCAGTGCAGGAGGGAGGAGGGTGCCTGGAGAGACAACCGCTGATGTAGCAAAGGGAAATCTGAAGTTTCCCCTCTGCTTTTTCATGCATAACAGCATCTTTATGCCTCATTTCCATCTTCACAGCTCCTGCAATTTACATAATGAACATTTGCAAAGCCTGAGATCTAGGTTCACTTTGTATCACATTGACTGTAGATGACCTTCAACATATCAGAAAAGTTTCCCAAGCCGTTTTCCCAAAGGGTATGGCAATGAAACATAAGACCATCAGGAAAGGAGAAAGGGAGAATAAAATCAGATTTTGGAGATATCTGCCTTTCAAAGATGTATTTTCTACAACAAGGGAAAAAACAGAATTTAAAAAAGGAGTTTGGGACTTAACAAGTAGCATCTTTAAAGCCAGTATTGGTAGACACCCAACAATAAAGTAATTTAGTTAGGTTTGCTTTTCCAGATCTGCAGAAAGAATATTTCCATAGCAGAATGCATTTGAAGAAGTGTTAAATTCATAAGAAACTAAAACCAGAGAGGCGGTTTTATTTGCGTTCCTTCATAAACAGTGGCTGTAGATGAGTTTTGGCCTCCTGATCGGGTGCTACATCAAGAAAAACTTAATGACACATATGGGGCAGTGGAGGCAGAGATTCAAGATGAAAGAGGAATCCCAACCTCAAAGGTCAGAGCAGGACATCAGGGTATAAACAGGCACCTGCAGCCTGTTGTGCCTTTGTGAAGGTGTCAGGTGCAGCTGCAATTCCTCCTGCTAGCAGCGGGCAGTAAGCAGGGGATGATAAAGCAGGAGCTAGGGAACTGAGGCCCTTTTCCTCTGATACCCCCTCCACAAAGCACTGTTCTCATCAGCTCCTGTCTGGTGGTCCTGGCAAGTTGTATGGCTGCTGTTACAGTGCACAGTGTGTTACACCAATGTGGAACAGCAGCAGAGCAACTTCTCCAGTTGTCATTTAGGTGCTGGGTAAGCACAACTCAGGGATAATTTTCTAATCTAATGAGTGCCTGTGAGTTTTCTTCCGTTGTTTGGGCTGTCCAGCTGGTGGTTGTTCACTGCAGTGATGGAGGGTACTTTGAAAGAAGAGATGCCTTTTACAACTGACTGGAGGGCTATAGGATTATTTTATATAGAAAATTAACTGAAAGATGAAATACAGAGGCTCATTCTGGTGATGAAGGAAGGAGTTCATGTTAGTTGTCATAAGACTCCTCAGATAAAATGGATCTTATGCACCAGCACAATAGGTGTGCTAGAAATGGTCTGGCACCACTCTCATCACCACAGACCAAGTGTGTAAAAAGTACTGCTCTAAGCAGTAAGCACAAGCTGGTAGAAATAAAGAATTTTTGATTCCTTTGTTCTTTTATAATGGCACCTTGTGTGTTCTTTCTGGGCGAGCATGTGTATTTACCTGCTGCTGATGCATGGTTGCTGTTAGCTTGTATTTTCTGGCCTCTTACGTATTGCAAGAAGTTTATCAATGTCTCCTGTGTGGCTTGATGCTGCCCCTCGAGGGTCAGCTGCAGCTGGGTGTTCCTTACCAGCTTCTTTCCTTCGATGTGGTCTGGCTTTCTCTCCAATCGTTAGCAGAAGAGAAGTTCAGAAGATAAGTTGTGTGTTGCAGAATTTCAGCCACGGGACCAAATGCGAAATGGAGCTGGTGGGGAGGGGCACCCAGCTGAGGTCCCTGTGGGAGGGATGCTTTCTCCTTCCATCTTTTATTTTTTAATGATACCATATAGTGTTTAATAATTCAAGATATACATAATCCAAAATAGGCACACTAATTAACCTTTGTTTTGAAAAATTTAATTAATGCTTAGTCTCTGTTCAGACTCTAAACAGTTTGGAGTGGGAAAGGTGCTACGAGGAAAGTGTGACAGAATATCTTCAATATTGAACACCTTCAGTTATTTAAGCAGAAACGTGGGCTGGACCAATTAAGAAAAAAAAAAAAAAAAAAAGTTGTTATACAGTCACGTGTGTGCTAAAGTAATTGCATGTGGTGTTCCCAAACTCTCATCCCGCAGCAGAATGGTAAAGCACTAGGCAGCTACATGGAGGAGGGAGTCTGACTTGGGAGCGCTTTTGCTGCTGGTCAGGAGGCCCTGAACCTGGAGCTTGTTAAGCTGGAGCTCTAGAAGGGAAAAGAAGGAACCCCACTCAGTTGCAGGCAGTGCTGCCCGCCCTGGCTGGGTAAAGCTGGACTCTGCATCCCACTCTGTGTCCCAGAGAGATGATGAATTTTCTGAAAGGTCAGCTGCTGTGCTGTGACTCACTAGCACTAGTCCTCTGCAGCCCGAGTGTCTTCAAAATACATCACTGTATGATAAGAATTTTCTCCAAATGCTCAAGCTTTAATATTCTTCCCCAGCTGAACTGTAAATAAAATTATTTCCTAAGAGCACTTATTTGAGCTTGATTATTAAATACATTGCCAAAATCTGGTCGGTTAATATACTGCCTGCTACTTGAGCTGAAGTATCTAGAAGACAAAGAAAGAAGTAAACGAAAAGGAAATCAACATTTTGCTAAATTGCATGTTTTTAAAAATCCCGTAATTGAGGCTGCTACTTCATTTCCATTTGTAAAACAGATTGAGTTCCCTTTCCATCTACTAATGGATTTGGTTTATCTCTGATACTAATTGCAGCATTTGCGTGGCTCACACAGGCTGCTTGTGACAGGACGTTGAGTAAGGAAAGTCAAAGTGCTGCGGCTGTGCTGTGAGGTGTCATTTGGGAGCAGTGCTCAGCATTGAGCTCTGCTGAACTTCAGGCCCTTGGTCTTTTTCCTGTGGCTCCAAAGTCTGGGTCAATCAACCAAGATAAACTTGTTAATTTGCTGTCAGGATTATGTGCCTCAGGTCTCACTTGAGAAGCAGTGGGAAGGTTCAGGTGATAATAAGGCGATACCAGACAGTCTGGATGTTTAATTAAACTTGGCCGTGCCCTCTTTGACCTAGCGATGGGCTGGAAATGTCACCAGAACAAAGGTTGCTCGTGAGGTTTGCAGGTGTTCCTGTGCTTTGCAGGGTTTGTGACGGAGGTGGGGGTTTGCACCATTTTTCCTCATGTTTTCACATCATCTTTGGGAAGAGAATTGTGTTCTGAATCTCTGGGGGGGAAAGAAAACATGTGTGTATGTGATGAATAAACCTTTTCTTTGAATCTGCTATAGCAAATGAGTTTGTGTGCTTCTGAATGAAGCAATATGCATGATTCTGGGTCTCATGGTAAATGGAGAAAACACACAACCTCCTAGCCAGTGTTCAGCTCCTAATTAGCAGCAGGGCTGCTCCCAAGCTCAGGTACAAACTGTGTGTATTGCTGGGGTGGGAGGGCAAGCAGCTTTCCATAGCATTGTCCCCAGGAGCGTGGGCTGTATCAGCACC
The DNA here is from genome assembly GCF_987193195.1 of Phasianus colchicus. Taxonomy (NCBI): domain Eukaryota; kingdom Metazoa; phylum Chordata; class Aves; order Galliformes; family Phasianidae; genus Phasianus; species Phasianus colchicus. The sequence goes on along the minus strand of NC_143445.1, from coordinate 23,457,301 downwards.
CTCAGCAACAAGCAAACCGAGGATTCACTTTTTGGCTTCCATTGTTTCATTCTACGTTTACAAACAGAGGCTTTATTATTATTTTTAAGGCGCTCCTGAAAGCAATCCATCAGATTCCCAGGGAGTTCAGCATGGCAAAGAAAGGCCCAGCTACAGAGTTGCCTTTGTGGAGCAGTTCTGTGGGCGCTCTGCCATTCGCACAGCAGGAGAGCGTTGTAATAATGACACCAACATCTACCAGATGTCTTCTGGAGGATTTTGTTTCAAGATGCATGGCTGCTAGTTCACAAGAGTGTGTGGGGGGTTTTCTGCCCTAATATACATGATTTGTTTAAAAACTTTGCAGGTGTTAGAATTTTTATTGAAGTCAGAGAGCTGAGAAATTATATACAGTCAGTGAGGTAATGCTTTCTCCTCTCAGATGGGAGCAGAGAGTGTACACAATCTGTATTGAATAAAGGGCAGCTGTGTGTTGCCAGCACAATTTTATACATTTGAAAACTAATCCCAGCCGTACCAAGCCAGCTCTCTGTTCCTGCAAATCCATGCAGACAGCAAGAAAATCCACCGATGGCTTGCTACTTTCCTCCAGAAGCTTGCAGGGCAGACCCTCCCCATGGCTAGTGATGGTGGAGGACCTCTTGGTGCAGCTCTGTTAGAGCCAGCACCACATCTGGCCAGCTGCAAGGACTCCAAGCCCCCCAGCTCTTCCCACAGCCGTGCCCCAACAGCTGTAGAGAAGAGCTGGGGGTATTAGGGCTTGCCATGGCTTTGGGGAGCCGGACAGCTGCTTCCTCTGTCATCACATCACGCAAGGATTTTGTTTCTTTTCCTCTTTCTCTGGGCTTGATTCACCTGCCTGCTGAAGCTGTAGCCTGTAGAGATTTGAGATTTTTTTTTCATTATTATGATTTTTATATAGGTAGTTTGTAATGTCAGGATATGAGGTTGAAAGGACAAGTCTGAGTCAACCCTCTGATGAATTCTAAGTATTTCCTTTCTACATGGATGAGATCCAAAAATTTATCTTGGTTCAATAAGCCCCACTTATTTCTGGTGCTCGTTCACATAGACTTTGAATCCTTTGTGTCTGCAGAAGAGGGCTGGTCATTTGGGTTCAGCATAGCTCTTTCCTAAGAGCCTGGGATGTGCAGAGTCAGCAGGGGAAATATTTTGGGGGTGGCAACTGAAACAGGCCATATTTCTTTATATTTTAGTATATAAAATGTATATATAAATAGAATATGTGCAGAGGACGAAGGTGCTGCAGACTGGGGCCTCTCTGTCAGGGCCCCCTGCACCCAATCATTGTTCCTTCTGTGTCCCTGGGCCGGGCATGTCCAATAGGGTCTCTCAGCTGCCTGAAGTAAATATTCCCTTATTTCCCTTATTCCAGGCTGTCTTTCCCCCTGTTGCTGAATTTTGCTCAGCATAATGATTTGAGGGCACCATTTTCAGTTTCCTCTACGGAACCAAAATTAATACTGTTATGCCATAGAGCAGCAGAGCGAGGCTTTAAGCATCCACCAACAGTATGCATATTTCAAAATAACCTAATGGCTTCTAAAACCCAATACTGCTAAAAACCACTGCCACAGTCCACAGTAAATATCCGTGGTGCTTGCCTGAACTGCATCACTGGGGGAACAGTGCTAGTTGGTGCCTGTCACCATCCAACATCTGAGTTGGAAAAGGTCTGCAAGGGTCATCAAGTCATTGATTGAGAGGTGCTGGTTCTCATTTTGCCCCCATCTGCATAGGGCAGCTCACTTGGGGGCTCACTTTCTCTGTCCCCAGGCCTGGTGGGCAAAAATTAAGGATTTCAGTTTGTGCCCTTCTGCTCATGCTTTGCTCTTTACCAGGAAGATACTATTTTGTTTTGAGAAATACATTTAGATACAAAAAGAGAGGAAAGTTAATCAAAACACTACATTGTAACTGGGGTCCTTATGGCTGCCTCCTGCTGTCTCCAGGGAATTTTGGCCACCTACAGCTATCTCCACCATGGCTCATTGGGACCAAGCAGCACCAAACAGACTCAAAATGGTGACGGATGGGCAGGTAGAGGTCAGCTGGCCATCTTGGTTTATAAGAGCTCTTGCTCACTGTGTTCCAGAGCTGCTCAGGCTTTTCATTCATTTAGATGCCGGAGATCTGTGCTTAAGTGCTGGTGTGGGCTGCTTATAGGAGCAGGAAACCACTCCCTTTATCCTCGCTTGATCTTTGGGAGTTAAATGTGTGCAGTGCCCTTGTTGGCAACAAGAGCATCGCAAGGGGTGGGGGGTAAGAAGTGTTAACACAGATGTTTACCTTAACTTCTTGTTTTGTGTGGACTAGGGAAACTGGGGAAGAGAGGAGATAAGGGACACAGGTCTGCAGAGCATGGAAAAAAGCTCTCTGAAAGCCAGTGGAGGTTGTGTCGGATTGACTCTGTAATTCCCTTGATTTTTGCAGTGGCTTTTCTTTGTCCTAGCATTTTCTTATTGTTATTTAAACACACCGTTCTATTAAAAGAGAAAGATAATTGCTTTTTCTTTCTTCTGCTGGAGCTTCACAACACGATTAAGATATGGAAAACAAGTGACTGGATGTAAGGAATGATGTAACAGGTAGAGACAAGCTGAAGTCACTGCGGCCCAGTTTAAAAACCACAGCAGTTCTCCAGGATCTATTTGTTTCTCTTAATAGGGTGATTTGTTTTTATATATTGCTCTCTATAATTATCATCACACTATGTACTCGCTGGCTCTAGGTTCAATGTAATATAAATCCAGAATTAGTCTATTGAAGTCAATGTCCGATACGTTTGCTTTAACAACTAAACTAGGTCCTAGTCTTGTTTATCCTACTGTAGCTCCAAAATAACTCCACCAAAGTAAATACATCTCTTCTCTCAACAGGGTTTTCTGAAAAGCCCTTGTTGTGCTCCTTGGCTACCCCTCCCCCCCTTGTGCTGCACTACATGCTGCAACACTGCTCAGTTGTTCATCTTGCTATTGCTTCAGACTCAGCCTTGCTTTAAGCTCAATCTATGTTTGCCCAGGCTGGAGGAGCAAGATGTCTTGGTTGGAGCCATCTCCTCTCTCTTTGCCATTGGCGATGCACATTGGCATTTCGGTGCAACCTAAACTCTAAGGCAGACCTTAGATCAGAAAAGTAATACTCTTGAACTTAGAAGATTTAAGCCCCAGATTTATTTGTAATACTGGGTCTAGAGACAGCTTTTTAAGGGCTGTGAGATCCCTTGGTTTCTTTACTGGGCTGCTCTGGTGAGCCACACAAGGCTGTGGCTCTTTGGAGCAGATGAAGGAGCTGACTGCTTCTGATCATCGCCAGCCAAGATAGATCTTTAACTCATGTTTATGATCTTCAGCCACCAAAGCCAGAAACAGGGCAGTCATGTGTGCTGATCCCTGACTGTATTCCGGGGTCTCAGCTGTCGTCCAGGGATCTAAGTGCTGAGTTTTGGGGTGAAGGTGAAGAGGCTCAAAGGAATATGGCTAAGCTTGGGGAAAGCCACAACAGTTCTGAAAACTACAAAGGGAGAGTAAGAGGGCTGTGAATATGGGAGGTGATGCTGAGGAAGCAGCGGGCAAACAGCCAAGCTGAGGTTGAGAAAACCTCTGCAGGCTGGAGAACAGCCACACAGCTGGAAGCCATCAGGGCCGTGGTGCTGGGAGCAGGAGGGCAGGCACAAGCTGCAGTGTGCTGCTGGGTGCTGTGTCAGTGCTGGCAATGCAAGGGCTTGGCCGTGCTCAGGTTTGCTCCTACATGAGTGGGTGGTCATGGCACTGATCTGCGGCGGGCTCTGGAAGTCACTTCTATCTGACAGAGGAGAAAATAACTTCCGGTGTTTGTTCCTGATAATTTGGTGCAGTTTTTATGTCATTGAGGGCAAACATCAGTTTTCTTTTCCTTTCTCAGACAAAGACACTGCATGTCTAGGGATGCCCAAAATGCTCCTCAAACTTTTCTGCATTTTCCACAAACTTTCTATTCAGTAGATGTGCAATAATTGCACTTCACAGTTATATGCTGTTACTTGATAAGACAGCTGCAAAAAAAGCTATTTTCTGATTTTCAGATACAGGAGTTTATCTCTAATGTGAGTTTTCACTGGCAGTTAAAGAAGTTCCTAGAAAACTGTTCCAACTTCCCCCTCAGTACTAAGATGGTGGGAGGCAGATAAAACTTATCATCTACTAATAACCAGCAAAAAGCTTAGGATTTTTTTTAGCTGTAAAATGGGGGCCATTCATTTTTTTTGAGATGACACACTGATTACCTCTACCCCAAGCAGAGGATGGTTAGCCCTACAGAACCCAGACTAGAGGATATAGTGTTGTATAGTCAATGAAAATTATATAAAGGAATATTATATAATCAAATAATATTAAGATGTTACAATAATGAAATAAGCAAAAGAGTTAGGCACAGCAAGACAAAGAGAATAAATAGGATGCTCACCTGTGTCATGGGCTCACTCAGGAAACTCCAGTGGAGTGGATCTTCCAAAGAGGGAGAGATCCTTCCCCACTGGCAGTCAGCTCTTAAATGGGTCCAGGAGAGGTGCAGCCAGGCTCCACCCCTTCCTGCAGCACAGGTGAATTGCCTTCACCTGTGCTCCCAGGGCTGACTCAGTGCTCGCCTCAGGTGATCAATCAGAGGTTCAGGCCGTGACTCAGCAGTTCCCATACAAGTGTTTTGGCTTAAAATTTGAAACCTAAAGATTTGGGGCAAAAGACTTTCAACCCAAAGTTCATAGTTTTGATTTGGAAATGTCATTAAGAGGGTATAGAGGACAGTGCTGGAGGACTTCAGCCTGGCCATATGTCCCATGCTATCCTGCAGCGCTCTCTCAAATGGGAATAAAATGTTCCATTGCCATATGAGGGATGAGGTAGGGCCTGGGAGCCATTTATTGTTACACAGACACTGATTTTCCATAGGAAAGCAACCTTTTTCTCCTAAGATTTTAGCTGGAGGAAAAAAAAAATGCCATAAAACCTTGCATGTGCTGGCTGTGTGCATTGCTTCAGAACCCAGAGCTCCTGCTCCCTCCCTGAGTGCCCCAAACCAGCAATATCCTACTGGCTTCCTCTCCCCATTAAAATTCAAAACACAGCCTTTCACTCCATTCCTGTTCTCAGATGACATTTAAACCTGTCAGCAGTTACAACTGGTGTCATGTAATCTCTGTAACCAATGCAAAAATTGCTCTCTTGCTTCATGATGGCCTCTAAAAAAAGAAAACGCAATGGAAAGAGGATGGCTGAGTCTTCCACAAGCACTCCAAAATGCCCATCTGCTGCTTTCTGTATTTCTTGGTCTGAAAGCATTTCCACCGCTCCTTTTCTCGGACAGCGAAATAAACCTGCTCCATAGTTAGCAATCTGCTGTCCCAAACTGCAGAGAGAGAGCTTGATTTTGCTGGATCCCATTTGGCCATGAGGACAGACAGCCCATTCCCTTTAGGCCTCAGATGAGATTTCCTCCACGCGTAGTTCAGCATAGTGGAGTGTATTTCTGGATAAATATTCTTCAGACAGAAACAGTTTCATGTCTGCACACAAAGCCGGAGCCGACGAGTGCACAGGCATGCGCTAATACTGCCTCGAGCTTTGAGTGAGCATGCAATCATTTCAGTTGCTTTCTTTGCTCTGGGCCTAAGTTTGGCCACCGGTAAACAGTAACATTGTATTGTTTATAGAAAGTGCTGCGGGTGGTGGACGGTCCTGTCCGCCTGTTTCCATTTCCCCGTGATTAATGTATTCAAGCCTATAGACATTTGTTTTTATGAACTTCACAAACAAAAACTTGATGTTTTGGTACTGAGCTCAAATATGGGAACAATTTTATTCTCGATGCCAGCGTTTGTGATGCGAGAACTGAAAGGCATCCAGAAATGCTGTGTTTTCATGGAATATTCTTCAGTCCCAAGATAAAGCATTGTTCAAGCATTACAGAAGCAAAAACAATCCCAGTGCCTTGAAAGCTTTTCGTTCTGCCTCTGCTTCACGGAAACATGACTCAGGGCCAAATGGCTGATTGTATCATATGATGTAACAAGGAGTTAGAGAGCTTAGCAGGGAATTAGAATAATGCGTTCTGTGTGTGCCTGTGTGAAGGGAAGGGGGGGGCACAGCGTTTATTGGAAAGCTCTAAGTCTTTTTTGCAGCTATATGTTACTCACTCACAAACCTATCCCTTGTTAAAAGCAATGGGATCTGGTGTGTGCCAAGCTCCTAGCTGCCCAGCTGAACCCAAGGTCAAGATCTTTTCAGCTCAATTAAAGGCTGCAACATCCTCCTTGCTAGGGTGCGGAGGAAGAGAGCTGGGTAGGAAGAGCAGTGAAACCCCTCAGTGAGGGGAAGGAAGGATCTGGCCTGGCCTACGTCATCATAGCAAGCTAAACATCTAGGGACGTTCAGGGCTTTTCTGCTGGAGTGGGTGTTGTGCTGCCAGGAAGTGGCTGGTGGTGAGGTGTGAGGCTGCCTGTGCCGCTGGCGGATTTTGTTTTGCTTTCTGTCTTGGTTCTGCCAACAAGAAAAGGCATTAATTGTAAGCGTGAACTCCAAGACGAGGAAAAATCAAAGATGACCCAAGTGCCTGGAGGCATAAAAACAGCTATGGAATTGTTCAGCTTGTTTAATGAAATGGAGCAGCACAAAGATGCAGTTAATGTATAGATTTATATATACAAATACAACAACACTGGCACTCAACTTGCTGCAAATTCTAAAATGGGGAAGCCTGTCTCCTGTTGGCTACTGGAAGGAGATTTGGGACAAAAGGTCCCATTAGAAACATCCTGCCTTTGTTGCAGTGCTGTGCTGGCAGAGTGGGAAGGAGTCTTTGGTACACTGCTCAGAGCCTGAGGCTGGCCATGCTGGGTGCCATGTCCCTAGGGTCTGGTCCCATCAGAACCCACGTGCCCCTGTCCCTCGGGTACCTGGGGTCTCATAACTTCATTCATAACTTCCCATAACATTGAAGGAGAAATCCTCATCTCCTGCTGTACCCGCAGGACAGACAGGGCTATGAACTGGGTCTCATGGGAGCTGCCGTTTGTTCCCACTGCCTACATTCATGCTTGTGTGTATCCATGCACGTATACCAGCCGTGGGAGACCGTGCCATTCCTCCCCGTGCTGGCAGCACACTGGTGTTCCTTTTCAGCTGGTTATCTGCTTGCAGGGTGAGCAGGGCTGTCTCACCATGTCTCTTTCCATCTCCAGTGATTCATAGGAAAAATGAAATGTCTGTGTTGAACCATATTCAATGCTCATATCTGAAACACTGGGTTTGAATGCCGGTGCAGGTCATTAGGTCCTTAATTTTCTCTTTAATGGATTTTCTAATGCATTTGATGAGTAAATAGAAAATTCCATTTGCAATCTTAGTCTTGAAACGGCCGTAATGTTGCCATTATTTATGTTTACAGAAGTCCTGCAGACTTCCTGGGAGGTGCAATACGTGCAAATGTTAGGATTGCTGGGGCCCAGACACGTGCAGCTTCAGCCCAGGCCAGTGTCAAAGAAACAAGTCGAGTATGTGCTCTGTTTTAGGAGCATGAATGATCCCATTGACTTCAGATTGGCTACGGCTAGACCTGAATGTATGTCGTGTTTGCACAGAAAGATGATCCAGAAGGAACTGACTGCGCAGGAGCGATGGGGCTGGGATTCATGTAAGTTTGCAGGAAAGGGCCAGCAGAAGGGGCCACCCCATGCAATGTGTGCTGCCCAATGCTCTGTGTGCTCCCACTTTGTGCAGGTGCTGCAATCTCTAGGAAGCTTCCTTCTGCCAGAGCTGCCTGCTTGGCTGCTCAAACAGTCTGAGCCTCTCGGTTTGCAAGTACCATGTTTGTGCAGAGTAATGTGATTACATGCTCACGTCAATTTGTGTAAAGTTGGCAGCGTCCTCGGTGAATATTTTTGTACCTCCAGCTTCTAAATGGTATTGCTCTTAACAGCAATGTATCATCATTAGTAGTGAGACCTTAGTGGATGCACGAGCAAAGTGTGATATTACTTCAACCTCTGAAAATACTGTGTGATAATTAATCAGGCATAGGTTCACTGTGCTTCCACATTACTTGGTAGAGACTAATGCAATGCCCTGAGCAAGCTTTTGGTTACAGGGCAGCTGGTTCCCTGTAAGCCCAGCAGTGCAGTGCCTCCCAGACACCTCTTTTGGTGCAGCACCAAGTACTGACACCTCAGTGCCTGAGGTGGGAAGCCAGCAAGATGAACCAAAGGTCCAGTCCAGTGCTGCAGACCCTCAGCCCAGACCTTGACTGATTTCTGGGTCTCATCCTGCAACTGTTTTGAGGAGCAGCAGTGCTGGCTGTGGTGCTCCCTTCAATAGTGCAGTTATGTATTAATAGGGGACGGCGCTGGCAGCAGGGAAGGGTAGCAAAAGAACGCATTTGTCTTGCTGTCCAGCAAGGCACGTAACAAATAGCAATGCCAAGTATAATCCTGCTTCGGTTAGAACTGTTACTTTGGTTTGTCATCATTCATTGTTCGGAATACAGCTGCTTAATGACAGGATGTGGGAAATGAAGTTTTTTATGTCCTCGTGGACTTTTTAAAATAAAAAATCCCGAACAATGCGGGGGAAGGATGCGATTGCACAGAGCAGTCTGACTGTGCTGAGATGCTGCAGTGACAGAGCTCTTGCCCTTCACTTTAAAAATAACCTGCTGTGTAAACCAGGGCAGCATCCATGCTGCAGCTTTGCTTACATTGCACAGCTGTCGCAGCTGCCCCTGCTCAGCACTAGGGTTTGATACGAAGAAGTGAAGAATAAAAGACAAATGTTATGGATCTGCGTGGGACTGTTGCTTCTTTGCAAGTGCCCTTGGTCCAATTCAGCTAGCGAGTGTTGTGTTTCTATCAGAAATGGGGGAATGGAGGGAACTGGCTGTACAGTCTGGGGGCGCATGGAGATATGAGTGGGACCAGCTGAAGCAGGGGCTGTTCCAGCGCTGTTCTCATTTTTGTGTTCATTTTAATAATGGTCTTCATTTTTGTACAGGCTGTGATGTGGGTCCCCCCTTTGCATGTTCGTTGCTTATTCCTGGCGGTGCAGAACGGCAAGTGGGCACATGATCCCTGCTCCCAGTGGGAATTCTTTTATCTGGGTGTGCTGTGCATTATGTAAGCAAATGGGGAAGCTGATGGGCTTGGTGAGAGATGCTTTTCATCCAGGCATTAGACTAATTTTTGGCCTCAAAAGCAGGCACAGCCCTTGAAGAACCACCAAGGGCTGGGATGCAGCCAACAAATCTGCATAATTGCCAGCCCATCCCCTGCTTCCCTGTGCCTCTAGAAATGTTCTCCCTCCTCCTCTATACATTTGTTAAGCCCTGTCCTGAGCTGTGTGAAATCAGTGAGGAATTCGCCTGAGGTTCCTCTCCGCCAGCTCTGGCCCAGGGCTTCTCAGCAACGTAAGCAAAATTAAAGGAGGTTCTGGGGCTGGGATGAAACCACCCTGGCTTGTGTACAAGGACACACAAGGGAGAAGAGAGGAATGGTGATGCTGAACTTTCTGCCCTTAGTGCAGTAAGAAGGGCAGGGAGCTGCTGAATCTCCAGGCTGTGGACTTCCCACATCCCTAGAATTTTCCGTGTCTTACAATCTCAGCTAAACACCATCTTTTTAGGATTATTTGTTAGTCATTTATTAACAACAGATCACTGCCATGCTCATCTCCACTTTCTTAGTTATAAACTTGTTTTCTTTTTTCCTTTCTGTATCCCTTGCAAATTTCTACTTCCAACAAGCCTACTGTTATCTCACTTGTGCTATTTTAAGTTCTGTGGCACAAAAACGCTGACTCACAGAAAGCCGTGTTGTAGGAAATATTGGCTCAGCTGAGGAAATAATTCTCCGTTCATTCTTCCACCATGTGCTTTGGTTTTGTTTCTGTCCTTTTTTTTTCTTCCCTGTCTGTTGATCTCATGTTATGCCACACATCTAGCACTGTGAAAGATGGAAAGCTATTTCTAATACACACGGCACTGGTCAGATGTCTTTCCGTATATACCCTGGAGTGTTTTATGTACCTGCTAGAAATGTTACACAGAATGCTCACATAGCTCATAAAATTTGGTCTTGTATTGGAAATGTTTTGTGGAAATATGCTGCTTAATCTACTGCAGCGGCTCACAGTTAATGTTGTCAGTGTGCATCAGAGGTTGTGAAGATTACGACTGGTTCAGAGGAGTATGATACGTTATCACAAGTCCTCAAGAATGAAGCTGAAAGAAAGGAATGTTCCACAAAATGTAGATAATTGACAAAAAAGGGGAAATTCAGGAGGCTCAGGCAACGTAATCCTTATCGCTGGACCCGTGTTGATGCCATGCATCAGAGATAAGTACCTGCACGCACCATTTCAAAGCTAAAGGGCTGTATAAAACAAAGCCTGAACCACGCTAGGGTGTGCTTTAGGTGTTAAGCACGTGAAGAGCAGTGAACGTCTAGGCTGAAATTCCAGCTCGTGGGGTGGGAAGGGTGGAAGGGGGAAAAAAAGCAACCTACCTCTTATTGACTTCGCAGTGGCTTCAGTCATTGGAGCGAGTTGCCTAATAACGTACTGCAGGGCGTGCTTTGGCCATACCATATAGTTCACTTTATGTTTAATATATCAGAAGATAATGCTTAAGGTATTCTATATGTGGATATAGCTATTTACAAGAAAACATCTGATGTCTATAACATAAGAAATAGAAAAGTCAAGGACTTTTGAAAGTACAGATTGATATTTTTGGCGATATCAACAGCAAAACCTAATTAGAAGGTGGTTTTCCACAATTGCTGTCCTTCGTACATAAAGTATAGCCCTCCTATAAATAATATCACCATCTTTAAAATACTTTATAATAAACACTAATTTACCCTCCCAATTTTCTTGTGAGATAGATAATTATGTGTTAACAATATCATCATCATTAGTAGCTGTGTTAGTCCTCTCTTTTTATAGATGGAAGCTCATGCACTGATAATAAACAGCTTGCTGAAGGCCACATGAGGAGCCTTTCAGGACTCTGATTAGAGAGCAAACAGTCCTGGCTCCCAGTCCTCTGCTCGTGTGGAGGAGGAGAACAACGTAGGTATAACGAGAGAAAAGCAGGAGCTTAAGTGTTGGTAAGAAAAAAGAATCCTCTTCAAATTGGCTGCATTCCTGTGCTGCCAGGAAATATTAAAATATGATGTGATAGTGATAAAGGTAAATATCTAGTAGATTTTGCGCCCTTTGTGCTTGTACTTTTATTTAGCAATTGTAGCACATAGTGTAGACTGTTTTATGAATCGCCATGACACTTAAAACACTGAATTTTTGCAACCACATCCTGGTGCCATGAGATAATCCATTTTGATCTCAAGCTGCAGCCAGGTATGTCTCACTTGAAACTTCAGAGGTGTGTGATAGCTGCCAGTACCGCACCCTTTTTCGTAATGTTGTTATAATAAAACAAGTTTGGATTTGCTTGGCCATTGCAGGATGCGAGATGGGAGTTAGAACTCTGCCATGAATGTAGCCTTGCTGTGACCATGTGGCTAATGGCTGCTTCAAGGATCTCCAAGTGGTGAGCTTCCTTTTCCCTTGATAGGCACCGTCCTCTTATGCCAGCAAACCCACAGCCAGATGCAGTGGGAGCAGTTCATTTCTTCTATTAAAGCCAACAAGATTTCAGCCCCACTTGTTTAAATATCAGGTTTAACTGGCACTCGCCTGCATATCAAAGGCAGTATGGTAATTTTTAGGAGGAAAAGTTTGCCCCAGTATTGGCCAGACTTGTCCCTGGTCTCCCTGTTGCACAATGTGCTGCTGAGTCACTGTCATTTCTCACCCAGTAAGAGCGTATCACTGGGGCTGTGTTCGTGCAGCAGAGGGTAATACAATGCATGCTGTAACCAGGAGAGTCTTTGCATAAACAAGAGCTAAAAATGAACGAAGAACATTCCTGGGTTGCTCGTATTTATTTATGCACTGCCATACATGGGAAGTTTCATTCTGGCACCTAAGCTGCGTGGTGGACTGGGCTCGAGCTTGCTTTTCTGAACTCAGTAATCTAATTCCTGCTGATGTTCTGGCATCTCACTCGGCCTTTAGCTTCGTCCCAGTCTGTAGAAGATTTATGGTCAGATAATATACAGATTTAACACAATAGCATGGGTTTTATTATTTGCTGGAAAATGTTAATAAAAAAAAAACCCTAGTATTACAGACGCATTTTAATCCCTGAAGTGATTTTCGAGTAGAATGCATGAATTATTAATTGTTGTTATTGTTATTACTGCAACACATACCTATCTCACAGGACACTGCGAGGATTAATTAATTCTTGTAAAGATGTAAAAGGCCATATAGGTGTCAAGGGTTATGACTAAAGTGCTTTGAAAATGGAAACCCCTCTGTGAGTGCCAAGTATTATTATTTATGGAGTCCAGGCGGTGTGCTTGGTGCTGTGCAAACACCGGTCCAGTTATTGCAAATATTTGCTTGTATGTGCTTAGTAGGCGGAGTACTCACTGTTACAAGTAATTTCAGCTATTTTAAGGATATGCCTTATAAATATGGCTGTAAAAAGACTTCCCAGAAGTTGAGGTGACGAAACCATGGAAAGTGGCAGCACGAAGTAATGCCCTGTGCGGGCTTGTGAGGTGTTCACTGAGCTGGGGCCATAGTGAAGGAAGAGAAAATGGAACAAAATGGAAGGGGTAAAATTATTGCAGCATACATCTGCCAGAATGCACTTTGCAGATTCTGCAGGGCAGAACATGCACGCAGGTAATCACAAGTTCAGTGCGTGATAATCGAAAGTGAAAGCCTGGCACGCTGGAGTTGTGACTGAACATTTGGTGAACAGGAGACCACAGAAACCTTCAGCCAGATGACTTCAGCTCAGCATGTTGTCGCTGCTCGGCAGATGGATGGGAAGGCAGTGTTTGCAGTTTCTGTGGGCCAAACAAGGCAGTCTTGAGGGGTTTTCCCTCCCTCGTTTCTGGGCTTATATTTCCTGTTGCTATCTCGTGGATGTTTTGCAGCCCCTCCCACGTCCTTCTTCAGGGTAGTCCTCTACATGAGGTCCCTTATCGGCTTTCCTTCTGCCTCAGGTTATGTGCATGCTCCCATTCCCCCTTCCTCCACCCACTGTTACTCCTTATCTGCTCCTAACTAGGAAATAAGTCCTTCCGAGTACTGAGAGGTTAAAATCCTTTAGAAGCACAGGCACATCTGAGATGATAACACAGGAAGGTGCGAGTGAGTCTCTCGCTACCTCTTCCCCAACCTTCAGCAAACAGCTCATGTCTTCCTTGACAACAACCTTCTCTGAAATTCTGCTGTTGGACTTCATAAACTTCCTGCATCTTTAAAGCCTACACACCAGTGCTGAGAAGAGAAAGTTGTCCACTTTGCCATCAAAATTATTACAGAAATAAAGGTTGAGCGGTTTGCAATTACAAACATGCTACCTAGCTTTCTAGAGACTTCAGTTTCCTCATGCAATTTAGTCTTCTTTAAGCAAATGGATTGAACGCCCACAGTTTTCTCAGAATTAAACAATTTTGTGATGAAAAAAAACAAAAAAAAAACAAAAAAAAAAAAACCCAACGTGCTTTCTGCAAAATTTAAATACTATTCTTCTAAAACAAAGAGAAGCCCATGGACATGACCCTAAAAAACGATCACTGTGAGGTGATGCTGCGCCCAGAGACCCACCCCGTCTGCTTTCATCACGATGTCATGGAGCAGAAGAGTCCCATCGGCTTGGGAGTTGAAGCTCAGGTAATGAAATCTGCCTGTAGCTCCAGAGTTGGGATGAGTGTGATTCTCCAGCAGTTTCAAGATATTAAAAAGAAGCTATGTGTGTCCACAATCGTATTGCGTCAGGCCTGGTGGAAGTGCATTCTGCAGGAAGACACTGATACGGAGGTCCTGTTCCGGCGGAGGTCCATTTCAGCCCCGCGTTGGTGGAGCCTCGCACCGGACCTGGTGCTGCAGTGGGGCCCGTGGCGGTTGGCGGTCACTGCAGTGCCGATGAGCGCTGGGCCAGTGCCCGAGAGCGTGAAGTGCTGTTGCAAAAGCATTGTGTGATGGAAAGGACCGCCCGGTGATGAACGTGGCTTTGATCAACAAAAAAATAAACAAACCTGCAACAGAAATTACAGACAGCCTCACATTCTGAAAATGAACAGCACGCAGGTAGGAGACGTTATCACCGCGGAGGGTTATTTTTATTCAGCAAAACGAAAACGGGCACGGGCGTCGAGCGGCGCCGATCCTCAGGCCTGGCTCCTGGTGCCACAGGAGCCGAGCACGGCGCCATTAACATCTTTCCCAGACGAACGCCGAGGCCCGAGCGGCCGCACTGCCCGGGCTCCTGACCCCGCGGCCGGCCTCCCCGCCCCGCTCCCCTTCCCGCCACGGCCCTCAGCTCTCCTCCCCTCGCGCGCGGCGCTGCGCCTGCCTGGAGCGCGCGGGCGCGCGAGGAGCGAGCGGGCGGAGGGGAAGGGAGGAAGGAGGAGGAGGAGGAGGAGAAGGAGGAGGAGGAGGAGGAGGTGGGGGCCCGGCCGCCGCCCCCCGCCCCGCCGCAGGTTTGTTGTGCCGGGCGGCCGCAGCAGGCCGGCCCCGCTCCGCCGCTCCCTCCCGCTCTCCCGTCCCTCCCGGCGGCCCCGCTCCCCCCGCGCCCATTTCCGTGCGGCTGGGCACCCTCTCCCGGCGCGGAGTGTCTGAGAGCCGTTGGCTGCTCCGAGCCGTTTGGCTCCTTCCCTTAGTAACAGCTTTCACATTCTGCCTCAATTCCTCCTCAATCTAAATCACACGCGCACACACACACACAGATATTACTTTTTTTCCTCCTTCCTCGGGACTTAATCTCTAATCCCCCCTCTTTCCCCACCCTCCCCTCCCCCGCTCGCTGGCTCGGGATATAATTGAATATCACAGCGCTGTTTGGTGGCTGCGTGGTGGTGGTTTTTTTTTTTTTTTTTTTTTCCTTCCTCCTCCTCCTCCTCCCGTGTGTGTGTGGTGTTTTTTGTTTTTTTTTTTTCCCCCCTTTTTATTATTACTATTTTTTTTTTTTTACCTCTCGCCGTGGACTTAAAATAATAATAATAATAATAATAATAAAAAAGCCATTATACCTCTCGGTGTGTACACACACAGACATGTGCCCGTCTGTCTCTATGGCCGTATAAAAACAACCGCGGAGGAGAGGCGGACGCGGGCGGATTCCTCTCGCGCCTCCGCTCCCGGGGAAGGGGAGCGCCGCCGCCCAGGTAAGCGCCGGGGGATGGGCGCCGCTTCGGGGCCGATCCGGGGGGCTTCGGGGGCGGCGTGGGGGTGCGCGTGGCTGCGGGGTGCGGGGTGGTCCTCGCGTCCCTTCCCCCAACCCGCGCTGCCGCTGGCCGCCCCTCCCCCCACCGGGCCGCGTTTTGGGGGGGTTTTAGGGGAGAAACGCAACGATGAGGCGCTGGGGGTGAATTAAATAAAGGAGCCGTGGCGAGGCGGGTGCCGGATCGCCTATTTTTAGCTCGATTTGTGTAAAGAGGAGCGCTCCCCTCCCCCCGCTCCCCTCCGTACATATTTACTTCTGGCGGAGGGGGAGGGGAGAGGGGAGAGAGAGAGGGAAAAAAATAGATTAAAAAAAGGGGGAAAAAGGCATCGAGCGGAGCTGCGGAGGTACGGGGCCGGGAGGGCGGCGTGGGGGTCCGCAGGGCCCGGCCAGACGTTGGGGGAGGGGGGGAGGGGCGGCGGTCCGGCCCGGGGCTGCGGGGCCCCGGGAGGAAAGTTTGTGGCTGTGGGTGCCGCACGTGAGCGGTGCGGGAAGTTGGGCGCGGAGGTCGCGGAGAAGTTTATGAGCTAAGTTGCGAGCGCTCTCCGGTGTGCTCGGCCGCCTCGTGTTCCGTTCGGTGCGAATCAGAGGGGTGATCTGTGGGGTGACCACGCGACCTGCTTCTGAGCACTCAGCCAGGTCGGGAGGAGCGGGTTTGGGGGCCTTGTGGGCTGAGCGTCCCGTGGCACTGAGCGTGGATGGGGCCCTTGGTTGTATCCCGAGGGCTCTACTGTGCTGCTGGGTGCTATCCCTGCTTGGGGGGTTGGTTTGGGGCCTCGGCTTGTGCCAAGCCAGCCTGCGTCGAGGCCCAGCGCCTCGAGGTTGGGTTGGGGCCTTCCTTTGGGTGCATTTGTGTGAGCGGTTGTTTCAGAACGTGTTTTGTTAAGGCTTGGTCCTGCAAACCCTTTTGTACGTCTTGGAACTTTGGTGAGCATCTGTGGAGGAGAGTACGGTTGTTCCTAGATTGTTCCTGCCGGCCAGAGAGAAGAGGAGATGTGCTGTTGATGGGTTGTCCACAGGACGCGGGTGGTGCACTGTGCATCAAAGTAGCAAACTTTCTGTGGTTTCTTGTAGCCATTTCTTTTGCTTTGCCTTTGGTTAAGGCCCAATGGAATAGCACTGTGATCTATTATCTTCTTGAAGTCACTTGGGACCTTATACTGTCACTGTTGTTGGGTTTCTTGGGGAGCGTAGAGTTGGCTCCAGAGAAACAAAGGCTGGTGTGGTGCCATGCCTTGGGAACGTGGTGTTAGAGAGTGCCTGGAAATGCTTGCTCCTCTCAGTGGGATGGAAGTGCGATGCGAGAGTATGGAAGGAGTTGGGTTTGGCTCTCTTCCGATGCTGTGCAGAAGTTCATAATTTTTTGTGCATGGGAATATGCACAGGCATAGCATGTGTTGATAGCATAAAGAATGTCATAATTACAGTTAGGTTCTCTTGCTTAAGCTTTTTTCCCCTTCAAACAGGTAGTCATGATTTTTTTCCATCTTTTTAATATAGGTACTTTCAGTTTTTACTCTCTATGGTAATTATTGATGTTTGTGCAGTGCTTTGAAGTTGTAAGGCATCACGTAAGTGCTATGTACCCAGGAACAGCACTTCAGAGTTCTGTTCCTATCATGAAAGAGTTTGATGCTAAAAGGTGCTACAACCCTATGCATAAAGAGACTCTGGATGGATTAGGGGAAATGGTCAAAATTGCTTATAATGTTGTTTTCAGGTAATATTTTTTAGTTAGGAAGAACAGATCCAAATAACGTAACGCAAACTGAGTTATTTTACCTAACTTGATTTTGGATGCAGAATTTAATTTAACATGGACATCACGTTCGAGTCAGAATGTGTTTGCTGTTAGAAATTTTGTAGTGGCAATAAAGACCCACATCCTACAAGGATAATAATTGTGCAGAAGTCAGGAAGTCCTGTAAAGAAACACACACAACTTCATGCACATCAGCAGCCTAGCTCGGCTGAATGAGCTCCACAGATGTCTGTTGAGTCGCACACAGATGAGTGTGTTTTGCATTAGTGGCAGGCAGTGGGATGTGCCTCTTTCTTGATGCTGATGTGTTGGTTTTTTTTTTGGTATCAAAGTGCTATTCAGTGTTCTGCGGAGGCCAAAGCGTGGCCAGTGAGGCACCTTTCCTCAGTACATGTGGAGCCCCAGTTTGTGCCTGCTTGGCCAGCTGTCCTGTCAGCTCCGTGGCCCTTGGCCATTTGGGGTCATGGTGCCGTGAACTCGGTGACTTTGCTGGAGGGGACTTCTGCTGCTGAGCGAGATGGGGAGGTTGTGGAAATGCTGAGGTGTGTTGTATGGAAGTACCACTGAGTTCTAAGAACATTCATTTTGTTTATATTGAGAGTTGTGATTAATGCCCTGTGTAGTGACCACCCTTACCGTGTGTTTACATGTGTGCGTGCAGCATAGTCCTCAATAAAGCGTGTGTTTAAAGCTGTAACCATTTGCCCATGCAAGTATTGTGGCTTGGGAGAGAAGTGAAAGCGTGCGTACACAGCGCGCACCCATGTAGGGCTGCTGCAAGAAGTGAGAATAGACTTTTTGTGTGCTCGTTTTCTTAATGTAAGTATAAATATTTGTGTTAGGTGAAGAAATGTCTGAAGCTTCCTGTTAAGAAGGATGATTGATGGCTCTTCTCAGTGCATTTGTGTTGCATTGCAGCATTAATTTCGTACCTTCAAATTAACAAGTGTTGAAGAAACGGTTCCTACGTTCCTGCCATTGTTTCAGGTATTGCTGTCCTCAGTATGTGCAGCTTTCCAAGCACTGTGGTCTCAAATTAGATGGTCTTAATTTCTGTGAAGTAGCTTAATGAGAAGAGTGACTTTACTAGGAAAAAGTTCATCTAGTGATACCAAACAGAGTGGATGGAGACAGCCTTATTCATCTCATAATTGGTTTCCTCCGAGATAAAGTATGACAATGAAATAAGGAATAAGAATTATCTTTTGCAGATGAAACTGTAGAGGAATATATTGACTCCATTTTTTTTTTCCTTTTAATTTAGCAAAATTGAATTAGCTGACTTGAGGTAAGAAGCAGTGAGATCGCAGCAGCGTGGCAGTCATTTCAGGAGAGTTGGTGGGTTGAGTGTAACAGTGTGGAAGCCTCTGGAAATCACTACCAGTTTGTGTGGGAACTATGAGCTGTGTTCTTGTTAGGGTTCTGCCTTGTGCTACCTCAGCCATAACAGGAAGGCCCTTTCCATTCTTGTCATGAAAACAAGGCTGAAATGAGTTATACAAAATGCTATGGAGTTTTAATGGTTATGTTTGAATTGGGAGTTGAGTTTTCCTCTGTTTCTGAAAGACCTGTAGAACTGTATTTTAACATATCCTCTGAAACGTTGATGTTGAATTCCAATACCACGTCGGTTCTCTTAAGTCCATTGTGCTCTCCTTTTTATACCACAGAGGAGCCTTAAAAACTTCTACCTTGGTAACAAACAAGTGGTCATCCCAACTGGGAGCTTGTGTGGCTGAATGAGAAAACGTGTCCAGCTGCTGGCTTTGCAGGTCCGGCTGGCTTGGCTAGCCATGGTGCAGCTGGGCCCTGGGGATCTGCTTGCTAAAGAGACTTCTGAGGTATGTTCTTATCTTAGAAATAATGATAAAAGTGCTCGGTGAATTAGCATTACTTTGTTTCAGAAGCAGTGCTGCGTGCCTGCTGGTTCAGCGCGGGGCCCTTGCACATCCGTGAAGCAGGGTACTGATATGCTTGTGTTTTTAGAGATGCTGAGTCCCCACAGTTGCGTTTCGAGTTGGCAGTCGCCGCATGTGCTCAGCATCTCGAAACAAGGCTCATGCATGGCTTGCTGGCTTTTGCAAAATCCCATTAGGGTGTAGTTTCTGTTTCTGGGAGTTGTATTAGTAAAGGCTGTGTTGTGTGCTCTGGCTTGTGTTTATTGTAATTCTCGAGACTCCATGTTGCAAAGAAGCAATCGTGTTAGTTCATATTGTCTGGCATTAAAAAATTTAGAATCATCCAAAGAAGAAACATATTTTTCTCCTTTTAGTGATCTTGGAGATACATCTCTCTCTCTCTTGCGTGTAGACATGCATAACAGACTCTCCACATCCCATGCTCTGTGCAGAACCGCACACAGTGCTGTTTTGGCTGGCTGGAGGTGCGGAGGCACTGCTCTGGTCACTGGAGCAGTGCAGTCCTTGGCTGGGCTGCATCCAGCTGTCTGCACCTCGTGCTGGGACTCCTTTAACCCGCTGGTGGGCTGGCAGGGGGATTGAGTCGCTTCTCTGCCTTTGTGTGAGTCTGCCATGGAGCTGGCTGGTGACCTACTGCAGATTGCGTGAGTTGGGACTGTGCGACATGTTTCGTTGTACAGGCGTTCAGGAAAATCGTGGAGCATCTTCCCAAGGCTATGAGTTACAGGTCAGATATTTACTATTTATGAATATGTGGTGCCTGAACCACAGAAATTGTCAAGGTTTGGAGCTGTAGATATATAAGCTGTCCCTGAAGCTGTGTCCTTTTGACGTTACCGGTGTTAGTTCAGGCCCATGGATAACCTCTCACCACGCTCAGAGCTGGAAGCTCTGATGGCAGGCACATGTGGGGTGGATTCCAGTCCCCTGGTGGTTCCCTGAGAGTACCGGGCAAAGACGGGGCACTTTGATTCCTAGAAGTCTTCTAGACTGGCCCTGAGGAAGTGCAGTGAGATGTGCATGTCTTCTGTGGGCATTTTTGGCCAGACTGATAGGTGCTTGAGCGTCAGCATGACTTTTGGAAAGTACATTTTTGCCTTGAAAAAGAGCAATGCAAATATTAAATATTTTTTCATTTATCATTGGTAATGGTCTAACCTACAGTTGTGTTGGGCCAGGTGAGAATTGTTGCTATTAGTTTCAGCGGTTGGCAGCATTAAGTGCGGCTGAAAATGTTACATTAAAATACCAATTGATTTCATCTGAACTGAGTCTGTTTGCTGACCCCCTCCCCCCTTTCCGGGTCTGCTGAGCTCACAGAAATGATGACAACTTTACCTTTTTTAGATTAAGTCTAAATTTGTAGGAAAAAATAGTTTTGCTGTTGCGTAGACCTATGGGGGAAATAACAAGAGATCTGGGTCAAAAAAGTAGGGCATGCAAGATATAGAAGCTGTTGGAGTGCATTTATTTGTCCTGTGCTAGGTTAAAGGAAGTGTTGGTGCTTTCGGTTTGGCAGTGTGTCCTGCACTGCTGTGTGCTGCAAAGGAACACGGCTGTTAAATGAGGAATCGCAGCTAATTTTTGTATGGATGTCAACATTCTTCTCCAGCGCAGAATTTTTTGCTTGGATGTTAACACAAACATGCATTCCTAAAATGCAAACTATTAGCGATAAATTTTAATTAGGAAGCGTTCTGTGAAAATGTGGAATTTTGCCACGGTGACTATTTGTGAATCTGCAACGTATTTGCTTTGGAGTTGTGTTTGTTCAGATTTAATACTTCGTAATGTACTTTCAGAGCAAAGTTAGCACAGATGCGGATGGAGGAAAATGAAGAACAGTGTTGTCAAACTGTCTATTAATGTTGGCATGAAATAAATTGTGCTGCAAACACGTGTTGTGTAGCAACAGGTAAGCTGTTTCCCACGGCTGATGCAGCAGACCTGAGGTGTACAGGAGCAGGGCCTGTGCTCTGTTTATAATGGGAGTGTTTTGCTGATGCAGATGTGAAACCTGATTTTTTACTGTTTCAAGTGCACAACTGAATTTCTTCAATCTGGCATATCATGGTTAGACTGTAAATTTGCAGCACCGTGTGAGATGAGAAAATGTAGAAATATAAAACTTCCGTATGTTTAATTGCAATTAGAAAAGAAAGCCAGAGTGAAACAGCCTACTAAGCAGTTCTGGTAAGCTCAATCTGATAGCAGGAACGGATATCTAAATGTAGCTGATTAATGTAACCCAACTTTTTTTGAACAGCTTTCATCATTATAGTAAATACTTGTCTCAAGTGATTGAGTTGTAAGAAAAATGCTTTGTATGTCTGTTACCGTCTTCCACGGCAAATTCTGAATGGCCTTTGATTACATTAGAAATATCAATGTGTTTATTGTACTGTTGGCAAAGGCCATGGTAGTTGGTTCCTCTGCTGTCTGCACATGCAAGGTTATTTTGATATGGGTTGTTTCTAATTCGTCAATGGCCTCTATAAGATTCTGCCTTATAATACACACAATACAAAATGCATTAGAAATGAAGTTGTGGGAATGTTTTGTCAGATCCCTCCTTGGCTGTTTGTTGGATACCTGGGCACCCAGTACATATTTTTCTGGCAAAACAGATGAGTGTTGCTTATCTCCTAGAAATGAGCCCTCTGCTTTCTGCGCGCACCAGGCTGGGGCTTCCCATCAGCTTATCCCCACGTTGGGCCAACCACGGTGTTCTGCTGCAGCGGGGCTGGGACGGGCGTGCTGCTGGGCACGGCTGCCCTTGCAACCATCCTGTTTGCATGGACAGAACCACTAAAGAGAGTTTTAAATTAAGTGAGAGCTCAAAGGAGTTTTGAAATAGCCCACAGGACGTTCCAACTAATTCTTTGGTGCTGTTGATGACTTGCTACGAGAGCTCTGCAGGTATGGGAAGTGCCAGCCTTTACCCAGGAGTGCTTCCATCACACAGACTGAGGCTTTCTGTTCTGCTAAACTACCAGCCAGCATCAGAGCTTGTGTATGTTGGACCTTGATGAATGCAGCTTTCTGCTCCTCCTCAGCATGTTAAATATGCAAAACCTTGTTGGTGTGTGTATCTGTTCACGTGCTCCCTGCTTTCCTTGCTGCCTTGTATAACTGTCTGCTCTTGGGGTGGAGCTTTCCAAGGGAAAGGAAAGAAATGCTATGTTTTCAAAAATGTTTTCAGTGATCAAATTAATCAGATTTCATTTGCATTATATTACTATAAATGGTAAGTTTAGAACTGTAATGTACATCCACATGCCCATGGCTGTCTGGTTCTATTTGTTAGCTCAGAAGAATAGGAGAGTGCTGCTGGGGCTACTGCTGTTGTGTGTCATTAAAGGAACCCTCTGAGGCCCTACTAATTAACCTGAGTGGTGTAGGGCTGTGCTGCTCTCCTCTCGTGAACACGCACACCTTCCCGCAGGCTCCTGCCCTCTGCTCTGCCTGGTTTTGCTTCCCCTGTTTGCTGTTGCGGGCTTTGCTGCTGCACATGGGGCTCTGTCTCGGGCACTGCACTTCGCATCATTTCATTGTAATCCTTCCTAAGTCTTTATTTGTTTTTCTAATCTCCCCTTTTTTATTTTGATTTCCTTCTTTTCTTTTTCTGCTCCTGTGATTTTGGACTGTTCTTTCACTTTCTCCCGGTCTGTTCTGCAGTCATTGCTTTGCTCCAGACCTGTGCCTTTCCCTCGTGACCTTTTTGTTTCTGCCGCTTTTCTCTTTCTGCCCCTTTCTCCCACCTCCAGCTGAGTGTGTACAGAGGAGCTGCCCCTCCTGTGCAGCCCATGGTGCGGTGGCCGTGCCACGAGGAGCTCTGACTGCCGCTGGCAGAGAGGAGACGGGGCCGACAGGGTTTGGCAGGGCCTTTAATTGATAAAAATAATCCTGGCTTCCCACGTAAAGCATCGATCCAGGGCTTGCTCAAGTCAAAGGGAGGCTTTAGAGGAGGTTGGCATGGGTGTTTAGTGAGAGCTGAAGAAGTTTGAATGGAAAGCTCAGTGTGCTGCGAGGTGAGCTTTGTGAAATAAAGGCTTTCATGCCATGAATTTTACTGGCATTGTGACTTGAAATGAACAAAAACAAAGTCGTGATGAAATCAGTCATGGCCTTATCTTATTGTGTTTATTGTGGGTAGTGTTGACAAGTCACATGCCCCATTGTTCGAGGTGAACAAATATAGCTTTGATACTGCAAGCTGATACGTGCGGACAGCCGCCTTTGTCCTGCGCTGCACAGATGAGTTTGCAGAATTGTGACTTCGGAGCTGAATGCTTGTCTTTGGAGAATTTATGTTTCAACTTAATCCTGAAACAGCCTAAGATGTGTAATATTCTGTTGCTTGATATTTAAGTGCCTTTTTTCTTTTTTGCAGAACATAAAATAAGAGGTTAATGTATCATAAACTTTGTTGCGCTTGTTGCCCAGAAAAGCCTATGGATGAGGAGCTCATACTGTCCCTCTGACATACATGTGCCTGGGTTGAAAGAATGCAAGGTTTGCTTTTGAGTGTGTCAGTAACAGATTTCTTCTTGAAACTCTTCTGCATCTGCATCCCTTACTCTTGGTCATAGTGAACTTCATTTCTACTGAAGTCAGTGGGTCATCTGAAGCCAGTGGATCATCTCTGAATTGCTTTTACTGTTGGTGAATTCCTATAATTAGGACATATGTAGTGTAATTAGAATATATGTAATAGGGACTTGCTGCAGGGGCAGACTTAGCTGTGGATGTAATCATCCAGTGGTATCTGGGGGAGAATCCCATTGAAATTGCCTGGGGATGATCAGAAAGATTGGTCTGTCTACAACAGTTTCTTTGTTGTTTTTAGCACATCTTAATAATGCCAATGTAGTTGGTTGTACAGTGTTTTTAATTATTAGGATATATTTATTTGCTTTTTCTGGTTGTTAGCTTGTGGCCTTGCCTGAGATAGTCTTTTTTCCTCTTCAGAAACTGGTCTTTGCAGTGTATTTCATGCAAACAGCATTCACCAGAATGGTACTCCTGGCAGGTGCCGGGCACGTGAATACTTAGCAGCACCGAGGCTGCTGGTGGCTGTGGTTGCTGCCTTGCCTGCTTGTGTCAGTGTCAGCTGTGTGTCTGCTTACCCCAGCAGCAGGGAGGCTCCTCCAGTTGTGGTGGCTTACAGACAGTCTGTAAAGTACAACCCTAATTCCAATACAGAATGAATGGCAAGCTTCTGTTATCCTAATGTGGGTGCTGTATGATAGTGGAATGTATATTGTGGGTCACTGTGTGATGTTTTCAGACCCCTTCTGAGCTCTGCTGCAGTCTGCCCATACGGTTCCATGGCAGGGACTGCATGAAAGAGTTACCTCCTGGTTATATGTGTCATAGGCTTTGGTAGTCCGTGCATGGTGCAGAGCTGTGTGACATCAGGCTGTGTGGTCCATGAAGTTAGGACTGTTTGTGACCTTAGTAAGGGGGAGATGGAATGTTGTATGAAGTGCTAATAGACACTGGTGTGTGCTCTTCATGACCTTCCTGTACGTAGTGCTCGTGCTGCTCAGAATGCCTTGCTGCTTGCGTTTGTGCATGTGTGGAATGGACATAAGTAGTGACGTGGTCTTTGTCGCGTGGTTGCGGTTCCACTTGGCCTGCTCTTCCTTAGAAATTCCCAGGGTGGCTTTTGCTGAATTTGGGGAATCTCGTCACTTTGGGATAAGATTCCCCAGTCAGTACTGAAAGTTGTCTACAAGTGCTTTTTGCTATTGTCTAACATACTTCTGTATTGTGGCTTCTTATCTCACTGTACTCCGCACTGAGAAGTATCTTTTGGTTAATTTAAAAAGAAAATCCTGCTAGCACTGTAATAAATCCCTTAAACATTGCAAGAAAGCATTTATACTCACTGAGTAGTGTGGCTTGAAGTTAAGAGCGAATTTACAGTGCGCTCACATTTTTTTGGAATGACTCCAGAATGAAAGTGTCTTATTCCTGTTTAGCGTAATCCTTTTTTAGCAGATAGAGCTGTTGCCGTGGTCCTAATTGATAAAAATTAAAAAAAAAAAAAAAAAAAGCTTTTAAGTGTGATCCTTGGATATTTTTGAAAGAGCTGACTGAACTCCTTTCCTTGGTGAACCATTTTCTGGTGTTTGGAGGCAGTCGATGTGTTCTTTGTAAGACATATATTATCACTCTATTTAAGTCGATTCAGGTTCTCTGGAAGTGATCCAAGCTCCAGGAAAGAAAAATATTAGTGTGTGTGGTGAGGGAAAGGGTTTCCCTTTATTTCGGAATTTGCTTGTCATGTTTAGCAAGTAAGCCATTTGCAGATGCATTAAGGCTCTGTGAAGCTCATTTTAGGGGCTGACAGTTTTTCGGTCTCGGTTTGAATGGAAAGATTTACATTTAATGTTTCAGATTTTTTGTTTTAAATAGCCAGGGATACGTACATTTGTTAAGTTGTAATTTGAGTGCCACGCATGTTTCAGGAGAATAAAAAGCAAACTGTTTAAAATGGTGACAACAGCGGGTAGCATTTTTTAAAATTCTTCCATAACCAGACATTTGCCTCAATGTCTGAAATACTTTGTTGTGCCCTTAAAATCGTTGAAGTTTAAGTGAAGTAGCCTTTGCTTGGAAGACTTAAATATTTGCAGCGTGTTGTTTATTTGGCTTATGCAGTTTTGCACTCTTTAAACACCACTTTGTTTTAGTTCTGAATTCCAGCAAAGCACCATTCTAGCACATGAAGCTGCTCCGAGGGAAGCTGGGGGGCACTGCTGCTGTACCTCAGCTGTAGCAAAGCGTGAGGTTAGGTGGGAAAGCCGTGTGTGTGATGGCATGGAGCACTGCTCCGTGGGGACCTCCAGCACACCATGCTCACATTGAAGTTCCTCTGCCTTCCAGGAGGAATGCAGCAGCCATCGAAGCCCGTTATGACTTCAGGGCTTTATTTCGGGGGTTGGGTTGCAGCTTTCTAGGCTTGGCTTATGCCTGAACTCCAGTGCTGTGCACACGCACTTGGCTCGGTCAGTCAGTTAGGCCTGTTGACCAAAGCAGGTTGAGCTCCTGGGATTTTTATTTAAGGACAGCTGGACTTTCCATTGGGTGCGTGTGTGTTCTTCAGTGCAGGACAAGCTGCAGCATCTAGCAGCAGGGCTTTGAAGCCTGCAGCCCAGCTACCAAGGGCTGAGGCAGGGGTGCAGTGGGAAGGAGCCCTGGGCTGGAGCACTCCCCTCTCCACACTGCTGGTAGGGCTGAGGAGTTGAGCGCTTCCTTCCCGCAGGTTGAGGCCTTCCTTCCCAGCTCCCCTCCTGCCACAGCTGCCAAACAGGATGGTTTTCTCACACCTTTCCAAAGCACTTCTCGCAGTGTTGGTTGGGAACCAAATGCTATCTTTGCTCCCAGTCACTGTAATCATCGAGCTGTGGTTTAGGAATTATTTTTTTTATATCGATGTACATTTTGGATTATTTTCCTACAGTGCTTTATTTAGAGTTCTGACATCTTAATGACTGAAAATCTCAGCTGGTTTTGTTTGGAACTCTTTATTCCTCGGGCAGAAATCAGACCTGAAAATGTATTCCTCTGAAGTTGGTGAGGGAAAAGCTCTCTGGTAGCATTGCTGAGTTGTTGAGATCAGCTCTGAATTGCCAGATAGTGTAATTTTCTTCTAAGAAGAGCCTTCCCCCCACCCTCCCCAGCAAGCCCTAAAGTGTTCTTTGTGCGAGTGTGCTATATGATCTCTAATTATATGATCACATACCATTCTGCAAATAGTGCAATGCAATAGCATAGAATTAATTCCAGGATCTTGTAGAGGACTATTCAGCAGTCTGCCTTAAGCCCTCGTCTTGCAGGCTGGTTTGTGGAAATCAACTCCTTCTCCTCCCAGAAGCAGTGTTTACTGTAGCTCTGTGTCAGAGCTGGGTTCAGAGCTCGTTACAGAATCTGGGCTTGGGATGTCATTTCTGAAAGTTGCCATTTAACTGCTCTTATACAACACATGCATATTAAGTAGGATAGCAGAATAACAGTGAAATTGCTCACCTAGGTCTGCAGATGAATTACCATAATTAACTGCTTCTTCCCATGAATTGCACCTAACGAGGGCTGTGCTGTTGGCTGAAAATAAATTGCATAATGCATTACTGGTGACTAAATTATTTACATACCTTAGAGAGGAGATGGTATAAGAAGTCTGCAAAATAAGTGCTGGACCATTATGAAAATGAAGTGGGGAATGAAAAGAATCATAGAGAGAACATGGCACAGTCTGTGTTCTCCTGGGTCGATGAGGAGTATGTATTTGGTTTGCAATATAGTGTGTGATTTCATACTTACGTATTTATCACGTGGCATTGTGTAGAGTGCACGTGCAGGAGGCAGTTAGGTCTGTGCATACAACACTGGGCCTAGCATGGTCACAGTTTGCATTTATTTAGTTTTTGTTGCTTCACTATGGTTTCAGAATACGCCAAGTCATAAGGAAAAGAGCATAAATAAATTAAAAACAAGCCATGCAACTTAGTAAATGCTTGCTGTTCTGTGCTTCCATATGAAGTATCCTTTGTGTTACTGTTCTGTGTTGTGAGGCATGCAGGGATTTCTTGTCTGTGAGCATGGCCTGGTTTTTATAACATCATCCTTGGTCGGGAATAACTTTGAAAGCACACTATTTGCATATGTAGACAGTGCAGATTCTTGTAAGGACCTCTTTATGGATATATATTGTAAAAGGTGGTTCCTGCAGAAGTGTCCTTGCCTGGATGGACACATTCAATTCATATTCTCCAAATGTGTGGAATGTTTTTAAGCACTTTGTTGCATGATGCTCTTCACAGTGACACGTGATTCACATTCACACCACTGCAAATATGCTGTGTGCAGTAAATACTGCAGAGGACCAGACTGAGCCATTTTTCTCTTTTTAGATTACGTTTCTGCTTTCCTTCCATCCCGGGGCATATTGTGGAGTGTGCATTCCCTACGCTTCAAGCTCTGGTGTGAGTGCTGAGTTCTGTAGGTGAACACAGAGAGATGGAAGTGCCCGGAGGTGCTGACAGTGTCCTGTGTGGGACAAGGACCTGTCGCTGTGTTCACCTCGCTTCGACTTTTTGGTTGGGTGGAGTTGTTTGTACGTCACCAAAGAGTAATGTTTTGAAATAAAGAAAAAAAGTGGGGAAAAAAATTATGAATGCTTACAGAAGACTTGAGGCTGTGAGAACCTACTAGGAAGCATAAGTAGAAGGGCAAGGCTTTCTGTTTAGGATATAATTACGGGTATGGAATAATTGTGAAGTTGCAGATGAGAGAATGTTCAGTTTTGCATCATAGGCTGCTGAGTCCCAGCTGAGCAAGGATGGAATTCATCTTGGCTAACGTCGGCTCCTTTCTTGAATTCACTTAGAGAAAGCCATGAAACTTGTATATGTTTACCTCAATCTCTTTGTATTAAAAAAAAAAAAAAAAAAAAGTATTTTATTTTCTTAGATTCAAAAATTTAAGGATATCTATGCAATCTGCTGGCTCTTTATGTAATTAATCATATGATAAATACAGTTAGATTGAAATCACTTCCACAGGAAGCTGGCTGTCTGCCCGGACATCTGACGTCATCTAGGAAGCACACACTCAGTTTGGACAAATGGTTTTGGCACAGTGCTGGGAAAGTCACCGTGGTTGGGTTCTTCATGTCTGCATGGAAGCGAGCTCCAAAGCCGCTCCTCCTAATTCCTTCCTTGGCATCTCTCTTCCCTTGGACGCCTTTCTTTGTGTGTTTGAGTAGCCCTGCTGCCCATTGGTGTGAGGAGGGTAAGGCCAAAGTGTGCTTTCATATGTAATGAGAAGTTTCCTTCAGCCTTCTACATGTTTGTTTTGTGGTGCGTAAACTGGGACAAGGACTTGGCTATGGCCAAAATA
This sequence comes from Phasianus colchicus, assembly GCF_987193195.1. Classification (NCBI taxonomy): domain Eukaryota; kingdom Metazoa; phylum Chordata; class Aves; order Galliformes; family Phasianidae; genus Phasianus; species Phasianus colchicus. The sequence goes on along the minus strand of NC_143445.1, from coordinate 23,428,360 downwards.
ATTATTGGTAAAACGATACGAGGAATAATGTCTCATTAAAAAGAATGTATTGTGCCAATACAAAAATCATGTTTATTTCCAGTTCTAGAGTTGTATAAATATAGATGCTAGACATATGTTGAGTATTGCTTTAGTAGAAATACTGAAATTGCTTTTGCTCAAGTTAATAAATCCCAGAGTTAGGAAGGAAAGTGGTGGAGTGACGGGTAGAAGCAAGACAAATGAAATGAGCAGTAGAAATCAAACGGTGGGAGAGATGTCTGAATATATTTTCACAAGAAGGCAATTGCATAATATTGCTCAATAAATTAGGCTTTTATCTACTTACGCTTGTTTTAAGGGCACGACAGAATAAACACAACTACTGAAATCCTTGCATCAGGCAACTAATTATGCTTTTCCTTTTCTTTAAGTGAATGTAGGAGTGGTGAACGTACATCGGATTGGCAGTAGTGAGAGCTGTGTCTGCAGAATAAATGCTGTCTGGAATGCAGAACTTGCTGTTCCATTGGGCCAGTTGGAGGGGTAGTCCAAATTATAAAAGGCTTTTCTGTGTTCAGTTTCTTTCACCTCTGCAGAATTTGTTCTTGGAAGACAGTTGCTGCTTATGATACAGTGTCTATTTATTTTACTGTTATTTTTTTGAAAGGGTAAATCCATCTCAGTTAAGTTCTCCAAAGCAAAACAACATCAAACCCATAAAATAATGCTGCACAGTTTTTCCCTTCAAACTCCTCGTTGCTGCTTGAGCATATAATTATTGATTACAACAGCAGTAATGTTTGCTCAACACCTGTAGCTTCTCGCTAGTGTCGACCTTTCTCAATAAAAAGCATTTTTCATTCACTGCCAGTAGAGCAACCAGCTCCTCCAGCACATTCTCAACTGTTTCAGCTTTATCCAGGTCTAATACCAAAACCAGGTTCTTGTGGCACATCCACCTGTTTCTACATTCTGACCCTAGTGTAGATATGATTTATTTTATTATTTTTTAAAAGGACTATTGATAGAAATGTTATAATAGCATTCTGTGGTGGGTAGCTTAAACAAGATGAGCAGGGAAGAATTTTTGATCAAACTAGCTTAATTATATATATGATTTTTTCTTCTGAGGGCATATTTGCTATGTGTATACTGAGGTGGAAAAATTGCAATGTTTTGAATGCTGTCCAGAACCATCAGGAAACTCAGTGAGTTTCTGTGGTTGGAGTATCTATCTATTTTGATGCTCAGGGGGACACAGATGCTGACTTTTTTTTTCTTTTTTTTTTTTTTTTTTTTGGTATATGTGTGAATGAAATAGTTTAGTTCTGTTTACTTGGAGTTCTGGTATTTGGCCTCGTATAATGGCTGGAAAGGGACAGCATGAAAAGGCTGATGGACTTCGTTATTTATGGGATAATTTTTATTTTGTTGTTCATTATGTTAACATAATTAATTCTTACAAAATTACATTTTTGTGAAATATTTATTTTATATTTTATAGAATGCCCCAGCTGTTATGATAGGCATGCAAAATAATTGAAACAAATGGTATGCAAACAATTTATTTGAATACGTTGGCGGTGGGGATGCACTGCAGTACGCACAGCAGGATGCCATCAGCCTGCTATGGTGAGTTCCCAGCCCGTGGCTGTGACTCTGTGCCCAGGGCTCTGCCTCCTCAAGTGTTTGTAGGCCCAGTTTCCTCGTGTTGCCAAGTCTGCTGAGTCTCGGACTGATGTCTTGTCCCCAGCTGATCTTAATCACCCTACATGTATTGCAGTGTAGATCTGTCTGTAGTCAGAATAATTTATCTTTTAAAATCAGACTTCACTTAGGAAAATACGTGGCTTGCAGAGAAGAGACTTCTATTTTCATTTATCACTCGTGGTGATGAGATGTACTTCATAGCTTGAGAGGTCTCATCTTGAATTGGCTTCCTTTGAGTCTAAGTTCATTCTGACAGCATGGTTGGCTTTGATCCCAGCCTTTACTGGGAGAAAGTCTTGTGATGGTATGGGTGGCCTCTGGACAGATCTGATAAGAGGCAGTTTCTTATGTTTTGTGAACAGGTCAGGCTGGAACTGACAAATACATGTTGATGTAGGCTGTAAGTGGGGAGAGACTAGGTGTCACTGAAGGTGAAAATTGGGTTGGCATTGGGAATGGCTGTGGTGTGTGAAGTTATTGAAGAAAGACTGTGAAGGTGGATCTTAAGGAGTTACTGCTGGAAGATATGTGAAGTGCTTTACTGTTATACCAAACTGTATTTGAGTGTCTTCTGTGTCTTATCAATACACCACAACTGAAGGAACTTAATTTGTCTGCTTTTGGACTGCAGTGGGTATGGATGTTTAATAACCAGTTTCAGGATTTTTAGCTGAGGATGGTCGAGGCCTTGGACGGTCCAAGGGCGAAGTCGCATACAGTGCATGTGGTTTTGGAGTAGGAAGGGATGGGCTCACTTGAGAAGAACACTTGCTGGTTTGATGGAAGATCATGAAGAGCTAGGCAAGTACTTGTTTAAGTTGGTTCACCAAATTAATTTCTGGACTACCTGATGGATCAGAACCATTAAGCCTCATGTTTGTATGGAGGGCACTGAACTGGTTTTACTTGCTCATAACTTCTGGTTCTGGTCTGTCCTGTGCAGCATTGCATAGCTGGATGTTATGCAGGACCTGTTCTTCATCAGTGATGACTTCCTGCAGCATTTTTTGGAGCCGTTTGTTCCTGGAAATGATAAGCTTTGAGTGGCAATAGGATATTTTGCTATTTTTGTAGTTACTCTGCGTAACAAGTGTAAACAGCTGTGCAGTTTCAGACAGCAGATAGTGAAGAACCCAGAATCTGCATGCTACTATTGTAGCTTTCTGATGTAATTGCCCACGATACATGGCCAGATGGAAAATCACAGAAAGATTGGAAGGGTCCTCTGGGTCTGTGTGGCTCAAACAGACACCCAGTGTAGGTTGGCCAGGACCACATTCATATGCATTCATACTCATCTTTCTGGTTTTACTGTGATGTAAAGACTGTATAAATTGTTTAAACTACCTAAAAATGCAGGCAGAGCTAGGCAGAGGCGTGGGGTCCTTATTTGTGCTGTTTGCCTGTTACATTTCCAGGCAAGTGGAATGGGCAAGAATGTGACATGACTGATTTGCAGCCTTTGGGAGAAGAGGCAGTGTGTGATGAAACACGAGGTGTGCTGCATCACAGCCACATCTCTTCCACTGTTTTATACTAATTTAATTCAGCTACTTAATTTCTTCCCAGCTCTTTGCTTTGTCTTGTATGGCAGCCTTGTGGGGTTCTACCTTCAGCTGAAGGAGCCGTTGGCTTGGTTCAGCTGGGGTCTTCCGAGTGCAGGAACAAGCAAACTTCCAAATGTTTTCTGGAAATGAACTTCTGACAGCAACACTCAGTTTAGGTGACTGAAGAAATGGAAACTGCTTTGTGCAAATGGTGGACTTTCACACCTCTGTGTGATTTGCTCTTTGGATTCCCTGATGACAGTTTTCAGTGTGTCCTTCAGGCTTGCACTTAACTGGGTACGTGTTCACTGAATATTCTCCCTCACAACAACCAAAATGCTTGTTTGCTCGTGCATGGCTCATGGCAATTTTAGGTATGCCTCTGCAGTGAGGAAATATGTAGTCATTAAACTAGAGGAAACTTGAATGCAGCTCGCTCCAGGCAGCTTATTGCAAGGTTGGTTAATTATTTCTTTTTTTTTTTTCCTTAGCAGCAGAAGAAAGCTAGAGCAGTACAAACTTTTAAGTTCTTTTTTCTTGCTGCTATTTCTTGCCTCTTCTTCCTTGTTCCATTTGCTGTATTACACAATTTTAGGGCTATTAGCTTACCAGACATTCTGCTTTAGCAGAGATGAAAATAGTAACCTGAGTAATACCATACGCCAAGGATGGCATGGACACCACCTTCTCTGGGTCAGAGTTTGAAGCTTTGGGCCTGCAGTTTAGCAGAGGCTGGTGATGTGCCTGTCCCTGCTGCTCCAGTTCTGGGAGGTGGTAAGGAACAAAGGGCTGGAGGTGGAAACCAGGGATGCAGGGGTGGCTGCGGCCCTGGAAGAGATCAGGAAGGCATCGGGTGGGATTTAAGGCCTGGAGAAAAGATGGCTGGAAAGTGTCAAGGCAGTAGATGGAGGTGGTAGAGGACGAGTAGTTGACAGGGTAAAAGCTCCTTTCAAAATGACTGAGACCATTTGGTTTATGTTAACACATTTTTGTTCACTGTTGGGGAGGAGTGCAAACAAACTAGGTCACCTCATGCAAGCCTTGTTAACAGAAACAGGAAAAAATGGCTAAGGGTTGTAGGAGAAACTATGGGAGGCACCAAGGATAAAATTGTATGATCAGGTTTGTGATTTCTGAAGTGATTATTTTTATTGGATATGCGTGTTAACTTAGCGAGACTCCATGGATTTTATTTTCCCTGATTCTGTAGTTAATGATTATCTTGTTTCTTCTGGAGAGTGAGAAATAACAGTGATTTACTGTGGGTAGTAGCTTGGAAATGTCTGTGGCTCGGTGAGAAGCAGTGAGACATCTCTGCAGAGAACAGAAAAATCTCTAGAGCAGGAGAACCATAAAGCCTTCCAGTGCATTTACTGAAGTTCTTGCAGGTTCACACTTACGAGAAAGCAAAAGCAGTATTAGAGAACCTCCTTTGCTTGTGTCTTCAAATCTGTACCAAAAGTGAATTTCCTGACTTAAAATTAAACATAAGCATTTATTAGGACAGTGCTGCTTTGCTGTGGGTATCGTGGGGAAGTTGCTCATGGAGGCATACATGTTGAACTTCCTTTTCTTCCATTTCTTTTTGCTTCTTAGAGCAGGAATAGGAGTCGGATCACTTTTTTTCCCCTACTGTTGCAGGATGAGGAATGGGGTGAAGAGGCGGGTCAGGCTCTGGTATGAGGACTGCTACTGGGGTGCACAGGAACCAGGGCTGTGACTTCCCTGCACGTTTCTGGTTCTACACAGCTATCTCTTCATCCTCTATGAAGTTCAGCCCTAATTTTTTTTGTCATGGCAGGAAGACAAGGTGTGAGATGAAATAACCATAGTAGCCAAGGGAAGATTTGGCACATTTCAGCTTACTGTACTGTACTTTCCCTTCTGTTGGCATGGGTGATCCTTGCAGCAGAAGTTTATAGTGTTGGCACATTTCCTCGTATACTTGATGCTGGTCTCAGCATTTCATGTCCTTGAGGCAGAACAGTTCCAGAAGCTCATCCTGCTGAAGGGAAAACAAGCTTGTCTCTTGTGTGTCTTCAGTAAGACCTTAGTGAAGCATCCTAGCAAGAGGAAAGCAGCCTCATCCCTACAGTCAGAATCAACAGCAGAAGTTTTGTTAAGCAGACTCGTGGTCTTCAGTTTGTGGGTGGGAGAAACCTAGCAGAGCTGAGTGAGGTCATGGGAGAGGTTTGTAGGATGGGGAGTGTTATAATGAGGGTCATCAGGAGGTGTTTGTTTCTACAATGCTAAAGCTAAAAGCATCAAACAAAACTAGAAGGCAGTGTCCAAAAAAAGGAAAATTTGGTGTATTTTTTAGAGTATCCCTGCTGAGTTCTTTGTGTCAGAACATGGTAATGCTAAAAAGTTTGTGAATTCAAAAAGCCATTATGTATATTAATGGAAGAGAAATTCACCTGGAGCTACTGAGTGCACAGTTTTTATAGTAGACATGGAAAAGGAGACTTTTGAAGAGGGATTCAAAGGAGATTTGTGAATTTGGGAGCCCCTCTCCTAATGAGCACTGTGTGAGAAAGTGTGCTGATGCTCATTTGAGTCAAGTATGTTGTTAGCCACTTGGCAGTAGCTGGAGTCAGCTCTTTGGTACCAAGTCAGTGATAAGCAAGTGATAAGTGCAAAGGCCCTGCTTCCTAATTAAAAGGGAATCTGGTGTGTTATGCTTGAGGGAATGGGAAGTGAATCTGACAGAGGAATACAAAGAGGTGAGGCGAGATAAAAGATAATGAACTTTTCAGAAGGGTCCTAAGCAGATCTGAGTGGGACAAGCTTAATTTTTGTAAGGACCAGCATAAGCTCAGGCAGAAGATGATAGCAGTCTGGGCAAGGATGTCTCTCACATGGATGGCTGTTCTGTAGAAGCACTGCAGAAAGATCTGCAAAATGTGGATGTAATTTAGCTCACCTGAAGTCCGTGTAAATACGGAGGGGTGTAGGCTAGTAGAAGTGTGTTTTTCTTTTTAATGAATGGCATGAATGTTTTGCATCTTGCGTATGTATGTACTTGAGCTTGTTGAAGATGTGTGCTCGTAGTCTAAGCATGTGGAAACCATTTCAAATAAGGATGGCATTGTTGTTTTGTTTTTATTTCTCTTTGCTTAACATTTAAGGAGCTTTCAGATATTGTCTCAAACTTCCAAGAGTGTCTGGGCTCACTTCTATTGGTTATTTAAGGGGTGGACATTCAGACTGCATAGTCTTAGTTAACAAGATTTTTATTGGAAAACAACAGAAATTGAGTGATGGTATATGTCAGATATGAAAGGCACTGCCTATAAGCCTGTATTCTAAGTATGTGCTTTAATTAATTTAATGATCACTTTAGGTGATTGTTATATAAATAGAGTATGCTGTGATCTGCCAAGTATTGCTCTGGTGCATGTCATAGGTTCATAATTTTGGATTTTTTTTTTGTGGTTGTTAATTGTTGTGCTGTGGGAAGAAATTTTGCACTAGGCTGCTATTTAGCTAAAGAGAAGAGTGAGGAATTTTGCAGGTATTTCAAAAATCTGGAAGCACTGTAAATACCACTCTGCCAAATTAACCCTGCATTAACCTCTGGTGAAGGTGGTTTAAAACATAACATTTTCAAGAGAATTCTGTTTAGCAACACGAAACTTAATTTGTGTCTATGGAAACGTTAGAAGCCTTGTAAAAACCAGAATTTTGCTATGTATTTATATTATGAATGCTCCAACAGATCTTGGTGTATTTGCAGGATGGGATATGTTGAAGGCAGGACGCTGCTGAAGCTTGGGCAGAGACTCCTGTCAGTTCCTTCCTGCTTTGCTCCCACCCAGTGCTCGTGGCTTAACCTCTGTCTTTTTGCAGCTGTTCTGTTTCCCACCAGCAGACAGCTGTGTGTGCATCGTGTTGGTGACTGTGTGGTCACACGTGCTTTAGGTCTCCTTGCACGAGGGGCAGTGCAGCGGTGTTGGTTGTGCCCTCAACATGCTCTCCTTCATGCTTTCAAAGTGTGCTCCTATATAAAATATTCGAAAATGTGTGTGCACGCATACATGGATACAATGATGTGTTTGTGAACGTGTTTTTTGGCTAGATTTACTTTGTTTTAGTTTGGATTAGAAATAGTGTTTCTCTATGCAGAAGCTGCCTGTTGCAGATACCCAGTATATGATTTTTTTTCCTAGTAATTTGTAACAGTTCCAAGTATGTGTGAACACGTGCTCTCTCTCCAACACATTCCAATTGTTACACACTGAAATAAACAAATTTGGCTTTTTGTGTGTGTGTGGGACGTACTGAATTGATAAGGAATCCAAGTTAAATAGAAATTCAAGGATTCACTCAGCTTCTGGTGAATGAGCGTACGCGCTCACTGCAGTCACCTTTAGCCTTGCTCAGCTTGAGCTAAAGCCCACAGCTGTTCTCTTTCTCCACAAATCCATTCCTTTGTTTCAGAGAAGGCCATTGGGCTGCTCAGGGATATCTACCCCTTGTCCATCAGCGCTGTGTGTTCGAATCACGTTTGTCCTGACCTATGTCCCAGTGTGTGTTAGGCCATCCGTGAAGCATGGAGCTGTCCTAGATTGCTCCCAAGGTCTAATAGTTGCTTCTGAAAGTTTTGTGCTTCTTGTCGTCAGTCTGGGGCGGTTTTTAAGAAGTTTTCCTGCAGATACGGCAGTAACTCTCATTTGATTTATCCACACACAATTCGTTCACACACAAACTAGTATCAGAAGTAACACCACGAGAGGTAAATATTGATTATTATTATTTTAATTTTTAAAGCAAGTATATGATCATGCCCAGGAAAGCACCCATCATCTGTGTGTGCCTCATTCATGGCAGGAGAACCTCATGCCTGCTCAGGGCAGAACTGTGCCATAAGCTCAGCACGGAGTGTTCATTTGTATGGGCTGCTGCAGTTGGAATTTCTCTAACGCGTGATGTGGTGGCCATGATAATGTGTTTACAGAGTGTAAAATTTCAGCTTGAATTATGATTGCTAAAATAATTGATCATCAGCATTTGTGCTTTGCGTAAGAAGAAGAGTTGAAGAAAGCTGAATATTAAATAAACAGCGCGTTGGATGAGCAGCGTTCCTCTTTCCTCACAACTCATCAATAAAACAAAAACTAAGAGCAGAGCGTGTAGTCTTATTGCCAATTACTGTCCAAGGAGGATAATGATGCAATCTTAATAACCTGCTAGAACTGTATGGTTAAAACAAATTTCCCATTACATTCCTCTCAGTGTTCAAGCTCTGTCTTTGTACCTACGGAGATGCTGTGCTAAAAATAAAGCTGGAAAGGTCTCTCATACATAGTTTCTGGTTATTAAATAACATGCTCGTTCTCCATCTGTACCCAGTGGGCTCTTCTGCTTTTTTTCTAAAGGCTTTGGGAATTGCTTTATGAAGCCAAGGAGTCAGTAGATGCAGGGGATGAATGAACAAAACTCAAGTCCCGTTCTTAAAACCTCTTACTGGTTCTGATCATCTTACTAACAAGTAGAAATCTACAGGATTTTTGTTTAGTTTTAAAATATTGCTTATTCTGTATCTCACATATCCACAGTGTAGGAGTTTGGCATAAAGCAGGATCCTCCTCCTGTGATGATTTTAAGTTCTGCAAATGAATTACTATGCAAGCTTTTAGATATGAAGGTCAGAGGAGGCTTTTAAGTAGTTGGTAGTGCACCACTGGGTACATTTAACCAGCCCACAAGTGTGAGCATGTTGGAAAGTGACCAAAGTGCACTGCAGCACTTATGGGTCTGGGGAACAAGTTGTTTTCTTAGCTTTCTCAAGTGGTGTCCCAGCCATAGAAACAGCGTAAGCGTACTTGTGGTGTGGATGCACATCGGGGATTGGCAGATTCATACTGCCTTGTTTGGAAATTTCTCAGGTGCTGAACTGAAGAAAAGTGAATCTGACAGCAAGTTGATGGAGCCAGAGTGACAATTAGATGCCAATCCCATCTTGCTGGATCCTTTTATGCACTTTGTGCTTAGGGACTCCGGCATCTGAGCTTGATTACTTCCCAGAAGGAATGACTTGGCAGAATGCTAATCCCTAATATCTCCAGACCAGGAGTAATCTGAAATGAGACTTTGGTGCAACGATCCAAAGATTTTAAAGTTACTGTATGTAAAACCCTTCCAAAACTAGCAGAGGCCTTGTATCTGCTGATCAAAGAGTGCTGCTGGGTTGCTTTGGCTTCCGCAACCGGATATTAATGAGAAGTGACTTTTCACATAGTTCTTTAAAAATAGGGAAACAAAGCAGATGAATCCTTAGAGATTGCGTTCAGTTAATGAACGTTTTTGCTTGAAGTGAGAAAAGCCTGAATGCCTTCTAGAAAACCATTTCTCAGGTGTGTGTTCTTTTTATGACACACACTATTTGGAGGTGCAGGCAGGAGGTGTACAGATGCTGATAGAGAATGTTTTGCTTCTTATGTGAAGGTCTGTTTGGTTTTCTTAGCTTTTACAGTATGATGTTAAAAATACGTATATAAAATCTCTACACATCAGTATCTTATGGGATGTATTGATATTTCTACATGTCAGTGTCTTATGGCATATATGGATATTTCAGGGTTTGGTGTGTTTTTGTAGTCTCTAAGGTGGAATTCAAAAGGGGGTTCCAAGATTTCCTGTACTGTATGTATCTTCTATTGCTGTTAGCTTCTTATTTGCTACCGTACAAATGGGAACAAGTGTATTATTCTTCTGCTGTTGTTTGCAGTTAATTCAGTACTGTTGATCTTGTAGTTGGTGTATGTATTGATGTTGCAGATGGGATATGGAGAAAGAGGAGATACAGTTTGAGATTTTATGGTATCCAGAGTGAACTACTGGGGAAAACTGGCTTGCAGAAGCATTGGTGGTTGGGCAGTGCTGCGTTATAGAATGATGGAAGTGACTTAGAAAAGGTGAGTTCTGAATGCATACAGCAAAGAAAAAGTTCTGCAGGTTCCGCTAAGATAGGCAGCCTTACATGTGACCGTCCTTTAATTCTCTCCCTCCTTCTCAGCATGATTATTGAAGTTTTCCCAAGGTCTGGATGCAATTTTGTTTTATTTCAGTATTGAACGTTTGCTAGATTAGAAGTGATAAAGCTGAACTCAAACTAACAAAATGAAGAAAAATCCCCAAAGAAGATGAGATTTGTTCTTTTGTTGATAAGGCCGAAGTATTGGCCTCCATTTCTAATTTTTGGATCGGTGATGTGTTGATACAAATTGCTAGGAACGAAATTTGAGTGTTGCATAATAGATTGAGCCTGTAAATTGTAGAAACATGGCAATCTGATATATATATTAAATTCGTTTAGAAAGCTCTATTTTTCAGGGCAGAAAGCAATGCCACCACCTGAAAATTTCTGGATGCGATTTGTAGGTACTTAAGTTGTTCAGTAAATCATACTTTTGTTCAGCAGGGCAGAATTTACCATATTGTCAGAATAGCACCATCTGAGAGCTCCCATTCTGTAGTTAGAGTGCTGGAGCTCCCTTAATCGTCTGTGTGCCACATGTGTGGCATTACCCGACAAGGAACAAACCTCGGGATGTGGATGTGTCCTTTTGAATCAGTTCCCACTGCCTTGCATCCAGAAATAGAGATGTACCTGTGTGGGCCGCTGCCTGCCTTTCCTTCCTGCTTCAGATCGTGTCCTTTTGAAAGCATTGGGCTGCTCTCTGAATACTGAGGTTGATCACTGCTGTTCCTCTGAGAATGTCTTTCAAGCCTTCATTTACACCTTCGAGTGCTTAATAGCAGGAGGAATTTCTGCAAGGCCCAGGGCGGGTCAAAGTGAAAATGATTTACATCAACATGCCCTTGTTTCAGAGAATTGATTGTAATTTTGTTTTGGATTTAGAACAGTCTTTTTTTCCAGGGGATAACTGTGCTGGAATCTGTTAGAACATTTATCTGCTGTTGGTGTTGAGATTTTTTTTGTAGTACAACTGCTGACTTTTTTTCTTTTTTTTTTTTTTCCTTCCTGGGCAGATTTGTTGCTGTGCCTTACTTTTGTTAAAGCACATAAATACATAACTTAGCCTTTGCTTATGCTTATTCTGTCAGTTTTTCTGACTTCTTAGAAACTTGCAAATTGATGATGAGCATGTTTCTTATTTGCCATGGCAAGCTGTAATTAGATAAATGAGGTTATCCGGTGCATCACATCTGTTTTAGTTGTTGTGGTGTGCTGGATACATTCATGAAGACTTCAGTATTAAAAGCTAGGAAGAAGTGCTGTTTCCTTAGTAGTGGAATGAATTGATGCTTTTCTTTGGGATTTCAGACTTAGAGAGGTTAGGTTTTCAGAAGTGGCAGATTGAAGGCTGCAGAACTGTGGGTGGAAGGCGCACTGGATGGGGTAGGAGAAATGCTCGCTCCCTGCTCAACGCCTCTAACAAATGCTCCTGGGAAACGCTGCATCGCTGACTTCCAACTGAATGCATATCTTAGTATTGTATTTGTTTGAAATTATTAGAGTGGCTTCAATCAGATTTTGGAAAAGGTTGCCAAAACTTCAATTGAATTGAATTGGAAATTAAACTGGGAGCCTTGGCCTTATGCTCATGGCTCTGGGCCGTGTGAAAAACCTCTCTGAACTTTAGTAGCTGTGAGTAAATTGGGAGTGCCTTGTTTCTGCCACTGCTGTTGTTTACCAAAGAAACGAGAGGCGGTCTTCAGTTATAATGGAAAATGGAGAGATGGCAGGGAGTGGTTCCTGTAGATCAGTGCTGGGCTCCCATGCTGGGACGTGCTCCCAGCCAGGCTGAGGGAGGATCTCTGGTGGGCTGAGCAGGCTGTGTCCAGGGGAACTCCAGGAAGGCTCGGCTTCTGTCCCCAAGCTCAGCTGCTGTTGTTGGGCATTGGAGTGATTTCCGTCTTTTTGATCTGTTTGGCATCAGCCAGTGTCTTTGGTTGCAAGCTTAGAATACTTTAAACTATGGCAAACTGTGTCATTGGGAAAACTTTACATCCTTAAGGGACTAGGAATGGGCCTGCATATCAAAGCAGCTGTAAGGATGAAAAAAGTGTCCTTCTAAAAGAGCAAACTGAAATACTTCTGATCAGAAGTACTGTGCACCAAGCCCCGCGGGCACGGTTCGAGGCTGTCAAGTGAGGCTTCTTAGAGAAGGTGCAGAGCCAGACTGGTGGCAGTACTGCTGTGAGGATATGGCAAATGGCTTTATTTCTGGATAAAGCTAGCGTCAAAATAATTGCAGTGTGTTCAATGGGATGGAAGTGCTAGTGTTTGAGATGGCTTTGTAGTGTAAGGGTTTGCTTGTTCCTCAGGCTAAAAGAATAAGACACAAAAAACCAGCTCCAAACCTCTGATAAATGATTGCAGCTATACAGTTTCATGCAACTAAGTGTGTAGATATTGGACTGTTTGGTAAATTGTCTCTTTTGTAGTGCAACAATGTGTAAACCTGGACTGTTACTACTCCTGAGCGTAGTGGAAGATGCATCATTATTGTGCCGTCAAGTTTTGTCCGTTTATTACATAACAGCATAAGTTCTGTGTGTCTACTAGTGCTAAATACCTCATAGTGTTCTATTAGAAAAAAAAAAAAAGGAAAAAAAGAAACACCCTTGACTAGGTGTGACTGCAATAATATCTGCAGTGTGCTCTGTTTGGAGATGAACCAGAGCCTGGTATTTGACATGTCTGACATGAGTGGAAATAGTTGTGCAAGGTGGAGTATTTTGACAAGCGTGTTGATTTGATATTCCTGGCTCAAGAATTTGTCAGTTGTTTCCTTGGTTAATGAACCTGTTTTAGCATGATCACAAAAGAAAGTAGCAAAATGCACAGCCCTCCATTGCGGTCTATCAGTAACAAAAGAACTAAAAATCTGTGTATCAAAACTGAAAATAAAGGTATCGACTTTATTTTGAAATTTTATATATGTATTTAAACTTATAGACACTGCATTTTTATTTTGAAACAGAGTGTTTGAAAGCTGACCCTTGTGGGCAAGTCTGTGGATGCCTTAGGAAATCAGTATCAGCAGCCAAAAGCACACAGAGAGCAAGTAATTTCAGTGGTGGTAGCCATCCAGTGTGTCCTAAAAATAAAGTTTGGATAAGCTTTCTGTCTTTCACAAGTTGGAAGATTAAGTAGATATGTTTGTTTTAATTGAGAGTAAAGGGTTGACGTTGTTCTTTTTTTCCCAAGACCAGTACTGGAGGACTTCCAGTCTTCGCTGCTTGCTTTGATCAATGTAGCAGATCCCGTTGATAATTGTGAGTTGACTTGGAGAAGGAGTAAGCCAAGAAAACAGGACCTTTTTCGTGAAGACCAGACAACAGTTGGAGAGGAATTCTGCCGGCAGTCTCAGAGGCAGAATTCTGTAAATGAAGTTCCCAAATGGTAAAATCCTATCTTCAGCCTAATCTAGTCTGAACGGCAGGATTTGCCGGATGTGCAGCTCAGCCAGTTTCAAATTCCTGGTGTGAAACAATCGAGATAAGAATCAAAAAGTAAAGAAAGGGAAAAGACTTAGATCAAACACTGTGCTAGATGTGTCCTGAGGCAGAATTACTCCTTTTCCAGTCTTTCCTAGTCTTTCTTAAAATAACAGAAGTCCCATAGCATAGGCTATTTCCTATAGCAATTTTCCAGTTGCACAATTTTATTTTGGGGAAGCTTTTCCTGATTATTTAACATGTGTTTCCAGTTACAGCATCTTCAGTAGATCTATCTAAAACTTGGATCTCTTCTTTCTCTTGACTTTTGCTCCTCTGAAATTGCCACGTCTATTCTCTTGGTCGGGGAAGCTGGGTTACTTCCCTGAGCTCACATCCATTAATGGCTTCCTGAGTTATCAGCTGGGCTTTCACCGAGCTGAAAAATCTGCTCAGTGTACAGAGCAGGGAGCAGTTCCATTTTTGTACTGGTTTTGAAATTCACATAGCATACTTGAAATTGAAATAACATACTTGACAAAACCTTTTTTTTTTTTTTTCTGGAATGCTTTTAAAAACAGTGTCAATTCTTCAGAAAAGCTTAAAGCTTAAATTTAAGTCGTTCCTGATGGCGTTGATACATCCTTTACCATTGTCTGTTAGGACAGTCATTACAGGAAAAACAAATGCTATTAACCCTGTGTACTGGGTGCTCTACTGAAGAGCAGAAGAGAAAATAAGAGTGGAAAGGTGAGACACTGAGAAGAGTATTAGCCAGGTGGATATAAGATTTAGAAGTTGATAGCTTCCTGAATAAAAACTGGCACACAAGAAACAGAATTCTTCTAGGTGTGAGCTCACAATGGGCGCATGTTGGCTGATACTCTTTCAAGGATAGTCTTGAAATATAATATTGTTCTTTTAAATAACATGTTAGATGTTCCCTTCCCCATTTCTAATTCCTGGACACCTTCCTAGATGAACACTTCCAGTGTGCCAGGGGCTGGTTTTTTTTTTGTTGATGTATGAGTGATGTTTTTCCTCTTTGCTGCCCTGTCAAATGGTAACACTGGAAGGATGGGAAACGAAAGAGAGTTGGAAATGCAGTGGGAGGCTTCAGTTAACGCTATGCCAAGTGTACAGTTGGATGAAAATGTACTACGGAGACTGGGTGTCCCTTTCATGCAGCTTCTGGGTATGGAAAAGTTGTGGTATGGGACTGCAGCTGTAGTCTGCAAAGCCTTGAAAACCAAGGGTGAATGGGGATCCGAGGTTCCTGTTCTCTTGCGGTGATGGCAGGTTACTCTGGCAAGAGGCAGATGTGTAAATGAGCAAAGGAACAGCCTGTGTCTTTCATTGCACAGCAGGGAGCAGACTTGTAAAACTGCTTATGAAGAAAGGTATGTGCTCAGTGTTTGTGGGAATGAACAAGTTAATGGAAGGTAATTCTGTTGACATTACTAAATAGTAAATTACTAAAACTAAGCAAATTGTGCTCAGAGAATTCATCTGAGTTGAAAATAGCTGGAGGCTAGGAGATAATTTAGGGGACTAGATTCTGTGCTCGTGCTGTTTTGACTCTTTTAGGCATCTGCCATTACATCCCTTCTAGTTGGAGGTGAGGGCTGGGGATCCCTGGGGTGGCAGTCCTGAAGTTCACACTTGGGGCCCTTAGAATTTCTGTTGGATGGAATCTTTTGACTTGTACAAAGGAGGGTACAAGGTGCTGGGCAGCTCACTTTGGCAATCTCCTCTTTTTTCAACTATCTGCAAAGCAGCACAGTAGATTTCTGATTGTGCTTTCATCTGCTTGCAGGATGAACGACTGCTGTGTGTGGCTCTGCACAGGCAGTATGTAGTATGTAGTTTAGATGGGCTGTACATTGAGGCAGTGATTCTGCACTTATGGAAGGATGTTCAACAGGTATTTTCAATGAAACAAAGATACTGACTTCAATCACTTTGGCAATGAGTGAACTTGGCTTTTTTTTTTGTTGTTGGTTTTGTTTTATTTTTTTTTGCACTCATGTACAGTAAGAAAAGCTATTTTTGTACAGTAGGAAAACCCAACACAGTTGAAAAGTTAATTACTGTAATTAATAGCATTTTTAGGGAAAGCTCTTTTTAGAACTGGACCACGTAGGGTGAGAGGTGCACAGTATCACTGTAAAGCTGTGTGTGTGTAGGTAACCCTGTTGTATCACTCCTTATGGCATACTGGGTGAGGCACTGTTTTGTTGTTCCCAATTAATCATGGCCTCAATCCTGGGACCTCTGTGCTGCAGCTCTGTGTCCCCATGCTTGTCAGATCCTTCCGGTGTCACTGATGATTCAGATACACTTGTTTTCCCTGGTTGTGCTTAGATCCTGTTGTTCAAAAATCTAGGTGAAGCAGTGGCATGATTAGATTAGTTTAATGCTGCTGTTGATTAATGGCTTCAATTGTTTTATTTAATAAGCACCATTCCCTTTGACCACAGTGCTAATGTAAATATTTGCTGTGTTTTTCTGTAGGCTGCTTATTCTATGGAGCAAGTTTTGGTGTCTTTTACCGCATATATAATAAGTATGATAGTAATGCAAATATTTCTCATGTTCCATCAGTATGGCGGGCACGCATAGGAGTCTAAAGCAGACAATATGTTTTTAATATTGGTTTTGTCTCTGCTGTGATCCTTGTTGCCTAATGCATCGTTCTGTTCTGCTGTGAGCTGTTGTGCTGGGATTCCAGGCTTGTGTAAGGCACCAGGCAGCCCCTGGTAACAGAGGTGCGTTTTGATGCTGTAGCTGCAGCTCTGCTCATGAACTTCTCCCTTCCAGGGCTGCATCCCCTGTGACCCCACAGCGTGGTGGCTTAGGGAGCCAGGGGGAGAATGCAGAATGTAGGGAGATTGACACAAGATAATCCCCAGCAGTAAGGAGCATGTTGTGGGCTCAATATCAACAAACATGGAGCTCTTGGCTGGCATGTGGGGAAGTAGCTGTGGTGGGACTTCTGGTTCCCATTGGCATCAAGGCGTCTGCGAATGCTGCGTCCTGCAGCAGAACCCACATCGTGATGCACTGCTTGAACATTCTCTGTAGGCCTTTAACTTGGCTGGACACAGCACAGATTGAGCTTTTGCTTGGAATGATACTGTGTTGGACTTTAGGTTGTCTGAAAGGTAAGGGGAGTAGAGGTGCTGATGCTGAGAGAAGCACAGCCACAGCCCAAGTGGTGGTTACCATCTGTAGGATTGGAAGTACCACGATGTTATGTCCTCTTGTTACTTTCAGGGAATTCCTTATTTGAACATTTCTGCAGCACTTCCAAATGTGATACCTACCTGTGACATGCATCCCACCTCCCAAAGCGTGGCACACTTGACACAGAATTCTGATGAATTCAATAAATTAGATTCTTTAAGACGAACAAACGAAGAAGCATGTAGAGTGGTACCCTTGCCCAACTCTTAACAACTTCTGGTGCCTTCTACAGTGGACTGTTTCTTCTGCAGCACCACGGTTAGTCCCAAAGCAGAGGAACATCTTGTCCTCCATATCTGAAAACAGGCAGGACAGACACCAGGAGCAGAAATCTCAGTGAGAAAGGTCTTTTATCCAAGGCTGCAGTTTGAGCTCTGTTCCATACTGAGATTACAAACCTGTTTAGAAGCCCTGGTAACCTTGTAGCTATCAGTTCATAGGAACAGGTTCCCGTGCTGGCAAAGGAAGGGATCTCTGCCATCCAGCTGTGATGCTGTGCTAGAAGCCACTGGTGGTTGTTGCTGCTGAGGCTGTTTGGGAAGCGCTGTCACAGGGAAGAAGCTCTTCCTACCTCCGGGAGAGGGAATTAAACACAATTTGGAACTTACGTATTTTTTTCTATTTTTTTTTTTTTTTCCCCTGGGGTGAATTTAAATTTTGTAACTCAGTTCTAGAGTAAAAATACAAAAATTTGTCAGTGAATCAACACCCGCTATTTTCAGAAGAGAACAAACAAGCGGCACAAATTAAACGTACCTGGGGTTTATATGGATGCATGGTGGTCACACACGTGGCAATGTAGAGGTGGGATTTATGGCACATCATGCTCAGCACTTGGAGGAAGAGCTGTTGGAGCAACAACCATTCATGCTCTTCCCAACCTCAGCTGGGTTATACTTTGTTCTCTAGGATTTTTAACTTCCAGTCTGTGAATTGGGTTACTTACTAATGAATTTCATTTAAATGACTTGCAAGTGAAATTGTGCTGCAGCGGGGCTCTTCCCCCGCCTTCCCTGATGGTACAAACTAATTGGTATTGACAAGATTACTCTGGTGCTTTATGTGTTTTTAATGGGGCTGGCCAGTACGGTTTCCTCTCCAGCAATTGAGCTTCCTTTCCTTTCAGTATGTTATAAGCTGTCTTCTATGATTCCCTCAGTTTTGGGCTTTTAAAGAAATTTTTGTTAAACGTGGAGGCAGCTGCTACCATGCTGCAATACTGTTTTGCTTTAGTCTTGCATTTCTGTGCTTATCATAGCACAGTGAGTGCTGCGCTGTGCACTTGGAAGGCTGTCTGTGTATCCGGATTCTGTTTTCTCCAGTGCAGTTGTGCAACTTTGTGTGATGTGAGTGTGTGTGTGTGTACGTTAATATATATATATTCTTTTAGAAGTCCAGAAAGTTGGCTTTCATTTGTGTCTTCCAGATTTCTTACGTAATAAAGACCTAAAACCAGAACCAAGGTTAGGAAATGGAGATTCCTCTGCCAATTAACTGAGAAAAGCTACTTCAGATAGAGCTTAGGATCACAGACAGGCACCTCGCTGGAGATCTCTGAGTACTGAGTGTGATCCTCCATGGCCCCGCATGCAGTGCTGTGATGATGCCCTGAGCTGTCTGGGTGTGATGCTGGGCATCCCTCTGACATGGCCTTCAGCAGTGCCAGGCTGGTTCATGCTTTGCAGCACCAGCCCAGCTGCAATTAGCCAACTGCAGGTGATGATGACCATTTTTAATGCTGTCTTGTGTGCGGGCCTCTTTTTTTTTTTTTTTTTTTTTTTTTTACCATTTTCCTTCACTTGTCCATATTTGTTTCTCTTCTTGTGTTTGGTCTTCTTGACTCCAGTTGGTTGAGTCTTCGTGAATTGTGATAAATCTGAATTCAGTTTCTCTTAGTTCCAAAAGCAGATGTTATTGCAGAAGTACTGGGCTGGTTTCTTTAAAAATCCCATGGATTGCAGTGAAAGTGTGATTACAAGAAGTAACTTCTGATTTTCTCTGTTTACGTTCCAAGTGTGGCAGTGGCAGAATCACCACTGGTTTTGTATATGCCTACTAACCAAATGAAAGGAAGGATTCAATGCAGTGATTAGTTTTCAATTTAGGCTTTTAAAGCTATTGTCTGATGCTTTTTGCAGCCTAGTTACTGAGGAGAACATCCAGGATTTAGTTATTTTTAATTCTGTTTTGATTGGGACACTCTGCAGATACTGAAGCCAGATGAAGGTGGGTCACTCGAGGAGAATTGAGGAGGAAAGATCTGTGTCCTTGGAAGGCCTTTGTAATTCACAGAGCACAGCGTTTAATGAGCAAATTTGTTATTAAAGCTCAAATAGCACAAAAGTCTCAGAAAGCAGTATAAACATTGCTGTCCTAAGAGGATTAGAAGAAAAATCAGAGCACGCAAGTGGAAACAGGGAGTGGCAGTGGCTCAGCTCCTGCAGAAGATGATGAGCGTTTCCAGCTGGTTTGTCTTGGTAGCACACCATTATGACTTGGTGATGACCACAGCCTAGATGCTAATAGCACGAGTTGCCATTTTGGTTTTGTTTTTAGGGCTAGCAGGTGTGCGGAGAGCTACTGGTGGGTTTGTCTGTGCAGTGCGGGCAGAGCTGGCCAGAGTGTGCTGCCAACACTGGGATCTGGCAGGATGCACTTCTTCCTTAAGTTGTATTTCTTCCTAGGTTGAGAGGAGTAGTGCAGTCAAACTGAAGGTGTTCAGAAGAAAACACCAACAAAAACAAAAACCACAAAATCCTGCTTTCTCTGAGAGGAGGGATCTAAATGCAGCAGCTGATACTGTCTGCACAGGTGTCTTATCAGCCTCAAGGGCATTTAGTGGGTTATTTTTAATTGTTGGGTAGTGTGGCTGTTACTACACCTGGTCACCTGGTTAAATCACTGTAGCAGGTCAGCCTATAAAGAGAGTGAGTCTAAAATCAATACATTACAGCTGTCACCTGCTTTATTTCAAGGTATGTGACAAATAACAAACTCCAATAGGATAAATTGGGAAGGAAAAATCTGCTGACAAGGCAGAGTTCAGTGCTTAGCGCTGGGCTCTGAAGAAGGACGTCCCAGCGTTTTCCATTCCATTGTCATTTCAAGTGCTCTTTAAAATCAGAGCCACAGCAGATAAGGAGGAGTGTAGCAGAGTCAGGGAGCTCTTGGTGTGCTTGCTTCTCTTCTTCCAGCTTCTCCCATGTTCTTGCGTAGTTCAGCTGGAAGGCACAGGTGAGGAGACTGGGCACCCAGCCTGGCCATGAGGTGTGTGGGCAGTTTGGGCGGTGGGCACTGAAGAAGGCCTTTGTTCATTGAAAGTGTTTGTGCAGTTGCTATTTGATTTATGTTTGACATGTTCCTTTGCAAGTGAAACAACTTGAAGGACATGTTGTGTGGAGCTCTCCTCCATTGTGCTTGGGACACAGACCTGACACTGATTTAACCTGTTTTCGGATGAGGAGGGCAGATACTGGTTTTTTTTCTTTTTTTTTAAGGAAAACTCCAGGTATTGGCAGATAACGTTTGTTTATGGGATTTGCTGAGCGAGCCCACAAGGCCTTTTCTTCCGTGCTGCCCCGCAGCCCTTGCTGCAGGAAGAACACTGTGACCAGCCCCACGTGGGCCAATGTGCCCCTTGGCAAGGGCAGCTCTCTTCTCCCAGTGTACATAGCTTCTGTCCTGCCAGCACAGCCAAGCAGAGGAAAATGAGCATGTGTGCAAATTCTTTCAATTCCCAGCATATTCACATTCTTCAGCATCCTCTGCAGCAGCTCCTTGTGCTGTTAGGTTCTGCCTGCCCTGACTGTGGGTTCAGCCATAGGTTTGTAATCAGCTGTTTCCTACTGATTGAGTTTGAGAATGGCACTTGAGAACAGTGTTAGTCACGAGCCCTGAAGGTTCTTTACTTGCTATAAAGGCCTTTGAGTAGCTTGGAGATGTTTTGTTTAATCTAAAACCAGACGGATAACGCTTTATTAGTCACCCATGTCCTTCTGTCCCTCTTTCTGCTCTTTGAGTGGGTGATGAAATTATTTCCTAACAAGAAAGGTAGTGTGCAAGTGCTTGTATGGTGAGCAGCCATGCATAAATGTTGGTGTGAGTAAAAATAGTTTAGTGGTGCTACATGGAAATGGTTACAGCCCTGCGTGGAGTCCACACACACACTTGGATGTGGAAAAGTGTTTGCCTGTACATACCTATTTTATTGTAGGATGCATGAAACAATTACCAGGGGAATTTAAAGAAAACAATGAGAGTGTTATGATAACATGGAAGGTTTTGAACTATATCCTTCTGTTTTGAAAGATGGAAAGATTTCTTGCAAGATTTCTGTTCTGTGCATATTGCCAGCTTTGGGCAATTGCTGGCTCAGGCACTGAGCTCACTGCAGAGCTGTGGGCCGTCTGGTGCCTGGGCACACCTGTGGCCATAAACCTGATTGCCCAGCACAGGATGTGGTAGGAAAACAGATTGGATTTTTATTTGGGGCTTTCAGGGTGTTTAAATGTCGGTTGCTGAAGTTTATTTCTGGCATGGGCAAAAGATCTTGGGAGCTGCCTGCTCTGCCTGGTTAGCATCCCACAGTCTTTTCTGGAAAGTTAAGGCAAATCCAGATGTGATGGTTTTGATACAGGTGGTGGTTTGTGCTCCTGATTGGGTGCAGTACCCTGGAGGACTGATGGTGGTGGTGCTCATTGACCAGGCAGTGCTCAGAGGTGGGTGCTGCAGGCTCCCCACAGGGCACTGTATGATGGGGCTCTGCAGGTGCAGACAGAACACGAGTTTGGTGCTAGGAGCAGTGGGGTAGGCTGTGCTGATGTTGAACTGTGTTAATGCTGCTGTTTTCAGAATAATAAATATTATTTTTTCCTATTTTTGTCTCCTGTTTCTTTCAGTATCGCCCCTCTGTGGCAAAAGACACCTGAAAGGAAAACTTCTGCATATCAATGCACTGCCAATGGTAAGTACCTTTTTAACTGAGTTAGTGGTGTGGTTTCTTCTTGCAAATACACTGTAGGCCCTCTTCTGCTGCAGACTATTTTCAGAGTGACTGTGGTGGTGGTGTTTTTTCCAGTACACAAATTGATTTTTTTTTTTCTTCGTAAGAAACATCTAGAGCTTTATTCTGTTTGACAGAATATTGAAGTTGTTTCTCCTTTACCCTGTGGAAAGTAGGGCAGCGTGTTAGTCTTGAAGCAAGGAGTGTGACTTGACAATGACATAGCTCATCCTGCTGGTAGCTGGTTTTGCTTCCTCTTTTGGCCAAAAGCCTGTTCTGGGCAAGTTGTAGGTGAGACGAGTGCTCTGTTGACCCCCTTGGGGGTGCTCTCTGCTTCTTATTTCAATGCTAACAGCATCTCCTATTACAAATGTACATAGTGCCAGGTGTATTTTGCTTCAGTGCATTTGACAGAGGAAGACCAGTGAAGTTAAAGATCTCTCTAGAAGTAGTCTTGCTTGGTGGGATCTTCTTACTCCCATCTCTGGAATATTACTGAATGTTTTGGATGGCTGGAAGGTGATATTTGCAAACTGTCATGATGGTGTATTTCTGCATTTTAATAGTTGTGCAGGTGGAAGGCAGAGGTGAGCTCTGAAGAAGACTGGAACTTTATCTGTGACTTTGATTAGATTCACAGTCTCCTTTCAGCAGTTCTGAGTCTTACATTATCACATTGAGCTGTGTTACGGAAGTGTCAAATGCAGCACTGGACTTGAGAACTAAATACAGGAAATGTTAGCCTGCATTTCAGGCATCTCTAGATCATTACGCTCAGTGCTAAAAGGATGGTGTTTCTAATCACAAGATGTGAAACTCAGTTTGGGATTTGAGAGCTGAGTTGATTTGTGTGGGCACGTGGGTCTAAAGAGTATGTAGATCAGTTGTAATCTCACTAACACCTTTACAACTCTGCTTTGTCCAGTGAAAAAAGTGGCAGTTTGAGAGAGTTTGGGTGTAACTGATTACTGGGAAATGCAGTCAGTGACCCTGTGGACTCTGGGACATCAGAGCATGTAATACAGCATGTGCTTGGTACCAAGCAAAGACAACTCAGGGATCAGATGATCTACGCAAGAGTTTATGCCATTTAATACCCTGATGTTTAAGCTCAAACTTTGCAGGTATCAACTGCGCTTTATCTTTGCTTGGGATGAATTTCAGCTGTAGGGAACAGAGTTGTGGAGTGAGAAGATGCCAGTTGTACCTGGTCACGTAGCCTGGTATTTTAATTGACTGAAAGTGAAACCAGCAGTGCCCTCGGACTCTTCTGTTACTGCTGAGTTTTCACTGTTGCTGTTGACCTTTTCCCAACAGAAGGCTTCTCTGATTTCTTTTTATTTTGTATTAGTTGTGCGTGGTTTTAGTTATGACTTGAAATTCAGGTCTGTGTTACTGCTTCTCTTAAAAACGTGACTCATTCCATATTAACCTAGTCCTTATACTTCATAAAATTTTAAAGTACTCAGAGACTGTATTTGAAATGTTGCTGCGTTTTGCCCTAATTTTCCCTCTACAAATTATGTTAGAAATTCAGAATTGTACTCTCTCAAGGGCATGCTTGTTGTTACAGGGATCGTAAAACATACTCAACTGTACTGTGTAGCGAAGTGAAATAGTTTCTACTTTTGTTTTTTCTGTTTTAAAAGCTGCTTTTACTATAAGGTGGCATATTTCATTCTTCCAGAGATTTCTAAACACTTATTCATCTCTTGATTAATGAAACACTTTGAATGTAGATTTTGGTGCTAAGCTAGACACCATCATCATCCCAGAAGTAATCATAGTAAAATACAACTTTCATGGGTTTTTATTATGTTATTGTTCATTTTGATGTGTGCAGACAAAGAGTGGGACAGGGGCTGACCTGCAGAAAGCAGTTTGTGCTCTTCTCACAGCATTGGTTTCATTTGACTACCTGTGTTCAATATGTGTTCTAGTCTACCTAGACTTCAGCAAGGCCTTTGACACTGTCTCCCACAGCATTCTCCTGCAGAAGCTGGCAGCCCGTGGCTTGGACAGGTACACTCTTGGCTGGGTAAGGAACTGGCTGGAGGGTCGAGCCCAGAGAGTGGTGGTCAATGGAGCTAAATCCAGCTGGCGACCGGTCACGAGTGGTGTTCCCCAGGGGTTGGTGCTGGGGCCTGTCCTTTTCAATATTTTTATTGATGACCTGGATGGGGCATTGAGTGCACCCTCAGTAAGTTTGCAGATGACACCAAGTTGGCTGGAAGTGTCGATCTGCCTGGGGGTAGCGAGGCCCTACAGAGAGATCTGGACAGGCTGGAGAGCTGGGCTGAAGCCAATGGGATGAGGTTTAATAAGACCAAATGCCGGGTTCTACACTTTGGCCACAGCAACCCCAAGCAACGCTACAGGCTTGGGGTGGAATGGCTTGAAGACTGTGTAGAGGAAATGGACCTGGGGGTGTTGGTTGACGCTCGGCTAAACATGAGCCAGCAGTGTGCCCGGGTGGCCAAGAAGGCCAATGGCATTCTGGCTTGTATCAGAAGCAGTGTGACCAGCAGGAGTAGGGAAGTAATTGTTCCCCTGTACTCAGCTCTGGTGAGGCCGCACCTTGAGTACTGTGTCCAGTTCTGGGCCCCTCACTGCAAGAAAGACATTGAGGCCCTGGAGCGTGTTCAAAGAAGGGCAACGAAGCTGGTGAGGGGTCTGGAGCACAGGCCTTATGAGGAGCGGCTGAGGGAGCTGGGATTGTTCAGTCTGGAGAAGAGGAGGCTCAGGGGAGACCTTATTGCTCTCTATAACTACCTGAAGGGAGGTTGTAGTGAGCTGGGGGTCGGCCTCTTCTCTCATGTAACTGGTGATAGGACTAGAGGGAATGGTTTCAAGCTTCGCCAGGGAAGATTCAGGCTGGATATTAGGAAATGGTACTTCTCTGAAAGGGTGGTCAGGCACTGGAATGGGCTGCCCAGGGAGGTGGTGGAGTCACCGACCCTGGAGGTGTTCAAAGAACGTTTGGATGTTGTGTTGAGGGATATGGTTTAATGAGAACCATTGGTGACAGGTGGATGGTTGGACTGGATGATCTTATAGGTCTTTTCCAACCTTAGTGATTCTGTGATTCTGTGATTCTGTGATTCAATCAGAAATACATTTTTGATTCCCGTGAGAAATGATACAAGCATTTTGATCAGTCTGCTAATCATGACTGTTAGTTCCATTTCTTGAGAGTCAAAAAAAAGTCCAGCACTAAAATGCAGAAGTGGTACATCCTCTTTTGTTTTTTCTTTGTTTCATTTTAAAGGTGAATAAAAGATGATGTTAATTTTTTTGTATCAGATATGTTGTGCTAACACATAAACAGGGTACAATATTAGTTAATTCTTAAAAACATACTGGAATTTTTGGCAATTTTTGTAAAATCATGTATTTATATTGTGTTCAAGCCTTTTAAAATGGAGTATGGCATATAGTTGTGCAAATTGGCCTCTTAAAAGGAAGATGTGACAACTTAACAAAAAAAGGCTTTGTGAGGAAGGCAGATTGGTGCATAATGCAACGTTTTCTTGGATTTCAGAGGTTAATTTAGAGGCTGCTAATGGGGTTCCTCAGGTCACAAGGGTTAACGAATGTGTTGGAAATAAAAAAGAAAGTCCTGGTCCTTTGGCCTAAAGGCAAGATGGCATCAGATTTTCCATAAAAGGTTTAGCAAATTATTATTATTTCTTTTTGCTGCGTGATGGAAAAGCTAGCTTACCCAAGAGGTATTTTCTGTCCTCACCATGCAGTAAGTTTTGGAGGCAGGGCAGTTTGCCTTGCTTTCTTTTTTTCCTTTCTTTGCGTATGTGTGGGCACGTGTACGTATAAATACATGGAGCTATGTATGAGTATTTTTGTTTATATTCATATGTATGTACTGGTATGTATATGTATGTCTATTTAATTTGAATAGAATGGTTCGGTTGGAAGGGGATTGTCAAAGCTTGTCTACTCCAGCAGCCTAAAGAAGTCCACAGAAACTAGAAAGCTACTGAAAACTGGGAAGCATTTGGTTTTACCGTTGTATGGCAGCTTGCTGTGATGGGTTTAATTCCATAGGAACGGTAGAGCAGCTGTTCTTATGTGCAAGAGACTTGTTCAGGAGAAGAGCTTTGCAGGCACCGAGACTGACGGTGGGAAGTTCCATGAGTGCAACACTTGAGCGTAATTAACCTGACAGGCTTTGCCCAGAAACAGCAAGAGTGGTTGGAGGATGGGCAGGAGCTGCACTCCCTCTGAAGAAAATGCATCCAGTGATGGGATTAGAAGATATCTGCAAAAACCTCCTAAGATCGTGACAGATCTTGCTCTTAGAGCCTTTCTGTGGTGCTGTCTGTAGAGTCTTCCTGAGATCTTTCTGCTCCTTTAAGGCAGCAGAGGAGTGAGTGAATGTAAATTTCTGGCAGTCCTTTTGCTTAAGGCACCCAAGGGCAGCAGGAGATTGTGCCACTAACCTCAGGGGCCCACAGGGAAGTGTGGTGCAAAGGGAAGTGAAGCATTACTGGTAGTTGGCCTGGGTCGGTTTGGCAGGTTTGGATCAAGTCATGGGAGTGGTAATAGGTGTGAGTGCTGTGCTAGCTGGAGCTGCGTGTTGTGTCAAAATCACAAGCAAATGGTACAGCTGAAGTGTGGTTTTTCTTACGTTAAAAATAGGGGCCCTTGCTTTCAAGGGGATTTGAAACTTGGAAGTCCTTAAGATATTGGTGAATAGTTGCTTTAAAATAAATAGCTCTACAAGACTAAGGCTCTTATCCTTCAAATGCATGTGTGTATGCGTGCATGTAACTTCAGGTGTAGGAATGGTTCTTTTCAGATGTAAGTGAGAAATACTTCTGTGTGTAAAGCTAACCAAGCTTGAAAGTGTTTTCAGTGGTAGAGCCTACAAATGCTCATGAAATTTACTGCTGAAGTTTTTGGCTGTACAGCTGATGGAGTACACCTTTAAAAGGAAATTATCTATGTGTGTGTTTGTAGCAGTTTTTGAACTAGTCTAAACTGAGTGATGACATGAAATTTTGGGCTGTTCTGCTCCTTCTAAAATCAATGGATGCTATTATCAACAAAGAAAGGTGGAGTGCAGTGGTTTTCTTGTCTGATAATTGGTTACAGCTGAAAAAAGATATTTCACAGTGTTCATCCATAAATTCTCTTTATTGGATCAGCATGAATAAGCTGACATAGTGGTATATGTGTTGAAGAGGAAGTGCTGGTAATATGATATAGAGGAAGTATTGACTGCATTATGAGAGGGTGAGTACTGTGATAAGAATTAAAAGTTTATATACTGCTGCATTCTGAGACATTTGTGGAGGGGTTTTTAATTATATATACATATATTTACAAAGAACAAATAAAAGCCACTAGCAGTCTCTCTCTCTGTTTCATAGGGAAAGCACCGCTTGCCTTTATTCTACTGCCAGTTAAAGTTTACTTACTGAATGATTCAGCTGAAGAGGAAACCACCGTCCTTAAAAATTACAAGAAGTGGTGGCTCTCTTGTGAAGCCTCATTTGTCGGAGAACTTTCTCTGCTGATCCTGTAGGCATTTTACAGTTCAGAAATAAGCTTTGACTAAGAATTCTCGGCAGAATCATAAATATGTAATTATGTAAGCAGGCAGGATATGTAGCCCCTGGCAGGTGCCCAGTGCAGTGAATCACAAGAGCAGAGGGAACCGGGCCAGCATCAGGCTAGAGGAACGTCCTCTGTAATCGGATGAGGGCCACTGCAGTTTCTTTCCTATTGCCATTCCTGGTTGTTAAATCATAAATGTACCCAAAAGCAGTCTGCCTTTGCTGCTGTAGTTTGTCTCTTGTTACTGTTCTTGACTATTCTTTGTTGTCCTCTCCCTCTACCTCCCCGGCGTTGGGTTTTTCTTTGTTTGTACTACTTTCCACTGCTTTTGGTTCTTGATTTAATAGCAGTAGTAGCGCAGCTAGCATCAGATTATATCCGACTTGATCGGCGTGCCATCTGTTTTAGAGGGGAGGAAGATCTTGTGTTTCTGCTGTGGGTTTGCTGCCATATGCCAGCGGTGAAGTTGTGCAGCCTGAAGTGGCCCTTTTCCTACTCTGTGACTGATTGTAGGGAAGAACTGGAAATGTAGTGTTAAACGTTCCTGACAGTTACTGTGTTTGTTGTAGGACTGGAGAGAATGGCTTCAAGCTGCGCCAGGGGAGATTTAGGCTGGTCGTTAGGAAATACTACTTTTCTGAAAGAGTGGTCAGGCACTGGAATGGGCTGCCCAGGGAGGTGGTGGAGTCACCAACCCTGGAGGTGTTCAAGGAACGTTGGGATTTTGTGTTGAGGGATATGGTTTAGTGAGAACTATTGGTGATAGGTGGATGGTTGGACTGGATGATGTTGTAATCAGCACATCCGTGGAGCGGGATGTGCTGAGAGAACCCAAGGATGGTCCATGCTGTCTGAGTGTTGTCTTCTGGAAAGGAGAAGCACTTGTGGCACGAGTGCTTTAGGGTGTCACATGCGCTCAGGTTGCGATCCCGGTTTCGTTGTTGTCATCAGAAGGCTGATATTGGTTCGACTCAACAAAAGTAAAAGCTCCCATTAGTTTCAGTGGTGTAGATGCTGGGAGATAATGCATGCTGCTGCAGAACAACAGGAAGTCTGTAGGCTGGGGGGAATGGCATCGAACATACGTGCTTCTGTTAGCTCAGGATGAGACCTGCAGTCTGCCAAAGGTGCCCTCCAGCTGCATGGCCATCAAAGTGGATGCCAGAACAAGAAGCTTGCACTTACATGTGAAGACTCTGTAGTACTCCATACAAACAGAATGAAAGATCATAGTAAATGGAGGCTCCTTGTATTCCTCTTACCATGATTTTAATGAATGTATTCAGGACAAGGGGTCTGAATCCTAACATCCCCACCCCCCCCCCCCGGTTGGTATTGATATAGGATCCACATCCATAAATTAAGTGTTTGCATAAATGGAGGGTATGGATGTCAAAAGTGAGACGTTATTTGGATTACTTGTCCTCATTATAGATGTCCATGGCATTTTCCTCTTTCATTTCATTTTTTTCTGGCTATACAAGGGCGTATTTTATTGTGTTCTACCTGTGTGTTAAAATGTTCTGTCATGCATTCAGGTATTTTGTGACATCTGTTTCAAAAAAAAAGTTAAAATCAGTAACATAAATGAATTTTAAGTCCCTTGTGAATATGAGGGAACTTCAATAATAAACTGACAAATGGAATTGCATTACAATCAGAATAGCCATTGCACTGCTTCTTTGAGGTGGTTTTCCTGTGTGAAAGTAGTTGGTGTTTCTTGTGAAAGCATCTGTACTGGTGAAGAGAATCCAGTAAGGCAGTGAGAATGTAAGATGGGCTGTGAAGAACCAATTTTAAGTGCCTGTTTATTAATGAATATCTGGAAAAAAAATCAGCAGTGGTTAAAATGAATAGAGGGCAGTGGATTCTTTTTTTCATGAATAAAAGAAACAAGTTTAAAACTATCAGGTACATAGCACACAAATTAAGGGGAAAAAATAGATGGTCAAAGGTTAAAGAGGGAATGAAAACACAAGTTTTATGGTCACAAGATCAAATGAGGCATTAGTTAATTTTCCTTTTTTGGTGCAGTTCATCGAGAGTTCAAGTAATTCAGCAGAGTGATTGAACTGGAACAGAAAAGAGTGCCAGAAAACTGATTGCTAATAACATAAACAGAAAAATAATCAAATGAACTTAAGACTTGATGTCAGCATTTCACATTAAAATAGTTACAAAAAGGCTGGAATTCCATTCTTGTTGCACAAAATCTGATTTGCATAGAAAACAAATGTCTAACAGCAACAGTTGATGAATGATTCTACTAATGAGCCGTCAGCTTGGATTTAAGCTAGAGGGGGCTGAGGCACAGATGATGCCTTCTGGAGATTGACCATCTGGGATGTGGGAAGTAACCTGAGGAGTTGGTAAGGGTATGAGAACCCAAGGAAATGCTGTGAAGAGATCAATGATGGTAGGAAACAGTGCTAGAGATGCTTGCTGTAAATAGAAAATAGTAATAAGTTGCTGTTTGCTACCAGCAGTAACCTGAGGCCATCAGCTGCTCTGTAGGTGAGATCACTGCTGCCTTTGCTCCTATAGATTCGGTGCTTTTTACAATAAGCAAATAACTGTTTGCTTATGAATTTACAAGTGTGAATACAGCTTAGAATAGATTGCTGGCATACCTTTCTGCTCGCTTCATTTCCCAGTTTCTATTATAGTTAACTTCTAAAAACAAAAAAACAAAACAAAAAAAATGGTTTTGTGCTCAATCGTTCAGCCTCTGTCATTGCTGAAGTATTGCCTGTGCTGTTGCAGCTTACTAAGGGAAGCTGGTTGAAAGACCCCCCCCAGGCAGGCTCTGGGGGCTCACGCCTCCTGCTTCTTAGCTCAGCCTGAACGGGCTGCTGAGGAGTGAAGTTGCCTTCACTGACCCATCCAGTTTTGCTCTGCTGCCCTGTTTACGTAGGCTGCCTGCCCTTTCTCCCCATACTGACCTCCCCTTAGCTGAAAGGAGCAGGCGCTCCCTCTTTTTTTTTTTTTAATTCATTCTTGCTCCACAGTCTTCTGTGTGGTGACCCAGGGTATTTCAGTTGAATTTCCTTCTTCTCCTAGCCTGACTTAACCAAGCTGCTGACTCCGTCTTGCATTAGTTGGACTTTATCCGTAGTTGGACGTATGCTGTAGCTATCTGGAAGAAGAATGAATATTTTATCACAGAATCATAGGATCGTCATGGATTTGGGATAATGCAACTGCAGCCTCCTGGGTTGCCTGAGTATGTCCTGGCATCCCGGCCTCTGGAGCCACTGGCTTTGCTTTGAGAGGGAACTGAGCAAGGGTTGCTGCCTCTGTGTGAGTATGTGTATGGATATGTGTCTGTATAGGTATGGATTCATGTAAGTAGGGCTGTGCACATAGATATAATATATGCATATAATCACAGAACGTAAGCACATTAGTTTCGTGGACACCTACAGTGGGGTCCACATTGTCTTCCTTTCTGAAGTTTCTGTACTTGGGTTTTAGAGAAGAAAATCGAGCTAATCTGCCTGTACTGTTACAACGCTTGCTCCAGCAGTACGTAGGACATCATTAGTAAGAGACTGATGAGATGTAGAAGAGTTGTTAGGGTAAGGAGGTCGCCTGCAAAAGAGGAGGTCACATTATTATGTGATCAGAGGAGGGCTGTTGAGCCTAAAGGAAGTTAGTTGTGTTAAGAACTGGGCTGACTTTAATGCATTTGCTAATTAACTTGACTTCAAAAGTAGGATGTGCAATAAAATTTGCTGATGACGTTAGGTTCGGATGTGCTGTCAAAGCTGATGAGGAACAGAGTACTGAGCAGGAGGAGTCAGATGGCCTTTAGGACTTGAGTGGAAAAAGTGGGCTGAAATTTCATAGCACAAAATGGCATGATTGTGCACTTCTGGATAGATGTGAATAGTGCCATGACCTGGCTGCTGGACTCTTGAAAATGACTGAGGAACAGAAAGTCTATCAATCAGTTGAGTAATTAGCCTGTAAAATCAAGGATAACTTTTCACTAGTACCCTGCTGCTCTGTAAAATGTAGACCTAAGGTCTGTAAGGTGTGAGCTGACTCACAGTAGAAGTCAGAAAGTGTTACTGCTGCTTGTGTGCTAGGCAACACTGCTGGCATCCCGTGTGTGATACTGAATGGATGAGGCAGGCCATGTTCAGGAAGGACGGATCTGATGTGGAGCAGATGCAGAAGGAGATGACCGAAATGGTGAGGGATGAGCAGAGACTGCCTAGCAGTAGGACGCCGAGAGCCTGGTTGGTTTGTTTATCTCAATAAAGCGCAGTCTGAGAGGGCATACAGTTGCTTTCTCTACATATGTGAGGGCTTGCCAAAGACTTGAGTGAGTGCAAGTATTTTTTGTTACATTGAAGGCAGCACCAGGAAAAAATGTATATATGTTGGCAAGGAGCATATTCAGGCTGGAAACTGAAAAACAGATCTCATCCATCAAGGGAGTAAGATTTTGGGATAATCCACCACTAATGAACGGGGAGGCAAAGAGGCCTTCCTTGTGTTGAGGTGGGTGCTTGTTATTGCAGGCTGGGCTCCAGGGGTGACCCAGCGGTGTTCCCAGATAGCACCATTTGTTTCAGGAGCAACAGGATTTTTGTGAAAGAGTAGGGAGCCTCATTTTTGTACTGTGCATCAGCTGTCTGTCAGCAATGTTCTCCTTTGGCAGATGAGGAAATTTAACACGTACAGAGGTAAATGATTTCTTCCTGTTAGGCAAAACCTGCTTTCAGGAGAAGACTCTTTAATGAATGCTAACACCATAGATCGGCGAATTCAGAAATGTGTAACAGGTCTTGGACTCTTCTTTTATTTTTGTCTTTTTTTTTATGTGGAAATCAATTTATACATAGAAAAGAAGCGTTCCCTTCTTAAACTCTGAAGCTTTACACAGCAAACCCATGGAAAAAATACTTGTTTGGGGTTCTTAAGCTTCTGTCATTATCCCAAGCTTAATCTGGGACTTTTTGCATAATGCATGAGAGGAGAAATGTCAGCAAAGGCAAAGCTCGATGAGAGTGTTTCTGGAAGTGCCAAGTTACAGCTGTGGGTGACATCTACTTAAAAAGATCTCAAGTATGCAAGAGTCATGAGTTAGGAACCCCAGTGCTTGCTTTTGAAGAAAAACGCACTGCAGCTTAAGCCAAATGAATTGTTCCACATATTTTTGTGACTTGTAACTCATCCGGTAGAAAGGCTGCTGTAGCTTGTAGGCAGCATTCTGCTCCGTTATTTTCTTGCCCTGGCAGCATGTTTGTTTGCAGTTTGAACAGTGCTGCCTCCCTGCGAATCTTTCATTGGAAAATGGATGCCTGTCGCAGCACATCTACCCCTGCATGTGCATCTTTGCTGGCTCCTGCCCTGCGAGCTGCCTGGAGGTGAGCTAGAAGGACCTGTTGGGAGCAAAGGTGGGAAAGACGTGACTGCCTGCTGCTTACAGCCTGCTCTGGGTCAGCATATGTGAGCCTGGTGTGCTCAGTGAGCTGCAGGGTTCCTGTGGAGGTGGGAGGTGATGCAGCACAGACACCACACGTGCTTTGGTGTGTGTGAAGAGAGATTTTGTGGCTCGCTCTGCTTCACATTCACAGTGTACTTACACAGTGCCTCAGCTGTCATACACTGAAAGCCTTTTTCCTTCATTAATATACAATGAAAGAACTGTACGTTCCTATGACTGTAGGATCTAAAGTGCAAACTTCAGTGCAGGAAAAGCATCTATGTGTCACCTGCAACCAACTCTGGGCAAGCTGTGTGTGTTTTTAATCACATCTAGGAATCATCTGTTTTGGGAACCTAAACCCACTGGATATTTGCAGAATGGAGAGAGAATTCTAGTAGGCAGATGCACACGTAACAGTTTGTTGCGCATGGGGGTAATGGCTGTACATCTCTGGAGATACGGCTGTTAAGGCATTCCCTCATCTCAGACCCAGCCAGGACCTGAAGCAGTGTTTGTTCTCGTGATGTTCCATCCTTCAGGCAGCGTGCTGCTCTGTGCCCACGTTCCTGCCCAGTGCATGGCCACGAGGGGAAGGGAGTCTGTAGGAGGCTGTGCTGGATTTGTGCAAAAAAGCAGGAAACACGTGCTGCTACAATTACTTGTATGCAGGTTATTTTTTCTAAGCACACTGAATAGTATTGTTATGCAGCTGCTTATCTAGTTTTGCTGCACACGAGTGAAGGACTTGTGTTTAACTCTGTTTTAGTACTGAAAATATCTAATTTTACTGGCCAGGGAAGAAATTACTGAACTTAGAGAAAGATGTCAGTGTTCAGCAGTGTATTTATCCTAATGCAGAAACATCAAGCACTTCTGGTACAGCTGGAAATGCTATGCTGCATCTCAGCAATTTCATGATCTTTGGAAACTACTTGATTTTTAATTCTCACAGGGAAGGATTTGAAAATAATAGTAATAATAAAAAAATGTTTGAATGAGATGTGCCATGTGGACCCAACCTGCAGCAGTGGCGGTGCAGGCTGCTTGTGGGACCTTGATCAGTAAGAAAGATTGTAACAGATGGTCTAAGTAAAATATATATTAAAACAACAAAAGTTGCACGTGGGAGATTTTTTGTTGTTATGGCCGTCTTACTTTTTTTTGTCAACCTTGTGTAGTTAGATTACAATCTGTTTAGCACAGGAGCCAAGTCTTACATGCTTCTGCAATGTTAGTGCAGTGTGGACCCAATACTGGAAAAGGATCTTCTGCATGCTGCTGTTGTTGAAATAAACAGTGATGATAATAACATTCATGCTTTCTGGTTTTAATTGCTATGAAGGTTCCTTGACCAAAAGAGAGCTCCCTGAAATAGAACGGGAGGATGTTGGTGAAATGAGTGAAATCCCTGTGGTATGTTGCATGTGTTGCTTTTTAATTGCACATGGTTCTTGGTACATCCTTGATGTAATTATCCACATATAACTACATCACAGTTCTTGTAAGGGTTTGTATCAGTGCATGTTGAACTCTGGTAGCAGAGACGACAGGGCCTTGTAGCCCTGTAGCAGATGGGCAGGATGGGTCAGAGCTCGTAGTGCTGGAGGTGGGAATGCTGTGAGAAGTGCTGCTGTGTGTATGCTGCTCATTTGGGTCTGGAAATTGGGTCAGTTCTTAATTGTGTTGCCGGGGGTAGCTCAGACTTAATGGTTTGCTTCTCTAAATAAGTAGGAACAAAAGTGGGTCTGCTATTACCTTCTTCTTACACTTAAAAATATGATACATACCTGTAACTATAATGTGCAACGGGTCAGGAAAGCCCAATGAACTCTTTCTTGCTTGCAAGGGCTGTTTCCTTCTTGGCAAAGAAGGTGTTTCTCAGTAAGTAGTGCTGTGGCAGTGTATGGTCTGGTCTGCCTCCTGCTCACCCGCTGCTGCTGTTCTGTACAGAATGGTGAGGTTGCTTCACCTGAGGCAGAAAATAACATTTTTTTATCTATTCTTGAAGAACATTTTAAAAAGCTCTGCAGATTTAGGAGCTCAGGTCAAGTTCCAAACTGATTTGGAGAAGAAGCAGTTAAACTGAAACAAACTGGGCTTTGATTTGGTGCCATTGTGTTTTCCATGGGGCCTCACAAGGTTGGTTGCAGTGGTGCAGCGGGGGGCTGAGCTGGCTCATGGAGCCTGGGCCCTGCAGTTCCTTGTTGGCTATGGGATGCATTGATCCCCACAACGGTTGCTTCAATGAAATTCACTGATAATGGAAGATTTCACTTAGCTAGTTTGAGCCCATCGTAATCCTGAAATGTTTAGAATGATCTATTTAGGGTTTAAAGATTTTTCAGCATATGAAAGGAAAAGCCCAGCAAGGTATATGGATGGGACCGCAGTCGTCTTTTCTTACTTATCTCCTTTAGAAGTACCCTGCAGCTTTCCTGCTTACATGTGTGACGGTTATTAGAAAAAATAAATGAGCCAGTGTACAATGGATATAAAAATATCCCATGTGATGAAAGTGGCTCTGGATCCTCGCTGGTTTCTATGCTGTTTCTTCTTGCAGCACTTGTTTCCTTTCCTCTTTTCTGACTCCTCTAGGTTTTAATAGCTGTAGCCTTAAAGTGAATTTATGAGATAAAAAGAAAATTTAGGAAAAGAAAGATTGCAGGCTGTCCTGCCCAATAGGAAGTGGTGATTTTGGTAATCCAGGATTCCCATCGTTCCCAGTTGCTTCAAGGTGAACAGCAATGTGCAAAGCTGCTTGCTGCTACAGCTCATTTCTTTGCATCGATGGTTTGGAATAGATAAATGCATGAGAAATTAAATGGTTGGCAAGGGGCCCTGGTTTGGGGTCCATCTTAAGGCTGAGAGGAGGATTATTTTTTTCAGTGGCAAAATAGAGAGCTGAAGAAGGAAGTTCTGTGGAAGATGTTAAAAGAAGACTGCTCCTGTGAGCTGACGGAAAGCGATACGATTTTACACTGAGAGATGAGCAGCAGTGATGGCTGTGTTTCACTTCCAGTCTGTCTTTCAGTGACTTCTCACTATTCCAAATTTAATCTGCTGAAAAACTGTACCACATACCAGTATCTGCCAAAATGGCAGCACAGGTCATCTCTTGTCACGGAGATGGTCTGAGGGTTATTTAGGGAGCTGTTCCTGTGTAATTCTTTCTCTATTTCTGTTTCCTCTGTGCCCGGGCACATCCAACACAAGTCCCCTTCTCTGGCAGGGCAGCAGAAGACTCAGAACTTGTTGTCAGGACTTGCCTTGCCAGCTCTCCTGCTCCGTGCGCCTTTGCTGAGTACTCTTTTTCCTCTTCTTCCTCTGGGGATGGTGTCCAGTATCTGGACAGAGAAGGGTAGAAGGGCTGTTTTCAAGGCAAATCACAAACTGAAGAAAATGGAGTGGAATAGGCCACCTTCTTCAACACCTCTCTCACCACGTACACTACTGACCTATGACTATGACCAGTTTTGCTAGCTATATCCTTAACTGCATCATTCTCCAAAAGCTGCAGAGGAGCTCCCTGCTGAGGGGCTCTCTTCTCCTTTCATTGCTAGTTGAGGAGCTGGAGAGGTCAGAGATGTCAGGACATGGCCCTGTGTGTTATGTCCAGCATTCTGGAGTCTGAGCTGAGCAGCTGTGGGTCTGCACAGGGTGTCCGTGGGTGCCTGCGCCTTTCCCCCACTGACTGACAAGAAGTATCACTGGAGATGTCATCTCTCTTCTGCTGGTAACTTTGTGATGTGAATACAGTCTAAAGGTCTAGCAGTACATTGCAGTTTTACATCCATAACACGCTGCTTGCAGTAGTCAAAGCTTGTCACCAAATGGGAAATAATAAAATCAGATTCAAGGGTTTCTTATTAGCATCTCCTGGACAGCCACTCCTCCCTCCTTATTGCTACACAGGAACTTGAAGGTGCAGCCACGTCCATGTCCTGTACAGCTTCATACAGATGAATTACTTCACACTACTTTTTTCTTTTTGCCCCCTTTCTGAATAGACTTCTGTACGGAAGAATGTCTGTACCAGCTCATGTGATGTAATAAAGACTATAAAAATACAATATGACTTTTGTACGTATAGTTGCCTATAATGAGAGTTAGGTGTAAGGGTTTAATTCAGGAGGCACACAATAGGAGCATTGTAGTTAGCAGCGGCTGACACGTCTCTCAGAGCTCCAAGTAGGTTGTACTATAAATACAGCCTCTTGTTTTGCAATTGACATTTTGCTAGTGGGTGGCTAATTGCTAATTTGAAGGGAAATAGACCAGAGATCTAATATTAATAACTAATTAATAGTTATGTGGATATTTTAAGTATTTTTTCTGCTTATTTTAGGCATGTTTTATTCATGTGCTGTGCAAATCCTTCTTTGCATATACATGTCTAACTGTGAAAATTTTGCTTCAGTAACATTCAGGCCTATGTGCAAACAGGCTGGAACACCAAGGCAGGTTGGTCGTCTTTCTCAAACCCACTGCTACTGAGTGATGATTTGAAAGAAGGCAAATGGCACTTGAGGAAGCTATTTTAAGAAAGAAGCCTTCCTGTTGAACCAAGCCCTGAGAGGAAAGCCAGCATTGTGCTGCCTGCCTGGTATCACCTTAGTTTGTAATTACTGAATCAGCGTCAGCACTGGGTGTTCCTCTGAGTGCAAGGAGAAATACAGAGGCATGTTTAGGCTGGTTTGCTCTGGGAGATGAGCGTGGCCTCATTGCTCTGTGGCTCTCATACTGCTGCTCTCGCTGCTCTGGAAATAAGTGTGCAGTGCTTTGCCCTTAGAATGAAATCCCAGTTTGTGGTAAGAGGGGAAGGTTGTGAGAGGTGCATTAAAGTTGCACGTCTGATGTTTTCACATCTGCTGTATCACAGAATTAAACGTGTTCCTGTGAGCGTGGTGGGCAGTTGCTGGGCTGTGCCTGTGCTGTGTCTGTTCTGTGGTTCGGGTAACTGCTGTGGCACTCACGTGAATAACTCACGAGGAGCAAAAGCTTCTTACCTGCTATCTGTGGAGTGCCTACTATTCATTTTGCTGGCTGTCCTGAGGGATTTAAGCTCTGTCCTAGAAAGTGTTTGCTCTTGTTGGATTAAAACCTCACTGGCTGCTGTCTGTGAGGCTCACGTGTCGGAGCAGCAGTGGAGGGGTTGTGGGCAGCACACTGCACCTCTGCACTGAGGTGTTCCCAGCACTTACAGCAGCTATGAGCACAAACATCAGTGGCAGCCTGGTAGCAATGCCTGGGTGGGCAATTCTCTGCAATTCCGCTTTCTTCAGGTCCCAATTGCTGGGCCAAGAGTTGAAGGCTCAGTTGTCCTTCACTTGTTCAGTGCAGCTGGTGGCCCTTCACCTATTCTGCAGGTTTTGACCCTGTGTGTTTTTCCAACTCCTGCATCACAGTACTTTTCGTCCTCAGTTCCATGTGATTCAAGACATGCCGTGTTTGTGTACCTGCTCCCTGCATGCACTCCTGTAGGAAGGGCAGTCTTTACATGTAAAACATCTTCACGTGCCCTGTGAAGGGCTGCAGGCAGAGGCAGGGGAGGCAGCTTTTGGAAGTGGGTCTTTCAGTTTGGCAGTATGTGCTGTGTTGGTGACTGGGTTTCTGTTTGCGTTTGTGTATTGTTATCTACCATCTGAATGAATATTTTACCTCTTTCCTTTGTTATTTTTTTCTAATGTTTCTTAAATACATATGTGCTTCTTCAGCTTTTCCTGGTTTCCGTATGGTGGTTTCCTATAAACTTACTGAGTAGCACCAGAGGTCAGCGTCTGTTGTGACACGTTCTCATCTCACATTAAGAAAGGCCCAGTGTGTCTGGACAACGAGTCAGTGGCTTTCCACAAACTTAATGATTGCTCAGCGTATTTGGAAGATGTTTAGAAGAGCTGCCTTCAGCCCTTTACAGCCAAGAAACCAACCAAAAACCCATCAGTGCACATGGAGATGTGTGCGCTGCCTCCGTGTGTGCCCTCAGCAGCTACTCAGGTATAGAATTTTTGAGCACCATCACTGGGCTTTGAAAATGCCATCTACTCTGGTAATATACGGCTTCTTAAAGTGCAGAACTGATGGATTACAGAACTGACAGTGATTAAAGAGGAGAAGAGCGACGTGTTCACTTGGGATATTGCCTTGGGGTGGTCAGAGCACGTTAATATTCTACAGATAAAGATCTTAAACTTTATCATTTCGTCAGAACCTGGAATAACTGTTTTGCTAACAAGTAGCATTCTGTAGTACTGTTACAATTAAGGATGTGAAACTGTGAAGCTTTACTTGTCGTTGGCGGTTCAGTCTGTGTCTGATCATCCCTGTCCTGGGGAGCTTTATGGAAAATTCTGGATTTTTGGGGTGAAAGCTTACAAGATAATATTTTCCTGCCTGTTACTTCAGTATCGTTACTGACCCAAAGATTTGAAACTTACGGTGATGAAACTTCAGCCCTGGCTGTTTCTCAGCCTCTGCTGCAGTGTGAATGGAAGGGATCAATCAGAGCCGGCAGCAACCCAACAGCGACTCAGGCATTGCTGGTTTGTGCTCTTTGGAAGCTGTGGAATTACAGCAAAATAGTTAAGAGTGAGCACAGTCATACTTAAGGAGATTTGCTTGTGTTTTGTGGAGCAGTTCTAGGAGACTCTGAGTTTTTCAACCCAGGAGTTTGATTTTCTTAAACCACCTCTCTTGTTAGGATTTTGTTTTTATTTCCCTTCCCTTCCCTTTTTTAAAAAATCTCTGTGGCCAGAGGGAATCTGTAATGCTGTTTGTAGGGACAAAATGGAAGTCTCATTGTTACAGATGAACCGGCCCTTATTTTGTTAATGCGTTACTTGAATTTCAGTTTTTCTGCTGGTAACATTTGTTGGTTGGATGGTCTCTGAAACAGAGGGATTAGAGGGAGTAAGTGGCAGCGAGCAGATCAGATCTCACTGTGATAACGTTTGGTTTTATGCAAACAGAGGGAAATCAGCCCAGGAGTTACGCTGCTCTCATAGGTCAGTGCGAAAATAAGGGCTCATTTGTGCGTTGGGCATTCTGAATATTCAAAATACATCCATTGCTCTAAGTTCAAGATAGTTTTTTTATATAATGTCAGCATATCCTGTGTTCCTTTTCTGTACACACGCATTTCATCGCCTTAGCAGCATTTTAGTTACAGCCATACTCATCACACAGTAAGAAAACAACAGCAAATACTATTAGCAGGCACTCCAGTGGGGAAGAAAGCAGTAAACAATACTTCTTTAAAGTGGATAATTTCTCTCTCCCTCATGGGCCACGTTCAGTTCATACATCAGTGCTTTTTATGAGCACATGATTTACTTCTGTTTTTTTCTTTCCAAGTATACATGATTTAATATCAAAACAAACGAAACCCCAGGCAATTTTTTCAGAAATGTTGTTTGTTAAAAATCCATTTTGTTTTTGATTATTAAAAGCAAAATTGCATCGACTTAAGAAAACCCAAATCCAAACGTTACTAAGGATTTTGGTTATAATTCATGGTCACGGAGAATCCATAGTGGAAATGACTACCCAGGAGCTTGAGAGGGTTGTGCACAAAAGTATGATTTTTAAGGGATATTCAGACTGCTTTGGCAAGCTGTGTTCCTTTCATTTAGAGAAATGCAAGACACACTTTTTTCCCTGTATTTCTTTTAGTTAGCAAAACTAAAATGTGGTGGGGAAAAAAAAAAACCAAAACAGTGATATGAATGAATAGGTGCCAGTGCCATAGAGCAGGGAGGTGCTCCCGGAGCATGGCTGAGCTGGGAGCAGCCTTAGCAGTGGGGTGACCCAGCCTGGCAGCCCCTGGGGCACCTCCTGCTGCTTCCATGTACTGCACTATCAACTTTGGTTTATCATTTGTCACATCCATAGCTGTCCTTTGCCAAAACGGTGCATTGTGTATTTACACTGGGCATCACTGGAGGTGTCAGTAGTTTGATAAAATACACCCTCTGTAATTAATTGTGAAATGTGGAAACTATATATATATATATATATATATATATATATATATACACATATATAAAAGAAGTACTTCTTATGTGTACTACTTATATATATAAAAGAAATAAATACAGTTTAAAAATACACAGGTGTTTTAAACTGCAGAGAGAAAGATCTTCAGCTCACAAGGCACAAATTCTTGTACGGTGAGCATTTCTGTAACAGATCCCATCATTAAGGTTGCCAGTTAGAGTCACGTGAAGTGCTGGGTTTTCAGAGCATCCACATTTTTGCATTATTTTCTGTCCCTGTCCTTTCCCTGAGGCTGATTATTTTTTCCTTGCCACCTTATTAGCTGTTCCCTTCCTCCCAAGTGTTTTTGTTGTTGTTTTAAACAAGATTGTAGATCTGTGGTTTAGTTTATTTATGATGTATTTCCTCCAGCTTCCCTGAGATATTTCAAGCAAGGCATCTGCTAGGAAAGAGAAATAAAAGACAACACGTGCAACTACAAACCAGCCCCAGCATTGCTGCCAGAACGAAGCTCTGAAGGTTAAATCTAGTAGGGGAAGTTCCACCCTGTGACGTGCTCCATTTTAGCAAGGAGCACAATTAAAAGTGGAGTCACAGAAGCTTTAAGGTTAGGAAAGACCTAAGAGATCAGGCAGTCTGACTGTCCAACTACTGCCCACATCCCTCAGTGCCACATCTCTGCCATTGCTCAACACCTCCAGGTTCGGTGACCACCACTCCCTGGGCAGCCCGTGCCGATGCCCTGCATCTGTTCTGTGTCATATGCAAGGCTTTGCAGGACATGCCATAAATTTTACTGTAGTCATTAATTTGAAACCTGCTCCAGTTGTTTCCAGGGTGTCTGTGACTTGGGGGTTCCCGTGTGATGCAGATGAAGGCAGCAGCGAGATGCTCGGTCTCTCTGATGCCAGTGCGGGTGCTTCGTCACCCAAAGGGCCAGGTGGGCTGGGCCCTGTGCTTAATTCTCACCGTGTGCCCTCTCAGCCCTCTCCATCCCATGGCAAATTAGTTAACTGTAAGCAGATTTCCTGTTGTTGTTGTAGAGGAGGCTAGTAGAGCAGCGAGCTTCTGGTGTTCGGTGTGTGTTGTGCTTTTATGTGCGCTCTGTGGGGAATTGAGGAGAGGAAAGGAATTCCTCTTGAACTGGCTTCTGTTCAGGATGTGGTAGTGCACTGCTTTCCTTTAGGGCCTCCTTGTTCTTTCTCCTATTTGGCATCATTTTGGGGGTAATATCAATTAGTTACTTCAAACAGCGTGTGCTCTGAGTGAATGATAAATGCTTAATGCAGAATGCAAGAAGTTCAAAGCATGTAAATATTGAAATGTATCATTCCCTCCTGCCAGCTCAGGCTGCATGGCAGCAGCCCCATGTGCTGATCATTTCATTTGGAAGGGACCCTTAGAGGTCACCTAGTCCAACTCGCCTGCAGTGAACGGGGAAACAATCTTTTGCACCATCACGTATCTTGCAGTTAAAATGTTCTAAGAGTTTCCAACTTTGCATCTGTTTTTTTGTTTCTTTGTTTTAATTTTTTAAGTTCAGTGTTATCAGTGGA
Organism: Phasianus colchicus; assembly: GCF_987193195.1. NCBI lineage: Eukaryota > Metazoa > Chordata > Aves > Galliformes > Phasianidae > Phasianus > Phasianus colchicus. Next base: position 23,385,898 of record NC_143445.1, on the reverse strand, counting down.
CTTGGTACGTATGCTTAAATTTGCAGGAAGTGATCAAGAGTAGCGTATGATATCTGAGCAGGGAATTGTAACTACAGAATATAGGTCAGGACCTCCCTTTCAGCTTCAGCTGTGTCTGTGCGTGTTGCTACAGAGAGGGAGTGGGGCACTTGGCCAATCCAGGTTGGTGGATGGGAGGGGTTTTCCAAGAAATGGCAGGGGTAGTAAGGAATGAACTGATGTGCGTTGTTAGGAAGCTGCTGATCTCTTCTCGCCCATCTGGGTAACTTGGTAATAGAGTACTGGAGGGGTTCATAGAGCCTGAAAGTGATGTGAATTTGTAGTGCTGCCTGCTGTTGAAGGCACGAGTTGCCTTTTTTGGGTTTGGCCCTGGTTGAAGGAGGTATTTGGAAAGTTTGAATGTCGGCTGTAGCGCATTTGTCAGCCTTTATGGTGGGAGTTATTATTTAGAAAAAAAAAAAAAAAGCTATTTTCCTCATCTTCATCCATCTTGGAGAGGTTTTTTGTTCCACGAACAACATTTTGCTTCAAACGGCATTTTTTTGGATGGGTGATTCTTCTGTTGCTGTGCCCAGGCAGTGTTCCTGCTCTTTTACCTCCAAGCCTTTCTCCTTAATCCCTTAGTTTATGTTAGATTTCTCTCCAGTGATTTCATCTGTAATGAATATCCGTGGTAGGAACCTCTGTGTTACATAAAGGTGTGATCAGTAATTGTTCTGATCACAGGTGTATAATGTACTTAAGTCCTAGGGAGCGGTTAAGCTTTGAAGTCGCTTGTGGAAATTAACTCTGTGAGGGTATCTTAAGGATTCTTCCATGGAACTGCTCTTCTTAATTGGCTGATGTTAAACTTCGTTCTGCAGTAGTCAGTTATGAGAAGCACTTGGTGGGTTGGTAGAGGCCTTGTGTTTCCTATTTGTCGTCTTACTGCTGAAATATTGTAGTTGCATACTTGGGCTAAGGCTGAATAAAGCCGCCACATCAGTACTGTGCCATTCGTAAGCTGGATCCTCTCAAAGTTCCCATTTGTCTGTATGAGCAGACAGAAAGAAGAGAAATTCCACTGAAGCAAATGCTCTGTTCTGTGCTGGGGTTCTGTCAGCAACTAAGGGTGAGAAGAGAGTAAAATTGTAATTTTTTAAAGCATGTTCCATGTGAGTAACCAAAAAGATGGTCTTTAATTTTTTTGTTTATTTGTTTTTGTTGCATAAAAGTATATTATGATCCGCAGGAAACTGAATGTTATTTTAATGCTTTCTCTAAAAAGACTGGTGGAAAAATAGCTTTTATCCTTTTATCATGTGTTAAAATAAGTATTGATAGAAACTATCATAATATGGTTTGTGTTACAGGTGGTGTAATACCAGGGGCTGTACTGCTGCCACATCACAATTTTGTGGGGTTTCAGAGAGTAGTTCTGGTAAGGACACTCAATGATTTATCTCTTTTACTTCTCATACTAGTGGACAAAAATTCGGTACGATTTAGAATTAGTAATTACAGTTACATGCATTTACAGTATTTGTTAGGTATCCGTTTTTGCAGTCCATTGAATGTCTACATTAAGTGTGCTTTTATTCAGTGGTATTTTAACAGCTCCTTTTGGAGCTGTTATTGTCTAATGTGTAAATCCATACTCACTTTATTGAGAGCTGTTATAATATAACACATCAGTTCACAGCATGGACATGTTAATATCTGGACCTTTTGACAAAGCATCTTGGGAAAGCCGTATGATCTATGTGATGCATGGATCCTCAGTGTGCGTCAGCTTCAGAAAGGGGTGGGGGAGGCGTAAAAGTTTCTGTGTTTTCGTTGCAGTTTGGAGTTTTTTTGATTTGTTTTCAAGTACCAAAGTCTTTGCTTCCTAAAGGAAAATATGAGTATGTCGTTCAGAGGGCAAACACCCAGACGTGTGCTGTTATCGCCTCTCCTTAGGCTTAATGTACAGTCCTGATTTTGCAATTGTTTGCTTTAAGTGTATAAGTGCAATCCCTCTATCATTTCCCTTGACTTGGCATACTTCTCTTAAACACACTTTCTTATCTTTAGTCTCCTCTCTTCTGCGTGGCTGGAGTTACAAAGGAGAGCAGATTACCTTACTTTTTCTAATAAAGGGAAAATTCATTCTGAACCGGTCTAGCAACAGCAGTGCTTACGTATTGTGCAGGAGCACAATCGAGTATTTGTTCTTGCAGCAGTGGGTAACTGATACTGCATTGGTATCCGTAGAATTGTTAATATATGCTGTAATTTAACAAATGTGTTGTGGGTGGAGCAGATGTCTTTTTTTTTCTTTAATCACAGTCTCCTAAAATTTTTTTCATGAGCCTTCCTTGTGTGCTGTCCTAAATCCATAGAGGGCACTCAAAGACAGAAGGAGGTTGTTTTTAAAAACTTAGCCTGCAAGCAGACCCCCACAGCCCACAGAAGGAAACTGCTGACTGTTCTTAACGGCCTTGCTCTTGCAAGGCACTGTTGTACTGGCTGTGCTCCAACAAATCACTTAAGCAATTGAAGTCAATGGGACTATAATATGCTTACATATTCTTCTGGATTGATCCCTAGCTTTCTATACTTTCACAAGCTGTTTTCCATCTTCTAAAAGCAAGGTGGGGTACACATGAATTCCTTAATGGGGTTCTCTAGTCAGCCTAAGAAAGTAAGAAGAAGCCTATTTGTTTTGGAGATGTATTGTTTGTTGGGTTTTTCGGTTGGTTGGTTGGTTTGTTTTCCCCTCACCCCTTTTTTTGTCTTTCAAAGTTCTACCAGGTGGTAAATTAGGGAAGTCAAAGGATGCCATTTGAAGATGCAAGTGAATGGGTGTAAAGATTGAAGTAGTTTTCACTGTTGTCACTGAATTAGATTGGCATATCTGAGGTATTTGTGTGTGGTAGCATTCATGCTGTATATTTTCCAGCCCTGTGAACAGATAATACCTTGAGCATGCACAAATAACACATCTAAATCTTGGTTTAGAAAAATAAAGGCTCTCAGTTTTATATGAGAGGAATGGCATCACGAAGTTTTGAGTAGCATTACTCAAGAATATTAAAAGGTGATTCTACAAAGTAAAGCCGTCACAGCTTTATGAATATTGTAAGAAGTGAAAGATGCTGGGAGCTCTTTGGAGACTGAAAAATATTGAGGATTTTTCAAAATGCTGTGGGCAATTTGTGCAGTCGTTACTGAAATGTGATGTGATCTAGCAAAGACCTGGCCTTCTTCCCCTCCATCATCTCTTTATTTTCAAATAACACTGCCGTTACTGGACATGGGTAAGCAGAATTATTCATGCGTGGAAACTTGGGACTCCTGTGTTGGAGATGAGGTAAAGATAACCCAGCACGGTGTGTTTGTTTTCTCAAAAGCTGTCATGTCTAATTTCTTTAAATCTGAACTAGCGGTAGTTAATGTGATAGCTAACTGCACAAAAGACAGCACAGAGGTCATGTGTGGGACAGTTTAAAGACGATTTCTCCGCAGCTGTATATGTAATAGTAGCCTGCGGTTGTTAGCTGTGGTGTATTTCCATCTCTGCTGATGTTTAACTTTTCTGCATGGAAGTGTTTTCTGTACATGAAACACAAAACCGTGGTTACGTTTCTAACAGCACCAGCAGAGGAGACTTTTTGCCTTTTAACTGAGGGAAATCCACATCGGACACATGATACATCTTCAGATGGTGAATCGGTTGCTTCAGAGGGGATTAACTCAAAAATTTATGAGACTGGATGTGTGATGTTGGCCTAAGCAGCCAGAAGTGTCCTGATTTTGAACTTCTTGTCTGAATTGGATCCTTTGTGACTTGGATCAATTTTACAGTAGTTTCTTCACAAGACTCCTGCCTCTGCTGAACAAAACCACTGGTTTTAAATTTTAACATTTTTTGTGTGTAGGCACTCGTGAGCACTTTTTCTCTCCAAACAGAAAGCTTATCCACAACAGGCTGCTTTTTATATACAATGTGCAAAAATGAGGTTCCTTCAAAACGTCTTTTAAATATTTTGTAGAAACTCCTCTTGCATGCCTCTGCAATTGTGATCAGATTCTTCGAATCAAAGACCCTCTGTACAGTGCCAAATGAGCAAGAACATTTGGTACATGCCTTTAATCTTCAGAGAACACCAGTGTGATTGCTTCTAGAGATACAGGTGACTTTGCAACGTGTAGGAGCCATCTGGGGCTGTGTCACAGCAGGCTTGTTCATAGGATCTCTGGGAAGGGTTCCTTTACATAAACATGCCTCAGGACATCACAAAAAACAACAAAACAACAAAACCAGGGAGTATTGGCACTTGGCACTCATTCAGCGCTGCTGGTAGTTTTAGGCTAATTTGTTAGGTAAAAGATTCCATTTTCAGAGGACAAGGAAAGAAGCTTGTTTTTATTTTTCAGGGTGTTTAGTGAAAGAAAAGACTGTTCTTGATGATTCAGATTTTGGAACGGATCCCAGTAAAGAAAGGATGCATTGCAGGGTATGGAAAATCTTATCAAGGGCGATGACTGTAGTGTATGTCTCTTCTGTGTGTTACAGACACGTCAGCTCACAGTACCTGCTTTTCTTAACATTTTGCTAAAAGACCTTCGATACACCTTCATTTAGAGGTGGGGGAAAAAACGAAACAAGTGCTGGAGGTAGGAAGGGGGAGGGGGGGTTAGATTAATGGCTAGGTAAGTTTTGGAGGTGTAAGTTTTTCATTAAATGGAAATACAGGTAGAGCTAATACAGATTAAGATATTCCATGCCAAAATACATGGCAGTAAGGCCTAGATAATGTTTTTTTGCTCATGACAAATTACACAGAGATAGGATGTAGTGCAGAGTGGAGATGCGGGAACTGAAGGTGTGCACTGTTGCGTGCACAGGGCCTGAAAATGGTGTAAATTGAGTAGGAGCACTGTTTGGCTTAGAGAACAGTCAGTGTACGGCTCCCAGGGCTGAGGTGCTTCTGTTGGACGTGTGTCCCAGTGAGGGTCTGGTGTGTGCAGCTCTGACTGCGTGTGTCAGCGTGCCGTCCCGCAGCGGAGCGGGGCCATCTGCTCCGCCAGTCAGTTCCTTGCCTCCCGTTCTACAGCGTGTGGTAGAGATGCTGACAGCCACGAGAGAGAGATGATGGGAGAACGGTCGCGCGGCACTGCCCGAGCTTTCATGTCAGTCTCTTACCATATGGTGCTTGTGCTGTCACAAGGCTTTTAGCTGCGCTGTGCTCTGTCTGAGCAGTGGTTACGGAGCTGCTGAGCAATCCCCACCTCCCCCAGCTCCAACTCTGCTGTTGTTGCTTTCAATTCTAAGAAGCCATCACGTCCAAAAGCAGTTCTGTGCCCACATGCCTACATCTGCATGACCTACAGCAGCAGCCCTTTGTCTGCCTCTGTGTCCAGATGTATTTTGGCACGTGCAGCCGATTACACCGCTGTTGCAGGCTGGTGCACAGCGCAGTAAAAGAAAAAATGAGAATGCTACTTCTTTATATTTACAACCTGAAAAACAAAAAAGGGTGATTTCATTGATCGCAGTGAGGCACAGCACAGACAAGTCACCACGTGCTTCGTTTTGCCTGTGGCTGCATTTGGTCCCATTCATGTATCTCTGTGCCCATTATCAGGAGCTCTGAGACCATGGGTATTCAACTTTTATTGTAGTATTTGATTTAAATTTAACAGATGACAAGAGCTCTGAATGACAAAGAATAATGTTTTCAGACAGTGTTTATTCCTTAATTTACTTCGTAGTTCTTGAGAGACGTGATCTTGATCTTAGAAAATACACTAAGAAGGCAAGCAGTTCGTATCCTGTTCTTCATTAGAAGTCAATTCCAGAAGGGCTCGTCAGAGTTCAGGTGTTTCTGGAAAATTTGGCAAACTTCAGAGTTCAATACTTTATGATCCGTTTTAACATTCATTTTTCTGAAGTAAATTTTTAAGCTATCAATTAAAATTAATTCATTCAGCTGCCTTTTCTATGGAATGTCCAGATAGTTATTTCTTGCTGGTTATTAATCTTTAATTAAAACAACATAGGTGGAAATGCTTTCACACTGTCCTATTGTGCGTGGTCTCGTGTGCGTTGGTGTCCCGTCTGTTACTGCAGCTCAGATAGTGCAGTGCAATTGGTGCTGAACAGAAATGTGCCAACTGTGAGACTGCTTTAAAGACTCAGCAGCAGTTTGCACCTTACTTAATACTGTTATTGCCTTTGATTTCGTTAGACATGGGAATGAAAATGAAGTGGTGTAGGTGGTATTGGTGGAGTGGATGTGAAGAAAGTACGTCTTGCTTTGTGGATTAGAGATCTAATAAGGCTAGGATAATTGGGGGTGCAGGAATGAATGTATCTAACGTAGATTCACAAGTTGTTCGTATATACATGTCATGTTCACAGTCAGTTGCAGAAACGTATTATTTCTGCTTTGGAAAAAGTGTTTTTCCATTTCTTTTCCTTAATTTCTGGGCTCATAATGGTAATTTACCTGTGTATCCGCACTGGCTCATTTAAGGCTGCTTTAGTGACTGGCGTGGATGTGGAAATGTTTGAGTTAAGGAAGTAGAGCTGAGTTTTTAATCTGAGGGTAAACTTTCTTAAGCCTTCCTTCAAACTCTTCATTCAGGCATAATGCTACAGTCAGTCATGGGTTATATGTCTTTAAGTCTTGTAAGTGAACATCTTGGGGCTAGAAAGAACTTGTCAATGTGCATTTAATTTATTCCAGGCTTTAGGATATGTTTTGTGGCTGCTGAAAACTTTGAACGCTAAATATGATCAGTGTTGGCACATATTTTCAATACCAAATCCCACTGTTTGACTGCAGTTACATTCTCAGCACGCTTAATATTTGGATTAATATAGGAAAGCGTGTCTAAAGCACACTGTATTTCTACTGTTGATGTTCATAAGTACCAATCTACCTGTTTGCCATCAGTCGGTGACTCATGAGTAACAGTGGTCTTGTCCCAAGCACTTAGAAGGTGTTATAAAAACATACTGCCATCCTCATGTCATTGATGCGTTGGTTTTCTTCATCTCAAGCAGAAAAAAATTAAAAAGGAATCTCGCTTTCCTGCTTCCCTCCAGAAAGTAGCAACTGCTTTTTATCACTGGAGCTGAGAGGTGATGCTTTCCCTTGTTTCCTTGTTAGACATGAAATTGCAGTAAAATGTAACTGAAGGATTAATTGAAGGATCTTTGTGTCCTATGAGTTTGCTAATTTTTTTTTCCCTGCCCCATTATTATAGTTTCTCATAAGGGTTTTCCATTTCACCAGAAACAGTGGACTCAGAGCTGTTGGTACTCAACAGAACATCCACCTCAGGAAAAGATTGGCAGCTTTCGAGCACTTACTGGTTGTTATCCACAAGCTCTGCGGCCAGAGTACGTAATTCTGAAACTTCTTTTCTCATGGGAAAGGCATGTAAGACTTAGGCTTAATAACCAGGGAAGCAAGTCAGCTTTATTTGCATTTGGAATAGGTCAGCCCCTCTTCACTGGCTTTATGAACAGAACACATAGTTAATTTTTTCCCCCCGTAATCAAATTGCATGTTTGTGTATCCCTATTGTAGTACTTATGTGCTATGCCTGATAAAATCAGAGCTTTTCTGAGGTTGTGTAGTGGGGGGAAGGCACTCATCCAGCATTGCAAATCCTTTACTCCAGACAGATTCACAGGACTGCCCTTCTCTGCCCTGTGCTACATGTGTTGCTTTTGCACCAGGATACGGCTGAGGACTCAAGGCTGTATGGCCAAGGGCAAGTAAAATGAACAGAGTTTAGGTGGAATGAGTATCACTGGGGTTAAGGATGAATTGAATTTTATTCAACTACCAGATTGCATTGTGAGAAGTGTTGGCAACTCATCTGTTGTAACAGAAAAGCAGTAAAAGAACGTGAAGTAAGAGATTTCAGAAGGAAGTGCTGATAAAGTCAGTGCTCTTGAAAGTGGTCGGGGAAATGAGTGCAGGAGAGCAGAGTTAGTGTAGGCTATGCATGGTGAGGAGGTGAAAGCCAGGGCAAATGCATCACCACAGGCTCAAGATTGTGTGTCAGATCAGGAGATGAAAGCCAGAAGATGGATCACCAGCTTGAAAAAGATTGCAAATGCAATGGATAGAAGCTGTAAAAGGGTGATGATATTGGGAAATGGAGTCCATACACCTCTGTGAAAAAATCTCCAGTCAAGACAGGGATGTTCTTGTAGGTGTGCAGAGATCCTTTCTGCGGATGCTGTTGAGTTACCATCAGGTAGCAATGTAAATATATTACTCATAACAGATGGAATCACTGGCAGGCTGCACGGCCCCAGTAAGTTTTCCAGAGCAACAAGAAGTGGAAAATCAACTAATTACAGAAGTGTGCTAAAAAACCTGTAGTAGTTGGCACTGAGAAGTATGGAGCTTTAACTCAGGCTCAGGGTGAACCTCTGTAACCCATCGGTATGCAGGTCAGCTTCAGCAGTGTGGTGAAAAACTGCGTGGCTGTTAGCACACCAATATCCATCAGCTCAAGCAATTGATGTAGATGTAATCACTGTCTCTAATAGAAATGAAGTCAGGGTAATGGAACATTGTCACAGGATCAATGTCTCCTGTTTTGAAAATAAACCCCCTCAGCTTTGCCTTTGCATTTATGTACCAGCAGGCAACCATATCATTCAATTCAATTGACACAGTCTCTTAGAGCTCTGAATGATCTATTGTGGGAACATCAGGAACAACACATTGGAAAAAATGGAATGTTCTTGATCAGACTTGCAGGCCATGGGATTCATTGGGTTTTCCAGCAGCGAAAATGAGAATAAATCAGCTGAGAGCACAAACTTAGCGCAGTACGGAGGTCGTTAACTCCATTTTTAGCTTCAATTGTTCAGTTTTTCCATATTCCTGATCAAAAATGTTGGACCGTAGCACTTGTGCTTATTTTCGATGATGAGTAGTCACAAATAGAAGACATTTTTGGCTGTTGCCCCTCCCTTCCCTTAGTCTCAGCAGAAGCTCTTGATAAAGCTTATTTTGACTGATTCAAGAGCTCTTCTCATTCAGTTATTTTCTCTGAAATTTTTACACAGCTTGATCCAAGTGAGGATTAATGGGTGTGTTCCCACATTCATCCATAATTAATTTTTTGCTAGGGCTTTAATGCAGAGCAGGACATAAGCAGTCGTGTATTTGCACTCTTAGAACTGGGTGCATGGTTAAGAGTTATATTGCATTGGGTTTTAAACAACATAGCAGATAGTGCTTATTCCAGTTCTCATTTTTCTTGCCCTGGATTCCAGAAATCTGATGTTAGATCCAGAGGATGCCAGCAGGCTGTCAGTTCCATGGGATCATTAAAGCCATTTAATCATTTGACAAAGCCTCCTCAGGAGTGGGTCTATGCAGTTGATTGCAAGAGTCTATTTAAATCAGGTATTCCTGAAGAATTGTAACTTCATCTAAAGGGACGTGGCCTAAGAAGGAGCTGAACCTAAACAGCATTTATTCAATATCAAGTATAAGTAGCAGAACCATCCTAAGTCAGTGTAGGGAATTACAAAATATAGCTGCCACGAAGCACTGTAAGATGCTGTACAGCTGTGTGGGAAGCTGGGTGTGACTCCAGAGAGCAATGAAAGCTTTGGAGCCCAAGCATGGGAAGAGTGGCACTGAATACACCGTCACTGGTCTCTGCTTTCACAGCCAGGATCCCAGCCTCCTGGGTCACGTAGCATATGACTTTGGGGAGGAGATTCATAGTTCAGTAATTAAATACTACTTTGCTCTAGGCAAAACTAGCAAATAGGTTTCATCTGCAGCTTATTTTGTAATAGTGCTCAGGACTGTGCCTGGTGTTCTTGGGGACTGAGTGCTCAGATAAGTAGACAGTCACTGTTATTTTTAGCTAAGGTTTTGGGTGGTTTTTATTGGTTTTAGTTTTTTGTTTTTTTTCCTTTCAGGGTTGCAGTTCTTTTTCTTCCGAAAATTGCAGACTGGCTTTGTCATCTTGTATGCTTCATACTCTCAAATTGGCACAGAAAGACAGAGACTGCTGCCATAAATTAGGTCACTAAAGCTGAAGTACAGAATACAAATATTTATTGCCTGAGCTAAGGAAAACAATTCAGATGAGGAAAGGAAAATGTATTTATTTATTTTAGTATTTGGCAATGAAGCTGTATTCCTGAGATTATAAGTAAAAACAAAGCAGTGGAGTTGTAAGATAAGCCTGAGAAGCACCTCTTAAATTGCTGCAAGGAAAACTAGCAAGGCTTGACCTTATGGTAAATCACTATGAAGGTTCATGAGGTAGAATTACAGTTAATTTTTCATGCAGGTTCACATTTGGCATAGATTTAGCCTTAACAGCAAAAAAAAAAAAAACCCAAAGGAGATGGGTGCTTAAAGATAGCAGTGTAAAAATACAGGTAAAAATGCAGAAAACAAGATAGCTTTCATTTTAGAATATATTTTAAAAAAAAGAAAGAAAAGTGAATGTGTGTAATTTTAGAAATATTTACATTTAAATTAAAAAAAAGTTAGTGAGAATTCCCAATTGCAGATTTCTCTGATAGTCAGAGAATCTCATTAAGGACTGATTTGTGCTGTGCCCAGCAGTGGGCCCTTTTCTCAAAGGAAGGTTTGAAGGAATGACTGGGATTCCTTAAAGCAATTGAGTTAAAACAATTAAGATGACAGTTTTTTCCCTTCTTTTAAAGTATGAGAAAACATTCATTTTGATTGAAATTAAATTGATTTGATCAGTTGATACACAGAAGGGCATACAACATTGGCTGCGTACTGTAGATTTGAAAGACAGGATTCGCCAGTTTGTTCACACAAGTTGTCCATTACAATCAGTCTCTAAACAGTTCTATCTATAGAACTCCTTGGAACACTTGTTGCTGAGTCTGGAACCATTGTGGACCAGCCACGTCCTGGGGAAGAGCCTTGAAAAACACTAGGAGTAAAACAGCGACCACCAGGAGAGGTGTTCCATGGGGCACCAGACCAAAACTTGGGTTCTGCGGGCTGCTCACAGCATGAGCTGTGTGTGCGCTGACCAAAGAGTTGCCAGGTTTCATGGAAGAGGAAGGAATGACAAGGACTTGTGGCGGTGTTGTTGATGGAGGAGATGCTACTGTTTTTGTGGCCAGGTTTCTGTTTTCCGTACAAAAATGGAGTGGGTTGTTCACATCTGAACAACGCATCTGAACATTGAACGCTTCTCAGAGCTGCCGAGAGCATTAGCTGTTCCCTTTAACGTATCGTATTGGTATCAAACTAATGATTGCTATGTTTGGGGAATTGCTGTTTGCAGCAGCTTGCCAGGAGGTTCTGTTATCTTACCTAAGGAGGATGTGTTTGAGCCCACCTCACATGGCAGGATTTTTTCTTAAGCTGTTGTTGGATGAAGGAGTAAATCTGAACTGTGGTAAATCCACTATATATTATAAAACAGTAATGAAGAGGCACAGAGTGCTAATCTGGTGTATAAACTTTCTCTGCCAGTTCAAGGTTTGTTTTGTTTTTTTGTTTTTTTTTTTTAAAGCACAGAAAAGCTATTAGGCAAGGAGCCATATCAAGCAGCATCTGTTCTCTAGCATTTGGCATGAACCTGGAATAAAAGTACAAAGCTAGCATAAACATGTATGGTAGAATAATAATTTGTCAGAACGCAATCAGATTGGTACTGCTGGGTACCCATCAGTCTGTAGATCCAGTTTTCACGACGGCGGAACTTGATCTCTCTAGAATGAATTCTCCTTGCAAGTGCCACACAAAGTATGAGAGGAGGTAGATGGTCCTTGAGGGCAGGAGATGCCACACTAACTGCTGCACGCTGGTGTTTCGGAGTCACGGTTGTCCTGTTGCAATATACAGGCACGTTTTTGCTGAGCGGAAGCTGAGATGGAGTTGGTGTGCGGGCTCTGAGATGAGAAACCTAATTTCCTTTGAAAGAGTAGTTTCTGAATGACTTTGACTCCAGCCAGCGATTCACTGCTCGGTTGAGTCAGAAGAATTTGTCAAAAGCACAGGAGTGCATCTTTTGAGGTTCTTACTGGTGTGTGACACACTGGGCTTTTGCCTAGATCTTGAGGCCACCGTAAGTATAGGCAGTTGGCTTTTATTTTGTGACTGGTGTGTTACATGCCTGCTAAATGAATAACGTCCTGGGATAGATACTTTGGTACTATATTGATTGGAATTTAACTAGTGCTGTGCATCCTGCCAGCGTCGGTGGCCCAGTGGTTTGGGATGCTATGGGGGAAGCGCACAGTTCTCTACTGTTGCCACGCTGGCATTGCTGAGCATGACTGGGACGTGTGCAGGTTAAAACAGAGCCTGAGCAGCATGCTGAGGTGGATGTAGGGCCAGCAGGAGCTGCCACGGGGCTGGAGGGCGTCGTGTCTGCGGCTGAGACCCCTCTGCAGGGGGTGTGGGTGAGGCCTTGGGCCTTGCTGCTGTGCTTTCCCCAGAGCTGCTGCGGAAAAGCTCAGTCCTTGGGGTGTGGGGTGGAGCTCAGGCTGGCTCCCGCAGGTGCCCTGCTTGGCGCTGGCTGGAAAGAATGATGGAATCCCTTTGTATCTGTATTGCTGCTGCATTTTCCCTTTGGGGGTGGCAGGGAGAGTCGTTGGTTCTGTGTGTTCCTTAGTCAGCTCCTCGCTTCCCTGGGGTGTACAGTGGGTGAGCCACGTCCTGCTCAGGAGGGAGCACCACAAAAGCCTCTCAGATTGAGACTAGCACTGAAAAACCGGGCAAAGCAATATCTTGATTTTTTTTTCTTTTTTCTTTCTTTTTTTTTTTTTAAGGAAACTTTAGCAGCCTTTTCGGTTTCATGCCCTCACCAGGAAGGCTGTGTATTTATTTAACACATTTCTGCATTTTTGGAGTTGTTACCGTTGCAAAGCCAGTGCTGCACTGCCACCTCTTGGCAGCCGGGCAGGAACGTGCATTGCCAGCAGTGGCAGCGCCTGTCCTTACCTTGCCACAGCTTGCTTAGAAACACTTCGAGCCAGCCTTGAAAAATTACACTCATTTGACTCGGGCAGGGTGAGTAGCACTTCTGACAGCCAAGCAAAACGTTAGCTTTTTTCTTTGGTTATCCAGCTGTGTAACGTGTGGCAGGTAAATGTGTGACATTTCAGCAGTTCTGCTTTCAGTGGGGAGTCTGTTTTGTATTAATAATACAGATCTTCTCTGTGTAGCAAATAGTGCTTATATCCAATCCTTGCGTTTTGATCCATCCTTTTGGATGATGCAGTGAGATGTTAAAAATCAGTAGCAGACTCATGAAACAAACACTGCCATTTGTGTGTATAATGTGAAAAGGTATCATCTTTACAAGACTTTTCAAATCGAATTACTGTGTTTTTCTGAAGGATATCGTGCCTTTTCTGTGGAACTTTCCTACAATGAGCAGAGTTTGAAGATGATTTGCTCCAGGTTTGACCACAAATACAGCTGATTAAATCAGTGTTTAGTGCTGCGTGCGTTGTAATCGGTTGTCAATGCATGAAATGCCTGGAAATGGTATTCATTTCACACACTTAATGAACGATCCCTCAAAGTATATTGTAATTTGTTGGGTGTACGTCATGCATCCAGCGGCTGTGGATGGGCAGTGCAAGGATAGTGTTGATGTACCTTTGGAGGTTGAGCTGTGTTCACAAGAGGCTGTACTGGAATCATTATTTTTTCCTTAAATAGAGATGAGGAGGTTTTATGTAACTCTGCATTTTTATTTATTTTCTTAAGAAACAAAAAGCAGTTTCTTCCATTCTCCACTGTGACCCGTTTAAGTGCAGGAACGCCCAAATCCTGGATTTCCTTGGCCATGGTTGGCATCATTCAGAGCTCCCTGCTCCCATGCACAACAGCCCTAACTCTCCCACTTGGATCCCATCAACCCTTGTGCTGTCTGGGTTCATCATGTAGCCCCCTGTTTCTGGGAAGTTCAGTTGGGTCTCTTCACTCTGTTCTGCTGCTAATACTATGGGGCTTGTTGAAAAGTCATATTTGTGAAAGCTTTTTGCACTGCCATATTTGTTTGTGTTTGACTGATGAAGTTAGATGGGCAGAGAGGTTTTGTCCTGTCCTTTTTAGGAAATCTTGCTAGGAAAAAAGAAGTGCCCAGAAAGAATATGTGAAACCTTTTGCTACTTGGCAGACTTGTAATGCAAATCATAATCTTTTACTTGCTGCTTACTGCTGCGTTCATAGCTTTCCCACCTGGAGAGCAGTGATGAATCACCTGCCCATGTAGCTGGAAGTAGTTTATTTCTTGTTCGGAACCACACAAGAAAACCTGCACTCTAGTCCTTCTATTTACTGTTTTTTTTAATGCCAGATCCAGGTCAGACCTTACCCTATGTCAGTAGGGATACCCTCTCTGATGAGTTCCATGTAAATAATGGTGGCATCTGGAGAAAGCACTGCTAAGGTCTACTCTTACTAGGAGCTGGAGGTGGACATCATTTCTTATTCTGGAAGCTCGTGTTTCTTCTTGTTTGTGTGATGTTGTGGAAAACATCAGGACTTTCATTTTTGAACATTCAGAAGTCATGGGAATGTTCTTAAAAGTGAGGCTTAAGGAGGAAGAAATACTGTATTCTGTCTCGACTTCATGTCTTAAATCCTGTTCTTGCTTTATATTCAAATACCTAATCCAAAGTACATATATTTTGATGCATTATTTGCCTTGCTAAATATTCACCTTTAATAAAGTCCTGAGGAAAAAGTGTTGCATATATACATACGTATGTATGTATTCATATCCGTAAATATTTTTAATTGCTGATGAAAGGCGCACAGAACTGTTATTGACATGCTCTGTTTAAACTTCATCTCTAATTTTAAGGATTACTCTCATAGAGCATAAGTATGTGGGTGAGATGCTTTCTGATTTTTGGTGGAAATACTTGGGTTTGGTTTGAACATACACAGTGCTGTAGGACATATTATACCTCTAAGTAGAGCAGAAATACTTGGACATTGAAGTAGATCATAAAGTAGAAGTGAGATATAGTCTGGATGCCAAAGTCATTGTTATCCAGATGTTGAGAAAATGTGTTTTCATAGCAGTAATGTTGATTAGGTGAAACTCACTTGATTGTTGAATACCTCCCCAGTCCATTTCAATTTTATATCATTTGCGAGCGTGGCCCTTCAGTATTTAATTTACTGACCTTAACGTTGCTAAGAGAGAAATGACATTTTAATGACTGCGGTGGACTTACATTATCAAAATCATTGACTGTGCTGCCAGGGAGCTACTTCATTTCTAGATGTACAGCATTTGTTAAGAAATATGTTACAATTCCTAAAAAATGTTTAATTAACCTACTTTTCTTATTTTTAGGGTTGTGTCCTTTGTTGTGACCTCATGGTTTAACTGGGAATAAAGATGAGTATAAGCAGTGATGAGGTTAACTTCCTGGTTTATAGATACTTACAAGAGTCAGGTGAGTTTTTTCAATTACGGTTGTTTTAACAATGTTTAATTTATTTAGTTTTCATCTGCAAATGACTTCAGCAAATGCAAACTCAGTTAATTATTTTGCCAGTAGGCATGTGCTTCTGTCTGAACTGTTTCATGGTGTTTCTTCTCAACAAGAGGATGAATTCCTGCCAAGTTACCTTCTGTAACTTAATCAGATTTAGTCATTTGGAGATTTCAGATGGCAGTCAACCAAGAACTCACTTGATTACTAGAAACGCATTTTCCTGGAGATCCTTCTCAGCTACAGGATCACAGCAATACTTTGCACTGTATTCTTTGGGGCTACTTGAATAGGAGAGGGGGGAAGGAAGGATGACATCCACAAACACAGTTATTTTCTGCTCTGTCTTGAAGTACTCATGCTGGTGCTCCTGTGAGCTGATGTTGCATGACCACGTTCCTTGCCTGAATGTGGCTGTGGGAAAGGAAGATGTTGCTGTATTTCAAATGGAAAAAATGGCTTCATCCTTCTGTGCACGGCTCAGCCAAGGTCTCCTGCTTCTCAGGAGTAATAGCTAAACATGGGTGAATGTTGTCAAACACACCAAGAAATTTTTTTTTTTTTTTTGCTGTGCTTATCCAGACTGCATGTGTACAATACGAGTAGGAATTTTGTAGCCATCCCTTAGCATGCTTTTAAAAGCTTCTGAAAGAGAAGCAGTTTGGGTTGCAGGTTGGAATTTCTAGATGTGACCATATGGCTACAGGGCTTTTTGTGGTGGAGGTTGCTCTTGAAACTAGGAGCAGAAACAACATTAGCTTTTACTCACAGCTACGATATTGATTGCTTAAAGCAGTCCACATTTAGACCACACAGATTTAGCTGGAAATCAGGGCATGCCCCAGTGTATGAACCAATGATGATTATCAGCTGGCAGGGCAGTATGTGGTCTTAACAGCGCATAAAAGAAGTCTGCCCTTGGCCTTATGGTGACAGTGGAAGGAATCAACATCACTGTGTATGTTACCTTGCTGTTCCAACACTTACTGGTTATTATTTTTCTCTACTGTTTGCTGATGGAAGGGCTTCAGGCTTCTTGAAAACTTGTCTCATGGTTATGCATCATCAAGTCAGATAGGTGATAAAATTAAATTCAGTGAAGACAGACTCCTTTAGCTGAGTTTTTCCTAGGTAACTGTTGAGATTGCTTAGGTTTATGTGAAGAAAAGGGTGCAAGAACGTTAAGAATAGTAGGAAGAAGTCAAAACTGGCTGGATGGAATTCTTTGGTCCAGTTTTACACATCTAGTTTAATGGGCTTTGTTGTCAGCTTCTCAGATTCCTTGTATTTTATCAAATCTTGTCTTGGCACGTTACCGCTGGCCGTGACCTGGTGATGAGAGCGGCTCAACGTCTTACAAAAGCGGTGTAGAATAAATAATTGGCTTTGGAAAATAATGTCAGAGATAATTTCAAGGGTTAGAGGTATTTCTCTCTTCTTATAGTTCCATCCAGGTGTCAGTAACCAGTTAAGTCCTTCTTGTAGGTGTGTACATATAGGGTTTGTTGTTTATTTGTTTGTTTTTTGCTTTAGTCGAGTACTTAAAACCTGCAGCTGTGTGTTGGTTTTTTTTTTTCTATTCAAGAGACTTTGTGTCTTTAATGTGTACAGCTTTCCTGCAGAGCTGGTGGAGACTGATGCAACATCTGTCCACTGCACATCAACTTCTCAAACTGAGACAAGGAAGCACCAGAAACAGTGATGGATGGCAGAGCTTTTCAGTCTCTGCTTGTCAGAAGATAGAAGAAACTCTTTGTTTCACCTGAGTTTACAGAAAGCCATTACACATTCTCATTCCAGTTGCAGAGAGCTTTAGTCACAGAAGCCAAATTTTAAAATTGCTGTATCTTCATTTGGAAGTTTGCAGGCAGCTTAGTTATCTGTCAGCAAAACACAAAAGGAGTAGCTTCAGAAAAAGTGTCAGTGATTGCTGAAGCAAATTCTTTTGTCTAGGTTAAGTTCACTTTTCAGGATTAATAAGTAACAAACAGCTACCAGTACTGCATCACAGTGTGCCTGTCACTTCTTAATCAGTGCCCATACAGGCACAGTTGTGACAGCACCATACCATGCAGTTAATTTTATGTACAGGTTCATTTTATTTTCATGGATAGCAAATCAGTGAGAAAAACTAACATAGCAATCTGTTTAAATACCATTGCCCATTCTATATTTTATCTTTTTACATATTCTCATGCACAAGTATTTTGCCAGTAATAAAATCAATTGCTGTGCTTTTTATAAACTTAGTTTTTGTCCTTCTATACTTTTGAAATTAGAAACAAAAGGGAAACAGAAGCGTTGTGTTTTTCATATTTTAAAATGTGCTCTAAGTTTCTTTAACTTTGTATTGTATTATTATTATTGATTTGTATACAGATCTTGCATACTTTGGCAAATATCATTATCTGTAAATAAATTTTCATGGTTTTGCCTTTATTTAGGGTTTTCCCATTCAGCATTTACCTTTGGTATAGAGAGCCATATCAGCCAGTCCAATATAAATGGTGCTCTGGTGCCACCAGCTGCTTTGATTTCCATCATTCAGAAAGGTCTGCAGTATGTAGAGGCGGAAGTCAGTATTAATGAGGTAAGTAAGAATTCCCTACAGGAGCATTATGTCCTTGCTTGCAGTAAGTTTGAATGCTCAGTGTTTTTTCTTTAACTTTTTTGTATCCTATTTATTTACTTTTACTTCAGATTCCTCACTGCTGGTGTTCACCACGACTCCAGTGGTGGAACCAGAATGGAGTGACATAACTGGGTAGGGGTTCTGCCCCGTGCAGCCACACAACACCAGGCATGGTGTTCTGGCTCACAGCTTAAAGGTCCGTTGTCTGTAGAGTTTTTACCCTAATATAATGTTGCAGTAAATCCAGAAAAGTGCAGTGAAGTAATTATAGAGACACTAACCTTTTGGTTGTTTTTGTAGACTTGCTCTAGTGAGGTAAGAGAGCAACTCTGCAACTCTCATTTGGGTGACGTGTTGCTGTAATGGTGTAATGAAAGCCAAAGGGAAAATTTCCAAATAGAGAAATGGTTTCAGTTTGTGGCAGGAAGGATGGAGGTATATGTCAGTTTGCTTCTTGCCTCTGCTGTCAAATTAATCCTGATCAGGATCCACTGAATTTCATGTTCAAATGGTTATTCCAGCAGTATGGAAAGCTGTGCATCTTCCTGCCTGATACTGCAGATAATCACTCTTGATTTCCATTCTCCCTTATGCCTGAGAGGTTAGCAGCCTTTGTGTGTGTCAGCTGTATTGGATAAGGAACAGTTTTTCACTAATTCTGCTATCTTTCCAGTCTTCTTTTTATGTATTTTCATAGTGCCAGCGAGGCAAATCTCTTGCCTTAGGAGGCCTCAGAAAAATAAACCAAGTGATTGGAATAGAAGGAGACCCTATATTTATCACAAGGAATCCTTCTAAGTCCTAAAAATAGGTCCTTACAAAGCCCCAGCATATGTATAAGAGTATTTTTAACTAGGTCGTGTCCATTTCAGGATAAAATTCTTCTTTGTTGTTTGAAAGTATGCCAGCACTGTTTAAAAAAAAAAAAAAAAAAAAAAAGGAAAAAAAAAAAAGAAAAAGGAAAAAAAAAAGGAGGAAAACTGGTGAACTCTGGATAATGTGTTTATGGAAAGTATTAGTCAAATAAGATAGAATAACTTCACCAGCCAGTGACCTGACTTGCAATGTTTGCAGCTTTTCAAACAAACCATTAGATTTCATTGCAGCCACTCGTGTTTGAAATGGTATTTATAGATAGCTTACAGATATTTTTTGCTTCAGCAGACAACTTAGCAAACTTGGAGCATGTAACTTGTAATTCCAGAACCTCTGCCAGAGAGGCCTGCAGTGGCTTTTTTGCATACTTAGGGTGGCCACTTCACTTCAGAGTAAAATTCGAATTCTGACCACAAAAATGCTGAGAAATTAGTTCTTGCACCATTTGTAAACTGTTGCCTTTTTATTGTATTAAATTAGAACTTTTACTTGTGTTTTTCTTAGAGTTTTTGCCAATGTTGCTAATCCGTATTTGGTGTTGTTTTTTTTTTTCTCTTTCCCTTGTTGTAATTAGGATGGTACCTTGTTTGATGGTAGGCCGATAGAGTCTCTCTCACTGATAGATGCAGTGATGCCTGATGTGGTACAGACAAGACAGCAGGCCTACAGAGATAAACTTGCACAACAGCAGGCAGCAGCTGCTGCAGCTGCAGCTGCAACAAACCAACAGGGATCAGCAAAAAATGGTGAAAATACCGCAAACGGGGAAGAGAATGGAGCACATACTATAGCAAGTAAGTGGAGACAGAAGTGAACTTAAGCTGAGTTATGCCATTTCCTTGTCATTTAACATGTTCATAGGCCTTAATTTTAGCTAGCAGAGAATGAATTAAATGTGTAAAGATGTTAGTAACCCTTCATCTTGCAGACAGTGCTTGCTTTTAATAGTGCCTCACATTTGACTGTCCATGCTTTAACATTAGGAGTTGCAGGAGATGTGAATTTGGGAATTCATTCAATCTGAAAATACCTTTGACAGAGTTTCACTTTCAGTACTGCTCCTTTCCTATTAGTTGAAAATTTTTCACGAAGCCTTGAGTAAAAAGCAGGCAGTTCTTTAAACATTACACCTCCTCAACCTTGAGCCCTGTACAAGGAGCAGGGAGAGGATTCTGCTTGCCCTTAGCTGGTTAAAACAGAGTACTGCTTGCAATGCTTCAGCAAGCACTGCTTCTGGCAGGTGCTGCTAACCCAGGGGGTCAGGATCTGGGGCTCATTCTGTGCTGGACTGATTCCTTGCCATGCTGAGATAGCAGTTGCCAAGACAAATCCCATGTCCTTTGTCTCCTTTACCAGTGTCAGTTTTCACGATTCATTGTGCTGGATTGTTTGATGCAAGTGCTTGCCAGTTCTGTTTGTGCATTGGTTTATTAAGCTTCACAGTTTTAGTTGTGCTTGGGGAAACAAGTGAGTTTTATTTGTCATCGCTGTTCAAAGGAGCATAGCTTACAGCTGGGCTGCTACACACAAGTTCAGGTAGGGCATTACAGTGAGAGGTCAGAAATGAGCTTTGTTAGAGTCTGCTTTTGCTGTAGCAGCTCCTAAGGAAAAGGCCTTTTTGAGTGTGTATTTGTATCAGGCCAGGTATGAGCTTTGCGTTTTACAACTGGATTTTACTGTTTTATTCATTATTACGTATGATAAATAAACTTGGAAATATAATCTTTGACTTAAATAAGCTCTCCACTTTGATACTTTCATTTACAAATCTCATAAGAGCATTTGTTCGTTAACTGTGAACTGGAATGAGTGCATTTACAGATCTCAGCTACTGTAAATGTGGAATACCAGCAACCCCTGCTGGCTGCACACCGAACTATCGGTTCTTTAATGGAAGTGATTTGTATGGTATGCCAATTGAGAAATACCCATGTCCTAATAGCTTTTTCTGTTTTCTCACACGTGCATACAGTCACAGAAACCCTTAATGTTAAATTAAGCAATAAATGTAAAATAGTTTGTTTAATCACAGTGAATAAATACAGAGCAGGTGAACTGCTTAGCGTTTCTTGTATTCCGCATTCGTCCTCGATGTGAATTTATTTTAATAATAGAAAATGATTGATGGTAGCTGGCAAGAAAACTGTTTTGTCAGTTGAATTACCCCCAGTGCGATTTGCAGAACAAAATGAGCTCAGCATCACTTCCGCACAAAGAGCTGCCTATTGCCACAATTTCACAGTAATTGCCAATGCAGTTTAAGAAGCTGCGTTATCAGTTTACCGTATCACCAAATGTTATTATATTAATCAAAGCCATTTTGGAAGCGAAGTGTCTGAAGTGTAGATTTAAAACCTGTTTGAGCTCAATTCTGAAAAGATTTTTTGAAAACCAACCTGTCATAAACATATTTTTAAAGCACAAGATAGACTTGCAGCTTATCGTGTCAAGCAATATATTGTATGAAAAACCGTGAGTACTGTTAAAATCAGTGTTTATTTTTCAGCATGAAAAATGAAACCAAAAATTATTTTGTTGAGTTTCAGAATAAAGTCTTCTTGGATCCTGAGGTTTGCAAGTACAATTTCTTCCTTTTTTTTTTTTTTTTTTTTTTTTTTAAATCCCTATCTTTCATAGTACTTCAAAAATTGGTGCCTGAAAAATAAAGAAACATAACAGCTTTGTCAGATTTTGGTCGGTGTACACTGTGAGTTAATTGTGCTCATTCCAAAAGAATCTTAATTACAGAGCAGTTAAAACATATAAGTCCAAAATCTTAAAGTTTTCCTCCTCTCTACTGTTGTTTCCCATAATGCAGATAATCACACAGATATGATGGAAGTAGATGGTGATGTCGAAATCCCTCCCAACAAAGCAGTGGTGCTGCGTGGCCATGAATCTGAAGTATTCATCTGTGCCTGGAATCCCGTTAGTGACCTTTTGGCCTCAGGGTATGTGCATTAGCCACATCTTTACAGAATATTGATGGTCATTTGTGTACTTTTTTCTTTGTTTACGGAAGCAAGTAAAATAACACCAGTCTCAATGCTCCCTATGTCAAATATCACAACATTCACTGTTTTGAATGGAAAACACTTTGAAATGAACTGAGAGAAGGGGTTATATCCTCCTCACTGCTTTGCAGATCTGGAGATTCAACAGCACGGATATGGAACCTCAGTGAGAACAGCACAAGCGGCTCTACGCAGCTGGTACTTCGACACTGTATACGAGAAGGAGGGCAGGATGTACCAAGCAACAAAGATGTGACATCCCTAGATTGGAACGTGAGTAGAAATGACTGCACAGAATACTCTGAGAAAACCATGCTTGCAATTTTGCATAGTCAAATTCTAAGTGCCACCAACTGTGCATTCTCTGTTACCTCTCCAGCGGTGTACCTCGTTTTGAGTTGCCTTGTAATTTCTTCTGTTATACTTTGGGGACTTCTTATTAATAATTGCAGTCAGTGGAATAAATATCATCAATCTTACACAGATGTCTTCCACTTGAACTTTGCATTGTGCTCCTTAGCCTTGAACTGTGCAAAATTAAACAAATAACCTTTTTGCTGGCAGAGTGAAGGTACACTTCTAGCAACTGGGTCTTATGATGGCTTTGCAAGGATATGGACTAAAGATGGTAAGTGAAATATTTCATAGTTTTCAGTATATTTCCTGTATTGTGGCTCACAACACAGCTTTTTATTTTTTTAATGTATTCATATCAATATAAATTTTCAGGTAATCTTGCCAGCACCTTAGGGCAACATAAAGGTCCTATATTTGCGTTAAAATGGAACAAGAAAGGAAACTTCATTTTAAGTGCAGGAGTGGACAAGGTGAGATAATCTTTGGTAAAATTAAAATTCTTTACTTCACCGTTGTAATCTAATTGTAAACATAGTAACAAAGCCATAGAAGTAAATAACTGAATTTAAACTTAAGGCATGGGACATAAATATGTACTCACAAAGAACTTGTTGTGCTACCTGTATTTCATTGTGTTTTATAACAGCCTACTGAAATACTCAAATTCATTAGAATTTAATGCCCCTGGATCTCTTCCCAATTAGATTAGCATAAGCTGGAAAGTAAGTGCATTGAACACAGTAATGTTAAACCTTTATAAAAGCAAATAATCTGAAATTTACTGAATGACCTGATGCAAAGCCTCAGAGGAAAAAAAACATACTGGGGGAACAGATCAGCGCTGATTTGGATATCAGTCAAGCCTGAGAATGATTTAAAAGGTTAAAGCTGGAGCATAAGGAAAGTCAATATATCTGACTGGGGAGGTGCCAGCAGTGTAATGCCATGAAGCCCATTGTTTAACCGTGTTTGATTTCGTGCCTCTGAACAATTGTAAAGGCTCGCAAGGTCTTTAAACTGAAAATTGTTGTTAATGTGAGAGTTTTATGAATGGTAGGAAGGATACAGTAGTGATGAAGAATAGACCTAAAGCGAGTTCAAAGAGTAATAGATGTTGTTTAGTTCTTCCTGTTTTAACCTATTCAGATTGCAGAAGTAAAACCACAGTTCTGCAGCATTCAAAACTGGCAGTGCCATGCTAGGGTAGTAATATAACCCTCAGAGATTTTCCTCTCTTTATATGGCTTTTCTTTCCTAAATTAACTTAACTTGCTTTGCTTTAGTACTGAGCTTTCTAAATACTTCTGCTGACGCAAAGGTAGGAAGAGAGTAAATATTTCAAAATCTGTAAAGGATGGATTTCCTCTTGGCAGCTTGGATAGCTTATACCAGTTTTAACATCTTTGTGGAACTACAGCTTTGATTTGCAGAAAAATATGCTGTAGGAGATAAAGCCTCATTGTTTCAGTCAATAAAACTCATTGACAGAGGAACTGAAATTATGCTTTGAAAAATATTCTGCGTTAGTGGAAAGATTGACTCAACCTTTTGTTTCGTTATCATAAATAATTTGTGATCAGTTCATACTTCCACTGAATTCAGTCTCAAAGTTTTTATATGAAAATTTTCATTGCTAAGGTAGGTCAGGAACATGAGCGTGTAATGCAGTGATGACAAAATACCAATTTTGTCATGAAGATTTCTTCCATGGGAAAGACAGCAGAATGCAGAGGACAGTTCAGATCAAAGTTACACCCGTACTTAAAAATGAAGGAATCTGAAAGGTTTGATTTATGAGGCAGTGTTTGTATAAACATTTCCACAGGGACAGACAAGTATTTGAAATGACAATTTGAATATACGAGTACTTTAAATTAGGTGTGCAGTGTGGATTAGAAGAATATAAATAGAACTGAGGAGATACATTTATTTAATTTAAAAAAAACCAAAAAACCAACAACATCAGAACCCCCTTTTTTTCCCCTTCAGACCCCCAGTATGTTACCATGAACACCTTTTTAGTGTTACAGCATGTTAAGGTTCTCTTCTGTTGTCTGTACTCTACCACTAGTTCCTTTAGTACTAGGTGAAACATTTGAAGTATTGAGCCATCTGTAGATGTGGGCAATGGGAAGCAGGCTAGGTAATTTGGTACGTGTGAATGGCAGAAGTTGTGGGGAGCTAGCACTTGGTGCAAGTGTTTATTGTTAATTTATCTGTTCAATACAGACCACAATTATTTGGGATGCCCACACTGGTGAAGCCAAGCAGCAGTTTCCGTTTCATTCTGGTGAGTGTTGATTTTGCTCATTCGCATTTGTTGTCTGGAAAACCTCCAAATGTGTCATTTATTTGAAAAATAACGTACTTGAAGTTTATGGAGTCCGTTCACACCTTTTTGAAGTCTTACAGGCAGTCTTCAAATACTGACGACTCCCATATTTGTAGTCTCATGTAGTTTTAAAATGTTATAAGTCACAATTTTATTGCAGTTGCATGGAAGATCATAAGAGATGGTCCAAGTATTATCAACTCACTGCAGTGTAGGGGCAGACATAGTGTGGATGGCCTGCACAAGATTTATGTTTACCAGCTAAGGATTGCTTTTGTCATCATCCTGCTACCGTAATCCAATCTCCACATCCCGTTGTTCCTTACTTCCTGCTGTGCTGTCCTCAATTTGTTTGGCCACAAAGCAGCTAAAGGCCCTGTGTACTGGCCAGCTGGGATGAGAGAGCCACCTCTTGGGAGGGCAGACAAATGGCTCTGTGTGCTGAGCAGGCCTGCCAGGATCAGTTGGAAAACAGCAGAGAGAAGATGATGTACAAATCACTGAATGGCCTTTAAGAAATGTCTCATTTCCACTTTTTATTTTACTTTTCCTATGTTTTTGGTAGCATGGCAGCAATCAAAAACATCAGTTCCTGATTTACTCCTAGCAATTCTGTGTGCTCTTGGCCATAAATAACTCATCCTGGCCAAACGGAATATGTGGACCATGATTAAGCCTCAAGTTACCACACCCTAAAATGCTGAAATTAAAATAAATAAATAGATTAAATCATACTCCCTTTCACTGGCTGACATCAGTGAGCACAAGCATATGCACTGTAAACTCTGAGGATGTCTTGGGTGGGCTCTTGAGATTTACTTTGAGGTGACTTAACGATAGCTTGCTTTCTTGTTGTGCACTGTTCTGTGTAACTGTTTCATTTCAGATATATCCCATGTTTCAGTGACTTTGTTGTTTTATACCATATTTTTTGGTAAGACTTTTTGGCTTCTCACTGTTTTAAGTGTTTGATAGTCTTTAAAACTGCTGTAAAATTAATAGCTGCTTCCTGTTGGGATTTGTTTGAAGGTGGTGAATGCTAAATTTGTAAATCAAATTCCTGCAGAGCACACATCACAGTTTTAAATATTTTGTTCTTTTAGCACCAGCATTAGATGTTGATTGGCAGAGCAACAACACATTTGCCTCTTGCAGCACAGACATGTGCATTCATGTCTGTAAACTGGGACAAGATAGGCCCATCAAAACCTTCCAGGGTCACACGGTAAGTACTGGAAAATGACAAATTTTATGGTGTTTCTATTAATGAGAGGCTGATGGGGTGGGCAGGGGGTGTCACTGATCTTGCCAGTATACAGTGCTTGCGTAAGAATTGGTCTTTGGCAAAAGGCAATAGATACGTACCCAGGTAGATGTAGTTAAGATCCGATGATAAACTCTGTTATTCTGATGAAAATATTTTCTCCTATATGCAGCTTCTTCTACCAGGATGGCTTTAGAAGAAGAAACAGATTAACTTTAGATTTTTCTATGTATCATGTTGTGTTAAGGCAGCGTACGGAATGAAAGTTAAATGTTAAAATAGTGGTAATTATGCAAATAATTGCAACTGCAACTTCATTTTTTGTATGCTGTCATTTGTCATGGAAGTGAAAATTCTAATCTACTCTCACTGCTCAATTTTAGAATGAAGTAAACGCAATCAAATGGGATCCAACTGGTAATCTTCTGGCATCCTGTTCAGATGATATGACTCTAAAGGTAATGGGAGTAATGGTTGTTGTCTTTGTAGGACTTTGGAAAACACACCATTAGTTTGAGCAGGCAATGGAGCCATTTCACTGCACACTCTGTATTGTCTTAACATTAGTTCTTTTTTGATGTAACAAGATTAGGCAATCCCAGCAATTCCTTTGCTAATCAGAGCCAAGCTTTGGTCCAGTGAGCTTGTTACAGGCTGCCACCTTGAGACTTGGAGCGTGATGTATTAGGTGCTTTTAGCTGTTTACAAAATTAAGTCATTAATCATTAAGCTGTCACACTTGTTGGTTGCTTTTGGTTAAAAGGAATAGTTGGAATGCACGTAATGTTCTAACATGTACAAGAAATGGTGACTAGATCCTTTCATAGTTTTTTCTGTTTTCCCCTTCTTTCTAGTTAAAACCCTAAGCACGTTGTTTCTTGTAAGATGGTGTGCATCCTTGTTTTTCCACTTCAGCCAGAGCATTCTACAGTTTTAATTGTACCAACATGTTTCGTCCAAATAATTATTGCATAACTGTTATAACTCTTAATAGAGTAACTTCATTGTTTTTGTTGTAGAATATCATGGATGAGTTAGAATCCTAAGGAGCTCCTCTTCTGTGCAAAATATTGCACAAACACCTGGCAATGCCAGTCATAATAAGCCAAGAAAATGTCATAATGGCTTTTGCACTGTGCATCTATTACTTTGCATGAAAACAGCACATTTTCCTACTCTGATTCACTCAATCTGTGTAGCAAAAAGGAATTTCGTTTAAAAATAGGACTGTGATATTTTGTCAACTCAGACATGAACATATACATATTGCTCTTCTCATTTTAGCATCTGTTATTCTCCATACACTTTCCAAGTGACTTGTAGTTAGCACATTTAGATTGGTTTTTGTAGACAATAACTTTATTACTTACTATGCCATCAGATACTTTGTGCCCTCTGTTTATTGAGTTCTGAAATAATTTGTACTGTAATTACTGTAGAAACACAGCAGTCACAGAAAATGCCTTGAGTAGCTTAAAAGATAGCGGTCGGGCTGCAGAAGATAAAGGTATAAGAAGTATCTTCGTACAATACTGTGCTGAATGTCTTTGTGTTGTCTTCCATTTTATCATAGATCTGGAGTATGAAGCAAGACAGTTGTGTCCATGACTTACAAGCACACAACAAAGAAATTTATACTATCAAATGGAGTCCTACGGGACCAGGAACAAATAATCCAAATGCCAATCTTATGTTAGCAAGGTACTTCTTAATCCTGTTTTTAGAGGCTGTTTTTTTAAAATTTTTTTTAAAGAAATTGTGCACAATGTTTACTTTGGTTCTTTACTTACGTGTACGTGCAAAATGTTTCAAACTGCATAGGATACTTTGTCCTATGACAGTTGTATTAAAAACAAAATTGTGCAAAACTGAGAAGTAATTAATCTGTGTTTTTCTCCTTGACAGTGCATCCTTTGATTCTACTGTTCGGTTATGGGATGTAGACAGAGGAATCTGTATTCATACTCTGACAAAACATCAAGAACCTGTGTACAGTGTAGCTTTCAGTCCTGACGGCAGGTACCTGGCCAGCGGCTCCTTTGATAAATGTGTACACATCTGGAACACACAGGTATAGCTCTTCTGTCTGCTTAGAAAGTTTTCTCAGTCTTTTCCACTGGTACTTTTCCAACCTTAGTTACATCATCTTTTTTTGGACCTGGAGAACTTTGCCCTTAGTAATGTGCTGATTTACCTTCTCCTTGTCCTAAGGTTTCTTCTGTTAATGGATGTACATGAAATTTTTCTCTCTATGTGAAGTGTACCTGCCTGTGGTGAAGGCACCCCAAAAGACCCCCAAAACCACGCCTCGAGACACATTCAGCAGTCCCTGCAGTAGCATGTTGCATCCAAAAATTGTTACCTCTGACATTTAAACTCCTGATAAATTAGCTTTGCTGTGAAAAAATGTTAAGTGAATGTAGGCGTACAAATCTGATACTTGATAGCTATTTCATTGAACGTCGTAGAAAAGCAAAAGAAGAAGATGGTGACAGATCTTGCAAAACTTTCTGAGAAAGAATGCTATTACTTTGCTTTTCTGTCAGAGAACTGAAGGAAGATGAAAATGTAAAACCCACATTGTTAGGCAAGGTGAGATCTCTGGTTACCAGGGATGGGATATTTTATAATTTGATCAAACTCAGCTATAGTTTCACCTTTAAAACACGGGAGATTAAGATGCAGTAATTGTTTGTCATGTCCTTTCACACAGTTCTTGGATAGTCTGTGAATCTCAACCATTTCTCCTGAGAATTTCAGCTATTGAAAATGACAGCAGTTTTACATGTAGTAGAAATGTACTTGATCGCATGTATTTTGTTATATTAATTACATGTTTTGTCCCTTTTTAGACAGGTGCCCTAGTTCACAGTTATAGGGGAACAGGAGGGATTTTTGAGGTTTGCTGGAATGCAGCAGGAGACAAAGTTGGAGCAAGTGCTTCAGATGGTTCAGTAAGTGTAGCTTGACTTGTTTAACAGTTTTACGACCTATTTTGGCTTACAGTGGAGATGATATTTCCTTATGTACCTGATATTTAAATACATGCAGCTTTCATGTAGATGTTTTTCATATAAAGTTTTTAAAATTTGAAAGTAGAATGTCTTTATTCCAGCTTGATATGTTACTGTTCTAAACCCTCCAAAGTCAGAAGATGCATTTAATTTAAATTCCCTGTCCCTTCTGGTGCTTAATGTAGAAATCTGTTCGGGGTGGCTGGTTGTTTTTCATTTTGTCATATGATTGCAGAAAATACCCTGAAAGGAACAAAAATCTCATAGCATAAACTGAGTGGAAGTTAATTGCCATTCCACTCAAGGTTACTCTTACATACATGCAATGTAACCTTTGCAGTCTTCAGTTAATTTGACTCAAGAGGCTAATTGTACTTGCAACAGATTTATTTATGATTTTCATTTGAGTCTTCTAAAATGTATCCTTTCTATGATTTGTTATTAAAAGTCCACCTCATCCCCTCTGTTTTAAATACATTTTTAGCTGGCAATAGCTGAGCGAATAGGAGCGCTTTGGAACCCCTCGATGACTAAAAGTGTAGCTTGTCTGTGGTTGGTTTGCTATATCTGACAGAACTAGGAGCACTACTTAGTGAAGGCTTTAGAAAATTAAACTTGGTATTTATACAATGTTAATTTTTTTATTTTTTTTATTTTTTAGAGTATTCTGATCAGTTCATGCATTTTCTGAAAGTGTATTTTTAATTGTTTTTAATTCAATTCGACTATATTTTTCAAAATAAGATTCGGGTAAATTCCCAAGCTTCTAATACGAAGTAACAGGCAAACAGCTCACGTAAGATACTTTGAGTGATGGCAGTTCAGTAGGCAGCAGTACCGTTAGCAGGTCTGGCTGTGTGCTGATAACCCAGGAACTCATGTGCTGATTTTTTCCCCCCAGGTCATTTACAAATTTAAGGTTACACGCTCTGTTCCGTCGGTTTCGCTCAGGTGTTTGACACAGAATTGTGTAAATGTGTAATATCATACAATGTGCATTTCCTGTATGTGTATTTCTTTTCTTACAGGTTTGTGTATTAGACCTACGGAAATAGCGCTACTAGTTGGAAGCCATGGACCGACTATGAATGTGTACATAGCCAAAATGACTGTCCCTGACCCATGTACTGCTATAGTCCCAATTGAACCATGGCCAGTCCACTACAGCCAAACGTAAAAGAAATATATACATATACTGTATATAAAAATAAAAAAAAGTTACACCCTGAAGAGGATGACAGAGTTTTGTCACAGCTTGTGAATCCCATTCACCAAGTGCTGGAATCTGCTGTGCCCCAAAATAACATTTTAATGTTTTGGATATGAAAAACAGAAGAGAGAGCGAGAGAGAGAGAAATATACCGTATACAAGAGCAGACCCACATACATACCAAATTCAGAAGATATAATGGCAGCCTTCATTACCCCTTTTCCCCTCTTAATCCGCTATGACAATGGATTGTGGGGTATCTTCTTTTTTTATTTTCCTTTTCAGTAGTTGAGCAGTTTGTGTGTACAGAGAAAACGGACTTACAGAAATCTGCAGCAGTAGTTTTTTCTTTGCTTTTAACCATTGGGTTTTCTGTTTTGTTTTGGTTAAGTTTACGGATGCATGAAGTAAGGGAGTGAATTAGTTTCCTGTTTATGGTTTTTGTTTTTTTTTTTATCACCTTGGAAAAAAAAAGTGTTTCTTTGAAACATATTTGAATGCATTCTTTGAGGAGGTAGGTTGAACCTGACGATGTTTGGTACATTTTGTGACTCCCAGAGCACAATTTTGTGAACAGAAGGAGGGTGGAAAAGGGATTATGGAGAGAAAAGAAAAAAATTCTTCTTTGAGGCGTGATATTTCACGTCCTGCTCATCTACCAAGTGTGACAGTAATGGGTATGACGCTATGTTTTATTTTCTGGTGACATGGCTGGAATGCAGTAGTGTCTTATTTGGGACGTAATTCTGCCAAACTAAAGAATAGAAAGGCACAAAAATACAGAAAAGAAAAATACAGGGATGCAAGAAAAAAAAAAAGAAAAAAAAAAAAGAAAAGAAGAAAAAAGAAAAAAAAAAAGAAAAAGGACAAAAAAGAGGAAAATGAAATGCATCTTCTGTGGCTTTAAGACCATAGCTAAAATATGGTTAAAGACAGATAAATTGTGCACTATTATGAAGAGGAGCAAAATATAGCTGGGGGATTTGTTAAGATCTTTCTGGACAAGGGTTCATGCCACAGCTTCTCTGGGAGTTGCCCATCGTTGTTTGTAGGAGCTTAGATGTATAATTGTAACCAAACTCCAGTATTAAAAGTGTCTCATGTAATTTTTCTTTATTAAAATAAAATCTTTGGCATATATTTGATAACACTGCCATTAAGAGGCAAAATGTTTACTACCTTAGATTTAAAAAAATATCTTAAACAGAGGACTTGCTTCAAGTTTATTTTAATAGCAGTGATTCAGCTTATTTAAAAGATGAATACTTGCACTAATTCCCCTGCTGCTCCAGTCCTGCAGTTTGTTGTATCATGTGACTACATTTTTTTCCAAATATAGGGTAGATGTAAGCTGCTATTTTTTTAATAATCACTACTATATAGTGTCTTTTACTCTGTTTACAATATCGAGTATTTTTCTTACAATGACAGATGTATATGGCAAACCTTTTTCTGCTCATGTGATTAAAAATATACTGATAGTGGTTTTATTTGTAAATGATAGCATGAGTTTGTGTTTACGCGTACGTGTAGTTGAGAAGGTTGCATCAAGTCTTGCATACGATTCCAAGAGTGTAAATTTATACAAAGGAGAGGTCAAATTTATGTCCCAGGCATTTTACTTAAGGAATGGTTTATATTACAGAGAGAGCTTTGTGAAGTTATCAGTTTTATAACACTATTTCAATCACAAATAATTTTGTGGCTTTTGATTGCTATTTTTTTTTCTTTTATTTTTCCCCTCCAAGTTATGTATAAATTGATTTAATCAAGATAGTGCAGCTTTAACGTTTTAACAGTTGTCCTTTAGGCATTGATTTCTGCTATTTCCATGGAATAAACATGACTTGAAGCAAGTCTGAGTTTGACTAAGGTAGGGGAGCAATTTGCCAGTGGTAAAGAGAAGTCACCAATGCATTCTTTATATGTACCCCAGGAATATCCTTCTATCGTATATAGCATTTAAAAACAAGAAAAAAAAATCATATCCATAAAGGCAGTCATCCGTGATGGTTCAGTGCCAGCTGTTTTTAGGGTTTGGGAACATATTACAAATGTTTAGAGCAATTACTCCGTGAGTTACAGTACGTAGGAAGCCTAATATATTGAGCGTCTGGCACTTGAAATATTACTTTTATTGCTGGAGGTCCATGACTGTGGCTGACCTCTGTCATTAATGAAAAAAAAATAAAAATTCTGTGCAATAATTTTAAACTGTGCTCCCAGGAATAGACACAAATGTTTTGAGTATGTTTAAGCTGCATTTTTCGTTTTGCAATGCATTTGTCAATTGCACTGAATTTAAATCTGAAAGTCAGAAGTGATTCTTGATAGTACTTTTGTATTTTAATATGGACAGTTTATTCATTTTCATAAACGTTATTGGATGATTATTTCAGCCAATCCAAACAGTCGTGGTGGAATTCTGTGACATAGCTGCAAAATCACACAGCCATGTTTTAGGGTATTGCCATTTTCCTCTTTCTCAATCATCAGCTGTTTTGGTTGTAATTCTAGTTGCTTAAGCATAGTATCACATATTCATAAATAGATACAACAGAGCTTCAGTCTCAGAGGTCCAGGGTTTTCGGGTGCTCGAAGCACAGTCCAGCAGTGCCAGTTCTGTTGACTCGAGTGCTCTGGACACGCAGGCTAACGCCCCGACCCAGTGTTCACGTGCCGCACCGCCGCGCAGTTGTGCCGGGTCCCACAGCAGCGGGCCGGCTGTAGGTGTTTTATTGTTGTCCTTTACTAGCATGCCACAGTGCTGCTCCTGCTCACACCTCTTTTTGCCTCTTGTTTTATACACTGTTAATTGCATGCATGCCAGGTGTGCTAGGTTCTGTGATTCTGTGAAGTAAAAAGAAAAAAAAAAAATTCACACACACAAAAAAGAAGAAAACCATACATTTATTACATTTTATAGCACAAAGACCTCGTATTCAATAGTGAGGTAGACTATCCAAATTTTTCCTTTAAATTGAGTATGCCAAATGTCGGCAAGAGCCTAATTTTGTATCAGTGTATGCACATGCTTAGTCTTACGTAGAGATGAATTCTGTGTCACCTGTTTTCATTGTGAAGGCAGATGTGTGCGTAGGCCTTTGCCTGCGTGGAAGTTACTTTTCCATTCAGCGTGTCAATGGGCAGACATCCAAGTAGAGGATAAAAGGAAGGGGAAAAACTGGGCTCAGAATTAATGCTGGAATAAGAAAGGAACTGCTCTTCAGTTTGCTGTTTTTCTATGCATCGACGTCAGAATCCCGTTGCTCATTTCTGCTTAGTTAGGTCCAGGTTTCCGTAGAGTTCCTCTTTTTCTATTTTGCTTTATCTTTTCCTGCGTTTTTAAATCGATGTAAAGATTCCCAACCAGTGGACTTTTTAGTGTAGTTAAGAGAATATCTAGGTCCTCGTAAAAGCTTTTTTAGACTCTTTATAATGTTGATAAACTCAGTTTATTCTGGGACTACAATTGTGCAGGGTTATTTAGCGTGTCTACTAGATGATTGGAAATCTTATATGAAACACTAAAAGTGCCTCTTTTTCTGGGTTGGGTGGAGGGAGGTAATAGTTACCAGAGTCAGAATGACGTGGCATTTTGAAGCATGTTTCTTCATTTCATGACACTTTAATGCATCTTGAGAGAAAGGCCAAAGATTTCTACCAATTTTAATTAATTTTCCTTTTAAAAGCACTCCTTTTTCCTTACACTGCTTACCTCATGCTAGGGCGCGTTTAATGGGACGCTGTACCTTTGAGATGTTCTTTGTGTTCAGGAGGAAGGCTCGGTGGAATCGGGCGGCGGTGCCCGCAGAGCAGTTTAGCAGCTGACACGTTCGGTTCTGCTGAATGAAGGAATCTCCTTAAAACTACAAACTGGGTTTTTCAGCTTGTAAATAAAAGGTTGTATGTTTTTGTCCGTTCAGCAAAGAGGAGCCTTGGGACCCAATTTTCCAATCTCGACTCGATCAGAAATCCCATTGTCTTTTGCTTCATGAGAAAGCTTTGCCAGAATGAGTGCTGGAAGACGCGGGTCTGTGTCGCACCGCACTGTGCTGCGTAGGCCGGGCGAGCGCCTCGCTGGAGCCAGGGCTGCTGCTGCTGCAAGCAGCTGGGCTGTGCCCCCGGAGCAGGGCTGTGCTCTTAGCCCGTGTTCCTTCCCACTGAGGAACCTTGTGTCTTCTAACTTCACAAAGCCCTGTAGAGCTGTTCCCTGGGGGGATCATTTCACACTCTCCAGAAGTCTGAAGAAAGCAGAAGCAACATTGTGGCATGTTAGAAGCAAATAGGCTTCCGGAGACAGCAGTAAATCTCCATCAAAGATCCCTGACATTTTCCTTAGGGAGAGAGCCAAGGAGCAGTCTTCACATCTCCCTCTAGAGAAAGCTCTGAAATCCCACGTTCTGTGAAAGCGTGGCTGTCTTCACTGTCAGTCTGAAGGCAGACAAGGCAGGAAGATCTGCCACGTCTTACAGATGGCGGATTTAGTGTTAATAGTGCTTCAGATCAGTAGTTTTGAGTACATATTCTCTTTCTCTGCCTTTAAGTTTGCAGCTTGACGATGACTTAAGGCACGTTTTGTTTTGTTTTGTTTTTTAAATTATCATTCATTTTTACTTCATGATGTTTTTGTCATTTGTGGGTAAATACAAGAAACCAGTCTGCATGTTGTTGCTAGTCCAGTGTACTTTGCAATCTTGTCCTCAACAGACTGCAGTGTGCAGAACAGTAATTCTAGAATACAGAAGTAATTTTCTCTCTCTCCTGACATTGACATTGTAGTTGTAATGGTTTCATTTGGAGTTACAAATCCTTTGGGTCTAATTCTGTGAGCCTACCTATAGCACTGGATTAAAATGTCTGCATCATTTCTTCAGTTATCCAGTTAAACTACAGCTGTTGTAAAAGTGTAAACCAGCCCATGACAGTTTTTTGTACTTGTTTAAAGGACTTTTATTGTTCAGTTTTCATGATTATTGTCTAAGGAAGACTGATATAGATGTTCTATACTGTCCTGGACCATGTTAATTACACTTTATGATGTATTTTGGTTCTACATCACAATGATTTGTCCCCAAGGCCCTTATATCCCTTCTAGGCACATTTTCTGTTGCAGTTTCCCTTTGCATTGTATTGCTTTGACAACTGTAATTTGAATCAGATCTGAAAGAGGTCCAGAATAAAATATATTTTGATATTATCTTGGCTGAATGTTATATCACGGTAATTTTTAATGCTTGGTACAGAAGATTTGCAGGTGATTGAGTCGGGAAAGCGGTAGATGTGAACGATACTTGTTTTGGCATGCTTTCATTTAAGACAATATGCAAGAAGCAATGGAAAAATACGTTGTGCTGTTACATACTCATTGTGAATGAACAGCAGACCGTCTGAAAACTGAGGTTGTCCTCGGCATCAGTTTAGCACTGTGCATTTGGTGTAGTAGAGCTGCTTTTTCACATGTGTGTTTCAAGGCCTTTGTCCTTTTTCTTGCCCATACGCTTGTGGAAGAGAGGCTGAGTCTGGTGATGCTCCCAGCTACGTGCAGCTGCTTCAAGGATTTGGGTGAGGTGTGGGCAGGTTGCTGTCCAGTAATGCAGTCTCACTTCATCTGTTCTTACACAGTAATTTAATTGAATTTTGCAAAGGATCGTTGTTGCCTTATTTCACGTATTTGAAACTGTTTATAGTTAGACGTGAAAAAGCATCCATCCAGCTATACATAAAGAGGCTTGAACTCCTCTGGAATTGTCAGTCTTGTCATAATGCAGCAGGGAACCCAAACAGTTGGTTTTCAGTGTCACTGGAAATATATGGTGGAATTAGTGCTTTGTCATACAGTGTTCTCATTCACTACGATATGTTCAAAACTAATAGCTTTCGATCTTGTTTAACTGTTAATGCAAGTACATTATCAAAATCAATTTATTTTAGCAAGTTGAAACTTGTTGAAAAGCATACTTAATGGATTAAAAACGGAGGAGGAACTGTATTTTTGAAGTGTAAAAACAGTCTGGAATTTCATTCACCTGGAGTTTGGGTGTGCTTGGGGATTGCTCTGTCATTGCTTGAATGTTGAGAGCAAAGCTGAATCAATTTCATGTTTTTCAGACAGACTTTGTGCTTGTGTCACAGTACAGAAAGTTTGTGTGTCTCCATACTGTGTTAGTGCAGATGCCCCACGCTGCACTACAGCCACCCTGCGCTACCACGGAGAGATTCAGGGCTCCAGAGCATGGTAGCAGTGCTGCTGGCCTCCTGTAAGGAGGGGACAGTGTTCCAGGTAGGTTGGTTGTGCCAGTGCTGCCTGAATTTTCCTTTTGAAGTGTCCTCCTTTAATAATAATCTGCTGTTTGTTTTTCTGTAGGTACTCATGATATTAAGTATTCCTAAAATCCATAGAGAAATGATTTAATGGAAGTTTAAGCAACGCTTTTGTTTCTCTGATGGCAGAGCAGCTGTAACAGAACTTAGGAGGAGTTTGGTGATGACTGTGGAGAATGATGATGCCCGGGATAGTACAGTTGTCCTTAAGGAAGCCTGACCAGGAGGTCTGCAGTGCAGATCTGATTTGTATCAGCAAGTGAAAATGATACCACAAAGGACAGTTTGAAGGATCAAAAAAGAAAGAAAGAAAGAAAAAAGCCAGAAAGGTTTTCTTAATAGAAGTAATGTGAAAAAGTTCAGCTTCTAGGTTTATTCCTTGGATACCAAGTCAAGATTGTTGTCTCAAGAAGATGTCAGGAGATCTCAACAACAGTCAGATACTTTCAGAAGACTGTTCTTGTTTCCACAGAGGTGTTTTTTTGTTTGTTCTAGATGCTGAGAATGTTTATTGTTAATGCTACATTGTTCCCTTAGGAGCATTGCATTTTGAGCTTTCTGAATTTCTGAACTTTGCAAGACTTCTTTACAGCTAAAATTGGGAGCTGCAGTTACCTGGTGTGTCCCTAAGTTCTTGTAATAACTGGATCACTTTATAGGGCAGGAAATTCCTGCTTCGGGAAAACAGCGAGGAATTGAAACTGCTGGTGCTTCGTTTACTTCTTAAATTGTTATTTGAAAGTTCTGTGGTTCTTTCACTTCCTCTTGGCACATCTCATCTATCTTTAGTTCAGCTGAATACTGCAGCTAAGTGGGATGCCGATTAAGTGGAGAGCCAATTCCCAAAGCAAGGAAGCAGAAGTATGTGCAGCTTGTTGCAATTGTGTTGTTTACAAATTCGTGCTCAGGTCTGTAAATTTTGCAGTGTGTGCTGAATTAAATATTCTATTATTTTATTTCTTAAATATTCTATTTCACAAGAAAAGGTTCCGTTTTTGCAACAAACTTTACAGGAAATTATTCAAGATAGTTTCTGTGGAAAACAAATAATAATAGCAGCGTGTGCTTGTAGAACCAGGAAGTTTTATGTTTGGAGTCCATGAGGAATGTCAGTTAAACAGTGGGGCTTCTTGTTTCCAGGACAGCAGGTCTGCCTTAGGCTTTGAGTTTCAGGTGTAGGGTTGCTGATCTGAGTGCTGAGCTATGAAGTGTTTGTTGACCCCTTCATTTGTCTCTGTCCTGGCTTATTGCTGTTGACTTAGCAGGTGGATGGATCCACTCAGTATTTCCATCAAATGCTTTTCCCTGTGCAGGTAAGTAGTGCCTCTGAAATGAACAGAGAAATCTGTGCTGGTGGTTTGAACATCAGCCCATTGCATGGCTGTGTTGTTTGTAATTTGGTCCCATTTTACATGCATGTGTGGGTGCAGGAATTGGGAGAGCTCTGCCCAGTCATTTTATTTCACTTGGTTTAGGAGGGGTTTTAATGCTGCTTCAGGGGTTCTGTTTGAAAATACTGGGAAGGCGGTGGGAAATGACTGCAATCACAAGCCTGGAAGAGTGCCCAACAGTCGGGCAGGCTGCTCGTGCCCATGTCTGACAGCTGCTAATTTGGTCTCTAAGGCTTTCCTGAACAAGATCCCAATATTGTGATAGCATTCATGATACAGTACATTTGTCTAATCTGTATCTTCCTTGTAGCAATTAAAAACTTACTGTTTTGTCCATCCTGAATGGGGACTGGGAGGGGAAGCTGTTTCTTTGTTATGTGTTGCAGCCTTTTACATATTTGAAATCTGTTATTGTGTCTTTTCTTCTTTAGGCTGAGCCGTCCCCAGTGCATCTTAATCAGTTCATCAACAGCTGCTCTTCTTGACAAACAATCTAATGAATACTGAAATAAGAATCTTATTTGTAAGAAATACCTTCTCCCTCACTACTGAGGAGGTGAGGGGGGGGGCTGTGAAAATGAAATAAGACACTCAGTTTTGAAATTCTGCTGTAATAAATATGAACAGTGGCTCAGTAATTTATGGGCTTGTATTACTGATGTTCCAGCAGAGATGGGTTCCATTGTTCTATGGAAGTTTTATGCATACACCTTTTTGCTCTTCTATAAAGATTAGTGCCATTACCCCTCCTGGTTTTCAGGCATAGCAGATCCATGGCGAGCCAGGAATAACACTCAAAATTCTCCTTTCTGAAGATATGTAGCATAAAGCAGGATGGAGGACCTGGCTGAGGTTGTGGCTACCTGCAGCTTGCGCATGGGGCCACACTCCCTAGCCAGGCTGCCAGGGGTGCCCCAGAAACAGTGGGAATGGGGCAAGATCGCTGGGAACTGGAGATGTATGTGATGCTGCATTTAGACAGAACAGAGAACTGAATTCATAAAATGCTCCAGTGAGGAGCTAATATACTTGATAAGAGTACTAAGAAAGATAATTTTGCATTTTATTAGAAATGCTTTCAGACAGTATATATTTTCTAATGTGATAAAAATGTACTTAATTCCAACCTCCTTCTATCTCATGGTGCAGTAGAAGGGAGACCTACCTATTCCTCACTTCTGCCCACACAGCTGTCTTGTCTCTCAGAGTGATTTTTAAGTACACCAATGTCACAAGGATTCAAAAATAACCAAATCTATTGTAAACATAGAGCTTTAAAAGTGTAACACTTCTTAAACTGGAGAACCTCAGCCACCTTCTGACAAAACGTCATTTGTCAACTGAGGTCGCATACAAGTAATCTCAATTTGAATGGGGATCTTGGGGTAAAAGTAATGAACTCTAAAAACTAAATCTCTGAAGCTTCTCCCAAGCATTCCGTGTTGTGGTTGCATCCAGCTGAAGCCCTGACCGCTGCAAAACAACCCCTGAAAGGCCACAGAGCAGCCAGTTCCAGATGTGCTACTTACATGGCATGTCCCAGTCCTAGCGAAGCCAGCATCTAGCACTGCGTGTCTTTGGGTAGAGAAGCAGCTCCCAGTAGGAGAGGTATGATTGTTCTCCGCGGGCGTGCTGATCCTGACTGGTTTTATTTTACTTTTTTCCTTCCCAGCATGGAGCAGCAGAGGTGGCGGGATGCCCAGCAGCAGGCAGGCTGTTGAACCAATGCAGCAGCCACACCTGGCTGCACCCATAGCAAAAGCCAGAGCCAGTCCCTGCCCCAAGGCGAGCAGGACAGCCCCACGGAGTCCTTACCTGATATGTATGTACCAGGACCGGAGCAATGTGAGTGTCCTCTCCCTTCTAGAGCTGCTCTGCAGCGTGCACAGATGTGCTCAAGTATATATGCCCTTGTACACACATAGAGAAAAAGATGCTATTTCTAAGCTAAAGCTCAGTGAGGTTTCTGGATGTATTCTCCAACAAATGGGCACCTGAGGGTGCTCTTGTATCTTTCAGCATGAGGAATGACTGAAAAAGCATGAAGATGCATGTGCTGTCCTTCCTGTATGCAGATTGCTTCCAGCTCTGGGTTGCCACTTGCTCTTCCCTTGCCTGCACTGGGTGAGCGACCTGAGGCATCTGCTGCTGCCCCAGGGGATAGATCAGAAGAAAGGAAAATCTCCTCTGTTAGCCCTAATTGAAAGAGATATTAAGGATCCAGGAGTCTTGGTGGAGGCAGAGGGGTAGGTGTGTGCTGTGTTCTCTGCTGCTTCCATATCTCCAAGGAGAACTTGAAAGCAGCAGAGGAGATTTTATTAATACTATTTTATCACTGCTGCTGAGCAAGAAGGATTTGTTGATTTCCCATTAGATTTCTACACTGCCACCGTTTTCCTAAACTTGTTACTCCAGCTGGGATTGGTGCAGCAATGCTGTACGTTACAGCAAAGCCCCTACATTGTTCATGGCAAACTGCAGGGTTTTGTTCTCCTTTCTCCGGGTGCCTCCTCATCTTGAAGGGCAATGGCAGAAACTCAGGTAACAACTTGGGCTAGACTAATAGGGCTGCTGGGTGATTCACTGAGGTTACCTACGACTTCTCCTGAATATAGCACAGCTGTGCAGCATCTGGCTTGTAACTGTGCAGAGAGGTTAAGATCACAGTGCAGCAATACAATCTGAACAAAACTGGGACTAGGAAACAATCACCTTGGAATTGGAACAATCATAGTAAGATTCAGAACATAAGTGGCATTATTATTTCCCATTTCTTGTGAGCCAATTTGCTGTACTTCCAGCCTGCCTTCTTTTCTATACAAAACAGCAGCCAGAGGAGTCATTAAACAAAAAGTTTAGATCCCAAGATTGCCTGTAATTCAGATCCTTCAGTGATAGAAAACTGTATAGTTTCAAGAGTAAGTATGTGGAAGTACCAAATCTCACCAAATTGCAGAAATGTTAGTTTGTTCAAACCAACCCCTCTGTGATATAGAGGAAACAATTTACTACTTTGGTAAATAAACACAGCTGTTAAGAAGTTAAGATCAGCCTGTCAGCCCAGTTGTTTGCTGAGTAAATGATAGTGCACAGGTCTCTGCTAGCTGCTGAGGTGGAGATGCTGAAGTATGCTGCAAATACAGAAAAATTGAGACTGGAAGGTGAATGTGACAGAGCGTGAACTGGGACCACAGTCTTCCAGCTGCTGGGCAGGCAGAGGTGATGCAAAAGAGGAAAACAGCATAAACAGGTGGGCCAGAAAGGGGAAAGAAATTTACAGGGATTGTATTGCAGCAGGAAGCTGTCATCTGCGAACACTGAAATAAGATGCTGATGTCTTCCAGGAAAGGTTTATTGTCAGGTCTCCCAGTATCAGCAGCCACACACTAATGAATGCAAGCAGCCAGTTTTGTATCATCTATTTTTCATCAGCTCCAGAGACTCTGCAGGTGCCAGGAGCCACCCACGAGCCCTGCTCCTTCCCAACTAAAGCTCCATTGGTTGTTCTGTTTTTCGTCTGTCCCTATGCCCTTCAGCAGTAATTAAAATAATAAAATGTTCCCTGGTCCATCTCTCTGACAGGCCCACATACATTCCTGCATCTCTGCCATCTCTAGACAGCTGCTGAGTCTCCGTTTCTCCTTTCCAGCTGCCGTAGGAGGTGACATTTCTGTATAGTGGCCTGTCTCTACAACCATCCACATTCTTAATCTTATTAACTGAAATATTGATGCACTGTCACCACGGAGGAGGTTGAAATCTGAAAGCAGATGTCATGGCAGCTTCCTCCAAGTTAAAAATGCTCTAGTGAGCTGCATGGAGCCCTGTACTTTTATAGCAAGCTGCCTATGTGGGTACAGCTCCCTGGTAAGAGGGGGGCTGTGGCTGTGCTCCGGGAGGTGCTGCAAGCCCTAGGCGTGGCGTGGTTAGAGGTTAGAAGGAAGGAAGCAGGTGTTGGGAGATGTTCAGACATTCATCAAGCTGGATGAGCACTGGGTAGCCCACCCAGTGACGTGCCTCTGTGTGTTGCTGTGCTGTAGTGCTGCTGTCAGGTTCTTGCATCCATTGGAGGTGTGATTTTTCTTGGAGATGTGCAGCTCAGCATCTATTTCACTGCAAATGATGAATGGAATCAAGCTCTATCTTCTTTGATTCCTTCTCTGTTGATAGAGGGAAACCTCTGTCTGAAATAGCACTTGTTTAGGAAGTCAGCTACTTCAGTGAAAACCAAAGAACCAATCAATGTTTTCAATCAAAACAAGCAGTAGTGGAGAAGTTAAGGGAGATACATTTTTCACTTGAATGAAGACTCCAGAATTTTGAGTTTTTGAGAGGTTATGAAGGGCTCTGTACTTAATCATGCCTTGCTGCTCATTCTGAAATCATAAATAGCAATATAAAAGCACACAGGAAAAACATCAGTGATTAATAGCAATTTAAAAAGCCAGATGCATCAGATGGTGTATCTATGTAGCTTGAGTTTTTTTTTTCTGAGATACGAGTAGACGGTTTGAGCAAATGGAGTTCTATTCTGCTAGCAAATGTAACAGTTACTTATTGGGCTTGATTATTCCATATGTTAATATGTTGCTGCTCCTGCAGCTGTTGGCAGCGCAGGGCTCCATTCAGGCAGTTGCATGCATGCTAATGAAGCCCTGGGTCTGTTGCTGAGCTGCTGTTTGTGGCCCTGGGTAACAACAGCAGAGGATCCCTTATTTAGCACAGACAAAACCCGCAGATGACAAATGAGTTTCCTGGTGGAAGTTGTAAGGATTGATGCAAATTCAGTGTGGACTGTGGAGACTTGTTAGAGAAATAAGACGTGCTTTTAAAAAAGATGGGAGAAATGATTCAGGCAGTGATTTCAGCTGTTGTTCAAAATGACTCTGAGATAAAACTCTGCTCCCTTCCCACCCAAGAGCCTCACAGCTCCAGGAAACCCAGACTCCAGTTATGCCCATGACATCTTTTGTGATTCCTCAGTGATGCTTGTGAAGTGCTTGCATTTCATAACCCACGTCTTTCACTTGGAGGCACAAGCTTTGACTACAAAATTTTGCTTGGTCCTCAGCTTCTGTCACATTTATGGCCCCACTGCTGTGCCTAATATCTGCTTAAGAGACTTTTTGCTTTATTTCCATGCCTCTGTGTTATTTGAAATAGAGCTGCCCACACATTCATTGCCCTGGTTGTACATATATTTCTCAGGTGTCAAATGCTGAGCCTCTGTGCTTCTGCACAGCCTCTGGGAGCCCAGGTTTGTGCCGTGTCCTTATCCACCTCAGCTCACCTCTTCCGGGTGGGATGTTTGTGCCTCATTGCCTCACTTCATTGCTGCTTGCCTTTAAAAGTGGAAGAAAAAAAGAAAAAAACAAGGCAGGCTCTGATGCTGCTGCTTTCTGAGTGTTATTCAGACCTTACACATCTTACACAACTCTTCAGAGGTAAGTAATTATCTGGCAGAGCCACATACTTCGCTATCCACTCTCCGTGCCGAGACAAAGCTGCTGAGCCTGTGTTCTTCTGGAAAATAAAAGTAATTAAAAAAAGACTTTAAAGGAAAAGCTGCCGTTCCCATGCAGAGTGTGCTTGTTTGGGCAGTTTGATGTCCTATTTTTATTATAAATATAATTGAATTTCCAATAGTTACATGCAAACAACTGTTGTCTGGGAATAAAAAGAAGTAGACGTATGCTAATTGAAAGCTCTGATAATTACACAATCTTCAAATTAATTAACGAGCCAAAGGCAGCCAAACATTAGCATTTAGAAAGTGCTTTGCTGCATTAACCACTAATGAGTTCATTTAAATCTATCATGCAACCCATTTTGGAAAGCATGAGCCACATTTAATCATATTCAATCAGATTTAATAATGAGATCTTTAACACTGGGCATTGTTGGTTGTGAAATTACCAAAGAATTTTAGTTATTAAGCATGGGAGATAGGATATTAATATTTATTGTTAGTTGAAATGTCTATTGAGGGAGTTATAGAAATAAAAGATGCACATGTGCAGGAAAATATATTCTTAAGTAAGTGAGAAGTGCCAAAGGATTTGGTATATTCATTTGTTTATCTTTTTAGTAAATGATAGTCAAGAATACAGATTACTTTGGAGAAATGAACAAGTAGTTTCTAAAGTATACTTGGGAATTCCATGATCAAATGAAAATAGTTTTAACTATTTTCTATTTTCAGACCAAGTAATTATGGCACTGCTGTTTGTTGGCACTGTCCTTTTTCATTCTTTTAGAGCTGAAATAACACA
The DNA here is from genome assembly GCF_987193195.1 of Phasianus colchicus. NCBI lineage: Eukaryota > Metazoa > Chordata > Aves > Galliformes > Phasianidae > Phasianus > Phasianus colchicus. Next base: position 23,341,734 of record NC_143445.1, on the reverse strand, counting down.
AAAGTCATCACAGGAGCTTCTCTTCTCTTCTTCTCTTACTCTTTAAACAGAGTAACTGAGGTGCGACCTCCATCTTTCCATTGCTATCCACAGAAAGCCTAATTTCTGGTCCCATTGAAAGCACAACATACTTCACTGTGGGACTTAATAGGGCAGATAAATCACCATCAGCTCAAAAAGTAGACTTCTTCCACCCAAATCAGTGAAGTTACAAAACTCACAAGGTTCCTTTGGATAAAATATCTTTCTCTTCAAAATGTTCTGCTGAATATTTCAGTCACATAGAGCTGTTTGGATGAAAATTTAATGCCAGCAGTTTCTTGCATTCAGTGCTGCACACAGCAGCCATCAGCTACATTGCCCACCTGGGATGTAGCAGGCTACAGAGAGGATACCAGCAGAAAGCTCTCCTGGTGTCAGAGTTATCATGGCAGGGGATTCTTTCCATTTCTCATGAAATGGTTCATACAGTATTCTGGTAGCTCCTGTACTTGTTCCCATATATTGAATTTTCATAGTGTGAAGCAATAATGTGTCCTGCAAGCCAGGACAGTGGAGATCAGCATTGGACCACTATGATATTGTGCAGTCCTGTTACGGTAGCCAGGCAATCAAGTCAGAATAAAAGTAACAAACAGGGACTGTCATCCTAAAATGATGCAACCCTGAGGGGTTTATTCAGATCCTTTTCCTTGAGAAGTTTATTAAGAAACAGAAGAAAAAGAGGCAGGGAGTAGAACAAAATCAGGGTTGTCTGACCAGTTCTCTGCAGGGCTGTAAGAGGAAGCTTGATACTCCCTACTGCTCCATTCTGCAAGATGGGCTGAATGCTGTCCCGAGGTCCCTCCCGACTTTTGTGTAATGCTTGTTCAAATGATCTCCAGCTCTCATCTGCCATGAATCTTCACCAAGTGCAGGGAGTGAAAGATCTAGTATATAGAAGGACAGATTCCAGAAATCTGGAATACCATTAGAAATTGAGAGATTTGGGAGTGGAGGTTGTTTCATTTTCTTTCTAAGTTGATTGGTTCTAGAAAAATGAAATACTTTCCACAAATTAAAAGGGTTTATTTGAAAGCACTTTAATTGTCATCTTAATTTATCTTCAATTTCTACATAAATGTGTTATAGCTCTTGCCCAGTGTTGTTAGCTCAAATTCAGCTTCTCACTCTTGTGAGTCAGGTCAGTGCAAGAGTGATTAATTCACAAGGCACCTATCAACACACGAAAAACCTCACTCCTAACAGGGCATTTCAACTGTGAACCTCAAAGAACCTTAGCAGCAGCAAAATGCCATAGAGAAAGCAGGCAGGTGGGGGGATGAAATGCCGAGAAGTCTTACTGAACACTTGTTGATGCACTTGACAACAATTTCTTAGCAACAGCATCAGGTGTTCAGTGGTTGAGGGGGTTGGTGCATCACTTCAGGCATAGCATATTGTGTCTGTCCTGCTGCTCAAAAGAAACCAAGGAATCCTAATTCCCAATCTCTTGGTGTGATTACAAAACCTTCCTTAATAAAACAGTAGTTGTAGGAGTTGCTCTTTTGCATCCTGATGCATAAATATCCACCAGTTATAGCAGCATAATAGAATGAATTTCCCAGGTCTTGTGAAAATACGCTGACTAAAACACTTGATTAGGACTAGTTTAAGACCTAAGAGGATGTTTTTAGCTGCTGGTAGAGATAAAAGTAATCATAAAAATGAAATGATTCTCAGTTTGAAGCTATATTCTTTAGCTTTTAAATGTTTTAAAACAGGATTTCTATATTCACACCAGCACATTCCCTGTCATTAGTAGTACTTCTTGCTACAGCATGCTTCACAAGCAATAGAACAAAGTTTCAGGGTGGAGTTTCTGCAAGTTGAAAGCCATCAACATTTTAGAACTTCTTTACAAGAGGAAAGTTGCACTGGTGTAAGGAGTGATTTTCTGTGAGTATAGTTAAACCTGTGCCAGCCAATCTGCTGGTGCTCATTTTTCATTTAAGAACTGTTTATTTTCCTTTAATTTAAATCAATTGAGAATTCATTCAGGTTGAACTAAACACAGTCCTTGGAATCTGAAACGCGTACATCCCTATAGCTGTTTGTTCTGCCCCAGCTCGGTTGTTTCTGAGGCCGAAAGAAAGTAAACTGATGCAGGCACCTAGGGCAGGAATGCCACGTTCTCCCCCGACTGCCCAAACAGAAGTGATCTAAAAATGTGTTGCCCAGAAGAGACTATGAGCATGGGCCACCCCTAAAGCAGAGGTTCTGCTCCATGAGCTGCTCCAGGCTCTTCCTTGCCCTAGCAATTTTACTACGTGAGCATATCTGCAGCTCCCCTGAGAGCTGTGCAGTGTGCGCAAAGGGAAGATGCCACAGGCTTAATTATATGGCACCGTGTGGAATGCTCACGTACTTTCAGGGAGGTTTATTTTCAGTGATGTGTGAGACAACCTCATGAGGTGCTCGTATAGCTGGCAGTGTGTATCCAAATGTGCTCTGGCAATATCCTACTTACTGGAAATTGTATTTAAGAGAATGATTATGAAATTAGACAGGCCCATTAAACATTTGGTCCTTTTGTGATGTTTCTCTCTCACTTTTTATTCTGAAGGGATAATGGGAAATTCATAGGCCTGCTACGCTGAAATGGATGCTAAAACCAAAGCAATTTTCCCTATGGAGAAAGAAACTACAGAACAAGAGGATGCGACTTGCTGAACTTGGATACATCTTGTGATATCAGGCCATAAGTATTATAGCCCTGCTGCCAGAGTCCACGTAGAAAAAGTAGTAGTACTGCAGTATCTTGCAGTACATGAGTGCTGACTCCTGTGCCCCAATTTATGCTCACATATGAAAAAGGAGAGTTAAAACACCTCTGAAATAAAGAATCTGTGTGTCTCCAAATGGGAGAACTTCAGAGGTGCTTGAAATCTGAATCAGAGTTTAGTAGCTTAAGCCTCATCCCTAATTGAAATAAGTGAGAGTGCCTATACTCTTTACTAGTGTTGGTGTCATAAATATCTCCATTAAGTAGCAATTAAGCTGCTGGGATTTGGGCTGTATGCCATTATAAGAGGTAATTATAAAAGAATTGGATTAATTAGTTCCTGAATTATTTATGTAGACATAAATATTGCACATAAGATCAGTGTTAAACAGGATACTGGCACAGAAAGAGGAAGGGAATGATACTTTGATTTATGCTATTTCTTTAGTAATTCCTCAGCAGAATTCACAAAAAGTTGAAGTTCGTTAAGAATGAGCTATTCCCTTTCTTAATGTGCACACCTTATCAGCCCTTATAGAAATATACTCCCCTGATAAAGCCACTGTGTGCTTTTTGTAATCTCTCCAAGTCACTACAAATAATAAGCATTGAGAGTTCTCTCCTGTCAATACAGTGAAGTCAATCTTCTGTCTGTTGCAGTATAATTTAGACCTAGGGGAAATGACTGATTTCACAGATATTAACTTTATCGAATATACAAACAACAGATGTATTATAGGGGAAAGAAATTCTGTGTGAGCAGCACAAAGAACTCCAGCAATCAGCAAATTCAATCTGCTTTTGACACTACTGTGTTCCCAGAGTGTAAAAGCAGTTGTCAGCTGTAAAAGTAAAATAATACAAAGACGGGCAAAGTGAAAACAGCGCAGGCAGTTTAGTATGCAAGCATCCTAGAGCCTTAAATAGGAGGCGTTTATGAAAACAAAAAATATGGTTTGAAATAAAATCGTCACCTCTAAATTTATCTATTCTCGTATATCAGGGCACAACTTGATAGAGTCAGGAAGAAATTTTATGAAATATAAAAGCTGAAGTGGGAAAAGGCCGTGCTGTTCCTCACAAGACAGGCTGACCAATGGGAAAATGTGCCTAGGCTTTTGTGGGTTATCTGTGAACACTGAAGGGAGACCAGTGGCCAGCGGGAAGTGCTTGGTATAAATATATTAAAAACATGTAATAGATCTCTCTTTTGCTGCCTTTCTGAAAGATAGATGGCAAAATCTCTCAGTACCACAGGGAATGGGTTCAGCCAGTGGAGGTGGTGCATGCAATGGCTGGCATGCTAGGAAACGTGCAGGCGAGGGAGATGGAAAGCAGAGTGTCAGAGTGAATCTTTCCCTCGTCAAAACATGCACAACAGCAAGGAGGGAACTTGCATGATATGTACAGGAAACCCAGCTGCCTCTGACTGACCAGCAGGTGCTTTTGTGGAACTTACTTCTTTTCCCTCATTTTTCTGCCTGCATGGCAACGTAGGTGGTTGCCTTCCCTACGTTTGTGAACTCTAACCAGCTTGACAGTAAGTGTATTTGAAGTATGGCTTATTTCTTACATGTGGCATATGAACAGGATATAAGTGGTTTCTTGTTTTTTTTCTGGAGGAAATGATTTGTGGAGAATATTTTACACCACGACCTACAGCATCAAAAAAACTCAGATTTTCAGCCCTTTTAGAAAAGCTGGAGTACCTGAAAATGGCAGGTAAAAGGAGGTTGGGGTCTGGAATAACACAGTCTGAAGTTTCTTCGGTAGTAGTGAGCACAGAAAGGGAAATGTTAGCAGACAGCTTCTGATGGATCCAGTTTTCCACCTTGATTTAAAAGGCTCTCGATGTGCAATAAATCATCTCCTTGTAATTACTTGTAATTAAGTGGTTTGGTGCAGCTCTAGTGGTTTAGATTGAAGTGACCAGTCTCGGCCATATGTGCTGATTCTACGGAGATGACAACAATCACTTGATGGGCTTTAATTTCTTTTAAGCTGTCACCCGTGTGAAAGTTTCTTTGATTTTAGCTGCTCAGTAGGACTGGTACCATATGATGCCCAGAAAACCATGGGTACTAATGGGGCTGCAGTCAGTCTGGTTGGTATATGAAGAGCTGGTCTAAGACACAGACTGAAAGAAGTACCTGAAGGGAATGCAGTTTTGTTAGTGCTGAAATCTCAGGTTTCTGCTGATTTGACAATTTGGAAAGGAAAAAGTCAAAACAAATCATTCTGACTTCCTTCTGTAGATTAATTGCATTTTGGTTTTAAAATGGACATTGTTTACTTTCTTGCATACAAATGTTTTAGGATGTTTTGACATGATAAAATGAAGTGGTTCAGCATTATGAAAACAACAGCTACACATTTCATGAAAGAGTTTGCTTTTCTCTTAACAGTAAGAAAAATACAATTTGAGTATTTCCCCTGAGGTTTGGAAGTTCATCTTCCTGGAAAGCTTCAATTTTACAATGTAGGTGGAGACTCTCCTGTGCAGTGAGAACCCCTGTCATGCATCTCGGGGGAGATTTCAACATATAAGTCACCTTACTTGGCAGAAAGCAGCTAGAATAAAAGTAATAGAGCTCGAGAGTTGCTGGGTGCCACTGCTGGTGCTGTGTTTGCTGATGGGACACGTGCAGTGACATTTAGGCAAGTGAGTCCATTTGTCTGCATCTCATGCACCTGATGAATGGGAAAAACACTCATCATTCATCATTTAGCGCGTTCTCAGGAGGCACTGAGATTGTGCTAACACTCCCCAAAAAGCACTTTTGAGTTAAGATGCTGTTCAAGTGTACAGCATTGATCACAGCATAGAACAAAGCCCTGTTACCTGTTATTTAGTCTCTAATCATGCTGAATACCCCAGCCCTGCACCAGTTGTGATCTCTTTAGGGCTGTGAGCTTGGAGCATTAGTGGTACTGTTAGTGTGTGACCTGGGATCTCCTTCGCTCTCATCTGGCTACAGTGAGAAGTCCATTTGTCTGTAACACAGACAAATACGCATAGGGTCTGCAGAGAAATGTAAATGTTTGTACAATGCATCTGTGAATGCCAGTTGATAGCTACCCAGCTCATGCTTCTGGGCAAATTCTGCACCTTATCTCTTCTCCCTGGCTGGCAGTGAGGTGCTGTGGTTACAGATTTCCCCCTCCATTTTTTAGCCACCTCAGGGAATGAACTTTGCACCTGTTTTAAATTAATTTATCAGAGAGCTCCACACAAGCACCTGTGGCAATTGTGTGTATTCCCATGGCACGGCTTGGAAACTGAACACATCCAAAATTGCAGATGCCTCCCTTGTGGACCAGTTGGTCTGATTGTCTGGGTTGCATTACCAGGAGGGCCTCTGGGGTCAGATTATGGGAGCTTTGGGGAATTGTGGAGAACTAAATCCAAATTTTTACATTCCTGCTCAACAGCCAACAGTTCTGTGTAGTCACAAGACTCTGGGAACACCAATTTAGGACCTTACATACATCCTTAGGTCCTTAGCCTGTGGAATTGAATGGTATGTGAGTGGTTTAAGCAGTATATTTCACACTATATTTACTGTTATGATTTAAATACTGATACAGTGCAATATGTCTCAGATGGTGAGTTGTGATTGCTCAAGCCATGCATAATTTTTTTTAATGGATAAGTGGGGAGGTATCAGATGGCAGCAGTCATTCAGCAGCTCAGATGGCAAAGCAGTATCAGTAATTATTGGCTGCAAACATTTATGCTCCCAGGATACTACCAACTGCTGTGAATTGCTAGTTCCTCCAGAGCAGGAACTGAACATAGATGCCTGCAGCAGTTTTTCTGCCAGCTCTTACTCCAGAGCTTTCTGGAGATCCAATTGTAAGAAGGAACGGGTATCGCTCAGCTCTCCTCCATCTGTTTGCTGGGCTTGCAGACAGTGTTAATGCCTCAACATCCAAAACCACCTGTTTGCTTGAGCCTGCAGCTGATGGGGCTCAAGGAGCCGGTGCTAGCTGCTGCCCTGGACATTATCAAGGAAAGCAATTCAGCCAGCAAAGTTCCTTCCAAACAAGACCCAAGGAGTCTTGACTGCCCCAGATGCTAAGTTCTAGCAGTGAAATCCTGCTTGCCAAAGATGTGATGGACTTTCTGCTTGAAATCATCAAGCTCCTCGCACAGAACCTGCCCCGTGCTGTTGCCACCTGGCACAGGTGCGGGGTGAGGGTACGTCAGTGCCCACAGGTGGGGGAAATTTCTCATCAAAACTCTCGGGCTCCGGCAGTTAAGGAGCTCTTCAGAGTGAGAGCACTGCTGCGGGAGGCAGAAGCTCGGTCAGAGATTTGGTACTTTGTTGTCATTTATTTGTTCCTTTTGCCATGTACTGCAGGGTGATGTGGTCTGTGGACACAGTGAGAGGGCTGCAGGCTGTGCTGCGGGTGCTGAGGCTATAAAAACGGTTTTATGGGGCTCTTCTTCTGGCTGCTTATCCCCAGGTGGAGCTGGTAGTGGAGGAGGGTTCAAGAAGGATGCAGGTGGCTGCAGACTAGAGGAGGCTTTCCCTTCTTCCGTCCACCGTTCTATGGCAAAGGTGAGGAAATGGATTTTGGGGTGCTGAAGGGGTAGCGGTGCTTCGAGCCTCAAGCGTGCGGCGCTGCGGGACGGTGATGGCGGCCAGGAGCGGGCTGAGCTTAGGGGAGAAAAAGGGCGCGAAAGAAACCATCCCAGCAGGCGGGCCTCGCGCTGCGGCTGCCGCCAGGTGGCGCCCGGCCCCCGCCTGCTGCTGCTGCTGCTGCTGCTGCTGCTGCTGCTGCTGCTGCTGCTGCTCCGCGCGGCGCTCCGGAGAAGCGAGCTGCAGGATTGGGCTCGCGCCCGTCCCTCTCTCGTTGGCGCGTTCCCGTGCGTTGCTGAGCTGAGCAAAGGATTCTTCTCTGCGTTTCAGGTTTGGCCCTGGCTCTCTGTGGGAAAAATGCTGGGGAAGAGAGGAGGAATTGCAATGCTTTTAGGTGAAACTCCGTTTTTTTGGTGCCTCTGGTGCAAAGGGATGAAGGGAGCCGAGGCGCCGTGCGTCAGCTCAGCTGTGAACGCTCTGGAGAGGTGGAAAGTTTCCCTTGGGATCTTTCAGATCCTCTTCCAGGTCCCTCACCCTGGACTGTTCGTCCCTGTGCGCTGGGGTAGAGGAGAGCCCGGCCATGTGGCGCAGGGCAGGAGCTGTGTGTAGCTCTCATGAGCTCAAACACCCAGTCCTACCCTGTGACCTTTAGGTACCTGGCCTGCCGGTGTGAGATTTGTGAGCCCGTGTCCAGCACTCTGCGGGAGGTGGGGTTAAACAGGTGAGGTGGGATGCTGTGCCTTAACGCTGCAGCTGAAGCCTTCGATCACTCGTTACAGCTGTGTTACTCTGCACTGCTCCTGACAAGTGAGAGCTAAGGAAAAAGCACAGAGAATTCTAGAATGGCCAGCTAAACAGATAGCTGGGCAGCTGCGACGAAAACAAATTGCAAAACTGTGCTTGTCCCTCTTTCCAGAGGCAGAATGGCTCTTACAAGCAGCAGCTGAGGTGCAGGGCTGAAAGCACCCCAGCACCAAACTCAGTGTCCCACAGAACCTGCCTCTCCTGCTGGTACACGGAGCCGTGTGGCCGGCCATTACCCCTCTGTAATGTGCAAGAATTTCTCTGCCCTCTTCCCTGTGGAGCAAAGGTGTTTTGCTCTTCAGAAAATAAAATAAGATCGCTGGGTCATGTAAAAGGGGGGACCCAGCTCTGTATTCCAAAAGCCTCAGAGAAAAGACATGCCTCGCTGCTTCTAAATTAGATCACAAATTTTCTGGCTGATGGCAGCATCTCAGTGTTCACCCTGAAGGCAAAGATCTGAACAAATTACGTTTTACTATCACAGGTTCATGTATCTCTGCTGCGTTCACACAGAAGGCAGAGGAAGGTACTCTTGGTACCCCCTCTAGGGTTGGGGAACCCAGAGGAGCTGCTGTTCTCAGGAAGGCACAACAATGAGCAGCAGGGGAACCATTGTGCTGTGTGTGGTCAGCAGTCTGCAGATCTTAACGTGTGTCACCAGTTTGGTGAAATACAATACTCTGGGGGAGAAACAGCACGTGGTGGATGTGTGTGCTGTGATCTGGTATTGCTCATGTAGTTTATTGCCAGCCCCTTTATTCAATCAAATTCTTTATAAACATGGGAAGTGCTGTTGTTGAGATGTGTTATCTCCTGCATCGGTGGCTGTGCTTCTTCATCTCTTCTCTTGTTAGAAGTGTTGTCATCAGGTTGAGAAGTGCCTAGCAATAGAGAGTGATTATGCTTTGGGGTCTCACTTTCTCCTTTGTCTTGCATGGATAATGGGATCAGACCATCAGGATGCACAAGGTGATACTCATGACAAAAGAGGAACAGACGCATCTGTTTTTCTAGTCTTGGCTCTGAGTTCTTCTTTTGTTCATCTCATTGACTGTTTTTTTTACTGTTATGTTTTCTGTAGTGATGTTTCCTGAGCAGGATGTGCAGTGATGCTTCTGCCTTTGTCTGTTCTCAACTCAATAAACTGCACGCTCTGGAGAGAGAATCAGACTGGGATTGCAAATCCAGACTTCAGGGCAAGTTTTCTTGAGCTCCATATGCTCTAGATCTCTGCACAATTCAGATGCATTTGATTGTAAAGCATTTAATATTCTTGATGAGGGAATGTGAAAAGTTAAGGAGGTGGATGCACATTCCTATTAGAAGTTCATTAGTGCAAGCATGTTCTTGAACTGATGAAAGAGGGGAGCCTTAATGAGAGCAGCTGTGCTTGTGAGAGATGGTAAATTGCACAGGCTGGTAGGGAATGGCACAGCGTTTTCTTTAAAGTAGGGAGTGTCTGCAGTAACTTTGTCCCTCTACCCTGCCCATGTAGACATGTGTATAGGGAATGAATGTCTTGTTTTTTTAGTAGATACGAACTTTTTGAGAGGAATGCACGTAATACCTTATTGAGCCTCTCTGAGTAATCCAAAGTGGTACTGCTGAGTTTTTGTTTAAAGTGGGAGGGAAAGAGATTTTTGCAATCTAACTTCAAAACTAGCGAAGTCAGCAGGAAAGCGTGTGAATTTGACCTTTGGCTGTATAAACAACTTAATTTCATAAAGTTTACACTGGAATGACAGAAGGTTTGTATTTTCTACTTGTCAGAAGGACGTAAACTTGGAGTATGGGGAGGAAGAGCAGAACTGCTCAGTAAAGGGTTCTTTGAAGGTCACTTGTGAGTATGCTTGCTGTGAGTTCATCTCATGGCGATGCATATGCAGATCTGCAGGACTCCCTCTTGTGTAGGATTCTGCTCCCATCTCCTTGTGCACAAGGAACTGCTGGCAGGGTTGCATAAGAAGTGGAAAAGTCTTTGGCAGTGTGCAAGCACTGCTCTGCAACCACTGAAACATTGGCACGTTGTCACTGCTATTTTATAAGAAATCCAAAATGTGGCATTGTACAATAAAACAATACAAAGAAAAATAACTCTGTCCATGCCAAAACCCCGACAATCAGCTGTGGGATACAGTGGTTGCTTTAGCACACACAGGCTATAACACAGTTGTTGATTGTATTGCAACAGCAGTAAATTTAACAGGTGTCACTGAAGTAGTTGGACTGCTCTGCTGCAGCCATACCACCATCTAGCAACAAAGAAAAACCCCACCAGCAAAACAGGTCTGGTTGCTGTAACCCCGTTACTTCAGGCAAATCTCAGCTTTCATTTAAAAAAAAAAAAAAAAAGAAAAGGTTAAGACTATCACTTTCTTGATCCAGAGAAAAGTTGAAAATGTTAACCAAATATGACCCTGCATTGCAAAGATCAGAAGTCAGTTCCTCCCCAGAAGGTCAAACACCATCCCCAAACGATTAATGCTGTTATTATTTATGGGATTTTTATTAACTTCATGATTTTGGAGGCAGTGCTGTGATGCTGGGAAAACCACAGTCAAGATTTTGATCACTGAAGCTTGGCAGTACTTTGTAAACTGTTGTGCAGTCAATGAAGATGCTTTGCAGTGGCTGGGAATATCAAGAGGTATCTTGAATTAAGCTTGCTTAATTAGTGCTAAATACAAAAAGCGTATGCACACAATGCCTTACTAAATTTTTATATCTAGATCAGAGAAGTGTGCAGGTATTCCTGTTTCTTTCTGTTCTGCTTGCTACCTGTGCTACCAAAGATAATTAAAGTTATCTGTATTTGTGCTGATTATACAATTTCTTGTGGTGTGTACTTTTAATGCAAGTGATTATATTGTGCTTGCTGCCTGAGTTTGTGCTCGTAGGGGTGGGAGATCCTCCATCAAGTTTAAGTTCCTAGAAAGGCTCTTAGAGTGATGCACATGAGAACAAGATTGTGTAGGTGTGTCTGGGACTACCTTTCAATGTTAGGATTCGTACATTCAGTGTCTTATCTGGAGATGACTTAGCTGTGTGAATGTAATCATTGCATTCATTGAACAGCAAATGGATGCTGCTGTGTGTGCTGCCCTGTGCAGGAGCCTGCAGCAGGTGGCAGCCCTGGCTCCGGGCAGTGCTGGCACGGCCACCTGGCTGAGCTCTTGTCGTTAGGAAGCAGCAACTCTGGGGAAGCTGGGGATGAAATTCTGCCATCAAGCCGCTGACACGAAGCTGAGGTGAATGTTGTCTGGAGTGCTGTAGTCATTGGAGGGTGATGAATATCTTTAGAGGAGATTTGTTTTGCCAAATAGGCACTACTTAAGAGTCTCAATCAAGTGCCTGAGATCAGATAGGATGGGTTCAGGCTGAAGTGCCAAAAATACCTTAAAAACAGGCGCTTCTTTGTCTATGCTGTTGTTTCTCTGTATAAAGAAAGCAATGCAGCTGTACCTGCCTGGCTGTAGAGTGGAGAAGTTAAATCCATTTATATTTAAGAGTCTCATTCTCACCACGCATTTGGACACAATGTCTTTCAGCATCCATGCACCTGAATTGCCTCACTCATAATTCAGAGGTGTTCTGAGGTTCAAGTGTTCCTCTGTCCTGTACAACTTCTGTGTACTGCTGTTGGTGAAGAGGCTGTGAACAAGTATTGTTTGTTCCACAGTGCTCAGAAAAATGAACCTGCACCCCGACCATGAGACAAATTGGTTGTAACAATAATTCCACCAATGTAACGACAGGCTCAGCTTCTGCTGGCATCTGCACTAGCGTAACTAATAGTAGAGCCTGCTCTTCGCTCTTCTCTTGGCTGGAACCGTTCAGCTATATTGCTGTAGGGAAGGGAAGCAATTCAGGATGGCTGGCTTGTACAAGGACAATAATGATAGCTGTAATATTTTACGTGTCTTCTGTTAACAGTGCTTGTTGGCAGGAGGGGAGGGGGAGGTTGATTTCTTTAAGTGATACCTTTTTAAGTGGAGAAGTATAACTAAAAAGTGAGTGAGGCTTACCAAGAGCAAGTTTGAGTTGATTATTAGTGTTTATTAGTTTTGTTCTTTCAGGTTTTAGAGTGTGCGGCTGAGTGATAAGGGATGTGCATGAACGTATATTTGATTAGAGCCAGCAACTAAGCCCAGAGGGTGGTTGCTTTTGCTCAGTGTTTTTAATAACCAAATAATTTCTCTGGTATGGTTTCACAGGCTGCCAATATGAGTCGCATCATTTAAGGCTATCATCCACCTCCTAGGGTCATGTCCAATGATGTGATGATTTTTTTCCTGCCTTAATTGCTCGTTTTTCTTCATGATGAGAAGTGGACTGTTGCCCTCTGACTGGAAAGCATCTCTGAAATATCTGGCTCCAGCTTCTCTAGGAGATATGTAGTAATTAAAAGCTGGCCAACCCAGATAGGCAACAGTATGGACATGTTTTACTCTGCTTTCTACATGAAATATAGATTACTTTGTGGCTGAATTGAGTGTGAGGTGCTGAAAATTATGTTGCTTCTGAGGTACCTGGTAGATCTCTGTCTGCAGATGCTTAGTGTCTGGCTATGCAAAGAGAGCTGCCCCCCAAAAAAGAGGCTTTGAAGCAAAAGCTTAATAAGACCTGACTCACCACGGCTGCATGCAGTGAACCCTGCTCCTGGAGGGAAGGTACTGTGTCCATGGACTTCAAGATGTACTCTCATTCAAAAGGATTTGTCATGTGCTTGTTTCACTCACCTCCTTTCCAAAATATATATACTAGCCTCTTTAAGATATATTGTAAGTCTGCTGCTGTATGTTTTTGTCAGTAATCACATTTTCTTCAGCAGAACTCATGAAATTACTTCTGTATGTATGTGGAGGATTTGGATCAGAACACTGATAGAAGCTTTCAAAATGGTTCTACAAGAAAGTTTTCACTTCTAGGAATGGAGTCGATTGTATCCAGGTCTGGGCTCTCAGAGCTGAATATCCATGTCTCTGCACTCAGATGTGGTCTTTGCACCTTCAGAGGTTTGTGTATTTCAGTTTCTTAGGATGCTTGCACAGGTTGTGTTGTCAGCTAGAGTCAGAAAAGGCACATTGCAATTGCAGAGAAAGGCAGAAGGATCCAAGTAAATTAGAAGGAGAATGAATGTAGCTGGCCCTTGAAGGTAGCTGCCATTTGTTGGGTCCTGCTCTGTTGTGAGTCTCTGTTCATGCCCAAGGTCCCTATGATTGTTCTGATTACATCTTCATTCAAAAGATGATAGATACAAAAAATTGTGATAACCTAAATAGGGTTTCCCCAGCATCCACAGTTAACTCTCATCATAGATATCCCTCTGTACAGATGTTTCTGAAGTATAAAAGAAATCATTCTCATATGATTTTGAGTAAAAACAAGTTGTGTTTCAGTGTCTGTTGAGGTCTTCTCTTGGGGCATAAGCCACTGCTTCTTATTCACTCAGATCCTTAAGCTTCTTTAAGGTGACACTTCTGCATTTCCCTTTTCTTTCCATCTTTTGGGGAAAAAAGCAAACAACCACCACCCTCTCAGTTCAGTGTCTTCCCATGGTCACCTTTAGCCGTGGGATTACTGTGTGTTGTTCTGTAAGCATGGAGTGCCCACTGCCATGATTTTCTTTTCTGGGAGCAGCAGGCGCTGCAGAGATCTCTCTGATCTCACGCTGACCTCTGGTGTAGCTCTGACACTTCCATCATTTGATGGGCAAATCTGCAGACTGTCGTCATTATGTTGGCTCATACAAAGTGCTTTATACTTTAGGAACAATTTGGCTGAGAGAGCAGGGATACTTATGTGTAAATATGTCAGGATTTCAAGCCTTTTAATGTTCATAGAAAGACAGGGTGTCAATTTCAAGTCTCATCTGCTGCACGTATCTTAGATGTGCTGATTTATGAAGTACTGTAAATTGTAATCATATAAGTCTGTAGCACTCTGGCAGCTATTGAAATAGCAGAACTTTCTTCCAAAAACATGATATATGGAAGACATAAAAGTTTTAAAGAAGGAGTCTGGCTTAATAGGAAAAGAGCATTAGCATTCATTTACTGACAGGAAAGCTGATTATCTTTACAAGAAATGCTCATTCCATAACCACCTCATAGCTTTTCTACTGTTGAGACCCTGGGTAAAATTCTGCTTCCAAGAGAGCTGGAAAAGGTTAATTTTCTCTGAATGCCTCTGTGATGGAGCAACCAGCATGAGCTGTGAACTTCTCATCCCTGGTAAAACCGAAAGGCAAATGCTCCTTTTACTGGTGAAACCAAACAGGTGCTCACAACAAGGAGCGAAGCAGAACAGCAAAATTAATCAAGCTGGAAACTTCAAGGGCCGAAAGTCAACCTGAGCACACTGCCCTTTGTAAGGGTGTTCTGCTGAACCCCGTCTGCCTCTGGCTGTTGTTCCAGGCACTTCCCAAGGGAGCAGAATGCCAGCAGGCAGCAGTACAGACGCCTGCCAGGTCTAGGTGCATTAGATTGGCACTTCTGAGATGATAAAAGACACATGAGTCTCATGAGATGGGAATAGGGGATTCGAGCAGTCTGGCTAACTTGCTCAAGTTGGCACAGAACCCTTTGTTTGTGAGTAAGCTGAAGTCTTCAGCATTTAAAATAGCTCTTATCTTGAAGGCCACAATGACAAGGAAATGACTGTTTATGGGCAGCCGTGCACCAGGAGGCAATGAGCAGTAGCAGAGTGCAGGGCAGGAGTGTGCGCTGATGTGGTCTTAACATCAGAGGATAATTGCAGCTCAGAATAAGAAAGGGAGTATAATGATTTTCTATATAACAAATTTCATAGATATAAAGATATTTATGGAGAGAAAAGCATAACTAAAAGGTAATTCTTGCTTCTTAATGCTTCACTATAATTGGTCCCCAATCAATGTTGAAAATGAAATTATTCTACTTGACTGGATCTTGCTTGGTTCACTACATCAGCTCATAATTTTGAATGCCTTAAGATGGGAAGGGTATAATTCTTGTTATTTTATAGATGAGCTATGTGTGCTCATCATCCTAAATGAGTGGCCCCGAACTGCATGAGATATTGTGACAGAGAGAGAATAGAAAACACACCTTTCAAAATGGAGGGCAATGTACTGTGGTTGTGGTCTCATTCTGATCTAAACGAAACAATTTGTTAATGAGGGTAGCTCCATCTTGTTGTGGTACTGTGAGCGCAGTGCTGGGATTTGGTACTTGTAAGTGTCCTGGTGGGGAGGAGCACGTTGTGGTATCTCTTCTCCTAGGGGAGTTCAGGAGGCTTCTTGCTTTCAATACTGACAAAAACTTGGAAGGAAGAAATGAAAATTTTGCTATTAAATTTAAGCCCAGTACTAAACACCAGACTGAGCTGTGTCGTAAAAGCATAAATTGGGCTGCTGGAACCTGTAAAATAATGGTTCACTAACAATGCTAAGAGCAGTATGCGTCTTATCAAACAAAAAGTCTGTCTCTTTTATACATGTAAGACTTGCATTTAATTTTCTTTATGCCAAAGTCCCTATTATAGCACGTCTTTTGGTATGACAAGAGATAATGTGCTGACTTTAAGACTTGGAACAGCTACTGAGAGGCCTCTTGAAATCATGCTTTAGAGGGGAAAGAAATGTCTAACGCGTGGAGGGTCTGCACTTACCAGCTCAGCATTTTGTATAGGGAGGTATCATCAAATTCATCAAGCCTTTCTAACTTACTCTGTTTTCTTGTGCTGGAGGAGGAAAGAGCTGTCATAGGTGCAAGAGTGCTTTATTTCACACTGACTTAGGCTGTTTGTAAGAAACCCAGCTGCAGGGAAGATGCGCCTGCCTGATGTGGTGTTCCTGGGGCCTACAGCAGTGCTTGTGTGAACTGCAGGTTGGCTGCTGGGCTGCAGGCAAGTAGTATCCCACGTGCCACATGCACACTGCACCTTTTTCAATTCTCATTTTAAAGTTAGGTCAAAGATTCGTGAAAAGAAGTTGTGACGCATTGGACTGAACATATGGTGCTCTCTGCAGTGTCTGGTTATCTCTACATCTCATGGCCAGATTTTCAGTGAATATTAATTTCTATACACCATCTTAACTTACGGATGTAGGAATTTGATTCGTAAGTTTTAAGTTCTGTTCCAACATGTGAGTTCTGTGTCAGCACAAACCTTCAATGTTACAGGATTACAAAAGTTGAAGTCTGAATTTTAAATGGATTTTTACTCAGCCAGTATGCTGCGGAGTTTAAGCATTACTGTGTGAAGTGCAACAGATCTTTATCGCAGTTATGTCAATACAGGCTCCTGTGCTTTAGACAGGTTTGGAGAAGAGCCCATCTCCTTTGTGGGCACTGCACTTGGGGGCAGATCTCGTGAGTGGCCTGGATACATGTGATGCCCTGGTACAGAAAGCAGCCATGAAGTCTGGCCCTAGGAGGTCATTGGTGGGCGTGTTGTACTTCCAAAGCTGGTTTTATCAACTGAGATTACTGAAATTTTTTGTACTTTAAGAGATGAAAACTTACCAAAGCCTGTTTGGTTGTATAATGTGTTGAGTTTTTTCTAATTTCTCTGAAATATGTTTTTGATTTTTTGATAACGTCCATCCAAATCCATCAGACTACTACAGAAATATTTTCAGAGGCTATTTTAAGTTTGCATTGTTACTGGATACCATCAGCATAAATCCTAATCCCTGCCATAGATCCAGTTCTGAAGGAGCAGGTGGACCACTTTAGTAAAGTGATGGTGTTCCTACAGATTTATTAGGAACGGGAATACTGCTTTGGTGAAATGACTTTCTTAGAAATCTGTAGGACAACTTCTAGTGTTTCTTTTCTCTCAGAGGTTTTCTGTCTTGGGCTCTTTCAAATTTGTATGAAGGTCTTCTCCTCAAAGTGAATGGGCTGAATCTGCAATAGTATCTGAGGCGCTGTCTTCTGAAGCTTTGTTTTTTCTGCCTTTTGAGCAGGTCTTCCAGTTGGCAACAGAAGAGAGCACAGTAGTGCTTTAACTTCACTGTCAATAGCATCTCTTAGAAGCTTTGTTCTAACAGCTAAATTCCCAAGTTGGAGATTTGGATAAAATAAGCAATTTCTGTGTTTGAAGCCAAGTACAATGTCACTGTTTGCAAACATTTTAGTTACTAATGTATTGTTTGTGCATGAGAATGTATAGATTAGACCATAAAGGCAAATCAGAGTGCTTATGTGTGGTTAGAATTATAGCTTTGCACAGCAAATCGTAAATATCACGTAATTCTACTGCCATTGGTCATATTGTTGGCTCCCTGACATTCTGAGTTTTGCTGTGGCAGCAAGTGAAGTTTTGCACTCTGGATTCTCAAGCCTCTAACACTAAATCAAGGAGCACCTCTGGTAGCTGAGACAGCGAAGGTTTGTGATGCACAGCTGTGCCTTGTGGCTTGATTTTTGTGGTGAGAGTGTCTATAAAAAATAAATCCCTCAACACTGGGCAGCATCAGGCTCTGTTAAGCACAGCCGTTAGGTTCTGGGAGTTGGACCCAGTGATCCTTACGGGTCACTTTCAACTTGGGGTGTTCCATGATTCAACTTGTTTAGATGTAGTGTTGGTTTCTGTTGGTATACGCAGCTGAATTTATAAGTTTTCTGTGACTCTGAGCAATAGGTGGGAATGCCAATGTGGGGAGAACTCTCAGCTAGTGCAGCAAAATTCATGTGTGTGCAAGACACTTGCTTAGGTATAAGCAGTACGTGCTATATTGAGTTTAGATGTGGTAGTACTGCAGCAGTTAAAAAAATATTTTTCATTCCTAGGTAGAGCCCAAAAAAGCTTAATTTGAGACTTGGTTATTGCAAGGTTGTACTTGAGATGCGAAAATCTCTTAGTACCCATAGAGATATCTCAACTTGGAAAGGATTCACTGTTTCAGCCTAATCATTCTTATGCAAAATTTGGACCCACAGAGAAGCTGCTGTTCTTCCCTCTACCTCAAAGCTTATGTTGCTTTAGACATGTTCTAAAAATGTTGTTTTTCAGATAGACCAAATCCCCCTTGGCACAAACCACAGCCAGGATGGCACCGCTGTGATACTGCTTACAGACAGCAAAGCTTAAATTCTTAGAGGAGAAAAGAGAAACTTCCACAGAGAAGAAAAGTGGTATCGCCATTTGCTTCGAGTGAGAAAGCGTGTTCATTAGGAAGAGAGCCTGATGTATCCAGCAAGGACGGGGCTGTTTGTGATGCTTGACCCTTTAGCTTATGATTACACTGCAGGATGGCATGTATTCCTGTGATAAATCTATACCATTGACTTTGCTTTCAGGTTGTTCTATGTTCATCCAAAAGGGAGGATTAGTATGCTGCTGTACTGCTGTACACTGGGCTTGGGATAATGGGACTCAGAGTAAGGTGTTAGGCAGTTCTTAGTTGCTTTCAAACCTGACAGAACTGAGTAATTTGTTTGCCCCATGGGTGCTTTACACATCAGTAGCTTAGGTCACATGCTGGGTTTGTTAGCTTCTTCTAAATGTGACCATTGGTTTGTATTCTGGACTCTTGGCATCATCAAATTCTCTGAAAGACAATTCTTGATAATCTTTTGCTGTTTTCCAATAATGCTTTGTGTGCACTCATTTTCAGCCAGCTCATTCATTTTCTGTCAATTTGGAGTAAACAACAAACACATCTCCCAGAGGACAAGTTGTCCTTGGATTGTAGCAACCTCCTGACAGGTAACTGAGGATTGCTGCAAATGAGTGGTCTGGGGACCATAGCACCAATATATGTGGAGCAGCTATTAGTACTGGAGTAGAGTGAGACAGAGAAATGATGTGCTCCCAGGTCAATACTGGTTTATGCTTTACCTGTGCTAAAAACAATTCTTGAAGATTTGCTATGTTTGGGTGTTTTTTATAGGATTTTTACAGCCTTTCAGATAGTATTAGCTCAGAGGAGGGGAAAGTGATATGTTCCCTCCTCAATGTGATGAGGAACTTTTATCTGCCAAGTCTGCATGGGACACGAAATGAATGTGGTGCTCTCAGCATTTGGGATATTGCTGCTTGGTTAATAGGCCTGATACTGAGACATCCGTATCTATTGTACGTGGTCTCTCTATGAACACCATTTCAGCCAGAGGATGGAAGCATTGGCTCTGCTTTCCTCTTCTCATTGTGCATGTCTTTAACAGAAAATCTGCTGGATGAAGAGTTTGTAAGAAGTGTATCTGCCAAATGGCTCAGAAGGTTTGTTAGACCTGTGTACTGATGAATTCCATTGGTGCTACTTAGAGTTTGTCTAACAGCTTTATCCAGTGAAAATATTACAATTCTCCTAGCAGTCTATTTCAGTGTTTTCTTTTTCCCATCAGAGAGCTGCTTAACATTCAACATGAATCTGCTTTGCTGCGATTTAAATCTATTACCTCCAGATCTATCCAATGCAACAGAGACTCTTCTTCAATGGAAAAACTCACATAACTCATTCTTTATGAAGTATTTTTCTTAGATCCTTGGTTGTTCTGGCCTTCTTCTGACCTTTTATCCATTATTATCCATGTTCTGAAATTCTGGACACAGTGCTCTAGCTGAGACCTTATTAATGTTGAGCAAAATATTGAGAGGAAGGCTTACATGGAATACAGTTCGTACTAAATTCTCCTGTTAAACCTTTCCAGTAAGGTTATTGCCTTTTCCAAGGCCATCTTCAGCTGATAGTCTGCAGCTCTCAGCTGCACTTTATTTCCTTAAATAATTTAAAAAATGAATTCAGCAACTGATTATTCCCACCTAAGCTTAGGAACAGTGAACTTTTCTTGGCTGAATGCAGAATGTCCAGACTTTTTTCCATTGCACGTGTCACTCGGTATCACTGCAGTCCTTCCGAACTTCATCTCATTTGAAAATTTAATAGCATAGTCCCCGTTCCATCACCTTGATAATTAATGGAAATACTGAACAAGACATGCAACAGACCCAGCAGAAGCCATCAGTATGTCCTTACGTACTGAGATCATACTATGCATGAACATTGTTTGGATACAGCCCCTGCATAACCATCTGCTTCCCTATCCCATGGAAAGAAGTTTGAACATGTTGTTTTCCTTATTGTGTTTCTGAGACTGGTGAGTAAAGCGGTGTTGAAAGCCTTACTTTCTGCCTGAGATCAATGGTGCCTGCTGTTTCTCACCTCCAGAAAGTTTGTTACATGTGGTAGAAGTAAAATATCTTTCTTTGGCCTGCTATCCTCTTAATAAATGTACCCCCAGCTGCTTCTCACCTCCTAGTTATCTTCTTGATTCTGACAAATGGTTTGATATGTTTCTGCAGGATCTGGAGTTAATCTGATTGATTTATGAATCTCCCAGCTACTCTCTATTTGAAGAGCTGCACTATGCTGTTCTTTTTTCAGTTTTCCCAAAACGGACTCCTCCTCTGTAGAATCACAGAGATGAATGCTAATAGATCTTCAGCTGAATGAGGCAGCTTTTTCAGCACCCTCACCTCTTGTTCATCAGCTTCTATCTGTCTGAAAGTTTGCTCTTTTCTCGAGAACACTGATCACACTGACTGTTTACTCACAGGATGGCATTTCGAGATTTGTTCAGAAAAGCCTCCAAAATGGTGGGTCTCCCCTCTTCATGTAGCTTTCTGCTGTTCATTGCTGACAAATTCTTTCTAATTCATTTCTTTTTTCTTCCCAGCCTTTCTTAAGTTGTCTCAATTTGTCCTCTTCCCACACTTCCCTATGTGAAGCTACTAGCTTTCAGCCACATCTTGATGTTTCTCCCTCCATAATCCTTCTCCACTGTCTCCTTCCCCTCCACCAGGACTCAAGAGGTTCAAATCATGGGCAGCTGCCAAACTGGGTGACATTTGACTGGGCCTGTCAAATTCAATATGCAAGTGCTTGGGTTTTTCTAGAAGTGTCTCTGCTTTTAATTTGGCAGGATCAATTCCCCGAGCTGGAAGTGAATTTATGAGTAGTTCTGTGCCCCTAAAGCCATGCTCTCTAATGGTTTTACTGCTTTCTGAAAAATTTCACCCAGATCTAACTGCATTATTGGAAATGATTGGAGCACTGTAATATATGGAGGAGAGTTTTTGTGGTCCTTGAGAAATCCTTTATTCATAAAGAGCTAAAATGTCCATTTAATGCTTTCAGGAAAGAAACTTCGAAGAGATTTTTCTGCTTCAGGAGAGCGGGAGTCATGAATACTTAACTCTAGGTGCATTCAAGAGAGAGATGTGGGCTTTGGAGGTGGGAACTGTGCTTGTTGTGAGGCAAAATATAATTAAAGGTCAGGAAGTGATTTGTAGTTCAACAGGAAAATCTCTTGAATACTCTTCATTCCTAGTGGTGTTACCCTTTGTGAAGCAGGCAATAACACTCCGTTTTGCCTTAATTATTTTACTAGGCCATGTATTCCAGGTAAACTCTACTTGCAGTTGACCTGGTGTGATTAATGTGGCATTCAGATGAACAACTGAACATCATGTGAACTGCTGCAGGTCAGTGAATGTCAGGAAGCAAAGACAGGTTGGGAGCAACAGCCAAAAATAAGGACTAGAAGTATGAGCTGCATGTGAGAAAAGCTTTGTAGAATTTCTGGCCCAAATGAAATGGGTATGGAAGCAGAGAGTCTAGTCAGGAACTGTAACTTAAAATATTAATACTGACAAAGAACAGGAGAACAACTCCACTTACTTTATCTCAAGCCATTAGCTTTGATTTAGTGCAGCCATGGAAGCCTTTCGGTACTTCCCTTAGTATCGTCACATTCTGCTTTAATAGCATTTGTTTAAATGAGGAGTGGACCCTCAAGCAATATTTCTTTTTAACAGGCAAGTTCCAGCACAGGGTAATAAGTAAACTGGGAACAATATATTTTAAAAGAAGAAATAGATTCTGCCAGCTCAATTTAAGGAAATATTTATTACACATAATTTCTCAACTGTTTTCTGAGTAGGCAATAGAAAATGATCCTTATGAACTGCAAAATGGAAGGAAGGAAAGAATCTGCATTATTATGGGGACTTTAATCTTCTGTGTGATTGCTTGTCATTGAAAGTGATGTCTTTACTTACCTGGACTGAGGGCATCAGAAATCTTAGTCCCCAAAAGACCTCTTTTAACGCTGGCATGCACCCATGTCCTCCCTTTTATGTGTTAATCATGGACCACAGGCTCTGCAGATGTAAGGAAAGGAAAACATTGCTGCTGTGAGGACACTTCTACAAATGTTTGAACACCTGAGAAGGAAAAAACTGTGTAAAACACTCAGGAAAAATGTAGCTTCATAATGTACACATAAGAGTGTGAAGAAAGGACTGGTCCAGAAACTAATCAATGAAGGAAAAAGATGCAGGTGTAAATTTGAAGCTGACATTGCTTTTCATGACCTCACAGATTATTTCTTGCAGCGCTTTTCTTGTTTTTCTTTCCTCTTTTCCTTCATTTTCTTTTCTCCTCCTTTTCCTACAGATCTGATTGTTTATATAAAAATTTTAGCTGGTTCTAAGTGTTGAAGCCCTCTTAATATTTTTTTTTCATAATGCTTGTTTTAGGGAAAATAAAAAGGAGCTGCTGGCGGAAGCGGTGCCCCATTAGGAAGCTAACTTGCTTGCCTAGACATCTGCTCTTTCTCCCCCTCCCTCCCTGGTAGGCTTGTTTTGGCAATCCAGGCACCACCCGAATGTTTTCTTTCCCTCCAAGCTGTGAGTGATGACACTTGGCAGAGTGAAAATGGACTTGCTCCATTTTGTGCTTGCGTTATTACTTTGTTCCCACGTGTCTTGTTTGGTGTAACTTATTGAAACCCACAGGCACCAGTTCCTTGGAGGTCATGGTTCCTTGCAGTTGCTGGTGATCTCCGGGAAGCAAAAGGCTGTGTGCAAAAAACAGAGGCTTAAAACATATTCATCACATAAAAGTAATGTGGTTCAACAACTTAAAATAACTGCTTTTTTTTCTTATCACGTATCACACTGATACTGAGTTTCAAGGTTATCATTTTATCCATAGCTAAAAATACAAATTGGTGTGCCACATTTGGGAAGACTTATCTCTGCAGAATTATCTATATGAGAAATGTTTCTCACTGTGCATCACAGTAATTTTGTTTGGCCATGGCACCCCAAAATGCACTGCTGTGGAAGGGCAGTGTCTCTCCCTCCTCTCTTTCCTGTCACTATGAGCCTAGTAAGCTCTTTGCAGACCCAGATCCAGATATTTTGTAGCTGCATTATTAATTATCATAGTGCTTCCTTTCTCTTCCCTCTATAGAATTATGAGTGCTCTATGTGTTGTTCCTTTTTGTATTGCTTTTATTAGTCACAAGAACTTAAATGAATTGATAGTCACAATTTCTAAGAAATCAGTACAGTATTTTTTTTATTTTTTAATCCAGTTACCTGTGGCTCTAAACTTCATTCTTTTTGTTAATCTGATCAAGCATCCTGTTTGCTTTATTTTACTTATTTGAAGGGTGGTTGCTAACCACAGAGTTGATGGCTTTAGTGTTATTACACTTGCCTGTTTTATTTTCTTGCATTGCTCACACTTTTTTCTATTTCTATTCTGTTCTATTTCTTATATCTATTTCTTTTATGGGAACACCTTCCAATGACCATATCTTTCTTAGCTTACTTCTTTGCCGAAGAACTTGAACAAGCTCTGTGAGTGTGGACAAAGTCTGGCCCAAGGTCTAAAGATGGACTTCAGTCACCTTTCTTCTACAGAAAATGCTTTTCCAATAGAAAACAGCACTGAGTCATTTAAATAAGGAAAGAGAGAATAATGCATAGAAGGAAATGTTCTTCTGGGGAATATTTGAAGCATTTTGTATAATCTATTAAGCAACCAGCTGAAGATGAGAGGCAAAAGAAAATAAGGATGTTCACATAGCTTACCCTTGGTGTTGCGAAGAAGCTGTAGTCATTACATAGGATGTGCTATAAGTACCAACAGCAAACATCCCCTGTGCCCAAAGCACCTGTGATGGAAGGCACGTGAGGGTAGGAGGGAAAGTGGGAGTGCTGCTACTGGCAGGACAAGTGGTGTCCCAGCCAGGTCAGATTCCTGGTCAGTGGGAAGTGAGTGGGATATTGTAAGATGGGAATTTCAGAGAGGAGATTGGCACAGTTTTGCAAATACATACATAGAGATGCAGCACAGGAGTCATGGCTCTCTCTTACTGAGTGAAATTTAATAGAGGAGACTTTGAGTGTTATTTCCACAAATGCTAGATTCTCAGGGAAATGTAAGAGTACAGTGCTTGAGCTACCGATGGCGTGGGTGAGAGAGGTGGGAATACAAGGCTAAAATAAGGATAAAAGTGTCCTTGTATTGCTAGAACTACAAGAGAAAAACAGAAACTGAGAATGAAAAAATTGGGGACTGGGTAGTAGAGCTTGGCTGGTGCTTTAGGATTACAGTGCTTAGAATTCAAAAGAGATGAGTCACTTCAGTGAAAAATAACAAACTGATAGAATTAGTAGTTCAGTTGTAGCAAAAAGTTCTGATTCAGAATGTAGTCAGTGAGGGGGACAAAATGTGGCTTGGATGTGAGACATTCTAGATTGCTGAAAGAATGGTCCTGAACTTGTGGAGTCTGTTGCATGGGAGATGTCTGCATCTGTTTCCCTGCTGAGATAACAGTAACAAACGGATTTTTGGACCCTGGGGTAGGGACACGAATTTACTGGGAAAAAGGACAACATACATAAACTAAACTATGTTGTTTTTTCCAAAGACTTTTATCGGTTAGAGTGATAGGTTGGAAACCACAGCTTTCTGTTGTTTGTGGGGAGGCAGCTCAAGCTCTCAGCACAGAGTAGCTGGGAGAAGTCAGCAGGCAGTGCTGTGCTGGAACAAGTCAGTGCAGATCCGGAGTACAAAACCAGGCACCTTTTTATGTGGAGATGCTCATGTGTTTGTGCTTTAATGAAAGAGAAAATATAATCTGAAACCACCAAAATACACAGCTTTGGATAGTTTGGATTTGTCTGGGCTAAGCTACTTCACTGCAGAACAAAATCAAATGAGAGCTTTGGCAGGAAGAGCTTTGTACAGGTACAGCTTCCAAGAAGGAGCATTGAGGGGGCTGACCTGCACAACCCTGATATAACTGTCCTCCTCACACTTCTTCCACTGGGTTCAGTAAAATGGACAGTGGAAGGGAAAAGCTGGTTTTAAACTTCATCTGTGCCCACTTAAATTTATGTTTTTTCCCATGTTATTCTGTGCTGGCCTGACATTTAATGACAGATCATATAATTGCAAATTGGAAGAGACCTTAAAGATCATCTAGTTCCAACTCAGATGGGGCTGCTGTCCACTAGATTGCACCAGGGCCCCGTATAACCTGGCCTTGAAGGCCTCTCAGGTATCAGGCACCCCCAATTTCTTTGGGTGGTTTGTTCTCATGCTTCACCACGCTGAAAAACTTCCTCCTGAAACAATGTTTTGGCCTGGGATCAAACCATGTATCTTTCACATGTGAAGTGATTGTGACAACTGCTACTCTACAGAAACCTTTCTCCTACCTGCTTTGGACTCCATGGGCTTCTGAGTAGCAAAGATATGAAGTGGAGATTTAACTGTGCAGAGCTTTGGTGGTAGGGGGACAAAGCAATATCACCCTGCAGAAATGCAGTGTTTTTCCTGGCATCTTTTATATCTGACTGAATGTCAGATGTGATGGTACTTGCCATTCCCTTCTGGATGATCCTATGAAAAGAAAAGGCTGCATCCAATGCGTAGTGTGCTAGGTGGGAGATTAGGAGAGGGCAGATCAATTGTGTTATAAACAGTTTAGGGCTATTAGCAAGTTGGAGACATCTTCGGTCAACTTCTGCAGAGAAAAATGTTAAGAGCATTTAACATGCTGTAAGAAGCAAGGGCATCTAGTACTGTTATGTGACTGCTTCAGGGTATGTGATCACTGTAAGGCTTGATGAAAGTCTCTGCTCCAATTGGTATTCAGCACGGAAGTTGGAAAAGTACTTGGAGTGCAAGCAGTCTGACCTGTGGAGGAAACCATGTGTCATGACTTGCTAAAGGTTCCCTTGAGTGAAATGCAGGAAGAAGCAGGGTGCATCCAGTATGTCACTGTCACATCACCTTCATGCCCTGCTAATGTAACCAAAAATCAGAATTTCTTTTATGCACAGTTGAAGAATTATTGACTATGGCCTAATAATTTTTTTCTGAAGAAGTATCATGGATTGAAATGTTAGCATTGAAGGTTTAAATTCCTATGCAGAGTGGGAAGTGCTTCCAAATGATGAGGCCCCTGATGAATTCAGACCTATGTTGTTGTTGTTAAAAAAAATCAGTATTTTTCCTGACAGAGAGACCTCAATTTTAGACAAATCATCTCCAAAGTAGTTGATGATATTCCAGCAGCATGGTTTCCCTGACACGAAAAATGTGGTATGTGTACTCTCAAGTTGTTTGGTTCAGTCAGCTTGATTAAATTAACTTTAATTTTAAAGTAAAAAGCATTTTTAAGTTTGAAAAGTTAAACGTTCAGGTAAGAAATCTCAGAATCAAGGATGCACATCAAGCTTCAACTCGCACCGTCTCTGGTCTTCAGTTGAATTATTACTTACTGCCCTTTCCACTTACTTACATGTCATGGCATTCTCTGGGGACTTGCACAGTGTTTCTTTTCGTTCACCACGTTTGGTGTGTGTCCAAGAAAACGGGCTCTTTGCTAGCTTTCCAAATGCTGCACTGAATGAAACTTGACTTACCTGTGGCATTTCTCAAGTGCTTTCAATATCTTTTTCTAAATCTTTTATGGATATAAATGAGCTGATCTTCATATAACATTTTTCAGAGTACTGGGTGACATTGCTACTTTATGTCAGTGGAATTGAAGCCCAGAAAGGTAAAGTCTAAATCTGTAGAAAATGTCATCTAGTCTGGGCTGACATGGAGATTTTATTTTAAAGACATCTTAGCATTTAAAATGCAGCTCTAATTGATCTCAGCTGCAGCTGATGGCACTCAGCAAGTCCTGCCAATCTGCCTGCAAGTGCCCAAATGTAGGCAGCTGGGAAGTAGAAGTGATCCCACTTGAGGTGATTGCTTGCAGAGAAGTCCTGGGCCAAAGATGAGGAGAATTCCATTCCTAGGGGTGGCACTTAGGGACTGAATTGTGAGATAACCAACCATGTTTCCTCTGTCGTCCTCTTCCTCATTCAGTATGTCCTGCAGTTAGGCACAGTGCAGGTTCTCTATGTGGGCAGAAGATTTTTCCAAATTTATTTGTATTTAGCAACTATTAATTACAGGGGGTTCTTAAAGATGTTTTTTCTTTATTGATTTCCAAATACTTTATTTTCTGGGTTCAAAACGTAAATGCAGGTACAAAGCATTTCCCATTTTCTCTCTGCACCAGACAAATGAGATGACGTTGGCTTACTGCATTATGTACTGGAGTAAAAGTATCTTTGGGAGTACCAGTCTATTCATTTTCTTCATTCAATTAATCAACAAAAGTTGCAAGATATGCTTATTTCTTTCAGTTTCCCAGGAGCTTTCTTGTTCTTTCCTCCATGCTATCTGACATGAATCACATGAAAAATCAAAAACAAACCCCAAAGCAATAGTGAAGCTGCAATCACAGAGGTAGAACAACAATTAATATCAGGCTCATTGCAAATGACAAAGGAGACAAATACAGCCATGGAGAAAAGCAACACTTTCAGGCATACCTGAAATATCACCTGAGGCAAATCTTTAAATTATATTT
The DNA here is from genome assembly GCF_987193195.1 of Phasianus colchicus. NCBI lineage: Eukaryota > Metazoa > Chordata > Aves > Galliformes > Phasianidae > Phasianus > Phasianus colchicus. The sequence continues at coordinate 23,313,853 of NC_143445.1, read as the reverse complement.
TCTAGAAGGTAACTTTAAAAAGCTATGCTTCAAGTCTTTCTGAATGCAATCATGCAAACCTGCTTGATGGTTTAATTGAAGGTACTCCATAAAATCTTTCCTGTTGATAGGTGAAGGTACTGGGAGCAGGGCCAGCAGCATCTCTGGGCAGTGGTCTTCATTGCTTATTAAGTCTCCTAACTTACGTGGTAAAAGAAGTTCTGTAAAAATCTTGTCAAATGTGCTTGCACTGGCACAAATGCACACAGGTGTGCCTGTGTGAGTATGCACATCTATTTGCTATTATTGATTTTATTTTTTTCCTGATGATGTAGTGGGAAAGAAATGTGGGAAAGAAATGGATGAAGACTGCTATTTACAAGAGTTAAATTGAACTGAAAGTTTTAAATCTTCATTAGTAGACAAAATTCTGGAATGTGGTTTTCCCCAGTGGCAGTGGGAAGGGAGGTACAGAGGTAATTAATAGAGGGACAAAATGGCACCAAGTGCTTGCTTGTGCTTGGCCTTGGTCCACTAATTTTCTGAGGAAAGAATGGTCTCAGTATGTGGCGTTACAATGCACAGGATTCCTTTGGAACTGAGGAACATAAGCTTTTTGGTGTATTTTTTTTTTTAAGATGCTGAAGCTCTCCAGATTTTTTTTTTCCTAATTGGCAGTAAAGCAATAAGGCACTTAAAATGCAAACTATAACCGTAAACAGAGCTTTGTTTTATATTTATGGCTTGTGAATAAAGATTGCACAAAGTGGTAACTTTTAATTTTGCTTTTACCCAGCCTCATTCTGCACTAAGCAAGGCTCACGTGCAGGGAGAAATGAGTCCATTACTGCCCGTGCCTTGCAGTGGATCGTCCCCAGTGAAATAACCCAGGCCTGTCAGATGGCGACAGCTTCCTCTAGCTGCACAAATAACACCGCTTTAAGAAGTCAGGGACTACTGATAGTACTGTAATAGATCTTAAAGTTCATACTGATGTGATCTCCCATTTCCTGCAAGATGGTATTTCAAGCTGCCAGTTTGCAGAATATTTCTGCTGCATCAGCTGTCACCTAAGAAACGTGGATCTGATTTTATTTTATTTTTTTGAAAGAGCTCAGCATTGAACAAATCTCCCTCTTGTCTAGCTCTAATACTTCTGTTCCTAGTACAAGGAAACCTGTAAAAAAAAAAAACAACCTTCCCTACTTTCAGGGCCACAGCTGGCTTAAACAACTGCCTGGAGAACATTCTTGCACATCCCAATTCTATGTTGTACTGAAATGTTGTGTCCTCATACTGTTACAGCATGTATGAGTCTATTGGAGTGCTTCTCAGCTTTCAGTCCTGAGAGGTTCCCAGAGCACTCAGCCGTATCGTTTATCTTTGAATAGAGCTTTGGAATTTTATTTTTTTTTATGGGGAGAGGACCAAATGAAGGGAAAAAAACTCACTTTGAACCAAAGCAAAGTGGCTGTTGTTGGTATTTTCTTAGTTTTGCAATTAATGGAGAAGCAGCATTTCGAAAAGTCTTGTTTTGATTAACTTGAAGCAGTTTGTTTAGTGCAAATTAAGAACTTAAATTTGGTTGAGTTTGGTTTAGTTCTGTCTAACCACTAAAAGAGCTGTTTTAAATTGGGAAATGCCACATAAAAATAAAAAACAGACAAATCTATTTTTGAAGTATTTTGAAAAACAGATCAATTTTTCTGACTGACGTTTTTCATTGTGACCAGACCTGGCACGTAGATGTAGGTAGCTAAGTAGATTTGGATAGAATTGGATTTGGATAGATTTGGATTTGAATTGTCATTTTGGGATGACTTCAGTTTTCTCAAGGTGTTTTCTGTTCAACAGAGCTGATGAGAGATGGACACATTGTCCTAGTAAGAAAAGGATCATAGAGCCTTTAACGCCGTCTGTTTTTTTAATATTGTCCAAGAGATGAATGAATGAGTTGCGTTTTCGGCCAAAACAAAATATACATTCATCAGTTTTAAGAGGATGTTGGCAACAAAATGAGACTTAAAGATCTGTGAAATATCTTTTCAAAGTTGTCCTTTCCCATTACTTATTTTTGTGCTTTGAGTGCAACTGTAAATCCAAGTGAATGTGTCTGGTTTTGTTCTACTCTAAAACAAGTGCACCAAAAAGTGAAGTTTAATTTCTCCTTAAGATCTGTTGAGGCTTAGGGTAATATTTTGGGACCTTCACTCGTTGTCCTGTCTCCATGACATTAGCCAGTGTTTTTTTGGGGGGGATCATTTTCTTGTATAGAAGTGCAGTTGACCTTGATACTGGTCTTGGTAGAACGGTTTGGTTGGGCTTTATGATCTTGGTGGTCTTTTCCAACCACAGTGGCAGAGGGTAAAATGGTGGCTGACACAGGATGCGAAGGCAGTCTGAAAAGCTAAAATTTCGTTGTATTTAGCATTCTGATAAATGTGGAGAAGCAGTGCTAAAGTGAATGATCTGCAAAATTGAGGTAAAGAGTGAACATAAGCAAGTTGCAAGAAAATGCATGCTGGGTCATTGCAGCCTGCCTCTTGGAGTAACGTCCTGAAATGCCCAACAAGGCTGTGTTTCTACCACACTGTGTGTTGCACATGATATGGGATGAAAGGCTCTTGAAGAATTTATAGTCTCAGGTGACAACAGGCGGAGCTAATGTGGTATTTGTCTTCCCATTTGACATGGAGGTTTATCACTAAGGATAGACAAACGTGCCCAGAGCACGAATGAGGCAGAGATGGAAATGACCAGATTTGTTGAGATTCAGTTCATTGCTTTTTATGCCACGAGGTAATCTGTCTTCCTGTTTGACTTATCCTGTGCTTTTAATCAGGTGCTGAGTGAATATCTTACTTTGAAGATCTAAACTAATAATGGACATAAAAATCCTGGTAAATAATAAGATGCAATAAGACAGTCATATCTTCCCTAATGACAGCATAATGAACTGAATTTAAAGTGAAATCCTATCACGAGCAGTCATGGCCCATTAGACAATGAAATTTTGTGTTAAACTGACTTTTTAAAGGCACTTTGCAAAAACTGAAAATGAAACAAAATTACTCGATATTGTTGGAAGCCCGCTGCAGCCAGATCCCAGGGATCTTTCAAGGTAAAAAACCTTAAACCTTAAACACAGTTTCAGTATTTTGCTTGAGTGAGGATATAGCTTCTTAAAGTGTCAGCTGTGAGTTATGTGTCATCCAAATCATTTCTACAAGATTTAACAGCTAATATTGTCATTTACTGTTTATAGAGTATACCCAGCAAAAAAAGGTAGAAAAGGAAATGAAGAGGGAAGGAGAGTTTCTTTGCCTGTGATTGCTGTTCTCCGTGGAACAGGGAGAAGTGTGAGGTTTTGGGATGTTAAATAATACAGATTTTGAAGAAAGCATTTCAAAAACAGCGAGTGGGATGATTTCCCTAAGACAACCAAAAGGAGGTGCAGGGAATGGAAATGAATGGGGAGGGGCTTGTTTAACTTAGTAAGTGTTCCAAAACAACCCTGTCATAGATTCCTGTGCTGCTGTATTTAACTTCTTCAAAGCAAATTAAACACAGCTTTCTAATCAGCAATGATTACTGCAAACTAGACTTGGCATTAAAACTTAAGTTGTAGAAAAATAATAACTCTAAAGGTCCAAATTTAATGGAAGACCAAAATGTAGGTTCCTATGTGTGTTCCTATCATGACTCACTTTGGAATCATTTATATGAAGGTGATTTGAAAATGGAATCATGAACTCATAACTCCCCCAAGCACTTGAAAAACTCCACTATACTTTGTATTTCCTTTATTTGAAGTTTGGACATTCCGTGTTGACTTCTTCTATAGTATGTGTTACTGATACTTTAGCTGTGAGAAAAGTATGTTTCAATACCTTTTTAAAAGAGTTCTGTTGTTTTCATTGAAGAAAAAGAGACATTTCTAATGAAAGATTGCTATCTAGCAGTTTTTACAAAGATAAGGCATACAAAGAAAGCATATTATATTATAGTGCAATGTGTTTTGTTGTTTCCCTCCCTCCTCGCTCCCTTTTCACTTTAAGAAGCATCTGTTCTATGTTATTTCAGTTATTTCAGTGCTTGGGTAATTCATCTAATGATTACATAGATGTTGGCTGGAAGGCAAGACAGTACATTGTAGAGGAAGCTGTAGAGGCTAGTAAACACAGGCTTAGGTAGTTTTAAGGGAGGCAAAAACAAAAAAATACACTGTTCTGTATGATGCGCAATGTTGGATATCATCAATCTGCATGTTCAGAAGAGCTGCACGTTTAGTTGCTGTCATTGTTCTCAGCAGGGGCTCTCACTCTGAGTTCTTTTGAAATCTGACCATTAGAGATTATTTTGATCCATCCTTGAGTGAGAACACAAAAGCTGAAGTAAATTGTTTCATCAATACAAGTTTATAATTTTAGTTTAAAGATGCCCAGGGCACTTGAATACAGATAAGAGTTCTGAATGAAAGATAATTGTGCATCTTGTTTAGTGTATCTATCTGGCATATGCTATTTAGAATTGATTGGTTTGGGGAAGTAAGATTGAGATGGAGAGGATGTTGTCTGGAAGATGTATGTGGTTATAAAAATTGGTTAAATTTTAACTATTATTATTTGGACTGACATAGAATGGGACAGATAGGTTTTTTCTCATTTAACTGTGATGAAAATAGACCTTGATTCAGGTGTTTCTTTTCATGCTAATCTGCTTACTTTACCGTTGGCCTTGGTTTACAGCAGAGGGATGAGATTTGGTGCAACACCACTTCGTCAGCTGGTGAGGTGGGCTCATAGACAGAAAACATTTTTCTGGTCAGCCGTAGCATTTACCAGTAAATTATCAAATGGTTAGTTCTTTGGACCTTGAAACTAGTTATTCAATTTCTATAGTGAAAGCTGTGGAGCAGTGAAAGAGCAAATTGTCCCTTCGTTTTGCTATCAGTTATGATATAAAAAAAACAAAAACAAAACAAACAAAAAAAAAACCCACAACTGTTTTCCACCTCAGCAGATTACAGGAAATAATGAGCTGGTACTGAAATAAAGCACCCCAGCAGGGCTGAGGACACAATATTAATGTGGTAATAAAAACACGCTAAGCATGTTGAACAAAAGCAACCTCTGCTATGGCAGGAGTCCTAGAGGTAGTGAACTGCTCTAGGTCAGCCTTGGCTAAAAGACCAAATGGAGTCAGCAGTATTCCCTGTAAATAATAATCCCTACTGAGCTCCTGTTGCAGCCTTGGAGCTTTTAAAACCCTGCTTATCCTGTAAGCATCTTCCTGCTCACAAGACAAATTTCTCTGAGAAAGACAAAGCTTTTATAACAAAGAACAAAAAGGCAAATAATAAACAGTCCATATATGCCTATTTATTCAGTTAGTTTTTGGTTGCATATGACAGGTTAAGTGGAGGGAAATAAAAGAAGGATCACACGAGCATTTGCAAATGACAAGGTTGTGCATGGAAGGAAAATAAGTCACAATTAGGAGACAATCTTCTTTGTATTTCTACAAGTACTCCCTTGTATAATGATGTGTGTAAGGGGTTGAAGTTCAGGCTGGCATCTTTGGAACAAGCTATTTGGACTGGTAAAATCCCAGTGTTACTTCAGTGTGCTTCATTCATTAAAGCATAAAAAAGTGATAAGTGTGGCTGTGTGTATGCTTTGGGTACGAGCCTTAATGACTGCAGAGCAGTATTGAAGGAAGCAGGTGATACAAGATTTTGCAGTAGCATATTAGCTGATATACCAGGTAACATGGCAGAATCATTTTGAATCAGATGCTGGGAAGTTTCCATCACTTATCTGCGGCCTGATGATGTATAAGGAAACCCCAGATCACAACATGTTGTGATTTTCTTCTCTAGCAATTGTACCCCTGATAGAGGTGAAGAGGCAATGATTGTTAGTGGGAAGAGATGACTTTTTCTGAGGGATGTGTGAATTGTCAAGACTGGCAGGCTACGAAAGGAAGCACCATGAATGTCTGATTATGCTTGGAATGATGGGAGTGGGGAAGTGGAGTTCACAAAAGAGAAATTGGAAAATTTCTTTTGATAGACTGAATTGAGTTGAGATTTGATTGAAGAGGGGTAACAGATTTCCGAGAGAACGATTTGGAAGTAATGGGGTTTGTGTGTAGAGTTAAATAACTGGTAATATGTATCCGAAAGCATGCACAGTCAGTTTTCAGAAATGGAGAAGAAATGTCAATGAAGTCAAAGCTACTACTCAGATTGCAATAGCTGCAGGGTGATATGGGGTCCAATAAGGGGGATATGTAAAGAAGGAATTAACAGACCAGCCGGAAATCATTTAGGCAGCTGTTTCATCCCTTCACCTGCAGCAATTCGTGCAGGGAGTACTGCTGCCCTTATTTCCCACTGCAGAAATCTCAGGAGGCAGCAAAATTTCAATGAAGAAGTGATGACAGCTCTGGGAATGGAGTTCATAATGGAAGCAACAAAGCAACCTCATCTTCAGCATGTATTTGTGCTCCCATAATATAGCTCTCCTATTTCATTTTATCTACATTACTGAAAAATAGTGTCTAACATTTATTTTTAAACTAGTTCCTGAAAGAAACAATACATGTGTGATTGCTGAATCTTTTTCCTCTCCAGTTAGCAGCTGGCAACTTTTGAAATAAAGATAGAAAGATAATTATGCTCCCACAAGCTAATTGTAAAAATTGGCATCAGATGGTGAAGGAGAGACCCAGATTAGTCCTGGAGGAAAAGACTCTGCTCTGGCACTGTATGCTTTGGTTTAGCATGGCTGCAGGGAAGTCATTTGCTGGGGAGCATGTTTGTCTGCAGGCTGCTTGCAGCAGAGATTGGTTCTTACCTGCAGAGTTAATTCCTGGGGCAGGAGGAATAGGGGAGAAAAATGGTGCTGTTGCTAACAGGGAGTGTCGGAGGAGAAGAGACACTGATCTGTAGGGAACCAGGATTATGGGTTCTGCTGCTTGAGGAATGTATTATTTACCTGTGGGATAACACCTCAGAGTAAATATTTGTTTTCTCTATGGAGCAGGTGAAAATAGAATTGACTCTTTTGAATTTCTCTAGAGCCCAGCGTAATGTTACTGAACCAACTCTTTATGCTCACCAGAGGGGTTTTTTAGGTTAATATTCTATGGCCAAAATGCTAAGGGCCTTGAGTTACCTTCTAGTTTGGCACATAATGAGCTGACTTTTTTGAGTCTCTGAACATTCAAATTCCATCTGAGTCAGTGGAAATGATAGGCATATTTGAAATTTGTGTCACATTTATATCAAAACACAGCTTTGATAGTCTAGCGTGCTGGCAATGCAATTTAAAGATATGCACTGTGTGGCTCCCTTTGGGCCTCTGGCTGGTATTTCTCATCTCCCACAGCTGTGCCCTGCAGCACTACTCAAAAGTAGTTCCTATTTCAGCTTTTATGATGCAGCTGAACTAGGGCTGATCCTGCAGAGGTGTGGAGATCCTCATGGCGTTCACACTGTGGCCTTTGCTGGTCCTGCCTTTGTGTTTCCAGCAAGCCACAGGAAGCATGGCATTCTGTTTCATCAAAACATGGCGTCCAGTTTGCCCCCATCTCCCTTGATGAGCACTTGCTGCTTTCATTACTGTTTGATGTGGATCCTGCAAGAGTAGCAGCCCTGCAAAGCACCTGCAGTGTGCTTGGTTCTCTGCTAGCAAGGAGGAAGGATCTGGAAGGAGGTAAAGAGAGAGAAGTTGGAAGCCAGCACAGGTAAACGGAGAAATAGTGCACGTGAAGAGTGATTGCAGTACCTATTTATACTGCTCTCTGACTTTTGTGTTTGTCCTAAAGGTTTTAGAAAACACCGATCTGTTTAAAACACGATTGGGAACTTTTTAATGAAATTCCTGCTAACCATCCTTTTTATCTAGTCTAATATTTTTATGGTATTTTTCTTCTGGCACATCACTCCATCTAGTTTGAACTGCTGTAAGATGAGGTTTACAAGGCACTTTCACAAGGCTGCTGCACATTCCAATGTCTGAGACAGAAACTGTGCTTTTTGATGCCTCTCTGCTGAAGTTTGACCAAAATGTTTTTCTCAATCCCTCCCATTATTCTGTTTATATTAAGCTGTACATCTGATTAATTCTCTCAGTGCTGAAAAATTTCTCTTGCCTGGGAAAATTTAAACATTACTTTCTCCTAATTGCTCCTTATACATAGACTTCATTTCCAAGAAAATGCATGTAAGTTTTGCTAAAACAAGTCTATTGCTATTATTTTGCTCGAACTTCTGAAGAAAGGGAGGTATCTCACATAAACACTTTTCTTCGAACTGTAGAGTGAATTTTTAACATCAGGTTGGTAATAATAGATTCCTGCTAAGAAAACATCCTTCCATCCTCAGCCCCCAAATGGCTAGTAAGTGAAATGTTTACATGCCTGTTATTGACATCACTTATACAATCTAATTCTTCAGTGCTGGTCCCATCAGTCTGTAAATTTCAATTATGTTATTAGCAGTAGCTCTTCAGTGCAGTAATTGGTACACTCACTTTATCTAATGGGGTATTTTTCATCTAATTGACTTCAAATTTATCATATAAATGTCAAAGCCAAATTTTCCTATAATAACCTATTATCTCTGCTGCTCTAGCTCACTGCACCCACAAGAAACAGAGCAATAATAATCTTTTGGAATAATGAAGGACAGCAGTTTAATTCACAAGGTGCTGAGCAGAATGACAGCTACTTCTTACCTGTCAAAAACAGAAACTTTTAATATATTCATTTAATTAGACTGCAGGTCCTATTCAGGTGGTATTTTTCATCTTACTATGGATGAATCTGGCTTCTGCTAGAAAATGAGAATATCTATTGTTTAGATGATGGACTTACTGTGAACATGTTTTTAGACGTGTATTCCCATTATCAGAAGCTTTCAACTTTCTCTCTTTCTATAGTGTAATCAATTTTAGCACAAGAAATAGGCTGTTATACCATGACACAGGAGTGGTAAAGATACAAAGAAAGAGGCTTTTTAATGTGTAAATGACTTTTTGAGAACAAATACGTGGGGGAGAAATGGTGTAAGTATAACCATCAATCCCATAGATTTTACATAGGTTCAGCTAAATCTGAATTACCATATCAAGTTCCAGAATTGAGATTTGTTGTTAATTAATTCTGGAAGTCGAGGCAGCTGTATGGAAAGCCATAATGGTGAACTTGAGTAACAAAATGGTGAACCTGGACTTAGAACTGTCTCTCTTTTTAAATTTCCTATCTTTTTTTTTTAGGACTTTTAAGGACATTTTCTCTAAGATAGTGGCTTCGATACTTCTCATCCTAGCATAAGGAGTACAGTCGCAGGGGCTGGATCGCAATCTTGTGAGGACAAACTGCTGCCATAGCAGCTATTTATGGGAGTACCATGCCATTGTTTACCAGTGTTGTTTTGCATCATTGGAAAGCAGATATTGGTGACAAGCTTCTTTGCACCATCTTCCTCAAAAGGGGGAGCCTGCAGAGAGGGTTCTCTCTATTCCCTTTCTTTATTACCTTCTTGTATATATGGACGATACCTGGATCTTGGTGGATTCATTTTTGGGTATGAATTGATAAGATGCAAACTCTTCTTCCTAAGAAATGCAGTTATGCTGCAATTATAAACTTTTTAGATTTGCATGCATCAAGCAACATCGACAGTGAATTAAGTTTTGGGAAGAGGCTAAGCTTTAAAGCTGAGAATTGATGGGACAACTTCCCAACTTGTCCCTTTAAGATGTAATTAAAATTGCCATTTCTCATTGTGATTTTTTTGGACAGAAGTATCACACGTGAACAGAGTAGCAGGTTTCAGAGTACTTGCAGAACTGAGCTACCCGTGTAAAATAGTCTTGAAATGTTACTAAGAGGCTCCAACAAGGAAGAAAAAAAGAACAATCATGAAATTGGAAGCCATGATAACCTTTGGTATATGCCACATGGCAAACATTTACATGGCCTTACTTGAGAGGTAGGAGTTTAACCTGCATAAATTTAACTTGTTGGCTAAAAATATTCCTTACTTCTTTATAGAAATCTACTAGCTGCAAGCAGTGGGGAGATTCTTAGGTGGAACAGGAGAAGGAGGGATAGTTTCCTAGAGTTGGTTGGAAGCATAGGAAGATTCATCCTGTGGGTGTGATCTTTAATGTTTAAATGAGATACCAGAGAAATTAAGAATTAAGTAACAAGTCGAAATGTCCTACAGAAGTTTGCCCCTAGCAGGTTTTACCTTCACAGTGTGAGGGAAAGTTTTTTGGTACTCAAAAGAAATTCCTAAATAAGTGCCCCAAATATTTTAGGTAATTATGCACAAAAATAAAAGTAAGTTGAGCCCCAGGAGCTCCCCACTGAGTCTGTTTCAAATGTTTTCAAGAGCTGTATTTTCTTTTATCCCCATTCTTTTACTGCATAGTGCATGTCTGTCACTCAATGGTAGGTATTATAAAATATTGGCAGAATACTGGCTGAAGAAACACATTAAAAATTTCAAGGGAAATGCTCATCAACACCATTCCTTTGTATTATAAAAAAAGAAACTGAAGTGCACGTTGATTTTTTTTAATGGTAAATGTTGAGAATATTTTTCAAAGTGCTTGAAAATATAGAAAGAACACTTTCTGTGTATTCAATGCATGAACGTCTAAAAGTTCAAAGGTTTTGTTTAATGTGACATGTCCAGATATATTAGGTTGTGGATGGAAGGTTTACATGATCTTTTGAGGTCTCCTCATTCATTTGCCCTTTCAGTCTTGGCTCTCTTGGGATTTCATTGTTTCATATTCATTATAAAACCAAGAGTGGGGTAAGGGGTGCTCCTAGCAACCTTCTCTAGAAATATGAATGAGTGGTGGAATAACTGAGGAGTTGGTGTGTGGCATTCAGAAGAAGAATTTTTGACGTGAAAAATGGGGTTTAAAAAAAAACCAAAACAGTAGGTGTAGGAGATGAAAAACTTTAGAGAAAATATTATCGGAAAAAAGACGAGGAATGAGGCATCCCTATGATGGTTTCTAGCTTCTCCAATAAATCTCTGTGGTGGTTTAAAAGCCACTACAGCAGACAGTTTGACAAGTAGAGAAAAATGTTATTTGTTAAGAATTTAACAAAAGTAACTGTGCAAAGCCTTGAAAAAATGCATAGCATGACTGTACAGAATTAACACGTAACTGCTTTGTGAGTTGTGACCCGTATACCCAGGCTGGAGTCTGTTCGTCTCTGAGGAAGGTATCCTCTTCCCAAATGCCCTCCCTGTTACCAGTTAGTTGACAGATACTTGTCACAAGTTCTCATAGTCATTGCTAAGTACCAGAAGAATCATTTGGCCTTTTGGATGTGTTGATTCATGGAGTTCCCTTTTGGATTCTGACCAAAACATGATAATAGCTTAACTGTATAAAATGCATAGAAAGCATCCATCAATTTTCCTTTCAAGGAATAGTAATAAAGTTATCTAAGAGTTATCTTATGTTTCTCAAAATATAAATATATGACACAACATCAAAATAATTTAAACCTTTGCCCAGAGCAATGTATTTACAGCAGAGCTCGACTGATCATTATTACAGATAGCTGTGTTTTAGTACAGGGTCTGCTCACAGCTTAAGGATATGCTGTTGGTTTGGTGTAGGTTTTTACTTATTCACCTGTCTGTAGCTTCAGATAAATTAAAATGGAAATTGTATACCTAAATGCTTCATGCAGCTTTAGAAATATCAGTTGTTTTTTTATTCTTCCTTTGCCAGAGGGCCAAATGTCTTCCATCAGTAGAAAAATGACAGTTTCTCAGTGTGGGTTGGAAAGACAATTTGAATAAACATCTACTTTCTTTAAAGTTTCAGCTCCTTAAAATAACTGTCCTTTTACAGAAAGAGTTCTGTCTCAAACAAGTCAGAAATGAGAATTCCAACTTCCCACGTATTTAAAAAAACAAAACAAAACAAAAAAAAAACCACACAAAATCAAACCAAAACTAATAGCCCTGTAGAAAATGAATTAGAATTGCTGTAGCTGAGCCATTATGATTTTAGATTACCTAATTGTTTGTGGTGCAGTAAAAGGTATTGCTGCTCCAAAGTGATATAACATAATCTGCCTTTTCAGACTGGTTCAAATAACTTTGGTCTGCTATGTTTGCCTGTGCAAGAACTGTAGTGAGTATATGATGTAAGGTAACCAAATTTAATACATCTATCTTTTCATGTCAGTGAGTTTTCCAGATTAAAGAGACTTTATACTTCAATGAGCTGCATAGACACGTGAGAGAATTAAAAAAAAAAAAAAATCCATTTCTGTGCACTGAGGAGGCTGAATTAAGTTTATGTGATTAAATAAAGGAATCCATTAACACATTTCCTTCTATTCCTGTTCCATATGCATTATTAAATGCGAAATCCAGTCTTAGAAGAAATGGTTTACAGATATCTTTTTATCGAAGATCTTCATAAAGAGTGAAATAGGGAAATGTTTTTCTGAAAAGATGTGCCAGATAGGTGTTTTTTATAGTGCTGAAATGAAGAAGCAATTACAGTTTTCCACAGAAGAATGGGAAATACACCAGGTTAGATATCCAAAGGCTGCACATGTACACACACAAGATCTTACCTAATGTGTGAAAAATGTACATGAGCACAGCTTTTGCAAGTGTCAGACAGTTCAAATTATTTGGAAGATTTTACCAGCTTTTGGGAGAGAGAGAAGAAGCCAAAAGGGATATGTGAATCCTGATAGACCCTGAAACTATATGGCACGATTGGGCTTTAGCTGCTGCTTGTTGTCCTCTTTGTTCATGCGCAGGTGTTTCTGCAGCCTGGTTAGGAGTTGGACATGGTGATCCGCGTGGGTCCCTTTCATCTCAGGATATTCTATGATTCTGTGGCCAACAGAAGTGCTTGATCAGATTCATTGGAAAGTAGCAGTGTCGGGTTGGTGTTGCTGTTCCTGATTCAGGATATTCCTGAGTAGTTTTGGTTCCAGCTGTAGCAGTGCTGATCACCTCATGGCTTCTCTGTTTTGGTGAGGCTCCTTCCCATCTGGGGCCCATATTCTCCAATCTTGTGTCGATGAGTATGTTTACATAAGTATTTTTCTTTGGCAGCGTGAAGAAAATATACTCTTGTGTAAGTATTTGCCAGATTGAGCCTTAAATCTGCAGTGTAGTATTTCCCTGTGCTGTTAAATATTCATCATGCTTTACTCTAGAGATGGCTGTATTTCAGTGAAGAGCTGAGCTGATGTATCAAGACTTTGAGTCTTGCCAGAATTTCACTATGAGTACTCCTGCTGAATATAACTGGCCTGCAGCAAGCCCAAGTAAGCTTGCTCACCTGGGTAACAACTGATGGATCAATTCCTATTTCTACAAATGTTCAACAAAGGATATATTAGATTAAGAGATTTTACAATGAAAAGAACTCACCAAGTACCTAAAAATAATTGTAAAAATTTCTTCCCAGATGAATGATATAGCAGTATCTGAAATGTTTGGATTTTCACAGCGTGTGAATAAATGGTGCACTGGACCTATCTGGTTCCTCAGTCAGCTGCTATCAGAACCAGGGTGCAAGATGGACCTTTGTTCTTATTCTCTACTTGAAATCTTTTGATGCTTTTTCTGAATGTAAGTAAATGCTGAATAGCTTACGTTGGTTCTCATCTTCCTAATCAAAATGCTTTGAGGAGAGTGCTCTTGAGCTCTAGGAATCAGTGGAAAACATGCACTGATATTTGCAGTATTGAATCAAGTCTCAAATGGTTGTATCAATGATCCCATGTGTAGGAAAATGGAACTGTACTGTGCTGAGTTGTTAACTGCCCACAGTAACAAAAATACTCGTTATTTTTCTCTTCCATTGATTCTCTGAGTTGTTTATGGGCAATTCCAGTTAATGATAAGCAGGTTTCAGATATGTATTTGAGATGTGCATGTTTCCAAGTATTTATTTAAAGTTTTATACTGATTGCATAGAACTCTAGAGCAGAGTCTCCAGATGTTGACTATGCTGCACAGTGCAATGAAGTACTCGTGTATATTAGCGTCGTTGTCAATTGTTATGAGCACAAACAAATTCAGTCTTTCATTGCCCATTGTGCTCGAGTACTTTGACTTAATGAACCCCATCCTAGAGAGAACTCTATTAGCGCTTGCAGATGTCGCTATAAATGTAGGGGTGAAAAAAAGCTTTAGGATGTGAAATAATCAGGCTGCATACTGCCAGTCTCTTGCTGTTAGTGGAGTATTTGAAATTCTCAAATTGGTTTCTTTTGAATGAATACTGAATTTTAAACTCCTGCTTGCAATTCTTTGTCACTCAGTTAATAAGACATGCTTGAGGGTGACTAAATTCCATCTCCAAGAAACTTACTGTTTTTAGAGATTCTAATCTACATTGCATAATTAGAGTATCACAAGGACTCTGAAAGGGTGATAAACCTCTTGGAATGCTTGATCAATAACATTGCATCCTAACTGTTGTGGAGAAAGGACTGCTCTTTGTTAGCCCAGGTGTTTTATGAACAGTTGCCTCTTTTTAGGATCTGTGCTAGGTACTATTTTTTTTTTCCTCTTTAGATACAAAAATCTGTTGTAAATTTTCATTGACCTCATAACTGTCTATCTGTTCCACTGAATGGACTGAATTAATGAAACTCTGATGCTCAAGGTCGAAATGCTGTAAATAGTCATTCATTGCTCTTCAGAGTCCCCAGTGATGTCTGTGTGCAATAAGGCACAAGGAAGCTCAAATGATGACATTTTGCCCAAACAATCTGCTCAATTCTATTGCTGTATCAGGGTCTTTTGATGTCTCTGCAATGTCATCTAAAGTTTCCTGCACTGTTTTAGAGGGACTTTTGTGCACTTCAATTATAGCTTTTATTCAGCAATACCATTTAATTCCTGACACTTACTCCAGTTTGACAATCTCTGATTTAGCTGTTATCTATTTTTCTGCAATGTCAGGAGTGGCATGATAAAGTGGGCTACTTTGACTATAAACAGGATCTGGACAGTTCAATAAAAGTTCCTTGTATGTTTAATTCCTTGCTGTCATGGCATCAGAAAAAAGCATATAAGAAGATTTAAAGTGATCTTAGTTCACTTCCTTTAGCTCACCTAAACACAGTCCATTAATGGGTTTATGCTCAATGCATATTAATTGCAATGCATGCTATTTTTGTGTGGCAAGACAAATTGGGATTCAATTGAAAATTTCAGCCATATTTTTGCATTATTAGGAAATTTGAACTATATAGAGGGCCCAGATGATCTCTACATGTAACTGAAACTGAAATTATAACTAAACTCTTCAAAACCAAGTCAGTTTGCTGAGGTTGTCACATTAGCGGTTGTTTCATGTGTGTGACGAGGATGGAAAATGAACTTGTTTTCTGTATAGGCAGTTTAAATCCATGGCCTATGAGTAGAGAACTCGGTGAGCCTAAAGTTCACATCTCCATTCATACAATTTAAACTTATTTTTCAATATTGTAAGTAAAAAAGAAAAATCACTATGCCACACAACTACACATGGATGAATGTTTTAAGTAGATGTACAAAGCATATGCAAAAATAAATCCTCTAAACTTCTCAGTTTGTGAGCTGTAGCTGTAAGTTGTAGCCTGTGCCATTACCATTGTGGTTTTTGTTTTGAACTTTATTTGGCACTTTTTTTTTGAGTTAAGTCGCAACAACAGCTGACAATAACTTCCACATCTTTTCTTCTGTGTTTTTGTTATAGCCTTAATGGGAGCTGAATTATTGTTTGTTAACATTTTCTGTTTTTAATAGTGAGAAATGTTGGGATCATTTAAAAAAAAAAAAAAAAAAATTACAGCCTCTTAAGTAACATGGACACAATGATAATTCCAGAGTTAAGTAGCCTGTTTGCAATAGCTGCTTAATGAGAGGTTACAACTGCACGGAAAGGGCTCAGCTTAAATAGCGTTTTCATTTCCTTGTGGAAACCAGACCGTGGCCTACGCTTTCCTTATTACCTGGCCTGTGTGGAATTAATTTTGAAGAAAGAATATTTAGAAATTATGGGAATACTGGTAGTAGTAAGACTTGGTAAGTGATATGCCTGTGGATAGTCTTGGAATGACGCTGGACTTTGAAACCAAAGAGATGAGCCCCTATGTACGGTCATCTTTCTGCTGGTTGCAAACCTGTTTCTCTGATTTCATGGGACATGTGCTGCCATTGAGGAGAAATGTCCAAGGTACAGAAGTAAACACTTTCTGCATCCTATTCTCACTTAATTTCTCCTTCACTAACAACAGATTTCAAGCTGCTAACTGACTCTAACTGCTGCCCTAGCAGGGGTTAATTATAAAATAATTGTGATGGATCCATTTTTTTTATCTGTTCTGGATATAATTTTCATTATTTCATGTCCTTGTTAGTGTTTAAATACATGAGTCTGGTAAAAATGAGCAAAAGCAATAGGACTTGAAATAATTTTTTTTTATTTTCTTTTTGCTCAGTCAGCTCTTTATTTAAGGCAACAAAGTTACCAATTGATAATGAGTAAATTTGAAAAGTCAGTTTGAAGAACTTTTCTCACAATTTGGCCTTTTCTTGTTGCCTTCCATTTTAGCTGACTGCAATCCGTGTTGCAGATGAGCTGGTTGGGGGAAGGGGGAAGGTAATTTTGGCCTAAAAAAAAAAAAAAAAAAAAAGCTAAGTTTATGCTGGAAAGAGAAAAGGCTATTGCAATTTGAGTGAAAAAGTAGAGCTTAAGAAATGGATAGGTAAGTCTTGAGACACTGTCCTCTGGGCATACTGTAGCTTAATAGCCAGCATGTGTCAAGGTAAGAAATGCATTAGAGAAATATTCTTAATGGGAAAGAGTAAATCGCCTCCAGATTCAGCACAGCTTACTCAGGAAAGAACAGCTATTTGTGATTAACTTCCTCCAACTTAAAAAACAAAAAACAACCAACAAAAACAACACCACAAAAGTGTGATGGGCCTGATTCTTGTCACTCTTGAGAGTGGTTTATGTCCATGGTCTATGAAGGAAGTTGCTTCTGATTTCCATCAGGGAGTTAAGATGACAGACTCACAGCCTCTGAGCACAGCAGCAGTAGTGACGTGCAGAAGGCTCACAGGATCACAGCTCGGATCCCCCGTGCTCTCCTCCACTCTTGGTACATGGTTGGATCATAGAACTCCAGTAAACTATGCCAGAACACAGTTCTCTGTTGTAATTCTCTCATTACAGAGTTGTAGGCTGGCTGCAAAGGAGGGGAAATAGCTATTAGAGTACCTAGACCATCATTTCAGCTTGACTTGGACAGATAAAATTCCCCTTCCTGTCTCCCTCCAGACTTTCCATCTGTCTTTGATATTGAACTGCCTAGTAAGAACCTTGGTGCCTGCAGGGTCGTGTACCCTGGGACTCAATGTGGTTCAGGATTCTGCTTCAGTGGTGGCAACAAAAGCAATTACTTGAAGAAAGTATATGAACCTAGCCGCTTTGTGCAGTCCAGTCTCCTTGTACATCTCCGGTATCCACAGTCATGAATATTGATACTCTTTTTAGTGGATGGCTTTGGACTTATTGTCCATGAACTTGCCTAATCCATTTTTTTTTTAAAGTACTAGCTTGTAACCAAGTACCTTTTTGGTCTACATGTTTTGTAGACCAAAGACATGGCTTGAGAACTTGTCGTTCTGGTGTTGCAGAGTTTGAACAGCAGTTCTACATTCAGTCATGCCCCTCTCCAGGGCAGTCTGGAATACGTTTAATTTTTTTTAATTGATGTTACAGGCAGTGGTATCAGTGCTTGTTAGATGACAGATTTTAACTTTTCAGCAGCTCTTACTTTAATTCAGTAATTGGAAACAGGAGTCTGGCAGAACAGTCCACTGGGCATCAGGATGAGAAGCTTAACAGTGATGTTGCAAGGGGACTTGTTAGAGAAAAGTTTCTGGAAGAGCTCCTTAACAGCCGTGCCCAGCTAGCATTCAGTGGATAGGGAAAACTGGCAACTTAGCAGTTTGTGAAAGTCATCATCATGTAATTTTGTGAAAATGGCTGAATTGATGTCTGATTAAACTGTGGAAGATATGCGTTTTCATTCATACCTCTTCCTTTGCTCTTCTGGTCTGTCCTGGCAAGCTGCATTTCTCTTTGCAGAATCCCCTTCCCATCCATACTTGGTTTGTGTGCCTATTGCCAACCATGGACCTAGTTTCTCTGCAGTAGTGCTAAGGAGAGTAGGAAAGACAAAAAATAATGAAAGAAATATCTTGGTAGCAATGAGAAAGAAGATAGTCAGAAGGTAAGAAGACATCATTTTTTTTAAAATCCTTCTTCAAGTTGAAGGCAATAGTACAGTATTCAGAAAGGTAAGGAAGCAGTTAAAATCGAGTGTTATTAAAGGATGAATAAGGCTGCATGATTTCTTAAAGTTTGTTACAGAGATGTTTTCCATCTGCAGCTCACAAACCACCTGTGAAATGTAGGAGGTTTCAGCTGAGTTACAGCCAGCAGCTCTTGTATGCCGAATATGATGTACAATACTCCCACTCCTAAAATTGTCTCAAACTCAGTGTCAAAAAATTCATGAAAGACAGAAAAGCTATGAAGACTCCATGGCTGCATTTATGCAGTGACAGGATGTAGTCTAAATGGGACTAAATGGGAGCAAACCTCCTTCCAATCCACAGTCTGGGCAGTATGGGAAAGGGTCAGCTCATTGAGATCCAAAGGGATGGGGCAGGGGTTGAGTTTAGATAACACCCTGGGATAGCAACTGGGATGTGAGGAGAGTTAGAGGATGAACAGAGATAGGAATTAATCTTTATTGATAATAGTGTTTGAGTTAAGGTTGAAACTCCTAAGGAGAGGAAATGAGGAGCAGGAAAATGCAGTAGAAGGGGCAGAGACATGAAGGTGAGGCACAGGAGGCAGCTCAAGAGAACTGAGTTCATTGCTTCTTTTGTCTGCAATTATCTGTGAAACCTGAAAGCAAATATTTCTCATGCAGTTTTAACAATGGCTACCAAAGAGGACAGCAGGCTGCCGCTGTTGTAAATATTGCCTTCTCTGTGGGAAGGCTCTGAATGGTGGCATGGGGCAGCAGTCCATAGGTGAGTCTCTGCTGGTTGTTGCTTCATAGTCTAATTTCAATTTGCTTTAAGAAATAATCCCAGAAAACAGTATCAGAAGGCAATCACTGAACTATTAGAAATGTTAGAGAGTGACAAATTCATGTCCATCTTCATATAGATATTATGGTTAAGAACGAAGATGATTATGCTTTCATCATTATTTTGTGCATTTTGCTGACTAATGTTCTATAAGACTTGCAGTCAACAGGGAATATCTTTCCCAAGGCCTCAAACTCAATTTCTGCTGAAATATAGCAGAAGATGCTCCTTACACCCCTCCATCATCTAGCCCCAGTGAAAGTGCTGGCTCCTTATATATAGATGCAGTTGGATGAAGGGAGTACATCCTATCTGCTGGAATTCATACAACTATATCTGCAGTTGGAAATGATTTTCCGATAACATTTAACAACTAGAGGTAGAGAAGCTGTTGCATTTATGTGTCTGGTGCTCATGTCATATGCTTGCTCTAACAAATGCAGAGGATCTTCCTTGTGCTGTCAGCTCCTAGTTATGTGCATTTAATAAGATGGGTTTCTCTTGATCTCCCCACCAACCTGCTTACTGCAGCATATGCAAAACATTAGGTGGAGAAACACACAGAGTAGCTGAAACTTCCAAGCCTTTTAAAATGGGTGCCTGTCTCTTGGTTGCTTTTTTTTGTTTGTTTGTTTTTTCTTTGACAGTCTTTTGCTATAGCCATATTTACTATGAACTAATGAAGGAGGTATTTGTGGCTGGGGAAGGGATGTCACGATAACACAGTCGCAGGAGTCTGCCTGTGTGGCAGCTCCATCTATTTGCTTCTCTGAGAGTGTCGCATGAGTTCTAATGAGGGAAAATGCCCATCAAACTCCGCAGCTTCAATTGGACTTGGGGACAAAAATGAACGTAGCTTCACAGCAGAAAAATATTAAGGTGGTTCAGTCATTCTACGATTTTTTTTTTTTTTACTAACTGTATTAAGGCTCTTTTTTTTTTTCCTCTTTGATAGAATCTTCTTATTTTGTGCATTTTACAGCATAATGCTCCACGAGACCCAGAAGGGGAAAAAAAAAAGTCTGTGATAAAATTTTAAAGTGGAATGTTTTCAGAAGCTGGGGGAGTAATGCAGGGGGGGAAGTGATGGGAAATTTCTTTTGACAAAAAGATGACAAGAGACGCGACTGAAGAGATTCATGCGTACTTTGGGAGGAAAAACCTAACCTGATACATCTGATAGCTGACTTGGGATGAGTCATTCACTCTTTATTTGCAATGAAAAACCGCTTTAATGATTTTAACATTTACCCATTAAATTTTTTCTCTTTGATCTATAATTCAAAATGCTATACCAACTCCTTGAAGGTTAGGACACATTTATTTTAATGTGGAAATGGATCACCAGGTTGTTCCATCGCCGTGCTAATCTCAGCACTGGGTGGAAGGTTTTAGTTGGGACCTTCTGTGAAAAAAAGCTCCTGCCAAGGCAGTTCTGGTGGAAGATATTTAAAATAATGATTTCTGGTGCTGAGTCACACTGTTGTCATAGCGCTATTAATAATAAACTGGGAGAGCATTTGTCTTGCCATATGGGATGGAGTCTAAATAGTCCAACGTCTGCCTCTGGAATTGGATGGCATTATATAACATTATGGCATGAAGCACATACATTGCCACTTCCTTCTGCACTGCCTAAATGCATAAGACAGAGTTTAACTATTTAAAGAAATGGAGCATTGTTGGAGAAAGCTGTCTTGATTTCATTTGAAGGCTGTGGCAATTCCTTTTCTGCCTCAGTCACTGGTAAGGAAATCTGGTTAAATTGTGTTAAATTCTGTGTACATGCTCATATTCAGAAATAAAATGTCTTTAATTTGATTTTAACTTAGATTGCTTTGGAAGTCAGGTAAAGAAATTGAATCAAGGCTTTTTTAATTCTGAATACAAATATCTGAATAATGACTTAATGCAATTTAACTAAACCACTTCAGAACCTCATTCAGATTAACTCTTTTCCTCCCATGCTGAAAAATATAGGGCATGCTCTGTAGACTCTCTATGTGGCATTGTAACAAGGTGGTAATTTGGCATTTGGCAGCAGTTTGGGATTAACATTGAATCCTGTGTACATGATCTTAGACATCTTTTCCAGTGTTGATGATTCTATGATGATGTGATTTATGATATGCACAGGAGCACATTTACCTGCACGCTGATATATAAGGAATGCTCAGGGTTTAGCACCGGCTAAATTTAAATGCAGTCGGCTGTGTTGCACTGAGCACTGTAGGGATAACAGGCAGCTCTTTGACCTTAGACAGTCTTTCTAACCTCCTGTCAGGCCAGAGAAGAGCACAGTTATCCTCCCAGGATGGGCAGTATGTGGCAGTATGTCCTGTTTTTCAGTGAGACTCACCAGCTGTGCCAGCACTGAGCAAGCTGCTGCACAACCAGTTCTTGACAACTTGCATCACACAGCTGTTTGGGTTTAAATTAGGATTTAGTCCCCTTGCAAAGCTCAAGGGTGCTTAAATATGGTCAGCTGGGTTCTCTTTCCAGCCAAGTGGAATGTTTTGTGTATGAGAAAGCAGATTTTCTGTGGTGTTTTATGCCATCTGATTTTGTCATCCTCACCTGTCAGCAGGTAAGATTACCTTGCTTCTCATCTCTCGCACATCTCTGTCCTCCTCACATTCATTGTGTCACTTTTCATGGGAGGAAGTCTTGGACTTCTCCTTTGTCTGCTAAACCTCCTCAGATTGCCCTTCTCAGTAACGTATCAGTACAAATACATTTCATAGCCTTCCTGTCCCACGTCATTTAAATGCTATCTCAAAAATGAGATTGGAGTAGATAAGGAGTAGGAAAGGCAACTTTTGATAAATATCCTCAGCACCTTAACTAATGGGGAAGATACAAAGTAATGCAGTAACTAAAGCAATTATTTAATATAGAAAAGCAGTGGAATAGAGTTGCGTTCTTACTGCTATCTCAATCAAACATGATTGTTAAACAGCCATCCCAGCAAATTAAAAACACAACACCGTGTATTCTTGTATATAGATAAGATGAGAGAGAGAGATTTTAAGGAATTTGGTCTTGTAGCTTAAACCATAACGTTCTCCTTTTTTGGAGATGCTGTTGATGTCTGTCTTTAGTTGAGGACTAGAGCATCACCGCTGTTGCCAGACATGAATAAATCTAGCTTGCATGTCTGCCTGAAAACTATAGTGGGAAAAACCATTAAAATAAGGAAAACTGAGTTAGGATTTTACGATTCTGAGAAAGCTGCAAACTGGAGATAAGAAATTAACATTTTTTTTATGAACAGCCAGAGCATGCATCTCAGGAATAGCCTCTACATTTGCTTCGTTGAAATGTGTAATAAGTGTGTAGAAGGGAAATGGAAAAATATCTCAATTTCTAATCATGCTACTGTCTCATTAAGAACAGACAACATCCTGATTCTAATTGAGAAACTATTATTTTTCTTCTACAGATGTAAGAACCTGAGGCTGTCTGAATGAAGTTTTCCTTATAAGAATACTCCAGTGCTAATGATGACAACAGTGAAGGAACCAGCAATTCAATACTGGAGGATGCTGCTGAGGAAACATTGACATAAGGGCAAGTAATTAGTGCTTCTTTTTCTACTAAAATTAGGGGAAAGAAAAAAAGAAATTTAGTCACTAGAGCAAGAGGATTTTTAAATTGCAAGGAAGTCGTATTTAATGTGTGAATCCAGCTGAACTAAGTAAGCTAATCAATATGATGGGCAAATTCTATTAACAGTATAAAAATACCAACTGAATAATTAAATTGTAGTGTGGAAGAGTAAATATTTTGAGGAAAAGGATGAAACTGACAGAACCTGAGTAGGTCCATGGAGTTAGTTGTCTTTAGATGTTTTCTGCCTCTCTAAAATAATCAGACATAACACTGTGTATTGGCTCTAGCTGTATAGAACCTTTACTATTGCCCAAATGAGACGAGGCATACGTGTTAGAAATGGGAAGAGATAAATTAATCTGCTTGAATGCCAAAAAGAATTTGATTCAGCAGAAGTTGGAAGAAAATTTCAGGTCATATTTGCAGACCCTTGATGAATAATTCTGAAATGGACCTCAGTGGAATCAAGTTTTGATTTTGATGTAGTAACACTGGGACCCAGTAAGTTAGAACAGTGATGAATTTGGTACGGACTCCTCAATGAAGATATGTGGAATTAGACAAATGGTAAGGTTTGGGTGAAAGGGTTGTTGTTTGGTTTTTTTTTTTGCTTTTTTTTTTTTTAATTTGGCAAATTCCAAACAATTTTTTTAGTAACAGAATGACTGGTCAGGGATGGGCTGTTGCTTTTTTTTATGTAGTGCCTAGAATAATGATTCTTGATCTTGATTGGAACCTTTCACCGCTTCAGATAAATTGAACTATTTTTCTTGCTTATACCTCTGTGGGGATTTGGGAGTTAGGACTGGTTTTGGCAGTGGCCTGCATGCTGGGCAGTGGAGGAATGAATAAATGAGAGTTAATGTGGTTGGTGAAACATAGTGATTTCTCTTACAACATTACCATTGCAGAAAAAAAATCTATTTAGTTTAATCCGCTTTCTTTTTTTTTCTCTCCATACTGCAATCAAATAAACTGAGGGGTTTAGTTTTGTGTCAATAGGAAAATTAATTAGCATAAATTGTAAACCCACTCTCTTTCTGAGAGTGTTAGGTTTCCTTGTTATTCCCTTTTAAATGGAATCCTGAAGGAGAAAAAATCCTAAAGGAGAAAAAATCAGGCATAAATATTGCATTATACTTAACTGATTTATATTTATGAAGCTAATTCCACTTTTTAATGCAATTCAAACAGGAAAAATGCTTCTTTGGTAAGGCTGTTATAAAAGTTGGATCAAGTATGCCAATGCAATCAAAATGTACTGGGGCTTCTGACCTGATCATCTCATTTTTTACATGGCCTCTTCCCATTCTCTCACGATATTTTTCTCAGTTTAGCAACGTACTCTAGTGAATTTCTTCTTGGCTCAGAAAATCACTGTGCAAAATACACATCAGAGGTGACAACTGCATCTGACCTTCATGTAAATTATATAAAAGAGCTGGTCAACTTGGAGCTGTAGCATATTGGAAATTTAACCCTTGACATTGTCACTCTACTAAGATGAGGGTGCCTGGAAACTGAGGGGCTTTTCACAGGATAACAAAAATGGCAATCTTCATAGTCACTTTGATATTGAATAATGTCATAGACCAGGTGTATTTCCTGATGTAATGTGAAAGTGCATCAAGTTACAGCAGGGATTAATGAGGGACTCGAGGAGTTCAGTTTTCCATGGTCTCTTCTATTGTGAAAGGGATTTGGTTGTTTGCGGTCAGAGATGAAATTATGAAAATCTTTGATATATCTGGTATTTGCAGCAGTTGTTGAATATGAGTGAGCTATAACTACGCATTTGAAACTCATTATCTCAAGGGAGGTAGGAGCTGGGTAGTTAAACTTAGAGGAAAGACAGGAAAGTATAAATATGAAATAATTTCTAATTGTTTGCAACTTGCTGAAGAGCAAGGGAATAAAGATGGGGTCTGACACCTGGCAGAGCAGCCTGTGCTGGTGGCCATTTGCTCTGTGTGATGGATTCAGACCACAGCTCAGGTACCAAGGCAAGGCACTTACGTTGTTGGTTCCACAAATGTATTTAATGCTGTGTTGTGAAACAGGTGAGTTAGACTGAGAACTCTGACAGCGTTCCTTAACAGGATCTGAGAAGGGCTGCATGTTGCTCCCCTTGTCTGACACATAGGCACAATGGCTCTTTTTTATCTCTAAAATTGCACTTCCTATGTGTAAAACTGTGAAGCTGCCTACCTTGAAGGCTGCTGAGGAATGGAACATTTGCTGGGAGCTGTCACTGGTTAGTCAGAGAACAGTATAGTTGTTCGGTGTATCTCTGCCACAGAAAAATTGTCTACCCAAAATGAAGAAAGTACGTTCTTTCAGACTGCAGTATATGGGGTCTTGCTGAAGCCTGTTCCTACCATTTGTAGTCAAATGTTTGTCCTCTCTCCTCACTGACCCATGCTGCTGGCTGGTTCTTCTGTAACAGGCAAGTGCTTATTCATTCATGATAGGCAGTACTGGGTGGAGCTGGGAATATCCAAACTCAGCCCATATGAGAATTAATTTTCATTATTTTTATCAAACTGTAATGTCTCTGCATGGCTGTAAATCTGAAGTCTTAACTATTGTAGTGTAAAGCCTTGTGTGCCTTGTTACAACAGTATTCCTGGAGGTCTGTCTGGATGAACTTTTATTCCGAAGAGAGCTGTTTACACGTGGTCAAGTTGTTAGAGAAGGCAGAGAATAAAGGAAAGTCGAGCACAGACGTTCCTCATCTTAAAGCTGCTAAAGATGTCAGAAGGCAGACAGGGACCATCTGTTACAGAGCAGGTTCTGTTCCCCACAGGCACTGAGAGAAAGGTTTCCTTTGGCTCGCTGCTTTTAGGCTCCCTGGGGTTTCTGTTTAGGACTGCCCTTTTGCTCCTCATCTGAGGGTGTCTTTGAATGCAAGAAGAACAGTCATGTTTTAAGTATATGTTTTTTTCTTTCTAATTAGCCACTCTCTCTTTTAAAAGTGCAGGTAGATACTACTTCATTTTCCTGAACCCTTTTATTTTCAGACCCTTCTTTTATTTGACAGTTCTGTGGTATGGCTAACACAATACCTCATGTTAGGTAATTTATTTTCTCTTCAGCATAGAAAGCCATTTGCTTTAACTATTCAACAACGTTTTCATTCCATTTAATGAAAACCAGTCCATCTCTAGGATTAAGTGTGAAAGCTGACCAAACTTCTGCAAGGTTCTCCTAAAAGACCTACACCCTAAGCTCCAGTATAAGTTCAAATTTTATGTAAAATATAAATTGTAAAATATAATGTGTTTTACAATTGCAATGCAGTGTTATTCATTGCTTGTTAAAGAACAAGCCTTAATTACTGTAATTTAACATATTCCAGCCTTCCTGCCCAAGCCTATATTAAATCACAGCAATCAGCCTCAATAGAACAGGTGAGGAGCTTAGTATATCCATCAGAAGATACTAGAGACATTGCTGGTGAAGTCAGATTCTGGTGAAAAGCAAGCAGCTTTGCTTGCTGATTTGGGTAGAACTGCTGATGGGTTCTTAGTGCTTAGGACCCTGCACTTTGGGAAGGCTGCATCAGATAAATCCAGCTCACCAAACCAGCAAGGAGACTGCAGCCTTCTTTCCTGAGCTGTCAGTAGCTTCCAGGGGGCAGTGGCCACGTGGCACAGAGGGCAGGCTGGCAGCAGAAGCTGTGCACACATGGTTTGGCCTTCGTTTCTCAGGACATCCACTGAGTTACTGCTGGATGTGCCCTCCCTCATGGTCTGTGTCTCTACAAAACATGCAGTAGATGCATGCTCCTGCCAAACCCCTCTAATGCTGCTTCCAGCTGCTCTCCTTTGTCTCTTTTTCCAGGCTAATGTCAACAGCCCCATCCTAGCTAATAAATTATTTTATTATTATTTTGGAAAGAGCCTCAAGGTGAAGAATTCTGCCCCTGTAGATACCACGACTGAGGCTAGTGGATTCACTTCCCTGCTAGCTGCTTCCCTCTTTTTGTGTCAGTAGTAACAAAAAAAAAAAATCACATGGACAAAGCTGTTGTGGTGACAAATTTCATCACCGTTGCGGCTCCCAATACTCCACACTGCAGAGGGATATTCTACAACCTGTCTGTCAATTCTTGGTCATAGCAGAGAGGATTTTTTACTGCCTTGTTCTCTGGAGCCTATAGTGTTTTTCCAGCTGCTTGCAATAGAAGAGTGAGCTGGGGCAAACTAAGTGGCAGGATAATGTATGAATTTGTGCCCTCAACATCTTCAGCATTGTTACAGATGCTGTCTGTTCACAGCTGAGCTCCTGACTTCAAGTATCAACTGCCATCAGCTCAATCTGGAGTCTCTTTACAATCTTGATATCTTAATGCTGACAGCCCCCTGCTAGCAGCTTTACTGCTATGCCTAAGTATGGGAGACTGCTAGCTTTCAAATTGCAATAAATCGGCTTATTTGCCTCATCTGTTTGTCTCAACTACATCTGTATGATGCTGTCAGAAGAGAAACCTGAAACTAGAATGCTTCTCTGCACGCAGCAGAATTGCACCTACCCCGTTCTGCTTCAGAACAGTGGGCTAAGAGTGTTGAAATAGAGTTGTGAACACAATTGATTTTTCTGGTTTGACCACTGAAGTGAAAAATGAAAATATGTTCAGCTTGAGTCAATGAGATCATTTCTTTCTTTATTTTTATTTTTGGCAACTGCCTGTGGCTTCTTTTTCCCCTAGGTATAAATTAAGGAGGCAAAATCCATCTAGTGGTTACCAATGACTAGAGAGCCACTCAAATTCAAGTCTCTAACTTTTCTGCATGCATAGCAAGCTTTCATCTCAAATTTGAGATCTCTTGTATGTTTTATTGCTCCTGATTCTTTTCCCTTCTGATTTACTTTTTTATTTGATTCTCAAAAATGAAAATGTCTTGCAGCATACTCTCTTCCATGAATTAAAGTCAATAAACACTTTTTCTGACATCAAAGATCACACTTTCAATCAGATTATTCCATTCAAGTTGCCTCTTATGACCTCTCCAGCATTTCCCCAGTTCTTATTGATCACTGCTTAATTCTGTTTTTCTTTCTTGTCACAGTAAGAGAGATTTCAGTGGAGCTGCTGTAATTCAGGGCTTTTTGATAACATATCACCTCAATTTGTGGTGTTTCTCAGGGCGCTTTTTCACCTAACATAGCATTTGAGTACTGAAAACATTTTCTTTTCATTAACAGAAGGCTGAATTTTGTGAAACCAGTTTCAGAGTTAGCACTAGAAGACCAGCATCTCTAAATAAAATGCTGCCATCTTGAAAAATACTGAGATTTAAAAAAAAAAAAAAAAAGAGAAGTTAAATAACTGGGTTAAAATTAAGCTGCTGCCTGAAATAAAAGTCTTCCTACGTGCTTTTTCATCTCTTTGGATGATGTATTTAGTTCCTGCAAAGGAAGATCCATCCTGTCTTGATGAATAGCAATCCATTCTGCATAATGAATTTTCAAAGCTGAGAAGACAGATCATAGAATCATAGAATGGCTTAGGTTGGAAGGGATCTTAAAGATAATCTAGTTTGAAGACCCTGCTGCAGGAGGTTCTCAGCATCTTCTTCTGATGTTGAGAATGATTTCTCTGAATCATCTGAACAATATCAATTTGTATTTTATTGTATGAAAATGTAACTTATACCAATTTCTGATGAGTAACTAAATCAGAAGCCCCTTGTATTTAATTGTTTCTTTTTGTCCTAATGAATAATTCATCTAGATTAAAGGAAATCCCATGGCTTCATAACTTGCTAGACAGTAGTAGCTGATTTAATATATTACTTTTGTTGGTGAGCCATACTATTACTGGATAATTTGTAAAATAGCAGTTTGTCACGCTGATCAAACAAGGCTAATTTTGGACACTTACATTTTCAACTTCAGTGGTTTATAACCCTTGATTGTGAAATTAGTCTTAAAGCAATGCAGAACCTCTGTGCTGTCAGTCCTGTAGATGGCAATGTTACACTAGCATAAAAATGAGTGGAAGCCACACATCAACAGCTTTGCTCTGTTAATCGGTGAAGAAAGGCATTAGCAGCAATTCAAGATACAGTCTCTGATACTGCTGCAGAGGTAAATATCTATAAACACATAATTAGTACTAAAATGTAAGTCTGATTGGATCGCATTGTTTCTTGTTCTTGTACAGACCTAGTGACAAATCATGCTTGCTATGCTTTTTTCCAGCAGCTGATTTGCCCAAATTTTTACCTGGTTTAATTCCATCCTGTTTGACCATCTCTAACCTTCCCTTGGCAATAATAGCGACATTTTTTTGAACAGCTCAGAAAAAGGTGTTTTCTTCATGGGCATCTTGTATTTCATTTACTTGCTTCTTCTCAACCTTTTGTCAAGTCTCATTTTGCTTGGTAGGCAGTTTCATTGATTCCTGTGTATGTAGTAATGCTTTTTTGAAGACATTCTGTGGTTTGGGAAAATATTTAGTTAGCTCACATGTACACATACACAAAAAAAGAGTGAGTTAGGAATCCAGTCCATGCTCAGTGAGTTAAAAATCCAGTCACAGATCCTGCATAGCAAATATTTGAAGCACCATTCAGGACAGAGTTTATGAGCAATCATTAGGCAGAAATATATGTGAACAAACCATCTGTTCTGTAACTTCAAATAATGAACAAAGTGGCCAAAGAATGCAACACAAAGGAATTTTGTAATTTAGCAGCCCTACATTAATTAAATAAATTATTCAGTGTGAAATGCTCATCCAGCTCAACGAGCATAGAACTGAATAAACATTTCTTGAGGCCAGCTCTCAAAAAATCTTAATATAAACAGACCACTACCGTTCGGTAAGCCTCATCATGTTGCTGCTTTATTTGCCATCATAAGCAATACAGTTGTGGAGCAGAGTGTTTTATTTGGAGGCCCAAGTAACAGTCTGCAAATCACATCGTTGGATGCGGCTGTTTCATTTACTGGGTGTATGGATGATTGTGCAGAGAAAATTATAAGCATCAATTTTGACTCTGAATTAAAGCTTTTCTCTGACAAGGTAGTCTACAGAATATATGCACTGTGGTGTAACCTGTGCTTCAGCTGGGAATCCCTTTTGTCTTAAGTGACCTTTTGCAAGTATCCATAGGGTTTTCATTGCAATTTTGTTTGACCTTTTGTTAAAAACCAAGCTCTTCTAGACAACTGATATTTGGTGGAGTGATTACTTAAGAGGGATTCATTGGAAAATATTTTCAAAGGCACCAACAGGAGAAGGCAGCTGGATAGCCCTCTGTAGCACAGAGCTGCACTGTGTTGTAACTCAACACACATGCTGTATATTACTAAGCTTTTCCCTTGACAGATAAAAATAAGTCAGCTTAATGATCAGGAAAAGAAACCAAGCCACCAGCTAAGGTGGATGGAGTAGAGAAAGGCACGCTCTCAGCTGCCCTACTCAGTGTGTCCCAAGGAACTTATCAAGTATACAGGAAAAAGGGATGTGCACCCTGTCTCCCTTCTGGGCTGTGCTTGGTGTGCTGTGCTGGAGAAAAGGGCGCCTTCTGCAGATTCTTATTATCGGGCTTGTTTAGACTAGCGTATCCGATAGACCAAGAACATGAAAAGGAAAGGCAAACCCATTCGGTGCTTTCAGCAGATGAGGTTCAGAAATGGCGAGATGATGGTGGAGTCAGTGTCCCTGGAGCTTTTCAAGAAACGTGTAGATGTGGCACTTAGGGACATGGTTGGTGGGGATGGGCTGATGGTTGGACTTGATGATATTGCGGCTCTTTTCCAACTTCAACAATTCCACGATTCTATGAAATCCAAGGTAAAACTGGCGGCTTTTTGGAGGTAGCTGGAGAGAGCTTGTATCTGCACGGCATGGAGAGCACCAAGGGTACAGGTGAACACCTAAGTGCTGAAGTAACGTGAGAGGGGAATTGTGTGTTTACTTGCACATGGATGAGCAAAGTTTGAGAAGAAAGCTGTGAGACATCCATCACTGTGCTAGTGGCACTTACTTTGGAGATCAATTCTCCTATCACAGTGTCAAGCTTTTACAGTTTTATGTCTCCATGTCTTTACTTGAACAGCAACATAATCAGCTCCTTCCTTTTGCTTTTTTTTCTGAATGCTTTATTACAATCATGGAAATGAGAAGTGAGCACTTGTTGGACACATGAGAGAACTCCAGTGGGATTCTTCTGCTCAGGAATGTTCTTCTTCGAGTTTCCTTCTTGTCCTTGGCTGTATTCCATTGTATCCCAACCTTCTTTGAAGCAACTGGTTAAAAAAATAAGCTCCCCACCAAAATGAATTTTTCTCTAAAGCAATTTCTCTGCTACAATCTGACTGTCTGTCTGCAGGAGCAATGCTCTGCTAAAGGCAGAGCCTACCATGCTGATGTGAGAAGATAGAGCACCACAAAAAAGGCAGAGGGTTGTTCTCCAGTGAAGGGATGATTTAAGACATTTTCTTTCAAGCTCAGGAAACTTGAAGTGGAGAGTAGCTGCATTCTGAAGAAAAAAAAAAATCAAACTTTAAAAAAAATTGTATTTGCGTATTGTGTTTTTCCTTAAAATTCTCAGTTTTCTGTAAGTGTCGTAGCAGTAGCAAGCCTTTACATAGGGAGGCATATTTATGTAGGGAAATTCTGTTTTGCCCTTCAGCATCAGGTGCCTGGCTTAGCTGTAAGCCTCTAACACAGGGCAGCCGTGGTCTCCCAGGGCTCAGTATCATTTCACTGAACACTGTTTTCATACCATTCTAACACATTAACTTCAGTAATGTACAAAGATATTATGGGTCTGGTTTTAACATTTGTTTTTTGTGTGCTTATAATATGGTTCAGTGCTGATTTAAATATGAGAAGGTCTTTCTATTGTCTTGAGTTGTTTTTAACTCTGGGAAAAATTGTGAAACCAGGTAAAGATGAAAAGCCCGTAACTAACGGTCTTTTGAATGCCCGTCTGCATTTTGAAATGAATTTTCTTATTTTCTTTCTGGAATAATTTGATTAATTTATCTCCTGGAGCTGAGCCACTAGTTCAGGGAACAAGTGATGTATTTAGTCTTCTATTCATGGATGTTCCTTTGAGATGAGATAATGCTTTCAAACAGCTTATCAGTTGTTTTTTGAGTTTATTTTTTTTCTCTATTTGTTTCACTCTTTTACTAGGAATGGCTTGTTGTGATTATTTGGCAGTCAATATTTAACATGCAAGTCTTGTGGGCTCATTGTGATAAGTCACACAATGCCCCGACTGTTTCTGTAGTGAATAAACACAACACAGAAGAGTCTGTAGCTGTTCCTGGGACTATGAAAGTCTCAAGGAGAAAGAGCAACTTAGGAAAGAGAAAGGGACATTTAGGAAATGGTAAAACTACTTCCTTGGCTTTACCAGACAAACCTTGCCCAAAGCATAATTCCTTGAAAACTCGCTACTGTGAGGTTTATTAGGAGGATGCAGAGTTCATATGTAATACCCAGTTGTCACATTCTACACAGTAATTGCTTTAGGTGTGAGATACTAATGAATGTACAGCAGTCAGGTCTTAATCTGGATCACTTAATTTCTGGTGTGATTCTGGCATGGGAGTTGTTGAACAACGCACCCACACACTTTGCTGAAGCTGTTCTTTAGTGCAGGTCATGCCTGCTGTCTGTGTCCAAGTCTATGTATATCTAAGTTTTCCTGTGACAGTTATTGCTTGCTGTCTTCATCCAGGTGTATATGTAACTATCTGTTATTTTGCTTCTTTGCGAATGGATGCAAATCTCAGCCTCTGAAGTGCAAACCTGAGGCAAGCAAAGTCTAAGCATCTGTGACAAAGATGTGTTTCATATTCCAATAGGAATGAAAGTTCCTGGAAGATTTCACATGAAGAAACAAAAATATTTTACAGTACTTAAAACTGAGTGCTTTTACAATGCCTAAAAATTAATCAGGTGGTACCAAAGCTCCAGTAAAGCACTCCTGTGATGAACAGAGACAAGGTCTCAATTGCTGACTATTCTTAGCAGGTGCCCCATGGAAGCGCCATCTCTGTATGTTGTTTTGCAAATTTCGTTTTATTTTTTCTAGTTCAACTGCAAAGATGTTTAACATATATTTTTAACATCTTTAGCTACAGTTCTGATCATGTGAAAAACACTAGCCTAATTGCAGTGCCTTTGTTAGAAGTGGGGAAGCTCTGGTAGAGAAGTGTTACATCTGTAAGTACAGGATTTTTTTTCCATTTAGGAATGCAAGTGTGTAATATGGAGAAAAGAGGTAAGGAGGTATCTGTGCTGAATCATCTACTCGTGTCAGGTATTCTTGAATTACTTTTCTTTTCAAACATGCCAGCACCCTACAGGGGCAGACTGCTTTTCACTCAGCGGAACAAAGGAAAAAAAAAAATTAGTGTTTTAAGATGTATTGCCATGCTACCCATCATGTTATGTGTTGGAGTTCTTTTTGGTACTGGAATAAAGGAATGATTGTGATAATTTTATTTTTGTCAAAACCAAAACCAACCCACAACTCTTAGTAAATACACTGACACTGAATTAAGCAGAACAAAAATGTGTTTCTTTTAAGCCAGCTCTTTGCGTTTGCACGTTATGTAGAAGTACAATGGCAAGTGAGATGTTAACAGTGTGAAAGACCCTAGTTTCTTGTATGATACAATTGACTCAACACTCATTGAAACACAGTATGAGACACTCATATTGAAACACAACCTGATGTTAAGCACTGCCGTTGCTTAAAAGAAGCACTATTTTTCTTAAGTACGGGACATGATTTCTTGAATAGTACCATAAAAAATCTATTTCACATACTTTTAAATGCTTCTTTTTCGTATTTCTCACCGCTCTGTGGTTTGTACAGCAACTTCTTTTCTTTTAAAATGTCTCTAAGGGCTCATTTTTATCCGTCTGAGTAAAAGCAAGTAACAAACACCTTCTTCACTTCTCCTTCCCCGCTTCTGACAGTACAGAAATATAAACAATAGTAGTACTCCTATTTAGAAGGCACTTCAGAAATAAAACTCTGCCAAAGTTCTTCCTACTTGCTCTCACAAATTTAGGAAATGAATACTGCCCTTTGTAAATTTCAGGTTAGATCAAATCTAGACTTAAGACCAGGGCCGTGGTTATCTCTGTATTACCATGCCTATAAAGATATGTGCGTTGTAAATCTATCTATAAATGTGCGTTAGTAGATACATATATAGTTTTATAAATGGCAACATTGTGCAGCATCAAGAATAACACCTGAACAGTGCCGGCCCTTCGTGCCTTTCAGATGACCCTGGCTTTATTAAGATTTCAGCAGTTGAATTTCTTAATCCGCTGTTGAAACTATCTGACTTCTCCAAGTAGATACCAGCAGGACAAGGGGAAATGGTTGGAAGTTGAGGGAGGGCAGATTGAGGTTGGATGTCAGGGGGAAGTTCTTTCCTATGAGAGCGGTGAGGTGCTGGAACAGCTGCCCAGAGAGGCTGTGGATGCCCTGTCCATCCCTGGAGGTGTTCAAGGCCAGGTTGGATGGGGCTCTGGGCTGGCTGGTCTAGTATTAAATGCGGAGGTTGGTGGCCCTGCATGTGGCAGAGGGGTTGGAGCTTCATGATCCTTAATGTCCCTTCCAACCCAGGTCATTCTGTGATGCAGGGCCGGGATGCAGTGCTGTGGAAGCCCCAAGGTCACCACCTTCAGCCTCCTGCTCAGTGCTGCTCCTCGGCCTGCCCTGCTGCCCAGCCCCATGGAGGCTTCAATTGGAAGAGGAGATAGACAGCAGGAAGGAATTCTTAATGTGAGGATGGGGAGACTCTGGCACAGGCTGCCCAGCGAGTGGGTGCCCCCGGTATGGCAGCACTGGAGGCCAGGCTGGGTTGTGAGCAACCTGGGCTAGAGGGAGGTGTCCCTCCTATAGCAGTGAGGTTGGAGCTACGTGATCTTAAAGGTCCCTTCCAACCCGAACCATTCTGTGATTCGTTACATCTTGGCTGCCCATTTCAAAAGAATGTGCTTGATTTCGTTTAGATGCAGGTTTTTGACTTCTCTTTCTAAAAGTGACGAGGGGAGTTTAATTTGAAAGCAGCTAGCATCAATTATGCTTCATGTCCTAATAGAAATGTGTGCATGTGTTAGATTACTTTTTGGAAATTATGTTGTCATATAATTTAAGGATAAATTTCATTTTCTTCTGAATGCTAAATTTCTTTTGAACATTTAACTTCTTGGTCAAATTTACAGTTCTGTACAATTCATTATTTTTACCAAAAACTTTCAAAAGTTAGGCTTCTATCCATGTTCACATCTTTGTCAAAAACAAAGAAGGACACTGATGTATTTTCCATTTCTCATCTATGTATCCAGACATTTAGATACCTCTGAAATAATTTCTGTGGATCTGGACCTTTATATTCTGGATAAAATCAATGTAATTAATGTGCTTTTCTCCCAGTGATTTGGTTGTTGGTAGAGCCTACTTTGTGTGGGGCTGCTGAGGATTGAGGATCACTTCTCATGTGTTCCATCCTTCATTCAGAAGTTCTGTGAATTAATTAATGTGCTGTAAACTAGAGGTCAGAAAATGGTTCGCAACACATAATTCATGCAGGAAGCTTAGACTTTTCTGTTTCCTGAATCTCTGCAAAGGGATAGCTGTTTACTCACCTATTATTCATTGATTCTCTTGCCCCTTTTTTGGTTCGTTGTGCATATTAGTGGCATGATATGTCTAGAGGACATACTAGCCAAATTATAGATGTAATGCTAGTACATAATATAGTTTCTTTACTGATTTTTGACACAATGACAGAATCATTGACTGCAATCAACAGCTGATTTTAGTAGTTTACTGAAAGTAGTTTTGATCATTTACTTGTCATTTGTGACACTTGAATAATATACAGAACACTTTGGCATGCTTAAAAATAACAGTACGATACATTTTGTAATGGTTATTGCTTTACGTATTGTCAACTTTCACTTGCACCTACTCTGTTTTCTTCTTCCTGAAATAAAGTATTTTATTTATTTCCGACACCTGGAGAGCTGCGAGAAGGATATTTGAAAAGACCATCTGGGCAACTGAGCACTAGAAATATAAATTACAGTGCTGAAAGCCCATATGCATGAAGTAAAACTGGAGGAGCTTTTCAGTCGTATATATTCCTTTTGTCTGCCTTGAAACAATGATGTTACTAGATTGGTTATAATGGTACGTGGTTCAGGAGGGTGTCTCCTGAAATTTTTCATTCATCTTTTTGCTCAAATGTCGCACCAGAAGGACATGAAGCTGTTGGAGCAGATCCAAAGGAGGGCCACAGAGATGATCGGAGGGCTGGAGCACCTCCCCTA
The DNA here is from genome assembly GCF_987193195.1 of Phasianus colchicus. NCBI lineage: Eukaryota > Metazoa > Chordata > Aves > Galliformes > Phasianidae > Phasianus > Phasianus colchicus. The sequence goes on along the minus strand of NC_143445.1, from coordinate 23,277,743 downwards.
CAGAAATGGGCTATGAGAGAGTTGGGGCTCTTAAACCTGGGGAAGAGAAGGCTCTGAGGTGGGGGGACCTTATTACAGCCTACCAGTACGTAAAAGGGGCCTACAGGAAAGCTGGAGAGGGATGATTATAAGAGTGTGTAGAGACAGGATGAGGGGAAATGGCTTTAAAGAAGAGTGTAGATTTAGACTAGATAGTAGGAATAAATTCTTCACTGTAAGGGTGGTGAGATGCTGGGACAAGTTGTCAAGAGAGGCTGTGGGTGCCCCCACCCTGGAGGCATTTGAGGCCAGGCTGGATGGGGCTCTGAGCAACCTGGTCTGGTGGAAGGTGTCCCTGCCTTTGGCAGGGAGTTGGAAATAGACCATCTTAAAAGTCCCTTCCAAGTGCTACTGCTACTAAGACTTCTTTTGAGAATTCTGATCTGAATTCCAGTTGGCTAGGTGGCTTTATTCCCCAGTGCGGTTCCATATCCCCATTTTTATCACATTTTGCTTGGATTTTTAATTGTTCCTGAGGGTACTCAGGACTCAAGTCTGGGTAATGCTAGCAAAGCCTTAATAAGTGAGGTTTTTGCCAACCATTTCCATTCCTGTCTTCCTGTTTTCTAGTTGGCAAGCATTCTAAATCCCAAGTGAGTACTGAAGGCAGACACGATTATCACAGAATCACAGAATCACAGAATCGTAGGGGTTGGAAGGGACCTCCAGAGATCATCGAGTCCAACCCCCCTGCCAAAGCAGGATCCCTACACCAGGTGATTATGGTGTTTATGTGATTTTTAGAACATGAAATCATCTTATACTTTATGTTTTCAGGCTTTCTGCTTTTTTGTGGTCTTTAACAAAAATCTGCAAAGATGTATCTGTCTATGAAATAGAGAGTACTTTAGAATAGTCAAAGCTTCATCAATACTTGAGTTTAAATAGCCACAGGAATAATCATCCATATATACAGCATAGCACTTAGAAGTATTGTAATCGAGGGAATAAGAAATTCTAGAAGAAAAAAAAAAAAATTGGCAAAGAGACTTACAGTAAGAAAGAAAGGGAAGAAAAAGTTGTTTAAATGCAAAAAAAAAAAAAAAAAAAAAAAAAATCCTATCTAAACCCTGAGATATTCTGAACTTCATGCCTCCAACTTCAGCTGAGTCTTCCTGCTAAGAGAAGAGAGGGTAAATTTTTTTATCCGGAAAAATACTTCAAATCTCCCACAGAAGCTTTTTGATTTTATAATCTGCCTTAGAATATCTTGCTTCCTTCTGTAATTTTTCAGCTGATCAGAAGTGAGCCCATGTGTTCTTACCAGCATACAGGATTTGTGTTAATAAAAATAACAGCAGATCCTGCTGGAGTTAAGGAATAACACAGAGATGCAGAATTCTTATTGGGACATTTAATTGTTTGAAGAGTTTGATTTTTTATGTGTACACATACATTTTAAATGCAGTTGCATCCAAGTCCCAACACCACAAAACTATACACCATAAAATCTTGCCTTAACACATTGAGTTTCTTTAGTGTCATAACATCCAAAACTTCAGTGGTAAAGTAAAAGCTGTCTTCTCATTTCTCTTCCCAGAAAAGTCCCATTTTCAGTGCTCTGTTCTCCTTGCTCAAACTGATGCTGAATGTGCATCTGTTGCTTTGGGCATGTTTAAATCAGAATAAGCCTACACTACCACTTTCAGATTATTTCAGATACATTGAAGACACATTGAGTTCATTATTTCTTCTCATATTTTTCTTCTGTTCCTTCACTGCTGTTCTTGGTGACTGTGATTTGCTGTTTGCAATTTCTTGGTGAGTGGTATAGCTATTCTCTCAGTAGACAGAAAGCAGGTACCCATTCCTTATGCCTGAATGGAAGAATGCATATCTTATCAGAGACTGTGTCTCTTCCAGTTTCCCCAGCTCCTGCATGTTAACAAATGAATATTTATATTAATTATTATGTTGTTTAAATAGCGATTGCTATGAATCAGAGCCAGGCTGGCTTTTTATACTGATCTCCTCTTGGAGGCCTTTTGAACCAGAGCATATGGGCAGGTTAAGACTGGAATTAATGATGTTAGGAAATGTGTTCCTGATGTGTCCTAAACAAGGAATCTCTTTCGTGTATCACTTGGGGCCCTCACTCAGAATGTATGCAGTGTCTCAGGTAATTCTTGAACATTCAAATAGGTCATAATGAAAGAAAGCAGCTGAAGATTCATGAAATATAATATGTTGCTCATGAGAGCCTACTTTAAGACCCTGAACTTATGAAAATATGTAACTTCTGTTAGCTATGGGCCTTCTATTTTTACGCAACTAACTACTTGGTTAGATTTCTAAGAGCTTTAACACAAAATAAAAGCCTCTTTACTTTGTCTATATTTAGTGCCATTATAAAGGTAAGGTTCTGCAGTTTCCTTGCTATGCTGCCTGCATATATCTTCATCCAGCAAATTGGCACAGAATTCTTTACTTTTCTTTATGCCTTCTTCTGACTGAGTGAGATCTGCAGTCTGTATATGTATAGGTATTTAAACACCAGTGCTATGTGAACACTTCATTGCTGAGAGCTTCTAGTGTGTAATGACATTGAGTTGGCTTGGGCACTCCTAGCCATTGCAGCACTGATTTTGGTGCAGGGCAGCAATCTAAATATTTGTTCTGCTTTTCAGTAGGATTTTGCTGCCCAGGTGAACTCTTTTTTTCTTGTAGGTATACTGCTCTCAGCTACTTAGCTGCAGGCTAAGCCAGGCTCCAGCCTCTGCAAGCAGCAGTGTAAGCAAGGCTTTCAAAATGATGTTTGTGAATCTGCAGTCATGTAGCTTGACCATCTTTAGGATTAGGAGCACACCAGTCACTTAAATTGTCTAAAATCCAAGTATTAAAAAAATAAGATTTTTTTAAAAAAATCTTCTTAAAGGTGTTTGGGTAGCTTTTCCACTCCCTTAGTAATACTTATTTTGAAAGGTCTTTTCAGAAGACCTTTGAACAACAATACTAAGATGACATTTATCATCCTAGCTTTTCTTTGAGTATGTGCCTGTTTGGTTTGTGACTGCAATCTCTTTGAAATCAATACATTGCTCTGCTGCTCTCTGCATAGCCAGTGCAGTGAGTGTGCAGCCACAGAGCAGTGAGAGATGTGATTGTTTTGCTGGTGCTTGCCATCAACATAAAAATGAGCTGAGCAGAGACAGATACATGTGCAAAGTAGATTCACCAGCAAAACACAGACATTTGGAGGAGAGGAGGAAATGATCAAGACAAAACAAACTTGATTATTTTTGTTGGCCCTGGGTTTATTTTACATTATCAGAATGAACTTAAATTTCAGGTTGACATTTTCCCCTTAACATCCCTCAAAATGCCCTGTGCATCACTGCTGATGTGAATGGCATTTTGTCCTTTTTTTTTTTTTTTTTTTTTTAAGAAAAATATCTATTAATAGATCTCTATGACGACTGCTTACTGGTTTATGCTTATAGCTTAGCACAAACTGTTCCAGAGGATTTGCAGTAAAAGCTATGAAGTTTATGTAATTGCAACTTGAAGCAAAGCTTTTCTTCAGGGCCTGCTACACTATCTAAATCCAGAAAGAGCAAAAAAATAATGACACAACTCTAAAGTTTTGTTCCGGGGGCTGGATGATCTTCTTTGACCCAACAAAGACAGTTGCTTTAGCAAGCAGGACAGCATCAAATCAGAGCTCCTTGAGACAATGCTGTCACTGCCCTGTACTGTCATGTTCCTTTGATCTTATTCACGTTTTTTCAGCAAGATGTGATAATTACATTAAAATGATAGAAGGAAATATTTTAACTTTTTTTGTGTGTGTAATATGGAGTTATATTTGCATAATATTTCCAATGTAATATCACGGAAAATGACTGCAGTAGGAAAGCAGGAAGCATCCAGAGTTATTAGCTGTGAGATGTCAAGTAAAGTAGAACTCTGCTCTTTAGGAGAGATGCCAGTCCCCCTGAAATTACCATTTTAATTGGATTGATCGTAAACAGTTTGCTCAGGCTGTAATACTAGACTGAGGAGATGCAAGCTATTTAGCCATAGTGTGGGCAAAGGGTTATCTTTCAGCCAGTTCATTATAACTGAAAGGTTACTCGTTTTTCTGACTGGAGCTTAATGCATGGAAATACAATGTGAAATCTTAGTGTAAGAAATACTTCTATCTAAATATGTAAATTTAGTTGACAGATATACACTTAGCTATTGTTCTTACTATGATTTGCAAATAATTAATATGAAATTATTATGATTTATTTAGAATTATCAATTCAGAATTTTCTTTTTTTGCAATTGGGGAAAACCAAAATGGCACACATGTCGTCTTACTTTTAAAGGAATGAAGTGTCTTAAATAGCAAGTATCTTCTGGCCTCAACATTTCCTGAGCCAGTTCTCTTTTCTCTGAACTGTGCTGTCTTAGAATTGCCAGCAGCCTAAACATTATATAAGACCTTTTTGTCCTGCCAGCATGCCAGCATTCTCCTTTTGCGGTGCTCTTTGCTGCCTGTGGTCTTCATCAGCTGAAGCACAATGGAGAGCCCAAGCTGTTTCTCTCGGCCTAATTAACCCCAGTCCATTACAGGCATGTTTGTTGTAACACATGCAACCTTTTCATCTTTTGATATTTAAATGAGAAACCTGAATTCAGTCTTTCCTTCCTATCAGCTCTGAGAAGACTGTGGTACTAGTCATGTAACAACTTGCTTTCACATCTCTTCCCTTTTGTGGCTGACCTACACTGAGAAGAATTCTATGCTTTTTGCCTGTCATTTTAGTAATTTCAATCTAATTTTTTATTATTTTTTTTTACGTGAGTGGGAAGAGTCATAGTTAAAATGCAGAATGTGATTTGGACATCTCTTTCAGAATCCGTGTAAATATAGACCTAGTAAAACATTAGCAATGGATGGAAGCAAAAAGTAATGCCTCATTCAACAGCTTGTGTGTGTTGATTTATCAGGATGTCTGCAAACAGAAGATGGGACATTTTGACAGCTCTCGATTAGTATTCTCTTTGTTCGCATAAATGACGATTCGATATTTTGTGTTTCATTTTTTTAACTTAAAAAAAAATATATGTGATGAATGATTTTGAAGATTTCTGGTATTGACAGACATGTTTCAGAGAATAAAAGACACGAAAATATTTAGGCTCTTCAAATTTAAGTATTGAACTCTTCTTTAAAATGTGCTTTTTTTCTTCTAAAATACAATGTAAGTCAACAATACTTTATTGACGTTGAAGCCTAGACTATAGCTTGGACTGTGTGGATATCATAATTGTGATTGATCATGTACTGCAGCATGCTTTCTTCCTGGACTGAAGTTCAAATGTACAAAGATTAAATACAGTGCTTTTTACTTTGTTTACTGAACAAAACATACTGTGGAATTGAGGGAAAGAATTGAGGATATCAGGCAAATATTTCTGCTCTTATATGCCAGCAAGAGTTTTCAAAACTGTGTGGCAATTCCATGAATGAGCATGAGGGAGATTCTGCTTTTGGGTACAAAGCTGTCATGATGGATTGTCATTATAGCTTCAAGAAGTAATTATATACTATGTCTCAGATGAGCAGACTGTAGTGCAAAGTGTTAATTGTGTCTTCCAAAAAGTTATACAACGTCTGGAAAATTTGTTGGATGAATTCCCTCTGATTGCTAATTGCATACACTATTAAGCCATAATTTTCTTAACTTTCTCATTTGCTTTATGCTTGAAGGTAATAGATGGAACATGGGACTGTGACAAATTCTCTTTTGGGATCTATGCAGTGGGGCTTGACTTTGATCTTTCTTTTTTCTTGCCCTCGGAGACCACAACCATTTTTGCATATGGCAAATGAACAAAATGTTGGTGCTTAGAACTGCTGTGCTGATCAGAGAGAAGTTCTCTGAAAGGTCTTGGTTGTACATTACTGAAATATTAAAAAGTGTAGTGGAGGCTGTTTCAGGCTTGTAGTGGATGTGGCCTCATGTCCTTGCCTGGAGGCTATGAGTCTGACGTGGGATGGAAGTCCAGAAGGACGTGTTCCAATGTGACCTGTGCAGTTGTGGCCTACCTGCTCGAAGCCTCAGCTGCAAGCCTGCAGGATGCTGTACTGTGGAGCTGTGAATGTACACAGGGGAGCCTGGCAGGCTGATGTTTAACACTACAAAAATAGGGAAGGTGTGTTGGACCAGGGTGGACATCTACACACGAGAGTGAAAAATAAAGGCTTTGTTCCACTACAGACTGACCAGAGAATCTAATATTTTTTTTTTTGCTTGAAATATTTTTATGAAACTGGATGAAAATAGATGGTATATTTGGGAGAAAAAACAGTACTTCTACTTCAGATCGAAGCTTTCTCTGTAGGACTGTGCAATCTTCAGCCAGTGTTCTTTCACAGCTATTTTTTCCCCCATTTTGTCTAGGGGAGAAGAGAGAAAAGGCGTCTTGAAAGTGCTTTTTATTGCACATATTACATCTAGGCAATGAGTCCTTGAATTCACTGAAACCTGTGGGCGCTGTCATTATGGAAATGTATAGTCTCATTTGTAACAGCCAATGCATAGGTTTTTCAGTTTGCTTTTGAAGAAGGCCCAATAATTGCATATGCTTTGTTGCATATGAGGCAGTTACCAGTACCTCTTTTAATCATATATATGTTTTAAATTTTCCATCTTTTTCTCTCTCTCCACAGCTTTCCTATTTTCTTTCTCTCCTGTAACTTTCCTTTTGGTTTTTGGACTAGTAATGTGTTTTTCCAAGAGGAATGGCTCTTATAATCACGGTTATCACCTCTGATGCACTTCAGAAAGGGTATCAGACTTAAAACCTTTTTCATAAGCAGCAGTGGAAAAAACAAATTGTTAAAAATAGATTGTATTTTGTCTTTAAAAGGACACGAATGCATGAGTTATCCCACCTCCCCAAAATAAAACACATTCCTATTAATATACTAAGAAAATTGTTAGGTCCAACAGGGAGATGCATTTTGCTTTTTAAGGCATATGTCACTCCCTAATCCAATTATTGCTGAAGGCTTCAGAGGCAAAATTAATTAGCAGTCTGCCATAGTTCTTCAGATTCCTGGAGCTCCAATAATGACTTGTTTTTTTGTAGAACTGTCCTTATTATATGCAATAGACAAGTATGGACATAGCAACTTACTCTGTGAAGCTCCTTATAACTTATTACTGTTATCAGCAGCCTGTATGCAACTGTAGAGGTGCTAGATGTTGAGGCTGTAAGCACAGAATGTAGAATTTTAAGTTACATCTTGTTTTGAAAAAGGTCTTAATGATTTTCACCCATCTCTAGCAATTATTGTATTATAAAAAAAAAAAAAAAAGATGTTTTTCAGGTTAATGAAAAATTAGTGATGGGGGTGTCCGCTGGAACTTAATTTTCGATTTTGGCTGCTTAACTCTGCAGAGAACTGTTCAATTTTTTCATATGTTAAGGAAAACAACATTAGAAATTTTTATGTTTAATACACATTATGTTTTTTATGTTTAGATACACAATAGTTTTTGACATCCTAGATCAGATCTGCAGATCCCATGGTTCTCAGCACTGGTAAACTTATCCACATTTGCTGAGGTTCTAACTCTGTTTCTGAAGAAAAACAAGAAAACAAAAATAAAAAGCATTTTAACTTATCCTAAATCTTCAGAGTCAAAATGTAGCATGTTTTTAAGTGCTTTCGTGAGGTTTTTAAAGCTCTGTGCAATAACCCTGGATTACAATCTGTTATTTTTTCAGTTGCTTGGTGAGAAATAGCAATACTCTACAGAAATATGATGAGAACTAAATATTATTTCTTTCTTTGTGTTAATTAAGTTCGTCAAGAGCATCTATCAATGTGTCCACTGCCTAATATGCTCAGCTGCATGAATTTAGAATAGCAAATGGATCTGAGATGAAAATGTGTTTCTGAGCGTAGGTTTACAAGTTCACTCAGTATCTGTATATGCTAAGAAAACCCAATCTGTCGTGTTGCATTTCATGCAAACTGCTGTGTACTTTGTGTTTGGCATAAACTCAGAATGTGCTTATCTGGAACGTAGTATTTCATTTTCATATCACTTCAGAAGTGTATGAGCATGCTTCAGTTAAAGCAAGGCAACATATGGTTGTATTGTATAGGTGTGGATTAAAATCTTCTGCATGATAATGCTTTTAACTTTTACTCTTCTAGTACCTTTATTGGTGCTAAACATAGAGACACTCGTATGCAATGCAGCTGCTTTAAGGCAGGCATCTAATGACTTTCTTGTGTGTTGCACTGTATCCCATCCAAGCTTCTACTAATGGTCCAAAAGGGTGGGTGGAATGAAACATGTGAGACTGTTCTCATGACATTTGCTGCCATGTTACAGGACCATGCTCTGTCCATGTTACTGGTGGTTTGGGTAAAAGTATCTGCAAATAGGCAGTCTTAAAGCAGGTATTAATTGATATTTTGTAAGTAGCTAGTATTTGTAAGGTATCCTGATAGACAAGTATGGGGATGTTAAATCTACTTAGTCTTGTACAATCGCTGTCCTGGAGACAGTGCCTCATATAAACATCAACTTCTGTTGACATGTCTCTGATGATACTAGACTTTATTATTTGCTTTTTCATACCTCATACTTCTACCTGTCTTTCCTTTTATGCTTGACAGGATTTCACATTAACTGCATATTCTACAGATTCATTCCTCATTTATTCTCATCTTTCATTGGAAAGTTTGTTCTTTTTTTTTTCCAAGGAGACCTTGACTACTGAACTTTTCAGTTTTGCAATAAAAAATAGATTACTAGGATGATCAGACATATCTAATATGAAACTTTTTTTTTAAAGAATCTGGGAAGTTTGACATGACCAAAAAGAAATTATAAACTTTCTTGATGTTAATTTGAAACCATTAGGTAGGGGCTGCTTAATCCGTTTTTGGAGGCCAAGCAAATTATCATAATTGTGAAAAGCCAATAGTAGAAAAACTTGTTTATATCTTGGAAGCAGACAGACTACGCTTGATGTAGCTATATCAGCACACATCAGAAGTAATATCCATCACTCTTCCATAAAAGACCTGGAATGAGTCAATCAGCTGAAGTTTCAGTCTTAACTGCTTGCTCCCAGCTGAGGCATGGAGAGGCTGTTTGTCACTGCACGGTGACATGGCATGTCTTTGTTAAATAGATACTGAACTTTCCTGTTCACTGTCTCTTCTGCATCCTGTCATCTTCTTGCTCCCTCCTGATTCTCAAAACATGAGGTGAACTCAGACCAGCCAAAGCTGGTAGTTTGGAGCCAGACATGGAAGGATGGAAGCTTGCTTGGCAGCTGTAAACTGTGCCTTCAGTGGGTGTGACAGCACTGGAAATGTTCAGGAGAGATCAAATAGTGAGCATTGAGGCCCCTTGCTCCAGAAATACACAAAACACAAGTGCTGATATGCTACATGGAGTAAAAGCCAAGTCAACAATAAAGACATAAAGTAAGTAATAAGCAGGGAAGTTGATGGATACAGCAATAGTTCGTCCTACATTTATATTTAATGCTGGTTGAAAGTGTGCATGGGATCTAATGAATTGCAGGCAAATGTATGTTGTGTGCCCAGTAAAACTGAAAGGTTTAAATTATGCAGGACATGTCATCCTGTTGCCAAATATTTAACACCATTCCTGCGGAGGAGAGACAGCTTAGGGATCCTTATTTAAACATTAGTAATCAAATCTTTTTCTCATCATGGGAACCGCTTTTGCATAATTTGTGCCTGCCACATCCAGAACTCGCACAATAACTAATTTGCAAAGAGACAGCCCAGTGTTGGTTGACAAAACTTAGTGCTTCTATAACGATTTGTGCTGTACCGTAACTGTGTGAATAAAAATAGGTCGGTCTGGATCACCATTTGCTGATTATAATTGTTGCCTATGCCTTATATTTTACAGTGACTTATTATTTTCTGTCCTGGGATTGAGAATGAACATCTCTGCTACAAAAACTATCCATTTTCATTCAAAAAGAAAAATGTTAGAAATTCAGTTTTTTTCCACGAGATGCACGTCATACAGTGCTCCCCATAGCTCCTCTGAAAGTAATGCTCCTGGCATCAACTGGCTGATCTCTTTAATGAGTATAAATTGTTCCGGCCTGAAATGAATTTTATTTCAAATTCAGTATCTTTGAAAATTTATGGAGTAGTCTGAAGGGTTGTTTTTCTTCTGTAGAGTGCACAAAAAGGGCCAATCCAGCACAATGTGCCCTTATAAGAATTATTCATTATTTTAGTCTAATTCCAGCCCCATTTTGATGACCTAAAGCATGGTACACTGTGGCCTCTTCTGTGTTTTGTCCAACTGAGTACATTTGGGTGCTGATGGCTTAACAGTCACGGGAAAGTGAAGGACAAAGAGCTGCAGTGAAAACGTAGGCAGTCAGTAGCTGTGCTGGCAGAAGATGAAGTTTCAATGGGAATTAGAAGTGAGGAGATAAGAGTAGAATTTGTAATAAAGATCCACTATGCAGAGCAAGTAACTGAACTCACGCCTACATATTTCAAGCTTGTTTCTGTAGTGCGTGGAATTCCATAATGTTAATGTTGACCTTTACTCTGGGGAAAACATAAAGGGGAGGAGAACGTGTCTTGCTGTGTTGTGAGGGCACAGCATTTTCAAGCATGATGGAACGCTTTGGGAACCAACAGAAAGATACTAATTAGTCTTCTCTGTAAAGTCTATTATGTGTACTGGATTCCAGAATTAATCCATCACAATTTTTTGACACATTATTTTGCTTTTTTGTTCAAATTTAGAATGGAAATAACTGATTATAATAGGAACATGCAGATAAAAACTATTATAGGAGTTTTATGTTTCTTTTAGCTCTGGGAGGAGATAACCAATACATATATATATAAAAGATGGATTCAAGCTATGAAAATATTGTTGGAGGAAAATGTGCATCAATAAAATTTAGATTCATTTCTGTTCCTTTTTGTCTGCTAGAAAAACATAAGCTATCAACATACCTCATATTGGTTGCTATATGGGAACTGTTAGATCAAGGCCTGAACCAGTGATTGAACACCTGGTAAAGGGGCACAGCCAGTCCTGTGAGCACAGGTGGAAGCAATTCACCTGTGGGACTGGAAGGGGTGGAACCAGGTTCCACCTCTGCCTAACGTCATTTAGGGGCTGGCAGCTGCAAGGGAAGCACCTCAACTTGGAGACTGTTTCTTCTGGAACTGAACAAGCCCTGATCATCAGAATGGGTGAGTGATTCTTCCTTTATTACCAGATTGTGACTTCTGCCTTTCTTGGGTGATCTGAAACTGGTTTAAAGGTGCTTTACCTGCTATTGTCTATTCTTACAGTTGCTAATATAGAACGTTGCAGAAAACATTGTGCTGTAGCTTGTATATTCTTGTATATTAGAGAATATAACATTAAAATAGATGTAGATCAGTTATTTCCTGGTACATAGCCTGCTGACTTCTGATAGTTCTGCTTCAGGCATTACCTGAGCTAGCAGCAGCGGCAGCAACCTAATGCCCGCTGTGTCTGTCCTCCATTTAATTCTGTAAACTTTTTTTTTTCCTAATCTGTTTATCATTTTGACCTTCTAATCATTAAATACCTTTAGAAAATTTAAAGGTGAAATATTATTCTCATTTCCTCTTCTATTATTAATTTTAATGTTAGTATTGCATTGTTTTCAATCCCTAGGATTTCTCTGCCTTGTTTGATTCCTCACTTGTTTTGTTTCCTGAAGGGCAAATATATATAAATGCAGTGTTCTCTTTCAGCTTTGAAGAAATTGCCTTTGGGTCAGTGACTAGATCCCCTTTCTACCGTCTTGTCCTTTGCACGCTATGCCAGACATATTTCCTCTTGTCTGCTTTCTGTACCTCATTTTTTACAGTTGTTTTTCAGTGCTGTCACTGTTTCCCACTCATTGCTTTGGTCTTTCCATTTTTCTTTTTCATCCTGTTCATTTTGACAACTTTCCTCTTGTCCTGCTGTAATTCCACAGTTAGTTAGTTCACTTCATGTTTGATAAAGGGGAATCAAGCCTGCTAAATCTTATTTGCCAATACATTGGCTTTAATTTGTTATGGAAGCAGTGACTGCTGCATTTTTTTTTCAGAACCTTCCTCTTTAATCCACCTCCTTGGCAATACTTTCAGCCCTACGTGTTAAGGCTGGCATTTGCACAAATGCCTCTTGAATGAGGTGGAAGCTTCTCACCCAGCTGAGTGATGAAGCCCTGGATAACTAATCTGCTGAATTCTCAGCTGTGTGCAAACCTGAAAAACTGGGGTTTTAGAAGTAGTCTTTCCCACCACTAGGCAGTGCAGATTGACTTGAGATTTATTCAAATTCTAGCTCTCAGGTTTTATCTGTGATAAAACTGCACGCATGTGCGCACGCACACACACAAAAATACAAAAAACAAATGAGATCTAGCCGAAGGAGACTGGAGAGCAGGGAGTGAGCACCTTACAAAAAGGACTTCTTGTCCTACATTCTCTTGAAAATTCAGTCCATTTAAACAGGATCATTCTGGATCTGCAGGCTGCGATGGGAAATCAGTGCCAGTGGCTATCCACCAGAAGCAAAAGCAGAACTAAAGCTTCTGATGGTTTGCACATATTTCTTGATGTAACTTAAAGCACATTCAGTGATCGCTGGAATATTTTATTTTTCTTAAGAGATAGAAAGCATTATAAGATGGAGCTCAAGCTCCCACTGTGGAAAAGAACAGCTTTGATTTACTGGTAATGAGAGTAGAATGAATGAAGCTCATTCCACCTAATGGTGTGAAATTCGGTCATTTGATGTGACACTAATGCATTTTCTAGAGAATATAAGAAAAAATCTAGTTGGGAGGAACTATGAAGATCAGAGTGGTCAATACAAGATTCTTGGAACAAAGGAACTTGCCTTGTGTTTGAAAAGTGCTTCGGCACATGATACCTAAAGAACCTCAAAGTTTGATCCTTGGCTTGAAACAAAACCTTTAATTAATTATAATGTGGTGGTGATAGAGAGCTTAGAAGATTGAAGAGAGTTGAAAAATTTTTATTGGGATCACTGGACATTTTACTGTTGCTCTTATTTTTAACAGAGTGAATATTTTTACTTAATAGAGCGAAGATTTTTGGATTCTCAAATTTTTGTTCTTATTTTCTTTTGGAAATAGTCTTGTGAGTAGAAGGTTGTTTAAAATGCTCTTCTCAAAGCAGTGAGTTCTTTTCTATAGAGACTTATCTTCCCCTTTCTGCCATCACCAAACAGTCTTGATCAATTCAAGAGTCACTTTAGTACCAAAATACATTACTAATGTAGGGAGAGACTTTTAGGTAGGCCTCCATCTGTTTTTACTAGCGCTCTTTGGTTAGGAAGACACGCTACAGATCCTCAGTTGTGTTTTCAGTGCTGGAGGATGAAGGTCGCTCATAGGTGCTCACCTGCAACAGGTGACCAACAGCTTCCTTCAAATGCATACCTTCAGGACCAAACAAATCACAGAATAGGAAGGAATGGGAAAATCCTTCTCTTTTATGAACGTTTCTGTGTTTCTCAAGTCTGATATGCTCTGCTTCTAAATGCTGTAGTTCTTTAAAACAAGACTTACATGATTGCACCACTGAATCATTTATGTGAGTGCAGAAAAATGACTTTTACTCACAGAGAAGCTATAAGTCATTAGGGTAAATGGGACTGGTCACCACTGGAACCCAACAAATCAGTCTGAAGGAAAAAGTGTTCAATTGGATTATATCCACATTACTTTTTTTGTGTGTGTTCTAATATTCGGTCATGACTAAATAATTTCTGAATGGGTATTTCTACCTTTTGGGCAAATAAATATCCATTCGTCAACCTGCCAGGCTTAGTTTTGAAATTGCATAGTATTGTTGCTTTGCCTGGGAGGATGAGCAGCAGAAAATATTAAGTTCTCTTTAATTATGTGCATACATACATATTGCACATTTCACTCCAAACCCAAGCATGTATCAGCCATCAGAGAAGGCAGGAATATCAGTTTACCACAGACAGCGCTGAGGCAGAAGTGCCTTTTAATTTCAGTGAGTCGCTTGCTTTTGACTTTAAAGAACCTGCGGTGGCCCTGCATTTCTTTGACCTCAGTGTTGTTGTTGTTGCTTGTTTTTTGTTTTTTTTTAATGTGGCCGCATTTCCTCATTACAGATGTGCTCTCAATTATTTTTGCTGTTTAATGCAGTGAGATTTCTGGGGCTGTAACTTGTGTGCTGCAATTGCCTGTCACCAGAAAGATAAAGAAACCTGAAAGAGTTGGCAGGGTTTCTTTTGATCAAGTACTGCACATTCAGCTAATAAAACAATTATTCTGTGTTTATAAAATAATCCCCCAAATCCCACATATAAAGTACTGTTAAGTAGAAAGATCCTGGCTATCTGATTGCTCATGTGCTTCCATACTAGCAAGCTAATTCTCCAAGGATATGTTAACCATCCCTGGAGGTTTTCAAGTAAAGGGTAGACTTTGCACTGAGTGACATGGTTTAGTGGTCATGGTGGAGGTGGGCTGATTGTTGGACTAGATGACTTTAGTGGTCTTTTCCAACCTTAATGATTCTATAATTTTAAGGACATGTGGAGGGAAGGGTGTTTTGGGGTGTGGTGCTAAGGAAACCCATGCTTATGAGGAAATATGCTGGGAGCAGCTAGATTTGGGTAGTTTGTCTCTTGGCTGCCAGTGGTACCAAAAGGGAGTAGAAGCCCTGTGTAGCTGGTTTAATTTTTTTACAGAAACCCGTATTGCTTTCTATAAGCAAAGGAATAAAATTGAAAGTTTCTTTAAGAAGAACTGAAAAGTGAATGAGGGGTAGTATCTCAGTTTTGAGAGGTCTGTGTGTGTCAGGGACATCAGGTGCCTGAGGAGAAGATGTGTATGCTTGCAGGAGGTTTTGCTCTTTTGGTGGCTGGACCTTTAGCTCATAGGCTTGCTTCAGCTGTGAAAAATCTCTTTTGAGTTAACTCAGAATGAGGTGAAATGCTAGCTTTGACATAAAAATGCTTTAAGGATTAAATCGGATCTGTTTTGCTCAAGATTAAATATTTGTCTTAGTCTTAATTTGTTGAGAATATTGCCCTCAGCTGTTTTTTCCCATGCTGAGAGTGCTACTTGCAATGTATGAATGCATAAACGGGAAGAACGCAGATGAAGTTCAACGACTTCGAACGCAGTTTTTCAGGCAGAGTTAAGTGTAGACTAGGAACATAAAGGATCTTTTGAATATTCTGTGAGGTTTCCAAAGACCACAAGTAGAAGATGTGCAAAATGAACATCCTAAGGCAAAGTAACCTCAACCACACTGAGTCTCATAGCTCTTATGACTCACGTTATGGCTCATGCTTCACAGCTAAAGTCTTGGCCAGCATCATTGGGGTTGAAATTATTCCAAAAGACTTAGGTATGTAAGGTAGAAAATGAATTGTGGCCGAGGTGTGTGCAGCACTTGCATTCTTTCTATGTTGTAAAAACTATGGTTTTAAAGACAGCATAACCTCAAATCACAACAAAGACATTTTATTGTTGTACATCTGTGAACGGAGTGCTTAATGTTTGACAAGTTTATTAAAGAAAACTGAACGCAGCACATTATCCATCTGCTATGATTACTGTATAGGTAGGCAGTTGGGACTTTGAATGTGAAAATCTCTGGGCTTCTGTGCAACCCATTGCTGCAGCCTCCAAAAACTTCCTCAGTAATATATCTGCACGGTGAGGATTCTACTGTACTTCAAGGTGTTGGCTCTTCCCTCCTTCCTAATTAAATGAAACCAATTGACATCTCGGCCTGACCCTGTTTGATAAAGTCTCTTGTGTCTGTCAAATCTGCTGTGTGCTTTGGAATATCAATTATCACGAACTGTAGCTGGTGAGCTCATTTATGCAGGAAAACTGGTAGCTAGCTTTCAGGATTAGGAATAGATTTGGGCTGATGACAATCTTGGCTGCTGGTTCAGCCAAGTCTTTTTCTGTTGATGGTCTTTGGGATTTAACTCCTTTAATTTCTGGAAGTATTAAATTTCAGATTAAAAATTAGTTATCTTAGCCTGCAGTGTCATTCGCAAAGAATGTGGAAAAGAGCTGAATTCTGTCACTTGCACTGACCTTCTTCCTGCTTTATTCTCCCATGCCTAATGCTTTCTCTTGATTCTCTGTCTTTAGAATTTTATCATAGAGCACAACTGAATTGCTTTATTTTTACCCTTTTTCTATACACACTTGTTGAAATACCAGAGCTACCGTTGCACAGCTTCTTTGAAATTGTCTTACTCCCATTGCATCCAACTAGTGTTAGGCAATATCAAAGACTCGCGTCAAAACATCCAAAGTTCTCAGGTTTTAGGTAGATAAAACAGAAGTAAGAGGTAAAATCTGCAAGAAGATTAATGAGATTACTTATTTAGTAGTCCAGAACGCAAAGACAATTCCTCAGACTATCATCCATCATTTCTATAGCCTCAGGCGATGAGGATGCTTCAAGCTTGCTTCTAATTTTACTGAGTGTATTCAGTTTCCTGTGTAGCTTAAGATCATTACTTGTTTCATTAATTCATTGTGACTGGAAAGTAAAAGTCATAAAAAATTCAAACTCTGTTTTCAGCTGCGGGGCTGCATCTCATGGCAGTTGAGCTGTCACTCAAATAATTTTGCTGGGCTTTTCTAATCTTGTTCACATGCAACTGTGAAGAAAGAAGTCCGTATTTTCTCCTAATTTTTTTCTGCAACTTTTCATTATTTTCAAGTGCTGTTACATTTTCATTTTTTCTGATGACTTGTTGACATACATTTATTACTTCTCTTTCCTGTATTTAAATTCTGTAATAGATTAAAGTGTTGAGAGTGAAATTAACTTACAGTATCCCCATGCTCAAGTCCTGTAGAAGTCTTACCTTCATATTTCTCTTGGTTACACAACAGTAAATTAGATAGCTGTTCTTTGTTGCAAACATATTGCAGGACGTATCCCAAGAGTAGTCACCTCGGTGTTGAGAACCAAGTGGAGAATAGCGTGTGATTTGGACTTAGATTTTCACTTCAAATTTAAGCTGCACCTCTTTATAACTTTATAATCAAACAGTGAAGCACTTAGTCTGTCTTATTTTTATTACATAAAACGAGTTCTGCATATAGACGTGGTCAGGGCTTAATGACTTTCTCCCTCACAGTTGTTACAGTTCTAGGCTTTTATTAAAATACTTCATCAAACTTGCGAGACCTTTCATAAAGAAAAAGCTTAATTGTTTGGAGATCCTTAATGAATTCTTTCTGAAAATGTGGAAGGTTCATGATGCAGCTCCAGGCTGGAGTAGGTGCAAAGAAGGGCAACAAGGCTTGTGAAGGGCTTTGAGAATATGCCCTATGAGGAGCAACTGAAGGAACTGGGGCTGTGTAGTCTGGGGAAGAGGAGGCTGAGGGGAGACTTTATTGCTCTCTTCAGATACCTGAAAGGTGATCGCAGAGAGAGCAGGATTGGTCTCTTCTCATTGGTGACGGGACGAGGGGGAACATCCTCAAGTTGTGCCAGGGGAGGTTTAGGTTGCATATCAGGAAACACTTCTTTACTGAAAGGGTGGGGTTGAGCACTGGAATAGGCGCCCCAGGGAAGGTGGTTGAATCGCCACCACTGGATGTGTTTAAAATCTGTTTGGATGTGGTGCTCAGGGGCATCATTTAATGGAGTGTTGTTAGAGTTAGGGTAGTATGGTTAGGTTGTGGTTGGACATGATGATCCATAAGATCTTTTCTAACCTGAGCAATTCTATGATTCTATGTAAAACACAAACAGAATATGTATGAGATGATTTACTGTGATTTACTCAAATGGGAAAAACAATGTATCCTTATAAGCAAACTAACATAAAGTATCTCCAGATTATGCAAGTCAGGTTTGAACTAAAAATTGTGTTGCAGTGGAGTCATTTTAGGAAATGTGAAGAAATGAAACTTAAGCCTCATCTGCTGAGCTGCCTAAATATTTACTAATTGTGCTTCAAGGTTTTTTTTTTTTTTTCCCTTAGAAATTATTACGGAGTGTTTTGCAATGCCATCTCCCAAGTGTCTTAAAAGTAAGAGTAGAATCTCTTCCTCTCTTTGATGAATTACAGAAATGGGCCTATTTATTCTGTGGAATTCTAATAGAAATTAGGGCCTATTTCTGTAAAATGTAGATGAAAATAGGGACCTGATGAAAATAAGTTGGTGACCATATTAAAGAGGAAATAGCTGGCTTGGAAAATCTTCCTTTCTCTATTCACCCAAATGTTTCAGCTCCTGATTCTAACATGGTCACATATAATGTATTTCTCTTTGCGTAATTTTTAAGAAGTCTATCTAATGCTCTTGGTGTCTTTTAATAGTAGTAATAATGCAATGATTTCCTAGTGGAGTATTTTCCTGCAGATCTGCCTTCCTACTCCTTCATGATAAGGAATGAAACTTTAGCAAATGTTATTGGCTCCATTGAGAGGACTTAGACTAAATGTAAAATTTGTATGAACCTCATATTTGAAAAGTTGTCTGGAATATTTGTGAAATAGTTTTTTGTCATATATAAAATGATTTGGTGACACAGGATGCACTGAAACTAGCTAGCTTCAGGAAATACCCACTTCTAATTGGTGTGTTCACAAATAATTTGCATCTCTTGTACTATGAAAACCCCCATGCTGTGGTGTATTTGTTTATGCATGCTTATATAGGTAAAAGAATATGAAAGGCTGTTGCAGTTAGGTTTTTCATTTCACTGCCTGGTGGTACAATCTTTGGAGGTGATAAGACTCAGTTTAATTCTGTATTTCAGTAACTTGCTTTGTTCATTGGGTCATATCTCCTTTCAGCCAAGTCTCTAAAACTGATTTTTTTTATTTTACAGACAGGGAAGCTGAGGTGCTGTGAGGGCTGGTGTGAGGTCACGGAGTGGGTGGGTGCAGGGTTGGCACGTGCCACTCTCTTGATAGTCATTACTCTCTTCCACCAATTAGATGTACACTCTTGTAACAATTCACCGTGCTGATGGAAAAGAAGCCTTTACTAATGGAGTAGCATGATATCGCCAAAAGCTAATGCCTTCACTGAGGGAGGATGCATTCATAACTGAACTAGTGGAGACACTGCATAGGTGGCTTGCTATTAATACTCTTAGGTACGATTTAACTTCTCCTTGAGCAATGACAAATTTTTCAGTGTTTTAATAGCTCTGTATAATATAATCAGTTTTAGACATAACCTTTATTTGTCCAGAATTATTTACATTCTCATACATGTATGTGCCTTGGGCCTGTTTCTCCTGTCAGATACACTTTTACTGAAGATAGTGGAATTAATTCCAAACTGGAGTGGTATGAAAGGAGATATAGGACTTCTATCTCTATTTTTCTTAAAGCAAACCACATTAATGCCTCTATAACCCACGTCAGTACATGAATTGAAACAGTGAAGGAGAGACCAGATGACTGCTGGAAATAAGAAAGTTGTCTTTTATTATTTCACTTCTGTGGCTGATGAATTGTACATCATACTCTAAGAAAAATATCGTCTGGAAATCATTTTGAGTATTTTCTTTTATTAGCAAGGCACTGTAAAAGGGCAGAATCTTAACTCCTGATCAGACAGTGTGTTTCTGGCTGGAACACATTAGATAGCAAGGTTCAGATGATGCTGCAATAAATAAGCTTGCTACCTTGTGCAGAGTTGTAATGAGTTACTGAATTAATCGGACTTTTAGTATATTTACTCTGTATTTTTAGTACTTTACAGTAAGTTATTTCCCCTCAAATGTTCACCCTCTAGTTTGATTAAAGCATGCAGAAATTGTGTGAAGAATACTGGCATATTCTTCTACCAGCAGCAAAAAATAATATTGTTTTTCGCTTATGAGAGTATTACCCTTTTATGACATCTCTTAGAATCCCATTTTCACATTATGTGAATATCAGAGTCTTCATTCCTTTCCTGAACAGCAGTGGTAAGACGCAGTGGAATGGGGAAAGCCACAATCCATTTCCATGATATGGCTAAAATAATTGTTAATACCTACCATGGGTTTTGCCAATGTGCTATAGGTGAGAGAAGAAATAATATATTTGCAAAACAAACAAAATCCCCTTTTTAAATAATGTTTTTTGTAGAGGTTGAGGTGTTATCAATCAGAACAAAACTGGACTTAAAAAAGAATTCATCTTCAGAATTTTGCATGCTGTCTGCAATCTCTAGCAAAAACCACCTCATGTTTTTCAGCACCTTCCATATATATGTGCATATTCTGAGGCTAAACATGTGTGACCGAGGTTATTAAAAGCCTACATTCACATGAATGTGAGAATAAAATCTGACGTCTGATGTGACACATTCTTCACATTGCTCTAGGTATTCCTTTCCTGTTCTGAAGTTCTTTTCAGTATCATCTGTCCTATCTGTTATTGGTTATACTTCCATCAATTGTTGCAGTAATCAAGGCCTCTCTGACTTAATTTTTGTGGAAATAGTTTAAACTAGTTGTCTGTGAACATCTCTTGCACTTCTGTTCAGATCAAATCTCCAGATAAAAATCCATGTAGGGGACATAGTAAAGTTAGTTTCCTATGTTGTATTTACCAGCTATGTGAGAAAGATAAGAAAAAGCTTTCAAATCTGCTGTGCTGACAGTTGCTTGCAGCGGAGGTCAGAGCCTCCCAGTGATCTGCCAGTCTCCAATAGCTGTTCAAAGTGCTGCAAAGAATGCCAGCTGAGTGTTCATTTAACAGTAAATGCTAGTCTTATTCTTGCTCCGCTGAACTCAGTAAAAAAACACGTTCTTTAATGGAATATGGACAGGCTATGACCTCAATATCCAAATCAAAATTGATCTTTCAGAGCTTTTTTTGCAGTCTGTTGCGTTAGATCATATCTATATATAACCTTTAATAAATTCACTGTCCTAGAGTATAATCCAGCTTTGACTGAAGAGCTGAATAAGAACAGGAACTTGGTTTGCTTTAAGGTTCTGGTGGTTTGACATACTTCTCATGTGTGCGTGCTTCCACAGCACATTTCTGTAGTAAGAAAATCCAAGTGCTTTACTCCTTTCATGTATTTGCCCCTCTGGTCGGCATTATTTCATGCAGTAAGGCATAGTGTGACACATCTCAGCACAGCGTAGCGGCATAAAGCAATCACATCCTGCGTTTCAGGCCAAGAAGTCCTGTGGGTATTTATAGCAGATGTTAACCCCTACCTGCTGGCCTCTTCACCTGAGAGCTGCATGAAATCTGATTTGCTCTCTGGAGCTCTTGAAGCATATACTGAGGGAGCTGGCGCTCTAGACAAAGGGCTAGGACAAAAGGAGTGATGCTCAGAGTCCACATCTTCACTGCGGATGTCCTTGTCTTGTATTTCCTAACTGCATTCAGATGCAGAAAGGCAGAAAAAGATATCAGACATCTGGGTGAGGACAATGCAACGGATTAGCTATCGGAAGTCTTTTGGGCTATCTTTAATACTTTTGACGCAGCTTTGGTTGTTTGGCCTTTAAATCTTAATTGTGGTGAGGTGCTAAGTCTAGATAAGTCCAGGTGATAGGTCGTAGTTTTAAAAAAATCTGCTTTGTCATCACCTGTATTTGTATTTGGACCAGTCTGGTCCAAAATGCAGCAGTATTTCACTCTACTCTAATGATAAATGCTGACTTTATCCAGCCGTATAATTATAAATTATCCTCTAGGTTTAACAGAAGAGGAAAAGCTAGAGACCTTTAGTTTAAACTTCAAATGTATATAATGGACTGCCTCTGTTTCTGTGTGATTTGTCTGTGCGCAAATAATTTCATTCAGTGCCTCTTTCATTGCATTTAGTAACTTATGACTGATAACTGTTATGTATATTAAATGGCATTTCTTGCTATCATTACATAAATTGCCTTAACACTTCTCTATGTTACCACTCCTTTTTGACTGCTTTCTTATTAAGCACTGCTGAGAGCAATCCCTAAAGGAGCAACTGTTCTATGTGCCCTGGCAGTGGCTGGACCCTCATGTTGGCAAACTGACATAATTCTTCTTAAACTGTACCAGCTGAATATCTGTCTTGTCATTTTTAGTGCAGTAAGATCACTTCAGAGCACTATTCTCATATGAGTATGCGTCTTGTACTGTTAAAGAGGGATTGGAACTGGATAATATTCTGAGATTCCTTCCAACCAAAGCCATTCTATAATTCCATGAAAAAAACTCAAATCACAGTTAGGTTCAGTAATTACCTGTGATGTTTGATTAAATTAGATTATGTACATTCAGAAGACATAAGGCTCATTTCTATTAAAAAAAAAATGAATATTTCTGCAGTATGGACTTGAATCCTGCACTGTAAAGTGAAAAGTATTTTGGGAGAAATTACACGGAAATACAGTCAGTTTTATGAGTGTTCCCTTTGAACATTCATACATCTCACTGTTCATATGTTTTGTTCTGTTCTTCTTATACTGACTGGGCTTTTTTGTTGTCTTTAAAATATAAGCCAGAATTCAAAAAACTTAGTGGAAAAAAAGCCAAAACAAAGCCACTGAGAGACTTCAGCTTTCTGTAGAAACAAATGCTTTCTCTGTATGAACTGCTGACATCCTGAAACTTGTTTTCTTTGAAAGGAAATGAAAAGTTTCTATATATGAAAAAGACATTAAGAAATCCATACGTGGCAAAGTCAGAACCAAATTTCAATGGCAGTAAATTTCTTATTTAAGATTAACGTAGAGCCATAAAATGGCTTAGGGTGGAAGGGACCTTAAAGATAATACAGTTCCAACCCCCTTGCTCTGGGCTGATTGCCCCACGCTGGAACAGGCTGCCCAGGGCCCCATCCAACCTGGTTCTGAATGCCTCCAGGGATGGAGCATCCACAGCTCCTACGGGCAGTCTGTGCCAGTGCCTCTCCACCCTGCCCTCGTCTACCTTGAATTAGCATTTTGAAATTGCTTTTATGTTGACTCTTTTTTTTTTTTTTATAAGTATCGCTTACAGTTTGTAGACTTTGTTTTGTGCAGAAGACGTTCATACAAATCATTTCAAAATGGTTTGCTGGAGACTAAAAATCAACAGGTTGCAACAATAAGTTCAATTTCAATATAGGACCAAGTGTCTGAATGTGTATTCTTTTAGGCATAAAAATAGACATGTGCAGGTCTCCCAGCTGAGGAGGACATACACTTTTGGATGCCAGAAATCTGTATCCACAAGAGATCATCCACTTAACTGAAACTCACTTCTCTTTAGGTTAAATTCTAATGAATGAGGCTGGGATGCGTATAATTTGTCTTTCCCACACAAGCCAGAATGGTTCTAGGAAAAAGAATCATTGAAATAGATTATTATAGTAAGTTAATGTCTTAATGTACGAATAATTGTTTTGTGAAGGGAAACATATAAAATGTAATTCTCTGATAACTTATTCTTGTGGGAAGGAGTCTAATGAAACCAGGCTATCACACTGATGCACCATATCTTTACAGTAATATCTGGGGCTGGGGGGGTAGGATGTTACTTTTTTTTTTTTTTAATCTAACACAAACACTTTGTGCTTAATTCCAGTGAAAGTTGACAAGAATTATCTTCTGCAGCAAAAGTACAGGAGTTCCCATAGATCATCAGTTCGATTTCACAACAGCATCCTCGTTCTATGCTTTTCTTTTGGTCAATTTAAGCCCTTAAGAATTAAAAGATTTGTGATTAATTTTGTAACTGAAGGGAATCCAGGCAACAAATTTCCATTTAATATTGGATATAATTGCAAGTAGATAAGTAATAATTATTTTCAGGATTTCCTGACCCATTTAATCAAGCCCTTACCATTAGGGAGAAGGTGTCATTTTTGAATTGCACACTTCTCTTTATCTTTTATTCTTTAACAGGTGATTAACGTTAAATATGTGGCTTATCCCTCCTTAGAAAAGAGCAATATGGATTCTATTCACAGGATAATTCAATTTCCATCAGTATTTTAACTTGAAAAGATGCAGAATTTTTCTTGAGGAATAGAAAGACATGGCTTAAGCGAAAGGAAGTCTTGCTATTGATGAATGAGGAAATACCATGCATTTCACTTTAGCAGAATTAGCTGTAGTCTCATAATGAATATGGTTCACAATTTAAATTCATGCTTCTATTTGTAAGAAACTGCCATAATTAATGTATTACAACTAGATGTTTAAAACATTGGGTTCTTTGTGGATGAATGGGGAAACGCTTCAGCTCATATATCTTAAAGATGTAAGAGGGAGTATCAGATTGTGGAGAAATAGTGTGTTAAACTCCACAGTTATTTGTTATAAAGAACTGCTAGCAGTTTAATTTCTTAAATGTCTTCCACTGAGATCTTAAACAGTAGTAGTAATAGAAGATAACTTTTACGTGGAAAGATGTAAATACCTACGCAGGATATGATAAACATTGGTGAGCACAACATGGGCAGGACAGTAGACAGCATTATTCATTTACTTTGCTGATGGAGCCCTATTGGGCACATGTGTCTGTCATACCAGATTTTAGTGCAGCCTAATAATTTTTTACATCTGGAAGCATCTGAAGAGCAGTTCCCTTATGTAGAGAAGGATGCCTGTGGTGTCATCAGAAATGGCAGATTAGGGGGAGCGATGCTGAAGGTTCCCTCTTTATTGTGCTTGTTCCTTAGAAAGTAAATTTTACTGGCAAAGTTCATATTAGAATGCTTCTGAAATCTTTTACTATATATACATATACATACATACATAATATAATATATATAATACATATACATATAATACATACATATATATATATACACACATATATATATTTTGTAGCACAAGAAAGAGTCTTTCTATCCTGGTAGACTTACTCCAGAAAGAATATCCCCTGCTGATCAAATCTCCTTAAGTTTAAACAAGCCAGGTTAGAATATTTTTTTTCTGCTCTATGAGAGTGCTGCCTAATCTGAAACGGGTAAATTTCAAACAACAGTAAGCAGAACTGGTGTCATGCCATCACAGTCCTGGCGCTGCAAAATTTTGAAAGAAATAAAACTGTGGGGAGATCTCAATTTGAAAAGTTATATAATCTTGGAAGAAGGAAGAAAGCCTCTTGTTCTATTAAAAAAAAAAACCAAAAAACCAAAACTATTAAAAATGTCTGGTGTTTTGTTCCAGAAAATATAACTCTTTCTGCAGAAATGAGGAAAGGGAACCAATTTTTACTCTTGTACTCCAAAGATTCTGTGCTTGTAGATTAAAATGTGATTGATTTCTTAATATTTCATTTGCCAGAATGGTTGACGGACGTGGCCAGATTCACATCATGTCTCCTTGAGTGCTTTATTCTATGAGCACTTATCAGCAGTTGCTGTCTGTAAAGGGTATTTGGTGTGTCTGTTAGTGCTCTGACAGGTAATAAGTTCTCGGCTGGTTCAGGAACTAGAAGTATTTGTTCATGTTTGAAGATTAATAATAGCTTTAATTTTGTCATTTAAAGGAAAAAGGCTCAGCTTGTTCCAGACTCCAAACATAATTCTCTCTTTGGTGTTCTATAGTTCTAAACTTCTATGTTAAAGTCTAAAGAATATTTAGACTAGAGACTCCTGATCTTGGAAACTTGCAGCTATTGCTGAAAATGTTAATAACTGAATCAGTTGAACTTAAATTCATCAGCTGATAGTGATGCAGGTGGTGGTTGCACGTGTTCCTGCTGTGCAGTGTTTAGAGCCAGCCTGTCTGCATGCCTCTGACCCGAGCCGTGGACATGCTGGTATGGCCAGCTTTGACTACAACATGGCATACCTGTGACACTGATGGCCTTAAGTTGCACCAGGGAAAGATCAGATTGGATTTTAGGAAGCATTTCTTCTCAGAAAAAGTGTTGAGGCATTGGTGCGGGCTGCCAAAGGAGGTGGTGGAGTCACCATCCCTGGAGGATGGTTCCGCTGAGGAACTGTGGAGATGTGGCACTGAGGGACATGGTCAGTGACTGTAGTGGGGATGGCTTGGGGTTGGAATTGGTGATCTTAGTGGTCTTTTCCAGCCTTAATGATGCTATGATTCTACTGGTCATGAGTATGTTCTCTTCCTTCATGTAATTTCTGAGTTAGTGTACATGCATGTGCTTGCTTCCCCAGTAAAACAGAGCTACAGGAATGCGGATATTTTTATAATCCAGTATCATTTTTTAAAGAAGAGTATCAACTCAAGAACGTTAATATTAAGGGCTATTTGTAAAATTAGGTACTGCCTTGAGCAAGAGGAGTTTACTACTTCTCCAGGTATGAGGAAAAGTTTATTAGTTTTTAGCCTATTAGAAGCAGATATATAGAGGTTTAGATCTACCTCCTCTCTATAGTTGTTTGTACCAAGCCAATTGTTTGTCTGCACATTTTCTTACAGATTACACTGAAACCTCGAGAAACAGACTGAATTTGGGGGGCATGGAGAGGAGCTTCAACATTAATAAAGCCAAATAGGAATGGTGATACCAAGGTTAATTGATCACTTTTTGTGAAAGTGATCACCGTTAGGGTCGTGGCTTAGGAGCCCATTTTAAATTACTAGTGTTAAGAATGGTCAGACGTGGGATATTTGAGTCTCATTCTGGTCTTTTTACTGAATTATGCATCTGTTTTGTGCTGTTTTTCATATTTCAGTTTAGCCAACAATGAACATAATAAAATTCTTTTAACAGAAGTCTGCAGATACAATAAAC
Organism: Phasianus colchicus; assembly: GCF_987193195.1. NCBI lineage: Eukaryota > Metazoa > Chordata > Aves > Galliformes > Phasianidae > Phasianus > Phasianus colchicus. The sequence goes on along the minus strand of NC_143445.1, from coordinate 23,250,996 downwards.
GTGAAAGAAGTTGTGCCCAATACAAGGTAAATTAATTGGCAGGCCTATTGCTCCCTAGGACCAGACCTTTTAATATTTAGTGTCCATCTCCAACGTACAGCTCATGAACAGCTCCATACACTTCCAGGAGTGTAAACTGTGAGCAGTTTACCTTGAGCTATTTCTGACTAGAGGAGATGGAGCAGCTTTGGAAATGTGATGAAAGCTTTTGACTATTTGCAGACCACAATCAAATGGAGGATCATGAGCTTAATGAAGTGCTTGATTTGAATGTAAAGTAGGTAGATTCTTTCCTACCAGCCACCTAATCCTCTTCAAAAACGTTTCAGTTAATTTCTGCTGTCATCTGCTTGCTTCCCCACTCTTCTGTATAAGATGGCTCAACAGATGCACATCCTTTCTAAACATTCATCTCCTGATTCCTGCCCTTTTATGTCCTGTTCTGGTTTTTTATTTCTTCTCTGCTCTCTTTTCATCTCTTTGTGCTGTCTTAGTCTTCAAAACTGCTGTCATGTCTCTCTTCTTTATCAACTACTGCTCCCATCTTCTGTCAGAATTTTTGAACAACACTAGTGGAAATGGCTTAACTCACCTCTGTTAACTGAATTGGCTTTAAAGTTGTGTTTACTCCACATTTATTGGCAGGAGTAGATTATTAAACGCAACTAGATAAAATTGCAATTCAGGATGCCTTTTAATAAGAAACCTGAAATTCTTCTGACTAGGTCTAATAGTATACTTATTAAATTACATAATTCATCCTTAATTTCATCCCGCAAATCAATTTTTCCTATGGCTGCCACTCATTTCATTGTTGTTTGTTCATTTACCTTGGGTTCCTTGTATCAGGAATCTACTGTTGCAAAAAAAAAAAAAAAAAAAAAAAAAAAAAAAAAAAAACAAACAAAAACCCTGTTCCCAGTGTTTTAACATTGGCTGTTGCCTTGGTAATCCCACTGCATGGGTACTTCATGATTATGTGTTTGGGACTTGCCTTGTTCATACTGCGTTGCCTCTGCTATGTTTGATGGCAACTAGGGAATTTTCTTTTGTTCTGTGCTTTGCCATTTACTTCAGAAGAGTTTTTGAGGTCAGTGATAGCTATGAAAATAACAAAGTTCTGCGTCAGGATCTTCCTACTTTTCAGTCCATTTTTTTCCCAAACTAAATGACAGAGAAAGAGAAAGCCCTACTTCATTTTGCAGTGTAAATTTAAAGTTCAAAATTAAACGTAAGAGAATGGGCTTGTGCTAGCAATTCTGAACTAATAGGAGAGGTGTTCTTAAAGGACTATGTGTGCTGTAGATGTTGAAAAGCAGGCAAAATGGTCTTTCACCCTGAAATGTCTTTCATCACCCTCAATATTCTTAGGGAACATCAGCATGGAGCTCTCAGGTTATGCCTTCTTATTTATGTATTTAGTCATCTTTCAACTTCATATTAGCATTCTGCAAATGTGTGGATAAATGGAAAACAATCACTTGACCTAACGCCTATGCCTGTAGCCTCATTTCTACACAGAGTATCAGATCTTGGCTAAGGTGGAGGTCCAGTCTGCTGTTTCAGGGTGGTTTTGTATTCTGCATTTCACCATCCTTTCCTTGACAAGGAAACAACCTAGTGGGCATTAAATAATCATTCCATCTCTAGTAGCATGAAAAATAGAGGATCCTGAGAGAAGCCTGCTTTGAAACTTCCATTTTCTTATCTTTCTGTCAGATTTTTTGAAAGTTGATCCATTCTTCCTTGCATGACTCTAGGGAAACAATGTATGGGTGATTGGTAGTATAGAGAGTCAATCTTCGGTGTTTAATAGTTGTGTCACATTCTGCATGACAACCTTGATGCTTTCTGGAATTAAAATTACCATCAGCAGACTTTCAAAGCAATTGGGTTCTCCAATGAGCTTATGTCCTGAATGAATTATACTAACTACGTGAGTTCAGTATAAGCCAAAGTAATCATTGAACTTAACCTGTAGGAGGAAAAGGAAGGATATGAGTAAGGCTCTTAATTTGTATAGTAGTACAAATGATAGAAGAAGCCTAATGTAAATCGTAACAAAATGAGTTGTGACTTCAGGAATTCACTAAAAGCTGTGGCTCTATCCCAGAGATTTCACTTTTCCCATCTCTTCATATCTTTACTTTAAGCCATCTTTAATCTTTTAGTATTAGTGATGGAAGACTAAATTGTTCTATTCCATGGTTTCAGAATGGAATGTACTTAATGATACCTTTTAATGTGATCTTTGGGAAGAAAAATTAATTTATGTACCTTTTCATGAAAAGGAACAAAAAAGACATCTCTAAGATTTTTGGTTTCTTTTTGGTAATACAGTCAATATTACATTAAATAAGTAGACTATTATGTTTTCAAGTTTTGATCAAATTAAATGGTAATGTGGATTGTTTTAGCTTACAGACTAAGTGTTGCATTTATTTATCTACTCAGCTTTTTGGATGTTTTGTCACGCAAGATTGAGTAAACATATTTTTTTTAATTTTTATATTTAAAATATGCTTTTACACATAACTATTTTTATGCAAAACTTTACAGCTATGTTTTTTTGCTTTATTTTTCTATTCTCAGTTTGAAAGAGAATCAGACATAATGCAGTTGTCACGTAGGTTGGGTTTATGTCGTGCCCACCAATATTTTGAATGTATAATAACAGAAGAAAACTACCCAGACAGCGGGATATATACTTTTGTTTCCTCTCTTGAAAAAGTATGTGTTTACACTTGTGCATTGTCATGACTCATTTCTAGAAAAATCTGGAAGAATAATCCATACATTAGCATTTGCTGTGAGGATGAAACAGTCCCTTTTTTCCCCTTTCTGCAAGCGAGAGATAGAAAGCAAAACAAAAAGCAGTCCTCAAAATGAAATATATGTTAAATTGAGTCATAACTATCAAACAGTTCTTTCCTCCTGATGTTTGAAATAATTGATTTTGATAAAATGAATGTTCACAGAGCTGTTGCTACTGAAAGTTCAGCTCAGTTACAACACTAAAGAAACGCACCAAGGCATGAAGTCAACTGGGTTTAATAGGTCACAGTTTTCATCTATTCCTCACTTTAGCATGAGCACAATATCAGAGAACTGGGCACTATCTCATTTGTTTGAGATTTGTTTTGGGAATCCTGAACAGATCCTTTTCTCCAAGGTCAGGGCTCTATGCTTTGGGGTGAGCTTAGAACAAAACCTGTTTCATGGAAATCTATGCCTCTTACAAATCTAATACCTGATTTTTACATGCTTTAATTCCTTTCTCAGAGCCAGATTTCATCTGTAATGATGTTTATCTCCTATTTAATTAGGAAATACATTGGGGGCAGGAAAAGTAGCCCTGTGTTAGTAATCTCTCCCAGAGGTTAACACTTGACTTCAGTGGCAAGACATATATACCCTCCAGAGATGTGGGCTGTTGGGGCTGGAGTTTTGGCACCTAACGGAATTATTTAAACTGAGCAGATCAAAGGGTAGAAACTGAGCAAAGAGATTCTGCTATTAAACAACTGATGGATTGCCTTATTCCCTACAAAAAGCGTGCCTTCAGTGAGCACCACAGGAAAGTCATTCTAGTACAGTGTGAAAATCCAACAGAATTACTGAATGAATGGCCCTTTTACAGTCGTGGGATCTAAAATAAAGCCTACAGCTGTGCAACCAGGAACTTCTCTGTATAGCAGCAAAAAACACAGGACAATTCAGGGCACTGTTCCATGCCAGGCTTAATCCAGTCTAACAGTGGACTGTCACCCATATATCTTGCCTCCAAATAAATTAGTTTCCCATCGGATTGGTGAGTCACATTCTATAGCCACGATGAATGATTAAATCTAATATGGGGAAAGGGTGAGGGACATGTCAATGGGGTTAAGAGGGGAAAGGAAACAGAATTAAACCATCACTTTTAACAGCTACATGCGGCTTGATGAAATTAAGCACAACATGAAACTGTGCCTTCAGAGAGCTTGGGTAAACTGGAGATAAATTAGAAAAAAATAATTGGAAGTTCCTTGCTGTGAGGAGTAAGTAGTACAGTGCACTTTTGAGGTATCTATGCAAAAGAGAGCAACGTTTGAGTGTGTTCTTGTGAAGAATCCTCTAAAAAATGAGAGCTTACCTGTATCAGACTTGGTTATTTCCAGTTGGATTTTTTGCAAATATCTGAACTGTTTGGGCAGTTTATTTTTCATTTCCTATCTGCTTAGGCTGACCTTAGTGTACATCTGCAACAGCTGCTTCTGAGTCTTCTCAGTTTGATTTTACAGTAAGTGAACATTAACCCATTCCAGTAGTAAACAAGCTGAAGCACCAGCTCAGGCAATCTTTTAATGTCCTGTCTGCAGTCCTTTCATTCATTCCTTTTCCCAACAATTCTTGCTATCCGAAAGACAATCGCTGTTCAGTTCGTGTGCCATCTTTTCCTCGTGGCACAGTGGGGTAGCAGAGTTCTTTATAATTCTGCTTTTTTCGTGCAGAGGGACAGTGCAATCCATTTGAGCCCTCCATCCATCTGGTGCAGCACACACAGTATTTGACATAGGGGCAGGTTTGTAAGTAGAGCGCTGAGAGCAATTAACATTTGAATTAAAGCTACCTGCGGATAACAACAGGTGATTACCCTATTTAACAGCTGTTAAGTGGTGTTATTTGCCAGCTATAGACCACAGACCGAGTGAATTGTGTGCATACAAATGGGAGTTAGTGTGCATACAAATGGACGACATTAATTAAATAATGTATTTTTCTAAATTGCACTAGTGATAGGTAGGTGTTGGGTCAAAACAGGTAACTGGTAGCAAAACGAACGTTTTACAGTGTAGGGCTCAACATCGTTAAGGTTAAAAAGCAATGCATGTTTTTGCAACCAGTGCTTTTTCTTTTCCAGAAATAAAATTAAAAAAGCAACAAAAAAGCTTGCTATTTACACTGATTGAGCCTTTGGCAAACAGAAAATAGTAAGGAACGCAAGCACATAAGATTCTATTATCCTGTTTTAGCTCTGTTTCCAACAAGGCTTAATCAACCTCGGTGCTCTGGAAAGCACAAGGCACTCCCATGCTGCGTGCCCGCTTGCTCCTCGCATATGTGGAAAAGCTCTCTGCGAACTTGCTCCCTTCTGCGCTGGGATGGATGAATGTGTTTTTGGAACATTTGCTTAGCAGATGGCTGAGCAACAACCTCTTAAATCCATGTGGGGTCTGTCCCATGGTTGCGCTTCTTGTATTGTTGCAGAACATCTGACTGAGGCTGCCCGTACCTTTTTCAGCAGACATTCTCTTTACTGAAAAGCTTTTCCTGCTATCCTCTTCTCCAAGGGCAAGGATTTTCAGTGCCTTTTTAAGACATCCCAAGGCATTTGAAGGGAATTTGTCCTCTGAGAAAGGCTAATCAGATTTCTGCCTTAAGTATTTGCTTGCACTCTTGAAACTAAATGATTTTATCGATGCTGATTTGTGTCATTGCTACTCCAAAGCTGTCTGAATCTTGTGTAAATGCAACTGTTACAAATTACAGGATGAATTTAAATTTTTCCCTATGGCATAATTATCTATTCAGTTAAAAGCTCCCATGATTTGCACGTGTGTGCATTCGCGTTGAGTTACTGTGAATAGAGATGTCCAATTCATATACATAGAGGCATAGGCACTCCATACTCACTTCCAGGATGCTGGAATGCGGCATCAGTTCTACTGCTAAGTATGTGTGGCTGTAGATTTTTTTACTAATGAGAGATGCCCGATTAAGTCATTTACTGGACTATGTATTTGAACTGAAATTAAATGCCTGTTAACCCTCTGACGTTGCCAACTGTGGGCTACGTGCAGCCAGGAAGTTGTTATGCTGACAATCTTATTTAACTGGAATTGATGTGGGCTGGAAATGAATCCATTTCTTTTGAGATGCTGCAAATGACTCCAGTTTTAGTTAAAGGGCTGTAGCCCTCAGTCGTGGTTACAGTGCATAATACCTGGGCTGGATCACAAATAAGCTGTCTGCTATTGAAGCAGTTAGCTGAATAAAAATCAGTGGTGGTTGGATCCATAAAACCTTCAAGTATGTCTTTTCTCCAGTGTTATCCAGGGATTGTTGTTCTTCTCTCCCATCCTGAGGCCAGAGACCAACTCAACTAACTTACAGGCAGTCTAACTTAATACACCAGCCTGTACATTGCTCATCTTTTCTTCACTCAAGCAGGAAATTATGTATTTTCTCTAGTTAGTTTCCAGCCACAAGTACCTTGAAAAGCCACTTCTTTCAAACAGAAATTTGCTGCCAGTGAGTATTTATTTAAGTATTTTTAAGTTGCCAGCCCTAAAGTAATGCCAAATTCTACAGTGGTATAGGCTGCTGTTCAGATTGTGCTGAGCTTTTGTCCTAGCCAAACTCAAATAGTTTTCCTTACTTTTAAACACAAGAGCTGTACTGTGTGCGCGTTATCCTTGCTGTTGGTGGGCAAGCATCTTAATTTGTCTCAAGATCAATATGAAAAGCAATGTGCATGCTTTCCCCTTTGCATCCATGGTGGGTGATCAGTATCTTGGATGAACAGATAAAAGATGAGCAGCAGTGTAAGGGGAAGAGCTGGGCACACAGGGGCTAGCTCTGTGAGGGAGACTCATCCCAAATCTGCAAGGGGAAAGCCCCAGGAAAGCATTGCTGAAGCAGCACTCTGCACAGAGCATATGGCACGTGGCCCCACATCATGCTGCAGGAAGGGGAGATCAGCTGAATTCTGCCCTCTTCATCCTCTTTATGTCTATTCAGTGGGATTATTTCATGCAACAGAAATCCAAATCTGCCTAAAGATGACCAACCAAAGTATAAATAGAGAGAGAGATCTAGATTTTTTTTTTTTTTAATTAAAGAAGAATAGTTTAAAGTGCAGAGAGGATAATGTAGAGATAACAGCATGTTCTTGACCACCAACAGGCTTTATTTAGGATATCTGTTGAATCACAATTCCTGAATTGAGAATCTGGTGTTCTTTATTCAGCAGGAAAAGGCATTTGTATCTAAGTTCTGAGACAAAGCAACTTTCAAATCCAACGTTATACAGAAAAGTTATTTTTTAAAAAGAAATTATTTTTTAATAAAGCTAATAATTTTTTTAAAAAAGAAATCTTTTTTAGAGTGTAGGATTGTAACAGTGACAAATAACTCTTGTGAAAATTGTAGCTTAAATAAACCACAAGTCCACATGACCTACAAACATACCAAATTAATTCATAGCATAGCTGTTACTTAATTATGACATTAAGCTGTACAGGAAATTATAGTATGTTGTAAATATTTTGATTTGCTCTCTGGTTTTGTGTTTTGCAGTGACATACCAATCTATCAGGACTAAAATATAGAAAATGCAAATGCACGTTAACTAACAGATTACTAATATATGAAAGAAATATGGAAATTGTGGTACTTTATTAGAGCAGCAAATCTTGTTTTTCATTTGTGTGGCCTGAAAATCTAATAAATAAAGCATGAAAGAAACTTCATTTAATTAAGCTACTGCATTGTAATGCTACCACTATTGATAGAATAGCTATTTAACAACATCGTAATGAATGTTCTGTTGTCACAGCTTGGGAAGGTGTAATGCAGCGGTTGAATGCCACGTTATTTCTTTGCTTTTCTCATTGTTACCTTTAAGCACTGTTTAATATCAGTCATGTTTGTGTTCAGTTATTTTCAATCTGTTGCAGAAAAAAACACTGCCATGTATTTTTTGTTACTTAAGAAGTACCATCCTGATCTCTTTAAAAGGCAAGGAAATAAACTGTATTTAGCTATTATTGTTTCTTTCACAGTAATATTAAATTAACTGGCTATATCACAAATTCATGTAGACTTTTCTTTGTTGTTATAAAACCCATAGCAGAGAAATCCCTAGAAATTCTTCTTTCTCAGATACCTTCTAATATTAACTTCTTTAGTTCTTTATTCAGAAGGCCATTACAAATGATGATGGGTGAGGAGGGCTCAGGTGGGATTTTTTATGTTCATGTGCCACTGGTCTGTGTTCTCAGGACTTTCCAGGCATGTTGTCATCTTGTCTAAACTGACCATGAGTTCTAGACATGCATAAGAGCTCTAATCCCATCTCTACACATCCTTCCTTCCTGCTCTCTGCTTGTTCTGCTTGTGGTGCACTACAACTGCTCTGCCCAGCTGTCCCCACCAGTGAGATATTTGCTAGCAATGCTCCTGCTAGATATGGCTATTAGTGCAGGTCTTTGCCAAAAGAGGAACAAATGGTGAAATAAAACAACTATGAAACAGCCATGACTTGGACATTCAGCATGTTTCTGACATGCAGGATTATATTAAAGTCATTGCTATTATAATTATCCTTTGAGTAGTGTAAGCTAGTCATGATATGTAGCTGTTCATTCTTGTTGCAATAGGTTTGTATGAGAATGAGGTAGATAGAATGAGAGGATTGTTCTTGTGTAGCTTTTACATTTCTGAACTCCATAGAGGCCACTGTTTAAATAAAATCTAAGCTAAGCTGGGCAAAGTGTTTTGGTGTTCCCTGTTGGAACCTCCCCGAATCCTTAAACCATCAGCTTTTGTGGTTCACTGACTACCTGAATGAATTATTTTCAACTGATTTGGCACATCTTCAAAAGAACAGATGGTCCCATCTTTACTGCAAAAACAATAACTGCAGCAACAACAAAATAATCTGTGATTCTGCCTGGAAACTCCTTAACTACGAGGGAGAGTTTGATGACCATCTTACATTTCTGACAATTATCTCACAGAATAAATGTATTTAACAGGAAAATCACATTATAATTTACTAGGCAAAGTATCACATTTGTGGAACAGTTGTTTGAGGTTCCAGGGAGACTAAGCTGCTATGCGTGAGTTTCTAATAGGACCTCCCCTACAATACAGCAGCTGGGAAGAGAGAAATTATGAAAATATGATGTTGAGAGACTTCTTCATTGGGTCTAAAAATAAGCTTAAGTGCATTATGAATAAAAGGATAGAAGGAGAAAATGGGAACTAAAGATAGGGAAGCACAATGTTCTGAACAAGAATCTGCTGCAAAAGAACAAGGGATTTCAAGTTGACTGCCTCACCATGGAACATCTACAGAGTAGCTTTTAATGGTCGTGGTCTGGGAGTTCTTGTTAGACAGAGGTCATCCAGTACTCCTTAGGCATGGGATTCTTCTGAATTTGCTTCTTAATTTCTGTTATTTCAGCAAAGGAAAAGCAATATAATTGACAAAATAATTTTCTTCAATTACTGAAAAGGAGGTAATTAGATACATGGGAAAGATTGAAAATAAGGAGAAAGCAATAGTGCTCACTGTATTAAATACACACTTTCTTGGATAGTTTTTCAGGATAATATTGCAAAGATGACATTTATTAAAAAGAAAACCTTTCCCTGTGCAGTCTGGTTGTCAAATATTAATATGAAATCTGTTTTTTTTTAATTGTTAGTATTTTAAAATTGTAAGCATGTTTTGCGGGATACTAACATATATAGCAGAAGAGATGTTTCTCCATGAAGGCCTATGCCAGTGTTGGTTTTCTGTCTTTCATAGGGAGATCTAATTGTTGGGAGTATGCTATAGAAGAAATGTTTGGGGAGCTGCTTTAACCACTGAGTTGCTGTACTTCTGCCTTTTCAGCTGCTGTCAGATGAGGCTGTCCTTTCTGAAATCACTGTTCTATTGGATGGGAAAAGGATCTCGCTTAAATACAGTGTACTGCAAACTTAGGCCCTGAACATCTGTCAGAGTGGGTGAACAGCTGGAATTCAGCTGCTGCCGCTGTTGCTCTTATAATTCATGGATAATATCAAATCCTGTGGGATGCTCTTGATGGAAAGCACTTTAGTTGCAGATTAATATATTGCCCTCAGTCTGCAGCCCGGGTCCCTGCTCAGTGAGGGTTACGTTTGCTGTTTACGCAGTGGCAGCAATAATCAGGACACATGGAAGCACACTGAGGTTCTAAATAATTATGTTTGCTGAGTACGCACTCAGTGGCCCCCAGCCATTGCCCTGACTGATTTCTGATGGCCACTTTACCCCGATCCATTGAGACCATTGTTGGCGCTTGCTTATAGGACTGTTGTTTCTTCCTATGTGAGGAAAAAAAATGATGGCAACAATTAGCAATCAGCAAACAGCCAATGGCTTGATTACAGACGCAGGTATGTTGTTGAAATAATTTGTGTGCTGAACAGAGTAATTTTATTTTGCTCAAGTGCTGCTTAAATATACCTTACATTCAAATGTTCCTTGGGGGAAAAAGCCATTACGTGAGAAAGAGATTCCATTTGTTCTCAGCGAGATCGATAAGCTCATCTGCTTACATGGCTCTAAGTAGGATGTGTGGGGTAATGTACATTGGGGAAAAGTCTTCTTTGTGAATACTGCATGACCGGACTTCTTTTTTCTTAATTAGTTCATACTTAATTACGATGCTATGAGGCCAACATTTAATCTTAGTTTAAGAATCTGTTTTCTGTTTTTCCATGGTTTGCTTAGGAAAGATTGAGATAGGTATTAAATGCGTAGGACTTGAGCAAAAGGTTTTTCCAGCACATCATAAGAAAGGTAATGCAAAATAAAATGTCTTTTTTTTCTCCTTTTATGCTCAATGGCTGACAGTTCTTAGGTCTTTAATCTGTATATTCTCTTTTCTGACATCTTTCTCACGTCTCTGAATGAATTGTAAAACTCAACCATTTTGTTGTCTGTCAGAATTGGAAAACAGAAATTTCTCCAATTGCCAACTTGATTTCAGTGCTGCCTGTTCTGTCATTCTCAGCTCAACCTCAGATTTAGGATCTCTAAGTAGGAGATGTACTTTTGGTGAATGCTGACTTTGTCACTGTTCGACAACATTTTATTATATGCCTTAGGTTTATGGGCTTTGATGTTTCATGTTGATTTAGTGGGAAATAAGTAGAAAATTCAATGCAAGTTGCAATCTGTAGAATGGCTTTTTTGTGGACTTCTGCACGTTTTAAAGCCCTTTCATTACCTGAACCTTTTTCTTTTTCTTTTTCTTTCTTTTTTTTTTTTTTTTTTTAAAACATTAAAAAAGCCAGCTGTGCACGTGCAAGGATTTTTCCATAGCGCTTTGCCTGCAGTCTGTCCTCTCTCCAAAACTGTCAGGCTCTGGATGTTTGTTCCTTTTAAATGAGAACTGGAGGAAAGGATTTTGGTGAGGAAGGATTTGCATCAGCAGCCGAGCCAGGGCAATGGGATGTATGCTGTTTTATGTCCTGTGGCTGGATAAGCTTATCTGTACAGATGCGCGATGTCCTGCTGTGCCTTCAGATGATGCTGATACACACATCAGTGTGATGACATAGCTATCTGCTGCTCAGACCAGAGGGTTGCTCCCAAAGAGGCAGCAGAAGCTTGGGCTGCTGTCGCCAGTACCCTGTGGGCTTGTAACATTTTGTAAGGTGATCTTCTGAAACATTTCTTTTTTCCCTCTGAAAGTGAGAAGCGCTTATCACAGTTTTGATTAGCGATCAGTTCTGATCATACTAAAAGAAAGGTCTAATAACTTGCTTCCTCTTACACGTTCCACAGCTTATTGCTTGAGCTGCATGGGCGTTTCAGTTATTGCAGGTGTTTTTATGTCTCGAGCCAATTTCTGTTATAATATGAGGTCGTATTTAGGCAATGAATTGGGTCACTTCCATTTGTTGTGTGATATTTTGTCCAGATAGAAAATGGGGCAATGATTTTGCAGAAGAATAGCAGATAGATTTTAAAGATGTGTGTGTATGTGCAGGAAGCTTCAGGAACCTCATTTGGAGATATATATAACTTGCCATATTACAGCTTCTTTGCTGAAAGAACCAGAGGGTAAGAAGGTGGGGACTTCCTTTGATGGATACCGCTGTTTCACTCAGGTCTGCCTCATTTGCGTCCTGCTTAATTAGTTTGTATTTAAATCTCTGAGCAAAGTGTTCCTGGCTGCACAGTGAGATCCTGCTGGACGACTGTGGGCCCTTTATGGCTCCAGCAGTGATAACTGGTTTCGGTGTGACTGCTTTTTTAATTCTTATTTTTGAGTGGAAGTGAGTAGATTAAAAACCACAACTGAGATGTTTACAGTTGCAACATGGTGAAAAAACAGATAAGGTAATTTTCCTCCTTCTGCTAGTCACCAAAGCAACACTATAAAGATACTTTTAATTTAGTTTAGTGCTGTGAAGATTAAAGCTTAATTAAAAAGCTGATATTAAAAAAAAAAAAAGCAAAAAAAAAAAAAAAAACCCACTGGAACAGCATAGGAAAAATTTAAAGACATAATTACTGTCCAGTGAACACTTATCACTTATTATGAAGCTTTGGAGCAGAGGTATTTTTTTCTCTCAATTGAGAATAATTTTATTCTGATCATAAACTGGAATGACCAGAACAACCTAGGATCATGGCTGTTTATAAATTAATAAGGACAGTTGGAAGGAATGTGTTATTCTCCCCATAAAATACAGAATAGTGAGATATCCTTTGCTGGTCTGTTTCTTTAAAAATCTCTCACACAGCAGTCAGGGTGACAGGCTTTGTGAGGACAGAAAAAAGGCTGTCTTCCCGTATTTCACATGGCTTGCATAGAAATTCAGTTATATAACGTTGAAAGATGTGTTACTTTCAAATTCATTTTCAAACCTTTATGAATTGGAAGTGGTCAGATCTTCAAGTGGGGACAATCTTTTTGTTCATCAACAGAGCTACACCTATGTGCACCGGGTTAAAAGATAGGTAGGGGTCCGGGGGTGCCATATTCATCCTAATGAGCTTAACATCATTGTGGAGAGATCCTGTTTGCCCATTATAAGGGAAATCAAGACATGAGATGATATTCTTTCACTGCAAAATTCTAAGTAGTAATCTCTGTCCTTGACAAAGCAAGAGGTCTAGGGAAAGTAGCTTCAGTTTATTAGCTTTGTTGAGAGCTGTGTTGCTGGTTTCTCCAAGAACTTGCTCATAAGGTATGATCTATTATCCTAGAGAAGAGACTTTAAAAGCCACTCAGCTAAATACGCCCTTTCACTGACTTCCTCCATTCATCTTGTTCAAGCATTTTAAACCCACCTTTGACTGTACATAGCATATTATTTCTGTTCAATCATTAGCTGAGTTAGTCATTTAGCCTTTCATCAAAGCAGCATTACATTTATTACGATATTGTAATGACTACTGCAGAGGCTCAGTCCTGTGACTTCTTGCCCTGGGATGCTGAAAAAGCTGAAAGGTTATTGGGCTTCAAGGACAAGCTTACGGAAATAAATCCAGAGAGGCTGCTGAGCAGAGTAGAAACTGCCTGCCCAGGATGTCTGTGAAGTGTAAACGGCTGGAGGCTGGGGAGCGCCTGGCTGGAGTATTTCATCCCTATCTGCCCTGTGCTGAGTCTCTTTCATGGCTATCTTGTTTCGTCCATTGCTGGAGATAAGATATTGTGTTACCTGGAGCTTTGGTCAGGCCCAGTACAGGCACTGGTATGTTATCAAGCGCTTCTCACAAAATATATGTATGTATATTCAAATTTAAGAATATTATTTTTTCTTTTTTTTTTTTCTTCCCCTAATCAAGACATAAGTGAATTTTCTGGTTTCCAGGCTAGCACATATGTATGAGATCCACCAGACAGGCCTATGGCTGATGCTTTTTCCAAGCTAAATTTCTGATTGTGTTATCTAAGCTGTTAAGAATCTTCATGGTGTAAACATCTACAGTGATGTTCCTGCAAAACTTAGAAAAAAAAAAAAAAAGAAAAAAAATCTCGACTTTTAGCACAAGAAATGCTCCAGGAAACTCTCATCTACCCCACCTTGGATCACTCTTTCAGGACCCATAGATTATGACACATGAAAGGTTATGTAATTTAATATCAGCCAGGACCATGTCCAGTTAAAAACTACAATCACTATCTTAAAAAATTTTCTTCATGAAGACTTATTAGAGTCTAATATCTGCTTACAAGAAAAAAAAAAGCCATATAAATGTATTCTAGTCTGCCACTGTACAATTTAGCCTGCCAGAGATTCAGGTTATTTACGTGTGTGACTGCATTGTCTTCCCTAAACTTTAAAAAAAAATAAGAATTTCCATGGTAACCACTGCATCACACCACAAAGACATGTATACACCACTTAGATCTTTAACAAGGCAGAGCCTTGGATGAAGTATAGCCTGCATTTGTTTTCTTATTTTTTTTCCTGGCATAATATTCTTCTTAGTAAAATCTTGATTTGTTGTTGTTTTTGGTGTTGCTTTTTTTTTTTTCTTTCTGTGAAATTCTAATTTTACATTAAAAAGCAGCTTATAAATAGCGTGTCTAAAATAGTATAGTTCTGATATAAAGCTGTTAACTTTGAGAGCCATTCATGCAGATGTGAGCACTGAGCTGTAAGAAAAGAGAGGGAATGGGTGTGAGGTGACAGCAGTTTCTAGTTCTGTCTTTGTGTTATTTCTGCTAGATGTTATTTCGCTGTATTTCATTTTTTATCGCAGTAGAGTGATAAGGCCATAGTAAGGTCACAGAGTTGGATTCTTAAAAAAATATATGGATATGTATAGTTACACTTTCCACATGAAAGTGTGAAAAAAGTGGAGGCTGTTCTATTTGTCTCTAACTTTTTAAATGAAACCTTCCCTATTCACACAAGAACGCGTGTCACTTTAGCAATACTTCTTGTTTTTCTTCTTTCTGTTACAAGGAGCACTCAGCTCCCAGACCAGCACTGTGATCCATCCTGCAGAGTACTGGCTCTGCTTCTTACAACCCTCCATTTAATACCTGGAGGGTTATGGTGAGTAGCATCAGTGGGATATAATTTTTTTTTTTTTCTTTTTTTGGATCAAAATCTAAGACAAGAAGAAAATATCATAGCTGATGTTTGGGGGAAATTTGATCTTTTGCTTCTGGACTTAGGAGATGCGAGCTGTGCTTGCAACTGCATGTGGCTACAAGCCTTCTGGCACATCGTGCAAAGGCTCTGGTAGAGGCTGCCTGTTGGTATAGAACTGATGATGTTAGAGTTGCTTTCCCAGTGAAATAAGCAGAGGTGGAGACTCTTGCCCTCCCTCCACGCTGTGGAAATACTTCATTTTTTGGCGAGCAGAGCTGCTTGCCAATATTTAGCCCTCAGCAACTTTTTATTGTTGAGTTATAAAACCTGGAAATATGAGTTTATAATGAAAATGCCAACACCACATTAAAAAGAGCAGGAGCAGTTAGCACTGCTGTAATGATATTCTTTGCTTTGGTTTTAATTCTTTCTCCAAACCAGCTCTGCTTCCTTCAGTGCTGGGGGTGAGAATTGTTCTCAGTACCTGCTGCTCTGAGCATGCTATGCATGGGTGTGCAGGGTGCAGACTCCCAGAGGGGCTGGCCCAGCACACAGCCATTTTTTATGCTGCATCACTCCAAGAAGGAGAAGAAAAGCAACAATCCAAGGGATGGGATGCAGTTGTTATAGGAGGAAATGCTCCCTTTCTTTATTTGGTCTTATACCTCGGAAATTCCAATCAGTGACTTGAGTTGCTTTTTGTTTACACCCAAACAAAGGAATACCTGAGACCTGTGGTTTCACAGGAAAAGAAAAGAGCTTTCCCTTTCCTTCTGGTGACAAGTGTTAGTGGTGCACTGGGGGAGAGCTTTGAAAATGCTGAAAGCTTCACCTCAGTTTGTTCTCCTGTTTCTCTCCTTTTGTCTTTGTGCATCTTCCTTCTGTCATGAGCTAATTTGGCTGAATGCTAGAGTGGAAGATCAGGTAATTAGTAAATTAATGCTACTTGACTATTTATTATAATAGTGTCACACATCCAAACGCAGAGCTGAGGGTTCATCATGCTAGCCATTGATTCTGAATGTGCAGCAGCTGTCCATGTCTACCCAGGCAATCCTGTACAGTCATTGTTATCCAAAAGTTGTTGTTATGATAACTGTTAATGAGTTAGCTTTTGAAAGTCATTCTGGTTCTGGGGAGCTGTGAATGTAATGGAAGAGTGTACCATAATGAAGCCTAGCAACTATTTTGGTAAAGATTTGTTGCTGCTTTCACTGATCTAATTCATTTGCAGTGAACATCGTTGTGGATATGTGCACCTAACTTCATTTCTGCACTTAAATATGAGATTTAAGTTCTTAGTGAAGTCCATAAATGTGGGACATGAGTGTATGTTTCTCCGGGGCTCAGTTGGAGCCCTTCAGACAGCTCTCTCAATTGCAGAGTTCTGAAACTGAAATAGTGGAGTCAGGGGAAATAAAATATCCATGTATTAAGTTGGATGACAAGTGGTAATAAAAGTAAAATGAAGGCAGATTGCAAATTCAAAGAAGTGTTGAAAAGTTGAGAAGTACACAAAGGCTGATGGAAAGAAAGTGGTTATATTTCTTCAGCAGAAGTTAAGACTTTTAAAAAGTGGGTATGGGAGGACCTGTTTGTGCAATACACTATTGCTTAGAGCCTTGGATGTGCAATTTTCCCCAGCATTAGACTTGTATTTTAAATAACTGTTTACATTGCTATGACAACCATGTAGCCTGGTCATTTCTTTGCTGTATTCACAAACTAAAAGAGCATGAAATCCCAGAATGTTTTTTTAGCACATTGTGGTCCTATAACCCACCTGTGATGTAGTTTACAATGACCACAATTAAGAGAGAGTCTCATTTGCTCTTGCCACTTGTCTGTTCTACTTTTGTTTCTTTTCACCTAAAATGTGTCCTTCAGAGGCAGGATCTCATTAATCACTGTCTTTTCCCAGTAGTATAACTCTAGTGATTTTCAGAGATTACCTGTAACATGTAAGCAACACATTGATGAATGATCCTTTGAAATTTCATGTTCAATCTCTCCACTAAAAGTCTATTTCTTTTAATATTGCAGTTTCTTCATTTTAGATAATTGCACCTTTCTTGATTGTCAGATACTCAGAGAAATAAGTGGGAAGAGAAGAATGCTGTAAGTGAATCATTTCTGAAATGACATCTCCTTTTTTCTCTTCCTCCTCTTCAGTTCCACCATCACTTAAGCACAACCTAGAGAAAAGGATGCTCTGCTATCCAGCAGAGATGACCAAGTTTTTTGACATAGGGTTGGCATTAGCAGATTCAGTATCTTAATGCAGAATATGCAAACCACCACAAGCCCTCATCCTTATGTGGATAGCCTTGCACACATTTTCAGACTCAATAAGGAAATGCTGAATGTGTCCTCTGAACACGTATTAACAAGTAGTGGCTTTGAAATTGGCCAGCATTTATTTTTGCTTAGGATGATGTATCCGGGGTGAGCCAATGCCCACAACAGTAACTGCTGCAGGTGGAATGAAAATTTTTGGTTAATGCTGTAACTGCAGGACTGTATTGCATGTCCATTCCTTTTTAAAAAGATGGACACCTTTCCATAAATTCCATGTTTACATTTACACAGCTACTGAATCTTTTATATGTGATTTCAGTGAAATAATGTCTCCTGCAGTGTTAGTCTGTCAGCTCCTTTCTATTCAGTTAAAAAGGGCAGTGAATGCAAAGAAAAGCCCTCTGTTTTTCTTGAGGTTTAATCTTTGTAAGAAAAGAAAAGGAATTTGAGATGTGAGCAGCAGTGCATTGTGGTACAGCAGTGCATAAACAGTATATATATATATTTTTTTGTTATTTTCCTGATTAGGTGCTTCAGTGGTAAGTGAGGTAACAATTTAAAATAACTAACTCATTATATGAAATGACTCTGTCTGCTGTGATGCTTAAAATCATCTTGCGACACTCTGGAGCTCAATGCATGAAATATTAGGTTGGTAAGTAACTCTCCTGCTGGATAGAGCCTTTTTCTTTTAGAAGTTAACCTAAGGATATGAGAAATCCGTCCCTGCATATAGTGTCTGATCTAGTGCCAGTGCCTAAGGACGTCCTTGGAAAGATTCCCATCTTTCTACATTGGATCAGGGTCCACAATGCAGTAGCTGAAGTGCTGAGGCTTGGATTGGCAGCAGTAAAATGTGGCATTGCTGTTTTTTAAGTAGAAGAATGACTGGGAGAACATAGGTTGACTGTAGAAATACTGACAAGAAAGAGGGAGACTTGTATGAAGGCAGAATAAGGTAATTTGTAGAGGAAAAAATTTGAGAACCAGGAAGAGTATAATAGGTGTTTTTTTTCAAGTTCACATCTCCTCTGACACATATAGGAGAGTAAAACTAGCTGTTTTCCTCCACACAGATGGGTAAACATTATCCTTTTCTTCAACAGTACGAAGGGTGGGACACAGAATTACATCTCACAATGAAGTCAAGGCTGATTATTGTGGAATGGCTGAGGTATGAGTGTGGAGATGTCCTGCTCCCCAGGAAGGCATTATTATCTGGCTGCAAGATCAGTTGTCTTTTGCCCAGAATTATGGGACTAACAAGTCTGCACATGATCTTGAAAACACATTCAGCAGGGAAGGAGACAATCCCTGCAGGGAGCTGCTGTAGGTTTTTATGGGCTTTTGTCCTCATATTTGTAAGCCTGAGGACAGCAGAGCTTAGAGTGGCAGAATTGTAAGCATAACATGGAGCAGAGGTTTTGGTGGTAAGCCCAGGATCGTGTGTATTGATTTGTTAATACATCATGTATAATGACTATTTTTTTCTTGTATATATGCACTACAGTTTGTGCAATTAGCTTTTGGAGCATGTATACTTGTATCTCTCTAACTGTACTCCAACTGAGCAACAGCACGTTATTAAAGCTGACATCAGGATTTATGAGGCCCTGGTGCCCAGCCATGTGCTTTGAAGAATAAAGCATGCACGAGCAAATCCGCAAAACCAGTAGCCTCTCTGGATGTGTAGGAACCGTGATATTTTGCATTGTGTGGTAGCAATGCTAGGAGCCAACAAAGGGACTGGTTTACCTCCCAGAGCTATAGTGAATTTGATGGCATTGCACAGACTTGGACATATATTAAACAGAGCCATGTTTACTTGTGCTGCATAAGAATCACAAGGGAAAGTAAAATCAATGTTTTCCAAATGGAATAGAAAGAAGCCGTTAGGGAAAGAAATGGTATTTTCAAGCTTCTCTGAAAGGCAACACAAACAATGCATTGAGTAAAAAAATAAAAAAATAAAAAAATTCCTCCAAGAAAAATCATTTACAGATGTCTTCTTCACTATATATTTAACTTTCTTTGGAGGTTAAGACATGGTAGATCCTTGGTATTACTTTAAAAGTGGAGTATATGTGAACAAATAGGCTTTGGAATTGATATTTTGAATTGCAAGCTGCACAATGTATTGGTAGAATTTGACAGCAACAGAAGACACTCAGACTTTAGAGTGGCACTCAGATGACACTGAGAGTGCATGATGCAGTGGTATAATGAAATGGAGATCAATGTTAAAATGAATGTAACACCACTGAGGAGTACACACAGATCAATACTCTTGTAAGCCATGGAGTATAATCCTGCTATATAGGTCTTGTTAGATAGTACAGTCAATTCTGTTTTCCTGCATTTCTCGAATGTACCTTTGACTTATCTGTCCCAAAGACTGTATTAAAATGTCCTCCTTTTGGAAAGTAAATGCTTGAATCTTTGTCTTCCCATCAGTGCGCATTAAAGAAAATATGCAGTGCATAATAGTAAACTCCCAATCCTCAAAAATGTGAAATAGAAAGATAAGATGAACAGTCAGCACTGATCTGTGTGTTTCAGTAAGTCTTTGAAATACTATTTTATCTTCATTGCCTCCCTCACTGCCCCTTCTTTTTCTGTCAGAAATATATTTTAAGCACAATTACTGAAAATGCAGTCTCAGGGGAAAGGGGGAGGTCAGTATTGCAGCCCTCACTTGAATTGTGCAAAGAACTTGCTTATGGATATTTTCCACCTTCTGATTTTTAGAGCTTAAAACCATTAAAAAAAGATCAGAGAGTTTCTCTCCTTTCTTGATGCATGGATAGCCTTGAAAATGGAATGTGGTTATTAGTGTAGACTGAAGTGTGCACTCTCTCTCATATATATATATATATATAAATAAATATATATATATATATAATATGTATGTCTGTAATATATCAGCATGTATAATCCCTAAAGAGCGGAGGATATCCATGTTTCTTCTCACACCATTGCAAACATAGTGACTCTTGGAATCCCCATGCTTTACGTTTTATAGCTGGGTGATTTGTAGGAACTGATGCCAGTCAAGCTGCTGTTAATGACTCTAGCATGTCATGTCAGACTGTTTCCTGAAAGGAAATAGCCAATGTAAATATAAGAGAGTAGTCAAAGTTTATTTCCTTCTTGACAGGAAATTTAGTACTAGAAGCAGTGAAAATGATACTTGAATCTTCCTTCAGTTGATCCCCTTTTACTGATTACAACATGCGCTGATAACAGGCAAGCATTATTCATCAATGTTTGTGCTGTCAAGTAAGCAGGGATCAAAAAGTGCATGAACCAGCACCAGCAGCAATTAATTGCAACACTCATTACTCTTATACTACATGCATTTGATGTGCAGGATCCCTGAACTTTCATTTTTTGAGTCCAAAGTTTGCCAGCCTACGATAGCAGTGTCCTAGTAGATTGCCTACTCTTGCCTGGTTGGATATTGTAAAATGATTTTTCTTTGACGATGGATGAGTGAATGGCTCTGTGGACGTAACAAATTAAGTGGGGTTGGGGTATCACCATCACAGGTGAGGGGGGTGGGAATCGTATTTCCCACTTATTGCTAGTGTGTTTTTGTCCCAGGTTCCTTAAGACAGGCATACTCTTCTCAGCCCCTTAGAATGAGCAAATACTAGGTTGGTTGTTTTTTTTTTTTCATTTGCAATTGTATGAAATATATTATATCTCAGTTTCTAGTTTGTATTCATCTTCTCCTTCTCCACAGTATGGGCATTTGTATTTTTCCCTGCCATTTTCAAAGGATGCTCCCAATTCTACCCATTCATTATTAGAGCTCAGGTTTTGTACCAGTTTACTCACTGAGATGATTTTATTATTTTCAGTAGGAAGCACGTGTATTTATAAAGAGTGGGGAACAGCTAAAGCAAATAAAAATAAATTAATAAATACATAATTAAAGTGGTGCTTCAGGGAGAAGTTTCTAGGCACAATCTAATAGCAACGACTGTGGATGCCATTAGCACTGCGTGTTGATTCCACATCCCCTGGGACAGTCTAATAATTCAGCTTGTATTTTCTAGTTCCTTTTGGCTTTAATAGCTATTAAGATCATTAAGTGTAATCTGCTAGGGACTCCAGATTGTAATGCCTTTGTGAGTCCAAGACTCACAAAGACAAAGAGTCCTCTTATGAGGGTACAAAGCTGATGAGAAAATAGAGCACTCTATCTGTCGAGACCCTTTTCTCACTCCCATTCCAAGCTATTCTTTTTCCTCCAGGTGTCTACACCCTGCTACTTGTCACAGCTGTTTATGAGCTTCAGTTAATCTTCACTCTTTCTGACACTGTGGCAGCTCTAAATTACCTCTACCCTCTCCCACATCTATCATCCTTGTGTTCAGGTTGGCAGTTGACCTCATCAACTGCAGTGTTGGGTGTGTAGTTGATGAGTGGAAGAAAAAAAAACAGGATTGTTACCACTGCAAAGGCTGCTCTGAAGTAGACACTCTTCCTTCAAGCTTGCATATTAGAAACATTTCTTCTCAGAAAGACTACTGAGGCACTGACACAGGCTGCCCACAGGAGGTGGTGGAGTCACCATCCCTGGGGGTGGTCAAGCACCATGGAGATGTGGCACTGAGGGCCATGGTCAGTGGCCATGGTGGGGATGGGTTGACGGTTGTACTTGGTGATCTTAGAGGTCTCTTCCAACCTTTATGATTCACGATGCATCCTTGGCTTCAAAAAGTTCAGTGCTGTTCTATGGGAAAAAGCAAACACTTGTTAAAGGGACTGTCCAATGTCATATTAATTGGCAGTGCTGACAGTATATATGCATCTTCAAATAGAGAGAGAAACACCGCAGTATAAAGCATAGACATTTGACTAATCTGTCACTTCTTGCTGAATTTGTCTGAAATTTATTGCCAGTTAGATATCATTTCTCTCTGTTTACTGATTTGATTGAAAGGATGATTTACCAAGGCTCAACATCACATTGAAAACTGCCCTCTGCTCTGAGGGGTAATGAGTTGTAGACACATCTCCTTGTCCTTCCTCCTGTGCCTGTGAATGATTGCACAGCAAGGGGAGGACCTATTGCTGCTGGGGGGGCAGAGCAGCACTTCTGTGGGGTTGTCAGTCTGACTTTGGGGTCAGCCTACTCCTGACCTCTCCCAGCAGGAAAGGAGATATTATTTATATATGTACCTTAATGCATACATACATATATATATATATATATATATATGTATATATATATATATAAAATACACACACACAGTTTAACTTAGCAGCAGACAGACAAAAGGGAGCATAGATAAGAGGGAAGGAGCAGAATAGAGAATAACAATGGGTAGGACAGTGAAAACAGCAAGAAAATAAAAGGATTAAAAATACCCTAACGTGAAATGACAGATTATCATTATCCCAACTGTCACTTCATGATGTGACTTGGCGTTGTTTGACATTGTCTTGGCTGTGACTACCACATCACAGTCCCGTATTTGTTTCTCATCAAAATACAGTGGAAACTGATGCCTTCTCTTTGAGAGTGCATCTCTTCTGGTTATGGTGCATTTTTCTTAAACAGCCCTGATATTTGTTTCAATCTCAACAATACCCATCGTCTCACCTTAATTTACAGAGTCATAACTAGCGGTATTTCTTTCCAGCATAAAGAGTGCATTGGAACAAATGCCACTATTTATCAGCTGTAATGCAGTTCTTTGTAAAGGTCTTATGTGAGCAAAGAATAAAAATGCAATGAAAGTCTCACAATAAATACCCTAAATCCTTTATTGCCTATTTATGGTGTAATCTCTCTACAGTTGTACAATATATGGCTGTTTAGAAAAAGCCTCAGAATACAGTTATATGGTTTATTTACCAGGAGATGGCAATGGTGATCTACTGCAGTATTAACTTCTATACATGGGGCCCATGTAACTCTTCTGCAACATAATGAACTTCAATATGAATGAAGCCGAAGTATCCCAGTACTGGCTTTGCCTTTCTCATTTCTGACTTACTGCAGTTGCTGTTATTCATAGTGGGAAAAAAAAAAAAAAAAAAAGTCTTCTATTTTTTTCTTATTTTTGATTGAAATTGCTGTCACTAGGTTATTTTAAAAATGTCTACATACAGTCATACTGCAATTCTGGAAAACAGAATATTATTTAAAAACAGGGGAGCAATACCATTGAATTAGATGTCCCACTTGTCAGAAAAAAATTGGTGATTGCTGAAAGTAAAAGCTGAAAAAAATGTACTTGTACAGTATCAAAATTCAACTTCAGTAGTTAATGAAATATAAATTATAGGTTATCCTATTAAAAGTCACTTTATAATTTTCTGTTAAGCTCCTTGAAGTATGGTTTTAAACTATGCATACGCAAACCATTTTACAGACCCTGAAGTTATCCATGGTCTGCAATGTTCTCTGAGTTGTCACAGTACTTCAACATGTCATAAAGCATGCATCAATTTTACCTGAATTGATGGAGCAAAAATGTTCATGTGTAGAAGAGAACTGCCATAAGCAGTCATCGTATCTACGATGTCTCGTATTTGCTACTGTCCATTTGTTACTTTTTCCCCCAGAAAACCTGGGGGAAAGCTGACAAGGTTTGTGTGTTTATTGGGTATTTGCCAGCTTACCAACAGAAGTGGCAGCAGGTGGTTCCTTTTTGTGTTTGCACTGGGAGCGTGTATGTGGTCCCTCTGCTCTCCCACCTGTTAGTGGTCTGGGGACAATGCTGCTCACTGATGCTGCTCTGGAGGAGGCCTGGAATCACGCAGTGCATTACTGCCTTTCATACTATCCTTCACTAGGAACCACAGTTTTTCCTTCAGTATTCTGAGATACGCAGTCCATTTCTTATGACTGTCAGTATGTGGCTCTCAGTTGAGAGGTTTATCCACCCTCAAGTTAAAATATAAATGCTTAAACTGCATCTGCTCCTTGTTATCATGTCATACACAGTACGACCAGTTTATACGTACGGTTTTACAAGAGACCATGCAGCCTTGTCATTGCCAGTCTCACAGTGCTTGATATCTGAGGATCCCTTTTGACTGCCACAATATACTTACTCTGCCTTCATGCTAGCTTGCTCACGTGCTGCTGACAGTGACTTTGCCCCAGCATGGAGCTCAGTGAAGAATTTCCCCATGGTTTACCCAGCTTTTCACGTGAATGTTGCAGCCCCAGTGAGTTTTGTCTTCGCTGCACCCAAGCTGGTGCCTTAAACCCAGCGTATGTGTGTGTTCTGGTGCTGCATAGTCACAGTAGGGACTGTCATAGAAATGTAATGACAAAAGGCAGGTTCCTCCATGCACGTGCTCGTCCCGGGGATCAAGGATGTGCATCCTGCAGAAGATCAGCAGTGACCACGTGGTTATTTCTGCTTCTCCCCGCCCCGAGAGCAGCACCGAGCTGTCACAGTCCCAAGAAATTTCTTCCCAAAATAAGACCATTTAAGTATTTACTGCTCTATTGTAAGTAACAGCTCAGCTAATTTGAGTAACTGCAAATTTAAATGCCAGCGTTATCATCTTTCTGCTGTTACTACTGCAGCATTCCCAGGGGGACACGGCCAGGAGAATGGGTGTGTGAGTGTGGAGTTGGCAAGGAGTGTTTATCTGTAGCAATAGATGGTATGAAGGGAAATAATTGTTTGTGTGAAAGTATCAATTTTACACTATTTCAAACGTGTTTTTTTTTTAAGCTCTTTGTCCACACAGTATCTACCTATCATTACAATGTCTTTACTTTTTTCCCTCTCTTCTGCATTAGGTGGCATTCACTCAAACCCTATCTGGTCAAGGAAGAAACAGCAAACTTAGGGCATGCACAACGTATTCTCCTTACTGCTGCTCTCTCCACACTTTTATGTCAGATCACTTCCATGCCAGGGTCTGCCAGCTCAGTACTCATTATCCACGTAAGGGAGAGGTAAGAAATACTTTTGTCCTCTTTCACCTTTTTTTTTTTCCTCATTGAATAAGAAAAGCGATTTATGGAGCAATATGAACTGACTAAGTAAAAGCTGCAGAAGAAACAGAGCAGTGTTCAATTTTTGCTGGCTGCTTGTACATTGTTGTATCAGCTAGACAAACTTCCCTTTCATATGTCTTACCTCTCTATTTTGCTAGCAAACAGCACAAA
The DNA here is from genome assembly GCF_987193195.1 of Phasianus colchicus. Classification (NCBI taxonomy): domain Eukaryota; kingdom Metazoa; phylum Chordata; class Aves; order Galliformes; family Phasianidae; genus Phasianus; species Phasianus colchicus. Next base: position 23,225,687 of record NC_143445.1, on the reverse strand, counting down.
GCCAATCAGTGCTGCTGTCTTCCCTGGGCACCAGGGCAGCCACATGTTCTGCCTTATGGCAATATCCTCCAGCAGCTTCCACATCCAGCAGGGCTGGGATTCGCTCTGTGGTGGTCCTGTCTCTTTGAAGAAGGATTTCTCGGGAATGATGTTCAGACTGACATCTTCTCGCACTCAATGCCTTGTCTTCTCTGCTGGATCTCTTGCTGTGAATACTGCGTTCATGTCGGCTGTGTGGAGGGAGGAATTATGAGTTTCTCTTTTCCTATCACTTATTTAGTACCCATTCTGTTCTCTCTTGTCTTACCTACTTAGGTCGTGCTTACACTCCGGTACGGAGCAGGCATATGAATGTTAGCTTGAGATGAATTAACTCAAGTGTCCTTTTACTTCACTGAAATCAGTACTGTAAACATAGCAGACTGCAGGCTCTGGGAAAGGGGGAATTATTTACGGCCTTGTTTACACATTGTTTAGTAGAGCAGGGCCCAAACGAGAGGCTCTGGATGTGACCGTCATGCAGATTGTTTCACGGTGACCCAACAGGAGAACCAAGGCCAGATGCAGAGGTTAGCAATTCATAACGGGTAAAGAGAAGTTTAAATTTCTGAATTATAAAGTTGTAAAAAAGATTCAAAGGGAAGTAAGGGCATCCTCAGCCCACTCTTTGATAGTACAATACATAAAAACCAGATTTTGTAGGAGTATAATAAAAGATTGTATAGGAGTATAATAAAACCCAGACACAAGTCTGAAAAATTCATTAGTTTCTGCCATGACTAAAATAAGCACTGTCTATGAAAACTACTTTGCAATGGTAATGAAAAGCAAGTGGAAAAGCAAGTGTTAGCACCAGTGCTGTGACGTGAAATAATTTCTGTATACTCAGATCTGTCATTGTGAACAATGTTGTTGATTATAAACTACATCAAGTTCTCAGTCTCCCCCAAAACATGTATTTTATTTTGTAGTTTTCCTAGTAATTATGAAATCAGAAGAATACTATCTATTTTTTACAACAGTTAAGCTAAATGCACACTTTAAATGATGTAAAAAATACTCGGTAATGGCAACGTCTCCGGAACAGTAACTTCCTCCCTAGAACAAGTGTTTCTTACGTGCTTTTAGGGGTGGCATCTAATGATGGTGATTCTCAGCTTTCCCAAGAGTTTTATAGTTTAGAAGGTACTTGGATGCAATTTATAATCAAGATTTGACCTTCAGAGCTTCATTTGTTGTTATTTGATAAGAGAAGCCTCCAAGATTTGAATGAATCTCATGGCCCTTTCAGTGTACATGAGTTTGATGGAAGGGACGATGACACAGACTTATGGCACTGCAAGCAGCTCTCTGAAAACAGGTTTATATCCCGTCACTTGTGAGATAGTGCTTGCTCGTAAAGCTGTTACCATGTCATTGTGCTGAAGACCTCTGGGCTCAAGGAAATTGAGATGCTTGTCCTAGGCACTCCATGCAAGAGTGGCCGCGTGGTGTTTTGGTTCAACCACTGCTGCTTGTTCAGGACTGAAGGTCTGGGCCAGATGTTGTGTCCATGGTAGGCCTGGGAGCAACAGCTGTATGTCAGCACTGTTATATTTTTATTTAGTGATTGGTTACTGCTGGTCTGGCCTCCACAACTGAGTGAATACTCCAAAGTTATGCTTACAGAGACTGATGTAAAGACCCTGACTGTTCAGAAGAAAAGGCAAGACAAGCTTTAACCACTGACTTAGCATTTATATTTATGTGTTTGTTCAGAAAAATAAAAACCAATTAGGAAAAAGAAACTCCGCAATTTAATAGAACGAGTGACACAAAAAAGATGTGGACTGAAGAACAGCAAGTGGCCACTAAAGTAATGATAGAACTGCTTCGCAAATAATTCACTGTTTAGAGCATCTTACAGAGTGAGATTATATCCTTTTGTTATGCAATATAAAATTGGATAAGCATTTGCTGTAACAAAAGTTATTTACAGTCACATAATTTTGAACAACAAGCACATGAATTTTGAAATTAGGTTGGTTAAGTTTTCCATACTGCTTAGGCTGTGACTGGCTTGAGTCAGTGGGAGATTCCCTTCAACTTCAATGAGGCTGTTGAAAATTTTACTCTTCTCTGGTTGTTTGTAGATAGAGCTGGTGCTTTGTGCCTCTTCTTAAATATGCTGTTTCAATTCTATTTGACCTTTCTTACCTGTATGATATCATTTGGCTGAGCAATTTACTAACTTACTGAATACTAACTTTATCATTAGCTTTAATAATTGCCTTTTTTGAAGGTTAGAGATAGCAAAGATCAGACAAAGCAGAGACAATACCCATCTACTTCAAATACTATCTAGGTAACTGTAGTCATAAACTATGTTTAGTTAATATTCAGAATTTATACTGAGTTCTTCCTATACCTTCATTAAAAAGTATGTCATAAGGAAATTATGATGATCATACTTAAAATTATTTTTCTGTATTGAAATAGAGTTCACAGGCAAAGGAGTTTATACTGAAGAATTTAGGGTTTTGGTTTTATAAATGTAATGGCACCATATTTTTTAATGATAAGCTATATTTGTTATATAAGCCATATAAGTAGATATATTTTGGAGCAAGTGAAAATGTTCAATATCCTTTCAGAATGTAAAATTGTCACCAGTTTTTAAAAGCAGCTCTTTGCAGGCCCAAAACCTGGAAACTAAAACTTTGGGAAAAGTAAAGGAAAAGGAACATCAGTCTTTCCTCAAAGACTTCTGAGCAGCAGTAAAGAAAAGCAAAAACATTTAGACTTTCACTTTATATGCAATCTGAAAGCACAACAGCATTCTAGTTTGTCAGTTTACATCTGTCTGTTGCCTTTTCCTGCTACGATCAGCAGTTAGATGGTATGTGAAGTCCATTGGGCATGGTATGGTGAATATAACCCTCAGAAACCTTTTATTTTCTCTTCTCTTTACAAGACGGTGCATTCTCTATTCTCAAGATCATCTTCATGAAAATATCCATGGGATGACTGCTAAAGAAACAAGAAGAACTAACAGAGAGAAAAGGTAATTATAAGAAAAAGTGAATTGCTAGACGTATGTGGATGCAGATTTATCACACTGGTTGTGTATTTTCCACTCTTTACGTGAGATAGTTTCCTCAGCTTAACTACAGAGAAAATGCGGAAGGGATTGATTTTGTCTGTTGAAAAATTTCTGCTTTCATTGGACTCGGAGATTGGTCTGTTGCTTTCACTGGGTGGCTTCTAATATTGCCTTTCTATGCTGAGAGATCCTCTGTCATATCTTGTGCGATGTCCAGACACCACCTCTGTTGATCAAGGGTAGGCAGCCTGTTTTTTAAGCCTTTTTTTTTTGTTGTTTTTCCAAATTACCTGCATGTACCACAGGTGCTGAGGCTCATTTGTTTTGTTTGTTTCTACCATTTTGACCCTTCAGTGTAAATATGGCTGAGGTTTTAAACCAACTAGAGCAGCACTGAGTGCAACATAAGTTAATCTCCTTGATTTTTTCGACATTCTGAATGGATTTTGTAGCTTGAACTGTGCTCTGTGCTTCTGAAGACAGACTGCTACCATTTCTGGATGTGACTGCTTTACATAGTGTTTGCCTACAGCCCTGTTCCACAGCACTCACAAACTGTTGTACAGACACAGGCTAAGAAATGGCATACCGTGAGTACAAATACCCACAGTTAGGATTAACAGCCTTTCTGAAGATGCATTGACCCAGCTCTGGGTAATACTTTTCATAGATCTGCTAAAACAAGTTTTTTGATGGAATTAAAAAAATAAATAAATCCAGCACCTCAAATCTATAGCACAGTCCTCCCCCCCTTTCCTGTCTTCTTATCTTCCTTTCCACTGGCATGAAGTTAGAGCAGAAACCCAGGCTCTATGTCATACACCTTAATAAATTCAATAGAAGGTATTGTTCAAGAAAAATGGTAACTCACTGCATCTTTAAGATGATTGACAATTTAGGAAGTCAGAATTTCAGGCTTTTTAGTCTTTCTCCTTTGAACATAATTAAACATTAACCAATTTTGCTAGTGTAACATAATTTTTATAGGCTGCTTTAAAGCCCTGGTTTGTCTGCTAGGCCATATGCTAGACAAGACTGCACTTTGCTTTGTGTGAAGAACCCAAGTACTGCAAGCCAAGACTCCTGTGATGAGTTTGTGCTGTGCTGTTCCTTATGTGGGAACACTTCTCCTGTAAACCAAATTGACTCCACTCTTTAATCCACTTACTTTACAATGGAGGTTGCTTTGTGCCAGTAAGCAAACTGAGCTGCTTCCTTCCCTGTCCTGCACTACGTACAGCTACCAGTGCAGGTGCAGACTTTGAAATGATATCACCAGGTGAAGCAGAATTTTTTTAGAACTGACAATTTTATGGGCACTGTGACAAATAACTGACAATTTCTTGGTTGATTTGTTTCCATCTTGTTTGGGAATGGCAAGCAAACTAGAGTGTGCTCATTAACACTGACCTGCTCACAAAGAGAAGGAATATTTGCCTGTTACTTTCTGTCTTAAGGTACTGACTTGGACTACAAGAGTCTCCTTCTGCTCTGCCTCTCACAAAGCTGCATTTTTCTGTCCTAAGTCCCTTTTGAGTCAGAGCAGAGGCCTGGCCTGCCAAATCCAACACCGTATCCATCCCATGTATGCTGTTTCCATCCTCACAAGTGCTTTTAGAAACAGCAAAGAAAGAGAGGAAAGAAAAAAATCATTCGGTGGGAATAGTCCAGCTGTTTCAGTTTTCACCGACATTTTAAACTAAGTGTAAATGTCAGTATGAGGGGTAAGCTAATGAGAAATCAGCCTGTGTGTGCTCTTAGTCACCTGAGAGTAGTAGGGGTACGTCTTGAAAAGTTGACTTTAAAAGAATATAAGGACATGATGGGTCCAATGCATTTGTATTTAATGTGACCACATAACTGTAAAATAAAGGAAATTCCTAAAGGAAATGTTTTTGTCACATAAACACTAAACCACAGCAAACACATCTGGCAAAGCTGAGGATCCAGCTCCCTAGACTGAGCATCAGAATACCATAAATAATGTCAAGAGGCAGAAATAGGGCTGTCAGATACTGCTACTGTCATTATCCTATTACACTGAATAACCATGAATTCTACTTGTTTATGGAAACTCTCAACTGATATTTTAATCTGTAGGTGAAGAAAACATTACTACTTTACTATATAATCATTGAAGCTAATCTGTTTTCAGCAAGGTCATTATTTACACCACTTCCTTTGTAATCCCTCACGTACGCACGCAGTTAAAGGCTCTGAAGCTTAATCTTTCCAGTGCTGAAAATGGGACTTTTATGCAAACTGATAAAAGTTCTTTGATTTATTTGTAAACCAAAATAGTCTGATAGTTTGCCTTGAAGATAAAAGGAAAAAAAACATACTTTGTCAAATCCCGTGTATTCCTTTTTATGTATTTTGTCATTTCCCCTCTATTAACTCTGTCCTAAGGTAGAAAAGAAGAGTCCACTCTAGCTTGTATTTGCATACTGTACTTTAGCTTTGACTTTTTAGGTTGCAGCCTGTTAAATTTATTGACTATAAGCCCCTTGAGCTATTGAGGAGTATGCAGCTTACACTGTATATCTTTTGAAAGACGATTCTGGTAGCCTGTTATCTCTCCAGATACAATTTGTCTTACATATTCATGGGTTTTTAGTGCCAGGACCAGTTCCTTCGTTGTAGCTATTGTTTGGAATTCTTGCAGTTATTAAGGCTTAGTAATTTTTCAGTGCTGCTCAAGGGATCCGAGTGTCAAATGGAATAACGAGTGGGAATTTGGGCAGTGAAAACCCCTAAGGAGCTGGCTTTGGAAGTCATGGTAAAACAGTAACAGAAAATAATCTGAGATGGCATGAAGGAAACTTTGAGGTATCTAGGATGTTTTTTGTATGTACAAATAGAGCTGGCCAGAAAGTAATACTTTCCATTCATTAGCAATTACATTTCATTTTAATTTCAAGATTTTATGCCTGAACGTCAGAGAAAATTTCATTTGAGAAACATCAGCGCTGGGATCTGGGAAAACAAAATATGTTCCCCTGCATGTTACAGCTGTTTTTCTTAGTCGTAGAGCCGACCAGAATATTGATTTCACTAGGAAAGGGCTTAAGGTGGAAGGAACTGTATTGAGGTTAAAGTCAGGGATTTCAAGTCCTCAGTTTCATAATGGACACCAAGAGCCATGGTTGCTCTCTGGCACTTTGAGGCCCCTGGCTCCCAGAGCTCACCCACATGGTCTGTCCAAAGTGCAGGAATATGAAATTGCAGATGTCGTGATTCTGGCTCATTTTGCCTAGTTTTGGAGCTGACGATGCTGGATACTATGAGCAGCACAGATTTAAAACTACAGAAGGCTGGGGACTGGGAATCCTACCCAAGGACTTTCAGCTATAGGTATCCCACCTGGTTAGCTAGAAAGTTAGCCAGAATATATTTACATCAGGAGCTATCATGCCAAAATCTGTTGTGCATCTGTGACAGAACTTGGGCTTCTATTCAGATCTTCTGATCCTGCTCCAGATGTGACCGCTCATCATTTGATCCTGAGATAAAAATAAGCAGCAGTATATTTTCATCTCCAGAAAGTGCATACCAGAAGTCAAATTCTCTCTCTGGGAAAGCCATGAGAAAAGCCCTGAAGCTGCAAGACATGAACTTAGCCTGAATTGAAGCATAGGTCAGGTCTCTGACTGCTGCAGTCCATATTCCATGCCACACTGCAAGTCTGGAGTCAGACTTCCAGATATTCTGCCCAGATGCTTGTCTCTTCAGAATCAGGTTTTGCTAGGAGCATCCATGGCTTCAACAAGTACAGAAAAACGAAGATAATTATGACAAACACTACTAATTTTATTTTGACTTTCTGTGAAAAAACAGAGGGATGTGATGGTGTTCCCATTTACTGGTTTAAATCCCTTATAAGTAAACTAGGATTGCCCAAAACACTCATAATGGCCTAAAATATGAACACAGGAAGTTCCATATAAACATGTGAAAGAACTTCTTTGCAATAAGGGTGATAGAGTACTGGAACAGGCTGCACAGAGAGGTCGTAGAGTCTCCTATGGAGCTATTCAAGACCTGTCTGGATGCCGACCTGTGCATCCTGTTCTAGGGCATCTGCTTTAGCGGGGGGTTTGGACTTGATGACCACTTGAAGTCCCTTCCAACCCCTGCAATCTTGTAATTCTTTGATTTCCAAGGCATTGACTCACGTACATATCACCTTACAACTTTCATAAGCAGAGAAGTGGCAGCTCTTAACAAGGTTTAAATTACATTTACTCTCCATAGAGAGGATGTGCAGTAGAAGAGGGGTTTATTTCTGACTTACAGTGTACGTGTCAAACAAATACAATTATCTGAGTCATTATAGCCACCATCATCATAATGAGCTTAAATAAAGCTGTTTTTAGCTTCCATATAGCCTCAATTTGCTGCAAAGTAAATCACCAAAATAAATCAGTATTTTATTACCTAGCAAACATTGTAGATTTTTACAAGCAAAAATTAACAACAATAAAGCATAAAAAGCCACACACAAAAATTCAAACTCAACACACTGTGCCTGGGCATTTCTGAATGCAGCTCAACTCATTGCTTGCTTTCCCTGAGCTCACTGTGACAATTTCCACCACCAGACACTTTCATTCAAGCAAACAGGAAACATGTAAAACCAAATAAATAATGACACGAAATGAAGCTTTGATTAGGAGTCTGTGAATAACGATCCTTTTCAACCAGTCAGTGTCTGGTATGTTTAGCATGCTTTACATTTGGAATGTATCAAGCAAGTTCCACCGATTAGATTTTTATATTGAGAGAAACACATTTTATTAGAGAGGGAGCTTGTCAGGGCTTGGCGCCAATCGGCTTCAAGTGGTTGTGCTGCAAACACTTCCAACACCCTCATCCTGAGGACTGCAAGAGGGAACATGTTTCATATTTTCCTCCTTTCTGTTCTGCTCTACAAATTCATAAGAGGCAAGCGCCAGTTCTCCCTTGGGTTCTATTAAAAAAAAAAAGCCTAAAAAGTTTTTCCATGTCATGAGGATTTCATCCTTTTACAAAGCTAAAGATTGCTATTAAGTTTCCATGCCTTTAAAAAAATTTTTTTGCAGTGAAGGAAGTATTAATTAACTGCATTTCTCAAGTGATCGTAATACTCAGTGCACTCAAAAAGTGGAAAAAAATGCATTTTTATGCAAGTTCGATTAGATTGTGATTTTTGTTGCCAGCAGTATGACAGGGTCTGAAAACGCAGCAAAAGACTGAAACTTGGGGCTACTATGAATAAAGAGAAAATCTGCAGGTGAATGTTTTAGAGTGAGTTTTGGGGCAGGGGATATTAATTCCAGTTTCAGAAAGTGATAAAACTTCCTCATGTTTCACAGCATGAGCCAATTTTTTTTTTTTTTTTTTTAATGAATGCTGGAAAGGCATTTAAACTACAGCTACTTAATCCCACACTAACCATATGGATTTCACATTTCCTCTACAACATCTGGCTCTGGCTAGTGCCAGATATTGGTTACTGGGTGAGATGAACACTACCCTACCCTGTCCTTTCTGTGTAGGTGGGACGTTATTATGTCTTCTGCATATTATCCATTGGTATCCTTTGCATAAATAGTAAAGTATTTGCTGCAAGAAACTTCTTGGAATAAGTCTGGGATATTCTTATGTTTATGCTGAAGTCACATGTGGTATCACTGTAGTCACTGTGCTTTTGGCATATAATTATTTCACAGAACTAGCAGTGTAAGCCATATTGATATAAAAAGTGATATTTTAGAATAAGGCACATTGTTTAATTAATTACTTTATGTACTAAATGCTCACATCCAGAAAAATGGTAGCTGTGAGGAACCTCCTTCAGCCTGAAATTGGAGTGTAACCATATATCAGAAACTGAAAATTCCACTCTTAGATTAAAATTACACTTTATCATTAGAAACGTTCGTATTTCATTTAAAAAAAAAGTCGTTTGTGTTTCTCTACACTTCAGAGAAGAAATAACTATTGTGTTTGGTTTGGAATGAATGAATATAATCTCAAATCTTTGTTTGTATCGCTGTGCAACATACCATTTTCTCAAATGAAAGCTCAGAGTATTTGCAGAGCAGATGGCAGAAGTGTGTGTGATTACCTCACTGCTTCTTTGTACTGAGCAGAGATGGAGGCGAATTAGGGCCCATCAGCAGGAGGGGTGTTTCTTTTCTTCCCAAATAAACCATCAAAGAATCCCAGAGCATGTCTTAACTATTGAGACTGAAAATTGGGTAAATTTTGTCTGCCTGATTCTAGTAAAGACTTGTGTATTGCTTATAGGGAAATTATTTCAGAAAAGTTGCTGGAAACTGTAAATGCCCATGGAGGAGATAATAGCAACCAATCTTAGGCCTTTTATGCACAAGGAAGCTTTACTGAGTAGAACTGAGAGAAAAAAAAGCAGTGTTGACAAAAGCTTAGGTACAGATAAAGTTATACAAGCAACAAAATCTATTTGCCACTAGTTTCTTTGTTTTCTGTTGAGAGATCTGCATGATGCTTTTGCCAATACACCCACTTTCTATGCCAAGTTCCCAGCGTGTACTAGTGCAGCTCTACCTGCAGCCAAACATTCTGAATACAAACAAGGCTAAAGATGGCTAATTCATTATATTTCAAGTCTTGGAGTATGAAAATTTCAGATTTCTTACCATTCCTGTTCTGGGAGGGAAGCTGTACTGCAAGTGTTAGTTCCTGATTCTGCAGTTTTAATTTCTGTTGGGCCTGTGATGCTAAGGCACAGCACTGATTTCTGTCAGGTTACACAGTGTAAAGCTGAGCGAAGCAACAGTGAGCATGAAGAAAGGATGCAGCCAAAGCCACCTCAGTACCAGCAGGAGTCATATGCAGAGCAAGCTGCTGTGAGTGCTCAGCAAAGCCAGATTTGGTGTATGTGATATCCGGCTCTGTGCTCCTTGTGTTCCAGGGCCTGGACCCCTGCAGAGGGATTTCTGGCACAGGAGGTGACATAAAATGGTGCCGGCAGCCATTCTTTGTGTCTACCAAAGGTTATGGGCAGCTTGACATTTTCCAGTGTTAAATGCCAGAAATCTGTTCGCTGGAAAAAATTTAGGCAGTGCTAATTAAAAAGTGATAGCTTAACGCTTCCCAAGACTCTGTTTTGAACTGTGGAGGTATTATCTGGCCTGTAGCAACAGCTCTATCGTCTGTCACAGTTCACTGAGACAGTCATTTCCAGTGCAAACACATTGGTTTAGACAAAACTTTGCCAGAAATGCAATTTAAGGGGAGAGATAGTAAGGTGAAAATAAACAAGAACTCAGTGGTAATTGCTGCTCTTTTAGAAAGCTGAGCACTGGTTCAGGTCTTCAGTGGGACTTGCGCAGAGCAGGGAGGTGCGCCTGCAGCCAGGCATTCCGACCTTATTCCTTCCTGCTGGGCTCTTTGTAGTTTTAGGATGGTTCATACTTCACTCTCCAGTTGGTTTGTGAGATTTATTGGCAAATTCCTGATAGACTACAGGAATATTTTGTGCTTTTAATAACTATTGTGTGCAGGAAATGCCGCCGTTGCATGGGGACAGTGCCATTCTCATGCTTTATTCTCCATCACTTCTGTGCTGTAATGGATAATTTGGCGAGATGCATAACAAAATTTATTACTGTTTTTTTGTGTGTGTGTCAAGCTGGAAGCTCCTGTTTGACATCCATTTCTGTGGAATTAGCCAAGGGGGCAGCAAACAGATTCGGTATTTCCACTCGGTGTAGCACAGAAGGCAAAGGTTATCACCACCATAGGACACAAGGAGGGGCGGGCACTCCTCTGGGCTGCCTTTGGAGCTGTGCTGATGGTGTCCGGTGAAGCAAATCTGCTGCAAATTACAGCATGTGGTTATGGATCAATTTACACTCCTGCCTGTTGCCAACAACGTGCTGTGCACGAATGGAGCTAACTTGGTAAATACGCTCTCTAGTAACTGAAAATAACCAAGTGCTGTTGAAAGGAATAATTAATGAATGTTTGCAAAGCATTTAGAAACTGAAAACCACGGTATTAGTGCTAAGTGTTCAGGGCTTTAGCTTTCTCATCAGAAGTCTAAGAAGTTTTTCTCTTTGTTAGTCTTTAGCCAAACAAAACATTAAGAGTGCAAAGTCTTTGTGTCTAATGTCCCCAGTCAGTTAGTTTTGTGCCTGGCAGTTGTTAAAATGCAGTAAGTAGACAAGAAGAAACTATAAATGGGGTGAATCAGCTCATTTCTACTGATGCCGGCTGAAATGAGTTGAGTTATGCTAGCTGGAGATCAACAGCAGGCTCTGTAGCTCAGTTCCTCCACTTGCCTGTTGGGCTCAGCCAACCAGAACCAGTAACTGGCTTATTCCCTGCAGCTCCCACCTCTTTGAACCCAGGTGCCAGGGATAGATACAAAACTGTGTTAGGGCACAGCCTTCCCTGCACAGTGAAGCAAATTGTATGGCTCAGAACTGCTATCTGAGGCAGCCAGCATGCTAGATGAACAGCCCAGTGATACCCGTGAGCAGAAATCCCATTTATCAGTTGTGCTGTGCTGTGCAGAGAGGTGGCACTGATGTTTGACCCCTGGCTTGAAAACTCAGGGGGACAAGGAAGCATCTGTGTCTTTCCTTCCAAAGTGCTTGGCTCCCTTACAAGTCTTGATGAAGCTGGAGTTCCCAGCAGAAGTGTGTTTTACCTGGGAAGCCAGAAGATCTGTGAGCCACTCAGCAGGAACCATTTGGGCTAAGGTGAGGGATGAGGTTATGTACTTAGACGGCCCCAGCCAGTCCCCCATGCCCATATCTCTGTGTGTGCCACTGCTCCCTTCTCTGTTCTGAGGGCTAATCTGTACCTCCAGACATTTGCAGTCAATATTCTTATCTGCCTAGCGGGGTGTTAATCTGTATTTCAGAAAGGGATGAGTGGAAGACAGTCTTGTTGAAAACAGGGCACTGTGCAGAAGGCAGTTTAAGGCTAATTGGCTGGAAAAAGCATTGCACTGTCCTTCAGAGCATCTCTTTTTAGGGTTATTGTATGACTTTCCAACTCAAGCTCCCTTTCTCCAGCCAGGAACTTTGTCAGACTAAATTTGATGATGTTGAGCATCTGTTCCACACTCATGAGTATCCAGCAGCTCACGCTGAGCTTCCAGATTAATGGAAATCCAGATGATGTGCCCACTTCAGCTGTGCAGTGCATGAGAACTGTGCCCAAATATACATCACATGCATGCTGGCAGCAGAGCCGGGAGGTTTAATCTGGTCTTTGATCTGAGAACTGTTTCTATGAATGTTGGTATAAAAATTACTGATTGTTCTTCAGATGCTAGTGGAATTTTCAAGACAAACAGGGAGGCCCATGTGCATTTTAAGCACTTCCCAAGTAGAATAAAAGTTTAGCAGAGGTAGGGAGGATACAGGATTACATATTTAGATTTAGGTAACTAATCTAAATATACAGTATCTCACTGTATTTTTTGAATCTGCCCAATGCTGGTCTGACTCATCTCTTACGTGTTTCTTCTCACAGGAGATCAGTGACTTATCTTCTGCTGGACTGACTGGCAGCGTAAGGAAGGTTACCTGCCAAGCAAATCCAGTTATTCAGCCCTTGCTGGTCCTGAATAGAGCTCTGTAGTTCATAAAGGGTCACAGAAAGAATTAAAATAAGCCACTAGAACAGCAGACAGGCTGGTTTTTCAGTCTCCGCACCAACCCAGGGCAGAGTATGTACAGCTCACTTCATCTGTAGTGCTGGAACACAGTGCCAGAAAATCTCTTCATGACATTTTTGACAGTGCTAAGTGTTACCAAGATATTTTGATAGTTATCTTTGTAAATAGCCATTTTAAATTCATTTACTGAAAATGAAAGGGGCTGGAATCTTCATGTCTTCCTTGCTCCTATCTTTGCTCGAGTTCACCACAGAGATCTTACTGCAAAATCCATAAAGAACCAAAAAAGGCATATTTGAAAGAGCAGTTCAAGCATATGAACAATGTTCCTGGCTACATGTAATTGCAGGCAAGTACTGACATTTCTGCAGTTCTGGACAAATATATTTATTTGTTATTTTATTAAGCCACCTGTTCTCTTCAACATGTGTCTCTCCTTCTCTCATTTCCTAATATTCCCCTAGTATTATTTACCTGATTTGCAGAACATACATATGACGATGATCAAATCAATGACACCACAGTGTTATAAAGAACTAGATGGGGTGTTACAGTGCTGTTTTGGAAGGGCAGAATTTTCCTTTCGTACTGGTAGTACTCCTCAAGTCAGCAGTGCTACAAGAACTATACTCCCTTCTCCATTCCATAGCCAATTCTGAGATATTACACAGAATCACAGAATGGCCAGGGTTGGAAGGGACCTCAAGGATCATGAATCTCCAACCCCCCTGCCACATGCAGGGCCACCAACCTCCTCAATTTAATGCTAGACCAGGCTGCCCAGGGCCCCATCCAATCTGGCCTTGAACACTTCCAGGGATGGGGCAAATTCTGAGACAAATATGCACCATTCTTTGCTGTTCTTCACCCCATAGAAAATGATTTTATTAATTTAAATAGAAAGAAATATGTACAAAAATGACCCAAAGTCTAATATATACCTGTTGGTACTGACTAGCTCCTTATTCTGTGAGGGCAGTGTCAAGGCACCTATTGATTGTTCCTGAGTAAACATCTTGTTGAAGTGGCACAGTCTGTGAAATTGAATTACATAAATTTTAATGCTTACAATAAAAGTTCATCAGAACTAGTACAGAAATTTCTCTACTTATCTGGAGGCTGACTCAGTTTATGGAATGGAGCGATTTATCTCCAGATGGATCATGATACAGGTATCCAAATGAATCACCGGTAATAAATATGGTATTTCCTCTGTAGTGATCTGAATAGTGAATAAAGAATTAATTTGCATTTATTTTCAGAAATTGGGGGAAAACATGGTGAGTTCCCAAGGGTGCAAGTGGACTTGTTTGTATTTATAAGTCAACATCAGGTTGATGTGATGAAACAGTTACTCTGTCAGTGACTTGGCCCTGTTGGCCCTGTTCTTTTCTCCATCTGGTAGGCAGGCAGGCAGATTAAATTTATGCTGCATGTTTATTTTCTTGAAGTAAAATGAGTTTTGTTTGTATTTCTAGGCACTATGATGTGGTAACAAACATACCAAATATATCAACTGTTTTAAAAAATGAGGATTTAGACAAAAAAAGAAGACATGCCTCCCAAGGCACTACACTTTATTTAAAGGAAATGGAAATACACCGTTTTGTTTTTTTTTTTAATATATGCTAATTTACAGACTTTAAAGAAAATTAAATTTATGGCTTAGCCTCTGAGTTCTGGAACTACCAGTTGTTTCCTGAAAGTGACTTTGTAATGAGTTTTGGGAAATCATTTTAGTATTGACTTGGGTCATAATGGTTGGCTGTTGCTTTTTTGAATAAGATTAATTAAATTACTCTGAACGAGCTCCAAGTCCATGTCCTTCTCCGAGGCCAATTGTGAATATGACCATAATAAGCTCCTAAAACATATTTCAGAAAGTAAATAATCTCCAAACCTGGAAGTATGTCAGTGTGCTCGTGTAAGAATAATGAACTGCATTTGATTAATTGTTTCAACATACATCACTTTGTTTTGTACCTTGCACTTTCCTCAGTTGTAAGAAGCAATGGTTATTTGGTTGGTTAATTTTCTGTACAACTACAGGAGACAATTTTGATTATGTCTTAAAGAAAGAACCAGATTAGAAGAAAGTGCATAGGCACAAATAAGGACTGGCAGTGGTACTTCTGATTTCAACTCTGAAATGTAGGACTCCTCTAGTTAGTTCTTCATACTCTAGTAAGCTCAAATGAAATAAGGGCCACATTATATCAGGCTCTTTAAAAATATATGGAAGTGAATGCTCTTAATTTACAGAAGCTTTGAAAATCAATGCCAAATATGCAGAGATTCCATAAACAGAGAGGTGAAAGGACTTATCCAAAGCTGCTTTATGTGCCTGGGCTGATGACAGTCAACAACCAGGTCTTCAGAGCTCCATGCCAGTGTCCAGTGAGCACTGCTGCTGCTTGGTAAGCTGGTCTGAAATATCTCCCCAAATGCTGCTCTGATTTTCCACAGAAATGGTATGTACTTCGAAAAATTAAATTAAAAACCAGTAAGACATACTCCAAGGAAAGCCACCAAAAAATGATTGGTGTATGTCTCCCATAGAACCACGGGCAAGGTAGACAACAAGAACTGGTGAAAGAATAGAAGCAAAAGGAAAGAAAATGGTAAAAGTTTGTTGAGTAATTTAGGATGAGCAGCTGCACAAAGTGTCTTAACAGTGACAGACCATCTGCAATCCCAGTAAAGAGAAAGATCAACAGCTTGTGTGGTACGAGCTTCCAAAGGAGAGTCTGCTGCACTTCTCACATCTCCTGTGAGTTCTCCTCTGAGATGAAATAGGTGAGCTGGGGAGCACAGCACTCCTGATAAAATTTGGTTCCGTAACGATGGAGGTTGCTAGGGAGAAAAGCCTTCTTATGCCGTAAGGAAGGATTTCTATTTCCTTGGCATTAGTTTCCTTGCTAGAAGTCCTGCTCTCATTCTTTAGGCCATAAGATCTGAGCAAGGCTGGTTTGATGGGCAGATGAAGGTGGCTGGCAAACGCTGTGAATTTTTCTTCTTCCTTGTTCTTAAGTGTCCTTAACTCCTGCTGACAAGAGTAATATGGAGTCTTGGAGATCTTAAATAAACAGGAATCCTGCAGGGTACAGGTTAAACTAACGCTGAAAGAGCCAGTAGCTGCAACGTTCTGTAATTATCTCCATGATCCCAGTGCTCTCTTGCTCAAGGCAAAAAGATTTGGATACCAACTTCTGGAGTGAAATATCAGCGTTCCCTGCATCCTGTGCTCTACTGATGTTCCTTTAGATCTTTAGAAAGAAAACTACCTTGCTCCTCAAACTGATCAATGCATAAAGGATGATTTGGTTGAGTAAATGCGGTAAGAAATGGCAACCTGTGTCAAAGTTTTTTTTTATTCTTATTTAATTTATATACTTGTGCTGTTTTGAGCTCTAATACTATTTTTACCTTCTACTTTTTTTTCTCTTCAATTCCTGGTATCATTGAGCTTCGAAAAAGAAGAAAAGTTTTCCTGGTAAATGTACTGGTTTATTTTGTATTAATTTGAATACATTACAGATAAACTGAATTTGCTGCTAGCCCACAAACACTGTGGACATGAATGCTCACTTCTCACTGATTTTCTTCATAGAATTTCAAACGTGTTTTACTATAAATGGAATCTCAGTTAAAGGAATAATTAGTATTTCTGTCTGTTGAAAATAATATTTTAATTAGCTGTAGTTAATCCTAAAAATTGGAGAATACTCCTTCATGTATTAACATGTTATTTTATATGTTATATTTAAATCACGTTATTCTCCAGTAATCCCTGCTTGGTGGGATGGCATTCAAGCTCTGAGTGGTACTGACGCTTCTTACACCTTTAAGAATAGAAAACAAAGCATTCTCTTGAGCTCTTAATTTATCAGCCAGTACCTCGTTACATGTAATTTGACTGTGTTTTTTTTAGCAAAGAAGTAGAACAGCACTTTACCTGAAAAGCTGATTTCCTAAATGACTGATGTAGAAGCACGTAAGCATAAAGGAATACTAGACCCAGGACTTGAACCTCCAGAAGACCAAGAGAAAGAAGTTAAAACCCTTGCAAATACTGGGCCAAATACAGCCATATCACAGGCTAAGTCAAGTCTACACGTGCCATTGGACACAGCTAAGAAGAAAATGAGCTTCAGCCACTGTGACTTTCCTCTGTTCTCTGAAAGGGCAGAGGTTCTGGCAGACAGAACTTAGCAGATTCAAGAGGGTGAGTCTGACAACAATGCACAGTGAGTAGACACGCATTAAAGCAAAAAAAATCTGTTTGCTTTAGGTAAAGTATGGACAGTTTCACTGCTAGTGCTGAGGACAAATTGTATTCAGAAAATAGCCTCATTTTCTTTGCCTTGTGTCTTGTGCAGAGGCTATTGCTGTACATGCACTGTGAAGTTTATGGCTATGGGGATTTTAGAACTATAAGCATCTCTGACAACCCAGTTGCATCGTTGTTTTCTCTATTTTAGCAGCAGATCTTTTTCAGTAGGTGGTGTGAAAAGAATTGTTTTCGATTATTCTTGGCTACATTTTTTCCTACAGATTCTGACTTAATTAGACTCATTAACAAGACCAAGCAACATATTGTCTGTGGGAAAAGATTTCAGATGAGAGAAGACTGTTATACCATTTTATTCAAATCCTTCTGCCAGGAGAAAGAAATTTGACCAAAACAAGGAGGCTTCCAAGAAGTGGCTGCATTGCTCCTAAAGCTGCTTTTGGAGAGAAAAGGGTTTATTTTTGCCAAAAAATGCAATTATTTTGGTTAAAAATATCTGCTTTGCTTTCTAAAATGTATTTTGTCCACAAATATTGCTGCTGGTAGGTCTACTCACAGTGATCCTGCTAGGAAAGACAGATGCTTCAAGATAATTCTTCAGATTTTTATTTTCTTTTTTAGTGGGGACCCATATATATGTAGAGATAATGCACTGGGCAGCATCCTTTCCTCAGGTCCTGTGCCTGCTATGGGAGGCCACCCAGCTCTGTCACAGTGGAGGGAAAACAGAAAAACAAAAAGAACAGAGGAGAGAAAAAAGGATAGATGTAGAAAATTAATGCTCGGGAGAGGGATTTCTAGTTCTTTAAGGGATTTACAGCACACAGTCTATGGAAAATTTTCATCCACATCCAAACTGGTCAGAAATTTCTTTCAGGAACTGCCATCACTAACCCTGAATCAGCTGACAACAGCAGTAGCCTCTTCTCCCAGGCAACAAACAGGATCCGAGGAAATGGCCACAAGTTGTACCAGAGGAGGTTTAGGTTAGACATAAGGAAAACTTTTTCTCTCAGATGGTGGTCAGGCACTGGAGTGGCTGCCCAGGGAGGTGGTGGAGTCGCCGTCCCTGCAGTGTTCAAGAGGGATCTGGATGAGGAGCTGCGAGATCTGGTTTAGTGCTTGTGGTAGCAGTGGTAATGTGAAGACGGTTGGACTAGATGATCTTGTAGATTCTTTCCAACTTTGTGATTCTGTGATTCTATGGTCATTGCCACACGCCCTTACTGCACAGGGGAGCCCTCCAAACCTTCAGTCACACTTTATATTTTGTCTGTTCCTCTATTCAATAACCAAAAAAAGTGAAGTTAAATTTCTTGGATACTTTTAGAGTTGAAAATGTTTGTGAATTTTCAACTTCATACTTCCTGAAAAATCAGTGGTATCTCCTTTCTTTTCTTCTATTACAGACAGTGGAATGTAGAGGACAGTAGTAACCTTCATGTACCAATGGGCAGCAGCTGTTGGTGCCTATCCAGTTCTTTGCATATATCATATATGAAATTGCTGTTAACATACAGGCAGATGAGATTTCTGCTTCTGTCCACTTTTCTGCATGCCATCTCACTGAATTCTGGACAGCTTTCCAATTCATCAGGACCATTCTGAATCTTAATTCTGGCTTTGTGAATGCTGTTACACTTCATAGCTCAATGTGCATTGCAATTTATACATGAGTACAGTCTTATATGATTTAAGTTAATGAAAGAACTGATAGAACTCTGTCTGAAAGACCTTCCTACCTTTAGAGCTGAGTATTAAATTTCTTAGGAAGGTATATTTGCAGACACCTTGGTAATAGTGTTGATTAGTGCTAGTACGTATTTCCTCAGCTTGCTCGTATGACTTTTATTTAGCTTTACCAGGGCAAATATAGATGCCCCCTTCTGCTTCACATATCTACTAGGCGATTATTCTGCCAAAGAACATATTGAGTTGTTTTTTTTAACTTTTCCTCCAGGTGCTCTGGAGAAAAGCACTTTAACAAAATCAAACTGTATTTTATTTCCAAAGTTTTCTATCTAATTTCTGCACCATGGCTGCAGCCAAGGCTTGAGGATTTTATTATTGTGCCAGTGTGATTGTAGATATGAACAAGACAATTTTTCAAAGCAAGTATAATCAGCCACAGAATAGGTTTAATGCAGACTTCATTCAAGTTGGTCTTCTGGGAATTAATTTATACTTTGTACATTTGAGTGTCTTGCTTGAACAGGTATTTTTGTTACGATCTTTAATACAGTAATTTGATGAGATCATAAGGATTTACTTTGGAATTATATTTTTGCATATAGGTGAGGTATCATTCCACAAGCCTAAAATTTCTCCTCCATAATTTTTCATGCAGGAGAGCTAAAAATAATGTGAATTCACACAGCAATGGGGTCTTTGGGTCTCTTCACTCTCCGCCTTTTGACTGCTAATAAAAAAATTTCAGTGGAAAATCTGTGAAGAAAGGAGAAGAGTATGGGTCTATTTAAGAAGTAAGAATTTCATTACGAAACAAATTCTGGATTCCATGCACTATGTTGAAGTTTCTTTTGTCCTTTCCATGTTAATTTATATTCCACTCTGTCCTAGATACTATATAGTTCTTACTCTAAAACTGCTTTCAAAAATATAGAACATTGTTTGGGGGAAGATTTTTGTTCTTCTTTTCTGCTGAATATATGATGAGAATCTTGAATAACTCCTTAAGGAAACGCATTTAAAGAGAACTGTTTTTAAGGTGGGGAGGACAAGCACTGGAGCAGCTGCTGAGTCATCTCCTCCTACCAGGAGGGCATCTTCAGTAAACCAGAAAGCATGTCAAAGTCAAACCAATGCTTTACTGGCATAGCAAATCTATCTGGGATATCATCAGATGGCTTCCTGACAAATCTTTGGGGGGAGGACAAGATAATTAAGGAACTGACTGTAGAATGTGAGCTGTTATCTTGCGTACTGAGCTCAGTGGAGCAGGCAACTTGTAAATGTCACCACCAAACCAGATATTTATTAGTTTGAACTGACACATTCTAACTTTTCCATAAGTAGTGAGAAAATATTCTCCATCACTTGAGACATTTTAAACTGCAGCAGATTGAATGCAGCCTGAAAGAA
This sequence comes from Phasianus colchicus, assembly GCF_987193195.1. Taxonomy (NCBI): domain Eukaryota; kingdom Metazoa; phylum Chordata; class Aves; order Galliformes; family Phasianidae; genus Phasianus; species Phasianus colchicus. The sequence goes on along the minus strand of NC_143445.1, from coordinate 23,205,554 downwards.
ATGTTCTCTTGAGCTGATTGCTCTTATGGTAGCTAGGGGAGTGATGAGGTGATGTGCTTTGTTTCGTCTTCCTTCCCTCTTCCTTTCAGCTTCTGTCCTGTACTTTCCTGCCACCACCTCCAAGCTGCTGCTGTTTTTTTCTACAACTAAATTTGTTTCCTTAGCACTATAAGGAAAGTGGGCAACATTTATATAATATCATGTGCATGGAGAATAGGAAAACATAGTGGCTAGAGTACTAAACATTCAGAATATTTTTAAAAGCAAATATTGACTTTTTTCCCTCCTTGCTCACCAGCTGCAGATTATACTGCGAGACTCAATCAGAGACTCATTCCCAAACTGCCTGGATGAAAAAGACCCCTAGGCTATTTTGCTTATTGCTGTAACTGTCTGGAATTGCTTTGTGCCATACATTTAAGTACTATATTCAGGCTAATTTGCCATAACTTTTCACCAGAAAGCTATCCCATACCATGGTAAATCTACCAACCAATCCTGTCCTTGAAAACTCCTTCCACATTTTTCATTTGTCCATTTTCATTCAGAGCCAGAGGTGCTGCCTGAAATATTTAGAAGTTGACGACCTCAAGCAGGCACCAGAGAATGCTGTCCAGGCTTCCCCTCTCTGTTCCTTTGTTCTGTGGAGGATCTGGCATTGTAATAAAAATTCCAGACAGGCAAGCAAAACCGATCTGTACGACAGGACTATCTCCTGCTTTCATCTCTTGGAGATAAAGACAGACTTTCTTACCTCTAAGTTAGGAAAGGATTATCTAACAAGCATGAAAGGAGAAATGTCTTGGAACACCGCTGGTCCTACCGTACTGAATTAAAGAAAAGCCTTTATTGAATACACTGAAGAAACGGAATTTTAAAATAATCATTTCACAAGTATGGTCCATTCAGGTGAATAGGCCTGCTCTCGGGCCAGGAGGACCCTGCAATAATTCAGACCTCATTCTGCAGCACAGAACCCAGCACAGTCTCGTTCACCCCCATCTCCCTCTTAGCTGTGCCTGCAAAGTGTCACTGCACAGGGCACAATGACTTATGAATTGTGAATATGTTCATATCTTGATTCTGTAAATGCTCAGTCACTTGTTTGACCTTGCCTATGACACATCACTTGGCCCGTTAAAAATAATGGGAAGTTTTCTGTCATTTGCAAAAGAGCAGATGCAGATGTGAGATAAAGTGAAATTTAGATTCAAAGCTATTCAGAAGCTTGAAAGTTCTAGGTTGGAAGCTATTTTGGAACTTCTTTCAGTTCAGCTTTAGCTCTGGATTGAAATTGCAATTCTTTGCCTTTCTCATCTAGATATTTGAGATAGCTTTAATGTGGTTTGTCAGATAATTTTCAAATAGTGCTGCCTTGATACAGGAACTGAGTCCTGCCTTTACAACTTTTAGTCAAAACCCTTGTAAATGTCACTAAAAATATTAAAAAACACTACTATTTCCATAAGTGATTATGAAGGTGTGCTGCACTGGAAAAACAGTACTCTTTCAGCTGTGTGCATTATCATTTTTGAGCTCTGCAAAGTAAATTCTTGGTTATCTCTCCTTATTCCACACAGCATGGTATTAATAGCCTGGAGCAATCTCTGTGTGCCCTTTCAATCAGAAAAATGTCCTGATTTGTATACTTACTTATGTAGCATAGGCCAAGCTGAAGTGCAAATTTATTTCCTAAGGAAAAGAGATTTAATGTAAAAGGTGATCTGCAAAAGTTTCGGTTTTAGTTACCTTGGATGAGCACCAAGAAATGTAGCTGCTTATTCAAGCAGGTCTTAGCTGAGAGCTGCAAAGTCAAGGATGGCAGGGAGGTAAGCAGGCAATATTCTGCTCTCAGATTCCTTTCTTCAAGGTCTGGGTATATATTAGGATTAAAGTAGGATTACCACAATAATGATCGAGCCCACGCTACCAGAACCCCATTTTACAGTGCCCAGCTCAGAGCCCTCACTTCGTGTTCCCCAACAGTTCCACGCCTCCTTCACTGAGATTCACCTTTGCAGTTCTCTTTCTGATAGCCCAATCCCTCCAAGTTAAAATGTTCAATTCCTCCTGCACTTCAGCTGCACACTTCATTGCTTGTCTAGAAAACAAAAACATAAGAATGTTAAGATATATATTTACTGGTTTGTTTGAAATCATGGCATTCCCCATCTTAATTAGTGTAATTCCTGAGCTTTGAAAAGACTGCAAAAAATAGAGAGAGGATGAGTGAGTAAACAGCATAGTCATCAGCTGCTTGTTTGGAGTGCAGAGAGCTGCCCACAACGTAAGCTGTGCTGAGAATACTTTCAAAGATGAAAAAGAGGCCCATAGAAAAATAGCTATTATCTCAAGTAATCTTCAGCCCAGGGATGTGTTTGTGAAATAACTTTTGGAGACCTTTGGTAATTCAGTACTTCAGCCTCTGGTCAAGGATGTACGAGATCAGAAAGGAGGTGTTCATAAGCCCTTTTGAAATTCCATTCTTCCATAGCAGCAGGACATTACAATGTATGGTGTACGACAAAGGATGGATTACTATGTGATGACCTAATGATTATCAGAAAAGGGGAAAAAAACACTGCACCATCTCTCTGTAAGTTTCATTTATCCATGAAATAATAATTGCTTCCATATTTGCATTCCATTATACAGAATAGCCTACCTTGTGACATACCAGCACAATAGTACTGTTTTATTTATTTAGGCTGGATGGTTTGCTTTTCATAGTATGACCAGCCGGTAGAAAAATAGGATTCAATAATGCGAACATTTCACAGTAAATAAATTGCATTAATACAACAATATAAAAGCTGTGCTCAGCAGTTTTGGTAGGACAAGGTCTACTCTAGAACAATGTGTACAGCTTTCTTAACAGTCACTCTGAGAGCTATGAAGTTACATTTTTTAAATATGAAATATTAGAAGAAGATTTCTGTAGAATTTCCACTTACTTAGGATTCTATTTACTTCTCCCCATTGAAAAGAGTTATAGGTTCAGTCGGCTGCTTTCAAGAATAGCTCTGTGGCTCTATTTCTGGTTCATATTCACTGTTGTGGGGTCCTATGTAAAATCTTTCAGTGACTAAGGACCACATAAGGAGCAGAACTACATAGCCATTAACTAATCTTCATGGTCACTCCATCCAAAGATAATCCACACCCACCTTTCCAAACTAAGACTCAGAAAGGTTCTTTTAGGATTAGATCTATTGACTTGATTGCCTGACAGATTTAAGATTTTTTGCACAGATTCCCAGCTCCTTCATAGGCTGACACAGAGGATAAATGTTCTTTGCTTCACTGTTTCAAGCTGTAAGAGTGACTGGGCCTTCTGTCCTTCTTCTTTGGTCATCTCTAGCTCTAAGATAGCCACAGCCTCAATTTAAAAAGTCCTTTCTGTAGTTTGCTGATTGCTTCCATAGCAAACTCTTTGCTTCCACAGCCTAAGCAGAACCTATACGTGGAATGTATTCTAAATCTCCATTCAGCACTGTCACCTTTAATATTGATGCACTGCTTACAGAGGAGATATAAATATTTGACAATAAATGAGACACTTGGTGTCATGACTTTGTGCCTTATGTCACGTGCTATGAATTGACACCTGACATCAAGTGATATGAATTGGCTCTGATTTTGTTCTATTAGTCAGTAGTGTGTCTTGTGGCAAGGGAGACTTTCCAAAATACACTCTTTGACATTGTACCTACCTTCTCTGTCTCTCATGGTGTCTCATGGAGTACTTTGGACTCATGGCCCAGTGCAGTGCTGCCAGTCACTTCTCATATTTTGCTGACAGTCTGTGCCAAACTCATGCTATTCAGTTATGATCCATCAGAGAGGGACAGTGCATTATTTTGCTGGCACAGAAACTTGTTTGGCCACCATAAAACGGTATTTTATATATTGCTTAACAAATTATTTGAGTGTTTTGTTTGAGCCTGATAGAAACACTGGACTCTTTTGGTATGAATGGAATATTGTTGTTGAAGGAAAGAATACAGCAAGGTCACATCCTTCTTAGTTTGAAGAGAAACAAAACAAAAAAAGAAAATGCTTGCTTTTAATGCTGCCCGTTGTCATCTTTCTCCTTGATTCCTTTGCAACAACTGCAATCTTTTTTTTCTGATCCAGCATTGAAGAAAAAGAAGAGCCTCTTGCATATGGTTGTTTTTCTTCAGCAATTACTTGACTATTTTGGTATTTGTAAAGGTATCTTACAAAGATACGTTGTTAACAAGAAAGAATAAAAGCAATCATGTCTTTAATTCTTTGTATCTGTCAGCACTGCAGTTTAGTAGTTTAGGACTTGCCATTCTTATCTCTGAACGTGTCTCACCAGTGTTACTGCAACCCATGGGTCTGTGAGTAGTAAAATTACAGAAGAAGGTAAGGTGAGATTCTAAGCCTTTATGGCCTTTGATAGGAAATACGATATTTACTGTTACATGTTTGTCCCATTTGTCATTACTTTACTGTCAGTGTTTTAGCTATAATGGATATGCACTGTCCCAAAAGAAGGTATAGGTATTAATACCTTGTGTATATATATTACCGTATTTTATTTTAGGGTTTGTGCTGATGTCTTTTTTCTATATAATACTTGACACAATGTAACCAATAAAATATTGTTTCAAACTACTTATGTCTCTTTTTAAAGAATATATTTCTTCATGCTTACATAAGTATCTGAAGCACAGAGCATGAAGCCATAACAAAAATCCGTAGCAGAAAGTGATGCAAGTCATTTTTCTATTTTATCCCTCAATAAAAATAATGTGCACACTTATTTTCTAAACGCACTCATTTCTGTAGTGCACAGACACTGACAAACTCCCATTGTTCTTTCTTTACGGATATGATTTACACAGGTAGACCCAGAGCAAAATAAATACGTAAAATGAAAATACCGTTGCTATATTTGTATTTATCATTAACAAGACAACTGCAGCCTACATTCTCTCTTGATTATAATTAATACGAAATGGTAGGAATTATAACAAACAAAAAATTTCTTGCACATTATGCATGAGATTTGAATTGATTTCATTCTAATCCTCTGTGACATCCACACAATAGTCAGAAAGCTTGAAGCAATTAAGTATAATAAAGATCTAAATATGTTACATTTCTTTTTCAGCCACCGCTAAATTATAACCTTAAAAATGATGGGATTTCACCAGTGTCAGCATCTATTGTTCGTAAAGGAATCGGGGAATGTATGTATCCAGTTTTAATTATACATAACCTGTAAGTCTATTTTTATGTATATTTGTTGCCTCTTCTGCATAAGGGCAAAATGCAGAATTTCCTCACAGTACAGTCTTGAAACACCAGTTAAGCCAAAGCAGAAGGGGTGCTTGACTAGATCCTTCATCCACGACCAGCGCTCCCCAGCTTAGCTTGATTCTCCTTCCATTAAAGCTGCTGGAAGTGTGATAAGCATCCTCAGGTGAGGATCTGACCTGCAGTTTTTGAGCAAGAACTTCCTCCAATACAGTAACATTTCAAAGCATCACTTAGAAAGTCTGAGGCCTTTTGCAACAAACACTTTTTTCCCTGTCACACCATCCTCCTGCCTAATGATTCTTCTGCTGACAGTAAACTAAATATTGAACACCCTTTAAAAAATCTGCCTTTTTACTTTTGAAAGAAATGGATAAAATGTCTAATTATTTGAATAATCAAGGGAATGAATATTTGATCACTGACATCAAAGATGCAGACAAAATTCCAGAGCTGAGGTATGTGTTTAATATTGCATTGCTCATAACACAAAAATTTATAATTTCCTTGAAAATGTGTTTGTTAAAGGTGCTTTAGCTCTTGGAACAGTGGAATTGAGAAATATTGGGAATTTAGCCATATATATTTTATCACCCCAAAATTCCAACAGTGCTACTTGACAAGCTGTTCTATTAAAGAAATCAGTGAATGAGTGAATGATTAAGGAAAATAACCTGAAATTTGGACACAGTTTAGTAATGGTCTGAAGCTCAACTAGGCATGGAGGCTAATATTAATTGCTACACAAGCATGGAGGATTGTCCTTTGTGAATGGATTTGAGTGAGAAATTATCCTTGTCCCAGCTTGGGAGTTGTTGTTTGCCTTTCTCTCCCTGACAACTAGATGATGTGCCAGTTTAGTCCTAATCCCTCATTCCTGTCTCATCCCTCAGGGTCCAGCATCACATTTAGCTCTGATCATGAACAAATACACTTTGACTTTGACATGACCTAATACTCAAACTAGCACTAGATGGAAAAGAAGACAAGCAATTTTTTCATGAGTTTCAAACACACCTTAAGCAACTCCAGGATCTTCCATCAAGATAACTTTCCAAACCTTGTGTGTTTACCTACCTTGACAGTTGTTCAGATATCGTGCTATTTTGGTTTTAGATTATTTAAATTAATGCCTGCTCTCCCACAAGGTACAGGTGATTGCAAAGGCAGAAAAGTCACCTAGTGAAGCCTGAACTGACCTAGGAATATGGACTTGGCTCCCTGGAGTAGAACTTCAGTACAGAAGATCAAACTTGAGATTCACCTACCTCTCAGCACAGACGTGTTTCAGGACGAAGTTTGGCGTGCAGGCCCCTCTACTCAAGCAGAACAGTACATGACAGATGTATCACTGCACAGTGACATCCGAGCAGCATGCCACAAGGTCAGAGCCTGGTTCATAACTCACTCTATTATCTGTCTAATCCATTCCTTATTAATTTTACTGCATGCATTTCCTACTGATTATATATCTTGTCATGCATCTCCAACTGACTTTTAATCTCCATGATTTAATCACCATTATGGAATCACTGGGTATGCCCAAGTTTTACTTATTAGCAAAAACACTATGTATTTTTTAGTGTTCTATTTGGAATTTTTCCAATCTGAACATCCTCACTGTGCTGTCTCTCAGGTATCTGTGTCACCTCCAGTACTCTAACAGACTGCAGACATTCTGTTCGTTAATCTACATACCATCATTTCTGGTACAAAGCAATCACATTTAGGCTTTCTGAAAGCAATATAACAATATTTCAATCTACAAACTAGTCCAGATTCTCAAACTGAAAATACATTTAGTCAGTTGTGTTTACATAAAGACTTTATAAGGTATGTTATCACAATATTCTATTACTTAGTAGAGTTGATTATAAAATAAGAAAAATACAATTTATTACTGATTCTGAGTTCAGACTCTAGATGCCTTCTTTTAACAGTGCTATATTACAAAAAGCTCACCCTTGGCTTTCTGCTTGCTGGGAAACCTGATTTCATTTATTTTTTTCTTTTTAATCAGAGATCAAAGTGTTGTCTCAAACTAAAAAGAACCAAATATATATATATTTTGTTACTTAAAAATGACTTTTCTTTAATTTGTTCAAGTAAATATTAAGTACAGCAGATATCCATAGCCCTCTTGAAAAGGTAAACTTCCTAAGGCTTCTAGAAATGCAAAGCTAGACAGCTAAGAACCTCATTATTATTAATGAAATTAGCCTGGTGACACATAGCGGTATCATTTGGTCACCATCACCACCCTCCAACCCTACCCAAAACGGAAACAGAAAGAAGAAGCGATTCCACCCGTTATGTTAACCTAGTTGGCAATTGAAAGACTGAAATATTGTAGGTTTTTCCATCTCTGTGATTATATCTGCAGCAAACAAATGATCCAAGTGCAAGGACAAAGAGATTAAAAGAAAGATTATTTACTCAAAGAGCTCTCCAATTTCCTGATGGTAGAATTCACTGGGAAAAAAAAACAGCACAACTTTTACACCTGAGGAACTTTATGTGAAACTGCAGATAGCCACTGGAGAGAGAAAGCTTCTTTAAAAACCAGTAACACCGCTATTATTGCAATTCTGACTGTCAAGAAATTATTGCAAATTGTTCTTGTGCCTGGACCTCCACTTGCAGATCACAGACTGACTATAATACAAAATTATCCCTTAAAAAGAAGGAGCCCCAGAGGAGTAGCAAAGACCAGCATAAAATAGGCCACAAAAATCCTAACCATAGAATTTGAAGCACTAACATACAAAAAGGAAATTCAAGATCACTTAGATATAACCTGGCCAAAACCTGAAGCAGGGGAAGCAGCCAGCAGACATTTGAAGGATGTGTTTGCATGGGAAATTCTTAGGGCTGAAGTACACAGAAAAGAACTATTGAGGGGTGGTTGAGTAGGACTGATGAAATCAAAGGAAAATAAAAGAAAATGATTTGACAGCAAGTGCATGCCGTATGGTTGCTGTGCTGTATTTTACCATGGAAAACATTCAAATGTGTTTCACCGGAAACCTTAAAAAACAACTCAGGCTGGACAGAAGCACAGATGCAGAGGGAGTGCACTGGTCAGAGATGGGACTGGAGAGCATTTCCACTCCTGAATCACCTGTTTCCTGGCTGCCATTTCATTGTGATTCTTTGTTTTTCCTTCTGGAACCTCTAACCTCCCACACAACAATCCCAATCAATGGTGAACATTTGCCATGCATGAAGACCTGCTTAGAGGACTGATCCTAACTTACCTACGAGTCAGTATCATTCAACACTGACCTTTACGTGCAGAGTTCTGCCTCTGCAAATAACGAGCACCTGGGGTCACATTCTGCTGTCACAAAGGAAAAAGCCAAAAATGTACTGCTCCTGAGAGCCAGAAGTGCTTCAAAGCCTTTCCTAAGGCTCTCAGCCTCTCCATTTTGTAGAAAAGAAACCACTGCTTAATGAACCTGGGCTCAGAGCTGTGTTTCCAGATGCAGAGGTGTTTTTCATGAGATGGATACCTCAATTTCTGAAAAATTGCAGGCTCTTTCTTTTTTCGAGAGAAGCCTACTTTGTCTGACTAAGTCTGACACTCTGTTTGCTGCCTAGTTTCTAAGCCTGGAACAGGGCTTAAGCACTGGTTTGATATATGAAAAAAAGGCTGAGGCTCCACTTGGAGCACGTCACCCCCTGCCGCCTTGCAAACTAGCAGGCAGATGGTGTTCCTGCTGCAGTGACCCCCCTGTCCTCTCCTCCCCGTAGCAACAATGGTGAAGAATTGGAGGGTGTAGGGCAGTGGCAAAAGCAGTGTAACACTCTCCCAGAAAGTCATCAAGGTGTTATTCACCAGACAGTGGTGGACCTCCTGCCCGCTCTGCAAGGGAATTTAGGAGAGAAGGAGTGAAAATAGGTACTGGCTCAGCAAAGTGGGCATTCCCCATCCCGACCATCCTCGGTTCCCCAGGTGCCTCTATGAAATAGGTTTGAGGTCCTGGAGCTCGAGGGAGAGGTGAGGGAGGGTGTGAAGGGAGGTCAACCCATGAGGTTGCCTCGGATGAAGTGGTCAACCCCACGCCTCAAGCCTGCCTCCACCTGGAAGGACAGAAGGGTGGCTGCCATAGGTGACTCCTTTCTGACAGGAACGGAAGGACCTATATGTCGGCCTGACCCTACCTGCAGGGAGGTGTGCTGCCTCCCTGGGGCATGGGTCAGGGACATTTCTAGGAAACTTCCTGGACTGATTCACTCTTCTGATTATTACCCCTTAAGGAAGGAAGATTTAGGTTGGATATCAGGAGGAACTTCTTGACTATGAGAGTGATGAGGTGCTGGAACAGCTGCCCAGAGAGGTTGTGGATGCCTTGTCCCTGGAGGTGTTCAAGGCTAGGTTGGTGGGGGCCCTGGGCAGCTTGGTCTAGTATTAAACATGGAGGTTGGTGACCCTGCCTGCGGCAGAGGGGTTGGAGATTTATTATCCACGAGGTCCCTTCCAACCCAGGCCATTCTATGATTTTTGAAAAAAATATATATATTAATAACCATTTTTTTTCCCCTCAAAACCAGCTTCTACTTAAAAAAACACACAAGGTTGACTATGGCATTCCCATTTATGTAAAAGTGAGAGAAAGTCTGAGTGCCCTACAGCTACAATGTGTGTGGACACTGCTGCGTCACAGCCTGAACCACTGACTAAGCACCTGGGGAAAGGACCCGGTCAGCCCTGGGAGCACAGGTGAAGGCAATTCACCTATGTGACCTGAATGGGTGGAGCCTGGCTGCACTTGTCTTAGACCTCATTTAAGGGCTGATTGTCCCCAGGGAAGGATCTGTGGTTGGAGACCTCTCTCTTGTGGAGTTTTCTCTGTGAGCCTGCATTGTCACAGATGGGTGAGTACTTATCTTTTATAGCATCTTCACATGATGCTACTCTCTTTGTCATTACACCTCCTGAATCACCATTCCACCACATTGATCTTCCTGATTGTTATGCTATGGAAAGAGGCTCTCTTTACAGCCACTGGATCCAACCTGGCAGGGCAGAGCTCCTTCACCATCATCAGTGTGTGTGGGTAAAAAAACCTGGGCAGGAGACACGCACCTTTAATGCCTCACTGTTGTATTTGGCCAGTGTAATTCACAGTAACCTACCTGACTGGTAGGGCCAGAGGTGAGAACTGCAGCAAAAACTGCCTGGTTTGGAGAGGTAAAAATCTAATTCTAGCCAAAACCTTTGTTCCTGTGATGAGCCATGAACACCTGCTCAGCAAGTGAACTCCTACAAAGTTCACTGATTTTTTTTTTTTTTTTTCCAGGTTTTGGAGTGCATCTCTGTTGCTGAGAAGCAGAAATCTTATCTCTAGATGTTTGCCTGTTCAAACCATGAAGACACTGCAAGGTGAAAAGCTATATTTTCAATTCCTTTTCTTAAATTTCACATGTGTAAGAGAGGAAGCGAATAAAATAGAACTGCTGCTACGCAGAAGGCACTCTGAGAACCAGGAAGTTAGTGTAAGACAAAATGTGACAGGGATTTTCTGGAGGGCCCTACAGGACATAGGGAGGAGGGGACTGGCTTTTCCCCACCACGTCTGAAACAGAATCTCAGACAACAAAGGAAAGGTGTTTGCTTAAAAACAGGTCAATTATTTATACTCAGTTCATTTAAGAAAGGAACTAGAGAACTACTTATAATGCAGAGGAACATACAGTACTTGCTTGGATAACAAAGAGAAGAGGTGTGAAATGTGAGAGGTGAAATAGCTACAGATGCTCACTCCATGCTGTAGCTTTTTGCTGACTTCTTAATACTTGCTACAGTTGTAGAATATATTTTTGAATAGATGCTTGAATTTGAGTTTTTCTTACCAGAAAATGCACACCTCAGAAAACATTCATCTGTGTGATGGAATTACAGTAGGGATTCATTACAGGCACACTTGTACATGTGATGCAACATTTAGTCTAACAGTGGTCAACCCAGGGGAAGCATAAGACCAAAGCCCTACTTGAGCAGCGGTGTCCTGACATGGAGGTCTCAGGAATGTTTGCTGTGAACTTCAAGCTGGATGGCCTCTCACAATCCTCTTTTCCTCTGAGCTTGGAAAACTGGACGTGGAACAATCTGCTGTTTTGTTCATCTCATAATGAAATGGAAAGCAGATCCTGCTTAAGATCAGAAACAGTATTCAATGACTTCTACAAATGTATCTGATATTTACATGCTAATGCTTTATAGGACTGATTCCAGGTGACCTCGGCAACTTTTTTTTTTTTCAGTTGATAGTTTAAGTAATATTTCTGCTTAGTTGCTACTTTCCTTAAGACCTTCATTCTTGTAAGAAACAACTGGGGAGTTTTGCATTGCACCATTCCCATGTGGATGGAGAAATGCGTGATTTTTTTTTTTTTTTTAAACATGACTTGATAGTGACTTTATTTCATTGTGTTGTTTTTGACCTGAGTAACTTTTTTTTTCCTGTCTAGCTGAGTTACTACTTGATTTGCTGAAAGCTGAGGAACCAGAGCTGTGACATAAGGATTTACAAAGAAACAAATATGCTTTTGGAGAAGTTATTTGGTCTATCAGGACCACCTGTCCTGTTGCTCTTAGTTAAGCTGTATCAGAAGACAAAAGTCATTGCTGAATGCTGTTTCTTTGAAAGCACAAGTATTTCAAATGGAATTTCTAATAATCAATACTTTGAGTTAATGAGAAGCTTTAAAAAAGTTCTGTTTTTCTTTTCTCTAACTTTTTCCTTTCCTTCAGCAGTTTGTTAAAACGATATAGTAGCTCCTCAGAGCTTGACAGGAACCCATGGAAGTCTGGCAATGGAATCACTTGTGCTTCTAGACTTGTAATTTAGAGCATGAAAAGAGCCACTTCAGGGCTGGTCAACACCATTAGCCACTCTTCAGTAGTGACAAATAGTGTATCCCTGGGGAAAAATGTAAGAATGAGACTAAAAGACTGAGGAGGAGATTATATCTTCAAAGTCCATGATGGAAATTTTTTTTTTCCCCTCCTACCAGTTCAGCTGCTGGCCTTTTTACGTCAAAAGCATTTCTGACTTATAGCCGTGAATTTGGCTAGCTGTCTAACTAATGAGTTCACTTACGCCTACCGTTAAGTTGGATGTTGGAGAATGATCTCCTGATAGTTTTGAATCTGTCAGTCCATTTTTGTTCCTTATTTCTCTTAGCGTAAGAAATAATGAACAATTTTTCTCTATTAAAACCTTCATTTATGATTGCACATACCTCTGCCGTTGCAACTTCAGGCATCTCTTTTCCAAGACATGGGTCTATTTTTTTCTCAAGGAAGTTATTCAGTGTATTTACTCATCCTTCTCCCTGACTTGTGTTCTTTTGTGTCTCAAAACAAATACAGATCTAAGTAAGCAGTAACCAGGGATCCCTTAGCTACTTTGAAATGCAGTGATTTTTTTTTTTTTTTTTCATAGTGCAGTGTTAAAATGACGTATGTAAAATGCAATGAAATTTGCAGGAGACTTCTGACGCTGAAGATTAAGCTAATATGATTTTACTCTGTATATGTAATCTACTGATGAGGAAGTTAAGTTCCCATCACCAGCAGTTACAGTAACTAACTTGTGTGCTTTTCTCAATGTGTGGGAACTGTGGAATCGTGGCCTGAACCTGAGGCAAGCACTGAGTCAGCTGCAGGAACACAGGTGAAGGCAATTCAGCTGTTTGACTGGAAGGGGTGGAGCCTGTCTCCACCTCTCCTAGAACACATTTAAGGGCTGACTGCCACTGAGGAAGGATCTCTTTCTGCAGATTGCTCCTCTCCAAGTTTTTTCTGTGAGTCCAGGACACAGGTGAGTATTTTCATTTATTTTTGATTATCCCTTTACAATGTGATAATCTTTCTAGCTGTACGATTTGTAGATATTAGCCTAACCACACCACTCCGTTTATTTGTTGGTTACACACTCACGATGGGGATAATTCTGCCTTGGACATCTTACTTGTTGATATCTTTTTTTGTATCTATGACAATGTTGAAGCTGACAATACCTCTTATAAAGAGTGAAAACAGACTTCAGTTACACTTGACGGAAACCCCCTAACATCATCAGAAGTGGTACAGATCACAATTCCTTCATGTTATCTCTCAGACAGTGATTTGGCAGCCCTATATATGATAATGTAAGAATAACTGCTTATTACATTTCTGCTGTAACATACAAACATTGTGTAGTACAGCATTAATGTCTGACAACCCAGCTGTTATCTTTCAAAAAATACTTGCTGTCTAACTACTGTAGCTGTAACTGCTTCAACTTCAAACCAAAGGAAGAGATACTGCTCCGGGGCATTCTGACAGGGTGTTAGCTTTTGAGTAGACAGATGTTTGCGCTGGAGCTGTCGGATGGTTTTAAGGCTCATGCACGTTTCAATAAATAAGTGCTAAATCACTTGCCAGGTCATGAGTTAAAGTCCAGGCTAGAAGGTCTTCTAGAGAAATATGTCAATGACACATAGAACTAAGAGCAGCATGTTGTCAGCAGAAGTTTCAAATCACCATTTAAACAACAGAAAAAGCCAAGAAGCAGTAGCGAGAGAGAGAGAGAGAGAGAGAGAGAGAGAGAGAGAGGGCAAATTTTCCCTTCCCTGAAGGCACCCTCTTCCTTGAATTCTGGGAGGTAAAGATTAAGCTGACAGATGGTATCAGCAGAAGAATGACTGTGAGCTTTAAAAACCTGGTATTTTGGCTTAGTATGCCATTTCTCATGCAAATACTGACATGGATATTAGCACCCAATTAAGAAAGTATGAAACTATGCCATGTTGGTTATGCTTCACATTGCAATCATATAATGTTTCATTAAAAATACTGAGAAAGGCTGCTCCAAATAGGATAAAAATCGATTGTATACTTCTCCTTTTCTGTTTTGGTACTTTGTGGTATTGCAAATGGACTAGGGATGTCTTCAAAGCATCTCATCAAGGTGACTGAGATGCTGCTCTTGTTTTTGGATCCTATCCTTACTGAAAGGACTGATTTACATTGCAATACTTGATAATAGAGTTCTGAAGTCTCTCTTTATGTACTTAGTACTTCAACAGGGTTAAAGTTGAGATGTTTGTGATAAACCCAGACTGATTTATTTCTGGAGGTTAGGTTACATCCAGATTGGTATAACTTACTAGTTGTACTCTAAAGGACAGTGATTTGTGCCTGGCAGAGAAAATCTCTTATGCATGAGGACAATGTGATGAACTCCAAGAAAATGTTTCCAAATGTCCTCTCCAAACTCCAGAGCATCAATAAAAGAATGCTTCTCTTCCTTCTTCCTCCTCCTCCTCCTCCTGTCTTGCTTTCCTTCTTTTTTCACCTCCTCCCTTTTGGAGGGAAGGGAGGAAGGTGCCCAGGTGTTAGTTAAATAGAAAAGTGAATTTCAGGAAAAATCTAGCCATGTTTACTACACTGTGAAGAGTAATTCACTGTTTGATTTGACAAACAAATATTTATTGAATTGTTAGCCATTAAATTGTCAATTAATTATATATTGGCTTAACTAGGATTTTTTTAACACTGATTTATCTACCTGTCTTCATTTATCAAAAAGAATACATCATACTCCTTACTTAACACCTAAAAATCAGACATTCTGGCATTTGCCTACGGGCACCTTATGTGGCCTTATGAGGGATGTGGACAGGCTGGAGAGCTGGGCTGAAGCCAATGGTATGAGGTTCAGCAAGACCAAATGCTGGGTCCTGCACTTCGGCTGCAACAACCCCAGGCGATGCTACAGGTTTGGGGCGGAGTGGCTGGAGGACTCATAATTATACCATACACAGAAAAATATGTGGAAGATGGAAAAGGAATGCATTGCACCTCAGTTTCATTAGCCTTGACCAGAATAAAAGTTTAAGTCTTGCCTTGCTGAATTTAACAGATTTGGCACAGCAATCTGATGAACAGGCAGCTACTTTCCTGACACAGTAGTTCCTCTATAAACAATATCAGTTGGATTAACTTCAAAGTTGGCATTTTTTAAGCCTTAAATATACGTTTATGTAAAACAGCCACCATTTCCTACAGTAGGTGGGAAGTACTGCAAATGTTAGTGAAAGCTCTTGCAGTTGCCCCAGCAACAAAGAGCCTTTCCAGCAGGCATTTGCTGTAGCTTTTGTGTCTCATTACTGCTGTACTTCTATGTTTTGAGGTTTCAGCCAAGTGATCAAAATATGCACACGTCTTTACTTAAAAACAAAACAAAAAAAAAGAAGGAAAGAAAAGAAAAAAAGAGACTAAGTATATCAATTATTTTGCATTTATAGCAAAGTGAAATCCATGGTATTCCTCACTTCATTTTGTCCATTATCTAGCTTCTGAGAAGTAGGCATGCTGCTGCCTAAGTAATACTTACAGCATGTGGTAAAGGTGATTTTTCTGTGACCACACTCCTTCATCCTTGCCCCGCTTGCTTGTTTTAAAGAATAATATTTTTTTATCTAGGTTTCACCATAAAATTGTGTTTAATGTCAGCAACTTCTTGACTGTGTTCTTTTTAACATTGATATTAAAAAAATGAATTTACCATTTGGAAAAATGATTATTGCTATTAATGTCTGGCGATTCTGTTCACGAAGAAGAAATGGAAGCTGCAGGGTCTGGGTGTATACTAACTGATAGGTGTACACATGTACACACCAGACAAATAATGATGGACAATTTGATATGCTCAGATGGCTCTTAAAAGTTGTTCCTTTAAAATCCTCAGGTGCTTGGGATGAGAGAGGTAACTATTCCTCCAATAGTTGTTTCTGATATGAATCCTAACAAAGTGCAAGCTCTTGAGCTGTTCACTTAGAGTTTTGCATGACAAAACTGAATTCATTTGGGGTTGTGTGTTTTGTTCACATGATCACTCAAAATGCCAGTCTGGTTAAAAGTGATCATTTCTTGAAATGCAGCCTAAGTATATTCGTTATCTGTAAACCAGGCAATATCAATAGTTAATTGCCTTCTGAGGCAATGGGAGAATTGTCTAATGGTGCTGTGTAAAGGCCTACTGATGAGGTACAGAGAGATCAAACTCTACTCCTATTTAAGATGTGTTGGTGCCTTGATATGAAAGTGTGACTGGTGCAGCCAAGCATACCTGACACCTGCCTTGCACAGCCTCAGCAAAGGTGCAAAGCACCAAACACACATGGTGTTAACCCACACTCAAGTCCGCACTATAGCATCATTGTCACCATCATGTGGTCTGCCTGTGCTACCCAGCCTGCTGCCCTGTCTTTGTTCTGCTGCTAGGATTCACCATTAAAAAAAGTCTTTCTGGAATTATTCTAGGTGTATCACAGTGTGACACACACCATCACTGGAAACAAAGAGTTTCCCAAATTAAATGGTTTGTGTGCTACTTTATGCCCACAAACGAAATGAATAATTACTATCTGCTAAAAAATATCTGATGTTCATTATGATGATATATATAGCAGCATACAATGTTGTTTAAGAAAAAGGAACTTCTGAAACATCAAAATATTTTTATATATCATATTCATAAACAATTTGAATTTCTTCCGTCTTCCTTCTTTGAAATTGTGTTATATTTGCAGTTGAATCATATGCTAAATCCTCCTTGGCAGGAAACTCGTATCTTTTTACAAGACAGTTGGCTGCTTTATAGTGCATCTCTGTATTTGGAAAACCACAGCTGGTGAGAACTGGCACTTCATGGAAAAATACAGAGCACATCAGGTATTTTAAGTACAAAAATGGGCATCCAGGAAAGACAGCAGAGTGCCAATGTCAAACAAAGTGTGCATACACAGAAATCACTGTGTGCCAGTGAACTGGGGGAGCCTATGTTTAAACTGCCCCTCAGAAACACGGTGACTTGTGAGAAAAGGCTCACCTTGGTACACAGGGATTGTACTTCTGTGCTTCGTTCAACAAAACTCACCATAAAAGCCTCTGGGCTTCCAAGTTGCATGGCATCTTTTGAGCATGTTCCAGGTGCATGTGCAGGCAGTATCTTTCAGTGTAGTACACAGTGGATACTGTAGCTGCAGCACCTAAAAGAGAAGAACAGCGGAGTTACCAGTGCACGGAGAACCTGAAAAAAGCAAACAAAAATCAAGCAAAAGTCCAATCAGAAGCTTAAAAAGTGAAACAAGTAGTATGTTACTACAAGTGCTATCACCACAATGCCACTCATCCAGCAGAACCAGTAATCTCTAATGCTACGCTCAGTGGCAATTAGCTAGCCTTGAGCTGAGGTTTAAAAGGACTCGCTGCTATCGCAGCTCCTGGAATTCAGCCTCCTCCACCAACTTGCTTGAGAATTGGAACCATTAGGATTTATGATGATGCTTTGGAGAATTTTAGGCTGAGTCTTTTAAAACAGATCAGTAGAGCAAAACATAATTACTAGGAAGAGTAAACTGATCTTATTTCACTTAGGATGTTTACCAAATACATCTGTCTCCATCAGAACAAGATTTCTGGAATCCCATTACAGTCAATAGAAATGTGCCTAATGTTTTCAGGGGGATTCTTGGGTACTATTAATCTGCCCAAAATGCACCTATTTTAAGATGACATGGAGTATCCCTCAAATATCCTGAACGAGATTCTTTATTTGGTATAAAGAGAACACAGACCAACTAGACCACTTGTGCATGCTTATAGTACATTCCTTATCCTAAAGGATCAAAGGATTTCAAATACAGACTAAAACATTTCATGAACATCCACAGGTAACAGATGAAAACCCCACTGTTTTTACTTTATAGCACACTTTACTTCATAAGTCAAGTACTTAGGAGATAAGTAATGGCTTCCAGTAAAAAAACATTCCCAAGTGCCTCTGACAGAGTTTGTATCACCATCTTACAGACACCAGGATAAGAACACTGGACTGCTTAGGTATAGTCATGCTTTGTCCTGCTGATTCCACAAAGTGTTTGTATACAGAAAGTGTTTGTATATAGAAAGCCATTTCTTCAATGAAAGTGAGAAGTTCGCGTGGTCCATTCATTTTTAGAACAGTTAATCATAATTGATCCTTATGCAATGAATACTAAATAAGAGTTATTAATAATGAATAATAAGAATGAATGATAATGGTTTGCTCATTGGGCTATCAATAATTAATGGGGATTTGCCATTTATTGTAAGTACTGTTGCTGTTTCTGTTGCAGATTTGGACGGCACAATTTATATGGTAATTTTATATGAAATGGCGCCAATTACATCACGGCTATTACAATAGAGTAGAAGCAGATGATGACTTTATCAGTTTTGTTAACTTTTCCATTTTACTCAATGTTAGCATAGCTTGCAATGTAAACATGATGTAGCGAAAAGAAGAAAGAAGTTTTGTGCAAGTCTAATATTTTTGGCTAGGAAAATAACTTCACCAGCCACTCATGCAGCAGAAATGAATACAGTGGGGTGGAAAAAAAGGCAGGGAGGTCAGCATTAAGGTGGAGCAGAAAGAAGAGCATCAGTGTTTAGTAGCTACCAACACCTGCTGAAAGTGCAATGAAAGGAAGGAGAGGCACAGCAACATCACCAGGGAGAACAGCATCAGCCAGGGCACTGAATGGACCACATGGGGACAGAGAAAGGCAGGATCGCTCCACGGGAACCAGTGTGTGTGGAACATTTAACTGAGATCTGTGGATAACAGCCACGCACCTCCTCTAGTACATGACCAGACAGCACTGACAGCGAGTGTAGGGCAGTGGTAGTGCATATCTTTCTCAGCCTGTTGATTCAGAGCCTGTGTGAGTTTATTACCCTCAACAGAATTTATCTTTTTATTGGGAAAAGCTAACCAGAAGGACATACGTGAGCTCCACGGGAGGAAAATTTAGCACAACCACCTTCTGTCAAAGGGTAAGTCTGTTTTTTGCTAGAGAAATAGTCTGTGATACACAGTCAATGCATCTTTTGAGAAAAAAGTTTTGCTGGTGTCCTTACGTTTCAACCGTATGTATGGGAAAAAAAACAACATCTAAAATAAAGAACTTGGAAATATTTAAACATTCTGAAAGATTGAAAGTTTGCAATGTCAGCAATCTGTCTGAATGCCTATGGTAAAGACAGCAATTAATTTCAAAGGAAAAACAATTTAATGTGTGTTCCAAAGAAAATTTCTAAATTAAATTGAAGATAGAGATGAGCAGGTAGACTACATGCACTTAAAGAAATAAAATAAAAAAATAAAAAAAAGGTTGGATTCGATTTTTAGTCATATTGTTGCAAAGAGAATTGCAGCTAATCTGTCTACAGCACTTAACAGACTAAATAATTTTAGAAAACAAAGCCCGTCTTTTAAAATATTTAAAACAATTCTACAATCTTGTCAGAACCTCATGCTTTGATATTAATTATCAGTGTTTTCAGAACTGCCTTAGTTGAACCTGTTTGGCACACAGATGGCAAGTCATTTACATGAGAAAAATGAGAACTGGCCCATCTATGGATCCCTAGAGGGTGCCATGACCCATTAGCCGAGGAAAGACGACCTTTACTGAATAATAATTGAGAACTATTACCAAGATAATTACAAAACCAATTGACTGCCAGAAGGCCTAGACCTTAGATCCTCAATTTATATAGCAACTACTCTTGATCTGCACAGAAAAAAAATGTGCTTAGGGTTCACAAACACCATAACCTCAACATCTGCCTGCCATCTAAAGATAATGATCTGGTATTAATTTAAACAGCACAGTCATTGCAGAGGTAGACTGCATCACAAATCAGATACTTAACATAACTGGAAGGTATTGTGTTTCTGTCCAGCCTGTATTAACAGGCAGAATAGTATAGGGTAAATTAAACTATTACAGGTCACAACATGGAAATGAATTAACTTAACGCTCTTTAACAAGGAACATAATTGCAACTCTATGCTAGCTGTTCTCATGGTAAAGATGATAAAATCTGTTCTTAGAACTGTTTTACAAAATTCTCCTATCACATTTCCTAATGCCTGAATCTTTTAACAACTTTGTCAGATTCCTTTCTCTGGAGGAGCTGCTGGTTTTTGAACTACATCTTTTTTTCTCCCTTTCTCAAACAAGAGTTGCTGAAAACACAGCTAATAATGGATACATCTTTTTAATGAGATACCAATAGTTCTCTGTGGGGTAAATCCTGGACAACACCAGATTCAATGAAAAACTCCCCTGCATTTCTCCTACATCTCCCATAGAGATATCACAGATAAGAATTACAGCTGGTATCCCATATGTGATACGGTTTGGATTTCCAAATTTTTCTTACACATGAAGTGTATTTTAAAGAGTATTTGAAAAGCAGAATTATCTAAACACACAGTGTTAGGTTTCAGACCTGTTAACTGATATTTAGCAATGTACAACACTGGAAATGGTCAGCACTCCAAAAAATTTTTGCTAGCCTTCCTCCTTTGGGAGGAAATGGCTGAAACTACTGTGACAAAATACATCATATAAAATGCTCTTTCACCAAAACTCTGCTTCTTGATTTTTAACATCGTTACTGAGCCCTATAGTCAGGATTCTTTGAGGACGTACTCACTAAAACAGTATTACAGGTGGTCATTCTTCAGGGGAGACAATTTAAGTCGCAGCATGAAATCTATACAAAATCCAATTCAGATTTGAGACCTGTAGTACAAAGAGCTGCCAACAGTGACAGAACACTTGTTCTGCATGACAGAAATGCTAACAGAGACAATTTCTAACACTTGAAGTATCTATATAAAGGATGAGGGAGAAAGAAGAGACAACACGTTCAATTTAAAATAAGGTGCGCAAGCTAACATTCAGATTTATGAAGAGTTTGAAAAAATGAACTGCACTCTCAAGTGAACTATCAGCCTCCCCATGCAGATTCCCCTTAGGAAAAGCCAACTGGGATCTGAGGATGTAGAGACTCTTGTACGGAATCTCTGGAATCCCACCAGTGGGCAGGTCAAATCCAACAAATGGGCTGGGTTGGACCTGAAGGGTCACCTCACCCAGGACTGATGGGTTGGTTTGTTCTGCAGAAAATTCTGCTTTCAGCAATCTGCTCATGTTCGGATTCAGAGTCATCAAATTCTCAACACCCATCAGAATGGCTTAGTTGGGAAAGTTTTATGCAAGTACACTTGATTTGTTTACAGAAACAATAACCTAGGAAGCATTTTCTTAAAATCTTTAAATGTTATCATAGTAAACAGTCTAAAGACACTCATTATGTTTTTTCTCTAATCTTAATATAATTCAATTTCATTTTAAAAATAAGAAACTGAATGGATATATCTTCTGGGAGAAAGGACTTCAATGGCGATCACAAATAGCGATAAGAGAAATGCCAGATGAGACAAAATAAATCAAAGCATTAAGTGCATAAAGAGTGAAATCACCTGCATTCTGTGAGCTGAGAGATGAGCTGAGGAAGACTGAACACAGCTTGGCGTTACAAGAAAGAGCTGGGATTAGGGAAGAGTAGGTGCACACATTTTTGTATTAAAGCAGAGATTTATTGTTACAATAGCTGACACTCCCCTCAGAAAATATTCCCTTAAGTTTCTCAGTGTGGCATTTTGGACTTGGTTAGTGCATGGCTTAATACCATCCCACCACTGCTCTGATACAAGCCCAGTGCCATTTCTGAGTCACTCAGAACAAGAAAACTCTAGATCAACACCTGCCTGCTCTCCTTGGAACCAAGGAAGCTCCTCATATATGGAGAGGAGGTGCCTGGTGACATCTACCCCATGCAGATTTACACTAAAAACAATGTAACATCTTTTCTCTGTGGGTTGTATCTTTGTGCTGCAAATGCATGGTAGGAAGGTTTTCTTATTAAAGTTTTTTTTTACCAATCACTATTTTCATCAATAATCTCAGTGAGGTAATATATTTTTACATGATCATCTCTCAAGAGATTTAGGTTGTATCAGTGGCGCTTCTGCTGTTTTTGGCTGTTGTAAAAGTAGCAGAGATCAACAAAACTGGATGTTTTTCTGTCATCCTTGAAGAGGCTGCTAGTGCTAATCAGGAAATTAAACATTAAGATGGACTTAGAGACTTACAGTTGTGACAATTCAGCAAGCGTTGAAGAACATTGTTCTGAATCCTTAAAGGTTTGTAGTGACGGAAGTTGCAGTGACTAAAATGTGCTGAGCTCTGAAAAAAAAAAAACCAAACAATTAGATATAGGAAATAAAAAGATTGCAGTAACGGAATTTATATTTTCATACAGTTAAGGCCAGGAAAAGGGATTAGTTCATCTACACTCAGTTTTTGTTTCACAGACACTTGTACTATTTCATATTTTCTTCACAGAGAAGTGCTTATACAGACTTAACTTACTTTTTAACAATCTCAACAGAAACATCCACCCGTAGTGCATTTGCATCACAATCTGCCCTCCAAAACCTTCTTGTACCTCTGTTTTGCACATACATTTTTGTCTGGAGCATAAATAGCATGGACACATAAATAACAAACATTCCTAATATTCTACTACCCACCTGTAATGTTTAGAGACTTCAAAATCATAATTCTGCTTTAAACTCTATTTCTACCCAGAATCTTAGTGAAATGTTAGCCATAATGAAATCTAAGCCACTTTTGTCACTAAAATCATGAAGAAAAAGAGTTGAGGCTTTGAATGCGTGGAAATGTACTGAAGAAAGTGAAAAGAATAGGTCAGAATTAGAGCACCATAGGCCAGAAGGCATATGAAAATAGCAGGGTGAGCTGTATACACAACTCACATACTACTTTGTTTCCACAGCACCTGAATAAAGCATCCACTTCTTACACAGAAAACATGATTTCCATGAAGTCATATTTCAGAGAGATCTAGAAAAGGGAGGAGGAAAAGGACAACTCAATTTTAGTTACTACAGTAATGGTAGAACTCTGGTTTTGTTGTTTGCTATTACAGCAATGGTATCTTTCTAATATCCCAAGTGTTGAATATGCAGTTGCATAACTGTACTGTTCCCCATCAGCCTTCAATGCAGACTTCGAAGGCAACTGACAGCACTATCAATGTATCTTCTACAAATACTGATAAAAAGATGAACAGTTGAGGTTTTCCTCCTCATAGTCACCATAAGTGATTACATGTAGAACTACTACGAGGAAAGATTGGGAAATTATAGAAGTAGAACAGATTCAGAAGCTTATGAAATCAGTGCTTAATTGTAATGGAATACAGCCAATTGAATAAACAACATGTAAACACAAAAAACCAATGCAGGTTACTATGAATATGCTTACATATTTGCTAAGATGACCTTGGTCTGTAAGCCACGGGCTGGGCACCAGATGGACAGCAGCCTGAGGGAATTGTTTTTTCTGCCAAAGTTCCAATATTCAAGTTCATTTCCACGCTTACTCTCTCTTGTTCTGCTTCTTAGGAATTTATACTCACATAATTTTTCTTTTACTTCTCATGGCTACCTTCGTCTTTGATCATCCATATGCTTATTGGTTTGCTGTACCTCTCTCTATCTGAGCAATAATCTGTGTTTCTGTGGATTTATTATTCTTACAAAAATCAGCTTTAGTTCTGCAACTTTTGTGTTTCAGTTCTGCTAGAAATTTTAACTATCTACATTTATTGCTTATGGATTATCAGTCACAGAACACGATTCTAATTTTGGGCTTATCAAAAATAGCAGTATGTATGAAATGAAAATGTTCAATTCATAAGATAAGTTTTAAAGATCCTGTGTCTATTTTATGATCTATAACTGCAATCATAGCTAAGCACAGCTACCACAGTCCTAAATGCTAGTTTTTATTCTTAGCATGGAAAAAGAATACAACGGTTTAGGTGAAGCAAACTGAACCACATCCACCATCTATCTGCCAAGACCCAAATCTGGCTCGGTTTAAAAAAAAAAAAAAAAAAAAGTCTGCATTCAGAACATAGCCAATGTTCAAACAACATCTCCTCACAGCCAGTCTGCTGCAGTGAGATACTTTACTGGGCAAAAATCATTTTCTACACATCCCAGTACGCTAGGCCTACATGGCTGTAGATAGGAAGTACCTTTTATAAGCTTGTAACAAGTGAAAGTTGTTAACTAAAGGTAAGAAAATGAAACTTCTAGCAATAGCAGAGATATGGTATGAAATACACACTTGCATTTAAGATAATAAAATCATGTTCAGAAAGAAAAGCATACTAAAAAGAGAAAGCTAAAAAGCAACAAAAGCTCTGGCAATGTCAGGAAATGTGCAAATTTAATTTGTTCGTTTGTTCACTCCTACAGCAAAAGAAAGGATCATCGCCATGCCAACCTTAGGGCAACTGCCTCATCTCAAAGCGCTTGGGAAACTTGTTCCCATGAAGAAACAACAACTCACTGTTTTTTATGCCTTTTATGCTTTTGCTGCATAAAAATACTGACTCCAGTGATCGTTCACATGACAGTCCAGGCTTTTCAAAATCAATCTTTTCTTATGAATCCAGTAACAGCTTTTCCCGGTGGGCATATTTAATTTCACCAAATCCCTCATCAGCTGTAGCTTATTCCTGTCCACACACAAAGCCTAACAAAGACAAATTTCTTATTTTGTGTTCTGATTTGTGTATTGAAGCCAGATCTCTCCTTTGATAAAAGAAGTAAAAGCAGACGTAGGATGTATCACCAAATCCCTTTTTCTTTCCCTGCTTTCTTCATGAAATTGACTCCAAATTGTCCAAGCACTACAAAAGCTTAATTGTAGAGATCTGGCCAATAGAACCTGAACTAAATGGTTAATTTGTATGACGTACTGAGAATAACATATCTATTTCAAAAGCAGCAAGACAAAGAGCCTCTCCCGTGCCCTTGATGTTTGCCTGCACAACTGCAGAGTTTACTCAAGTGCTAAGATGTACTTCTGTTCTTGCCCAGGGAAAACCACTCATGGAGATGCTCGTGTTCCTGGGGAATTAAACACACACCTCGTAGTCCTGAGTAACCTGGATTAAACAACTGGAAGGCCATGACTGAACTGT
Organism: Phasianus colchicus; assembly: GCF_987193195.1. Classification (NCBI taxonomy): domain Eukaryota; kingdom Metazoa; phylum Chordata; class Aves; order Galliformes; family Phasianidae; genus Phasianus; species Phasianus colchicus. Next base: position 23,180,284 of record NC_143445.1, on the reverse strand, counting down.
AAGGACAGAGAAATTGCTCTTTCCCCTGCACTCAGCATCACTGAACATCTTCAAGCGCTGGCTGGCCATGGGGGAGCTCGCTTTGTGCCTAGCAAAACCTAATTTAGAAATGAAGATTTGTATGGCAGGAACAAAAAAAAACCAAACAAACATATTTCATTGCAATACCTCCAATAGATATAAGTGTTAATTTGATGCTTTCTTTTGCATTTCAAATTGTATGCATTGGATCATGCTGTGGTACTAGTTACTAATGAGCTCCAATAGGAAAGTAGTTGAAAGGTACTTAATATTGATGGTTTTTCTTTCAGTAAGACCTCATTTCACAGTTTCTGAGCATGAAATCAAACTGTTACACAAAAGAAAAGATCTGATGATCAAAAAAAAAACCAAGAAAACAAACGAACGCTTAAAACAGCCTTCTATCTTATATAAGCACTGTTGAAATTAATTAAACCAAAACCACCCAACTTTTGACAGAACAAGTAGGCAGCCTCTCAAATTCTGCTCTGGCATGCACCACCAGAACGAAATCTGCCCTGCTCTGCTGCCTGGATGCAGTCAGTCTCCAGCACCAACGCGAGCAGAAGGCACCAGGCTTGACACTGTTATGATGGGATTTAATACTAAAGGAAAGCTCTCAGGTACTTCTGGTTGCTATGAAACCATTGACATTTACTGTTGGAAAGTAATTTGTCCTTAGCATAGTACTGAATTAGAAAGTAAGTAAATGGTACATCTGCAATATCGAGGACACTAATTACTGCTGAATGGAAGATAACACTACCTGAGCAGATCATTTCATGCTGGTCGTGACTGGAAAAGCTTCATGTCACATCCACTGTACCCTAACAGCAGCTCTGGCACCGAGGTGGCCTCTCTAGGGCAGGAATTCCAGGTGCAGCAGAGCTGCCTACCTTGCCTCCGTGCTGTTTTTCTCAAAACGAGAATCTGATCTGTAGATGTTACTAAGCACCAGCATGCAAATTATACAGCGGCAAAACACAGACTTCAGTTAACTTCCAGGCACACAGCGAGATGAGATGGAGAGGTTCCTGGGATAAACTTTGCATCCGCTACTGCTGACTGCTTCACCAGTAGGAATGGAGACGTAACAGGTAAATGAGGGCAGGAGATGAGCAGGGCCTTAGTTTGGGTGGGAATGCTTCTGGCGCTGATCACAGGACACTTCATCCCAAGCTCCCTTAAGCTCAACACCATCAGCAGCAAACCAGCGGTCAGTAAGCATCTTTGGAACCTATCAGGGCTATGCTCATTCTTTTGCAGAAGTACTATTTTATTTTCTTTTTCCTCCACAGTAAATCACCAACTTGCATTACAACTAGCAGTCCAGGTCACAGGCTGGATCCTTTCTTCAGATCAGTTACCAGCTGCTTGGGTCTCAGATCAAAACCAAGCGATAGAGGTAATCAGGATAAGCAATTAGATGCTAAGATTCCTTTAAGCGATGGGGCAGCAGGATGCGTTGGACTCTCATAACCACACAGCTGAAAAATATTATTGGGTCATAAATATAACGGGGCAGCACGAGTTTGAATACTTCCTTGTTTTTATATGAATAGTAATATAGTACATTCTTTTGTATTTCTTCCCGTTGTGGATTGAATTTGGTGTGTATACTTTCACATGAATAATGCAAGATAGCAAAATTGATGGCACAGTTCTTTTGTTAAAGCAGTTAGGAAATGAGAAAACAAAATCTACAAGGAAAAGTTATGAAAAAAACAACATTTCGCTAACAATAAAAAGACGAAGTTGCCTGGCCGTTTACATTCGTCTCCTGTGACATGAATATTAGATCAGATTCTTTTTATTAATCCATTGATAGTTCCATAAGGCAACTCATTTTTGATAAGCTCTGTCAGGACTGCTGTAAATACAAAAAAGATTTATGAATTAATTTTCATACGTAAATGACAAAATCCTCTGGCACTTTTGATATATCTGCCTACAGTTAAAATAGAGATATATGTGCACACTGGCACACGTATCAATTTAAAATTCAGATCGGCCTGTTTTTTTAGAACATAGCTTCATCTCAGCTGGCTTTTTTTTGTTGCTGTAGGAATGAGCAGTGAACTTTGAGGGTAATCAGTATGGAGGGCATGTTACAGATGAAAAAAAAAAGGACAGAAGCGTGCTGGACTAAAGGTGTTGAGTGGGTTTTATTCCAAAAGCATTTTTTGTTTTCAGGTGTTCAAGAGCTCTCATACGTGCCAACGTGCTGCAGAAACAGAGATACAGAATCATAGAATTGCTCAGGTTGGAAAAGACCTTAAAGATCATCAAGTCCAACCGCAACTTGACCGTACAACCCTAACCCTAACAATCCTCTGCTAAATCATGTTCCCAAACACCACATCCAAACGATTTTTAAACACACCCAGGGATGGATGGTGACTCAGCCACCTCCCTGAGGAGCCTATCCCAGTGCTTAACAAAATATCTTCCACTCATGACTATTATTACTTTAAATGTGCTTGTGGCTCCAAGATTGCCACTTGGTAGGATTGTCACCTCCACGCAGTTGGCACACACCCAAAAGCCAGCGATCTGCAATGTACTTTTTCTGCATTTCCCTCATACCAGCACACCCATGCTAACACTTTGAAGGACAGCATCTTCTCCTCGCTCTGCATCTCATAGATATTTTACAAAGGAACTCAGTATCATTCCTTTTATATTATAGATGGGAAAATCAAGGTACAAATACAAGCACTGACTTGCTCCAGAAGGATAAGTGTCTACACTTCTTAACAGGTCATTTGCTAATTTAACATCAGTTTTCATAGTCCCTTGACACGTAGCTTAATAAGCTCTAAAAGAGAAAGACAGAATTAACCAGTTTACTGCTAGACTGAAAATGAGGGCTGAGGTTTAGTTGTGGATTATATTTCGAGCAGTCCACTTACCCATACAGTACACAGCTATATTCTCTGTTTATGCTGTTCTATTTGATGCAGCACATAACCTCCCTGGAGCTGGGTCATTGAAGCCTGATACCATACACAGGTATCTAATGAGACACGATTTAAACCATCTTGGGTCTACACTAAATTTGGGGTTACGTTTAACTGATGGAACAAATAGGTATTCTTATAAATAACAGCGTAACACTCCACAACAAATTTCTTTTACACTGGTCTACTGAAGTTCAGAAATGTTCTTGTACATGAAAGGAAAGCAGGAGATACACTTAATAAAGAGTTTTCTTCATTAAGCAAGCCAACATAAAAACTAATAGTTCACGTAAATATTTTCCCATTCGAGTACACAGTTCAGTCACACTACTTAAATTACAGTATGTTTCTTTTCTATATAAAGCTGGCATTTTATATCAACTTGACTGTATCCTAGAGCCAGACTAGAAATCTATCAATAAATGCATTTGTCACGTGCTTACAAAATGCACACCTCAAGCTTGTTTGGATTACACTAATACACTGTTAAGGTTATACAGAAATCTATCATATAAAGGCAGAGACATATTGACAATCTATGTGTCTGGGAGCACTGAAAATAAATAATAAAAAAAATAATAAAACTACAGAGAAGGATTTTAGCTTGTCCAAGTTCATGCAGCATTTCAGGGAGCTGATCTATCCTCTGCTCTCCTTTGTAGAAAACCATACATTACCCCTTACTACTAACAGTACGAACAAGTATATCATTATGACTTCTCATTATAGCTGCAGAGAATCTTTCCATCAACTATGATCTCACATCCTTTGATCTGAAATATAAGAAGTTACTTTCTTTTAGCTGCAAAGCTTGTTTTACTGACATTAGAGGTTTTCTGTTTTTGTTTGTTTGTTTACATTATTATTCATCTGTTACTATTTCTCATGTTAATTTGACTGCTTATTAACAACTTTACTGTAAAATTTTCAAACTCATTGTACCAACCCCTTCTTGTTACGACTTACTCTTGCAGTTGGTTTTGAAAACCAGATAAGTAAATGCTCATTCATTTCAAAACAATCCATAATGCAAAAGGAGTAAAAAAAAATAATCTGGTAAAAGTATGTTACTTTAATTTTCAGGCCAAGATAACGAGGCTGGCAAAAACAACCTCTGAACAGACAGCAGTAACAAAACAACAAAGATATGCAACAAATAATGAAATATACATTAGCAGATAAGTAACTGTTTTTAGCAGGAAAAAGTTACAGGTTTCCAAATTAAAAAAAAAAAAAATCCCTGTTAAAAGCTGCTATAACTAATTAAAAATCATGTAAGTAAACCTCAGTTTCTTTTTGTCATATTATTGAAATATTTGGCTTAGTAGATGATCAGAATCCTAACAATGAGAGATGAAAGGTGATAGGGGAAAAAAAAGGGAGAAGGAAATGATATGACAAGGAACATCAAGAAATTCGCCACGTATTTGGTTGATGTCAGTGAAACAACTTGGGCTCTCTTCTGGTTTAGTTAACCTCAGAACATGGCCCACCATCAACTTCAGCAGGACATCATGACAACGTATTTCACAGGTGATTAAACCCAGCAAGTGCAATATCCTTAGGGCATTATATTACCTGCAAGCAATGTCTAAGAGATGGAAGAGGAAAACGTAAACAGAGATGGGCAGAGAGGGCATTTGCTGTATCTCATTTATGCAAGAAAAGTAGTTTCATTATGTGTTCTATGACAATGCTAAGAAATATGCAAAAAAGCACATTGCTGAGTTACAAAATGTATGGATCCTCAGTTCAATACATTACTTAGGCTGGCGCTGAAGGAGCTCTAAGAGGAACGCAGACATGGAAGGGGCTGAGAGTGCCAGAACACTTCTCTTAACCTATTAACTCACAGCCCCAGGGGCCTTGTTCATCATGGTGCCTATCAAAGTGTCAGTCTTTTCTATTACCTCTTCCTTCAGAAGAGGTCTGTCTATCATTGTCATGCGCTTCTACCAGGATTATCCATCATTTTGGATGAAGCCACATCATTCATTTTCATGGCTGTCTCTGTTAGCAAGTCAGGAAGAAAAACAGTGTTTTATTCAACAAAAGAAAAATGATGGAATCGCCCTCTTAATCATTTTCTTTTATTACTTAATCCAAAAGGTTGGTAGGAGGCTCTGCAGTTTATTATACCAGCAGCCACTGACACCATTATATTTCAGGGTGTAGCAATATGTCCTGCTTTTCAACAGCTTATAAAACTACCCATAAACATTAACTCCAGGCAAGAGTTTGTCATACTGTATCTGTGGCTCTCACTCAGAATGATTGATTTGATTTATTTTTAATTAAAATTCATTTGGAGCACTAGTTGACTCTGACAATTAGTGCTGTGGTACTAGTCCAGGTTTCCTGTTCACACTCCTTGGCTGAGTTAACCAGAACTCATAGCAGATACATCCAAACTGCAGCCTGGCCGTCCTGGTAGCTGCGTGCTGCTGCACCAACTGTGCACAGAGCTGCTGTAAATTTTGCTGGAGGATTTACAAATGGCACTTTTGCCTAAATGTTAAGCTCAGAATGCTTAACTCTAAAGTTCTGTCTTGTGGGTGGCAAGATTAAATACACTAATTCCAAAACAGAAAAGTGCAAAATTAAATACAAAGAAAAATAATCATACTGTTAACCCTCATCAGCTTCAGCCATATAAATAAGATGAACAGAGCAATAATGGGTGATTGTCTTAGCAGCTTGGACAATATTATTGATTTCAACTGTTCCCTGTCCTAACACAATCTTAACTAACCCCATATCTACTAAAATTAAGAGAAATTAACAAAAATATATGTTTCAGAAAACCTACTGAATAAGACAAAAAGCCCAAATTGCAACCTATTTAATGTTACACCCTCTAGAAGTCAGCTTCTAGCTCCTGAGAATTGACTGAGGCAAGTGGTTTGGGTGAAACAAAAGTTATGAAGTTTGCCTTTTTTTTTTTTGTATTTGTGCTTTTTCCTTGGATTACTGCAGGTTGAATAAATCTTCATCAGCTGTTCTTTTTCCCTGAGCGTATTCAAATTTATGTTCTAATCCCAGCAAACTTGACTATTTTGCCATTATTCCTCAACTGATAAACACCAACACTGTTTCTCCTCTTCTATACCACAGTTGCCTATTTTTGTGAATGTTTTAGCAACTTAACCTCCAGATCACCTGTCTTGTAACAGATTTGGTTCAGAATCAGTATTTGGTGTCAGATTTGGTTCACTAGTTGAAATACTAAAATGAAGTGATAACACAGTGGCTGCAATTGCAGAGGAAATGATAATGTACTGCAACACAGAAGAAAATATCAGAACGGCGTGATACAGATAAACCCACCCTGAACTTGGCCAGGTGGCAGCGTACTCTAATTCTGGGGGAGATGCATTCTTATATCATGGTCTGATCCAAAGACATTGAAAGACGTAGGAATCGTTCTTTTGACTCCACTGGGACTTGTGTTCGGCTCTTGGGGAGAGAAAGAGGTACGGGTATGTCCACACTTAATGTGAAGTAAACTCTCACCACGCTCCCCGCCAGCTGGGCATAAGTCTGCTCCAGAGCAGAGCTGCAGTTAGTGTGGCACTGAGCCCAAACTAATAAGGCCTGCTGAAAGCAGAGTATATTATCTCAGGCTCAGCGCTGTACTGCTGCAGCCATAGGGCTGCAGGCCAGCTTGGCACTTGAACAGAACAAACATCACATCTGCCTGGCAAAGTGCTCCAACATCTGCCTGAAAAATCCCATAGAAATACATCCATTGCTGAGCAGTAGCAGCCATGGCATATTCCTTACGAGCTGAAGTGTGACTGCAGTACAAAAGCCCCTAAATATTTATATAGAACTAGCGCTCAAGAAATGATTGCTTGGCTAATTCTTAACAGTCTGGAGATGAAGTCTTATTACTCTACAGCGTCAATTACTCAAGTACTACCAAAGAAGACACTTGAGAAACAGAGTGTCTTCTCAAAATCACACTTCCAAGAGCTGTATTTGTCAGCGATGTCTGTAAGTGGTTTCAGGATAATTGTGCTAACCTAATAAAGCGATACATCAAATTCCACAGAATCCTTGAATATCAACCAGCACATTTAAAAGGCAAAATTAGGATCTTTGGGCTGATTCTTGCGCTTCCACCTTTACAGGTTCCCCCCCTTGCTCAAAAATGTATGCAATCTAATGTGACAGATATTCAATCTAAAGTATCCATAATGATTCTCATTATGAAAGAGTTGATTACACAGACTGTGATCTGAGAGTCTTGGTCCCTTCACAGATCTTCAGAAGGATCCTTTCCAACAGTACACGAAGGTTTTCACCCTCTGCTTTTGAACCCTGATGAACATCATGAATCTCCTGCAGTCTAGCACCACCACTTTGCCTTTCTTCTGGAGTTGGCTTTTGTTTTCCACTACTCTATCAATTGCAAATTTTTATCTTGGTAATTGCATATTTCAACAACTCTGTATCAGACCAGGTCTTATTTTTCCTCTCCAATATTTATGTATTGGATTTCCAATACAAATTCATTTAAAACATTATGAAATAATCCCTAAATGTTCAGAAGTCTACTGTGGGGCTTGTCCTTCACAATTTTCCCTTTGCTAAAAGTTATTTTATTACTTTTTTTTATAGATTGCTGGAACATTGGGAATGTTTCCACTAAGTCTACCAAAATTCCTTATGCTTTCCTTACTTTTATCCACATAGATCTCAGTAATTACATAGTAAAAAGTTCACCAAATTAGTTATCCAGTTTCCACAGTAGGATGTTGATCTCAGAATCTGTGCTGATTTTGCCTACCATGACCAAAATACAATTTGTCATCAGGGTCTGTAAACATTCAATGAATTTAAGCCCAGAACAAATAAAATTCTAACCTATTAGAAAAACTAGCTTTTTTTTCTTTCTTTTTCTAGCTCTGTATTAAATCTAAAAGAGATTGAACCACGTAAAGAAGCAGATCAATGACACTGAGGCAAAACAGTATAGAAGTTAAACATAACTGTATTCACTCAACATGCAGGTCACGCTCCTGAGACCAGCAGAAAAATTCCCCTAAATTTTCCATAACTGTTGCTAATGCAGCCTAAAAAAGCGCAATTCCCAGCTCCAACTTTGGGCTGACATTCTTAGAAACAGGATTTTCCCACACGGTACTACGACCTGCTCCGTTCTTGGATAACTTAATTAACAAGAGTCATAACAGTAGAAATTTGCACTCACTTGTGCCAAAATCCGAAGAAATGTGGAATAGATGGTGAATTATCAGAGCCCATATGCATCCTAGCCTCTATCCAGTCAATTCTGGTGTATGTGCATAGGATTTTCCCATGCTTTGCTTCAAGGTTTGACATCTGCACACTCAGGGACAGCCCAGGTCTATCCACAATTACCCTACGTGTATGGTGTGTGCAATAAAATCCATTTTGCTCTTGACCTCCAGCTTCACATAAAGAATACACCATCTCTTTTAGGAATACTAGTTTCAATTCTTCTCACCAATAAAGTATTAGATGTTGGACTGCAGCTGGGATAAATGTTAACAAATTCATCCTGGACATTCTAAGATTCACTTCTCTTTAAAAGAAAAAAAATCACCTTTAGAAAAGTTGTTTTGAGCCAGAGGCATATATTAACCCTCACGTTTGGAGGACACCAATCTACACTGCAGTACTAGGACTGTAAAGCACCTCAACAAAAAAATCAGCTGCTCATCAGAAAGGGGCTCCTATCTACAACCACAGCAGAATTAGGAAGTGTTATACAAGGATTTACCAGCCTCATATCTCCACATAAAATCCCAGCCCCAACCAAATATTTCTGCCGTGTTCCAGGTGTGTGAAAAATATTAAGCTCCAACAAAACCAACAACAGATGCAGACCCTAATTTTCTGGATTAATTCAGTGGTTTCCATAACTCACGGAAAAAAAGCTACACTTGAGGAACAGCCTTTAAAGTCACTCTCTCTAAAAGGAAACTGCTGGTTTTGTTCTTAAACTACAGGTCATAGAGGCAAAGATACGTTCATTTGTTTATCATTTAAAGCCACTGCTTAGAGTGAGAGCAGCTATGAGTAGGACCAGAGGGGTCTCCCTACTTTAAATCACAGTTGAAAGAAATCAAGCCTTTTTTTCTGCGTAGAAGAGAAGCCTTTTCTCAGAGATGCCTCCTCCTTCTATCCGCAGATTCAGTCAAGTTCATGAACAACAGGCAGCTGAACAAGCAAACTTTGTCTTTGATTTTAAGTAAGAATTGTTATACTGCCAGAAAATTCATTGCAACGAGAGGCACCAAACATCAGTGAAACATCATTGTTTTGTCTCTACTTTTCTGAGCAAACCTAATAAAGAGAACAGAGCCGGTGTTTTACAAGTACATCTGAACCAGTTTGCCTCCTGGGCTGACCCAACAATGGGGAGATCTGATCCCCCCTCTCACCACCATTTCACCCCGTACCTCAGAAGAACTACATTAAAAATGCAAATAGAGAAAGCACTGCTCCGACCCATAAGCCTCACTCTTTCATATCCCGCCTCAGGCAACGCAGGGCTTTGTATATGCCCTATTTTCAGGTCTAATAAAACATACAGACCCTGTAGGAGCTGATGTCCTCAGGGGGAGAAGGGAATGTTTTCTCCAGTATTCAATTTATCAACCTGAGAAACTACAATCAGCATACAGTTCCAGCACAAGTTAGTTTCTCATGTCTTTGTAAACATGAGAAATTTAAATCAGATTGGCTGTAAGGAGTTTACAACAGCACAATCAGAACAATTAGATACCTGTCACACAGGGTGCAGCATCAGTACGCAATGATTGCCACACACCTGAGCCACCATGGTCCCATCTTCAAAAAATTACTCATCTCTACACAGAAAGAGCAGCTGAGTCAGTCATGCTGACAGTGGTGTTGGAGAAGCATGCCCAGGGGAGCGTCAATTGAGTAGCCTGTGAAAAATCTCTATAAAAATTAAGGGAGGGAGAAGACCTCTGTGAGAACTCTGTCTCTACAGCTGCTCCAAAGAAAATCAAAGCTCTTGCTGCCTTCAAGGGAAATTTGCTCTTCTGTTTCAAAGTTCCTCTGTGTTAGTCTCAGATGCTCACAGTTCTTTGCAGAAGGCTCTAAAACACTGTCCTTTCCAAAGTGAAAAGACAAGGTCCTACATCACATTATTTTCATCTGGAACTTCACCTTTGCATGATATCTTCCTCCTTGCTGTCACATTCTATTTTCTTCTTAGTAGCATATATTTTCTTTTCTTTTACCTTCCTTTAAATTACTATACTCTATGTTGTTTCTATATAGTAATCCTAGTTATATTTCACTGTCACCTATTTTTACCGCGTCATATAACATCCCATGAAATCATTTTATACAACACTTGGGCATATCTACACATAATACTTCGATTACATTTTCTTACCTTCTATTCTGCCTTCAACACTGTGCAGTGCACAGTGATCACCAATGGGAGGTTTTCCCATGGCTTAATAGGAATTGGATTATGCCCTATGCTGCTGAAGGTGTGATTTACTTTGGAATTTTATCCAACTCTACAGAATTTCATTAAAAATAACAAACTAACCAACCTTCTGTTCACTAAATAAAGTGCAATTTTTCTTTTTAGAGAGAGCTTTACTTTGTTTGTTAATGTTGCACTAAAAAGCATGGGAAGATTAAAAACAAATAGCATCCCACCACTCTTCCAATTCTATTTTTTAAATAATCATATAACAAAGAATTGTAAATCTGACATTTTTTAAGTGACAAAGATTAACATCTGTGGTCAGCAAATTGTGGGAACAATTTAATTACTTCATGTTGGAATAAGGCTTGTCTTTAAACATTAGAACCCCTGCAATTCAATAACCTTTGACAAAGATGATCACTCTATAATGCACACCTGTAGATAAACTTGTGTCTATATGTGTGCACCGATTGGTATGCACATCCATTTATATGTTTGAGTCTAATCTCACACAGACCTTACTTGTTTACATCATGCTATTACTTCTTTCCACTTCAGCAAAGCAGTAAAAAAAAAGTTGATGCTAGTTTAAAAGGAGGAGTTGCAATAACTACAGCCATCAGCTATGTTGGGATCAACTTAACAAATAAAAAGTAGATTTTTTCAGACTTCTCTACTGCTAAAAGTATGACTTACAGCTCAGAGCATTTCCTAGATATCAGACTTCAACCCATTATTTTCTACTTCATAGAATCTTACTGTCAGCCTCCCAGTGTGCTTTTCAGTGTGCTGTTAAAGGTAGTTACACTGGGAGGTAGAACAGACTCTTATCTCTGCAAAATAAGTTACTTTTTACAATTCTGAACAGAAGAAAAACTCAACCTTGGAGATTCTTAATTGCCTTCACCTCAAATGTAGCTAAAAGTTAAGTGGGTTTGTGTTAGCAATACCCTAAAATTGTGTGGTCCTTATGAGAACCAGATTCATGGATGTGAAGTGCAAAGATTTGCATATATCCTAGTATTTAAACTTTGACTTTGGCTGTGACAAACCAGCTCTGACAAAGTGGTGAATAAAGATAGATTCACTTCATATGATCAGAAGAACCAAGACAATATCAGAGTCAATTAAAAAAAAAAAGATCTGTAGTCTCAGTGCAAATTTCCACACTGTACTATAAAAATAGTATTTGTGTGTAAGAATTATTTCTGACCTAGCGATGATGTGAAGAAAAAAGCACCAGGATCTGACAACCTACAGAGCATGGCATGAAGAAAGGGATCAGTACTAGCAGAAGGCCTTTGCACTGCTGAGCTGGGTGATAGGAGCAGCGTCTCAGTGTGTCAGATTTTTGACACAGTCACTACACATAGATAGACATGAAAATCCCTGTTTGAAGGTTTTAGTCTTCTCTCTTCCTTCCAATCAGCCTCTCACCTCTCACACACTCTTAATAACAACATATGCTTCAGCTACAGCTCAACTCGTCTGAAAAATAAATTAGTACACAACCTAATAAACATGCATATAGGGGAGTCGCACTGCTACAGCTTGATTTCTGTGCCACAGACAAGTACAGAACAACGCAGAGCCAGGGCACAGGAAGATCTGCATCTATCACAACACTTTGCTCTGGGAGGCGAGAGGCAGCTCTGCAGACAGAGCTGGGTTCTGGGCATATTTAGAGATTTGTTTGTTTGTTTCTTGAAGTAGCCATAAAACAGATCACTTTCTGCCTTGTAATCATGCGAGGTCAGTACCATTAGCACAGTCTCCTTCAAGGACTGCCAGCAACAGCAGCCAGACCAACTGAAAAGCAGGACATTGGAGTGGGCCCTGTACATCCATTGTGATTTAGCCCACAGACAGAATACCAAACACTGTGAAGGCAATAAAGTAAAATCAGAACCACATACTTTGAAAAAACCTCTCAGATAAAAAGCAGGCAACTATTTCAGATAATAAATAACCCTCTTCCTTCATTAACCTTTATTCTTTATTTATTGGGAGCCTTGGCATGATGACTCTGAGCTGAGCCCAGCAGGCTGCCCATGCAGTGACATTTCAGAGACTGGCAAAGCAGCACAGTCAATGTCAGCTTAACACTATCTTGAGGTTTTGTCATTCACAGTGGGAAGAAAGCTAGCCAGCTCCTTTTGTATTTTTGAGAAGCTGAACAAAAAGATGGGGCAGGAAGATAGAGAACTTAGTTATAAAGAGAAAGCAGACAGAAAATATTCAGTTGACATTTCAATAATCTAGGAAGCAGACATTGCATCTACATCAAAACATTAGCTTAGGGCTGCTCTGAAAGTAATTGCTCCTGTTTTATTATGTTGGTCCACAAGGTGCTGGTGGTATAGCAACAGCAGCTGAACCTTCCCACCAACATTCTGTTACATTTTGTCGCAGTGGGACAGACGGCAGCAGAGGGGCAGTCTGACAAAAGGGCATCTGACACAGAAATATGCACGAAGCAAAAGTGTGGAATTGAATTCCTTCTTGCAGAAAAAATTGCACACGCTGACATTCATCAGCGCTTGCTGAACGTCTGAGACCAAGCAGTGGCTGTGAGCACAGTGAGGTGGGTGGTGCGTTTCAACAGTGGCATCAGCAACATGAAGATAAGCCACATTCTTGACAACGATGCAGATTTTTATGAGCATGCCATGCAGTTTATTACCACTAGTGAAGGCGCATAGCTATTCTTATTTTGAAAAATAATATTTTGTAGCTGAGAAGTTGCTATCAAATAGCATTATTTTGCTCCTTTTATCTGTTGTAGTTTCCATGGGAAAAAAAAAAATAGAATGCATTATTTTTGCACTGAGCTACGTATTAGATTAATAGTAGGTTCTCCCCAGTGAACTTCCCATGGAGGAGACACAACTGTCCTTAAGGAGGACATGCCAAGATCTTTGTATTCAACAGGAAACAAATGCTCTATGAGAAGTCTTCAAGAAGACAAAATAAGTAACCTTTAGTTTGGTGTTTTGACTGTTCTGACAGAAGCAACTCTATATTAACATTACATTTGTGTTTCAGAAGCAAGAAGTCGATCTCTAATAAGAACCACATACTGCAGACAGCAGACAGTCCCTGGTGCTTGCAGTTTACAGTCAGGACTAAAAGAGCACAGATTGACTGGAAAACAGTACCATTCATCAAAGGACTCCTCTCAAGCACAGAAAACCAGCAACTTCACATGGACAAGAAAAAAACTGGCAAAACTCCAGAATTCAATGCAGATCTCATCAAGCTCCAGGACAGTGGCTTCATTAATAGTAGTTTTTAAAAGAAGAGTAAGAAGGCCTGTGTAGGGACGTTTGTATGAAGAACACATCAGAGGTATTATGGCTAGAAACAGGTACCAAGCTAAGCTGTGGTGCCTGTTATGAAAATACAGGGAATGTGAAGTACATTTAAAAATATTAAGAATATTAAGTTAGTTCAGAATTCCATTATGTTCTATTGTCTCACTACAGTAAAAAGAAGGAAAAAAACCCACAATTATTCAGCCAAATCCTGCAATACAATAAATGTTTTTTCTCCCTGAAAGTTCTTCAAAGTTCACCAGGCTCGGCCTGTAGAAGATAACAATGCAATAATGATGTCAAGGTAGAAGACACTGTCAAAAGGAAGATTAAAATGACAAAGGCTGGTGAAAATATATCAATTATTATTATTTTTTTTTAGATCAAAGATTTTAATATCAGACATTTTTAAGGTTGAACTTAAACAGTTATTCCTTCAATACATCATTGAAACACTGAGTAGCGGCCATCTCATTTTCCAAAAATATTTGCAATATGAAGGTAGACTCTGAATCAAAGTAAAATTATTGCTTTTAACAGAATTGTGTTGCATTGCCTGTTTCTATTGTAAATGATAGTCCATATGGCTGTTTTCCCCTGATTTTCCATAACAGAACTGCTCAAGCAGACACACAAGTTAAGCTTAGATCTTTCGATTAGCAGAAGACTTTGCTTCCAGTGTTAGTTAACACTTGCTTATTGTAACAATGAGAAGGAAGCATAACTTTGTGTGCAATTGTTCTAAGTTTAATTAATGCTCTCAGTGAATTTTCAGGATGCTTTCAGAAAATGCTATGGAAATAAGGTATTATCTGTCTGTAGAATGTAAACATATTTGGTATATTACGGAGAGATTGGACCTCAAAGGTTTCTGCAACACTGCCAACACAGAGAGCAATAAATTCGTGAAAGGGTTTCCCGTATGAGGCCAGGCTCAAATAAATACAATCCACAAATAACAGGCCAAAACTTTTAAAATGAAGCCTCAGTGAAATGTTAAATTTATATGCCTTTTATACAGGTCCTATTTTCCAAAGATTTTCAGGAACTGGTGAATGATAGCTGTGACAAGCCTATTAGTAAGATAAACAGATATGCCCTTAACTGTTCTGGCAGTGAGTACAATTAACTGCCTGCAGAAAAAAAGAAAATTGTTGCTTTGATAACGCTGTTTATTAAGCCTTGCTTGATGCAGCCTTGGAAATCCCTGAGTGCTATGATGACCAGAGGAAAGGGATTCAGTCTCCGTTTAATGTGCTGGGAATGGAGATGGGTAACATTAAATTATTTTCATTTCTTCCTTATTTTCCACTGCACTTCAATAGTAATCTTGTGCTGTGTTAAAAATAACAGCATCTAAGGTTATGGATGAATTGGTGGCTCTGCTAGCAAAAGTACCACCAGGCTGCAGAGTCTCAAAATGGACAACAACTACAGTTTAAGATCCAATACCGCATCAGATTATGCTGCACACTTCAATTTATTTTGAGAGGGACACGTTCTGCATGTGAAGAACAAATGTGTTTAAATAGACAGATCCCAAATCTGAACAAGCCCAGCACCAGGACTGTAACATGTCTTGCAGCCAGCACCTATATAAGCTAGATGCAAATTTATTCTGAGTGTAGAGAATAGCCTGTCAGATCCACTGAATCTCCACCAGGATATATTTAGTCAGTGGGCAGAGTTAGCCATAGGATTTTTCCACTGTTTTTTCCATACATAAGAAAGGAAAGAAAAAAAAGGTTACCTCATCAGTTAAAACACTTTATGCCAGTATTAGATAGAATTGGTCTATCAGTGATTTTAATCTGCTTGAAGAGAAAAGCACTTGCTCATTCCAGACTCTCTTAGCTTCCTATTTTCTCTTCATCTTCAGAGGACATTTCTTGTTAAGGTTTATTTCTAGCTCACCGATAATTTTTCCTCACACCAGAAAGGATGACTGAACTTCTATAGAGGGAGAAAAATGTTTCTCAGAAGGATAATGGATTTCATTCCTATCACCTTCAGAATTCAGAGATGGAAATACAAAAATGCTTTTCCTGAGGGACAGAGGGACATCTGACTGTGCAAGTGAGGACATGAAGAGCCACGTCTCTCAGCTGTCCCGAACATATCAGGTACAACTCCATTTTCCAATCTGACACTTGAGTTATGGCCTTTCAGAAGCCACCACCTCCCTTCCAATGGGAAAAGCAAGATTCACCATATGCCAGCAAACTGCTGCACCAATGCTTCAGACAGAACCAGATGACACTATCTTATTAGGCTGTTGCTATGCTGATAACAACAATTATCAAGGTGACCATAATTACCTTACACTAAACTAATTTGTCTTTATTGTGTTTTTCTGCTAGCACTGGATCTAGGATGAACACTGCCTGCTCACTGTGTCAGCAGAATAGAAACTGGTCTCCAGTGAAGACTCCAGGCTATGAAGCCTCAAGAAGCGACATATTTCTAGAGACAAATGCTTTAGAAAAGGGAACAGTTTCAGTATAAATGAATTGACAGCTGATATAGGAAGAAAGGCTTGTAAAAATAGATGGAACTTGAGAGGAATTCAAATGAAGACACAACCAGCACACAGACCCTGACCCAAACTCCTGGGGCATTGACAAGAACAACTCCTGACATGTGCTGGCTGTGGACAAAGTGTGTGGAAGGTGTAGCTGGATTAAATAGGGCCACAGAGCCTCTTAGAAATACTCCTTACAGCAAGAAAAAAAAATCAAACTTCATTAACAATTGGTTATAGGGTTTACACAGAAAGCCAACAAACTAGTATACTTTGCTTCTGGTCTTTGACACTTAGTAGCTCAACACTTCCATACAATAAATCCCCCCTACATACATGTAAAAATCACTGAAATCATTACAAGAATCTTTAAATAGACTGAAATTTCTGCTGAGATGTTAAGGCAGAAATAATAATGGAAGTTCTTTTGCTAGAAAAAGCAAACTGTTTGTAGGAGAAAGGACTTTCATTTTATAAGGAAAGGATGAGAGAAAAGAGCAAATGCAATGCAACAGAGGGTCCACAATATGCACACAGGGCTACTCCATCTGAACCCAAAGAACTGCAGTACTGAGCACTTTTTCCAAGCAAAAGCTACAGGACAAACAGGCTGAACAGAAAGAGTTCAGCAACTATATATATGACTTGCAAAACAGAACAAATAAGGTGAAACAACTATTCCAATCACCAAGAAAAGCAAAATGCAGTCTGGAAAGACACATTTTTTCCTTTCTCTCAGAGCGATTTTTAACCAAATTGCCTAACTTGTTGCCTAGAACACCTTTTCGTCCAAACTCTCCGCCTTCAGGGAAGGGGAAGAAAAAAAAAAGATTTGTACTGAAATTTAGAAACCAGGTTGTTGGTTGCTTTCATTTCTCTTGGTTTCTAAGCATGTCTACTCTCTCCAATCTGCAGACCAGCTTTACCAGCCTGAGTTCTGCAAATTCTTCGCCAACAGATATATTGCTGTTCTTGTGTGTGCGAGAGGAAAATACTGAAGACTTGCATGTCATGGATTTCAAGGAGAAAGAAAAATGTACTTGGTCCCTCATGTTACTCCGCCTTACTGGAAGGCGGAGACGAGTTGTGGCAGTTTTCAAATGACATCTGCTTATTCTTCTCTACTGCTGATGGAGCTGGGGGTCTGCCTTGTCAAAGCACACTACCTATTCGCCTCTCGCTGCCCATGCTTTGCGTTCCAGGCATTAAGTCTAAGAAGTGTTATTTTGCCATTTATAAATACTCCTGAAAGTGTGCAGCCTGCAGCAGAAGGACGGCATTTACCTATCTTGATCTTGTGTGGGACAGTCTCCAAGCTGACAGACGGTGCCGTCTCATCTGTCTGCTCTGTCAACAGCTCCTAGGTGGATGCTATGTGGATGGAGCACTTCAGCCTGTTCAGTAGCCGGAAAAAAGCAGCACCAATTTATTTATTGCTTTAAGTGCATAAAAACACTGAGGTGGTTTCTCTAAATGTTGCCCTATGAAAACAATGGATGAATATAATCAGTGGGAAATCTTGGGAGAGCTCTTCATGCGCTGCTGTCCGACCCAGCAATCACAAGCAATTTGTGCATTTCTACAGTGAGCACAACATCCATCTATGATGTATGAAAGAGACTCCTCCAGTGCATCTACAGACTTGCCTGAGATGCACGAGGCACAGATGATAGGTCCAGTACAGAGTATTACCTGAGTATGAAAGCTCTGTTTCTAGAAAGATTCCTGTGGACAAAATCCTACTTATAAAAACCTACAAGAAAAAAAGTGTTTTGTGGAAACCTTCCTTGTGTAAGCTCAAAAATACAGTAATTCAGCAAGTGGAAACAATGCTGCAGTTCTTATACATGTTAGTATGTATCAAGGAGCGATACCCTAAAGCCCTTGATTTTGGAGCTCCTATTCCACTAAAAAAAAAAATAAAAGAAACAACCAAAAATAAAACACAACAATGGCTTTTAAAGCAAGGGTGGCTTCTACCTGCCTCATAAAGATGCTCTGGTAAATGCAGTTGCCAAAAGTATGATATAAGACAAGTGATGCAGGTTTCGGCCATCTCAAAATCAGAGAACAACTTTTGTGCTATCCAGAACACCACTGACAGTTCTGGAAATTCAACAGCAAGTACTTAATTAGAAAGAAAGGGGAAGAGAAAGGTAGTGCTTTTGACCCAGAAACAAAAAATAGTCATTTACATAAAACTGCACAGCAGTTATTTTTTTTGTAATATGTTATCATAGACTTGTCCCATATTTACAGCTACGTCTTCCCGTTAGAGATTTCAGTAATTCAGTTTTTCCTGTAAAAATATACCTCTAATTCTTTTCTTAGCACTCAAAGTAAACAACTGAATGACAGAGGAATACGCTTAGATTGGTAGAATACAGGATCATTCATTTCCCCAAAGCAACTATTTATAGTGCTAACAGAGACTAAATAACTGAGATGGAAGGATGGAGAAGCGCTTACACCTGTTCTAACTCATTTCCAAGCAAGCTTCATTTTAGAAGCCAGGTTTCCAGGGAAATGAGTATCCTACCGCAGCATCAGGTCACCTTTCTTTTTCAACAAGAATGCTTACAAAATATTAGTTACGTATACAACTGTAAGTTAAACATAAATAGAAATGCATTCTGTGCATGTTACTGTAGAATCCAATGAAATGCAGCATCTCAGACCATATCCAGCACAGAGACAGAAAATATTTCAGGAAATATGTACAGCTTCCAGGATACAAAATCAGCCTCATCTCAAAACCATCCACTCCATACAAGAGACTGTGCAACACAATAAGTCACATCTCATTCATGTTAAGCATGTGTGTCTCTGCAAGAGCATTTGACACATTTTAAAACAGGAGCAGTAATCATTCTGTATCTTTCAGGCACACACAGCCTCACGTGGTCCCTTCCAGACTCATTTCCCTTACTGTCACTAAGGACCATATCAGATGCAATCCACCTACAGCAATCTTGTACACAGAGTGAAAAGACAGCCTCGACCCATCATTTACTGAGCCATTCCAATCTTTGGAGAAGAGGAACAAGACAAGACTAAATAAAGGCAGAGATATCATCTCTGGTAAGAAAGCCCTCAGCCCATGATACTGGGAACAGAAAACAACGTGACTGGAGATAACTAATAAAAACCTCAACTATGCAAATTCAGATTAAGTTTTTACAAATGTTTTACTAAGACCATAATTACTAAAAACAATAAATTAAAAAAAAAACCACTATCTGTGAATATGCGTGACCCTATCTGGAGTTTGTGAGAAGTGTCTGAATTACCTGTCCCTACCAATGAATGATGATAGAAGCTCAAGATCTCTTTTCAGCCTTGGGAATGGAGAACTTGAAGGAATAAAAAGGGAAGGTTATCTGAGGGCAGATGGGGACAATAAACAAATAAACAAATATAGAAAATGCTCTTTAAAGCCAACCCTAGCTTCCAATAGATACTAGACATCACAAACTGAAAGCAGAGTGAGGCCCTGCGGCCTCCAGCAGGTCTGACTGACCTGTCCTATCAGTTTTCTGGCTTTAGCAACCGCATATGCTTGAATTTACCGATTTATCAGTAGCAATAACTCACCTTTAAAAACTCTCGGTGGAACATTTTAATTAGTTTGGTCTCACGGCTTGTCTAAAATGCTTCTGATAGCACAGCATACACTACCATGTTAGCCATGTTATGAATGCCTAAAAATATAAAATCTAATTATGCAAGCCATGCAACTGGAGTAATGAGAAGCAAGTGTGACTGATAAGAAGAGAGACAGCAGGCTAACAAGCTGAATCGCTGTAGTTCAATGAACTGGCTGGGGTCTAAATGAAACACCTGTGCTATTGCTTGGAGAAAGATATGTGGACTGAGAAATAGAAACTTACAGCATTAAAAGAGATATGATAAGAAATGAACACGTGACAATATTAATTATTAGAGCAGGTGTTTAGCATATGGCTAAAATAAATAACCAGTGAGAACACGCAGAACTGAAGATGACTGCTAAGAGAAATATACCTCGTGCAGGGAATAAGAAATCACCCTCTGCAACTAAGAGCAAGCAGTAATTCCTGTTCCTTGGATTCCTGTCACTGGACAGTCTTACCTCACCAAATGCTGCCTATGACTACTGCACAGTGTTTGTTGTCTTGGAGCAGTTATTCTACAGGAGCAACTGCAATGTCCTAAGCCGCCTGTGAGACAATGGCTGAGTGGGAAAAGATGGGAAAAGAGAAACGAAAGCAGAAAACCTCTGTCATAAATGGGAAATAGAAGCAAGAGGACACAACTGATGGTTTTGTCTTCGTTTACTTCCATACAGTCTCAAATCAAGTCAGCTACATCATCCCCAGCTGCAACATTCTGCCCTCTGGACTTGGTCAGTATCTGCCCTGCTCCTTTGCTAAAGCACCACGCGCAAGTTTTTGCCACCAGCCAAGTCCATTTCCTAGCAAAACACCGATACATTTTCTGTATTTCACTGGGTTTTCCCACGATTACTGAGCAAGTTACACTGTGAGAAGCAAGAAAATCCTATTTATGCTGGTCTCCTAAACTATCTCTCCCAAGTTATGAAATTTTTAACAAACAGTCCATATGTTTGTGTATGTATATATTTTGCTTCCAGGTGGGAATGCTGAAGAACCTAACCTTACGGAGTACCAAAGCTGAAAACCAAGTCCCATTTAGAGGCACCCAGCAACTTACTTTCTTACCCTGCTGCCTCCACACTGGTATTTTTAGCTCAGGGACAATTTTCCCATCTGGGTAAGCTGTCATACAAGACATGGGGAATACCAGACACTGTACATTTTGATGTGACAGTACTACAGACTGTTTTTTAAAAATAACCAAGGAGAAGTCTTCATAACCTTGTTTGGAAACACGAAATTTCCACAGAGGTCAAGAGGCGCTTCTCATCTGCAATTTATTTGCTAACAAGTTCCATGGGTTTTATGAGACTATTCACCTGCCTGGTTAATGGGAAATCTGTACTTGTCTTAGCAACCTTTTTATCTGATGGCTGTACAATAAGTAACATTCTAGAAAAATACCATAAATTTATTCAGTCTTCTTAATCAGCCTGGTCATAAATATCACAGTAACTTGTAATTGTACTTCTCCCCCTAGCAACTCTTGCAGTCATCTGATCCTTCCTGCTTCTCTACCAAACTGTTCCCTGTACGCAGTGCCAGAGCTCTGTATTTTGGCCCTGCATGCAGCCTTTTCCTCACATCTGTCACCTGCTGGGTGTATAAATCATCAGTAATGCAACATATGGAATGGGTGATCTGAAGACACCAAGCAGCTTCAAAACACCTACTGATGATCACTTTAAGAGAATGATGACAACTAAGTGGAAATCAGGACAGAAAAGCAGGGAAATCATGAAGCTTAATAGGAGGCTAAATTATTTGCCCGTGTTTCTCGTGTGACACTTGATTTTGTTTCACTTTTGTTAAGGATGGAGAGAGACACCACCCCTGTGAACACAACAGCTCCCTCCCATCCCAATCGTACGTTAACAAGATGTGCTGGAGTCCCAGTCTCAGTAACTCCTGTCATGTGACTCCCAGAGCACTGCAGAAACAATTCTTACTGCCCTGCATCTCACCTCAGTCACTGCATCTGTGCAACATCAGTCTGAAGTGCTTCCACACCAAAAGAGAAAATTCCAACAGAATGGGACTCACGTTGAGTTTTTGGAACTAAGTGATTCAAGCATGTTTATCATAAGCTAGAAAAAACAATGCATTCAGCTGGAGGTCATATTTTTCTAAGAGCAAGCATTAATTTAGAACAAGTGAGGGTGACAAAAGTTTGGAAGTGATCTGAATGATGAGCTCAGTGAGGAATTTATGAAATTCATACAAGAAAAAAAATCTAAGATAATGAGACTGTAGTAAAACACACTGAACGTATTCCAAGAGCATATGCTGCAAAACACTAAGATCAGAAGGTGATGGGAGGTAGCACCATAAAACCTTCCAAACAGTATGCAGCAGAAGGAAAATCTCATTTGCGTACCCAGGGTAATGAGTAAATGTCTAGACTACTACACATGTAAGCTATCAGAAAACTCTCATCCAAAACGTTGGGTTCATCACATGTGATTCGCTTCAACATTATTTTAAATCTACAGTAGTGTAACGTTATTGACTGCAGCACAATTATACTGGAGCCAAGTGAGGATAACTCAGGAGTAAAACAATCGTCGATCACACAATAACCTTTCTACAGAAGTTTCTTACAGCTTATCCAGTGCGTTATGTCCTCATACATGTATTAAGTAGTAGAAATATAACATGCAAAAATTTTAATTTTTTACTATATTTAGACTCTCAGTAGTGAAACTGCTCCAGGTTGACAACATCTAGAATAAAGACACTTCTAATAACAAAAAAGAACAAAGTTCCCAGCTGCAGAGCTTTGCCTTTGTTTGGATCTTATAATTTAAGGAATCATTTTCTAAAATTGCCTCTTGTACAGTAAAATGACAATGATTAGGCTCACTATCTTCCAATCTCCTGCTGTGCAAGACATTCACTCAGTGGGCCTGGGATACAAAAGTAGCTGCTTTACAAATAATAACACAGTTTAACTATCATTTAATAGCTTCAAAAACATCATAGCAGTTACGAATCCTTTGGAACAAGGACAGCTAATTTCAGCATCTCAGTCGTTGTCGTGTTTAATCACTTTACAATGCTGCTGGCTGTTTTGGTTTGTTTCTTTGTTTTTAATTGCTGGAAATTTTTAATTCCTTGTTCAAACAACTTAATTTCACAGACTTTTAGATTAATCAGTGATCACTTGAGGGGAAAAATAAAGACTGAAGTTCATCAGGATGTAGCATGGAGAATCGGCGTAATAGTGCAGGAAAACGTTTTGATTCTACTTTCCAGGACAAGGCAGCTTTCAACTTCACACCCTCACTGGCTCTGGGAGAGCTATGTAGGTACATGACGTTCAGGGATTCTTTGTTTAATCTGCAGAGCTGATCTTCACTGCCTGAACTAAGTGCATGTCAGCTCCAGGGCTGTTATGCTTAAAGCAGTGGGAAGATGAGTCCCTCACTAGAGCAAAAGCTGTGTGTTGGCTTGTAGGTTTCACTCATATAGTGACAAATTTGCCTGCTCATCTACTCTGGGTGCCTAAAGCTGTAACGTCTTTTGAAAAACATAAGCTATGATTAAATTGTTTTAGTGCAGAAATTCTGAAAAACTTGTTTGTGAGAATTCAAACTCAGAATGAGAATGTGAAATACTTCAGAAAAAAAAATTCCATCCCTTTGATTTTCACCCAGACATTCCACTCACATGCAGAGCTGACCTTGGTGGCACCACTGGGACTGCTGATGCTGTGAGATGTATTTGGGATCTGTGAGTTGCAGCCCACCCTGGCACCCTGCAGCAGCACAGCTGCGGATCTTTCTGCACTAAAGCAAAAGGGAACGCACCACACAGTGCCACCATCAGCTTGCACAGGCTGTTCAGATTGATGAGAGCAACGTTGAGAGCTTGGGAAACTTTCATAAATAAAACCCTAGGCTTCAATAAGTCAGGTTGTCAAACCTATGGGGTTTCTTTCACCCCTATTTGAATGCAAATCAAGTGTTTGACCCAAGAAATATTTGTCATTTCTCATTTCCTACATGCTGAGGAATCCAGTGCTTTCTACCCGTTAACTGTCTAGCAACCATCATTTATCCAACAACTAAAAAGGATGAGGACCATTCATTCAGCTCCTTGTCCTTTCTTCAATCACAGCGCTTTACCACTGCCTTTTTATTTTACTGTCCCCAAGTATCATTGATCCACATTCAAACGAAACCTTTCCAACACAGGTAGATCAACCCAACTCCTGTAATCAAAAGATATATAAGGCTCGCTTGTCTTCTGAAATCCTTAGAATCATCCTACCCATTAACTGCAGTTCTTTTTCAATGTTTTAAGATCAGCTACGCAAACACAGCTTTAGTTCAAAACTCAACAGTACTACAACAACTATAAATGCATATGAGGCACTGATTCATATTAAGTTATTTTTTGTAAGATAACTTAGTTTAGAACCCTGAGCGGACCCTTTTCCAAACACAATTCAGCACTGAAACATAAGGCAGAGTCTGGTACTCACAATACTCACAATCTTTTTCTTTTTCCACAGAATGGCTTGGGTTGAAAGGGATCTCAAGGATCATGAAGCTCCAACCCCCCTGCCACACGCAGGGCCATCAACATCCCCATTTAATACTAGACCAGGCTGCCCAGAGCCCCATCCAACCTGGCCTTGAACACCTCCAGGGACGGGGCATCCACAGCCTCTCTGGGCAGCTGTTCCTGCACCTCACCACTCTCTCTGTAAAGAATTTCCCCCTGACATCCAACCTAAATCTTCCCTCCCTCAACATAAAACCATTTCCCCTCATCCTGCAGTAGTCAACCTTTTCAAAGAGTTGATTCCCCTCTTGTTTGTAGGCTCCCTTTAGGTATTGAAAGGCTGCAAATGAGGTCATCCTGCAGCCTTCTTTTCTCCAGGCTGAACAAGTCCAGCTCCCTCAGTCTGGATCATCTGTGAGGATGCTCAAGACCACAACTAAAGTATTCCATAAAACAGAAGTATTTACTTTGGTCCAAATCAAGTTTTATCAGGTGCGGATACATTGACATCGACATCTTTGATTCTCATCTCTCATAGTTATAAACTGGTTCATTTCTATTTGCTCTGACTTGATATTCATTTGATCCAGGTCAGAATCTGACCTGGTGGGATCCTAAGAAAAAGCAAAGCAGCATTGAATTTGGACCAGTCTAGTCTCTCTCTTACAGTGAGCACATGTATGGCCAGACAATATATTTTATATTCCCGTAACTGTAATTCATAACCTTAGAGTTCATTCTTGTCACCTCTAGCCGCATCTCCTCCAAAATAGCTGAGCTGTTTTGTCTGTTAGGCTCATCTTCATGCACTCTTGCATATTATGCTATGGGCTTTATAAAGCATGAGGTAAATTGCTGTGACTTGATACTGAGAAAAACATCAAAAGATGCAAAGAATCAACTCTGTCATGGAAAATAAAAGCCATCAACCATTGTTCCAGAATTACATATATCCCTGAACTACAAAAATCCAGCACATTAATCGAGAAAGAAAAACCCAAGGTGCAAAGTAAAATTTTGCAACTCCAGTTAGCTTCCAGTTCATTTCTGAGCTTACATGTGCTCAGGGGAGTGTTTCCATCTTGAAACGTGTCTCAGTGAACGCCCAGGGGATGAAAGAACCTGAAAGAACATTTCATAGAATATTTCTCAAGGAAAAATTTGTTTTTGAAGGTCTCTTTTTAAGCCTCCTTTTAACTTTTCGGTCCCATGCATTGTGCTTTTCCATATTTTTTTCCCCATTTGACTTTCACTCTGCTTTTACACGATGTGAACTCTCTTGAGCTTTTCAGATCTGCCTTCTTCACTCTTTTTAACCTGCGGGCTTTAAAACTCCAGAAAGGAAACAAAACAAAAACAGATCTGGAAATAGAAGAAGAAAAGAGGCCACAGGGCACCTCAAGGGAGGTGAGGAAAAAAGAGGACTGTAGAAGAGAGGCAAAAACTCCAAAGTAAGTGTTCTCAGTTACCATCTTCATCCAGACAAATAAAACACTTTGGGGTAAAATTCATATGAACCAAGAATCTGAAATTCTTCAGATAATGAAATATTTTGTAAGTCCCTTCTTTCTTGTATTCCGACTTCTTTTCCTCTAAAGAAATATCTATTTCAGCTGTAAACAAATACTGAATTCTTTATCATTCACTTTCAAACTGAATTGTGGCAGTTTTAATCTTTCCTGCTTATATCCCCCTTTCACTTCCATTTATATATGCAGTAAAGCAATTGGTTAAAATAAAATTGAGTTCAAAACAAGTCAGAAACATTTCTCACGCAGAGGGATAATTATTCAAGAACAGCCAGATCCAACTACCTGAGTAGGACTGCGTCCCACATCCCTGTTTTTAGGATCTGCCTCTCTGGGACGCTACCTAGGTGTTAAATTTTGGCTCTCAGCTGCAGGTAGGTACCCTTGTGAGCCCAGAGATCTTTGCTACAACCAAAACAGAAGCCCTGAATTGCAGCCTTGGTGCTGAGTAGCCAAAAGCAGGTCTTGAAGGTATGTAGCCCTGTGTTTCAGCCAAGGTTGTTGGAGGAAAGGGAATCCTTGATATCCAAGAGTCAAGGATTCCTCATTCATGTTGAACTATTTAATGAAGAAAAAAACAAAACAAAATGAAACAAACAACCCCTTCCCCCCCATAGGAAGGAACAGGGGAAATTTAGTATTTGATTATTTACAAGTTTTGTTCCTGAGCAGTCTTTTTGAAATATCAGCCCTTCTCATAAAAGAGAATGTTAGGTTCTGAAATACTTTAGTTAAAATTAAATAAAATTTAAGAACTTCAAGGTTCAAAATGATTTGTTACACAGACATCAACTAACCCCTTTCCTCAGTGATCACTCTCACAGCAGGTTACTGATACACTGCCTTGATTAAGCTAATGATGAAATGCAGATAGTTTCTTTTTCTGCCTGTACGATGAAATGTAAAAGGGACATGTGATAACTGTAAATTATTTATTATTTATAGGGAAAGAGGATGGCAATCAGGAACTGCACTTTTTACAGATTATCCTCCTCTGCTTTTTTAAGGTCTGATGTGAGGAAGCTTTGATTACCTTGAAGTGACAGATGCTTTTCAGGCCTGCTCATGCAAAACCTAGGTGAGAAGTTCTGCTTGAAACAAACCACAAGATCTAATAAATGAGCACTAGGACCACACCATGACTAAATTAACTTGGGTCTCTTCTTCTGACTATAAAATAGGCTTTAAAAATATGAATATCCTGCACTGATAAACTTACAGCTTAGAGCAATTCCCTTCCAGCAAAGAGCTTTGTGGTTAATGGAAACAAAAGATACCTTTGAATTTGGTTAGGAAAGCTGAACATTTTGATTATACATGCTTGGTCATAGTAGTTTAACATGTTAGCTTTGAACTGACCCTGAAACTAGTTTAACAGATCCTTGAAATGCTACTTGCTGCAGCTGAGATGAGTGGTGCAAATATACCTATTGTATTCCATACCTCAGTCAGTATTTGTCTCTGACATGCCTAGAGAAGAGGTTTGGGGCTGCTCTGTTATACCAGCTTCTCCTGAGAAAATGGCTATTGCCAAGACTGTTAAATCTTTGAGATATTGCCAAGCCATAGTCAATACTGTAGAGGGGACTACAAAGTCCCCATATTGTATTATTCT
Source organism: Phasianus colchicus (assembly GCF_987193195.1). Taxonomy (NCBI): domain Eukaryota; kingdom Metazoa; phylum Chordata; class Aves; order Galliformes; family Phasianidae; genus Phasianus; species Phasianus colchicus. The sequence continues at coordinate 23,152,697 of NC_143445.1, read as the reverse complement.
CCATCCTACATGGAGCTGCCAAATTGAAAGCATTATGGAAAATTCTTCTGTAGTGTCACATATAACATAAAAGTGAAAACTGAGAGAATTTCTTATCATAAACAATTCTTCAAGCTAAGTCAGAACAAACATCAGATTTCAATGACCTGAGCCTTCTATATTTAGGTGTAAAGAATACGCTTAAGAATTTTGTGGCTAATTAATGAAGCACACAGGGATGCACCATCATTTGATGTCTTGAAAAATCTTTCCTAGTTCAGTTAAGAATTATGGGCTTGGTACAAGTAGTAGTTATTAAATTCTACTGGTTTACACTAAACAAGTTGCCATTTCAGACTATTTATCTATCACTGGTGTCCACCAAAACCTTTGTGTTCACAACACATACACCGAACAAAGCTTCAGCGAAACGTTCTCATAACGCCACGTGGACTCTACACAACACCCAATGCAATGCAGTGTTTGACACTGTAAATCCACGTTGGGTTGACCTCGGGCTTTCATTTTGTCAATGCCATGGAATAAGTAAGCATTCTGAACGTAAAATTGGTAGAGATGCCCTCTCTGCCTCTCTTACACCTCAGCTGAATGTAGTTACCTTAAGACTTTTTATGTAATCTTAGTAGAGAGTATGAAAATGTCTCAAAAAATATTCAGAAAAGATTTATAAATCCCAGGGGCCTTTTGGCTTACAAGTGCTTTAATACTTTAGAATTTATACACGTTCACTTGCGAAAGTTCACATTACAGCTCTAAGTAAGTTCAGGTCAAGCTGCTTTGGGTTTGTTTTGGTCTCAAGCAAACCAGCCTTCTGGTCTGCCAAAGATGAAGGTATTCAGTGCTGTCATTTCCTGGTGAGTCCAGGATCAGCACCATCAGGGCCATTCCTGCCTTGCCAGCTTTCAACAGCTAACAAAAGCAACTCAGCAGCTGAGAATTCCAGGTGCTGGGAAAGTTCACTAAAGCCCGGCCATCTTTTTCCATATAAATGCTAGCAGTAGCATGACAGAAAAGCAACCACACAAAAATAGCCCACAGGAGCTACTAAGTCCCAAATACCACGTGGACGAGTACACACAAGCACAAAAAAAATTTTCTCACACTGAAAGACTCAACTTGCACTCATTGATTAAAAAAGTAAAGCACAGCTTTTCCAAGTACTTTGTTTCCTCAAGATGCTTGCAGAATACTGACCAGAGACACACAATGGACACAGAACATCTTGAGCATTTACTATACAAAAGAAGAAAACACAAAACGAGGCTCTGGACAACATTTTATCTTTAGAAAATTCCAAGACTCACTTTAACTGCCTAATTATTCCTTCCACCGATTGCTCCAGTCATTAGACAAGGTATTGGGTGCCAGACAAATCTGCCTCAGTCTAGCACTTGTTCCCTCAAAAGCCCACGGAAACCAGCTAGTTTCACAAAATCCCAGGGGCTGGGAGGGGCCTCAAGAGACCACTGAGTCCTAATCCCTGCTAAAGCAGGTTCCCTACAACAGGTTGCATGGGTAAGTGTCCAGATAGGTCTTGAATATCTTCACAGATGGAGACTCCACAGCTTCTCTGGGCAGCCTGTTCCAGTGCCTCAGTAACTACACTACAATCACTCAAAGTGCACCAGTGTTTATTTAAGATGCAGTATTAACTCCATATTCTGATACAGACTATACTAGTATTGTAAATTAGTAACTCGCTATACAGTGTTACATACCACAGGAACAAAGCTTTATAAACTTTGTAGTTACTCTAACTATAGTCTCACAAGACAGCCCCTGTAGAACACAGAAAGAAAACTTTCATGATGGCACTTTCTGTTGCAAATTATCTGATTATAGTTTCACTATAAATCTTGGAATAGTGCACAGTGTTTCAGATAAATACACCTGAAAACAGTCAGAAGAAAGCCGTACAGTGCTTTACATCATTTTTTGCTATCAGTGATTAAAAACAGATGTCATTCTGACAACAAGTTGGCTGAAGTTGAGATACAGCAGTTCATTTTCCTGTGGAAGTCTCCTGGCTTACCTTCAAGATATGCATGAGTGTCATAAAGCACGCTGACAATGACTTGTGCTGCAGTCGCATGGCATGTTTTACAAGGGAAAGCTGAAGTTAAATGCCAGTAAGAGCTTGATTTGATATGCTGTCTGTTTAAATGACATTAAGAACACAGATTATGAAAGTACAATTATCCTACCAGGATTTTACTCTATGCTATGAGAAGACATGTAATTAGATTCTTGCTATGCTTTTGGAACCTTCCAATCTAGGTTTGATTACCTGATGATTAACAAAACGTCATGTTTCAGTTCTGATCATCTTCTATATTTTGCAAGACTGCAGAAGAACCTCAGCCCTTCCTGCACAGTAGCAATCACTCAACAGGAGTAGAAAAGCTCCATTCAAAGTCTAGACCGAAAGCACCACCACAAAAACTGTCAAAACCATAATCATTCCTGCTCATGACCTCTCCTTAGTTTGCAAAAGAGCTGGACTACTTGGAGCTCTAAAATATGTTTCTAATATTCTGTTACTGGACGATTCTCTGAGCACTATGTGGTTGCTCATAAGATAGCCTTCCCTCATAGGCTTTTCCCCTGATTCTGCCCCGTAACATGAATGCGTATTTAAGAGCAGTGCAGCCACAGACTTGTATCAAGATGAGTCATTGACTCTGGGGAATGAGATTCCAAGCAGCAATCTTCAGGACACCCTTACATGTGCCACAGTGGGAAAGTGATAAACTAGCCCAACAGCAGACAACTGAAAAATCAGCTTAAGATAACTTATGACACAAACCACTAGAAAACTCTCATTAAATTCACACAGTCAAGGCTGGCTAGAGAGCACCAAAGGATTTAATGTACAGCAAAGGACATAGTCCAATCCATAAATATATAAGACAAATGAGAAAGAAAGTCCAGTTAAGGTAGAATGTGCAGAGTGCTGAAGAGAAGATGGTAAGAAAAACCAAGTAAGTTTGCAGTTGAATTTAAAAGAGAAAATAGTAGTTATGGAGAAATATTGGGAGACAGTGATTAGCATCAAGGCATCAAGATAATTAGAAATGTTCAAGGGAGCATAAGATGCAAGTAAGTGAAATGATGCTTACAAGACTCCATTCATGCTGAGAATGCAGCGTGGGTGTGACTTTCACACAGAAGAACAATATGCTCACTTTGCCAGCTGTCAGCGTGTTAGCTAAGGAACACACATGAACATTAGCATCCAGCAATGTCTCGGAAACCCTCTACACTTGGAACTACAGTGTAACGTGATTTGAAAAACAAAACCACAAAGACACAAAAGACAAACCCTCCTCTGGCACACTGTCTCTTTCAGAAGACCGGTACTCATTAAACTGTGCTTTCTGTGCTCAAATACAGAATCTGAAACAGCTGTTTATGAAACAGCTGTTTACACACCACAAAGAAAAAAAATGGGAAAAAGTTTTCAGCTTAAAGTTTCTGAATCCAGTATTTTCTGGTAGAGGATTCCAGTGAGGTTTGGATTATCCAAAAAGAATGAAAAATATATAGTAATCAATAACTGTGAAGATGTGGACAAGACGTACAGTTCAAATGCATAAAGAATGGCACCACTGTGTTATAAGTGTTGCGTAAAACAAGATTGTAGGAGGCCACTGGATATGTTTTAATGCCATCTTAGCTATGGCTTTGTCACAGTCCTGCAGTAAAAAATTAAAAAAAAAAAAGACCTCCAAGAAAAGAAACAGAAGCTTTTGGCTGAAGGACAGGAAGCTGTACCTGCACCCCTTAAAATTACTATAGCAAGCACCCTACTGTTCTTCTCCACAGTGGCTTCCCAAGCAGCCAGAGCTGTAAGCAGAGCACGTGGCTACACTAACAGCTAAGTTTAAGATTGCAGAGCACTCTCTTCCTCCTTACCAACTAGTGCTTATGAGTGTTTTGTACATATGTGCTTCACACGTGCATGCAAGACACTGAAATTCCAGGATGGATGGGGCTCTGAGCATCCTAGTCTAGTGGTCTAGTACCAGATCTGGTAGTCGGTGGCCCTCACGTGGCAAAAGAGTTGGAACTTGATGATCCTTAGGGTCCCTTCCAACCCAGGCCATTTTATGATTCTATAATTCCACAAAACTGAACAACTTTCCATTCTCTGACACAGTGAGATATAGCCACTAACTGCCATTTCTTCAAGCAACAAACAGCACTTGCACTGTACATTTAACCATCACCTAATTATGCCACATTCAAAACTGAATCATACAAACGATGTAATTAGATCAGTCATCTGAGAAAGGACAGCTATATGCCTAGTAGCACAAAGTTAATGATTTTTAAATGGTGAAATAAAACTATTATACAAACAAACTCCCTCAACCCAACAAACAGGAGAGGCAAAACTTGGATGTCACTACAGATCCATATGCACACTGTATTTGTGTTTAGTTTTTCCATGGTAGGCAACCAGACAACTCAGAAGTAAATACTTGATGTCCAGTCCATGGTACCATGAAAAAAAGATATACACACACACGTATAATATAAGTATGTTCCATTGCTCCTCCCTTATTTTCACATGATCAAGTGGAGGTTTTTTTTTTTTTTTTTTTTTTTTTTAATTCCATGGAGTTGAAAATCAGGAGAAGGAGGTGGTGATGGGTTAAGAATTTACATATCTATATTTCTTTCATACTGCAAGTAAGTTCCATTTGTTCTGAAAATATGTAATGATCTAAAATGGGGACAACTTTAATGAATTGGGTTCATAATATTTCATATCTTGCTGCCAGACTCTTAGTCAATCAAGCTAATGTTATAAAGGAACAGCCAACAGCCAATTTTGACATCCTTTAAGCAGGTCAGTTATAAGCCAATTAGCTCTACCTACTCGGTCTCCAAGGTCTGAATAAAATATAGCCCATTTTGATTAGAAGCACTACTTTCACTGTGCACATCTTAAAATAGACTGCAAAAACTTAAAGCTCCATGGAATTGTTGAAGAAAGTCTCAATCCTGCTGAAGTCAATTACTGTAATACAATTTCTCTTTACTTCTCACAGATTACAAGAGCTCCTAGATTCAGTGTCATTCCAGCACTGCAGTCTTTAGAGCCCTTCTGTCTATTAAATACAAATTATCTGCCATGTAAGATAAATTAAAAGCATCAATCAAGAATTCCAGCAAAATTCCTGATGAACTTCAACAAGAGGAAATCATTGACAGTTATATTTACACACATCAAGTATTAATTACTCCTCTTGACTGAATTTGAAACAGAAGTTTCAAATTAGTTACAACTTTCAGTTCCTCCTTGCGTTTGGATTTTTGAAAAGTAGGCTTTAAATTTGGTAAAATAAGACTGAAATAATGGCAAGAATGAATTTCCACTGTCATGGCTTGCGTAACCCGGAAAGCCATAACAAGTGGCAAGGAAGTAATACTGGTTGTCTAGAGATAACTATAACCCAAGACAATTCATACCATGCTCTTCATTCAACTAAGTGGAGAACCAGAAACAGCATTCTTCAGATCATCCAATAGGGTGCATCTCGTCAACAGCTGAATTGAACCTAAAGTAATCTGTATGCTAGTGAAAGCACCTTGTGCACTAGTCTGCATTAAATATATTCTGTCAACCTCCTAGAAACAGCCTGAATTAAAAGCTGACCAAACGGAACAGTTCTTTGAGGACTTACCGAGAACAAAAATCTTATTAGGGAGAATAATGCTAATTTAGATGTAGAATCCTACCAAAAAAACACCTCGTCAGCTCATGAATTAAAAACATCACACTTCTCTAAAACGCGTCATATACTTTAGATATCTTCATGCACGTGGCCCAGCACAGCAGCGGAAAGAACCAAAGCAAGTTCAGGATTCAGAATCCTCTGATTCAGAGCTGCCACAACTGCACATTTAAGACTCATAAGACAAAGAGCAGGCATGACAACTGCTGTGAATGGCAAAACTTACATGAAGCCAAATGGCCTCCAAACAGCTGGGTCATCCTGGCCAATGGACAAAGCACTAACAAGATGCTGAGACCCACCTGAGAGAATTCCATTGGTGGAAAATGGAATGAACATCACACAGAACAGCATGAATGTAATATTGAGTGTTGTATAATTTACTCACGCTTGGAGATATAAGCAAGCTTTACCAGAATAATTTAAAACAAAGATAAAACTATTTCATATCATGCATACAGAAATATTGAAACCTCTTTACACGGAAACAATATAACTCCCTTGACTTAATGGTTAATTATACTTCAGCTAATTATCAAAACTCCTGATAACTGAAGCAGCAGAAGCAACTGTATCTGCCTTCTGAAAAATGCAATGTCCCATAAACATTTTCTGTAATGTACTTTTTCAATTTTCAGATGATTGCCTGTCCTACATTCATTACCCTTCTGCATTTCTGCTGAGCCTTAATTCAAGTTGAAGTATGTCTTGATTTGTTGATTAACCATCATAAGCAATTTAAAAGAAAGGGTCATCATTTTAAATATGCAGGGAACCATGTTTAACTTTCTTCAGAAAACAGAACATCAAATCAAGTCATGTATTTTTTAAGAGAACAATTCTGATCATTTCAAAGAATAAATCTTTACTTAAGCCTAGAAATTTTTAAACTATTCTTGAAAGTGAACCAAAGGAGAAAAGAGGATGCAAACTACAGGAGTGCACACATGTAATTGGCAGTCAAATCTGCAAATACTGCAGGAGAAGAAAAATAGCAAATGGAATTGATGGAAGTCGTACACACAGGGATGTTCAGTATTTTTATTCCCAGAAATACTTCCTCCAAAAACATACCCTCCCTGTCTACCCCAGCACTGTTGGTCAACAGTACTTACACTGAGGGTAACATCAAAGTCACTTGCAAGATTATATTTATCTATATAGAGAGATAGATACAAAGGCATTTATACTCTACACATGCTGCTCTCTAATCTCCTCATGGAAGCATAAGTGCACCTTGTGGGTTTTTTTTTCTTTTCTTCTTAATCTGCAGAATAACTTTTGGACATCCCTCGAAATGTGTTTTTCTTTTCTCTTCTTTTTTTTTTTTAAGAGAGCAAGGGACCTGCACAGTTGGATACTTAGCACAAGTGACTTTCATTGAATAAGTAGTAGCTTTTACTGAAATATTTATAAATTAAATGATCATTCACATTCATTAATTACTGTTTCTTACCAATCACTGTCATGGCACCATTTCATTATCTAGACAACTTTTCCCTGCTCGCATACATTCAGCAGACACAGTAATTGCTTATGACCTGGCTAACACAGACAAACCAGTATTTGTAGAATCGTGGGTATAGTAGAAATATTTTACATATAAATAAATTGATGTTCTTAGAGAATGACAGAAGAATCAAAATTTATTACTTCAAACTAGGTACTCAGTTCCACTTCTTACTAAAAGTTATGCAAATGTTTAAGTGAATAGCACTAATCACTGTAAAATTAAGCATCTTCAGCTTTTGCTGGCCTTCTCAGTCACAGAATTACATAAATGACTTGCTTTCCAACAGTCTTCAGGTCACTTATTCAAGTATCCAAACGTAGCTACAGGCACATAAATTTTGAAGTGTGATAATAGATTTCCTAAGGCCAGACAGTGAATCAATGTCTAAGCTAGAAGAAGAAACCTGGAATCCCAAGTACCTATTGAAAGACAAGGTGACACCGCTCAGGGTGGAAAAAAATATGCAATTTGCAAATAAGTCAATTACATTCCCCAAACTGTGATTCTCTCCTTGAAATAATTTTAAATACAGTGTGTATTTGTCTAATTTTCATTCCTGAAGAGGAGGGATTAAAAGCACAGAAAAGTCAAACCTAAAACTCAGAAGATTCTTCACAAGGATTAAATTGTTAATTGCTCGTTCTCTTCTTGTAGTGGCCCTAATTATATTGTAAATAAAACTATGTACACTATCAACTGAGTTACTTAAACGGCTTAATTACCCTGAGAAATGCTTATAAATAGAAAGTTTATGGGAAGATAATGAAGTAACTTCTTCCACTAATTAACGAAGTGAAAAAGATGGGAAGTTGTGCAAGAGTTACACCCCAGGAGGAAAATTTCTTATTTAGAATCAATTGCATATACAATTTGTAAGGTGGTAAGGTAAGGTAGAGTATGAACTGCATTTTAAAAAGCAGAATGGCAGAAAGGCTATTTTTAAGAGTTGAGACCCTCTTTCCCCATCACTGCAATAATTAGCAGGCATAAGTTGAACAAGGAAACCAGTGATTCTCTCCTATCCAGAACTCAACTAGTGGCATCAAGGACCATAAGCCTACCTTTGTATCACAACAAAAACGTTGTCAAAGTTTCAACCAATTTACACATGCTTCAGTTTCAACAAAATTCATTTCAGACAAAGACACGGGCCTTCAGAATGTTTCCAGCCATTGTAAAAAACAGCTTTTATTTTTTACAACTTTTTATGTCTAATATAAAGTCCCCTGAGAAAGCTAAAACTGCCGCGGTTCATCATCACCTGGTGGTCACCTGGTGGTCACTGCCCAAGGTGAGCTGTGAACCTACATGAGAACTTGGTAGGTATTTCATGTCAAGAGGGAGGGAAATGGAAAAAAAGAATACATTATTTCCTGCTCCTGAATAACCCGGAAGTTTCTAGCTTCCTTCAGGTCTGAAGTTGTTCAGAAGTCAGATCCCTGTTCCCACATCTTAGCATTTATGACTCTTGACTCTTCCTGACTTGACAGTTACCAGAAAATATTTACTGATGTGGAAATACACAACATTTCCATAAGATGTCAAAGGACCATTTTTGGCATTCAGAAAACATCTCAAAGTAAACGGAACAACAGTGACTTTTACATAATGCTGAAACATCATTTTTTTATTGCACGTTACATTATTTATTTCCATTGGTATCTGATAATAGCAAAAGACTGGAAAGCAAACTAAATACCAATGCTTTAAAGAATTCAGTAGGCTTTCTATACATCCCAGGAGAGATGTGGAAAATAATGCTTCACCTTCTAGAAAACTTAATGCAATCTGTAAGGTAGGACACTTAAAGTACAATCTCTGCATTACAAAATAGCACATTTGCACATTAGGCATCGCCACTGATACAGCAAGTAGCCTCAAGGTTAAACAACCTGCTGATGCTAAGAGCTGAAGCAATGGTTATGAATTACAGCTGGAGATAAGCTGCGCTTCCACGGAAGTGAACTGATGACACTCACCAACACATGAAGCACAGAAATAAATCAATTACTGATTAATGTTTCTGCAATTTCTAACATTCATCAAATCCTTAGTGGATGAATTTTCAGCTCGTGAAAACAACGAACAAGAAAACACCTCCTAGGTTTTCTTAGAAGTTACGTCTCTTACCACCTTTGAAAATCTATGCAGACTAATTAACATCACTGCACAATGTTAATCAGTGCCAAAGCAGAATCAAAGAGATCACCGCCCTTCTTCAGCAGAAATAAAATCCTGAAAGTCTAATGTAGCAGAAATTTAAACTCTCAACAGAAAATTCGGTGTGACTTGTGCATTAAAGGGTTAGAACAAAGTAGAAGCTGTGTTACAGTAAGTACATAACCATATGTAAGAAAAGCCATCCTAACATCACTAGCTTCAGTGGGGCATAGCCCTTCCAACCCACCCTTCCAGTTGTCAGTAATTTTTTACCTTTCGTTTAGTGCCAATCATGATAATTTCTGCAGTGCTATCTTTCCAGCTTATCAACAAGGCAGTAGTACCTTCAGAGGTGAGTAAAATGATGCCACTCAGATGTTTTTTTTACAAGTGATCAGTCTTCTTATTGTAGCTGATCTTTGAACATAAGCATTATGGGAACATCAGCAACAAAATTTGTGTGTATCATATACTAGAATCCATACCAGTAGCCTGAGCCATTTATATGTACACTGAGTTTGTTTGTTCCAAGTGCACCAATTTCCAATTTAAAGCTGTGCCAAACAAAACGGATGGATCATTTTTGAACACTGTTCCTCTGAAGAGATTTGCCAGGACAAAATTCTGCCTTCAGAAAATGCGGGGAGTTCTACATATGCAAGTTGAATGTAGAAACTGCAAGCAACTCGTGGTCCTATGAGATTGCTCTTTTGTATCCTGCAGCCTTATTATTATTTTTTTTTTTTTAAGGATTATTGGAATTCACAACTCTGGTGTTCATAATTAGCTGGATACTATAATCACATAAGTAGTATACAAGTCTTATTTAAATGATTTTTTTAATAACAGGAGAACTTCCGAATGGCAAATATTGGACACTACAGCTGAAAGCACCAAGACACTTGACAGGCAGTTCAGAATGCCTGAGGGAAAGGGAGCGTTAGGTGATGATATCCTTCTCTAGAAGAATGTAAAATTCCAGACAGAGCAGGGCCTTAAAGCAAATGAGTTCCTTCCCACTCCCTTCTCTTCCCCCCCAAAAAAGGGAGAAAATCACTGCCAGTGACATGATATAGCTGTCAGTAGAGGAGTGTGCTAGATGCACTCATTCAGGTAGCTGCAGATACACACTCACGTGACTGGATTAGGACAATTAAAGGAAAAGAAGGCAAGAGTATATTTTTTGTCCTACTAATTATGGTAAATATCCATGAAAAATCCACAGCTAAAATTGGTAATAATACAAAGACTATCTTCTAGACAAAATCTGAGTCCTAACACTTTTTTTTTTTTTCAAGCAGCTTTGTGCAGTCTCAGGAGATTACAGAATTTAACGTGGTACATTTAGCTTTACAAGCACAAGTCAGAACAGGTCGTGCCCATAGAGTCCAGTTCTCAGAAAATAGGTATTTGGCACTTTCAGTAAACAAGGCATAGTTGAAAACATCAGCTCCCAGCAGTCAGTAGTCAATCCAGGAGATTTTGGCCTAAGTTCTCTTCTAGGTACCCATGAGTCTGTTCAATTATGATTCAGTACCTCGTGCCTTTCTCCATCCAGCACAAGGAGCACTCCAAATCTGACTGAAGTCTACTAAGTTACAACCGATTCAGATTCTGGGGAGAAAAGTTTCTACAGCTGAAATTTTTAGTTGTTGTCCAATTTTAAAATTTTATCTTTGATGTAGATCTCCCAGTCAAATCCAAAGCCAGTCATACAAAAGGCTTCAGCTGGGTTGGCTATGACCTGCACATATCTTAAGTAACAGGTATTTTAAAAGAGCAACCTGATTTCCTGAACAGCAAGAATCCAGATAAATTTACATCAACTTCAGATAAAATCCTTTTGTAGACCAAACACCGGTACTTATGGGATTTGTTCATCACCAATGTCAGTGTCCTGTAACGTGCACCCTGACTCTGGCTGTGCAAGCTAAATTTGCTGTGATTAGTAGGGCTGAAAGAAAAACGACTACACTAATATTCAAGCTGTTTGAAGAGAGGTTTACTGCCCCCAAAAGAATCATTTAATTATAACACACCACTTACTCTAGATCTACATATAAAAGAGTTAATTTGCCTAAGCATGCACCAGTGGGGGTAATGGATAAAGCTTCAATAGTTATTTGAATACTACAGAGACCTCTCAAACATGTAGCTATGGTGCACAATAATTCTGTTCAATTAATGGGTTTATTTCCTCCACAGATATTCTTTTAGAAGCGCTCCATCACCCACGCAGTGCTGTTCAGAGATGTGTAGTATATACTTTCTCTTTACTAGCAAGCGCTAAGGACACAATGCTGTTTTCGATACAGGAAGAAACCTGCAGAGAAGTATACACAGTATGCTGTACTAAATTCTCCTCGGATCCAAGTTAACTGGCAATAATCTTATTGTTGCAACCAGTGGAGTCAAAACAGCTTTAAAAACAAAACAAAAACCAAACACCTTGTAGCACTCTTTTCTCTATTTCTTCATGGAGCTTTTTGTGGCTGAGTTTGGCACACTCAGCATTTGTACTAGAATTAGTTGCTACAGCCAGCCATTAACATGTCTCTAAATTTCTGCATTTACTGTACCTGTGCACGATTACTGAAAATGCATACCTCCACAGACCTATTAAATTGAAGTTTTAATAACTGACAGTAATGGAAAGAAAAAAAAGCAGTAAAGACCCTTGACTTATACCACAAAAGCTGCTCCTGAGAGGATCGTGTTTGATGCAGCTAATACAGGCGTGTCAATGGACATTAATTTAACCTAAAAAAATCCAGTTTTCTTGATTTATTGGCAAGATTTTAAGACGCTATTACACAACTAACCTTTTGGTGCAGCTATGTTCACACTGGGATGAGTTTTTAATGGTGTACTATCTCAACAGTTTGAAATCAAGCTTGATACAGATATTGTTACCATAGATGAGGACATAACCAACTCAGAGTATTGCTGACACTGTAAGTTGAGATAGGAATTCAATTAATAAGAATATTTGAGTTTCTGTAACTTTTTTCCACCATCGATACCAGCATTCTGAGCAATACTGACAAAAATCCATATCTCCTGCAAAACTCATATCTGCAGGAGTTCAAAGAATCTGACACAGGAAAACTGAATGAAGGTGAAGTCATGAGCAGTACTTCACCTCTTCCAAAGTCCCAACATAATTAAAAAAACAGAAAAGAGTAAGGGGAGTAAGCTTTTTAATGGGGTGAAAATGTGTAACGCGTGTAGGAAGCATGCATTTAAATGGGCTAGAATTTGGAGTCAGACGTCTCTGTCTTTTATAACCTTCGTACTCGTTTCTCCCCCTGAAGTTTCTGGATTGACTTATGTTACCAGTTCAGTATCACCCATTTTTTTTTTTTTCAAACTGAATTTTTCAGTGTAACCTAGAACAAATTAGTCAAGTGCAGACAAATAGAAAATACAGGGTCTCACAAGAAAATATTATTTTTCATAAACGTCTCAACTTCTTATTTTGAAGGCTGATCTAGAAAACCAGGATGAGAATCTGACCCTCTGGATAGTTCCATTTCTAATGTGGCTGTCCCAATTTGATCAGTTTCTTTAACTCTGCTGAAGCTCCTCTTAAAATAAGAGAATATTTTCCAACGCCAACCAAATAGCAAGAGACTGCTTTCATAAATCCATTTAATCTCATTTAAAATGTAGAAAGCTTATACAAACACGAAAGGGAAAACAAAACAGTGGAGATTCAACCACAGATGGGAAAAGAAAAGCTATTCAGCAATTTCCATGATTACTTTAGTGGTCTCAAGATACGTATGCTTTTGCAAGCCAAAAGAAAGCAAAACTGCAAAAATGAATACCCAGAAGTATCAATTTCAACTTTCCTAAAAGCAAATAAGCATGTTTTGATCCCACGTGCAAATTAGCTATGTTCAATAGTCCTTAAAAGGACTTCTAGAGAATATTATTCAATTATTTGCATACTTTCAAGACAATATGATTATCCTGTGATTTAAGGCCTCCCAGAGACTTTTTGTGCAGTCCTGATGAGCCACAGGAAGATACTCGCAACTGCTGTTGAAAATCCTGCCTGTCAGTCTCAATTACTCTTTCAAAGGAGACAGATTTTAAGCACAGAAGCTTCTCTAGCATAAAAATGACCACCCTTATTTCTCATAACCACAACTAAGGGTCCTGTCCAAAAAATTTTCCTGAGCTGCACCTGTCCCAGGAGCAGGGAACTCTAAATAGCAACATTACATACTGTACCTATTGCATGACACAGCTGCTTCATGAGAGTTTTCCTTAAGGAAGTAAACAAACATTCTGATGCATGATTTGAAATCAATCTGTATAATTACTGTACATTTCCCAACCTAATTTCATAGAATAGTACAAGTAATTTCAGAACTGCTCTTTCAAATTATCAACCAAGCATCTGCTACTCACTCCATGTCTGATTGCCTTAAAGAACTTAAAGAAACATAATATATATTCTGGTATATCCAAGAAAGCTAAACATTTCTACCAGACAATTAGAGCCAGGCATGGTGCAGGTCAGTGTACACATCACAAATATAAAAACTGTTCTCTGAATTACCTCCTCCATGCTGCTCGTTGTTTCGCCATTTTTCTTTCAGAGCCTCCTTCTCTTCAGTACTTTTCCTTCTCTATGATATCTTCCTGTAATCTCACTGAAAATGCTGGAAAAAAATAAATAGACTTAATATGACCATTGTCACCCAGCTGCTAGCTGTCCTTTGTCAAGATAGCTGATTTGTAAAATAAGCAGCAGCAAGTTTGTACGCTGACTAGAACATCTTAGCTGGTCTTACAGTCCGCACCTTCAAAAGCACCTAAATGTCTATCTCCCAGCAGATAAAGGGAGCCTGATAACTAAATATTTATGAAAACCGTCTCTAGGCATTATGTATTAAACTACTTTGCCCACATTACATTGCGAAGATGTATTAAACCTTCATGTAGAAATATTTCTCCTATTCAAATGGAGCACAGCTAAGCTTATTCTAGACGAGAATCACATGTTGAGAGTTTAACATTGCTGTTACCTTTCTAATGATTTTTTTTAATAAACAGAGCTACAAGTAAATATGTGAAATATGAATAGCCTAACGCATATGAAGGATTGGATAATAAAGTTTGAGATTCCCTCTAAGAGGATTGTTCTAGCTCATGGATCATATGCACTCCATTCTTATTACAAAAAGATGAAAATCATAAACTTAAGTATATCTAAACCTAAAATCTATGGAGTTCCCTACCTACACAGCTGTAAGGAAAAGAACTCTCCATGAGAGTGAAAGTTGCACTCTGACATTTCTCCTAGATGTAATGATAGCATTTTGTGAATGATATTGGGAAGCACATTTGTAATATTCCTCAACAATTAACAATATAAAGTAGATAATGTACACACCTCTAACTAGAAAACATCAGCGCCTCCATTTTTTCCTCCCTTCTGAGTGGGTTTTTTTGTTTTTTTTTTTTTTTTTAGTTTTTGCACTAATTTTTTGAACTTCATTGGAAGGACAAAAGTCACGATTACAAAGACCATTCAAATTACAGCATTTACATGGTGACATTTTTACAACATCTAATGACATTTTGAGAGCTTCCAGAGGTTAGACCAATCTGGAACATTCTCCTCTCCATGGCTACCCAGGGTAGAAAAGGTTCACAAGAGAGGCGCCTTGCTCTTTCTCTGGTAATGAACTTAGCAGCTTGAGACAGGGAGAGAAGGACACAAATTCCTGGGACAAAAACCATCAGTGGTTGATACGTCTCTCATTGTTTTACTAAATATTGCAAAGACAAGACACAGATATGACCTGTGTACCCTTCCCAATATAGATCTCTTATTTCCTAAATAACAAGGACATCATATTTAAACACAAGAACTCTTTCAACAGTTGGAACTGAATACCATTGAATACATTGACCTTTACAAGGATTTAAAAATAACCTTGAATGTTGTCTTGCATTAGCTTTCATTATTATACAATTGCATCTGATGAGCTGGCAGTAATTTCCACTCCTAGTTGCTATTGTTTCTTCTGGAACAAACACCTTCTCATATCTACCAGGCAAGCTATATATGGAAAAGATATTAAAAGCTCCCTGCTAAAATTCAGAAAACGTGTTGGTACAGCAGGTGTCCAGGGCATTAGTCAAACCAATGTCTTACACCTCCACTCACAATGCAATTGACGCAACTCTCCACTCACTTTTCCTATTTTTCTCACGTTTCCAAACATTTCAGAATATTTATTTAATCAGAGATAGATTTTCTACATATAAAACCAAATTCAGCTATATATTTCTGAAAGAAAGCAGCTGAAAACCGCTATAACTTTAACCAACTCTTTTAAGTGCATTCATTTTTAAAGAGGCATACAAAGCAAATTTATCAACATTTCTCTGGGTATCAGTTGCTTCTTTGCATTCTACTTAAACCTGCACCACAGCACAACAAAGCAAGCTTGTTCTTCAAGTGAAACATTGCTCTGACCTACCCATTAGCCACTTAAATACCTTCAAACATCAAGGACAGAGCAAACCTACTGTACTTAAAAAAACAACAACTGCCACACGACAGTTTAAGAATGTCAGGAGGATCTCTCCATTATTATCAGTCCAAAAGTACTCAGATATGATTTACAAAACCTAACATGCTGCTCAACCTCCCTTTCTATGGTAAATTTCTGACCAGCAATCCCATCTCTCTCAACAGATATTCAAGTATGTAAGTGACTGGAAGTCAGCAAAGCCTGCTCTGATAATACAAATGTGATTCACTATAAGTTGGCTCAAAGGCTTTCTTAGAGTTCTCTCCAGTGGTCACCCACAAACACACTGAAAAGCAGGAGTAGGGCACTGAAGCTCCAGTACTTTACTATTTGCTAACCTGGCAATATAGTATAGCAAGAGCTGTAGGCTTTTAATTAGGTCTGGAGCTTTTACAACTTTTATGAGACAAAGTAATCTTTGAGTCAGCTGGACTGCTTGTGAAGAAATATATGATAACAGAACATAGGTTTCTGAATGCAAAACCATTCAGAGTCTGTTTGAAATCCTTCATAAAAGGAGTGATAAATACATACATGCATTACAAAGGAATAAATGCAGAAAACGCTCATTTTCCATTCCTTGTTTTTTGCTTGTAACACTTCAGTACAATAGGGAGAAAGCACCATTTTTACTCAATCTAAAAACACGCTGAAAGGATAAAGGGAGAGAAGCAATGATGGTTTCAAAGTCATATTTATTTCCCTGGTGTGAACATAAAATAAGGTACACGGGCTCTCCTCTACCAAGAGAGGCCCAATACTGTGTTCTGACTTCAGTAAGACTCTTGCGAACAACCCTAATGGTCTGCACTAAGACCTTAATAGATCCCTCAGGTATTGATTAGTCTTGAATCAGCAAAGCCATCTTCTGGTTTACTCACATTCTCAAAGAGTAGAACTTCAAATAAAAGTAAACATTAATTTTCATAAACTACTCTGTATTAATAATTCATTACACTGCTGTCAGTGGCCCAATAATTCTTTTCAAGCTCTTATTGTTATGATGTGCAGCTAGTAATAAAAACCTTTATCCTTGCCAACAGTACTCAGAAAAATAATTTTTCCTCTCAGATCTCCTTTCTGGATAGTACCCAGATATTTGCTATAATACTCTAAGTGGGGAAAATCCCACAACTTTCTCCTTATATCTAGGCTGGAAAAGAACACGACGATGAGCTAAAAGAATGTCTTTCCAAGAACCCTCTTTTTATATACTGGAATAATGTTCAGAGTAGAGCACAAAAATATTCTCTTCTTTGTAGCTACAAAACGAATTGGAAAAAACAAATCGCTCCATTTAAGTACGGGTTCTTTGTATTGATGCCACTCAAGACCACTTGCTGACCTACCAGTTTTATGACTCTGACAAGCATTTGTAGAGATGGCCAATTCCTCCCACGCTTCTGAAACTGCACTGTCAAGACTGGTAACAACCAGCAACAGAGCAGAAAACCATGATTTCAGTACTTTGCCAGGCATGCTACTCCATTTTTGGTTCTCTCAACAATTCAAGCCCAACTAATTCCAAACTGCTATTTGGTTACTTTGCAAATACAATACTCAGCTTTTCTCAGAAATAAGTGTTTATGCTTCATATGTGTTTAATTTCAAGAGATTTTTTTTTCTCTAAAAATTTCCAGGTCATATCCAGGCCCTTGGTTACTGTTACACTAAGCAATGTTCTAGCTGAGTATGAAGAAGTCAGGCAACCATGGACATCTGCAGTTCTAGCAAAGTTTTCAACATTTACATTGTACTCAAATGTTTTCAGAAACAGTTAAATACTCTACCATGAGACAACAAAAGCAAAGATCACAGACCTGTTTCAGCAGAAAGGTACTTTCCATGATGCCAAGCTGCATACACGCGCATCAGATCTGCTTTGATAAGGAATAGGAAACACAGAAATTTAGGAACAGGTGAATGCCTTCTGCTGAGTGTGCATCTACATTTTTTTCACTTTCTATGCAACACCTCTGAAACGTGTAAGGCTCTATTCACAAAGCTGTGTTGTGACAGATCTGACTTACAGAGCAGCATACCACCAGAAAACTCATCTAAGTTGTGCTTCATCTGAGACTTCAGCTCACTTACATGCTGATTCAAAATGGATGCAAGCTGGACTCTTCCAAATATTGTGCTCCTAATATTGTTTTAACACAATTTAATATTATGATCTGGGGATAAGAAGTAGGTGTGTTGTATTATATAAATGTGCTGATTGCTTCTTCTAAGGATACTGCATCAAGCATTAACTTTTCAGCTTAAAGCGCAGCTGGAGGTCTGTCAGCATGCCCTGGCTCATTGCGCCACTTAGTCACATAAGTAGCTATGAGGAGCTTTAAACAACACTTCACAGGTGCTAATATAGTACCACTTTATTATTCTGTGATATCACAAAGTGCCCATTTTTATACTGGTAAATGAACCATTTATCACTGAAATGCCATTATTTGCATCTGTGAGAAAATGTTTTCAGGTACATTTTGGATGCTTTACAGAACCAGGTTGATACAGTTAGAACTTCCTTTATAGGACCAATCAAGAGTATTTTCAATGACTGGCTATTGCCAATTGTTAATAGTAGCATACAAGTCTTTTCAAAGTAGGAGCATCAAAAGAATATTCAAGCTTAACTACAACAAGTATTTAAAAGGCTGGTAGGGAAAAAGTCAGCCTGCTGTACCAAAGGGAGAAAAAAGCCCCATAGGCTACACAAAGTAAATGCTATTTTGTTTGAGTTAGGGGTAAAAATTAGCAATCCTCAAATATGAAGAGCTGGTAGAGAGCTTTAAAAAACTGGATATCCCTGAACCCGGCACCACAAGGTTAAGTCACTGTTGCAAAATAGGCACACATGAGAAATATGCAGGATGAATTCCATTGTGCACTGCGGTTAGCCTAAGGACCAAGTGACAACAATTTAAATACTGAATTGCAGACTTTGACCATCTGCCTATATGCAAAATGTAGCACTTGCTGGTCAGCAATATAACCTATTTAAATACTAGATTAGCAGAAAAGTTAACCACTATATGAAACCTCTATTTCCTTCCAGTGGCAATTTCCCTCTGAACTTCATTTTGTAAATGTTAATCTGAAACAAATTCTTGAAAAAAGTCATAAAATTAAAAACTATATCTTGCTAGAAACAAGAAAACAGCCAATGTCAAAGACCAGAAGTACCAAATAAGAATAAGAAAGCCAAGCACTGGTTTCAGTTCAAGGCAAGCCTGTAGGCTGGTATAAAACTCCAAGAGAAAAAGTTTTTCTCATACTGAAAAAGGTAGATGTTATGCTAAGCCTTCAAAATATTTTTAATGTATGGTATTTGTAGCAATTCATCTACTCCAAGGAATATTGAGAGAACGATTCAAATATGGTATTACTCGAGGCTTGCCTGCAGCAGAACGCACTTCATATTAGAGACAAGTTGGAGTTAAACGAATAAACCTATTAAAAAATACAGTTAATAGGCAGAAAAATAACGAGTTATTCTGGAACGACTCCTTGCAGATAAATATCCTCTGAAACTCTTGATGGTAGACATCCTACTACACAACCAATCTCTCCCCTTGTCATTTTCCTTTTGACAACCATATCAGCCAGAGGTGCAGTGAGATATCATGGGTTCATGTGCTAAAAGCAGAGATGTCATGCAGCTGAGTACCTCATCATCCAGAGCAGACAGTTTTGTTCTAGGAGACCGAAAGATTAAAAAAATATTCGTAGAGTGGAAAAATCAAGTTAACCCAGTGAAAGCAGAAACTGAACAGATGATCAGGAAAAGGCTTAAAAGACCAGAAAAAAAAAAACTGCCACTAAAGCCCTTGCAGAGTTCACCTCAGAACAAAGACTCACGGCAGTCTTTTTGGTTTGGAACAACTGTTAGTTACAGAGAGGATCTGAAATCTCTCTTCCTTCTAAAGAACTTCCCATCCCCAAGCTACTGCAAGCCTGCCAAGCACAAATGCCTGCCTTCCTCAATGCTGAAAAAAGAGGCAGAAATCACATGCAGGATTCAGCCAAGCTGAGACATAGTGACTACAAAGCAGAAGAAGAAAACAGATGAAACTGATCTTTTCTTGAAGAAACACTTTAAAATTCATCGTCACCCCCCAGATGACCAACAACTATGTATGTTTAGAAACGTGATCAATGTATTCATACACTCACTGAAATATTTTCTGGAAAAGAAGATTTTTCAGGATACAACAGAGGGACCACCCTGAGACAGTAACAGAATTATGCAGTTCTACATCTACTGTACTGATATCATAGCAATTTGGGCACTCAATAAGTGTTGTTATCACAGAAACGTGAAGGGAAACAATAAATATTCGAAGTATGAAATAAATCAAATGGATCCATGTTTACCAACTTGAAACAACCACAGAAGTTGCTACCAAGAATCTGATAAGTAATGAACTAGTGAGAAATTTCTAGATAAACACAAGAAAGGGAAAAGAATAAGATTCCACTGCTTATGCTACCCAGGTATATTTAAAAAGCCAAGCAACATTTTAAGTGCAAGCACTGTTCAGAGTTAGTCAAACAGATACCTGTATCTTAGCAGAAAATTCTAGAGTCAAACAGAATGCAGAAATATTAAAACACAGCCTATAAATAGGAGGATACCAACAAAAACTATAACGACTGCCCATGGCAGAGAACAATTTTTTTTTTTTTCCTAAGCCCCTCTTATATCAAAGTTGAATTCAACTCTGCATTTGAGAAGAAGATGATAGAGTTAGGAAAAGCAGAAGCACTGCATCTTCACAGGAATCTCACAGTGCAGGCAACATGAAGCTAGTAGACATTAAAATGAAAAATAGATCTCAGCTTCAAAGGAAAAAAGAATCATCTCAGATTTACAACAATACTGTCATAAAACATCCATATTTAAAGATGACAATATAAAAGGAATCAAAATACATTTCTTCAAGTATAATGGGCTTTAGTCTTTCATCCTTGTATATGGAGAGAAGAAAAAACAAAAAAAGAGGCAAATGACACGAAGCTTTCACTAGCTTGGGAAAGGTGGTCCACCAGTTTTAAAAACTTTTCTCCGGCTGAGAATATTTAAGCTATGCATTTATCAAAGTAACTGAACATAGCTTAGAGTCTATAGACTTTGCTTCAAACAGCATAGACACTTTCAAGCTGCCAGTGGACTGCGTTGCTTATCTACACGAAGACTCACTACAAAGCCCAGGAGAGAGCTGCTTTTACCTCCTACCTGAGTGCAGCTGATCAAGCACGTCCTTGGCAAAAATTGTGCAAGTGACTTTTAGCTATCAGGAACTTAGCCAAACTGAAAAGTTATCCTACAGAATACACGGCAGGACAAATAAATGATAGCTCCTTAAATCTGCTTCAGATCTAAAGAGACTTGAAGAGAGATTTGATAACCTCAGGGAAGAAAAACAAAAAGTCAACTAATTGTACATTCCAGCACTCCTCATCTACACTGCCCTTCTCATCTTCACTCTGGAATCACAAGTTGAGCATATCTCAAAAACAGGAAGGCTACCCAAGTTTGCATAGTTTATCCTTTTCTTTCCTCCTCTCCAGTAAGCGCATCACAAAGAATGCTGCAACATACTTTTGGACACAGGGTCAGTATTCATTGTATTAAGATATGAAGTTACTATACGCACACAGCATCTCTGTGACTATTGTTACAAGTGTGTATTTTAACACAAGTGCTACTTGTGTCTACATGGCTCAGATAAGGTGCCTGATATTTAACTTGAAAGTTATTTTGAATGTATTTTTTCCCACTTTATAATAAGCTACTGCAACAGGATAGAAAGCACAGCAATGACAGTAAAGCAGAAGGTCCCAGGCTGCAGCAAGTAAGGATTTTCAAAAAATGCAACAGCTATGGGCACAGAAATAAAAAAGCTGCTTACCTTTGGAAGGCCTCAGAGGTACGCGGGGATCTCCAGTGAGATGCCCTCACCTCCACTGCCAACCCTCAAATGAGTTCTGGAAAGCAGTGCATCCCTGCTCCACACTTTCCAGTCACTCCAGTACATTGGACGTACCTGAGCTCCCTGGGCTGGCCCTGCCTTGCCAACAGGTGCTCCATCACTGCTGCAAGCTGTGACTTAGCATTTCCACTACAGCTACTTTCCCCACTTCATCCATGCTCAAATCTAGACATAAAGAAATGTGGTTGTCCCAGTTACTGTGATATGAATGGCTACTATGAACATCACCTGGATGGTGTGAAGATCAAAAGACACGCCCTGCATGTAACCCCAGGGGGAAAGGTCTTTTACATCTGAACAAATCATCAAGAAGTACATGAGATGCCTACAATAAATGTTTAAAAATACCAACAACAAAACAAACACAAAAAATTATCAAGAAAATCACAAGCTGATTGACCCAACCTGATTTTTAAATACCCTTCTTCATTTGTACTAGAAAACAGCTTACTTATCTCAATGAGGTAATTAATACATCAGATCTAACACAGATCCAGGTTTGTTGCACACCCATGTCAGAACACACAAGGCTATTTGGGGAACTGACATTTTTATAAGCTCAGGTTTTAATCACACGTGCAACTTGCACCACTGCAGTGGTTACTGCTTTTGCTACACTAGGATCATTGTTACAGTTCTGCAAAACAGATGCAGGGCAATTACCCCTAATGTGTGCCACTTTATGTCCTAACAGCTTTTCAAATTTAATGAACAATTTTAGAAAGCATGTTTAAGCTTGTATCAATTTAAAAAGCTTATCCCCACCTCTCAACAGAAAATGGAAGCCAAGGAGGGACTTGATATAGATCTTCTGCCAACAATGGAGGTTTCACGTTAACTTATCAGAAACAATTTGACTGAGTGGTGGTTTCGTTTCCATTCCTCCATCTCCCTCGTTGTTCACATCCAAATTAATCTTGAAAAATTGCTTGCATGGAAGTGAACAAACTCTAACTACAAGGGGATTATTGCTTTTGCTGTCCACTTAAAATACTGCAGAACCTACACCAAAGCACAACACAAAGTAAGCAGGCTTGTACAATGGCAGTATGCTCATCTGCCACCACTTAGGTAAAAACACTACTGAATTCAGCTTTTAAGCCTTGAACTGGAGCTTATTCCAGAATCCAGGTTGAACCGTACTCTCTGATTAAAAAAAAGATAGATAGTTTTAATTATGAACAACATTTGCAACATGAAGTTGTAATGTGATAAGGATGTGAGCTTTTTCTTTGTTGGAAGAGGAAAAAAGAAATGGAGTAATTTTTTTTGCCTTTGAGGTAATTTGTCAAACACATTAAATTAGAACAATGCTTTCTTTATCAACTCTTGTTTTTGGTGTACTGGAGATTTATTATATTCAAATCTTTTGAGTCAGACAGATTGGAGATAAATACTTATAATGGAATTATGTTAACATATTATCTCAAGAACAAATACGCATTTATTTTCATTTTCCTTTTGAATCTATGTTTCTTCTTTAATCCAGTAAAGCAACTGGAGATGCCTGCTTTCTTAAATATCTTATTTCTCTATCCCCAGAAGATTTAGTGAAACAAGAGCTACTGTTAGTAAGAAGCAAAATGACTAACAAATTACAAATAGAATAAAATGATGTAGTTCCAAACAGCATATTATATGATGTATGTGTTACTTGGTTCTCCAGGGATTTTCTCTAAAAACAAAACAAAAAAATTGCTTGTTTTGCAACCAAATAAAGACAAACATTATGGAGCTACATGCTCAGTTGCTCAAATTAACAAGTGCACTTACTGAGGACTTAAAATATTCAGAAATAACAAACGCAAAGCTAGTTGATGACTAGCAAATAAATGCACATATCAATAACAACAAACCAGCTGTGATACATCCTCTACCACATTCCAGAACTACTAAAAATGGAATTTTTTTTCTTAGTAAGTGTTATGGCCTCTATCACGTAATGCTTTGATCTGTATGTGATTAGAGACCAAGTTCAACTCAATTAGGTGTGGTTAGAACTCCTTTCAAGCTCAGAGGAGCAGTGAAGCCTCTCTCCTGAAGCAGACTAAAACAACAGCACAAGTTAATTTTTTTCCCCTCCTTTTAGTACTCTGCATGCATGTTAAAGTGTCCACGGTTTGTCTTTAGGTTCAATTTTTCTCCTTACAGCCACATCTCCCCTGTGCAAAGGTCTTGCTGTTCATTTCAGAAAACGCAGGCAGAGTTCAGAACTTGCTTCTGAGCATGGAAGTGTGCAAGCTGCTCTTCATCTTGGTATGAAACCATTCTGCAGAGCAGCCACAGCCGTAGCATTGCTGTGAGCGCCAAAGATCAGTAAATCCTCAATCCCGCCTGCCTTTCTGCCCCTCTTTTTGCAGCTGATGTCAACTCTTACAGCCTTCCTGAAACAATGTAGAGACATGGGAAATTAAGGCTTGATTTACATCAAATAGTATTCAGGAGGAAAGGCCTTTTATGCACAGATCAAACTTACAGACCACACAAAGTGCAAAGGCCCGTCTAGTTAAATCTTGGGTTGAGTAAACCATCAGACAATGAACTGTCAAAGATTAGCAGAGAAGCAAACCTGAAGCTGTGAGACTGAAAACCTCTCACAGCTGTAGGGGGAGCAATATACATAATTCTTACAGCTGAAAAGAGCTATACATTTATTTATTTTCCAAAGTTCAGAATTGAAAAAAGCAAGGGTTTGTATAAGCATATATCAATGCAAATGCATGAAAAAGCATCTACAGTCATTCAGATGTAAACTTGTATTTGTTGAATTAAGAAGGAATATTTTCTTACTGCATTCCAGAAATCCGCTATGTTTTCATGGAGACCGTAGTGTTTCTTCAATGCAACTGATTGCTGGAACTGAAGTAATGGGAGTGGCAAGCCACCATAATGGAAGACAAAAAACAGCACTCAGCAGCTTCACAGTGCTTCATATTCAATGCCTGATTTAAGCTTGAACATTCCAGTTGGAATTCAGAGTATCTATTATTGCAGCTGTGCTCCAGATCACCAAGAAAAATATGCTATGTCTTCCATACGCAAAGAACCTTTGGCAGCAGAGGTCAATAATTAGCACACCAATTATTAATTGTAATTAATTTCTACAAATAATATTTGTGAATAGTAGTATTTACAATTTATGAGTCAATATTTAAAATCTGTGAAGTTGCCCATTTGGCATACATCATAAATAACCCACTAAATTTCTAGTTCATGACTGGAAGAGCACGTCTTAGAATAGATTGTGTGAAATGCCATATAGACTGGTTGGAAATTCACTCTTTATTAATATTCCCTAATTATTTAAAACTAGCTGCATTTGAATTTTCCTGCCAGCAAAATCATGGAATGTATGAAGAAAACAAAAACAGAAGTGATGGCTGTTTCAAAGCAAAATCTTTTGAAATTCAAAATATTATATTTGGAGAGATTAAAAAAAAAGGAAAAAAACAGAATTCAACTACCTTATAGAAGTAGATAACATTCACATGCAAGGATCTGTTCAGAAAAAATATCATTCGTAAATGTAGACCTATGCAGCCTACAGATGTAACACATCTGTAACACAGACTTGTTACATTCTTAGAGATAAGCACAATGGTCCACAGTGTTCCCCCCCCCCTTTTTTTTTTTTTTTTTTGAGTTTAAACTACTCAAATCATGCTTGCAAAATACTTCCATCCTAATAGATCCTCTGTTTGTTGCTTTCTAGGGGGCATGTAATAGTTTGTCTGAAGCACAACAGTCTCTAACAGGTTCTTAATTGTTCTTCCATTTATCCAGATAGCACTTTGCTCTCCACTGTAGTCAATAGTACTGTCACAGAGACCTGGCTTAATTAAATAGGTATTGATGGCATTTTTGTTTGACCTGAGACACGTGGAAGCATTTCCAAAGTACAGTTGGTGGCATCTGGGAGATTAACAACTGTGCGGTCTTCAAAATCCCATCATTATTTCCTCTACCACAGTCTAACAAACATAACTGAACTAAATCAGGATACTTGAGCCCTACCTTCAGTTCCACTCTCCCTTTGTTCCATCATCTCCTCAGGCACACTGATCCTTTATTTCTTAAGTGCAAAGACTCTCCGATTGCCCTGACAGTTCTGTGGCATCAGTCCAGGTAGCACTTTGTTAGTACAGATTTGCAGTCTCAGGCACGTAACCTAATCTCTAATTTATCAAACAAACTTGTTTGTACCATCAAATGTGTCCTCTCCAAACACAGCATATCACAGAATTGCAGGCATTGGAAGGGACCTCATGAGGTCATCAAGCCCAATGTCCCTTGCTAAAGCAGGTACCCTGCAACAGGTCGCATAGGTAGGCATCCAGACAGGTTCAAATATCTCCATACAACGAGACTCCACAGCCTCTCTGGGCAGCTTGTTCCAGGGCTCTGTTACCTTTCAGTAAAGAAGTTCTTCTGCATGTCTGGATGGAACTTCCTACATTCAATTTGCAGGCCACTGCTCCTTGTCCTATTGCAATGCATCACCGAGAAGAGCCTAACCTCCTACCTCTCTTTAGGTATTTAGGAACATTAATAAGATCCTCCCTCAGTCTTCTTTTCCCCAGGCTGAACAGACCCAGGTTACTTAGCCTTTCCTCATAGAGATGTCGTCCCATGTCCTTTATCATCTTTGTGGCCCTCTACTGGATACCTTCTAAGAGGATCCCTGTCTTTTTTTTTTTTTTTTTTTTTTTTTTTAACTGGGGAGCCTAGAGCTAGATAGTCTTCTAAATGTGGCCTCTTGTCCAAGGCAGAGTAGAGCAGGAGGATCACCTCCCTCCACCAGCTGGCCACTCTCTTTTTAATGCACCCCAAGATACCATTGGCCTTCTTGGTCACAAAGGCACAATGCTGACTCATGGTCAACCTGCTGTTCACCAGAACACCCAAGTTCTTCTCCACAGACCTCAAGCCTTGCTTGTCAATATCTCTATAAAATGTTCTGTTGTCATGCATCCTGTCCCATACAATGTCCTAGGGTTCAGGCATTAATCATCATGATGCATTTTTCAGTGTTGAGTGAGTAGCCTGTGCCAAAGCACAAATGGTAAACAGCTGGCTCAAGCTAATTTTACTTTCAGTCTTAACAGAGGAAGATCGAGTGCAGCATTTGAAAATAAAGTATAGCTAAAAAGAAGTCTAAGAGAGAGGTCTCTCATTTGCCTTGTTACATACCCTTAGGGCTCCTGCAACCTACCTGACCACTCTGAGATTTCATTCTTTTTTTCCTACCTCAGTTTTCAAGTATACTGGCATTACGCATCTCACCTTGTCAGTCCAATTACCTTCTTCTTCTTGTACTCACATATTCCATGTTAAAATGAGGATAAATAGACTCCCTCCCCCCATGGCCCATGGGATTTTCTTCCTCACACAAGGCATCACCTCTTGCTGGAGATGGATAGGGCCAACACACCTTCCTGCCACCCCTCCACCACACAGTCTGATGGGGACTGTGAGGTTGTCTGCTGGGGGAGAGCCAAATGACTTCAGGTTGAGAAGTACAATGAGGACATAGTCCCCTACTGACCTCTGATAAGTGATGCATTCACCTTTGCATCCTTGAAAGTATACAACATCAGCAAACAAGTACTAGCACAAGCTATTGCAGGCCCTAGTCTCACTGTTAAATCAAAACATTCCTGAACTGCGTATTTCCCCCATCCTCACAAAGAAAAATTAGAAACATGACATTATATATGCTCAACAATAACAATTGAAAACAAAGTCACAGTGGAGTCGATCCTGAGTTAAGCTCTTTCATCAGAAGCAGGATGGCCAGTGGAAACATGGAGGTGATTGTCTCTCTCTACTCCGCTCCTGTGAGGCCACATCTGGAGTACTGTATCCAGGTGTGGAGCCCCCAGTACAAGAAAGACAGAGAGCTGTTGGAGAGAGTCCACAGGAGAGTCACAAAGGTGATCAGGGGGCTGGAGCACCTCCCCTATGAAGACAGGCTGAGGAAGCTGGGCTTGTTCAGCTAAGAGAAAAGAAGGCTGCAGGGTGAGCTCATTGCAACCTTTCAGTACTTAAAGGGAGCCTACAAACAGGAGGAGAATCAACTCTTTGAAAGGGGAGATAACAGCAGGACAAGGGGAAACGGTTTTATGTTGAGGGAGGGAAGATTTAGGTTAGATGTCAGGGAAAATTATTTACTATGAGAGTGGTGAGGTGCTGGAACAGCTGCCCAGAGAGGCTGTGGATGCCCCATCGCTGGAGGTGTTCAAGGCCAGGTTGGATGGGGCCCTGGGCAGCCTGGTCTAGTATTAAATGGGGAGGTTGGTGGCCCTGCTTGTGGAAGGGGTTTGGGGATTCACAATCCTTAAGGTCCCTTCCAACCCAAGCCATTCTGTGATTAAGCTGTTCTGACAAAGTAACATAAAAAAATAACCAGCTTTTAAGCAGCCATCTTTTTAAACATCATCTTCTACTCTTGGGTGGTCCCAACCAAGAGATAGAGTGGGGAGTGTCAGTGAACCCCAGACTCAAGGGACCAGCTGTTATTCAAATGGAATTCAAAACTCTCCGAATTCCCAAGTTTCATGATCAGTGTCCTTCAGCGTCGATAAGCTCTGCCTGAGGTGCAATTCTATTGACCACAGGGTTCCTGTGGATTTACCCTGGGGATGTATTTTGATCAAAGGGATTAACTTTCCCCTGAAACAAGCAAAATAAAAGAAATACTGACCTGGAAATCCTATTAGTGGTTCCTGGCACTACTGATTAACAGGCTTAATGCAACCACTTTCTAATAATCTGTTTACTAAAACGTAGCGATCACTTCTTTTCTAGTGTATATAGGTGCTGATACTTGTGATGAGGGAGCAGCACATTAATCATCTCCAGGAGCAAGAGTTGCTCCTAATTGCTTTTCAGTCAGTAGACTCTAGATCAAAATTCCCAGATAGTTCCAGGAGGTGGCATGTAATTCATGGTACTGAATAGGAACTAGAAGTGAGCAATGGAAGCATGGAATCTGCAGCAACGATTCAGAGCAATAACCTGCTAACAGACTATCCCATATGTTGGACCAAGTGATACTGTAATTTTGAGAAGTTAAATAGCTCAGTTTTCATTAACATATACAGTATTATTTTGAAGTGACATTTAGATTACAAAGCAGCATCAGTAAAATTTGCATAACTACAACCTTTAATGAAAAAGGGTGTACTGCCTTTTCAAAATGTCACAGAACAACCCTTTAAAAAAATTAAGCAAGTAAAATTACAATAAGCTTTCTTTATTATGCTGAAAATTAGCCTACAAATACTTAAAACATCTACTTTCATCTACTGCATTTATTTTATGAACAGATTTAGAAATAAACAAGTTTCTCAAAGATTTTCTGGAATAGAAAGTAGGAAAAAAGGCTGGCATGATATATACTGTAAAGTGTGCATTTTCAAGCAGATCTTGGAACACTTTACATTGTTGATACTACTCAAAAATGAATACAAATGAAAATGTCACTGTTATTAAAGGATTTTTGGCAGCCACCATGAACATTTAAAAACAAAGCGTGTGGTTTTATTAACTCAAATAAGGACTCTTCCTTAAAACCTCAATTACATAAATTAAACATTTCCTTGCTAGTGAAGATACTTTTCCTTTTTCCTCTTCAATTGTCCAAATTTAAAAAAAAAAAAAAAAAAGAAGGAAATAAAGAAGTGGGGGGCTAGAGGGCAGACAGATTTCATGCAGCCAAATTCTAATAGACCTTCCAGATATATAGCATCTTGTTAAAAATTCATGCAGGCCAGAATACTAGAAGGTCAGAAAATGTCTTTGAAATTCTGCCAGAACTCTTTTTGATAATTCATTCAGGTTTAAAAGGGAAAATTCCTCATTAAAAAGGAACTAATGCTTATTAATTTATACTCCTAAGGCAGAGGCTGAATATTAAGCAGTGGACTCTGTTAATCCATTTATTAAATATCAAAGACCATGTGTTTGCACCCCTTGTCCTTAGTTATTGATTAATTGCCTTAGACCTATATGGGTAAAAGCAGAAAAGTCCCTTTAAAGGTAAGCCTCCATATATTTCATTAACATGGCAAAAGCTGTATCACTCTTGTGTGGGCTATATATCTTAAGGAACTGAATCTTCTCTGCCTTCAGGTAGAAGTCTATAATCTACTGGATCTGGCTAAACAAAAATTCCCTTGGCTGAAACTTATCATTTTTTGACAAAGATTTCTGGTTTCCTGGTGAACATACCATTGGACGTTAAGTACAGCCAAGGTTTCCTTGTGCCCCAAAAGCAAACAAGAGCTTCTCTGCTTTGTGCTGAGATACAACCAGGAACCAAGCACTTTCCGCATTCGTATGCACAGTCACAAGTATAGTTCAGATGAAGCTGCGATTTACACCTGGCTCACAATTTATGGTATAAATCACATGAATCATTTGTTTCTCACAGCTATCAAATCGGTCCCCATTAGGCCCAGAATCCACTTATTACTAAAGTAAGCAACATACAGCAACAGAGTTGATGGAGTTTTCAGCACATCAGTGTTTTACTGTGTTTTGTACAAATCAGGTTTGGTTCCTACATGCCTTTCATATAACAGATAATTTAAGATGCTGCTGGTTTGAGATGAATACAGCCCTACCTGTGTATCTGAAATTCTGAATTCTGAGATTTACCAAACATCACAGTCTCATGTCTGTTACACTTCTTAGAAATTATTTTTCCCTCTCCTCAAAACTGAAGATGATCAATGTCAGGTAAATTAAGATTATATAAAGAATGATTACAGACATGAAAAAGGGTGACACTGGATGGCAGAACAGCCTTCCAAATGATTGAGCCTCTCCCCATGAAAAAAATGGAGTAAAAAAAAATGGCGTGGCAAACAGCCAAGAAAAAAAACAAACCACCAAGAGTCATCATAATTAATACCTTCAGGATCATCATACAATATGCTGATGCACATTATAAAGTCCCATGGATGAAAAACATGAAAGCAGCAAACACTGGAAAGACTTGCCTGGCAAACTCTACCTTTTCAGACTGCGGAAAGGGAAAAGGCCCCGGAGCAGTGGGCACTGTCAACTCTGCATGAGTGGCTGAGTCAGCAAGCAAACCTCCCAGCCAGAATTACTTGGCCAGGAAAGAGATTATTCTCTCTGACTTTTTAAAACCAGGTGATGGTCACCCTAATGTTAATTTTCAGTTCTCTGCTAGAAGTCTACACAGACTTTTTCTCCTTTCTTTTTTCCTGAAGTGCGGCAGTAGCAAGAAGGCAACTAATGAGATGGCAGATGAGTACTGGCAGAGTTGAAACAACATGTTGTATGGGGGAAAAAAGCATGTAGCAACAAAGCGAGAAAAATCCACAACAACAAAAAGTCTGTAAGAGAGAGAATGAGGGCACTTCACTTGACACAGTTATAGAGGACTTAAAGGTGTTTTTCTTTCAGAACAAGGGCTGCTGTGTGCAGCCACCACTCCCTCTGCTAATTCCTGCTGCTCCCTCAGTTGTACCAGCACAAGGTTTGTGCTACTGTGAGCTGAATCAGATCAAAGCATTGATCTAAAGAAAAAAATAAAAACAACACAAAAAAACCAAACAAACAGGAAAAGACAGAAAGAAAGAAAACCACAAAGCAGCTGCCACTGCTGTCAAAAGAGATGTCAGGCAAGTCACAGCCTTTCCAGGCCTCTCCGAGCCGGTGGTTGCAGAGCAGACAGGTGCCTTGAGACCTGCAGCCAGGACAGACAGCAATGACACATCGGCCTGTCCTACCACAGGGCTGCAGCAGAAATCCATCTCTAGGTCTGAAATACAAGCAGCAGGTCTTATAACTATGAAACATGAACACAAGGTGCTAAAACTGAGATGGATTGAGCATGGGTGCAAACCTTCTCACTGCTGCAACACTTCAACTGTTTGGTGTTGTGAAGCACATCCATATTTCACACACTGGACTTCCAGCTGTTTCCAAACCACCACCTCCTCAGGGAGCTCTTCCCAACAGCAGCATCTTTAGAAACAGAAACCCCAACGCTGATCCCCATATAGACGACAGACAGAAGGAACTGAGTCAGCATCGCAAAACCATCAAGCACTCAGAAACTCCAGTAGAGGCAGATGTGCTACAGGCAAAATATTCATCAGAGTCCAAGTAAAAATGAAACACTGATTCAGTTTCAATAAATGTTTTTCTATATTCAGAATCGCTTCACTTCTTACCAAGTTAAAGCCTCCATTCCATGTTAGCAACAAATTTCAAAGCAGCTGTCCACCACAGCACACACACACACAGCAATTTATGACATGCTTTCTTAGCTCTGCAGACAAACACTTCTCTGCTAGACAGTGTCATATATAAACATCCAAAACACTGGCTCTGTGACTACTGGGCAACTGTTTACGTTGTCTATGAAAACTATTTATTAGAAGAACGTCATATAAAATCTATTTTAGTGTCTGTCTCTCTGGTTTAGACAACAGATCCTGATAATAATAAGCTCAGCCCTAAATGTGCACATGCCATGATCATGCTGTGCGAGTTTAAAAATGCTACTTGTCTGCCTGCCTGTTTAGCGTGCAGTTTTACCCACCAGGAGCACAAATGATTTAAAACCCAGATGCTGAGCAATTTGAGATGCAGGAGCACCCTACAGCGAAGCAATTATTGCCCTGGAGGGTCTTATTATCTTCATCATGCCACATACTCTACAAAAAGTAAACATGCCTTCATTATTATATATTTCCCAAGCTACTGCATTGTAAAGAGAAGTTTTGAAAGAAGTTTCTCATCCATAAATGTAAATCTCATTGTCTTTTCTCCTTGCTTAGAGAGGCAGCAGACTCCTGCTGTTTTTCTGTTGTGTTAGATTCCTTACACCCCACCCTCCAAAAACTTAGCCTAGCAGTGGGGGCAACTGACCAAGGAATACAAACATCAGGCTGCTGACAGGGGCAAATACCCATGTTGCTCATTCTGGCACACACTGCTTACCCCTGACAGCCACAAGCAAAAGCTATGGCACATGTGGCCAGATGCACACAAGCCACAGAACTGTGCAGGAGAAGCACTAGCATCCTGGTTTAAGATGAACAGAGCTTGCGGGCTTTAAAGTCACTTTAAATCAACAGTGCTCATGTCAGCTACCTAATGGAATGGATATCAGAATAAAGGAATATAATTATTCATCATAAGACAATGAAATTGTATAACATTATCCTGCTGCATTTCCCCCTGTTAATTACAATGCATTGAGACGCGACCTGTTGACTTAACTGCTCACCACCAGTTGCAGGGCTGTATCTTTGGTTTCCTCTGATCACATAAAGATCACCTACACATAACTCAGAAAATGCAGTGTCAACAGCACAGCAAGGAAGTGGACCAGCCAAATGCTGAGCGTAATAGGCAGAAACATACAGAGTGACTAGAAGTGCAGCTCTCCATGTTATTTCTTGGATTTCATGTATTTTTTCTTGAATAGCATTCAAAAGGTTTGTTGAATCGCTGAAGCAGTCCCAGACATAATGATTGACATTGCTGTGCCTTTCTGCACAATGCGTAATAGTGCAGATCAGACAATAACATGTTTTTTGCCTATCGGCTATTCTACAACAATACATACTTAGAGATACCTGTGATATACCCACTAGCTAATACTGTCCAGATACAAAAATTGGCCTCAAGTGGTTTCAAAGCGGAGCACAGGTAAGTGTGACCTATTCATGGCAGCATGCTGTCCCATTCCCATGGCCCAGCCTCCTTGTGTGAGTTACTATGAAGAGCTCCTGTGCACTGTGAAATTCAGGCTGACCAAAAAAAAATAATCAATTCACATATTTAAATTCAGATACAGTTCTTTATAATGAAGAACAGTAATAAATTTGAGATCACGCAGTGTTTTAACCACAATAACTGAATGCATGAGCCTGAATGTAGCTCTCAGTCAATTCCAAGTTTCAGCTATCTCCAGCATCACATTAGCTGAATCCCAAGGCTAGTCAAGGCCCACTTACTCAGAATCAACAAGCTGACTAAAAAGAAATTGCAGAGAACGTTTCATTACTTGAGTGAAACAAACAATCCAATCTCTTCATGGTGCACAATCATCAGCACCAGGGAAGGAAGATGGATGCTAGCAGCACTATCCAAAACGCTTTTGCTGCTGAGTTACAGCATGTTCTGCTTTATCAAACTATTTAGCCCTGAGTAAATGCCTAATAAAGGATCAAATCAGTCCTGTAATTAATGCATTTTGTTGATGTTAGCAATATCAATGCAGAGCAGGAATATTATTGTAATTTCATTTTAAAGAATTCAGAACTGAAATTAATGCTGGTTGCTTTGCAGCAATCACAAGAGTACAATATCCTTCATTCCACGATGTCCTATACTGTACATGTTACACTATGCTAAATAATACATACATACTAAATAATATACACACTAGTGATAAAGCAGTAACAGTACATATTATTCATTATCATAATAATGACAAGTCAGGAATATTTAGTTTTAATGTATTAGAAAATGGAACAAAAATGACCCGGTGCAAGAACAGCCAAGATATTTTGAGTTGTTGCCCAGGAAGACAGTGATGTATTCGCTGAATTTGTTTTTCAGCACATCAGACAGAAAACCCCAACATTCACCCTAGTGAAGAGGCAGTTTGAAGCACAGAATTGCCCAGAAACTTCTCCCTCTCACATCACAAATGACATCACCTGGCAGTCATGTTACTGAGACTTCACTCTTTTCACCATGTTACTTTCCACACTCACACGCCCATCTGCCAAACTCAGTGCTGGCATGTGCACCATCTGTGCTCAGCACAAGAGTGAAGGAAGACTCAAAGTGGTTGGAGGCGTATAAAACTGATGTAGGGATAGACCCTGCTACTGCCACAGTACGAGCCATGCGATTTCTGCTTCTTCCTGCTCCTATCTTCCAGTGCTTCCACTGGATCTCCCAACAGAGACAGGATGGCAGGTTGAATTCTTTTATTGTTGCTCTACTCTTTTCACATCATTACTCCACTTATAGTCAACTGTGGATTCATTTAGCAGCTGTAAAACCTATTTGTTCACACCTAACTTTTACTGTTTGCATCCATGATTTATTTGGTCCAATGCATCTTGCTGCTGATTTATGGTCAGCTCAGACTTACAGATATAACAATTGATTTGCATTAGCTCTTCTCTGTCTTACATGCCCTAATATCCAATTAATCCCTTTTTGTTAGTGCCTTAGTTCTATTAAAATTCCACAGCCTTTGTTTAGCAGTGACTTACTGGCCTGCAATAAAGAAGGCTCTGACACATCAGGCCTGGTTTTGCACTATGACTAACAGCAGTAACTGAGCATGCGACACCGCCTTTGTACTACAGATGGATGTCATATGGCACGTGTAAGAGAAAAAAAGATTAAAGTTAAACTGAGTGAAAAAGGGAGGTACTCTTTCATACCTACCCATAACAAACAGTCATACAATTTGACAAGAGGAATGGATGTTAGCCCAGATTCACCAATTTCTTCCTCCTCTTATTTGTGTTCAACTGTAATCCTAGATTACACGCTGCACGCTTACCTCAGTACTACCTGAGAAAGAAAGCTAGATGAGGCACCAGAGGAAAAAAAAACCTCCGTGATGGGAAGACAGCCACCCATTTAGGAAAAAAGGAAATGAAAGAAATGCTAACATGTCTGCCTCATAGCCAAACTGCTATACATCAGCTACATTTCATGACCTGCCCATTATTATTCATTGCAGCAAACATAAGGTAGCATGATATTTTTCTATTCTAACACTGACCTTTGGGACAGTTAAATGGCATGATTCTGCAGGCTAGGAACATCTCTGTGGGGCAATGGCTATGGCCAAGCTGTTGTTCTTTGTGAATGACAGTAACATTATTTGGAGTCTGACTCATTAAATTTATTCAGCAAATAAAAAGTTAAACATTTTGTGCAGAAGAATAGCATTGCTGGATCTTGAATGGAAAGCCGTGTAAGAACTCTTGTGATAGGTCACCAGATGGAGCAGACTCTCAGGGCTAAGACAGTGCTGCACTCTCAACACGGTAACTGAAAGGAATCTCTAATGATAGATGCCCTGGCTGATGAGCTTTTCTCTCCGAAGATCAACGAGAGAACATCAGGCATTCTTCATTAGCGGAAGTTACATGATCAAAATGCAGTTTAAGATGTTAATCAGAAAATGGAACAATAAACTAAAGCACAGCACTTCCTTTCAGTCTTGTTGCCACTGCAACCTATAAGGGTTTTTCCATTGATTTCAACAAGAGAAAAATCAGATACTTATAATGCTTGTGGCTTGTACAGCCTTCTGCTTTCACTAACAAAGCTCCTCAAAGTGAAGCACTTCAGGGACTTCTCTACAGCCTCCTTGTACAAAGAACATATTTTATAGTTAAGGTACATTTTGATAAAAAACGCATTAAATGAAAGAGTTAAAAACAAACGTCAAGGATCTTAAATTTTTTTTGCACTAGTGCATAAAGCTTTTTCACAGTTACCACAGAGGAGATGCCTATATTAAATTATATCATCATCTTACATGTAGTCCTATATTAATAGAATAGAAAACTGAAAAGCCTTTATACTATGTTTTAATTATTACTCAACAAATGACCTTATTAAAACAGCATTTAAGTACAAAAGGTTCTTAAGGTTAAGAACAGGTCTTGCTGATTTGAATGGTAACTAAAAATTCCTAAAGCTGTGAACTCAAGCACTCTCTTAACTCTGCAGTTTATGAAGCACTTTGTTTAGTGGTTTTCTTTCATGAATGCTTCCACCAGTATGTAGACAGACACCGCACATACACCATTCATAACAAAGCTGGGGAGATTCTAAAGCACTTAAGATTAGGGTAACATACTCAGAGAGGGAAAAACTTTGGAATGAAGACACTACAGTGAAACTGATTGTAGGACTGACCGAATTTACAGGGACTTGAGTGAACAGCAAAGAACAATTTCCACATTCAGTGCACCAAGCATGTGGATAAACCCCAAATCCTTCATTAGCTATAAAAATAAGTCTCAGAATAATCGATGTAAAATTATGACTATACTAGAAAGGGATGAACTGTGGCTAAGTGTTCATAAATGAAACATAGAAATGAAAATAAAAATTGCAGGTTCTCACCTGACACATTCTAGATTTACAAAAACTCTCTTGGAAATGACGCAAGATCATTACTCTTCAGTATTTGTTTAAATTAACATTGTAACTTCTACAGCCACATCTTCATATTTGCAAGTTACTACAAAATTCCTAAATTTCTCATTACTATAGGTATGAGTGTGAAAATTAATACTAATATCCCCTAATGTGCTTCAGACCTGATGTGATCATTTCTGTGGAGCCATTAAGTTTCATCACTCCCATAAGTTCAGTCTCCATGCAATGAGTTCTTTATAAAAGGACATTTAATTGCCTGATAGGCTATATTGGCTCCTCTGCATCAATAATAAAGTCAATAATCTGCATTTTTTAAGCCTCTATAAATATCCACCGACACAATGGGCTGTAGCAGTCTTAAGTCCTTCAGGCCCACTGGATCTCTAAAATAAAAGGTTTGAGGCTATTAAATACACATTTAACATGATAGAATGTTATGAGTTTATTGGAGGTCAATGCTGTAAAATTTTGTCTCTAAAAATTCTTCTCAGAAAGTAATTTATAGCATAGAATATGTTTATTA
The DNA here is from genome assembly GCF_987193195.1 of Phasianus colchicus. NCBI lineage: Eukaryota > Metazoa > Chordata > Aves > Galliformes > Phasianidae > Phasianus > Phasianus colchicus. The sequence continues at coordinate 23,115,009 of NC_143445.1, read as the reverse complement.
AAAGCCCCCGACTTCAGATTTATATGATTTTATTTGAAGACTGAAACTGAACATGCTTGGGGATCAATCCTGCAAAACCTTTCCTTGAAGTTCAGAGCTCATTACCCTACATAATCCCTCTCAGATTCAACTGAAATACTCCCAAGAGTAAGTTTACCCCCAGTAAGTATTTGTACTTTCATGCCCTTAAACTTGTTTCCGCAGCGATTCCTCAGATTCACTACGTGATGTAGCAAGTTATTTGATTAGGTGTGCTTATCTGAGAAAGGAAATCATTTCCTTGGTAAGCAGCGAGATAAACTGTATGCACTTAGATGCGCAGAGCTAATGGTGCTAATTGTTATTACTTCCACAACTCTTCTACTAACCAGCTTTTACTAACCAGCTACGTCAGTGGCAACCAATTAAAGAACGAAAAATGTTCTCAGATGAAAGAAGTTTCTTAAATCCTTTTAGGACATATCTCAAATAAAAATTAATAGTTCCTCCTACCCAATGCCCCCAAACCCTCCGTAAGCTTCAAACCCAAATCAGCCACACAAGGCTATTTACAGATCGTTTGCAGTGCAATGCATATTTATGAATAAGCACTGCTTTTCTCCTGAAAATGTTAGTGAAACATCATCAAAAAATTATTCCCCTCTCCCTTCCTCCTTACTCACATAATTCTTGGAAGTATTTCCCCTAAGTCACTCCCTCTATGCAGCTGGAATGGTGGGTTATCACTACATCATAAAGAACAAGAGCCACTAATGAACTGCATAATACAGTTATCATTTCTGTGCTTGGATAAACTGTGGGAAGGATAACATTTACACTAATTTCTGATGTAGCTTTCAGTGTATACTAAAGAAATAACACATTCTCCCCAGCCTGGAATAAGAGAATGCTTACCTCATGTGTTCCTGCAGAGCTTCTGGTCAGCTAATCTTACAAGCTGGCCAGCAGGTGCTGCCCACCTCCGAGCAGAGAATGATCCCACTTAGTCATGCCTGAAGGATAGGACTGTCCAGAGTTTCAGAAGTACCATCAACAAAAACTCAAAGAGGAACGCCAATCTCCCTTCAATTCCTAACTCAGCAAAACTCTTTAAGGGTGAAATGCTGGAGAGAAAAGACGACTTAAATACAGATGCATCTCCCAACGTGAAAAGCAAAGGATTTACATATGCTCGCAGGTGTGACTCATTCTCAAACCAAATTCATCAGCTGTATGGGATTTGCTCTCAGTACTGAGGACCATTTATGCAGCTGTGCCACTGTTTTAGGAGGATAAGGACAGATTTTGGAGCTCATCTGAAGCATACACCAACATACAGGATTTCTTTTATTTCTGCACACTGGTTTTCAATCCTACTACTGTGCTGCAGATAAAAATAAATGTCTGCCAAAGAGAAACAAGACAAAAATGCAATAGAAGGCCAGACTCTACATTTTAGTAGCAAGAGTTTTACTACCAGAGCAAAGAAGAACAAAACCTTGCTCATTGTTGACTCCGTACTGTACCTTTTGACATTCTACTTTTTTGTGTGCATGGTGCCAGCCACAAAACAACTAAACACAGCCAGCCAGATGAAGCTGAGCTGAGTCTTGGTTTGACCACAATATGCTTCTGATAGCTTGGTCTCCTTACAAACATTCTGAACTTCTATAACAAATAAAGTTTCTCCTTCTAAACGAATACAAAGCTTCTCCATCAGTAACTTGCTGATAGCAAATAGGTGATTTTTCACCACTCACACCCTACACCTTAATAGGGGACTTTTTCCATGTGGACAAAAATCCACAGACGAAGTACGCTGACAGCTCTACTGAGTACAGCTGATTTATGATACTATATCTGAACTGTCCCAAGCTGCACTGCTGCAGAGCTGGGATAAATATTATCACTGAAAGAAGTGCAGTCATGCAGTCTACCCCACGCACAATGACTTTACCTCCCGGCCCTTCACTGAGTCTCTTCTATACTGAATTTTACTGAAGGCCCATCTAATCCATGTCCCCCCAAAATCTCTACTCTTTCTATATTCATAGTTCGTCTTCTGCTTCCAAGCCGTTAGCAAAGCCCTGAGTGGATTCACAACAAAAAGTAACATATTACCATAAGCTAGGAAGGGATTTTCAAAGAATTGTGCTACCAGCTGATAAAGGATTTGGGAGACTGTAAATCTTGCATTATTTATGTAATACACTATATATGAGAAGCTGGGCTAACATGGGTGTATGCCATTATGAAATCTCTGCCTTTAGGTAAATCCAACAACTAAGAAAAACTCAGCTATGAAATTGCTCCAGCCACCAGCCATGGTCTGCTAGGAGCAGCAATAGCATGAAGCCCACAGCAGAACTCTGTTACCTCTGAGTGAAAATGAGAAACTAAAAACTTAATCCCGTGATTAAATTTCTGCAGAAAATGCCTTGAATCTATGCAAACTTTCAGTGCCATTAATATTACAGCTTGTAGCAACTAGACAGATCGATACAATGAGAAAGGTGTTACACAACAGAGGTGCGATGACAGAAGGACCAGCACAATAGAAAGGCACTATAAAGGAAGGAAAGAAGTTTGCTCACCCATATCAGAAGATTCTAGGCTCCTCACAGGGGAAAGCTCCACCAAGGAGGGATCTCCAGAAAGAAATCTTTCCCCAGTGGCAGTCAGCCCTCAAATGAGGTCTAAGAGAGGTGCAGCCAGGCTCCAGCCCTTCTGGTTACACAGCTGAATTGCCTTCACCTGTGCTCCCAGGGCTGCCGGGTCCTTTTCCCAGGTGTTCAATCAGTGGTTCAGGCTATCCCATACACAGCTGGATGAAAGGGACAATGTGTATGTATTTTAACTTTTTTTCAGAGGGAACACAGACGTGTTTGTCCCGTAGCACGATCATCCTATCCCTACTGGAGGAAGGTTGCTTTCCTACAGGAATGGAAAATGGTATTTATCTACCTAAAAGGAGAAAGAAACAAATACTACATGGGAAGAGGACATGAACAACCTTTTGTATAGACAAGAAACAATTTCAAACAGAGGCTTTCTTTAATCATTAGCTACACATGCAGTATACAAAAGGAAACATTTCTTACCAACTTATTATCCTTGATTCTGATCTAAAGCAAAGCATACTGGAAAATAAGTACTAAAATAAAATGCAAGGATCTCTTCTGCCCTCAAACCTGGAAGTCAAAGGGGATAAATCTTTGGGAAACTGAAAATGGGAGCAGGTAGCAGCTTCTTTAATACAAGCCTGTTGAAATTCAAAGAAATTCATCTCAGAGAACAGAAATCCCCTTTAGGAAAAAAAGGATTTATGCCTGCACTAGTTAGGAGAAACTAAGAGCACCACCGAACAACAGAAGAGGAAAAAACAACTCAGAGCACCACGGGGGCTTCTGAAATTTCTGAACTTTCATGTATTTTTGGCGGCAGAAATTGTTTGTCTGTGAAAATAGGGCACAGCAAATAACAAAGCACAACACCAATTGCTTGGCACTGTTTACGCACTCCCTGGGTAGAGTTCTCTCATATCCTTCTGGAGTCCTTTACTAATTTCATATATATTCTAAGCCACAAATAAACCAAGGAAGAAATCCATATTTTTTTCTGCTGTTTAGTATGTTAGAAATATTGGAGTGTGGATTTTCTTTTTATGGTACTTACAGCATCTGGAAATTCCCTGAAAGCTAAGCCAGGCAAAGAAAAAAACAAACACAAGCTTTGATTCTCATTTTTTATTTGCACTGATAAAAATAGAAGTGTAATTTCTTTGACTCAGACAAGTTATTCCTTATTTACATCGGCATAGAATGAAATTCTATAATCTGTGAAAGTATGGAAGTGTCCTACAATTTTAATCATCAGGAGAATCTGTATTGACAAATATTGCATGAGGGAACTCAACAGCCCAGGACAACCGTATCTTCAAAAACTGAGAAGAAATGCAGAACCTGGGACAGTGCTAAGTTCCATTTCTTTTTTTGTAGCTAAAATTCTCGAAGTCCAACAAAACTGTGCAACAACACCGATGGTGTAAGACGGACAGAGCTGCCCCCTGCACTCCTGCTCTGGACACAACAGATACTGTACAGACACAGTTTGCTTTGATGTAAATTACAACGCATACCAATTTAGTATCCAACAGTGTATTATCCAGAAGGTGTAGTTTCATGAAAAACAGAACTAGACCGGAAAAAGGTTCTCAACAGAGCAGTTTTGTCAGGAAATGCCATTTACTAAACCCGCAGCATTTTGTCCCACGTTTCTCTCCCTGAGATTCATACATTTCTGATTGAATTCCTGACAGACTGTTGGAGAGCCCAGTTCTTCCACACGGTGTCATGCCTGGGAAAGAGCTAAACATGCACTCACACGTTCACTGCAATAGAGCTGACAGATTCGGGTTATCTGCACCACAGTGCCAAACTTCACGTCAGGGATTTGTCAAGAAGGCCTAGGACTTTTAGCCTTTTAGCCTTACAGAGTGAGTTCAACGTCAGATATTCACAGGTAGGTAAATTATTAAAAAACATTTATTTTATATCTGCTGAGAGCTTAGAAATAAACCCGCATAACACATTTTTATGTTATGGCACACATGTGCTAAGTTATTTATATAAGCAAATCCTGAAGAAAGACACAGCAAACTGAGAGAGAAGCTGAGACTTCTCACAAACCATAAAATCTGCAAATAACAAAAACCTATTTTAAGATCAGCAATAAGGTGAGGAATTCTTTCTTTCCACACACATTCAGTTCAGATGATTCAGGGCCTGAGTTTCAGCTACACCTAGAAAACCTAGAAAAACATAGCTGTAGCCAAAGCTTTGAAGTTCAGACTTAAAGGCACAAACCTGCATGTTCCACCCTAAAAAGTGCCCTGCAAGAAGTGCAGCAAAGCCCAAGGATTATGAAACCTGAGTGTCAATGATGTATTGGAAGAGTCTTATAGATGCATCACATTACAATAGGCAAATCAAGTGTGATCTAAGCCATATTACCGGCTATTCAAAAACTCTTAACTGTGTACAATTTGGAAGTGGGGAGGGCAGCCTGATTATTGCAGCTCTGTTTTCCCATGGGGAACCTGCTCTAGTGCCTGATTTAATGGTTAGCAGCCCTGATCACAGCAGGGTGCTTGGAACCAGATGATCTCTGAGGTCTCTTCCATCTCATGCTATTCTGTCCTTCTTTGTGATTATATTCACCTGTACTACATAAATAATTATCCTTTTCAAACAACAGGAAGCAATTACAGAGAAAGAAAATTGAACCCCATCAAGCCGTCCACACTGAGAACTTCAGTGATCTAAAAATGCTCACCAATTTTATTGGAAAGCTGCTGAATAAATCATTCCTAGCACAGAGCTGTAAGCTCAACTGCGTCACCAGCAGCCACACATGCCTTCTCCCAGCAGGAGATGGCAGTGACACTGCAGCACCTGCCCAGTGTTCACTGGGCGCATCAACACCTGCAAAGTGTTTCCAGAGTTTAACCAGCCATATTTTAGTCTAAGGTTTGCAGATAACATCGGGTACGAAATATCTTGTTTCAATAGCGAGTGTAGTTGCCTTTCTGTAATTGCGGTCCTTTCAATACCGGTAGCTAGCATCATGATGTTGCCTTCATCTTAATTTGATACAGTTGGAGCACTGGGCACTTTTGTCAGCTACCCACCTTCTTGCAAAATTTGGGAGTGGTGTCTTCCTCTTTATTGTTTGTACTTCTTGGTATATTCTGTTCTTCTAACTCCATTTGCTTCTCTATTGGAAAACCTTTGGGACTACAAATAACTGAAGGTATTATCTTTTGTAAGAGCACACTTTAGTCGCCGATGGAAAAAAAAAAATCCTATTTAGAAACTAGCTATATTTCTTTCTTCCTGTTTTCTCAGAGCTAAATTCTAAAATAAAGCTTTTTAAAATGCCATTTCTACTACAGGCTGGAAATACGATTGTTCCTGTTCCAAAATTTAAAGTGTTCTCACACAAGAGGAAACCCAAAAAAGCCATCTTTACTGAACCAATTTTTAGAGAATAACTACTCAAATGAAAACTTCCAGCATTTAAATTATACAGACAGCTGTCAGGGTGCAGCTTCCAGATTACATTGTTAGTGTTGTACATCAGTTCTCATTTTACGCACAGCTCCATCACCGTGCTCTTACTGCATCAGCACAGTAACATGGGACCGTCCAGCTTTATAAGATAAATTGTTAAAAACAAATGCTCATTTTGCTTTCTGTTCTCCATAGCCATGACAAAGATTTAAATATATTATTTCGTGCATGAAAAGGCAGGATAGTAGTTCTTTTCATTCTCTTTGACCAAATACTGCAGGAATCCAACAACAGTAACAAATTCATCAAAATCCTCCTCCTCATCATCATTTTCTAGTAGGTGTCACTGATTTGGCCCAGCACTCAAGCTCCTTGATTTTCCACGTGAGCTGACACACCAGATGGCCCCAAATTTATCCCGTGCTTTAGATCTGCCCTTGCCTGAAGCCATTTCCAGTGCTCATCCTTTGTGCTTACTCTCTGTAAACAAACAAGCAACTGACTCTGAAGAAAGCAAATTTCCAGTACGATTCCTGTGAATGCATGCCAAGTCATACATACAGCAATGTTTGACTTCCACACATACATATCAGTATATGATCAGTGCTACCTACTGTGACATGAAAACATGCTGCTTTAAATGCGTAGCGCAGACAAAAAGCATTGCTGTGTTTTGCAGAAGGCGCCTTGTCCACACAGCTCCTTATGGGAAAAAAATTAGACCTCTGCCATTTGACTTTACAATACTTGGTAACAACGGCTACTCCCTACAACAACCAGTGCTAGAAGGCAACAAAGCTTTGCCTGTGGGCAAGCGTGTTTGGTGAGAAAGATACAGGAGTAACCCCAGTCATTTTGCAGCCTAGATGTGGTCCTCTACCTTCCTTCCACTCACAATTCCACCTGCTCTGAGAGGATGACTGTTCCTTGCCTTTCTTCCTCACCTTGTTTCACCCTCAGAGCTTCTTATTTTGCCCATTTTGCAAGGATGCTAGAGCAATGCATTGTTATTACAAAGGTACAGTTTGAAATTACTTTTAACAGTCGTTAGCAGCTCACCGATTGAGAAAAGAGCCTTAGAGAAATCACCACATATCTGAAATACTGTTTATAACGTCCTGTCAGCTGCTATGATAATTCCTGTGCTTGTAAATATATCTTTTCCTAGTAAACCCTGGTGAATCATTCGAGAAACAGAACTCTACATCTCATTAGTAATTCCTATTTATGCAATGAACATTTTGAAATAAAGAGTGATAGTTCTTGACAGATAAGGATGAAGATCTGCTAGATCGGTATGACACTGGGTATTCAAAAGTTACTCTAAAACATTAATAATCCAACTTTCACTTCAGCATGGTAAGAACACTGATATAACTGATTTGGTTTTAGCACTGCACACTTGACTTTGTTTTACAGGTTGTTCTGAGCGAGCTATGAGCAACCACTTCTAGAATGCATAGGTAGAAAGCTACTTGTTCTTTAAAATGCTGTCTTGAGCTGGCTTCAAATGAGTTCTCTCTTCACTATAATGTTTTCTTGTGAGGAATGCGTATGTACTAATTCCAGTTTTTCACAAAGAGTTAACATTCTTTTCCACTGAATTTTACTTAGAGATGTTCATTTATTCCCCCACATGATGAAGACACAGAACCCTGCAAGCTTTCCTCTAATAATACAGATTAACACGAGGAAGAAATGGTTGGCTCAAGCAAAACGTGCCAGTGCAAAAACAAACTTTAAGGATGAAATTTCTCTCTTCAGACAGGACAATTCTTGAGGCAAAACTGGATATAACAGCAGAGGTTCCTCTCAAAAGCACCTCCCTTGCAATACTAATATTTCCCATCAAGATAAAAAAGATGTTACAGTAGAAGTAAGAGTTGGGGGAAGCAATACAGAGACTGATTTGAGAGGTATAATTCATACCTCAGCACAAACTTGAGAAGTACTCGGTGTCTATGGCTCAACATTTAGGACACCCCAGGTGGATGGGGCTGCCATTTATAGCCAGTTTTACTCGCTTCCTAAAAAGAAAGCTCATTCTTCTCCTAATCATGGAACCTCTCTTGCGTTGCTGCAAGTACTGTCTTTTGTAGGACAACAGAAACTATTAGCAAGATCAGCTATAATTCTGCTGTATTCCTACTTAGATTAAAAAATAATAATAAATAAAGACTTTAAAAAAATGTATGTCATGCCAAACAAGCATAGAAAATCATAAAGGAAATATAAAAACTATGCAACAGAAGGATGATCTGACAAACCTTAGAAGTCAAAACCAGCTATGAATAAAGTTTTCAGAGCAAGAAAATGAAACCAATAAAGTCTCCTTCAGGTGTATAAAGTGGAACAAAGCTGACAAGAGAAGACATTAGACCGTGGCAGTATATTAGAAGAAACTTAATAAAGAAGGAAGATAATATAGCCCCAAAATTAAATGAGGTCCCTGTAGTGTTTGCAAGAGGAACTAGAATTGGAAAGCAAGCAATAAACAGCACACTTGAATTTTTCAGAAAGTATTATGCCTAAAGGCCATCAGGTTAATGTTCAGATTTTATGAAAAAAAATGTACATACACCAGAGGGTTGGAGCACACATCAGACCTCTTCACACTGACTGAAGTCTGCCTGGAGTGCGGGGGGGCTTTCTCTGACTTAAAACTCATTCAAATTCTGCATGGCCAAATGAGATGCAAGGAAGTATAAACTGCTTCCTAATTTAATTTACATTTTTGTCATTTTCTTTGGCAAGAAAAATCTCTTGTTTTTAGGAAGTTCTGTTACATGAAGATGTTTTTCATTGGGCTTTCCCCTCTCTGACTGCAGGGATGCTGCAGGGCCCGGAGAAGCCAGACAGGTCAGCTGGAAGGAAGATTCCTTTCTCATGCAAAGGTTAATGAGAGGCACCATACTGCAAAATAGTTAAGAGTCTCACGATTTTCTGGGTTTTATCTGTAAAGGAAACGCTACCTGAAATTTTCTGCTTGGCTTCAATAGGCAGTCTTATTTCCTTCTATCTTACTCCTCCTAAAATTACTAAGCATACACTGTATATTGTGGAATAAATATAGAGATCCACTGTCCCTGAAATCAGTGGATGTTTTCCATTGACAACTGTGAGCTTTAGATTATGGCCCCTTAAGAAGGCATTATCTATTTCAAATGACCTCTTATTATGCAGCTGAAAGCAACTTGAGATAAGACATTTTTGGAGCTGATAAAAAGCCTCCAGAGCAGTGGTTCTTAAAATTAGAGTTGCAGCCTCAGGGTGGGGTGGGAAGAGGTTTTCTGCAGGGTCACAACATATCCTACAAACTAAAGATCTCATTGTAAAGGAAATTAGTTCTAGCTCTTCTGGCAACAAAGATAACCTTCAGAATGTAAATATCTGAAGCAGTTTGGTTTATTGAATATACAATAGCAGGGAATACACAGCTTGTGATTCTTTCTTACAAAAAGGGTGAATTTATTCTTTTCTGATTCAATAAATACAAAAAAAAATATTTTTGATTGCTGAACATAGGTGCTGTACAGTCAATGAGGATGTAGGGGTAAACCATTTCAACTGGATTTCTATTCTTGAAACAGCACCAAAGTTTCTGCTACAACTCAGAATGCAGATAAACCATGAGTAGTTAGAGGGAAGGGGCAGCTTGAACTTGGAGCTGGTTAAAGGTTAGAGTCAGTTTCAAATACCCTGGTTGATTAGAAAAAAAATTAACAAGAAACTAGAAACTGCCACTATTTTTGAAAAAGTTGTAATGCAGAGAAGCACTGAAATAGTCATGGAATATATTCATAGGAAATGAAAGGTTCAATGAAAACTGGAAGGCAAAAAAAAAAAAAATACCCAACCCAGATAACATACTCCTTCACCAAAATCAGGCACGTATTCATCCATGAACCTCCCATTACCAAGGACAACATTTCACTGCTCACAGATATTCTTTACAATAACCTGCAATACACTTCAGAGGCTGAACTGCATAAGCACTTACCAGTATACATGGCTAAAACTGAAGGGCTACAATTTAAATCAGAAGTGCAAGACATACACATAGGTTGCTTCAAAAGTAATGCCTCATATTGTAGTGTCCATGGAAACTACAATAGATACAAAGAGCACAATAACACTATTTGATAGAGCAAATTCTCAGCTACAAAACATAAAGCCTATCACAGAGGGGAAAGAAAAAATATACATGAAGGAACAAGCAGACTTCATCAGTGCCCAAAACACTGAATAACATGCTCTGATTCCAGTAATTTACATCAGACGAGCATTTGGTCCAGTATCAGGAAACTGAGCTGCTTCAATAAAACAAATAATAGAATTTAGGAGAACACTAGCGTGGCTATAAAGAAACACGAGAAAAAATAAATAGTAATTCTGATAAAAGGAAAAGGGAACAAACCTGAAAACAATTGGTCTTTCCCTACTTTGTAGATTTTCCAAGAATAAACCTATTTAAGGAATAAAATTATTGCAAATCTGTCCCCCCGGTTACTGTAGTGATAATGAAAGCCATTAAAATGAATATTTGATAAATGAATAAATGAATAAAAATGAAGGGAATAAATGAATTGTAAATGAATATAAATACTAAAATGGTGAAAATTAAATGAATAATTCTCTTAAATGAATAAATCCACTGTGCTTCAGTTTGTTAGGGCTCTGTACAGATTAAATCCCTCTTCAATGGCATCTTGAAAGGAAGTTACACTGTGCCACAAGTATATATGTATCTATATACATATATAAGTACGTATGCGCTGGGGGTTGCCAGCATAATGGAAAGTAAACAACCTCGTGTGTTGTTGCTCAGTTTCTTCCACACATGCTAAAAACAAGAACTATTTAACTTCAGAGTTAGCGCAGCTAGAGGCTGTTGCAGAAGCAGCAGTATCTCAGTTCCTACCTGAGCTGTTTAATTCTCTTATGGATGGATGTGCATTCCCTTTACTATTATTTATTAAACATTGCTATTTTCAGACAGCACACAATCTAGAAATCAAAACGGAAGAGTTGAAGAGAAGGAGATAGAAAGGTTGTTGCATGTACCAGCAGCTCTAAGTGTAAAGAGGAAAAACTAATTGAGGGGGCAATTATTCAATGTACAAGGGAAGAAACATTTCAAACTGGAGGTCAGAGCTATACAGACTGCACATAGGAGAGAAAGAATTGGCATACAGGGCTGGATAAGTTGTTGGAAGATAAAATTATATGACCAAGGGAAATATTTTTCAGAAAAGAACATAAACTAAAAAAGAGAACTGACTGAGAAAGTCAGCCTCTGCAAGACTCAATCTGCAGTCATTACCTAACCCAAGTCCCCATCATTTTAATTGGAACTGTCAACCAGAAACATACACCCCACCTCCTTTCATTCCATTATCACCAGCACCTGCGTGCACGTTTCCTTATTTCCTTAAGTATTACCTTCACATATTTCCAGTGCAACCTCTTGCTAAGAGCTGAAAGTAGAAGTTTGACCACAAATGCTGCAGGATATTCTGAGAGAAGCTTGTCTGATGTTACTTAGAGAGAAAAAAAGGATGGGAGTTTTTACCATGTTTAGCTGCAGAAAATTAAGCTGTCCTTCTGCTGTACAATATGTTCTCTTTCTTCTGCCATTACATTCTGAGTGCCCTGCAGAAGCCCAGGTCCCAGTTACTGAGCAGCCTAACAGTCAGTACAAACACAGCTCCACAGTATAATTAGTAAATACCCCCTGAAATTCATTAATAGGTAAAATACAGAATTCCTTCAATTCCTTTGACTCTCACTCTATAAACCGAACTGAATTTGAATTCTGCCCCTGAGTCATTTAAGTCTCAAAATAACGCCGCACACCTTGAAGCCTGAAAGAATGTAAAAAAAAAAAAAAAAAAAAAAATCAGTCCCATCTTGAACTACTGCTGCATATTTTACTTCACTTCAATTCTCCTCTCATCCATTGGAAGAGATGCAGTAAACATCCCAGATACCTGGAAAAGAGCCAAACCCCTCATGTGCTTCTAATATAACTGCACCTTGCTTTCGGATTAGCTCTGCACAGCTGCTGTTTGGGCACTAATGTCATTGATTCTTAAGCAGGTGTCGTTGGGGAATTAAGCTCGTCTTTTTGGTAACTACTAGGTTCAAACTGAGAGCCTAAGACAATAAAAAGACTCATAATGAAGTTGCAGTAATTTGAACTAGAGATTCTTATTTCAGAAACTTTTTTTTTTTCTTTTTGCATTACTCTTTCTTTAACAGATCTTAAAGTTACCCAACAGAAGCATTTTATTTATCAATTTGTAATACCCACTTATTTGATATCTTGTCTAATTTCTGTACCCTAGTCCTGAAAAGAATGATTATAACATCTACGTTTTTACATCACAATGAAGACAAGTTCAACTAAGAAAAATCTCCATAAAAATGACTGGTCATCATAAGATGGGTTCTTATTCCCCACTGGCCACAGAAAGAGCCAAGACCTGCATCACAGTATCTCCTAGACTTGATATTTAAGATGAAATTACTAGATTAAAATAAGCAGACGCCAATGAAGCTAGAACAAGTAGGCCACCCACAATCCATCAAAATTGGCAGGCTTTGCCGTTCCCTTATTCTGATTCTGAAATCAGGACCTAGCCAGTAAATATTTGGCATTCAGCCGTCTGCTTCTCCTACCCTCTACTTACCTAACCACCTATTGTCTTAATATCTATTGTCTTAATGAATTTCCAGAACTGAAATTACACTGCAAGAATGTCTGTTAGCGTAATATCCTCAGTTTTATTTGACTGGCTAACTTGCTCTTGAATCAACAGCTGAGAAAGGCATTTTAATATTTTCAGTTGTCTGAACAACACCAGAAAACTTTTTCGTTGTTGTTGTTATCTTTGTTATGATTCTATCCTCTGCCATTCCCCAAACCTGTTGATATCCCTCAAACATTCAATTGGGTAAGTTAAAACAAGATTGATTAGCAAGAAATACTGGAATACAAAGCACTTTGTGATCTTATTTACTCATTCAATGCCAAAAAGCCATTTTATGCTCCTCATTCCCCTTTATAGCTATTGACTGAAATGTTGCATCAGTACCAATTACAGGGATTTGCAATGGTAAGAATGGTGGAGAAGCGGGGAATGAGATTTCGTGATCACATCAAAGCCATAAATATTGTCATTCTTGCTGTTCTAATGTCCCTTAAGCTTTATTTAATGGTTAATTGATTGCTAAGAAATCTTTCAGATTTATTTAATTTTTAAGCATGGGACCTTGTTAGTTTTTTGCGAGGGCTTTCTTTTTAACAACAAAGTTATATATTATGTGGCATGAATCATAAAGCAGTTGTCATGGAGATACTGTTAATGCAGGAGACTATATGCTACGTGCTCTAAAAACCATGGAGCGTATCTGTTTGCAAGTACCTTTTCTGAAAGCCTGGCAACTGGTGGTTAGGATAGTACCTGGGTAGTTCACTGGACCGTGCTTGAGTACTATGTTAGAGCAATGATACATGCAGGTAGCTCTCGCTTTACACCTGCACAGACAGAACTGGATTTTTTGTGGTATTTTGAGATAGAAAAGAATGAATTGAAATATACTGAACAGCTCTGATGCTTACGGCTTATCAAAGAAATGTAGAAACTACAAAGAACTGAAACAGGTAACATTAAAAGCTCTAGACAAATGATTATTTTTGTTGTTGTTCCTTTGATAGATCAATATTAATTCATTTATTTGAAAAAAAAAAAGACGTACAAAAGAGATCTTAATGAACCAGTGCTTGCAATCTGGTGCCTCAAGATTTGCTTACCTCTGTAAGATTTTGGTAAATAGGTTACAGAACTATTTCCCTCTGTTTGCACAGCTGTGAAATGGGGACATTTATGCCTAATTATCTTTATAAACTGCGTTAGAGCTCTAAAATTGAGAATGCCATTTAGATGCTAGAAGAAATACCTTCATCCCCAAAATTTTTCGAAAACTACTATTTGCCCATTGTTCTTAAAATCTGTACTTTACTGTCTATGTATATACAGTGACATTAGTCTTCATTAACTGGTATTCTTGGAGCCTAATATTCTACTCCTAGCAGTCACTTTGATTATGCTTGTGTTTGCATGTTACCAAACAGAACCAAATGATAGCTAGACTTGTTCTGTAAGATAAATGGCTTTGAAATAAGTTTTACATTATTACAGAATCTCCTTACAGCAAAATATCATTACGTTTGTCTTTTCTGGTAGCACCTGTAAGAGATACTAGCTTTTCTGCCAAAGAAAACGTGAAGATAGAGCCTTACTGAAAATCGCTAAGTAGGTCTTGCATTAAGCATCAAGTTCACTATTTCATATTTTCATAAATATGCAGAAAATCATGATGCCTTGCAAAATGAAGCTTAAGAGACCAGTTCATGAAAAAATTATATGCTCCATTTACTCTGGCCTCCTATGTACTTTATTTTTTATTAACTCACTTATCCTTTATATGCAGGAGACCATCTCTCTAATATGTGACCCAGAAGGGTGGGCAGCAGAATGGGGAGGATGTAAGCATAAGCGGACACTACATTTCCAGTGCAGAAAGTGCATTCAGAAATTCACCCCACATTAGAAAAGAAATGAACCGCACAGGGTTCTGTTGCTGTTTTGAATGGTCTTTTTTAGTCTAGATAATTGAACAAAACTGAAAAGGAAGCGGGGGCAGGGACACAATCTTTTGTGATGGCTTTTGTGGACTGCGACATGATCTACACACCCCAACCCATTTGTTTTATTGCAGAATAGATTATGTACTTCCCCAGTATTTTTCCTTCTCTTAGTACAACTACTCCATGACTTTTGCTCCATTTTTCCCCTTGAGGACAACTTCTGTCCAAATTTTACAGGCAACTAATTATGACCTCATTGCTTTGATGGGTTATGGTCACCAGAAAAAAATATCTGCAAGAAAATACCTGCTGATGTGGTTGAACAGAACAGCTACGCATTTCTCAATAAAGTAAGGAAAAGTTGTCTATCTGGCATAGAGTGTATTTTCTTTGCCTCATGACCGCTGCATAGCATAGCTGATTTCTTTTCCCTGCAGTGCTGTCACGTTGTGTTCTGTGGTTTCGTCATGAACTAAAATGGAAGTGAGAACTCAACATATTATTACAGCTTCTCACGCAGATCTACAGATAAAGGTCTCACTCATCAGCTGAAATATTCTACTCTTTGATGTGCCCTTACGGAAAAGTCAACAAATACAAACAAAGTAGATATTTTATCTCTTAACTCTTCACACTGCAAAGCGTTACTCAGAAGTCATTGGTCGTTCTATATCATTTACAGCAAGATGATTAATTCTCACAAAAACCCCTGATGATGTCACATTGTCCATGTTTAGGTGTGCTCCTGAGGGTGTTATTTTATTCCTGTTCTGAAGTGAGCCAGGTCTTAAATTAGAGAGCAGGACTCCACGTTACGATGTTTGAGTTTTATCTTAACCATGAGATGTGGATTATTTTCATAGTCTTAAATGAAGTTTAACACCTCTGGATTCAGACTGCTGTTTGCCAATTTCAGACATAAAGATTCCAAAGGTCACAATAAATAAGAGGAGGATTTAGTATGTCTCAGTCCTTCTCCATTGCACACCCTGCTCCTCATGATGGCCAACATATTATGGATCAAATTGATCAGGAAACTTGGTAGGAACCTTGTATGCTCTACAAAATGTAGAGAGATTAAATGTGATCACAGAACAGCAAAGCATCATTCATTCTGTTAGAACATGGCTTAGGATTTCATTGCACAGCTCTAATAGAAATTTTGTTCTTTAGATGTTAGAACAAAAGCTGGACAAAAATCAGATGCAGAGAAAGATATCAGATAT
Organism: Phasianus colchicus; assembly: GCF_987193195.1. Lineage (NCBI taxonomy): Eukaryota > Metazoa > Chordata > Aves > Galliformes > Phasianidae > Phasianus > Phasianus colchicus. Next base: position 23,099,080 of record NC_143445.1, on the reverse strand, counting down.
GCTGTTACTAGAGTTTTAAGCACTGGACTGTTGTACACTTGACTAGTAGCAGTAGAAAGAATTACACTCATTTTAACAATTTTCATTATGTTGGTAACACCTCATGCAGATGAAGATGCAGTGCTCTGGAAACAGCAGTTAAAAACAAAGTAAAGTACCGGCAAAGCTTACCACTGAGGATGAGCCCTTGTCTAAGTCCTGTACGGTATAGTTGGTTCCCCGCTTGTCACTTCAAAGGATATCTACAGAACCAGAAAGGCATTAAAGTCATTCCTACCACGTGACAGTGAGGAGTGAATCATGGTCGTTGTTTCTATTGTGGAGCAGAAAATGGGAATGTGCGAGTCTGTAGAGACATTAAAGTAATCATTAATCCTTTTCTACTTGTCAATCAAAAGTGTTGTACTCAAGGGGTAAGAATATGTTTGACTGAAAACAAGCTTTTAGTAAAATAGATTTGGCAGATGCATATTTGCAGATGCTCATGAAGGATGAATCATGACATTTTCTGACAACAAACGCACCAAAATATCTGTTTTGCTGCTCTGTTTCCCTTTGGGTATTGCATCAGCTATATATACTGTATATGTATGTGTTTGTGTATAAATCAATCAAGTTTTAATGAAGAAAATTATTTGCTGTCTATACTAAAACACAACACTACCACAACAGTCACAAGAAAAACAGTGAAAAACATCTAAAACACTTGAATAGATTATTCAGCAAGGCTACAAATTGCGGTCAATACAACAGCACAGAGAAATTCTTTATCTATTATCACTAGATTTTCATAGAAGACTTCAGGATGCCTCTGAAGTTGGAACGGTGCTACACGTGCAAGGTGCTGTCATACAGGCATTCATCAAGCCTGACCCGGTGCAAAACCACACCATCAAATCAGTAGTAGTGAGAATCACACAGATCTTCCAAACACAGAGGCCACTAATAGAAGAAAGTTACAAATAAATGTGACATCAAAGGATTCAGTCTGTTGTACTAAGCTTTAGAATTCCTTTGTACATTCTTAATGATTTTCCCTAAAACTAAATTTAGAAGTAGCAATTAGTCCTTTAAAATGGATTTTGAAGCGAGTAACAGTAATTAATCATAGTAAATTTTTATTAACATCCATTCTACTTGAGCACATTAGTTACAATCGACCAAACAATATCTCCCAGATAGTATTCAGCCTTGTCATGAAGAAACCCACAAAGGCTATTTCTCTTGACTGTATCCTTGAATGATTGATTACTTTTTTGAAGACATTTTACGTTAATTTTACTTTGAAATGTTCATTTTCCAGAGGAAACTGCCACCACATTCACTTTTCCCCCTAACTAGTGGGAAAGATTAGGGATAATTACTACAATCAATGGGAAGCATACTTGGAATAATGTTAATGCCTTGGGTTGGGGATTGGGTATTATAACACTATGGCAGGTTATGCTGGCAGGCCATCATTCATTGTTTTTATTTCCGACAGCCAGGACAATCACTGTTCTTTGCAGATGTAATCAAGCTGCACTGCAGGATCCTGATCCTGGCTAAGGATGTTTATTTGTTATTAAGTATAATATATTGAAAGCTGTAGCAATGCTGATGGGTCAGACCAGATGCCTTCCATCACGAGTTACTGAGGTGCATTTCTTCAAGAAAGCTCATAGATGAAATGTTTTCAGCTGGCTGAGATTAATAAAGATAGCTCCCTTGTCATCTCAAGGAATGGAGCCAACAATGAGTAACAGAAATAATATCATAAATCATTCTTTATAAGTTTGAATTGTCTACTATTCACTAAAATGCCTTTCATGGTGAATTTGCATGCTCTTACTTGTTGAATGACAATAAGAAAACAAAGAAGGTCATGGGGGACACAATAAGGTAAAATATTGCTATGTACTACTGCACTGGACAGCTGGATTGATTTACAGTGCACAGCAATCTCTTCTACAAGTTCAAGAGGTGTGGACAGTATGAAAGTCAAATCATATAGAGAATCAATATGAATACTTGGATTTTAAAAAGTTGTCAGCTTAGAAAAACCTATATAGTCCTAAAATAAACCAGCATACACGTGTGCATTATTCCTGCTTCTTATATTAATATGTAGAGGTAGGTTTTGCTCACAAGATGGCAGTGTTGGTTACTACACACCACTTCACTGTGCCTTCCTCCAGCAAAAGTTCTCTATATTGCTACCCAGGGTGGAATTCCCTGAAGGATTGCATCTCTGCACCTACTTACCCACAAAGCCGATCTGACCTATCACATTACTTGTAAGCCACCATAAACCTTTACAATTTGATATACAACAGTTGCCTAAATCTGTGAACATCCAAATTTCCAAACAAGGTGAATTCCTATTTTCCATCTTTCATTAAATTCCACATAAACAGAAAACATTTTTTTTCATCCTTATTGTAATGCTATAATGCAATGGAAAGTACAGCGACAACAGCAGAGTGGCAAAGTCTTTGGCTGCAGGAAATGAGGACAATCCCAAACGCAGCAGCCATGGAGACAGAAATGAAAGAAAAGAGCTGCTTACCTTTGCAAGGCTTCAGGTACACAGGATCCCCAGTGAGGTGCCCTCACCTCCGCTGCCAACCCTTAAATGAGGGCTGGGAAAGGGTGCATCCTGGCTCCAGACCTTCCAGTACATGTACTCTGGTACACTGCACACACCTGAGCTCCCTGGGTTGGTCCTGCCTTCCCACCAGGTGCTCAATAATTGTTTCAGGCTGTGACTCAGCATTTCCACTACAGTTACAGATGGCTGTTGCCCTGTAGTGAGCAGGGATGATCTCAAAACTGGTTGAATTCTGTAAAATTCCCCTTAATAGCCAGAAGTTCTATATGGTTAACACAAGAGATTATCAGTGGCCACATGCAATGCAGATGTGTTCAAGTAGTTTTCAAAATCCTATACAAACAATACTCAGATCCTATATGATTTTTATTCTGAACCCAAGAGCTTATAGTCTCCCTTTATAGACTCACAACAGATGAGAAATGAAGCATTTTCTGTACAACCTCAGCAATGCTTCTTTATCTACCAACAGAGTCATGATATTCAGTCTAAGAAGACATCTAACCAGCTCTTCTTCAGAGGCCAGAAAGTTCATCATTGCCACTGAATGCCATCTTTTGGAGAATTTCTTAACGTGAAGAAATCTCGAGACTTGACTATTCAAGTCCAGAATAAGAAATGAGGATTTTTTAATGTAGATTGACAACTAAGAGAAAATAAAGCACTGGGAAAAGGGGAATTACACATTTTTTAGTAGTGAGTTGTGCCTAAGTGAACTGCAAAGCAGTAACAGAATGAACAGGCATGCCAGAAGCAGGCAGAGATACAAACCTGAGCTGCCAAGACAAGATAACAGAGCTGCTGGCTGCAGGTGTTGCTCTGACCAGCTACACCCAGCAGAGCATTCGGAAACACCCAATAGAAACTGAGGAAAACTGACAGATCCCCATAATGTAAAAAATGAACTGCAAGAACAATGTTCCCTTCAAAACAAGAGCATTAAAGATTCTTCTATTTACCTGCTGCAAAACAGAAAAATGCTTACTTGTGCACTCCCACTGATCTGTCTCCAATAACGAAAGTGATTTTTAAGTAAATTAAATTTGCAGTGTTTACCCTTGAGCACCACTTGCAAGATGAAGCTTTTCTTTAAGAGCTGCTGTGTATCCAATGAAATAACATTTGCTCTGGACACTAACAAAAACACTTAACATTACAGGGATAGCAAGGCTTTCACTTGAGAACCAACAGCAAGAAAATACAAAGTCATTGTCAAAGCGACTGCATGTGCAGTGCAATCAGTTCTGGTTGCAACTAGAGCTTCAGGTCACCTGTGCTTGGTGTAACATAACACGACATAAAAAAAACGGAGTTTTTTTTTTGTTTTTAGGAGTAATTGTAATTTGTAATTAGGAGTTATAATCCTAAACTTGCAATTCCCAGCCTTGCATAGGTAGTTAAATATTTACTGTTAACTTCAGTGATGAGTCTCTGTTAATTTCTCACCTACATGATACGTATTTTGGAGACAAGACAGATGGATTTTTGAAGGGTGGGCAAGTTGTTTGAAAGCTAAGGCTTCTCACTGTGGTGATCAGGTTGCTGAAAAAAAGGCATTCATGTTTCCCCTTCAACTGGCAATGGGGACTTCAGGGAACAGAATATTTTTTTCACGGACTCAAGACAGTACCGTGGAAACTGGGCATCTACTCTCTTCTCTTTCTTACCCCTCAGGTAGTTTTTTCTTCTCAAGAAATGATTTTCAACAGGAGAAATGTGCTCAGAACCTGAGTCAATGTCTCTGACTTGGTTTTTGTCTCCTCTGTTTTCCTGCCACCTTTCTTGTCACAAGGCATTCTGAGAATGCCAATGGATTCGGAACCTGCTTCCCCTTCCTCCTTTCCACTCACAGCATCTTCACAGGCACCTTTAGCCAACACTGTGCTGTAGAAATTGATTTATCAACTCCCAAACAATCTCATCTGGCCATATGAAAATACCAGGTGATGGGAATGTGACTATTCACTGTGTGACTTCTTTGTCCTCCCCTAATTAATAATGTTAAGCACCAGAGCCAGTAAATGCCACTGTAACAGAACACGGATTTGGTGCTGTACTATGCTAGAAAAGCCTAGAAAAGTCCTGAAGAACTTGCTACCATTTGGTTTTATTATTGTTCTTTCCCACTCCACCGTTACTTCATTTCCTTCCCTGCACAGTCCATACCTACATCACAGCCTAAGTTCCTACTGACATCAGTGAAGAGTCCAAGACTCTGCAATGGAGATCTGCAGAGTGCACTAATGGGGGAAACCTGCCCTTGGCTGCTGCATGCGTGAGTCACTGCAACTGATATTTCAGATGCCCCAGATTATGACCTACTTTGCTGTGTATTTCTCAGAGCGAGTGAGTAAGGCATTTCAGAGGCTGATACAAAATTACAAAAACAGCATTTTCTGTTGTAGTGAGGAAGAAATGTTTTCTTAAACATTAGATCAATTTTACAATTCCTTTATCAATGATGAAAATTCCCTAGGGTCACTGTTGAAAGTCTACTGAAGATCTGAATTGATTTTCATAGGCTATAAATCAGACCCTTAGTCTTCAACTGAAATTTGAGACGCCTGTTTCCACATACAGGGGTTCATCTAACTGATGAAAGATCAAATAGGCCTCCATAAATTGCTTTATTGTTTGGCAAAATTACAGGAATTCTGGGTAATCTGTTCATTATTGGCACCAGAAGTACTGCTATCAGCCTGTTCTGCAACCCCAGTGAGGAACAGGCCTTATAGACAGACAATCCTTTAAGCAAGTCTCTAAGTGCTTTGCTGATATATCATAGGTCCGCTGAAGTTACTGGTAGCCTTTCATTGACTTTTATGGGCTTTTCATCACATTTTGTGTGATCCAATTTTCCACACATAAAATATGTTTCCTTTTCTCCTAGTCTCCAGATCTTTTACATGCAGGTCCCGTGTGCAGGACGATCTAAGTCCTCCCATGGCATTGTGTCCAGGTCAAATGGGCCCTAATTTATGAAAGCTCAGGGGGCTGTGCCATTCAGAGGGCCATGCTAAAAGACCAAAATGGCTCCTCTTAACACTTGTGACTTTAACATGAGTAACTGGGATTACTGACAGTGACATACAGGGCCAGCTCTTTTGTTTACCATTACTGGAATTTCTCTGATCATATACATGTGTGTGAACTTATCTATTTAATTATCCATTTAGATTGAACCTGCCACTTAATTATCAAGTCTTGAAAGAGCTGGGACCCAGAATTTGCAAAAACTTTAAAAAAAAATGAAGTAAGCATTCACTCTGAAATCAATGTGAAGGCATCAGCTCTTACAGGAACTGCAAGGAAAGTTTGTGGCTGGAAACCTCTCCAGATATTTCTTAACCGCTGCATGAACTTTGAAAAAGATCAGTGAGAGCTTAAAGAAATACCTTTTTATTCCCTTTAACACTGTAATACACCTGTGTTGGCCTTTTTTAAACCATGTAATACAGTAAGAACATCCATATGGGGAAATTCATTAATATTAGCACTTCGATCTGTAATTCTCTTAAACAAAAAGACAATCAAAACCAAACCACAAAATACCACAACAGTTTCTATAGGAAGAAGATTCCCATACTCAGCTGCCTGCTCATTGTGCAAATGAAAGGCTGAGATAAGAGCTGCAGAAGGAAAAAATGAAATAAGAATGTTTGCCATGCAAATGAACTTCATTAATAGAGAAGATACTTATCTAGACAACTCAAAAGATTCCATACGGATACACTCCTCTATTGTGAGAAATAATATTTTCGTTTGCAACAGCATTATACAAAGCAATTGGCGGCTCTAGGATTGTTTGTCAATATAAATGTGAGACGACAATTAGATATCAGAATTTTAAGAAATCAGCCTTTTTTCATCATGCTGAAATTTAAAACATGCACTTAAAAATATATATATTTTCAAGCTTCATCATCAACATGAAATGCTGGTTGGACTCCTAACTATATATGTTTTCATTTTTAGCGTTAATTAAATGGCCTTCAGCAACATGTATTTTATATCTATTATTAAATTTCAACTGATGGTAAGAATATAATATTTTAATTGGATAATAAAAATTCAAATGTTAGAATAATCAATCAAAACAAGATGGCCTCTCTGAGTAGAAATTGCAAATTTCCTTTTAAAAGCCACTACCAAATACTTTCATATAAAAATGGTACACTTTTATCCTAGAAGTCCATGTTCCAACAACCTCAGAGAGCAACGCTGCTGATTCTGCTAAGCCATTTTAAGTGTATTTAGGAGCTTGTTTAATTTGGTTGCAAATCTTTACTCTGGATCAATATGAGAAATTTAGGCACATAAATTTCACAATGATTACAAAGTGACAACACACTGCAGTGATTACTTAACGCTTCAATATTTTTGCAGAATGTTAGCAGCAGCCTTGCCAGGACTTGCTGAATGAGAAAGTAAACCTCAAAAAGGCATGAAGCAAGAGGTCTGTCTAAAATGTACTAAAGCAGTGGAAAGTCTGAAAGTGACGGCTGAATGGAGAAATATTGGTGGTAGGTGGATGGTTGGACTGGATGACCTTGAAGGTCTTTTCCAACCTTGGTGATTCTATGATTTTAATGAGCTTTGCACCAGACAAAAAATATTATCCTGGATGCAGGGTTTGTTACAGAAAACGTTCACCTGGCATACCATCTCTCTTTCTTAGTTCTTATTTCTGCTATATTTAGAATAGAATTTTCAGAGCATGAGTACACAGAAATGGCTTATCAGTTATATAATCAGAATTAGGAACAGTTTAAGACGGAAATCAGCCCCCTGGGACTGCACAACCTCTCCTGCCATTGCTGCTGCTGCTAAGGAAGGAAGATCTGACATCTCTACTTTTAGTGCTATTTCAGTAACTATCCAGCTAAGCATCTCTCAGACATAATGCACATTTGAAAAGCAGAAAAACGTCTGATGCATATGCTCAGATTCTGATAATCCCATGACATACTCACACTGAAAAGGCATTGGAAAATGGGCACTTTTGGTAAACGAAGCCCGAAGAACTGATCTACATACACATAAAGCAAGCACAGAGAACAACCTGATCTTCAGTAGTGTGGCTGCAGCTGCCAGCCTCACAATCTTTTTCAACATTATCAACATAGGAAGTACTACTGAACAAACAATGCACTCTTTAAAAATTACCTCATTAAATACATATACAGGAATGATACATTCCTACACAGATTTTTTTTTTTTTTTTTTTGTATTTATCATGTCCTTGCAATCTAATTTATAAAGAGAGATTTCAAAACAATACAAATATTAACAAGGTTCTGCACTCCGTTGAACTTTCCTTCTCCTTGTTACTGATTTCCTTTTTCTGTATATAGATACTTACAAATGAGGCAACAAAGAAAGTCAATTTGACATTTAATGTTCCACGCAGAAATCACCGACACGCTGCCAAGGAATTAATTAAGATTACAGCCACATAACAATGACACCACGAATAAATACTCATATCCAGGTAACAAATTAACTTACTAATTCAACCAGTACACAGTATTAAATAACTGTATGGAAATAACAAACCTTTTATATTGGCTTTAAATGTGAGCTCTGTTTTTAATACAGAATTCCCTTTCTTGGTTGTGCAAAATAATTACATTTTAATGGGATGTTAAATTTAAATTTATTGAAGAGTCTGAAACAAATTGGTTGGAAACTTCCTAACAGCACTTCAAAAAGATCCACACACATTTTGAAGTCCTGCCCTATCCATGAAAAAATAAATCACAGAATAAAAACACTGAAAGCACTGGATGCACGTATTTTCATACATACATGTATACAGATACATATGATGTATACATATATATGTGGACTGTTTTAGTTTTGATCAGCAGGAAGTGTTCAGCTTTTAGCTGCCAATATGCAGCCTTCTGCTGCAGTACTTTATAAGCCAAAATCCCTCACAAGCAAGCAGCAGCTCACCCTGAGACCATCCCTGTCCTTTTGGGCTGCTGTGTGTGTCTGTGCCAGAATGAAAGCCCATCAATCCATCCTAACGCTCGAGAAGGCCATGCACATCTACCCTCTACTCAGTACCGTACATAAATATCTCTTTTTGCCCCTCTTTCAGCTGCTTCTGAGATGTAATTTCAAGGAACAGAAATGTTCTCTCTGCAGAACCTTGGCCACGTACGTGCTAGCTGCTGCAGGTACGTGCTCCTAACAGCCCACTGGTGATAACACACGCTGCCAAAACGAGGAGGTCTCTCATAAGGCTATGAGACATCTGGAAAAATTATTAACTGATCATTTTAATCCTCTGGAGTTTTAATTAAAACAGATCTTGTAAGCACTGAGGTACTGGGTATTGCTGATTTACTGATACAGTTATTGGTAGCAGAAACTTAATCAGGGATTCATCTACAGTATTCTGTAGGATCACTCTCACTTTAGCAAAAGCCATGGCATACTCCCAGGTACCAGTCAAAACTGGCTTTACCCTCATAGCATGTATTGCAAATGACTTAGTGGATATTTAGAGCAGTAGCTAAAAGGAAACAGATGACCGCTAGCCCTTATAAGGGAGATTTAGACTGTCCCAGGAAAAGTACTGCAGAGAAGGCATTTCTTCAAAACAACCTGTCCTATTTTATGCTTTACCTTAAAAAACTGCTTATAAAGAAATGCTTTTGAGTATCTTCAAATTGTTAATATTTGGTCCACATGCACACAGTACACTCAAAAATGTTTTCTTTCCTATGTTGCTGTAAACATACTGATTTTTAGATTTTTTTTAAAGATTTTTTCATGTAAGCCATATCCAACATTTTTCAGTCTTATTAATCCATAAGTTGTCTAGGCTAGGCTTTACCCATAATAAAATGTATTTTAAACAAGTTAGCTGTCTTCAAGTTGAAAACAAGTATAAATTATCTTTCTGATATTCCTGTTGCAAGCACAGAAATCAGTTTGATTCATATCAGTTCAGCAGAACGGGTTCATCAGAAGAATAGGAAAGTACACAAACAGGAGAAACATACCATTTATCCCATGGTTTGTTTGTTTTTTTTTTTTTGTCAAAACATTCTACTGAATGATCACAAAACATAACAAGAGTATTCAAAGGCAAATAAAATTAGGTTTTGCTTTAAAACTGCAGTTACTTTGGCTGATTCAACTCTATTTTTATACAATAAAATATATCTCCTACATAATAATGGTATCATAATCTTTTTAATACTAAGATCACCATTTTATTGGCATTAATGAGAAGTATGTCTTTGCAGTTCTCTTACTTACCATCTATACTGTGCCCAAGAATGGCTAAACACTTTAAAAGAAAGTAAAGACTTTAAGGTTAGCTATTAGAGAGGAAATGCTATATACATTTTTAAATTATTATTATTTTCCTGACCATCTTTGTTCATAGCTACTTCATGAGCTAAAACATCAAGTACATTCCTTTATTATAATGATTTTTCCACCTAATATGCAATTTTATTAACCTCCAATAGTGTTTGTGTGTGAAACAGAACTATGTAAGTTATAGTTACAGGCATGATCTTTTGTTGTTTGCCCTGAAAAAAATATCCTAGAAGGGGAGAAAAAATCCCTACAACTTCTAGCAAAGAGGATGAACAACAATTTGCAAGCTCCTGGACAAATTTTCAGTTTTCAATAAGGCTAAAACGATTTGTAACTTGAAGAGATTGCCAGTAAATCTTCTTTAAGTGTTCTCCTTCATGGAGATGATGTAAGGGGAACTTTAAGAACAACAAAGGTGCTTTGCTTCCATAGCAAGGGGAAGGAACCAGTGAGCCAAGACAGGCTGATAGACTTTAGCATAATTTGCTGTTTCAGGTGAAGGAAGCCAATGAGCTGGGATAGGCCTTGACATAATCCTGTGCAATAGCAGAAAGGGGCCATTAAAACCAAGACAGGCCTTGGTATCATTTCTGCTAACCCTGCAAAAATACATTTGGCATTACTGGTGGTGAGAGGAGAGCTCACCACATTGCTGAATTAGCATAACTATAGGGCCTGAGAGTATCTATAAACTGCAGCAGAACTGCTGAACTAACAAATGGCTGATTTAACACAATAAATAGCACATAGGAAAAATAATGCAGTTACAGCATCGTTAAGACAGCTGCAGAATGAGGAGGAAAGGAACTACTCAAAAGCAGTACTGCTTCTGGAATACAGAAATGAAAATTATATGTGGGATATTGAAAAGGAGAGACATGAGAATCACTTCTGGAAAAATAATTTCCCATGGAAACACCTGCAGGACAAGGGCACAATGACCACAGGTGATGCACTCAGCAGCAACGCTGACCGACCAGTGGGAAACTGAGAAAGCGAGGAACAGAGGCTGTGGGCTTCGAAGGGATAAAAGACAACTAAGAAAGCCACCAAGGTGAAAAACAGCTGAGCATTAAAAGCCCCAGCAGGTAGGAACCAACCGCTGTGGAAGAAATCACCTTCCCCAGGGATGCAGGGAGGCCCAGCTTTGGGGAGCACCGCCATGGCTGTGGGCTCTGCTGCCAACACTGCAATGCCTGCATTGTGTGGCTGGTTGCAGCCATTTGCTGCCATCACTGCCCAGCATTAACGGCTATTAAGCATCCACTGCCAGTCTCGTAATTACCTCAGCATCCTAACTGTCTGTTGTTATTGATTATTTAAGGCTATCCATCTCACAGTTAGATACTGCTAAACCACAGTTGCATTTTGCACAACCGTTGAATTTCTATAAGGTATTAATAAGAGTTTTAAAGAGCTGTCTTATACACTCCATGTAGTTAAAGACTCTTTATTCACTTCATAACACATCACCCAACCCCCTCCTTCTTTCTGAAAACACCAAATTAAGCAAAACCATTTGGCTCTGCATCCAGAAAGGGCCTCCTTCAGATGCAACGTGAATAAAAGACAAACAGCTAAACAGCTTGTGATCGAGATATCGAGATTAGAGCTCACACAGAAGGCACAAACACAGAGGAAGAGTGCAAGATACAAACTGTGTCAATGCAAAAGACCGAGACCATAACTAACTTCAAAAAACAAAAACAAAAACAAAAAACACAAAAAAAACAGCAAATCAGACTTGATCTTTCTGGAAAACTGACCTGCACGTCCCATTTCGACGGCGGACTCTTCCCACCCTCTCTTCCCCTCAGCGCACGCTGCAGAAGAAAGGCTCCGCGTGCTGCTGCCCCCGTGAGGCGAGGCGTAGAGCAGCCGTTGGCTGCGTGCTGCAAGGGAGCTGCGCCGCTTGGCAGCCCGGAGCACGGCGGCCATTTTGTGGCTTCCGCCCAAACCTAAGCGGCCACTGATGTCTTTTTTCTTTCTTTCTTTCTTTCTTTTTTTTTTTCTTTCTCTTTTTATTTTCACGCAGTAAGTTACATTGTGAAGGTGCGACTCACTGTTCTGGAATAAATCCTCGGAACGCCTAGACTGCTTCTTCCACGTTTGCACCCACTCTGATTTTCTTCAGAGTAGGAAATTTCAGCGCTGCATTGAAGATAAATCATAAAGATCAATATTTTACAGCCTGACACTTAGAAGAGTTGTATAATATTAAGCAAAATTGACACAAAGCATGTGTTTAGAGCACCTGACAACACTCAGTGAAGAGAAAATCAAGTTTTCTGCTGTGCCTTGGTCTCCTTTATTAAATCTGCTTACAGTCTCTGTCACTATGAAGTAACAGGGAAAAAGAGTGGAAGAAAATGAATGTTGTTTTTTCTTTATTTATCATTTACTTACATTGTTGCACAACCCAGTTCTGAAATCCTGCCTGGAAGCTGCTTGTTTATGACCAGGTGTTCTCCCAGTGAGCTGTATTTACTCACTGACAGCGGTCAGCAGTTGGCCCAGGACCTTCTTACAGCCACGGCTGCATAGGGTGTGAGGTGATGCTTCCAGGAAACAAGCAATTTATTTAGTCTGTTTTTAACTATTGTTTTTCCTTCCGCAAATGCTGTTGGTCAGAAGCCATGGATGAGGCATGATCTGGGTATTGTGTTTAAGTGTAGAAGTAGCATCAGGGCCACTGGAATCAGCACACTGATTCTCTCCCTGCAGAGTACCAAGTGAGAACCTAAAGTTCATTAGAACTGCAGCTTTCACTAACTTGGCTGGAAATTACTATATGAGGCTTATTACATAATGTATTCCTCTGATGTATATTTTACTTACCATAGATTATGAATGAAGAGAAGCATGATTTTAGATAAAGAGATGGAAGGTAAATGTCAGCTGATGATAATAGTCTCTCTATCAACATAACTTCTCATATTGACTCTATAGAACTGTCCCTTGAGGGTAGACCTGGCAGGCTGAGTTTTATGAAACAGTTTAGGTGTATACTTGATAACCAACTATCCTAATTAGTTCAGACACTATCAGTCTTCTTGATAATTTTGGTTCCGTTCCAATCTCTGTTGATGTCTATGAGAAAAGCTTTGTTATTGTCAAGGGAAAGTAGACCATATTTCAATTTCAGCCTCTATCTTGCTTTTAGTAGCTGATATTGGGTTATCTTACAGAAAGGGGAAGTTCTCCGTTTTAGAAAAAAAAACAAGGATAATGATTTTGGCCATCCATTTTCTTTTCAGGATATTAAAAACTGGCACAAGTAACAATCTTTCTGGCCGCCTGACAACTTATCATGACACTCTGATTTGTGGATAGTAGGATAGGTCTGATTTCAAGTTGCTAATGGGTTTCCTCAACCTGGCAGTTTTATTCCAGCTTCTTTAAATAAAGCTAACAAATTCCATATTTCTTCATTTAGTTTATTATTACTGTTACACTTCTTCATGCCTCTTACAGCATTAAAAAAAAAAAAAAAAAAAACAACCTTGTATCTTTTAATGTCTTTTTTCAGTTCTTATATTAATAATTTATTCTCCCACCAGAAGCAAAATATTTGCTAAGCTTATACACTGCCATTATTATTATTATCAGTATTAGTAATGGAATCATTATCATTCTCATCACTGAAAGCTAGCTCATTATCTGATAAGTCAAAATTTCCTCCCAAAGATTTGAGGTATTTGATTTTCCTCATTTGTATTCTCAGAAGTCATTTCTTCCTCAATTGCTGAAGATGAAAATGCACCTTCCATAAGTAAGCTGCCATTCTGTTCATTATGCAGCTTTGATTATTAATTTTTCTTTTCTCCTTCACAGCACAGAAAGCCAAGAATAATTGTGTTTTCAACTGGTTTGTGGCACCCAAGAGAGTTCCTTTCAAAAACAGCTACTAGGGGTTAAGTTGTGATTATATGGACTCAAGACAACTATTGATTAAATCCGTGGGAGCTGATAAGACTGATAGTTGAACCATAGAGTTTTCTGGTGAGTAGGTTCTTGGGGAATAAACTTTGGGAAGAATTTCAAATAATATCAATGACAAGTTGGCCTTTCACAAGTGCTAAAGATGAAATATCATTTTCCTTCTTTCTCAGCCAATTTTCTCACCCATACTGACATAGCCAAAACCTAGCCTGAACTCCAATTAGCTAAAAGAGTTGCACCATCTCAGACAAGGCTGTCAAGGTGGACATCTCCTCTTCTGTGAAGTCTGAATTCTGTAGACATATGTTTTAAAATTTATCTCTTCTTAGAGAGGCAACTCTGTGACTTTTCTTGATCATCACCAGTCAACAGCTCTAGTATGATGAGGTCATACTTTGTCCGGCTTTCTTACAGCAGGTTTCAATTAGTCTCCATCTTATTTCTTCTTGACACTATAGAGAAGGTGAGATTTTCTTTCTCAGAACTGTTTGATATAGGCGCTTGTGATCATTAAGGCTCACGGTTCTCATCTTTTTCTCGTACTTCCTTACATAAATGGGGTCAGGGATAAAACTATACAGTGAGAAGTGCCAAGCACATTGAGTACGCAGGATAGTGGGAAAGAAAATGTAACCAGTTTAAGGTAGGAGGAATGTTGTTTTGTTTTTGTTACTTGCTCTGGTTTTGTTCCTAACTGTTTTTTTCTTGCAAAGAGACATTTCTGATGATGTGATACAGAAAACCACCCGATGTGTGAGTTGTAAGAGGCCTTTTAAAATTCAATTAACTTTATTTAATTAGATTCATGCATTGGTAATATCAAGGACTCACATTACTGAAAATTAGCGTCAGCGATGCTCTTCTAATATTATGGCACAGCTATTTGTTGCCAAATGTAAAGAAAGCTAATTACTGGACTTGGTCTCCCACACAGCCAATGCTGCTTCAACCATCTTCCCTCATATGACACAAAATTATGCATGTATGCGACTAAATTGTGTTTTAAATCTGAGATATCCAATCCCTTTAGAAAACTGAACAATTCTATTTGTTTAGCCTGGTATATCAAAACCAGAGAAAGAATTCAGATATCTGATTTCCATTTATTTCTCTGAGAAATTATAACCCTCTGTACACAAACACAAATTATACCATAAGATAGGCGTTTTCACATGCTTTCTCAGCATCAGACAACTAGTCATGCCACAGCATCAGGCAGATCTCTCTCACTTAACTTTCTAAATAGGAATCACCATATTTATTCAATGAACTGAGCAAAGACGAGTTAGTATTCCACTTGGTTAGCCTTTCTGAGAAGAAATCCAGATCAGTACTATGCTTGAAAGCTTCTGCCAGGAACCTAACACATATTTTAAAAATATGAATATTTTTAAGATATCATAGCTGATTTCTCCAAGTAGGAAGAAGTGCAGCTTTAAAATATCACACGGGTATTTCAACTGCCACAGAGATGCTGGTGTTATAATGTAAACATGTTAAAAACAAATTTAGTGTATGGAAACAATGTTAATCAATTTCAGTGCACTGGAACTATGGCCTGAGCAGAAAGATTGTAACCACGCCATGACAGTTTCTTCTTTTTAAAGTTTCAGGAAAACATGTTTCATTATCCCTACCTTGACTGAACTGAACCTGAAAATGACATTGAACTTCCTTAACGGAAGTTTATATTTTCTCTACATTTTGCTCTAAGCTGTAGCCCGGTCAAGATTGAAATGCAACATGAAGAATGGCCCAAACTGTGGCAATTTAAGTGCAAATTTATACCTGCTTTAGGAAGATGCAAGACAGACTGCATAAAGAATGTTATGCATTTTTGTTCAGTTCCAGCAGAGCTGTAATAGATTACTGTTTTTCATGAAAAAAACTTACTTAATATGTAACTTCTGTATCTTTCAGTGCTGACCAACCTGCAGAGTGTACTGTTCTGTCTGAATTATATGCTTGCATGAAAACAATAAGAAAAAGAAAAAAAAAATATGAAAACAGGTATGAGGGTAGAGAAAATCAATGCTAGATAGAAACAAACAACAAAAATAACAACCAACAAACAGGAAAAAAAAATGCATTTACATTCTATGAAGCCTGAAAAACTCCGCCTGAACTCAGCACATATTTGCTGAGGGAAGCAATTACTATTACAAAATCAACATTGACTTCACAATGTGCAATACATCTGGAAGAATGCCAAACCACACCCAAATCTAACAGTGAATTTTAGGAAAATTCAATTTAATTTGAGATTTTCCTGATAGAGTTACAGAAAGAGCACTGGTTGCACACTGGTCTGAGTGACAAGACATACATACTAAGCAGAACACTGGGTAGCTCCCTAAGATCTCTCAGGCACCCGCTTCTGCCCAGAGAGTTGGATGTCTTGCCTGAGAGCTACCAATGTAACAGCTTTTGCAGTTTGTTAACCAGTTGCTATTTTATGTCCTAGTGACATTCACTGCAAACTTCAATTCTTGTGAGAACAGATTTAATATTAAAAACCAGTTTCAATATGAAATTAAACACAGAAAAGTAGTGATACAATATTTTCCATTGCTTACAAAATATGATGAATTAACAACACAACTAATTTTCCCTTTTATTTTATCTCAGCTAGACCAAAATAAATTGCCAGTGTTTCTGCTTATATTGCGATTATTCAATGAAAAATTTCTTACCTGCATACTCCTGCAGCTTGGATTAAAGCGCACCAAAATGTGTCATTTGTTAATGACTGGCTTTTCAGAAGAGTTCTTGAAAATACTGAATGAAAAGAGCTTTAATACTGATATCTCTCCTGTATTTTTAAAAAATATTTTCAGAAAAGGAAAAGTGTTAGAGAATGTCAGCCATACTTCTTCCCCAACAGAGGCAATATGGCTCTAACAGAAGACATTCACAAGAATTTTTGTTGTCTGTTATTCTTTTCGCTAGTGCAACATGAAAGATTTTTAGTTAGATAGTTGAGCTGGATATTTTACAGAGCAGTTCTTAAAAAAAAAAAAAAAAAAAAGCAGATGGAGGTTTTGTTAGTGTTATTGAACATACCACAGAGAAGACTAACAGCAAACATGAGACAAGAATTCCGAAGCAGTCACCAAAGATTTTGCTCTATTTTATAGAACCATAGGGTATGGGTCTATGAAC
Source organism: Phasianus colchicus (assembly GCF_987193195.1). Classification (NCBI taxonomy): domain Eukaryota; kingdom Metazoa; phylum Chordata; class Aves; order Galliformes; family Phasianidae; genus Phasianus; species Phasianus colchicus. The sequence goes on along the minus strand of NC_143445.1, from coordinate 23,082,045 downwards.
TGAAATCAGTTATATTAAAAAAGGCTTTCCCTAATATTTGCAGTGAGAGGACATGATCTTATATAGACTTTTAGGATAACTGCATGTCAATGCAATACACAGACTGTAAAAAATACACACACGCACACATATGCACACTTCATTAGATAGTAAATGAATTGTAAGAGTTAATAGTTTTGCAACCTAAATAAAGGCACTGAAATACAACCATGTTAAGCATGGCACAGAAAGATGAGCAGAGCATAAATGTATCATTCTTCCTATGAAAGAACCATCATGGTTTGCTTTGTCGCTTTCCTCAGGCTCCATCCTCAGGTACCATGAAGTTAAACCCCATATCACCAGGCAGTGACATTTAAATTGGCAGACCTCCATGTTTGATAACCACCTCAGGTTGGTATCTGGGCTTGGTGCTCATGCCTTTCTGCCCTTGCTGGGGCTGTACCTTTGATGGCACAATGTAAAAGGTGCCTTCCTGCTGATTTTAAAAGTATCTGTAGGTTGCACAGGTCATCCTGTGTGGTGCACAGAAAAGAAATGTTTTTCTGTTGAGTAGAACAGTGGAATGGAAATCTTGGAGGCACTTTTTTCTGAGTTCTCATGAATGACTCCGGGTGTTGCACTTACACTTAATTTCTCCGTATGTATAATGGAACAATAACACTTACCATATGTGATTGAGCACTTACCTAACCAAAAGCCAGAATAATTCTTTGTAGCCTTCCCACTGCTCCAGGTATTGTTACTCTGTGCAATTCCATCTGCTTTGATGTAATGCTCCGCAAGTTTCAGACTTTCAAAGTGTAATCTATAGATTCAATCACTTTTAGTTTTTAAATAGCTTCTCTGCCCTTCATTTAGAAAGGAAATTATGGAAAGGTTTACTATCATGTAGCATTGAGTATGTGTTAAAACTGCCAGGAGATAAATGATCTTTGATTTTCAAATGTATATTAATGGATCAATATTCTCCTTTCTTGCCATATACATATCTCATAAATTATAATATCATTAAACCTGCAGAATGAATTTGACCTTATCCACCGAGCATCATGTTTTAGAATTAATAGTTTTGTTCTTAACAGCAACTGGGAAATACAGCCAGACATGCTGAATGACATATTCCTATCTTTAGAGAGTGCCTTTACTCATTCCAAAAAAAAAAAAAAAAAAAAGCATAGCAAAAAGAATTAAAAAGAATTTGTATCTTTATTTTTAAACACTGAGTTAATGCTGGGATTGTAAAAAATTGATATTTAAACAGCAAAACTGTATTCGTTTGTGCTTGTAATATGGCAGAAGAGTCTTGAATTTGAATAATTATATATCTCTGGACTAAGAGTATGGCTGCAGCCATTTATTTTCACATCTGTTTTAAGAAGGAAATGCATAGCTAAGTCCAAATAAGAAAACAAATCACATTAAAGGGCAATGTAAAGGGTGGTGTATAGTGTAAAAGGTAGTTTTTCATGAAGTGTAATGTCTTCAATCCTAGGCAAACAAGGCTTTGGTTTAAAACTCTACCATTGTAAAATATCACGAATTAACTTGGCAACAGGGAGATTTCATACAATGTTTCATACCAGGAAGAAAAGCAACAATGCAAGGAATAAGAAAGGACTGATCTAGAACGCAGAAATGTATTTTCTGAGGTATAATATATATACAGCACCAGATCACCGAGACATCGCCATGTGCTGAGAAGAAGAATACCACGAGGAAAGGAAAGGGAATGCTTTATGCTGGGAAAATTCACTGTGAGATAACAAGAAAATGTAACTGGCCAGTATTAAAGAGACGCTTTATGTGGCCCAAATCAGTGGATTTTTCTCAGGAAAGAATTTAATTCAAGCTATTTAACAATATCAACATAATGCTTCATTTGTATGGGTGAGAAATGGAAAAGCAATAATGGAAAGTGTCATTAGAATAGCGTCAGGCCACATTGTCCTTGAAATAGAGTAGAAAACTTCTGCAGGAATTTAAATTACACCAGAAGAGAAATCTATGCATAAAGTACTACAAAAGAAACAGAGAAACAAGCAGACTGGTTTGCAATAAATGATCATTTGATTATTTTTGTGTCTCTCTTGCTTAGAATACAGCAACTTCATTATAAGTTTAGGAGCTATAGAAAGTTACATGGGATGAGATAAAGTATTGAAATCTAAAGCTAGAGGCTTCAGAGAAACTCCTTTCTCCTCCAAACTGAATCATACCAGCACCAGGAGCCACTGGCTGCCTCTTCCTTTTAATCATTTTGCTTATAGGTGACAAGAGTGGGCTCTGAATTCTTGCTTTAGTTCTATCCTACCCTTCTTCTGTGGATGAATTTTTATTGTATTTTATTTTGTGGATGGTGCTGTACTTAGATTAGGTGCCAAGTTGGAATTTACCTGTAGGATTGTTAAAATAATTATTTAAAGAATAAGCAAATGTATATTCATATAAGAATAATAATTAAAAAAAAAAATACAGCTAGTGCTCCTTGTGAGTACTGTGAGATAAGAAAACACTATTGTATGTCTTGAGCATACATTTCTGTCTTATGTAACAGCTTAAAGCACCATCACAGAGCAAAGAAATGAGAAATTTTAAAGGCTACTGAACGCTGGAGATGTGAAATCAGCAGCAGATTATTTAGCACGGGTTCTTAGAATGATATGTAGGGAAGCTGCAGTGCTCAAGGACTCTCCAGCACATATTTATAATTGCAGCATTTGTTAGGTTTCTGTGTAACACAACAGCCCAAAATAGAAAAAGACAAAAAGAAAATAAAGCCTCCCTGGGTCCCTCTGAAGTGACTGATCATAATCTCTCTTACAGCTTGTCTCGAAGGGGGAAACGGATCCTTGCCCAAGAGCTGGCAGGACTTGTAGAGAGGGCTTTAAACTAGATATGAAGGGGGTAGGGGATAAAACCAGGCCTGCTAGAGATGAGCCTGGGGGAGCGGCAATGGGATTAGGGATGAGGCGAGGGGCTCGGCTGAAGTGCATCTACACCAATGCACGCAGCATGGGCAACAAACAAGAAGAGTTGGAAGCCATGGTGCGGCAGGCAAACTATGACCTAGTCGCCATTACGGAAACATGGTGGGACTGCTCCCATGACTGGAGTGCTGCAATGGATGGCTACAAGCTCTTCAGGAAGGATAGGCAAGAAAGAAGGGGTGGTGGTGTGGCTCTGTATGTTAGGGAGTGTTTTGATGTTACTGAGCTTGTGGCTGGGGATGATAAGGTTGAATCCCTATGGGTAAAGATCAGGGGAAGGGCTGACAAGGCAGATGTATTGGTGGGTGTCTGCTATAGACCGCCGAACCAGGATGAGGAGACAGATGAGGTGTTCTATGAGCAGCTGGCAGAAGCTGCGAGGTCGCCAGCCCTTGTCCTCATGGGGGACTTCAACTTCCCTGACATATGCTGGGAATTCAACGCAGCGCAGAAGAAGCAGTCTAGGAGGTTTCTGGAGTGTATAGAGGATAACTTTCTGATGCAGCTGGTGAGAGAGCCTACGAGAGGAGCTGCCCCGCTAGACCTGCTGTTCACAAACAGAGAAGGTCTGGTGGAAGATGTGGAGGTTGGGGGCTGTCTTGGACAGAGTGACCATGAGATGGTAGAGTTCTCAATTCTTGGTGGAGCCAGGAGGAAGAACAGCAAAACTGTTACCTTGGACTTCCGGAGGGCGGACTTTGAACTGTTTAGAAGACTAGTAGGGGGAGTCCCCTGGGATTCAGTCTTAGAGGGTAAAGGGGTCCAAGACAACTGGTTGCTCTTCAAGAAGGTAGTCTTACAGGCGCAGGAGCGGGCTGTCCCCCTGAGCTGCAAAATGAGCCGGCGGGGAAGGAGACCGGCGTGGATGAATAAGCAACTATTCTTGAAGCTCCGGGAGAAAAAGAGAATCTACCTCCTGTGGAAGAAGGGACGGGCAACTCAGAAAGAATACAGAGAAGTTGTTAAGATATGCAGGGAGAAAATCAGAAAGGCGAAAGCCCAGCTCGAGCTCGACCTGGCCACTGGAATAAAAAGAAACAAGAAATCCTTTTACAAATATATCAACAGTAAGAGGAGGACTAAGGAGAATCTCCATTCTTTACTGGATGAAGCCGGGAATGTGACTACTGAGGATAAAGAAAAGGCAGAGGTCCTGAATGCCTTCTTTACGTCTGTCTTTAAAGGTCAGACCAGTTATCCTCAGGATATTCCACTTTTCGACCAGGTGGTCTCGGCTGGAGACCAGACTAAACCACCCATGATTCAGAAGGAAACGGTCAGAGACCTTCTACTCCAACTGGACTGTCACAAGTCCATGGGGCCGGATGAGATTCACCCGAGAGTGCTGAGGGAACTGGCGGAGGTGATAGCCGAGCCGCTTTCCATCATCTATCAGCGCTCCTTGTTGACTGGTGAGGTACCAGAAGACTGGAGGCTTGCCAATGTGACTCCCATATACAAGAAGGGCTGTAAGGAGGACCCGGGGAACTACAGGCCTGTTAGCCTGACCTCGGTGCCAGGGAAGGTTATGGAGCAGATTGTCTTGAGGGAGATCACGCGGCAAGTGCGGGACAACTGGAGCATCAGGTCTAGCCAGCATGGGTTCACGAAGGGTAGGTCCTGCTTGACCAACCTGATCTCCTTCTATGATCTAGTGACCCGCCTGGTGGATGAGGGAAAGGCTGTTGATGTAGTCTACCTAGACTTCAGCAAGGCCTTTGACACTGTCTCCCACAGTATTCTCCTGCAGAAGCTGGCAGCCCGTGGCTTGGACAGGTACACTCTTGGCTGGGTAAGGAACTGGCTGGAGGGTCGAGCCCAGAGAGTGGTGGTCAATGGAGCTAAATCCAGCTGGCGACCGGTCACGAGTGGTGTTCCCCAGGGGTCGGTGCTGGGGCCTGTCCTTTTCAATATTTTTATTGATGACCTGGATGAGGGCATTGAGTGCACCCTCAGTAAGTTTGCAGATGACACCAAGTTGGCTGGAAGTGTCGATCTGCCTGGGGGTAGCGAGGCCCTACAGAGAGATCTGGACAGGCTGGAGAGCTGGGCTGAAGCCAATGGGATGAGGTTTAATAAGACCAAATGCCGGGTTCTACACTTTGGCCACAGCAACCCCAAGCAACGCTACAGGCTTGGGGTGGAATGGCTTGAAGACTGTGTAGAGGAAATGGACCTGGGGGTGTTGGTTGACGCTTGGCTAAACATGAGCCAGCAGTGTGCCCGGGTGGCCAAGAAGGCCAATGGCATTCTGGCTTGTATCAGAAGCAGTGTGACCAGCAGGAGTAGGGAAGTAATTGTTCCCCTGTACTCAGCTCTGGTGAGGCCGCACCTTGAGTATTGTGTCCAGTTCTGGGCCCCTCACTGCAAGAAAGACATTGAGGCCCTGGAGCGTGTTCAAAGAAGGGCAACAAAGCTGGTGAGGGGTCTGGAGCACAGGCCTTATGAGGAGCGGCTGAGGGAGCTGGGATTGTTCAGTCTGGAGAAGAGGAGGCTCAGGGGAGACCTTATTGCTCTCTATAACTACCTGAAGGGAGGTTGTAACGAGCTGGGGGTCGGCCTCTTCTCTCGTGTAACTGGTGATAGGACTAGAGGGAATGGTTTCAAGCTTCGCCAGGGAAGATTCAGGCTGGATATTAGGAAATACTACTTCTCTGAAAGGGTGGTCAGGCACTGGAATGGGCTGCCCAGGGAGGTGGTGGAGTCACCGACCCTGGAGGTGTTCAAAGAACGTTTGGATGTTGTGTTGAGGGATATGGTTTAATGAGAACCATTGGTGACAGGTGGATGGTTGGACTGGATGATCTTATAGGTCTTTTCCAACCTTAGTGATTCTGTGATTCTGTGATTCTGTTTCTTTTCCAACGTATCGTTACCTTTTACTTGTATCTGCTTCCAGGTTCACTGACGCAAAATGCTGACTGTAGCAGTTTTCACAGTTAAGCTTTTCGGTCTCTATTTCTTAAAACCAAGTAGAACAATACCAAAGAGTTTAGTGAATTAAACACTCTCATTTTCTATCAGCTTCACCGGATGATAATGGCATTTAGTCACTCTTGGATCTGCAAACTGAGTTGAGATTTCTACTAAATTGAATAAAGTTCAACCTTGAGAATTTGCTTCAGTTTATTTTAAAAATAAATGCATAAATTCTAAATTACTTGGAGGAATTTGCCTTACTTTATCTGAATAATGGTTATTATTTCCTCTTAAGAATACTATTGCACAACAAGTAGTGTCATTGCTGCACTAGAAGTTTATGAGGAAGTTTTGGCCCTCTTCTATGAGCAAGGGCTTGGAAACATATCAGAGCAGAGTGCTAGGACCATGGACACATGGCAGAGAAACGACATGCTCTTCCACCTTATGTGATTTAACAGAAGAAAGAATGACCTCTTCTCAAGATGCTGCTGTCAAGGGGACAACAGCTCCACTGAAATTAAATTCTAATGGTAACACAGGCAGAAATGTCAACTGTAAATCAAGGAGGCTGTTTAGTTCAGCTTCCTAGAAGGCTCAGACTAGTCTGAAATTTCATGTCATGATGCCAGATTTATAATTATATGAGTGGGTACAGAGCCTGATCTGCCATCTTTGATCCAATAAAATATTCAGGCATATCATTTTCAACTTTAAATGTCCATGTCCCCTCTTTCAGAATCAAATACTTTCCTTGATGATACGAAGTCCAGAGTGATTCCACTGACTCATACAGGCTTTTCCCATTTACTCTACTGTCAGTGGAACGACTGTAGATTTACATCAGTGTAATTGGGAGTAAAAGTCGGCTTTTTAAGTCTTCTACTTCTATTTTTAAAATCTTCTCTGTCAAGTTTCATAAAGTCAGATGTGAAGATGAATTTATTGTTTAAGCTTCTTTTTCCTGCAGGCAAAAAGCTTAATCATTTTTTTCTACTGACCTTGTCTTGTCTAAAGATGAGTCAATGAATCAAGTTATGAATGATATATCATGAATAAATGATTTATGCCTGGTCAGATCAAATATGATGTATTACTTAGGTCCTTGAATATTATTGCATATAAAGATTTATCTGAAGTGTCATACAATTGGTCAGGGAGAGAATTCTTAAGTCTTCGTACATCCTCTTGGAGAAAAAAAGAAAAAAAAAAAAAAGAAAAAGGGGGTATGTTACTGTTCTCTGACAAGAGGCATTTATCTTGGCAAAAATCTTCCTCTGACAAAGGCTTAGGAAGGACGGCCCAGCAGGTATGGTTCTCTGCTAGAACGCGGGGGGTCCCAGATATGCCTGTCTTCCTGATTCTTTGCAAAATCCTTTCCCTATAGGGTGTCATGACAAAGATCAGAATAGGGATTTGGATGTGCTTATATGACTATTTTTTTTCCGAATAAACTTATTTGCTGGTTTAGTATAGCTGTCTATCTCAGCATTCATCATATAGATTATCCATTATTGACTGATATCAATGTTAGAATACAAACATATTTTCTGGCTGAAGTTTTTCAGAAAGTATCACCTAACAGCAGTAACCACTGCTCCATCTTACAGAAGATTTTATTACAATCATAGCATACCTGTAAAGTAGTTCCTCAGGCAGACTGCATTAGAAATCTCCAAGGTGTGCAGGGTGAGGCCTGGTCATAGCACTGAATGATCTTCAGAAAGCAAACTGGTGCTGAAAAGTTATTAGAATATACAAATATACAAAACCTACAGCATTTTGAAGATATAAAGAGGTGTATCAACTCTTTCAACTTCATGCTGTTCATCCTCACTGACATAACATACCTTCCCAGCTACACTTGATACTGACCCTAACATATTCGATCACCAACTAGATTGCACTTTGTTATAGAATGTTCTAGTGTCTATTCAATGAGCTACTTATCATGGACGCATTCATTTTTATTGATTCAGGAATTACAGACTGGTAGGCATCAATATGTAATTTGAAGCAAATTACTGTATTCTGAAAAGGATTTGTTCTCAGAAATATTTATAGATAACAGAAAAGTTGTAGAATCATTCTGAGATAGTTCCCCATATTAAAAAAAAAAAAAAAAAGGGCAGTAGAACCAGCAGGAGCTGAATAGACAGTTGTTTATTACCTATGGAATTTGTAAGCCTCATAGAAGTAATGGGGCCAACCCTCTGACAAGTATTTTTGCACTGTTCTGTCACTGGAACTAAGCATTTGCATTCAGTTTACACATTTGCACCGACCAGAGTAAATTCCTTGGATGGCTATAGAAGTAACCGAGGCAGAATTCCACCAGTCTAAAAGTACTCAGTGGGAGATACAAAGATAGCTGGGGGAAAAAAAAAAGGAAACCATGGTGCTGCAAGCTGCCACTGTAAATATTTCTCTCCTATGTATGTATGAATGTAATGATAAAATATCAGTGGAGTATGCCATGGAACATCAAGATAAATTCTTCATATATTAATAAAAATGTTACATGCCACAAATTTATGTATTGAATTTTCATACTTTAAAAAGAATTATTTAAAAAGCTGCCTTTTTATTTGAACTGCTGCTTTCCCTGCTATTTCATAATAGTGAATGATAATGAAGTTGTCACTTTACATACAGGATAATAAATTGCCTTATTATGAATACAAGGCTATTACTTACTCATAGGGCCCTGATTATGTTAGGCTAGGAGAGCATGACAAGCACTTTATGAATGGCAGAGTCCTAAAAGTGAACTCAGTTGGTGTTCATTACAGGGTCATTCTGCTAGCATTTGTAATGTGAACTTCACATGTGGGGGTACCAGATCATTTTTCTTGCTCACTTCAGAAGCAACATCTGCATATCAAGGTCCCCCACTACAGTTCTGCATCATCATTTTGGATAACATAGTGATCTTTCACTATAGGAAATGCAGTGACACACGACATATGTGGAAACTTACTCAGCTAATTTGACCATCTTTCATCTGCAGTCCCATGCTGACAAACACCTGCCTGTCACCCAGGCTAGACAAATCCATCTTTATGGAACTCTGTTATAATTCAGAGGAAAAACACAAAAATAAACCTAGAAATGTCAACCTTTTAGTGGTAGGTGCTGACAACAAACACTTTTCTCCTGGCTTTTCTGGATGCTGCATTCTAGTTTGGAATTCAACAGTTCCTTTTGATAGGTGTTAGATATTTCAGAGTCTGAGAAGTCATTTGGCAGTAGGTCTTCTCTTGCTCTACAACTTACACATATCAGTGCTACTTGATCTTAAACCTCTGTGTTTAACGTTAAGGTTTTTATGCTCTCTGTTGTAACAGCCTCTACAAGTTCATTCCATCAATTCAAAGGCATTATTTCAGGCGTTTTGTCTTCAATACTGATGTAAAATTATCCCTTTTTGCTTCACTTTACATAATCATTCTACAACTTTCATTCTAAACTGCAGGATCAACAGCTATGTGAACGCATACTGTCTTAAGCTTTATATTTTATCTTTCCATATTTTCAACTCTTGAAGTACATCTCTAACTACAATTTTCATAGAAATCATACTTTCCCTTCTTCCTGTAGAAGAGACAATGACAGAGTTCTTATCATCACCTTCTGAAGTCAAGGCTAAGGGATACAGAATGCCACTATCTGGCATTCTGGTTTATATTATACAGTATGAAAGCAGCTTATGCTCACGGGATGGCAGGTAACTTTTTGTTCAAGGGAGAAGTCAAATCTCTAAGTACATTAGCCACTATAAACCAATGGCATTGTCAGTAAAGGAAGGTGAACACTGGCATGGTATTCGTTCTGATACGTGTTCTTTTTTTGTGCAGTAAAAGCAACCCTTACCCAATGGGATAATTCATCTCTGGCATATCACTGACCTCAGCTGAAATACACTGAAGACAAATTCAAGACATTGACTAGAAAACCTTACTAGATTTCTCTTGAAATGAGACTGTCAAACAATGTCAGAGAGTGCTTCTCCCATTTGTAGCTCAGCCTCAAACAAGTGGATGAGATCTTCATTTGATGTACGCTGGCAGTCTCACAGGACTGATCCTGGTTCACAGGATTTGAGATGCAGCCCAGAGCTTCTTCAGCTCAGAGAAGAAGACTATAAGCAGAAAGAGGCTGAAGTAAGGTCAGTGGACTCTTCAAGGTCGCTTTGCTGAGAGAACTATCTGCTTTGCTGACACAACAAAAGACTTAATGCTTTAACTCACTTATTTAGACCTAGCTTACCTTATCTAACTCTTGGACCACTCACTCTCCTTCTTGCCTGTTAGGAATAAAGGGGTGTTTCTGGGAGAAAGCTGCTGTTACTAAGTATCTCAAAACTGATTCTTCTCTCGGTGCCATTTCCTGCCGATGAAAGATAGAAGGTTAGCTTTCACAGGCCTGCTTTCTCTTTCAAAGAGGTTTGCTACTGTAACTAGTTTTAGTCTATCCTCTCTTGTCTCATACCTTGCCCTTCCCACTGCAGAAATCAGTGCGGGGCGATCCATTCTCACTGGTCTACAGCACATTCAGAACAGCTTCAGGGCTGGTTAAACAGGATCAGTTCTTCCAGCAAGAATCAGACCTCCACTTTTTGCTTTCTGTTACAGTGAAATCTTCAAACAGCAGCTGCCTTTCCCAGTGCCTATTTTTGTCACTCTGAGGACTTTCATCCCATTCTGGTCAGATTGTGCTGGATTCATTGTTTCTGCTTCCATCCTACTCATAAGATAGCACATAAACATTACACGGTGTCAGTGTCAAATCACTCATTACTTCATTTGCATGGTTACCATATCTAATGCTTCACATAAAATGCAAACGCCTTCATAATTACACACGGACTCCATTCTAATGTGGATCTCTATGCTACTAGTTGAGAAGGAATACAAGTGCAAAAGATGCTATAGAGCTAGCTGAAGGCTAAAGGAAAAAGTGGAGAAGATTTTTTTATATTTCCATTCTTTCAGACAAATGCATTCTGTACAAAGCTTGGCTACTTGGAACTATTATAACATATTAAAAGTGTATATGCAATATATGTAAATAACATGTATATATACCTATATATAATTTCATTGTTCCAATAGATATGTGATGAAAGAAAATAGGGTTTAAATCTCCCAGGCAAGGCCACAGAAGATTTTGACACTAAAGCAAAGAATATTTGACTTCAATTCTGTTTTCCAGTGATACTGACTTGTTCAGATCTATCAGTAGGAATGGAAAGTCAGATTCTTACACAAGTTGATATACAGCTGACTTTTATTTTCATGGCACGTTTACATGGCTTAAAGAAAACATATTGTGAATGTTTCACAAATTAGTCTTTGACATTCCATGAGATATTATAGTCAGAGCCACAGTATGTACAGAGCTAACGTACCAAACCAGATTTACATTCTAGCCATTATTAAAAACATCTGAAAGGTATCAATTTAATTTTTAATCTGGTGAGCAAAACGGCAATTAAAAAAAAAAAAAAACAAACCATCATCAACAACAAAAAACCAACAACAACTGAAACTATACAAAATTGAAATAAAATACGAAAATACACATTCATTTTACAATGACACTATTACATTATATCTCTCAAGTGCTTCATTAGTAAAGAAAAGACTTAAAGTTATCCTATACAGAAGGGCTGCTCTGAAAGTCATGCCTCCTATTTTATTTTGTTGACTCGTGATGTCTAGAGTTGGTGGTATGGCAGTAAAGGTTGAATATTCCCAACAATATTCCATTCCATTTTGTTGCTGTGAGACAGATGGCAGCAGAGGGGCAGACTGACAAAACGGTGTCTGACGTGAAAGTGTGTATGAAGCAAAGGTGTGACACTGAATTACTCCATGTGGGAAAAATGGCACCCATTGCCATTCATTGACACTTGCTGAACATTTATGGAGATGAAACAGTGGGAGGTGAGTAGTGCATTTCAGCAGCGATGACACCAGGTCACCTCCGCTGAAGCAGATTTTTACAAGTGCAGCATGCAGGCTCTTGTTTACTGCTGGTAAAATGGTGGCGACTACGCTGAAAAATAACATTTTGTAGCTAAGAGTTTGCTCCAAGAAATAGTTATTGTGCTCTATCTGTATTGGTTGCTGTTTCCTTGGAAACAAACAGGAGGCACTACTTTCTAAGCAACCTAAGTACTCTTAGCAAAACATGGAATTCTTATTTTCATGAGACATCTATGTTAGGACTTCAGGACCTCTGATCTACAGGAAAAAACTGATCATCTAAATTTCATATAATCTTGACATTTCATCCAGATTTTCAGAACTAATTGGTCTCTTTCTTCAAATAGCATTCAAAGTTGTTTTTCTCTTTCTTCCCATGTGTTTGGTTTTTGTATGTCTTATGCTGAATGCTTAGGAGTTTGATCCAAAGTATCTGTTTTTGAAAATTGTGATTCTCAGAAACATACAGGGACAATTTCTTTACACATGAAAGACCAGTATCAATGCTAGCTATCTATCAACATCTGAAAAGTGGATAATTCCAAGTTTACCTGTCAGATCCCAGTTTCTGAGGTTCTGTCTAGCTATATTTTTCTTTCTTATGCTTCTCCTTCTTCCAAGTTTCTATTATACTTTAATGCCCTGGGATCCATGTTACCAAATCAGCAGCTTGAGAGGCATATGTTACAGCTCACCGGCAGAACGAATTAAAAAAAAGAAAGCAAAAACAACAAAAGAGCAAATGAATATAATTCCAAATCATTCAGTGCAATGTACACTATACAAATCTTCATATTCCAGTTCAATTTCTAGAAAAAAATGCAACTATGGAAAAAAAAAGTCTAATTCACAACCACTTTCAAAAGATGTCTATCACTGAATTCCAGTCCACAGTGCCTTCTGTACAGACTGCAAAAATTATATTCATAGCACAAATAAGTAAAATGTACTTCTTAATCAAAATACGTACAATCTACTTACATTAATAGTTAACGTTACCTTTTCATTATACTATGTTATAAACGTACAGTACATACTAAGTAAATTAGTGTTGCAAATACACTGTTTTATTCAGACTTGACATTTTATAATGCATTATACAAATCACCTTTCATTGCACATTTCCGCATAATATGATATTTATTGGTTTCCAGGAATCGCTGCATCAAGATTATATTACTGTGTGTTCAAAAAAACCAGTTACTTAATATTCTGAATTGACTACTATCAGTTGTGGTACTGTGATTTTACTACATGAAAATTTGGATGTAGATGGAATGAAGTCATCATTCAGGCATCCCACATGCTGTGTCAAACATAACACAAGTTGACAGCAGCTCCCTTGAATACAAAAGGCAGAAATGCTTCCATATTCCATCTGATTAGTTAAAATCTGTAAGGTGTTATGCGACATAAAAATAATAGTTCATACTGAGACTAACACGATCACTGATAAGAGCATTTGAGCATTAATCCTCAGAGGTACAGCAATGAGCAAACACAAGTAGGTATGAATGCAATGCTAATATCTGGCCTTAGGCAGAAGAATATTACTTGGTAGGCCTGTACTAAAACCTTCCAGACTATCTGTTCAAAATATCTTCACTAACATGTATCTCTCTGCATACAAATAGTTAACACACTCCCACATGAAGTGTTGCTTGAATTCATTATATATTCATTATATATCCGGTGGATATGGAATTATATTTATTTTCCATTAGTTTCAGAATACCAAATCATAATTTATGTGATAAGGGTATGCTGCACATTGGCTTGCATAAACTGCAAATGGAAAGCAAAGAGAATTTGTATTCATCTTATCTGCTTTAAGTATAAAATATTAAGTACCTCCTTACTTCTTCCTCTAGTGCATTCATTGATTACAAGATGTTTCAGCTGTTGAGAACAGGAAATAAGACTACATGAAAAAAAACAACAGTGTTCCACTGCCATTTCTTCAGAATCTTCTGTACAAAGACTGAAAACTCCAAAAATCCTGGAAGTACTTGCAGAGTATCTTATTGAACTTTTTAAGGACAGTGGGGAACAGCATCCTGACCTTGGCCAGACTTATCCATCCTACTTCAGAATCTTTCAGATCAGTACCAGGACTGTACTACATATAGAAGCTGACTGGGGATACAAGGGTCCCATTATAAACTGCGGGAGCACACTGCTAGCTCAGACAACACCTGTATTAAGAGTTTGTAGCTGGTGCTAAGAGAACTGAGTGTTACAGTGCCGTATCACCAGCGTGCTCCAACTAGAACAATTTCAAATGAGGGAAAATTAGCAGGTCAATACAGTATTATCACACCACCGTATTTGTTCTCTTTAGTACCTGAAAGCCTAATACTGCCTACTTCCACTGCCACTTGGCAATAGCAGCCACCCAAGCATGTTGTATCATATAAATTCACAGCTCAGTAAATGACTTTCTTTCAAGATCTATGCTTTAAAATACCACTTCTAATTGTATCAAATAATCCACGAGTGACCAGACAGGAAGACCTCGCATTGTCTTAAGACATGGTAAGCTTTCCATAAACACTAGAGACAGCAGGCATTTAGAAGAAAAATAAAGAGCAAGACTTCATTTTCAAAGGCTTCTTGGAAAATAAATCAGAGATAAGTAGCTTAAACAAAACCAAATAATCTTTTTTAACAAAATGGATTAGGCTGACAAGTAACTATATACTGCATTTTCGTAGCAAAAGTTGTTCCTCACCCATACTCTGATTAAATTTCTCACTGTAAGCCCTTGTATTAATTCCAATCTGTGAAGCTCATAAGAGAACGTGTACATTAATCCACGCTGACATTTATAATAACTATTCAGTTAATGCTAAATTATAATACATCACTTGCATGTACACATTTATATATTGCCCTGTGGGTTTATTTTAATTCACCAAGAGACTCCCCAGATTCTCCTTAATGTAGTAATCTACATTGAGAGACTTAAACAGAATAGACTAAAAACAACATTCTGTTATTAAAACTTTGGGGAAATTCCACAGATGGTAGCCAAATCCTGCTGACCTTACTCATGAAGAACCGTAGCTTAGTATGTGGTCATGGTAAAGTCAGTCCCGCTGAAAGAAACAGACCATGCCAGTATGACTGAATGGAAACAAACTTCCAATGAATCTCAATCTACAATGTACATATTTTCCACTTATGATGAGTGTGTAGACACGATGTGGGACAGTGGGATAAAAATTAAGAAAAAACAATGTTGGCTCTGATAGCACCACTGTTTTAGAAAATATACAGTCCAATTCAGACACTTGTAAATAATTTGTTACTGATCTGCTTTCTCCATGAGTCTTCATTATTTTTAGGCACTTCCTTGGTTCAAGTGTTCAAATTCAAGTACATTTTTGTGCATATGGCTTGAGTCTTCCATCCATAATCATTTAAAATACTGAAATACAGGAGCCAAGTTTCACTTCTGCTCTAAACATCTTTTTCTTCTCATATACTATATACACCTTTTGTTTGTACATAGCCATTATTTAGTGAAAGGTGGCGTGTACATGGCCAGAAAAAAAATCACATGCTGTCATACTACCTGTTTTATTTTGCCAGCAGCTAGTACCACCTCTGGTTAAGTTTCTCTACCATTTTTTAATATTCATTCAGCTTTAAAAAATTTATATCAAAACTTTCAAAATTACTTTTTGCCTACATTGGTACTTACGAGGAAATTTCCTGCAGAAATGATCCAGAAGCTAAGATTTTTTTTTTTTTTTTTTTGTCTACTTCCATTCAGAAAGTTACAACTGAAAAATTGCAGTTTGTGCATGCTCAATAGACACTACTTTGAATTTAACAGATGATATCTCCTTATATTTATCCCTTTGGATTTGACCAGGACTTTTGGCTTTCCAGCACTTTCAGTACAGTAAGCTGTACTAGGAATTAGAATCAAAACTTACGAAACCAAGTGAGCAAATCTTCTACCACTCTCTGCAACTTTCCACTGAACTCAAGCACAATGGGCAAAGAAGCTGAACTGATTCAAATACAGAGTCAGGTCTAGATGTGGTGAGACAAAGGACACAGGGACAAATACCTCATTGATACAGGAAAGTCAGCAAAAAAAATCAGGGATCTGACATAAAAGGAAAACTGAAATGACTGACGTGCAATCCTATATCTGTATGGATGACAAGTCATTTTTACCATAAATACAACCTTTAATAGACAGTAACTAGTTACTTATTCTCTATGTCTGAGACCTTTACTTGCCATACTAGAATCTCTATCCCAAATTTTATGGACTCAGAGCTCCATCAGAAGACACTTTCCTACATTCTGAACATTTGCAATGCTTTATAAGGTTAACTGCACTCAAACTTTGGGTCTCCCACATCTTAAAATGAGATTTGTTTCCTATCACTCACCTTTCTCAAAATAGCGGAATACCAATAAAACGCTGGAGAGCCAAAGGGAATGAACACCTTCCACTCTATACTTGTTTCCTGAGATAGAGTTCATAACATTTGTCAGAGGTATCCCTTTCTGGGTAACAGAGATAACAGCTTACCACATAAGGCTTTTGAGAAACATTTCAACTGCTCCCTTGAAAATGCAGGCCCGGACTTAACTGCATTTGTTGCATTTAATAGCTTTTAAAGCTAGAATGACCCATGCAATTACCTTGCCTGTCTTTCTACATAACACAAAATACAGAATTGCACCGAGCTCCTGAAGTTTGGTCAACGTAGATACATTCATAGAATATAGCTGCCCATGTGCTCTCTGCATTTTCTCCCTGCATTTTCTAATGCATCTTTTGTTCTCAGCGAGTCTCTTGATGTGTACAGAAACCCTATGACTGGGAACCAGGCACTGTGAAGATGTCAGAGAATAAAAAAACTAGTCTCTACAACTTCAAAATAATCCTTATGTCTTGAAATACAAATTTCCTTATATACATTCCTTATATACTTTCTTCATATACTTTCCTTTGCCAAGAGTTGATTGAAATGATTGTTATTCTTTGAATGTATGTTTAATTAACTTATCAATAATTTAACAACTAAAAAATACAGGGAGAGATTTGGAGAAACTGTAACTATGGAAGAAAAAAACCATTTTCTTATTATGAGGGTGACCATGCACTGGAACCTGTTGTCCAGAAAAGTGGTAGAATCTCCATACTTGGAGATATTCCCAGGAGCACTGGACATAGTCCCTTCCTGAGAAAGCAGCTCTAGGTGACCCTGCATGAGCAAGAGACTAGATGACCTTCAGAGGTCCCTTCTGTGATATCTGGGAGATTGAGCTGTTCCCTACCTACTGCTTCAGGAACTCAAGTCAGCTAAGAGCAACCTTTTATACCTCCCGACTGAAATACTTTCTAAAAGGAAAGTGAAGCAGTGCAAGCTAATTTTTGCATGTAGTTATTATTTACATTGGTGTTTATGCAGATGCATCATATCACTGCAAGTAAATTAGTATTTCTACAATGTTTTCAAGATACAATGCATTTGCATATTTGTGTGTTTGCATATTTGCACAGACACTGTATATCAAAATAGCCTTGTTTTTCTTGGATGATAAAAGCAATTCACTGCCTTTTTTAAGGGTAGTACTCAAAATTCAGCTCCCATGCACTTATTATTCATCTGAGTTGATTATACTTTAGTTTCTTTATGTACTCTCTAAAATATGCACTAATAAAATCTTATTAGACTTTTACTATCAACTATCTTAACATACAAATGTTGCAAGTTGCAAGGATTTTCGGTCTTTGAGAGTATGACTTTAGATTACTTAGCAATCAGTGCATTTGTTATAGTGTCTCCAGCAGTTGATGCTTCTGGAAAGGTAACAGATTTTTACTATCATTCAGGCAATTTGCAAACATTCTGCAGCCTTTAAAAGCATTCAATTCATTTCAAAACAATACAGGAATGAATTCAGTCTTAGTAAGCTACTGTGATTCACTAACATCTTCTCTTAACTGATATTCCACAGCAGGAAAATTCTGTTAGAAATAATCCAGACATTTAGGATCTTAGCTTGCAATAAATGCTTTGAAGTAAAAAAGTAGGATTTAAAAATCAGTGGGAGGATGTAGCTCAAAAATGCTTTTTTCAAAATCATATTGATGCAAATATTATCACTGAGCACTCACTTGCATACAGTCTGAACATTTGAAATAAAAGCCTCGAGATCTAAAAGTGTGAGACTGCATTGACATCAATGCATTTTAGTCCTTGAGTAGTTCATCTGATTCATCTCTATAAGAAGAATATGTGATTGTCTCTAGAATGGACAGGTATTTATAGTAGCAATGCCTCTTGTGGTGGAGCACATTGAAGTCTGCTATTTTTAAAGTTGTTATAGAAGGAGATTAGTGAGAAATCAAAATAAATGTTTTAGTGAAGAATTACATGGTTGAGAAATCATACATGAGAGATATTCTTCCCAATAGATTTCACTGATTTTGCATGAGTACACTTCAGGCTACACTAGAGGAAGTCTTGCTGGGCTATACAGGAAGCAGTTATCAAAGGAAGTGATAATCTCCATTTTCGGTCTCTTAATGGCAACTGACTCTATATCATTTAAAACCACAGATGACTCCACAATGAGTCACCACTGTAAAGAAAATGTTACTAAACAAACTGTTAGAAGAGTTGCCTCTATTAGAAAACACAGTTCAATTTTGGTGCATGTAATATATCCTAAACACTACCACAAAATAAACATGCAAGTCAGATGTAACTACTCCAACCATTCAAATATTGCTGTAATTAAAAATTCTAAACAAAAGGATAGACAAACCTTGGAACATCATAATAAACGTTACTCTTCAGAAGTAAAACTCTCTTTGCAGTAAACACATTAGCAAAAGAATAATCATAAACTCTTGCTTATCAGATGCCAAGTAAAATGAGGAGATAATACCTAAGTTCATGCATACTGACTGTTGCTGAAAATATTCTCACTTCAGTGGCGGCTGTACAACTGCATAGCCCCACCTCTGCTCAGACCAGGTATGCTTTTGCCTATGTTTCAACTTGCAAAGAAATGTAGAAACAACACACATATATATATACATATATACCCTACCCTAGGATGCTGCTAACAGTGGCCCATTTGTCAACATCTTTGGGAAAACAGAAACACAGATCTGTAAACAACTCTCATTTTTGTGAAATACACTGTAAATGCATTATTTTCATAAGCTTTCATACTTTCATCAGATTGTGCACTTTGAAATTTTCCTGAAGGCGTTTCTTTACATTCACATGGATACTTGAAATGTTTTTCTAATGTTTCCATGGGAAATTGGGTAACAATACATTTAACATTTCCAACAAATAAATTATACTTTAATTCTAAGAATCTATATAAAATTAAAAATTTTAAGCTCTTCCCAGAATCATTTGAAATTGTAAAATTCTAAACCCAATAGAATTTAACAATCTGAAGTGTTTATATTATTAAGACTTGCAATTCTTAAGGGAATGTCATCCCCTTAGAGGTTTAGGACGCTGAACCCCCTCATCCTTTCATTCAGAGATTACTTCAAGCTAACAGATTGAACAGACCACAGCATCTGCTTGACTTCAGAGGTGAATTCCTGGTTCTGTGGCAGAGAATGATTTTTTTTTTCTTTCTGACAACAATCCAGGTCCTATATATGCTGGGCAGTACTGATTCAGCCTGGAATAGCAAGAATGGCCAGGTGGTGGAAGATCTAAAATGTTCCCAGAAGTTTGAGCTCTTATTTTCATCTACTGTTCCCCGAAAATTTAGGGAGACCTTGATGAGCAACATAAAAGCTTACAAGGCTTGTAGACCTTGGACTCAGTGGCTCTTTTACTGACTATAAAGATTCATATTATTTCTGCATACATTTAACTACTGATGCAAACTTTTCAAATTACTTGAAATCATCACATAAATTCTCTCTCTGAGAATTAGTAGAGAAAACAATTCTGTTTCATTCAGAGATGGGATAATCAAAGTTTATCTGTGTTCTCAGAATTGAGGTATTTATTGTTCCACAGGAGCAAAGATGTTGGATTGCACTGATAAGCAAGTTTGGAGCATTTCCAGATTAACTTCCATGCTGCATACCCCAGGAAATGCCACATCCTTCAATTACTTACTCTGAAAGGAGTAAAGAAGTTGTTGGTTTGCTGGAGAAGTTAAGAAACACAACAGTATACTTAAGCCATTCCTTTGACAGAATAGGCATGGAAAGCTCACCTGGGCATTCTTCTGGGGTGTCTCAGAACCAGGTCTTCAGTGTATCACAGGACATGCTTGGTACTTTGCAAGATTGAGCTCTATAGTCATAAAAATATGCTTTACATATAAAAATACAGCAGATGTCCTTCCAAAAATCACTAAGCGTTATTCTCTCCCCTTGTTTTATACATTCAGAAACAGACAGTTGAGATATACTGTAAACAGTGCAAAAGACTGTCTTCTGTTTATAAAAACACACATTGCATTACATTTAAGCGCCAACTGAAAGAAAAGTTGAGAAAGGTTTTATCCTCAGAGAAATTCTGGTCCAAGTCGAACTTTTGTTTAGTGAGTTGTAAACAAATGTCTTGGAATGCAGAGAATTCTCTCATTTCTTTCCAGCTAAGGTAGTCTCAAAAACATCAAGTCCTGCTTTGAAGTAAACCTGAGCTGAACTGATGCTGTTCAGCACCTCTGACAAGGCTGCTTGAATGGTCTCATTTGACTGATGTAGTTTGCAGTGCTCCAGTGCCTCTAGCAGTACTGAAAACTGGCTTGTCCTTTCATCTAGCCTGTAAAGAATATTTCTAAAAGAGAACAATGGAGAATGATAAACTTTTTGCTCAAAACAATCGTCAGAAATCATCAAGAATCCCTGCAAATATCAGTCACATGTTACAGATGGTACATGCTACGCACACCAAAGCTGACCCATGGAAGACTGAAAGACAATTGCATATTTATTAGGCTTTGTAAATTGCATCTGTCCATTGATCTATGTGTAAATATGATGAAACATTCACAAAGTCCGTGAAAGAAATCTCAAATTCCTCTTTGGCCTTTGAAAATTTCATCAATATCTTGAGCTTATGCCCATCACAACCCTCACAAAGAATTTCATGTCTCAGCTGGACTCCACTTAGTCTAAAAATAAGGTTAGTCATTACTTTTGACTGTAGGCATGGAACTTTTTTTCCTATCTGCTCCTGTTATTTATTTCATATTTCAGAGGTGAAATTGCAGCTGTACTGAAAAAAAATAGTAAAACTCTCGTTGTCTTCAGCAGCACCCTTAGTTCATCCTTTGTGGCATCAGAACAAGAACAATCCATCTTTAATGCCACATACTTGAGGAAAGAAATAAGAGGGATACACAGGTAAATCCTACGAGACAAAATCTCTTGGTCTTTTTTTTCCCCTGCAATAATATCTGTAAGATTTCTTTAATGGTTCATTTGAAAATACATGCAAAGGTGATGCCCAAATCCTTGGAAGATTACCTGTATGATGTGCTGAAGGCTCATTATACAAAGCTAGTCTTGATTTCAATAAGACCCTTTGAAACAGGCTATAAATATTATCTAAAAGCAGGTGTGATCATTATCCTAATTAGAGAAACATGTAAATATCATAAATCTCCACCCAGGGGCTCCTTTGATTGTAAACAGATGTGAGTAAAATTTGAAACAGGAAAGCTACATGTGCTCTGGTGCCTCATCACCTTATCCTTAGCCACAAGGCAGGGGTTCAGGGCAGCAGAGAAGCTGTTTCTCTGACTGAAACCAGAAATAAATCAGGACAATTTAGATAATCCATAAGTAACCTAATTGCATGACAGGACAGGTCCAATGGTAACTCCAAATTAGTAACAAAACTGCTAGCCACCTACAAGACAGATGACCACAAAACTGCATCTTATAAGTCATTTAATTGCCAGTCTATAAGGAAGAATGGTGATGACACCACAGAACAGCTACAATCTTCTGCCATGTTTTTCAGACTGAAAAGGTGCTTTGAATGAAAGGCAATGTTTTTCAAAGACTGAAGTTATATTATGGATTGTCCTTAAAGCTTCTCTGTGATATAGTAAACGAAAACTGTGTATGCTGAGAACTAGAAATATTCTTGGTTGGTTTTTAAGGATAGGCTGTGCTGTGGAAAATACTGTAGTTTTCAAAGTGGGGATTGATTTTGCTCCCTCTGAAATCAATTCGGGGACTCCTGCTGAGATCAGTGCATGCAGAATCAGGCTTTTGAAGAACTCTCCTCTGTCATATCCACAGTTCCAGACAGACAGAAGCCTGTTCACAACCCCTCAATGCCCTTGAGCAGCAGTGGCAATGGTGGAGACAATCTTTATTTACATTACTTTCTACTCTCAGGAGGTTTCAGACAGTCCTAGCTGGTGGCTGGTAGCCGGGAGAGTTTCAGGTAGGGCTCTGCTCCAAATGCTTACAACACTGGCATCTTGATCTGTATCTCTATTCCTTTGTAGTCTGTAATGTCAACTAATAAAAACATCATAGGCCAAGAACCAGCAGAACAACACTTACTTAGACTTCTAGGAATCAGACTCTAAAAAGGATGATTTGAAGGCTGGAACTTTGGGGACTGCTAAGAAAATATTTGAGGTGAATAGAAACTGATCTTTTATTTTCATATCTCTAAATGTGCTGTAAACAAGGCACATAAGTAAAAAGAGATGATTTACGTTGGAATTAAAGGATGTTGAAACAGTTTAATTCTCCTCCTGGGATTCCAATAGCAGGTGGTCCACTGTAAAAGACAAACATTCCCAACCCATCTCACCTGATTACAGTGCCAATCAGCATCCAATGAGAAAAACGGAGTAATTTGATGAATGAATGAGACAAGCAGTCTGTTATCGTAGTTTAAAAGAATATCTTAACTGTTGCAACAGTAATATGACCTAAGTATAGCAGATTGCGTAGCATGATATAATCTATTTTTTTAATACATGTAAATACTTTATAATAATAAGTAACATTATACAATACCTGTTTTTCTCAGATTTTCTAGAGACTATCAACAGGATCTCATATTTTCCAATTAGTTATCTTTCCTTGACAGCTAAATCACCCTTATTGTTGTATAAAATAATTTCTGCCTTTACACATGTATGTGAGAATCAATTTCTATAATTCTGTTTCTTATCTCTGTGCAGACTTCATCAAATGGGATAAAAAAAAACCAACAGGTAGTCTGTTTTATTACTTCCATGCCTTTAGAAGCCAGAAATGTGTTTTCATTAAAAAAAATTACATAAAAACTAAAACTCAGCCACTACTTTGGCAGAAGGTGTTGTGTGACCACAACATGCATAACGATCCCAAGACGCTTTCATTTATACTGTGCAATTACTTAAACATTCTTTAATACAAATTGGTTTTGTAGCCTCCACCTCTAAAACAATGATTCCAGCCTTTAGCCTATTTGCTTAAGTATCTACCTTCATCTTTAACTCTTTTGATCCTATACATGTGATTCTCAGTCAGCCTGACCCACACAAAATGAGAAAACAGAGAAGTGCAGTATCTCACTGATGACACTAATAAAATTACAACACACATCACTCATCTTAATGGGCTTGTTTCAGTGATACATCACAGTGACCTGGAAAGTGTAACACTGAAGTAGGAAACCTTATTAATAACTTCAGGTCATTTGAAGAGGTAAAATGTCTCCATACAAATGAATCAGCCACAGTAAACTAAAGCAAAGAAACTTATTAAATGGATTCTCAATGAACCCTATCTACTAACTTTTATGAGACCTTTGCAGGCCTAGGAACATACTTTATTGATTGAAATAATGCTGGTACAGTTAAATGCTGCTTTATGTTGTCACAAATAGGGATGTAATGTCACCCTTACTAAACCAAAATGAATTTGAAAAATTCTTAAATGATAACACTAAATAATATAATGACTTTAATGCAACTCAAAATAATTTGGAAATTATATTAAAACAATTGGCCAGTAAAGACTAAACCAGCTTACAACATTAATCTCGATGTGAAAAACGATTGTTCAGCTTACAATAAAAGTTTGCATATAGGTGATGCACAACATATATGTTGAGTTATTCAGGCACTTACACATAGATGCTTATCAAGGAGTTAAAGTTTGAAAAGAAAGAAATTACTAAACTATTAGTACCCAACAGCATGCACATAAGCAGAGTAGATGGGGATGTGACAGTTAACCATTTAAGGAAACACAGCTGTAAATGTCAGCGTATTCCTTCACTGTCCTCAGTCTCCAAAAATTCAGCATGTCATATTTAAGGATCCATTATCAATGAATTGTTAATAATTTTTGTTTGCTACACAGCCTATCCTTTCTTAAGGGCCATTTATTACCTTCTTTTAGTGCTCTCACTTATAAAGCTTAAATTTTCTTATAGATATATCTTACAGAAAGATATATTGAAATCATATACTTTCAAAGTTGAGTATCTGCCAGAAGGATACGTATTTTCAGAGTATCAGCAGCCAATAAACCACAGGTAATCTGGGCATCAGACTGAACACTAATCAAAGAAAAGGCATTTCAAAGGCATTGTCATGTAACAACAGCAAACCAGAAACACTCTGTTCCTGCCAGATAGAAATTTATCTTGCATTAAGAGACTGGAGTATGGACACCACTAATCGAGGCAATTATGGCAAAGGGGATCTGGTCAGTGTGCATTTAATGAAATTCTGGTGGGATGTGGGACTGTAAAGAGATAATTATTCAAAGTCTGAATCCATTTCTGAGAGGTCAGATTATTACAGGCAGTGTTGAAAAAAAAAATCCTGATTTTGGCAGCTCTTTGCAGCATCTCGAGGTTTTGGATTGATTGCATGCCAAATAAACAAAGTTAAAAAAAAAAAAAAAAAAAGGAAAGCAAACTGTAATGATAGCTGGTTGCAAGACACATTTTTTTAATATTTTTTTATTTTCCTACAGTTATCTTTGATTACAACACTTTTTTAAAGATAATGAATGTATTGTCATAAAACATCAATCTCTTACTGAATTATTGCTAAAGCCTAATGCAATCTAGCTTAAATTTCATCCTGTTGCCCCCTGCAAGCCTCAGATCTTTGTCAGGACCTTCGGTAGACTAATAAGCCTTACTGCAAGGGCTGAACATCAACTTTACCTTTCACTCAGTTTTTCCACTGTTGAAAATCTGCTCAGTTTCCCTAAGTTATTTATTACTTATGTTGCAGTAAATAAGACCTGTCAGTAGAAGAATCACTTCTACAAATTCAGCAGTACAGAAAAACTTCACAGAATGGAAATGGAAAGATAAAGAAGCATTAGGATGCAACTGTACTTCAGAAGTTGCAAGCCACTATTTATCACAGCTAAAGAGTGTTCCTTTAATTAATCAGGCATGATTTTCTCTAGGGTTTTACAGAAATCGAGTTAGTCTAGATGTATCTGAAAAAGCCACACAAACACTATTAGATTTTTCTGCCATAGAGTATTCATCCTTTATATGCAACTCCACATACACGTAAAAAATCCTTCAATATTTTTTCTGTAATTTCTTAGAACTAGGACCTGCATATTTATACTTCATAGTGAGGTATGCATTAAACTGTATTAACTGTACTTTAAGGAGTTATTTACCAGCAAGATCTGGTAGGAGATACAGTTCACTAAATCTCAAATAATGCAGCTGTTGGTAACAAATATAAGCATGTTGTTCTTTGATTTAAGCTACCCTTGATTTTTAAATGAAGGAAACATACGCTGAATAATTTGGAAGAAACTATTTTTTCTTTTAAGGATGTCTTAATCTGTAATACTCAAATTCAAAGCAGATGTGCTACTATTTGTAAGAACTTGAGGGAAGTCAATTAATAAAATTATTTCCAAATAGCTTGCAGCTGATGATCTGAAGGCTTTGTAGATATTTATACAGAAGCTGTGTAAAACATCCGATTCCTATGGAGGAATAGCATTTATAAACAAAGCTGCAAGAAGTAGTGTCCAATTCCTGAGGCATTAAACTTATCTGACCTCAATTTCCAGCTCTCATTCTCATGCTGACTAGCTTTATCATCTTAAGCAACCATACCATAAAGCCTGTGAGACCACTGTCAAAATTAGAACAGTCCTTATGGTAAGAGTAATTATTAGATAAATAATTAACGATATCATAAAGCACCCTTTAAAGTAATGACCAAAGTTATATTTCTATTACATTCCACAGCATATATACACAATATTTACAGTTTCAAAATCACAATTAAGATAATTTTCCCATTAAAGATCTCACCACTAAATTTCTAAGTGCTGTGGCCTAGTTAATACCCTTTGGGAGGGACAATTACACATTAACTACTTCCCCAGTAAATTCTGCTTATTTTTATACTACATTTAAGAAACATTCCAGACTAATATTTCACACATATCCTTGTGGTTCTTATCTGTCATGACCAAAATGTAGGACCATTTACTTCTTGGAACTAAGAAATGTTACTGATGTTACTATTCCTAAGAATAAAATAATGGTTAAATATTGAGTTACCATTGAACGTAATAAAATCTAAATCTAATATTTGTTATACAACTTTATGAGTACATAGCCTATTTTCTCTGTAATCAAATATTCTTGGTCTATTCAGTAACAATGGAAACTAAATGGAAACTGTAATGTAATGAGACAACTTGCTAGCAATTGGCATGATACACCTGCACAGATCTCCCTGACAAGCCTTCTGTGAGAGGATTTCTACAAGCAGCAAAAAAAAAAAACAGTTGAATTGGGCTAAAAATCTAATCAGGTCATGCAGTCAAATAAATGTATTTATAACAAAAAGACACCGATTTATTACAAGGTGAAATTTATGCACTTTTGAGGGTAGTATGACAAACAGTATGTCCTGGATGAAGTTTTGTTTTCACGGCCACCAATGCTCTATTATGTCACATACTGATACAAACTGTTTCAGAAATACAATGGGTCCAATGCAAACTGCAGTTCTAGAAGTGTGAAAATTGATCTAGTTGAAAACATGGAAGAAAATTCACAAGAAGCTATAAATAAAGGTATATACACTCAGGTCTGCCATTCATATCAGGGAAATGAGAAAGCTGGTTTCCAGCCATGATACAATCTCTAATCATAGTGGTTTTCTGCTTTTGCAAGTACAATGAAAAGATTTTCATATTCTCTGTTTACACGAGCTTTAAAGTCAATCATAATTACATCTCTGAAGATGTCTAATTCAGTATTACTTTATGCAGCAAATGTTCATAAAATAGTAAAAACATACAAGATAACAAATATAGTTGTTGATTCGTGGTCACTGTGTATACACTTGATCCTTATGGAGAAGCCATTTAAATTGCCACTCAGATCAGGTGTTCTCAGTATGCATTATACTGACTTTATTCCGCCTTCTCAGCATTAAGAAAGGGCATAATTCAGCACAACTATCAGTCATGAGAAAAATCATAACTTCAGCAGGAATTTTTAAGAGCACTATCAAATAAGTAACCAGTACTGATCTATGCTAGGATAACTGAGTTGCTCCACACACAGATGAAAGTTAAGGAGTCAGTATCCCAGTGGAAGAAATTAGAGAGATTCTATTTGACCCAGTGAACCAATTACCACAGCTCCATCAACATTAAATCACAGGGGCTGGGAAGGAGCAGGTCAGGATCCATCCCAAAGTTATGAATAAAATACCTTATTTCCTCCTCTATCCATGCTGCACCCCCAGCCACAAGTTCCCATTAGCTAAAAGCAATTCTTCGTGAAGCTAAGCTTAACTTTTTCTATGTTTAATATTTGAACTCATCATCTCTAACTTCAACTGAGAAAAACTGATTTGAGTGCACAAACCATGTAGAGTTTCAAGGAATAAGGCAAAAAAAGTAAGAATTTTTAAGTACAAAAAGTACATTTTGTCAAATGTCTGTTGGAGAGAAAGGAGCCAAACAAGTGGTCAGAAAATGCAAATGAGCAGGAGGAAATGAAAAGAAAAGAGGACCAAGCTGCAGATAAGCAATGGTGAAACTAAAACAAACAAATAAAAAAAGAGAAAAGTAACTATGGCATGAGTTTCTAGAAGACTGGAAGGGAAGCACAGAAACTTAAAATTCGTGGAGTAAGAAACAGAAAAACTGCAGTAGTTTGTTTTGTTTTAGTGCACAACAAACACTGGAGTGGCATGAAATTACCTACAATGCAGATTACCTTGCTGTTCAGTGCTAAAGGCATCATGCTATTCTGTTACTGAGGTATTGCTAGTACCAGTGCTTCTGGTGTTCATAGAGAGATGCAAAAACATGGCACAAGACTTTTAGAATGTACGAATTGATTCGCTGATGCACAAAAGACAAAGATGTTCATGAAAGAGACAAAGAGAAAACATCTCTCAGCTAGTCATGACAATATCAGACAAGCTAAGCTGCTTTCATTGCCAAGAAATTGCCCCAGGTCTTTGCTTTAATCTGCATTTATTTATGACTGCAGTATCCTTCCTCAACACATTTTTAAAAATTATTTTTAATTCTGCCAAAATTTGTTGATAAGACTAAAATATTTTGATGAAAGCTGCAATTGTATACTTCCGTCTTGAATGGAAACAGAATACCATGGGAAGAGAACGGTACTGTCAAATTTTCATGAAGTTCAGCTAGAAAAGGAAAATCATTTACACTTACATTGTACCAAACAACCTGCTGATGTCAGTCCTCGTCACTTAAATTTAATCAGAGCATCTTAATATAATTATCCATGATTTGAATTATGCTAGTAACCATAATAATATTATTGCTCATTATAGATGAATAATGCATCAAATATTACTGCATGACAATGATGGGAATGAGGAATCGACACAAACACAGTACATATATACAGCAAGAAGCGGCCACAGCTATGGCAATGAGAGAACAAAATACAAAGAAGAAACGAGAAAGATGTATTAGCTCCCTGTAGTTGACAGGCACAAGTAGGTTTCAACCCTCCTCCTGTAATAAAGCAAAAATCCACTCTTTTTTGTTCAACTTCTAGAACAGCCAAACAGCATAGTTCCAGAAAGTTGTGAATTAGGACAAAACACAAGCCTAAAAATGATGCCTAAACTTCAGCAAATTTGTCAAATATTTTGATTGAGGTTGAGAATATGAGCCCAAATGGGTATACAGGAAGCAATCATTTTTTCATGAAGAATACGTACTTTACTGTGCACACAAATTCTTCCTTCAGAACGCTATAAATTACAGTATTTATGGAATCTTAATGATCTAAACACAGTTGGAGCCTGAAGGTCAAGGCTGCAAACTGCATCCTAAATTTCTGTTTACAGATGAAGCATAGTATTTATTGCTGCACTGCTTGTGCTGCTATAGTTAAAGGGCTGCCAGCATCTCCATTATAAACCCCTATTTCAGGGCTTTATAACTTGCCCATCCATCTTCCCACTGGCATGAAACATGGCATATGAGGTCCTGGCTATGAGACTGACTTTTTTGTTTTGTTTTCTTTACCAAATTACAAAAAGTAAAGTATGAAGCTATACAAGCAAAAAGGTACATTTTTTTCCCCCAAATATTCCTAGTGTACGTGTGATACTATTCAATAATAGTTTCATAACACAAAACACTTTTGTATAACTGCATCAATTAGTAGATGGACTTCCACTCTAATCTGAGAAAAATAATCCAAATACAGACATACTGCTAGATAACTTTTTTTTTTTTTTTTTCCAGAAGAAGGTATACCAATGATTTTCGAGGTCAGGAAAGGAATTCAGAAGTCTACCTCAGCCCCTGATACTGTTTGCATTAAATTTAAGCCTACACTATGATTCTATACTTTTTTAACAGTACAAATAATGCTTTTTTAAATTTATTTTTTAAAGTATCAAAATGATGGTACATAAGGTGTACATTACTTTATGTACTACACATAAGGTTAGGTAAAATAGTTCAGAGTAAAGCCACAGGCAATGCTTCCCCACAGACTCTGAAGTAACCTTATCATCTGCTCTTAAATCTTGTATCGCATTTAATGAAATCAGGAGAGGAAACTTTCACCTCCACCACATCGACTTTGCCAGTGTAAGTACTGCACTCTGTGCTAAGGGCTGCTGTGAGCAGGAAGGTGAAAAACTTAATTTACGTTATACCTGTATCTCTAGCAATTACAACTTGCTGAATAACAAGCATTAATACTGCAAGCACTGCAAGAATTAGAACATTATAAGACCTCAAAAATTCATCTCATTGGAATCCTAAGTTTTGGTATACCTTTTTTCTTTTTTTAAATATCAGGATAAATTCATACACAGGGACAGATTCAGTGATCTATTGCTGTGATGCAACATGGATGTTATATTCAGAATTTTTATGGTTTCTTTGCTACATCAAACCAGTTCAAACAAGAAAGACACCAGTGCTAAACCTGGAATACTATTATTTCTTTAGTAACATTTCACTGTGTTTCTTTATATTACGAATGCAGTCATGGCAGGAATTAAGTAAACTAGCCCCTCCCCAAACATCATTATTATATTTTCTTTATTATAGATCTGAGAATCTTATTCACTGACATGGTAGAGCTCACTGCAACTACCTTGTCTTTCCATTTTGGTATTGTTAAAAGGTGACTGCATTAGTTTTATGCCATTCTTAATGCTTGGCAGAATCTCTTCCTCCTGATGCTGTATCTTTTTGCTTTTCTCCCAAAGTCTACTTCTAACATTTGTCTAATTTGTGCCCGCTTGAAACAGTCACTTGCACCAATTTAAACAGGCATTTGACAATTTTTCCCATCAGTTGCAACAAAGTAGTGTTTTATTACCTCAGTTAGCTATGTCTGTAAGCACATTGATATTCTCACATAACACAGATCCTTCAATTCCTTCTGTGTAATGCTCCCTCTGGTCTGTCTACTGTATATGTATGCTAGCTGATTCCTGAGCTCTTTTTTGGGTATGCCAATCATTTCCCTCTACAGCGAAACCTGGGTATGGCTATATGGACAGTTCTGCCAGGTGATGCCCCCAATAGAAAGTATGTATGAGTCATTGCTGCTGAGTCCTTTAAATCTACGCCATGTGCCTTCATTTTGTAGCCCACACTATGCGAAACATGTATGTGGGGCCAAGGAATCTGTGGGTCAGTGATACAGATCTGCAGACGTTCTTAAAAAGTAAAAAGCAAAAGATAGAATAATGATGATATTTTAAGACCTACCTGGCTAGTGCAGCTGAATACATGTTAGAGAAAAAATCTAACAGAAGACGGGATGTGATGAATGGTGACTAAGGCTCTATCACTCACCGCAGTGCGTTGTCTCCAATTGGTTGAAAATCAGACAAGAACTATATAATTAAATATGTTAAATAATGCTCCACAGGATCTTGTATAATTCTGAATTTTCAATGAACTACACAAGTTTTAAATAAAATATAAATGGAGATTGTAAAGCACTATAAGACTTCAAAATATTTTCCATTTTTAAAAGCTTACTGTACCAACTAATACAAGTATCTGTCACGCTGCCTGAGTTGCCATCACAAGTACATCTTGTTAGCAGCGATGTCATGACTGAAATGCTACTCTGCTGCATTCTAATGACCTCTTGTAATGTAATGAATTTATGTTTTCTGCAGAAAATATGGGACAAAAAAAGCCTTAATCTTGGATACTCATTGCAATTTCTTTTAGAAGGCAATGACAGTTCTGAAAAACAAGCAGGGTAAGATTAGCATTTTAGGTCAAACAAGGAACATGTAAAACATCCTACCTGTAAAGTCCTGGAGGAGCTTGCTGAACCAGGAAGCTTTTTTCCAGGCTTTGCAGCACATCGTTGAGCATCCTGACTCTGATAGGAGCTCTCTCCCTTGGGTCATTAGCTGGGCGCATCTCATCTGATTGGAACAATTCTGCAGTGTCTCTCAGGCGTGATGCCATTGCAAGTAGTTGAGAAGCATCTACTTCTTCACCTAGGAACACTAAGAGAAAGACAGTTGCCAGTGTTTCTGGTAACATCATTTAGAACTCTCGCTCATAAATTAAAAATAACAGTTGAGTTAGACCCTGAGCCTCCTTTCCCTCTTAAGAATTATGTAACGGGCCAAGGAAAGCCACAGATCATTGTCCATATGCTCTGATCTGTTTTTCAAAGGGTTGATACGGACTCTGATATTTTAGGATTTCATAAACTACGAGTTTGTAACCTACCATTCAAAAATCAGCCACGAAGGAAGCAACGTTTAACTGTCAGTATCAGTAAAGTTGCCTTCTGAGACCGTATTCATTCCATGCCATTGGATGCTATTGCTCTCAAGCATGAAAGAGGGGCTTGTGCTTAGATTCCATATTGACTGCTATATAAAAAAAATATAATTTATGGTGTTTCATTAAATTTCTTTCAACATTTCAAAATCCGTGGCTTAACAACACTTCTCACATACAGGTTTGGTATCCTCCTCATTGAGTCTGGAGGAATATAAAGTAAGTTAGGCCAATACCCCAGAAAACTATTCTCCAAGCATATGAACTTTGTGCAGCTGGAATATTTTGCAAAATATCTGTATCCTCTGTTTTCAAATCATAGATAAATCTCCTGCACAGCTGAAGACCTTGCAGGCACTGTGCAGATCTCACCCTGGGACTTGCAGCAGGCAGTATGGAAAGGTTTAAATTCATTGTTAGAAGTAATGCTTTGGTTTTGACCGAGCACTTCATTCTCTAACATACAATATTTATAATTTTTATTCTGAATATGATATAAATGATTGTAAACACTAGCTATGGCTTCAACAGGAAGGGATAGATAAAGGCAAAATACATCATTCCGTATTTGGAAATTAATCCATTCAGACCACACTTTCAAACAAAGAAAATGCAATAAATGCTTATACTGCTTCTCCATAGTATTCATTTTGTCCCTAAACCACCTACATTTCCTTCAGTTTCAGTGAAAAGCACAGATCACATCACATCTTAAACCAGCAAGCGTTATAAAACAAACACTTCAGTTTGTGGTCAGAAAGAACTACAGACACTGCTTTAAGGGCATCAGTGGTTTATATCGCAACACACAGGACTTCAGTGCCAAAGGAAACTGTGATTTATGCTTTGCTCAAGTTGAAAAGCTGGGATTGGAAGGGCAAATGATTTCCAAATAAGTTAACTAATAACGACTTAAAACACTCTGTGATGATTCTACAGATAAAAGAAGAAAATGGAAGCATTTCTTCCCTCAAGAGAAAACAGTGACATTATATTTGTATTCTTTGTCCTTATCTTTCCAGTATGAATCATGATGAATCATCTGAGGTAGTTGTTTAGTTCTTGAATAAATAAAATTGCAAGCAAAGGAAAGTGACTCAAGAGTATGTATTATGCTCTCAATCAGTGAATTATACTGCTGAACTTTCTAAATTACACTTTCTAAATGTAACTGGATTGTATTCAGTAATAGGTTACATCAAATATATATATATATATATAATTATTGTTATTTTACAGATTCTGAGCATAGTAGCCTTTCCTTGTGAAAGCACCTGCTCTAATGAAAAGCAGTGAGAGTGATTTAACATTTTTAAATTGTGTTTGTGCCCCCTAGGACCAATGTGCTTGCCTAGGAAGAATAGGAACAGATAAAACATCACGTAAGGCATGACACACTCCATGCACATGAACATGTGTTTGCACGTAAGAGGGGAAATTGCTTCAGGTTTTGATTAGATTGAACATTCAGGATTGGCTATAGTGTGATGCTGTATTAACGAGAAAAATTTTCATGCTGTGCAAAATTGGATGATCAGATCTGGCAGTAGAAAATCTGAAAGTGAAAGCTTTGTAGAAATTATGCTAAAGGGGGCAGAAACATAAATCCAAGGACATTCTCAGTGCAACAAATACGTTGCCATCAGCTTTGATTTTCCTACCATGACTGCTGCTGCCCAAGCAAACTAATCTGCCGTTGCTACTACAAGTCTCTTTTCAAAGAGACATTAAAAAGGCATGTTGTGACATTTTATTATGCACATCAACACACAGGAAATTATCAATGGCTTTGCACAGAGCTGCTGAACCGAATATGGAGTACTGATACAGAATAGATGCCCATCCTTCTATTTCAGTACCAAATGCTTTCTTCATGGAAAGTGCATTTTTGCATCATTTTCTTATGTAAGGTTTACCAGTATTGATACGTAATATCCTTGAAAGGACACTGAAGACGTCAGCATTTCACAGCAAATAAGGTATTTCTGTTATACATATAGATAACCGTTGCCTTTTTCATTTCACTAGGAGTCAAGAATAATGGGTGGGAATAATAGAGAAAACTCTCTGAACGTTACAGGGATATGCAGTGAGCAACTCTGAAGAGCATCCCAAATGATCAGGGAAATATGGTCAAGCAGGTGAAATGTTCCCAAGCTGAAGACTAGTAGATAGCTGTAGGCAATGAGCGTGCAGTCATCAAATAAATGACAGAGATATGTTTCTGTATTGATTTTTCTAAGGACAGGGAGTTCAGAATGATGTTTTGAAATGTATGAGTTGAGCCAGGCCTGTGGAAAGTTATGCAGACTTTCCTGGAAATAGCTTATCAAAAACCAGATTATTTTTTAACTCCTGCTAGCACTACCTGCTATTATCATCACAAGTATTTCAGCTGCCATAGCATCTGTAAAAAATCCATTCTGAGAAGAAGAAAGGGCCTAACTGATCAGAAGAAACAGGCAACTGACACTGAGTCAGCTAAAGAGCTTTACATCACAGCTTTTGCTTCCCTATATGTCAAAACAGGAAATCTCACCGACAGTATTAATAATGGATCCACCATCTTGATAGAGAAATTTCATATCAAAGCATTCGTCCTACACCACAAAATAGTGCCAAGCGCTCAATTATATCTGCATCTACCAATTAATTTTGCTTCCTTTAAGCCCAGGAACTTTTTGTACCTCTAGCCCCAGCCCATTGTCTGAAACACATCAAGATCATTCAGCTTCAAATACAGAGCTTCCAGGGAACCTGCTTTAGCAGGGGGGAGGACTGGATGATTTCCAGAGATTCCTTCTAATGGTTCCACAATTTGGTGATATGCATTGGTAAATGATCGTGCTTTGTCATGGTTGAAAAAAAAATTAGTATGTCCCACTGGGAAGGGGAGCTATGGCAGTAATCAAGCAAGGAAGATGACAGCTAAAATTTCAGAGACAAATAGCAGCGGGATCAGAAGCCCTCTCTAGCGTGTACCGAATGCAGCCTTGAAGTGAATTAAAAACAAGGAGTTCAGTCACAGTGGTTGTTATCTTTGACTGCAATTATGAGATTCTAACACCAATTATTAACTAACTAACACAGTAACATCAGAAGAAATATAAACAATTTATGGCTTTATTTACCAAAAAAAGTATTATATAATGATGTGTTTAGCTAGTAAAATCACAGGCTATCATTCAAGTGGAAATGGAAAATCTGTATCACGGAGTGGATGACCCCTTTTTTCTCTAACATTCCTCTAAGAATTACCTCTCAGACTGTTCTGAACTTCCAGAGCGATGTCGAGGGCATTAAATGGCAAAACTGGTTCACTGGCAATTTGCAAAGTTGCATGTCCTGAAAACTGAAAAATACAAGAAAATACACACAAAATTGTCAAATAGTTTATAACAATTTTAATAGCCAGAACTTCTTCTGAATCAAACACAGTTTGATTATACTTGATCTTCAAGAAAGAAATGATTACTATCCCACAGGCACATCCCTGTGAAAAGGAAAAAAAAAAAATAGACCATTGTCTTTCGCTTACAAAGTGAAAAGATGGAAAGGGATTATAAATCATGAATGCATAAAAGAATTATACCCAGTATTTTCCTTTTGAACTAGAACATTACAGTAGCCTCTGCATTGCTTTAGTTTTGCTTTGTTTTCAAATAAAACATCTCAACTTCCTATAAATAGAAATGAGGTTCGTCCTTTTAGTTCTCTGGTTTTAATTATCAGATTTTAAGAGTTTACTTACAAAAAAAAAAAAAAGAAAAGAAAAGAAAACAAAACACAAACATTAAGGAACTTCAAATCAAAGTCTTGTCTAGAAATCACATGGCTAAATATAAGCACACCTGAAAACTATCTTAAAGAGATAAGTAACAACTTGATACACAGAGATGTACAATTACTGATCTGGATTTTCTCAATACCTTACAGAAAGAAATTCTCAAATAAGTGAAAGGGAACTCAGTCCACCTTGGAATAGATAGTAGCATGTCATGAAACTCAGTGCTCTGAATGCTTCTTTTCAGCAGTTTAAGAGGCAAGGCCAAGGACTGACTGTTTTTTCATTTATAGAAGTCATACTCCAGCTCAAGGCTTAGACATGATACAGAGGCTATGTCTAGAAATGTGTCTTTCTGATGGACTATACTTAGCCTGTGATTAAACAGAGCATTCTGATCTCTAGGCTGCCAAGTCCATCACTGTTTGTGGCAGCTATAAAAACACTCTGACAAGACCATGCAAGAAACTTTCATTCATCTCTTTCGTACTTGATATTGCAAAAAGAATAAAAACAGCTGTAAGGCTGTGCTTTAAAATGGAATGATGGCTGCAGGTGATGGTGATCCTGTTGGTAAAAATGTGGACTGAAGAAAATCATATTGTTCAATGCTTCCCCAGGTGTTGGGGGGTTAAAATAATATCTGTCCCTCAAAAGCAATATGATAGCAGCTATGCTGAAAGTAGCATTTTAATTCTACAATAAAACCAAGTAGAAAAAGACAACAATCCTCAATAACATTGAAAACAATAGTACAGCAATTGAAGAGGAAAAGTTTCTCCCTGGAAAGTGGATGAAAACGGTAAAACCAGGAAGATAAGTTTCCTGGAGAAAGATTAATAGAACTCCAACAACAATTCTAAGAAAGCATTTAGAAAATAGTTTCTGATCTGGCCACAGACTGAGTTGATATAGAGACGAAAGGAATACGCTGCATATCAGACTGCAGCCTCCAATGTAGGAGGATCTATTGAGATTTACTTCTAGGAAAGAAAATGCTGCCAAAGTCAAGTAGAAGAAAAGTAGGAAGTAATATTATGTCAGGATATTATCAGGAGAAGTAAAGAACAAGTTCATATCATCCAGCCATAAGCAACTGCAAACATCTGTTTCTAGATGTTCAAATGCCATGTAAAATCCTTCGTTGTCCTGCATCGAACTTCAAGGCACAACTGCCTACAACATCAACAACCTGTGAGTTGCTTTGGAAAAGAAATTGTGGCAAAGAAATACTATCCTATTAAAGAAAAGGCATTCTATATCAAGCCCAAACCCACTGAATTCTAAATTTTGCCATACAAGAGTAAACACTGAAATCCTTCTATGACACTCTTTCCTATTTCTTCCAAGTAATTTTGCTTTTTGATTACAGAAGACTCAAGTTTTCTCTTTGCTGTTCAAATGCAATTCTACAAAAAAATATCATGACTAACCAAAGCATTCTGGAAACTTTATTACTCTGCAAGTAATGCTACAGACATTTGTGTGATAGTACATAGATAACAGTGGTGTTTATTAAATCATGCACTTTGGGGGCTAATCC
Source organism: Phasianus colchicus (assembly GCF_987193195.1). NCBI lineage: Eukaryota > Metazoa > Chordata > Aves > Galliformes > Phasianidae > Phasianus > Phasianus colchicus. Next base: position 23,044,541 of record NC_143445.1, on the reverse strand, counting down.
AGAAGTAATAATCAATCACACAAGGGAAAACTCAGAGCACTGGTTTGAACAGAGTAAGTAATAATTCTGCAGAAGCATATATCAAATTCACATAATGCACCAAGACAAGAAAGGCCACTGATTTCTTATTTATAGTCTTATTTTTGGATATACCATTCCCCTGAGTACAACACAGAATATACACAGAAAATAAAGATAAGCTTCTGACCCCTTTTCCCCACTGAGAAATGGTTCAGACTGACTATTGAATTATTAAATGCAAGAATAACTTAGTAAAGAATAAATGCAACTATTTTCTCATAAACTGAAATAGTACAGCAGCATAATTTATTCCATTCCCATACTGAACTGGTTATAACACTAATGAACGCTTCTCAGTAACATTTATACATAATGTACACACAGCACGTATGACTGATGTAACATATGCACAGTCATCCAGACTAAAGAAACAAATACTAGTTCAAATACTAATTGAATCTGAAACTCTTTTCTTTTACAATTTAAAATGAAGAAATAATAACTTTGCTACCACACTTGATTTTGGTAAAGATAATTTTCAGTAAACTAAAAGACATTTAACAAACTTCCAATTACTTTCAAGATAAATATAAGTATCAAAACCACAATGATAATGGTAGTTACACGGTATATTGCAAAATAAATCTGAATATTCAAAAGAGGTTTATAACTATGAACCACACAAGGTAACATTTTTCAAGATCTTTTACCTTACAGTATAAGACTCTTTATAGGAAGCAAATAAAAGTCAGCTCTATCCCCAAAAGACAGCACAACCATAAAATAGCAACTGGATTAAATACAGGATGTGTTCATCTATGTAAATAAGAAACATCCTTTATCTTGTTAGCTTTTTCACATTGTAAATAGGAAAACGAGCTAAAATTGGAGGAGGAGGGGAACACCTTCATCACAGAAAATGTTTTTTTATGATGAATCTGTATGCTATTATTGACATGTCTTAAATCTTTACATCTTAACTGCTGTCCATTTTAGATGGACAATGCAGGGATGACAATCTGCTTTCCATCCTATCATATATGCTCATGGCTGAGAAAGGGCATATAAAGACATTGTGATGTTTAGGGTGTTAATAACAGCATGGCATAAATACTCTTTAACCCTGTTTTTCTTCTTTTTTATTCTTTTGAAGGTAAATTAAACAGTTTAACATCTGGGATAGGTTGTTGCATCGTCTAACCTCAGGAGTACATTTCTCTGCACCAAGAACTCCCTTTGCACTTGTAGAGACCAGCACAGTGATCTGCTGTGATCCAATGGCATTAACCCAAACATCAACAATGATTTCGATCTCCAAATCTGTGCAAATAAGGAATAAATCTCTGCATGCATTAAGATCCCCTCTCAGAATCCCAACAATAGCAATCTCAAATATTAAAATAATCACTCAAACATTAAAATAATCAGCCTTCTCATCCTGCAAAATTAAATATTTGATAATATGGGTATATTTCCCAAATTTACTTTCTGCTGTTTTTTTTTTCTTTTCCAGACCTCCATCAAATTAACAGATTTTTTAAACACAAGAAACAAAGTCTATTTAAATGAAACCTGTGCCTGCCAAGCAATGGCACGATTTCAGCACCCAGTATTACAGGATGAATGGCAGTAATCATGAGACTCATGATAAATTAAAAAGTGTTTTTAACATGGAGATCTCAATGTACCTTACACATTTTTCCTGTATAATCAGTCTTCACACTTGTTCTTCTTTTATTCAGCACCCCCAAAAGCTAACCAGGTCATAAAAGAAAAGCCTGTGGCATGTGGATGAGTAAATGACTGGTTTTCTACCTTCTACTTTTATGAAGCACCAGAAGGATACTCCCCTGATTAGACAAAGAAACAGAAATCTGGTCATATGCATGCAACCATATTTGCTTTGAACTAAAGCTGTCAACTTTTGAAAATTCAGAACTTCTCAAAAATTCAACAGTACTATAATTGTTTTTGTACTGAAATGTACCTCAGTATCATGACACGTATTAACACCACAGCTCACGTGATACTTTGGGCTATCTGATATTTGTCTCCAAATACTGCGTTTAAAGTCAGTAGAGGGCTCTCTGAGAAAAGAGTACAAGGAGTCCATGGCTACAACAGGTGAACTAGAGCACAGTGATCCATAACTATAGCTGTTTGATAGCTGTTTGTAACCAAGGGAACTATAAATCATACCTGAGATCTAATAAATATTAAAAACTCTATTTCAGCATTCCCTGCATAATTTCAAAACGTTTTATTTATTCTCAGTATGGTAAATACTGACTAGGAAGTAAAAACGTTAATGAACAAAGCATCCATTCTCCCTCTTTGATGGTATCTGATACTTAAATTATTTTATTAAAGTGGCACACAGCGTCAGGCAACCCAAAAGTTACATTACACATTAAAACACAGTGGAGTTGCGGTAGCTTGGGCAGCTCACTGTGGAGCACATAAGTTCTCTATTTACAGGCATGTGCTACCTCTTCTGCATGACTCTTGTCAAGACTGACACACTGAGAGATTAAGGTCAAAAGGATTTTCCTATGTGATAACTTGCCTGAAACCTAATTTGTTAGCCAGCATTAATATACAGAACTTAGAAGACTGAAAGTAAATTTCCTAGAGATTTCATTCACATTTGGTAGGGGGTCATTCATTCCAGTGCCTTACATTACTGGCACATAAAATAAACTCATACTCATCTCTGGTTTGGTGGCTGTGCATGTGTAGAAATTCCTATATTTTAAATATTTATATAAATTAATTGGAAGTACAGAGAGACTGGAAACTGGGCTGATGTCTGGCCCCTTATGGCAGTTCTCATGTTCTTGTTACAGCAAGCAACAGAGAACAGGGATCATTAACTCAATGTCCAAGGTAATGGCACATGCATAAATGAACAGGCACTTTTGGAACTGAGGCAGAGTAATTTCATGTCTGTACAGAAGACACAGTGGTAATACTTACATAGGAAACTGTGAAGTTAACTATAAAGCACAGTCCCTTGTGTGGGAGGTTTAGCAGTAGAAAGGGGGATTTTCTGAAGTCACTTTCTTTTTTCCTGCATATAAACAGAAATTTCATGTCTTTGAAGTATGTGGTAAACAGCAATACTCTTGATGATGAGTTTATAATCATGTATTTCATATTTATGTCTGTCAAATTTCAGTGGTATCTAGGTGCAAAGAAAGTGTCAGATAAATCATCTTCTAGAAAGGCCAATAAAATTCAAGCCTCTTGTTAAAAAAAAAAAAAAAAGTTGAAGACACTTAGCCTTTCCCCTAGTGTGGGTAGCTATGAGCTTGCCAAAGGATATAAGAGATGCCCTTCTGCACTATGAGCACCATAAGTACTGGGTGAACTGCTCACCATGAGGACGTAAATCTTTACACTATTGCAAACCCCTATGCTATATTTCTTAAACAGAATTTTAAAAGTTTGTTCCAGCATTAATTCTTTTTTATCTCCAACTTTAAAGCCAGGTTGCTCTGGTTACCAACTGTGGGATTTGAGTGTAACAAATAAAGAAAAAATTGTTTTAAAGCTGACTGATTTGCATATAGAATTCCAATAAACACATCATTGCACACAAATTGACCTTTTAAATTCTCCGACCCCCTTCAGGTACAGCAAAAGAATTGGAAACCAGTGCTAGATCCTTTTTAAAGAAACAATGTTTACAGCCTGAAGCTGGTTATGGACAGTCTTGAGGAAATGGATTTAGCTGTTGTTGTGGGAGAGAAAGGAATACGTAATAAAACATGAAACAAAATATGTTTGCACAAATCAGCAGCAAAGACCTCTAGTGACAATGACTGTACACAGAACTTTCACCTTGGACTGATCTCCATCAATTTAAACCAAGACTACAAAGCCTATCTTTTCATTTTTATGTAATACAGGCATTCCAAGGATAGAACATACAAGAAGCTAACTGCATGCTGCAGTAGACATTAGGACAAGCAATGCTGAGTATTTGTAAACAGCTAAGGAAAGTTTAAAGTAAAGAAAGCAAATACCATCTGTTAGGATAACAGACAAGCTATATCAGCATGGATTCCTATGTACTGGTATGTAGAGCTAGAAGTCATCATGTTCTTCATGCCTTTCCCTGACGCGTTTAAGACTCCAATGAAGATGCTAGCTCAACCAGCCTTCCTTACTCATTAGATACAGGTGAATTAAAGCACAGGATGATGAGAATCAGCAAGAGAAGTGATAATTTTGTTAACAGTTGCCAGACGGTTGGCAGGGTTTTGCAAGTCAGGGAGTACTGACTAGCAGATAAAACAAGCAACAGTGTAATCACCCAGATTCAGAAGTATTCTAAAAAGTAATACAGATTTTAGCACAGCAAACTGTATATTGCCTGGCAGTTGTAACTGATCAAAGTATCCACTCAGATGGATCGTGATTGTTCCATGAGCCAAGAATCTTCCTGAACTAGGACCAAGGCCAGACTCATACACTGAAGGACATCCAAATACTTGCTCACTTTCCGCATGATCTGTAATATCAGTTCTTAATGCTGAATATGCAGGACTGAGCCTGATACTTGTGGCATTGTCAAAAACTAGATAACGGTCATCAGAGGAGAGTGATAATGAAGAAATCTGCAATATGAATCTTCAACTACAGCTTTCAGTTTAGACCTCAATATCATCTTTTTAATCACTCCCCGTTTACAGAAATGGTTTTGATTTAATTGAACTCCTAAGGAAAAAAAAGTCTCTAATCATACTTCATCAGCATGCAATTATTATTCAAAGGAAATCATATGTACTATTAGGCACTCTTAATTAAAATAATGCATATAATCTGCTTCAGTACCTAAGTCATTCTCCTTGATGTTCTTAATTCTCCCTTTTTCTTCCATTACTGCAACAGCACATTTTTATTCTATTTTTCCTCATCTATACCAGTTTCACTTATACACTTTTCAATGTTAATGATGATGATATCAGAACACTGGGATGCATTTATATTCCACTGTCTTAAACTCACTGAATAGCAAGACCTTCAAATTGCGTCAAACCTGACTGGTTATTTATTAAAGGAAGATGAGAAAATGCTATAAGAGGAATCTTAAGCTGTAACTAGTTTAATTTGCAGTTGTGATGTCTTCTAAGTGGGCATGAAGTGCACCAGACAGCAGTCAGTCCGTACAAAAAGACAGACGAATCTGGGGAGAATCAGGTACAATAGATGAAGAAATTGAGTTCAGGAATTGAAGAATGTGAAGGAAAGCTTCAATGAGGGGCTGAGGCAGTGGTTCCTTGAGGACCAGAAGTGAAAGCTCGGACAATCAATGCAGCAGAGACTCAGTAGAAAAAGCATTATGAAAAGAGTCATGTGAGCATTACATATAAAAGCCTTCACTCCCTCAAACACAGCAAAGCTGAGATATTTAATAGTTATGTAGGGAAAATATTGCCCTTTCCTCTTTTGCCACCTCTCGATGCACAGGTCCCTCAATTTTTTCCATTTAGGTCACCCTAATCAGTGACGACTGGAACACTGACAGTTCATTAAAGAAGATAGAGTAGCCCTGAGGGAGAGACACTAGTGAACTACAGTGATGAGGATCCAAGGGAAGATGAAAATGCACGGTTGTCTAGTATATAGCTCACACAGAAAAGCCCCATAAACACTAACAGACGCATTCCACCTTAGGGAAGAATTGGGTGGATAATATACTGAGTTTACTCCCAGATGCCAGCATATGAACTCCACAGGTGACAGCAATACCCACAAAAAGGCTCAATTTCTCCGTTAGGAGAACTGGGATTAAATTCTACTCTTGGATACGCTCACATGGCAGTTACTAATCCAGCAAAGTATTTAAGCTTCTTGCTGGTATCGCAATTCAAAGATGAAATTTTTCTCAATTTTTCATGATATTTTTTTTCAATTGGGATATTTAATTTTCAACTTATACTGTGCAAGATACATAGAATAAGAAGTAATAAGCCGACTTTAATAATTTGGAATTTAAATTTCAGGAAGAGATCTCATACTTCCTCCTGTATTTAAATAATATAGCTGAAAAAATAAAGGTGGGAGAAGATTGATTGTTTTATTTTAAAAAGAAAACATTAATTAAAGATGAATATGTTTGGGACTGAGCAAGGTTCCCTTAGGCTTGGGGAAAATGCCAAGTCTGACAAACTCCTTGAGCCTTAGGGAATCTCAGGTCAGTTTGATGAACCCAATGAAGTACTTTATAATTAGCTGGCATGCTCCTGAGGCTGCCAATTTACCTGAAAAAGAAACTCCCTCACCTTTCAAACTTGTCTCTGAACAGCACCAAATAAACACCTAAGAAATAATGATTTTCATCACAGAATATTTATATAATCAGAGAAAGTAAGACTCAAAGAAATGTACCATGTTATAGAATGGCCCTCAAAATTCATAAGAAAGCTTAACAATAAAACTATAACTATCTGAAGTTAGAAATGAGATTTATAACCATATCTGGGGCCATAATAATACACCTGCTTCTACGATATTCAAATTATGTCAGCTATTTTATTCCACTGCACCCTATGTTTACTGTATCTCTGTATTAAAATGGTAAAGGCAGAATAAAACAGTAGAAACAATATAGATTAAATAGAGAATAAATTTTAAAAGCATATAATCTGAAAACGCTACAGGAGATGTTACTATGTACTCAAATTACATAAGTTACTCATAAAATAAAGAGCTAAATAAACGTTTACCTCCAGTCTGTACCATGGTTGCCTTAGGTACTTTCTGTTTTAAGCATCTTATCACTTATAAAACACACAGGTGTCTGTGTAACAAAAGTACATTGCATGCCTCAGAAACCTCTACTTGAGAAAGCTTGTTGACCGTCTTAAGCTTATCTGAAAGAGTCAAAGAAATGGGGAGTGGCATATGAAAGGTACAGCTTACTTGAGACTATTCAATATGCCTTGCAAAGACTTCTCAAAGGTCTGAACTCGCCTTGACATTACCATACTGTGACGCTTTCTTGTTTTCCTGTTGGTTCTGGTTTGGCTTATCTGAATGCCGATTTGCCTCCAATTTTACATTAACTTCCTGGAACAAAGGTGTTCATCAGGAGAGATTCAATCCGGAAAACAAACAAACAAACCCATCCAAGAAGGCAAATTTTGACTGAGAATTCCATATGTAAGGACAACCAAGGCAGAAATCCAATGACTGTACTGAAAAAAGATGAAAGGGGCATTGCTGAAGAGATTGGAGAGGTGAAGAGCTTAGGGTTGAAACAGAAGTAAAAGATTTAGAAAGAAAAACATGTTGGAATTTGCTTCAAAACATAGCTAGGAGCCTGAGGAATATCTGAAAGAGGACATGGCAAGATTAAAAGGACAGCTGAGAAAGATCATTTTGGCAGCAGTGCTATAGCTGAATGGCAAGAAGAAAAAAGACTTGTGAGGAAAATGTGTCAAGACGAGAATGTTATGATGCAGAGAAGCAGTTTGACCACGAGTCCAAGAAGAAAGGTACGTTGTTTTTTTCTAAATACTGTAACATTAAAATGAAGTAGAAGAAAATAATTAATAATGTTCTTCAGCATACTGTAATCAGTGTGTAGCCAGCCTGTTTTCTCCATATTATGCAAAATTCAAGATAAATTGTCCCCAAAACTGGAAAGGGACTGCAGAACTGATGCATATTGTGCACAAATCAGTAGGAGTGCTGACAGCATCCACAGTGATATATGCATGCACGTACGTATGCAAGCGTGCTCGCACACACAGATCAAAGGGAAAAAGTCAAATCAAAATGACTGTTACAGATAAAAAACAGATTTTGTAGACTATAATAATTTTCTTCTTCTTCTTTTTTCCCCTGCAGTAGAAAGGCAATGCGTATAGGCATTCGATGTACTCTGAATAGCTTTAAATTGAATGTAAGTATCCTTCAGAAGTGTTTTGATAGTAGACTGAAATTTATAAGAACATTTTGTGCTATACGTACATTGTGTGTCAGAGGCACAGAACACATTTTTACCAAGGCTCATCTAACATAACAAATAAGGAGGTAAGGCATTTCTGTGGTGAGGGACTGATCAGAATGCAGAGCTGTCCCCCAAAGAAGGATTTTAAAAAATACAGATAGTTTTCATTTCTATCTCAAGACCTCAAGCATTTCTCTCTACAAAAAGCACAGGTATCTGAGACAGAGGCTTAAGTAGATATCTTTACTAGAGCTTATTGCCTTTTCTTCTTATTCTATTCTAGTAACAACTGCCATTTGCAAAAGAGGGGGCAAAGAGAGACCTTATACTGTAAAAGCAGAGAGCATTATTTGTGTGGTATATTACATTGAAAAGAGCCAAGCAGCTGTTAGCAATCATAAATCTTCACTAGGAATAATAGTCATATTTAACAACAATAATAAAAAACGCTACACTACAAGTCACGGAAAGGAAGCATATGTAATTGTCAGTTCTGCTAGTCTAAAAGTGCCTTAGCTCTATTCATTCAGTTATCATTCAGTAGTTTGTAATTGAAGTCCTAACATATATCAGAATCCTCTGATCTCAAAATAAAGGGTTCTTTTACCAAAGAAAGTAAGAACGCACTGGTTGTAGAAAAGTTTCCAAGAATTAAAGAAACAATCAAAAGTTAAGTAAATAATTAAGGAAAAAGTTTTTGTCAAATAACAGAAAGAAAAAGGTTTGTGAGCAGCCATTTGGGAATATTGAACAGTTTATCAAGTGGCACAAGTCCTTCCTATTGGACATGTCTCCTCCTGCTGGACATGCCTCTTGTGGACTTAGGTGCCACTGAATTCCCTCTCCATCTTGTTTCTTAAAATTAAATCAAAATGTGAGACTGAAATACCTCAATGTGTCACAAGACCTATATTCTGACGAAAAAAATCTTTATGCTGTGGGCAGAGAAATTAAATTAAAACAATCTCTAACAATCTCTTGCAACAGAGATTCTGGAGGTAGGTTCCCTTATACGTATGCCCCACTAAAACTGCTTTTTAAAAATTAAGCTGAGGATACAGATTGAATTGCTGTTATGTATGTGAGTCTCTGGAACATAACTTGCAAACAGTGTAATAATGTGCATGCTAATGAAGATGAGCATAAGACTATGCAAGGTATTATATATTTCAGTTCTCTAACTGAATGGCATTTACAAAACTTTAAAAAATTACATGAGACAACACAAAAGTTGGAAAAAAAAAATAGGAATGAGAATATGTCAACTGCTTGTTAGCAGCTTCTTGATTACCGGTGTTCTGCTTATAAAGCATTCCTAAGAGCAACCAAAGAGCCCTACATAAGTACTTTAAATGAATAGATTTTGCAATGCAATTTTTATTTTCAGTGTTTTTAGAGTCAGTATGAGGTACTGTGAGGTAAGCAATTTAAAGATACAAGGACAATACAACCGGATTGTAACACCTGAAGTTCCATATTGCCGCATTTGTCAAACATGAATTAAACCTGGACACTCATCTCAGTCTCATATAACAAGTGTACTGATTTCAGTTCAATTCATGCATAATTGTGACTCGCTTACTGAGTCTGTATGGGCTGTGTATCCTGCAAGTGAACGGTGGCAAGGATTAGAGACTAGTATTTTAGAGAAGCAATGGCTGTGATAGAGTTACTTTGGTCAATTACATCTTTGCCTTCTAAAAGTACTAGAGATTTAAGACTTTTCCTCAAATCCCATTTTTCACAAGTACAATAGAAAGTCTAACAATATAAATAGCTGTCAATGAGATACTAAAAATTTAGGACAAATGAAAAATACATTTTGAGGCAAAGATTTTTTTCTTCCTACAATATTCTCAGAAGACCAGCTCTATTTCTATGATTCACATCAGTGCACCAATTCAAGTTGAAATCTACAAGACATGAATGCTTTTATTGAAATGAAACATATTTTGGTAGTGTAAGTCAGAGTGATATACTGAACACATATATATCTTGCACTGAATGAAACACATTTTTCATTTTACATATGCTTATAATTATCTCAAAATCACACGTAAGATTTAGTAGTAACTGAGACAAGGAGAGAACAAGTGCCAAACAGAAACAGAATTACGTTTGCCATAGTAACACCATGAAAATTGCAGCAAATAGAGAAGGACACTCTGGGCTTTTAAATACGTGTTTTTTGACAGACTTCTGGAAAAAAAAAAAAAAAAAAAAAGCAAAAAAAAACAAACAAAAACCCAACAACTACCAACCAGCATTCTGGATTTATTGAACATTCCCTTACTGTGTAGCAAACTTATCCCTTGAACAACTATTGGGCTGGTGAACAACATGTCTCCATAGAATCAAGACAGTTGAATTCTTGGTTTCCAAGAATATCATGATTTTTTTTTTAATTATTTCTGCTTCTTTTTGTGCTTTCAAAATGCTACAGCAAAGTAAAAGCACACAGTCTGAACCGTAACCAGAACAAAGTTATTAAATCAGATGCAGTAAGGAAAATCGTTTACATTTTTGTGTTTCCCACTTTTTCGATTTGGTTTCTAACCCAAGCACCTCAATGGCTGCTAAAATCCCTAAGATAACCTACTATTGTTTAAAATAGATAACAATCTTCATAAAAATGCAATAATAAGCAGAGCCAATTAAAGCTTCCGGATTTGCTATTCTTACAAATGATATAGGTGTTCAAAATGTTTCTGTGTAAATAGCACACCGGGACAGCTGATATCTTCAGACAGCTACCATGGTATGACTAACAGTTTGTTATCAAGATCTGTGTCTCATTGTAATAAAAATAATATTGCACATATACTACCTGTCAATATGCAAAAATCCTGACGTCTTTCAGCTTTATAAATGTATTAAAATAGCTTACATACTGCGTATAAACTCATTCAAGCCCAGTGTTCAATCGCTGGCGATCTGGTCCATGGAAACATGGTCCGTACTACAAAACTGGATGCTCTGATATTGTCACTTTATTTCCCATTCCATATTATTTTCACAGCTATATTGAAAAGGTGCTCAAACAAGTAACTCATGTAGAGCGAGTCACAAGCCTTATCTTGCTTGGATACGCTCTGTAGAGATGAATGCATTTTTAGAGGGTTTGGTGCTAATGTCGAGGAGGTTGAAAGTTAATAATTAAGACAAATGCTATCATGGTCTTCTTTTTTGCTGTGATGGTGTTTCACAAGTTACTTTGTTTAACTGTAACTCAGCACAGAAGAACACAGCAGCATTTCTGTAAGGAGCTATGTCCCTTCAAAAGTGTAGATATAAGCAGGAGCGATTCAATTTTCACAAAAACAATCCGAGCCTTTGAAAGAAATGTATGGATGTTTTTAATCATATAACTAACAGCCATACCAATGCTGTATTGCCAGGTAAATATAATAAGACATAATGGGAAATTGAGATGAAATTATTATTATTATGTACAGAAACAAGCAAACATAAAAATGAAGAATTCTTGAAGCTTTATGGTGAAGGATGTTTTAAAGATTTCAAGTAAATTCTTAATTCTGTGTTTTTTTTTTTTTTTTGGTAAATTGGTTTCTAACAACATCCATTTAATATCTACTTTACTTAAATTATTTTATCACATTCAGTAATCTCTATGTGGTTTTGACTGACATAACAGTTCTCTTTGGAACAGCAAATAAAAACTTACTAATTTAAGATGATAGCCTACTTCAAATGCAATGATGTAAACAAAACATTTAGAACATACAGATTTCTAAGGCAAGCTGTCTTAGGAAAGTACTTGAACAAGAATCTCTAACACACTTTCTCTAAGCATAAACACTTAGGAAATAAGTAGAAAAAGTTCCAGAAGAGCTCCCCTTTGTCCTGTGAGATTTCTCCTGGTAAGAGAAAGGGAATGCAAATTAAAGATTCACAGCTTTGAATAGAAAGTGAGGTGACAGACTAATTTTGATATTAATTGATATCCTCAATATTCAGCATGCCATCCTCCAAATTATGCAAAATATCTGTTGAGTTACAAGCAAAACTTTGAATCTTTATGTATTTTGGAAATCATGATACAATGTCCTTACAGTTTTATTTCTTCATAGCACAGAAAGAAACATTGCGTTCTCTTTGCCTCATTAGGATCTCATGTGAGGCTCCTGTCAGCTACAAGTTTGTTCAGTTTATCTCAAGAAAAAAGGAAGAAAAAACCTTAAACTTTTCCTTAGATATGTCAATCAAAAGGATCACACTGGCTGGAACATTAAGTTCAGAAGAATATAATATATATCAGATAACACAGAATTTTCCGTGGCTCATTTATCCATCACTAAAACAGACTATATTTATGTAAAGGCCTGACCTCACCCTGCAATTAGCCTGGAATTAAACTGCACTATTTAAAGATGTTCAGTCAGTGATTCCAACATGTATTTCTCTTCCTGTGCTATTTTGCTAGCTGAGAAGTGCTTTCATTTGGATCACAGTTTCACAAAAGATGAATTGTATTCAAATTTGAAATGGCCAGGGAGAACAGGGCCTGACATTCAATCTTAAAGCATTTCTTCACTTGGCTATGTGAGGATTATTAAAATTCCCAAATTCCAGTGATTTATCTGATTCTTCTGCAGGCTACGTTCATTTATATACAAATTTACTGCTTTCTTTCCAGTCATATGTTAAAGATATACTCTTCTTATTCACTTTCTTTCATCTATGTTTTCACTGTATTTGTGATGCTTGCTAGACTAAACAGCATATTTTATTGAGTCTCCGATTCCGAGACATACCTGTTGGCCACCTCTTGGGACCAGCTGCATCAGCTGAACATTTGTAAGTCCATGGGGCTCAACGGGATTCAACTCAAAGTACTGAGGGAGTTAGTAGACATTATAGCTGGGACATTCTCGATAATTTACCGAAAATCCACCCATGTATAACAAGGGCAAGAGAAGATTCAAGAAAGTATAGACCTGATTTTAACATCAGTCAATGGAAAAGTTATGGAGAAGATTGTCCCAGGGGATATGGAAAGGCAGGTAAAGAACAGAGCAATTATCAGGCACAGTGTGCTGGGATATCCTAGCCTGGAAATCATAAGACGTCATAAAGGAGGTTTAAAACTCATCTCCACTCTTTTCAGACTTTGAAAAGTTTGAGGGAAAAAGCATAGCAGAACACAGGCATAAACAGTGTCTTCCTGAGGACAGTCCTCTTCTTGACTACACGAAATAGAAAAAGGCAAAACCTTATATGGTTATATACAGAAATCTCTTTGTTTCATCTGTCAGAAAAGAAATGGCTATTGATGATTAGCTGGCAGTGCAGTTCCTGTCACAACAATACATTTTTGAGCTTTCTGTTAAGAATATGGTACTAATTCACTTCATTTATATATAAAATTTCACCAGTTAAGCTGCAATCATATAACCATAACTGGGTGTGAGGAAAATAGTTTGCAAAAAATGAGTAACATGACAAAACTACTAGAGACCGAATAAACAGCAAATGCTTCCTCAGTTCACGCTTTACCATATTTGTGGTTTGATTTAACTCTGAAGCAGAGCTCTCTTAAACAGTAAGCATAGGAACTAATTTTTCTTTAGGTACAAAACAACACATAAAGCTGGATTATGAAACCAGTCTATTAGTTGTAAATAAACAACACGGTTGCCTAATAAAATTGGGAGATGCAAATCTGCCTTCTCATAGTTTGCTTTTCATTAGTTCATCACAAAAACCGCCAACATTTTAAAATGGGGAAATATTTTTAGGCATCTCACTAAAATGTACACTTCCTTAAGAATAAAGTGATGTATAACCCATAGATTTTCAGCAAATCTTTTCCAAATGGATACACTGATCCTAAGCATATTTACAAGCTCTGGAACAGATTTAAAAAGACCATAATATAAATGCAAATCTTAAGAGTAAATAGTAAAGAAAATTTTTGATTTAGACATTTTTTCATTGCACTACATGCGTACAACCACTACATTCATTTATAAATCAGAATTTTAGTACTCAGCCATTTGCATCAAAAATAAAATACAGCTCTTATGCATTAACTCATAATTAGGTTTTTTAAATTCCAATCAGAATTTGCATAGAGTTCCTGTAGACCAGATTTAGTTATGAGTTCCATAAAGTTTATGTAATTTGTTTCTCTTGTCTTCCTTCAAAGTTTAGAATAAATCACACTCCAGCCACAGTGCACTCTTAGTTATGTAGAAAATCGCAACTTGTTATTATTTCCCAAACTTAACTATGATTCTTCTACAAATCTTCTGCAATAAAATTAATAACAAACCCCAGAAATTACTCATTTTAATTTATGGTACGTATTTTTAAGCAGATAAAAGACTCAAGCCTGTACGTAAAGAATGAATTTTCCATGGACAAATTTCTACACTCTTTTGGTTTAACTTTCAAAGTCTATAAAAAATTAGGCTGCTGCTGAAATAACTGCTTCTACATTATTCACCACATGTGCTTCTTGCCACCATCCTTATGCAGGCCCTAAACCTTGTACGGCTCAGATTTGAGAGCCAAAACCCAAAGAAACACCCAAAGCAAAACCAACCACAAAACCAAACGATAACATTCCAGTCAGACGTGAAGCCATTAAAGTCAGCAGAACAGAACTGATGGATACTTTCTACTCGGTATTGCATTAGTTTCAAGTCTTTTGAAAAATCCAATTCCAATAGCAGGTGCTAAGATTTGAGAACAGCTCAGAATTTGATGGAATATAGGTGACAGGAAGGGATAGGGACAGAAAGGGAGTGTGTAGTAAATGTGATATATCAAAGCCAGAGGGAGGCAAACATATCTTCACATTAAATAAACAAATAAAAAAATTCTGAAACAATGGGAAAAATCCAAATGAAAATTTAAATCCCAGTAGTATTCTTCCACATTAAGACAAATAAATAATCTTAAAAACGAGATGTGTAACTAATAATTTTACCTAGGTTACAACCTTCTCTGAGCACTTACATATATTAGGTTTAAATTTAGTTTATATAATTCTTTTTATTACATACAGAGTTTCTGTTCAAAAACTCATTTGCCGAATCCTTTCCTCCTTGCCACAGAATAAAATCCAACAACCAAAGGTCACAGCATGCTGAGCATAAGTGCTGCAGACACAAGGGAGTGCTCTCCATATTTCACGTAAAAATAAAGAAGATAAAAATAGAAATGTTCCCCTCATTTTATGTTGATTCAATTAATTATGCTATTTTATAATACCTGGAACTTTTGTAGCAGAGCACTGATTCCACTGAGCTTAATCAAGATTTCCAGATGCATAAATAAGAGAAGCATTACTCTTCTGTCTTCAAAGCATATCTCCATTTTCTTTTCAGCATGGGGGCTAAATTCTTTTTTCAAGCATAGCAGTGTCAATATGGCAAAGTACTGGCTGATTCCTGATGGGATGCAGAATACAGATCATAACTCAATTTTCAAATAGATCTTATAGTCACAAAATGGAATAAACTATAGATTTTGTTTGGAAATATAATGCATCATGCTTGCAGCTGCTGCCCCTCATTTTGCACCTGAAAGTCTGAGAGTACATCTGCACTTATAGGCTTACACACTTTGTGAATAGCTTAAAATCTGACAAATATTTTCCTTTATATGCACTACTCATGTAGACCATTGGCTCATATATTGATTGAAGCCAGAGTGAACTCCACTGAAGTAATCTGGACTAGTACTATAATGGAAATTAGATCTGGGCTCATCTGTTTACATCATATCCATTTATCTGGCAGAGAGGAATAATCAGGGAAATCTGAAAAATTAACACAGCCCGGCACCTAGACAGATGCAACTATCTTATTTCAAATTACATTCTTCAAAATGATTTAGCAATGAAACAACTCACAGAGAAAAAAATATTTTTTGTGCAGTTTTCAGCTTTGTGTTCTAAAGCCATTTTTTTCTAGAAGAAAAAGCAACAAAATCCTTAGAACAGCAAAGTATTACAATTTGAGCTGAAGCCCAGGAATTTTTTTTTGTTTGTTGCCTTGCATGTTACAAAAAAATGTGATAAAATGTCTGTCAGTTTGTAAACTGTACAATTGTAAACATGTTGGGCTACAAAATTCCACTTTTCTGGATTTCTGGATATATTTCTGGATATATATAAATATATTCCTATTACATTTAAAATATAACGATAAACCTACAAAAATATAAATAACTGGACTATTTTTTGATACAACTATTTGATTTTGAAGTGTCCATGTCTATACATAGCTCAATTAAGCCAGCAGACAGAATATTTTGCCAACTCAGTGCTTGTTCCATCTGTTGAAATAAAGATAGCATTTGTACTTAGATTCAAAATACTTTAAAATAAAGTTTTTTAACTGTATTTCTATCAACAGATGTTACAACTGCCGAAACATTACATGAAAAAAAAGAACAGGTATGCGTGTTACTTTTGTCTTGTAGAATATTGAAAAAACTTTCTGAATAAAAAGTGCATCTGCTATACTGTTTTGTTTTGATGGTTAGATTGCTAAAAATTGTACCCTGCCCTGTCCCAAGGAAATGTTGGCAGACAAGGTGATTAGTGCTATTGGCCTCCTAGATCTCATGCACATGGGATCCTGTCTCTGGACTCAAAATGGGAACAGAAAGGATTATATCTGAATCCATTTTACAGTTCTAATTTACAGCTCTAGTCACCTATCCTTAGTTTAACATTAACTGGTCTAATCTCAGCTGCTTTAATGCCAGCCTGTCAGCAAACTGGCAGTATTTTTTATTGTAATTGACCACACTCCTAACAAAAGCAGATCAATAAGCAAGATGTTCTTCCTGGAGTTTTGTAATACCTTTATTTTATATTCTTTCTTGATTTGGCATATTTTTTTCCCTGTTTATTTGTTTTGTCTCACAGCTTTTAGACTTCTACAAAATCAGTTTGCATTGTTCAATTGTCTTTTAAGAGACAAGGTTTTATTCACATTAATTTTGCTATAATTCATTCAAGGAGAACTATTAGTAAATACAGAATTCTACGCTTTTCAGTTATTTGATTTAAAGAGTTGCATATCAACATTTTGGAGACAGAATAAAAGAAAACAAAGAAGAAGATCAAAGTGCATTTTCTTAGACTGAATTATGTTACAAAAACATCATTAAGACTTCTACTAAGCACATCAGGATTTTCATATGCAACCAGAATACAAGAAGCAATTTGGGTAATCTGCCAATGGAATCAGATTTTCACAGTGAACATGCAATGAAGACTTCACATTCCAAATGGACTGCTCTGGTAAGCAGCTCTTGTTACAGGCTCCAATGCTGAAGAGCACATTTTTTATTCTGACTTAAGTTTGTGTTTTATTTTTACTAGTTTCCTGCTGCTATTCCCAGACTCAGATCACAATGGGTGAGTTCTTAAGAGCTATCTTCCAGGACAACTCTTTCTGTCCACTGTGCAGACATTTTCTTCCCCTGTTCAGATGGCCACAATTCCAGGAAATGCTCAGCACAAAGAGGACAATTCCAGCAGAGCTCAGCTGTTAGATGCTAAGCTAGGTAATGACATTTAAAGACAAGACTTAAAACACTGTAGGATAGGAATAAGCCTCCAGAGTAATCTGACATTTTAAAGTTCCTTAACAGAAAACAAACTCTTGAAAAGTTCATTTTGAATACAGGACTGAGCTCATGAAGCAAATTACAGCTTGTAAAGCTCCGATGCGTTGCAAGTTATGTCACAAAAAATCAAAACAAGAGACAAAATGTCAGTAATAAGTAGATCAAAGGAAGTTACTGGTGTGAATTCAAAGCTAAAATGAACTAAAAAAAAAAAAAAAAAATTATAGCAGCTGTGTTTCCCCAAGTATTTCTGAAGGTTCTTTGTAAAGCCAAATAATTAATGAACAGAATTCAAGCATCTCTTGTGAAAAAGCACTTAAGCAGATACTTAAGTTCCCTGACTTTACCTCATACTCAGCCATATGCAAATTGGATGATATTAAGTCTTATTAAAAAAGGAAGTTATTACTACGTTAGTGTTAGATGAAACCTAATGTGTTAAGAGGGATACTCTGGGAAAAGAATTCTGATTTGACATTTCTGTTAAATACGATCATAGCTTCCCTCAGAAGACAGAGTTTTATACAAGATCATAATATAAGCTATAATTAATTAAAATCTATTTATATGCTGTATGATACATAAGCACTGATATTCATTTTGGTCAGGGAAGAGAGAAAAGAGATGAACAGTTTGCCACTACAACAGAAAAACTCATTCTAGAGTATCCAAATGACTAGGAACTACAGCAGTAGGAGGTTAGTTTTTTGTTTTGAGAAAAGCTCACATTTCCTAGACACAGACAACATTCACTACATGTATGCAAAACCTAAAGAATTAATCTTTGACAGCTGAAGTATTTGTGAACTAGTAGCAAACACCTATGGTAGTACTGCTGCTAAAAATGAATTAATAAAATGATACTCTGATTAATTCAGTAACTAAATGCATGAAAAATAGGACAGTGGGAAACATAGGAGAAAATTCAGATAACCCCAGGCATGTTTCTACTAGAGTAGCTTGCTTCAGATATTGTTGGATTTCATGGCTGAATACAGAATTGTATTGATATTCCTTACAAAATGCATGCATATGTCCAGTTATTCATTATCTCTCATACCAAACTTATGTTTCTGAAGTAAGAACAATGAATGTAAAATATGTTTTCCCATCTCTCAGTACAAAGCTACTACTGGACTAAACAGAAAACTATCATTAGTCATGCAATAAAGGTGCAGTGGCTTCTTTGTAAATTCATGATTATCAACCAGCAGAAAAAAATACAAATAAAAAATAAGAAAAAAAATGACATCTGCCATTACAGTCTATTCTGAGGCTGTCACTGAGTCTGGCACACAGTAACCAGCCAGAGATGCAATTGGATTACAAATCTCAGCATAAGCAAAAGACAGCACTGGAAATGAAAGCATTGCCATAGGCAATGTAACTTCTTTCCAAGCCAGCTAAGTCTCACTAACACAGACACAAGGCCTGTATACTTAGTACTGAACTGTCCATCTGGTCACTCCTAGCAGTTGAAATTCCAACAAATATCAAACACAGATGCTAAATATCAACTCCAGAAATTTAGCTTCAGTGTTGAACTATGCCCCAGTGTTTGTCTACTGTGTTAGGCTGATTCTACGAATTTATGCTGAATTTACAAGAGGAGATGAAATAATTGCTCCATTATTTTGAGTACCATTTTTGGCCCGTGGCATCCTTTCTTCTCTCACATAAACTGTGGATTAAACAATGCTTCCTCTCTTTCTTACCTTTTTAATTTTTTTGTTTAGTCTGATTGCCACAATTTGGAGTAAAAATTCTCGAGAAATTTTAGAAAGAAAACCAGTCTTGGAATACTCTAATCATGGCATCCTTGCATAACATGACAAATAAATGGCATAAAGGGAAAATGAATTAGTTCTGTCCGGTAATGCTTCCACCATTTTGAAGGAGTCATTAGTGGGAAAGATGTGGAAAATGTTGTGTTGATGTTTTTAATTTATGACTGAGCCAACAAATTTGTGATGGCCAATGAAGATGGCTCATCAAATCTTTATCAAGGGTTCTGCAATTACAACTCATTTTTTTTAACTAGTTTATATCCACCAGAGTTCAAGTATAAAGTGCAAGAATCCTTGAGGCTATTTGCTTTTAAGACCAAACAACTACTGGAAAATTCCAAGCATATCTGCCATAACTAGACTAGAACACACAGGGAATATATTGTTTGGCCCAGCACAGTGCGAATGTCTGTCAGACACCTCATGTCTTCCACTGCAAAGTCTCCTCTTTCACATTTAATGCTGAAAAAATTCCCATTTTTTTTTTTTTCTTTGAATGCTGTTGCTTGTTCACTACAGCTCATATAGCACCCGCAAAGTTACAGAGAAAGTTTATATCACCAGGCTTTCTCTCACTTCTTTTTTTTCTTGCTTTTTTTTCCCTGCTGTTCGCAATAACTACAGAATAACAGAATAAAATACACATTGTCAGATGGGAGTTTTCAGCAGGTTTGTATTTACCCTCTGCTTGAACTGGATTAGATGTTCTTTCATGCAAGAAGGCTAAGGGTAAAATAAAAACTCTCACTTGTGTGCTTAAGAGAACACGTGCTAAATAAAACCATTTCTGTGAAATATTACTGTGCTTTTTTACTGCTTTTTTTTACAGAAAAATTCAGACAAGTTTGGTTTTGTGCAAATGCAGTAAGACTGTCACCACAAACAACAGTTCTGCTTTGCACATCTCAGATGCCATTAAACCACAAAATACCAGTAAGATGCTTCAGACCAGTCTATGAGAGGCTATTCAACAAAACAAGTAATCTAAGTTATGGAGAGACCATCTGGCAATTGGAGCATTATGCTGCACCTATGTTAACAAATTTTACTAATAAAATTTGCCTCTTAGTATTATATCACCTTAAGGCAGATGGGATCTACTGAAATATCACAAACTGCTCCCAGCTGTGGGAGGACAAACAGAAAAATCAAGACATGAACCAAGTTATCCTGCAATTTCTCAGATAAAAAAACCAACAATTTCCAGATGGTTTTACATGTGGCATACAATCCAAGTGATATTGCAGACTATTCTGAATTCTTCAAAGCAAGGTCAAATGTTAAATCTAAAAATTATCAATTGCAGATTTCCTTCAATATGGATATTAATCTGGCTCTCCAGCCTGGTATCACTTCACACAGCCCAAACTGCCCCTCCTGCATGTTGGCTTCATTCACCATCTCTCTCACTTACCCATCTGCACTCCTGTTTGCTTGCTAGAGGCTCTGGAAATTTGTTTTACAAGTATGAAATCATAGCATAATTTATCTTTAAAAAAGCAATACTAATGTTGGTTGGTGCATAACTCCTGTCTTCAGAGGAATAATGTTAGAGAGACTGATAGCTGATGTGAAAGTCTGGCAGACTCAATTAAAATAGGAATTTTAAAAATGACATCAAAAGGAACAAATCACTGTAGAAAGTTAACTGGATAAGTTATCTGTGGAAATTGGTACTCCAAAACATCTCATTTTCATGAGAGAACAAAAACTTCCAGTTTGCACACTACACAGCCATGCAGGGGCAGGCTGCCATGTGGTTCACTGGTGTTGGTTTGGATATGCAACTCGGGTGTACTGGACTTCTGCTATCTGAATATTTCAGGTTCATTCTGTATGCACCATACCAGCATTTTGATACATCTGCTGTAGCTCTGAAATAATATTCTGTCTCTGCTGTTTGGAAATCATGAACCACTCTGCCAAATTCTACAGTAGTTCTACATCAAGGAAATTTTTAAATGAAAAAGGAAGATGTCAATTGAAATCCAGATGCACAGCTGCACTGAAGGAGAGGCCACTGGGATGCATAAGCACAATGCCACACAGCTTCTTCAAAGAGTAATCTGATAGCAAAAAAGGTGATTTGTAGTGGGAACAACACATGAATGTGAACGTACTTTACTGAAGTAGCTATGCCAGTAATAATCTGCTGGAAGAAACATTTCTGGTAAAATTTTGCAATGTAGATGTGCTGTACATGGTTGGTGAATTGTTTCCACCTTGATATTACAAAGATTACATCCCTGCCAAAAATACAACAGATGCTTCAGTGAAATGCAAAGAAGTTTCAAGCTGGTTGACTACAATATTTTGTTTTGTTTTTAAATTCTGGCAACAAATAGCATTATTACTTTTCTCCATATCATTTTTGTATTGATTCAAAATAGGCACTAACAGTCTTTGGAATTGTAGGGTTTTCCCTCTTTCATATTAATTTGGATGTTATCTTCTGTTCAATAAACTTACTATTTCAATAATTTATGGAAATATTGCATAAAAGTTATATATATATATAATATATATATATACACACAGCTACTTGTAACTTTTTCAGTACAGAAGCATACAAAAAAAGAGCTCATTCACAGACACTATTGCATTAAAATGAGATGGAATTCCCAACCCAAATATTTAGCAGAGGTAGCATGCATCAAACCACAAAAATTGACTTACAGCAATAATGTAGACAAGAACTACTGAAGATACAGAAATCACTGTATACCAAATATGAATGGGTATTCTTTTCACTTGTCTTAGATAATTAATGGCACTATATGAGTAAATGGGAATATATATATCCCTCTCATGCTTTAAAAGAAAAAAGGAGTATGATCTGTTAGAGAATTCCTTATATCACAGATTCCGTGCTGTACATGTTCTCAGCTGATCATGAGCCAACAGTGTGCCCAGGTGGCCAAGAGGGCCAGCGGCATCCTGGCCTGCATGAGAAATAGTGCTGCCAGCAGGAGCAGGGAGGTGATCATCCCTTTTTACTCAGCACTGGTGAGGCCGCATCTTGAGTACTGTGTTCAGTTTTGGGCCCCTCACTACAAAAAAAACCCCGAGGTCCTGAGAAGGGCAACGAAACTGGTGAGAGGTCTGGAGCACAAGTCTTATGAGGAGCAGCTGAGGGAACTGGGATTGTTTAGTCTGGAGAAGAGGAGGTTCAGAGGAGACTTATTGCACTCTACAACTTCCTGAAGGGAGGTTGTGATGAGGAAGGGTTTCGCCTCTTCTCCCAGGCAACAAACAG
Source organism: Phasianus colchicus (assembly GCF_987193195.1). Taxonomy (NCBI): domain Eukaryota; kingdom Metazoa; phylum Chordata; class Aves; order Galliformes; family Phasianidae; genus Phasianus; species Phasianus colchicus. Next base: position 23,021,902 of record NC_143445.1, on the reverse strand, counting down.
GATCCGAGGAAATGGCTGCAAGTTGTACCAGAGGAGGTTTAGGTTAGACATAAGGAAGAACTTTTTCTCTCAGATGGTGGTAAGGCACTGGCGTGGCTGCCCAGGGAGGTGGTGGAGTCGCCGTCCCTGGCAGTGTTCAAGAAGAGTCTGGATGAGGAGCTATGAGATACGGTTTAGACGCTTGTGGCAGCAATGGTAATGGGAGGATGGTTGGACTAGACTATCTTGCAGCTCGCTTCCAACCTTGCAATTCTATGATTTTCTTGATTAAAACGAATTTCATTCACCAAACAAAAATTTAGTGTTTTCTATTCCATTTGCTTCAAGAAAAGAATGTCTGCCATATTTTTGGAAGTGCTTATTTAGAAAAAAAAAAAACATACAAATGGAACTGCTACAGTATATTACACACACACAAAAGGTATTTCCTCTACAAATGAAAATATTGCTCATTATTGCCATTTTATGTGAAGTCTGTAAGTTAATTGCATTATAGTAGTTAGTTCTACTTTACACAGCTCTATAATCAAAGTGTAGAATAGTTAGGATCACTAATAATTTTCTCAAGAGTCATCTGTCAGCACCCATAACTTATTATGAAAACAATTATGTCACTTCTGGCATATCTTTCAATACTTTGGTGTCTGCCAAAGTAAAAATCAATAAAAGGTTATTGCTATTCCAAGTCTGTTATCAGGTAAGTGGCTCCAAGGGCACTCCCTGTTAGGGAACTGCCATTAAAGCTTTCAGAACTGCGTAATCCTGGAGCATGATTAGACTACTCCAGTGAGCATATTTCATAACACCCAAGTATTTTCAGACTTATCATTAATACCTACAGTTAAATAGTTACTGTGGAACACTGAAGTAGAGTGCTGAATAACACTGAAAAAACTTGTTGGAAGTTAGCACATATTTCTATGAGTATGTGTCTCAACCGACTTCTCCTGGTCTGTGTTCATTCCCTGCCACCCAGGCAAACATTCCTCCACTTTAATACTCAATATAGGCACTACAAAACACTCTTCAGATTTCAAGATCTGTAAATCCCACTTAAGATGTCACTATAACATGCTACTAGTGCAGTTAAAGTCTTGGTTCTTCACCACAATGAAACGCTAGTAACTATTTTGCCAGAGCTGCTCATCTGCCTACATGCTATATTTCCATATTGCTGATCTTTGAGAATTTATTTTTGTGTTGCCAAAAGAAAGGTTTCAACAGCAGCTGCTCTTCCAAAAGAAGTAGCTCCAAATAAACAAAGAAATCAGTTTGTTAGGTCTAAATAGGTTTATAGGCAGTTTGAGTGCAAGTGAATGAATTCCTGAAGGAGACTTCATTTACAGACACGTATCTTTGCAGAATCAGGGCTTGCTGAGTGGACACAGTGAAGAAAAAGTGCTTTAGAGCAAGGAGTGGTTTTGCTTGTATGAATAAATAAAAAAGAGGTAGTACTATAATAGAGCAATGAGAGATGAGTCAAAATACATTGAGTTTGGGGATAACCCCTCTGTAGACCAATCTCCAGAACCAATCTTCAGGATTGCAAATCTCCTCCTCCCGTGTGAGAACACTGACATCATAAAATCAAGTGTGTGCAGGTGAAGATGCCCTCAGAACCTTCTTTACTGTCAAAACTGACAGCAACAAACTTGCTACTTCCCACCATCAACGCTTAATGCCTTGCATTCATGCCAATGACAAGCTTAATGTGAACAATGACAAATACAACCAAATCACATTAAATGAAGCAGACACAAAAGCTCTTTTGATCATTCAGATAAACCAGTTTTACAGTAGAGAACATTCAGAAGGTGAATCTCAATGAAAAATCCTCCAACACTTTTTACTGCAAAACGAGTAGTAACATGAAAACAACACTGGGTCATCTTTCAAAACTGTCTATATTCACAAACCATAATTTATCTCTGTGAAAGAAAGTACATGGAAATGAGATCACTCAATTTCTTTTACCTTTGCAATGTTCTCGTGCAGTTTGAAGGAGGGATCCAGCTCTTCAGTTCTTGTCGCGTGCATGGGAAAAAGTGCTTCAGAGAGAAAGCTAGAATTCTGTGAGAAAGAAATCAGAAAGCATTTAGCATTCAACATCCATTTCTTCCTCCTAATGCTTATTGAATTTTGTTCAGAGTTTCAAAACTCTTCCAATTGTTCTTAAGTTTTGGTAACTAATAGCATTTATTTTACTCATCCAATTAACTGATTCCAAGTCCCTGAAAGAGGCAAATCCCCCCTAAGTTTTAAGACTGTTTCTGCAACTGCAGTTGTCTTTGTAATCAAGCTTCCTAAACCAGCAAAGAATTTTGCCTAGAGGGAAAAAACAAACCACCTAACTTGAATGAGGCAGGATTTAGTCTTCAGAGGAAATATAAACACAATAACCAAAGAACACACTTTTATCTTTTGTGAACATCCTACTTCTGTGTACAGTAATATCATCTACGTAACATGGTCAGTTCCCTACAATTATACCCCCTAGGTTAACCGCTCTTTAATATTATTTCTACAAAGTGCTTGCCTCTTCTCATACAGTAAGAAAGAAAGCAAGCAGGTTGCATATTTGCTGACATAAGGAAATGATAAATTGATATCCAGGTGTGGACTGGAAAAAGCAAAAACATACCAAATAAAACATAGGTCTCAAACGTACACAGGTGCCTAAATTGAGATTTATAAATCTCATCAATCCATGTTTGTGAACTTGGTATAACAGTTCAGAAACAAAACTAGAAAGAAAAATATTTTTGTACACCCCCATTGCTCCTCTGAAACACATTCTAAAATTATGCTTACTTTTGTTAAGTGCTTGTAGATAAGGGGAACCTCTAGTCATGGCTATAACAGCTAGGAAACCAGTCTGTGTAATCCCTTGATTGGACCATATGCTCCATTTATTTGGTAAGCATATTTTCAACGCGCTTACCAACAGCAATGAGTCTAGTACAAAAACACAGAAACTATAGCCAGAGTTACTTCAGTAACAAGCAGAAGGATATGTCAGTGCACGGCTATCATGCCATTCTAAAAACTTTCAACTACAGGTAGTTCTAAGAAATACATACTCTTCAAAAATAAAAGTACTTAAATACTTAGACACAAGAATACTTAGAATACTCTGTTTCATTTACCTGTATTCTGAAGAGGACTAAAAGATCACTTCAAGAAAGCCCTGTGCCAAGTTCTGGTTAGCACAAGGCAACTCAATTCAACATCATGATATTACGTATCTCCTATCAGAAGGCCTAAATCTTTTGTGAATCTTATTCTGGGTTTTGATTTGTCAGAACACAAATATAGCATTATCCTGTTTAACTAGAATATTCCAAGGTCCTTTATTAGATTTTGCATTTAGTGTACAACTCGTGCAACACAGAATATCATAATAGCTTAGCAGATGTATACAACTGGGAATGCAAAAGGACTGCAAGCCTCTCATTAATGTACTTCTTTTATATGTCTTCACATCTGAGCTCTATGGAAATAATCTTTGTCAGACAGCCCTGACAGAATTTCCCAGGAAAGTATCAGCTTCCATATTCAGTTTCAGATTAAGTTAGCTCTGCCCTTGATCTTTTATTTGCAAGCATCTTTTAGTGATGTTTTTTTTCTGCACAGGGACAATAATAAGAATATGAGAAAATACATTCATTAAGAAAGGTTATGTAGCAAAACCATGTGACTTGTGAAAGGACTATATTTTGCAAGATTTGTAGAATACAATAGAATATTGCTTAGGTTGGAAAAGACCTCAAAGATCATCAAATCCAACTGCAACCTAACCATACTACCCTAACTGGTTCTGAAGCTCTACGTCAAACCAAACAAATGTTCCCCCCAAGTCTGCGAGTAATTTTTATGTTCTGTGAGTATATTTACAAAATAGTAATAGAAGTAGTAAGTTGACAGCATCCCTGGTATGGAAATATCTAAATCATAAATATCATCATTACATCTCTGTAAAAATTATTTTGGAAAACATCTGTAGTCTTTTCAGATTGAATCCCGAATAAAATTCAGAGAAACTCTTGGTTCTGTATTCAAGATGAACAATTTTTCTGGCTTATTTTCCTCCAGATTGTTTGGCAGTATTGACAAGGTTCTGAAAGCAAATCTTTCTCAAATACCAGCTTCTCATATCTACTAGGCTACCATTTCTTCAGTTTCCCTCTCTTGATATATACTGATCCTTCAAAAGCTTTTATCCTTACACTCCAAAAATACCTCACTGTCAATACAAACAAGTAGAGAACATATGAGCAAGGTATATTACACTCATGTACCCATGGGGGATGAAGGGGTAGTATATGATACACATCCACTTAATCAGAATTGTATTTGTATATATGCAATATACCATGAGATAGTCTCCTAGAGCTAGTTTGGGGCACTACACTGGCACAGCACTGTTGGCCGTCTGTCCAAACTAGCATGGGACATAAATACACTACAATCAGATTAGCAGTGCAATATGCTGCACTCAAAGCCACTCAGTTTAGGCCTAGTTCCCTACACATGCTCAAATCCAACTCTAGCACTACTACTTACAGCCTACTTAGACATTGGAATAGTCTCACAGGCATGTTCAGGAAAACTCAGAGACAGGTAGGTCTCAAAAGTAGTAGTTACATGGCTGGTAACTTTTCTTGTTAATTTTTTTCTACAGGTTAACATCTATATGATGAATATTATATCAGTATTTCCATGCATTTGTAGAGAATTATTTCTGGTCATAAGCTTCCACCACTTTGTTACAAAATTCATAAAAGTATATAATTAGCCCTCATTCATAAAAAATTTTGCATTCAGTTGTGCATCTAGGTGTTGTATAACTGTCACAGAAATATCAGAATAATAAGTGAAGTCGTCTCCCCTTCAGAAGGAAGGGAAGATCTCAGAGAGAGGATCCATAAAGTCACTCATTATAAAGATAAAATACATACTTAAGTTTATTTCATTACACCTATTCATCTGTTTTAAGCATGTGTACTAGTTTACAGAGCCATGTCATTTGACTGAAGGGAGGTTGAGGAAGATTCTCTTCCTGCTACAGTGGTGCTAATTCTGTTCATCATCATTTGCATAATTGTAATTAATAACTTGGAGAAAGTTACATTATTTATATTCTTTCTTAAGTATCTTACTGACTGCTATATGAGATGAGGCCAACGCTGCATCTAGACAAATGTTCTTTCTTTGGAATCTAAAAGAGGAGGACCAGATGCACGTACTGCAGGAGAACACTTCATCTGCTTTTATTCTGCCATACCCCAGACACACACCTGAGCAGTACAGGTTAGGATTTCTAGTAGTGCTATGTTCTTACCACATTCAATAGTGAGAGACAAAAGCACTGAAAGTATATATTCATGCCCATCTTCTCAATTTAGGTGCCTTCACAAAGTATCTAATTTAGATGGGATGAACTCAAGCATCTTTATCTTTCAAAGACTGAATGATTTAATGCTCATAACCATGCCATAAGCAGGCTGCTCCTTACAGAAACCATGCACAAGACAAGAATTTTTCCTTCACTTGGGAATTTTATATGTTTACCAACATGTTCACTGCTCTCCTTTCCTACATGTGAATATCTTCTCCTTGTCTGTTGTTACCAAGAAAGGAATCCTCAGGATTCCAGTGCACTGTCAATTCAAGAAAAGCACAAGGGTGAAATTCACAGCAGCTCCTAAAGTTTATCAGTGGCTCTGATGACTATTCTTGTTTTGATATCACATACACTAATCAGACTAATAATTTATTCATTATATTAAGTTCAACTATTTCTTTGATCTTTTACAAATAGGGAAGAATACTTGACAAAAAATGACTGATTATCCATATAGTAGCATCACCAATAAGAAGAGTAGAAAAACTAATAATCACAGAATCACAGAATGGCCAGGGTTGGAAGGGACCTCAAGGATCATGAAACTCCAACCCCCCTGCCACATGCAGGGCCACCAACCTCCTCATTTAATGCTAGACCAGGCTGCCCAGGGCCCCATCCAACCTGGCCTTGAACACTTCCAGGGATGGGGCATCCACAGCCTCTCTGGGCAGCTGTTCCAGCACCTCACCACTCTCTCTGTAAAGAATTTCCCTCTGATGTCCAACCTAAATCTCCCCTCCCTCAACTTAAAACCATTTCCCCTCATCCTGCAGTTATCTACCCTTTCAGAGAGTTGATTCCCCTCCCCTCTGTAGGCTCCCTTTAGGTATTGAAATGCTGCAATGAGGTCACCCCGCAGCCTTCTTTTCTCCAGGCTGAACAAGCCCAGCTCCCTCAGCCTGTCCTCACAGGGGAAGTGCTCCAGTCCCCTGATCATCTTCGTGTCCCTCCTCTGGACCCTCTCCAACAGCTCCCTGTCTTTTTTGTATTGGGGGCTCCACACTTGGACGCAGTATTCCAGATGGGACCTCAGAAGAGCAGAGTAGAGGGGAACAATTACCTCCCTGTCCCTGCTGGCCACCCCTCTTTTGATGGAGCACAGGATCCCATTTGCCTTCCGAGCCATAAGGGCACACTGCTGGCTCATGTTAAGTTTTTCATCCATCAAGATCCCCAGATCCTTCTCCACAGGGCTGCTCTCAAGGACCGCTCCTTCCAGTCTGTAGGGATGCCTGGGATTCCTCCAGCCCAAGTGCAAAACTCTGCACTTTGCCGTGTTGAACCTCATCAGGTTCACCCAGGCCCACCTTTCTAGCCTCTCGAGGTCCCTCTGAATGGCATCCCTTCCTTCAACCGTGTCAACCACACCACTCAGCTTGGTGTCATCAGCAAACTTGCTGAGGGTGCACTCGATTCCGTCATCGATGTCATTGATAAAGATGTTAAAGAGCACTGGTCCCAAGACAGACCCCTGGGGGACGCCACTCATTACCAGCCTCCACCTGGACATAGAGCCATTGATGACCACCCTCTGTCTGCGGCCTTTCAACCAGTTTCTTATCCATCGAGTGGTCCACCCATCAAATCCAAATCTCTCCAATTTGGAGATAAGAATGTGGTGGGGGACCATATCAAAGGCCTTGCTCAAGTCCAGGTAAATGACATCGGTCGCCTTTCCCTTGTCCACCGATGCCGTCACTCCAACATAAAAGGCCACCAGATTGGTCACGCATGACCTTCCTCTGGTGAACTTGTGACTTCCAAGTGACCAGCAGTTCTCTCTAATGAAAAGAACAGTATTTTACTCATATTTATCAATTTTTAAAATAAATACCTACATATGCTTGCCTGCACAGCTCACTTTCCAATAACTTTTGTCGAAGTATTTAGGGCAAGCTTTAATTGGAGTGGTATCGTCCACATAATTAAATAACAACTTGATTTCCAAACCTCACATAAAAAACTGTCCTACTTTTATTCTGCAGGACAAACAGTTTATAGAAACACACACTTGTAAGAATATTACAACAAGCCTGTAAAATGGCAGCACAAATTGGAGGCGCACGACACCCATAACTACCAGAGACAAAGGAGAAACTGCCCATATTCCTCTTTGGTGACACAACATCTCTGATTATCAACATCTACCATAAATCATCTATCAAAGCTTTTCCACGCTTAAGCAAAGTTACAGAAACAAGATGCTACCACGCTGAAAATGATGCAGAACACCAACCAGTTACTGTATGACTGATAGAAATGAATTCAAAACATTCGCTGTGCTGTCACACAGCAATGGAAACAGAACAATTAACTTTTGGATGTTTTTAAAATACTTCTTAATTAATTACTTAGATACAACATATTTAACGGAAAGAGGAAAAAATATCAGAACTAGCTATGTTCTTCATTATCTAGAGGAAAGCCTGTTTTGATGTTTGACAGAATTTGGTTTCATTACTTAACATTATTGGAAAGAAAAAGAGCTAAAGTCTTTTTCTGTTACCAGTATTTTACCTAAACTGCCATTTTTCTGGACTACTATGTTCCCTGAGCACAAATGCAGACAGAAATACATGACTTTGACTATGACTTTGAGACCAATCAAGAGAACCACTGTCAACATCTAAATAAAATTTCGTTCCTGAAGATGTAGCAAAACACGATTTGTGAATATACAGAATTTTAAGTACTATGTAAAGTTTCTTCCTTTCCACTAATGAGGAAGTGACTCTTTCATTATTTATTCAGTTCACATGCCTGTCTTCACGTGTTATGAAATCTACTGGAGCTCTTGAAAGTTTTACTATTTTTTGTTCATGAAGCAGGAGGTCTTACTCCTTTTGCACAATTTAAATAGAAAGAAATACTAGGTGATAAGTATTTGAATTTTACAGGCAAGTGGCGTGATTGAACCCCAAGCAAACTGGAGCTCTGATGTGGATCAGTCTTGCTATATTCCTGGAAGCAAATAGAGAGAGAAACTTTATTTTTGTTCAAAGCTAGGTTTTTTGAGAACAGAATTCAGAGTAATAGTCATTGTCAAAAAGTAAAAAAAAAAAAAAAAAAAAAAAGTTTTGTAAATAACATTTGTCTCTTGTTTCCCTACACAGGATGTTATTTTTAGTTTCTTCCTATGACAACAGGCTGAGAGAGTTCATCCTGGAGAAGAGAAGGCTATGGGGAAACCAGATAGTGGCACTTTGCTATACAAAGTGAGCCTATCAGAATGAAGCAGACATACTCTTCAGCAGTCTGTCTTTAAGTAGTCTGTTGTGATAGGTCAAGGAGAATTGGTTAGAAATTAAAAGAGGGGAGATTTAGATAGGGTTAAGGAAGAAGATTTTTGTAGCACAGTCCCTGCTTGTAACTCCAAGATAACAATTTCTTTTTCCCCATTTGTCTTCTCCAGGCTATGACTATTCTCTTTGCTTGTCTGATCAGTCCCTTCAGCAATTAAAGGTTTGGGAATTCCTTTGATTTTTATTACTGTATTCCTTTCACACTAGTCCTCTCCTCCATTTGCTGTATCTATGCTCTGGAGAGCTCTCCCAGGTTGGTTCCTCCTCTGGAAGCCACTGAGCAATTAACCCTCCTTACAAAGACTCCGGACAACCTTGTGGAGCCCACAGCAGCTGGGCAAGGTCAGCAGGAAGCCTTTAGTACTACACCTCATTTTAACTGCTGCCTTTTAAAGGAACACAAAATAAACAAGCAAAGATGAGCAAGAAATCAAGGTACATGTTCACACCACGTCGAACCACTGTGAGACACTCTAAAATTTGGGCAGTCAATTCTGCAATTGAAAATTTTCTCTTGGCTACCTGCCAACTTCTGCAAATTGTTCTGTAGGTACACAGAACAATCCAAAAGGATCAAGAATGTTTTCTCTTCTGATTTTAAGCTATATTTTTATAATGCAATAGGTAGACAGGAGAGTAGCAATAATTCTTGGATTCCCAGTATAAAATTTCTGGTTTCACTCTTCAGAAGAAAAATGAATGAGTATAACAGCCATTTAGAAGCTAGCTTCCAAAAATCCCATTTGTCTCATATTCCTTCTGGAATGATCAGTTAACCTCATCTTTTCAGTACTCATTTAATGAAGCATTCTGTGAAATTAGAAAGACGTTGATGTTCCACTTTTCAAATAATGGGTCACTTCTGATTAAACTTCGATTGAACATTCAACTTTCAATCTCAAAACAAATTGCCTCCTTCTCTTTTTAATTTGAACCCGATTTCTTGCTGCCCTCAGGTCTCCTGACAGTAATTAATTGATTAATGAATTGATTAAACGTGGATCTAAAAATGCAGAAAGAAAAATCTAAGAACTCCAAACTTGGCTTGCTCTTGCTTATATACGATGAACGTTTGCATTCAAATTCAGTCCTGATTTATTAGACCACTATTCCTAACTCATCTTATCTGCCCTCTACCAATAAATCGGATAGCATACTTCACCTTCTAAAGGCTCTGTATTTGCCACTCCATATGTAGCGTCCTATATCATACATCCAATTCATTTATCAACTTTCACCCAAACCATTTAAAATCACGAATAAAAATCCAGCACTTCTGGTTATTTAAAGTAAACCAGAATCTGTACTTAAACTTATTTTAGAGTTCTTTTTTGCCGCCATTAAAAATAAAATATATAAGATAAAAATAAAAGTAATGGAAATAGTTCTGTTGTAAATACAAGAAGTTTTGCTTACCATACTAGGACAATGCTGCATCTACAATAACAATACAGTAACAATATTCCTGTTTTCTTGACTGTTACTTATATCATTATATATCATATATAACTAATACGTATATCATTAGTCTTAGTATCCCTCTCTGATGAATAGTCCATAGATCTCTGCAGATTTGTGTGGTTTTGTTTTGGTTTGTTTGTTTTTGAAAGTAAAATGCAGTGTTTGTGCAGTATAAACATCCAGTGGAGCTTTCTTGACTCGGCAGTAATGCTCAGTCTGGAAAAACTTTATCAGTTTGACTTGTCAATATTTGTCAATATTGTAAACATTTAGGATAAGTTCGCCCACCTTCACTACACAATATTTGTACTTCCAATTCAGTACAGCACAGAAGTAAGAGACACTTAGGAAAAATAGAAGGAAAGCAGTGAGGAAAAAAAATCCTTTGGCAATTTGTGCAGTTAGGTCAAACAGTATAAACACAATAGTCAAACGATCAAACGATGCCATGAGTCCCAAACTCAGCAAAGCAAATAAAAAAAAAAAAATAAATAAAAATAAAAATAAAAAAAAAAAAGATGAAAGTCAAGAGAAAGTTGTTTATTTCTTTATAGAGATCAAAGAATCAGGACTGAGAATATAATCTGCTGCCCATTCACATTTATATGCTGGATCTCTTCCACTAGCTATTAACCTGTTTCACTCTTTCTGCCTTTTTGTAATTCAACAGCACAAAGAGCAGAATTGCAGCAGCCTGAGGGGGACACACAAACATGCAATGTCTAGACAATAAAACAGAAAGGAAGCAGTGCTTACCTTCAAAAACAGACTGGGAAACAAGTCTATTTGGGTTGCTGAATTCACCTGCAGAGCCACCACTATCAAGTTATGCCAGTCTAAAGCTATTACCCACAGAGGACTACAGATGCATGAGGAGGTGTCTATATCTGTAATTCATTGACACTGCAAAAATTTGTCATAGTATGAAGGAGAAAACCATGTTAGAAAGATAAAGAGAAAGCACTAAGCAGAACAAAATACCTTTAAAATCTGCACTGCAGGCTTTCACTAATTCCTTCTTCCATTTTACTCTAAGTCAAGCAATTGGAATACGGTACCTTGGCAGCAAATTTACAATTCTATTATTTGTGAAACAGGTGTTTCACCTAAGATAGGCTAAAACACCATTTCTTCTCCATTTTCTTCTTCCTTTCTTTTTTTTTTTTTTTTCCTTGGCAAGACAGAAGAGATTGAACCATGGGTTTCATCAGAACAAGGGTCAAAAATAAAGTAATGGAGAAGTGCATCTCATAGATTAACAGATGATTTTTCTTCGGCTATCTGGAAAACTTTTTTTTTTTTTTTTTTTTTTGAGAAGGCACAACATAATTACATTTTAAATAGACTTAGTGAAATAGTGGATCATGTTACAAAGAACATACCAAAGTCAAAGTATGATTCTCAAATACGTGGTTTAAACCAAACTGATGAAACAACACCAGGCATTAAGGTGTGGCATACAGGATTTCGCACTAATAAAGGCCATTAAATCTGCAAATATATCACAAAAGGGAGTGCGTGCCTCTCCATCTTACTAACAGACTGACTTTTCACTTTCTTGCAAATGCACTTAACATTGAATTAAACATTCACCCATAAAATACATGAATGATTAAGATTTAAAAGCTGCCTTTCACTGGCTAAACAAAACTAAAGATTTAAAATAAGTATGCTGTTTAATTATTTTCGTAAAATAAACTTTCATGGTTGCCACAAATTACTCTGTGTCAAAAATCTCCAAGTGAGAATGATCCTATTCTGCAAAAATAGACATGGCTGCTGGAGTTGCTGACAAAGAGCTTTTCCTTAATAATATCCCTATTTCAGTTGACTAGAGAACTTTCAGTAAAGAATGAAGACCAAATTATTTTCTTTTTTTCTCATTCTGGTAAAAATATGCACTGACCTTGCGATGTCACCAGATGCTGGACAAAATAAGCAAGGCCTGCCAAACCAGACGGCACAGAAAACAGAAGCAGCAGACTTTCAATCACTGCTGCACAATTTACTTTATTATTCAAATCAATTGGAGCCAGAAAAAACCTCAAGCCAACAGTCCTCAGACAGGAAAAGAATATAAGCACTTTTCTTTCATCTCTTTTAACATAATGTTTTTCTTCTCTGCATTTGTAAGTGAATTGAAATAATCACTGTAAAGCTATAAGACTGCAGCATGAAAAAGTAGCTTTTAAGATGTTGGATACTTGAATAGCTTTATTTCCTTTCTCAAATCTTCCCTGGCCGCTTCAGAAGCAGAATCAGTAGTGTAAATAGGAAGAAACAGCAGAAATCTAGAACCTCATGAAAGATCTCCCCCAACAGGAAGATCAGTTCCTCTGTAGGTCTAATGGAAAATAAAACCATTATGCTAAGGAAGCAACACAGTCTTCAAATCAGAGCTTGCTTGCATCTATCAATAAAAATACAAGTTGACTTTAATAACCTATCAGTGACACAAATAACAGTTCAAGGTTGTATGACAGTCCAATGATCTTGACTTTTTTGTTTTCAAGTTATTAAAAAAAACCAACTGGATTGCCAGTAGAAAAGTATTCCTGATACTCTGCCAGAAGACATCTAGCTGATCTATTGAATTTATCACTCAGAACAATGGCAAAATGTTATGCTGAAAGGAACACATTCTCCAGGAAAGATAGATAACTTGGTGCCTTTCATCCATAGATAACACATTCTCAGTAGCTAGATGCTCCAGTAAGTTATCAAACAGAAGAAATTATTGATGTCTGAGTAAATTTCTCACGTTTTCCCATATCCCATTGACCCTGCTAAAATCCAAGCTGTTTTTCTTCCACTGACTTTCAACAGTCCTCAGTCAGTTCCAAGAGAATGAAGAGCCTGTAACAGAATATGTAAGGGCAGAGTTTACAGCAAGAAACCTGTACTCATGCTGTGCAAACGTTAAAGATGTTGTGCACTTTTGTTTCTGTACAGAAGGCTTATGCAAAGATCTTTTCCCCTCTCCGAGATGCACTGTAGAATGTCTGGGATATCGAAGCACTAAGATTTGTGAGTCTAAATATACAGTTGGAGTAAAGTAATGCATCCGACTGACAAGGATGTCACCAGATTCATTAACACTGGTGGAATAACAAAGATTCTATTTGATGCCATTAAATAGTTAAACATTCACTTTTTTTCAATAAAACAATTTGTGCAATCAATTGAACATCAAATGCATTTTGTCTTGAGAAACACAGAGTCATTAACCTTAATTTCAGCACCTCACTACCAAATCTGACAGCATTTGCATGCAAATGAAGAGATGGACTATTGTATAAATGCACAACTTGCAAGGACTAAGCTGAATAAACTCTATGTGTATCAAGAAAATAAAAAGCACTCCTATAAACAAAAGACAGATGGGAAAAAAGAGAAATATTCCAGTCAGCATAAATATGGTATAAATAACTAAGAGCATGCTATTATAAAGACAACATAACTCATAAGTGAGAAGGGCAAGAAACACAAGTAGCCATGGCTCAGATGTACCTTCAAAAGCAGTCCCTGGATGACGTCCTGAGGGCAGGTTAGACTACATTTTATTAGACACTGCAGCTTGTCCGTAAACAAAACTAAAATCTCTCTTCACCTTGATGCAACCAATGGCTTATCCCTGTTGACCTTGAAGTTCTACTGCAAACTTCATAAAATCTACCAGAACTGAATGCAGCAGCAAACTGCACTGACAGTTTTAAAAATCAAAATCCTGAGTTCCTAAGCAACCTGCCATTCTGAGGCTGGTAAACATTTGTCTTTTGCAAATCTTTGTTAAATCTTAAAAGATTTAACATATAGTAGGAAAGAAGGAACAGAAAAATGAGGAGGGAAGTTACGTTCTTGTAATTTTACCTGGAAAGGCTCCCAGATATGCAAACTTTCTGGTGGTCTATACAAAAAAGAGGAAACCTGGCTTCTACTTAGACAGGAAAGCCGGTGGACACATCTCTGAAATAGAAGGGTGAAACAACTGGCACTAGTTCCTTTCTGAGGACATTCAAGGACAAGCTACAGAACTAAGCTGAGGCTAAAAAAAAATAGACCATGCATTTGTATATACTCAGCTCTGATCCCTCAAAGAAAATGATGCTGTGATGCATGTAACTGAAGTTCTTGATACATATACTTGGATATGTTAAATTAATTGGTGCTGTGTCAGCCCAGAAGGATATAAATGTTAACAGTAGAAAGATGGCAAAAAAATTACCAGAAGAACCTGGGCAGTTATAGATCATCAAGTCTGTAATCTTGAGATATCAAAATTCTTTCCTGTCTGGGAAGTGTTTTGAGGACATGCCAGAAGTAAAGGAGAGAATTATCTGGTTATGGAGTAACAGTAAGATTAATGATGTGATACATAATGCCGAGATAACTGCATTAAGAATATAGAGATCAGAAACTTTGGATCATAAAAATTGATTTTAAGCACTGTAGCCGTTTGACCATTGAACCACAATAACAATACAAAAATGGCTCTCAGTAAAGGATATCACAGATCAGACAAATCATTTTTGCTTTAGATACAGGCAGGCAGATGCAAGTGCATGTGTGTGCAGTTAGATTTCTTGCTTTACGCAGAGTTTGCGAGGTTAAAAAAATCTCTGTTGTACATACATACATTTATACTTATAAATACTGCTTGACAAGAACCTTTTAGGACAGAATTGGTAGAGTAACTCTTACCAGTGTTTATCTGCTTAACATGAAATGCATGCTACTTGCTCAGGTAAGTTCCAGCTAAGCTGGTGTAGCCAGAAGACAGAATCTGTGTCCATCACTGGGGATTATTATTCATCCTTCTCACAGATTTACTGTTTTTTTTTTTTCTTCTTCAGTCTTGTTGATATATAAAGTTCATTCTGCATCAGATACAACAGGCAGAGAACTGTTCTTTTAAAGTAACAATGGCATGTGATAAATTCCAGCAGTCAGAGAAATGGTGGTAGCTCACTCATGGACAGAAATGAGCTTTATTTTTACTACTGTGTGAAATTGAAGAAATAAAGTGCTGGAGGTTATAATGGTAATGGATGTAGGTGTTCACCTGGAAATAGTCAGCGGCCATCAACTACTCTACACAATTAACTATGATGAGATGATGGATAATGCAGTTGCCAATTTTAAAATAAAAATAATTCTGAATGCTTCCTACAAATTTCATTCATATTAAACTGAACTCACTGTGGCCAATTTTAAGCACTTTTGTTGAACTAAATTAATTGTTATAAGTATAACGTCAAGGTCATAACTGGAATTGACTCAAAAGATCAGTGATTCAATAATGACAACGAACAGAACAACCTAGTTACCAGGTGGTATTTGTGGTGTGCTCCCATTCTTGCCTATCCAGATGACTGGAGAAAGTCCTGAACCTTTACAGACTACCACCATTCTGTGCCACCTGAATTCTGTTAATTCGTATGCTCAATTCAAAGCTTCATTTCACACACACACACACACACACACACACACACACACACACACACACACACACACACACACAAAAGAAATGAAAAAGCTAAAGTACCACGCAGCATATATTAAATAGAGCTCCTAATTACTGACGCTAAAACCCCCCAATTTGCAGACGTTCTGTTTTGCTTCCATGCACAACAGACAGGTGTAAACACAGTTTCCAGCTCACTCTTAAAAACACACACCACAGATGAGCAACGCCATACTGCCTCAGCCCTCCCTGTACACTGACACGGACACATGAAAGAGAGAAAAGCAGCATGAAACATGGGAGTTATTTCTCAGTAAACTAGACTGTAAGTTCTCTCCATCAAGGACAGCTCCTCTGTTTCTTTTGTGATAACAAAGAAATCTTGCAGAGCTTTTGATTTGTTTTGAAATAAGTGCATGATATATCAGCCTGAGCATGTAAATACTGAAATGAAGAAACTGCAGGAAGTTACACTGAAGAGTGATAAAAAGAAAAGAGGGCAGCAGTGGGGGCAGCAGGAGGAAGTGGAAATTGATGGTAAAAGGACAATCAAGAAGCCATATTCATTGAAGAGTTAAGATTTAGTGGCCTTTGTTTTACATCAGTGTGGGCAAAAATCACTTTTAAGGTCTCTAATGAAAGCTGAAAGTTACCTTCAAAAAGTTATGCATATTTCAACAGAAATAAAAATCATTATGCATTCTCTCTAAAGGGGATACAATCTAAAACTGTCAAAATTCTAAACTCTTCTACATATATTACATACAAATGCCTTCTATAGAGAAATCTCTTTTCATTTTTCTTCCAAATTAGCTTAGTGGTCCATGGTATTGCACTATCTTGGTCTAGTCTGTGAATAATGTGACAGGTAATTTTTATAGTTCATGCCTGTACTTAAGTTTGACTGAAGATACGGAAAACAACTTTTATGGTGTAGGTGTAAAAGTAAATGTTCTGTAAGCCCTGCAAATCCAAACTTGGACAGCTATCATAAAATATTTCATGCTAAATATGTGTCCATCAATAAATAGCAAAAAAAAAATTCCAAACCCACAAAACAGAAGGTAGGGGATTTTAATACGGTTTTTGTTGTTGTTTTAGGTTTGGGGTTTTTGGTTTTGCTTTGTGCACTAACGTGTTTTCTCAAAACAAAATGCTAATGCTAACATTCATGCAATCTGCCACATTATTGCAGAAGGGATTTAAGATTCTTTGTTATCAAACAGAAATCATTATGAAATGGAATGTACTGAGAAAGATGAATACTATGCAGATAACACAGAAAACCATCTAGCTCCAATTAAAAAAAATTGGATGCCTCATGAAACTGTAGTCTACAATGCCACAGAAATGGGACAGAAACAGTCAATTTACATCATGAAAAAGAGCTCAAAATAGCTCCATCAAAACAGAAGAAAAGCTCCAGTGTCAGCTTATATTTGCAAACGACCAGAAGGGTTTCAAAATGCTGAGCAGTCTGGTGCTTCATTTCCAATGCTCAGGAAACAATCAAATCTCCAACTGAAACCACAGCAAATCCAGATTATATTTCTCTTGTACCTAAACGTTAGGCAGCCACAGTCTCTATGATTTACATACGTTCTTGTACTTGAGCAAGCACGATATAAACTGCTAAGAAAGACATAATAAAAATGAATTCTGTTATGTAAACTTGAAAAATAGGAAGGTAAGGAAAAAGCTAAATTGGAAAAAGAAGTTAAACTTTTCAAGTAGAAGTGCAGCGGTTTGGTGGAATCCATGTGGATGAAGTGTGACTCCAGAGAGAGAAATAATGTTCTATATAATCACTTGGATGGAAATTAATCATTAGTCTGAAAAGCATGACTTTTCAGAGTAAGAGGATCAGAAAAAGATGATCAGCATTCCTCCTCTGGAAATCAGAACATGGTCCTCACACAGAGGTAAAACCCGTGTGTGTCAGAGGTTAGGAGAGGAAGGCTTTCTCCAGCAATTGAAGACAATTCCTGGAAATGGTGTTACATCTTCTTCCATCTGAGAAATTCTTCCAAGCTTACCTCTTACTGGCAGATCAAAATGCTGTGTATTTTCTACTAGTAAATAAGAGAATTTAATTTCACTTGGTGCATTTTCTATATGAGTGTACTTAAAATGTAGTTTACTAGCAGACTTAGATCTGACCATAGGCATTTGCCATGCAGATTTAATCTCCCCAAGGCTCTGCTTCAACTTCTTAGATAATTTCAAGCAAGTTTTTTACTTGCTCTTCTGGTCTGAACATTTCCTCTTGCAGCTTTTATTTCCCCTTATTTACACCCCAGGTTGCTACCAATGAAAAGCTTTTACAACCTCCCCTCCAAGGACTGGCATTACACTTGCTGTGTAACAACTGCATTGCAAACGCTGACCTATAACTACTGCTTTGTAGACAGACTACCAAGCACAGATCTCAAACCACTTTTCTCTAAACCAGAGTTTTTTTCTGCACATAGAATAGTGCTTATACAAACAGTGTCTATTCTACGTGACACTGCATGCTATCTGACAGGTGGGTAAAGTAAACAACTAGCTTATATTCCAAAATAAAAGAACTACCTGAGTAGGTCACAGCAGTGAAAGGGACAGCAGAAAAAAGCAACCTAGTCTAGAAAAACACATCAAATCATTCACTTTCAGAAATCTGTCTTCCTGAACACAAATCTTTGCACAAATAAAGCATACGAACCCGAGGCACTACTTAGAAAGTGGAATGGCTTGGAAGTAAACAATTAAAAATCACTCCCCATACCTCAAACAGACCTCTTCCAGTCATTTACCTGCACAAGAGAACTTCCTATAATATTTATTAATTCAGCTGTAAACCCAGCAGATTCTGTCTGCCTTACAAAAATAGCATCCCTGCTTGATACAAGAAACAGAATCCTCAGCTTGTCCCCAAATGCCTTGTCTGGTAGAATATAACAAACTACACGAGGCACTGAGCCCATGTTTTGATGCACTGGTAATAATCAGTACAATGAATAACAAATAAAAAGCAAGGAATCCAAATTTAATCACTCTGTGAAACTTCACTTTTCTGAAAAAAGTCTGCCTTCTTGCCAGCAGAAAGTTTCAAATTTTGTTAAGCAGATTTACTTCACACATAAAATAGATTTCATGATGTCAATGCATCCTGTGGTCTGAGAAGTACATCAACTTCAAAACAGAAGTAATGTGCAACTGTTTTAATTCTACGAAATGAATTTGCAAGGGGGACAAAAGCTGCATTTTGAAAGAGAATCAAATTCTGTTTGTTTAAGCAAATATGAAAACTTTTTTTTTTTTTTTTTTACAAGTTTAATTGTATTGCTGAATCATTTTGAGAGAAAAAATGTACAGCTGCAAAGTTAACTGAATGTGAAAAACTACTTTTTCCTTTTAGCCAAAGGAACCTTCAGTGATCGTGTTGGAAATGTTGCTGGGAAAGAATCATTATTTTGATATACTAACGTCTGCAGATTCTTTCTCATGCTCTATAGATCCTGTATGAGCAGATCTGGAGTGAAAAACTATGCGGAACAGCTGCTAAGTGACAACAGAAATGTGCAGCAGATGACAAGCCTGTCACAAACATTGCACTCACAGAGCTTCTGCCTTCACATTTTCCTTAAAGACTTTGCATTGTGTTTAACCTGAAATGGAATACTTTTTGCCTAATAGGTGCAGTGATGTTTAGAAACAAAAAAAGACTGTTTATTTATATCAATTCTTGACTTCATCTACTTTAATTCACACATCTTCATGATAACGCTTCAACATTTGGCATATTTCTGCTTTGTTTTGCATTTGTGAAATGGAAGCATTTTAGCATACAGTGTCAGGAAGTGCTTCAGTTCTACTAACTTCCAGTTTTGTTTGTGAACTTTGGAACATGTGCACATACAAAGATATGTACAGTGTAAGAACAACAAAGAGAGGAATAGGAAGTCTGTACATTTTACATTTACAATAAAGCACACACCCTTTTTCACAACTGCTGTTTTTCAAAACAACTAATGCCAGCTGACCAGATCAGGGTAAGTTTGAGTTGTCCATGAGCAAATATAACCTATAGTAGTGACGGCCTAGGAAGGACAAACCTTCCAAGCAGATTATTCTTGTTTAATTCCAAGCTGGTCTGCAAATAAAAGAGCATGAAGACTCCAATCAAGTGCAATCAAGATCTTTAGAACCAATACATACGCTAGAGAGGCATGTTTGGCCCTCAGAATGAAGATGCATATAAAAATAATTTTGAAGGCTGTCTCACCCTACTTTGCAGAAATAGAAATACACATCAGAACTTATTTCCTCTATGTTGGGTTAGATCATAAATAACCTATAATACCAATGAGTAATATTAATGTTGTTAACACACTGTTCTGCAACATTTTTTCCTGCTTTTTCTTTGTTCTAAACTCTTCTCTGTTTGTTTGAATACTGTAGTCGTATAAGACTGGAAGCTTTGAAGTTCTGTGGTAATCTATTGAAGATCAAAAAACTGTACCATTATAACCCTCAAGAATACATCTGGCATGTAAGGATACAACGGAGGAAACCTTATTCTAGCTTTCTGCTATTTGCAGTTTGTTTATTTTTATTTGTAACTACCTCTGATGTGTTGATATCCTCATAAGAAAACTGCACTGCAGGTACTCCAAGATGGTTGATGAAGTAATCGGAATCTCCCTGTATCTGCACAGAACTCACATTAGATCCTGGACATTTCGTCTTTTCCACACAGTTGATGCTCTGACTCTGAAAAACAAACACAAATCAAAGCTCCACTTATTTATTTGCAACCAGACACTTAACAACTCATATCAGCATACCATTTACACACTATTTTGCTCAAAGCACTTCAAAAACAGGCTGGAACTTACAACAGGGTAGGCAGGTATTAGCTGATTCATACTTACTTTGGGCGAGGTGATCTTTGTGGTCTTTTCCAACCTTAGTGTTTCTGTACCTGGTAGGGAGTCTACAGAGCTTTCATCATCTACTGATGATATGATGCAGTGTTTGGAACAGGGAATAATGAGTACACTACAAGATGTCTGAGACTTTCAAAGGACAATGAAAGTCACATCTGACTGAAATGGTAGGAGAGGAAGAAGAAGAATTCTTCAGTAGCATGTGAAATTTTCCAAATAGGACAGGAGATTAAAGGTATCTTTTGATAACATGCCCAGAGATCTTTAATGGCTGCTACACAATCATTCTTTTTTCAGTTGTGGAGTTCAGAATGTTTTGCATTCATCAAACAAATAGGACAATATAATGAACTTGAAGATAACGAATAATAACATCATGCAATTAATAAAAAAATTCCATAAGTGAAATGTTAAAGTTGGGGAAAGTAGGGGCAAACTACCAACTGAGTTGATGCAAGAACAGCAGCCCATCATACAGCATGCCATACATTCTACATACAATAAATAAATCAAAGTAAATAAGAGTTGTGATTTGAAGGACTGTTGTTTTCTAGGGATGGGGGAGACTGAGCATTCCACATTAGATGAAGTGAAAAGACCAAAAAAACTGAAAAAGAAGTCTGCACAAAAAGAATGGATCATGGAGGCTAGAAGATCACAATAACATGAAGTGTATTAAGACACTGAAAGAATCAGCAATGCAAGTAATTGCTTCCACTTCTTCCTTTCTTATTATTCATTAATAATTCAGTATAAGAAAAGATATTAAGGAATCATTTAGTGGAATAAGATGCAAAAATGAGATACTCTTAGTGTGCAGAAGGATGATGGGAGGCATGGGAATGAGGGGAAATGGGATGGGAGTAATTAGGTAGTGGAACTATTTTAAAAATATATCTAGAATAAACAATCAGCAACATGCTCTGTAACAACTCCCTCCCTTTTGCAGAGCAGACAAACTAGAACACTTTATTGCAGTTTTACAGTAAACATGCACGATAGCATATTCAGATCACTCATAATTTTTCAGGCTTGTCTCTACTGTGTCACTCAGCCCTCCCTTTATGCTGGAAGGAAAGCAAGCCATGTGGTTAGAGAGTAAGCATCTAGTGGTACATGTCAGTGCAAGGATGTGTATGCTAATCGTAATTGGGTAATTTTATTTCTCTGGAGTTCATTTTGTTTTTCAGCATCATGTTATTGGCTCATATTACAAATGTGAGAAAGAGTACCATATGGCCCATAAAATACATTTAATTTGTATTAATGTTATAAAGTAGACCTCAAACATTTAAAGTATAATAAAGTGGTACTTCACTGCAGACATCATTTTTCTGTTGATTAGAGTTAAGCATTCATAATGCCTTTTACTGCTACATTAAGATGCTGCCATAAGTAAAAACCTAAATTAAAAACAAAAAATAAAAAACCAATGGTTATTTCCACAGTCCACTTTCCACCTAGAGACACTTACTTGTCAGTAAGTTCAGGTCACCTACCTTTCTTTAAGTGAATACAGCTGAAATTAAAATCCTAGCTGCTTTGAAGACTGATTTAAATGTCCAAGCAGTTTTCAATAGGACAAATAAAGAGTGACTAATTGTTCCTACAAGGTGCCACCAATGCCAGCTTCAGAACCACAGCACAGAAGCTTATTATTCATGAATAATTAAACCTCTATTTCTTGAAATGAATAGCTACTTGGGTTAGTAACTAGTGCAAGGCAAACACGCTATAGGAGATAAGACCATCTAGATGAAGTCAAATTATCTAAAAAGAAAACAGCTACAGAATTTATCATGTTAATCACAGATCATGGAAAAATGCAGAAAAAAACAAAACAGATAAACTGGATTATATCACAGCAGTGCTCAGCTGAAATGGCACAGTTTTTTTCAAACACATCCAATGGAATGTGCAGAGAAAGTCCGTGGGGATGAAGAAGAAAGGGATCCTCGTCACAAGGCAAATTAGCATCTTAGTTACTGCAAACATGTTAAGCTGAATCATCATCAACAGACAGAAAAGGCCAAGGAAGGTGCATTGCAAAGGATTCATGAGTACGCATCTCTCACCCATTAAATCTTGCCACAATCCAACAAATGAATCACTAGAAGGTCTGAGAGCTCATAAAGATATTATTAGCTCTTTGCCTGCTCTATGAAAATTGGATGAAAAAAGCACACAGTTTCTAGGAATTATAATTAATTCCACAGCAAGCACACTCCTCTGTTTTCTCCCCTCTGATTACTGGTTTGGCTATAATCATCCTGCTTTGCTCTCCTTCTTTGCTGATTGATCATATATATTACCATTAATGCAAATTAGGTGTTTATAAAATTATAAGGGACATTTTATGCCATGCTTTCCTATTTAGTACTTAAGGTACTTTTCAAATCGACTAAAGACAGTGTAAGGTACCTGATATCTCAGTCCCATCTACCATCACAGATAGAAAGTTGACATTTCCCAAATTCTGAGTCCTGCCAAATTGTCATGATTCAAATATGTACATAAGCATCATTATAAATTAGACCCATTCATTCATTTTTTTCTGCAGAAGAAAAAGAAAACCTAAATGTCCTACTGATAAGGAATATGCTACACACAGTGAATAGCTGTGGTATAAGTAACCTAAGTTTTACACACCACTAAATTTAAGAGAGGAGCTATCTATCTGCATAATGCAATCATGATTACCCACATCATTTTATGGACATAATAAAGACATTTAAAAAGGGATGGGGTAGTTAATTAACTAGCACACAGTAAACTAGCACTGAGCAAAGCAGTCATTTCAAAGCACTTGCACGTCTTTTACCTCTCTTTTGCCAATAATGGCAAAGTTCAAAATGCACTTCAAATCCATGATGATCTTTGATTCTTTGATGCTGTATGAGACACTGAAATGCAACTAACCAGCTTCATCTGATGATATTTCTACTACTTGCCAGCATATTTAGTCAACATTTATATAACAAAGTAGAGTAGGAATGCTGAAGAAAAACAATCAATCTTTAGACATAGGCTGTAAGTGTTCGGAATAAGTTAAGTGTGGTTAAAACTTCAAGAAATCTTCTCAGACAGTGATCAAAATCTGCTGCTTTGATTTTGTATTTAAAATAAGATATTGGGTCCTTAATTTCTCAGCAATTACTTACTTCCAGTTTATGCATATACTTATGTAAATATGTATGAGATTTTACTTAAAATATCTAAAATCCAAATGCTGTTAATTAACTTTTAATGGCAACATGAAAACCTTTACTGAAACAAAGTAAGTCACATAAAGAATGCATTTACCTCTCAGAAGACTCCCTAGTTTTATCCCTCAGTACTTTTGCAGTAAAATGAAAATATTCCCTCTAAGAACACAGACATTTCATTCAGAGGACTGTCTTGTCACCAGGGGGAAAATAGCAGATAACAAAAGCCTCTCACCAAACTAGTGTTTATTTAAAGATATCAAGGACAAAGAACACCTCTAGGGAATTTAGCATCATCTACAATCCTTCTGAAACCCATCACAGTGCATATGGTTCTCAAACAGGTCACTAGAGACACCAAGGGATCACCACTGCCCCAATAGAAATTTCCTACAAGGTACTCTTTATTTTCTCACAAAACTACTGTATCTTGAAATTCTAAGAGAATTCTTAGTTCTAGCCTGCACTGAAAGAAATCATTACAGTTTCACTAACATGAAGTGCCTCTCAGATAAACCATACATTTTTCAAGGAATTTTTCAGTTAAAATGCATGCAGTTGTCCCGCATGTCAGAGAAGACCTTTTTCATCACGGGGGAGCAGTGAAAATTATGATCACTACAATGCTTACAAAAGTGTTCAAGAAACATGTAGATGTTGTACTAAGGTACGTGGTTTAGCGGAGAAATATTGGTAGCAGGTGGATGGTTGAACTAGATGACGTTGAAGGTCTTTTCCAACCTTGGTGGTTATGTGAAAAGTGCAGACCAAACGGAGATTAGCCAAGGCTCTCTTCTGATAATAAATTCAGATTTCTAATGAGCCAAGGAAAATTCAAGTTTAACTACACAACATGAAGTGCAATACTTAAAAAAGTCCAATTTTAACACTCAAAAAAAGTAAAATGAGTTTGGCCTTTTGAAGACAACTTCCTAACAAAACTGGTAAACCAATGGTTAAAGAAAGCATGGATAAAGATATCTGCTTGCTGGGAGATGTTTAAATACAATATTATGTGCTGTACTACTTTACAGATGAAAATTGTTTAATTTAGAGCTACAAATCATCAAACAACCATAAGCCTGTACTGCTTGTTCAAGGCTGACTTTTTCATCAAGCAGTACATGCATGTTTTTGAAGTCACTGTTTGTTTGTGATTTCATTTTTATATATGATCATCAGTGTAAGGTCATTATAGTAAACGAGACCTCACAGGAATGAACAACATTTCAGAGGCAAAGTATAAATCAAACTGGTAAAAAATACAAAGGAAGGTACTGCAAAATTATATAGCTTAAATTTCTTACTGGACCTTTTCTTCATTTCCCTTTGTTTGCTGAGAGTCTCTCTGATTCCTGATGCTTTTCATATGACACTGAATTACATTTATCCTTTCTATACCTAAATTGAAGTCATGTGCCCCATTAACATGTTGCTGGCACCCAGTACAAACTGCAAGGAATTTTAATGGTTTTGGTGAGGAAGGTAAAAATCAAGCAGGTGTGTTTGCATTTGATAACAGAATTTGAGACCAATCAAGTATTTAAAGCTAAAATTACAAAACATGGCCATCAACAGTTCCAAAAATTTCACTATCTGAAAAATAGAAGGAATTTAAAAGTTTAATAAAAGTAATTAGGAAATTGCAGAACATCACTATGGTAGCTGCGTTTCTCCAAACCATCATCTACTCCAGACACCTATTCTCATCAAGCTGAGAAGTCCTCCCATATTTGTCTGTTGGCACTGATAAAATCAAGCTGTCAAGCATGCACATAAAGTAACTTCAAAGACTTCATTTTCTACTGTCTCAGACTCAATATCCAGTGTGACACTTCTATTTATGGTAACATTCAGAAAACATCTTATGATCCCACCACTTTATGATGAACATCCAGCAATGATCATACAGTAATAACACAGTGAATATGCTGAAATAATTGAGTGTATAGAGCGTATTTTTCAATCTCATTTTTAATCCAAACTATTTCTGAGCAGAGAATGATTGCATTCGTAATTAAACAATGTAAACTGCTTTTTGATTCCATAAAAAACAGTACTTTCCCAGATTTAATGGCACTCAAGCTTTTTCTTCCAGGTATTTAGCAGCATGAACACTAGTGTCAGCTGTCACATACATACTGAGATACTGTGAAACACAGGTTTAATGAAATATAAATTAATCAATATTAGTATAAAATAGGGACAATTTGAGACTTGCAAAGAACTGCATGATTTCTTTAATGTTTTGTGCTGGCTAAGTATGCAAGAGGATTATAGTATGATAAGTTCACCTCGTTTTCAAGAAGCTGATATGTTATACCATCAAAATAGCTGTGGTTTGTAAATAGTTATAAACGTCTAAGGGAATTCTCATACTATAAAATGTAGAGATAGAAATACAGTGAACATATTTCACTGTAGAGATAGAAATACAGTGAACATATTTCACTATATTCTAACTCCATGATGATCAGGTTCAGCAATGCTACTCATTCTGGGTTGCATCACTCCAGTCTTTCCAGTAGAGACTGTAGTTTTACTTCTCTATCCTTACAGGAAGGAAAAGAGAGAAGTTACGCAGTCCTCTGAAGAGCAAAGATAGGGCCAATAGTTTTAAGAAAAGCTGAAATGCTTCATCAATCACCACAGACCTCATCTCAAACTATTCCAGAATTCTGAAGAATTTAATCCATTTATATTTCCCTTAAATAATCATCACATAATTATGCAATTAAGCTCAGTGTACATCTAATTTATCTACTGAAACTGACCATTTCCACTCTGGACTTAATTCAGAGTGACTAGCCAATATATTTTAACATTAGCCCCAATTCCAAGATGTTAAAGAATCAACCTACCTATTATTGAAAAATATAGCTCAAAACAATTTCATCGCTATTTAAATTCTCTAGTCTGACTAAAGAGACTATATAATCAAAATACAATCAAAACCCAGGCTGTCCTGGGCCAAAAGTGGTCAGATGTTAATAACCAGAATCTATCCAAAGCCAGTCGTGTTACCATACAGCCAGTCTGCAAAGGCACCAAGTCCCCGCGTCCTCCCCTGACTGTTTAAGTATCACTACCTCTGAGAATCAGTCTGCTTTTACTATGGTTCAGAGATGTGAAATGAATCATGCAGCAGCAAAAAGCAGGTTAGGAGCAGAGCTGGGAGCTGAAAATAACCTCTTGATTGACTCTCGGTATACTGTTCTATCCACAGGGTCACAGAAGCTCAGAACTCAGAGTTCAAAGCTCAGAGCTTTTCACATGCCATCAGTGTACAAGTCCCAGGTTTCATGGCTGTCATGGATTTCTCAGATAGAGAGCTGCTCTGACTAGGTGATTTCTAATTTCCTAAGCCATTTTTTTAATTTTCTCCAGGAGATGGCCAGACCTCTTCCCTTCTAAAGTCAGAAATAATGCTGGATACAGCTCTAAGTATCTTTTCAGTACTTAATGTATTTTTAAAAACATAGATTGAAAGATATTACAATGATGCATTGAAGCAGGAGGAAAAATAAACACATCCACTTACACAGATCCATAGCCCCAACCTTTCTTATTTTCTGGCTTGCTATCTTGAACATACTCAGTGAGTGTCAGACTGCAGCTACAGCATAAACAGCTGAACAAACAAAATCATGGATCCCTGGCAAAATTAAACCCCATTCATTAGTTCTTTGTAGAAACTGTGCACCAGGCAGTGTTAGGCCTAAGAAGGTGAAAAAACCATGCTGAGAGCCATGCACACACATTTACACTGCAATATATTTGCTCTATGATATATTTCACTTACTCTTTGATATGTAAAAATTGGAATATGAAAAAGAAATTATATGCCTGCCTATTTTCATTCTGAGAACTTCCATTACCTATATTTCTGATTGTGGAACAATAATTAGAAAAAAATCACTAGAATGATCTTATATTAAGATCTTCCATAATTTTGCATGACCCAAACATCTTTTGCATGTTCTGCAATGAACTTGCTCCCCATACAATATAGAATTTACGCTGACAGACTGTTGGGTTACTGAGAAAGAAATAATTAGTAGGAAAATAGAAAATGCTCCAGTCTTATTACTAGTTAGTTCATGTCTTTTGAATTGACCTTTTATGTAAAGGCTAAGATCTTCAGAGATGCTGAGTGACCAGCAATTACAGCAATGTTCTTAAGAAAGTTTACTTGTAAAATAGTAGTTTCAAAAGCTAAGAAAATGAGAAAATTTAAAGAAATCTGTAAATTGACCAAGGGAGATATTATGTTATCCACTGCTAAATCTATTAATAAATATAAAAATCACAAGGAAGGAGAAATTAGAATGACTTGTTATGAGGAGTGTATTTTTATAAAAGATAAAATATTCCTTACACAGCTATAGACCAAGCCTGATAAAAATAAATAGCAATAATAATGATAAAGATAATAAGCTGACCTAAGGCTTTAAGAAAAGATAAGCCTTTATTTAAAGCAGAGGAAAGGTAACAAGTTAAATATCTTTCCTTAAGCCTTGTTTTTCTCCTAATCTTCATGCAACTAAGACATAAGTAGCAAAGGTACAATCACCAGCACTCACATTTCTAATCAAATGTTCTGTTTCTCTAAGCATCTGCATGTTGACAGAATAATGAAACACTGGTAATTATCATCTATTATACTAACAGTTGCTGCCTTCTGGTACGGCATTGGATGGCTTGAAATTTTAGTAGTTTATTTTCTCTAAGAATACTATCTTCTTAAAGACTATGATAAAAAACAGCAATGTAGATGACCTTTAGTTATTTCCTGCAACTGTAAATTTCACTTGAATTTCATTTTAACACATTTGAGTACAGTCTGATTGACTTATCAAAACACTAACAAAAAAGGTTACAATTTGAGCCAATCATGCTGATATGAAAACAACCCAACCTCTCTGATCTACAGTTCAACATAATGTTTGGAGATGAACAGTATTATTGTACATTAAGGGGACTAAGGATTTCGATTTAAAAGCATTAAAGGAATGCCTACATCAAGAACTACTTTCAATTATTTTCAACTTAGTTGCTATATAGTATATGTTACAACTGAGCCAAAACAAATGGCCTTTCTCAATCATCTGCATAGCAAACCTGAAAACAACAGTGACCCACTACCTCCTAGCAAAGTCTCCCTACTGCTGTTTCACCATCTTCCCTTCAGTGAGCCCTGGGAGCTGCTGTTGTTTCTACCCTCATCTTTACCATTAGCATGCCTCTGTACATTATCTATTGATCCTGACGTAACAAGCGCAGACAGCTTCAGAGTGTAACGTATGTTCTTCAGAGTACATAACCATGGAGCACATGCATTAAGGAAATTAAAACAAAGACACAAGTCTACTGAAGTCTCAGACCAAATGTTTGCATTCAAATGTTTTTTAAAAAGGGCTGAAGTTTAATTTCTGCCTCACGGTAAAGAGAGCTCAGCAGTCACTGACACCAGGGTGAATCCTAAGTAGTCATTATCAACGACTGACATTAAGTTCCAATTTCTCTAAATTAACTCATTTACCTAAAATTCAATTAAATCTTTCAAACTAACACGGCGTCAGAGAGGTATTGTAGCAAGTGTGTGGAGAATGCTACCTGACCACAGAAGGAAATAACTTACACAAATTAAACAAACATGATTTTAAAGCACCAGAAAGCTCACCCAACCAGAGATCAAAGAGCATTTTAATTCCAAATCAACCATCAAAAATCCTGAATGTTGGATAACCATCTAAGGCTCATCGCTTGAATCTATTTGTACTCCTTGAATCTATTAGATCATTGATACTAGAAGTATGCAAGCTATCCATTTGTTTTAAAACTAAATACTCTGATGGACGAAAGCCAAGACAGCCTCAAAATATTAATGCTTGATGCAAACGCAAAGATCCAGAGGGAGCTCTGGCTAATTAACAAGCTCTAGATGTAGACCTATAATGATAATACCGATGAAATATCTGTCAAGGATTAAATTGAATTCTTAAAGTTCCTTGTTGGGCTTGTGCTCTGTAGCAAACACAGGGGGAAGGAATAAATCATATTAGGGGAAATATTCGTACAGACTTGAGTTCATACAGTTTGAAATGTTGATACAGGCTAATTTTTAAATGTCAGTGCAAATAATAATGCTGGTATGGGCTCCTCAATTTAAAAGGGGAACACCTTAGGCAGGACATCTCAAAGAAAACCGTCCTGTGTGGAGCACATTGCTACTCATTTCAGTAAGGAACACACAGCCCTTTTGCTAATGATTGTGCAATCCTGTTCTTCCAGGACAACACGAACAAGATGGATATGAAGAACTACTCTACCAGAGCAGGTTTCCAGGATTTACAGAAGAATCTTAAGCTTGATGCTTGTGCGGCTGGAGTAAATTAACGATTTAGAGGCTCCTGGTATAGTTCTCCATTTTCCTTCTGAAAAAAAATAGAATAACTGGAGGGCACTCAAAAACAATGGGATTTAATTCACCTACCTCAGCAGCTATTCACTAAATACTATGCATTACTTTCTGAGGTAAAAGAATTTTGCCTGTATATGAAGAAAGGCAGCTGGCTGTATGTCAGCAAGCATATTTGGAAAAAAAATTAACTCCACAGGAAATCCAAATTCTGTTCTAATAGAAATCCTAAAATCTCTCTCACATTTTATTCTGCTTTTACATCAGTGTAACTGTAGCAGGCCTCGTATAATTTCCCTCAAAGTAAGGACCAAAATATTTACACTGAAGCCCAAGGCAGTGTGTGTTACCTGGGAACATAAACACATTGTCCCAATTAAAGGTCATGTATGAGCTCTCCTCCTTTCAAACACTGTCACAGCTCCCTTTTAAAAAGGTCACAGGTAGGCTTTCAGTCAAGTTCTAAGAATATTTTGCCTAAAACTACAGTGTTACTTAGAATAAGCACCAGGGCCTAAGGCAAAGTCTGCATGGAGTAAGTTGTGCCTCTCTGACGAGGATGTTAGAAAGATGAAATGATCATAGACTTCATCATCATTGACTTACCACTTTTATTTAGAAGTGGAATAAAATACTAGAGCATCAAGCTCGGAGGGTAGGTTTGGGAACCCTGGAATGAGCAGATGCTCAGGATACTGTCAGAATAGAAGCAACACCTATTTTCAGGCTCACTGAAAGATTCACTTGCTAGTCAGCTACTTTGGCTTACAGAGGTATTTTCCAAATTCTCTGCTGTGCTATGAAGAGGCATTAAATCATAGTATAATGAATGAAAATACTGTTTCTGATAGCAGTATGTGAATATGAGAAATAAAAGTGAAACATCTATTTCTAGGTGCTTTTTTTCCTTCTGAGTTATGACTCTCACCTCCGATTTACATACACTTTTTCTGCCATTTTAACTCACTGCAAAATTCTGGTTGAAGAACAATGTGCCTCAAGTGGCAACCTCTGCCAAAAAAGTTAATGAAGACTTCACTTGCTTGTCTGAGACATATTAATTCATTTCAAACTGTAAAATTCACATGAACTTTGAAGAAGATGTATCAATTCTCTGAAGCAGATATTCAGTGTACAAAGTGAATAATTTTCTTGCTTAAATTGAAAACTTTAGGGACTGACAAATCCAATTTCCTTTTTGTGAATATCAGAAACAATTTGATAATTCGGGAGCTTTCCTGAGGCTACCTGATTCATCTTTTACTCAACTAATCGTAGAAGCAACAATAATAATAAGTGGTTTGTATTGTAACTCATTTCAAACCTGAGATACAAATGGCTCTCTTATTCTTTTCTCCTAGAGAACAATATGAGGATGCAAGTAAAAATTTGGGAATGACAGAAATAACTTCTTATCACAGATCTCATCCGGTATTCACTGCAGTCAGCTGGTGTTTACTGACAATAATAGTTATTAGATAAGAATATAAAGGTCTCTATCTAAAAAACTGGATGAACCAAGAAAAAAAAAAACAAACCTCAAGCCAAAAGCCCACAACTCTATTTACCCCCGTGTTTAATTTACAACTATAATCTATAAATTCACAGGCAGAAAAAGACTTTAGATGTGTTGTTCTTT
Organism: Phasianus colchicus; assembly: GCF_987193195.1. Classification (NCBI taxonomy): domain Eukaryota; kingdom Metazoa; phylum Chordata; class Aves; order Galliformes; family Phasianidae; genus Phasianus; species Phasianus colchicus. The sequence goes on along the minus strand of NC_143445.1, from coordinate 22,990,071 downwards.
TTTCCCCTCAACTCAGCGCCCCCAAGAACCTGCTTCGATGTAATTGGTTCCAAAGCACCCTCAATTCTAGCCCTCAGTGTCATTTTATTATGCAGGCAACTGTTTCATAACCTTACTTGAAGGTTTTCTCTAAATATGATTTATGATACTTCTGTGGTGTTTGGAGTTAATTATTTTGAGTGGCAACTACAAACAACTACCACTACTTGTTTTATCTTAAGAAGTTGATTTAAAGATGTTGTCTTTTCTCATGGTTATTTGACCATACACTTAATTTTTGCATATTTATTTTCCATAAGCTATTTGTGTTGTATAGTTTATAGCCATTAAATCACTCAGTGACATAGTTAATAATTACTAGAAGAACAGTGAGAGAAACCGTGTGATTATCTGAGGTTACGCAGAAAATTTAAAACATCCAGAGCCATCAATCTATCCTCTTTCAGAACCAGGAGTTTACTTTTAATCTGACTACCTGAAAGGTTTTCTATCATTATGAAAACAACTTTCTATCATCATGAGAAAGTCAGTTTTATTGGACAGTACACTTTATTACATTATACAGATTTAATTTGCTTGGACAACGCAAATCTAGAACTTCCAATGAAAGGAAGAGAATCCACATTGACATGAATGTAAGATTTTTTATGCAAAATCACGAAATAGCAGCAAGCATCTATACAGAAGCTTACTTTTGGTTCTACTTGAGAATGAAATAAATGCTTTCAGACTCTAACTCCAACTTTAAAGGTAAAAACGTTTTATGCCATTTAATTCATTAATAAAAACTAATAAAAACTAGCATGAATATTGCTTGGCACAGTCATTTCTTAATTTCTGACATAGAACATGATCTAATCCATTCTTCTATAGCTTTAAAAGGTTCCTAAGGAGAGAGGAGTAGTAGATTTTTTTAGGTCCAGAAGAAACAGCAGATCTGGCGTCTTATCAGCAGTAGATATATAATTGGTTAAAACCAAAGATAAATTAATAAGTTTCATTATACATTTTTATCTTGAAACTTTCACTGTAGAAAAATTCACTAATGGCCTTACTTACAGAGAATGAATGCCTGCCAAAAAAACCAAACCCAATTTACCAGTGATGTACTGCCAACAAATGGTGATTCACTGACTGAGCAAGCGAATTAACAATCACTTTCCCTACAAAAACAGTAGGCAAAAATATAACTTGGCAGAATCTCCCTCCTGCTATTGTGGACTCTAATTAGCATAGTCATATAAAAAGATTGGGATTAAATATGTCAAGGTCTCAGAATTGTTTGAATTCCTCTTTGCTTAATTAATCCAAATATTTAAATTATCTTCTTCATGTAATTTGGTGTTTCAACCAGAATTCCAGTGATAGGCACGTAAAATTGCTATTTGCAGACTGATTATCTAGCTCACTTTTAAAACCTGACACTAAAATAAAGATGTAATCTCTTTATGTCAAACATCTTTAAGAAGTCACCGCCCCTGTTATTAGCCAAGCACGTATCCTGTTCTCTCACTGATCACCAGATCTCACATAGCACCCAACTCAACAGGTTTCTCACTTCGCTCTTTATTGGCGTATCTATAACATTCATACAAACTACATTTCAGCTAAAATATCTTCCTTACTTTTCCTATAGTTTGTAAAATTAAAAAGAGATTTTTTTTTGGAAGCTACAGTGATCAGAAAGCTCACACAGTGTCCAAAATTTAGCTCTCTAAAAGTCATGTTCAAGTATTTCAGAAAATAAACGCTCCTGTATGACAGGCACTTGCTTGTCATGATGGTATTTCTCCAGAGTACTCTGTAAGCTATGGTCCTTGCTGCACTCATTGAGTGCTCCACACTCAATTCAATTTTCACTCCAGTTTTCTTTCACTGGACAAATTCTACTTTTCCCTATTTGTTAACTTTTGTAACAAGAATTAAGTGCCCCTAGAAATACATTCTTTCTTTCCTTTACTAGGATGGAATTTCAGCACAGCAGTGAGGACTGAGTGAAACCTGACTCTGTTCTTAACGGTCAAGTTCAAACACCTCCCTGTCCTCACACCTATGAAAACTGCAAGGCAACACTATTTACAAACAGGAAAAACAATGCAAGCTGGATCCGCAAGTCTAACAGCAGAAGTATGATATTTACCACTGAGTCCAAGCACAGGCAGGTAGCACTGAATCCAATGGCACATGGAAGGTATCTTCCTTGAATCCACAAATTATAGAAACAATCTATTTTCCCTTTTCATGTTGAAACAGATTGATATTAATTCTGAATTCCTTTCTCATCTGCATTTCTGTCCTAACACATCGATATTTAGATAACTGCTTTCATGATGAATCACTAAATACAAATTAGAATGACATTTGTCTCTTGCTGGACTTTTTAAGCACTTATTTGCTACCTGCATATGTTAACAAGAATCTTATGTGGTTGGCTGATTTGTCTTTTTTTCAAAATGATTTGAGATCCAAAAAGACAGATCTTATAACGTTTGTACTATCATAATGTTGAAATAAATCTATAATTACATTGTATTCTTGGCAAGAGCTTGAAGTAACATCAATATTCTTTATAAGGTCTCCCAGAGAAAGACTCCTAGATACACAGCAAATTGTGGGTACCCATGGGAACATGTGAAGATCTCTGCCAGGCTGCTCCATCACTGTCATAATATTTGACGTGAATTAGAATTCTGGCCAGCACTCAGAATCAGTAATTCCTATAAATCTTTTCAATGTCACAAAAAGTACGACATTGCATTAATTAAATATTATCCTACAAACAGAATTTTACAGATTACCTTACATGCATTTTGTCCTTTTCTTTTTAAATGGAGCTCCAGGGTAAACATGCAGAACAGGTACATTTGCAAGAATACAGCCTTACACATTAAAGAAACAGAGATGAAATGGAGAGTGTATATAGAAGAAAAATACTGAAACACTAGTCATGTTTAACTAACCACTAATTCACTTGTAAAAGGCAGGACTCCTAAGAGAGGCTGTGTCGGCACTTCTGGATAGTACACAATGGCCATTACTAGAATTATAAAATACAAGGAATCATATCCAAACTCACCACAGAATTAAAGTGGAAATAGATTTCTTTTTTTCTGAAACTGATATCACGTCTGTCACACTCCCACTAGTATGGTCTTAATAGAATAAAAGAATTATATCTTAACAAAATGATAGTCAGATAATAAAGACAGTTGCTGCTGCACAGGTCTAGAGTGTTTACAGTTTGGAATGATGGTCATGGATTGTATGCTGAATTCAAAGAAAGAAAATAAAATTAAAGCAAGTAGGTCAAGGACCTGAAGTAATAAATTTATTCCTGTCAAATAGGAAATACCTTTTCTCATGGAGATAGGTCTTGTGACACCAACAAATTAGCAAAAAAGATAGACACCTGTCAAAAGAGCATTTTTGCAAACACGATAACTATTATGTGTAATAGGATTGTAAAAGACATATCCAGAAAACCTGTAGACACTATAAACCATTGTTCAGAAATAAAAATAATAAAAATCTTTTTCTTTTTATCCTGAAATTATCATCTAATCACTGGAGAGGAAAAGTGCTTAAAACATTATTAAGAACGAATTTGACCAATATTATTGATTTAGTTTGATAAAAACAGCCAAGCAGTATCAGTCTTAAGGTCCATTTAATTCAAGCTGATACTTTAACCAGTGTGTAGTACCAGCTGCTTCAGAGGCAAGTCAAAGAAAAATCAGAATAACGTAAAGAATATTACATTGGCAAATTTATAGAAAAAGCATCTAAAACCCATGCTTTATGAAATTTAATTAGAAGTCTGTTTCATGCATTCTATTTTAAATTGCTTTCATATACTAGTACGTATCTGATTATAATTTCATCTTAAGTATCAATAAATACATCAATCTTAGAAACAGCAATGAGGTCATTATTTTTAAATCCACATGCACAGACAGCAGCAGAACTATGCAATATCCTGACTATACACAAGTCACAAAGATGTAGGTGAGCTCTGATCCTGACATACATGCACTATATATTAATAGAGTAAGGGTTATACTCTCCCCATGTGCACCACATTACAGCTGGTAAACATACAGACTTAAATACATTATGAGAAAAAGTCTGTAAAGATCAGATAAGGAAAAAAACCTCTAATTTTTGATAATGAGCATAAAATATGCTTCTTTTAAGTTGCAAAAATGTACAAAAGCTGCAGGGAGTGCAAGTTTGGTGAGATGACTTGGTATAATGAAAAGCGGAAGCATGTAAGTTATTCCTTCCAATCTCCTAAAGTGCCTTGTGGTTTTTAAAATCAAGTTTAACCTGCTTACTTAGTAAAAACTGTTTATGTATATTCAAGTTAAACTGCTTAAACAAAATAACGTCCACCTTTAATTACTTAAACTGAACCAGTATCAAGGGGATTATCTGTGCAACCTCATAAACCATACAAGAAAGAAAATATGTTATTTCTAACCTCTGCTGCCAGTTGCTGAAGAGAAGGGGATGCAATAGGATGCAAAGTTGAATTGCCTCTGACTGGATTATGGAGGCTAACATAAGCCACAACATTTCTCTGAAGAACTCTCTTGAGATCCTACAACACAAGCAGAGCAACAGTTATTACTGCACATGGTTATAATTAATTGTTTTATCATTTCCTTTCCTTCTAGGGAAAAACTGCACCCTATGATTCTGTCCTCTGTGTTTCCCTAAGTAATACTTACCTACTGTTTTTTACAATATACTGTTAAAAACTTCAAAGGATATCTTAGTGTTATTTCTCTCTATAGCAGAAGTTTTAATTCCATTTCACACATCAGCTCAACAAAATGCAAATAGGCCTATGAGGAATTAAAAATAACTACACTTGTAAGGCCAAAAATGAAAACATTACATACTGTGAAACAACGTGAAGGCCTTTTACACTTATGCCTGACAGAAGACAAACTTCAAAAGCAATCATTATCAACAGTTAAATGTACTCTAATTTTTAGAGAGCAAATTCAGATTTAAATTGCATAACTTTCTCAGTGTTGTCACTTTATTATGTCTCAGACTATGAAAAAAGTATGTACAACCTGTTTCAATTATTATCTTTTTTAAAAAAAAAACAACACCCTTTGCCTTCTCAGTAATGAGTTACCCTTGCGTGAAGTGGCTCTTCTTATTGAACAGAAGGGGTGTAACACAATTACATCTGATGTAAAGCTGACTTGAAGTGGAACTAAACAGATTTTGCTTCCAGCCTGGATCTTTTCAATTTGATTTTTTCACCCCCTCTTGTTTTTGAAGAATAATCGTTTTGGAAGTATGAAACTTCAGTGGGAGCTAGCTGCTTCTCAAGCATGATAAAAATAAATTAACTCTTCATTTTCTCTACTGTTTTAATTCCGCAGCCATGAACATATCTGTTAGCTACTCCTTTAATTTATCAAGTAAAATCAATTCCATTCATATACAATCCACAAGACTGATGAGGTATTTTGTTTCACTGAGCTGATTTATATTCCTCTGAATGGAAAAGAGCCCAAGGAATTTTCCTTGTCAGATTGCAGCTAACTTTTAAGCACAAATATATGAAAAGTGAACCAGTAGTAGTCATGAGATACTGAAATGTTTGTGTAGTCAATGCAATGGTTCTTCTCCTTCTATCACATGTACTCTGCTCCACAGAAACTGCCTTTAAAGATGTTTTCATTGGATGTGCTGTGGAATGTGTAAACATCCACAGACAGCTGTCACAGACCGGTTAATAAACAGTAATTTCTATATTCTAATTTCACACTACTTCCATATTTTCAACAAATGTAATAATAATTGCAATGTTTTCTTCTAACTTTATTTTACCTCTGCCCACTCATATGAACCAATGTTCCCAAACGATGTTCCTCCCCAGGAGCAGAACACAATGGTCCGGTCAGTTCTCCATCCTCTCTTAACTTTTAACATCAAAGCCTGTATAAATGCTGTTATGATAGCAGTGCTACTAGCCCATTCTTGTCCACCGTAAGTATTCAAACTGCTGTGATGACTACCAATGATGACGTACCTGTCTGAAACAAAAAAAGAAAAAAAAAAAAAAGAAAGAGAAAAGAATCTTCCTATGCTTACTGGCATTAAATGAATTACAGAAATAAAAGATGAATTTTCTTAGTAGTCTGTATTGCCATTAATACAATACAACGCTGCTGACAAAAGCTTTTATGGTCATGTGCAAGACAGTCATAGAGTAGAAATGACTGTGAATACTACTTGAAAATAAATTAATAAATATTTGTACTTTCCTAATTTCACCCCATGCCCTTCTCTTCATTGCTTGCTTAGTACTTTCTCTTCTTATAAATCAGGTATACGCCCCCTTTTACAGCCAGGACTTTGAGATACAGGTAATCTAATAAAGTTCCATGCTTGTGTTAGTGTTGTTTAAGAAAAAAAAAAACAACAACACAAGTAACTGGAAAATACTATCTTCAATACATATGAGTATCCAAAAAAAAAAAGAAAACAAAAGGTGTGGCAGTACAATGAGTAATATGGAAAAAATACACAAAGTATTAGCACTCCCTCACCTGGAAGACTGTGTTCAGTGCTCACCACCCTATCTCAAAAATGACATTGCAGAAACAGCAGTTGAGAAGTTGGTAACCAGAATAGTTAGATATCAGGACTTAGACTTCCAGGTAGGGAGATATTGAAAAGACCTGGACTGCAGGTTTAGAGAAGAAACACGACAGAGGAATAAAGACAGTGAATGATACAGAAAGGTAAGTCAGAAATAGCAATTTTGGTGATACTGGAAGAAAGTTTTTTATACAAATTTTATAAAATGAAAGGCAATAAATTTCAACCTGAAATAAAGAGCACTTACAATTATACAGAGAAAAAGCAGAATAAATCATATTTCATTCAGAGAAATTATACTAGATATTCATCTCTTGAGGATTATCACAGATTCCAAATATTAACTCTCAGGTTTAAATCAATACCTTTTCTACCAAAAGAATGATGTGGTATGAAAAAAAATGAATTAGTAGTGTGACTGATGTGTTTTAAGAAGTCCATGCAGGTTCTGCTGTATGACTTGTTCAACTGTAAGAGCTTCTGTATGAGATGGGTTCACAAAGAAAATGCCTTTGACAAATTACTAATTGAGCGTATTCTGATACATAGTGAAAACCCTCCCTCCAAATCTCAACTCTTATTGATATTCTTTCCATATTTCAGGGCACGGAGAGAGACCAGGAGAACAGTTATCATAGATTCATAGAATGGCCTTGCTTGGAGAGGACTTTAAAGATCATCTAGTTCCAAATCTGTAATCATCTCTGGGCATCATATGGGTTTGAAAGAGTGCAAAGTGTTTTGGTTTTCTGTTGGCATTCTTAGTTTATCCAAAGGAATTCATTCTTCACTGCTGTCAGTACACTGCGATGCAGCAATAGAAATAAGTGGTAAAATGCCCAGACTTTATACTGCTTATAAAATTAAATATTTGCTCCTTGAGAACTTCTTGCAGTGACTGCTGCCTGAAAAGATTTCTTTAACTGAACACCAATAGAGTTTGATTTTAAAACCATTCCTTATCTTTATTAGAGTTAAGATATACTGTCATAACTTTAAAAAGTAGTTTCCTACTAAGAATGCAATAATAAGGTATACAAAAGATGAAGAATTTATTAAATAGATACTGATGCATTTTTTTCATTATTTGTCTTGCTTCAATTTCACAGTACAGCAGACAGTATGTCTAAACATGACAGTTACTATGTTTCAAATCCTAGGACTGCTATTTACAAAACATTAGTAAGAGTAGGCTAGTAACTTCAAATTATTCTAAGACATTAAATCTTTTACTGAAACTAAATCCACTCTGCTAATTATTTTCTATCTTGCTTTAAAAAATAAAATCATTCTAGTGAAAAGTGCAGCACTGAGCTCACAAAAAAAAAATCAGTTATTAATTCAGTAACAGGTATAAAAATTAAGATTTGCTGCCTTCCTCATTGTATCACTTAAAATATGAAATGAGTGGTCCTGGTCCTAGGAGACTATAGATACATTTTCACCCTTTCTTTTAAAGATGGTAAAAGCATACTAATCAAGGGAAATCATGGTCTTGATGATGATGTGATCTACCCAGTATGAATTGGATTGGGTCAACAACACTTGGCAATAAGTCAGTAGTCAGGAACAGTGTTCGTTAATGATGTAGAAACACTTCAACTTTTAGGCAAATTTAGTCACATACAGAATATGCTCAAGATGATCTTGATTCCTATGTTGTCCTCGTTACGTTACCTACATACAATATCAAAGGAGGAAGGAGTTTTTTGTTTTATACCACAAATACCCTTGGGTTCTCAATGCTTAATTCTGAAGGCATACAGAACAATAATTATTATTCATAGAACTGTATAAACTAGCTTAAGGCATGAGTCAAACACAAAATAAGGCTGAGAAATTGTGGTGAAGAACTTAGTCACGGATTTTAGTATGCTGCAATCACATTTGATAAAATGTGCTTAATTAAGGCAGAGATCAGGCTGCTCAGGCACTTTGGTTCCAGAGAGGCGTCTGAGTTATGTAGGGACGTTGTGGACTGAGTCATAGTTTTATTTAACTCAAAATTCTGCTAAATTTACAAAACAAATCAAAATATATTCTCAAATCTTATAGACAACTCATGTATTAATTCAAATTATGCAATATAGCATATCTCATAATTAAAAGCACCAACATAGCTACATGTGCATTATATGGCAAAGTAGAACCCCAACCTCAGCTATGACTCCCAGTCATTGTGAAACAAATAATCAGTTCAAATGATGAAGGACTACTTACCAGGAAATACAGATCCTTTCAAATATCCAATAACATTAGAAATTGTCTTGTACGTTGTGACAGACTGAATACTGAGACTGATTATTTTTTTGTCTGTTAAGAGATACAATGAAAAAAAATCTCAGAAAATGTTAAGTTTCTGCCTATGCAGCCAAGAGATCTGCAGACCACAAAAGTAAAACAGATATAAATCCCTCCTAAAAAAAAAAAAAAGAAAGAAAAAAAAAGAAAAAAGAAAAGAAGGTTGGAAAAAAAGAAAAAAGCAAAGAAAAAGAAAAAAAAAGTTACCAACAAGGAATCAGAGATTGAAACATGGTTTACTGTGGCATTTCCTTAGATGAATTTTAGCAGCGAAGATTAAACTTGTAATCTTAAGAGATGTTTCTACTCCTTAAGGTAAAAAAAAAAACATTAAATTCACCCAATAAATGCTGACAGAATACAGCAGTAAAAACCCAGCCAACCAAAATCAGAAATAAAACTACAAGTAGGATTAACAAAATTCTGTGATAAAATTGTTTTAATCTTCATAGGTTTCCCTAACTTAAGCCTTTCCCCAGTTCAATCTTTCTCTAACATTCACAGAATTATACCTCATTTACATGACATCACTGTGGAAAAAAACCAACCAAACAAGAAAACCCTAACAAGAAGAACAGAAGAAACATATGCTAGATGACATGGGAACAGGTACACATTCATATTAGTAATCACTGTGCCAGCATAGCCTTTGGTGACATCCTTATGCCAGCAGAAGAGTTTTGTTGGCTTAGCTGGTATTGGTTGAGGAAATGATATAAATACAAAAGTAAAAAACCTTGTAAAGCAGCCAGTATATATGAGATTTGTCATCACAACTGATATGTGGCACAGTGTAAGGCCAACAAAATGTGTTTGATTAAAAATAGTTACTTTTGTTTGTGTTTAAAGTCCAGCTCTGCATTGAGAATTATTGCCATTCCTTCTGTCCCCAGGTAGGACACATTAGGTACTCTGAGTCCTGGAGTTTGTGGCTATGGAACAAAATATCCAACTACAGGGCACTGCAGATACCTTTAAAATGTTGCGTTTGCATTATAATAGACTCTATTAACATTCACCTCATATGAAAGGTCATAACTCCTATCTCAGAAAAGCAAAATGTCTTAAACCATTCTAACTTAAATGCTAACAATTGCCTGACAGTGGCCATAGTGTCACCCTGACATCCCAGGAAGGTGTTACACCTTAAGCACTGCATCACCAACAGCACATTGTGATTAAGGGCAAAGCTTCAATGCCCACATCCCAACTGTCACACACCAAAATTAAAATATTCCACTGATCGTTTTGCTCTCTATCACCTGGGCTGCTATCCTCCCACTGCACTGCTGACAGCTTGTTTCCTGGCTTTGCTTCCCAAAATAAGCCAAATATTACAGCAGAGAGTTTACTGCAACACGTAAAATCAAAACAATACATCTCCATGATACTTCAGGGCTCATTTGCTGGTACTTCATCTGGTAAATTTACTTTAAAATTCTCTTAAAATAAAATTCAATATATTTTCACTCACTCTCCTCCACTAATATTTGAGAAAAGCAAAATGATAGGTAGGATCTTTTATTTCATAAAATGTACAAAGAATATTTATTTTATTTTACTCAAACAAAACCTTATCTGCTATCAAAAAATATCATCCTTTACGTGAAAACTGCAACAGAAAAGAATATGAAAGCCAATCAGTTCATTAAAAACAGATCCAGCATGTTACTTTGCAATAATTATCATAGCAAGTTAATAATAAGTTTGGGTTCAAGTCATAATTACCTTTTGCCTTCTGATGCAAGCTACTGCAAAGTTTATTATCAACATCATGATGAAATGATTGCTACACAAATCTGGAGATACTGTTCTAGAATTTTATTAAATCTTTAATTTAAAAATGCATTAATCTAGAGGGCTCCCAGCGCTGTAACTGGTGCCTTTATTCATGTTTTGGTCATTTAAAGAAGTCTGAAAACAGCTCATGGCACCCATATTGATTAAGCAGGTTAAATTTAACCTACATTATGCAAGTTACCTCTAGTTCTAGCTCCTCGCTCAGAGCCATTATAGAGCCTGCTTAGGGCTATATTTAATAGTCTGCTAGAAAAAATATTTCCAACCCCAAACTGATTTGCCTTCTTCTAGCCACAAAACTTCAGACATGTTTCTTTAGACTCCATTTCAAAAAAGATTATAAATCCTTTTGAAAACAAGCAACTTAACTCTCTTTTTCCCTTAATCAACATCAGCTATCTAGTCTTCAACTGACAAGGAAGAAAGAGGAAATTAATTTCAGGCCATGCACACATTCTGAAATCAGATAGTCAAGTTAACAGTCATGTACTGCAGTAGTCAGCTTACAGTGACTTGGATTTAAAGGCTCAGTACATTGGATGGAAAAGCTGAAAGCACTCTTTGGAGTACACAGCAGAAGTGAAATTTAATCCCTTTATGACACTCCTGACAACAAATCTCACTTCCTAATACTGTATTTTAAAGGTACTGACAATTTTTTTCCCCATGTATTCTCTGAAAAATGAGAATTTAACTTAATACTACCCAGGATAAAACTTTGTGTAAACCAGAAGTTATTTCTGAAGTAGAAAAGTATTTACTTTTGTTGGTATTTTTATACATTTAAATAACTTGAAATCTGTAAATTATCTCATACCAAATTACTGTCATGTCTCCAAACTACCTGTTTTTAAAAATGCATGGTTATTTCCTATTCATTTGATTGAGAATTCTAAAACTATAGAATAACAATCTACTGCCTGGAGTCTAAGCTTATAACTACTGTTTACATGGGTTGACAATGACAGGACAAGGGGAAATGGTTTTAAAGTAAAGGAAGGTTTAGGATAGGTATTAGGATGAAGTTTTTCACTCAGAGGGTGGTGACACACTGGAACAGGTTGCCCAAGGAGGTTGTGGATGCCCCATCCCTGCAGGCATTCAAGGCCAGGCTGGATGTGTCCCTGGACAGACTGGTTTGGTGGTTGGCGACCTGCACATAGCAGGGGGGTTGGAACTGGATGATCTTTGAGGTTCTTTTCAACCCAGGCCATTCTATGATACTAAGTAATCAGGTGTGCCTCATTTCTTGTTTCACTTTGTCCCATAGCAATATAAAGTGAAGGCACCACACCCAGTATCAAAGACAGTTACAAATTTTGAGAATGCTTCATATTGTATAGCTTCATCTTATAACTTTATATGAGGATTTCTTTTCCTAATTTATAGCAATTGAAACCAAAACACCACGTTCCAGCCAATATCCTAATAACATTCTCTCTCTCTCAAATAACAACAACAACAAAACAACAACAAAAAACGGCTTCTGAAGTGTACAGCTTTTCTGCAATACTTCATTCTTAAATTCCTTCTAATTGTCCATTTTTGAAGAAGTTCACGGGAGCACAGAATTTTAAGATTAATGAGGATTAACAAAAGAAGCACCATAATAAACAAAAAAGCAAATCTAATTACTGATTTCAACTAACATAAAACTAATAACTAACTTAATTCCCACTCTCTACTGTTTGGGTTTTAAGTATCTGATATATCTCAGATGTCTCCCCCCGTGTTCTCCCACTCCCTCTGTCACATTATGTCTCTTGAAAACTGCAAGGCTAAGGGAAAAAAGAGGCAATGTGAGAAAACTATATATAAATGTTTAATCATTACTGATGAATCTGCTGCTTGGCTTTTTGAAACATACTGATGAGAGAACGATCATCATTTTATTCTAACAAATTTTAAGCCAACCAATCATCTGAATTGCTCATTCATCTCTTTTGACAAAAATGATGAATTCTATGTCAGATGTGAAATCTTTCCCTTAAGCTGTTTCAAATCAACAGGAAGACCACAAATTCAGCCTTCACTGTTCTCATACGCCCTGCTCTGTTCAGCATACTTGCTGTAGTTATTGTTATAAAATAGTTATACAAGGATTTCTTATCGTGAAAGCATTTTTTTTTCTCTCTTCAGAGCTACTACTGAGCACTTCCAGAAATATGCTCCAGACATTGATAGCCATACTATTATTTCACAGCACAATGTATCATGAATGCATTATAGAATTAAGCAAGGCTTGTTGCGACAGAGCCGCCTGACTCAATATATTAAGATTAAAAAAGAAAAGGCACAGGAGTTACTGTGGTTAAAAAGCTTTATATGAAATTGGAAACAGGCTGCGGTGTTCACCAGAAAACAGGAGGATGTGGATTGACTCTTTCTAAACAGCCAGCTTGGAACATTCTTTCCAGAAATCTTTCACCACACAGAATTCCCGCCTTCTCAGGGAGGTAAAACAAACACTACGTCTGTCATACAAAAGGTAGAATAAGTTACCCCTCAGGTGATTCTATACTGCAGCCTCCAAACAAACCCCTTTGAAAAACAAACTCCTTGCAGCTTTTTCTCAAAAATGAGTACTTTTTCACAGCCCAAATTCATGACTTCCATCATGCATTTCAAATGTTGAGAATTCCTACAATGTTAGCAATCTTCACACATCCTAACTGCTCCTTTAAAAAAAAAAATATTTTATTGTTTATCCAGTCTTTGTTTACTGGTTATTGAGAAGATCAGCTCATCTTTTATATATCTAGTCAGCCATGCATGGAGAGCAGTAATTGTCCTAACCGCAACAGCTGAAGGCACGAAGTGTGAGGCCTTACTGCCTTTACACTTGGCGTACATAACTACAAATGCTAACACAAGTCATAAAATTAATCAGCCTTTTTTATGACTTGTTTTATTGTATTCCTATTCCACAGTAACTTTCCGAAGGCAATAAATAAATGATACAGTGCATATGTTTGCCCTTAAAATTTGCTTTTACGATTATTATTGCACTTAGTGGAGGTTGTAGTGGCTAACTTAATTTGCCTCCTTAAGTCCAAGGCCATTGCTTTAAATCACTTAAAATAACAGGCATTATAATAAAAGGTGTATTTTTTTCTACACTTTTTTTAATGGTGACAGACTATTACAAAACAGAAATCAAGACAGAATCATTACTTTTGCATACAGCTCTTCTGAAATGCCATCTGAAAGGTGTTCCTCCCTTGAAACACATTGCATCACTTTTGTTGGAAGACTGTATTTTCACTTTTATTTTCCAAAAAAACCATAAATTTGTTCAGGCAATAATCTGTAAGAATTTGCTAATGGCATCATCTCTGAAGATGAATGCATCCTTTCTTTTCATCTTGCTCTATTCAAGTCATTTCATTTTTGTCATGATGACTGTTTTTCTGGTGAAACTTGTTGAGAAAGGTGCCTGAAGGTTTAGACAACAATACAGTGTTTATTCTACATCAGATACAAATTAAGGAACACAGAAAGACACAACACTATTTAGAATTATTATGCTAGTGGCACAAAAAAAAAAGGCACAGAATAATACTGCTCCCAGAGCCTTGATGTTTAAACAGTTCAACAAGGCCTAACAAACTGTAATAACTGCTCCCTAGTGCAGATATCTAAAGACAGTGGGATTTTTTTAGTCAATAGCAAGAATTAGAGCTTAATGCCTTACACTAAGAGGCTTCGTACTTCAGATATTGACTTATATTAGCTGAATGCTAGCAAAAGAGAAAAGTTATACCTAACTACAGTAAGGTAGCCAATGATAAAGGAACAAATGTCTTTTTTGAGAGCGTAAGTTCTATTTTTTTTATAACCTCTTCTAGAAAGCAGCTATGCAAAACATCTTTATAATCAGTTAAATCTCTTGGCAAGACATTGTTCTAGAAAACAAATATGGAACACTTGAAGAATATCTCACAGTTAAGAGAAAAAAAAAAAACCAAAACATTTGAAAAGCATTACCTGTACTTGACATTTGCACAGGTACACACTTGTCTTTTTGGACTCTATTCTCAGGTATGGAAGCGAGTTTTTTGGCAAGTGCTGCAGAAATTGGTTGCACTAACAGTGTGGTGAGGTTCAGTCGATGTTGTCTGTAGTTTCCATCTTAAATGGCAGAAAGAAAAGAGCAATTTCGTTAATTATAATTAAGAATTTCTGAATAAAGCATAAACCAAGTGAAAAACCAACCATCTACAATACAGATTAAGACATCTAATTTAGATAATCAGCCACTACTTTCTTCTTACCTTACTGAAAAAATATTCCTTTAAGAACGTTTACCTCAATATTACATGTAGATGTTACATTAAGTAGGGAATAGTTCCACAAGAAAAAAGCTTTTCAGAATCCAAGCAGATAGTAGGTTGTGTGTGATTTAACAACAAAAAAAGAAATTACTGTATAGTTAAAGGAATCAGCGAGCAACAGAATTACTGATCAGCAGCAATTTTCAAATTCAAGAAAGAACTGAACACAACATCACAGGGAAAAGCAGATATTTAAACTGCTTGAAATCAAACAGAAGTATCTGCGTGCACTGAATGATGTTGCTACTGATAAGCTTGTTTATTTTGCTGCAGATGTGAAAATATTTAAATTTATAGAAGTTATGCTACTTAGCAATACACATTTAAGAGGAGAGCCATTTTCACACAGAAAGCTTTTTTTCTTTTGTGAACTCTGAAAAGAACACACCACGGAGGATACAAGTTGATGAAATACTACACGCTGATGGAGTGTGGTTCCTTTAACATACAAAGAAACCTGGAAATTTGAATATACATATTCCATTTCAAAGAATACAGTTTGATCATCTCATTGACTCAATGAGTATTCAACACAGCTGAGGTGACTGCCTTATTTTATAATTGCAGTTGTTTTTATGATGGAAGGTTGAAGGTGAAGATGAAAGAGGTGTGGAATAAAAGCACATTGAACAGATAGGTACATATCAAGTGGAAGAAGGTACACTTCAGAAAGCATCAGAATATTTCATTTACATCTTTAAGATCTTTAGAAACAACAGCATAAGCACCACTGTAGCTGAAGATTTAAGCATATTTTAAAATGTCTATTTGAAAATAAATGAGTTTCCCTATACATCTGCCAACACTGAAGCATGGGAAGATTTCTGGAGATAACAAGACATGTTAGGAGAACAACTGACATAACTGGAAGGGAAGGCAAACTCCACAAATGGAAATGCTCTAACACACTTTGGGACAAATCATTCATATATTTTTCCTGAATATTTTAGTTGGTCTAATAAAAGCACTGTATCTTCCCAAGGAAAGCAAAAATCGTCTTGCAGATGAAAAGCCCATCATGGAAAAGGAGAGGAAGTTCACAGTATGGGGCAGAAACCAGCTCTCCAAAGCTCTAAAAGCCTTCTAACATGCCTGCACAGATGGAATAATTCCCAAACTTCCATCCAGAGATTCAGGTTACAAAGTCTATCTCCGAAACATCCATGCAACAGATTTTTCTGCTGACATGGACTCAGTTACAGCTGGGAGGTATCCTTTACATTCTGTGTGACTTGCAATCACAAGGGGAAGAAGCTATCAGAAATCAGCAGCAAATGTTCTAATAAACTTACAGAAAATTGCAAGCAGATGTGTTGTTACTGAACCGCAGCATACATAAGCACGTGCATCCTCCCTCTTTTGTTTTATTTTTTGTGTCAGAAACTCCCAAGACATCTTCCAACTTGCCCTCAATCATAATGCAAAAATCAACCGACGCTTTAACATTCAATTATGGAGAAAAATCTGTTATTCATCTTCAATACATAGCAGAGATCTTTTCAGTGTTCACTTTTTATAAGTGGAACAATGAAACTGATCCAAAAGTGATAATTCAGAAGGGTTTTTTTTTTTTTTTTTTCTTGTCTCATCAAAGCTGGATAGGGCTGAAAATCCCTGAATGTTTCTTCAGTAAACTGATAGTAAATTCAATTTGCTCACGCTTTAGCAGTCTATTTCTAGAATCAAAAAGAAGCCTGAAATGCCCATCCAAGTAATGTAACTGAGACACTATTTTGTCTACCATTTGTCAATCTGCAGACTATATTACAGGAGCAACGAACCTCAAAATGTTGTAAATGAAAAGCATCTATCCCTTCTCCATTTATCCACAACTTGAGCGTCACACCTGAATAGACTGTGAAAGACACACATAGGAGAAGAACTCATAGGAGAAAACTTCTCATGTTTAAAAAAATAAATCATTTTAAGGTATAAAGTACAGTTTAATGGGTAGGACAAAAAATATTGATCTGAGCTACAGAAAGGGAGATTTACTTTATCTGGAAGAAAAACTTCTGAATTGTAAGAATTCACGACTACTTGTGTCAACAGGAGGTACAATATCTAACAGCAGTCAGGAATAACATAGTTACTGTTCATCTCTTCTCTGAGGCAATGTGCTAGATTAGATGTCCATCTGATATCTGTCCATCTGGATTCTATGAATCCTTAACAACTGAAAAGCTAATTTAATTAAGGAGAAAAAAACAAATAGAACAAATACTAAAGCGCTTTAAGGAAAAACTTTGGAGTTACTTTCCTTCTACCAGCTATTTACTAGCAATCACAAGAGCATCTTTGTCCTATGAGATGTACACAAAGCCATCTGCATCATGACCAGGAATCAAACAAGAAAGATGCAAAACCTATTCCCCATGTAAATTGCAGTTCGCATTGAATAATTTTGAGACTTCCTGGGCTGAAGTCTTCCAGTTTGTTTTTAAATCAGGGGCTTGGTCAAGTATCAACTGCAAAACACAACTCGACTTCACAAGGAAACTGACAAGTAAGAATTTTGTGAGGTTCTCATATCATCTTTCCCTGCTGAATCCTCAGAGAACACAGCACTTTCAGGATCTGGGAACCCAACAAATGCTTTGAGAATAATTTAATATTAAGATTTTGCTTGTAATTAAAATTTCATTTTATAGCATCAAAATAGTTTAAGAAACAGAATTCCTTACTCTGCAATTCTAACAATACAACTGTGCAAGGCCTAAAACTGCTATTCCTTTAAGAAGGACTCCAGAGAATACTTTGCAGTGCAGGAAGAAAAATACATCAATCAGTTACTAAGTTTATTTGGGGAGTGGAAAAAGAGGTAATCTTTAGAAAGTTTCTGACACAGAGCAAGAACTGCACTTTTCCAGTGACTTTGTTTTGGGTTTTCTTCTTTACCGTCAATACAGACGAACCCATTTCCTGCTCAGTCTGGGTTGCACACTTGTACCCTAACATTTTACAATGTTACGTCATGTAATCTACTGATGTTAGTAACTTATTCTGAGATTTCTAAAAAGGCTTTATGAGGACAATTTAATGTGTTCAACAAGTGTTACTTGTGCATCATATTCCACTCTGGATTAAAGTACAATTTTATCATCACTTCAATGACCAGTCAAGCCTGAAATCAGAGCACAAGAAACAGAAGAGATTTAGTCAAAAATGTCATACTTCTCTATTCAAAAGAATTTTACTTTATCCACATCTTTTCCAGGATTGCACAATTTGCCTTTTATTTGTAAGAGCTTATGGTATAGGAATCAACTTTCTGTTCACTTCTATTTAAATTCCACATTCAGAAAACACCATATTTCATCTTTAGCTGTTTATTAAGGTTGCCCTCTGCCAGGATTTGATAAAACAGAAAGTTAATAAATAAAACTGCCTAAGAAGTTTACTGATAAAATTCATTACCGTAATTCTGTCTATAACTTGAAACACTGTTTTAATGACCTCTCAAAAAAAAAAAAAATCCCAAATAAAAAAAAGTCTGGCTGAACACTGAACTAGAATTGTATATGCCCACATCTTTGACTTTCTGTTGCATCAATAATAGAGCAGTAAAGTTTTGAAATACCTGAAGGGAATGGCTCATTAATTTTTCACCTTAAGCTTAATGGAAATTTGACAAACAGTTTTATGCTGAGAATAGAAACTCCAAGAAGGACTTCATAGCACAGTATGAGAATAAATTATGGTGTAAGGGACAGAGTGAAGTGTGTTTGGTCAAATAAGATGGTTCTCTCACTCATTCGCCTGGAGTGAGCAGTTAGTTCAATGCACGTCTGTGGAAGAGGTATTCTTCCACATCAGCATTCCTAGCACATCTTCTGTGTTCCCCTTTGTAAACACTTGATCTTGTATTAACCATAATCAAAACAAAGATGTAAAAACTGACATATCTCAGTTATTTGTACAGTTTGTACTTTGAATGTATACACCCTCACACAAGTGCACTTATGTCTTCAGCAGCTGTTAAGCTTCCACTAGATCTCATGAAGCTAGTCACAGTTTCTTTTTTCTCTGAATAGTTAACCTGTGGTTTTGCTGACCTCCATCTAGCCCCATGCCAAGACTGAAAGGATTGGACAGTGCTTGTTACAGCCAGACTCCATCAGCTGATCAGGTGACTAGGTCTTAAACCCACATTGCTATTAATAATAATTCTGCTACGCAGCAGCTATTTCACTGCATCTTCAGTTACTGTTGTTTATAAATATGTCCATAAGCAATATTACTAATAAGGACGAGATTCTCACACCACAAAAAAAGCAGTCAATAACACTTCTAGTTAATATTGCTAGAAAAGGCTTGCACTGTCACACTGGTTAATTACACAGCAGAGGTTGAAAATTCTTGTTGCTTCTATTTTTGCACCTCGGTCTTCCAATGAATAGCTCCATTAAGTAACATTCTCTTTAGGCAACTCTTATTGAGTTCCTATATACTTTTCATTGGCTTTATTAGCAAGAGTGCAGTCATACCAAATTGCAGATTTGTTTCAAGAAGATTCTTTGAATTCAGATCCAGTCTTATCTCTGATAAAAAATTGTTCCTATCTGCTACAATTTTCAAAATCACTGAGTAAGATGTACATTTTTACTTCTTACAGTCACTTTTAGAACACTGTTCTAATAAATTGTTTTTGTCTGTCCCTTTTTGCTTTAAATTGATATAGTGAGAATGCTTATTCAGACCAAAAATGTTGCTCTCCAAGCACTTTGGAAATGAAAACTCTGTGAAAATACTACATCTTCTCAACATTTGGATGTCAAAAGTCAAATATGTTATTTTCTGTACATAAACTCTATTGCATAACTCTTCTTTCATCTTTCTAAAACAAATAATGTTCTGTGGAAACTGGTATTCTGACCATTGTATACTAAAAATCTTGCTGATCATCCTACGATGCTCAAAATGTTTTTCATCAATAGGAGGGAGAATAACTTAGCTTAAAGACATGGACAGTATCTTGCTAAGTATAGTTGGGAATAACTGGCTGAGGAACAAATTCAAGAGAAGAGCACAAACTTGAGTAAAGAGTCCTTGGAGTAGAAGTGATAATAATCATTTTCCTGTTACATCTTTAATCAGCTCTCTATAGATTATCCACCAGAACTACACTGTGAAGCATTTGTCAGTTGAGAAGTTCACTGCTTCACTAGTCATTAGCATTATAGGAACAGAAAAACATTGGCTTCTCCTGTGTTTAAAAGCAAACAAACTAACCAACCAACCTTTCATTCTGTAACCAAGGATTTTAACAACAGCCACCAGTCAGGACTTTCCAACTAGTTTTACAGGACATCAAGCATGAGATTGTCATGATGTCAGCTGGGATACAGTTAATTTTCTTTGTAGATATTACATTTTGATGTACGATGCAACGGTTTAGATTTTTGATTAAAATAGTGGTGACCACACACTGACAGTATGTTGTTACAGAGTGCTGCTTGCACAGAGCCATGAACTTTGCTGATCCTTGTGGTGCTCTGCCAGTGAGGGATTGGCAACAACTAGGAGCTGGCGAGGGCTGATCCAACTGGCCTAAGAGACATCGCATGCCATTTGACATCATGCTCAGCAATAAAAGCTGAGGAAAACAAGGAGGAAGTGGGTGACTTTTGAAGTGATGGCATTTATCTTGCCAAGAAAACATTACACACAATGATCCCAGCTTGCCTGGAAGTGGCTGAACATCTGCCTGCCAATGGGAAGCAGTGAATGAGTTGCTTGTTTTGCTTTGCAAGCACAGCTTTTGCTTTACCCAGTAAACTGGCTTTATCTCTACCCACGAGTTTTCACACTTTTACCAATGTGATGCTCTCCTTATCCCAGCTGAGAAGAGTGAAGGAGTGGCCTAAAAATTGCACTCTACTTTCTCAGAACAAATCACTCTGCCTTAATGTCTGCTTAACATATATTAAAAGTACTGTCAGTCTCGTTTCTTTTTAAGATAAATGGAATACAAAGCAACACATTTATTTTGTAACAGCAAAACCCCTTTGACACATTGACGCAAAAGCATCCAATCATTTCATTTCTCTTCTAAAAAAAATTTTATAGCAACAATACAAAAAAACCCACAAACAAACCAAACTTTTCACAGTGCTCTCATCACTATGAATACCCTTTTCCACTTTACTTGTTATAACGATTGATCATTAAAACAACAAGAACTAGACAAAAAAAAAGCTATATTAATGTTTCCTTTAGACCAGTGACATGGAAGTAATTTTTTTCCTATTACATATTCTGCACTAAATTACAAAAAGGGAAGAGCAATTCTTCTATAGATTAAACATAGCTAATACATATTTTAATGTCCTAGTAACAACATAATATAGCAGGGGAGAAAAATTCTAAATATTCAATATGAGATACATTTATTTTAATAATCATTCCCCTTAGATAAAACTACAGCATACCTGCAAGTCTGTTTCAAATGTCCTTGTTTGTTCCCAGAAAATATTTTCCAGACTATTATCTGTACTGTGATCTTAAATTAGAATTTGGAAAGTGGTGTATGTCCACGTGTGCACGAGGGAGCACAAATCAAACTGACGTACTGAGCTTGACAGCAGTAGCTTGACTGGGAATGAACACAGCAAATGCACAGTTCCTCACTTTGGATCATTCCCCTTAGTTCTTTTTGTAAGCAAGAATTTTGAAAACATTAAAATATATGACTAAGGTACTATGTAAGTAGCACAAAACTCTTCCCACACTTAATAGTTTATAATATAGTTTATAGAGACACTTTACTTCTTTAACAGGATTAATTGACGTTCACTTCCATATTTTTGCCTTCAAGGTAAGTAAATAGTGTTTCTTTTAAAAAATAACTTTACAATACTTTTTACAACTGCAGTATCATATTCTAGCTAGAACTTACACAGTTTTTGATGCTGATCTCCTTTTCTTGCCTGGCAGCAGATCATAGTCAGAAAAGCAGTAATTACAATAATGCAGCAGCTCTGGTCTTCAGAGTGAGCGAACAGCTTTTCTCTAGTTTACAGCTAGGTACAGTAATTGGCAAGTAACAAGTTCTCTTGGGCTTTTTGAAAGACTGACAGTTGCAAGAATGAGAATAGGGAATGACTGGTATCAGTCAGTTTATGTTTGCACAGCATTATTCTTCTCACTCTTGCAAAAAGGATCCAGGTAGCCTCCAAGCATGAGTATCAAGTCATGCAAGCAGGCACAAAAGAGCCTGCTTCCTTTCCTATATAAATTATATCTCCTGTAAAGCATTCCAAGACATATGCAATTTCTGCCTCACTCAAAAGGTAATGGGCTGCCCCATTAGCTCTTCCTTCATGAACTAAATCTTGTTCTTCTGCACTGATGATGGCCACTGTGTAGGAGAAATAAACAAATATAGGAACAAGAGACTGACACAGATTTCCTTCTTCCAGTGATGATCAAGACTATGAATAGTAAAATAACTCTTGCTTAATGTGAAGTATGTTTGCATCAGCTAGCCTATACATCAGGTTACATGTGCTATACTGAAAACGACTGTTCTGGATAAAAACAAGCATAATGTCCAGCTTACCCATAATAATGAGATTTATTATTACTAAAAATAATAAAAGTCCTATAACATTCTACAAGAAATTGAATGGAAATAGAAAATCTCTAAGAAAACACTGAAAGCGACACGTCTAGGATACCAATTATTTTCTTTATAGCATATAAGTAACATTACAATGATTCAGAACCACATCTTGTCTATGTATTTGGTCAATAACATAAAAGTGTATGCGTTACCTGTAGTAAATTATGCTTCTCTTACAGTAAGATATATCTGTAATTTATTCTTCCATTTTTGAAACTATGTGAAATCTTGTTTTGGTTTCAGTTTTTTACAATATATGCGGTCATTAAAGGGTTCGGAAGTCTCCCCCTTTTCTCATAGATTGTTACCCTTTCTTCTCACGCAGTACTGCCATAGCTTGTGCCAACACAGTTGTATCAGTAGCCACACTGTGAACAAAATCAACAAACTTTCTTAAAGTTCCCTAACCTGCATCATGGCAGTCCTCTCAACAGATAAATCATAAGTGTAGGAGGCAACCTGGGACAATGAGGTAGACAGGGTGAAAGGATTTCCTCCAGCAGTGGTCTCCCAAAGCCTCATATTGTCAAATTATAATTACAGAGGATACTCTTGACCTCAGGACATAAAGACAATGTTAGAATCACAGAATGGTTTGGATTGGAAGGGACATTTAAGATCATCTGGTTTCAACCCCCTGCTATAGGCAGGTACACTTCCTTCTACAGCAGGTTGCTCAAAGCCCTGTCCAGCCTGGCCTCAAATGCTTCCAGGGAGAGGGCATTCACAACCTGACTGGGCAACCTGTTCCTACGTATCACCACATAAAGAGTAAAGAATTTCTTTCTAATACCTAGACTAAATCTGCCCTCTTCCAGTTTAAATCCATTTCCCCACATCCTGTCACTACATGACCTCCTAAAAAGTCCCTTCCCAGCTTTCTTTTACGCTTCCTTCAGATACTGGTAGGCTGCTATAAGGCCTCCTCAGAAGCCTTCTCTTCTCCAGGCTGAAGAGCCCCAGCGATCACAGTCTGTCCCTGTAGGAGAGGTGCTCCAAAGCTCTGATCATCCTTGTGGCCTTCCTCTGAACTTGCTCCAACAGCTTCACATCCTTGTGTTGGGTGCTCCAAAACTGGATGCAGTACTCCAGGAGGGGTCTCATCACCTCCCTCCCCTGCTGGTCACACTTCCCTTGATGCAACCCAGGATACGGACCCTGCACTTGGTTGTGTTAATGTTCCTTGACACAGAATGATGCTTAAACATGTACATCAATTCAAAGTTTATTTATGGCTTTAAAAAAAAAAAAAAAAAACAACCAACGAAAATCCTGTATCACCTTAATTTTAATAAGATAGATCCTGATACTACAATCCCCATAACAAAAAAAGCAAATTTATTACTGTGTAAAGGTCTGGTTTATAAAATAACTGGTAAATCTATCATAAACATTTAATAGCTGAGCAGTGACTAATAGGAAATGAGATGTTAAGCACAGATTAGACCTTATCGGGCAGATACCTCTCCAAACAATCATAGCGTCAGATCCAAAAGTAACAACAATCACTTTGTCTGTTTTAAATGCAGAATCGTAGCACACATGCTGAATCAGCCTCCTGTATGTATTTCTCATTCCTTCCTGCAAGGGTTCCAGTCACTCAACAGAATGCCTTCTCTGTCTGTCAGTATGTAATAAACCACGTGCAAGTTTATGTAGACTTATTGACTAACATCTACGTAGTGATAATTTTTCAGTTGATATTCAGGAACATTTCTGGAGTGGTATGTGATGTATTTACATTTATTCTGAATAGATATTATGACAAGGTAACAACTCAAATTGCATTCTAGTGTTAAGGTACATAGCTGGATTAGTTTTTTTCCTCCTTGCCTCTATGCTATGCTAATGAATGTCAAATCAGGATGGCCTGCATTGCTTTTTCTTCTGTCTGCACAGCTCTGTAGCCCCCCATGACCACATCCGTTTTCTTATCAGCAAAACATTTCTGAAATTTTTCATTCATAAATGTAGATATTCAGTTAGCATTTAACTTTTGAAAAAAAAAAATCACTAAGACAAATCCCCTTACTTTCTCTTTTGAGTGCCATCTGTTAGGCTTCTCCTTAGAGAAATTAGCACGTCTCCATACTGGTACTCTGAACCGTAAATATGCCATCATCTGCAAAGTTATGAAAAAAGTCCCTTCTGGAAAAGATAATAGTATCATAAAATTACCAGAAAAGATTGAATTATATATGGAGAGTATTGTATAGGTATTACATGAAGGCTCTTTTGGCCCCTAAAAGGCCGACAAAGGCAGAATCACAGAGCAGTTAAGGCAGAAGGATCCCTTGTAGATGTTAATGCCAAGCAATCTGGTAAATTTAGGATAAATTTCTTCCCACCCGTATTCAAAACCAAAAATCTTAAACCTGTTACACCTCATATCTGTTTTAACCCATCACTGTTAAATCCTATAGTCTCCACTCAGTAGAACCATACATGCCTCCAAGAAGCAGAGAGAACATTTATCTCCATCTTACAGATAATAGAATTGAATCCAACAAAGAAAATCCTCATATGGAGTAAATACTATTCCTTGACTCTGAATGCTATATTTGTACCCTTAGACTCATCCCAGACCTCTTCAATAGGAAAGTATTACTCACCCACATCACTCTACCACTCTTGTAAATCTCATTGAGCACTTATTTCAAAACACATTTGAAAATCTAACCCTACCACTGCCTCTACTCTGATTCTATTACATTTTGGTCACAATTCAGTTCAGAGATTTTTGCCCGAATTTACAAATAGATAAAGTTCAGTAATAGCTTACTGACTTGACAGTAGATAATAGATGCCCTGGACCCCTTCATACTGATAGGCAAAAGCACAGACAAATATACAGATATATGGTTGAATGCAAGAAACCAAGGAATACAAATAGAAAGACACATGAACTACAACGTGTTAAAGCAGTGATTTTCATAAAAGCAATGAATCACAAGGAATCATCACTGCTATGTTATGTCATCTGTTTCTCAACACTGGCGGTAGTAAACACAAGGGCTGCTCTGAAAGTCACATTTCCTATTTTATCACGTGGGCCCAAGATACCAGAAGTGGATGTTGGTGGTGTGGCAGCAGGAGCTGAACCTTCCCACCAACATTCACTTAAATTTGGAAATGCGAATGAAGGAAAAGGTATGCATTTGAATTCCTCCGTGCGGAAGAAATTGACATTCCTGAATGCCTGCTGAACGTGTATGGAGACCAAACACAGAGGCTAGTGTGAGGCAGTGGGTAGTGTGCTTCAGCACTGGCAACATCGATGTGAAAGATGAGCCGTGTTCCAGATGGCCATGCACAGCTGTGGCACAACAAAATGAAGAGCATCTTGATCAGCTCATCCTTGCAAATCATCTAATGGGTGTGATTATGTTGAAAAAAAATATTTTGTAGCTGAAAATCTTCACTATCAAATAGTGTTATTGTGCTCTTTGTATATGTTGTAGCCTCAATGGAAATAAACAGGAGGCATTACTTTCAGAGTGATCTATATGTGGATGCTGTATTTGAAAATTCCATTGGCACCATCTCATTAAAGTGACAGTCTGTACGTTACAATTCTTTACTGTTACAACTACTCTATTTCATATGTGTGTGCAAGCTAGAATCCAGAGTTTTGTAATTAACTATTTCATTCCAATGGATTTGTAAGAAGAAAGTTGAAATTTGTCCTCAAATATGTTTTCTGCTCAGAAAAAAAAAAATATTTATAATCACTGAGTGGATAAGTATTATTTTCCTATGCACTCACTTCTAACAACATTTCATTCTCAAAAATATTACGTTGTATGAAATCACTTAAGTCAGTAAGTTAGAACTGACTGAACATTATAGCTCTCCATTGCTCTTCACAATAAGGACAAAATTCAAGTATTTCTTCACATGATTTCAGGTTACCAATACGTAATTTCATTTTATTGACTGCAGCTCAACTTCAGTGCACAAGCCTAATATTTAAGTAATAACGGAACAGAAAGCAAGAATACTATTTTAGTCTGTAGACCCACTTGATTTTTTTTATTGTGTCTTTTACACAAGCATCAATATCATCATTATGTGGATAGACATTAAACACTGTGAAACAAGTGAAAATTTCCTAGATTAAAAAACAGCACAAGGTACTGCATTTATTACAAATATATTTTAACTAAAATTAAATTTTAGTCAATTTTGGCTTAATTTCACAAAACAAATCCAAGTCCTTTTTTCCTCTAAAATGAACCAAAGAGGTAGCCGAGAACTAAGCACAGAGAGGGCATTTGAAAGATATTCAATTGCTCTGCTGACAGTCACAGCCATCCCCGCCACAAACGTTGAGTAAATTGTCACAAGCAGCTGCTGAGGAGGTGGTAAACACATTTTAATCAAGCATATATAAAAGATCGCGTGTTTGCATTGCAATGATTTGAGAGGAAAAGAAATGAGAGAAAGAAGAGTTTTCTTAAAAAACATCTGCCCACCTATTTAATTCAGTTGCCATAAGAAGTCAATCTTAAGGGTGGCAGTTGAAAAAGTGGCACTGACTCTTGAGAAGTGTTAGAGGGTTGAGAGGGAACACAGAAAAAGAAAACTTGAAACAATCAATCACTCAATTATTAAATATATTAGTAAGAACTTGCTACAAGATAACATTTATCTTACTTACAGAATCCTCTTCTATTTCTAATTAGACAGTACAGGACCTGGATTAATGATACTTCAAGTACCTATGGACTTAAATAACTTAATCACAACATTACATCTTGAGTTATGTATGCAAACTCAATTGTTTAAATAATAATTTTGTCATCAGAGCTTATTGAGCAGAAGGTACTTAGTTTAATAAGATCTTAGATTCATTGGGTTAATTATACTTCCTTTTAAAAAATCTATTCAATAATTTTCTGTCTCACACTGTAAGAAAGTAGATATTTCAAAGCTTGTTTTTTTGTTCAACTCTAGATCAAGTCTGAAGAAATAAAAGAAATCAGAAACAAACCTATTTAAAATCTAATGAAACCCAGTTCTTTTTTCTGCTACTAGTTAGAAATGCTCTTGCTGTTGTTGGTTCCCTGTAGTCTAGCAAACTCACTGAAAATAAAACTAATTTTCTTTTGTTCCTAGGATGTCTTAGCACAATATAAACCTCTACAAACACACACACACACACACGCTCAATTACTACTGTTTTTCAGTTCCATTTGGAGTCCTCCATATTTATGTGCCCTCGATAACTTTCATTTATTTTTTCAAAGCTGCAACTAGAAATGTGGTTTCTTAAGAAAATATACATAATGCACAGGGTTGATTTCATAAAATCATTTCATTTAGATTCAAAGGTTCTTAAAATAAAGTGCAGTTTCCCACATGCATAGGAAAAATATTTATTTTGAAGAAATAAACCACACTATGCGAGCCTGGTGAAATCTGCGTTAGGTGCCTGGGCACCCAATAAGTCAGTGTTCTTCACGGGATATTTCCAAAAAGGATTCATCGGGCAACAGAAGCAACTGATGCTGAGTCTGTTATGCATTCTTATCCAACACTGTACTTCGAAAAGCTTCTAAAATACCTGACTGAAGTGTAAGAAGTCCTGCAATAGACAAAGTCTATACTAAATTCTCCTTAACCCAACTCCGAATCACAGACACACGATATCTTTTGCACAAGCTGCCACATCCCTTTTATTTTCTTTACAGAACAAACTCATTTTATTATGGTCAGATAACCTGACATCTTCAACAATGTTAAGCTACAGCTGAATTAGAATATGCAGCCTTGGGCTGGAAATTCTTCAGTCCAGAAAAGTAAATAGTCCACAGAATAATCAGTAGATTGAAATAATTAAATGAATTTCTGAACCAGGAAGTGCCTCTCTTCAGAGCAACTTTTATTTATCTAAATCCCTCATTAGCTTTAATGCCATTCTGTGAGGTTCTCTATCAAGGATACTTTCATCTGTGGTGCTTCCTGCCTATATACAATTTAGAAAGAACAGCAAAAGCAATTTCAGAGGTTTGATTGAGGTTGGCAGATGTAGCTACCCTAAATGGAACACACCTGCAATTGATAACCAGAGGGTATTTATTTCAAATGCAAAATTGTAAAAGAACTCACTGAGAGGCACTGCAAAAGCAACTTTTTATGACCAAATGCAATTCTAAAGTACATCTGCAATTGGTTATGAGCTTTTTAGCACAATTATTTGGATTATTTAGAAAGTCAGTCTTGCAATCTTAATTGGATTGTTGTGTCCTAAAATTTTGCAGAAATATTCCTATTAAACAGTCTACACGTATCTTGAAATGGTAAAAGGAAATTAAACAACAGGTACAGTGTTGATTATTTATCTTGATATTTTGGTAATTAAGCATGATGCACAACCTTATCTTGAACAGTTAAATAACATACAGGACTTAGATAAAACAGAGTTATTACATACTAGTATCTTCATCGTTACTTTTGTGGTCAAGAACTACACTACATTTTTCATGAACAGATGGAGTTACCCTGTGAATGGTTTATAGACAACAAACAGCAGCAATAGCTAAATGGACAGTAAGGTCAGATGTTCAAACATACCCCAACACAACCTAGCAATAACAGTCTCTAGAGCTGCTCCTTCCTAAAGCAAGGGACTCAGTTATCTTGCTACAGCTAAGCACCACTATCGGCTACAGTATAACCTCTACTTGGAAATGGAAATCTTAGTTGTATGCAGCTCATGATGCAGAGGCCGTTAGTCTTAGTTCGTCATTTCAGAATAAAGCACATAATTTACTGAAAAACAATTTATAGATATTTTCTACATGTAGTAAAGAAATCAGAAGTATAAAACACAAGTAACATAGAGAAACAAAAATTTTATTGCTCCTGCTTTAGAAAATCATTGAAGATATTTGTCTATGCAAAGTAAATATATGGATTTGTAAAATTCTTCAGCTCTAGAAAGGCATTAACTTTCACTTCAAAACAGCACTAAATTTCATTAACTATAAAAGTAAATATAGATTACAGTAACAGGTGTATCAGGGAAAGACTTGCTAGTTTTTCAAGGAATATTCCTGCTGACAGCAGTACATGATTCTTTTTGAAATAACTGAAAAGTTTTGTTACAATAAATAACAAGTAATGGACAATAAATAGCAAAATGTCAGTTTGTGAAGACAGACTAAAATGAGTCTGCCTTTGCTAATGTCTTCAAAATGCTTACTAGAAAAATTTTAAACACACACAAGCTATATAAGGAAGGGTATACATCAGCTAACATTTTGCCTGCATTAACAGAAACTAATTTAGACAGAAATTGTACTATTAACAGAACCGAAGAAGTTCACTGGGTGTTACAGATTACTAACCGAACTTGATATACTATTGTAGACCCCATGAAGGAGTGGACAGATAGATAAATACAGTCTGAAATATTTTACACTACTAGCAGTGAAATATGCCTGTGTAAAAAACAAGCCATACATTATACACAAAATATTGTTTGAGTATTAGATTAAAAAATAAAAGCAAATATTGCAACAGGGATGTTTATTAACAGCTTGTCCAAAGGAGAAAGAGTGGGTTCCCTCTGTCTTTCAGTTCAATGTCATTAAGCCTTACCATGTAGTATGAAAATAATAAACAACACCTAATTTAAAGAGAATAGAGTTTTTGTATGATAATAAAGAATAAAATGTTAAGAGAGTCAACGACAGCTGAAAAGGATGTGTGGACATGCACTGGAAAATTGAATTTATTTTCAAACACCCAACTTCAAAACCTTTTCTGAAATGCTGTTGCACCAGGTACACAAACATGACATTTTTTATCTGTATTCACTTGACCTTCCAGTAGTTTAGACGTGGAAATATTCTGACTGAATTCTGACCCTAAATTCAACTGAAAACTCCCAGAAACTTTAAAATAGCTGGAATTTGAGACTGTTTCTCCAGACTCAGACACCTCTCTACTATGTTCATTCTTTAAAAACAATCACAGAAGTTTACTGTAATTCTTAAACTACATATGAATATTACTCAAGAGATGATTTTTTTTTTTCTCCCTTAAAGACTATGAAATATTCTTTGCAAAAAATTGTTTATGTGTAACAAGTTTTTTGGAGCCATAATGTGGGAGTATATAATCTCATAGCTATTTGGACCATAAGAATTCAATATGTATTCAGATTATTATAAAATGCAAACCATTTTTTCCAGTGAGAATCTAAGGAACTTAATGTATCAGACAAACGTACTTACAGTAAACAACATGTTCCTTCTAAAAATTGCTTTCTGACTGTAAAGACTCTTTAAAATGAACATACTGTCAATCTAACTTTCAGGACAGAATTTTTAGAGATTTGAAGGAGTCAGTTCTGCTCTTCTCTTTCAAGTGAAGTAGCAGCTAACATCACAAGTTACATTGTAGGACAAAAAATTCACAGTTGTCGATACTCTTGGTACAAATATACGTAAAAACACATTCCACTGACATCTAACTCAACTAATACAGGCAATCAGATGGGATAGGACTCATTTTAAATAATTAAAAGATAAAGAACTATGACAACAAAGAGAAAAATGCTTTTTAATGAATGTTACCCAAATTTAGTCTATTCACTTCAAACAGCCCATGTAAGGGTGTTCATATCAATACAGTGTCTCTCAAGACACACTATTTTGTTCTCAAAAAGAAGTCAATAACACTAAATACCAAAATGAAATTTTTTACTTCTCAATGCAGAGTTTACTTCATAAACAACGACTGACAAATGGGAAAGGTCAAAACTGAGAAGATTAAGATGACTTCTTAGAAGAAAATCTGTTCTCTCACCATAAAGTTCTCTTTGCCATACAAAAATAAGACATTAAATGATAATTCAAAGGAAAATATTGATGTGAAGCACAAGAAAAATATACCATCAGCAAAACATG
Source organism: Phasianus colchicus (assembly GCF_987193195.1). NCBI lineage: Eukaryota > Metazoa > Chordata > Aves > Galliformes > Phasianidae > Phasianus > Phasianus colchicus. The sequence goes on along the minus strand of NC_143445.1, from coordinate 22,958,467 downwards.
CAAATCACTGGCTTTATATTCCCTGCCATTTTGCCTGACTTCTCTGATATAACTGAAGCTTTCCCTCCACAGGTGTCAGGCATTTCCTTCCTCTCTTTGCTCAAAGTGGCAGAGATGCCATGTGAATAGAATTTCCCTTTTGGTTGAGCACAGTCAGTCTCTGCAATTAAAACATAACAGCCTCCAGTTGAGAATGATTTAGTGAATGATGCTTAGCTTTTGGAAATTACACATAGAACGTGATGAACAGCCACCAACCTTTATCAAATAAACTGAATGAAGAGTTACTAGGAATTTTAAGAAGTGCTCCATAACAATTAGAGCATTTTTATCAAAATTCAGAAGATAATGTTGAAAAGAATTATATCAGTTTTAATACATTTCTTTAAGAAGTGACTCCTCCTACAGAGTATGATACAAAGCGCAGTAACAGAGATGCTAGAACCTGAAATTAGAGGAAGTAGGAAAGTTTTAAACGCATTTTGGAAACATAACAAAAAACAATGAATTGAGAAAAATCACCAATAAAATTCACAATTGCAATTAACATTACACAGCATCAGCACTTAGGCTTTGTTGATATAGATGCTGGACTTCTCAACAAAAATATATATTTTTGGAGTAGTTTGTCCACTTACGCCCCCCAGTAACAAGGGACATACTGAAGAGATTCCAATGGAAAGCTACTAAGATGATGAAGGGACTTGGAACACCTTCTAGCTTCTACCATTCTGTGATTCTGTGATATAAAAAAATGATAAAAAGAACTAAAAACTCTTAATGTAAGAAAGCAGAATGAAGAGTGTACTAACCATGACTGAAGTAAGTCAGAATACAATAAATTTGTTTTATATTTATATTCATCACAGTTCATCTGATTTAGCAACAATCTAGTATGGCAATAAGAAATGATAGTTGTGAGGCTAACAGTATTAAGAGATATATATCATTATTATGAATTCAGCTAATCTCATCTTCCATGACAGGTAACAAACAGGAAATACATTACAATGACAGGCACATCCTTCAGCTAAAATAACATATGTTGATATTACCCACATAATCAAACCTGCATTTACTATTAAAATAACAAACTTATATAGCATTGGAAATGCTTAGATTTTTCTTCAGGAAACAAGTACAGTGCAAAGAAAACAATGAATATTTACATTAGCATTTAATTATTATATAAATCACCTGAATGCATTTCAATTGAACAGGACGGTACGAGAAAACACATATATATGTATATTATGATTTGCCTGATGTCTGATACAAGAGAAGGACAGTTTTGATAGCATTATTAATGGCTTGGCAGAGGGAAGCATATGATATGGACTACAAAAATGAATAAAATCATATCTGTATGAATTATTCTGCCTATGAGGGAGACAGGTAGGCCAGAAGAAAACTGTAATATTACCACAGTTTGTCCTTCTCTTGGAAAGGTGAATTGTGAAGAACTTCTAGAAAGCCTGAAGAACCTCTAAAGTACAATTCAACTACCAGAGAATTGTGGAAACATTTCAATTGTGTCGCTAAAGCCTCTTTTTCTTCTCTCTCTCACCAGCCAGCCATCAAACTTCACCATAGATTTCATTTTTCACTGGTAGAGAGTATATCTAACATCAGTGTCTTTTCCATCCATCTGACTGATTAAACTTCTGAGGAATGCTTTGTTCACCTTATCAAAGGGCAGGACAATTCAAAAATACTTATTCACTTTAAAGGAGGAGTATTCTAGTTAACAAGCTTTCTCAGTCCAACAACCAGTGAAAGCAAAAGAGGTCTCCTTGCGAATGAACTGAAGCCACCCCAGAGAGGAGAAAGGGAATTTTTATCATCAGAATAGTCTCCCAGTTTTCAGGTGGAGAGAGTGGAGAGAGAGAGTTAAGGGAGAATTTGTTCTGAACACCACTGGGAAGTCTGAGAAAATTTATTGGAGTTTGGTGAGTCCTAGACCAGCTACCATAATTTCACTCTTCAAACAATTCAGGCCGAGGCAGGAATGAAATAGTTTTCTCCTAGAGGGTCGCATAAAGCATTTCTAAATGGCTTCCTGTGGATGGGATTATTTTTAACAAGGAGTGTTCCTTTGAAGGTCTTAACAAAAAAGCTAATTACTGATGTAATACATCAGGCAGTTGTAGCAATATACGATAAGCCAGAAATCTTCCTGTAATTCCAAATATCAATATGAAAGCTACTTGAAAAATTTTGTCAAAATGTCACAGAAATAATCAGAGATTACTACGAGAGAGGAAAACAAATGACTCCCCAAAAAAGCAAATATCTCAATATAGTGCAGCTTCCAAAAACAGTCTTCCATGTAGTTTCACGGGCTTCTGATTATTAGCTAGACAAAATTTTCTTTTCCTTTCCAACTAGCACTTCAAAACGCATTTTTCATCACTGAACTATTTTTTTCGTGTTGGTATCTTCTGAAATCAAAAGCAGCCTAAATGTAATAAGTGCTATACTGCCTCCTACATGACCACTTTGATTATTAAAATTTAAGTTTAAAAAGTATACAATGTCACAACAATGTGTACTGAAAAAATGAAACAAAGTACTGTAACCTCTTTTGAAGGAAGGCTTAATCCTCACAAAAAACAATAGGCTGCACACAGGGACGATTTTTATTAAACATCAGTCTATTTCTTTTCCTATCACATCAAGATGATCTAAGGTCTGCTTAATTTTCCAAATCCACCAAAATTTAACCACCTTTAGGATGACTGACTGAGAGGGAAAAGCAGAAGAGTTCTCTAAAAACTACTAAGTCTTCCTTCTAACTACTACTAATAGTAGCTATCTGGAGCCTTAGGAGGACAGGCAATCTGGGTATTAAGAAATCATGCCTATATAGTAAAATAATAATACAAACTGATGTGAAGACAGCTACACACCTACCTTCTTATCACAGCCAACTATTACTGAGACAGCAGCTACTACCAACTCAGTTCAGTTTTACCAGGTTATCAGACAGCTGTGATTTTTCGCCACGTCAAATTCTTGAATAAAAAATCTAAAATATATTTCATCCTGTTATCGTCCTCACTGCACAGCACCTGGTATTGTCTGACAGATCTGTGATGTCTGCAACTGACTAAAATAACACGAATACCCATATTTTATCCATCTTGTTTTTTCTTTAAACTTACAGCTCTATAGAAAACATCCAACCAATTCTTCCAGCTCAGGCAGTCCTATTTTTATTCTCTAAATGGGGTCATGAATGAATACTCATCATTGTGTTGAAATCACATTAGATTGACATGCATTTACAACAAAAAAATCGAAGTAACTTACTTTTTGTCTGCCAACTACAGATGGTATCACTGAAAATTTCTTCTAATACCAGACCAAGATCAATTAAAATGGCTGCATACTATAGACACATATAGACAGCATCTTGGTTTTTACTCTCAGAAAGTCTGAAGTCCTTTAATACCATTAACCAAAAGCCAAGACAAATAAAGAGAACGTGTTGTATAATAACAGTTGTTTTTGAAAATGCTGGCTTCCAGATGAAGTAGGAAAAAAAAGCCCCACAACAAATGGTAATTCTGCCAATTTTATTCCTCTATCTTATTTTTAGATTAATTTATTGGCTTAGAACAAATTTAGAGAAAGAATATGCAGAAGCTGTTCAAGCCTAACTTCTTATATTCAGCCCAATATTTTGTTTCCATTCTATCATATAGGGATGTTTTCCAAAAGTTGTACATGATAGCCAGACCTCATCAGCTGAGCTGCAAGGGAAAACTCTTGGGCTTGCGCTTGTGGCTTTGTGTCACAGACCCTGTGTTTTTTCAGACCATCTCATCCCCTACAACAATAGCTTTTTTTTTTTTTTTTTAAACCCATCTCAAAGTAAATTTGGCCATGAGGCTGAATTCATTCTAAAGTTTGTTGCCTACTCGCAGAATCACAGAAGAGTTGATATTGGAGAGAACCTCTGGTGGTCATCCAATTCAACCAACCTGCTGAAAGCAGCACAAGTTAGGTCAAGTTGCTCACAACCATGTCTAGTTGTGCTTTCATTATCTTCAAGGACAGCAAATAACCTCTCTGGGCAACCAGTTCCAGTATCTGACCTCTCAGAAAGCAAGTGTAGTACTTACAGTACTCCTATTCAAAATGCAATGAATACAAAGAAAGGCAATCAAAAAAGAAATGTTTTTCATAGTATAGGAAGACGACATTAATTTATCTTTTCAAAAATTGATAAATAGTGAGGTGTGTATGCCAAACATTTTACTAATTCATGGTACTTTTATTCAGATAACAACTTGCCCTCTTGTGAAACAATTGCCAAGGAATACTTTTTGAACAGAAGGAAATAATTTTCATTGCTAATCATCAGCCAAACATTTTAGATCTTCTGCACACCGTTTTGGGAAAGTGAATTTTGGTGAAAGGAGTAAAATTAGGAGAAGTTTCTGTGAACAACCATTTCTATCTTGAGACGATGTTTCTGTTTGCTTACATTCTATATAGTTGAAGGAGAAACAGAGATAGAGAAAAGTATTTTAATGAATACGTCTTGCATAAAAATCATGAAGACCATGAACAAAACACAAGAGACACTAAAATTCAAGAATGAGCTTCTACTAAGATCACAGAGCTATCAAATTATGAAGGACTATCGATTTTTGTAGCTAAAATCTCCTTTAAGATTTACGCTACAATTTGTAAATCTCTTCAGTATTTCTACATATTTTTTAGGATTTGTCTATCATAGGACTTGCAATTCAACTTTTCGTCTTACAAAGCCAATGGAAGATGTAACTAAATACTGTCTTAAAGCACTGATTCCTAAATTGGAGAGTCACAGTTCAGAATTACTGGTCCCTTCTATAACCAGAGGATAAATCCAAACTCTCAAAATACAATTACATTCAATCTAAGATGAAATTGCCAGAAATTCAAAAACTAAAACTGACGTTTCATCTTATTGACTAGCTTTAGACTGCTCCTCCTTCTTAAGCGTGTTAAACAAGCTTTTTTCTATGCTTTGATATTTTACACTAATAAAAAAAGTATCTAAAAAGCATCAGTAATGTCCAACAACTATAAAACCTTCTTAAAATCCATGGAATTTCCCTCTTTTGCATTCTGTTTTGAGATTGTTTTTTGTTGTTGTTGTTGTTGTTTGTTTTTTGTTTTTTGTTTTTTAATATATAGCAATCAAGTTGCATTTCAAGACTTCCCCTGGTATTATGAAGCTTACAAGCTAACACCAATATTAAGACTAATATTAATGAGTTATAAAAACATCAAAGGTTACTAAGAAATATCAGGCAAACACAGTAATCGTTTGATACCTACATTTTTGATGTTACTGAGTTTCTCGTTACTCACGACCCTCTATTAAAAAAAAACCTAAAAATACTCATAAGAAATTATCTGATGCCCAAATCATTTAAGTTTAACTCAAAAATACTCCATTCATTCTATCTTCTCAAGGTCTGTATTTTCTCATTCTGAGGAATGTTTTTTTTTCTGTAAATTAGCAGCACACATTACCAGAGATATATTCTGCTTCTTGCCAGAAAAACTCAAAATCACACCTAATGCAGCAGTAACTGACAAGGGAATGAAGTTCAGTTTTACCTCACCATTATGCTGTATTAACTGTTAAGAAAATCAAATATTTTATACACTGCATGACTACTGTCCAAGTTTTAAATGCTAAAGGCTTAACACTGTGTGGTTCAGTTCTATCAGAGAATGTAAGATTTTCATGAAAATCTCTTGCAGACCTGCACTAAATCAGGGTTGGTAGAAATAGCACAGTGGACAAGTTGAAAGACTGCTGATGCTTGGAAATCAAGAAAAGAACCTAGACACTTGAAAACATGAGTAGGCCAGCTGTTCTAAAATTAGTCTCCTTGTTATGAGTATTATACTAAACAGGAATAGATTGTCACCACGTGTCAGCTTTAGCTGACATCTGCTATAAGAAAAAAATACCTCCCAAGTAGATAGCTTCAGCATTTGTTCATTATGTACTTTGTAAAGGGTGGTCCCTACAGCGCACAACCATAAAGAAATATGCAAATTATTATATAACTATTCCAAAACATCTATCACTTCAATGAGGTTTCAAATAACCCAAGAGGCTTCAACTCTTTTTTCAATAACTCAATAGACCCACCTGTCAAATACATAACATTAGCACATAAGAAGTATTGGAAGTTACACACACTTGTCCTAATTGAAATTGAAACAGTTACAAAAGTTTTAAACGCATATTCAAATCATTCTCATAGCTTAGTTTTGCACATGAAGAACATATCAGATAACAAAAGCATCTGGCAACAAACTGCCTGTTCCTCATTCTGGAACCGTACCCATCATAGAGCAAATGCTGGCTGGCACCACTGCATGCAGGACTACTCCATAAGGCAGTGAAGAAAGCAGCTCTGTAAGCTGGGGCTGCCTCTTTCACTAACATGCCCCTGATGAGCTTCTTGTGCAACACATCTGTCACAGACATTCTCCCACGTCTGGCCATTTCTAGCTGCAAACATTTATTTCAGTTCTACTCACCAGACCGTTTTAATTGTTTTAGCAAGGGAGAAAAAGCACTTTGCAGCCAAACTGATACAGTCATTTAGATAAAAGTCTTGCAACATTGCACAAGCAACAGTATCTGAACCTACCAAAGGGAAAGGATTTGCTGCATCTACAGTCATACTGAGTATGCTTGGGCAGTATTTCTTCAGTGCCTCGTTATATTACTCCCAAAGACCAGCAGCGGAGAGTAACCAAGCAGAGGAAGCCCTTGCATTCATGGGACACCATTGGGCACGAGATCCCACTTAACTGCTCCAAATGCATTTTGTGAAGTTTCACACCTGCCACACCAAAGAAGCCATTTACTACTATCCTTTGGTACTCAAACTGCAGTAACAACCAGTGGGTTATTTAGCTAGTGATATTTAGAAGCATGATGTAGGGGAAATGATACCATAAGAGATCACTAGTTAAAAGAAGATGATGTAAATTCAACGAAAGGCAAAAAAATCAGCTTTGAATTGAGTGAAGAGATAGAGTTAGCCTCCATTCTGCTGTTAATTAAGCTGAACTGGAAAAAGTCAGCCAACTAAATAACCACAAAAGCTGTTCTCATCTTTTTTTCATCCTATCCTCAGCCTTCTCTCTCTTAAGGGAAGAGAAAAAAAAAAAGCAAGTCTGAAAAAAAAAAAAAACAATGAAAAAGTACAAGCAAAACATTTCAGAAAATTTTCTGAAACTGCCTTGGGATGAGCTACTTTTGGTTTTCAGTGTTTTGCAGAACAATACTATGTAATGTAATGGCAGTACACATTTATGAAACGAAAAAAAAAAATTCCACGTTACCATTCCATTTCTTCATGGGGAGTTTCTACCTGTCTGCAAGTAGGAAGAGGTACTATTATCTTTTTCAAGCACCTGCTGAATATGGTTAGTGGTGGGCTAGAACAGAGATCATACTGAATTAACAATGGTTTGGTTTGCTCCACCAGCAATATTTCAATTATAAAACTATGTGCACCTTCAATTACTTGAACAATCAGCCAACTGACTTTACAGTGCTCTTGATACTATGCAGGTGCACTTGCAGATGTTAGTTTTCCAGTATTTAAAGTTTCCTTTGTAATGTCCTAACTTTCGCATGGGGGTACAAGGTGGATAAAATAGTACAATACTTTATACAAACATAAATATATGCCTGTATGTCAGATATATGTCAAAATCGTGATAGCAATGATGCTCAACTATTAGGAAACAGGAAAGACAGGCCTAGGTCACTGAGGTAGCTTTACTATAATTCATCCTATTATCTCTCTAAGCTTAAGTTTCACGCACACTAGACGTATTAGATAAAAGAATGGGCTAAAGCCCATGTTAGTTTTTCCATACCATTCCTCACGTCAGATCCCACACTGCATAAACAAGGTTTTGGAGTCTTCGGAAAGAAGGCACTTTCTGGATCCCAAAGCACTGGCAAGTTGCTTGCTTGCAGCACGGAGGTGCCATCCTGAACTTGAGAAGCGTGTAGTTAAACTACAGCGAACTAAGAAACGTGCTTAAAGACTGCAGCCAGCAAAAAATTAGAAGCGCGCAGTTTTGCTATCACTATGGGGATTTTTTGTGTGTACTGCTAAAATTTCCTGCCTATTTGCTAGATGCTGCTGGATGAAAGAATCTCTAGTAATGTTACATTAATTGGGCTCTTAGAGCAAACAAACAACACTCAACACAGTGAAGCCACTCAAAATGGCTATGACAGAAAGTATTAGAAGAAAGCACAGCAATGTGGAAGAGAGGGAAGTTAAGTAGTAAATGACTGATGTTACAAAAACAGTTCCCCTTCCTCTTCCCAGATACTCAACCCATGTAAACACAATTGATTTCAGCTAGACTCTGCAGGCAGGCACACTGCTGTAGTAGCAAATACCAGTACACCAAACTAGTGTGTATACAGCAGCACTGGCTGTTTTACAAGCTTATACTAAAAGTAACATCTCATTTGCTCAATATTATGTTGAGCTGAAATATGTTGCGCTAGCTGTCATTCAAAATATGAAAGGATTATTTTTAATCATGATTGCACAAGAGATTTAAATATTCTAATCCTCCTTTCTGAGTAGTAGAGCTTCAAAAATTGAACCTGAACACCATTTGAAATGATTTTTTTTTTTTAAAATGAGAGAAAGTGGCTTTACCAGAACATGTTCTGTAGGAAGTAAAAGCTTTTTAGTTTGAAATTGTCTGAAATGTCAGAAATGTGGAGTCTTCTCCAACATAAACTTGAAAGAAAAACAATCCTGATGATAATCTGGATGGGAAACTAGATGCATGGATTCTGACAAAAGAGGTGTCATGGAGGCAATATGTTTTCCTCTTAGCCAAGTCTGCTTTCCCGAAAGCGTTTGTTTTGTCACTCAATTTGGTGTTTATCACTTGCAGATTCCATCACTCTTCTAATTTTTTTTTTTTTTTTTAATGATTTTTCTTTTAAAGCTGAGACAAACTGTGTCTTATATGGCTCAGTCTGTATTTGAAAGAGTCTGAGGATATAAAAATTGAAAGCAAGCCACTGAAGTATCCTGTCTGGTTAACCGCTAACACCTGATTATTATCACATAACATCTCCCCCTCCCTCTCAATAATTTAATTGATAAGATCTCTGCATTTTCATTTCAGGTTGTTTTCCTCCCCCAACTTAAAATTACAAGCAGTATAAGCAGAACATAAAACAATATATATATTATACATATATAATGTGCAAGTTTACTCAAACTTGGGAGCCTAAAATATCTTGATTGCCAACTACCATTCTCACTCTTTAGGTGTGTGCAGTGCCAATTGAAAGCTAGGGAGGAAAAAAAATCAGACCATATTATTTGGTGCCTAAATACAAATTTAGTTGTTTTATTTTATCCTTCCAGGTCTCAAGAGGCACATCATGGATTCAAACACCTTCTGAACTCTGTGTTGGAGATATTGAAAACCTGTGGAAACCATTTCTTACTGTTCTCACTGTTCAATATCCAGTGTTTCCCAAAGATTTACCTCACTATTACACTAACAGATTTTTTCATATAGACAATAACACAGTATATCAGATAGAGCACTGTGATTGGTAATGATAAAATGCTTGGGGTTTACAGCAATCACTAACATTATGTCATAAACAAAATAATTTGATCAAGCACATATGTAAACATACACACGCATCCTGAAATTAAAAGATGGGGCTGCAAACTTTCCTTTTTTCCTAGCTTCAGCCTGCCCTTAAGGAAAACGAAACAAACCCAGCATCCTTAATCCTCTTAATGTCGACTGTCATTCTGAACCTCCACTTCTAGTTACCTACATATTTCACTCATCTAATATCATTAGCAGAAAGTGAACATAAAATTTGGAAGAAAAAAATAAATGGATTCCCCAGGCCACTTCCACAGTTCCAAAGGCATACATAGAAAAACTATCCTGTATCGGAGTTTTGACTTTTAAAACAACAGACAAACAAAGGCTGAGGACATCTTGTAAGAAATCATAATGATTTACAATACGACATTTTAGAACATTTGTTGCATATGCATGGAGAAAATTGTCACAGAACGTTCCACTTTTTGTTAACTTTAATGCAGTTGGCTGTTTCAGAGGAGTAAAATATCTCAAAGTAGAGGACACTGAGGACAAACTTAGATAAAAGGTAGGAAGGACACAAATATACAGAATCATAAGGCTGACTAAAGACACATTTCTGTCACAGCATATACTAACTTGTATTCCAAATAGTTCCCTGTGTTCACTATAGAAGAACTGGATCAATTAATATGACGCACTACAAAACAGCAAAATGCCAAGAGCTTTTTGATGCATATTTATTGTTCTTTAACTTCTGCAGTAAAATATCAGTATCAAATACGGTTTCACAGAGACGCTACCAAGATCACTGATGGGCTCAGCTGTGGCATGCAGGAGCTGTGGAGGTGCCAGCTGGAATGAGCTGTGTCTGGTAGCGGGCAGCCCTTGACCTCATTTCACCAAGACTGCCATGTGAACCTGAGTCTTCTTCCCCAAATCCCCTTGCCAGTTGCACCCAATGCACATAGTTCAGATTTTCATTTTAAGAATGTGAAATCCCATCCTCTGAGTATTCTGAATGATTGCTCAAACAACTAGCACAATTTATTTTACTCAGTTTCTGCTGAACAATTATCTTAATAAACATTACTTGCCCAATTAGTGTAGCACCTCACCATATTCACTGCCTTTTCCAGACATCACAGCACTTCTAAAGCTGAACTACAACATGATTTTCCCCTTCATTATAAAGTGAAATTATTCTTCTAACAACTTATTTTGTGTGGAACTGTTCTCCTGACTGACCTGGGAAGCTTACATCTCCCAACCTCAATTCTGCATCAGGGGTTTGTTCTTGACCTTTTATCCACTCTGAATTCTGTGAATGTTTTTAAAGTACATCACAGAAAAACAATCTTTGTTACTTCACAACATTAAAAAGACAGCCATTAAGCATATTGAATATTGTCTTTTACTAGAAATGAGTGCACATAATGATGAACAAAATCATAAGAATGCTTTGGGTTGGAAGGAACCTCTAAAGACCACCTATACCCGAATCTGTCTCCAAAACCTGACACTAGATCAGTTTTCTCAAGGTCCCCTTCTAACCCTGAAGCATGGGATCAAGAATCCACTGATTCCCTATCACTTGTCCTCTACTCAGTCAGACCATATTAGAGATGTCTGAGGAACACTCACAGTAATTACCTAGCCTGAATGTGAAGTTCACAATTCAGAATTTTAACTACACTATGTATTTCCCCATATGTAATAATTATTCTTTCTACTTAGTCTCCGGATTGTTGCTCACATGACAAGATGTTTACAGTGACTTGAAGCATTGACTAATACCAAATACTGATTTTTAATTATACCGTTTGCCTTTCTGTTATAATTTCTACCTAATAGATCTCTAAAACTACAAGATACTTGAAACACTAGTAATGGAATTCTTCCTGAAATAATTTCTATTCCATAGCTACACCGATAGGGATCTTCTGTTATATAGCACTTTATGTCAGGGAAAGGGCTCTTAATGCTCATCACAGGGACACAGTTCTATTTACATATCAGGACAGACAAATATGTTCTATCCGTATTTTTGTTTACTGAATCACTTTCTGTGCGGAAACTTTGATTTAAAATGATTCTTAAATACAGAAATGAAGAAACCTAATGCATCTCTGCCATACACAGGTAGATGAAAGGAACTGCAGCATTAAGAAAATCAAAATAGATGTAAAAAATGGAGGTGGTGAAAGTCACCGAAGTTTTATGCCACTCCTCTAACCTTTGTTTTGAGGATACTTTTTACTTTGCAGGTCTCACCTCCCTTTCAAGCTCATTCATGTATGAATAATTTCCTGAGTTTCAGCTATAGAACAGTTTCATTTCAAAAGCAGCAAAACAGAAGAAAGATTTCTTAAAATGGAGGGCACAAGCTTTTGGAAATCAGTGTCAGTGGAAGAGAGAATGATGCTAACAAATGCTCATGTGATTGTTTTAAAATTCATAGGACTGGGAGAGTCTTAAGAACAAGAGAATGAAATTACCAAACAAGGCTGCAGAATCTTTTACATAAATTCTTTTCATTTTTCATATCAGTATTGTTTTCTGTTTATCAAACAGAGATCAAAGAAATCATTCAATTCATATGCAGTATTAATCTCTAACCCACCATCCAGCTATTTCTGTGCATCCTAAAATAATCCAGATGGAGCAGCACAGCGTTTCATCTTCACTAAACCTTCTAAACTATGGAAGGTCCAAAGTCTTCTCTGAATTATTAAACAAACTCCATTTAAAAACATTCTTAACTTTAAGTAGAGATCTCTCCAAGCTTTATCACGTTCTGAAGATTTTTTTTTCTAGGAAAAAAGATTGAAGTGCAATATTCCGAAGTCACAGAAAAAATTGTTTTCTGATTACAAAAATTTGAGAAACAAGGTAGAAGCACAAAAGCACAAGTCTCATGCATTTCATTCACCTAGCACAGGACTGTTTATTTATATTGTTATTTAGTAAACTGATGGTTATCACAGAGAATAGCTCATCCACTAACTAATGCTTATATTACTAGCTACTTTTAATAAAAGAGAGTATGGCGTTAGAGCAGTCCCCAGGATTGAATAGTAACAGTTTGGCAATATGTGAACTGCAGATGGTATCAAAGGCGTGCCAATAACTTAAACAGGAGCTTCCAATAAAATTTCTTGTAGTGCACGTTAAACTCTGTGAATCAAAGTGAGATGGGCAACCCTGGGTATCTGGCACTTTCAAACTACATGTTGCCTGTTTAACCACCTCACAGGCCATCACATCCTTCAGGCAAAAGTCTGTGCTCCAGATTATTTGTATTTGTCCCAGGCTTACGTTACCTCTAACCAAATTTATTCAGTGAAGAAAATCATCACTAGAAAAGACAAATTACTTCCACCTGATCTACCTTCCAGTGACATTACTGAAAAAGAAACAAACAACAACAACAACCACCTTCTCCAAGTGTACCTTTGAGGTTTTTCCAGCACATTATTGCAGTCAATGACCAAAACAGAAATGATTATAGGAACCTGACAGCCTACTCCTGCTTGTGAATAGTGGTCAGAGATTTAAAATCACAGATAAGCCATGTTAAGGGTTCTAGTGGAAAACTGATAATGCACTTATAAAAATATCATTTTCTATATAATCAACCTTCTTTTTCTCACAGTACAGGCTGAAATGCATGCAGTCAGTAAGACAATTTACTGACAGCAAACTAATGCATAAGTGTTTAGACACTGAAGTGGCATCTTCATGCTGCTATATCTGTTTTAATTAGCTTTTCTTTTCATGTAGGGTAAATGAAACATTAAGGAGTTAGCCACGTAGATAAACAAAAAGCTATTTTTTAAGTAGCTCTGCAAAATGAGCAAAGAATAAAGCTTGAAGACTGTTACTTTTACCTCCGTATCTCCCAGGACACTTTTAAGAAGACTAGGTCAGGTACGCTGAGACACCAAGAAAATGTGCAATTGCTTTCCCACAGAGCTGTCAAGGCATTCATGCTGTGAATAGCTAACACCCTTCTTTGACAACCAGGCAAATATTTCTATTTTCTGCCATACTAGTCCTAAAGTATCTCAGCATTGCATCAGCCAATTTTGTGCCAATTCAAGTCAAACTTGAGATGTCTGAGCAAGTAACTGGACTAAATATTCTCGATAAAGCCTTGTCACAAACTCATAGACTTCTGCTGAATACATTTCCAAATAGTTAGACAGTAAAAAAGACTGTAAAGTTCAACCGGTAGCAGACAGGCAGAACACACAGCCACTAAACTGCCAGAAGGGAGATTAAAGTAGTGCTTACTAGTCAAATAAGTTGTACCCTATTGTTTAGCAGAGTGGTTAAAAACAAAAACACCACAACAAAACCAACCAACCAAACAACAACAAAACCACCAAACTGTTTAACATTTAAAAAAACTAAATAATTCTGAAAAGATCAGTTTATCCAGTTCCCTATCCCCCCCCCCCCCAAATCTGAAAATTTAATTTGATGAACATTTGAGGTAAAAGTCTATCCCAGCAGAACTCAAAGAAAATATCTTAATTCAAGTGGTAGTTGTACTGAGATATAAATGTTGTTTTAAAATCTTTTAAAATGTATATCTCTTATTACATTGGACTATTGAACTTGCACTTACTGACCATATGTTTCTGTTACCAATATCATGAAAGGGTAAGACAAACTGGGGGGGAAACATACTTCTTTCAATAGGAACAAGTGCCACGGAACTTGCTGAGATATCACTCGAGAAGTAATTCACAGCTCTTTTTTTTAATAAAGTAAAAATAAGCAGACAAATAATATACTATGTAAATATATCAATTGAAACAGAAACAAATAAATTACTTGAAGTGCAGACTTCGTGCCAAGAGTTTGAAGTAAAGCACTTTTGAGCCATGCTGCATTACACAATGTTCCCTTATCAAAGGTCTCCATTCAGGTAAGATTTCGTTTAGAGTTTTAATTCCCATACTTAGAATCTGCTCACAGTTAAAATGTCCATTAACTGAATATGCCTCAAACAGTACTTACCAATACTGGCATAACCAGGTGTCGATGGATCTCCTCCACTATTCAAGGAAATCATAAAAGCTTTATCAGCAAGATCTGTAGTCTTTGGTAAATCACAAGGATCAACATAAAGAAGAACGCCACCAAACCCTGCATCTTCTAGCAGAGAAAGCTGAGGAGAGAAAACAGGAGTAAATATTAAAGGAGAATATCAGAAAACTCTATTAATTTCATTACTGTTGGGTAGGGACTCTATAATGCATCAGGCTCTCACTCTACAATCAGCACTAACAGATTAAAGACAGGTGCCATTCTAAAATGTTTGTCATATAAATAAAGCAGCTGTCCTTTGAAAAGACAAAATTAAAAGCCAACAAGACTCATTCATCATCAAGTTTCCCAATTAATGTAAAAATATTTTCAAAGGCTAACGACATCAAGAATTCTTATGAATGATGTAACACTGAGGAAATAGCACTGATGATTACATTCGAGATTTGCAACTGTTAGATTTTTACCTCTTTTACTGTGACACTGTCAAACAAGTTTGGTGAGCTGGAGATTATATTCAGACTAGGCAAGATATAAAAAGAAATGAGACTGGAGTCAACTTTCTCTCTACTCCCTGGACGCTTGCTTAGACTTAGAAACGTAACGTATTTTTATGTGTTACAAATATGATCTTGAAAATTCCTTGGTGTTGAAACTACTCTCCCAAATGACTACTGAGCAACTTTTCTTAATTTCCCATACTATTAGCAGCACAACATTTCCGGTTAGTTTACCTCTTCAAAGACATGTATCTTCAAGGACACTGACATCAGACTTTCATAGGACTTTGAGATACAGTTATTCTTCAGTAAAGAGAGAAAATAAGGAGTTTACTGTTCATTAAAAAAATAAAATAGTCTAGCATACCCAAGTCTTGGCGTCTGCCTCCTGTCAAACGGAGAGCTTTTATTCTGTTTCATTAGAACATCTCAGCGTGAGTGGTAATGGTAATTAGCTTTCCAAAGAACCTAGAGATCTGGGGTAGCCAATCAGGCAAACCTCCCCAGAGTCAAGGATGAAAGCATCGAAGCACCCACCAAAGCTTAAAGCAGTTTATAAAGATCAATTTTGACTGAAAAAAATTCAAACTTTCCCTATAACAGAGAACTGAAAAATAAATTGATTTTCTTGTAAATTGGGTAAAACTGAATTGTGATGGAAATATCTCCATGATACAAAATGAATTTTCTGTGCAATGCTCTGCATATTTTGAACTGACTGAAGATTACAACAATGGCACAGAACTCCATTAATTCTTCAGACAGAAGTAATTCCAGCTTTTAAGGATTATCTTACTACTTACTAGGCTCCACTGATGAGTTTGCAAATGGCTACTGTTAGGTCTGAGAAATGATACAGTAAGAGGAGGAAGATGCATCATAAATAAATGAACAGTCAGGACTGAAAATAACTGTTGCCTTCTCCTTTTTTACATCCATATCCAATATTCTTTCATTCATCTCTAGTTTTATACTGGCATGTAGGTAACAGAGATCAGGTCTGTACTGCACTTTCAAGGCAAGCTTTACCACTGGGATTTGGCCACAAAGGTACTGGCAGATAGGTTAAAAAAAATAATAATAATCAAATAGTTGGACATGATTCTGCTGGATGAAGATGCAAGAAGCAGGGTGCCACTACCCCACGTGGCTGACATTAATGTGTTCTCCTACCTGAAGCTAGCACATACCCAAGTAAATCGGTGGGTTACCAAAGTGACCTGAATGCAGGAACAAATCTACCAAGGAGAGCTGTTCTATACAGAACTTCAGTGTGATGCATTAAGAACTCATTAAATACAACATCTTTCAAGTGCGCTTTGAAGCTTATGTATACACTGATGAGATTTTCAGCATGTGATAAATCAAACTAGCAACAGAAAAATGAACCAGATCTCTTGATTTTACAATAGGCTCCTTCTGCTACATTTCCCACTGTGGTTCACAACAACCCACTGACATTTTCTTATTAAATCTAATTCTGCTTTCAACTTTGTTAATAGTTATTATAAGCCTACAGGTTTTCAATCATTACACAATGGTTAAAAAATATCAGCAATTAAAACAATATACATTTTTTGCTAACTAGTATCTAGAGGTTTCTCTTATCTAGTTCTCATGTATTTTCACTACTATTCTAACAGAATTTAAAAGTCTATATTTCAAAAAGACATTTAGCACACCATGCTAAAAAACGTAGCTCCCATCTTTAAAACACATTCACGTGCATGTATTTTATATTACTGGAAGAGAATGCATTGACTGTATCTTCACTAATGTACATAGATACTTATATTAGTAGGCAGTATTAGGCTCTACATTAAAACTATTCACATATTTTTGAAGGCCTTTCTACTGTATTCTCGGAATGTCTCTGAAAGAGGCTCCCATGTAAGTCAGAACTGAAGCAATTATAACCATACACTGGGAGACTGTCACTCGTGTTAGTACTTTGAAGATTATGTACCCAAACTCTGAATTTATTTATGTAAAAATTTAAAAGCTTCAGGCTTCCTCTATCTAAGGCTAGATTCAAAATTGCACTACTTATTACAAGTCCATTTATTGTTAACACAATAAAATCTGGATGTAACACATTCATAAAATAAAAACCTAAATGATACTCCTGCTTATGTATTAATTACAGGCATAAAGGCGTAATCTCCTTTTCACTATTATTAAGGTGGTCAACACATAAACAATCACAGAAAGTGGTTCTATATTCAAAGGCACAGTATATGAGCAGGAGTGCAAACATAAAAAATAAAGTGGAAAAAATAATTAATACTGCAATGCAGTACACTATATAATCTTATTTCTGATTAAGAGAGAAAACAACCAAGAAAAATGAAAAACAACATGCATGCACTCGTTACACATTACAGAAGATAAAGATTTCTAGTAGAAGAGATTTCTACAAGAAAATTAACAGGTAGGGAATAAGAGAATAGGCAAAACATGGGAGGCAAAACAGTTTATAGGAATTTTTAGAAAGCTGAAAGTCACATTTTATACTGCGAAATAAAATTCTGACAGATCAACATAGTTATCTTTGGCATATGTTACAAGCATTGCTCCCTATTTTAGAGTACGCTCATCATCATATTTATATCTGGAGTACAGTGTTTATAATTGGAGTAAGACAATTGTATCATATTCGAATAACTTAGGGTTGTTTCCAATATTTGATAGCTCCTTCAGTAAGTGAAGGAGAAGAACATGCATCAAATGAAAAAAGAAGTTAGCATTTCTTGGTTTTAATCTGTGTAAGCACCCAGAATAACCTAACACATAGGCTTCAGTATTTCCTGAAGTTGACCAAGCTGCTCTCCACTTAAAATCACATATACTCAAGTATCATGAATAGCAGGAGCTTCATCTCCAATGGCCGCTATACTTCCATGCAATGATCAACATTAATTAGAGAAATAACTAACCAGTTTTTAACTAGTCCATTTTTCAATTCACAGACCAATGTGCAAAATACATGGTTCATTAATCTGAGACACAGCTTTACTAGCTGGACAGGCTACAAGTTATTAATTATTCTTTTGTACTGAAGTTCCAATTAAAATCATGAGGCTCTGAAAGGAAATCCCATCTCATTTTACTAATTGGCAGCATGTAAAATTACCAGGCAAGGGTAAAGGGCCATTTAAACTGTTGGAAGACCTCACTGACACAATGCATTTCTATTTCTGAAACAGATTGCTTGAGAAGAAAAATACGACTTCACATACTGCAGATTTAATTAGATGCCACTGTCCTCTCAATTACCTATGATAATACAGGCTACATGGGAGACGCAATCAAGACTCACAGCAGAAAAATAAATAGATACACATCTACATTTTTGTACAACTCTTCTAAATTCCGTATTTCTAACAAGAAAGGAAGCAAAGGTCCACTTTGGCTTCAGCTTTCTTTTTGAGTACTATTCACTGTTTAATCATGCTTATATTTTCTATCACAGAGGACTAAGAAATGGTGAAAAGAATTTAGTGGCAAAATACTATTTGAACGGGTTTCAGCTTTCACTGATCCATCCTCAAGGTATGGCATTAAGACAGTAAATGAGATGGAGGACATTACCAGTTTAACGGCTGACTCCATGGGGATGATGAAAAGAAATCTGTTTTTCCAGTTCAGCTCAAACACTGCCCTTGTCTAAGAAATGACACTATTCCTATATTGAACTAACAGGACTGGGAAAAGAATTCAGCTGCCAAAAAACTGCAAAGAGCTTAAAATGCAAGCAACAGGATCTCATAAATGACAGGCTATTCCCATAAAGGTTTTTGAATGTAGGAAACGTACTGCACTGGAATTAAACAAAGTGTTACTAAAATACATTGCCACAGACATGAACAATACAAAACCGTGATGCTTTGCATTGTGTCAAGACCTTAAAACTTTAATGTACTTGCTGTCAAAGGCATGATAATACGAATTGCCATTCTTTGTGGAAAGAATCTGACATTTAAGACATTTTCAGTCATCACTTTCCAAATTGAAACCGTCATTCAACATTTTCAGAATGTTATCATTTTTATATCTAAAAATGACTTGAGAGATCTCCCTCACATAGTGGGTATCCATTACTGCATGTAGAGCTGACCCATTTCATTTGAGGCAAAACAGACACAACCCAAAATACAATCAGAAGAACATGTTCTAACATATCCCATATGTTCTAATGTTGTTGGACCGAATCCCTGCTGGAAATTCTACTTCATATCTCCAGATGCCATTCACCAAGGAGTCATAAACTTCCTCTGAGCTATGCCATATTCAAGAGCAGCAGTCTAACAGCCTCGCTCTTGAGCGCATGCATTTTGCATAGAAGCCCGGACACATTGTATGAACCTGCATGATATGCTAGGAGCAAATGAAAAGAAAAAGGAAACAAAAGAAAATGAAGACTGGCAAGCAGCATTTGGAATCATAGTATGCATGCAAAGAACAGCAGCTTCAATGGCACGGGATAACCTCCAACACCAACAAAAGGAATGAAGTGTTGAATAAAGCATAGGTAGTACAGATTGTCAGATCTCAGTCCAGATTGAGAGTTTCCAAACATTAATGCATAAATTCAAGTCACAGTTCCCCTTGCTGTATATGCTAGCTTTTAAGACAGATGTCACAGCTGAGGAAAAGCCTCTTGAAAATTTCCCCAAGCTCCCCAAAATCTCTGAACCCAAAAGTAGTTTGTTTTGCAGTTCTTGCACAGCAGCATTTCTAACAACATGGTCTTGAATGTGCTATTAAGCTTATCATGAACTGGCTGTGTTTTCCCATACTTTCTCCTTTTGCTGTCTGCTCATCTTCAATACAGTTTTATCAAAGTAAAGTCATTTGCTACACATCAGTTGCTTTTAAAAAAGGATTTTTTCACAACACGGTACTTGGACAATTAAACATAAGCCAGATATACTGCCCATTCCCTGCACTAGACTTTAGGAACCTTTAATAGAAATTGAGTGCATATTTTATTGCCAGATCTTGCTTACCACTGCTAAGAAATTCACAACGTTCAATCTAATTAAAAATGAAATTGAACTACAATTCCCTAGAAACAAGGGGTGTTTGGACTCAGTAAGCTTCACTTAATTTATTCCAGAAACAAAATAATTGAATTGTTTACAGTCCAGAAAAATAAAGTTTCATTATTTGATGAGCATATAACACCAAATCTTTTATACTGCTATTATATTCCTACATCTTCAAGAAATACTATTCACTTTTAAATAATTGTGTAGAGGAGCACTGTGTCTATAATAAGCATCATTAAATATTCAGGAAACATTAAGAAGAAACATTCTGGAAAAATGTCCAGATGAGTGACCTCCATAAAGCCATTCGCATTTCCTCGTTCATACTGAAACAGTTGTTTCTGATGATGTTTATAGTTATTTTAGACTAGGGTTAGACTCTATTACAGAGAGAACTAAGCTGAAGATCCATCATACAAAACACAATTAGACAAGTAAATAATTAAAATCTTGGTATCATCAGGAATAAATGGATTAGGCTCTAGGTTATATTTTATGCATTCTCTATAACTTCAAATAAAAAACACCAAACTGTCAATACAGTCATAGCCTGAGATAACTATATGCAATTCCCTTTTCTTTTGTTTCACTTTCTCTAGAAAACTGCCTTAATGCCAGCACAAGTAATTTGTGAATACTGTTTTCCCATCTACAGCACCTCACTTACAGAAAACCATAGCAACCAGTCTCCATCACTGACCTGCACTGCATACAAGGCACAAAAACCAGAAACATTTTTCTCAGGTCTGTCTTCCCTTGACTGTCCTCTGTCAAGGGAAGCCCCCATGTCTAAGGAGTAGTGGCAAGTGGGAAAGGAAAACAACTTGTACTTTAACCTTGGGAAAGGGATCCCCAAATTCTAGTACTAGATCTGCTAACAAAAGTGACAGGTATGCTGAAAAATTGAAGAGTTAATACAAGATGTTCTACACCGCTAAACATAGTAAGCAGCAGAGGTCCGTGTATTGCATGCCCCTAAAATCCAGGAATGAGTACACTTTTGTGCATTTGATTTAGCTTAGCTGTTTGCTACAACTACTCCTGGGGATTTTGGGTGTCTTAGCCATTATTTGCTCTACATTAATTCCACATAATTGCCCACATTTATGAGTGGTTTCCACAGACAAAGTCAGCTTTGGGTATGTAATAGCTCCAGATCACCAGAGTAGCTGATGTCTAAAAGGCAAGGAACAATTGGGAAAAATAATGCTGTTTTTAAAATTGTTGAATAATAACTAGCAAGAATAATAAGTAGAGAAATAGGGAAACTACTTGCATAACACCCCATCTGCTGCATCAAATACAGTGCAAACTTGTAATCTTTCAACTTATATAAGAGATGCAGTTCATACCTGGGACATGCTTGGGTGCCTTGAGTACGTTTCCAAGTACTGTAAGACAGCAAAGTTAAAATGCAAACAGTTCCAAGTCATACTCTGATCAACCACCTCCAAGATAAAAGCAGGATTCAGACTTCACTAGCTCTGTTTGGGGTGATGTTACATACAATCTATCAAGATATTAGCAGTTCTCACAATCCATGTAAGAATCAGCTGTACGTTTTTAATTAAGGAACATTTGCTGCCTCAAGTAATTGCATTTTAGGGCATCTGTTAGGTTGTTAAAACACAACTGCCTTCATCAGATCTGTGCAAAAATATAATCTTCAATTATTTTATTATTCTCATAATTATTGTCCTGACAGATTCTATGAAAAGCCACATTTCTTCAAAAATATGGAACATGTCTTCAGATCTTAGGGTATATTTTCTGGAGTATTACAATGTGTCAGGGTTTTATGTATTTACAATGCCTTGGGTATGATAGCATTCTCCTTAGATATTGCATAAAACAATTGTTAGGTATTTTTATTTTTTGTTTGGTTAATGTTATGATTTTAAGTGGAACATATAACGATACAGAGTACGCTATATGTAAGCCTCAGGGATATCTATATATTGGCTAGGAAAACTACATATTATTAATTGGAGGATGAATATTTTAGTTTCATTTATAGAAAACAACAGCGTTTACTTATTTAGCATCCCTTTAAGTAAATCAATACATGAAATGGACTTATCTTCCTTTAGAAGATAACAGTCACAAGCCAGAAATGATAAAATAGATGATCATAAAGAATGTGCCCCAGTGTATGAAGTTATTTTGAAAATAATAAATATTAAAGAAATTATTAAAAACCTTAGCAATAAAAGTTCTTCATAAATTACCATTATCGATCTCCACTCCTAACCTCCCCTAGAAATCCCCAAATCCAAAATTTTACTAGATTCCTTTTTTCCATGGTGGATATTTCTGAAAATGGAAGACTTTCCACAAGACCTTTTTCACTGTCTGTGCTACACAGGACATAACCTCGGTGTATCTCTCCTACTGAACACCAGGGTCCATTGTAGAATATGCAATAAAGAAAAAAGCCACTTCATGTATAACTTGGGCAAAGTGCAACTGCAGGAAATCTACACAAAAGATACAGCAGCTGTTAAAGTCAACATTTGCAGCCTTTTTTTTCTTCTTCTGAGGTCCTTTCTCACTACTATTCAGCACACAGTGAATCAGGGCTTTGGCTCCTCCTGTGACCTACTAAATAGCCCATTTCACCAAAATGAAATAGTAGAAAGAGCTCCACGAAGGAGGTCCAAGGTTGCAGTACTTGATGAATACAGGGGTGGCAGCTGTATTAGTCTGGCAGTCACAAAGAACTACACAGTCGTCCATTCGCCAAGAGTTAAAAAGAAAAAAAATCACAACAAAAAAAAGCAATAACACTAGTTTACAATTAGTTCCAAAACATCCATCCAAAGTTATGGCCTTGCCTTGTCACAAAGAAGGAGAGAAAAATATCAAACATAAAAAATCTGCTTGAGTTATTGTCATAAAGATTTCTTATGCAGTGATGAGGAAAGGAAGCCCCTAATACCGAAAGTGGTTAAGAAAGATACGCTAGCAACACTATTGCTCCCCATCATTCCTCTCACCAGCTGGGTCATGGACAGCAGCCATAGTAAATTCATATGAGAGATTCACTAGGTCATTTTTATCTCTCTGACAATTTCTTGGGGAAAGTAAGGAAAGACTGAGAGAAAATATCTTTCAAAACCTTGTATGTTAAAAGCAAATACTGCTTTCTCTAATGGCCCCACTGAAAAGATTTAGCACCACTTACAGCTCACAGAACTACACTGAACTGACTTCTAAATGACATAAACATAGAATACTGAAGTTAGATGATGAATGAAAAAGAAATACAATGTAACCCATGATCAATCAATTTCTGTTACACCACTGCTTTCTCTTGAGACAGAACTTTGAGTAAAAGCCTTTAAAGCATACATTGTTTTATCCTCCAGGAAAAAAACAAAACAAAACAAAAAACCCAAACAATAAAAAACCCCTCACAAACGAAACCACCAACAAATAAAAGCTCAAGCAAAACACAGTACTATGCTGCAAGGCCATGCAATGACCGGTGTGACATAGAAGTGAATATGACATTCATACCCCCTGGGTGTTCAGCGCAGTATTGGGATATACAGAAAAACACAGAATAGTTCTTCAGATAAATCTCGTGCAACATCTTAGCAAATGAGACAAGGAGAAAACCAGCATAAATAACATTTCTGTGTTCATCTATTAATTGCTTTTCTCTGGTCACAGATTAGCAGTGAGGAGTAATCTTTGCTCTTACAACTCTTTATAAAGGTGATAAGAAAGCCATTTCAGGCTTACAAACAGCAAGATTACTTTTGCAACACTACTTAATGGAAAATGTAAAAACATTCATTATATTAAGGATACTACTACTACTACTTGTTACACAATTCATTTTTTTTTTCCTTTTAAGTCTTCATAGAGTTGCATAAGCTTTACACCAATTTAACTTGCCTTTTATTTTTTGGGGGGCAGCATTAAACTGCCGTTTGAAACAAGATGTCTAAAGATAATGATCTGCTCACATGACATTCCAAGACGACACAGAGTTTAAAGGCAGCTCTGACAGTAAAATTCTTCCAACTCTTTTCACCCCATGAGACAAACTTTGATTATTAGAAAGTATCATCAACATTGAGGTCTGTCTTAGAAATATTTACATTCATTTCAACTCACAGTCACTGATGCAAAGTTCCAGGCTTATCATGCATTTGTTTGAATTCTGAGTATTTCTAATTTTTGCAATAACCTTTATTTCAGAATTCACATGAACAAGCTGGTGATGAACAAACACACTTTCAAACAAGGTGTTAAGTCAACAGATTCTTACTGCTTTTCAGAAAAGCAACTATGCAATATTAGAAGAACTGATTCTTTTATTCCAACTGGAAAATCATTGGAAAAGTAAGTCTTATGACTGAATTCAGAATGAAGGTAAAAGATCATTGGAAAAAGCTGTGGTCTGCTCTCCAACAACAAACCAGAGTTCTATTCTTTGGTCCAGGCATCTTTTAAAATACTTCCTTCTGTGTTTTTTGTTTGCTTCCCCCACCCCCAAAGAACTAGGCAACGAAACAAAATTGCTGTAATTTTCCAGAAAGCACTGTTAACTAATCTGCCTTTTTGCATTTGACTATTTACTTGGATGGCCTTTCAACAACAATGAAGTAGTCAAAACAGTTATTTCCACTTCTCTGGAGAGGCTTAATATTTTTTGGAAAAATACATTTAAATTTTGTACGAATCTTTTAAATGCTTCTGTTCTGAAACACATAGTTCTAAGAAAGACACTTCAGTATGTTGATCTCCTAGCAACCAGAAGGCAGCAGAGGTACAAGTTTCAGATCAGAGATCAGGTAACAACAGAAAGTCTGAGAAATCCTCTCAAGCCTTTGCCCTTACCCACTCAGTTCCAAATTTACAAGCCTGTGATGGTTGTGGTTCTTTCCAAAGTCTCTCACTGCCCACATTTGAGACAGATGCAAAAAGAAGATACGAAGCTTTTGAGGGTCATACGTGTGTCTGTGCAGAAGATGCATCTGAACTGTACTGATGTTATGCTATGAGTGATATACAAGTCCCTCTTTAATAAGAGAATAACTGCTGCTTTATTTACCTTCAGATACGAAGTATTCAAGGAACATACCTTTCTGTTGGTGTTCAGTTAAAGAGTGTTTTACCAGTGACATTTCTTCTAAATTAGGCTATATTTAAAGACTATATTTACAGTCTTTAATATTGCTAAAATTATGGTATATTGCTTGCTTTATTCAATGATTAATTTCCATGACCATATGCTTTCTGTGTCTACGTGCAGCTTGTGTTCAGTTTCATTTATAATAAATACATCTAACAATAAGCACAGGAGTTATATTCAGACAGTTGTAAAATTCCAGGCCGTATATTATCACACTTCTATTACTGCATTATCACTGCACATCATCCTTTCTCCTCTAAATTTCCTAAAGCAATAAACATAATGTATCAACCATCAGCATAAAAACCCCAGATGGCTTTAGCTAGAAAACTCAAGTATGTGGATAACTCAAGTATGTGGATAAACTTTGTCCAAAAAAATTATTAACAAACTGGTTCCAAAATGAAGCTGTAAGATTTGGATTCAATTTGACCAAAATATTAACAAGATGCCATTATGAAGACTTAAGTCGACACCAGTTAACACAAGGAAGTGTTGCTTCCTCTTTAAGGAGATATATGTGTTTTTGAATATGACTTTTTTCCTTCTTTTGGAGTACAGTTGAAAAATATGATATAGTAACGTTAAAGATATCTTTTTACCAAGCTCTTATAAACTTCTTCAGAGGCAAACCAAACTGACACGTAACACACCTTAGCCATCAACTAACAATTTAAGAAAAAGAAAACTTCAAAAAAAATCTGCTTACATGAATGTTATTTAGAGACAATAGACTTCATACATCTGTTCACTTTTCTGTGAATTTTTTAAAATGCCAAGACCTCTACCTCTCACAATTCGCTAATTTCTGATGAATCACAACACACTGAAAATGAATGAAATAAAAAATAAATATTATGTAGTGAAAATTTCCCTAATTTTATCATATTGTATATCACTCTTCCAATGCCATTTTTGTTGGCTAAAGCAAAAGATATTTTTTAAAGATGGTCTCATTAATGTCAAGGGTAAAGTACGGTGCAAACATTATAATCAACTTCTTGGACTTTTTAAAACAAGAAAGGTAGATAGTGTTTTGAATGAGACTGCTGCTACACGTAGTCCTTACACAGAAGGAGGAGGCTATGCACAATTCTCCTACTGCATTCTGAATGTCTTCCCCGTACCTCTTTTTTTAAGCTTCATGTTTTAAGCCTCTTACACTGGAGCCAAATTACACTACCAAGCTCAGCCTGTGTAAAGCTTCTAACATTGGTCTGATATTGGAAACAGTAGATCCTGTGTATCACACACACATGACGGCCTGTATTGCTGTGAGTGCATACCAATTGAAAGAGAGCAACATCCATGGCAGTCAGGTGTACAATAACTGCCTTGTAATACACCACAAAGATTTCTTAAACTTGGAATCCAAGAATTACCTGAACCAGCAGATTTGAATTTGCCTTGTATACACTATCATATGATAAACAGACTGTGACATGGTCAAGTGGTTAAGTGGATTAAACATCATCTTTTTTTCTCTGAGGCCAGACTGGAATGAGCTGCTAGGTCAGTTCCTTAACGGACGGTTTATATCATAAAACCATCACAGATAACTGAATACCGCTATAAAAGGCAACATAAGCACTTCCCGCTTTCAGAAAAAAAAGACGACTGACTTGGAAATGAAAAATACGCTTCCTTTTAGCAAAAAGGTGGTCTCTCTAGGTCACCTCAAGGCCATTCTGAAGCTATTTGGTACGAGTTCTTATGACAGCTGCATAACAACTTGCGGTGGCAAAACATAAATAAAAGGTTCAATTGTCAGTGCAGACACTCCTTCAGCCTTCACAAAATGCAAAATACTCTGTCCTCCATGTAAAACATTATCTATATCTAGACATAAGTGTCTTACCCTGACAGACTCAGTCAATGCATATGATTATTTACAATTACAAGGTTATCACCAGCAATGCTATTTTATGATTTTTTCTTCTTAAATCTGATGAAGAATCTGATTTTTAGAGAATTTTGAGGGGAAAAAGTGATGGGAAGGTGATAGGAACTATCAATTAAAAGCTACTATTTACCTTATAGAACCCCAAGATGATTGTGTAAAGTAGCCTCCACCAATTTTAGCATCCATCAATGAGCATCGGGAAGCTCAACATATACAACATCCTTAGTTGACTTCTTTGTTTGAAAAAGCGCCCTCAGTTTTTTTCTTAAGACAATCACCATGAATTATCATAACCTCAGTTTGAATGTGGAGAATTTATCACATTTAGAAAATCTCCTAGAATCTATTCAAAATTGGAAAAAAAACCGTACCAAAAAAACGCTAGACATACATCCAAATCAACACTACACACAAAAGCCAGACACACTTAGAAACATCGGAGTATAGCAGGATAAAATAAATTGAAGCAAATTACCATTTATTTAGATTTGAATCTAAACAAAACAAGATAAATTTAACGTGGGTAAATTTTTGGTCCTGCCAGTGAGGTTAACTACTCAGACCTAAAGATGAAATTTAAATGCTTCGGTTCTTATACTGAAATGCACAATATTCCTGTTCAGTTAAAAATGTGTTAATTGTAGAACTTGCCTCCTGCACAAAAGCATCATTACATGTTTTGTCAAACAAAATATTCTGAGTGACTACAGTTGCAATTGCCAAGAGTGTGCAAATGTGTTTGGAACAATGGACTCGGTGTTCTTTTCAAATCTGTGTCTACATATCAATAACACTATAAAGGTAACTTTTTGGCTTAGTTATTCTAGGGCTCCCCTTCACCACCATGTAGAGGGGAAAAAAAGGAGAAAATGAAAAGATAAAATACCAAAAGCAACCTGCTAGCCCCTGCCAAGAAAAGAAAAAAAAAAGAAAAATAGACTTTCCCAAGCCCTGAGGACAAGCAGTTATATATTTTTAAGCAGCTATGTACCACAAAATTCAGCTATAGAAAATCTAAAAGTGGTGCATTAAATAATACTAGGGAAAATAATAAAAGACTTCTATAGGCTATGGAATATAATGCCTAAAAATCTGATTCTGCTGACACCAATGAAAAGGCTGGCAATCAGCATTCAGCAAGTCCACAGTTTTACTCGAAGTTCTGATCACGATGCAAACTGCAGGTGTATTAGTAAGGCCAGAATTCAGACTTTCACTGACAAATCACAAGCAATAAACCAGTAAACCAGTTCTCACGGACCAACTCTGAAAGCCATACAGAACATAAATGCATATCCAGCCAAGTTCTGGGCCTCGATATATTTCTGTAGGACCATCCCCAAAATTATTTCTATTCACAGACTCACTAGGTTACTGAAACAATTTTTTTTTTCCTTAACTGTACAACTTAGATGCATTTTAAAAGGACAGATAACAAAATAAAAATATAAAATAAAAGTAAAAAAAAAAATAAATAAGGTACTGTTCTATGGTCACTATAAACATGAAAAAATAACGCTGTGCACAGTACTGGTCTATAATTATCAGAGTTTTTTGGGTGAGCAGTTGGGATGGCTGATGGGCATGGGGTGTATCACTCCATCTACTTCAGTATCTGATATTTTCAAAAAACCTTCCAGCATATAGATCTGTTCTGACAGAAAGAGATTTTACACATTACTTCCATCTCTGCTCAAAGCTCTCATATCTTCTATTTTCTTTTCCACCTTCTCAGCTACTGTTGAGATTGAACAGTATGTGAAGGAAACGTGTGATGAAAAGAGGCCCATCTAATTTGTGAACAGTTCTTTTGTGAAGTCCAAGTTCAACAAATGTGATGGGCTAGCTCAATTAGTAGCTTGGGTGGAAAAAAAATTCCCTCAAATTCCTTATATAATCAAGCAGCAGGAAAAGTGCCAAGGCCAGAAATATAGCTAGTGCATCTGATTCAAACAGTTTAGGTTTTATGATGGAAAGACAAGGTGCATAAAGCATCTGATCAGCCGTGAGGATGTAAGGCTCTGAGGTACAAATCGAGGCAATGGATTTCTTTGCTTAGGCTGTGCTTTAGAATAATTGCCTCACAACAAAGCTGTTTTGCTTGACTTTGCACTATTTATCAGGACTCAGTAAATTGGACTTATAGCACTCAGTAAATTGGATGATCGCATTTAATACTCACTTTTTAAGGGTTTGATAAAATAGAAAATTATGCTCGTCTTCACACCTCTAAAATTCAGAAAGAGTTGAAGACGACGTCAGAATCTGTGGGGGTTTTTTTGTTTGTTTTTTGTTTCTTTATTTTTTAAAGAGTCAGCCACCTTCCATTTTTGAATGGAAGCCACTTACATTCTCAGTCAACTTAAGAATGACTTACTAACAGGAAGAGACCTGCTATAAAATAGTCATCACATTCCCTCAGGAAATTGTGATTCATAATGGAGTTGGATTAATTTTTCAAAAGATGGATTCAATGTTCGTGCAATTAGAAATTCAACTGAGTATAGGAATATTTAGATTTACTGAAGACAACACGAAAACATAGACAGTGAAATAGCTAAGTGGAACTTCAGGAACTTTGGTATCAGTCCAGAAGAGAAAGTGAATAAGAACTTCAACTGGGAATACAAACACATACGCAAGACAGCAATGACTATGGAAAATATTCTGGAAAAATATTGTCACATCAGAAATGCAAAAAAATCAATGTCTACTTTTGGTTATTTATCTTGTGTCCCCTCATTTACTCTGCTAATAGCACACTTCTTCCATCCAAACAAACACACGGTTTTGTAATTGAATAGGCAATGAGTAATAACTGAAAGTCCTTTTACTGATGCAACGAAAATGTTAATTAGTAGAGAATATTGACAAGCTGTGCTGCAATTATGCTTCCTCCCAGACATCAATTGTTTTTCTCCTAACCCACCATTTACGTATTCATCTTACTGCTTACAAGCCTGAATTACTTTTCCCCATTTTTACTGTACAGAGTGGGAATTCTCTCTCTGCTTTTATTTACTGCAGCGCACTTGACTAAAGCAATAGTAGAGCAAATTTTTTTCAACTATTTCATATTCATCAGGAGGGATACAGATTGAATTTATAACCATACTGGCATTGTTTCATGTTTAGGTGGTCTGGGTCACAGTACATCATCCTTCAAATGCTGGAATAAGTACAAGGTAAATCTCAGTACAAGGACATGCTCGGTTCAAATTATTCTGAATAGAACAGCTTTCCATGAACAGGACAATAGAGCTCAGTGTGATTTGGTTCCCATCAGCAGCACAAAACCAGTTTTGTGTTTTTTTTTTTTTTTTTTTTTTTAATCATCAACAACAGATTTCAAGTTAATATCATCTCTCAATTTTCTTTCCTACAGTACCTCACACAGAGACAAAACCCTACCAGAATTGGCACTTTCACTTTAAGCTATGTTTTAAAATATGTTTGTAAATAAAAATTTAAAATATGACTTTGGGCTGAAACATTAAGTGATAAATCTGTGCCACCATTTTTCCTTTTTTAACTCAAGTATGTGTATTCTATGGGCTGGGGATGGATTTTTCAGTCACTCAAACACAACAGATTTATGACCTCAATGCAGGGTGTCTCCAGATTTCTCTAGTTAGCTGTTATAGCTTGTTCCTTTTGTTCAAAAGAACAAGGAAGAATTGTCATCAAAGTCGGTAGAATATAATTGAGAAGTACATCTATCAATCTCTTAAATTTGATATGCTTTCAGATAAAGGAAGACCTATGGTCTTCAGAACACAAAATTTCTCACTAAACAGCAAAATAGATTGCATATTACCATTCCATGAAACATGAAATCAGGAAAACAAACAGGTGACTAAAAGTAGCATTCAGAACAAGATTAACGATAATATGAAAACAATTACATAAACGATTCTTTCACACAACTTGTGCAGCATTTTTTTTTTGAATTTTTTTGTATTGTAAGTGGAAAAAAAAGCAATACAGCCTTCTTCCAACTGGAGCTGTTTGAGAAGAGGAAGGTTAAGATCCTGAGTGAATTAAAATTTACCAAATCTTTGGGAGAAGAAAGGGTTCAAGAACACTAAACAAAAGCTGAAGACTTGTAAGAAGGAATCCTCTACAAATACAATGTAGAGAAAGACAACAAGAGAAGGACCACAAGGCAACCAGTGGTTCCTCAAAGGCAAAGTAAGAACTAACATTGTGTAGGAATACAACTTGGCCAAACCACAAATGCCACATCAGCAAATATGACCATCATCAAACAATCTGACACCATCTTTGCCACTTCAAGAACTCATGATTATGGCAATTAGAATAAGATCTTAAAAAGATAATAGATAACAGAAATCCTGATAAAACAGACGCTATTCAAATGAGTGTTACTACATTTAAGCCAATTGTAAAAACAGAACAAAGGAAGAGGTTTTGTAGAAATTCGTGACCAGGCTCAGATGAAACACCAACTACAGTTTTGGGGAAAAAAAACCCAAACATCAGTTTCAAACTAGTAGAAAGGAATCCAAGCTATAGAACAACTCAAGGCCTACACAAAACAATATGAAAAGAAGACTGGAAGAAACAGTTTTTGCAGTCTAAAGAAGAGAAAACTGAAAAGCATGATAGAAGAGGTTATTGCAGAGGAAAAAGAGCTGCCATATTCTCAGCACACAGGACAAAATTAACAGACTTTACATGTAGTATTGAATGGTGCAGTCCAGGAAATCATAACTGAGGAAAATTCTGAAAGTTCTACTCTGGAAATACTTAAGAAAAAAGACAAAGAATTACCAGGAATCACAGTAGATACAATAGGTTTACCCTAAATAATGCACTAAGTGATCTCTTCCAATCTAGTTCTGCAGGTCTAGTTTTATATGCTTCTAAAACTTTTATTCATACTACCTACACATACAGCTTGAATTATCAAGAAGGGCTTCACAAGAGGATATAATATCATTATAAATCTCACAGTACTCCTAGGGGAAGTGAGTATGCAAACACTTTAGGTGCCTTGGAAAAAAAAAACCAAAACATCCTACAAAACAAAAAATGCACTGTCCTTAATAATGAAATGCATACGAGGTGCTTAGAATCCCTGTAAAACTTTTCATCAATATAGTCTGTATACATGCACACATAGATACACATGTATATAGGCAGAAGAAGCAGGAGATAGAAGAAGAGGCAGAGTCCTAGTTGAATGGAGATTTAAAGCTAGCCATAAAACATGCTAGATGAAAAGAATCCGAAGTTTAGAGAAAAAAATGCCTAACAATGTAGAAAGTAGAAACGTGCAATGATTTTCCAAACTAAACTGATTTTAAATGCAGTTTTACAATAGAAGTCCTTTTCTAAATGACTTCTATTTTCTATTTCCTAAATCTTTGTCCATAAGTGTCTACCAAGAATCCCTGCATAAAGATTCAAACATCTACATTTCTAAACTTGATGACAATTAAAAATCAGTTCTATGAATATTCATGAAGGCTGTAAATATTTAAAATAAATACATATATTTACACATTAGTACAATATTTTCATTTAATGAATGTAAGAAAAATAT
This sequence comes from Phasianus colchicus, assembly GCF_987193195.1. Lineage (NCBI taxonomy): Eukaryota > Metazoa > Chordata > Aves > Galliformes > Phasianidae > Phasianus > Phasianus colchicus. Next base: position 22,925,592 of record NC_143445.1, on the reverse strand, counting down.
TAATGTGCACACATTGTAAAGATTAAGTAATTTGCCCTCCGGGGCTATTGTTACTTTATTAAAAGTTCATTTAGGATAAAAATTATGGCTTTTCCTTGAACCCCCAAACTCAAAGATGAAATTGTGATCCAGACTCACAGCATTCTTCACAAAATGAATCCAGTCATGATATTTCCAGAGTCTGAATATTGACATTACTGTGCTTTTTCTTTTTCTGGAGAAAAAAAAACACCAAAAAACAACACATCCCCTAGCTTCTTTTATGTGCTCACAATCATGACAAATACTCAGAGAAGCTTTAGGGCACAGTAGCTGCGCACTGCTGAGGTGTTTTAATCAGTCTTTTTGTCACCACACATTTTATACCATTGGAAGAGGATGTTTGTGTCTACAAACACAGCAAGCAACTCAAGTTGCTTCCAAGAAAGGTAATTTACACCACAAATGCAATTTGTTTCATCCCTAGTAATAAATTTAGTCATCTTTCCCCACAACTATGCACCCTTTTTATTCAAGAATGTAGTGAATGTGTTCTGATCTACTGTATGTAACTAGTCACTGAAGTTCACCGATGACATGAGTTCCAGCAAAAGTAATTACTGTTTGTAGCAGATTTTTCTTCTAGCAGAATACTAGAAGGCAGTCACTTTCAATTTGAAGGTAGGAGAAAACAAGTATTTTCTTCGGAAGATGGTTCCAGAAGTTGTGCTTCATCTACAATTTAAATTTCTCTAGTTTCAGCTTTCACCTTAAGTAAGATTTTCTTGTTCCAAGTCAAGTCCGTCTATACTCAAAAAATATTTGGCTATTAAAAAAGTTCCAGTTTGTAGCCACAGAACTGCTCTAGGAATAATTACAGAAGTTTGAAAATTGCAATTCTCTCAGTGACTCTGCCTTCTTCCCACTGTAACTTTCTCCAACCCTTGAACTATTTCTATTATTCTTTCACCCCACTTTTAAGGCTACCATTGAGTGATTTCAATATGGAGAGAAGGAACAAGTGAGACTTCTAAATAACCAAATAATACTAAAACACAAAAGATGAGACTAGGAAGAACATACGAAAAACAGTTCAGGTGGCAGTAAAAGACAAAGGCAAAAAATGTACCCATGCAATAGAAAATTCAAAACTGAAAAACAAAGACAAGATTAAAAATTGTTATGAAGATGAAAGCTCTTCAGGTATCTTGGTGGAAGTCTTATAAAAATAAGGCCCAAATCCTAAGAAAGATAATTGTACAATATAAAGTAGTAATAATGAGAAATTAAAGAACATTAAAATGCGAAAAATGCAAGTTGAACACAGAAAATAGAAAGAACAAGATATATATACATATACAGTGACAGTTCTGTTATGACCTAGTGTTCTGTTTTAATGTGATGTAAAATCAAGCACGTGGACGACAGAGATAAGGAAAATAAAGGCAGAGGAAAGCATCTGCTACAACAGACTCAGTAAATACAGAAGCAAACTTTAGGGGAAAAGGCAGACAAGAAATGCATTCAGTGGTGAGATACTGCACCCATTAAGACTAGCTGTTTAATGCAATCTTTCTCTTTTAGTTCAAATATTTCCTACAAAAGACTATTTCTATCCTCCCACATATTTTCCTCATATTTTTAAAAGATTATGGTCATTTCACAGCCAAAGAGGCACAATTTATATCCTAAAAAAGACAGTTTACAACCTCAGAAAGAAGAAACAAGAAATAAAAGCAAACTTTCTGCCTGTGTGAGATGAGCACAGGTTTGAGGGATTGCTATATTTTTCCCTCACGACTTCAGCAACTGTTATTAAAGTGACATCAAATATATGTAGGTGACCTGCCTCCTTAGTTGGATCAGCAGTGTGTTTTCAAAGTCAATCTCCTGATCATCAACACTGATCACGCTTTGGTTCGCATTATGCAACACTGAATATGCAAAAATGGATAATTTCAGAAGAGCAAATGAGTGCTCAACTACTAATTAGCATGTACTCCTTTCGACCAAACTGCAGCAGACACAGTAAAAATCCTAAGACAGTCCTCAGGATTAACTATCTTGCTCTGTTCCTTTAGCTGCATTACTTGGTCATTTAGACATAGTAAATACATACAGGAATAGAATTAAATTGGTAAAAGGCCTATTCCATAGACACTGAAGACAACACTATTATATCAAGCTTTGCATCTTTATCAAATTCCTATTTTATGAGCTCCAACTGCTATTTCATTATTTTTGTCAGTTGGCATTGAAATACAGCATAAGATCTATCGGCGGAAATGATGCACAACAGCCAAGTTCCAACAATGATAACTGACCTTTCACAAACTTAATTAGATTGCAGCTAAATAATTTAGACAAACAACTAAAGCTACTCAGTTGAAAATGGCATTTTTATTAAGACAAATATTATTCCTATAAAAAAAAAAATACTAAGTGCTTATTTTCTAAATCTGTGTTATGGTCCCCATTGTACGTTCTTGTGGCTGACAGAGCAGATCCTGATTCTGTTAATTATAAGATCTGAAGTTACTGTTGTTTTATAATTGCTAGTGTGAATTGGGAATTAATTGTTTAATTATTTATTGGGCTAGTGTATTTTCTGAAAGGCAAAGTATTCTGTTTATAAAATATTCGCAATAGAAAGCAGTTACTTGATATTCAGGGTTTAAATGTGTTTTATATGTGGAGTCCATTACATTTAATGTGCAAATGGACTGTTGAGCTCCAACTCCGTGCTCTCTGCCTGGGCTGGAGTTATAGGAGAACAAGCAAACGCATATGCATGTACCCTTCTCCCTACATAGCTACAGCCAAAGAACAAAGAGGGAGGGAGTGGAAAAAAACTCTGAACCAATGGAAACCCATCCACAGGCTGGTAAATCCTGGTGACTTTACAAGAGGAGCCTGTAAACTTAACAGAATCAAGGATAAATGGCTGTCTGCTCACATTTTGAGGCAGGAACGCTGTGAAAGTTAATGCTGTTCTCCAGCTCAGTCTCTCTCCCTCTGAGGTGGAAAGAAGGAAGGAAGAAGTAGGAAGGCAATGGTACCTTACCCACAGAACACAGCTATACCATGGAACAACTAAATCAAGCTACAGTGTAATTTCTTAAACAAATCCATAAGCAATGTGATAGTCTTTCTATAGTGCATGCTATTTCTTACCTCACAATCACAGTGCTTGCAGCAGCACATCTGTAGTGAGGGCAAAAGCGCTGCAGTTTAGACCCAGCCCCCTGGGACTGGAAAGACTTAGAAGTTGAGGGTCATGTGAGTACACAAAGTGCTCTGCTTCTTCTACCAGCACACTCAACCTATAGCCAGCAGGTTAAGTGCTACATATAATAATGTGGAAACAAGATTTCAGCAGTCTTGCATGTGCAGTTTTTTGCAAAGACGCAACAACAACTGATCTCAGCTGCCTTTCCCCCCCCCGCCCCATCACAGAATTACAGAATTTCCCCCCCCCCATCACAGAATTACAGAATCACAGAATGGCCAGGGTTGGAAGGGACTTCAAGGATCATAAATCTCCAACCCCCCTGCCACATGCAGAGCCACCAACCTCCCCATTTAATGCTAGACCAGGCTGCCCAGGGCCCCATCCAATCTGGCCTTGTACTTTATTATTTCATTTAAGGATTTCTTTATTTGCCAAAAGGCTTATAGTACACAGCTAAAACACAGCATAATACTGGAGCGCTCTAAGATATGCAGCAAAATAAATGTAAGAGATACTGTAGATCAAGCATAAATCTAACCTTATAAAGTAAAGGTGATTGTCCTAGCTTCAGAAGTGCAATTTTTTTGGTCACGTTTGTAGTGGTTTGAATCCGGATCAAATCTTCTATGGTCCCATACTGTATATCAACAAGTTCTGCCTGAAAGAGAAGACAAAATTCAGGGCATATGGACAACAACACAGCAGAGAGAGCGCTCATTCCACAGAAACAAAGTTATCTGTGTAATTACAAGCAGCTGGGAGTTCTGCTTAACCTTATTTCTAATTACTGGAATAGGAAGACCTGTAAGAGCAAAGAGCTTGATAATTAAATCTGACAAATACATTTCCATCTTGGCAGTTTTCAAACAATTCCTCAATGGTGATAAAAATCAGAATTTTATTTCTTGCCAATGATTATTATAAATGCTGCTGATTCTGATGAGAATTCCTCCTCGTTAGTTAAAGGAATGCAATTACAACTCTGTAAGGGATAATAACTAACCTGTACTTTATTTTACCTCTACTCTTTAAAGGAACCAAAGTCTTGTAAAGCATTTCAAGAAAGAGTGAATGATTTAGCAGGTCATGTGGCAACACCTAGGTTTACACTCTCTACCAGTAGACAGTTTTATTACAGGGTCTTGTATGCTCATTCAGTAACCTTGCATAAGTGCTGAAGTATTTACTTATAAGTTATCCAGCATTAGATAAAACATTTACAACAGATTATGCCACACTGATGCTTTTCTACTAATGTTTTTATATTATTTAAAATCACATCCAACTAACTACAAAGTCTTTACAGGATGATCTTCAGCACTTTAGTTAGGACAGTGCAAGAATATGTCAAGCAGGGACAGTGCTGGATAAAACATTCAAGAAGTGTTTCTAGAGATTTAGTAAGTATACATATATTTATTAATCTACTTATGTTTATGTACATATATATAAATATATGCATCTACATACACAAAATTTAAGAGTAACCAGCTGCATTTGTCTCACACATATATAGCAATTGTCAAAGACAAAGTATGAAGATAATTAGTCTTGTAGGCTGTTTTTAGGAAGATTTCAGGACACTAAAGAAAATCTTAGTACCTCTAAAACCCCTTACACAGTTATTACATAAAATACAACAAGACCATACACAAGTATTACACAAACATTTAAAAAACAAAACAAGATGAGCAGTACAGGATGGAAAAATTCTCTTTCAGTTCAGTTTCAGTAACTATGGACTCACTGCCAAAGTCAACAGTTTTGATTTTGGACATCTTCACACAAACTGTTTACACTCTTCCAACAGTTATTCTGGCAGCGTAGGATGTGTGAAATTTCACTAGATTCCTAAACACAGGTATTTTAAGAAAGTGTTTACCCTTATACAATTCTATCCAAACATTATGAGTTTGTGCTTTAACATGTGAATTGAATTCATAAATTTCTTTCTTGCCAAAGTCTATGTCTTCTTAAACACATTTCATTAAATTTTCAAGTTAACAAGTTTCTAAGTCTATAACATGTCACCAGTGCTGTATAAACAGTCTTTAGAAAGCTCAACCAAAGTAATTAAACACTTCTGTAACAGGTAAACACCAGGTTTTACATCAGGTACTGAAATATAAGAGCAAAAAATCATGCACTTCGTAGAGAATTTTTTTTAACACATGTATGTTTTCACTACCTAAAGAACATGAAAACTATTTAATATAAAAATTCAAATCGTGACTGTAAGCTGAAATACAACACAAACTTTCCTGTGTGATCGTTATATTGAAAAGTATGACAAAACCACATGCATTAAGTTTTGGTTCTGTTGCAAGATGTGATACGTTTTTACCTAATTTGACACTCCTGTCTGAAAAGATCTCACAGAATTAATGCAGTTATACACAGACCATCTCAAAAGAAGAAAAGGAATGAATTCATCAGCCTACTTCCCAGAAGTTCTCGCAGATTTGCCTCATTTTGTAGATCTTGGCTTTATTTTCATTTGTACCTACAGAAGTCAATAGGTACACTGAAGTGAAATAATTACTGGTCTCAAAAGTCTTGCAGTTTGACAGCTTATCTATGAGTTGATTTCTAGGGAGACCTCTAATTCCTTTGGACCCAATGCTTTTACCAATTACCCCCAAGCAACCTGAAAATCAGGGCTTTCATCACTCATACGAGAAACTGCAAAATCAATACACAAAGGTATGACATAATGAAGTATCAAATCACTTGCTTCAACAGTGTGCCTTTGTGAAAATGAGATGCCTGCCCATATTCACATGCCTCTTCGTGTTATTTTTGCTAGCTGCTCCTCCAGGGTGCTATCTACCATTCTGTAAACAAGAATACTACATGTTTGCACAATTATTAATGTATTTAGTGACTGCTGTTTGTTAATTTAAGGATGCACACCACACTTTCAAGTGCTGCTTGCTGGTCCTTTCCAAGCACCATATGGACTCTACAAGAGAAGACTGAGAAAAAGTTTTTAAGGTTCCTACTTCTTCCTTTCTTGTACACCTGAAGGCAATGTAAAATTTGTAATACATAGAGAATCATTCAGCTCTAATTAACCACATACAATACAACAACACCAGCTCAGAGTAGTCAGTTTTGCTGTTACTGTAAGTGCTGGGGCTCAGTCAATTGGATCCTTTGTTTCTAATATGAAAGATTAAATGTATAATTTTAAAATAATGCTAGAGAAAAGTATATTAAGCCAAAAAGTGCTACCCTCTCAATAATCTGCTGAGAAATAGCTATTTATGTTGCATGGAGTTCTGTTTTAGTCACAACAGTCTTAACTCAAAAAACAATGAATAAAGATACGGGTTTATTTTGTGTTTTTCTTTTCCTGTTTTAAAAATGCTTACTATGGGAAATATTTCTCATTTTATAGATTCCAGATTTAAGAAAGTAGAATACCCCACCCGCAATAACCCATGCTTGATATATTGCTTTCCTTTGGTAGGATAATTTTATTCATAAAACAAAAAAGAACTCATCCTTTTATCAGATGCTGAAAAAGAGCACTTGTATACTTGATTTAGATATGGAAGAGTAAATCCTCTTACCCTAAAACTAGAAAACGACTAAACAATGAACTGTTTTATCCATTTGAATTGGGTACTTACTCTTCAAATTGTTTCATGCTATGCTGTTTCAAAGATACGACTATTTTGGAGCAAATTGTGATGTGCAATATGGAATTCAGGAGTATTCCCCCATGCATGAAATGAAGTAAGGGTAAGTAATAAAACAAACATTTCTAGAAAAGGTAATTATTTTATGTTAGACTTGTTATTAGTTTCTAAATCCTAAGATGATGCTCAATGATTTGTAAACATTCCATCTTAAAAATTATGATAAAAATCCCACAAAATCTGCAAAGTCAAGATTTTGAAAATGCCACGATCAGGGAAGCCAAGAGTCTTTTCTCAGTCTCTTTTACTTCTCTCCAAAATTAAAGAGAACAAACAGCATTCTTCACCTAGTCAAGGGTAGAAAAAAACACAATAGCTAGCGCTTGGAAAGGAAAAGCATACATAACTGTACGAAGCAGGTGGCAATTGGAATCCTGAAGCTGTCATATACAATCTTAAAACTTCACTTTCTTAGCAAATACTATGGGAATTAAAAATGTAAAGTACAAGTTAAATAGATCAAAAATAGATGAGAGAGGATCAAAAACAGATGACGAAGAAACCATAAGTATTTTAGAAAGCTAACTGCTACGTATACAATTTATTTAGGACAATTACTCATCAGAATTGAGACAATTTATCTAAAGAGAAAGATGGACCAATACTTCAGTTTAGTGTGTTTTCACACATACTAAATCCTTCTCTTTCATTCAAATCTATGACCTTCATATGTCTTTCAATATTCAGCTACTGTTTTTAGGCTGTCCACTCAGTAAAGGTAACAAACATCCAACGTGTGACCAATCACAGGTAAATGACCTCCAACAATTCATCCTGACAGATGTAAAAACTTAAAAGTAGATTTGCAAATCATATTTGAGTAGACAGTCGTTTGTGAGCAGCACCTGAGATTAAATTTTATTAAATGCTTCACTGTAATTCATTTACACAGCTCTGAAACTGAGATTGAAGGCAACGTTCAGCACAGTAAAAAAGTAAACTCAAGCTGGCTGTAGATTAAAGTTGAACATCAACAAATACAAAGAATACTCTGCAAACATAAAAACGTTTCTTCACTAAGATTAGGAAAAGAAAAGAAATAACTGTTGTGTCCAAGCATGCCAGCTCATTCATCAGTATAAATTCTCTTACACTTTCTGCTGGGGCTGCTTCTCCCATTACAGCCAAAAGCATCCACCTGATACTCAATGAACCACAGCTGTCTCCCTCGAATTGCTACCACCCAAACCTCCCTGTTTGCCCTTGCCTGAACAGCCAGAGACAAACTGAACTACCAGTCATCTTGTATAGGAGTAACAGAACCTGGATGGAGAATTAATTGACCTGTGTTGGTAGGTTTTGTGGCATATGTCTGATTACCACATCCAGTTTAACTGAAGAGCTCAAAGTGCAACTAAAAGCAGCATGCAGCCCAACTATTGAGGCCTCTTACAGTAATGGCACTCAATACAAGAGGAATCAGCCTGCTGTTTTGTGGTTAGGATTCACTGAAGCCAAGAGCAAACAGAGTATGTTTGGTTTCCTCTTGCTAGGTTCAGCATTGCCAAAACAGAAAAAGATAAAGGAAAGAATGACCATACAATCAGTAATACTTAGAGTTGCATTTGATGCATGATGTCTGGGCAGACTGGAATCACAGAATTTGAGTGTTGCTCCAGATAATGTGATATGTTTGGGGACATTGTTAAATGCCTATTTGTTCACTAAATAAAAAGTATTTAGTCGTCTTCAAACAGACTGATGAAATTCTTTTGAGCTTTTTTGCACCTTACACTGCAAGCTTTTTTTTACTTCAATATTCCTGTTCATGTACTGAAATACCAAAGTAATTCCATATGATTCACAATGCCAACTAACAGTCAGAAAGGATTCTTTGTGTCTAGATCTTATCATGTAAAATTGCAAGAACATCTAAAATTGTAATTTGTTCAAGAGTGCAATACCAAAACAAGAGAAAACAACTACATCCCTCAACCTCAGAGTTTGATAGAGCTTGATCTCATAGAGCAGATTTAGTTGCTGACACATTTCAGGTGCTCTTTCTTCCCCTCACCATATCTACAGCAACACAGCTGCATTCCAGGCAGGAATGTTCCTACAGGTTGCTTGTGCTGTTCCAGTATCATTTTTAGAGAGACATTGGAGTTTAACTTGTTGGCTTGCTTGCTCTTTATAGTTTATAGCAGGTGTTTTTATCCCTCTATCTCCCATGGAGACTGAATTAAGATCGAAGCCTTTTTATAGCCTACAGAAAAGTACCTCTACTGTGTTTTATGGTTACAGAGCCCCAGATAAATCTGAGTTGGCATAGTCTGTCCCCTGTTGATAATGTTTATCCATTAGACTCCTCCCTCTACATCTATTTTGATCTTTATTTTTCCTCCTTTTCATTCGTTTTTACTTTTTCTCCCTCTGCTCATGATCACATTTTTCCAGTTTCCCTTAAGCAGAAAGAAAAACTAATATCTAAGTGTAATTTTTAAATTCATGATATTCAGTGAGATATCCAATGTGGCAAGACTCGTTTTTTCATCTTTTCTAATTAGATTCAAATGCTTATCTATTTTTTAGGTATTCTGAAGTAAAACATTTTCTTCAGTCATGTAAAAATTGATATTTATTTTAAAATCTCTAAAAACATTGCTTTGGTTATAAAACACTGAAGAACACAACATCATTTGAGGCTTAAAAACCCACCAGAAATTTCATTATCCTAAACCTTCATTAAGTGGTGCTGAATGCCCGTCATCTCACCAAGCTTGCTAGTGACAAAATTTAAAATTTTGGTGATTCTTTCTTACATATGAAATTAAAGCCACATCAATCATATTTTCCTAAGAAGTAACAGTAATTTGTATTTGCCAGCCTATTTGGTTGAGTTTACTCAGGATAGCTGTTCATGCAAATACACATTTATAAATTACACAGACTGAGGAAAAGCTACCAAAACAATCAGAATTGTTTAGCAACAATACTATATTTAAAAAATAAATAAATCGTAAAATGTACATGGTAAATTATAATGCTGTAATTTAAACCTGGCCTTAAAATCTCCAGTGAAACTGTTTAATATCAAAATCCATCCCCGCAATGTTAGAATTCAGCAAATTCTAAAGGCCAGACTGCAGCAAAGGACAAGTTTTATTGGCTACTCTCTAACACGAACCATCCAGAGGCTGAAGACCATCTTCATTCAAAGGCCTTTTTATCATCTATATGGAATAAAAAGAAAATATATAACCACTACAGGAAAGAATGCTGTATATGTTAAAACCTAGGGAAGGTGCTTGCACCTTCGAGAAGATGCCTGGAAGCTTCATATACACACAGCTACTGCAGGCTGTGGCACAAGCTGCCAGATAGACTGCTAAGGCAGGGTTGGGTCAGTCTCCAGCAGAGCAGGAGGGGGTACCCCAAGGCACCAATATCTCCTCGCTCTGCTTTTTCATGGGATCTCCATGAAAAACAGTGAAATACGAGTTTACACCTACACAACTCAAGAAAGAAAATAATCTCCTGTCTAAAGTGACAGGGCATAAAAATAGTGTCAAGAGAATGCAAACATTATCAGAGACAGAATCTGTGTGTCAACTGATGTGAAATATTACACGGAAGTGCTTTTGAATCTTTTCAAGTGCAGCTGAAATATATCATTTAATAACTTTAATATTTTAATTTCTTAGAGGCTACTGTATCAGTTTTGTTAAATTCCTTCACCTTCAGAGCTAGCCTGGTTGTGTCAAAAAAAAAATCTAGAAAATAACCTTACAATATTCAGACTTCCAATTTTTGCCATTTTAAAATCGCACAAATTTCAAAGGATGAGAAGTCTGTTTTAGCCAACCAACTCTCATCCTACTGCACGCATAATATACTGAAATATATACACTGGCTCTATTTCTATGTATGCTTGCTATACACACAGAAAATGTATGTTGCTGTTACTATATGTTCTTAGAAACAGAAGGATGAAGTGGACGCCTACTTCAAAAATGCAGATAAGCACATTTATGCACAAGAGATTATCCATTCCATCTTGAACTTTCAGAAGCGTCAGTGAGAACTTGATTTTCCACAGTATAATAAACACTCTTTTACACAGAACTTGTAGCCATCACTTGGCCAAACGTCACACACTTGAACCTAATCAGAGAGATGGCAAACCACACAGTGCTGTAAACACATTAGGGAGTTAAAGCAGCATTTTGTCAAATCCGGAGAACTAAACATGTAGTTGCGAAAGGGAAGATGACACCTTTCATATCTGGTGTGAACTCTGATATCCAAAAGCAATAGACAATTGTATAGATCTCCAAATTGTCTTTTTAGGAAACAAGCTGAAAAATACACTCTAGAACTACAAATACATTCAGATGGAAGAAAGGGGCTCCAATGAGAACAGCGAGTGATAATGAATTCAAGAGGACAAAATGATTAACCAAGGTAAATATATATATATTAAAAAAAAAAAAAAAAAAAAGATACATGTGAGAATAGCAAAGCTCTGTGATTGAAGCAGTAGATATTTCCATTTTCAATAACGTAACATTCTGGAAATCAAACCTTGCAAGAAACACACAGCTTGTGATTCAGGTATCACATATTTAACATTGTAATAGGAATAAAAGTTCTTCATTCTTCATTCAGATTTTGTTTTCAAAAATGAACTCAACTGTCAGTTGGTCATTAACTGTGACCCTATGGTGTCACTATTCACTTTTTAGTAAGCTGAAATTCTTTCTTCATTCAGAAATAGTTGGCCCTCAATTTTTAATGTTTTATTTTTATGAGCAATGGAAGGAATTAAGCAGGAGTTCAGGATAGGGCTCTGTCAGGTACCCTCGCTACAGTGCAATTAGTAGCTCGGCTTTGCATAGATTAGGGCAATGATATTTCTGAGTTGTGCCAAATTTCACACAGACATTCTCAGAGTTCATCTCTGCTAAAGTGTCAGCAGGAATGCCATTGAGAATTTGTAAACTTGCTTTCTACACTCTTAGCAGGGCCAGAAAATCCTGTAAAAGAAAGGAAATCCCATGCAAAGGACAGGAATTGCTCCATTTTAGAAGAAGTGAATTGCTCACTCTGTATAGTGATGTTTTGATACATTATATCTCAAAGGAAAGATGTTTACATTACAAAAAATACATGGGAAAGACTGCAGGGAAACTGCAACCCAGACAATTTGATGGGAGGAAGGAGTAATCTGACCTCTGATGACAGTGGTATGGCAAAACCCTCACCACAACTGTTGCCCTGTTGGAGTTCTGGAGCTTCCCTGATCTTCCACAGCCTGCATTCCAGGTCACTCTTTTACAGCAATAGAGTTGCTCAGTATTACTGTAGTAGTACGTTACAGAATAGTTTTCAATAAAAACAGATAGAGACGTGAATAGAGAACTACTAGATGCCACAGAGATCTGCACTCAACTCTTTCTCTTGCCCTGGTATGATGTCTCCTGCCTAAGATGTTAAATAACCAACAGAAAGAAACTGAAAACCGACAGGTCAGTATGTACTGTCATAAATGCTGTTTTAACCACAAGTTTTCCGCCTAGATCAACAAGAAACCCACTTTCTGGATTTCAATAATAAAAAGAAACTAAATTCAACAAGACATATAATGCACAATCGTTATATTTGTTAATTGTAATTAATTCACTAATTATTCACTAATTGTACCATCTACTGAAGTGATTCCATCATTATTTCTTAATTTCTCGCTACAAAGAAATTATCTTTGTTGTCTGTACAGAAAAATGAAAAATTATACAAGTTACTTTAGGCAGAGAAAGTCTACATGCCTTAAGAAAACAACAATAAGGCCATCAGGAATATACCTGAAGAAGCAGTCTTTGTCCATCAGTCTGCATGGACAAAAATTCTAGATGTCTAGTCTGCATCACATTACATGACACATACATTTTCTTTTAGTCTTCAGATATCAGATTTTTAGATAAAAGGACAAGTATAAACACAACTTTTTTTGGAATAAAAATTTTAGTTAGAAGAATGATATAGAAACTTATTTGCCAGTAATATTATTTCCAGCTTTCCATGCTACTTCACCCTCAAAGTACTCCTCTAGCAAAGAGGCAAGCTGTGACCCATAGTAGAAGGAACATCACTCCCCAGAGACAATGCTCAGGAGCTTTCTTGCATATTTAAGGAGCTTTGCTCTCTAACAGTTGAAGCTGTTGCCAGACCAATTCCATCCTTATTCACCTCTGTCTGTCTCTTGAAGACACCATTGTGAAGCAGTGAATCTTACAGGAGACAAGACTAACTCTACCAGGTAACATAATTCAGCGGAAGGAAGATAAATTTCTTGAAGCATCTTCTTTCTCAAACACACCTACTCTTGGGCCAGTCACAAGCTGGTGATTGATCATTCACTTTCTCTTTGAACTGCAGAGCATGGGAACATGAGAAATAATTATGAAGATAGGACAGATATTTCTCATGATTAATTCACATTAAGACCACCTTAATGAATGAGATAAACACAGTAACTAATATCCATTAAATGAGATGTTAGGCATTAGATTTATTTCATCTTAGCAGATAAGATTGCATACTGAACAGAAAAAAAACACCCGCTTGAACTGCAGGTTGCAGTTATAAGTGCTGTATTACCAACCAGCTCAAAAGTAAATTTTTGAGAGAAGGATTTTTCTCAAGACATTTTAGTCCACGGTTCACATACACACCCAATATACTCCTACAAGTGCATCTGGATACCAAACTTAGACTCGTCTATGGTTAGAAACGGGGTCATCATTCAGCTCTTACACACTTTTTGAATCAGCTGTACCAGAGCAGAGACCACATTCTGCAGATTTTTTTCATCCTGATCTGAAAGGTTTTCAAAACACATTTGCTTCAAAGGGCTTCCTTTAAAAGAGGCCTTCTTAGCTTTTTGGCTTTTCTTACTATTAAGGTTCTGTGTCCAGGTTTATATCATTCCTGAAAGCACTCCCTAAGATAGTTCATTCTTTGCTCCTTTTTACCAAAATTCTTCAAATAAAGATTTATCACAAAATTATCTAAAATCTGTCCTCACCAAATAATTCTTCTCATGGTAGTTTTATCCTCAGCTAGCTTAGATTGCATTTAAAACTTACACTTCTTTTCCACATACCACTCTTTTCATGTGGTCATCTTAGAAAATTGTATTTGGACTTATCACATCCTAAGATGGAAAAAAGAAATCTGGAGACTTGTTTTGGATTCTCAATGCTATTGCATTTGGAAACATTTCAAAAAGATCTTGACAAAGAGAAAAAAAAGAAGTCCTGTAGAGAAGCATTGAAGAAGTTAATTTAATTACATTAAAGGAAAACCAACTGGTAAGACTCTGGCAAAAATATTTCCATTTGATTTGGGCCACCTTTGCATTTGGGTTTGCACCATTAACAAGAAGTGAGCATGAAAGACAAAACACTGGGCAGATATCAACCCAGAGATCAATTGAACTGGACAGGAAATTCTAACCTGCCTGGTCTAAATCATGAATAAAATAATTGAAGTGAAAAATATTTCTCCAAGTTATGCATTTATAGAGATGTGTCCATGTATATTCCCCCACAGTGACTATTAACAGAAAAAAAAAAAGTTAACTCTGGATGAAAACATCACAATTCTCTTTAATTTCAACAAGAATTTTACTTTCACTGAAAGCTGAATAAAGAACCAAATCTATTTCCAACATTTTCATTGTTCTCACCCTTCAGTTTTTAACCGTGCAAAGGGAATATATGTAATATTAATGGTTCAGTGTTGCTCCAATTTTTATGGAGGTCTTATTGAAAAATGCCTTTGGCTGATTATGTGCAATGGCTTGGAAGTACTCAGTGATCTGTTATGTCTACAGATACCAAGATGCCTCACCTTTTGCTCTTTTGCATTGGAAAAAAATCTCCATTATTGACACTGTTATTAAAATGCCATTACTAATATTTTATTACTAAAACGTGATTACGATATCCACTAACAACTACAAAACAGTAAAAGGTGGTAGTAGCCATGTACATCTTTGAAATCCCGACCGTCAACGATACAAAAATCATTCAGCAGTGTTAACTGGACTCTTATGCATGATGAACCACTATAATTTTAGGGAACTGTACAACTTTATTAATGAATGGTTATGTGATATATGCCAGAAAACTGACAGGATGCTCTGCAGGAAATCTTTTCAATGATCATTTCTCTAGTTCTTGACTGGAATTTTAAATTACACAACCTTCACATTACATTTCACAGTTTTCTATATGTAATTATCACAGAATGGCAGCTATACTGTAGTTAATGCTAACTGTTGTTTTCTGTTTAAAGGTCAAGTTATTCCAAAATCCATATTGTTAGTGAAATTGTCTTGAAAAATTTGCTGTGCCTACTTAGCATGCAGAACAGTGGTCTAAATTATGATTATTTGAGGAAAAGGCTTCTGAAAAAAACTCTTCTATAAATAAAGGATAAATAAGGTTCCTCCAAAATATCTAAATGTTAACAAAATTGCATGATTTTTCTCATTTGTGTATGTGTTACTCAACCTATAGCCCTTGCCATCTGCAAACTGATTGCAGTTGCTAAGGATTCATTTTAGCTAGTACATGTCTCTTCAGAGAAGAAATTTTAGAAAATGTTAATAAAGATAATAATGAACTAAATTGGCATGCCTAAAGGAATTAGATGTACAGATGTATGAAGATTCCCCCAGCTTGATATTTTGCACCAGTGTACCATCAAAAACGACTGAAAGACTTAGGGTGAGATGCTGTGATTATTTAAGCTGAATTACATGCACTCTGCTTTTGGAATTCAAGATGTGCAAGTGAGCATGCTGCTGAAGGCTCATTTGGAAATTTTGCCTGGGGATAAAAATACACTGGGAATATTTAAAAGATATTCAAACCCAAGTGTTAATTCAGAAATACTGTTAAGGAAATTACCACTGATCAGCTAGAGGGAAGACAAAAGATAAGGGTGCACTAATGTTTTCAGTACGGAAAATAATCAAATCAAATGAAAGAAAACTTTTGGGTCAAGGAATTCTTGATGCACAATCCCTCCCAAGGAACTCAAGACTTTTTTTTTTTTTTTTTTTTTTTGTACAGAACTAGAAATACAGAGAAACTTAAATTCTGCAAGGAAACAGAAGAGTGCTTGCAAAGTGCTACTAACAACGTAGAGAAGGAGACTGTAAGGAACGCAGTGGGGACACAGCAATTAATGGCTAAGAGCAGGGGAATCAGCAGTCAAGGAGAGAAAGGCTGACACCTTTCTGGATGCAGAAAAGGGATGGATGGGCAGAGAAGGCATCTCAGCCCAGACATGGGAGAATGGGGTGTCTGCTGCACTGAGCAAACCCTTTTCCTCATGCAAGACCTGTCAGGAATGTGCACAGTGCTTCCTTCATTCCTGCCTTGCAAGGATTGAAGAATGGCAAAATTGCTACTAACTGAGCTTAACAGATGGGTCTGAACCTCTCTCATTGTTTCAGGTTGCATTAATCTCATATTGGGTTCTCATTTAGCTGAGAAAATGTCACTGAAACAAATGAACCAGAGCAGGCTAAAATACTATCAACAGATGTAGAGAAACTCTTCTGCATATTGCAGTTACAGAGGCAAACAGTCGGCATTCTTACTTCTCTACTCCTTGCAGCCCCTTCAAAACTAATCAAAAATACTGCTGGTTGAGTTGGGAATAAAATTGCCTAATATCAGCAGACCATTGGAAGAGAGAAATGGGTCATCATTTTTGGAAGGGAGAAGAGGCAGAGAAGTGCAAGCAGCCAGGGAATGTGGATGGCAGCAAGGCTGACTTGCAAACGGGTACGGATGGGCACTGCCTTGGAGACAGGAACGACTTTGCTTCTATCCATAGACCTCTCAGAAACCTGCCTGCTTGGAATGCCCATTTTAAGGACTCTCCACACAGAACAGCAAAGGACCTAACAGGGAGTTGGTGCAGTCCTACATGGAATAGAGCAGATGAACATCACATTCCACCTGTGCACTCAGACCACCCTCTGGAGATCACTGCTGCAGGTTGGTTATGGAGGTGCAGCCACCCTAACACATCTTTACACATTCAGCACCAGAAGGAGCACACCTCTTAGCAGTTCCCCTGGCATCTCTCCTCAGAGCTAAGCAGCAGTTCCCTGCTCGTCCCCACTCCCCAGGGACAGCCTGAAGCCACAGCTCTCAGGCAATCCTATGACATGAGAGCACGGAATGGCACGTTGTGATTCACCACAACACACTCACTCAGAGGCTGGCTAGATACTGTCTGACAACACATTTTGCTCCAAATGCATAAATTCAATGCGACGTGATTTCCCTTTATACACAATGTTGGCCAAAGAGGCTTTTCCATTTTCATTAAGCAGATAAAAGGTTTAAACTCTATAAATGCGGCTGACATTAAAGTTTTAATAAAAATATATTTCACATTCTTTTTCTTAGACTGACCTGGTCTGTGGTATATTATTTACATAACCTCTGCAATATCTATTTCAGAGCTGACAAGACAGCTCTCTCCACAACTGCAGGCTGCCCTGCCTGTCACCATGATGGGTAAACAGTGTCACCTTTTCAGGGCCCAATGAATTATAGAGAAGCAGTAAAGTGCACCATCCATCACAATGGCACTGAGTAGGTTTTTGAAGTAGATTTCAGATATCACAAATGCTGTTTAGACTGTTACCAGAAAGCACAAATTGGACAGCTCATATACAACGGCCATATAATGAATGGACATGACAGGTCGTCAAAGAAAATGAGTCCTGCTATTCTACAAATAACCTTGTCAACATGCAGGTAGAGCTATAGCTCTGCTTCTAGACAGACTGCAATGAACTAATGGTTTTATTTGTTTGAACTTCCAGCACACTAAATACACAAATGAGATACAATGGAGCAGCAGCATTCAAGCAATGTTAGCAATTCAACCTGATTACGTGACATATAATAGAAGCTCTCTACTAAAGATGTGTCACATTTGAAAGAAAATTATTCAGATTATGAGTGGCTGTAACTAGAATATCCTTTCACAGGAAAACCCTCATGATTTAGCAATCACAACCAACTGCAATACACAATTTATAGTTCTACTGCAAGCAATCAACTCACTCTCTGATTGCCAAACCCAGCAACAGCCACCACTTATTATTTCTCAAAGTTTTTTCTACCCCATTATCTTAAATAGCGTAGATCATTCCATAGGATTGAAAGTTAGAAAGGTTAGATTGCTACCAATTTCTCCATAGCCTAAACAAGTGGGGAAATTTCCCTTTTAGGCAAAATTTGATTTAAAAGCATTCAGGATAGACTTTCATAAGAAAACAGAAAACATCTGAAGTTCTGTGAGAGTGTCAAGTATCTCAAAGCGCTGACTGTGGAATTACACACAGTGAGCCATCCTTTGGCTCAAACACAAGCTTTGATAGGTTTTGTCAAAGCCAAGGCACACTCTTATAGATGAGTACATAGGCAGTGTACTTAGACCTCATTTCTTCAGAATTCAATTATGGAGAAAAGTGTCCTGAAATATAACCCAAAGTGGTACATGTGTTTCTGGTAATAACATCAAAGATTTTCCCTGGTACATTCGATTTCCTTTAATCTGATGAATTTGTTAGCAACACATTTATTTTCATGAAGGAAATCTCAAAGGCCACAACTGTACTTTTACCTCATTACACTTACTCTTATTAGGTTATGAGAAAATATATTATGTATTGAGTTTCTAAGTGACAAATGTGGTAAGCCAAGTCTGTTCATTAGTATTTTTTGTCTACAGTACTTGTCTACAGAAAAGCTGAAGAGTATAGGGTGCAAGACTTCTCTTGGTTTAATTCATTTCACTTCGTAACATCAAAAACTTCAATATGAAGTTACAGTTCTTTAGGAGTTTTACTGATACAATCCCAGGACATAATGAGTGTGAAACTAAACCTGGAAAACAGGCATATAAGGTATATTAAAATAAATAAATAAAACAAGAGATGGACAGAAGTCTTCTCCCAAAGGAGACAATCCTTTGGAATAAAAACTTTTGATGCTTTCTAGAAAGAGAATTTCAAGCAGGATGAGAAACTGATGGATCTGAAATTCTACCAGCCCTCGGATTTCTCAATGTCCAAATTTCAAAATGATGCTCATAGTAAGATGGGCTACTGGGCATATGATGGAACTGCCATCACTTTGACTCAGAAGGTTTCCACAATACATTACGTGTAACGAATAAACACGATGCACAGTGTCTAAAACAAAATACACAATGGTTGCATTTTATTACTCGAAATTCAGTAACTGCTATGCTATAAATATATATTTTAAATATAAATAGAACAAAGGTATTTTGGAAGAGGTATCTCCCAAACTCAATGTCTGTTCTTACACATACACTACTAACACCATTCTGTCATGAGAATGAACTTATAAACAGTAAAAGAAAGAAAAGCAAAGTTCCCTGCATCACTAGAGGTAAATGTACGATATTTTAAAAAGGAAAAAGACAAAAGTACAATAGCTATGCAGTTAGCAGTAAAATTTACATTGAAATTTTCACGTTTCAGAAATATATATTGAGATTTATACTAAGTAAGAGGAAAGTAAACAAATGATGACCACTCTGTATAGCCCAAACAGATCTGAAAAGCAAATATATGAAGGCAGCCAGTGAACAGGATAGAATGAGGTAATTCAAGATCTTATTTTACTCAGCAAGTAACTAATCCCAGCTGGCAGCATATTTTTTGTCTGACAAAACTTCCTAACGAAAGAAGATAAAAATATGAACTGTGATCTTCAAGGCAAAACAGAGCAGATGCATCAATGGATTTGCCACAGAAGAAACTATGCAGGACCTATGACAATAACTCAGGAACTCCAGGAATTGAACTAGTACTCCAGCAGATCTCACTGCAGAGAAACTCAGCTTAACCTTCCTACTGACATGCCTCAAACCAGTAGCACTTATGTATCGGACTGCTGTAGGGGTGTGGTCTCGATGATCTCTAGAGGTCCCTTCCAGCCCCTACGATTCTGCGATTGTGTGATCAACAAAGATCAGATAAAGCCCGCAGGCTTTTTGCACCCAAGCAACAGATGACAATACATTAACTCAGATACTTATTTAAAAAATAAGTAATAATTAAAAAAAAAAAAATCACATCAAGTCCTCAGGTCTGACTAATTTTTAACATTTGACTTCAGATTTGAGCCACATCATATTTCAACAGCATATATTGGATTATCTTAAGGCTGGGCAATTCACCATGCTTACTTTTTCCAGCCAAGTTCAATGGAAACTGGTGTTTTGTAACTATTCCAACACAAATGACAGAGACAAATAGACACATTACCTCAAGAGTTCCTTTGGCAGAGTAAGCCGCATATGAGTACAGGAGGTCTTGGCTAAGAAGTGTTTTGGTCACTTTGCTGCACTGCTGTCCATCAGGATAAAAACATTCACCACTGTTTTTCAGAGTTATTGTGTTTGAAGAAGAGCCTGGTAGGTCGAGCAAAACAGAGTAATTTACCAGCCGGACATCTTCAAGGCCATGAGAAGTCCACTGAAGCAAAATTTTCATTGCAGCGTCTACATCATCTTCTCTAGGGGATTGTAACAAATCTCTGGAGAAAAACAAGCAAGCAATTTAAGATCTCTTCCCACCGAGACCTGCACGATCTATAATATTCTCTGAATGAAACATGGGATTTATGAAAGATCATTAAATACAGATTTAAAAAATGATATCATACTTCACTGTCTTCCCAAATAATTCTTACCAGTTACAAGGCAAAAGCAAACACTTTCTTAAAAAGAAAAAATATATAGAAAAGCTATATAAGAAACACTACATTGAAATGCAAAGAATAAGTAGAAATTATGACAGCAACTGTTTCAAAATTCATTTCTATAGAGCTGACCAAGTTTCTGATAAAGCATCAACTTAACCAAACACACAAAGGAAATGAACACAATCTGAAGCAATATTTCAGGAACTTTAGGAAGTGGTGCTGAAAATTAATAATATGTTTGTCTTAAATTCATCAAGTAAAGCAAATTTTCTAAGCAGAATAGCATTGTTTCCCCAAATACTGTTTTAGTTGTAGGAAGGTGTTCGTCATCCCTACTACCTACATTGAAGGATTGCTTCAGCCAACAGCTTGGCAAGCGTATGACTCAAGCTTGAAAATCATTTTGGCAGTTTTGGCCAGATGGACCCAACAGGGACTTCAGGTGAGCTTGTTTGGGCTTATATCACTGGGTTCGTATTACTGTTCGACACCTGCCACCAGGCAGGCTATAGAATAAAAATGGTGACAGCACAGAAGGGCCACCTTCTTCCCAGCAAATGCCAGAAGATCACAGGTGTAGAGAACACATTTTAAGGATAACTTTACAGAATATAGTTTTGTAGATACATAGTTATGTAAGAAAAGTAGGTCACAAGTAAAAAGCAGCATTATTCAAATAGTATAAAAGCAGTACAAAGAAACGCAGGGAATATTTTTTGAGTTTGAGGATTTTCTCATTTATGCAGTAGGTCTGAAGATGTCAAGACCGAGACATAAGACTAGGGATAACAGAAGTATTAACTTTAAAGCACAGAAATACCAACATTGCCTGAAACTCTTGCTCACAAATTTCACAGGAAGGCCAGTTTTCAAGATAGTTAGATGCTTCGCAGTCTTTAGTAGATCCTTGAAAATGATCTTGCAGTGATCTTGCACACATCAGAAGCAAAGGCTGAATAACGTGTAGCAACCTTAAAACCATTCCTTCAGGCAATAGATACTTGAGAATTGCACCAATTACACATCTGCATTTTTGGGCATCCCTGGGCAAGCCAGGAGCTGCAGGCAGGCAGGGCATCAAATGTCCAGAGACAGCCGCCATGGAATGTGTAGGATTTACTGCCGTTCCAGAGACTTCCTTCCCTACCCAACAAAATTCACAGCTCAACAGGCCTTTACAAAAGAACATTAGAGTAAAATTGAAGTTGAATAAGCATGCCAATATAAAATGGATTTTTTTTTTTTTTAAAGGCTCTTTTGAAAGATTTATATTGTAACACAGCCTGCATCACAGTAACAAGGTTAGCAGCATCCAAAGTTCAAAATCTTTACAAGAATGCTGGACTTATGTTAAAACTTCAGAGATCCTGTCAGAAGGAATAGCTGTCAAAGGTTATTCTCACAGTGTTAATCTTTTTCAATTATCTAAAATAAGTCTTCAAGCAACCTACACAAAATGGAGAAGGTAATTCAATTTGTAATATATATTGTAAGGTTTCAATTTCATCTCCTGTGCCTGCCATTGTAATGTCATAAACTTGGGCACAGCAGAGATATAGAAAGTTGTTTGATTAACACTGCCATTAACAGAACATCCACGTTTCCCATGATGTGGGAAATGGAAATATTAATAGAATAAATGCCCATGTGAAACTTATCCCAGGCCAATAAGGTCAGGACACAGTGCAAGAAGAAGGACTCAGTTTCAATAAAAGTAATTAAACATTAAAAAAAAGACAAAGATACAGTAATCAAATTTCTCCTTTAATAATAGAAGTTACTTTCTACTTCATAACAGAATAAGTGTGTCTTTGAAACTTTTGTGACAACACATCTGATTAGGTTAAAGAAATGAGCATACTGACTACTTACTCCATAATTTCATTATAGCATATTAAAATCAAATTGCAAATTATGAGAAAACCTTACATTAAAATAAATCAGCACATATTAGGCTGCTTTCATAACCAGAAACACAATGCCAAAGCTTTTACTTTTTTAGATTTCTTACAATGACTGACCTGCACTTATCCTTGATATAATTTTCTGACTGCACAGACTTCAATTCACAAGTATTTTAACCAATTATTTTTTGTCACATGCTAGTTGGCTAACAAGTATAACCATACAAAAAAAAATTCTGACAGCCCCATCCCAGCTGTTAAAAAAAACTGCTTCGTTTCACATGTACTACTGCAGTCACTCTACATGTCCCATAATGTACTTCTAACAGCTGCCAGAGCATTAAGATTCATAGCAGTAAGACTTACACTGTGGAAATGAACTGCGGATGATCGTGCTTCTCACTTCTGCACTCAGCAGCATACTCAGTAGGAATCAATAGCAATGCAATTGCCAATTTCCATTTACATTATGACCTCTAATAACCTCTGCCAAATTTTTGTATTCCCTTACATTAAAACAACCTATTCAGCTACTTGTCCAGCTTCAGTCAATGTGAATACCACAAACATAATGGTCACATCTTGAGTTGCTGTAAATCTGCATAATTTATTGAAGTGGAGCCACCAACAATGTAGGATTTGGTCTCAAGTTAGAATCAATATTAATAAGTATAACAATAACAGTCAAAATATTACTGAGCCTTAATCTGATGCTCTCAAAGGGATTTACAAAAATTAATTTTGTTTGCTTTCTAATATAGATCAGATGTGACTCAAATACTGAACTAACACAGATCAAAATACACTCGTTTCCATGCACACTCTGCTCCATCTCAAATACTTTCCATTTGTGAACTGAAAAAAGTGAACATAACTGGACTTAAAACTCTGAAAAGATGCACCATTTTACCTACAACAAAGTTTTCCCACATGGATATGGTGAAAAGACCAAGGTAATGTTTCTGAAGACACACTCATAGACTTCCTTTGTAAGATCAAGATTTAAGAGATGATTATAAGACATAAAGGAACGAACATATGTGCATGCACACAAAATAAAATAAAGAAATTTCATTTTAAAATTGGCAACCACAGGAAACACAGAGTTGAAGCAGCTTAGTGGAAAGTCATTTGTTAGCCACAAAATCATTTCTTTGGACACAGCTCCCTAAAAGAAAAGGAAAGAAGGAAAGAAGGTAATGCAGAAAGGCCAGCTGCTTGCTGCTGCTGCTGCTTAATAGTAGAACACTGCAAAATACTCTTCAAAAGGTACTGAGAACTTACAACAGGCACTCTAAGGAATCAAAAGATGAAATAACATAACAGCAACACAATTCCTTACCAGGTAATGGTATTAAACAGTTACAAACAAATGAAACAACCACAGAACCAAATCTGAAACTGCAATAGTTCTATGGATTTAATTTTGAATATCCAGGGACAGAATTCTCTCTCAAGTGTGAATAGCTTTGTGTTTTTCTTTCATTTTCTTTGAAGATTTAATGTCTATAATGAAATGAGAGGGGAAACTGGCCAGTGTTTGCTGCCGTACAAAAATTAATAACCTGAGTTCCATTTCTGCACAGTTAGAAATACATCCAATTTTTATTTTCTCAATTTTTAATGCTTAATTTTTACTTTTTTGTCTCCACAAATTCACAGAAATCAGTGTTTAAATAGCTAGTGAAAAAATATATACAATTTTGGAATTTTCAGCTGGGTAGCTCTTCCCAAAGTTTGGAGGTCACAACAAATTTGCCAGACAGCATTTTTAATTAACCACATTAAAGTGTTATGTAGGCCAATATACTGTTTACAATGGTAGTTGGTGGCAGATAATTAAAAACAAATGTAAGAAACACGATATGGGATTATTATATTTATAGACTTCCGTGCACGTGTCTTTTTTCTACCCACAAATGTGGTCCATGCAGAGTTTTCAAGATGTTTACACATGCTCAGGAGTGCAGAACTCATTTCAGTCCAGCATGAGCTGAGACACTGCTACTTTGGAAGTGCTGGACAAGCGAGCGCTCAGCACTCACACCCACTGACTGCTCAGCATATGCACAAGCTTTTTTCACAGTAGCAGGTAGCGTATCTATTTGTATCCATCATATTTACATTTCCACAGAGCACTGTAAATGCTTCCAGGAAATACCACCTGCCCAAGCCACATCTGCCTGCATTTTAATTACACATTCCTGTTAATTAGGGTGCTCAGCTGGCTGGTCTCCTGCCTGCCCACTCAGATTTCCTACCATCTGAACTGACTGCCCCACATCTGCAGATTCCAAAAGAAACAATGGAAGTACAACAGAGGAAAAGTTTTAACCTACTGATAAATACATTTCAGAGAAACATTCTGATGAAGTTTGCAGCACAAATGCATTGCAAAGCTATGGTTAAGCACAAGTCAGCCTCGACGTGACCAGATGCTCTTCCTTCCACACACCCATTCCTGGCTCAGCAGGCCAAGCCCCACAGCAGGCACCGCTCTGGAAGACGGCAATGGGTCCTCATGGTGAGCAGGGCTTACTGCCAGTCCCACCCTGTGCCACCGTGCTGCCTGGCAGGTATTTATGTGCAGCTCATCCAGATGCAGCGATGGATGCTTGCTGTCTGAGTCAGAGGAAATCAGACATGTTCATTCATAGGTAACTATGTATTGCTTTTGCTATCAAAGCATTTACAGCTCTATGTTATCGTGTCTGTGAATGCTACATAGTACCTACAATAAAGACATCAAGCTATTAACATAAAGCAGTATGATTAACAACAGTCTTCACCTTCTGCAGAGACGGAGTAAAAGTAATACACAAAACCATAAAAAAATACATAATATCAGATGATAGAACACCATCTCTAGATTTGGTTATGCAGCTCCATAGCAGAAAAATGGTTTTGATTTATTATTTTGAAATCACGTGCACCATGGAGAACTTAAGTTTTCCGTTCACCAAATAAAGTGCACAAAAGCAGGTGCAAAAGTACTTTTCAACAACTTTATTTTGTCTAGGTCCACCTAGCTATTAGACTTTCCCAGAGGAACCCAAGGATATGCACCCTCTCCTACCACGTTATAATTACATGCACAACAGCCATAGGCCAAACCTCTCATTTTCCTGTGGAATTCTTTTTTACAGGATTGAAGAACAGACTCAGATCTCGGCCCATGCTGGCTTCCAAGCATGGCTATTTTGTACATTGTTTTGTTCACTGCAGGACTACTAAGCATACTGGTACTCCCCGCTGCATCAGACAGTCAAATCCCTTTTATATGTTTTAAATAAAAGCCACCAGGATCGTTCAAATCTCACTTGCCAACATCAGGATGCAAGCCAAACCCGCGTTCCAGACAGATGGGGAAAGGCATTGAAAAACGACTAATTCTCTCACTCTGTATTTCTAAAGTTTACTGGAAAACAAACATTCATTGTTACTGCGCACTACACATTACAAAGTCATACACTGGCCACAGGTGAGCTTTCCAAAGCTAAGAGATGTGTATGTCAGTTATAGTGACAAGTAGCCAGCATCCAAATCTGTCAAATGCTTCAGAAGATAAGAATGCCAATACTAGTTGCAACAGAGATCTATCGAATGATTGCTCAGAAAGGAGTAAAAACACGGCAAGCACACAGAAAAACTCTTCTAGTCTGTTTCAAACTTAAAAGACTTCTGAAAAATCTATAGCTCTTAATACTTGTGGAGGGAAATGCAATGGCAGATAACCAGTTCCAAATTACTCAAAAAAAAGGGGGGAGGGGAGGGGGTCATAATCCAGTTAAAGAAAGAACAATTTTCTTACCCATCCCCACGATCAGGGCTCACCAATTCTCCAAAAAAAGGGATCTCCAGGTAGAGATCCTTCCCTCATGGAAGCAAGCCCTTAAATGAGGCTTAGAGAGGGGTGGAACCAGGTTGCACAGGTGAGTTGCTTTCACCTGTGCTCCCAGGGCTGGCTGTGTCCCTTCAGCAGGTGCTCAACCACTGGTTCAGACCCTGAGTTAGCAATTCCTATACAACTTGTGACTTGGCTGAGAGTATTTACCTGAAATTTCAGCAATATACAGTTCTAAACAAAACAAAGAAGGTTATTTAGAGATCTATTTGTTTAATGAACAACAGTTCTTTTGTTGCAGAATCTCTCATTGTAGAAATTCCAGTAGCAAAACTCAACATCTTGCTGATTCTGGCATCAGACAACGACAACATAAAGGCATTCTAAAATGTTTTTTATGCAACAGTAATCTCTACACATTCACTCAAAGTTCTAGAGCCCATGATATTTTAATGGTCTATCAGCAGAAAACTATTGATTACATCTTATTTTTGATGGAGAAAGAAAATTATCAAAAGCTGTCATTGAAACAAATGAAGTGGTTATGTGACCTACATGTTAATCTAATGAGTTAAACTGTGTCACAACACTGAGTACATGGCCAGATCTATCAACAAATCAACAGCTGATCCGTCAAGAAGCAGGCCATCTGCAAATGTGTTACATTAAAAAAACCCAAAAACCTCCAATCTAGAATCTACAAAATATTGCATGTGTCCTAGCACTTGAATCTAGAGATTGCTGGGCAAAAACCAGTAGATCTTAGTTAATTCAAATTCTTTGCCAGTCAGAGAAAAAGACTTTGAATACATGCAACATAGGTTATTTGGTGAATTTCATATGAGCAGCTCTAAATACATCAGATTTTTAAAAATAATGAGAACCTATCTATATGTTTTATATGAAAAATAGAATGGGTGGCAAATGACCAACATTATTACATTACTTTACAAATGAGTTAATTTATCAGCAGAGCACAGAAGTACAATAAAACACAATGGCTAGAGTAAAGATTGTTTAAATGAGCTCATTTTACTGTATAGTTGCAATGGGCTATGGGCATGAATAATCAGCTAAGTTTTGCTGTCCTGTGGTAACCTGTTGAACTACTGATTTTTGATCACTCACAACCATGAAGGCAAAATCTGAAAAGCAACCGACTTAGATATTAAACCAGATACCTCAGAAATGAGGAAGAAAACTGCAGAAGGTTTCAAAATGTTTAGTATAAGCAAATGAGTCAAAGACAGATAGGTAGGCAATTATAGAAGTAGACATAGAAACCAGATTGCCCGATTCACATTTGAGGGGTTTCAGTTATCAAACCATCTTACACCGTGTTTAAAACCATCCTTAACTATTTTTAAAACATCACTTGGTTTTTCATGACACATCTTGCTTAATTATTCAGTGCAGAGGCAGATGAGAATGTCATTTAGTATTTCTCCCCCATCATTCTGGAGACATACAGAAAAAAAAGATGGCTATCATTATCCATTTTCAGAATAGTTAATGAACCACAGAAACCTTAATATGGAGAATGACAGTTCCAGCCTCTCAAATGGCCTATTATTCAAAATCCTAAAGACCGTTTATACCAGATGCCAAAGGAGGAGAGGGAAGATAGCTTTTAAATTGTATACTTTAGTGTAAAAAAAAGTCACTGTCATTACTGATTGTCCCTTATATTTACAGAACAGCTTAGGCAAAAGGCCCTCCATTTAGGCAAACAAATAAATTGTCTCTTTCTTACTATTCAACTCTCAGACTTCAGATGCTTAACGTAAAGAGGACTGATCCATTACAGTTCTTGTTTTTAATATGGCAAACCATTTTCAACAGATGAATTGATTGTAAGTAAACTTTATATATATATACACACACAATGGAAATGAGTATACAAGAAACCTCTTTTTCATTTAACAATCTCATTTGCAAGAAAGAATCTGAAAATAACATTTTAAATCAGTAAGACCATCACTACTGACTTTGTCCTACTAACTTCCCTGGTTGCTAATTTTCCCAGTCACAGATTTTCTGCTACAGAATATGAGTTGGAGGGTGAACATCACAATTTAGATCTTTGTCCAATTGTATCAGAAGTATTTCAGATCAATTTACACTCTATCCTAAGATAGAGCATTATTCTGACAACCTGAATTTTTTACTTTGGACATACAAGAATATCTTAGCCTGTTTTATATACAGCAAAGAGAATACACAATTATTTGAAATTTATAGGTCTAATTATTCCACAAAGGGTTTTACCACTATTTTCTCCTAAAGCATCAAAAGGCTGCTCCAAACAACTCAAGCAGTGAGATGCAAACAATAGCGCCCGGCACCTTCCAGCACGCTGCCATGTGAGGGCAGGGAGTGCTGCAGCTGTATGGGGACAAAGAGAAGTCCCCCAGCTTGAAAGTGTTGCAGGTAACTCTGCTTTCCCAGGCTGAGAGCTGACCAGCAAAACTTCACTGTGATACAATCTTCTTTTCTTTGCAGACCACAGGGAATATACCAGTGTTTCAATAAAATGAGAGCAGCTGTATAATCAAGTCCAGGTGATACCTTTTACTGTCTGAGAAACATTTACTTACAGCAAGAGCCAAATTCTATATGGATGTGAAAAGCAATGGATGCTTCACTAATGCTTTTTTTTTTTTTTTTTTTTTTTTTTAAATATATAAAGGAAATCTATTGATCAAAAACATTCAAACGTTGCTTTTTATAGAGAAAATCTGCTGTTAAAAAAAAAATCTTAATACTGCCCAACTGGCAATACTTTTTTTTTTTTTTTTTTTTTTTCCCAATCATTAAGTTACATGATGAACAGAAAAGCAGTCAGTTTGAATGCCAGGTGTTATTCTGACAGCACTGGACATCCTTATTTAAACTGTATTATTTAACTTTTGAATAAAAACCCATTTCCCAGAGGATACTTTAAGGAATTAAGAAAGCATCCTAACCCAAAATCCTAGAAAAACTTAGAAAAGCTACCCATTATTTGAAGATTTAGAATGATTTGGAAATAGATAAACCCCCAAATGTTTTATTTTTAAAATGAAAAAGAAAGCGAAAGCTTCATTTTATCTCATAAATCTCAAAAGTTAACCCTATAGATAGAAAGGCCTCAGCTAACCAGAACACAATCTCATGTAACATTTCTGTTACCGATTTCATTTTGTCACCTGTATATGTTTAACTTCCCAATGCAATTCTGAAACTGGAGAGATTTCTAACCAATGTGTCAGCTTATACATTTTATGAAAACTTTAAAAAGTTCAACCAGGTGCATTACTTAAAATGGAAACTGCAGCTAAAAAATGGGAGAATGGAAATGATACAATTTCTACATATTCATGCAGTAAAAATGTTATCATGAATGTCATACCACAGGGCTTAGTTCAGATCATCTCCATCTCACCAGCCAAACCATGTTTCATGTGAATTTGTCTTATCTCGAATTACTGACATCTTTGAACTGATGCATCAGTTTGAATAAACAAAACATTGTACTGAAGTTATTTATGCCATACTGCAGACCAAACTGCTTGTGGATACTCAAAAAGCCCTCTCCAAAGGAGGAAGCATAAAATCCTGAAAAGAGAGGCTTAGAAGAAGCTACAGGAGATTATTTGGTCCAAGGAAGGCTCAGCTCACCATGCTGCCACTGCAGGCAGATGATTTCCTGCCCTGTTCCAAGTACAGAGTTCCCTGCCCATCCTAAATAATCCCATCATCTCCTGCTGCATTTAAGCACGCTGTTTTTTCCACTTCCACCACAGATGCTGAGATCATCTTTTCCTTTTTTGAAATTTTTTTTTTTTTTAAATAGACTTGAAGATTGCTCCTATGGCCTTTCCTCATCTGATCTTTTTTTTTCTTTATGCCAAGTACCCTCAAATCTTTTTATCCTTTTCTCAGAGTTCCTGCCCCGACTGCTCTCCCCACTTTCTTCTGGCCTGCTTCCATCAAGCCTCCTCTCCTCCTGAAACTCAGTTCCACAAAATGGACCTTGCAGGTATTCCGATTGCATTTAAAATGCATAATTAGCATCCCATTACTATTTGCCCTCATAAAAGACTTTTCTATTTCCTCTGCTGTCCTTTATTCTGATTTCCCCTCTATAGCTCTCCAGCGAACTCACACAGCCCTTCAGTTTTATTGACCTCAAACTTCAGAATGGCAAACTTGCTTCTTATATTTCCTGTACTTTAAGAAGGAATGGTCCTGAGTACATCTTCATACACTCATCTAAAACAGAACCTTACTCTGCCCTGCTCCAGCTTCTACTTTGACACTTTTTGGGTATGCAACATTCCTACTTTTCCCTTTGCGATCTCAGAAGCATGATTCATTCACTCAAGAAATCTCTTTACTGATATTTTCTTGCCTGTTGTAGATTTCTCTCAGAATCTTTGTGCTTCTTTACCTGAAAGTGAAAGAAAAAGTAGTGCCGTGCCTCACAAACAGTAGTCTGTGTTTTCAATGAGTAATACTTACATGATCTAACTCATTTTCAGCATCTTCTTCTGATCCAACTAAAATTTCAAAGTCAATTTTGAAGGAATAAAGCATAAATAAAGGACAAAAACAGCAGCAATATGCAGACGTTCAGGAATTATAATCAAGGCTGACAAATGTCCCCTAGTATTGAACACACTTTAACGTGCAATCACCTGAATTGCTTACTGCAAGTACAAATGGGCTATTGTAGGATGGCAATGTTTAAAACTGAAGGCCAGAGAGGGGTGGCTGTTGCTAGGCAGTAAAGAGGAAAGTGCTCTATTTCAAAGCTGCAGTATCAATTAAATGCTGGGGGGGGGGGAAGGGTAATGGAGGTAAGAGGAAAAGCAGCATCATTACATCTGAATGGTAAATTTCACTATAGTTTCTCATCTCTCTCCCTATAAAGAAATTATGATTCTGAGTCCTAACTTGCTCTTAATGCAGTGTTAAATAAGGTACATATGGTCATGAGGACACAACAAGCATTCAGAAATTCAGCAGTAGTGCAGGATGCAGCTTTTTACTGGGTATGTGCATATTGAGCATGGTTATGTAGATACACTGCAGAAAATAAAAACGTTGCCATGGTCATCTGGTATTGCTTCTTATATCTACTATAAAAGTAGTCATTTATTAAACTGTGTACTGGGTGAAGGAATTCTGGGAGGCAGAGCCCGTATTTGTTATTAACACTGCTGATGCTCATATTCTCTGAATAAAACTACCTGAATGGATTATGCAAACACATTTCACCCCAGATTTCTTAAGAACCTGTGACATTAACAGATACATAAAAGTATAAATATCAAAATAGAAAAAAATAACAAGTGGTCTAGTCTTAATACATTTAATCAAGCTGAACTATACAGCTTCAGACTTATTTACTTTAACTGAGGGGAGAAGGTAAAAGCACAGCTTTAGCGATACAGTCAACAACTTACACCAGACAAAAGAAGTTAAACTTGACAATTAGCTGTTGCTAATTGTCTATTAACTATGCCTGGAAGAGTAGCCTCTAAACCATAGGTATGCATAAAGTCTTTCTTTTGGAGAAGGGCAAACTGGGTTGAATTTAGTGGAAATCTTCCAAAAGAAAAGCCTACCTTGTTTAGCACACACAAATACAAAAACAGGGTCACTGCAAGAAGCCCAATATGCAATGCATCCATTCTTCAGCTGCTTCCTCCACTCAACTGAATGGTCAAACCCTCTGCCCCAAGCTGCTGCCTGCCCACAAACAGAGCTGAATCCTTCATGATGGATAAAATCTGCTAGAACAAACAGCAGGCACTGGAGGATTCGACACCTCATGGGCAGTTATTCCTCAGAACACCACACTGCAATGCTAGGTTACAGATTTCAAACATATTTTAATTAACTGATTTAAGTTATACAAGTGCAAATATTGCACATGTAGAATCACGGAATGGCTTGGGGGTTGGGAAAGACCTCAGATACTATTTAATTGCAACCTCTCTGCCAAGGTCAGGGTAGACACAAAGCAGCAACATGTCATCCCAGTGAAAAGTGCCAGCTCTCTTCCCCTTCCCTAATTGAAACTATACTCGAAGCTTCTTTTAAACTAAAATATACACACTTACGTTTACATCCAACTGCATTCATTGCTTTCAGCCTACAGACCAGCAACAAAGACAGCAAAGACAGCATTTATTAACTCCTGAATTTGGGTTAGATGTTTAATCAAGTTACTTTTATTAAAAACTTCACTTTAAAGACAAGAGACCTGAGAAATGTGAGGTATGTCAGATGGTAAAAAGGAGCAGGAACACTACATTACTGTGAGTCCTGCTGCTGAAGGAAAATAATCCTGAAACACATGACAGATTAAAATCCATAATCTTTCCCTCAATATATCTCATCACAATTAAAATAAATACCACATCTGGCCAAGCTCACAATTCACTTTATCTGATGCCACTGTAACAGACCACAGGGAGAGTTGCTAAACATTCTCAGTGAAATTGATAGTTTAGTCAACAAAATACAATATTAGCTGCGATTCTTATCTTAGTGTGGTGTCACCATGGTTCCTACCACAGAATCAGTACAAAATGACTTCAGTCTCTATTTTGAATCGTATTTGGGAGCAACTTCTCTATACGCATCTCCAAACACAAGATTTACCTAGCTTAAGTCTGGAACACTGTATAAACACTGAGTCTTGCTATACATATCATAAAAACAGAAAGCCTACAGATGTCCAAGCATCTGCCAGTCACTGTGAATCGAGACAAAGTTCTTACAGTGCTTTCTCCACAACAGAAACCACCACTACATACAGAAGGAAAACTCCACTCCATCCTTTGTTTTATCATCTTTCTCAGGGAATTCTACATTATCAAAACTATCACATCCTGGCTATACTCTTTCTTCTTTCTGATTTTGTTTCTTTTTTATTTTGCTTTGGGTTGGGTTCTTTGCTCATATTTTTGAGCTGTTGGTTCACTCAAACCCCATACTCAGCTCTTTTCACTGATTTTTGTTAGAACTTCTCTAGGGTCTCCCCTCACCGACCTTCTCTTCCTACTGCAAACCGTACTTTGGTAACCTCAGCCTTGGATGGCTTCACCTCTGCTTTCCTCTTTTAGCATAAATCATTTCTGAAGCATCCCTTGCTAACTTCAGCCACTGCTCCAAGATAACACGTTATTTTACATACTAAGCAGGCAGAACCAGCTAACAAATTATAGATGTGCTTCAGCCTTGGGACTGAAGAAATGCCAAGTGTATCAAATAGATCTTAAGAGAAGAAAGACGGGAAGAATTCAATCTGATAAGGGAGCTGACCCCACATCTACCCAGCCCTTCGACCTGCATATTGTGAGAGAAAGCACTTAAAGGAAATACTCCAGAAATATGGGCTTACAAAAATAATTTATACACAGTATTCAGCCAGTGAGTCAGGAGGGGAACAGCCTATGAAAGCCTTTTTTCTCCTTGTACTCAAGCTTTAAGTTTTAGATAAAAGTGGTATCGCCTGAGATTATTTGGCATTCTGTGTCCACAAGTTTGATCTCTGGGCTGAAAAAGGCACAAATCTTTACAAAGGTGGGTGAAATCCTTTAGTATTGATATTAATCCTTTACTACCTTTTAGATTTTATTTAAAAATATTACTCACACCAATGCACTACAGAACAATAGCTTACCGAAGTTTGGTTTGTGGTTTTTTTTGTTTGTTTGTTAAAAAAAACAATTATGCATTTTTATCTTCCATTCACCTTGGCCACTACATTAGGAGATGCAGCTTAATGACACATTTATATGAAGACAATAATAGTTTTATGACTTACTATGCTACATTGCTAGGATGTACTTCTTACATCATCAACAAAATTACCCTCAGCAGCTATATATTTAGTATACCTACCAACAACTGAGAAAACTGAACTAATCAATTTATCCATAGCCAAGATATATATATACATTTAATAGATTGTTACCATTAGAATCCTAGGTCTATATTTAAACGTAAAAAAATATTCTGGAATAAAGACAATGAGTACTAGAGATAGGGGCATTATTCAAGACTTCAGAAGCCAGTTCAGAAGTCAATTTTCTGTCAGTTACTAAACCTTCTCAATGAAAAAAGGCAACTCAGCAGCATCATGAATTTCTGAGAAGACATCTCACCAGGAATATCACCTGAATATTTTTCCCTCTTTCAATCGCTCGGGCTGTAGCCCCAGTCTCAAAAGACTACCAAATGTTCTGCCTTCAAATACGCCATTACATTAGCACTACTTGAAATTTACCCTATAAATTCACATGGCTCTCCAGTTGCAGCTGTGTCAGCTAAGAGATTATTAGTATTATCCCAAGCCCTCCCTTGGCCCTTTGCTCTCCATCTGAAAATTACTGTTTATACTGTTCTTTTGATGCTGACCTCAATCAAAATGAGCTGGGTTTATTTACACATTTTAAATATTATGCATTTGGTAGTCCAGCTCATCAGCAAACTACCAAAATATTTTTCTGTTGCAAGTCCTCTCCCTGAGACTAATGATAAGGTCTTGACAAGCCACCATCCAACATGAGTCAAATCCTAGCATTTCTCTTGCATCCATAGTAGGCAGTAGCTGCTTTGTTTCCTGAAATAACATTACCACATCAAAAGTTTGTAGCTGAATG
This sequence comes from Phasianus colchicus, assembly GCF_987193195.1. Lineage (NCBI taxonomy): Eukaryota > Metazoa > Chordata > Aves > Galliformes > Phasianidae > Phasianus > Phasianus colchicus. The sequence continues at coordinate 22,890,494 of NC_143445.1, read as the reverse complement.
GGCTCTGTGCCTCTGTAAAGGTTTGCTGTTCATAGGATAAAATAAACTGTATGATTCCAAAAACCAGGTTAAAAATTCCATACGTGGCCCGAAGGTGACAAATGAGACCAAGCAGTCACTATTTAATTAAGTACACTATTTCCTGCAACTATAGCAGGAATATAGCACTATATATGCTTTTACAATAGAAAGATGCATCTGAACTGTAGAATGAATGGAAGAAAACAAACACTGTTTCTATTAGTTAATGTTTCCAGAACATTCATGTATCATAGAATCATAGAATGTATGAAAATGCTGAATATACACGTTTCTACATGCTGCCAAATTAAGGATAAAGCCCAAAACTGTACCTCAGGTAAACTGTAGGTAAAAAATAAATACTACTTACCCCAGAAAACAGAAAATGTCACACACAGATCATAAGCATGTAATTATAAAACCATTTCAACTACTACATTTTGTTTGTTTGAAAGTCAAAGATCTAATTATGTAACTGTATAGGCATGGCAGATAAGATATGCATGCGAGTGTGCATGTGTACACACAAAAAGAGATGTGCTGGTAACACATGGACAACTAGGTAATCCGCATCTTTTGCTTTCCAGTTTAAGGCTGACTGCAGAAAGACCACAAGAGTTCACTGCAACTCCTGATGACAGCAAGCAAACAAGATGTTTGGAACACAACCTTCTTTCCCTACCCTAGGACACATCTAACCACAGCTCAGCTTGTCTCAGGCTAGATGAAGCATGAAGCCCAGGAGACACAGCTACAAGGGGCTGCTCACTCCGTCGGGCAGCCTCCTGCACTCAGCATCGCTTCACCTGGGAGAAAACCTGGGAGAAATCCTCACAACAGCTTCCAGCTGCTGTTGACTCCCGCATTAAACATGGAAAAGCACACATCAGGCTGTCCTGCTGGGTAAACATATTCACCTGTTTCTCCAGGCTTCTTTGTAAAATGCCACTGATCTGCAGGGTCGAAGCTTCAGACTGTGAATTATGAAGACATTTGAAGATTCAGAGAGAAAAGAATAGACGTTTTGTAACTAACTAAAAAGTTTAAGTAGATAAATATTAAGTAAATAACGCTTGGTTTTTATTATTTGCAAAGATTTTTCTCCTTGAATATTTTGATCTAAAATAAAACGCACTGAAAACCTGTATTTTTCAAGACCCTGTGAAACTACTGAGTATAGTGATGTATTTAAGTTTCTGACTACTTTTCTTACAACCACAGATTTTCAGAGCCACTAAGAATCTACCATCCAAAAAAGGCCAAATGTTAAATATAAACTGCTAAGATTAACAAAAAGAAAAAAAAAGCCAAACAGGATCACCTGACTGACATACACTGAGTTGCAGTTGTGTACTTGGGTTAAGCTGTGCCCTCATATTAAGCCCAGAAAGTCACAATACCACACAAGGGTAAAGTTTAAATTAAGCAAACCTTTCCATGTACTATTTTCATATTTGAATATTCCACAATACAACAAAGACACCCCTGTTACAAAATCCTATCAAATGTCCACATTTATGGAAAGCATTATTTGCAGTATGTTTCAATGATCTTCTAATGGTGAAAACAACCAGAGTTCTCTCTTGCACTTCTCTATGTAGTGCTTGGTTCAGAGACATGCTTCCATCAGCAGTACAGAGACCCTTCTTGTACAAAATTATTTCGAGCAACCAAACCAGTATTTTCCCCGCTCTCCAAAAAGTCTTGGACTGATGATGTATAAAATCCAAGACCTCTCAGAAGATTGCTACAGAAGCTTTTATACATCTTCTCTTCATAGTTGACAACATAGAAACGATGAACCTGAAATCACTTACATAAAAAGCTTTAAAAAATCTGAAACAGACAGCTAGACGAACATAATCTGATTATCTATCACCAAGAAAGTACTCCCAACTATTATAGCATGGATTATCAAATAATTCCTGCTAAGCATAGCATTAGAAACATTATTAAAATTAATGGTTGCAGTTTTCAGCTGATGAATGCATAATAGATGTGACATCATACACATGATCATAAGGAAGCAATATGCAATTAGGTATTTTTGAGAGCAGGAGGCTGTCAACAACATAGGCACATGCAGAAAGAAGTGACAACTGAAAAATGCAGTGTTTTGGTTCCCTTCTTGACTGTGTCATACAGACGCTATTATTCCTTGCAACATCCAGAGTATGTTCTGCACATCTACAAAAAAGTTCTATTCAGTGCTTCAAACATATGAAACACAGCTTGAATTCCCATAGAAAGAGCTACCACAACAAATATAACATTTTGGGTCATAGAAATGCATTTCACATTTATCTCAAACCATAGCTCCTCGAATACTCCAATAGCACCAAATTTTCAGCTTTTATTAAAAAATATTTTAATTCATAGTATTATGAAGGAGAGCATGACAGATTGGCCCCAAAACACTCAGCGGACAGGTAACAAATTAAGAAATCATTCCTATTTTAATATAACTACATATACTGCTTAAGTAATTGACAATAGATCGAAGATGAATCTTTTTGTCAAGTGGTGGTGTTGGCAATTTTGCTTTATGAGATATGAAATAAAAAAACAGTCACATAGAAAGACAGCAGTCTCAGAGCTTCATAGCACTTCTTTGCCGTGACTCCTAGCAAGCTGCAGTGGCACGACCCAGCCTTTTCATCACTGTGAATGAAGGACAGGATTGAGGCCACCACTACAAGGCCCAGGCTGAAATGCGATTCCCTGCCAGCCAGTTACGCTGCCCTTGGGTCACATAATCATAGAATCATAACGTTTGAAAAAGACCTCTCAGATCATCGAGTCCAACCACCAACCCATCCCCACCACATCTTTCCCTTTCTTGCAGGAGTGCAGCAGCAGCAGCTCAGAGGCTCCAGTGGGCACAGGTGCACAAGATGATGTTCAATGCATTCTGGCTTTTGGACACTGCCAACAGCCACGCTTCTCTAGACCAAACATGAGATTACAATTAAAAGAAATCAAAGCAGCACAGGGAACAGAAGACCCTAAAACACAGGATCTATGCTTCTGTACAGAGATGGAGAAAGCCAGATGGATCCAGAATATTGTGAAGATTGAGCCAAGAACTACTTTGATTTAAACTGATGAGAGGAAAAGGACATAACCAGATAGGTTTAAGCCCTACTTGCTGGCTGTAATAGAAAGAAAACTATTCGAAGCAATGAGAAGCCTATTCTGGAAAAACCTCAGGCTAACAATTTAATTTCTGACTGTGGAGATATTACCTTTTTAAATCAACAGCCAGTGAAAGGCTTTTACTTCTTCCTTTAAGTGCATTACCAACCCTTTCCTTTTCCACTGTAATCCTGCCACCAGATGGAGTTCACATCTTGCAATGCTCACAGGAGAAAGAACAATGAAAACCACAAAACCATTTATGGATTTCAACACATTCCAAGCAAACACAGCTTAAAGTTACTGTCTGCACTTAAGCTGAAGAAAGTATTTGGCAAACCAGCAAAAACAAAGAGTGAGCAACACTCAGCAAACACTGTTACTGCTGAGAAAGACAGAGTTTTAAGAAGAATTAAGTCATTCATTTGAAATTGTGCTGAGAACGTAACAGCAAATTATGTAGTTACAAGATATGTTCTTTAGATTATAAAACATCAGCTGATGCAAATTTTATTCCTTTAGAAATAATTTTCTTCTTGACACAGAGGGAAAGGATATACCGAAGGAGTGAAGCATCATAAATGTGAATAAACTTACTGACATAAAGAAAACCATTTGCTAGTGAAACACTGCAAATTTAAGGTGCAGTCCAACAACTCTGATTGAAGCAAAAATCACAGCAACTTCAGCAGGAACTCCAAAAAACAGCAGAATAGGAGAGAGAAACTATCCAGTCCATACTCACCCAACCCCGCAGCACTGGAAACAGATGTTTTATCTCTTGCTACTTCTGACAGATTAAGTAATTCCAGAGTTGTCCATAATTAACTTTGGCACGAAGGTAACTACCCTTGTACAATCAGGAAGACAAATGAAATGTCAGAGAGAGGTACTCTAAAGTAATTTGTTTCTTGCCTTATCTATAAGGAACAGGTGTTATTTTTTAAGAAGTGTGACATGACAGCACAAAACAGTATCTCACCACTAGTTGCTTAATAAATGTAAATATCATAGAAATACTTCAAATACCAAGTAAAGAATAAGGAGAAAAACAGAAATTGGTTAGTAAAAGAAGATAACGCTCCCTCTGCACTCCCAAACACCTCCCTTCAGGAGGCTCAGGGTCTGCAAGGAAGCTTCTGATACTGAGCAGAAGATGGAGAACCACTTGGGTTCTGCAAGGTTTCATCATCTGTACCATCAATTCAAAAAGATACCTGAAACTCAGGTGTCACTTGTCTCAGTGTCCCATACATCCTTCCCTCAGATTGTAAACTATGAAATTAGCTCCAGGGCTGATGTTACTATTTGCAGCAGATAAGAATCAAATGAGTATGGCCTGCCAGAGATGATTCTGTTCCTCTTAATCACCATAATGTGCTAGCACCTGCTAACCATGACCAGCAGCTTCACACAGACAACTCCTCTGTCTGTCGCCTCTGGAAAGGCAACAGAGCCTCAGCAGAGGTGCTATAGCTCCAATAAAGCAGCAGAGATCTTCGGTACAGGCAGCGTGATGCACAACAGGGAAAAAAAAAATGCCCAAACTTTGAAGGAAAAAAAACAACACACCATGGTTGCACCTCCCATGGGATGGAGATAGAAGGACAACAAATGCTATCAACAAGGAAAAAGGTATTCAGGCTGGGTTCTCAGGATGTCATTACAGGATTACCAGATATATACTTTGCCATGTTATGTGGGATGTTATTTAGTAACACTGTAAGTACAAATCTGTCATCCCTGAGCCTTTCTTGTTTACCTCACCTCGCCCCTATCATCTTAAATCCTACTATTCTGTGTCTTTTCTCAACTCAAGATTACTTTTGGCTGTCTTATCAGTCTCCTCCAGACTGATAGTTTCAAAAGCAGATATATTCTTGATGCAGGTGTCTGACAGGTTCTGCCTCACTTCTACGACATCTGCGCCAAAAAGCACAACGGAGCTAAGGATATGTGCAATTGCATCTGAATGCTCCTAAGTACCCTAACTGGAAAAAGTTTTCTTACTTTATATAAAGATTTCCACAGTGACCTTCCCTAACAATGTCACTGGACATTAGCCATCAGTACAGTGTATCTTATACAGACAGAAAGTGTTAGCAATTCAGTCTGTGCAGATCCAAGAAGCAGGTAAAATTCTTCAGTCAATAACTGAACTAGAAATATCAACTGAGAATTATTGCTAAGAAAATACATTACCCTTTTTTCATCATACATTTTGAAAATATCTATCAGCTCTTCTCTATAGGCAGAAAAATACAGGAATGGTCTTCTCAGAAAATGATTGCTTCTTTTTTCCCCCCCAAAAAATCAGGATCACATAAAAGCCCTTACACACATACTCCTTTTCTGACTCAGTGAAATAAAGTGCCTTGGTAGCTGATGCCATGGCAAAATCTGGACTCTACCTTCACAACCGAGACAGTCAAAGAGGATCTGAACAACCGGTACCTGTCCTGATTTTTAAATGCTGCGAACTCTTGCGCTCCTCCATCCAAATTCCATCCCTACTTCAAATAAAACAAGCAGTTATTTAGTGTTACCTGAATAAAAACTGTCTTAGGAAAAAAAAAAATCATAAAACTCTTGTCTACTACAAAAGTTAATCATTATGCCAGAGTAACCTAATAGCAATCTCAGCATTTAATATGTCACTAAGAAATTATAAAAGGACTGTCAAATAGCACGGAATGGCTTTCATCCCCATGAAGTTTACAAGACCATCAAACAAACAGAAGTCAATCACGAAGCAGTGAAAAAAAAACTACCCAAACTCTTCTTGAGCCTACTAGTGACAAATATTACCTTCAAAGAGGAGCAAAACACATTAAGTAGAGCCACCAATTTCAGACAACTACAGGAGAGGATGCCATTTTCTAGTGCTGTCAGTCAGATACATTCAGTAACATTGATTGAATATTGAAAAACAAAATGAAAATTAAGCTTCAAATAAATAAACTATATATTAAAAAACATATTGTGTAGAAACACAAAAAGGTTCTGATTAAAATTGGAAGAGTGAATGCACCATTCAACCCAGGTTTTATCTATGTCATATAAGCTTCACGTTTCCATATTGCAATGACATCACATCACTTGACTGCTGGATGTGTACTTTGTTGAAAAACTTCCCTAAGAACAGCTGATTTTTAACTCTTTGTATTGCTGACATTACCGAAGGCAGAAAAAGGAGAGAAAAGATTACTGCTTTCAGATTTATGGATCACCAAAGGCAGTTTAGCAATTGCATTATGAGCTATAAGATAAAATAAAATCCCTCTGAAATCCATAAAAATCTAATATAAATCTAATGTACATCGCTAAAAGTAAATATGCTTAAATAAATTAAATGAGGATTTCAAAATAATACATAAAGTTTATGTCAAAACAAGCCTCTTGGACTTAGCACGTACAAACAACTAACTCAGAAATCACTGTTGTCCTAAATGCTGATGTAACTGAACTGTCCCTGTTTATCAATAAAAAGCTTCTTGCCTTAATACATCACACACCAGCACACACACATTTTCACAATGCAATTCACTTTTGGGCAGAAGCAATTGGACTTCTACTGTTTATTTCCCCTGCAAACACTAACTCAGAAGTGGGCAACGCTCCTGCATGCTATACTGCATGAGCAGGATATTCAGGAATAGCCTCTCATCATCTATTTAAATAATCCATTTGAATTTAAGTTGTAGCCACATTTAAAAATCTAAGACATTAGTCTTCTTTTAAAATCAGCAATCATAAACAATAACCACTGTCATTATTTTTAAACAATGAAGCATCAGCTTCATTTTAAAGGAAAAGCAAGGTCAGTGATAAAAAAAAAGTTTATTTCATTTAATACCATTCTTTATTAAATTACTGTTCACCACAATCTGCAATTCTAACTTCATTTGCAAAAGCAGAGGGAGATGGCTAAACTGGCATCATTAATAAATCCTGAAATAGCAAAGCTCTGGGAAGAAATACTTGGAGGTCTCTTTAAAGAACTCTATCAGTGGCATTACAATATACCTGGAGGAGCTCATTTCTTCACCTGCTGAATCTGCTGCAGACAGGAGGCCCTGGAGGAACCAACCACGAGTGGCCCTACGTACCACTGCAACAGCTTGTGTTCACGAGTTTTCTTCTGAGCACCCAACCTTCTTATCGCTGGCTACCACTGGTATCTCACCTTCTTCCCAGGTTTTCTGTGCAAACATGTTCATTTCAGGGTGACACTAAAATAATTTCTCACTGTCTCTGCAGACACAGCTCACATCTCCCTGCTTCCAACAAAACCCAGGCCATGGTGTCAGCGTGAAAATGGAAACCAGTCCCCAGTGAAAGTTAGGCTCAGTCTTTGACAGATTCTACCAAACATAAGACAAAACAAAACAGGCTGAAGTAATAAAGAGATCAGATTATCAATGTGGCAATACTCCTTCTAAAGAAATTCCAAAGCTTTCCTTGCACTATGTGCTACCACAAGATGGTACGTGGGCCACTTCGAGGTGCTGCTGCCACTGTACACAGCTGCATGCTCTTACTCCTCTCCACCCAACTTAACTTCTCTTTTATACGGAAAGGTGACGTGTGGAAGCCTAGATACATACATACGTTAATATAGAACAGTGGTATTCAGAAGACCTCTCCTTCATGAGATAAAATTGCCAAGAGCAGCTAGGCAGTATCTAGGAAGGAACGTATTTAGATGGTTAGTGAAAGCATGTTTGTGCCTCACAGAAAATAAAAACTTCTGCAGGAGTCAGGAACACTTTACCTCAAGGCATAATACAACCATTAACTGTGCAGTAATTATTGACTGTGAATTCTAACAGTATGCTCTGATGCATTTGGCATTGGCACGGAACAGGAGGCAGTAAACTAATTCAATTACATGCCTGATCTGTGAAGTTTATTGATCTTCAGAACTGGGGCTAACTTAGAGAGCCTTAACTGGGAAAGCTAAGAAGGTGCTGAAATAGTCTAATATATATCTTCTTTTTTGCTGCTGTTGTTAATTAGTGCTGTTATGGGTATGTAAACTGGAGTCACCATTACCTTTTATTGCTAGAATTGTATCTCAAATTTTATTTCTAGCTCTCCTTTTTTTTTTCTTTCATTTCTTATTTATATTAAAATATAAATAAATTAAAAATGAATATTAAAAAAACACAAACATTTGAAATTGACATATATTTGGACTGCATTATATTTTAAGCATTTAGATAATCCTATCTCTGTCATAACTGTGATAGCAATTACAGCTGTAACAATGCAGACTTCTTATGTTTCTCTTACACAATATCAAGATTAGCACTCTTTGGGTAGACTTTAGTATAAATTACTGGACACACCGAGGCTATTGAAAACAAGCTCACATTGTCTGAGACGGAATATTTTGTATCACCAACATGACAGAAGCATCAAATATTAAGGGATATGAATATACAAGTAGCAAAAGTATGCTTAGCATTTGAAAGATGTTTTCCTTCACTAGGCCTCATTTTCTTATAGAAGACTGTTGCAATCACGTCTGCTGTGACATGTCATATCCACCATGCCTTAGTGCTGACTACAGCTTTTTCCTATCTCAAGTAGCACTACTACAGTCCATTTTCATAGGTTTTAGGAGGATGTTGATTCCAATGTAACGAGCATCAGAAAGCATCTGGCAATTACACCCCAGAGAGAGGCTAACTGATAAATTAGCAGACCAACTGCAGCTGGAAGGCTGGCAAAATCTAGACCTTAAAAACAGTCCTCAAATAATCTCTGGTATACATGAAAAGGTTTATAAAGAAGCAACACCTACCATATTTTGAAAAAAATGTCACTGAGATGGTAAGTGACACCCCAGAGCAACATCCTGCCCAGTTCTGTTTTTTTCTGTTTAATCCCATTTTCCAGGTTGCACAGCTCCTAATGTGAATATGCAGCTTTACAGAGGCAAAGTCAGGACCACGTGTGATAAAATAGGTTCACATCAAGCCTCAAGTTCATGAAGTGTTCCTGATAACATTCCAAGGTTTTAATCTGCTGGCGACAGTGAAAAAGCAAAGATCAAAATAACCCAATAAACAAAGTAACGAATGGCCTCACAAACCAACTGCTTCACATCCAAGTACCAGGTGGTCTGTCTGGAGCAATGCAAACTACAGCACTGCCTCCAGCTAACAGAGCAGCCCAACATGGGGAGCCTGAGCAGCTCACTGAAGAGCTCACTGGTGTGCTGCTCTGCCTCAATGCATTCTTCATCGCAGAGAGAACTTCTCAAACACTGAGTCAGAAATAAAGGCCAAGCTAAGAAGAAAGAAAAAAGGAAATAAGGAAATATGCAACTGAAATGTGCTGTCACAAGCAAGTTTTGTGTCAAACAGACTTGTAATTCACCGGAACACATTATGAACAGTGTTTTGAGATCAACCATTTTTAAAGAATAATTTACCTGCAGTTATTAAAATATGAATGTGTAATCACATATAAGCATTTCAAATATTTCTGAAATAGCACAATATCTTCAAATAATATAAAACAGGGATTATCTGCAGCATATTCAAGTAGAAGCTTAGCAAACGTTGAATTTATCATGGCATTAAGTAAGAAACGGGCACTGCACTTTCCAGGGAATTGGGTGGGAATTCACCTGGTCGCACAGAGTAATGCACTTCAGACAAAAAGGTTCCATGAAAGCAGCAGAAATGACTTGTCACTTTTTTTTCCCCTGTGTTAACAGATATGTTTGCATCAGGGTTACTGAGACGCAGGTGAAAGTTGACCCAGGTACACTGCATAAGTACAATTCAAAAACAAAGTGCTCAACAAACAGAAAAGAAGAATGAAACTGAATAAACCTTTCCATTCAGTGGAAGTAAAACTAGAGGGCAGAAAATGACATTCAATTGTATAAACTTGTTGCATCAACAAAGCACAGTAGGAAGTTACAAAATATGTGTCTCGTGGTAACCATTCCTATGCTACATATAAGCAAAACAATAAAACAGTTGCATCATAGCCAAGCTGAACCTACACAATGACTCACCCTGGGAAACCTAGGCACTGGCAGTGGGAGAAAGTGGAAATGATTATGTGAGGAACACAACCCACCAGAAAGTGAAGCAATGCACAAGCACCACAGTGGAAAAGCACAAAACAAGTTGAGTCAATAAAGCAGGTGACAATCCATCTAAGCAAACTAAAAGATGAAGGGCATTCTGCTATTTCAGTTTCAAGCACAGTTTGCAGCTGTGTTCATCAGACAGTAAGTGCAGCCTAAAGTATATGTTTAAAGTAAGGACAAAAGTCAGTCAGAATTGTGGAGAAGGCCTAAACAGCACTTATCTATAAGAAGCAGAAGCCAACTCCTGCGAGTCACAGAAGATACAAAGAACTTCAGGAAGTCTTCACTCATGCAGAGGCAGCATCCTTTCCCATAGCAGCACGGCAAGTACGGGCAGGCACAGGATAGGAGTGGTTGGTGTAGGCCATACAGTTCCACTGGTTAGCAGAAATGCTTACCCACCTGTTTCCCCAAAAGCGAAAGCACAGAGCAGTGAGACCGCAATGAAGTTTCCCTTCAACTGACTGATCACCACCTGACCTCAAGGACACGCACAATCCGATCCCTGAAATTTCTCAGTACGATTCCAACGGCAACAACATCTTTTTTTGCCTATATTCACTCTCGGGATGCATTAAACACCATAAAATGCATCTGTGATAAAGACCTAATTTATACGATTCAAAGACGAAATCCCACGACACCACAGATTACTTAATTGTATATTTGATTCTGCACATGGATTACACATATAATGCAATAACTCAAAGCTTCGTCACTCGCTTTCATCTGCAATAATATCCTCATATGGAATTTTCCTTAAGGAAAAAAGCTGCCTTTCCTAACCCATGAAAAGCAGTCAATGAACTGTGCTCCTGAACAAAGCAGAAAAACCTGAGCCGTCATTGTAAATCAGAGCAAACTGCACACAGGCTATTCACATGTACATAGAAGAGGAGAACATCACTTTATGAGGAAGATATACAGCTGACTTCAACTCTGCACTTACGTTAGTGAATGGGGACACTGCTTCCTTCTTTATCATCTTCTTCAGGGAAATTGTGCTACACCAGTAAGGAATCGGAGTCACCATCTCTTAGTAAGGTCACACACCATTTTGGTTGGTGTTTTGCACACTACACACTTTCCAACTAGAATAGTTGGAAACGCACATTCAGAATTCACTAAATCTCAATTCTCTGATTTGCAAGGAGCAGACTCAACTTATCCACTCAAGGATAGCAACCTAAAAGATGTAGCTGTACAAAAATGTCCCCAAATATAAATACAACTTTTGAGAAGTTTTTTTTTTTCTTTGAAGTTATTTGGGCTATAATTATACACAGCTCAGAAATAAACAGTATTTCTAGCAGAAATCAGATGCCAAAGGAATAAGGTTATATAAAGTCTTTCCAATGAGACATCAGCATACCTCCCAAGTGACTCCAGAAGAAATGTTCGAGATATACCTTAGGTTAATGAAAAAAACATTTTCAGGTCACTGTGCAATGTTCATTAATTGCAAAGAAAATAGAAAAAAATAAAATCCTAATAACTTAAAATAGTAAGGTAGCAGATGAATTAAACATCTGAACAGAAATAATCACACTGCCAGGGATTTAATTCACACAATCTGAAGAAAAAAAGCATCCAAAATGATTAACATTTTTATTACTTGATAAATTGTCTGCTTCCACTTGACATGCACTTCCTGCTTCTTTCTGTCTTTAGGCAGCATTTAGGCAGATGTACATCACAGACAGCACTGTGCCTCTTCATTCTTGAAGAGAAATGTATATATCTATATATACATATATATCTATGGTCTATATACATATATCTATGGTCTCATGCCCAAAGTTACCAGAAAAGTAGTGTGAAAACTACATCCACTGGGACATCCTGACTTTCACAAAGGAACCCAAGCAGCTGTGGAGCTAGATAGAAAGGAAAGCTGGTGAGTTTGAAAAATACCATTCTTTTAAGTAACTTCAACCAAAAGATAACTTTTCAGTAGATCAGCTCCTTCAGCCATTTAGCCCACGAGGGTTAGTGGCAGCATAAAGGAGAAAAAGGCAGGGCAATGGGGTGGTGAGGCAAGTAAGACAACACATCTCTGATCCCATCTGCAGCTGCAACCATTATCCAAGTAGAAGGCTGCAAATGTTACATAGAACAGAGCACAGCAGCAAGTCCTGCTTTCCTGAAGCTGGCAAGAGAACAGTGCACTCTGCAGTTATACTCTAAAACCAGATAGACCGTGATCAGAGCAAAACAAAGTCAGAAATGATATAGACATTCAAACCAATTTTCTTTAAGATGTAACTATAGGTCGAATTTTAAAGGAAACAAAGCATTTTGTGTTGAATGAATACAGGTTACTAAAAGATTGCTCTCTACTGATTTCAGATTGAGGCATCGGAAGATGACATTAGGATGACGTTATGTATTTATAATCTTAATCCTGGAACTCCTACACCTAGTGTGTTCCACTTACTCAAATTTTCATCATATCCTTGCAACTGTAAGACAACTCGCATTTGTCCCTGACATTGCAGAGATTTTTAAGTACATCTAATTGGATTCTTAGAGAGGAGAGAGATTTGGCTTGTGTCTGCACTTTGTTCCTAGCCCCATTACAAACTAGTGTTGTCTAAGAGATTTTTAAATGTGATTACTGAAAACATAAGCCATGAAAAATGGTAAAACATTACTGTGCATCAGAGCAGACTTGAGAAATCTCACAAGATGCTCATTTCCACTTGTGCAGATGTCCAAACACAGAGCTTTAAGAAGAAAATACCGTATTTACTATCAACAAATCAAAAAGTAACAAATGCCTTTTTTTTCCCTGTTTTAAATGAAAAAAAAAGTGTTTCTTGTACAACAGGATGGAAATTCCCAACATCAAACTGGGCAACTGAATTAAAGTTCCACAATTATACTACTAATAGAGTTTCAACCTCTCCCTCAGTAGACACAAATATTTGTTACAGTGCCTATATATAAGCTCCTTACATTCCAGCTGTCATACTCCTTCCCATCATGCTGTGCCTGGAAATGATGCAGGAAGTTAAAACAAAACAAAAAATTGACACTTGAGATGAACAGAGCTAAGGCACCTTCCTCTACTAGCACAAAATCCAACAGTATTATTCATGAGGGGCATAAATAGGGGGACACAGTCTGACATATTTTGTCAGCAATCACAATTTTAGTGGAACTGGTATTCTGAAGAAACAAAACATTTTACAGTTACATTGTTTTTGCTCTTCTTTAACCTTCAAGTTGCTTAAAAACAAGATAATTTTTAATCTGCATATTGCATGGCATCAAAATAGCACTTCTGCAAAGCTGAGAAAACATATGCTGTCAGCAAAGAACAAAATGATCTCTTTGATTCTAATACCTGTGATAGTAGCATGATAATAACTATGTGTGACAACTTCTCCCTACTCTCAAAATAATTATGGCTCTCTAGAATTCAGCATCTGCGTTACCAGATGTTACTGTCAAACACGTAAGCAAAAGCACTGCAGAAACCTGGCCAGCCTCCAGAGTTTTTGTCTCAGTACCTCAGCAGATGCAGGTGGTTTTCAGTGGCCCAATATTTGGAGCACCAACCCATGCAAATCCACTTATGTAAACAAGAAAACAACAGTAGCATGTAATGCGTCATACCCAAACAGCTTCAGCAGAATCACTCCAGTCTGACTGGGAATGACATTTCTGCTAACCTATTGAGAACTCAGATCAGGTTTTAGCATTTGTCTGACATAAAAACAAAAAATATTAATGTCACTACCTATTTCTGGAAGCCCTTCTCTCCAAATCTCACATTAGGATATGATTACTTGCTTTAACTTCAACATTCTCACATACACATACAGTTCGCCAGAAGGATGACACAGAAGTTATTAAAAAACAGACAGGTACAGCAAAATTTTTAAATCTTATATCGAATCCATAAATCATTCACACTTAAGACATAACTTGTAGCTTAGCACCAAACTCTTTGCCCGAGTATGCTGATTTACATACAGTATGGTTGTTATGGAAGAATTTCTCCTCCATCTATGTACCTCCAAACTGCTGCAATCTGAAATCAAATTATCTTCAATAGGGAAGCAATGCAAACTCTTGAACTTCTGGAGTAAAAATAAACATATTTAAAATAAAATTAGCTGTAGCCAGAGGGTAACAATCTTTCAAAAATGTGCTCAAAGCATTACTGACGCAGAAACTTTTTGATGCCACACACCTTAGCTACGAAATCAGGAGGTTTAATTTAAAAAGAACAAGCCTCTTTCTACAGATGACTCACGCACCCTTTCTTTCCCACAACCAGCCACAGATCAGCCTTCTTTCTGCCATCTGGCTGCACTTCCCTACATTTTCTCTTCTCAATACCTAAATAACACACCAACCAGCACGCAGCAGGATAGTTTGGAGGGCTTTCTCCTAACAGTTGCCCCAAAGCATTCTGCAAAATCAGCAAGTGAAGTACAGTGTGCTGCTGGTATTTGAATTAAGGAGGTGAGCGCACGTGGGGTGAACTGCTTAACTTAGATGAGAAAAACGAACAATATGAGAATCCATCTGGCAGATCCCAGCAGAGCTGTGCAGCTGGAGAGGTAAAGCAAAGCCAGTCTTGCAGCCAAAAAGCTCATCCAGTATTTAGTATTTCGACATGAATCTCGAAAGATGCTGGATATGTATCAACCATAGCATGCGGATACAAGACTCAGGCAGGAATCATTAGGGCCTTTACAACAGCAGGACTCTAGCACTACAGTAATAAAGTCAAGGTTTCAATTATAAAACTTTTTCATGTCTGTATAACTTAGCTGTCAACAATTTTGTGGTTCAAATATTTCTTAAAAGCCCTTCACCTCCATTGAAACTGAATTAAACTGAAGTATCCAATCATTTTTAAATAGCATAAGTAGTAAGTTTCAGGCTGTTTGCAATCTCTTATACAGTTCTCAATATTCAACATTTAACCTGAAGTTCAACAATTAAGGCTGCATTAACAGCCAAATTCCACGATTCAATTTCCTTATTCATAAAACATATCTGCACATGCTACGACTATTTTGTTTTGGGAAACAACCAGTTCTTATAATACTATTTTATTCAGTTGAAGTTTAACAGCTACAACTCGTTTCCATGTATTCAAGGCTGGTAAGATGTAATTTTTCCAGTAAGTCTGGAATTATTTAGGTAAACAGGTAAAAGCAATTCAAAGGCAATTTTTGTTACATTTCCTTCAAGATAAGATAAGGGCATCTCTACCCTGCTTTCCTCTACTACATAAAATCAAAACCATATAATTAGCTGTAAACAAATATTCATTTCAATTTTCCATATCTTGTAGAATATGGTCTCTTTCTAAGTTAGTGCTAGCTTTATGGGCTCAAATAATACTGTAAGTAAAAATCATTTCATTTTACCACGTCTTTTTGAATATTCCCAAGGCAGTTTAAATATTGTCTGAAACATATGCTAAGAGGTATGGGTTATTTCTCTTTCAGCTATAATAATAACAGAATGAAACTTGAATAAATTCAAGATATTACCACAATTTGAAACACAGGGCAGGGGAAGAGAGGAAAGACCAAAGCCAAAATAGCTTTTCTGGCAATCTTTAACAGCATTCTTAATTAAAAGTGAAGCTACAACAGTTATTTGCGATACAGAAAGTACAAAGATGTACCTTGTAGTTGGATGGCAATCTAGGAAAGAACACTAATTTTCCTTTACTGTGGTGTCATCTATTGAAAGCAATATACAGTATTATGATAACCCTTTTGTCGATTCAGGAAAAACAGCCCTGTCACTTTCTATAAGGTCACATTTCTTCTTTGAGCTATCTTTTTATGATTTCAACATATGTGCTGTATTTTAGTCTACCATGAGAAACCAAGAAGTGCTTTGTGTACAAACTACAATAAGATGACAATTATTACAAACCTTCCTGTGAAAAACCACTTTCATTCTAGAAAAAGTAACAACTTCGCCTCTGGGATAATAGATATTGATTTATGGATGCAATATCACCATTCTCATCTCAGTCAAAGTCATTACTCAGAACACTAATGAATAGCACAATGATACACAACGAATAGTTAGACTCATCTTCAGATAAACCTGTTTTGCATCTCTGCTGAACCAGGAGTCACATGATATATAACAGCTGCAATCAGTCTTTACCATACAACAAATAAAAGGACTTAAAGGGTCCTTATGCACCAAGGATCTGGAATATAACCCTATCTTAACATTAATTACTTTGGGGTAGACTGAAATATGGTTACTGAAGAACCCAAACTCAATCATCCTGAATTCATCCTGAAAGCACAGGGTAAGCTTACAAAGAAATTTACCTTCCTGTGCTGAAAGACGCGGTGGAAATGTCAGCGGTTTTATCTGAGCAGAAGCAAATGGGACTCGATCTCAGGAGAGTCAGCTATTGTGCAAAAGCAAACAGCCTTCAGCAAGGCAGCTCAGCTGCAGCCTGTGAGGCCCAGGGGGGTGTGAGGCCCCGGGGGCGAGGCGCTCTGGCAGGATGCCTGCGGGGGCTTTGGGACTTCCCTGAGGCGGTTCCGAACAGGTAACTGAGGAAAGGCAGCCCATTGGCAAGAGACTGAAATACGGCTCAGGCAGTTCTGCATTCCTGCTAGGAAAAAGTTTGACTAGACCAAAAAATTGATCTTAAAAAATCACCAGCGTTCAAGGATGCCGGCAATCATCCTGTGCTGAGAGTAAGAAAATGTCCGCCAAAAATGGAGCTGAGTCAAAACAGCAGCAGGTCATAGAATCGCAAGGTTGGAAACGACCTACAAGATCATCTAGGTCCCTACAAGCAGAGCCCCATACACTCGCTATACTCTCCAAACACTTCTCTGTGTACCTCACAAGGCCACCAGGACAGCTTTTGGCAAAGAAAAGCTGATCTTTCTGCACAAGGTGTTCCACTGGGCTGCACCTGCGTGCTGAGAGAAAACAAGATGGCGGCTCAGCAGCTCCGCCCCCACAGGGCACCGTGCTCCTCAGGCAGCAGCGCTCATCATGGCAGAGACAGTACCATGCAGCAACATCCCTGCAGAGCCTCTAGCTTACCTGAGACCCTAATTTCATGCAGGATAATATGATCTTTAATGACAGTCTTAATTACATTAACAAAGGGGATGGGATCCAAACACACTTTCAACATTTCATCCCGTGTATGATTTATCCTGATCCAATTAACTGTTTCCCAAACAGTGAGACTTGCTTAACTTCCAGATGTATGAAGTCAGGAGAAAATGAGATGCACACAAAAGAGACTGAAAATTCGGCAAGCCTTGCTCTTCCTCAGGGCAGTGCTGATCACTGCTGCAGCCGCAGTCTGTACATGCTGCAATTTCTGCAGCGGCAGCGCTGGCAGAACTCTACAAAGAGAGCTAGATTAATCCAGTCAGGATGTGACGAAAGCATGTAAAATCAATTTCCAAATCCGTAAGACTGAAGTAGGATTTAATTTATTTAGCTTTGTATTTCTGCAATAATTTCAAATGATTCTTGTTTTAACAGGGCCTGTTTTGTCATCAAGAAATAAAACAAACAAACAAACAAAAAAAATAACAAAACTTCAGCCAGTTGAGAGCTGCAAATTCAAGATAATGCCCCGAAGGCCTCGCTGTGCTATAAACAGCCCTATGCATGCTCTAGCAGAGCATGGCAGCACCAAGTTCGGCCCCGGCTTTGTTCCTGCCAAGCCCCAGAACCTCTCTTCTAGTTCAGTTTATTAATCAAAAGAGAACAATACTATCAAACCTTCTCAGACAAGCTATTTAAAATAGCTCAATAAAAAAGGAAAATAAGTGGTAACTCCAGAGATTTAGAAGTTTAATGCTAGCAACTGAGCAAACTCTCACTGCCTTTTCTTTAGAAACCAGTTGGTAAAAACTTGAAGAATCTGATCTTGCCTA
The DNA here is from genome assembly GCF_987193195.1 of Phasianus colchicus. Lineage (NCBI taxonomy): Eukaryota > Metazoa > Chordata > Aves > Galliformes > Phasianidae > Phasianus > Phasianus colchicus. Next base: position 22,872,311 of record NC_143445.1, on the reverse strand, counting down.
CCCAATAATGACAAAAAACAGAAGGAAAGGCAGTCACTGTAGCCTCGAGCCTTTAATGTAAAGAGCTGCTTTTTCCTCTGTCAGAAATCCGCTTGAAGGCAGTGGGCTGATTCAACAGAGAAGGCCCATGTTTCAGTACAATTGAGCAGAATGTGATCTTCTCATTCTCTCCTGAAGTTTTTCTTAGTTTACTTGACCCCCACTGTAACAGGACTAGGCATACACTGCATTAACACAGTCCCTTTCACTTAGAAGTGTTTGTACAACTGCTACCGATCACACACACAGTTCAGTTCTCCTGTTCCGACACTCAAAGGTCTGCACTACGCTCTGTGCACTGCATGTCAGCTCCTAGGCTACAAATTCTGATTTTAAAATGTGGTCAAAATGCAGAGTTGCTAATATTAGTAAAAGGAGAGAAAAGCCCTACCATCTGAGGAACTCACCACATTGCAGAATAGTGATGAGTTTTCAAAATTACACTCCAAGAGAATTTTTTGTACATGTAACAAATTTGAGCTCAGTACACTTTGGTAATATTATTGGGAAAAAAATAAAGATAAAATGCACAGATTAGAAAAATTTCATAAAGGAACCAATAAGTCACTTCATCTCATCTTTTTTACTTGATCAGTGCTTTCGCTTTCAGTGTAATGCTTCCTCTTTCAGCACTGATTCTTGCTATGTTGTTTTCCCACACCAGACTAAGGAGTTCACATACCTATTTTAACGTGGAAGTACTTCTGCACTGTGATCAACTTAATATTTTATGTTGCCTACCACCTACTTCACTATGAAGGAAATGAATCCTCAAACTCATATTTAACTTTTATTTCTCATCTACTGCTAAAGAAATGCTACCAACTTCTTCAGGAGTTAAGGCCGATCCTTCCCTGCAGAACTGCATCCTTAATAACTTCTAGGTTCTATGATAACACAGTCATCATAGCATTTCAGTTCCTACAGTTTCAAAGGACTTATAAATACAGAAAATACCTCTGGGCCTAGGATTAGAATGAAAATCAGGTTTCAGCCACAACCACAAGGAGAAGAGATACTGAACACTAGAATATATGAAACTTTTGAGATTCGTAATACAAGTGACCGAACTTCAGCTACTTTGCAAAAGGAGATATGCACTCACATATGTGCAAAATCCCATATATAAAATAGACAACTGTATAAATATATACATATTTATGTCCATAGGAAATAGTAATTACGAAACTTATTTCAAGTTTTAAAAAAAATTCTATGAGAACAAAGGAACACCTATATTCATTTCCAAAACTCAATGTCTTATCTATCATTTTAGCATGTATGTAGGCTGAATAATTTAGAAATAAAACCCCCAATGAGGCCATATTTGGATTCTCAGGAACTATAGAGATTGAATTCTCTCTCTTTTTTTTTTATTTTTTTTTTTGGAACAGAGTTTAATTTTCTTAAGCAGTTTCTAGAAATATTTGCAAAGAAAAACCAAGCATGATAATACAGAGGAAAGCCATTTGTGCTTTTTCAGTCACTTTCTGCACTGCTAGCAACACAGCAGCAGGTTCCATTTGCCTTACACTGAGCATATAATGAATAATTCAGTTTCTTGCTTTGTTCCCTAAATAGTTGATAGGGAATGGTAACTTTATTCATGACCGTATGGCCTTTTTTTTAAACTCATCTATGTATTTAATAATGCACATCACAAGGCCCATCACCTAGCTTGGCCTTTATTAAAAATAAAAGCATTTAGTAACCACTGCAAACAAATGGCCATGAAACAAGCAACTTCCCAGAGCTACCACCTTTTGCTCACAAATAGCACTCACCCAGCTATTTAAATAATTAAATGGTCCCAATCTGCACTGCATCAGCGTTGTCTCACGTAGCCTTCGACAAGAAACAGATTCCAGAACTGCTGGGAACATGTTCCTGCCTCAGCCATAATCATAACCATAAATATGTGAGCACTCCGCTAAATCACAAATGCCCTGCTGGAACAAAGAAAATGATTTCCATGAAAGGTGACATTTTCACGGTCTCCTTATCCATTTTAAACTATCACTGCTTCCTCCCACTGTCTTCCACTGTTTCGAAAAACTCCTGGGCTTCTCTAGCTTTCAGGCTGCAGTTCACCACTTGAAAAAAAAAGCAAAATCTGTTATTTCATAGAGCAGGACATAAGTATGTAAGTATATATAAAAGAACAGTGACCTCTTCTCTTAAGCCTCACAAGCTGCTCTATCAGCCCCCTGGTCAACAAAGTTGAGCTCCGAGTGGAAAAGAAAAAAAAAAAAGAAAAATAAATGTATATACTGATCTTTTATAATTGTGGATGAACTGGTAAGGGAAATCTCTGTGATACTATGAAAAAGAAAGAAAAACTGCACAGCTGAAAAGATGGAAGTTGTTAAATTTTCTCCAGCTTTCACAAAAGATAAACAAAGACACTAAACTGGTTGAAAACCAGAGTTTCTTCTATCAATGCACGTACAAAAAAACTAGGAATAAGTATACTAAATACAGGATTTCCAAACAATTTTACTTCTGAGACATTAGAATACTTAGCTTTGGTAGTGACACGAGTTCACTATTTGTTACGGAAAAAAAAAAAAAAGGAAACAGTAACTGGAGAAACTTTTATCTAACTGAAATATTTCAACATTTTCACCCATTAAAACATAGGAAGAAAGGAAGGTGTGACATGATGTTCTATCCTGGACTGGCGTTAGTTCATCAAGAACTCATCTGCATGTAAATTTCAATCAATTGAACGTGTCCAAGGGAAACATTAGTTTATATGAAGGGTGAGACTTCACTCCCATTCTAAGATTATTATCTACTGAGACAGCATATATTCAAAGATCCATACAAACATCCTGAGTTATTTAACTTCTTTCCATAAAGAGTTTTCAAGAAATTGTGGAAAAGCAACCATGAAATAAACTTGTTTAATTTTGAAAGTCTAACGCTGGACAAGTTCCAATATTACTGGAAAAGGATGATCTTTTTAATACATTTTATATTTGTTTCAGCATGGCAACTAATACCCTTCAGAAACTCATCAGCTTTCAAAGAGAATTGAAGTGAGAATAGAAGCCCCTTACTGCAAGACTTCCATAGAAGACAATTATTAAAATTGATTATTATTCAGACAATATCAATGTCATTATCTCTGATCGATTCCTAGTGTTGCCCGTTAGTAGCCTTCAGTCCTGAGTGCTGCATGAATGGTAACCTAATATCACACAAATTGCAGTCCTGCTGGTCTCAGTGAATTTGGTAACAGCCTGACTTATTAGCAAGCTTCTAGTAGATAGCTGTCATAGGTGCTGACTGCAGGGAACTGGATGTCAAAGCACAACCATAGAGGGCTGAGAAAACTCTTTCCCCTCGAGGCTTTGTTAATTTGATTTATGTGTACAGGCAGGAAACTAATTGCTAATTGTCGCAGTGCATGCCATGGAATTGCAGCACTCCGTTCAAAAGCTGCATCTCAAGAGTAGCAATAGACTTCACTTTTACAGTCTGGTGATGAGAGACACATCCTAAACAGGAATTTGTTAGTTCTGGTGCCTAAGAAATGGTACAAAGGGAACTTGCAGTGCCTTGTGCCATCATCTCCTCCCTGGGGAAAACAGCCACCCCTGAGCACACCGTCACACCGAGTGCCAACACAGTTACCTCAGCATGAGCACACTTTTCCTGTTGTTCAGGCAATTAGCAGATAATGCATCTAGTGCCAGTAATTAAATTGTTAAGAGTCTTTGTTCTGGAATGTTTGTTTCTCAGTATCTTTATAAGTATGTTACTGGGACCACTAGCCAAGGTATTACAGTGCAAAGACTGGACACTGCCGAACTACTTTGTACAATTTCCACATCCTTGATATTTCCCTGTTGGAAGCAATTGCTCTACAAAAAAAAAAAGAAAAAAAAAAGAAAAAAAAAAAAAGAAAGAAAGAAAGAAAAAAAAGAATACTGCTTCTTGTCTCAACAGAATGTGATGGTTGATGTTTTTTTCTTCAGAATCTTTCTGTTAGAAGACGTATGGTTTGGTTATGTCTATAAAACTGATGAGTGGTGACATAAATAAAATCTTTGCCTGTAAATTCTGCCTTTTAGCCAGTATTATTGTCAGAATCACTCAGAAATGTCTAGTCAAATACTTCATCAGGTATAGTCCAATACTAAGCCTCAGGTACACCAAACACTGCACAAACTGTTACTGCTTTGTGATTCATAAATGTTTTGCCATCTGTTCCAGTTTGCCCCATGCTGAAGAAACAACCCTCAGAAATCCTTAGCTTTCCAAATAGCATTCAGCACCTGCCAGTAAAGGCATAAGGCCTGGGGCTACGTCAGCCTGTCCTGAGACCTTGAAAGCAGGGAAACGGGGAATCAGTCCCTCCTAGATCCCCTGACCACCCGAGCAGGTGAGAGTGAAGTATTCTAGACCTTAAAAAAGGCAAATTACTCGTCAACCCATGCTGGCTTAGCTCATTTCATCATCTGTGATAAAAAGTAGTACTTGTCACTGCTGAGAATTGCTATTTCTAATTAGGACTAAATTGCCCCATACTTTTCAGCAGTCATGGTAAAGAGGTAGATGTCTAATAGCCGTGGAAATTGGTTTTCCCTCTAAACTCTAGCCACACATCTGCTTATAACAAATTTGAGGCAAATTGGCAAGGTAACCTAATTTTTAAAGATAAAATTACACAGTCCAAAAAGGAGTCATCAGAGCAAAATTCATTTGCTTTCTATAGCAAACAGGTGTTCCTTTTCATTAGAAAATGCGAGGCACTGGATCAACACTTAGATATTCCATAAGAAAGCACTCCAATGTGAAAGTCCAGGTTTACGGTCCTGCTCCGCCCAGCACAGAACAGGACTACTATCCTCAGTCCCCTCTGTCATCACTCACCAGCACTGGACTGCCCCCTATCCTCCTCCCCTCGTGTTTCTACCCCAAACTTGTGAACGTTGCATTGAAATAGATAATGTGCCATAAAAAAAAAAAGAAAGATTCAAGAAAAAATGGTAAAAAAGAAAAGCCTTCAAAAAATTCCAAATTAGCTAATCTACGCATTTTGCTCTTCCACAAAATAAACAACCTGGAATTGTACCATTATAGGAGACAACTCCAAAGCATTATTCTCATTTTTCAGTTTGTAGCCATGCAGGACATCATACACACTGCACAAATCCTTCAGCTTCTCTTCTTGTATGAAAAGGTCTCAGAGGTTTGGCAGTATCTGTCATTTTCTTATGCCTCCACAACAAAACTAATTTTTTTTGTGTGTGTCTTTTAAAGTGTTTCTGAACAGATAAGTTGTCCCACTCGCGATTTCCTTTCAGTTTTTCCTAGCACAGAACTGCATGATGATTTGAGAAAGCTGCAGTAAGGCAGAAGCCATTCATGTGGGCTGTGACAGATAAGAAAATTTATCAAGGGACTCATTAGTTATTATGCCAATGTGAAAGTACAGTTTACTGGATCTAATTCATTACTATATCACACTGGTGTATTGCTTACAAAAAATCATTTTAAAGCAACACTGTGAACTTCATTTACAGAGGACACAGTTATAACACAAAAAAAAATCACACTTTACTGTAAGTGATTTCCCAAATCAAACATCTCAGATTCAATATATTTTTATGGTCATCATTAAGAAAAATAATCAACAGAGGGGAAAAATTGTTTTTAGTAAACTGCACAGTGGACTTGATATATATAAATCATGTCCTTAGATGTTGAATAAACCATAAGCTAAGATGTTCCTTCAAACAGGAAGAGGAATTTTATAAGCATATGCTGCAACTGACACTAATGGAAGAAACTATATAATATATCACTATACCAATGTAACACTTCTTTCTTCCATCCATAGAAAAACAAATGAAAGAGCTATGTTAAGCCATTTCAAAAAAAAAAAAAAAAAGGGGGGGGGGAAGAAAGGAGGGGCAAATCAAATGAAACCAATGAAAACTATAAAACAGACAAGGCTTTCTAATACCTTTGAAGTACAAATATAGACTATTTTGGGGCAGGGGAAAAAATCATATTTGATATAAGTGGGTATCTGGAGCTGAAATTTATCAAGTTAGTGTTCCACAGATAATGGCTTGGGTCATGCAGGGCATCTTTCTTGCACAAAAGATACCTCCTCACGTTCTCAGAGCCATTCTTTATGGGTGAGGTACCAGGAGGATAAGGGGGAACTTTCACTTGTATGATATTACCTCTTATCTCCTTTCAAAAGGTCTTTGTACTTATAAATACACATTGAAAATTGTCATGTGAATAAAAAGAATCCCAAGTGACTACGCAAAATAGGGGAAAGAAATAAATCCAGAGAGTTCACTGAGCACCTGCTTACCCAGGAGCATCACAATATCAATTTCTAAAGATGCAGCAGAGAGGACTTCAGATTCAGGCTAACTATATTTAGTGCTTGCATTTTTACGGCAATACAATAAATATCTGAGACTGATACACAGCAGCAAATAGGATGAATTCCCACAGACTTACTACTTGCAACATATTTCTCCCGTGCTGGCATGACAGAAGTCAGGATTTATTCGCATACTGAGAACATACAGACAGCTGCTCAGACCCCAGGTAAAGCAAGAAATGGTCTAGGCCAGCTATTCACCCATGAATATGTCAGCATGTAGCTATTAATGAACAGTAGCTATTAATGGCAGTGGGGACAGAATGGGTCTCTCCTGGGAGAAGCAGCCACCAGGAGCACAACAAAAGTCAGTTATTTCTCCTTTCTCCCCTTGTACTCTTCCCATTAGAGGGTGATGATCTATTCCTGCTGAGATTTCTCATTTGTGGGACAAATTATTCAGTTTTTCCCATAAGCAACTTGGAAATTTAATTCATTCCAAATTTCCACAGTTCAGCTTTTCCAAGACATTCTGGGCTCTCTTTGCTTGCCAAGTGTTTTGCAAGTTTTACTTGATACAAATGTTTGAAGCTCCAAGGATTTACAACACTGAATATAACTGCTGAAGGACAAGAGAAACTTGGGTCTGAAGGAAGTTTTCTGTCTCACTTTCAGACAAAGATATAAAGTCCTTTCCTCACTGCAAAGCACCTTTTGTTTCTTTGGCAATGACCATGTAGGAGAGCTGCTTCTATCTACTTTCCTACAGCCCTTTGAAGAACTAAGCTGAAGTTGAGGATAGAACCAGGCACTGGTGACAAATCAATTCTTGCCAGAGATGGATTTGTGAGATTCTGCAGGTGATATTACCAGCTGGAAGAAGGAAAAGATATGCCTCCAAAGGACAGTTAGTTACAACTAGATGCATTACGAAGGGATTTAAACCTCCCTATTGCTCGAGGGGGAAGAAATCTCAGTGAAGAAAGATTTGAGTGAGGATATATAGAATGAAAAGCAGAGCTGAAATATAAGAACAGCCCTACGGATTGGATGAAGAGCAAAGCAAAAAGGTCTTTGGTCTGTAGGTCCGTGTTCTTAATCATGGAAACATGTATTCATCTTTCACAGTCATAAGGCTGTGAATCTGCTAGTAACTGAGAACTCTCATTGTTGAAAGGAGTGGCACAATAAGGCACTATAAGGCTTTCAGGATTTTTAAAATAATGTTTGAGAGAATTAATTAATCAGATAAGTAAGGTATAGCTAGAATTATCATGAACAGCACCACAACAGTCCATCTTTCTTAACACTTATCATTCAATATGAATCCAATTACAAAGTCAATTTATAGAAATCAAATAAAAAAACAAAACTTCCTATAAAATAAACATAGCAGACTCATTATTTCATTTTTTTTTTTTCTCTTGCTTTTCTTGAAGACAGAGCAGCAAATGAGCACTCCCTGTGTCAAAAAAGAAGCTGAGCAGGCATGCCTCTCTCCTATTTCAGCAAACTCTGAAGACAAACTACTGTCATATGATGTGATCCTTCCATTTAACTTGCGCAGAATTCTGTCCACATTCCAATTAAAAAAAAATAAAATAAAAAATCAACAGAAGTCCCCTGGCACATTTCAGCAACTTCATTTAAGTCCAGAGGGTCCCAATACACAGAACAACTTCTAGTTGCAACAGATGTCATCCCAGCAGAAAGTCCCCACTCCAGACCTCCAAGTACATTAAGCTGATGTCTACCGGAGTAAAAGGACTGGCACAACTGTGTCTTTAACACATTTTCCCTCTAAGTCCTTTATCAAAATTGTTAGCAAAATTTCTTACATTTATTGAGTCTGATCTAAGTAGTAAACTACAAAAATTAAATTAACGTCATTCTCAGTAACATTTAGAAATTGCAAGCTAAGCAGCTGCCACTTATCCCTAGTAATTCAAAGTATATTACATTGAAAGAAGACTTACAATAACACATATTGATTTTGCCAGGTTTTTTTTTTTCTTTCCCCAAGAAACATATGCTGTGTGTTCTATATTTGTGGGACTCCATATACTCAGGTTTCATTGCAATAGCTTTGACTCTTCACAAACAGATGTTGAGGGAAAATAGCTTAACAGAACATGCAATAAAAACTTTCTCAGATCAAAATGTTGGATAAAGAAAAATCTTGTGTGTAATATACTAAACTAAAAGCTCTGATTGTACATTTTTATACAGAACTGAAAACCAATGCTTGATGACATTTGTGGAAATATTGCTGTTATGCAGGAAAAAAAATCACCAAGTTCTAAGTATTATGTTAATTGAAGTATGGCAACACTGTAAGCTTTCTTAAATGCAAAGTATTTCTATAATTGATTTTACCCAAAGGCCAGATTCAAATTAACATCTCAATAGTTAGCCAAAATAATTTGAAAAGTGATGAAACAACATAATGAATGTTTTTAATGTACTCTTCAAAATAACAAAATGGCAAGTGATTCCTAATTCCAAATCAAAGTATTGGAATATCATCCTGAGACCGACAGAGTTCTCTGCAATTTTCTGTAATTTCTGTAATATCATAACAGTAGAATCTAGCTTATTAAAATACTTTGCTCATGATTAAGCCTAATGACAGTCCTCAGTCTACTTTCCTGTGTGAGCAGATAAAAGTTAAATCCTTAGCATACAGAACCACCATTGTTCCTATAGCCTTTCCCATTATGAAAATAATTGGATCTATAAAGTCGAGACAGAACAGCACATGAAAACTGGCATGAAGTCTTTTAAAATGCATACACATACACATTTTAATCTTGTATTTAGTAGTAATACTGGTTCAAAGCATGCTACTAACCACTTCAAGGATTTTAGGTTCCAGTTTACCACATGAAAAAAAAGAGACAAATTATATTGGAATATTTCAATAATTACTTTCAATTTACTTCAGAAATACCCACACAGACTCTTCGAATTTCCTCTACAACAAACCTTCTTAATCCTGGGTATATAAATTCTGCCACTTCTGAACTACTACTGATCAAAAAATGTGCAATGCATTTCCTTTACCATGAAAAAAGAACTTTCACTGCTCTGGGTCACTTCCAGAAGCCAGAAATAAGTCAAATTCCTCCTTCATGGAGAAGCAACTTTAAAAAATTGGCAGGAAAACCTAGTTTCTTCCACATTCATTGCACGAGAAAAGTGATCGTACTCTCGTACAAAAGTGTTTTATAAACTTTCAAATCAGCGGAAAGTTTCTGTATGGAAAAAGAAATAATAAAATAAAAATAAAAGCCAGTCAGGGTTTCAGTAGGCAATTCATAACACTTCATATCCATACCCAAGTTAATAGGTAGTATGTATTAAAATACTTTTTTCAATTCAGCAAATTTTTAAAAACATTTTGGGAGGAGGAGTTATCCTCCTGATTATGTTCTTAAAACAGTCTCTCATAGTTCAGTTTTCAGTTTTCCCCTCTAAAAGCACACAAACTAAAGGCTGACATCGCACTCACAGGCTGAAAATAGAGGGCAAAGATTCATCTATTTGCCACAGATCAGACAGGGATTTCACGGAGATCCAATTACTACAGACCAAAATCTAACACTTTGCTCTTCAACAATGTTATCTGATGATTGACTGCATTAGTAAATCTGATACTTTCTCCTATATTCAATCTGAATAGTTCGTGTTTTTTCAGTTTACATACATGAAAGGTAACATAAATATACTGAGCAAATACATTACTGATCCTCTTCAAATAAACATATTTCCATAAGACAACAACTAAGACAAATCCACATTATTATAAGTATCATTCATGAAGAAAAATCCAAGGTTTGTAAGTAAAAATAAATAAAATTTTAAAATTAACAGGAATTCTTAACATTCACATCTGATGGCTCTAAGTAAAAAAAAATATTAAAACACATACCTGTATATTTGTTGAATATTTTCAGCTTTGATTTCCTTGAGGATTTCATGGTAGTTATGAGGGTTATTTGGTTCTGGAGATGCTGGAGGAGAAGGGCATTTCTTGCCCGCATAATATCCTATCACAATTCCAAAAATAAATAAAATTAAAGCAGCACAAAATACTTTCAGTATCTGAAAAAAACTGCAGCGGTGGCTCTTTGGTGACTGTCTTGAATAGTGCGAGATGTACTCAGGGTCTTCCTGAAGTCTCTGGAATCTTCCCTTAGGAGAAGCTGATGGCTGGATGGGCTCAAGATCGAGGTCAGGGCTCTGCGAGTTTCCCAGATGATGCTGGACTGCCCCATCCAGTCGGAAATGGTCAAAGCCAGGCTCCTCCAGCTCTTTTTCCATGTCCCATTCCAGTTCTAGTGCTGTGGCCTGGAGGTCATCACTGTCAAGGTATTGGCCCTGGGTTCTCTGGTCCGCATTCACTTTGTGGTAGGCCATCTTTTTAACTATGAAAACAAATTTTAAAAACAAAGAAACAAACTTGAGTGTTTGCTTTCTCATGTCTGTGTAAACAACCTATTTATGTCTCCTTTGCAAACCAGGGAGAACTGAAAATACATATTAAAAAGCAGAAACTCAGTTTCACTCTATTTCCATCTTCCCATTATTCGTTGTAGGATCAGTAGTCCCACAATAAACATCGAAGAGGAAATAAGATATTTAAAGGAATACAATATATTGAAGGATATGAGTAAAGGGAATTGATGAGTACCAATGGCAAAACACAAAAGTTAGTCCATTATTTTTGTCAGTCTCAAGATAGTAATAAAAATTTGAGTGAAGGTACAGAATTTCCAAAACAATTATTTATTATCTGAAAGTCATTTTAAAGCTTAACTGTGCACATCAATTTTATTGCACACACTGTACAAAATAATGCTGCTAAAATAAAGTTGGAAAAATAAAAATAACACTTGCCTGGTCTGACTCTAAACATGAGGAAATGAGAAGTTAAAAAAGAAATTTCAGAGTAACGTTCTACTTATACATCAATAAACGACGACTTCTTAGATGGAAGATTCTATTATTTATAGGTATTTTAAATGCATAGTTCCTGAATGACTGATGAATTTACTTAGAAATTGTCCCAGCTGTTTTGCTCCACTTATTTTTCCCAATTTAATGAATAAAAATCACTGCCAGATACATATTTACAACAAAATCAGTCCTTTAATAGCGTGGCATACTTCTAGATACTTCGAAGGAAGTACAAGCCGTCCAAGAGAAACTGACCTCCAGTACAAACATTCAAAGTCAATTTCCAACAAATCATTTTTAACAGACTGTGTCAGTGGGGTGCCATTTTCCTCCATACTTTGACAATAGCTATTCCATCACATAAGTACCCGTAATCAAGGGCTTTTCTAACTTCAGACTCATCAACTAGAATAAACTGATAAAGATATTAAACTTCTTGCAGCGGCAGATATCAAACCAAACCCTACACTACATTATCCCTCCATTTTGACATTTTAAGGCATTTTCTAAGGAGTACCTCCAGATAACATTGTTGGGGCCACACAACAGATGAACCCAGTCTAAAAGCAGAGAAGAATTTAGCTTGTTTGAAAGCTTTTTTGAAGAGAACAAAAATTAGAAATCATTGACATAATGAACAGCCTATTGTTCACCAAAAGTCTGTCTCGCTCTCTACCAATTTACAGACTCTATTTCCTTGTGCAGGCATATAAATATCCCTTGCCTATGCTTGTTAGAGCAGTCCAGTAACAGCAAAGACAGCACATAGCTGAGGTACGTGTTTCAGGTTTGCCTACTATACACACTTTGCATATCAGCTCTCCACCTGCAGTCCAAATACTTCTATTTGCAGTGGAAGCAAGAGTATAAAGTGAGCTGAATTAAGTTAAAGCACATTGCATAATTTTAAGCACATTTGAATCAATGGACATGCATGCTTTTCAGACATCCAAATGTTGCTGGAAAACCCACAGGGAATCTTTTAAAATCATGCTAGTGTCCTTCAGGATCAAAAATGGTTAGCAAAAATATCTTCCCTGAAAATATGTAGATAGTTCAGAGCTTCACAGATTCTGGTCAATTTAGCAATCACTTAAGTGCTGCCATTCTGAGGTACCTTTGTGCATCTTGCCATGATGCATGCTTAAAATTATGCATACGCTTCATTGCTTTGCAGATCAGAGAACAAAGTGGAAAAAATTTTGTAGCTAAAGTCCTATAAAATAATACATTATAATTTTTCCAAGTGAATAATCACATATTCATAAAAATATTAGTTTCAAGGGACCTTTGGAGATTATCTAGTCCAGAATCTTACTCAAAGCAGGATCATTGCCAGGCACATTACGGTGTTGTCCTGCTGAACCTTGAAAACTTCTCAGGACAGAGAGGCCAGCACCTTTCTGTTAAGCTGTGGGACTTCTGAAAATTTTCCTAACATCAGCCTGAACTTCATGTGCCACAACTTGCCCTTACTTTTACAGCCTGCCACTACCAAAGAGAGTTTGCTGTCGCATTTCCTTTGTCAGTAGAAGAAACAAGCCCGAAATCAGGAACCATTTGCCTGCAGTCTCCCAGTTTCTCAGCATCCTTCTTAACAGAAGAATCCAAAGCTGGACACAAGAACTCAGTTGTGACCTTGCAGTACAGGAGAGCAGTAATATTCCTAGATATGCTAAGCCACAGACAGGGGACTGCCTGTCTCAATCACAGCACCGCTCCATTTGGCACCCCATAATGCTTACCCCAGAGTGCTGGTCTACAGTGCACTACGTCAACCTATTCTTCCCCAGCTGGACTTCGCTTCAAAATCTCCTACGATTCCAGTTTTTGGGGAAGACGCTGAATAATGTCAGCTTCAGAACTGGTCTGCTGATGCACTGTGCTCATTTTACCAGGCACCAAACAGCCATCAAGTACTAATAAATATCCTTGGAAAGCAGAACCAACCAATCTTCAAGCTATTTATCTTTCCTTTTGCTCTGTCTCCTCCTATTTTGTTGGTGAAGGGAATAATTTGCAAACCATCAGTGACATAAGACACTATTAGGTAATAACAACTGCCCAACAGGTTCATCTTCCCAACACCATTTCATACTGCTTTCTACTAGAAAATAATTAAAAGATGAGTGTTTCGCCCTTCAAAAGCAAAGCAAATCTCTTCTATATAATTTTGACTCCAGAATTAATGGAGTCATTTAATACAAGGCTTTAGTCAAATAAACTCCTAGCAGGTTATGGCAGTATTACCCACGGAATAAGAATTAAAGGCAGTTTTAAAACGTAGTTGTATGGCTAATGATCTTGCTGAATTTATAAATAGCATCCATTATATATCAGTAATACTTAAAGTTTTCTCTGCATTTATGACATTTTAAAAACATGTGCTATTGTTCAATGAAGTGTATTAATAAAGGTTATTTAAATCTCTACATATAAATACATAATAAAAATTCATACAAAATTTCTTTAAATGGTTGTTAATGCAGTGAGTAGTAACTGCACTCCACAGCATAATATCTCAGGAACTCAACTTGCATACAAAGTACCAAAATCAGTCACCACACTTCAGAAAAAAAAAAAAAGCTAAATGAACTGAAATAACAAAAAAAAAAAAATCATACTTTTCAGCATCTTACTTGAGACAGACTTTGGTGGGATCTGCTTAGCAATGAACGTGGTATAGTTGAAGAATACAAAGAAAGCAAGAACAGCCCCAGTTAAGGTCTTCATTTTTATAGTAATATATCTAAGTTCATTATTTGAATTTAAAGACACAACAAAACTTAGCAAGAAGCACCTGAGATCAGATCCCATAGTGTATTTTAAAGTGATGTTAGAAAGCTATCGCCTGGTTCTGAATGACATAAATATATTTTTTTGTATATTAGCAGGCCTACTTGGCTGGTTAAAGGGGCACCATGACTTGAAGATTATGTGTTAAATATAATTCTAGGTAAGAATTAGAAGGATAAAGAAAACATTACAAAGAGAACAACAACATAAAAATAGGCAATAGAAAGAAGGATAAACTATTAAGTCAAGAAAAGCCACTGTGATACTCTAGCTCATCCTTCTCAATAACAAAGACCATAAAACAATACATACTTCTGAAAACTTCAGGAGACACAAAATCCAACCCATCTGCTAGCAAGCTGTTTCGACATTTAATTGCCGCTAAATACATATTTTATTATAAAGATAAAAGAACAATTGTAAAATGCCAGAAGTCTGAATATGCTCAAAGTAACCTTGAAAGCTGTTTTAGAGAGACAACAAAGCGGATCATAAATTGTGGAATACTGGACATAGCAAACTGATGACCAATTAAACTCATGCCCCTTTCTATACTTCCTCTTATTTGTGTGGAGAATATTTATAGTGAACTATCAAATCAATGCTAAATATCCTTTCAGTTGAACGTACACAAGAAATTAAGAGAGTTAACCTTAACAGATCATTATTTCCTTAGAAAGCCCATTTCAAAACTACCTATTCTTTGATGTTAAAATAATGCATTCACCTTCTGTCTGGTGGGTACAGCTTGTTATGAAACCACCAGAAACCTCTTATGATGTTTTTCCTACTTTAATCCCTTATCAATGAAGCCTTTGAAGGCTATCTAATGAGGACTACATAAAAGGTGTTGCATCTATATCACACTGGCTCTCTCTAATACCTGCCCTACAGAAAGGTCAACTAACATGAATAGAACATGAAACCAACAGAGAAATATGAATATATTGCAGTAAATTCCCTTATCTTTGTGACAAGTGTTGTAGTTGTTAAATCCAGTTTACAAGCAGAGGATTCAGACATGTTCACAGCAGGAAGAGTGGCAAGCATTAACATGCTGCCCAGAGTGAACACCCCATTGGTCCATTTGGTGTTCTGTCCTGAAAAAGCAACTTTTACCTAGGAAATGTAATAAAGGTATTACATCCTCTTTGTATAAATCAGAAAAAGAAAAATCTGGGGTTGTTTTCTAATGGTTCTCCTTTTGATTCTTCTCTCTCTATTCTCTACACAGGGAATACAAAACAGATATGTCACCTGTTGGAAGGGCAAATAGCTGCACTCGTTCCAGAAATCAACACCCACCACAGATGCATGTCTTTCAAACGTATTTGACAGCTATTTAGTATTTTGTTGAGATGATGCCAAATTTCAGGCCTATACACATTTCTTCAGATACAAAGCCCTGAAAAAACGATTGCTTGCAGAAGAGATTATGATGTCCTTGTCGACAGCAACATTACGCTAATTCAAAAAATAATATTATTTTTCCATCATCTCTCCTGTAATTTTCTTCAGTAATGATTTTTCCTTTCCTTACGTTTGGGATATGGGGTTGGCAACCAATTTAGTTACAGCAGAAAAAGTTCTTTGTCGCAACAACCATATGAAAAACCAATGGCAAAATCAATCTGCTGTTCCTGCTTCCTTCACTATCTGGCTCAAGATGAGAACAGTCAAAGAAAAAACTGTGCAATACTGTAAAGTAAGAAACAACAGGCAGATCAAATGTAAGAAAAATGAGTAGAGCACGGTAAACCATTACATTAAAGTTGTCTGTTCATATAACATTACTCAGCCTTCACTTGGCTTCCATTCCCAGAGCAGATCTTTCCTCTGGTTCTGGTGGTTACTGCTCAGTTTTCCAGGCACTCTGCGTGATCTGGAGGTTAGCAGCAACCTCCTCTGCGTAAGAATCAATCTCCTCCAAAGTATTCTGTGAACCTTAATCTTTCCCTTTTCCCATTCTTCCTCAGGCCAAGTGGCTATACAACAAACTAACATATTCAATCTTCTTGCATATATATATGTATATATTTTTTTTTTCCATAGTCAAGGTTTCATCAAAAATACATTTTTCACTATGTTCACCTAGATGTTGTAATTGCCTCTAAAAGAAAAATGAAGCAAAACCTCAAAGCTTTACCAAGAAAAACCAAAACTGTTATTGGGGCATTTGCATTTTGGCTTACAGTTGAATTTTATGAGAAATAAAACTACGGTAAATATTGTTTAACTTGAAAATGCTGACAGCAGTAGCTGCAATAACAGGCCCTAGCAGCTTTTAAGAAAGTTAATTTTGTATGACTCATTCTGTGCTGTACAATATATTTTTTTTTTCCCAGTCATTTGTTTGGACACATTTCACTTCGATATATATATTTTTTCCCCAATTGCTTTTTGCTCTTTAATTACAGTCAATCACAACTGAATTACTGTTAAAAGAATAAAAATAATTTTAACAACTAAAATCTGAAAAAAATATACATTGGAAAGCTCTTATACTCTAAATCAGCTTAGCTAGCAGGAGTCCACTACAGTTTAAAATGTACAAACTAATATAAAAAAATAATTCAGGGCTGATTCCATTTCTTAAAAAAAAAAAAAAAAAAAAACCTTAAGAAAAACCCAAACCACCACCACTAACAACAGTACTTTCCAAGATCTGCTTCTGCTGAAGAAACCGGAGCTAATAGCAGTAGGAAGAAGAGCAGAACAATTCACCTACCAGCTCCCTTCTGCTCCTGCAGATACAACACAAAACCACGTCATCTACACCAGTTCTCAGAATTTAGGATTAACTTGACAAACTTTTATGGTTACAGGACATAAATCATGGAGTCATCTAAGCTCTATGCTTTTCCAGTAGGAAGTAAACATAAGTTAATCAGTAGACAAATTAGTAAGTAATTAAGTAAATTTTATTAGTGATTAATCACCGTATCAGCAAGATTTCACACTGAAATCAGAGAGATAAATGATATATGAAGCCCACTGTCTCAAGTTCAGAGTAATTTTTTTTTATAAAACCAGATTTTAAATGAAATATTTAGAATGTTGATGAACACAGTAATATGGTTCCACTGTCACCATGCTCTCATCTTCTAACTTGCGATAGAAAAAGCAGGTCAGTACTTACAAAACAAACAAACAACCTTGTCTCAGAGTGTATTTTATAAAAGAATAATTTCATTTCTTGCTCAGTGGGTTTTTATTGAGCTTTATCAATTTCAAAAATGACACAGAGCCCTTAAAGATAATGTATTATGGAGCTGAGGATGGCAACATTTACAATTTAGCTTTATTGGAATTTTACTATATTTTGATAGATGACAGTCTTAATGCTTCCATGCATGGTTTATAGCAGAAAACACAGCAAGGCAGCAGCATCATCATCTGCTTTTCTGAATAATCTGTATCCACAGAATTCAGAAAATAAGCAAGTTTACTTCACAATCAGATCAAATTTATTTTCTGGGTGAACTCTCAAATGTTAAAACTCAACTACACAGAGTAAGGTTGCCACGGCAACTGCTACTGCAAACCAAGATGGGAACATGTTCTTGAAAGCCAGTTTAAATCTGCCCTCCCCCTATCCTCCCTCCTCCCTCCCCACACACAGACACTGAGGCACACCGACACTCCAGAACCCCAAGAGAAGGCAATAATGCTATCAGCAGCTATCCACCATGGCAAGCCTAGAGGACATCCACTGTAACTACTTTCTCAGGCCGGTGTGTGACAGTACCAGGGGATTTCTACACATTGAGGCCATACATGAAACCATGGAGCCATTATTCTTTTTTGCAGGGTCTCAACAAGGAAACATTAATTTGCCATGTGAAGTAATGTTAGAAGATTTAACATCCCTATAGCCATAGGCAAAGAGTGCAGTGGTAATACGTTTGGTGGCCTTTGACCTTTCTGTTTTGTTTTGCATGGTGGTTTTTTTCCTAAATCTCCACTGAAATAAGCTGTCAAGTTTGAGAAATGTCAAAGTTTGGTCATTTGAGTCTGCCCAGAGGTGTAATTTTGCATGGTGTACAATTCCTGTGAATTTATCACATTCTTTCACACACAGTCAATGTGGTGTGACATTCAGCATCCTGAGCACGCTGATGTCTACACGCTGAAATGAGTTCATGCTTTTTCTTTAAAGCAAAAACCGAGGTGCGTTAGTTCAGGTCAACTGAGGAATCCTTAATGGATTCATGAAACAAAGAATCAAAAGGAAGCACCCCTTGCCTCTACCTCTTAGGCTATATATCTGTTACACAGTCCTGCCATGCTCCTGATCCAGTCTTCCACGCTAGGCAGCAGCGAGGTCAGCATCTTGCATTGAAAACTGATTCATTCGTTTACTTGAGGATCACTCACTTTGCAAACGTGTTCAAGATTGTTTCAGTAAATCTGCATGTAAAACTCCATAGAGCAGTATTTTTACAGGAGAGATTTACACCTTGGTGCTATCCCTTCCAGAACTATATCCCAAAAAGCAGCCAGATCTGATGGACTTTTCTGCCAAACTCCACCTCATAATGACCACAGCCCAGGGAAAAAAGGCACTGTTGCTTCCAGGATATGTGGTTTGTTGTTTCATCTTTAGCCGCTATGTGATAGACTCTCAGACATCAATTATGCACATTTCTCAGCCTTGCTGAGATGGATGAAGATATATCACACTGAATAAACTAGACAAGTCTATTATCCTAAAGAAGACCTCAATTCTCATTTGCTCATTTCAGCCTTTTATAGTCGCTTTTGACACCCACAAGTTGGCAGATAAACTTTTATATATTCAAAATTTATCACACACTGCTATTAGGCTGAACTCTGAGCAGTTCTTATTAACACCATTAGTCTGTACTAATGAAATTAAAGTAATAATTTCTTAAAAAGTAAATTTAATACTTTACCACAAATAAAGCAGCCTTAGAGAGGAACATAATAAATACTTCACAATATAAAATAAACAAATCAGCTCCTTTAGAGGAAAAGTTTTTGAAAAACGTATTTGATCTTTTAGACCTTTGTGCACAGCTATTAGAACTTAAATAGCTTACACTGCAGTATTTTTTGAGTTAAAGACCTTAACAATTGAAGATAAACAAAGAACAAAAACAAGGGGAAAAGAAACATTTGTGAAACACAGAGCTTATTACACTGAGTTAAAGGAAGCTGTAAGCTGTATAATAGCCCTGATACTAAGACGTATTACAGCACTTGCCATCTAAATTGCAAGAGTGGTACAGGAACAGGAGGACCAATGGTTTGCACTAACTCAGCTTTATACCATCAGTTAAATGTGTGCTGATGGTCTTGTAAGATGCTGGATACCTGAGCTCAGGTACATACTCTCATTCAACATCTCTCTTTAAAACAAAGAGCAGTGGCTGACCAGTCACTGAACATACTTTACATATCTTCTAATATTTACACTTACTTCCTCTCTTGGATTGTCTGTGAATAGCAACATCAGCTCAAAAATACCTCAAGCAACGGCAGTGAGAGAAGACTAATTCCTATCTTCTCTGCAATCAGCTGAAAAACAGGATGTTCATTTCACAGCAGAATACATTACAGCTTCTTAAAAAGATGGGATGATACATCTTTTACACTAATTCTCTTAACGCTGGATATTTATACAGAAATAAAGTAATAGAAACATTGGATGGTGGGGACATCTAGGGCTCTCGTGCTCCAACATCCCCACCCAGTGTGACTGTGGCCATGAGCAGATTTAGTCACCAGTCCTAAAACTGAACTCATTGAAAGTTCAACCAGAGCTAACGGGTTCAAAAGGAAACAGATTATGCAATTTCTAGCTTCTCCTCTAGTGCTGATACATCTGTTTCTTATTAAAAATAACACCACTATGCAAAAATAAAAATCCTCAAACCTGTAATATAACCAGCCATTAAAATTCGCACAGACATTCCTGCCTAAAAAATAAACATGGAAAAAAAAAAAAAAAAAAGGCAGGCAGGGAAACAGAAACAAAAGCCTTAATGCACAGCCATAGCAGCCATGGCATACAAAATTCATTTCCATTAATGAGACGTGGTAGTCCCCAGGCCAGCGCCCTTTGCATGTGAACCATGGTAATCAGATTGTATGAGCATTTGTGAGAAGCTCATGGGACAGCAACCAACTATAACAATATAGCAAGCACAGCAGATTAGCAGTTTGCTAAAAACTGCTTGACTTGTAACCCTTGAAGCACACGAATGATGCAGATTTCCTGAACCCCTGGTAAGTGAAGCATTTCATTCTGTGAATCACATTTGCTGCAGACCTTCTCTCAATTTGTGTGTCATCAAAATGCATACCAATATCCTTCTCATTGGCATCTTTACGTGACAAAAGTACAGAATAAATAAACAAGTAAGGGTTGTGTCAACTCAGATTTGGTTACGCATATTTCCAGCACGGTGCCTTGCTATTGCTTCTGTGCCTCCAAAACACCCTCCAGTAACCCCAGCAGAGCTGGTGCAGGACAAACATACAGGCATTCCTACCAGGACACGTTGCAGCTGCTCAGCAGGTTCAGATATGGACAGATATGCCAGTTCCTAAAATGCCTAACAAGACAATATCTGGACTCAGCCAGGCAAGCTTTTCCTTTCTAGGAAGTGATAACAAGTGAACCCTTCAGACAGGAGAGGAGGGAAACAAATCAGGACTTTGGCTTTCCTTCCTTTGGCAGGAATACATTTAATTGCTTCCTAGCTTGGGCTTTATCTGCTGTGTTTTCCCAGTGACAGGAACAGATGGAAACTTTCCCTACTTGAGACAATTGCGTTTTAAAAACACTTGAGTTTCAAGGGAATTTCAATGTCATTAGATCTGTAACACTTTTTATTGACTTTATTCCCAACTTAATTCTACATCATCTCAATCACCAGCTCTCAAGTCAACTTTTGAGCAGAGCCAGGAACGATTAAGAAGGCAGTGTTCTCAAAAAACAAAAACCAAAAAAAACCAACCCACAAAACAAAAAGAATCAATAAACTAATTTCCAAAGGACACAATTTCACAAAAAAATTAAATAATATTATCCATAGCAGACTCTGAAAAGGCGTGCAAGAAACACTGCTGTTAGTAAGGCCGAATAATAGAAGAACCTATTAAACTCAGCAAATTGCTATGTATTTTTAATATTGTATTAATCTCTTTTTTTTTATTAAACCAGAATATGAATTATAGCTCCATTACCTGTTCTCCAACAATACTTGGGTATATCTCCTTAAAGATAAGAAAAGACTTCACAGAATAAACATAATAGCAACCAATCATTGCTTACATATTTCTTCAGTCTTTCTGCAGGCCTCTGAGAAACTGCATCAATTGCTGTAGTTACTATTATTAGGTCCCTGGTCCCCCCAGCTCTTCCTTCCCTTTTGAGATATCGATGAATAAACAAAAAGTGGAGACAGAGGGATAAAGATCCACTAGGCATATTTTCTTCAACCTCAAAAATGAAAAAATAATTTTTAGTTTCCCCAGGAACATCATTCAAAACTAAACACCCCTTGCTTTATATGCCAATGATTGCTCTTAGACATAAATACATCCTCACTAAAAATGTGCATTTTGATGAAATTTAATTTTTTAGTGAGAATATTTCCCCTCATGAAACATCTTAATTAGCTTTATTTATATGTGACCTAATTTCAAACTGAAAAAAAGAAAAATGAAGTCAAGAGATGCCCAAGAGCTCCCACAGAAAGAGGATGAGGCCACGCAATTGAAAAAAAGCAGAAGTGCTGCCTTCATTTCTGTTGGATTTTGCAGAGCACCGTCTTCCGCTGAGCCGCACACGACAGTTTTTTCATGATTTACATCAAGGGGAGAGAAGCAAATCAGTCTCCAGTGAAAAGCCACCCAAGCTGATGAAAAATTTAAAATGATTAAATTTATAATTAAGATGAATCAAGAATTCGTATGAGAATGTAGTTGGTGTGTTAAAAAAATTGAGAGCAACATTTTGAATGTCCCTTTTTCTCCAACGTTGCACATACTAAATTTGAGATAGACGTACCGATAATTTCGGTACCTGTAAAGGTATTAAGAAACACAGTGAACTGTTTTAAGTAAACCTCATAGTTTTTGTAATTTATTTATGAGCAGAGACGTTATTAAAAATAAAAGACCTTCAATGGAACTTAAAAGTAACTCTGTTTTGAGACGAAATGTCAGACAAAAGGCACGCAAATAAAAACTCAGGCATAAACCAGCGCTTCATCACAGAATATTTATCCTACCAAAATACACTACAAATCTACGTTTGTAATGACAGTGCAAACAAAAACATTACAATTACGTTACATTTCACATATAATTGTAACTTTGCTTAAGTATGTCTTATTCTCTTTAAAAAGAGTAATAAAGCTACAATTCTAATTAGTTTCAATAAATAAAGATCGAAATGCTTTACCTTCACTGCTACCTATTCTCGAGTGTGTCGTCAAAGTAGATATGAACCAAAGAATCAGTACCACTACCTATCTTCATATCTCTGTCACAAAAGCAATGCCAAGAGCCTCCTGCGCTGAATATAGAGGTTACAGCCCCAAAATGACCATTATTTCACATCACCATGCAAATAAACTGTAAGCTCTCTGTAAACCTGCTCAGACTCATAAGCCATTTCCATATTTTCTTTGCTTTTAGATCTTAGAAATAATTAAACCTATATTTTAGCCAATTAAAGATCGTATGCCATTACAAAACTATCCTAGATTTTTCCTCTACTGCTGAATTTAGTCCAAAATAATTGCAGTGAATAAAATTATCTCCCAGAGTTACCATCTGGGACATGAAAGCAAATATTTTAATTATTCCCATTGTAATTTGGGCCTCACAAAGACCAGTATTTGGGCCACATATGGAATCTGTTTTTATGGATTAATACCAAAATAGGTGGATGCAATGCCTCAAAAGATAGTTGGCTAAATGCCCATAAACTCTGTTACCTGGTATGGAGTGCTACAAAGAGCTGGAGGACTAGAATTTATATCCAGACTGGGTGTTGATGGTTGCTGCTGGGTGATCTCAAATACAAAATCAGGATAAAAGACCTTGACCTCTGTTCTAAAGCACTTTTATGTTTCACTGAAGTAGTTGTTATTGAAGTGTAGAAATGACTCTCTCATTAGAGATGTAGATTATCAAAAACTCCTACCAGTTTTAAAGACCATATATGAAGTTTCATATGTGAGGACAGGAGAACACTTCGCCTTAGGCAGCGGATACCTGTAAGGATTTCTAATATTGGGCATTAAATTGTAAGGGTATTTGTCCTCCAAAGTGATCGCCCAGCAGAAGAAAGGAGGACGGCAATCTAATTAAATTAATGAGAATCAGAAAAATTAATATAAAGGGTATGAAACAGAGAGCAGATGTGAAATAGAGAGCATGAAACAGAGAGGGTAATAACTTTGGTTTTTGGAGTGCTGAAAGAAGGGCATAGGAGCCTTTGAAAATAGCATCTGTTTTATCTGACTGCAAAATGAGCACAAAATTGCAAATGTTAGGTAACACCGTAGCACAGTGAACAAAGATCTCTTAAAGCATAACACAATTTAGATTATTCATACAGCTGAAGAAAAAACAATGAATTCTCATTTAATGAGCCAATTAAGAATTTCCAGCTTGAGTCTGAGACCCAAAGTTATTGATGTTTGCACCACAGGTTGCCCAGTCTATGAAATGTGAAGCCCACGCATCTTCAAGATGATCACGTTTTGTTTTTGGCACATAGCGAACTCCTCCTGCGGGCCGCTGGGGCTCCTCAACTCTTGCTGATATTAAAAGAAATTAGCGTGCTCAGTTTCTCCAAGCCATATGTTAAATCCAGCAGAACTGAACCTGCAATAATTTTCCATTGTGCATCACAGCTTGTCCGATTTTGTAACAAACACAGTTGTTTCCTATTTTGTTTGTTTAAACTAATAAGACAATCCTCACCAAGACTTTTCACTATTTACTTTCATCATTTTAATGAAAGATGAAGACCAACAGTGTGTGTTGGCACTCACTGTGTTTTGTAAGCAACAAATGCGCTGTCAATTAACAGTCACCCAGTTCCCCTGCAGGGTAGACAGGTATTACAGCAATACCCTATAAACTGTCATTCACATGGCTTCAGGTCTGGAAGCAATTGAATGGCTCAAGGACCTTCATGGACTGCTCTCTACAAACACACACTCCATTAACCACCATACCGTAGCTGAGACCGTGGTCTATTATTTCACTGGAGCCAGACTTTACCCTTTGCTTTCTACTTCCAAGCAGATTTCACGTTTGTAGATTTTTCTCTAAATTAAAGTTACATACCACTTTTTTATTAGAAAAGACATTCAACTGCATGCCTCTCAACGCTCGTTGTTTAGTCATAAATGTGTACAAAGATGACGACACACTTGAAATTTTCTCATTGAAATCTCAATTCCACTTTTTGGCAGGCTTACTAGGAATGTTCAGATTAGTCCCTTCATTTTACAGATTTACATATCACATATTTACTGTTGTGCAAAGGCTAACGAGTTGAAATGCTTTTTACTAGAGATAATGATTCAGCTGTTTAGCTCAATAAACTAGTATGTGACATTATTGAGAAAATATGCAGTGTTTATGTCTAAACATTATCTTGAATACATCTTCATCCTAGAAGGAATATTTTACTATTGCAAATATAAACATCTCCATGTCGTGTTTTAAAAGAAAATAATTACATTTATAAATATAATATGCTTAATTATACCCAGGTAATCAAGACTGACTGCTCAGAGGGTGCAAGTTGCTCACTCCATCTGCTCAATACACTTGCTGCTTTTTTGGCACTTCCTTGAAACCATGAAGTAGACATGCAGAGGTCAGAAACGTTTCACAGACATGTAAGCAGATGGTGATACAGCAGGTAATAATTTAATTATGCAACTCCAAGAAGGGAAAAGAAGTATTTCAAATATGAGTGACCACGAAATTCAAGTTTCTAAAGAAAAAGAAAGAATAAGTAATGTCTATCCTGAACTTCAAATGCAGCGTAGCAGTTTTTGTTGAATTGGCAATGATTTTCCACTTATCTACTCTGTAGTTTCAAGCAGCAATAAACAAGAATCATAGAATGGTTTAGGTTGGAAGGGATCTTTAAGGACATCTCGTTCCAACCCTCTTGCTACAGAGGCCGGGACACCTCCCACTAGACCAAGTTGCTCAAAGCCCCATCAAGCCTGGCTTTGAATGCTTTCAAGGAGAAGGCATCCACAACCTTGCTGGGCAACCTGTGTTAAAATAAGTTTTATACCACTTTTTATTCCTATCACACTGCAGGTATTTAATAAATAGCAACAAAAACTACAACTTGTATAGGAAATTAAATAAGTAAAATCGTGGAACATTAGTTCTACAGGTATAAGGAGGTCAGAAATACTCGCATGTACGCACAACACAAGAACTTGAATCAAACAGGAACACTGGTGCTGCTGAAGCGTGAAAGACTTAAAACAACATCAACGATCTTCCAGAGGCACGCAGTCATACTGGATAAGCATGATACAAGAGATAAACCAAAAACAGTGACTTTAGTGAAAATAAGTGAATAAAAAAAAAAAAAAGATTGTGTAAAGGAAGGCTGGAGGATAAAAAAAGGATCTCTTGAATGCTATTGTAACAACTTCACCACTTCAGGAAAGGAACTTCTATCTCCAAAGGAGTCAAAGATGCAAAATGGTTTGGTTAGCAGACTGCTAAGTGAGAAGAAGTCATCTTAGGTGAAGGGCTTACAATTACATCAGAAGTGAATCAGCCTTTGCATTATGTGCAAAAACTGAAGCATAAATACGCAAGTAAATGCAAATGAATTCAAATATTCAAGGAACTGTCACTATGAGACTCAGACAGTACGTCCCAATCACTGCTGGCTTTACTTTGTGTTCTGCTAAGATATTAAGAAAATACAGGCAAGAAAAGGGTGGAGGGTAGAGCAAAACTAATGGCTGTGAAATGCTTATCCCACAGTAATAGAAACATCCACAAGGTATTTCAGTGTTAGAATAGAGCAGTTGTTTGGTGGTTTGTTTGTTTTTTTTTCTTTTTAATGTAAAGGTCAAATAGATTAAAGAGCAATTGTATGTTAGCCACAAATATATTTCTAAATTACTACTAATATTATGTGTATAGACATACTGACTACAAATTCCATAACTGGCCTAATTTCAAGGAAAATATGCAGTCTTGTGAATGAAGAGTAGCTAAAAAGGCAAATTTTCATTGGACTATTTTTGATTATTTCCATTTTTCTGCAAACTCCAAAACAAAAATGGATTACAAAACTTGGGTTCTGGAATTTATGATGCTACAAAATGTCACATGAAATATTTTATTATTTACTGTTAAGTTTCATAAACCAAGGGGATAATTTATCTCCAGGTTGTATACCAAATCAGTCCCAGCTTAGACTCTGCTTCTGCCTTTTTTTTTTTTTTAATGCGCAAAAGAAAAACAGCAGCACCGTGGATTAGAGTGTCACCTTGTCTTTGTAACACTCATTTTTCTTCTTTTTATTGGGTATGTAAACGGCATAAAGAAGCAGGTTAAAGAACTATTTACAGCTATTTCCTTTAACTTTATTTTCTGATTCTTAAAATTTACTCCCCTTTAAGTTAACAAAACAGAAAAGAAGCATCACAAAAGGTCACTTTGATGTAGAAACATCAAAATCCCCAAAGTTATTCCAGGCAGGTTTATGACTTGTAGTTTGAAATGTAAGATAAAGTGAGAAAAATATATTAAAATAAAAACTCATAATGAAAACAGTATATAAATTTCATATAATTTGTAGTGCTTGTCACTTGAAAAGGAAGGAAGTGCAAATCAAAATTTAATAAATATGACATACTAGTTCAGAGTGTAATGGTGCATTTGCCACTAAGACAATTAGAGTATTTTTAATTGAATGCTGCATAACGAACCTTTAAGTTACCTTTCAATGCTGACTACAACAGAGTGTGGTGAAAAGACAGTCTGGAGTCAGAGTCTAATTAGAATCCTCCGCATGTCCTGCTGCATCTGTGCTATGCTCTTTTCTTCTAAAGAGTGTCTGATACTTTGAAGATAAGTTATTCAATTTACCTCATTGCACAAAGTTATACACACTATATACATACATTTTCTATAGCTGCACACAGAATAAATGCATATTAGATAATATTTTCTTTAAAAACATGCAGGACTGCTGAAGTATTTCTGTGGCAACAGAATACCTCACTCAGACATGTAAGTGAGGGTAATAACCATTAGGTTTAAATGGTTAGTGCCAGATTATTAGGTTTCTGATTTTTGCAGTGGCCCTAAACAGACCTAAAGCTGCTGCAGTCGGACAGCTGAGGAGCAGGATAAGAGAAATACTTTCTATTATAAAGCCAGCTGAGAAATAGCCTCTGTACACAGAAACTGAAGTACAAGAGTCCTGCACAGAGGAAATCTCTGTAGAGTATAGACAGCAGGGGTAGGTACAGCTATGTATGTATGTAGGACAAAATGATCTCCTTGTATGTGAAGTCACACCAAGAGCCCTGAGTAGTGGAATAGCTTTGCCAGCAGCAACAACTGTCCCTCACACAGATTGAACAAGCCCACCGCCATGAGCTCACAGCAGCTGTGCTACCTTGGTTGGAATTACAGCCTCAAAGCCACCTTATCACAGTTTGAGGCCAAAGTGAGTTAGCCAGCCTTTGAGAGAGAGGGAAAAGTAAACCAAGAATCCCTGTTCAGCACTGATGGATCCAAAATAAATGAAGATCCTATTCTTTTCTGATGAATGTCACCACCCCAACATCATGTCAGTATAGTAAAGAGTAAGTAGGATAAAAAAGCCCAAAGGTAAAACTCTGTCAGTGAATTAATAGGTAATGAAGCAGTAATCCTGCCCCCCGACAAAGAAAATAAAAAATATTTAAAAGCAATTCCTATTAACCCATGGTCTCTCTCTGATGTCCCCATATACTTTTCCCATAAGGCAAACACTGTTCGACCTGCCAGCTTTCCAGCAGGCACTGCACAACAAATGAGAGGCCTGGCAGATCCCAAACCCAGTTTCACCACTCAGTGGCTTTGTGGGAAGGAGCTGTGACAGTGGTCAGCCCCATGGTGCCGTGGCTGTATCATGGCACCCATCAGTTCATTCCCACACTTCTATTATATGCTGTATATTAATCTATAGCATATATAATAAGTGAAAGCCAGCTGTGATTGAACGAATGAAGCAGATTCTACTACAGCCCTCAGACTTGATACAAACTCAGTGAAATAGCATGGTCAAGATTTCAAAAACTATTTTGATGCAGCACTCCAGAGCCATGACTGCATTTCTCATTGTAAAATAGAAGATTCCCCAAGGATACACTGGAAGCTGTAGAGGAGACTGTTTGGCACAGGTAACATCTGCCCCACTTCAAAATAAAATGCAAAATTTCAGAAGACGACCATTCATGAAAAGACGAAAATAAAGAAGCTTCTTTTGAAACGAAACATCATGCAGAACAGTTTTGGTTTTCAGCCCTTGAATGACAAACACCCCTATGCAGCAAAATGGCACAAGCTCATTCCTGATGCAACTCCAGTGCGCCCCAATGTGCGCCACAGCGCAGCCCTCAACGCCTGGCATCAGTGGCAACCCTGGACCCAAACTAACTGAGTTTTAAACAATGCCCAGCTGATTGATGTGTCTCTTCTGATTTACTATATCCTCGTAAGTCAAAGTGCATGTTAAGCATGCAGAGCACAATGTGACAACCATAAGATTAGTTTTACTATACATTGAAGTGAATAAATGGTATAGAAGGATGCCATACACTGAAAAAGTCATTGGATTCGCTCCACTGGTGAACTAGAGCAACAATGTACGATTAGAAAGACTCAGCAGTTCAAAAGTCTTTAGAGGCAGGTCCGCCAGATATACAATGAATTTTTAATAATATTGTTACCACCCGGGAGATTCATTTTAAGTGCCAAATGTGTTCCCTGAACTAAAATATTAGGTTTAACAAAATCTATGCAACTACTAGGTGTCCAGTATTTTTATTTCACATATTACAAGGTTTATGAGATTAAGCTTTCATTACTTCTGCCTACTCCTTCTCCAATACTTCTTATTGTTCTTCAATACACACATGGTAGGAAACATGCAGATACTAGATTTTTATTGGACATTTTAGAATTTTCTAGGAAAAAGCAAACTTTTCATTTGGATTGAATTCTATAATCTCTGCTCCTTTGGAAACAAACAAACAAACAAAAAAAATAATAATTAAAAAAACCACAAGTTTCCTGATAAGCTCCAGTTCTAGAATTTTGTTGACAGTTTAGCAGAAATTCCTCTCAGGAGCCTGTTGTTTTACTTCAGTATCAAAAACGACCCTCAAAATACATTTATTCATTGGTAAATGTTCATAATTTCATAATTTTAGGGAGCTGGGTAAGTAAATTTAAGTAGGCATACTTTTAGGGAGTTCGGTCTTTCTTAGAAATCTGATTAAATATTGCCACTAACATTTTGTTCCAAGTAACCTAAGATGTAAGCAGCAGCTGTCAAACACATGATGCAACTTCCAAATTTTAAGCAAACATAGAATTAAATGTTATATAGGGGGTAGTGCTTTTATTTAAGACTTTTTGATGTAAAGAAGGAACATACTTCATACTTCAAATTTCAGCAAAAATTTTTACTCATCATAGAATAGCAAGGCTGAAATCTAACATGGGGATTGTGGTAATTCAGATCAGTATTTAAATGTCTGCTTACAAATATCTGTGTATTTGAAACTTACGGCCTTTGTACAGTCGTAAGATTAAACATTACTGCAACATTGCTCCAGACTACTTTTTTTTTTTGGAACATGCAGGTTCTATTATGAAAATACTTTTCTCTTCAATGATGCAAACATTTCTAAAATTTTGTTTAAAAAGTTTAAAACAACAGTTACTAAGCTGTATTTTGCTATTGTATTTCTACTCCTCCTAGGATTATATCACAACAGACAGGTTGAAAAAGTCATCAAGCATTGCTGTAAATTTGCATTCCCAACAGGAATTTATTCTACAACTACAGGCCTCACAACAGAAGGCAAAAAAACCACACAAACACAAAAATCTCATCAGATAAGGACAGCAAGACAGCAACACCTTCAGCAAAAGTAACTTCTCAAACCAACAAATTTATGGAAACATAGACACCTGCTTCCTTGACCCAAAGCATATTGTATGATTCATGCTAAATGGGGCACCTCCAAGAGAGATGGGAAAGCAGCAGAGCTGAACAAACAAATTAACACAAATATATAGGAAATTTAATGTAAAAAATAATAACAAACAGTATTTCTAGCATTCAAATCAAACTTGTGCAACTAACCCAGAGCTGGTCTCAGATTCTCATTTAAAGTAATTACTATTTCAGCACAGCAGCATTCTGTCCCTGCAACAGACAACTTTGCACAAAGCTCACAGGTTAATTATTGTCCTTTTCATCCCTCCTTAATAAAAGTCATTGGAAAGCAGGCAATATTCAATATTAGATCATCTCCCGCCCCGCTCTCTCGTTGTAATGTATGTAAAAGCTTGCCTAATTTACATTTTAGAACAGATGCACATTTTCCAGTCAGCAAATAGAAGTTTCTCATGGACAAAATGACACTTGTGCCATTTATGAAGAAAATATCTTATATGGCTTAAGGGAAATAAAGATATTTCATTTATGTGCTATTCTTACTTCATCAAAAAGCATTAAGAACTGAAGTACAGATTCACTTCACTAAAGACAGAATAAAGGACAAAGATTATTATTCTAAAGGTCACATTATCTTAACAAAGTGCCCCTTTCTGACAGTGTGACATTGATACTGAAGTTAACAAAGAGTGCTCCATGAGATCCATGCCCTCTGCACCCTAAACAAAGAAATTAGTGAGCTTCTTCAAATGTCACACAGACTGTGCTGGTTTTTGCCTATGGTGGTAGATATCAAAGAGAACTCTTGGCATGGCAGCAGGCTATTACATTTTGGTTAGCAGTTAGTGTTTAAAAAAAAAAAAGATTGGGCCACTACTATTGCATAGAGTTTATACACACAAGTTCCTTCCCCTCAGCTTCTTTTCAGAATACGTTTTGTTGAAGAAATGCTATCTCCTTTTAACATGCATGAAAAGCTACAGCATTCACTTTCCAAGTGATTGTGTTACGTGCATAAAAAAATGGACATAATGGTAGAAATGAAACACTCCTGTCTGGCTCTGAATGTGAAAGCCTGCGTATCTGTCTAAAGATAGGCTTATTACATAAGATACAGCTAATGCTAGTTCATGGGAACTGTTCCATAACAACAGAATATGACAACTTATTACTTAATGTGCCACTGAGCTGATGCGACTCAGATAACAGCACAAGGGAAATGTTACTCTGCCCAGAAGACACTGTTCTTTCTCTAAGAACCCCTTTAAAGCCCTCACAGCAAAGTAGCTGGTGTGCCAGTGAGGAGCAGGCCTATCTCTAAAGGTTATTACAAGGGAAAGAATCAAGAAAACAATAAAGATCAGCTCTGCAAAACTCAGTATTCAAAAGAAGAGGTGATGACAATTTTGTATAAGGCGTGAAACTCCAAGGAGATCAAAAGATTAACAGAAATGCATTCAAAGAACCAGATGTACTTTTTTGTGAATAAGACTGGTTTTCAGCAGTCATTCACTTTTCTGACCTTATCAAGCTTTTCAACTTCTGCATATCTGTTAGAACTGTTTAAAACCAAATGAACCAGCCAACTGGAGAGCTATAAAAGGAGAGCATCTCAGGGGAACTCAATTACTAATTCACAAGGAAACGTTGTTTTCATGAAAACAGTCTATTAAAATAATACTCCCTTGAATATCTTCCTTAAGTTTATTGCGATATTTCTATCTGCATTTTAATGAGGATCCTTGGGAAAAAGAATCTCAACAGCTATTCACTTATTATTATTACTTTAGTGAAATGGTATTAATCATGTTTGTATACAAGAAACTAACACTTCCATAAAATGCAAGGCTCATTTAACACAAGCGAAGATTTTCCTGCTGCTTATTCCTAGACCAAAATTTCACTGGGCTACGCTGATCTTTCTACTGGCAAATCTCAGGTAAAGCCAGGGGGAAGTCAGTGTGACACTCAGAAAGGACCCACATGCAGGGTACACTCAAGAGAAGTACTCTTCTTCCACCCCTATTTAAAGTCATTCTGCTATGCGGAGAGTTTATCTCTATTTGTGGGCAAAAGTGAAAGGAAAAAAAAAAAAAAAAAAAAAGCATCCCTTGGAGAGAGAGGAAGTCCTGCTTGAAACGCTGCACACAGATTTTACATTGAGATGTCACTGGGTAAAAAGCTACGCTGAAGTATCCAAAACTATTTGAGGCATTGGTGAATACGTAACTCCTGTAGATTTAGACAACCTTGAGCGCCTAAAATCAAAGGTCTTCCTAAAAGGTTCTGACTACTAATCAGTAGTCTCAGCCTCAAAACAGTGCTAACAATACTTACCTATCATTAAAATGAAGGACAAATTTGTTTAACAGTTATGAAGTACATTAATTTGACATAATCAAATAGAACAGAGCAGATAAATCGAAAGGTATGTAGACTTTACAGATGAGAGAGTGATAGTATAAATATATTCCTGTTTAGTAAGTAGTACTAATGTTGTTTTTCACCAAGTCAAGAGGGTATTATTTCTTCCTGGAAAACTTGTACACCTTATTACTACAATCACTTTTTTAATTTCATGCTTCCCTAGGTTTATTACTGTTAATTTTACTCATTTAATTCTAGCTATTTTCCACCATTTACTGAGAAAACAGCAAGAATTCATAGTTTTCAGATAAATAAAAGATAAATAGCTTGGAGAAAAAGAACATCTATCCATACAATGCACTTCTTTCCTTCCTGTACTGGAAGCTCTAGGAGATCTTATGATATGCTTTAACTATTTGACCAAGCCTTGTTAAAAACCCTGCAGCCTCAGAACAGAAGCCAAGGCAGAACTGAAGAGCTGAGGAGCCCGAAGGGCTGGGCTTCAAGGCTGGCTGAGAGTGGAGTCCCACCAAGTTCAATGAGCTTTGGGTAAGGTCCATTAGACCTTGTGTCTGTATATTTTTTGAACACTTAAGTATTCTCAAATTACTGACTGAATCAAAGCAATTATTAACTTCACTTGGCCACAGTTGAACAACGCATTTCCCAAATTATCCTTATCCTTTTGGGTGGCTGGGTGGGCACGAAGACTTTAGCAGCTTTTAGGTGAAAAAATACAGGATCAACTTGGAATTATTTGAGCATTATTCTGCAATTTGTCAGTAAATTGTATTTACTTCAAATGTACTTGCTGGTAAATATGAATTCTTTTCTGTTTGGCCTTAAGTTTAGTGCATTCTTTTCCCAAGAGAGCCAGTGGCCTTAAGATGCATGTTAAAATTTACATTCTTAAAGGAAATGCAAGCATTATATTAGAACAGAATGATGCATCACGCTACTGCTTTTCTACACAGCCAGGTTACAACTAAACAAGAAATACTGGAGTCATGCTTTAGAACAAACAAAAAAGTTCATGTCAGCCAATCTCACAGCAATCCTAAGTGAAAGTCAAAATGTATGCACCTACATAGAATTCCCAATACACTGTCAGGTTTTTCCTTTAATATTTGCAATGTGGGACAACAGAAGAGTTGTAAATCAGTGCAATTTCAATAGCCTAATAAAGATAGCTTTCTTGTATGTTTTATACCTAATGGTGAGCTAGAGAATGAAAGTTCTATAACTAAATATATATTTATTCCCATAATACAACACAGCTGGAGAATGAGTCTTCAGTATACTGCAGCTTTCAGTCACATTGCCTTTAACACCTGAATGAGTATTGGATTATTAGAACAGAATTGTTGTATTTCCCTCTTTCATTCTGAATCACACATGACAATGGAAATAATGTAGAGGAACCAGAAATACATTATTACACTGTCAGTCTTTATGGATGCATTGTGTTTTATATCTTAGTCTTTTCAATATTTGCATCTCTATTTTGACAGCATTTTCAAAGTTTCTCTAGTAAAAGCATTTCTCTAAAATGGCCAAACTCACTGTCCAATATTATCTCCCATTGGTTTCCAGTTGTAATTATGAACTATATTTCCCACAAGCAAGTTAGATCAGAAGTATATCAGACAAAATGAATATCATGAGACATATTTCCAGTATGTGTTGAAATGAAAGTTACACTTCATCACCACAACTCTGAGAGCCTCTACAGTTCAGGATATGCTAATTGTATCTGTTTTACCCTTCAGAAATGAACACATTAAAAAAATAAATTGGTGAAGTAATTGAAGGAGAATATTTTAAGCCTTGTCTCCTTGGGAGTAACAGCAACAAAACAACAACAAAACACCCAACACCACCATGTTTCTCTGAAAGCAAGATGACTTTGTGAAACTTCTGATGTGGCTGAAAACGGATGTTTGTGAAAGCACTCTTGCTCAACAATGTCATCTACCAAGATTGATTATTTAGAATTATTGAAGATATTCCAAAATAAGCTCAGCCATGTGAGATGAGGTATTAGCAGTAACCTCTTTGGAGCAACGCTGCTGAATTTTTCAAAACCCCTTAAAACACCATTTCACAGAGCAAAAAAGTATTCTGAAGGAAAAAAAAACAGCTGTGTTCAACTTGTCCTCACATAGATGCTTCAGACTTCTCAGCTTTTCTTTTTTTTTTTTTCTTTTTTGAAATGCCTTTCTTGTTAAAAGCCCATTTTGCATTCAGCAACGCGCCACAGAAGAATTTATGAGACTGCATTGGTCCTATCCCAAGCAATGGCAGCGATTACAGATCTGGGCTGCTGACAGCATCCCGCCCCCTGGCCAGCACCACCACCACCACTCTCGTTCACCCCACCCCAAAGATCCACGCTCTGCCTTTCATTTCATCATTTGACATCATGTAGGATTCAACTTCCAGGAGAAAAGTCAGGTTTCAGACATTCCCTCCTCCCCTCCACCTTGTTTTCATACCACATGAGTATACGCATCCTTTTGGAAATGAAGCAAGCCACCAAGTATAGCTAATTGATGATAATATTTTAATTTGCTGGAAATTAAAGAAATGGATGCGCAGAAGACATTACCTAAACCTACTGTGGCAGAACTCGAAGGACCCCGCGTCCCTACAGGCACAGCACTGCATCAGAGACGAGCAGAGCAACAAACATCTTATTAAACAACAAGCGCACAAAAGCAAAAGGCAGCAGCCTCCAGGGCCGTGTTAATTATCTCGGGGTCGAAGCTGCGGCGAAGGCTGTCTCACCGGCTGCAAGGCAGTCAGACGCAGTGCCAGCACGCTGCAGTCCCCAAGGTCCCGCAGTTACAGCGCTGTCATATTTCAAATGACAGGTAATACTTATGAACATGCCGACACTCACCTCCTCAATTATACTCAATGTCAAGGTTTTAGTACTGAAGGAAGTGCTAATTTTCAGCATACACACTTGCTGACAAAAGGTACTTTATCAAAGGAAGGAGTTTAGGGTATCTGCGGCAAGATGCTGAAGATACCTTTTGACACTCACAATGAGAACAATGTCCTTCGTGGAAGCTCTCAAATGATGGAATAAATATTGCCTTTAGTCAGGCGTACAAAAAAAAAAATCACAGCATCCTGTGTTTGCTTTTCTGAGAGACAGTGCCTTTACGTGGAAATCTCACTGCCACTAACTGCTGTGTGGATGAGCAGCTATTCTCCTGATGTCTGTTTGAACTTCCTCTGAATAAAAAGCACAAGCAGGCGTGCGTTACTGTAATGCCTCAGGTGCTCCAAGAAGCAGGGCTAAAAAGATGGAGTGCGCTCCACCATCCCCAAAGGGCAGCCATGCGTGCCCTGGAACGATTCAAGTGCAATTGCTAAGAAAAAACATAAGCAGTGATTTTAGAGAGAGATTTTTAAACATGCAAATATGATTCCTCGTTTGTTCTCATATCCATTCTTTTCTGAATTCAACTGAAAAAAGAAAACACTAACTGCCAAATCAAGTTCATTTAATTGTATAGAAAAGATATTAGGTGGCACGGATACGGCCACGGGTGAAGGAACACGGTCTCATTAGAGCTCTCTGTCCATTCAGGCAGCTTCACCCGCTTACAGTTGTTAATGTGAACTGGAGACAGATTCTGCTTTGAGTTGCACCAATTTAAATCCAGAACATCTCTCATCCGGCCCCCAATTTGCGTTAATGGTCAGGAGGGCACACCAGGACGGAGGCAGCCGCTATGATCTAAAGGCAAAGGCCTGCCTACAAAGGGACGCCGCAATTCTAAAAGACAGCATTTTGAGCCATTACAAAAACCTGGCAAAAAAAAATATATATATATATACACTTATAATACAAACAGCTAGAAGTTTAAAAGATTTATTCTTTGTAATTTTAGTTATGTATAAGCAGTTTCAATTTTTTCTTATGTTTGTTATCATTGCAGTAACACAGCTGTCCAAAAATGCCATATTCCTACAGGATGAGCCTGGGCACCATCAGGCATTTCAGCAGTTATCTGTTCAAATACTCGGTACAAATGCTCAGCTCAGAACATTAGATCTTCCCCAGCTCCTCTTCTTACCCAGAGTAACTTTGTACTCCATACCAGCAAAAGCACAGCTTCAGAAGAGAGCAGAAGGAAAAGAGAACACACATGTTTACCATAAAAATTAGCTTTCCAAAAGGGAAGTCATGACAATTTATTTTCACTTTTTTTTGTTTGTTTGTTTCACAGGCTTTATCAATTTCACAGCAGAAATTGCATTTATCATTTCCACTTACAGGTGAGTTGGTTAAACATCACCTTATCTCTTGGGCAAAGGCGAGCAGCGGATAAAGGAGATGTGCAAGTGGCAATGAGTGCACCGTGAGCCTCCAGGGCAGGCAGCAAAGCCACTGCTGCTTTGCCCCAGGCTAAGCTATGGCTGGGCACCACAGGATCGTGTGCGACTTGGACTCACAGCACTGCGTCTCACTGCTTCTACAAATAGCTACAACTCCACATCCCCTTGGGAGCACACTATAACAGAATGCATAGGCACAAGAAAAATAAAGGAAGTATGCTAAAAATAACATGCAGCACAAGTGACGGAATGTTGTCATGACTTTTCAAAAGATGTCACTATCAAATTCAGATTTCCTACTGAGTTCATTTGCAACAGTGACTGAGGATGAAGTAACAAAATACATTTCAATATTTTTGCATGAAATTTTGCCTGCATTCCAGATGTAGATGTTGGCAAATTACTTGCACTGAACAGTATTGCTCTCCACTACCAATATATTCTACATACATTTACATACACTACATTTATAGAACACCAGGACAAAATTATTGTCTGCCTTACTTACACATGAAATCACATCAGAAAAGAAAAAAAGATGAAGTATTCTTCATTGAAGAAAAACAGGTTTTTAAAAGTATAGTAAGAGCGTGAAAGTCCCCATCTGTAATTGATGCAAATTGGAATACTTTGTGAGTGAGACAGATGACTCTTACCGTATCCTTTTACACTAAGATTTTTCTACAGCTCCAGGACAAAAAGAATTAGTTTTTCATATCTCATGATCCAAGAGTTTCTTTTACATTGATATAACCAACGTTAACACTGAAAAAACAACCAAAAGATAGTGAGGTATTAAAAACACAGAAGGGCCCATCAGTGCCACTTTCTGAGCTGGGAGTGGGAAGATAAAGGCACTATAGAGAGATCTGGACAGGCTGTATTGCTGAACTGAGGCCAATGGGATGAAGTTCAACAAGAACAAGAGCCAGGCACTTCGGCCACAACAACTACAGGCAACACTGCAGGTTTGGAGCACAGAGGCTGGAAGACTGTGCGGACAAAAAGAACCTGGGGATGTTGGTAAACACTCAGCTGAACCACAAGCCAGCAACATGCCTAGGTGGTCAAGAAGACCAAGGGCATCCTGGTCTGTATCAGATATAATGCAGCCAGCAGAAGCAGGAAGGCGATTGCCCTGTTCTACTCAGCTCTGGTGAGGCTGCACCTCAAGTGCTATGTTCAGTTTTGGGCACTTCTCAACAAGAAAAACATCAAGGTCATGCATGGAGTGTGTCCAGAGGAGAGCAACAGAGCTGGTGAGAGAACTGGAGCACAGATCTGATGGGAGAGACCGAGGGAACTGGGACTGTTTGGTTTGGAGAAGAGGAGGCTCAAAGACCACCTTATTGCCCTCTATACAAATATCTGAAAGGACGTCATGGCAAGGGGGGCGTCAGCCTCTGCACTCATGTAACTAGCTATAGGATAAGAGGAATGGCCTCACATTGCACCAGGGAGGTTCAGGTTGGATGTTGGGAAAAACTTCTCTGAAAGCGTGGTTAAGCATTGGAAAAGGCCACCTAGGGAGGTGGTTGAGTAACTGTCTCTGGAGGTGTTTAAGAAATGAGAGGATGTGATAAGTAAGGAACTAAGGTTTTAGTAGGCAATGCTGATGGTAGGTGGATGGTTAGATTAGATCATCTTAGAGATCTTTTCCAACCTTAATGACTCTGTGATTCTACAAATGAAATTTAATGAGGAAACGACACTCTCAGACTAATCACGTTTAAGATTCACACTGACTCCTGAGAGCCTGAGATTACTTAATGTCTGACTACTCAACCCTTTTTAAGCATTCTAATTCATGACAAAGACTCTATAAATGGAAGTGTTGTTCATACAAAACAAAGTCAAAATTCCTAAACATGCATTAACAATCTGCTCTGCTTTAGCTGCTGACATTGAAGAGTAGAATTGGTATTGCCTCTACCTGCAGCGTACCAACAGTTATCTCCCAGCATCACCTTCTTTTGAAAAATGTTTCAGGTACCTCACAGAATTTGCAACATTCAAAAAACCTCCAGCTCATCCAGCCTTTATATTAACATAATTAATATTTTTCAGCATCACATTAAGAGATATCAAACTGTGTGATCTGCATCCTTATCTTCACCGCTAATTACCCAATTAAGATACAAATTACAAACATCTTAGATTACCAGTCTACCAAACCTGGATCACCCATTTTGGAGAGGATATTCAGCTGCACCCTCTTTTTTTTGGAGAGGGATGTGAATTTTTTAGCTATTTTTTTCTAATGACCACTACAGCTAACAGAATCGGTGTTTTCCTGCTCTTTCATTAAAATCACTTCATAGTCATTACTATAAAAAGTAAACATTGAGATCATTGAAATTATTTTTACTGCTCTTTTGTCCAACAAAAGATGTTAGATAACATCTGCTAGTCCATAAAATAAGTTTCACTCGTTTTATTCATGTACATGAGACATTCCATATACTTTTAAACATTTTCCTTTTTTTTTTTCCTTCCCTTCTATGATTATCCTGGCATTAGGACAAATAAATTTCAGAAAATGGTGAAAAAAAAGCTGACATTTCCAGCTGACATTTTGTTAATAAAATACTTTTTTTGGTTGATCAACATTCAGTGAGAAGATATCTTTTCATTTAGGTATAGATGCACCATAACACTGCAAAGATGCATCTCTTCCTACTTTATAAAGACTGTTATTCTGTAATGAAACATGGAAAAATATTTTCCTTCCATCTGTGGGTAAGATGAGGCATATATCCAAGCCAGTGACAGTGGGTTGGTGGTTTATTCTTTGCCTTTTTTTTTTTTTAATTCAATATGGTAGTTCAGTAGGCAATACCATTCTAGAACATTTGGAGAAAGTAAATGTTACTTTTGCTTAGGGGAATTCAAATAAACCTCTTTTTCTCATTTATAATGTAATTGTTGAGCACAGTAAGATGTAAAGGCCACTAATGGAATGCAAACAATTCTCATGAACTTTGGAATAGACAAAAAAGTGTCATATCTTAAAAATATGTATTTTTGATAAGTTAACTATTTTCATATTGTATATCACCAAGACAAATCCGAAAATGCTATACACTCATCTTCAGAGTTGAAGAACTGAAAATTAACAGTATGAAACAGCACAAATTTCTTGGCAGATTTCACATGCACCCCAACAAAACCCATCCATATGCTTCGGAGGAAGTGTATGGCCAGAACCAAAAGGTAAACCGGCACAGCAAGACAGTGCTGCTATAGAGATAAGCCTGAATATCCAGGTATGTAATGCCATATTGTACAGTGCAATTATATCCAGAGTAATTAACAGGTTTTCAGGATGTAAAGTAGAGCCTAGATATAGAAGAACATGGGCAATCACTCACATGCAATCTGAAGCATACGCGGTGCAAGATTTGCTAAACCTTCCTCTGTTTACTCAGAATTTCTGTGCCCCATAGAGATGATACACCACTTCAGAAACACTTTACACAGGAAAAAAAAAATTACTGTCTAAAGACCTAGTTCATGGATTTAATAAAAGAACAACTTTCCTAAAGCCTAATTGCCAGAGCCAACTCTCATATCAATGTTGTATACCCAACACGTTTTCCTATGAACAAGATGATTTAAGACTTCTTTAGCTCTTGTACCAGTAACAATATGCAAAACAATTCATTTTCTTGCCTGAATTACATTATTTTTTTTTTATTATTATTACTCTCTATTGGTTTTGCATTCTGGCTTATGAAAATAAAAATTAATGCAAAGACTGTGCAACTGTAGCAGTTTGTACCTCTTTAAGTTTCTCCCACTGCACAAAGTAACTCCTGTCTGTTACACGGAATTTGCTAAAGCTGCCATCCAAAAACCCCAAAATCTTAATACTATATTTAAATGAAATCCTAAATGCTTTACTAGAGATGCACTGAAAGATCTGGGATTTCCCAAATCCTAGCAAAAGAAATTAGCTAGCTTCCTCTCTGTTGGCATTACAGAAAATTACAGACATACATTTTACTATCATTTGAAGTATTCTGTTTCCATTAAAATAAAAAAGCTTAGAAAAAATTTTTCTCCCTGTAATTGTTACATAAATCCAGTGGCATTTAAAAATTTATAAATGTAAATGCATTTTTATTTCCCTTGACCTATACAAGAAAAAAATTCACTCTCAGAATATAAACCAGCCTACTTGAAATTCCCTGGCCAATAACTTTATTTAACAATATAGCAGTAAATAGATAAGCACACACAGATATTGCCTTCTCCCACCACTCAAAGATGTTGGCATGAGCGAATTTTTAATTGGGCCTGTATGGTTTGGTCATTTGTTCAAGGACTGGTTCAGTCAGCTTCCTCTGAACATGGGTACACACACATCAGTGGGACTCCAAGGCTTGCTCCAAGAGAGGTTTCTCCTGAAGGTGGCTTTGTTCTCCTGCACTTCCCCCTACCTGTCAATGCCACTGAAGTTCAGCATCACTCAGATGCTAAAACTTGAAAGGACTGTTTTCTTGCAAGATAATGGACTTAAGTATTATTTAGGCAGAAATACATTCTTTCCTCCATAAATGTGATGGAAATAATCTGCGAGTACTTTCGTTTAGAACCACTTATGATGTAAAGATATTTCAGACTGCAGCTTCACTCTAGCATAGTATGAAAGTTACATTAAAGCTGACTCTGAAATATTTGCAAGCTGTAATCCCACTATCCCACTCCAATACTGAACAGTATGAAATCAAACCCACTGCAAAAGAAACTACTAGCTGATTTTTCATGCAGGTAGTAATCCACGGGAAAAAGTTGTTGTCTGGCAGCTGGAGTTGTACATACAACAGTTGCAGCAGACAAAAAACTGAATGCATTCAGCTTCATCTCTCCCTGTGAGAAAGTCACAAAGAAATTGTCCACATTTTGTAGAGCCTTTGCTCTGGTATATAGGTCCCTTTTCCAGTAAAAGTTAGTCCTTGTGCATAAACCCTGGATACAATGATGCTTAACACCGTAAATATTAATTGTATAAATACCCACTAAATTGCATAATGAAATAGCTAATAGGAACAACACATGTCCAGGCACACAGCTACCAGTTTAACTCTTTCAAGTGTTCAGTAACACTGTCCTTTAGTCAGGGAAGACAACCTCAGAAACAATATGCCTTCAGAAACAATACACCTTCAAACCTGCTTTTAACAAAGACCACCAGGCACTTCATGCTTCGCAAAGCATCACAATATTTGCCATCCAGAAAGTTCAAACAAAGTTGCTTTTAGCCCCCAGAACAACAGAAATACTGTTTGCTCAGACTTAAGGTCTAAACCAGGCTAAAAAAAAAACAGGTAACAGAAATGGATACAGCTGGATTGGGTACAGATGGGCGTACTTGCATTTACATTTTGCACATATTCTGTCTGGAGAAACACCTGAAATGGTAGCTCTGTGCAGAACATGCAGGAAAGTGAAGAAATGCAACCAGAGAGGAAATGTCACTGAAACTGATTTCGAGAGCCCTGAACTACAAGCAAGGGAGGGACTGGAGAGGAGAGGAGCTGCTGGCTGCCTCCAGCAGTCCTGCAAAGCTGGAGGAACATTTATCCAGCGCACAGACAGGGCGGGCAGTCAGTTCAAACACTCCAAATGGAGATACTGCCGTGTTTCTTTTGCCAAAGTCTGCTTAAAAGATGCTTTGGGATTTGACATGTGACGTCGTTAAACACGCTGCCACTATTTTTCCAGGTTTCTAGGAAAAGGACCAACTGGTGGAGGCTTTACATTTCCCTTTTTATCTTTTAATGCACTTTGTTAGCAATTGAATCCTTGCTGTCAACTGGTGCATGCACAAGAGCTAGATTTGTAAGAACAGCAGCAAGACAGCTCGAGCACGTGACAGGCATTGCATGCTGACAGAAGCTGGAAGACACAATCTTTTATGAACACCAGAATTATGTTCCAGCAGAGAACTTAAATTTTTATATCTTCTAGCAATTTCTCAAAAGGAGTAATACTTACATAAATGAAACAGCTGCCCCCACAAAAATTAAAGCAGCATTTGCCAGCACATTTTACTTCAACTATAAAGGAATATAAGGTAGCAAAAAGATTTGCACATCCATTTCTCAGGAAAATAAGCTCAGCTAGGAAGGAGCTTTCTGATTTCTAAAGACACTGCTCCTGGAGAGTGAACATCAGGCATTGCAGCTTTCAAAGGAAGCTACAAGCTACGCCCCTGAAAGCCAGTGGTGTCAGACAAGTGATCCTATGGTTCCTTGGGGAGTATAGGAATACAACAACAAAAAATCCACTAACCAGGAGCACCAGATTTTGACAGAGACAGCACAACTTCTTCTCACTGACGACACTGATGGATGTTCTCTGTACCTAACCTGACAGTGACAAAAGAGGCTATAATGTGAAGGAGCCTTTCCAGTTCCTTGTCATGCATCTGGGAGGGCTGGTGCTAACTGACAAGCCCAATATTAGGGATGACTGATACCCTAAAACAAACGCAGAGGTGGGGTGTCTTCAAAGAGCACCTACTACCACCGCCGATGAGCCTTTTTAACACTTACTGCAATGATGGGCCTTACTGCATGTAACTGAGGCCTAGCCATCTCATCCCACCTAA
Source organism: Phasianus colchicus (assembly GCF_987193195.1). Classification (NCBI taxonomy): domain Eukaryota; kingdom Metazoa; phylum Chordata; class Aves; order Galliformes; family Phasianidae; genus Phasianus; species Phasianus colchicus. The sequence goes on along the minus strand of NC_143445.1, from coordinate 22,828,601 downwards.
ACTTGCTTCCCAATCTGAACTACTGAAACAGCTGTGCTGCCTGATGTACCCAACAAACTGTCTTGCCTAGGGTGTTGCTCACTAACAGAAAAGAAAAACAATAAGCCCGGAAAAAATGAAAAGATGCAAAATCAGAGAAAGCAGAGGTAGAAGCAAGAAAGCAACAAAATAGTAGGGACTCATTATCTTTCTTATGCCCCCATTTCCATTACTGCACTCTTATCATCTCCAGCGTCTCTTCTCCATTTATTTTCTCAGCGATGCTTGGCTTTGTGTTCTCAGGAGAAAACACACAAGAAATGAGTAAAAGCTATTTCATACCTTTTACATTCCTCTCAGCTGATGGCCCACATTGAGAAGTTAGCCACAGAATTCTAATCCTGCCCTGGTACAGAAAGTATCTCCTACAGCTGGTTGCCATTAGCAGCTTAGCTTTTACACAGATTTCAGTTGTGGTATCTGGAGGATCAAAGCCACTGTAGGCTTCAGTATGTTGCAAAGTCCAATTTTTTCTCTGAAAAGCATGAGGCAAATCAATTAGGCTAATCTACCAGGTGCATTAGATGATGTTCTTTACCTGTTCTAATCTACTGTTTTTATATACATATATATGTTTTTTTAAAATTAGTTGGAAAGGTTTTTATGAAAAGATACGCTCTTTATACATCAAGGATAGTTTAAAGATAGTTTGAAAAAAAATAAAACACACTAAAAACATGAAAATCCAGCACTTTTGTATTATACTTGGTTATGAGGAAATATGCTTGCTGACTTTTAAAACATACTTCTGCTGCCATATTTGTAATAACTGAAGTGATGAAATGCAGTGATGAGGAGAGCAAGAAAAATACCAACTTTGTCTCTCTCTTTCTCCCTCTAATCCCTAAGAGCTCATATTTCTGCTCTAAATTCACTACGATGTTTCCAATCCTATCTAGAGGTAGGGTCCATTGATTACACAGTCAGCACAACATGGCAGAGTCACCTCAATTTCCTGGGAAAGACCCATAGCAAGGATATATATGTTGGGCAAGATCAGCATCTGAAGCAAATAAAATCCAGATCTGTATTTGCTTAGGATTGAGTTTACCAAAGAATGTAGTAAATTTAATATTCAGTTATGGAAACAAGAACTTAAATTTTAGTACAGATGAAGATCGTGATGTAAAACATAGCATCCTGCAATCTATCATGGTTAGCAAGATTTTAATAGGTCATTAGAAAAGCTTATGGAACCTATGAGTTTCTGGGCACTGCTTCGGGATTGGTAATAAAAAAATTCATTTTCTAGTTACCTCCTAAAGCAACGTAGCATACCACATATGATGAAGAATTATAGTCTACTTGAGAAAAGATACTTAACTCCTTACAATGCAGCAATAAAAGATGCCTGATCGGAGATGAAATTTGAAAGCTTTGAGTTTGATGGGCTTTGAGAATGTCCCCATGTAAAGCATTATATTTTAGATTCTCTTTTTCTTTTTGAAATGATTGTTTTCCTAGAGATTTTCTAATATGAGCGTATTAGGGACGTGCAGAACAATTCCAATATTTCTTTTCTGTTATCACAGAATCACAGAACTGTAGGGGTTGGAAGGGACCTTTGGAGATCATCTAGTCCTGTACTGATGCACGTGGTTATTCCCCCTGAGGTGCAAGACCCCACACTTGCTCTTGGTGAACCTCATCACATTCCTCACCAACTCTCAGCATGTCCAGGTCTCTCTGGATGGCAGCAAAGCCTTCTGCTATGCACCCCAGTTTTGTATCATCAGCAAACTTGCTGAGGTTGCAAGTCTACTCCTTCATCCAGGTCACTGATGAAGATGTTGAACAAAATCAGACCCAGTAAGGACCCCTGGGGCACACAGCTAGCTACAGGTCTCCAACTAGACTCCGTCCAATTTTAACCATTTATTATAGTGCAAAACCCTCAAAAAATATTTTATAGATCAAATACCAAGTTCTATCTACACTTAATAATTTAGATGTGTTGAATCAGACATCAGGATGACTGCTCAGAAAGAAATCTTTTTGGAGTCAATGCTATGCTCACTGTATCCACACCACCTTTGTGGAGAGGAGCTATCCTTCCTGCTCTGCTGCTTATAAAGACAGACTGTATTTACTATTCCCTGAATAATTTTAATAAATATTCCACAGAGTATCCATAAGGCAAATAAAAATAATTAACTAACAGCCAACATAAATGCTTCTGAAGCAGCATGAACTCTTCTTTCATGCAGGACCACCAAGATCAATACAATGATAAAGGCTACGTGAAGCATTAGAGAGAACCGAGTTCTCACTTCTCAGCCTCCTCTCACCTTTTTTTTTTTATGTTTTTGAGGAAGTAGAACAAAAGGAGGTGTGTAGCTAAATGGTGACCTTTAGAAGTACTGTGTGTTCCCACTGGAGTAAATGCATTGTATTTGACTGGAAGTTTTTGTAAGATTAATTAGTCTGGCACATTGATATCCTTCTTGTAGATGAGAACAATAAGACAGTTTGTTACCCTTAAACTGAATTCTGGAATTAATGCAGTCCATAGATAAAGAACTGCACTGTTTTATCATGGCAATATAGTTTTTTGGAGGTACATTTTTGTAACAAAGCCACACATCAGTACGTTATCTGAAAGCATTGCATAGAACAGCTAGCAGACAGCAAGATCTTCATGGATTTGAATCATCAAACCAGATGCATAATAAAGGTCTTCTGTTCAGTAGGATGACAGACATTATCAACAGAAAGCCCTGGCATCAGCAAGTCACACCAGTACGGGATTACTCCCTTGCACAACTTGTAATGCAGCTTCCCCTCAAACACAAAAGTACTCAGTTTCCAAAGAAACAGCATTACAAAATGTGCTAGTGTTGCCTAGCTTTTCCTTGCCCTGATATCTACATACAGGCACAATAATCTATCGTGAATCTGACCTTCAGAAACTACGTTTGTATGCAAGTATGGGGAGCGTTCTGCAAACGCTAATGAAGCTGTTTAGTCAGACAGTGCAGGTGGACCTCAGACACACGATGAAGTTATCATAGATAATTAATACATTACTTGCATAAATGAACAATGATAACTGCCCTGTCACCTGCTCCTCACTCATAAAATGCAAGGAAAAATTAATTTCGTCCTCTTCCCCTTCAGATTAAGTTAATTCAAATTTGAATTTGTATAAATAGAGACTATTAGTGGTTTTCTGCTAACCTGCAGTGACAAAATCCTAGCATGTGCATGACCTGTTAGATACACTGCTGCCCTCCCAGGAATTGTGCCAGGCATAGCCTGAAGTAAACAACAGAAGAACCTGCCAGTACAGAAGGTGCAACTTTTAGGCACTATATGAGTACACGTATGTAAAACATACATACAGATGTATACACAGCACAGATCATACAACAGGGTGAGAGATGGCAGAGCATAAGCCCTGTGGATTTGCAGATTGGTGACTTTTGCAGTAGAATTGGTGGCATTATTGTACTTCTCTGATAACTGCAAATGAGGAGTAAGATGAATTTTACAGCAGCAGATTTTCCCCATGACTTCAACAGAATTAGATTAAATTAATGTTTCAGTTGTGCTTAATCTAAATTTCTGTCTTCTAAACTGTAGGCAAATGGTTTCTAATCACTATTTCTGTACCATCTGATGTTAAAGGTTGATCAATTTGGTTTCCCACCAATATGATTAAACCCTTACTCAAGCAAGAAAACACTGTTAGAAAGCAAATCAATTTCTTTTAAAACCTCTCATGTACTACTTCTTAATAGCTTCTTCCATCAAAACAGTGAAAACATACTGGTCTTGGGCTTACTTCCTAGTGATAAGCTAAGGTCTGCATGATGTTTCTCCCTTCTAATTATGGTTGTTCTAGATTAGCAACATACAGGTCAGACAACTGTACCTCTCCCTATATGAAATTCTTTTCTCAAAGAAAGAAACAAAAGTCTGCTGAATCATAAATTGCTACAGTGTGCTTTTATATTATTTAATGAAGGATGGAAGGCACTTGTATCTCAGAAGAAAGTAATTCTGATCAATACCACAAATAAAACTCTACACACTTATCAAAACTTGTAAAACATCTGGGTTTAAAAATAATCAGCTAAATAGTCCTATGCAAAACAGATATAAAATTCTTTACTGCTGTTAAACGCCTTGTATCTTTAACATTATACTGTACGCACACATTAATTAAAGATATTAGATATGTAAATTGTTTCACAACGCCCTGAAAGGTTGGCACACCAAGGGCTGAAAGAACACAAAAAAAAAAATTAAACTTCTAAGATCTTTTCACAGTGAGGTCTACCTGCAGAGTAGCCTAACGCTGCCAGTCATTTATCCTCTGCAGTGCATACGAATCTCTCTCCCCGTTAGCACTTCCTTCATACAACTCGGTCTGTTGGTTAAAGACATCTGCAAGCAGGGCATGGGAAATTAAAGGACTTCCTGGGCATTTCAAGATTATCCTATCAGCTTCATCATACCAAGCCTCCATCAAATAGGATGAGAAAAGGGTGTCTCTCCAGCCAGCTCACTCAGACTCCTCCATATCGGCCACAACATCTATTCCTCCTTCCCTCCAAAAAGGGCAAGGACAAGGACTCCGTGTTGTCCCAGACCATGACAGTCACTTCTAGCCCTTGTACTAAGACTAAAAATGTATCAATGAAAATAGGCCTTGAAATTACAAACTACACTGTCTTGCTTAGTAACATCTTTCCTTCTCCATGAAGCATTAATAATACACTTTTATCTACTTTCAACACCACACCTATATGATAAAATGTTTAAGTCTCTAAAAAAAAAATCTCTCTCCCCCTAGCTAGGAGAGAACTCCAGCAGCATACCAGCAGATGCATGGTTTTGATAGCTGTCTGGTCATAAGCTATCAAAGGTTTGAATAAATGGTAACTTATTTATGTGGACTACCAATTCTGCAAGGAAAACTGAGGAAATGCAAGGAAACAGGTTAAAATACCAGAGTTAAAAACCATAGAAAACACTGGCCTAGAAGGAATCGCAGACTAGCACAACAGATCAGTAGGCATAATTAACAGATGTGTAAGAAATGGACCAGATTTCAGAGGAAATCCTCCTTCTGTAAAGGTTTATGGGCGACAATAAAGCTTAAACTGTCACATTTAGCAGGTTACAGATGGAATTTAGAACTGGCAGGTTCATAATGAAGAACTCCCCAGGGTATCAAACTCCCATTAATGTGTCTCCTCCTTTACCTGGTTGAGTCAACATGCATTTGTGCTTTCCCACCACCTGACAAAATACATCTGCTGTTAGTTTAAACAGCAGCTTTTCCTGGAAACAGATTAAATATTTATTCCATTCTGTTACTGATACAAACAGTTTCAACAGAATTTTCTAGATATAGATCAGTAGTTTCATTGCAAAACTTAATCATGTACTGTTCCCTGAAAACTGCTTAAAAGCATGCTTTAGAAACTGCTCACAGAAGGTAATAAAACTAACGTAGTCACGTGAAACTTTTAGTCAACATTCCAGCCATTCTGATACTGAAAAACACTGAGTTGGAAAGTCGAGCAGCCTTAGTGAATAGTACATATGCCCCTCCAGCACCTAATTAGCTGATAATACTCTTGGTGCCTGTAATGTACAATTCAAATGCCTCACTTACCAATGTGTTTAGTATTCTGCAAATAAGTCCTTGTACCAATTAAATCCCTTGTTATTATGAAATGCTTCCATACTGTTGTAATAACACAGGATAATACAGTCAATACTTCTAATCATGAGGTTATTCTTTGAATAATTGCAGGATTTCTGAGTAATCACTGCTAAGGGTACGCTACCATTCCGCACAGAGCACACAGAATCGAATAACAGCTTTCAAATTAATCTGATTAATGTTATAGCATCCTTCGCGTAAGGCGGGTACAAAAAATTCTTCCCAAACCACTAAGTAGCCATGTTTTGCAGTGCATAATTCAGTGTAACAATTCTGCCGCAATTTACAAGTGCATTCAGACTACAATCTATTTCTATTCTCAATATGTGCAACATTGTTAAGAATCAGGTTTGTTCTGAGAAAAAGATTACTACTTCTATTTCCCGATAGGAGAATTAGGCTGGTCTATCTGCTAACCAAAAGGTTTAGGTGCAAACCCAGGAATGAACTCAGGAACAGCGTTGGTTGGGCTTTTTTGACTACTGTTAACCTCACTGCATTACAAAAAACTGTGTTTTCTGCATGCAGGATGTTTCAGTGAGCACTGAAACTGAATGCAATCCACAATTACAAATGCTTTAAATAACTCATCCCCTTAAATTACATACATAGCAGGAGGCTTCTGGAAAAAAAAAAAAAAAGCAAAACAAAGTTACAAATCAAATGAATTTCATGCTGTCACATCAAATTCTGAATATAGCATGTATAAAATATAATATATACAGAGAGAGTAAGGGAAAAATCTCAGCCACCTGCTATAGATAAATAAATCTGTTCATTTTTCTTTGGATGACCTTGGTTACTCAGGCGAACCACTGTATTAGCAAATTCCTCCAAAAGCAGAAGATTAAATACTCCACAGCAAGATTAATAGTAGGTAAGCTGTTGCTTCTGGTCTCATGCCCAGTGAATGCTTTTCTAAAAGAACAAAGATATGACCATGCCAACCATCAGTACACAGCATTGGACTCCACCTCCTCCTTTTTAAAAAGGAAATTATCCAAGCAGCAAAAAATAAAAACAAATAGCATTTACTGTTTTTATTATATTGTGTCAGATGGACAAAGCTCAGCCAACAGGCAATACTATCATGGGGTCAAGCCAGGCAATTTCACAATTACAATATTATTCATTAGCACTCTAAATACGTTTGTTATGTTTTTCAATAGAAAAGACCATATCTGACATGCATACAGAAAATCTGTATTTTCTGACGATTTTTTCCTGATGACCAGGCAATTAAAGTAGATAAGAACATGTGAAAAGCTCATCAAAAAAAGATCATTATTCTCAACCATTTTCTAGATGTACTAGAAAAAAATATGCAGATGCTTGCTTTAATGAACCCAAATCACAACAATCACTAAATACATTTTACATGAACTTACATGATGTCTTCAGGGCAGCAGGTTACTTCTAATTAAAGAGGAAAAGAACTCCTAGACATACCGGGTTCCCAACTTACGTACAAAGTACCAAATTATATCTACCCTCACATAAACTGTAGATTCAGCATGGGAAATATGCTTATTTTCCTAGAATATCAAAATCTTGGTTTTCTGCACGCTGAAAGTTTGTTTTCTGACCTTGATCAGAAGCTTTCCTAGGATGTTCTCACCTACATGCATCCCATGCTGTTTAGACGTGATCTGTGGCAATGTACCAGTCCACCAACTCCTTCTTCAAACATTACAGCATATCAAAGGATATTGGCTTTCCAAACCCATAAAATGGGTAAAGAGTGATTTACATAAATTGAACAAGTACTTTACATATATGAAAACAAACTGTTTTAGTAAAGCAAGTATTTGATAACATTAGGTACAAAACCATTTCATTACTGTCAAGTATGCTTGGAATCATGTATGGTTGGTTTTTTTTTGTTTCTTTCATTTTATTAAATAGATTCTTCAATGTGTGAAAGAAGCAAATGCAATTCATTAAGCTAAAACACAGAACAGAAGGGAGAAGCACTAAATTGGTACAGACAGATTAATAATTTATGACAGACGATCTAATCATTTATAAGTAAAGTAAGTAAAGAAAATTTAACGTGTGAACTACTTTTTGATGTTTCATTGATCTGCTTGCTTGTACATAGGTAAAGTGCACTGTCAGCATGTGCCACATCCTCAGGCAGGTGAATATGGAGCAGCTCTACCTCGGCCTCCTCAGAAACAGTCTCACAGTGTTTGGAAGCGATTGCTTTCCGTGAAAAATTTCCCCAGTGGCCATTTCTACTACATACCTAACGCTCGGCTTCGTCACCTGCACCTTCGACTGCCCACACCTTTACTTTCTCATCCCAAAGTTCAAAGATAAACAACCTCCCTCTGCCTTCAAAGCTGCCGCTTTGGCAAGCACCCACAGACACAACCACAGCCACAGCAGGAAGCTGTTACACAAATCATGTGCCTAGCTGGTCATTTGAATCCACATATAGGAAGTGTGCAACATACAGACAATGGCTGTATTAACCTAATCCTAAATTACCTTCATTCGAGCTGCAGTAAAATTTTTACTTTTTAGCAGCATCTGAGAGTAACTTACTATTATATGTAGCTGTAATGCAAATTCAAACATCATTCAGAAACTGGAGTTAAAGAAGTAATATACCAAATACATTTTAAACATTTTAACATTCATTTCAGCACGCAGATATTTTGACCAACACATACATCTTTATCAGGCACCCATCTGCACTTTGCTTCCAATATCAGCTTCAAGTCAGAGCACCTCATTTAAAACAGATAAATTACACAAGCGTAAATAAGAGCTTGAGAAATCACCTTTGTATTTGGACTGATTTTGCTTTAATCAATGGTGTTGATAATAACTAAGCCACAAAATCTGTACACCTAAGTGACACACTGCAATTTGTTTACATTAGAGAGTTTGATTTGTTATTTTCAACTCTCCTTTTAACAGGCAAACACAAAGCCACACGTCTCCTTGGTAACAAATTGAGCCCAGCTCCATCTCCCAAAATTTCTGCCTGGTTGGGAACGGGCATCCCCTCCAGCACTGCCAACAGATGCAGCCACCAAGTACCAGGTAACTGTCCCCACTTCAGAGCAGGGGGCAACAAAGATGCCCTGGATGAGGTTATCAAACCTTTTGCTGCAGTCAGGCCTGCAAACCTGCACTGACCAATTTGCTTCTTTGTTCCATTTCTTCAACTCCAGTTGGTTTTGGCTCAACCACATCAGGTCTTGCAAGAGGACAATTCCCTCTGTTTTTTTTTCCTGGTATGGCTGATAATAGTTGTTTCTGCTCCTGTGTAGTGAGTGATAGCTGATGAATATCTCTCTAGCTTCAGTTTGTGAAACTGCATCATGGAAGGAACCTATTATTGATGGTACAATACATTATAATGGAATTTTATAGAGATTTTATGGATTTCTTCCCCCTTTCACCTACCAGACATTATTTCAGAGAGAGATTTCAGCATGAGTCAACCTGGCTTTTGTTTTAATCTCCCAACTATGACAATATAATTAAGCTGTGAATGATATATCAAAGTGCCATACGCAAAGACAAACTGACAGGAGTAATTTTTACTACTCAAAAGCCTTCCGTTCCATATATCATAATATCCTGTAAAGCAAGTCCACTGACATCTGCTTGACTGTAAAAGCAATAGCTTGGTATAAACCTCAATTCATCCTTCAAACACGTGTATGTGCTCCCTGCTTCTTACCTGCACCCTGTGCATTGCTACGGATGACACCCGCATTATTATTTTGGTTCTTTATTAACAGCTTACTACAAACATAAGGGCAGAACTATCGTGCTATATTCTTGCATGATAGCATTTCATGAATGCTCTGCTTCTTCTATCCTGACAGATTAATACTTTTAATTATTATTATTATCGGCAGTTTCTTAAACATCTGCCACATAACCGTCCTTCCACCAAAAAATGGAGGACTCGTATTCAAGCTCTTATGTTTTACATTTTACATCTGCTTTTGAATCTTTTCAGGCTTGGATCTGATCTTAGCTCTATATCTACACAAATGAGAATCTCATTCACAGCTAAGATCCCAAGGCACTGCTGCAATGCAATTATTATCATCACCATCACTATCAGCTCAATCAACCCGAATATGTGCTTCTAATGAGAATATTTCTTCAGGCAGCTCAGTTCAGACTCGTTTTCTGTTTTCTTTTTAAATAAGCAATCTTTGTAGCAAATAAATTGAAAACTTTATCAAACTGAGATTAGCATTTAGAGAGCAGCTACAAAAATTCTGAGCATAACAAAAAATTATCAATAAGAGCAGATTAACCTATCTCATTTAAAGAGTTTGTTGGGTTAAAAGACATGGGTTGGCCAAGAAACAATTTGTTTACATCTCTGGATTCTTCTACAGAAGAACAGAACAAAAATTAAAAAATACACCAACAATACAGATAAAATTAAATACCTTTCTACCTACAGATAATACACAGAAGGAATGCTTACTATTCAAGTGGCTGTTCCAGCACAAGAAAGTCAGGGATGTTTTTTCTGCACATTCCTGTGCAATTCACTACAATAAATTTATGTCTTCTTGGAGAGGACATTTGGGCCATCAGACACAAGAACACTTCCAACTTGAGCAGGAAAACAATGAAAGCCCACAACAAAAACTTTAATTTGCTTTTATCTGATAAAATGCTCTGCCACAGAAGTCTCAATTGTAAATAATTACCACTCAATCATATGAATCATTTTTGTGAATACGGCTGGGTTTAAAATGATACTCATTTTCAGCTGTGTGTTTCCAACTATTTGTATTAGAAAGCCACCACTTCTAGGGCAAGCATATAAAGAAAACTGAAGGTGAAAACTTTTCCATTATCTTAGAAGACAGCCTATTACCTATATCACTTTCTCAAATATCCATCCATCCACACCTAATGTGTCCTATGATTTAGTCAGAACACATTCATAAAAATGATTCATAGTTGTTATGCAGCCACTTGATGTTAATAGCAAAGCTGATGTCTTAAATCAAAGCTGTTTCCCTATGATAGCCAAGGGGCAAAGCGACACTTTCAAAAACAGAGCAAAGAATATATTGGGGCAACTTGATGAAAGCAACATTTAGAAGAAAAATGTGAAGCAAAGCACCAGGGTCAAAAATACCATAACCAAATCACCAGATATCATTAGAATCTGTATAGTACTTTGCATACCTAAATAGTAGTTCTGTTTTGATGCATTTGTCCTCTGCCCATATTAGAATCACAAAAAATTTACTATATCCAAGTTTAGAACTTTCATACTGAATTTTAATTATGTTTATAGTCTGCTCTCAGCTTTCTATAGAGGTGTATAATGATTTGTATAATCATAGCAACAATAAGAAATTTTTTTCTCATGGTATAAAGCACGTAACCTGCAAATGAAAAGGGCAAGTTTTACCACAAAGAAATTAAAATAAAAATCCTTACGCTTCCCAATCGAATATATTTACTGAGTATTAGTCATGTTAAGGGCTTGATTGTTCAGTACATTAAGAGTATCAGTCCTGAGACAGGAATGAGCACCAAATGACCCAATGTGCTCACAAAAAGTACCTAAGCCTCAGATATAGCCTGCCTAGATCTGTTGGATCACAAATATAGAAAATGTTACAGACTACATTCTCACTGTTTAAATCTACTCTGAAGCAATATGATTCAGAAATAGTCACTTGCAAGCTTTAGAGATGTAAAGCATAATGCTGTTTTAGAGCCAGGAAAGAAGAAACACACAGGTAAAACTGGCATGATGCAAAAGAACAAAAACACAATTAGCCACTGAATCTCCTAAATCTCCCAAAATTAGTAACTTACAAGATGCTGAAGCACACAGTTTTGACAGTTGAGAAACAGGTGCAACTCCAACCACGACCAACAACCACTGACATTTTGCTCACTTTCAGCAGTTCTCAGTTTGCCTTACTAATTGCCATTAAGAAGAGCTAACATAATCCAGCAGGATTTCTGAGGAAGCAGTGACCAAGCTTTGACTCCACAAAGCAGTTGTGTTGTCTGATTTCTGCCTCCATTGTTCTGGCCAGTAATTGTAACAAGAGAAATACTAAACCCAAGTTCCCATTACTAACCAGACGGTATTTTTAACAACTCATGAAATGACTGCCAAAGTGAAAAAAAATACGGAGACGAGAACAGAATGTGCGTACACCCTCAGCAAAGTGAAATAATTACATAGATAAGTAGGTCAAGTACAGGTATTTATTTCTTTTAAGATGATCCAAAAAGGTATGAAAAGGTTGCATGTGAAGGCATGCTCAGTAGGGTAGAACTCATGGCCACAAACAGGCCTGCCTTACTCACACAGAGGGAGGCACAGCCGGAACCGCCTCCCCTAAGGCAGCACCCAATGGAAAGGCAGGCTTGTTTCCAAACCTGCTGTCTGAAAAGCTGCTGGGGAGCGACTGAAGAGCACAGCACACACGTTCTTAATGATATTTTGTCAGGTGATTTGGAAGGAGGCTCGACTGGATGGGAAATTTTCTTTATTACAGCCGTCTAGTATTTTGCATCAGGAAAAATAGTTATTTAAAAGCCATGAATATGGCAGTCAGTGACTTCCTTACACCCTTTTTCTCAAGCGAGCTCTGAAGCTTTCTACTTGCGTTTAGGTCAGCAGTGTGACTCTCAATACAGAGCTAAGCATGTGTATTCAAAACAAAAAGGTGAGAAGAGGCCAGGAACCACCCCGTTAACAAAGAGCCCTCCACTTCCTTGAGGGAGGAAGGGCATTTTTAAAGCAAAAAAAAAAAAAAAAAAAAAAAGCCTTTGAGGCATAAATAGCTGACAGCTTTTTAGAATTTGTGCATCAGTTTGGGCAGTGATTCTTGGATGAAGCAGGAAAAGAGACATGAACATGCATGCACATTTCCCCCAGCTGTTACATGCACCCATAGATTTCCAGCTCAGTTTAGTTTTGTTTCTTCAGGCATCAGGTGCCTTCTAACTTTGTGAAACTCACATTATGTTATCGCTAATTAAAAAAAAAAAATTGAGAACGAAAGACCAGTATTTGAATCCCCAAGCCTTGAGCAGGCTGTAAGATGAATCAGGTTATTTCAGAAAGCATTGAAACATTAGGTTTTTAACGAGGAACTGATTCTAATCTTTCAGAAAGTTGAATTTTTTGCCTTAGCTTCCCATACAGCTCAAAAAGAAGGTACTTCAGCATGCAAGGCCAGTAAAGCCCCAGAAAGATCTGTTTCACGTGCACGTGTGCACACAGACCGGCAGATCTTGTGCCAAAAGCCCAGGGGAAGGTTAGCAGAAATCCAGACATGGGAACATCTCATTACAACCGAGCGTTAATCTGACATGAGCCCCAGATGGGAACACCCAGACTCCCAAAGCCTCAGGAGAGGAAAAGCATGAAACATTTAGAGCGTGGGAAAACTTCCATCCCCTCCACTGCTCCATCACTCACCACTTTCTCCGTAAAGCAAAGCCACAAACGGACACACACAACTTTCACATCTTCAGCCGACTGCAGATTCGCTCACCTACCTGTGAGCAGCGTGGACACATCGCTGTGCATTAGTTGCCCAGCCCTCCGCTCACAGCCCTCGCAGGTGCTGTTGCACCACAGCGGGCGGGAATCTCCGCACACGAGAGATCCTGGATGTGCTGTAATCCCAGCTCCCAGCCTCCAGGTGAATGAAGGGGATGATCTTACTGAGCAGATTATGTATGAAGTAAAACTGTACAACTACCAATGGCTGGTATGCTCTGTTCCTTCTCTATCCAAGTACCAATCTATGCCAAACATCAACATATCAAGCCATGTTAACACGGTTAAAGAGCGTGGCACATGATCTTCTCCTGAGCCAGACATTTGGGCTGAACTGTAGCATTACGAGTGCAGAAAAAAATAAAGAAAAGAAACAGAGCAAGCAAACTGGGGACAACATACCGTCATTAAATTAATGCAATTTGGGGAGGATCAAGGAAGTTCCTGAAATTTCTGCCTCCTCTTTATAGTGTCATGCTCCTAATTTACTTCATTTATATTAATAAAAATCGGATTTCACAACTATTAGTCTGGTTGAAAACTGCAATAGAGCTCACTAAATCTGTCTCTAATTATTATAATTAATGGTCCAAAACAATCAGCTTCTCAAATTAACAACCTAAAGCAACTGGTATGGAAAAAGGATGTTTCTTCTTGGTAAACAGGGTCTTCAGTCTTTTTAGTTAATGAAATTTTGAGTAGCCCATTCAGTACTATTACATCCTAATTCTAACTACTCATTTACATAGATTTGCATAGATTATGCTCTAAGTATTTGAGATTAATTATTTTAAAATTGCGCACTAAGTTAGACTCATGTTTAGTTTAATAATGTAGAAATGGATCTTCAAGAGTTGTGTACAACCTGTGGCCGTATTGTTTTTCCTCACTGCTTTGTGAGCATAAACTATATAGTTTTCTGTATTATTACTCCTATTATTCACCAGTACTCATTATTAAAGGGCACGTTCTCCATTTAATATCTGAGACTGATAAAGACTCCTAGCATTTCAAAGATGTATCACCAAACTAAGAAATGTACACAACCTAAAACACTTTACAGGAATTAAAATTTCCCATTATTCTGTGATTACTACTCCAATATCCATTGTTATAGAAATTTTAAAGAATATTACATAAAACCAATCAGACATAGAAGAGGAGCCTTATCAAATCCAGAAGGGAAATAAAGAATATTTCTAGCTTTAACACTAGATTTGGGTTTATAGCTTTGCAGTTTTGCCCAGCAACTCTATTAGTCATTACTTAGCCTGAGTCAAAGCCAATTCCCTAACATTAGAATGAACTATTAAGCAAATAAGATCTCCTCTTGTCCTCACCCCCCTCAAACCATATAAAAGCATCACCCATTAGTAGCCCAGCTTCCCTTATAAATTTCAGATTACATACCCAGTTTAAGCAAATTTGTGTTCACTACTTCTGTCATCTGTGGCCCACATGTGGCCAACTACTTACACAGTCTGACAGTGGTACTACGAGGGAGAACAGTTTTAATTAAAAGAGGGGCCATTTAGATTAGAAGTTAGGTAGAAATTCTTTACTCAGATGGCAATGAGGCCCTGGCACTGCTGCCCAGGGCTGTGGGTGCCCTATCCCTGGAGGTGCTCGAGGGCCAGGTTGGATGAGCCCTGGGCAGCCTGAGCTGGTGGGAGCAGCCAGCCCACGGCAGAGGGTTGGAACTAGATGATTTTTCAAGTCCCTTCCAACCCAAGCCATTCTATCAATCTATGCACTCACATGTGAATAACCAAGGCAGCACAGATTAAAAGGGAAAAGTAGATAGTTAAAACAACTGGTTTGGCAGCCACACAGGGGAAACAGGAGTGGTTCAACTGCCATGTTCTCACACATCAGTCTGAGAATGCCCTGCAGAGGATTCCTGAGGAGACAGTACTGGCTGGCGTGTGGGAAACCTAAATCTAGCAGTGTTTCAACATGAGGGGTACATTTGAATACTCTTCACAGTCATTGTGAAAGACAGGACAAACCCACTGGAATCTATTCGGAAAGTTATTGGGAAATGGCAAATTAGTCATAACTGCATGGCTTTCCTTCTGTTGTCAGTGCTCAAAACACCAGACTTTGCAATTACCATGAAAAATCTTAAAACGTAATTTTGAGACTAGAAAAGCTTACAAATGCTTCCCAAGCCCTATTGCACAGTGATCATTTCCCTGTGTTTTGAAACATGAAGATGAGAACTAAAAAAAAACTTCTCCTAAGGGAAAGAATGGCACCCCAACATGTCATCTCCAAAACTAGAAAAAGATAACATTCTAAAATGGAGAATGATTTGATATTGTGATTTACAGGTTCCTGAGTTGCAGCTGGGAGGGATAGAGGCATTTCTGCTGGAAAGTATCCAATATATACTATAACTAAGCTTCGTGTAACTGACTCACATACTTAATTCTCATATTTTCTGAACAAGTCATTTGATAGAATGCAAGTCTAACACTTTTTTTTTTTTGTCATGAAAGAAAAAGGAATGTGCCAATTTAACCAAAGGTAATTGGACTCGACTTTCCTTTTTCCAAAACTATAGTTTTTCTTTCTGTAACAGAAGAATCCACAAGAAAATTTTAATCACTTCTGTGACGCTTCTATGAGCCTTTTTTTTTTTTTTTTTAATTTACTTGTCCTGAACTAGTAAGAAATTCACATCACACTGAAGGGATAAAGCTACTTGAATTTCATCTGCTTTCAAGTCTCAACAAGAAATTTCATACAACCCTACCCATTTGGAGTGACCTTGCAAAGTCTCAAACCCTACTGATATATTTCTTAGCTCAGACTGAACCAGTAAGAATAGTCCCACTCTCAGATACCCTGAAGACTAAAGAAAATATAATTTGTTCTTGTGCACGTATAAGATAAACATAATTTGTAAAAGCATTCATGAGTATAAGATTTCCCAAGGCTTCATATGACATGAGTTCATAAAACATTTCTGCCTGATGGTATATATTTTTACATCACCACCTCTCACTGTTGCTCTGTTACTGTGAATTTCATTAAGCGAACAATATTTAAAGGTACAAGGAGAGCTTCAGCAGTAGTTTACTTCTAAATCCTTTCCCTAGTCATCTCTCCAGTTGCTCCACAAGGACTACTGTATTAACAATACTTTGAGAAGGCAATGTTATCATAGTACCAATTTTTGGAATGATGTTCTTGCTGATAGTGGCTCCAAAAACAATATGACCCAAGAACCAAATTTCTTAGTTAATAATTAATTTAAATGACATCAATCTGGAATTTGAATAGAAACAAATACAAATCCCAATAAACAGTTATAGGGATAGCATTTAAAGTCACTTGGTTACACCAGAATCCCTTTGTTTTGCATCTTCTGGCCTTATTTGGGAGAGCAAGCACTGCTGAATACTGAGAATGGACAAACTCTCAGTGTTTCTACAAGCTTAATCACATTATGAATATGACCTTTGTGCATCCCAAGTTTATAGGCTTTCTGAAAGAGTCTTATACTGTTCTCCTTCTTTCCAGCATCAAATTCAGCCTTAGAATTTTAAAACGCTTACATGGATATACCTAACAGGAGAAAAGGAAGTAACACCAGAATGTCAGAACCCCAAAATCTTTCAAATGGATAGCTTTACAATTCCCCATATAGAGAGAGTACTAGAAAAATGACAGTTCATATGATAGCAGTTGGTTAAATGCAAGAATTCCTGAATTAAAAGGGTAGTAAAGAAGAAGAAATAGCAAGTCCAGGTAGCCCAGTTCATAACCTACATTTCACAAGAGCTCATACTTCCCCCTGTATAGGTAGAAATGGGTCTTAGAGACTTTCATTTTAAGAAGCCATTCTCAATTGAGACTGTTGTCTTGAGAAACTAGGTTATAAATGAATGTAACATACTTGCATTTAAAAATAAAAACACATTTAGAAAATCACACAACACTTAATAGAATTACACGTATTTGAAAAAAGCTAGTGAATTGAAGACCAAGGTAGATAGAACACTCTCATTGGCAGGCCTCACTACCTCCCCATGCACAACTCTCTCCAGGCTCTCTCTACAGTCAGCCCCAAGACCCTGTGTTTGATTGTGTTCTGCCTTAAGCCTCAGCTGAAGATTATAGGACATCTGCATGTAGTTCATAATACCATTTCTCACCCAGTTAACAAGCAATAAAAATTGATTAGAAAAGAAAATCATTTCATTTTTAAATTAAGCCTTTCAGAGACTGCTACTGATAGCATCAAGTAGGAATCCCACCGAGTACTTGCAGTCACAGTTTGTAATCGTAGGCCTTCAAAACACTCAGCATCCTATCTCCAAAACAAATAGTGCATTTTTAAGATTTGTTAAGGAAAATGTTATTTTCCTCAGGAAGCACTAGTTCGTCCAACCCAAGATGTTCTACGGAAATGCACTCTAAAAACCTCACCATAAGGTTTTGTAATCTGGGGAAATGTGAGCATCGTCATACTTGAGCATTCAGCTCTTCACAGAGGCTTTGCCTCCCTTTGCTTTCTGTCAGCTTGTGGGGAAAAAAAAAAAGGAGGAGAGTGATGGGGAAGAAGAGAGAAACATTTCCTGTGCATCTTTAATTACAAACGTCACTACCCTCAAACAGAGCTTTAGTTGGCCTGGTTCTTATTTTAGCCTAGTCAGTTCACTCATATTTAACGATTATAGAAAGACATTACACTGTTGGTCTTGATGTTATTTTTAGACACCATTAGAAGTTTGGCTTTAGCAAAAATTCATAATTCAATTTGTCAAGAACAGAGTAACACGCATATTTGAGAAAGAAAGGCTCTGCACTAACAAAAACAGGGAAAAGCAAAA
This sequence comes from Phasianus colchicus, assembly GCF_987193195.1. NCBI lineage: Eukaryota > Metazoa > Chordata > Aves > Galliformes > Phasianidae > Phasianus > Phasianus colchicus. Next base: position 22,810,510 of record NC_143445.1, on the reverse strand, counting down.
GCTTATCAAGCTGAACAAGACAAAAAGCTCCTACAGAACTGCCAGAAATGAGAAGAACCTCACTTAGTGCAGGTCTGACTGCTCGGGCTTGCTACTGCACACCAGCAGATTGAGAAAGGATTGCAAGAAGCTGACCTGCTGTCAGCTGTTTCGTATTGCTGCTGGGTTACTCCTCTGGATAAATCCTCAAGGACAGCATCAAATTGCAAATTGTAAACCAATAAGAGAACTTCTAAGAGAAATAATGTGGTTTTTGAAGCATCGGATAGGGCCAGTGTGAATCAGCTCCAGAGAATATTGACTTACAAGCAAAATACAACTCAGCCAACCTTCCAGAAGTAAGGCAGAAATAAGATACCTCTAACGTCTTTGACATAGTGAATCACCAAAATAGACTTGCTAAAAGACCTTTTAGCTAAGACTCTTACAAATTGGAGAGAAATTTTGTACAAAAGTACATATGAATTCACCAAGAAAAAAAAACCCTTTCATTGTAAGAATTACAGCTGTGGAGTGAGGTGTTCATTCTAAAGAAGAATTAAAACAAAAATACGTAGAGAGAAAAAAAAAGAACAGAAAACCCTGTCCAGTTCTCAGCTATTGAGCTCCCAGTTTAATTTCAGTTTTAAAATAAAAGTCCTCAAAATTTATGAAATCTGGACATTAGTCTCTCCCCTAATCTTTATGGGGAGGCAGACTGCAACCTCAAGTCTAGCACTCCTACTGAATTTCACCATTCACTCTCATCTCTAGAATAAGAAAATAATCATCTCTAAAATCTTGAATTCCCTACAACTACATGGAAGTTGGATCAGTTTCTCCGTGATGAGTGAATGAAAGATGCAAATGTAGTAAATTAAATTCAAGCCTGCATACAGTTATGGTACTACTGATCTTATCTTTACACAGCTTAAAATGAGATTTTAGGATGAAAAACACCACAAATTTTTTTTTTTTAAGTGTGGTTTTACTTGATAAAAGTGATTTTTTTTTTGAACTTGCAATTTTTTTCTGCTGCTTTCCTTCTATATTGTTATCAAAAGCCTTATATTTTTATTTCATGTAGTTTGTCTAAGGACATTTCATAGAAATGTAGAATCATTAAGGTTGGAAAAGATCATCTAGTCCAACTGACCAATACTGCCCACTAAACCATGTCTCTTCAGTACCAAAACTACGCGTTTCTTTACTACCTCCAGAGACAGTGAGTCAAGCACCTCTCTGGACAGCTTGTTCCAGTGCCTGACCACTCTTTCAGAGAAGTTTTTCTTAATATCCAACCTGAACCTCCCCTGAGGCAACTTGAGGCCATCACCTCTCATCCTACTGCTGTTAATTGGGAGAAGAAACTGACTTCCAACTCTCCACAACTTCTCTTCAGAGATTTGTAGTGGGCAATAAGGTCTCATCCAAGCCTCCTTTTCTCTAGAATAAACAGTTCCAGCATATCTATTGTATGATACCTGCCATAGCAGGAGGGTTGGACTCAATGATCCCTTCAGATCCCTTCCAATCTCTGCAATTCCATGATTCTGTGATTGAGATGCTTCAAAAGACAAATAAAATAACCCTGACTTGTCTAAGCCTAGCAGTTGTCTCTTAATGTGTGTGAACTAAACAAAAGTACTACTGTATTCTGCATGAAATTCCTCTAAGGTTTAATGGGAAGATTTTTAACCACTCTCCTTTAAGATGCTTATAAAGTATTGCTGAGTCTCTTCACAAAGGAGGTAGACGAAATGACAGCAGTCTCAAAGAACAAGGGACACATCTCCGCCCAAAACACACGCTTGTCAATAACATTAACTGTGTGCACAAAGAGGCTTTGCTGGAGGGATGTGTGCTTGAGGGAGTGGGGAGGAAAACAGAAGGGAGGGGAAAAGACAAATAAAAGCCTGAGAAGCAGAGTCAAGGATATAGCCAGAATCAGCCTAGAAAGGAAGTTATAGCTTAGTATGCTGAACAAGTATTTGATCTGTAAGCAAATATGCAACACTTAAATCTCAAAAGAAAAAAAAAGATATTACATATTATTTATTACATAAACAAGACACCTCACAGGATAAAAGAATTGTTTGGACATTCTTAAGAATTTTCTGAAAACAACCAAAAAAATGACAGTTTCCTTAAAAAGGGAAAAATTCTATTATGAATAAACAGGCAAAAGTTGCATGAATCTTTGAGAAAAACAAGAAAAGCCAGAAAACGCATCATACATCTTTATAACTAATCATTAACACAGAGCAACACTTAATATTTTTCCTTTGATGCGTGGCAGTATGGGAAAACATTCATGATTGAAAGCCTCAGGTAATGGCAGCTAGCAGGTGGTTTAGCCTGAGGAGCTGGAATCAGGACGACCTAACTATTTTCATTATTATTTCTTTGTAAAAGATCAGAAGACAACATTTTGAATTAACACAATGCAACATCAAAGTACACGTATGGATATGCTGAGAAGGAAGAACAGCACAAAGAACATGAGCAACTGAGAGCAGACAGGACAGCACCTCAAAGACAACAAGGCTGGAGCTACCAGCCAGTGGGACACCATGCCAGGAGGGTTCTTGGGAGGCATTTGAGCCCCAAAACCTCAAGTAATTTAATTATTTGTCTCAAGTACATAATGCTATTTTTCTGTGTATGAATGGAGCCAAAGAGTTTTATACCACCTGAACTTAGGTGTTTTCTAAAACAGAATGAATCTTTATGAGCAACGTATACAATTTAAAATAATTTTAGAATTTGGAAATTATCAAAATTCATTGAGTTATTTCTGAAAAATGTATTAGAGAAATTCACATTACATACAACACAGATATTTCTTGAAACTTTCATTGAAAAACATAGTTCTGAGTTCAGAACACAGAGCTGCTGCCTGGATGACCAAAGAGCTCCCAGCTAACGAGGGAATGAATGTCACTATATTTCCAAGGAATCTTTGCTGTGACTTATAGGAACTATTTTATTAATATTTAACTATGTCTAAGTTCTGACGACTATTGTTATGTCCTCAACTTTTTGTAACAAAGAGAATTATTTCAAAGTGCACCATGCTTGAAAAATATCACATACAGGCTGTGATGTGTTATAAGTTAAAATTAAATTATGCTATGCACTCCTCTATATAATTTTCACATTTCAAGAAGAGAACTTCAGCTTCACCAGCAGATATCTTTTAGGGATCAGATGGTTCTTAGTTCTCCAGTCACTTTTTCCATGGTACAAAAAGAGCAGCAACAAGTGCACAGTGCACAAGTCTAAGAGGCAACATCAGAAGGTTAAGTAGAATCTTTAAATATTTCACTAAATTAACTCCTCCTTGCTTGCAGGCATTTCTCTTAGATGTACAGTCCCTGAAACTTAGAAACTGTAAGTTCAGTGCTTATGAAATTTTAATTTGACTGATGCAGTGAAAGAAAAAAAGCATGATTTGTCACACCACAATTTTACTTTCCCACTATCACGTGTACTTCTCCCTTCATGCAAGCACCCCCTGCTAGGCTCTCTTTAATGCAGTCACCGTGCCTCGGGCTGCTACTATCAACCTCCTTCCTCACCTTTTTACATTTTTCCTGCATCCTTCCTTGCAGATATGGCTACCTATCTACACATAGCCAATGCACACAGTCACAATAGCACCACAGTAGGCTAGCAGTACTTCTTCATGCTGTTGTCTATAGAAGTGGAGGCTTTTTATTCACAATGACACTACAAAGCAATCCAGCATTTGATTTACTCTCTTAGCAGAACTTTTCATTATAACTTTATAAACGCTGCCTGATGATATTGGCTTTAAAGATCCTGCTCCCCACGTAGTCTCTGTGCAGTTTATGTCTGCTTTGGATTATACTGATTTACTAATTGACTGAAACACTAGATTACACACACTGCTGGATACTTTCAACGTTAAGCAAAGTAATTGATAAAGAGACTGTGCCTGTTGGGCCAATTTTTCTAGGATCTGAGCCTTTCTAGGAACATACATCAATTCAAGTCAGTCCTCAAAGAAATAAAAGAAAAAAACAACAGAAAAAGCATCCTTCTGAAACAGCTGTTTTCTACTGCAGGAACATGGGCAGAGGCAGCAGCAGGGGGAGGGTGTGGTTGGCAGCAGAGGGCTGAGCACTGCCCGCTGTCGTGCCATTTGTGGTAGTGTTCTAGGAAGCACCTGCTACAGCCAGCAGCATCCCACAGTGCTCCTGAGGCAAGTGGAAGTACCTGCCACATCCCTGCAAAGTGCAGTTGAGTATACATTTGTTGTTAATCAATAGCTGTTTGAATTTGCATCCCTTCCCCATTTCTATAACAGCTGCCAAATTTCATATGACTGAAATAGCCCAAATCTCCCAAACAGAAAGGCAACCTTTTTTTTTTTTTTTCTCTTTACATTCTTTACTTTTTCTTCACAACTTATCAGAATGGCCTGAGAAAAGGAAATGGAGCAAACAAGGAATGAAGACACTTGCAATGTCAGAATACAGCACATAGAAATAGTTCACTGCTCCACCTGCTGTTGGGCTTCTTTTCCTGAGCAAATCATGCACTGTCAAGCTGCTGAACACAAAAACATGCACCCACAGACAGCTTCACCACATAAATCCATTTTATTAAAAAGTCTGGACCAAGAATGCACAAAATTGAAAGGAAGTCAGAAGGAGACAGAACAGCGATTTACTGCTTTAGTCTATTTTCATTAAGACCTTGAAATATAAAAGAACAATGAGCCAGGCTTGCTGCAAAGGCTTGCATGCATCTTTGAAGGAGATCTGTGTTGTCTGGAGAATAATAAAAAAAATAATAAAAATCTATCTACAATGCAACCATTTCTTACTTGAACCAGTATCTAAACAACGAATCACTACTCCTACTAGAAGGCCACATGCAGGTTATTCTTATAAATTTTACAGAGATAAAACAGAAGTCTGACTACTTTTCCTCTAACTCCTTTGAATTCTCTTATGCAGCTCGTGGGCTCATCTGACTACCAGGTAATTGCTGATATTTCCTGAGCACGCAGTCACGCCAAACACCAGCATTGGCCACTGATGCTTTCTAACATGCTGTTCTGCCTGAAACCTGCTCAAAAGGATTGGGGAATAAAGAAAAATAAAGAGGAACATGTGCTGCCAAGCTGCTCCCCGACCTCCCTGCCAGCACACACAGTCCCACCTCGCTCAGGATGCTCCTGGCTCCTCATCAGCCAATTATCCCCTTTAAGCACTCTCACAGATCAAACACATTAAATCCTCATGGTCAAAGGTGCGGACTTAGGTGATCAGTAGTAGTAACTTCAATAGTCGAATTACATGTTCTGCTGTGGCTAATAAAGACTGCATTTCATTAATCTTTTCAGTAGGCCACCTGTAACCAAATGTTTGATTAGAAAGGAGCTAGGTTTCAGGTTGTGGTAGGAAGGAATTAATATAAATAGGTGATGTAGTGGAAGATGTTCTGTAAAACCGCAGATCAGGCACTGACAGTCATTAAACAGTAGGAGGTCAACAGGACTTCCCTGATTTTTCAGCAGTAAAAGAGGAGATTCTGAATTTATTACAGCATTTTGGCATTCTAAGTAATATATTCTCTTATACTAAAACCTCCTTTAAATTATCATCCATAATTATTTAGCTTAGAAAAGCCATTTACTTTGTATAGTCATAGAATCACAGGATCACCCGGGTTGGAATGGACCTCAAGGATCATGAATCTCCAACTCCCCTCCCATTATTATATATCCCTGACATTTGATTAAGTACACATACAAAATATCTTAAGCTACTACTCCCTGCCCATCAAACTCTTTGGGTCCCTATTATACACCAAAATCTCTAAGAACTGCTCAGCAATGTCATATATACCCATCAGCAACATACAGACACCAACACAAGAATCACCAGCGCTGCACATTAAAGCATTATTCCCATCTTTCCAATGGCAACCCCACTCTATTTCATTCTTAACTTAAAATCCAAGGTCTACATGCAATTAAGAGTCAGTTGCACAATAGATCTGTGGCACCCAGGCCTGCATTTGTCTCAGCTATTAGTCTTTAATCACTAGTTTGATTCTCATCTCAGACTCAGACATTAGCACCACTCTAGGGTTTGTTGTCCACGATAAATCAGTCTACATGAGCTTATTCCAAACACTTGATTTCCATGTTCACAGCACAAAGTATCTCGAACGCAACGTCAGCTTCTTCTCTGTAAACCTGTAAAGCAGGTGTGTCCAAATCATGGCCCTGGACAGCCAGTAAAGCAACCCCACAAGATCATAAACATTCAACATCATTATGTGATTTTTCAGTGATACTTTTCATGAGTCAGTTGTGTATCTCAAGTACTGACTGTGTAGGCAACGATGGATCGCTGAGGAGAAATGCATGCAGTGCAGTACGAACTCCACCTCTTGCACCCACCAGATACACGCAGTCAAATGGATACTCGCATGCGTTACATGCTGCACGTGTAATTGTATTATATTGTAAGTCTGACAAATTGTGTATTTAGTAGCCACATGGTGTGCAGCATGGGAATATTTAAATGCAATTCCTGAAAGGACAAATGACTGCAATATCTGCAGCATCCATGCCTCCGCATAGAAGAAAAAGAGTGTTGCGATCAGACATTTCACTGGAAGAAAATTTCACCATGTCCCTTTACTAGACTTTTATAAGATCTATCTTACCAGAGAAAATGTCACTCGCTTCACAAGCACACCTTATTCGTGTCATCCCAAGAGTGAAGCGTGGGAAAAGTAAAATTAGAACAAAGATCTCAGAAGAGCACCTTCACAACCTACTGAAAATTGTAAGCACTTCCATCGATATGCTTTGATGCATTAGTTTCACAAAAACAAGGTCAAATATTCTACTAGTTGTGTGCTTTTATTGCCCTCTTTTTCATATTTTGCTTTAAAAAATATTTAAAAAGAAGTTTTGTTAATTATACACATCAACTGTATTATATATTTTATATGAAACCCAAGACAATTCTTTACCCAGTGAGGCCCCGGCAAGCCAGAAGGTTGGACACCCATGATGCAAGGTGTGGTAAGCAAAACCAGTCTCTGCTTTCTCCATCTTCTGGATGATTATTTCAGTAGTGCTGTATTAGCATGAGTTATTTCTCTATTTTTAAATGTAACATCTGACTTAGAACTCCAGCCAGTCAACAAATTAATGCTACTGGATTATTTCCATCTTCCAATTATTTATAAAACTAAAATGCATTCCCAGGAATATCACTCCAGAATCAGAACCTACCCCTGTTACTACTGCCTGGCAATCTCCTTATAAAAAGGAAGAGAGTTTACATTCTTCAATCCAAACCTAACAGACAGTCAGTTCAGACATTAAGAACATCATTTTTCCAGTATAATATTCAAACAAAATCAATTTTCCCTATGCTTCCCTCTTCATAAATACCATGGCTCCATCTAAAATGCAGTTTTTGTTAGAAAATATTGTTTTTATAGTTGAGGATGAAAGCACACAATTAAATCCTCTGAAACCCTGCTGACCTCTCATATTATTAAGCTTTTTTTTTTTTCCCTTCAGTTTCATGTCTTAATTATAAAAATGAGTTTCAAAACCAACACTATTTTTCCCAAAACTTGTTGGCAGCACAAGCTAGCACAAGTTTCTTTTGGATTTTTTTCCCTCATTTGACAAAACTGGTCATTATTGTGGTTTGGGTGCACTACTCTTTGGGTGCACTTGGGTGCACTCTCTTATAATCATATTACTATTTGCTGCAATGATTATCATGCCTCTCGTTAGTGGCATGATTTTATTTATTCATTTATTTGTTTGAATGTCTTACAAGCAAATAAAACGTGCCCGGTTCAAAGAACTTCCAGGCACTTCCAAAGTTATTTACCTACTACAAAAGAACAAGAAGCAACACTTCCTTATGGTGTAAGGTACAGCATGCAGCTTGGAGGATACATATCTCTGTTGCTCCTTCTCTTTGCTATCACAGCACTTTGGCACCAAGCATGGTAACGCCTTCCTCCTCCATCCATCCTTACACTCATATATTCTACCCTGTAGGTCAGATTCTTCTGGATAAATTCTACAGAGAGCTTTCATCTAAAATCACACATCCTGCTTAATAGGCTAGAAGTGCATAGTCTGGATAGGCTCCAAAGACCTTTAAGATTGACAGCTATTAACAGACTAGATCTTCCTGTTAGGGTCCAGTAACATGAATGGTTTTCCAAGAAAGCCTTGAGATTGCTCTTTTGAGAAATAATCACCGTTCATCCAAAAAACTGTAGAAATTACACAGGTGTCAACGTTTGCGATGAACCGACAGGATTTATCTCCTCAAGAGACATTCCTGGAATCATAGAATAATTAAAGGCTCATGGCTTTTAATTAGGAGATTTCCAGAAGGAAACTGAGCAATGTTTAACAGCAAAATAACCGGGGTAAGGAAGGTAGGGACTGAAAAGATACCATTGCTGTTAAAGAAGGACTATAGAGGGAAAAAGAACAAAACAGGAAGAACCCTGTGTTCTCACTCTGGGAAAAGGGATGCCATGGAAGCAAATTCTCCGGACAAATGCGTTTTAAAGGAGAAAACAAGCCATAATATATTTATGAAGATCCATATTTTATGAATACGTTTCTCTCCACTCTGTTAATGCTATTTGGAAGTGCACACTACATGGCACAGAGATCTAGATTGCACAGTTTCAAACTGTACATAATAAGCATTTACCACCTAAAAGAGTAAAACTTGTGAGCTGCTGGAAATGCAGTTTTGTTCCTTCATCTGCCTGTATTCTTAGTGTAGCAGCCAAAGCCTTACCCTCCAAGGAAGAAATCTCTCTTCTCGCTTCTGAAAAAGTGAAGATGAAAATGGATAAGGATGCATGAGGCCCCATACCAGCAGCTCACTACTTCTTAGATGGTCATGAATCTCAATCTAAAAAGCAATTCCTATTGCAACTAGCTTGAAGAGACACTAAAAGTTAGTTAGATGAAGTGGAAAACATCATGAGAATGGAAGCAAACAGTATCAGATGAAGACAGCTTTCACTTTAATGAAATCTTTAAGGTTCCCATGATCCAATTCCGAACACAGGTGGTTAGATTTGAAAGTGTCTCCAAAATTTGATTCTAGGAGTTACTGAGTCCATTCTAGAAGTGGAGAAGTTATCCTGAGCTGGGACAAATCTCTCTCTCTCTTTCATCCGTGGACAGTCTATATTCAATGATCAAATAATCCTGCATAAAGTACTACCTGTCTAATTTTAAAATTAGAAAGTTTTTCTTTTCAACATAGATGCATGTCTCAGAACGTTTTAGATCCTGTGTACGAACCAGCAAATCCATACCCCATGCATTTTTGGTTTTTTTCTCCTTTTAAATTTAATTTTTATTTCTCCTTACTTTCTGAATTAGTTAGGCAGCTTCAACAAATAGCTTAATGTCCTATGGTGCTGCAACTTATTAGTGAAAGTCACTTTTCACTATTAAATACAGAGCCCAGTAGTCAAAATGATTCAATAACAGCAATTGCAGGAGTTTCCTACAAGATAACTAAAAACCTTAGAAAATTAAAAACTGCACGCATCTCTGCAAATGCAAATCAAGACTACAAAAAAAAAAATACTAAATCCTACAACTGGTTACTTGTGACTAATTGGTAATTACTGTCACGGGCATAAATGAATTTATTACATACTTATTTCTTTCCTTAACTAAGAAAGTGACTCTCTAACAATAAAGCATCTGCTGCATTATGCAATTAAGATCTACTGAATAAAGATGCGTGTTGAGATCAGGCTGAATCTCATCCTAATGAGGTGCAACTCTATTGGTTCCTCCTCACCTGTTAAGACAGCAATGCTCAGACATTTAGAGCAGGACTCATGCAAAGCTGTTTGTGGGCCAGCAATGGAGCTATGCCTAGTGCAGGAGCTACGGCTTGTTCAAAACTTCTGGTGGTGGGAGGAAGCTAGCCAGCAGGAGCTCCTGGTACTGCCACAACCAAGCTGCTTTCAAGTCAACCTGGTCAGCCTTCGATGCAATGAATGGGCTTTTGATGAAACTGTGTGCAGAGTTTCCTGTATCTCAGTTCTCTCAAGTAGGGAGCCACATGCTTTGTGCCTATGAGGAAAGCCTTAGAATGTACCCTGTAAGATAAGGAAATCTGATTTCACGTACAAAGTAACTCTTCTCCAAATCCTGGCACATCATCCAAGCTTCCTCACAATCCTTTCCAATACCTTCTCAGCACCTACCTACATACTAGCAGCAGTATGGGGCTGGGGGATGCTCTGTCTGTGTATTTTGTCTGCAGGAGCACACTTAAACAGGAAACAGCCCCAGCATAAGCTGAAGATGAGAACTGCCCACTCCCAGCGCCCTCGCCCTCCCAGGTACAGCATCCACCAACTCATCCCTAGAAACAGAACCACTCGTCTCCTCTTCCACCTGCATACCAGAGATTAGTCAGAGACAGAAGATACATTTAGCACATTCAGTAAAGCAGGTGAACAAATCCATTACAGCACTTAGGACTAACTGAAAGCAATCAGTTTTCACCTTCTCTCCCAAACTGGACTCATCTCTGTTCTCAGAGCCTTTGGAAACCAACCAGCACCACGCTGCCCTCCACTTCCCAGTGAGAGGTGACAGCATTCACTGGGGTATAAGCCACACAAACCGCTATGGCCATTCTTTCTTCCTGCTCTTTGACTTAACCAGCAGGTCTGAAGAGGTTAATCTGTGCAGCTTAAGGGCAGCTCTAACCTACCTATTGACAATTTACAGATGTTTTGCTCACCTAATTTGTTCCACTATTCACAAAAACATGCAGTTACCTTAGCAACTACTACATTACATTTTATCTCTAAGCTGCAGAGCTTTTTCTAGTCTAAAAACAAACCCCACAAGCCTACTGATACTGCATGTAATCTTTGATATTAGTTCTAGCCATTTCAGGAAACGCAAAAGTAGGCACAAGTGTAATGAAAAAGTCTCTTTTTAAAGTCTTTTATGAACAGACATTTATGAACAGATTTGCTTTGCAGATTTGTTTTCTTTGACTCTTCCAAATGTTTGTTATTCTTCTATGGGTCGCAATTTGCATAAAGGAAACTAAGAGGACAAGAAGGAATACTGGTTTAAATATAAGGAACTTGCTGGAATATGGGCAGAAGGCATCAGAATGTGTCAAAAATATCAGGAATCAATGAAATATCTGAAAATTGCAACAAGAAGCAAACACCACTGACTTCAAAGCTGATTATTGGTCTTGCTCAATAGGCATCTTTGGAGAAAACATTTCCATTTTTTAAATAGAAAATGAGAGCTGAGACTATCAATTTTTTCTAAAGCAAGACTCCTTTTCTCTATGAACATATCTAAAGAATAATAACATTTAGAAACAATTTCCAGTTGTACTGCTTCCTACACTATGTACATGTGCGCTGAATTGAAAGAGATTTGTCTCAGCAATTTTGGAAGTGATATTGTCATCATGTACCATGAAGTGACAGAGACAGGGCAATGAATAACAGAGATCTGGCTGGCATCTTCACCTCTGCCTGGTGCAGGATGTACCAGACTCAGATCCTCAGAAGTGGATCAGCTTCCACTTCTTGAACTGCTCACATGTTGTCACCTACAACACCATTACCCACACAGATTACAAGCAGCTAGATCTATCAAACAAGGCTTTGCTGTCTGCAACACAGAGAGCAATGCTGTTGTCTTTGCACAGCAAAAGGGACACAGCAGCAGGGCAGTGGCAAGAGAGAATGGGACGTTATACACGTCTCCCACTAAAACCCCAGTCCATGGCACCCGTCAGCTCCCCACAGTCACCATCCCATTCAGCACATGGAGGAAGATAGGGGGAAAAATGGAGATGAAAGGAACAAATGACAGCAGGCTTAATGCTTCCCAGCCCAGCAGCTGTGCCATGCTGTACAAAGTGAATGGGAGGTAAAGGAATGGTTTTCATTTCAAGGGGAATACGCTTTGGGACAAATTTTTTTTACTTGCATCAACATAAAAATCACAGGTTGGTATTTTCTCAGGTCTGTAAGAAGCTATGAAGGTTTATTTCAAGGCACAAGCTGAAAAGTTAACAAAATTCTTGAGTCTTCTGATTTCAGCACGTTACTGATTTAAATCCTGAGATCGGTGCTTACATTCATTTCCTAATAAATTATTTTAACTACCTTTGAAATTAGGAATGATCTGAAATTCTAGCTTGAGTTAATACTTTAATGAAATAACTTCTAAAGGGCCTCGTACAAGGACTGTGATACCCTTTTATAGCCACGACACAATGTTTGATTTCCAAATACCGGCTCTACAGTGCTCATTTCTGCATATTTGAATACACTAGAGAACTTAGGTTCTGCTTTTTGCAAAATTCAGATACCTTTCAAAGCCTAATTTTCCCATCAAAGATGGCTAAAATAAAAAGCAGCTGGACAGAGATTTTTTTCTGAGCTTTCTATTTAACAGGAAATTAAATTTTTAATCAAAAAAGCACAGCATCATTTAAAAGCAATAAAACTTTGTAGGAAGCCATCAGTACAAAGTGCAATCTAAACCTAAAATTTTAATCGTAGTTAATTAAAATGTTGGTAGGGAACTAATCTAGTATTCAATCAGTTATTTGTAATTAATCTTCCAGCAATTCAAACTGAGGATGGGCTCTGAAATTCTAACCCAGGGGTTTTCTGGTGTACTGATCCTTGCAGCTCCCTCCTCCCGCCAGCTCAGACTCGGTAGGCTGACAGACACCACTTCTGATTTTCTCTGCTGCCCTCACAGATCCATACTCACAGTCCACTGCCTCTCAGACCCACAACAATCAGGTCTGATGCACCTCTGGTAGCCTCTCATCTTTAATTCTGTTCTTCTCTACCTTCTCCCTACAAGCATCCTTCTATCTGAACTTCAGCTTAACTCCATTTCAAACCTCGTTTTCCCATACAGCTAAAGAAAATCACTGAAGCTGACCAGGAATAATCACCTCCACCACTCAGCAAATAGGTCTTCCTGTAGCTTCTCACTATTTCTAGAGCCACAGCATACTTGAATGATCTCTACCTATTTATTTATTTTTTTTGTAACAGATATGACTCTGACCTTTCCATCCATGTCTGTCTGTAGCCACTGTCCGATTCTGTCACTGAACGCCACAATTTGCTCTGATCATAGATTTTAGAGGAAGACACCAAGTTCCTGTCTGCTGTTGTCTATTCCAAACTGTGTAATGTTTTCTGTCATTATCCGTGAATTCACACTGACTGCACACAATGCTCTAGCCCTACCACCATGATAAAATAACTGCATGAAGCAATAGCACCACCTTGTCACGTACTCCATTACTTTCATCCCTTTCAGCAAAGAAAGAAAAAAAAAGCAGAGTGAAGCATACGCCATTACATAGTTACTATCTACATTAACATTTATTTTGCTGAAAAAATGATGTAATTGAAGAGTAGTGGGAAATCATAATGATGCCAATTCAGATTTAACAACTCAGTACTGTCTGTTCCATCCATTCTCCACTACACAGCCAACCTCCTCTGCCCCTCTGAAACAGTGCTAGATTGGACTGGCTCTACTAAAAATGCTTCCATATTTCAATTTAGCAAGGAATGAGTTTCAGTGTTGTAGGAAAAGATTCACTATGTGCGCAACAAAGAGTTGTCTTGCACACAAATACAAACTAGCATTTAAAAAATTAGGTATATGAAAAGATGTGAATTAATACGCTACTGCAAATTATGCCATTCATTTTCTTTACATAACACTGCAACCATCCCATTAAAATTCATAAAACAATTCATAGCTTTTTAAATGTCTACATATTTATGAGCACTCATTTGAAACTAAAATTGTTTTATTATTGACACATTCTTCTATCCTGGCAAAAAAAAAGCAACATGTTGAGTACTAAGGGCTAATGACTTCAATATTTTTTGCTGCTATTAATCACACTTGGAGTGCCACAGAAATGAGGAGACTTTTATCCAATTCCAAAACATAATAATCAAATAATTAAGACACCTAACCCAAAGCCAATAAATGATATTCCTAGCAGAAAATGTGATGATGTAATTGTAACAATTTTAGGGCCTTATTGCCTTCCCCTATAAAAAAAGTATTGGGAAAAGGAAATAAAAACTAATGACAGCCCCAGCTGTTATCATAAACAGAAACAATATTTTCAGTTTAAAAGAAAACAGATATATTTTCCTCAATTCAGAATGATGTTCTACTTTCTGTAATATTCATATTCGTGTCATTTAGAAGCACGCAACACGTCTCTATAGGAGATTGGAGATCTGTGCCTATTTAATGAAAATTTACAATCACAGAATCATAGAACCACCCAAGTCAGGAAAGACCTTTTGGGACAACAAGTCCAACCATCAGCCAACATACTGAGCCCCATCACCAAAGCAACGAGACCCTGACAGTGACCAAACTTCACAAACCACCATGACACTTTGTCAGCAATCAATATAGGAGGAATAACTTTGTGCTTATTTTGTAATGTAAAGCAAAAGCACAAAATAAAAATCGTGAGTGATTCTCCACCAGAACATGAGTGCCCTGATAGGGTAAATTATTCCCTTTCATAATTGCACTCATCTAATTATATCCAGCACGATTTCTGGATGCATAGGGGATGCCATTTGTGTTCATTACACGCCTAACAAGGAGACATGGCTTCTGAAGCCAGGAAGACTAATTCCCTCCCTTTTTTCCAGGAGCAGGGCTGGCAGTGAAGGAAGGAGAAGAGGCACCAAAAGCCACTTCAAATGTAAAATCAGAAATCCTGTGAACGTTTTAAAGCACAGAATAGTTACTTTTTCATTAACTCCTTTGATGGAAATAGCAAGGCCAGCCAGCTATCAAGAATTTCAAAGCATCACCGGCGCTCATTACCATTCACCTCCAGCATCAGGTTTGCAACTGTATTTTGTTACAATGCACCAGACAGAGCAGGGTAATCATACCAATCCAGAAAAACAGTCAAAATCTATCTCCCGTGCTCACAGAGCAGCAGAACGCAGCCATGTGCAGGCAGCTTTCATGTTTTTGTGTTGGCAGTGTGCTCACATTAGTCTCAACCCTGTCACGTTGACAACCGGCACTACTGAACGAGTGCCACGAGCAGGGCACTGTGTGCAGACAGCTGGGGAGCGAGCCAAGACCTCTGCAGCCCTGTTCATTTTCCAGCAATACATAGGGTTATTGGCTTTTTGTTGTGTTGTTGCTATGATTTTCTCCTCTCCAGCCATTTGTTTGTACCATTTATACCTGAGGCTGCTGCCTGCGAAACATACCGAGAAAGAAAGCTCACTGAGGCAAGGGTGGCTTCGTATTGAAATAGCAGACGGTTTTTAAGCATACTCAGCACAATTTAAATAAGGGCTCTAGAATGTACCATTCTGTATGTACAGATGGTCAAAGTTTCAAAATAAAACATATGCAATCAATGAGTTTGATAACACGCTGTCATTTCCACCTCCAGAACTCCTAAATACTCCTACGCTTCCCTGACCATTATGGAGCTAGAAAAAACTGACAACAGCAAGAGAAGTAAACAAAAGGTTTTCATTCCACTGGTTTCCAACAAGCGTGTACTGTCAGAACAAGTCTGAAAGGTTTTAACCTCTGATCAGTGCTTTTAAAAAGTTGACGACATAAGAAATACTTTAATGGCAAATAGTAAAACATATCTAGAAGGGATGCTTAGATATAAAATTATTTCTAGGGTTGTCAGGAGAATAAATCTTCATTTTTTTGGACTGACTGTGCATGTTTCCCTTTGCTTAGAGAAAGAGAATCGTTAACATTTAAATTGAAGTAAATTAGACCAATTTATACACTTCAAAGCTGGAAACAAGAGCCAGCACCAAGCAAACTGGCAAGTCAAGGCTGTTAACAGCACCTCCTGAACAAACCTCTGCAATACTGTGTACTCAGCACACCACACGTTTCTGAGGAGCAGAACAACACATAGCAACCTCTGAACAGCCAGGCAGCATTCGGACTGCTGGAGTCTGGGAAGCTGGCATCTGCAACGTGCACATCAGCTCTAACTACTTTTAGCAACCTTAAGGTATTCCCGCATTAAGCAACTTGAAGTGAGTTGTTATTTATCAGTACACTTACCACAGCTATAATCATCTTAAATCGGACTGAAAACAAACCTCTAGAAAAATCAGAGAGAGGTGTAGAAGGGACCAGAGGATTTCACTTTCATACTTGAGCATTTTCAACATCACTGCACTGACTTGCAACAACCTAGAGAAAGAGATGTCTGCTGTGTTCTGCATACAGGAGTCCCTTCTCAAGTGTGAAGGTGCAGAAACGCTATGTCACAACCAGAAGGGACCTGACCAAGCACGGTATCTGGGCCTTAGCACACTGATGAATTGCTAAAACAGCAGCAGATGACCAATATCCCAGGTAGGATCCAAGCACGTCACTTCATACTCTACACTTACAAAAAGCCTCTCGACCACACAGCCACCCCTCCTACAGGGCCACACCACTCAGCTGTGACTCAGTGTAGGTTCTCCACTTTAATATAAGATATGTCACTAACACAGAGCCATAGACCAGTGGGACTCAGCCTTTGGCTAATTTCTACCACGAGCACGTAAAAGAATATCTTTGGTAGGATTAGCTTTCTGTTTCTTAACAATAAGAAAGGAAAAAAACTATTTTCCTCCAGAAAAAGACTTAAAAATACTGATATTTTGTTCTCTTTTCTCTTATGGTCTTCCCAGTCCTAATTTACACTTCTGTTATTGCATCCAAATAAAACACACAATGACCAACACTTCAGAGCCCTAATTGGTGTTCAGTGCTTTCCTGATGCACACAGTTTACCATAATCATTTTTATAATCAGGTTATCGAGTTTGTAGCTCTTTCTTAGCCCTCCTTCTTTTCTCCAACACAACACACAGCCAAACTGCCTCAGATGATAGGACAGAAAGGGTATGGCAATATCCCTATCATACAGAATAAATAAATGCAATTCAAACTTTAAGTAGTATTGAAGATCTACTACTAACAAGTGCAAAAAAAAAAAAAAAGGATTTCTGCAAGTCTATGCCCTGATATTGTCAGCTGCAAAATTAAACTAGAAAAAATGACGGTGTTCCATAAATTAAGGCTTAACATATGTGCAACACTGGAAAGCCCAAAGAAGTTCTTCTCTTCTTCCTGTCCTTCGATTGTCTGAGAAGTATTTAAAAGGATGCAAGCAGATGGATGACGCCAAGTTTCTTTCTTTATTTGTGGTGCAACAGGCAAAGAGACATTGCAACAAGGAAGCAGGGATAGATTGCCATATCATATTAGTACAGTTTTTTTCCTCAAATATTTCATTTGCCAACTGAAAACTAGAAGTTTGGTTTCAGATTAGAAATAGTTAAAAATGGAGGTGGGAACCACAAGGATTAGCAGCTCTTACTAATCCTTCTTTGTTGTGGTATTGCACAACTTGGCAGCTTTGAACTACTCCAAATATTTACAATTTCAAATGGTTTACAGATATGAGAGCCAAACTGGACAGCTAATGACATAGAATCACACAAAGATCATAGTTACCTTCGTTCTCAGTGAGGGAAAAAAAAAAGAAAAAAGACTTGTTTTCTCTTTCCACATTCGTTAAACGCTCCATCCTTTATCAGAAGGAGATACAGAGGGTAGGAATATTTACTCTTACAGCAATCACTGTTGTTGATTTTTAGACCTTTTAATATTTTTTTCCAAATTATCATTTTAAATTTGGATTTAATTACTGTGATGAGATGAAGGTTGAATCACCACTAACTTCAGTACATAACTATTGCCTGGGTTTGCACCAAAATTCTTACCTCTGAAGTTATTTCCATATTTTCTTCTTTAATGCTTAAACTAAGCACCTTTGGCATTAAGCAGAGCAAAGAAATTGAGATTATAGAGTTCCATCATTGATGTTTTCCCTAACACAAACTCCAACTTTTTGCAAGTAGGTTGTTCTTACAAAGAAGTTGCCATTACTTTATTTCCAAAAGCTGCTGAAAACTTTTACTTCACAGTTAATCACGTGAAGTAATTCAACCGAACTCAAGATGCTTCTATTAGTACAGCAAAGGTAAATCAACAATATAAAAACAGACACTACTGAAAACCACTGTTACCAAAATAAACATCTATCTGCCAGTTGCTGCTAGACAGCAAAATAAGAACAGTACAATAAGCCAAAGAGAAAACAGGTGGCTTGCTAGATAAGCACATTCCCTACATCACAGCTGGGATAATGCATCTTACACCTCAAGATTTAGAGATGGCAGTCATTGTATTTCTGACAAGAGATGAAATCCACAGTGGACTAAGCCCATCATTTCCATTGGGTTTCCATACTTTGCCAGGCATCACAGCACTACTTAGATATTCCTACAGACTCTGAGTGATACATTAACAGTTTCATCTTGCCGATTACACATAAGAAAGCCAGATAACAGTGCAAATCACAAGGCAGTAAGAATCACTAGCAAATTGACTTAGTGTGGGAAAGAAAAGTATTTCACACTGGAATTAATATAGTTAGACACGGTGAAAATGTTTTTAATTTCAGTTTATTATTAAAGAGACAACAGATTAGAAATGCTGATTTTTATAAAGGAAAATGTGATAATGGCCAAAGTCAATATCACAGGAGCTTTCCCAATGATCAACCTGATTAAGAAAAAACATTCTAAATCATATTGCATTTAAAATCTGCCTTTAATGATTTAAGAATGAAAGCTAATGGGAACAAACTTGGATATATAAAATACAATAATTATACAATTATGATGATGCATAAAGTGACTAATACAGTAACATTCAAGTTTAATAACACGGTATGGAAAATACTGTCACAAAAGACCCGGCAAATCAACCATAAACTATTCAAAAATTATTTCTCATATTTCTTTTCCCTTACCAACTAAAGCTTTGCTGAAGCCACAGCATCACTGACTGCATCTGAAAACATCAGTTACTCTTGCATGAAATTGAACTTTATGAAGAATAAGAAGTTACTGATGATCTTCAAGTTTCAAAGCATAATAGAAATGTTTATCTTTATACTCGGCATAATTTCAACATTTATACACTAGTAATTTAGAATGGCTGAAATACCTCATGGTTACAGGGCTTACAAATGATAACTGAACAATGCAGTACTGTATAAAATACTGCTTTTTTAAACATCTCAGCATTCTATTCCATGGAACATAGGATTTTAATTTTCTCCTAGCACAGTAAGCAATCATGCCTCTTAGTTTACCATCTTTACAACAGGTGTGCACATTCAAAGAACTAAACATGCTAACTTCCCACAGCAAATACCCAAATAAAACAAACTGATACAGAATGAAAAATATAGCCAATTGCAGCTTTTTAGCCTATAAACTCAATAAGCCACAAAACACAAGAACAGGTTTGCTAAAACAGTTTGTCAAACAGAAGCATACCAAGAGGATGACTTTATTATTATTTTTTAAGTATGCGATCAACTGGGATTTAGTTACAAAGTTCTAGATCTTTTTGTTTAAGTGTTGAAGTAGACAGTAGGATTTTTTTCTCCCCCCAAGCCCAGCAAGCACATAGAAACGGATTCTAGTTTCAGGTCTCAACATTACCTGTTCTAAACTCACAACACTAACGGAGTTGCTGCAACTTCACTACATCCTTTGTTGTCTTCCCCAAAAGCCAGACGTGGGTCACTAAGTGGGCTGGGTGCTCCCTCCTCTAACTCTGAATAAGAACCATGTCCAAGAAAATTAAATGAAAGACAGGAATATGTGAATGTTCTTCACATTTCTGTGGTCTTCAACAGGAATTCAAATCAAGTTCACAACTGTGATAAATGAGTTCAGTAAAAAAGCACACATTTCCACTTATAGTATCTGTAATCTGTGGAAGCATTGCAATTTAGAAAAGGCTGCGAATATTGGCTTGGGTTCAAAGCCTCAAATAAACTTGTTTGCTTCTCAAGTTAGAATTTTCATACAGAAAAAAACAAAATGCCAGTCATGAGATGTCAGTGGGCCTAATTCACATCTGGTCAAAAGTAATTTAAGGATCGCAGCTGTATCTCATTGCCTCCACTTAAATCTGTCTTCCCTCAGCTGTAGTGCAGATGAACCATCTGAACACAGCCAATGCCACAGACTCTCACAGCTGAAAAAAAAAAAAAAAGACACCAGCAAAAACTCAGTTTTGAAAACTAAGATCTAATTTGGACCAAAGTAAATTATACTTAACTGAAGATGAGCTGCAAGTTGAAGTTCCTGCATCTTTTAAATTCTGGCAAATATCTATATACATGAGCCTGCTTCACCAGCAGTTTTGTTTCTTTTCCAGGGATACTTAATTGTCTGCACAAAAGAAAAAAACCCAAAAACCAACATTCAGAGCCCTCAGCATACAGAAAATTCCTATTCGTTCAGTCCCGAGGCAGTTCATTTAGAGAAGATTGGTACAAAATTAAATGATAAATTAAATCTGAGTCCAAGCCCATGATTAATTTTAAACAAACATCTGTTTCTGAAGAAACAAAACTCATGTTATTTCAATAAAAAAATAAAACACTTAGATATACGAAGGTGATTTTTCTTTCCTCCAACTTTAAGTTTTGCTGTAATTGCATTTTAAAAGCCAATCCAGTTCAAACAGTTGCAGCTGACACCAACTGAGGGAAAAACAATCAGAATTTCTTAAACCCAGCAGCTGACTTCACAGATAGACAAAAATATCTTTCATTGGCCCTTACACTCATTTAGTGAGAGCAGAGCATTACAGGCTGCAGAACTGGGATGCAGGCATTACATTCAGTAAGATGTTTTCTTTCAGCCTGCACAAAGACAAAACAATAAGCTGAAGCTACAATGGGCTACCTTTCTTATTACAGAAAATAAACCCCAAACGACAATACCCTAAAGCTATGTACATGTGTTGACACTAAGAATCCTTGTATTTTCAGATTCAGTTTGATTTTTCTCTTGCTTTTGGGTAGATCTCAAGAAGACAACCTCACCCACCATCACCAACACTGCTCAGAAAAGGCATCTTGCCCAAGCCAGGCACCAGCAGAAGGGATAGCTTATCGCCTGAGAACCATCCCCAACTGCCTGGGTTAGAAGTGCAGTCACATATTTAAAAAAAACAAGACAACAAATGTTTCACTTTGTATAAAGCTGAATTCAGTAATAAGGTAAGTGTGTAAACAACTGTACACTTCAATCACTGTGTGAAGCCACTGAGAGCACACAACAAGGCACTCCACAGCCTTTTCTTGCTGCTCTACCAGTTTGTCTCAGTCATGCTCTGTGGGAAGGGCAGAATGTAACAAAATAAAATTACATACCCAAGGTAAGAAGACAATGTGTTTTGCATGCCATTGATTTTATGAAAAGTGGTTGTAGGCAGAACAAGAACACCAGACTGTGCATACACCCACACACCCACCACAAAATCTCTAAGTGGGATGGATTTTAAGTTGCAGATCAACTCCTTTGATTGCAAAAACATGCAACAACTGCAGACAATGATTTACAGATTTGTAACCTGTAATCTCTAATCTTCACTGAAGAGTGAAATGGTAAAAGACAGACTGGTTTATAGACCCTTGTGATGTCCCTCAAGGATCAGAAGAGCCGCCTTCAGCAGAGCCAGCACATCAGCTCCCGCTGTTCCGCGGCTCTTGACATTCACACAAACAATGGAGGATGCAGCTTACCATTTGAAATCCAGCATTATGAGAATGGATAAAAAATACATTGCAGTTCTAAGCCAAATTTCATCCTCTGTATTTAAGAAAGCTGTACTTTCATTAATAATTGACTGAAGTGAAATTGAGGGGCTAGCAGGTAAAAAGAGCTAACACCGAAGGGAACGCTTTGCTTGTTGATCACCTCTGCAGAGCGCTTAGAGATGCTCGATTTGAAATGGAGCTTTACAACACGAGTTAAAAAAGAAGTGTTCATCTAACTAAGCACACACGGCACTGAAGTAACACCACCCTCTTTCACCCAGAAACCTGCCCTAGCTCTTCTACATGAGAAAGGAAGGAGGTAATGAGAATAATTACATCAAGACTTGCATTTAAACCAGTTTTATAACTGGTATTAGAACAGTGCCTACAGCATTTCAGATGAGTAGCCAGTCAGCTGTTTGGAACATCCTCAGGAAGGTGGAAAGTTACTCCTTGATTTTAGGTTTCCATTCCCTGTTGCCATCAATGCAAACAAAGCTGTCTGGTGCTGCCAGCTTTCCTAGCTGTCCAAAGGTGCAGAATTGGTTTCTGAACAAATTATCACTTTCCTTTTGTTCCTTGTTCTCTTTCAGTTCCGACTCCTCTTGATAAGAGCTGTACTATTCATATTGATTTTTAATAGCTCAGCATGATCTAACCTCACACATTAGGAAAGTATATTCAGAAGTCTTTGGGTGTTGGTTTTCTTTTTTTTTTTCCCCTCATCCTATTTAATTTGCACATTCTTCTACTACTAGAAATGAGCCATTTAAAGCCACGAAGCTTCTTTGTAAGCACCCCTTGACATCGTACTAAGGTAAAGGCTCTTAGGGACTTATGACACATTTTAAACCCACAGTGCTTGCAGAGCACAGGCAGTATTATCCAAGTATCTCGAATGAGAGCTTAAGTGAAACAAATGACATGTACAAAACAAGCGAAGGGGTTTAGCAAACAGAGAAAAATCCGTTACTCAACCAAAAATTGAAACAAATCCTCTTCCATCTTAGCCCACGCATGGCTTCGAGTCTCCCAAGTACAACTCTGCAGTTAGCTTTAACAGGTTCAAGCTACAGCCCTTTTGTGCTTTTTTTTTCCTACCTGAAGAATCCATCTTCCTACATATAGGCACTAGAAAATTTAGAGAAATTCACCTACTGTTCAAGCACGTACTGTGTTGAACATAAGACAAAAGACAAATTTCCCCAGAGCAAGTCTTTTGTATTTTAAACTGTATGTCTTCCGTAACAAATTTGTTAATAAGAATCAAAAAGAGAAGAGTTTATTACATTTTAATCTAAAATCTTTACACCTTTTATAGATATTTAGGTTACTTCACAGTTTATTATATTTTCTGTTATCATTAACTGAAAACTAATGGATTTCTGGTATTGCGGCTTCAGTGCAGTAACTGCAGCAACGCCAACATGAATTTTCCATAGCTGCATACAGCAGTAGCACAAATCTGACCTGCCAGCCAGAAACTCTACTCAGTATATAAAAGTTAGAGCTTACATTTGTCAAGATATTGAGCTTCCCTGTGTCACCAAAGTAAATGGCTCAGCACATCTAGAGTTTCTTTGAAGTACGAGGCCCAATTTGAACAGCTGGATGGTAACTACAGCAAGGTGAAAAAGATCAAGACAAATTTTGGTTCTTAAACTTTCTGACATTTTTAGAGAGAACTGGATGGGTAAATGGATTTTTTTTCCCCTGTAAAAAGTTTCACACTTTTTCTTTTTCAGAAAATTAAGACAGATAAAAACATTATTCATAATGTTAATCTTAATACTAAGACTCTTCAGAGAAGCCAAAATACGTTGGGGAGTGTGTTTTTATTTTTACAGAGGGTTCTACAGTAGAGACAGCACTTTAATCCTGCTCCACGAAAAGAATACGTATGCATCTTTCCATTTAAGCATTTAGCCTTATATCAAAACATTAAAACAAAACAGACATACCTTGCTATTGAATGTGTTCAGAAACTGCATCATCGCCCTGTGTCCTTGAAACAGACCCAGCTGCCTTCCCCATGGAAGTTCATGCCAACAAAACGCTTGACTCTCACATGACACGTTTCATCTCTGTGTGTTCTTAATAGGCTACTGTTTACCTGCTGGAGTGCAACCTGTCAGTTTGGCCACCTCAAATGCCTGCAAGCATCAGTGATATTCTGCTACTCCTTTTGTTCACAGCAAAAGGTCAGCTGGAAGGGTTCAAGCATCACCACACAACTGGCAGAAACCCCTGCGAGGGAGCAATTTCCTACAGAAGAACTGGCAACAACTCCTACAAGCTGCCTCTCTGAAGTCATCTTTGTCCTATTTCACTTAGTTTACTATTCAGTAAGAGGTCACCGCATCACTGTAACTTGCACAAAATTCAAGAAATTTCAGATGTTGTTTGGTATCAATTCTCACTACAGGATGCTTGAGGATACAAAGACAAGAATTTAAGTAGAACAAACACGTAAAAATTATAGAGGAGCATCCACCCTATGATGAAACATGGAAAAAAGTACAATATTTCTCAAAGGTGCCCTGTGAGTTTCACTTCCAGTAGAGCCTACTTGCATGCTATATCTTTACAAACATCCTCTCTTTTTGTATTGGATGCAACAGAACAACTGTTGTCCCAACATGGTTCACTGGTGCACTGGACTAAGTAAAATATCACCAGCTGGGCACAACCATCAAGGCCATATGCAGACTGCCTCCTTGCTTTACACAGTGGATAGAAAGTAAGCACCTTTGTAGTCCCACAGGGAGTGAGTACAAGGAATGCGAGTCTCCATCACTGTCATCACAGTGAGAGGCCCTCCATCATCCTTCTTTCAAGAGACCGTTCTTGGGAGCTCTCTAACCCAGTTTTCCTCAGAGTTTATGTAGCTCCAGTTCTCCTGGATAGGAAAGAAATCTTCCTTCATCTACCTTGCGTGGAACGACATAAAGCAGCAGTGACAACTAAGGAAGACCTCAGCCTCCTGAAAAGCGATGCTAGCTAGCAGCTGGTTTCTTATCAGATCAAATCACTATTTTAAGCAAGACTCAATATCTTTACACTGACATTTTCTTTGAACCAAGGTTAAAAGGAACAAGTAGAGAAACAAAGTTCCAGCCTTTTTCTCGACTAGTCCTTGGAACTGTGCTTCTTCCTCAGCAAATAAAGTCAACTGAGATGCAATCGTAATCTTAAATGTACCTCTAAGACAAGAAACATACTGTTTATATTATAGGGTCCCATGGTGAGAAAGTGTCTTTGATAGAATTAGAGTTTGCTTTCTTGCATCTTAAATGCAAATTCCTCTAGAGATAGCTAAAAAAATCCAGTAAGAAACAAAAAAATCTTCAGCAATAAAATATTTTTAGTACATAAACAAACCAAAATATTCTCATTTGCATATGGTACATCATCTCCTCTGGTGTTTTTTATTTTTATCTTGTATGACAATGCAACTCACAAACTAAATAACCAAAAGACGACGACAACATTTCTGGTGCCAGATGCTGAAGATCAATAGCCATTTCCCAAAGTTTATGATATAATTAAAATTTGTAACAGAAATAATTTCCCTTTTCAACCCCTCAGGCTAAGCCTGGAATTACTAAGTCAAAGTTATGTAGTATGGCATTTTTATATTTTTTATTTTTATGTTTATGGATAATATAAAGGATTTTCTATGGTTTTTACATGTAATCTGATAAATGTAGAAACAGTAAGCAGGAAACATTCTCTACATCAGCAGAGCAACTGTTATAAGCATTTTGTTGCTGTTCAGGTATGTAGAGGACATGGGTTTATACAGTTAATCAACAGAGCTAGACTATAGTTTCCAAGAGGACAGCGAGAAAGCCCAAGAATTAAAAGAAAATTTAATGTACTCTCCTTTACTGCTCAGCTGTCATGAAGCCTTCATTAGGAAAGAGGCACCACTACAAGCCACCTGAGTCATGAAAGCCACGTGCAGCAGGATTAACAAGGTATCTGTTATTTCACTCACCAGCAAATTAGAATGGCTTTAAATTTACAACCAAAATAGTCCACCTATACTTTTTTCCCCCCACCCAAGCCATACTAAGAAAAGATTTCACAAGAGAAAGGACAGCAAACAAGAAGAGAGCGCAGTTGATCCAGAGCAAGTATGCATCTCCTCTACGAAGAGAAAAATTGATTTTACTGCACAATCAACTTTGCCATGATTTGGATTTACTGTAACTCTCAGAACTGCAAGTCAAATACCTTCAGTTTAGGACCAAATAGATGCTTTCTTGTTTTTAAATTTTCAACCCTGAAAACTCACCCTTGGAAGTTAAACTGGATTATTCCTTGCTCCTGTGTCTTAATCAATGTTAATCATAACATGGCCAAATTAAACCCTCCAATACCCATGCAAGCACATATTACTTTCATTGTATCCTAACAAATACAATACAACTAGAAAGTTAGTAAACATTTCTGCTGATTAAGCATAAGAACAAATACAGTCCGACTCAGCCCCTCCTTGCAGAGCAAGCAAGAATAAAACGCAGTGAACTTCATACAAAGCATGTAAAATCTGAGCTTAAACAGACAGCAAGAATGCAACTTCTACACAACCACTGCTTGATGAAAAAGATGCTGTCAAAACTAGCTATTATGAAACTATTGTTAGTGCTATAGATTTGTGGTAAAATTCAGGCTAAAAAAATAAAATCAGCTTCACTTTCTACCTCTGTTTCCACAGACACAGAATTAGTTTAGGTTAAGCTTCTTAGCCTCTTGAATGTTAAAAAGGGTTTCAATATATTACCAAAATATAACTGGAAACATGAAATTGGAAAAGGGTTAAAGCAGTGGCACCGTCACTCAGAGTGGGCCTTGGTACACATGGCTCTGCATCAGATGAAATACAGCCCAGAGGCAAAAGTGATAGTGAAACCTAGAAAATACCACAGTAAGTAATGAAATCACAGCATCTCTGACAGATATATGCTCTGCTTTACAGAAGAAGGCAGTTTTCTGTTCTCTATGTGGTGACACATTCACACTTCCTCAGGCTGGCACAGCTTTAGGCCATTTCTTGCTCAGAGATTAAGCTTAGGATATGATGATCTTAAGACATGGAAAGGTAAGTAAACCTGGTTGCTTCCCCTGCCCCCAAGGCACAACTTCAGCTGGATTCACTGCTGCATGAGTCAAATGGCCTCTGAAAAAATCTTTTAGAAAAATATGTTTTCAGAAGAACATCTGAAATACTTGAAGTCTGCCTGAATGTCCTCAAGTTCATCTGATAGAGAAGGTACAATTACAGTACCATGTAATAACTCTGACTTTCGTGAACATAATACATTTTAACTATTCATGAATATGGAATTTTGCACTAACTTGTGTGACAGCAGCAACGTCACCAAGCGTACACACAGCCAAAGCAGCACACCTCACCTCTTTTTTAGGCCTGTGCAAATGACTTGACAAAAAACATTTTATGTCTATGACATTCTGTTAGACTACCTTCACAGTGCACTCCTTAATTTAACAACTCAGTTTCAGAGGGCAAAATTCAAGCAATATATCTTCTCCCCCTACTATGCCGCCTGGTTATATGACCAGAAACACATTACTGAAAGATGAAAAATTATTAATGTATGTTATAGCTTCATTCTATCAATGCAGAACTGCTTCATACCCAGAAGGATACCTAATACATAACATGCATTAAGACAATCTGGAGACACACACAGAGTCACCCTGAATCACTAGAAATAGTAGAAGTGAGAATTCAAGTCTGCAGATTTGGCTCAGTTATTCAGTAGCCAGTTTCACGTTTTCTAGAATTCACTACATGATACACAGGAAAGCATTCTTGCATGGGTGTTGTGCCAATGCTCTTCTATATAGCGTAGACTTCCTAAGCAACTCATGTTTTGCTGTTGGCTTGACTCTGACTTCCATAACAAACAGAGAAAAAGCTACCTAGCAGAAAAAAAAAAAAAAAAACCCACACACAAAATTACTGAGAAGTAGAAATAGTATAATAAAGTAGACTTTACAGGGAGAATTTCTTAATCATTACTTAACCACGGTATACTATGTAACAACACTACACTGCATTCAGGCGAGCTCCAAAAATCTAATGCCTTACTAGGAATAATTATGAAGTCATAATTAGACACAAAAGACAATAAAACCCTCAGAAATGTAAGTACCTTGATCACAAATATATTTCAATAAAGAAAAATAATCTTGTTTGTCTTTAGGAAGCATATTTCAACAATTAACAGCAAGTTGAAAATGGTATTTAAGGATAGAACCTCAGGATTGCACCATCTCTTCTGTGGTGGAGATGAGTGAATGTATTGTTTTTTAAGCAAAGAAAAAAGACAAAAAGACTTGTAAACCACCACCTTTTCCAGCAGAGCTCTGGTGTCCTATCCTTATATAAAGGTACAGAAAATCCCATCCATTTCCAGAAAACCTCAAGTACTTGGAGAAGAAAGAAAAGGACCTTGTTAGGACCTGCTATAAATGCAAAGCACTTTTTCAATTACAAACTTGTGTCACCGTTGCAACGAAGCTTACACAAAACCTGTTTTCTTTTGTCTGAATCGCTAAAACTACGTTGATATCCGCTCTGCATCAATCTCAGTTCTTTACTTTTCTCAAGTGCCATTCTTTCAGACGAGAGGCATGGGAATGGCAAAAATAAGTATAATTACCTCACTTCTGTTCATCTTGTAAGAGACATATTCTGACCAACCATTTATTGGGGAAAAATCCAACACTCTCCTTTGGTTCCCCTGAGTGGGGAACAAAACCTGATAGAACCTACAGCTGACTACAGGTTATTTCCCTGCTAGCAGAATTTCAAAGTTGAAAGCAGCTCAAGCATAGAAGTAAAAGTTCTTGGACACTTAGCAAACATCATCCATTTGCCATACATTTTCAATTTCAGTACTATTTATTACAGCAAGATGTTGCTATCTTGTTTCATTTCCAGGCATACAGATTAGGAAGCAATCATCTGCAACACACCTCTAAAAACTGGAGAGGAATATAACAGCCAAATAAGAACAACACAGAGCAGACTGGGAGCTGGAAGCCTTTGGTTTGATATTCAGTTCTGCAGTGAATTCACTGGAAGAGATTCACAATTATCATGCTTCAATTTAAGTAGTTTTCTCAGTTTTAATATGCTTGCGTTACATAGAATATTTTTTCTAGCACTACAATTTCACACCCTGCTTTATAAACACAAACCAGAAAATAGGCATTAAAAAAATAGCAAACCTGTGATAAGAGTTAAAAGCATCTAGAAAAAAAAAAACTGAATGATTAAAGCTGAAGTCAAATGAGTGCTCGGTGCTGATCCTGCTGCTGCTGACTCTACAGGACTATCAGAATCTCATATTTCTCACAGCACCAGGACAGTGATCACTACATACTTCTCTAGCTCTCTACACTCGCTACTCAGAAATGAAAGTCAAAAATCTACAGGAGGCAGCAATAAAATGAATTATTTTAAATTATCCATTGTTCCTGTACCTTGTTGGTGAATAGAGTCAAACTATATAAGAAATGCTGTCACAGAAAACTTCACTATTATCATTCTAAAAGAGCCAAGAAAAGACCCAGTGACATTCTGCTAATAATTGTCCAGATAGCTAACAGGCACTGAACTCAGGGGACTGAGGTCCTCAGAATCAAACGCAAAGCAGAAGCGTGATTTTTTTTTTTTTTTTAAACAATGGACCTTCACGTCTATCATCTTATGCTGCAGAATTCCATTTAAAAACTGCAACTGATTACAGCATTCATTAGCATTATCCAAAGCCCCACTCAAGCACACTTGAAGAATGAGGCTGTTCCTTGAAATAGCCTAGGGAGTAGAGTTAGTGGCCAGAAAGTTCTCTTGATAAAAGAAGCTTGAGACTGAAAAGAAATACTTCTGAAATTCACTTTGAGACATTCCCTTTCTAATTCCTGCTGCTCCACGCAAGCATGCCATGCTCTTTATGTATGCTCTTGATGTTTTCCTATCGCCTTTCTCAGCAAAAAGTACTAGTTGCTTCTTTTAGACTTGGTCTGTAAAAGTTTCATGAGACTACATATATATTGATCTAAAAAAAATAAAATAATCAACATCAGAACACTAGAACAAACCACAAGGAACCCCAAGGAGCTGATCCATAGCCCAGATTAATTACAAAAGGAAAGTGAACTTGCTGGAAGTTTAATACGATAACATACTCAATCACGTTTGTATTAAGGATTTATAAAATACTAAATGACGACTCTTAAAATAGACGTAGTGCATAGTAGAGCACTGAAAAAATTAGGATGGTACAATAATAATGCTCATTTGACTTCTCCCATTCTAGCATACTCCCACAGTGCCTCCCAAGACCTGAATCATTAAGCTGCCCCAGCCTCAAATTGTTAGTTCAGCTTCATGGGGAAGCAAGTGTATACTGCATACACTTAGCAGGTGAGAAAACCTAATACGACCATCCAGCAACACAATACAGTGCGAAATCAATTACAACTCATGTATGACATCACATTAATGTTTATAGCAATAGCACCTTGTGGGGCTAGTATGGTCAGAGTCTCCTGTAAACAGAACTTCATTCACAGAAAACTGAAAACAACAGCTAGTAGGAAGGGACCGATCTTGATTCAAATAAAAATAATAAAAAGCCCACACAAAAATACCAGGCACACTGTCAGCTGCAGTGCATTTTTAAAGGGCTTGCAGGGAGCTCACTGGAACAGAAATCGATTCCTGGCCAGCAGTCAAAGGCCGATTGTTCTGGGCTCCCTTTGATCTCGCCAACAGGCACACCCACGCCGCAAGTTCCATGGAGATGGAGGGCTGGAGTATTTACAGAGGTAGTAAAGTGATTACAATGGAACCAAACCAGGAGCTAAGTCACTCTTGTAGCTTACTACACTTGGTGTAAAACAAGAACACAGTGATGGTGAAGTGACCTTCTATTTACTGAGTGACCAGATGGCAAGAATTACTGACTTATGTAAGCCCCAAGCCTTCTTCACCATCTGACGCCCGTCGGGTGAAATCAAACACACGCCCCTGCATAGCCTTTAGTGCACACACCTAATCATCACAAGACCATTACATTGTGGCCTTAACTGCAGGGAAAAACAAGGAGTTAACAGGACTGAAATGCTTGGATCCTTAAAAAAAATGTGTTTTTTTTTCCCCACAACAGAATGGAAACACATGGGCATAGCGCAGTGAGGAAGATCGTGCACCTGCTGACCAGGCTGCATCACTTTTGCTAATGAATAAGTGAATTCAGCCTCCAGGGCTGTCAATCTGGCACCTTTAGTAATTCACACAAGCCCAAAGTTCTCTAAAAATAAATAACATGAAAGGAACGCAAGTCGTTTCATTAGCAGTGTTCTTGACAAGTAACTTGAGTAATGTTAATTTTTCCCCTTTTTTTCCCAATAAAAACACGAGCAAAATCACCAATGATTTTGGAGTCTCTAAAAACAAACATGCAGAAGTAACAGTACATTGGCTTGATGGCAATCAAAAAAAACACAACAAAAAACCCTTACACTGGGGTGTATGTACAGAGAACATTTCTATTCACAAAACCAAACTGCTGAGCAGCCATGATTCTCATTCCACCCACTAATGCAAATCATCAAAAAATTTCATTTGACTAAGCTCACTTACACTAATGAAGAAAAGGCACAAATCAAGTTGGGATCACAGTCACGGCTCTCAAAAGACATGTATGAAACACAACAGGCCTAATTCACTTGTGTAAGTTTAACTGATATAATTTTATTTGCGGCAGTGAAACAGCTTCTCACTTGCAACAAAAAAAAACTAAGATCAGAATTAGGCTGAAAGTATTTCTGAACAATGTACCACTGAACCCCAAGTTGGATCCTGAATGAAAAAACTATAAGCTCTCAATACCATAGCACAGAAATAGCATTTATACCTGTACACTACTGAATGTTGCTGCTTCTTCCAGAATTAAAATCTGGATGCACACTGAACTTACTTTAACTTACTTCAGTGCATGTTAAAACGGTAGAAAACTAAAAAAGGATTTCCACTCTCAGAAGCTCTCAATGCAGGAAATCCACACTGGCATTAACAGAGTTATTCTCATTTAACGTAGGTCATAGACACATATTTGAAGCCCAGGAGAATATGCTTGCATACATATGAGGAATAACTTTGAGGGAAAAAGCAGTAACACAGTTTCTCTACGACTAGCAAGTCACTTGGAAAACCATTTGCAAATTTTAAAATAGCTTGAGGATTCTTGCAGAACTCAAAATAGTTCCAAAGCTTCAGCTGTTGCTGGTATGCAAAATATGAGAAAGAGCTGAGGAAGGGACTGGTAAATCAAGAAAAAGAAAAACACTGGTTGAGTGTCAGAAGGAAAAAACACTGCATGTTAAGAAGATAAAATAATGGAATAATTCCTCAGGAAGATAATATTTCCTGTGACATTAAAACCATCTCTTGGAAGAAAAAAGGACTACAGGGGGAAACATTCTTTTTCATAGCAGAACCTTGACACTAATGTTGCAAAAGGACTAAGTGAGATTCATGCACTGTTGTGTACAGGCTTCTACTGAAAATTTAAAACACCTAGGACAGTGCTCTATTCTTATGAGTGCTTACCAGGACTATTTAGCATGGATGTTTTGTGCTACCTTAGCACAGCCCATAGAGGAAGAAAGAAAACAACCAAGCCAACAATAAAAAAGGGAAACAATGTCCTCACTCCTTGCAGATCTGCCAAGCCCTGCTCAGGTGCAACAGGTACTCAGTTTGTGCAAAACAGCGTGAAACACTTCCTATCCTCAAAATATTTGCAGCAAATTTAACTATGACATGAAAAAGCAACCTCAACATCGACAACTCACCTTGAGTTTAAAGCAGCCTTTGTTGACAACAGAGCGCCAACATTCACACGATCTTATCGCACCTTTTCTAGCTCTTCTAACTTAGCACAGTGTTTGTGTTTTTACTGTGCTTGTTGTGCTTTGTTTTCAAAAACCATTGCATTGCAGAAACAATGGATGTGGGCTTTCTTCTTTTTCCACAGATATAAACACGTGCAAAAACCAAGTCCACTCGTGTGGACGTGCAGCACACACTGCAACAGCTGAAAGTGAAACAAGCTTCTACACGCGGTGACTAACAATGCACCAAACTTCTTACCAGCTAAGTATTTCAAAGCTTGCATGCTCTTACCTTGCTGGGAAGCATTCGGCAAATTTGATTCGTTCTCCTCCATTTCTAACAGGGATAAACTCCTCCGTAAGGAGCCAAGCTGTTCTATCACGTTGGCTGAGTTGCTGCGCAAGTTTTGACCTCCTGACTTTCAACTATAGCACGGTAACCGTATACCTGACTTTTTGTGAATAATTAGCATCCTGCTTCCTGAGTTACCTGGGCTTGCCTGACCTGTTTCTCTATAAACTGACATCATATCCTTTGATCTCTTTTGATTAACATGTGCTTCAGGCAACACTGCTTTGTCTTATTTTGGACTCTCCCGCTTGTTTGTTCCCCACCCTTTACTTTCACTTCTATGCAAGAAGCTATCTGAAGAGCATTTATCTTTCACAGCAGGTGTTTTAGTCAAAATGCCAAAGCCAGCAGAAATTTTGCAACTAA
The DNA here is from genome assembly GCF_987193195.1 of Phasianus colchicus. Lineage (NCBI taxonomy): Eukaryota > Metazoa > Chordata > Aves > Galliformes > Phasianidae > Phasianus > Phasianus colchicus. The sequence goes on along the minus strand of NC_143445.1, from coordinate 22,777,058 downwards.
ATTTAAAGATTCTTTCAATTTGCATTTCATAAGAAAGCTGGGAGTAAATAACCATGAGGCCCATCTCTGCAGGATGGGAATTTGCAGACACAGTTCTTCACCATGGAGGAACACAACTGCAGCAGATTCAGCTCCCACTGACAAAAGCTTAGCCAAGAACTCCAAAACTCAAATACAAACCCAGCCTCCCCCTGTCTTTTACAAGGATTACCTGCAAGGAAAATGCTTTATTTGAACACTGTAATTTTCAATTTTTTTTTTTTTTGTTTTTTTAACTGTGTAATAGGAAGGGTTTATAAACAAAAGGAAAGGTGATTTTGCTTCTCTTCCCAAACTGCTCCAGAACAAGGACACAAAATTTTAAGATAACCTTATCCTGACTTCAAGTTGAGTTCCAAGAAAATATTTGCTCTTTCCTACTTCAGAAGTCTAAGAACAGGTTTTCTTAGGCGATCAGTTTGTTGAACAAGTACACCTGGTCTATGCCTATCAAGTCATAGTTATATTTCAGCATTCACATTTATGACTGCCAGCAACAGAAATTAAAGAAGCCACTGCACTACTTGAAAGGAACAATGACTAATTAAAAGAACTAAGTAGCTCCCACAGAGTTAACCTCTGTCTGGATTACACTCAGAATGGTCTAATCAATCACTTCAGAACTTTGTTTAATTAGAGCTGTTTTTAAACTAAACCATACTGTTGCTGTGGATTTGGTTGGTTTTTTTTTTCTTTTTCTTTTTTTTTTTTTTTGCTTGTTTGTTTTTGGTTAAGTACCAAAACAATTACTTATTAGTATAGAAAAAAGAAAAATATTGAAGACCTGTTAGCTGATTTAGCAGAGGGTTGTTAGAGTTAGGATACTATGGTTAGGCTGCAGTTCGACTTGATGATCCTTGAGGTCCCTTCCAACCTGAGTAATTCTATGATTCTTAAGATTTATCCGGACTAGGTTATGTAGAATTTCTAAAGCAAATACACTAATTATAACACAGCCATTATTCAGGAAAGAGAACTTTTTCGCAGACAGTAACACCCTTCAAGCTTATCATCAAATAGACAGAAGTAGCAAAATATTTATGTCTTCTAGTGATTCACTGTCAACTCTGTGGCAACTTTGTGTGCATATAACTAAGTAACTTCCTCTTTTACATGCTCAGCTAACTCTTAGCCAAATTTCAGTATCTGAATTTGCCTACAAAGGTAAGTCACACATCCCAAGTCTGAACCATTGGAGAAGTGAATTCCAGAACTTTTCACCTGATTCACAAAAGAGTTTTCATGTTTTATTCTTGCCCAGTTATCAAATTAGATCATTTACACTTTTCTCTCCACAGTCAGAAATGGTCCTTTACAGACTGAGCCATCAGACTACATTTGAAAGGTGTTGTTGATGAGCCTCCCATTTCTGTTGGTTCAGCAAAGCCTTTTCTAGTCTTACATCTCTGCCCCTCCCCATAACCCTTACATTTATTGCCAACGAACTGAAGCTGCTGTTGACCAATTGTGAGACAGCACAGGACATGAGAACCCAAAAGACACCTGGGGAATTCTGCTGACTGGACAGAGAACACACAACAACTTCCAGTTTCATTGCTGCAAATTATTTTGAATTCATTTTCTAAGTTTCCACTTGAAAATATGAGTGAAATATTCAACTGTAAAATGCATGTCTTTCTCAGCTCCAAATCTTCTAGTTAAGGGCAGAAAATAAATTCAGTTATTTTTATGTTCAAGTGCATAAATAAATCATTTGTTAGTTTGGTGATTACTTCAAGAGTGACACTGAAGTGGCCCTTCCTGAAAGTACAGCTAAAGGGACAAGCAAGCAAAAAGTGAATATTGAGATTTTAATGAAGAATCCAACTACATCTACCTAGCTGCGTTCCACTCAGGTCTCTAATTCAAAAGGAGACTTTCTGTGACCTTCTTGAAGCCCAAAGCTGACAAGATGCACGAAAGACAGAAGGAGCAAAATATTTGGATAAGGATTTATTTATTTTAATTCAACTTTCAAGTAAGGTCACTATTGCAAAAGCACCATTGAATATTAGTTTGATTTGGGAACCAATACCTTGGTCACACGTATCCCTTTCTGGGAACCATGGAGGAGGCAGTACAGAAACTGTTTCTTGGCCAAACTCAGGGAAGTTAATGGTCTACTGTGTAGTTTTGACTATACAAAAAACATTGACACTCTATATTTAGAAGACATAACTAGAAAACTATTTTGAAGTGAAGTTCTACAGTGCAAAGCAAGATCTATTTTGTTAAGTAGCTGGCAAGACAGACACATGTAAAACACTTCTGCTCTCTCCAAAAGCAAACTGGCAACCTCTTGAAAGACAAAAATCTTCACATATCTTATGTTATTAAAACTTCTAAACAGGGAAAATCATAATGATGTGTTTTAATCTTCAATACTATATTCTGATATATCCTCCCTCTGTATAGAGAGAGTTACTAATTTCAGTGGTAACAGAAGCTCGAGTTACCAAAAAAAAATCTTAGCTATAGAACATCGTCACCCTTAAGGAACAAGATTCTGATCTTAGGCTTTTAGCACCTACAGAAATACTCTGTAGTTCAAGTTGTAGCATTTTATCACATCATCTTCAACTAACTCAAATATTTTTTCAACAGGCGAGTGATAGTGCTGAAAATATTTCCTCCTTCGAAAAGACTCCTACAAATGGGAATAGTGTAAAAAGGTCTAAAAACCTAAGCTTCTTCATACTCCCCCTCCAAACAGTGACTAATGGTTAGAAATGGTCAGGTTAGTTTTACGCTCTCCAAAAGCCTTTGTTGTGCTCAATTGTGTGAAATAATTTAAGCAGAGTGCTTTCCAAAGGAAGAATTATTAATCCATTCACTTTGCTAAAACTGACTCAAACATGACAATGTAGGGGGTCACTGTCCCATTCAAAGGAAAAAAAAATAGAATATTTTCCTGTATATTTACTGACTGTACAGATACTGCAATATTTCTTGATCCCAACAAGTCAATTTGACAATACAATGAACAGAAATGTAATTTAACGATGCTAATAATCAGAGCTACAAGAGAAAAAGCCTTGAATTTGCACTGCATGTAGAGCCATGAACAGATAACTGCATCATATTGAAGATGTCACTCGTGAATACGTGCATCATTTCAACAATATTCGAAACTAAGTACCCTACGTCAACAGCAGTAAGGCCGGGCAAAACGTCTGACTAGTGAGAAAATACAAGAAAGACTTACTCTACCATGGACAAGATTTTTATCCCCCATTCCTTTGGCTTAACTGTGGTTTGCTGTTTGGTTGTTATTTCTTTGTTTCCCAATTCCAGTTTTGGTAAACAGTTTTTCACCAGTTATGAAGTTATATACCACTGTTTCCTCATAAAAATGCAAACATCACCACTTTGGAGTTTAATGGGAAATAAAGTCAATTTGTTCTTCTTTATTTCTAAGCGCTAATTACAGCTCATTAGAGCTCTTTGTTAGAAGATTACTTGCCATCAGAAAAGTATCATTGCTGAAACAACTGTTTTTATTGTGAAAAGACTCAGTTCTAATGAGCCTTCCACTAAGAAAGTTTTATTAGTCCAAAAGTGCTTTTGTGTTATTATTTTCCCTCAGAAAAGAAGATCACTCAAATCTCCATCATAGTGACGTATGATGGGCAGAAGAAAACTAAGAATGAAGTCTTCCATACTCATCAGGAACGTTCTATCCCTTGGCTACTTTGTTGGAGAATTGTTTATCAGAGAAAGGATCTCATTTTTCACACACATCCAGAAAAATGATGTGTGAACCCTTAGTTCAAGCTTTTCCCAATCTCTAGCTTAGTGAGGAAACCACAACTTATAATAATGATCACTCAATATCCTGATTTGTAAAGCTGAAACAAGAACATCGGCAGCTTTCCAAAACAGAAGTATTTTCTTCCCTACACTGACTGCTTCGTCAGTACATAGTTTCTGAAGCTCCTATAACCAGTTTTCAATCGGTTCCTGCAAAAAAAGTACTAGAAGTCAAAAAAAAAAAAAATCAGCAGTGCTTTCCTCCTCAACTTCCATTGCTTTGAGTCTTCCTATTTAATGAAAATACAGATAAATCTGTAGAAAATAATTAGCAACTCAAGCTGGCTTCAGCTACTGAGAGATGAGGGCACAGGAGCTAAAGCTGAGCACTCAGTACAAAATCAGTTTGTAGAAGGTAGAAAAAGGAAAATTTACCTTCTCCCTTTCCTTTCTAATTTGGTCTCTTTGCTGTTAAACAAAACAAAATTATGCAGATGTATAGAAGTTTGACTTGGGTTCTGCAAGTGATATTGTTGCAGAGTATATAAGATCTAGTAGAAATGGTGATAAATTTCACTGCCCTTCAATCAACTCGATTATTCAAAAAAGGCAATTGACTTAAATGAGCACTACTTAAATACGTTGCTCATTTTACTTAGAAATCTCTGCGAAAGTAATTACTCCCACCCTTACTTTTGATGAATCTTGCAGATAATTGAAAGCAAAGGATAAAATGAATGAGTAAAGCAAGCAGCTTAAAAAGAGAAAAGCATAAGAATGAGGGTACGAGAAGTGTTTTTGTAATATTAGTTGGCAAGAGAGCTAATACTATAAGTGCTAACCAATCCTGAACTCTAGCTTCTGCAACTGCTAAATAAATCTTACTACTCTAAGATCAAATTATCAAGTGTACAAATTTGATACAGGGAAACAAAATTATCAGCGTGGCCTTTGTGAGTTTTTTTTTGTGTGTGCTTTCAAGTCAATATTTTAGTTTTTCTCTACCGTTTTAGAGAAAGCATGGCTTCAAGACACTAAAAAAAAAACAAACCAAAACAGGGTGACCTTAGTTTATCTTACTAAAATCTCTACTCAGCCCCAGATACACCTAAGAATACTTAGGAAGAATTGAGGTTTAACCAGGCCATCTTGAGCTCCAGTCATATTGGCAAGCTATATGAAATAGTGATTAAATATAGAGATGTATTTTCAAGCCAATGAAGATTCGGAGAAGCATCATCTTCTAGCTCAGCAAATATAGAACACACAGAATGAATCCTATATTTGAATACTCAATCACTAAAGATTTTTCCAATGGAAGAGCAGTAAAATTTGTGCATGCATGCCTTTTGAAAAAACAACACTAAGCTCAGTGTTGAAACTGAGCTTGAACTGAGCAGTGCCTCAGTTTCCGAGATTGTCACATAACTGCAAGGCAGTCATTTTGAGAACTGTAGAGAGCTGCTGCCTGTACCTCCCATTGCAAGCTCTTCCTTCTGGGAGGTTCAGCTTTCCCACAACACACTTTTGATACATGCACACAAACCAATAAATATGGGGCCATGCTGACAAAGAGTTGCCACCAACATGACAGTTCTGTGCCCGCATCTTGCTCTTACAGTCAGCAGATGCGATGCCTCCCTGTGCCAGCTGCAGCATTCCAAAGCTGCACTACGCTGATTCAATTCACTGACCCCATAGTTTCACCAGCAGAAGGCTGAGCTGTCTGCTGCTTTAAAGATGTCGATCAGACCACAGAGGAGCACAGAACATGAGGACAAGACAGGTTTTTGGTGCTGAGGTGTTAGGGTTGTTCAGTTTCTCTGACCCAGCAGTACCACGCAGTATATGTGCAGCCCAAATTCAGCAGTCTTAATTTACCAACTCCTTTTACATTACATCTGCTTAGAGCCCTCTGCAGATAAAGCTCATCTCATTAGTCTATGACAAAATACAGCTCATTAGTTTTTAGCAACTATTCTGCAAAACGGGATGGGTGACACAGCACTCGGACTGCACAAATTCCAGCTCAAGCACTGGCCTGGCATGCCTTCTTGGTCAGCAAGGCAGATGCACCACAACTGAACTCATCTTCTGACTAAATAAATTCTTCATTTTGCCCCCAAAATTAGTTAGATGGATTACTAACAAGTAACACCCCATAGAAACCATTTCTAGTATGGAATAATATTCCGCATTGGTACTTGCATCTTTGAATTATCTATGCAGTACTCCTAGAAATAAAAAGAGCTATATTTTTCCAGAGAGAGTATAGGCAGCAAAATCTTATTCTTTCTCCCTAAATGGCAAAAAGAAAAAAAAAAAAAGATAAATTATTTTTAGATTAGCATTGTTTCTCCCTTTCTCCCCAAAACTGCAATAAAGTTTTATTTTTCCCAATTCTACTTGCAGTGATGTACTTTTGGAAAACACAGCTGCTGGCTTTGTATTTACTAGTATGCAGTTATTGCATTACTTAATATATTTTCACATAGATTTTTTTCTTTTTAATACAGAAACAACATAGGAAATGAGATTAAAATATATTACTCATACCCATTTTCCCTGCTTACACACCATGCACTTGTTTCATATGCTTTAATCAATAATTTGTCTCAGTATCAGACAGGGTATTATGTAAAAGAAATAAAACAGCACAGAAGCCAAAAAGAAAGATGAGAAGTTAACTGTATGTACATAACCAGGAGAAGGAACTGGAATCATGATTTTGAACAAGCTCGGGACATGTGCATACACACACAAATTAACTCCTGCCTGCTCTGGGTTGATATTTCATGACTTATGTTTGACTCCCAAAAGAAAAAACAACAAACAAATAACAAAAGTTACTATGGTATGAGGCAGTAGAAGAAAACTAAAGAAAACTCCTTGAATAAAAATGTTTAATGTATCAAAGCCACTCGATTTAAAGCATCATTCTAAAACCCAACTTCCATAAGGCTTCTTAACCAATGTTTCTTTTCTAGCACTGCTGCAATTTCCTAAGAAATCAGCAGGCATTCCAATAGAATTCTGGAAGCCTTCAGTATATTCACATCCTCTCACATTCCTTAGACTGACAAACAATTATTTACAGTTCAGAATGAATTCGGTTGCACGTAGAAGAACATGTTCAGTAACGTTATAGAAGTAGAACAGATTTATTTCTTTCCCCCCCAGCAGCAAGCAGTGACTGCAACACAGAGAGTGAAGGGCAACCATAGGCATATATATAAGTAACTTATTGTTCCTTAATTGTTTTCTTCATTCATTTATAATATACTAAGGCCTTCAAGTCCATTATAGGGGGGTAAATATTCAACAATTATGACTCTCAGATGTAAACACAGGTTCCTAAATTTTACAAGGACCATTTTCCTTTGTTCACACAGTAGGCTAAGCCACAGTTTCAGACACATGGCTCTAAAGTTCCCAGGGCACTACGCAATTCCTTGAATCATACCAGTGATGTTGAATTTAACACAGTCGTATAAGCAGACCTTTAAAGGTGAAAACAATAGGAAGAAAATATCTTGTCAACAGACCAAAGCTATTCTTAAGAATACAAGTTGTCACAATATACTTTCTAGAACAAACCTTCCTTCATCATAAGCCATGAAACATTTCTTAATACCCTGTAGCAAGTTCAGGATTTCTAATGTAAGTACAGATCATTAAAAAAATAAATAGTAAGACAGAATGTACAGTTTGCAATATGAAAAATGAAGAAGGATGATTTTGTTCATGACAATTGCCTCAAGGCTCAAGCTATACACATTGAAACATTTCACCTGAATTCCTGCATCTCTACTTGGCAATAACTCCACAGCTGGCTGCTGCTATCTGAGCCTGCTCACAAGAAGGCAGAGAGAGAGACTGGACTGTGCAGAAAAAAAGTTAGATGAAAACATTGATTTTTGTGTAGATTATTCAAAGTTTGATAATTACAAAGTAGCTAGTAAACAGAATGGATTTCTTCAAAGCTACTTGGAAACGTTTCCAGACGCACACAGTGTATTTTGACAGCTGGTTGTCAGTTTTCACAGAGTGCCAAACACTGCAAGAAATTTTCAGCTTTAACAGCTATTAACAAATAACTGATCTCAATATTAAAATAAAATAAAATAAAATAAAAAAGGAAGCAAGCATTTCCCAAGTTGCAATTGTTCATACTGCCAAAAAGATTTTTATATCGTTTGAGAGTTCCCACCATAATACAATTGCAGATGCTTATATATCAACCTCATTTTTACCTGGTGGAATAAACAGAGAAACAAAATGGTTGGGCAGTTCCCAGGCTCAGCAGTTCAAAAGAAGAACCTGTTTCCTGCAGCTTTGATCTAATCATTAGGGAGCAAAGTTATTGTGGAGAGCTGAAAGGTCTACAAAAATAACACCTCTGGCAACATCAGAACTACACAGACTGAGATTGTGCAACTTTTTCAGCAAGCTAGTTGCAACTTTTTCCTTCAACAAATATCTCCATATAGAAGTGTTTATGTGGAGCCACTTTTCCATGAAGGAATCCTAAAACCACGCTAACAAATCACCAAACCAATGTCACCTCTCTCACGGAGCACTGCGTCTGCACAGTTGTTTTGTGGCAGAACAGCACATCTACAGCTCATACTGACACCTACATTCAAAATTCATTCGTTTTGTTGTAAAAAACAGCTTGTACATGGTTGAGACTGTCAAACTCCTCATGCACACACACAGTTTGTTCACAGCCTGGTATCACACCACTGGAAGAGAAGAAACAAAGTAGACACGTCACTTCATCATTGTGCTTTTAGCCACAAAAAATGCAATCTCTTGAAGATCCCAATTGTAATACAAGCCCTAGCTCATCTCCTTTGAGCATTCAGCACATTGCTGGTCTTTTCCAGAGGGCTCTCAGACTAAGGAAGCATAACTTTACCTGGAATTAGATCTAAGAACTTGCAATTTTAGGCAAACCTCTTACTAAATGTGGCTAATAACTATAACAGAACTGAGTCACGAGGGGTTTTATTCTTTCAACCAAAATGCTTGATTTGCTTCCATTTGTCATGCGTTTATTTTTAAAAGAAAAAGAGACAAAGCATGCAGTACATGAAATTAACACAGCCATGATGACTCTTAAGAGTTAAGCATGCAAAAACGCTTGAGTCACTGTTCATAAGCTTGGCAGAAGAGCCCACTGTCAGCTCCTATGTAGTAATAAGGGACCTCAAGCCCACCCACTCCATGCTGCCAAACAGCCACTACAGGTTCCATATGTTTTTGCATTAGCCATCAGCAACCATCAGGCCTACTTTCTTTCCTCTCCAACATACAAAGGGGGAAGGGAGGGCTGGGTGGGGGGAGTATTAAACACGATGACTTACTTTCTGATCAAAAGAAACACTGAGTTTTGATAACTGATATGTTTAGCCAGTTCAGACAATTCGTGTAATTGCTTTGTAGTGAAACATACAGCATGACTACAAGGTACAGCAATTTTAGTAAGAGGGCTCTGTTAAAAGATGACATTAATAGAAATCTTCTGAAATGCCTATTATTAGGCAGTGATGATCTCACGCTGACAGTACTGAAGTGCCCTTTCAATTTGTAATAAATAAATAAATATCAGATGACAGCTTTTTAACTCCAAAAGAATGGCATTGAACATGAGGAAATGCTATTCTAAAACTTGCTGAAATAAATAAACAGCAGAAGCAGAAATGTGTTACCTTTATTGTATTCCATGGAAGCCAAGCAAAATTTCAAGCCCTGATCCATTGCCCTTAATATTAATATAAACAAGCTCAATCTCCAAAGCAGCAATGTCCCTGCCCACCTCCAAGCCATAGACTAGCTTCTACTTGCAGGACTAACAGGCAAGTTACGCAGTTGCAGACTGAGCTAGGCAATGCAAACCAAGACGACAACAGTTCTCTTCCCAGTCCTAGATTATTTTCAGACACAAAAGCTCTCACCCAACTCCTCACATCACAGCTCAAACACCCATGGTGGCACAGGGGAAGGGCACAACCATGGCTGAGAACACAGGGAAAAAGAAAATAAGAAATCAGGGCTCTTCCAAATGTTCTTACTTGCATCACCTTAATGTTACCACGGAACAATCCTTTACACACTGAGTATTTCACAATCTTGTTATTTTGCTTGTTATTGAGAGACTCAAATTTAGTAGGACTCTTCAGGTGATGAAAACCATCAAAATGCTGAAAATATGACAAACTTAAGGCAAAGTACTACAAGCCATCATAAAGTGCAAAATAGGGAAATGGGAGACTCCCAGTGTGATGCTGCACAGAGATCCATCTTGAACATTCAACTAAAGAACTGCATTGTTTTTTATCATTAAGGCCAATATGTGAAAGTTTTTCAGGTATGCCAACTGTCCATAGAGAGGGAGGTTGATTAGAGGTGATAGGGCAAGGACCATGAACAAAACCAGAAAACTTCCTCTGAAATGAAACTGAAAAACCTCCTTAAAAAGGAAAGGTTTAGGGAGCTTGATCAGATTCATCTAAGCTGAAGTTAGTGTATAAATTAACTACCCATTTAAGCCAGGATCAGAAATGTGTTACTATAAGGATGTACAGGTTTAGAAAAAAAAGAGTGCTGCTTTCAATGCTTCAAGATGAATTTATACAAAGTCAAAATAAAAGCTGGGCAAATGTTTTCTAGCAGTGTAATCTGTTGGGCAGCATTCCAATAATCATGAGAGTTTTTCCATCAGTAGAATCTTCAGGATCAGAGGTTTTTTCTTTATTTAAGTATAGCTACTGAACACAGAGGTAATTATTCCAAGTAAGTCTTACTGCCTCCAGACAGAACAGCCACATCAGTCTCTCCAGCTTTGAATTATTCCCATGTCTGTACACAGCAACTGCCAGAGGAGAGAAGTCATAGAACAATACATCTCCCTCTGACATGAAGAACCGATAAGAGAAGGTACAGTGCTATTACACAGGACTACTACTCCCCTACACTCATTTAATAAGGTTTGTAGGTATTTTGTTGTACACTTCATGAATACAGACATCAAAATAAATGGAAGTCGGCAAAGCCAATCTAACAAACAGAAACAAATCTGGTGTCAACAACAACAAAAGCAAGCAAAAAAAAAAAAGCCAAACCTGGATGAAGGAAACAATTCTACGCTGTGGAAGGAAATATCTTGACTATTGCTGTTTGCTGCTTAGTAACAGCACAAAAACAGATCACAATTCAAATGATAGAATTATAAGATTTGTTTGATAGTGCCAAATCGGTGAAGAGAAAGTGTAAGAATCTGATCGAGTTCCAGACATGTTAGGGGACAGTCCAACCTTTGGGAACAGCAGCAGCCTCTCCACAAGCCTAATCCTCCCTCTGCTGTGCCAAGGCAATTACTTAACACACTCACAGAAAATATTTGAAATACAGAGTGAAAATGGCTACATCACAGCTACGTCCAGGAACCACCAATTTTGTTTTTCACTTACTGTGCCTAAGTTGTGTCAGCATACAAGTTCTAGGATCACTTAATTTCATCATGACAAGTTCTTTTGTCTTTATAATTCATTAAAGCTTCAGTTCGTTAACACTGTACCAGTAATGCGACAGCAATCTAGAGGAGTTCATTATTTGCTAAGAATGATACATACTGGCTAACTACAAATCTTGGATTGCTTTGGTGTTTCCCATGCATCCCGCATACTAAGTATTAACACACACCCAGCTGGAGTCCTACACCTACTACAGGGGTTCAAATCACAAGATTATGAATAGGAAATACAAGTAACTTCACGGATATTAATGAAAATTTTCAATTCCTGTAAGTTCCTTAGTGAAGAATTAGAATTCTCAGCCTAAAGGAGATACAGTCAAGTCCATTAGACAGCTATATCATTAGGCAGAATAAAATAAATACAGAACAGAATTGTTATTTAGCTACAGGTTGCTGCTGTACCCTCCGGCCAGCTAAGCATGCTCACTGAAGGTCCATCACTTCATTTGCAAGTACTGCTGGCAGTTTCACTTCGACCTCCTTTCACAGGCAAATTTATCAAGACCGATCTGGTTCTAGAAGTACCTCAATGCTTAATCACAGAATACCCCAAGCAGGAAGAGACCCACAAGGATCATCAGTCAAATCTGACTCCTGGATCTACACAGGACTAAACCCAAACTAAGCCCTATTTGTGAAAGCATTGAACTCCAGCAGCTTGGAGACCCCACGCAAAAGTTGGGCCTTCAAATTACACAACTGTGAGCATTTCTTGACCCTGAGTTTCTTTTTTTTTGTTTGTTTTAGTTCTACCTGGGAATTAGTCTTATGACATGTCTCAGTAACATAACCCTTAATATTCAGGGTATGAAGAAGGGGTATTTGTTATAACTGCACCTGATAGCGTCAGCTAAGTCTGGAAAGATATTCATTTGTAATTAAGACTTCTCCGAGAACAGCAATATTTCCAAACCCTTAACTCACAGAGAGAGCAAGACAAATAGAGTTTCACAAAACTGAAAATTTTGAATCATTTCAAAGAATGAGCACAAAACAACCCAATGAAGTATGGCAAGTATATTAGAGTATGCAGAGGAGATTAAGAATACTTGGCTTCAATAGGAAGTAATTAAGTGTCTAGAAAGTTACTAAAATAACTATTTGTACTACAATTATTCCATAAACTAAACAAGTGTACCATGTTGTACCGTGGAACACAGTAAGTTGAACAGTTCTGGAGAAGAAAGGCTAAAAACAGACGGTATGAGGGGATACATTTCCAAAGCATGTGCATATATGATGAAAGCTGCAGACCACTGAAAATTAGGCTCTGTTTTGGCTCTTAATTTCTGCAGATATTTAATTACCCTTTCATCAGTTTCACTCCCTTGCTCTCCATATCACAGTATGGTACAATGAAAGCAAAATTAAGAGGAACAGAAATGCAAATTCTCGTTCTAGTAATTTTGTTTGCAACTGACCTCATAAAATGCAGAAGCGAGAGTTGCAACCTGGTTTTCAATTATTTATACCTTGCTGCCTTTCTAATTTCACATTTTCCATTCAATTTTAGCGATTTCTCCTTCATATCCATATTCAATTTTTAGACAAAAACCAACAGTTGCCAAGGCACTATGTTAGACACAAGCATTCATGCCACCAACTGCCTTTGTGTTTACTCCTGCAGCACGGTCCAATTACTGGCTCGTGTTTGCACTCTATTTTGAGTGAACACTAACTTTTGCAACCTCTTAAAATTCTTTTGAGCATGTAAAATCCTCAAATATCCTTCAAATGGAAGAATTATGATGAGAAAAGAGTTTTAGAATAGGTGTTTTCATACATGATTTTCATTCACCTTAAAGCCAAGACAGGATTAGTTGAGTAGAAACATTTTCATGAAGGCATATTTTCCATCTGGCCTCAAGACTCCATGATATTCTCTGCAAAAGAACATATCACATTTCATAATACTGAAATAGAAATCCTACTATTTACAACAACGTAACTTCTAAATAGAGATAGAAGATGCATTTTCCTGACCATGCAGAAGCAAAGTAGAATTTACTTTTAAACACGCAGCTACCTTAGAGGTATTTCATTCATTTAAAGAAACAGAGTAAGCACCTACTGTCTAAAGTGTGAATAACCTGTGCTCCCCAATCCAGCACAGTCTGAGCCAAGTAGTAACAGGTTCACATGCAGGCAGCTTGTGGTTGGTTCTGTGCTATTATAGAACACTGGACAGTTGATTTTCCTGTGCTCTGCTTATCCATCAATAGTATAATAGTATTCTTACCACAATGAAGCCTGATACCTTGATTATTTCCATTTTTCAACTATTTCCCATTAGCAATCCATTATTCATATAAATCCATACAGAGTCCTCTCCTCCTTTCAGTGAAATGCAAATGTGTCAATGTATTCCTTCTCTGAGCAAAATAGGATAGCTCAGTACATATTTAAATAGTTTCTGTATATATCACAGTCATTCAGTACTAATCATAGCTTACTATAAAGATTCTACAGATAACTCCATTAATAACTCTTTCCACAATACAGAAAATATAAAACAAGAAAGAATCAATAGTAACTCAAGTTGTGCTGGTGTAATTTCCCACAAACACAATCATATTATGGCAAAAAAGAAGTAATCATGGGGAAAAAAAAACACACAAAGAAACAACAACAACAACTCCTATGTGCTGCAGCTCTTTCCAAGACCCCCTGTTGACATTCCCAATGCAGAATCCAAATGTTCCTCCAGCATTCCCCTTCGCTTTGCAGGACTGCAGCCAGATAAACACACTGAACTTGCAGCAGCACGGTTCACCTCTACAAACACCACACTTCCACTTAAGTTTTACTCAGTAAATCTAATGCTGCAGCAGCTATGTCAAAACAAATCTCTTTGAGCACACAAGAAGGGAGGGAAGAGAAGGCAGAGGATGAACAGGCTTTTCCATATTTTCCTATGTATGTTTTCAGAAGTCTGACCAAATTCATTTTTAGCCAATGAGGAGAATGGAAGTTGTAAAACGAAGTGTAAAAAAAGACATAATTGTATCTTATATCTGACTTAAACCCACAATTGATAATACTTAATCTACTCCAGCTTCAATTGCTATTATATTTGCCTTTCAGTTAATCCTGTAGAGTTACAGTCCATAAAATTGGAGAAAATAACAGAAATATAGCTCCTATATGATTTAGGTTAGAAATTTGTTACAGAAAGGTCAAATAATTTGTGTCAGGAAGGGCTGAAAAGTCACCTGTACCAACACCTCACTTAAAATAGGAACAAGATCAACACTAGCAGGATCCTCAGAGCCTCATAAACTCAAAAAAAAAAAAGAATAAATTGGCAATGAAATGCAGTAAAACAGAAAAAAAGTACAATGAACTTTGAATGATTTCCAAAATACAAGCATTTTCTTGACAGTTTTAAGTACAATATTGCACTACTCTTGCTCAAAACACCATCTTCAAGCTGTAACTGCCATGTAGGTAGATGGGCAAGATAAAAAACCCACCTTCACCGCTCTTTCCCCGGACCACCTACAGACTTATCTGCTCACATGTCTCAGATAAAAGCTTCGTATTAAAACATTTTATCTGTCTTACTGTTTTACTGCTCAGAAGATGAACTATGAGACTAAATCCAACTTTCTACTCAGTTCTGGAGATAGCAATGCTCCATCCAACTCGTAAGACTTTAGGGTTTAGACATCAGTAGTAGATATTGAATATATGAGGTAAGCATTTCAAAAAGGCATTAACACTAGGGCTAACGTATATGTATCAAGGGGAAAATAGTCACTAAGTTACGATACTATTCAGTCATGATCCACAGCTATAGAAAGAAGCTGATGGTTCAGTTCTTGGAAATTCAAATCTGCACACTTAGAGGAGTCTTTCAGTTCTAAGCATCTACCAGGAAGAAAAATACTAAATTTAAAGCAAACAATAAAAAAATAAAAATAATCAATCTCAAAAACTGTTTTACTATTGTGAGGAATAAGTGCTGTGGCAAATTCAGCAGATAGATACAGGATGCTCGTTTGCTTTTGCTGCTAAAAACCAGAGAAAATAAGAACTCATCCCACAAAGGGGGAACAGGTTGGAATTTCATCCACTCTTCCACATTTTGACATTCACAACATCATTTAAAACATGCAGAACATTAACTTGTCTGTCACTATGAATAATTACTGCAGGACTTCACCCCCCCCTCCATCTTCTAAATATGCACTTTAAAAAAAAAAAAAGAGATAATATATTTTGCCCATTTATAAAGTAACCATGAGATTTAGGGAACTTAAAAGGTCAAGTTTAAACTTCCCCCATTATCAACGTAGGACATATTTTATTACTGGACCTCATTTTGTGCAGGAATTAGTACGCCCATAACCACTTCAGTTTATTTTTGTCCATGCCATCTGTATCTAACCTTCAAGCAGTTAGCAGAAGTACAGACGTCACCAGTGCGTAGTGAGAAGCAGAGGGGGGAATACAACAGCTAACGGGTTAGGTGTTGTCACTTATGATCCATCACCACACTGTCTCTGATTATGAAAATGAATTTTTCCAAGCAGTACAT
This sequence comes from Phasianus colchicus, assembly GCF_987193195.1. Classification (NCBI taxonomy): domain Eukaryota; kingdom Metazoa; phylum Chordata; class Aves; order Galliformes; family Phasianidae; genus Phasianus; species Phasianus colchicus. The sequence continues at coordinate 22,761,189 of NC_143445.1, read as the reverse complement.
TTTATGCTTGACAGAATACAGATCAGTTTACACATTTAAAACTGGTGCACTTCAGTTTTACAAGAGTTCAGGTCTTCTGAGACCATCATTTATTATATGGCTTGACACAAGTCAAGAGGAACATTCAATCAGACAAAGCCACCAACACTTTTGGGCAACGAAATGGGTGAAGTTATGAACTCTTTAACAATCACATCTGCAAGCCTGAATTTAACACTTTTTCCTTGACTATACAAGCTGGCTCAGAAAGGTCATTAGACTATTATACTCACTCCTGTGTAAAACAGCACTATACACATGCAAAGTTTCTATAGCAACACTTTAATTCACTCTTTAAGCAAAACACCAATTAGCTTTTTATTACAGCCAATTAAAAAAAAATCTGCACACTAATTAACAACCTCTCTACTCAGAATTTAAGCTTATGCAAAATAAATTGCAGTGAAATTTTCTGTGATAATACCTTACTTCCTATTCTTCCTTCTTTACAGAACGGTAAATTATTCTTGATAAGGGCTACATACTTATTTTCAATCTAAAACGTTTAGACCCATAAACATAACGTATCCCGGCATGCCTTAAATCATGGTAGAGCCTGAAGAATACAGCTTTCTGAAAGGCTACAGAAATCTAATCAATGGACACAGGCATATGAGGCGTACGCACCAGGACAGCATGCAGGAGGCAGACAGCAAAAAATTTCTTTTTGGAGTATTTAACTATGATTTACCAAGGCAAAGGGATGACAACTTAAAAAAAATCAATTTCAGTAGGGCAGCAGGGATGTTTTCAATCACTTTTGAATAGTTACTGGCAATTTCCCCACACACACACCATTTTCTACACAGCTGAGGACAACAACTTATTTGTATGATGCTTCAAACAGTATACATAAAGATACATTGCTCAGAATTCAGTCAGTGAGCACATCATAACACATTATACAGAGTACCAGGAGACACTATCAGCAACAAAAGCAGAAGCGTCCTTTAGCAGAATTGTTCCTTGGACAGAACTTCTGCTGTTAGGATCTACCTAACAAATTAATACATCAGGAATGAAAGTAGCACATGGCTACTCTGACAAGCATGGCATGCCCCAGTCGAGACTTACTGGTACCTGAGGTATGCTAGCTCTTATGGGTGATCTAGAGAAACAACTCCTACTCTCATCATCTCACTCTTACTTACACCATTTGATATTGCACTATTACTATAGAATCTTAAAGCATCTGACAAGTTATTTGAGGGCACAATAGCAGTAACCAAAATCATATCCCTTGATATGATCTCCCTTTCTGATCGCCGAAGTCGCCTGACTCGGAGCCGTCCCGGACCGATCAGCAGCGACTGACCGCGTGGTCAAGGGGGATCTCGGGCGGTTCCTTCAAGCAGGGAGCCCCCGGGTAAAGGAGAAGCCCGGCAGCTCTCACGGGAGCAGCTGACGCAGCCGCTGACGCAGCGTGTGGGCGTTCCCCGCCTACGGCGGGAGATTTAAACGGGCGCATTACTCGGCAGATTCCTTTCTGATCGCCGAAGTCGCCTGACTCGGAGCCGTCCCGGACCGATCAGCAGCGACTGACCGCGTGGTCAAGGGGGATCTCGGGCGGTTCCTTCAAGCAGGGAGCCCCCGGGTAAAGGAGAAGCCCGGCAGCTCTCACGGGAGCAGCTGACGCAGCCGCTGACGCAGCGTGTGGGCGTTCCCCGCCTACGGCGGGAGATTTAAACGGGCGCATTACTCGGCAGATTCCTTTCTGATCGCCGAAGTCGCCTGACTCGGAGCCGTCCCGGACCGATCAGCAGCGACTGACCGCGTGGTCAAGGGGGATCTCGGGCGGTTCCTTCAAGCAGGGAGCCCCCGGGTAAAGGAGAAGCCCGGCAGCTCTCACGGGAGCAGCTGACGCAGCCGCTGACGCAGCGTGTGGGCGTTCCCCGCCTACGGCGGGAGATTTAAACGGGCGCATTACTCGGCAGATTCCTTTCTGATCGCCGAAGTCGCCTGACTCGGAGCCGTCCCGGACCGATCAGCAGCGACTGACCGCGTGGTCAAGGGGGATCTCGGGCGGTTCCTTCAAGCAGGGAGCCCCCGGGTAAAGGAGAAGCCCGGCAGCTCTCACGGGAGCAGCTGACGCAGCCGCTGACGCAGCGTGTGGGCGTTCCCCGCCTACGGCGGGAGATTTAAACGGGCACAAGGAGGGCAGCGACTAGTCGCTGCCCACCAGAGACGGTCAGGAGGAAGCAGGGCTCGCGCACCTCTTGACTTCCTGTTTCAGCTCTGGTAAGTATTCTGCTTCGACATGGGTGCTCCCCGGCAAAAGACTGCTGCCAGAAATACTGAGGAGGCCCAGGCAAGGGTCCCGATCTCTCAGAAACGGGAGGCAGCAACCAAGAAGACTGCAGAGACCCAGACTGAGGTCCTGCACATGCCTTATAGGAAGGCTGCTGCCAAAATGTCTGAGGAAACTCAGACTGAGCCCCCAACCCGAGATGCTGGTGTGCAGGTCTCTGGTTGTACTGAGTGCCAGAGCCTGGCCCTTGCAGTGCTGGGTGAGGGAGGCAGTGATTGTGTTCGCTGCGACCAGGTGAACTACTTGCTCAGCCTCGTAATTGACCTGAAGGAGGAAGTGGAGAGGCTGAGGACTATAAAAGAGTGTGAGAGGGAGATTGACTGGTGGTGTCAGTCCCTCTCAGCCTCAAGTTCTCAGCACACAGCCGAGGCTCCTAATGGAGCATGTCAGCCCCTGTCACCTCACAAACAGGTGGTAAAGGGGAACCAGACAGCTGGCAGCACTGCAGCGAGCCCCCTGTCCTCTCTTCCCCCCAGCAGCAATTTGAGAAGGGAGGAGGAGTGGAAACGGGTGCCTGCTCGGCGGAAGGGGCATCCCCCATCCCGACCATCCCCGGCTCCACAGGTGCCTCTGCGAAACCGGTTTGAGGCCCTGGAACTTGAGGGGGAGACTAGCGAGATTGTGGAGACAGATTCACCCACGAGGTTGCCTCAGATGAAGCGGTCACCCCAAAGCCTCAAGACTGCTTCTACACGTAAGGACAGAAGGGTGATTGTTGTAGGTGACTCCCTTCTGCAAGGAACAGAAGGCCCTATATGCCGGCCCGACCCCACCCGCAGAGAAGTGTGCTGCCTTCCTGGGGCACGGGTCAGGGACATTTCAAAGAAAATTTCTAGGTTGATTCAGCCTTCAGACTACTACCCACTTTTAATAATTCAGGCTGGCAGCGAGGAAGTTGGCAAGGAAAGCCTGAGGTCCATCAAGAAAGACTTCAGGGGAATGGGGCGAATACTAGAAGGAGCTGGGGTGCAGGTGATCTTTTCTTCTACGCCCGTGGTGTCGGGAAAAGGTACAGGGTGGATCCGAAAAACCCAACTCTTAAATAGATGGCTTAAGAGCTGGTGCAGACACAAGAATTTCGGCTTTTTTGACCATGGGGCAATCTACACTGCACCTGGCATGATGGCTGCTGATGCAAGCAGCCTGTCCCTGAGGGGTAAGAGGGTATTAGCTGAAGAATTAGCGGGACTCATTGACAGGTCTTTAAACTAGGAATGAAGGGGGAAGGGGGCAAAATAAAGGCTACTGGGGTTGAACGGTTCATTCGAGGGATTGTACCAAACTATGTGGGCAATGATGGCAGGGTGCAAAAGGAGGGAGTAGGGCAGGGGGATGCTGGGGATGCTGCTGTTCTAGCGGATCCTGGATCGCTTATGAAGGTGGTGAGACGGACAGCCCGGCTGAAGTGCCTTTATACTAATGCACGAAGCCTGAGTAACAAGAAGGAGGAACTGGAAACTGTGATGCATTCTGAAAGCTATGACATTGTTGCTATCACAGAAACATGGTGGGATGACTCCCACAATTGGGATACTGCCATCGACGGCTATAGACTCTTTAGGAGAGATAGGAGAGGTAGGAAGGGTGGGGGAGTTGCTCTCTATGTCAGAGATTGGATAAACTGTGAGGAGCTCCCCATGAGAAACAGTCAAGAACAGGTTGAGAGCCTGTGGGTTAGGATTAGAGATGGGACTAATAAAGGTCAGCTGGTATTAGGGGTATACTACAGGCCACCTGACCAAGGGGAGGCTGCTGATGAGGCTTTCTTGCTCCAGATGCGTGAGGCGTCTGCCTCACGGGCTCTTGTCCTGGTGGGGGACTTCAACCATCCGGACATTTGTTGGAAAAACCACACGGCGAGCTGCAAGAGCTCCAGAAGGCTCTTGGAATCCATTGATGATAGCTTTCTGGTTCAGGTATTGGACAGACCGACCAGAGGTCAAGCGTTGCTGGACCTGCTGCTCACCAACGCTGAGGAGATCATCAAAGGCGTCAAGGTTGGAGGATGCCTAGGCTCCAGCGATCATGCCCTGGTTGAGTTTGTGATCTCAAGCGATGTGGGCCTGGTAAAGAGCAGGACCAGGACGCTGAACTTTAGAAGAGCAGACTTCAAGCTACTCAATGGAATGCTGGCCAAGATCCCCTGGCGCGCTGCCCTCAAAGATAAGGACGTTGAGGAGAGCTGGCTGCTCTTCAAGGATGCCCTCCTGGCAGCACAAGAGGTCTCCATTCCCCTGATTAAGAAAGTGGGCAGGAGAGGTAGAAAACCGGCATGGCTCAGCAAGGACCTGCTAAGAGAACTGAGGGTGAAGAAAGGGGTGTACAAGCTCTGGAAACAAGGCTGTGTCACCTGGGAAGAATACAGGGATGCCGTCCGGACTTGCAGACGTGGGATCAGGAAAGCCAAGGCGCAGGCAGAACTGAACTTGGCCAGGGACGTGAAAAACAATAAGAAAACCTTCTACAGGTACATTGGCCAGAAGAGACAGGCCAAAACGGGCGTACCTACTTTGGTAAATTTAAAAGGAGAAATGGCTTCAACAGATGAAGAGAAAGCTGAGGTGCTGAATGAGTTCTTCACCTCGGTCTTCACTGGTGGCCAGGATTCTAGTCTTTTTCATGTCCCTAAGTCTTGCACCCCCATACCTCTATGTGGGGACCAAGGAGGTAAATCCCTCCCCACTGTAAGGGTTGAGCAAGTCCGAGAGTGCCTCCTTAGACTGAATGAGTATAAGTCTATGGGGCCAGATGGCGTGCATCCCAGGGTCCTGAAGGAGCTGGCTGAGGTGGTTGCTGAGCCGCTCTCCATCATATTTGAGAAGTCGTGGCTGTCAGGTGAGGTCCCGGACGATTGGAGGAAGGGTCACGTCACTCCCATTTACAAGAAGGGGAGCAGGGAGGACCCGGGTAACTACAGGCCGGTGAGTCTCACCTCCGTGCCTGGGAAGATTATGGAACAGATCCTCCTGGACAATATGCTTGATCACATAAAGAACGAGCACGTGATCCTAGATAGCCAGCATGGCTTCACCAGGGGAAGGTCATGCTTAACTAATCTTGTGGCCTTCTATGATGGAGTGACGGCATTGGTGGACGAAGGGAAGGCAACTGATGTCATTTACCTGGACCTGAGCAAGGCCTTTGACATGGTCCCCCATCACATCCTCATCTCCAAACTGGAGGGAAGTGGATTTGACGGGTGGACAACTAGATGGATAAGCAATTGGTTGAAAGGCCGCAGACAGAGGGTGGTGGTCAATGGCTCTATGTCCAGGTGGAGGCTGGTAACGAGCGGTGTCCCTCAAGGGTCTGTCTTGGGACCGGTGCTCTTTAACATCTTTATTAATGACATCGATGAGGGAATGGAGTGCACCCTCAGCAAGTTTGCTGATGACACCAAGCTGAGTGGTGCAGTCGATACGGTGGAGGGAATGGAGGCCATTCAGAGGGACCTTGACAGGCTGGAAAGCTGGGCTCGGGTGAACCTAATGAGGTTCAATAAGGCAAAGTGCAAGGTTTTGCACTTGGGCCGGAAGAACCCCAGGCACCTGTACAGGCTGGGGGGAGTTGTCCTTGAGAGCAGCTCGGCAGAGAAAGACCTAGGGGTCCTGATAGATGAGAAACTTAACATGAGCCAGCAGTGCGCTCTGGCAGCCCGGAAAGCAAATGGGATCCTGGGCTCCATCAGGAGAGGGGTGGTCAGCAGGGATAGGGAGGTGATTGTCCCTCTCTACTCTGCTCTTGTGAGGCCCCATCTGGAGTACTGTGTTCAGGTGTGGAGCCCTCAGTACAAAAAAGACATGGAGATTTTGGAAAGGGTCCAGAGGAGGGCCACGAAGATGATCAGGGGGCTGGAGCACCTCCCCTATGAGGACAGGCTGAGGGAGTTGGGTTTGTTCAGCCTGGAGAAGAGAAGGTTGCGGGGCGACCTCATTGCAGCCTTTCAATATCTGAAGGGAACTTACTCCCAGGAGGGGAATAAACTCTTCATAAGGGCTGATAATAGCAGGACACGGGGAAATGGTTTTAAGTTAAAAGAGGGAAGATTTAGGTTGGATGTTAGGGGGAAGTTTTTTACTAGGAGGGTGGTTAGGTCCTGGAACAGGCTGCCCAGGGATGTTGTGGATGCCCCGTCCTTGGAGGTGTTCAAGACCAGGTTGGACGAGGCTCTGGGCAACCTGATCTAGTAAAGGTGTATGTTTGGTGGCCCTGCTAGGCAGGGGGGTTGGAACTACATGATCCTTGAGGTCCCCTCCAACCCAGGTCATTCTGTGATTCTGTGATTCTGTGCCAGACCGACAGAAAGGAGATTCTAGTGTGGTCTTTGAATCCCACTGCTGCAGATGAGAAAGGGCATTCCCACACATGGAAGAGACAACTGCAGGGCCCACTGCAGCACAAGGCTACCTCCTGAAAAGTCGATAGGGTCTAGAGTACATCAGTGGGCTATGCAGTAGATCTGGTACGAGTGAGGTAAGGGATTAAGGTTAAGCAATACACCTACAGGCTTTTATTCTTGGAAAAGAATAAAAAGTTTAATCTTCAGATAGATTAACTCCGAAAATACAGCTCCCTGGACCTCCAGAAAATGTCAGCACATTTGAGCTCTGAGCCCTGAAGTGCAATGTTCCCTGCTACCAGATGTACAGCCCTGCCTCCTGCAGACACCCTGTGAGTCCAAAACAAGCACGTTTGTGTCACACACAGCATAATTACTAAACAAAACTAACTTGCTCTTTTAGTGAAAACACTTTGAGCATTCCACATCATAACTAGTGTAGTGTAAAGGTTCTGAGTATTCTCCTCTGGTAAATCCCTGCTACCAGCACCTCACCAAGATGGGTGCTCACACTCTTCTTCAATATAAGAATTTCGTTTTTCTGTCTGAAGGGAAGCGTCATTCATGTCCCAACACAAAATCTGGTGGTCAAAGTAACATAGTAGTGAATACTTGAGAGCATCAGAACAAACAAGTGGGTATTTTCCCTCATTTTCTCATTTTCTAAGCCTTCTGTATTGACATTTCAAGCTATTTAATATTTCAGCAAGTGAGGCCACCCTGACAGTTAAGCATTACACAGTGTACTTCAGGTGAGAGCGAAGTTCGGAGGCAGCTGGTAATGGAAGATGCAACCCACCTGCAGCAGTTCAGACCATCTTCAGCTGCTCCCTGCAACATCTGTATTCTGAGCAGCAGAAGGGCTCCAGCCAGCAGCAGCACTTTCTCACATACCTTATCACTAGATACTTCTTTCTTACCTCCTTCTCTGATCTGCCCTTTTGCAGTCAGAGTGCCCTAAACGCTCACGCTCATTCGGTCAGGCAAATGCTGTGTGATGTGAAAACACTCAGGGGAATACAACATCTTCTAGGACTTCTGGCAGCCTTACCTCTGTTAAAAAAAACATCTTCAATGGTTTCAGATATGAACCCAATGTGCAGCTATCCCTACCCTTTGTAAAGCTGACAGCTCACAAACCAGCACGATCAGGTGGAGGCTTCTGCTCTACTTGTTATGATGTGGAACGCTCAAAGTGTTTTCACTAAAAGAGCAAATTGCACAATTCATTTGTAGGAAAGAAATATAGAACAACACTTCATGACTCCAAAAGTAAGATTTTCTCCTTCACTTTTCCCTCTCTCTTTTTTTTTTTTTTTCAATAGTGTTTTGCCAAAGGACTTGCTGCAATTAAATTGTCTTTGTCTAAGTACAAAAGCTTAAAATATTCAGTTATGTCCAAGAAGTGATGGGATGGCTTTGTTGCATATCTGAATTACTCACCCAATTATGACCTAACATAGAACTGAAAGAAGATTAGAACAACAGTCTACATGTTATGTGCACAGATTTTCAACAGTTATGAAACATTCTTATTGAATCTTTTGATTTACTTTTCTGATTTTGAAACAAAACACACAAGCCTGACAGCAGCAAATTTTGATAACTACTATGGATTTCTTCCACTCTCTCAATGAAGAGGAAGATTATACAAAAAGCTTCCATCCATATATTTTTCTCCAATTTCTGTACACTTCTCCATAGGTAGTAATATGCCTTGATATCCCTGACTGATGAAAAGAAAAATTTAAAGAAAACAACAATATTCCCACAAAGTTATTCAACCTCTGAGGAGCTGGTGTTGTCAATCCAAAGTCTGAACATACAACTTGAAAAGTGAGATGAGTGTTAAAGATGGCTAAAAAGTGAAGAAAAAATTACATTATGAATCAGTACATTTCAATGAACTGAACCTGCCAAGCCTAAGCATAAGGAAGTTCAGTAGTTGTTACAGTATTTGAAGTAATTAAATAGTTATCCTTACAATGCTGTTTCAGAATTCAGCGTTTTAAATCTTCTTAAAAGATGTGTAGTGATATCTCCAATTTGCAATCAGATCAAATAAACACTGAAGGGTTCTCCTTCTTTCACGCTGTCATTATTTCATTTACTAGAAGGCTGAAAGTTAGGACTAGATTCACTATTTCTAATGGAACTTCAGCCCTGGAACCACAATTCCCATACCTGTAAGTCAGCAAATGACAAACTCCAAGCAAATATCCCGAGTAAATACAACAAGAGAAAATTACCACCTCTGTCAAGTTCTCAGAGCATAGCACGTCTGAGAAATTATTGCATCCCTTTAATTTTCATGGAGGTTTTCCCAAGCTAATGCATTTTTTCAGCATGCACACACAAAAGAGCAACATATTATCAGTCGGGTTTCTGCAAACGCCCAGCTCAAACCTGCAGCTGATGATCTCAACCTGCCTATTGAATCATGTCAAAGTTAGGTTCAAAAACCAACAGATTCGGCAGCTTAAGGAAACTAAAAATTTCTATAGACAACTAACAACACTGTTGAAACACTCCCAGCCCACCCATCCCAATTTCTTCTATCTAAAGCTTCCAGGAAACCTGTAGTCAGAGAGCTACTTACATTACAGGCAGAGCAGCACATCAAGTGTGAAAGCAAAATAAACATGCCAACTCAAGTCATTAAATTCAAACCTTCTCAGTCCGTGCAGTTTGGTAAACATAATCATGTCCACTGGTACCAACTGCAGCTGAGAGCCAACGTGCATCTCCTGTGCTACCATCAGAATGCACTGCATCTCCAGCCCTCAAAGGGCTGCAAGAAGGAAGAGCCAGAAGAAGGGATTCCATGGTGAGAGACACTGACCCCACATTGTCATAGTGCTTTGTCTGTGAAATTAAGGCACTGACAGTTTGCTTTTAAATATTCAGAGAATAATTTGTGTAAACTACCACTTAAACTAAAGGACAAAGGCAGCTGCTCTGAATTGAAAGAGAAGGCCAAAAACTGTTTTTAGTTACAAAAAGGTCCCAGTATTAAGCAGCAGAATGCCAGAGCTTTCAGGAGGGTGGGAAGAGCTGTTATCTACCTTTCCTGCTCCTAATGGGATTCCCTGGGGGCTCTTTTATATCAATTTCAAAAGGTCAGCCACTGTCTCCAAGTGCTTCTTGTCCATGTTAAAGCCACAAACTCGTCTTTGATACTGAGATAAGAGAAATATTTGATGGTTTAGAGCCCCCCAGACCGAGAATAAGGCCCACTTCAGCATTTCAAATCAGCAAGTACAGCAGCAGGGGTGGGGTGGGCAACATGCAACGACCGAGGCAAGGTCATATTCTGAAGGAGATCAAAATAACTTGTAATGATTTACCTAGTGACGTATTTCCCTTCCAGCCGGCTCCAAAATGCACTGAAGTTTGAAGAGCTTCTGCTGATTTTCAGTTTTGGAATATGCACTTTATGCCCTCAGAAATAACATTAAGTGCTATCAGTTTATCAGGTTTAGTGGGCACATGGACCATATTTTATCCTTAAGCCTCTGTCCATGAAGAAGAAGAAAGGTTCATATATTGAATATATTCAGACACAAGAAATAAAGCAAATAAGAGGAAAGGCAGATCTTTTCAACAACAAAAATAAAAGCTTTGATCTCAAAACTGGTTTATATTCCTGCATTTTTAAATACATATTTTTTCCATTAGCAAATGAAGTTAGATTTTTATTCATATAGACTCTGTAGTTACTTGCAATCTTATCAAGATTCATTCCAGTTGTGAAAAGGTATGACTTTCTCTATAAATAGATAAAATCATAAAAATAGCAAAAAGTCAATTTCCAGACTTTACAACTATTTTCATCTAATAATTTGTTGCATTTTGCAACTGCTAAGTTATAAACCTCACCAAAACAGGTTTTATTATAGCACAACTATAGATAATGATCTGTCAGCATTTTTATTAAATTCCTTATATCAGCAGAGTTCATAAATTGGCAAAAAGAAAAAAATCACCTCCAAAAGAACATCGCCTTACTTGGTCTCAAAGTTGTTTTTAAGTTAAGAGTCTAAAAAGCAGATTGTCAGTCTTCATCTTGCCCCAGGACTCTGTCAGACAATTGTTTTAACTGAAGCCATTCTGGGTTCATTTGCAAAGGTCGAGCTGCCATTTCACCCATGCTCATCGGAAGTTTTCAGTCTTGACCTCCAATTCAGACCACCAGCATCCTAGGGGTCACGCAGAGCTCTACTGGCATAGATTTGGGGCACTCGTTTAAATTAATCTTTCCTCCAGCATTCAGGGAACCAAACAGGTGTTGTATGCTTAGGCAAAAGATACGTTTTTCTATAGCCAAATGTTTTCTGGAGAGGCACAAAGCAGTAATCAATGATCTCATTCAGACGTGTTACATGGACTACAGTAACTCAGACCTGTGGCTAATGAAACCTGGCTGCAACAAACTGGCTTATCCTGATTAATGTCAGGTGTTTCTGCCCAGCCCTGAATTGTGTTCTCTAGCCTTACTTTTCTTCTTTCTCCCAAATTCCATCACAATCCAGGGTAGGGGTTTAGCACACCGCTAAAAATCCAAGTTCCAATAGGTGGAAAAGAGGTGACATCAGAATTGCAAAGTCCTGCCCTAGCGCAGCATCCAAAATAAATAACCTATTAGAAACCATTCCACACTAGAGACTTTTTTAAATGATAAAAAAAATAATAATGGCAGAACACGTATCCTGAACGATGACGTGAAACCAATCTTCTTGCTCTTGGTGGGAGAATAAAAAAAATAATCTAAAACATGTACAAAATGTACTTAGAAATAACATTTTGACCCAAGCATAGCTGTATCCTGCCCTGTTAGAATGATGACAAAACTGTACCAAGCAGAGAGCCCTAAGCTCTGCTGCTCTGCACTGAGCAGGCAGGAGCAGTCCCAGCACAGTGAGGTGCTGTGGGATGGACACAGGTCGGACACAGCCACCAAGCAGCAGCACAGCAACGTAAGGCTCTCACTGATCATGTTTCTCAGATCAGGAAAGCTCTGATTGCCTATTATGCATTATTAAAAACAGATCGATACCAAGTTCTCCAGGGGCCATGAGCACGCCTTGCACATGTGATTTAACTTTCTGCAGACACTAAGCAAATCACAGAGAAAGAAACAGAAGCTTTCTTCCCATGGCCAGGCTCTCTGGGTGCAACACAGCAGGAGCTCTCCTTGGGCAGGACATACGTGGCATCTCTTCTCTTACTGCACTTTCTTCCTCCTTTCCTGATGGATTGTATGGTGCCTAAAAAATCCACGTCATGCTTTTTACTAATGGGGAATCCTATCCTATCCTCAGGGGGTACACTGCAAAATTCATCCATTGCCTGCCTGTTTCTCAGCCCATTGCTACCTAATGGCAGGAGAGGAGCCAGACATGAGCGTGTGGAAAATTGCTCCGTTAAGACTCAATTTCTGCTCCAGTGTCTGATAAAGCCCTGACAGCAGGTGGGCAGCTGCTGCTCCCTGTGCCAGCACAGCCATCTCTCCAGCAGCTCGTGCTGTCCAGCCACACAGCTGTTATCACTCCTTTACAAGCCCTTTGGGAGACCAGCATGGGAGACAGGGCTGGGAACAGGCAGTAACCAAATGCAAAAGGTGCCAGACTCCAGCCAGCGTCTCCAAATGCTACATTAAATACAAAGAGTAACCAGTTATTTCTACATGTTTTTTCGAGGAGGGATTGATTTTGGAGATCAGAGAACAGAAACAGTTCATTCTTTAAAGATAAATGAAACATTAGGAACTCCAGATGCTCAATTTCCTTCACAAGGGAAATACTTAAAAAAAAATCCCCTCTTCCACTAATAATACTCTTTCTTAAATATATGGAAATTAAGCTAATTTCTGAGCAGTAGCATGCCGCTTAAATACATGTACCAGCACCATGCTGTGAGCCGCACACGCTTTGCTAAAGGAGGTAAAGAGGACTATGCTGTCCTCACTAAGCAAGTTGACAGCTGACAACAGCCATGCTTAGCATCAAGCTTAGGAAAGAATGTTGCCACACTGGTAAGCTGGGCTGGGAAGAATGATACCTGTGAAAATTTATCTCAAGAATCACAAACAGAAAACCTTGCCAGCAGACATGGAAAAAAATGAAATCAGGATCTTTCTAAGAAACACTATTCTGAATGAACCAACCAGTTACTTGAAGATCACCCACTCGGCTTTGGTGACTGGCTGTTCAGGCCCAACAGAGTACTTTTATTCTTGTGGAAAAGGAGGTTACTTGATACTTTCCACCTTGTGAAGGATAAAAAGAAATACGTATAGAAAAAAGGAAACATCACTAATTTAAAAATTAGTCTTCAGAAAGTAAAACACTCTCATTCAGAATACCAGTACAAGTCCCATATGATTTTCTTGTACCCTAATATTAAATAATCCCTATTATTAGTTTCTATTTTGACCTATCGCAGAAAAGAGTTTTTGATAGGAATTCTCCCTCACTACCTCCTCTCGGAGCACAATTCTTCTAGAGAGGAAAAAAAAGTGTGTTATGAACAGTAAAGCTCAGAATGACACAAGGAAAATAATAAAAATGACAAAGCAACACAGGTTCTGACCATTGGACATGAAAAGACGACCTGGCCACAAGACAGAACAGAGAAGAGCAGTGAAAAATAGCAGCTCTTTTCACATAGCTCATGTGGCCAGAAGTCATATCAGATAGCACTGACTATACACTGCCCAACTCAGCACTGCATGTCTCCTGTCACCACACAACAGTAACCGTCACATTTTTGTTCCGAGAGTTAAAAATTCTGAATTTCCCAGCCCCAAAGCAAATGTTTCCTTACATTTCTGAAAAGCAATTTCATCAATTCACCACTCACAAACATAAAATTTTACATTGGCGTGCCTACTTTTAAAGCCTAAGCAACACGGAAAAGAAAAAACTCAGCATAGTTCAAGGCATACAGAAACAAAGCTGTGGAAGTGGAACTCACAGCACAGTTATAGCAGACTGGGACCAGAAGGGTTGAGGGAGAAGAGAAAACAGAAGTAGAAATACACAGAGAGCACTTGTTCATGGGCAATAATCTCCATAACGTAACTACAAACGCACTCCAAGCAATAAATTTCCTTTGCTCATCTGGAAGTATTTGTGAACTGTAGTAACAAGCTGTGCATCCGTCATCCTTATCTCATGTTGACAAGATGAACTACTAATGGCCTCGCTCTTTCAGTGATAACAGATCTGTAGCTTCCAGGCATTCTCAATGCTGGTCAACTCCGTGGGCACTATAATTCTGTCACATAATTGAATGCAATTATTCAGCCTGCCTAGAAAATTGAACAATAACAAAATACATTAATATTGCAAAGTCAAGCACTGAACAACTAGGAATTTGAAACACAATCAGATATGTTTATTACTTAACCCATGCATCATTCCGTGCCCTAAATTGTCATCACTCTGGGGATAAATGGAAGCTGCTGTTGCCTTGTTCTGTATTTATCTTGTCAACACATTCTGGTGAGAAGGAAGTGAGAAAAACTGATCCAATGGGAAAAGCAGCTGAATGAAAGCTCGAAGACAGCATATTGAACCAAAAAAAACAGAAGAAAAAAGGAATATTCCATCACGCATGTTAAACACACACACACTCTACAGAAAGCTGTATCAATATTTGAGATTTCAAAATGAAAACATTTCTTTGTTTTCATTGGAGGAGGAAGAACACATGGAGGAGACCGAGGAGCATAGAGGAAAGCAGAAAGAAACTAAGACAACTTGAAAGAAGTTGAAACACACTGTTAGAAAGAGTTGATGGCTGCCAAGCACAGCAACAATTCTCATGGAATTCAACAGAAACAGACGTGCCGCAGGTAGAACAAGAAGATTATGTGCAATAAAAGGCAGAACAACAATACCTGCACATGCTTGTGCATAAAAGTACAGTAATACACGCCTCTGAAAATTTCAGAGATGCATGTGAAACTTTAATATAAAGTTTACAGGAATAACAGAGCAATATTTTTCATGCCTTCTACAGTTTGAAACTGCTGATGCTGTTTAACCAACTTCTGACCCTTAAAATATTACTCAATTTTTCCATAAAATATTTATATTAAGCTTCTAGCACAGGTTTCTGCTCAAGGTCCTATTAAGCTCTCATGCAGAGCTGAGTCAACACGTCGTGCTCAACCTTTTAAACTCACTGTTTCTTTCAAGTTGCTAAAACTCGAAGAAAACTAGAGTATACAGCTGCTCTTTTCAGTCCTCATTAATGAAAACATAACTGCAATTAAAAGATAACAAAAGAAATATGCATGCATCAAGAAGTTTTTAAAATGGTATTCATCTCCCCAACTAAATTAAGCTCCAGCAAACAGGAGGTATCACTTCAACATGCTCTTATCTCTCTCTTTCTCCCCTACGCATTACTCAACAGCTATGCTAAATAAGATCATCCTACTATAGCCCACACTGCTGAATAATTGATTACTTTGACATTAAACGTTCATGGATAGCAGCATACACCAAATCATTCCTTTGCAGCCAAGGAAATGTGAACTTCACATTGCCAGACTGCCAAAACCTGCTCAGAAGTCGACGGCACCTTTGTTGACCTGAAGCATACTGGTTTTAAGCTCACTCCAGAACTTCAAGGAACATTCTGAGATTCTATAAGGTCTTATTTCCCTTCAAGGTAACCATATATAAGAGGACTTCTATGATTGAGATTCACTTCCTTGAAGGTAACCTCATGTTTTTACTGACATTTGGCTATTTTCACCTCCGGGCAAAACAGCAAGAAAATTTATATGTAAATTACTCAGTAAGTAAAGAAGGGGGGAAAAAAATCCCAAATGCAGCATGAGAAACATTTAGAGGATTACAGATATCTTGGATTTTCATTAAATCATGCTTCCTGGATGTTAGGCTAACTAAGAAAATTAAAACAAGTTTCACTGACTTTTTCAACAGGCAGCAATTGAAATGTATTCCATGCTTCTTGAATTTATTTGTACACCTGTAATAGTGCTGTTGTTATGCTGCATAAATGAACATAGGCTTAAGTCTGGAGCACATAGCTGGATGTAGATGACAGCACGCAAGATTTTGTGTCTGCAGAGAAAGGCATCTGTGGAACATTGCTCAGGCACTCACATCACAGCAAATTCTGCTGCAGGTTGGTTGGTTTTGGTTTTTTTTTCTCCTTTTAATTATGGATATCAGTATGTAACATTATTTTATTACTATTATCAATCAAAGTCATTGTTAGGCATCTGATTCCACAGCAAGGTGCTGCCAGAAAAACCAAATGCTGCTGAAGTGCTGAGTATCCCTCACTGAGCTGGATACAAATTCAAAACAGATACATGCACAGCTCTGTCATGATATCACACCAAACACTGCAAAAATACATGGCACAAAGAAAGAGCAGAATAATGAAAAATAATAGTTTTCAAGTAAAATTTGTCAAAATTTAGAACCAGTGAAGGATTCAATGAAATGGCTTACCACAAGAGAGCATACTTGCATATATAAACTACTCATCACTTAGGTAATTCCAGCATAGGATTTTTTAAATGAGCTTTTATTTTTTTAATGAAAAGATGTGGCTGACCTGTGAATCATCATTTAAACCAAGGACTTTATCAAAGTGAAAAGTTCAATCAGCATCAGTCTTCTATGAATGTGTGGCCTAACATATTCAACATCAGCTAAATAAAAGCCCAAGGATGCCCTCAGCTCTCCAGAACAGCAAAACTAATAAACAATTTCATATAATGTGAAACAGACTACGCTGAAATCCAGTTTACCTCAGAGTAACAGTGGAGTGCATGCTTTTTCCCAGGGCATACGTGGAAAAACTAATGCATGGGAAACGCAAAGAGAAGGCTTGCATTTGCAAAAGGAGGAGGAAGATTGCCATTGGCATTTATGTAGTATGGAAATCATACATTACAAAATCTTTTACCCTTTTTACTGAAAACACATTCCATAATATCCTTTGAAGCAACTTTCTAGCTGAATTAAGAATGGTATCTAACAAACTTATTCAATAAACCCAAACCGTTAATTATGATGAATCAGTACAGCTTCCTTTGCTATCCTCTGCTATTACTTCATTATTGTTGCAATCACTGCCCAACGTTAAAAAGCTGCACATGAGGAAGAGTCCAATATGCTGTGGGGGTGCCTTTCACCACAAGAAAGAAAATACTTTTCACTTGAAATATATTTAATGCTGTCCTTCGTGTAGGGCAATACTGTGACATGGAACAACAGCTAACGTATATGATACGTATGATGTGAACCAACATGAGGCAGATGCTGACATTAAATCCATCAAAATAATTTTCTTCAAGAAAAGAGAAAGCCAATCAAGGAAACTAATGACCATCTCACTGTATGCCACAGAAGCACCCAGAAATTACAGCAATGGACAAGAACAGGACAAGAAATAGGTGTGCTCCACAATTCTGTCTAACAGACTGACAGTTAAGTCAGTCAGACAACAAGAATGGTTTTGTCTTCAGGTTCAGCTAACTCCTGCAGCCCTTAAATTCATACTAACAATTAATTATACTTGGATAATATTGCCAGATAGAAAAATAGCAGTTCTGCATTTAGCCCTCAACATACTTCTCTTAGATACTCTCTTAAATCCCATAACTGGAATTAATGCTGATAGGCCAGGATCAGGATGAGCAGCTAGGATGCTGGGGGCAGGACCAGCTGGAGAAAGGGGACTCTCCTCCACAAAGAAATATAGTATTTTGGAAAGTAAGTGAAAATGAGAGCTCTTAAAAATCTTTGTTTGAAAAGAACAGAAACTCCATGAGCGGGAATAGAGCACCTCATCCAAAACAGACTGAAAGATATATACTTGAGAGGTAGGTAGGGAGAAAAGAGACGTCAAACCCAAGCTCTGCAACAACCGGGCTGGATCTGCCTGTCACAAGAATATTTCTGAGGAGTGCCTCTCACACCAGCCGTTTCCCAAGGCAGTTACGTCAATAATCCCAGACACGCTTTGGGTCTCATTAAAACAAAAACCCAGTCACCTCCAAACTCAGAATACGGTTTCACAGAGCAATTTTGACCAGATCAAATTAAAAGACATAACTCTTACGTTTGCATGACAGTTTGGTGTTTATTTGAAAAAACTTGAGTATTTAATAGAGACCTTCACTCATAATTACCATAAATGTCAAGAGCTTCCTGTAGGATAAGAAGAGCTCCCCAAACGTTTCAATGATCTTTGAGCTTCATCTCAAGTGGTTAAACTTCCAGATTTCGTAACGCAAGCGGCCCTACAAACATTCTGAAAAGTAGCAGCCTTCATGCCCACATATTTTCCACCCCAAAACACATCCAAAGGCATTCTCTGAACACTAGTGCCTCTTCTCACACTTGACATTTATTAGTCATGATTTTAAAGTGAGTAGTATTTAATTACAAATAGAAGATCCCTGCATGTGATAACTCTCAAGGTATTCCTAAACATAAGATAAAATACGACACCGGTGCCTCCCCTTTGACTTTGTAGTGTATATTTCTTTCTTTTGATAATTCTAATAAAATAGACTGATTATCAAAGTCTAATTTAAGACTTAATGAAGCAGTAAAGGTTGCAGCGATGGAAAAGAAGCTGGAACAATAACAGTAAAAACATAGCCATAGACTATGATGATCCAAGAAAAATTTTCTGGCCAATTAGATTTGATTGTGTTGAACAATGACAAACTACAGGAGTAATTAGAAATCACATACAGAATTAGCAAGTGACTAAATGCTGTTGCTGGTTAACTGCATTTTATGCTTCCTGAAGATTACCATATCCTTCCAGTGCACGTGTTTTAAACAAGAATCAGATTCGATTCTGTAGTCAGAGTTGTACTTATTCCTCCTAATTTAGTTGTGGTCAAATCAATTCCCTAATTTTATCTTCCCGCTGACTTCATTTCAATATGTTCCATTAATATTAATAGGATATTACAGAAATCTCATTCACGTACCGTTCAACGTTGATAGCCGCACAAGAAATCGTTATGAACTACATTCATAGGGAAACCAGATGGCTAAAGTCACGCACATGCTTTTGTAATAAACACTTCTCGTGTATATTTAAATAAAAATACTCATGGAATTGTTAAGGTCCACAGATATTTATCCCCAAACGCAGTTACACAACCAAGACTTCGCACCCCAGTTTAGCAGGCCTAAGCAGCAGCGAAGCAAAGCTGCTGACAGTTCTCAATGGCTGGAAGCCCAGCTGGCTTTGCATTTTAAAAACACAAAGATTTGAATCCACAAAAACGTATTATAAAAAAGAAATGCTTTATGGAGGTGTTCAAAACAGAGGTTTATTCACAGCTGAACACCAGGGCAGGGAGACTAGCTTGACATAAAATTAAATACAGTCAACCCAAACATTTCAGAAGCACCTTTTTATCCACATTGTCCCACAGCACTCTGCCAGAGAACACACAAAAAACTGTAGACACTGAAGAATACCCAACACAAATACAGCCTTAGGTCCTCAAAATGATAAATTAATGAAAATCTGACCACTAACAGCACAAGCACATCCAAATGCCTTCCGTGCTTCAAATCAGGAACCCCATTCTTACCATGCCTGCAAAAATTAGAGATAAGAGAAGTGAGAATTTTCACTGGGTGCAAGTATTTCTTCACAGGCTACCACACTTGCTACATTTTAACCTCCTGTAGGTGATGCAATACTCACTTAGAACCTGACCAAATTCACATAGCTCAAGTTTTCAGAGAGTTATTACCAGGAAGATTTAATTCACAGGAGATCCTTCAGCAACATTTCCAGTGGCACATTACTTGATACAAACAGCATGCATCTGTCTGCACTGCTGCACCTGATTAAAAATCAAACATTATGGATTTTTCGTTGAGCAGCAAGGAAGCCGTATGTCAGGATGCCTAGCAAAAAGCCTGACTGCAGCCATGACTCACAGGGCAAGGAGTAGGAATGAGTGCCCATACACAGCAGATCTCATTTTACTGGCAGCTGCTGGACATCACGTGGCGACGTCCCTGAGTTGGATCATTTTCTGCTTTGCTTTTCCAAATTTTAATTCAGAGAAAACACTTTGTGACAAAAGGAACAGCAAACTGGTATCTGTTGCTCAGTTTGAGTTTTCAAGCTCAAACTGCTTAATGATTTAGAAACAAAACTTTCTTTTCTAAGAGTACCTTTGCACAACTACAGTCATCACATACACAAAAAAATTATCATGAAGCAAGGAAAATAAGCAAAACACAGGATTAGAGCCAGAACTTTCTTCATAATAACTGCAATGGATGATCCTCTAACCCTGACACAGATGCAGCAATTAAAGGTCAAATTTACCCTAGCCCTTTTACCGCTCCCCCAGATAGAAGCCAATTTCTCTTTACCTGAGGGTTACATTCCTCTTTTATCACTCCCTACCACACAACGCCCAGAGATTAGAGATTTATCAGAGGGTGACAGAGACCCATTACAGTTAGCGTATGCTCACTGAGCTTTCAGTTTCTCCTTTCTCACCTCAGTCCCGTCCCAAATTGCACATTTATCTGTAAGAGGCTGCTTTCCTTCTCTGTCCAGCAACTCATTATTTTGGACAAGACTAAAACCATCAGGCCAGGAAAGGCTCCCTTTGTGCAGACATCACTGCTTGAGGCTATGATCAAGTCCAAATTTCAGAATAAAAATTAAAAAGGGTGAAAGAACAACGGAAATATGTTCAGTCTAAACTGTGGCTAACAATTACAGTAAACTAGTCACCATAGCAAAGTGGGTGTTTGTTTGTTTGTTTTAAGTCATGTCTCTACTACAATAACCACACTGTTTTGTAATTACACAGGAGTACTGGAGAGCTGCTGCAAGAACTCAGCACATCTTCACAAGGTAGGGCGGACAGTTGCAAAGCATTCATCTGTATTCTTAAGCACTACTTTAATGAGAAACAAAATCAATTTTTTTTGCAAAAATACTGAAATTGAGCTTCTCTGATCAATGCAATCATCTCTTCTAGGCCTCCTCCTCTCGATCTTCCCCTGAAGCTGACAGGGCTTGAATTAAGGTTTCTGTGAATCTTGTTTGCCAGAACATTTCTTTCCTTTATTTATTTTCAACACAGAGGGCGGCAGACACTGTCTTAGTAACTTCCCTGAAAATGCTAATAGTAGAACTGATTTATTTCATTCTAGCATCAATTGTTCAATTGAACCCATTTAACCATGATAATGAGGAACAAGAGAGGAATCACCAGGTACACTGCTTTGATTCACCAACTTAAACTGATTTTGTCCCTATTCTAGAAGAATTTCATCAAATTTCTAAGTTCAAAATAGCAAAATTTACACATACTCTGCTGCATTGCCTAAATAACAGCAGAAAGAAGATGGTCTCTGCCTCTTTGGTGGCAACAATGTCAGTATCTGTGTTGTGACTCTTTTTTCACCTCTGCATCCTGTGATATTAAAACTTGAAAATAACAAAAGTAGAAGCAAAGATCTCACAACTCTCATTCTAACTAAATAGAACACATGGCAAAAAGATCCGTGAGTACACTCCTGAATGGTGATTCTTTTGATAGACAATTGTGCCATCTCAGAGGCAACTGCAAAACCTGGTTGTCTGGTGAAGTTGTAGGGACATGCTTTCGTCCAGAGGTGGCTGCGTGTGATGGCTGCTCAGAGAGCTCAGCTGTGCTAAGGAAAGGGAAAATCAACCTACAGTCCAGAGCTGGTTTAGCCCTGACTTTAATGCAATATATCATTTGATTAGCAGTAAGACCTGCTTTATCCTTGAGAGGTTTCTCAGCTGTTCTTGCCCAGGGCAGCACTATTCTGAAAATCAGATCATTTAAATGCCGCATCTCTTATTTCTGACTTTAAATATTAGTTCTACAGACCTCCAATGTTATCGCTTTCTCTAATCATTGCTCAAGGTTTTTGTTTTGTTTTGTTTTTGTTTGTTTTTTAAATTAGACATAACCAAATCCTATCATGTCATTCTGAGCCTAAGTTTACAAACAAGCATTAATCAGACGATTTCTCTAAATCATCCCTTTAAAATAATGTTACATGTCTGTTTGGTCTAATATTTAATTTTTATTAAAATGCAATATATTCTAGTGTCGGAAATACTGAAATTAGTCAACTGATAAAATGGTTTTAAACTCAAGCACTGGAAATGCACGTTCTGTGCACTTCATTTTTTTTTATAGTCTTGAAGAACTATGACAACTTTTAACAAATTTGTATCTGGGATTTGAAGCCAAACAAGCTCAAAAGGCACAAAAGTATTAACTAAAAGACACCCTAAGTGGCAGTAAAGCATATTCCCCAATGGTATATTGCAAATGGGCTGTAAAAATTATATTTTATTAATCCAGCTGCAATTAAAGAGTAACAGCTGTATCGTTTGCATCGCATTGTCCCATTTTGAGGGAGATGACAAATATTGTTCATTATTCATTATATATTGCTGATTGGCAAACATTTTTCTTAGTCCAGTAGCAATGTCTCTTGGGCACAACTGCTTCTCTTTATGATTGCAAGCAGAGTTCTCTTGGTATCATGGGGTTTGCAAATGCGAAGA
The DNA here is from genome assembly GCF_987193195.1 of Phasianus colchicus. Taxonomy (NCBI): domain Eukaryota; kingdom Metazoa; phylum Chordata; class Aves; order Galliformes; family Phasianidae; genus Phasianus; species Phasianus colchicus. The sequence goes on along the minus strand of NC_143445.1, from coordinate 22,738,897 downwards.
GTCAGTCTTTCTTTCTTTCCTCTAAGATGTTCCACATTTCAAAGAGAATGATAAATTTTTGCTGAAACCAACAAAAGTAAGCAACACACATATATAGACAAGTATCTGGCCAGTAAGTTTTTAAAGCGTTACTGACAGTTGCTTATTTTTCTACATTTAATAAGCCACTATCATCTCAATTTCTTAATTGTTGTATCACATTCAAATGTTTGGCAGAATGAAAAGTGAGAAGTGAAAAAGTGCCTAAAATTTAACTAGGAAAGAGATATCTACTAATTTTTACTATTAAAAACATAAAACAATTTTTCTTTTTCCACAAATAAGGCAGTCACAACAACACAACCACAGCAAGGCAGTTAGCTGATTAACTCTTTGTAAAGCCTATGATAAGAGAACAAAAGATACTGAATGTGAAAATGAAATTGTTTGTTTCTTGTAAGTAAATAGATCTCCTCTTTTCTCCTTCTTCCTTCCAAATGGTCTTTACCAAGCTTCAGGAGAAAGCAAGCACTGCTTCTTGGAGAAAATTGATGCCTATCAACCCCAAAGATTGCAGCAGAGAGACCTCGTCTGTCTATCAAGTTTACAGACTAACGGTAATAGAGAACAAATCTACCAGACTGTCATCAAAATGAAGATATTGAGGACTTTGGATTCTGTTTCCTTAGAAGTGAAATTTCCCCTTCCTTTACACCTTTCTAGATTAGGCAAAAAAAAAAAAGAAAGCCAGCTCTGTCATTTCTCTCATGCTCTTCATTGCATTTTATTTTGCTTCTGCAAATAGAGTCTCTGTAGTGCATCATCATCAGCTTTTCTGACTTGCTTACATTGTCTCACACATCCCATGGTGTTCACCAGTGAGCAGCAGAACAGCATCTATTTAAAACAGCATACAGTGAGCTAGAAACACAGTACGCTGCCTTCTCTTTGTTATAGGCTTACTGAAGGAATAGAAATTATCATTTCTTCTGGAATACAACACAGCCTAAGTAGCTGTAGCTATAATAGTATTATTAGCTTACAAGGTATTAATAAAAGGTCCTTAATAAAAGAATTACTTTTTCTAGGTAAATATTTCAGACTAACAGCTTTTTATTTGCTATCACAGGGAACAGCTTCACAGTTTCCTCTAATGTGATGGGAATAAGCCTTGACTTGCAGACACAAGGAATGGTTTGTGAGCACATTTTCATCTCAAAAATTCCTGACTTTGAAGATCTATAAGAGTTTGTATATAGAATCAATCCAGGACCTTTTCATGAAACATCTCTCCTTTGCTGAAATCCTGTGAACCCATCAAAAGGTCTACACACACACACACGGCCTCTACTAAGCTTGCTGCTGTATTCACATCTCATGGATGCTGTGGCTCTGAAATGCACACTGTGAAGGTTTTCTGTTGACCCAGAGAAGTGGCACAGCATGGTACATCTGAAAACCACCAACAGGACAGCATGGGCTGCCTTCCTGCAAAGCCTCTGAAGAAAAGAGCAGGAGACATTACGCACTTGTCTGTCAACTTGAGTGAGAGTAAAGAGGATAGAAGGAAAAAAGCATTTAAGAAGCCGAGTAAATTTAAAGAAAAAAACCACACAAAACCAGCAAAACACTGCTTTTCAGTAATTCCTGAAAAAAATATTCATCCAAAAATATTAAATATATGCACGGTACTTATTTCAACATCATGCATCAGCATTACATTTACTGCTTGCATAAGCTCCACTTAGTACTTCTAAATACAACCTAGTAAGATCAATGGCTTCTTAATACGAAGTGGTTTCTTCCCAGTAGAAGACTGTTAGACATTTTCACTACAGAAATGCGATGGAAGTAATGAGCTGCCACTTTCAGACCGCAGTGCAGAATTAAGCAGACCTACTCAAAGGAATTTTTCCCCCTAGGTGTGGTATCCAACCCTAAACTGATTTCCATGCACAGTACAACAGAGCTTCACAAGTTGACCACGCAGAATGCATTTGAAAAAAAGTTGTGCATTCTGAACTTTAGAACATATTGAGAGAATAAACAAGACTCATTTCTATTAGCATTCCCTTAAGTGCATTCACTCTGACTGAGATTTTCCAAGAAGGAAAAAAAAAAAATTAAACTGTGAAATGCTTTTGCTTGAAAAGTAGTGTATAGATGGCACAGACCCTGAGCCCCACAACTCCATCACCTTACAGGAGGAAGCACGCACACCCGCAGGACTGCCTTCCAGTTCCCACTCCAAGTACAAGGCACACTGTGCTCCAGGTGAAGCTCAAAGCACAGGCTACTCCAAGAACATACCCCTTCCAGAATTGTTTGCTAGAAAGAACTTTTATTTTCACCATATAGAGTTTAGTGTTGCCTTGGTTGCTGCTCAGTGAAGTGTTTTTAGAGGACCTGAAGCATTGCAGTCACTTTCCATTAACTGAAACACTTGGAAATTTCAGATAAGCTCAGGAAATAAAAATAAAAATGTGTATGGCCTGAACGTAAGAAAACCCAGTAGGCTCTCACACATTAGAGCAGTGTGGGTTCCTGAATTTGGCTCTCAAAGAACCCAAATACAACAATAATGATCTTGGCATAGGCATTTCCTGCAGATTAATGACCAGCAGGGAGGAGCTGATGTCCCACAGCACAGCCAAGGGCCATTAACCCCAGCCAGTCATTAATCCCCAGGAAATGCCCTGTGCCAAGATCATTTTCTTATTTCAAAATGAAAAACAGCAGACACTATTAAGAACACACACACACTTTTTTATTTTAATGAAAGATGCTATTCAACTGCTATCTCCAAGGTACAACATCTCTGTAAGTTAACTTGTTACAGTTTATCCCTGAGACCACAAGCACACAGGCCGGGCACAGTGCAAGATTCAGGCTGATTTCACAGCACTGCAGCTGTGGCTGTCAGCAATTAAAGGACTCACTGCATCGTTAGCAAGGACATCACCGTGTGCTGCATCTAATGCATACTGCACTGCTGGGCATATTCTCAGGAACAAATTTGCAGGACCTGTCCACGCAGGCACCAAGCAAGTGTGCTGCTCAGCAGCTGGCAGTGCTTGAGACCTCACAGTGCTTCACAGAAGGGCAATAACTATCCATTTCACTTACACCTGCTGGTAACTCCTGCTGGGACTCGCTCCATAGCCTCAGTGCACTTCAGACTCCCAATGGGCTCATCTGCACATGATAAGAAGATGACCATTTTGAAGATAGGAATCTCGCATGCAGAGGGATTTCTCCAAGGGCATCAGGAAAGCATATGTTTGTAATATCAAATCTAATCAACATGCTGATGCAGAACTGGCCAGCAGGAGTGCACAGGGACAAGCACCAAATTCCCTGACACATCTTTCAGAAACATCTTTCTGACAATGACAGCACCTGATTGCAGGGAGGACAAGTCTTCTCTTTACATTTAGCACATTTCCAGGTTATGGGGCCTGCACATAGGCAAGCCTAATTTTCTTGGTCTAGAATCACGCAATTAGAGCTTCTAGTTAACAGCATAATCGCTGCTTTAAGTATCAACATATCACCAGAACTCAGGTTAAGAGATTTCTGTTCTGTAGTGAACACCCTTACAAATCAAAGGAAGTCTCATAAGAAAAAAAAGCTGTTTTGAGCACTTGGAACTCCACAGAATTTCGTCAGTACATTATCTGTAAGCTGTCTCATCTATAGCTAAACTACTCATGTATTCCCAAATAAACAAACTTCTTTTTGCACATTTTCTACATCAGTCATTATAAAGTTTGCCTCCTAACTTTGTACCTGTGAAAGACACTTGATACACATTCAAGTTTTAAACTGAGCTTACTGCATGGAGCATCTCCCCCACACGCTCTTCCTCACATTCCGTAAAGAGTTTCTTTTCCAGAATGAAGCTGTATAACATTTTCTGCCCTGGAGAAGAGCTTGCACATTTTTACTCAGCAGCAAACAGTTGCATTCAGTTATTTGCTCTCACAGTCCCTAATCTTGCAGCAGGCTAATAAGCATCCTCCCTCCACACAGAACTTGGAAGCAGCAGGCTCTCATCAACAAGATGATGTGAGCAAAGGTGAATGATCCTAGCGCCTTTTAAACAAGTACTTGCTGTCCTCTGGTTATATATAATTTACTGGGAATAAAAATAATTCATGAAAACAATTCAGGAGGGACTGAATAAAACCAGCAATGCTTTTCAGGAATTTGTTGTAAGCTCTTCTAGCCTGTTATTAGCCTGATATCCGTATTCCCACAAGGAAAAGCAGAGTTGAAGGTTTTCCTACAATAATAAGGACAGTAATGTGTCAAAAAAAAAAAAAAAAACAACAACACTACACTACCAGAGGGCAGTTTATCAACTTTGTTTCCACTGAGTGGAGCATAGGAGCAGAAACTAAAACACAGAACTAATTCACCCCTTCATCCATAGACACCCAAGTGTCACATGAAGTTGCATACATGCTCTGTAACATGCAGCCTTTTTGCCTTGCATTCAAGATGCCTATAGACAAACCTAATTAGGCAAAGCACTGTCAAAGTCCTCTGTACATAAGAAAATCATAATAGCTGTTCTCCTCAGAACAGATGTGCTAATAATTAGACCTCACTCTGAAAATATGCATCTGCTGCAACACGGCCTACAGTGACAGCCCTTTCCTGCAATAGGCCGAAACAAGCATAAATAAAAGGGATGGAAAAGTTTGGTTGGAGTCTGAGTTTCGAGGTTCATCTTCACCACATGAACAGCACATATCATACAGCATTGGATCCCAACAACAACACAAAACTAACGCAAGAAACTACTTCTGCTCAGAGTTCAGCAGACTAAATCACACCTGTGCAGCGGACCTGTACAGACAGCCTGTCTGGAGCAAGGCAAAGAAACACTGCTTGCTCCGAGCCAAAGAGGCAAATCTAACAGAGCAGAGGGAAAAAGTCTGTACAGTTATTCTGACACAAACCTAGCAAAACTCCACAGATTTCAGCGGGCTGTATTTCTCCTGCAGCTGTCCTACCAAACAATCGTTCCTACCCACCAAAGTACTGTACAACAGATTCTAGGCCCTACTTTGCAAAGTACTTTGCAAGTACTTAGATTCCACTTTTTTCATTTTACATTATTCTGGGATAACCACAGATTTTCAGACATTTCTTTGGCAAACTGGCCACAGGATTTGAGAAAATTTATTAAGATTCTGTGACATTACCCAACCCCAAAAGGTGTCACAGAACCAGAAAGCAAGCCCACAAGAATTACTATCCAATCCAACCCACTGTTTGACAATACACAGTATGCAGATAGAATAGACAAGATTACTCAACTAAATGTGTCTGTATTTAAAATTGAAACCTTGGTATATCAATGTTTGTTGCCATAGAGACAAGAACTGTACAATAAGCAGCCAGTATTTATCACAGAGTTTTTCCTCTGGCTTTCCTTTTTCCCCCCATCAGTTATCTTTTTCCTCATTAGCAATAATTTCTTTCATAGAAAATATCACGGTTCCAAGTTAGAACAGTTACTACTTGATCCAGTAATTTAACCTCTACCCCAATGCCTACTTGTGAACCTTTAATTCTCTCAGCCCAACGTATTGAATTTTCTGGGTCAAAATTAGAGACCACATCGATAAGCTCAACGGTTGGCAGAACAGCATACAGAGCAAAGTTTAAATATTTATTCTTCCAGTGAAATCTTTGAACATTAGTGAAAAATCTTTTGACCAGAAAAACAATTCTCTCCCCGCTAATTGCAATATCTTTAAATGCTGATGCCTGCTTGTACTACAGCACTCCAAGGCACTGCTGAGTTGCTGTTTTTTTTAAAAAAATGTGGAAAGACTTTAAAATATACTCTGTAATTTAGAAGCACAAATTCCATATTAAATTCTCCAAAAACAATACATCCAAGTTCCTCTGATGTCCTTCTTGCAGTTTCTTTGATACGAGAAAAAATAAATAAGCAGCACCTCATGACAGTTTTGATGAGTTGAAGGTCCGCTTTCCCCTCTCTACTCTCTCGAGTTGCCTCACAACTCATCCTCAGCTCTGTGAAAGGTTACTTTGCTGTTGTTCTTGTAAGCTGACAAGCGTGTTTAAGGACAAGTAAAAGTATGCATGCTGTGTACAGGTTTTCTATCCACACACCTTACATATTTTATTTCAGTTTTGATTTGAGTGGCAACAATGAATGATATTTAGTTGGAAAATAAAAAAAATACTGCACATCTTACATAAGAAACAAGAAAGCTGAATCTGCTTCAAGTTCCTAAAGAGACTTTTAGAATTGGATGCATTTCCAGAGGAAGGATTTCTACCTAAATGTTACCTGTTTCCCTATGTCAGTAACTATCTTAAGTCTAAACAGAGCTAATGAGGTCAACAAGGATCACTAAAGTTAAAAGAAAAGATCGTCCTCAGAACTTTTAAGGCAGGCACACACACACACACACACACACCCCTCCATACATCTACTATAAAGGCAAATTGTACCGCCTGCAGCTTTTACTTTGAAGGTCAAAGATTTTCTGAGTCAAAGAAATTGGTCTTCAAAAGGTGAGAATAACAGTTCCTGTATACAGAACTGTTCTGCCCAGCTATTTTGTGCAGAGAGGACCAATGATAGTCTTTTTCATTCCTAGCTGGGAACTGCAGGCCAAATGTCATGCTAAGATAATAGCTGGCTGATTTGAGAATATTGAGAAGCAGCTTCAAAGTGAAAAAACAAGTTCCACAAAATGAAGAAATGGCGGCGTTTCAGCACAACTGCAGCCCAAGATGATTTAGGGGAATGATCAAATTAGTTTCAGTATTTTGTTCCTCTAATTCATCAATCTGCAATTACTGCCATTGTCATAATAATTTGTATCAGTTCTAATTTACCAAATTAAAAAAGAGGCAGATGTTAAAACTCAAATTACATAATTACAAATAAGAGCAGTACTGATGTTACGTACACTTTGTTTACCCATGGACCTCAAAGTGGACAGCTTCTCTTCATCAGAATGGAGGCAGAACTCCACATCCCTTTTTTCCTTGTAAACAATAATTAAAGTGGAAAAAAGCTCCCAAAGACAGAAAGTGTTTCATTGTGCCAACGTTCACAGTGCTGAGTCTTACTACACAATGGCTTTTCTTGACTAGTTTTCTTAAAATCTAAGTAATAAACAAAAAGCAAATAAAAAGAAGTCAGGACAAGGCTGACCTGTACTTTTACACTAACACAGCTCTCTCCAAGTGATCTTCCTTACAAACTTGTAATTTTTACATCTCCTTTGGGCATCTGGCTCTCAGGAACAGTCGCTGGCACCAGACACCCTTAGAGCTAGGAGCAGGCTGTTGGCTGGAACCATACAAACGTTACAACTCTACTCCTCTATTTTTCATCCGGATCAACACTGCCACCTTCCACTTAACTGAAGAACATGCATCTCTTACTTGCTTCAGATCCTCCATTTTGCTTTACTTAAATAAGTGAATGCATACTTGAGCTCTCCCCTTGTGATTATACCACTGCTGTTTTCAAGAGTACAAAATCTTAGTTGTTTTTCTCCTTCCAACCTCACTATAAAAAGAAGCCCAGCTCAAAGATTGTTTTGCCTCTCAGTCTCACCCTGATTATTCAACACAGAAAAATTCTAGACCCACTCACTCCTTGTTTACATCTTAGTGTTCTCTAAAAATATTGGAGATTTTTCTTTCTCCACCCACAGCAGAAGGGAGTCGCTGCAATTTACCTCATTCATCTCAATATCAGAATGACTCACTTGTGAACACATTTTTTCTCCAAAACAGACTGTGCAAAGAGGAATACTGTTCTCCCGCTATTACTTTTAGAAACGGAAACCAAAAAAGGGACTGAAGTCCTTGTCTATGGTCACAGGGTTACACAGCATCGTAGTTTCCATCATTCTCGGCTCATCTTCCCAAATGTTTTCTTTTAACTGGCTCCTCCCAATCCCAATTCAGTTAACGACTCCATCCAATCAAACTGAAATAAGCATTCATAAGCATTTTCTGTTTAATCTTTTGTAACTACATTGATACATGGATACTTCCACACCTAAATATTCTCACACTGCAAATCAAACATCATCATAGATTTTGGTTTGGGATATTATCACCATGTATTCATTTGATCCCACTTTTTCTATAAATAAAGCAGTTAAAGAAACTATTTACTTTCTTATATTGCAGCATCCAGACACATCTGTTTGTACTGTTCCAAAGAGCAGTCAGCACTAAAAGATAGTCCAGTTCAGTCAGAGCCTTCAACACACAAAGCAGATGTCTGTAAGTAACGTAAAGATAGTGAGCTTCATGGAGTTATTGCAAATAGCATTCACATCATTAAGTTCCATTTCTTAGAATATCTTAAGGCCAAGTCACACTATACACATCTTTAAAACTAGCTCAGCAGTTCAAGACTCATTCAGCAGTGTATCAAATTCTCCTTTGTCCATCTGTAAACCAATGCCTATGCCCAATTATAGATACTTTATGTTGTTTTCTCCTCTGATGTTTTAAAAAACATCTGTTGAACATGAAATCATTAATACTGTGCTCCCAAAACAAATAGCTCAACATGCATTTATTACACTACAGATTATCACATGGATTATCAGAGCAGAAAGGTTTTTAAAAACGTACCAAGCACAGCATATGGGAAAAAGGGGTCATTTTCCTTCATTGAATGCTTTCAAAACTTCTGTTTCAGCCAGCTGCATTGCTCAGCTTGGGTGCTAAAGTTTCTTCAGACTTTTGTCTAAAAACAAAAGATGAAAATCACAACTCCATTTTTTCTGTTTTAACTGATAACTGGGCACGGAGCCTGATATTCCTATTTTCTTTACCAGCCTTCTTTCCTATTTATGTCTCTGCACTCTTAAGAGAAGGAACCACTCCTGAAAATTTTAACAAGCACGTCGAAGTAACTTCTGCAATTTATTCTAAAATAAGATTTAAATAGCTATCTTCTCATCTGAATAATAGCTTGCTTAGCTACTTTGCAGACAGCCCAAATAATCAAGCATCCATCTCAACTTGCAAAAGTATTGAGACGAACTATCCTTACATACTGATCAAAACCAGAAACACTACAGGAGCCATTTAATGTCAATTTATCACTTCTTAAAATGCATGTTTTAATGACCTGCTGCTTGTGTAGGAAGCCCATCTAGAGAAGAAAGTAGAAATTCACATTAAACATCAAGCCCTTCTGATTTCCACCAGTTAAAGAACAAAAAGTTTCCTAAGTAGTTACAACTCCTTATTCCCAGTTGCAGGCTTTTATTTTAAAGAAAGTTTAGGATTCGAACCATCTGTGTACTAATCAACAGAAGAAAATCTGCAAGTACACACATTATGAAGACTCCCATCTCGAACCTCCTCCCTCTGGTTAAGGTAAAGAGCCAGAAGTATCCCTCGGGGGAAAGGATATTAGCCTACCTCTCAGTTCCAGCAAGCCTGGAAAAAAACCCTCAAGATTTAGGAGAGCTGGGAATGCAGTGACAGGAAAGATTAGCAGCAGTGGCAACACTGGGAAAAATAACACAGCAGCCATAGACAGCTGATCCAAGCCAGTATTCCTTTCACAAAGTAACAGAGTTTCTCACCGGCTTTTGATCTTAGGATTATTGGATAATTAACAATATCTATACTTCTCAATCCTATTTTTGTCTTCCCATTCCTGCTATTATATAACTGTTCAACATGTTTTCTTACTTGGCTTTACTTGGCTTTTTCTGTCACTCAAATAAGTTTTAGAACATCAAAACCAGTTCTCACACAGCATTTCCCTTGTTTGGGAAACTACCAACAAAACATAACTATTTGGGAACAGTACCAGCAGTTTTTTACTACAGGGAAATAGCACATTGAAATAGTCAGACCACATCACTTTCAAGTCATGTAAGAAACACAGTTTAATTGTAGCTAAATTCCCCAACCAAATGAAGCAGAACAATGCTTCCTATGTACACTTAACATAAAGCATCCCAGTGTGCCACTCCAAGCAAGGAACTGTTAACTATATTGAAATTATATTAATCTATTTATAGGTATTGTGATTCTAAGGAATGCAAGAAGGGAAGCATTAGGGAGGAGAGCTTGGAGCTTATTTAAAACAGAAAAAATAAATATTAGGTGACCATCAGCAGAACACCCATCACCCTTACAAGTAGTGAAAAAAGATCTGTATTTGAAACCATGAATGAAGCTAAGCCCCCCCGTTTGTAGGAATGGAAATATTTAGGCTGCCATAGTAGTCATGTGCATCCTCTCTTCCTCTCAGTCTAGCACAAATTAGTTGGTTTTTTTTGTTTGTTTTTTTTTTTTAAATGTAGCCTTTTCTCTAGGAAGAAGAGGAAGTTAGGAAATCAGTGTTCTCAACTCTGCAAAACAGAACAAGTTTAATCAAGCTTCACCAGTTTATGCTTTCTTACATTAAGTTCCAGTATCCTATTCTGTAAACACTTAGCTATGAATTCAAAACATAAAATTATTTCAGAATGAATCATAGCCTAGAACTTCATGTAAACATCCCTGATGTTTCATGTTTGCATTCTGTACTTATGACTCTTAAGATGCTAAGCATATGGTTTTAGACAGGATTGGGACAAATAAATTGTAGATAGATGCAGCCCATCCCTAGCTTGTACCAGTATTAGTGAATGCAGTAACTAAAAAAAATAAATATCAGGTTTCAGCTAGGAAGGAGCATACCTCTGTTAGAGATTCAAAATAGGACTCGCAGACATCAAGAGAATCCACATCCCAGCCACCAAAGTCTGTGAGATTGTTTGTGTACCTACAGCTAAGCAAACCACTTCAAGTAACACTAAAACCAGGAGTATGGAAGAGCCTCTCCAAGACCAGAAAAAGGAAACACAGCTCTATTTCTGCTTGGCCATAGCAGCATAAGCAGGAAAAGAAGGAGGAGAATGTTTACACCATACACTGCATGGTATGTAATGAGCAGTTCAGAAGTTTACAGTTAACAGTAAGGTTCAAGATAGCTATAATGTTCATCCTAGGCAATTTAGACTTGAAAACACAGACTTGTTGCTCCCTTGTAGCACTGCTCATTTCAGTGGCTACACCTGGCTCTATCACCTTCCAGCTCACCAGTTCCACTCCTGTTCCCTACGGTCCAGCCAAGAGCCCCCCCCCAACTTCAAACACATAAATCTGTTAACTCTGTAATACACAAGTTAGTTCCTGTTTGATGACCACACAGAAAGAAACACTCATTTAAATAAGCAGGCATTACCTCAAGTTCTCATCATCCCTGTGAACAGGTGGCAGCAGGTAACAGTCTTGGTGATCTGATTCAGCTCAGTTATTTTTTCATTCCCCTTACGACTTCTCAGCAGCAGTTCAGCAATATTTGAGAGAAGGGACACACAATTTCCAGAACACTACACTTAGAATCTGTTCTAAGATGAATAACTGCATGGAAGTTTAGAAAATGAAAAATATCAAGCTGGCCTCATAGATCCATAATTGAATGCCCCACAATGGCGCAAGTTGGACAAGTCAGTCATAAATTTCTTACACCTTAAACTTTCAAGCAGCAGGATGTAGACTTGGGAGATATTTTCTAGTTTCAGCTATCTATCACACAGTTAAAATTTGCATTAGTTAGCATGTCTGATGCCAGATGAGATTCAGCCCAGTGGGACAATAAATTGATGCTACTTTGAAACTTTGAAGTGAGCACAGAATCAACATTATATCATACACATTACCAAACACTTTCCTTGCTAAATCCAGAGCTTTCAACATTCCCATCAGCAACAACAATGAGCACATAATGAGCTGTCAGAGCACACAGAACAGCAGTCCTGGGGTGCAAAATAAAATGTTACATTAATCTACAACCAAAGATTCATGAAAATCAATGTCATAGTGTCACTGCAAAATGTTACCTTCATTTCTCTTTTCACTGCATCCATATCTTCAGGTGCTACACTGAATTCTTCAGACTTTTTTTCCCCCTTTAAATTCCCCACTCTCCAGCCTTTCCAGAGATGTACACTGTACTTTACTGTACTTCATGCTGTTCTTCCTGTCAGGATCCTTGTATCAACAATCAGAAAAAATTTACTTCCACTGATGATACCAACAACATATAACAATATTTCAACATTGATTTTCCTGACAGCCCTAAATCATGCTGTTCTGTTAATAACGCTCATGAGATAAGGCTAAATGCATCTTCTTTAGGTTAACAGTTACAGTGATTACCACTGCCTCCAACTTTACCTTCTGTGTAGAGCTCTTACTACTGACAAATCACAGAATCAGAGTTGTGACCTCTGAAGATCATGCAATCCAACTCCAGTATACATCTGCTTACACAGAGAGAAGTAACAAACACATTGATATAGTAATACCTGAAATTCAGAATTATTTGCAATAGGAAATGAGAAATACAAAGTTTCATTAAACGTCTGGTGCCTTGACATGATCAGCTGACAGCCTGTAAAAATTTAAGCCAATAAAACGATGGCATATTTATCTGAGGTACGAATGGTTTTGGTTCTCCCCCTGATAAATTGCATTTTGCACAAGCACAGAAGACTGTTCCCACAGAAGCTTTGAAAATTTCACATTAAACCTCATTCCAAATCTATGGACCATCTGGGCCCCATTTCAGAAGATGCTTAATGACCTCCCGTCATGTTTACATGTTCTACTAACCAGGCAATAAGAATTACAGACGTACTGATTCCAGGTCATTAATTAATTCAGATCCTATTCAAGCTAATGAGAAATAAGTCACTGAACTTCAGAAAGATCAGTATTAGAGCTTTAAAGATTGGAATCTCCTCAAGACAGAAACTACAGTCTTGTCCCTTTACACTACAAAAATCTTCCACATATTGTCAACTTCTAGTATTATGTCTTTATGTATAATAGCACAGAGTTAAAACCAGTACCAGCAATTATCCTGTTACATACAGCAATGCAACTTTTTAAATGTCTCCTTTTAAAACCTGTGAGAAATATTCCACAATGATTTTTTGTCCTTGTACTGTGAAGCAGCTAACATGAAAATTAATTTAGAAAAACTAATTTAAACAGGAAAGTGACAAAAAGGTTTAGGTGGTAATGGATTGCATTCCATTGGTTTCCTCTGAAAAGAGGTGGGTAGACCTTAAATAAAAGTACATACAGAAAGAGGTTTATAGTAGCAGTAATCAGCCATTTGGTCTAATGCTCTGCTGAGAATCAGGAATGTTAGAAGTTTAAACATGAACTGCTCTAAAAGTAAAAGCTTTGTTCTACAGAATTACAAACCTAAATCTTACTCCCATCGCAGCTCCACTTCCACGAGCACAAGGGAGCCAGGCTCAGTGCAGCACTCCAACCACAACATCGGGGGTCTGTGGTACATTCACATCGTTTAACTGGCCATATATTTGCACTCTAACAATTGTGATCATTGATTTTTGTTTAATTGTTTTACTTTTTCAGGATACTATAACAGTAGATTAACATTCAATTATTCAAAAAAATATAAAGAGGGCAGTGCAATAATTTCATAAATGCTAAAAATATTGCAGGAGCCAAGGTTTCCTTATAGCAAATCAACCCTCTGGTAGAAACACCAAGGATATGTCGAGCAGGGCATGGGGGCTGTCATTTGCACTGCAATTACAATCACTGGCAGAGCCCTCTCAGCTCGAGCACTCCGGGGTACAAGTGAGACTCTGCTCTTCAGATACAGAACTTATGAAGTTTTTGACCAATGCCGAGCAATTAAAATACTTTAGAAATTAGTGTTACAGACTCAAAGGTAAAAGAAAGGAAGAGGCAGACTGTATGCTTTGAGTGCATCCTGCTTTCTGCTAAGTATATGGTTCGTGGCAATTAACTGCCAGCTTCACACCAATAAACTAAATGCAGGGCAGGAGGTAACCTATAGATCCATGACGCACATCACAGTGGCAAACTACTGTGAAGAAACTGTTTTTATTTACATATACATACATTAGATATATATATTCATGAATACATATGGACTGCTAATGTAAGAATATAGATATTTATATGATAACAAGTTGGACAAAGTTTTATTGTTGTCTTTTTTTCTTTTGTCACTAAGACAAGCAAATTGTTGACTTGTCACTATCCCACCCCCAGCCTTCCAACGCCAGGAGTTCTGAAAATATTAAGTTCTCAAATAAAAAAATAAATACGTTATTAGTGTAGGACAGAAAGCTAACCATGAACGGAAACTGAATTTAAAAGATCAATTGTACAATTTTTTTCTTTGGGATGGTCATTTATCAGATGAACAAGCACGCTGTCATATTCATAGGATTCCAGTAGAAATCAAAATTTTAAAAAGTGTATAAGCATCTTTGATTCATCACACTTTTTAACAATATATTGCTCCAATACCAAAATCTGATGCCTTTCAACGTACCCATTCATCAGAACGATTGTGTTCATCCTCATATCCTTCGCAATTTCTCAAGTGATGTGAATAGTACACCTTTTATTTAAATAATCTTCCTCCAAAGGACTGCAAAGCAGCAGAGCTATGCATAGAGCCTTCAGTACATTTACAACACAAGTAAAGCTCCCTTAATAGACTGTGCATTGCAGCAGACAAATACAACAGATTGTGAAAGCAGTTTCTCTTCAAAGGAGCAGTAAAAGTCCATTTAGATCCACCTGTTACACATACACAGTCACTCAACAGGGCTGCTAAGAAATCTCCTGGTGAAGATCCTCAGAAGGAACAAGTTGCATCTGCTGTTACTCATCAGTAAATGGCCTCTTAATAGAGGGGAGAGGGTTGATCTAAGATTAGCAACCTGCTACATATCAGAAATTATATTTTTAATATCTAATGATAGATGAAACAAGTATGTAAAACTGTAAACCTGTAAAACAGCCAACCCTCTCCAAATATCACCGAAGGTGCACTGAACAACATGACAGAAGTTTCACCCACAGCCACAAGGATTATTGTGCTCCAAGTGAAGCACTGTTTAAGTGCTCTTCTGATGGAAGCTAAATACAAGTTAATATCGTGACCACTAAGCACCCACAGCCTCCTGGTTCCCTCCTGATATCAGACTTTATTCTACAAAATTAAATAAAATTGCTTCAATTTCACAGAAGTTCCACATGCTTAGAACTGGATTAATGTCACTGGGGAAAAAATTCACAAAGCAAGTGATTCAGTAACATTCAGTACGGCACCACTTTTGAAGCCTGTTCCTCTAACTGTACCGCTTCACAAACAAATAGTTTCTTGAATAAAATACACTTTAAAACAGCCACAGAAGCAAATCTTCTACTGTAGTCGGCAGAAGGAGCAGACTTGCTCAGAAGTCTGCCTGAAGCTGACAGTTTTTGGTATCAGTCACTCTCTAATTCATGTTCTCTTTTATCAGATTTGAAGCACAGAAGCATTTCACCTTGTTTCTGGTTCAACAGGAAATTCTTCCTATATGGTTGGCAAAAAGTAACTCCAAAAGCAGAAGCATCAAGAGTACTTCATTTAGGCAAACTGTTAGACTGCCTCATGCAGGATGAGCTTGATGAAAACAACAACACGGGTAACAGCAATGTTATCTGGTCAGTGGCTCAAGTTGAAGGAAACTGCTGAACAATATTAATCAACCCAATATATTTATAATAAATAAGAACCATGCCACAATTCTATTTTCACGCAGCTGCACCAATACACTTTCATTTCTTTTTGGAGGAAACTGCAGGATAAAACTACAGCTGAAAAAGATGCTGAGATAGTTTTGTTGGCACTGATGCAAAGAATACAAAATATGTTCTCCCAGACTCTGCCCAGAAGACCACAGCCAGCATTTATGCCAGATGCATAAGTACCTGCACACAAGCCTAAGAAACCATCCCTTAAATTCAGATAACTCAATTGTTATGAAGGAAAACATACCCAGAGCTCTTTCTTGAGGAAACCAGAAATAATACAACGTGGGCTGCAATACTGAATTTGAAAATCTGCCTGTTTAACCAACCTGTATACTTACCAGCAGGATGACGACACTTCCTGGCCTAATGACTGAGACACCAATTATCCAAAGTCAGCTCTCTATTTTGAAATGCAGAACAATTCAGCATTCTCAGTTTGATAGGCTGGATGCACACTTTTCCTCCCATCAAGCCAGAACTGGAACATTTCCATCCATGAGGATGATCCTTGAGTGGTCCCTTCTCCACAGGTGAAAACTCTCTGCTCAGCTCTCCTCCACGTTTTGCCAGCCGTGACAAATTCTGAACTGTATTACTAGCAACCATCAAGCTTCTACTGACAGCCACATAAGTGCAGTATATCTGGGGGAAAAAGCAGCTGCAAAAACAATGACCTGTTACAGGAAGGGTAAAATGATTTGTTCCCGTAACAGAACTAGGCTCCATTCTACTCCTAGCACACTCAAATAATGCAGAGCACATTTTTCCCCCTGTAAGAATGATGGATGTACGATGTGGTAAGAACTGTTTTCTTCTGCTCTAGCTGCATTTTATTTCTTACCTCACACAACACTTTGTCTGCAAGAAATGGATAAATATTTGACATTGCATGATTCCCAATGCTCCCTTCAGTATAAAAGTTGTTTTGTTTTTTTTTTTTTTTTAATTAAATATTTTGCTTTCCTGTGTACTAATTAGATTAACGACAGGTTGTTTTTCTTGTTTTTGTACTCACTGTAATTACAAAACAAATTACATAATTTCACAGACCTATAAAAATCCTGACATTATTTCAGTGGTTCTGCCAACTAGGATTTGAATAAGAACGGGATCAGAGCTAATGAAGTCAGCACTAAAACTGTCATATAATCTTTCTGAATACATAAGAAGTTCAACGTGAAGTAAAAATAAATCATTTTTATGACTGCTTCCTGACACATGTAGGAGAAGTATAGAAGATGACAAAGTAGAAAACAACAATGATTATGAAAATGTCAAATACGTGACGTAAGGTATGTGAAAAAGCCAGTAAGAGATGAACGTAATGTAAAAACATACTTTGGGGTTTATTACTGGCCAAGTTTGTACAGTTTACTTAAAGATAGCTATAAAACCAAGAGGTACTTGCTTAGTACTTGGTACCAAGAGGTACAAAGATTTAACGTCTGCTTTAACTGCAATCTGTTATAGGCTAAGCTTATGACCAGAGCTGTATCCAGTCTCCCAGGTGATGTAACAAAAAATAAAAACATTTAAGTGGGTAAAAAAAAAAAGAACCAAGCAAATAATTCTACCGTGGCTTCAACATAATGCATTTACATGTTTTCATCTCTATAAAAGGAAATTTGAAGCTTCAGTTTAACTATGTGTTTTCATCTTGCAGTGGAAATATTTGAGAGACATAGAAAATCCTTCTCCCCCACCCCCACCAAAATTCTACAGATACAGGATACTGCGTACCCTGGATGACAGCTATCAGGAAAAGCTTTGTCTGCTCACAACACTAGATGGAACATGAGTCCTCTAAGTGCTGGGCAATGGTTTCATCAATGGTACTCTCTGAAGTACTATATCACTTATGTAAGCAAGCGTTCTCACAATTTCTCTCATAAAGACTAGAAGTTTGAGCAACTCCTATGGTTTCCTATAACTCTCAGCAAGTGATCTCACTTCCCTCTCCCACTCCTTTACCCCACCCCACTGATTCCATTCCCTCTCGTTACATAGCAGACAGATGCAACCAAGTTCTTCCTGGCCACTAAAATCTGTTAGAAGTCACATCCCTTCCCTTCCTCCTAATAGCTTCCCTTCATTTAAAAAAGGAGACATCAAACCTTAGCCAGCTGCACTATCTCAGAGGCCTTCAGAACAAGGTTAGGATGAGAGACCTACGGAACAGTGAAAGAACACCACTTGCAGACAGTTCAACATACACGTTGCAAACTTCAGTTATTCTGTCTAGAGACCCAAGAAAAGTAAAGCCGTTGGCTTTCCCCACTTGGAACTCACTTTCCCTCCTTCTCCAAACACACTGCACAGGGGCTGGGCTCATCAAGGAGTGCAGTGCTACCAATTTTTCAACATGTAAGGGAAAAAGATTGATGCTAATCCACCCCGGATGTATTAGAACTAGCTATTAATTAGGAATTAATATTGTGTACTCATGCTTCTTTTTCATGCTCTCATTGTTGCTTTTAGTCATCTGAGGACAACATTAAGATTATTTTTCTTCCTGAAATAGTTTTAGGCATTATCCTGGAATTAACTGTCTCTAAAAAAGTAAGCATTAAAAAATCATTTAACAGCTGGATACAACATCTGTCTTTCTCAGGTCATTAGTACTTAAGAGCAGTTAATTTATGAGACTAGAAGGTAATGGAAAGACTTCAATTAAAAGAAGAATCACACTTGGTTCTAGAGGGTTTTGGTTCTGATTTTTAAGCCATGTTTGAATGTTGCAATTCCAAATAAAAAGTCTTTCTTTTTAAATAGAAGTCATGCCAAATGGAAAGTGCCATCAACTTCTCAATATCCCAGTAATTCTGTGAAATCATGAGTCATCTTTCTTAGATCTCCATTTCAAGAAAGCGTGCAATTCTGCGTAGCCCTTTCACATCTCAGGTTCAAGGTTGTAAAGTTTAAAATAACTCAGAAGGCAAGGAAAGTAAATAAGAAGCACAGTAAAAACAACAGCATCTCATGCAGTATATTAAGAGGTCGTACCTCTTAAATTCTAGGCCTTAAGGCAGTCTCAGGATTTCTTCAGGATGCACTGAGTAACTTCTGTGCTCATGAGGAAGGTAGTGCTCAGTCACTAGCACTGCTATCCTTGCTCTGAGCAATCTGTGAAGCTATTCACATCTCACAATCAAAGCTCACCACAGTTGTCTGTTCTGTCTGGATATAAAATTAGTAATGTTTCTGCTTTCAAAAATATTATAACACTCCTCCATTTTAAAAAAATGGAAGTAAAAAACTCAGTATTTACATTATCGTGGTTTGTTATAAAAACATTTATTCAAGACAGATCTAAAAACAAAGAATGCAGAAAGATATAGGAGTATCTCAGCACAAACAACAGATTTTACAAGGTCTGGCATCAGAGCTACTTCTGCCGAAGAAGGAGGAGATCAAAATTTAACTTCTACACTCATAAAAATAGACACTCTTAGAGTCAGTGAAAGAGTTCCATGCATGTAAAGTATAATTGATTACAATTAACACCGGGGCGTTACAGCGCCTTCGGTTCATTCTGCAATATGACTTGTACTTCAACCAAGCGGCCATAGGTAGAGTGAACCTCCTCCCACTCAGGTTTCAACACACAGCTAAGACCTGCATCTGTTCTGAATTACGGCTATAACTCAAGCTTGATTTAACCATTACTCAAAGTCAAACCTCCTCTGTATCGGTGTATTATTACACCAGCATTGTCAAATCTGAACAGCCCTCATACAGCATGCTGGTAGTTGTAATGACTCTTAGTAATATCTGTTGTTCACAGAAGCTGTAATCATAAATATATTCATTCCAGAGGCTGTAGAAATACAGGAACACCAGAATGAGAAACAAAACAACAGCACATCCAGAACGTGCAGCTAGGCTGCAACAAAACCAATCCACAACTTCAGCAAAAGGTTTTGATTCCAGTTTTCTAAGCACTGGCAAGCTCTGAAGAGTCAGGCTTGGCTTCAGCACCAATCCTTCTCCCGACCCAGCTGCAGTTTGTCAAAATATAATCCCATCTTTAATCAC
Source organism: Phasianus colchicus (assembly GCF_987193195.1). NCBI lineage: Eukaryota > Metazoa > Chordata > Aves > Galliformes > Phasianidae > Phasianus > Phasianus colchicus. Next base: position 22,719,190 of record NC_143445.1, on the reverse strand, counting down.
TCAATCCATCCTTACACTGCACATTTCGTGCTGTTAAACTAGTTATTGAACTACGCCTTCCCATTCTCCCGCATTCTCTCAAGTCTTACTCTTAACATTATGTACGCTTTTTCCACACATTACAGAAATTGTTTCCAGCACTCCTAACATTTTAGAAGTGCAAACGCATATGTAGCCTTAGACGCATGTTTAACTCCAAATATACTGTAAAACGAGTCAACTTGCATTTTGCAGTCTCGCAGAGGGAAGGACGATTTGAATAAGATGTTAAAAAATACTTAATATGGGATGTATAAACCTATACGGTTAGCTTGTAGAGGTAAGAATTTCTTTAAATTTTATATTTATTTTAAATGGTGACACTGAAAAATCTTCAGTGCTGAACTTGTAATGTACTGACCTGAAAACATCACAGCCAGTTTCTGTGAACTATGGCTTGCAGTGGTATCATACACAGCGGCACTAAGAACAACTTGCATTTGAAGGTGGTGAGGCACTGGAACAGGTTACCTTATGCTGTGGTTGATTCCCCATCCCTGAAGACTTCAAAGGCGAGGCTGGATAAGGCCCTGGGCAACTTGATCTAGCTGTGGTGTCCCTGTTCATCATAGGGAGTTGGACAAGTTGGCCCTCAGAGGTCCTTTCCAGTTCTAAGGGTTCTATGATTCTATGTACACAATATCAATATACGTCATATATTTACTGAAAAATGAAAATCAAAGTTTGGACTAAGATTTATAAGGAAGTATAAACTGTAATATATAAAATACAAAATAAGTTAATAATCTCCACCTGGACTCCAATCTTATCTCATCTCTATCTTTCTGCCCTTATATGCTAAGCAGTACATAAATTCTTGCAATGCCTGTAGAGAAATGAACAAAAATAATGCACTGATTAACAAATAATAATTCACAAGTACAACTCAAAAACCAAGCAGAATTTTAGTAAGTCAATAAAACTTCATTTTTTTAGTATTTATATTTTGAGAAATTGTTTCAAAACAAAATGCAGGTTTTACAATCTAAGGATCTAGTTATTTTAGCATAATATTCAGTAAACTGTTCAGCATTACAAGTGCACACGCACATGTGTACAAGTACATGTCTACATCCAGAAAGTGCCTTAACTTCAGGCTTTCATACACACTAACAGAAAATTTAAAATTCTGCTATTCTGTGAAGCCAACGTATTATTCTCATTTCAGTTGTGGTGAAGTGAAGAGAAATCAAAAAGCTCTCCAACATCAGTGAGAGAGCACCTATTGCACCAACTCATAACCAGAGGCTGAGGTACCGCATCTGCACCACTGGAAAATCTGTAGTGCTGCACCAAGTCCTCAGGCAGAAGCTCGACTGGAACATCGCTCAGTGCACTCACAAAGTAAAAACAGTAAGAAAAGGAACTTCACTGTGCAATTTCTTCCACACATTTAATAAAGGACTCAAAATGGACTTAGTTTCATCTACCATCGGGCTATAAACAGCTACATCAGCAATCGCAAATAACTCCATCAGTATTCCATAAAAACTGAATTTCCAGCTTTAAAAGCTGCTGTATTTTCAAATTATCTGCTATAGTGTAGGCAATACATTGAGCAATAACATTATGAGATTCAAATAGTACAAGACCACATCTCTCATCTTTGAACAGTAGTACTTGTCACTTATTTGCACACGTCCATTGCTTGTGGCTAGAAAACAATACTTTTTTGTCTATTTTCATTTCAGGGAAGATGATTTTCTTCTGTAATATACTTGGACCATCTTCTAAAATTCGGTGGAATTCTATCTTCCCTCCGAGATAATATTGTGCCCCGAAGACTCTCCACTAAAAACCGCACCATTTGCTACCTGTCAGATGGCTGAAGGCACTCACTCAAGCAGCCAGCAACTGGAGAGGATTATAGCTCACAAATGCTGCCAGTATCAGTGAGACAGCAAGTAGCAGACAGTTCATTTTACAAAAACTTAATGGACTGTATGGCCCTGGCTGCTTAATACAAGCACTGTCAAGGCATCTAAGTAAAAAGTCTCAGCTGTCACTGCTGACAAGCTGAGCAGAATTATTTGTCACACTAGACTAGATAAGAGACCAGTAGTGTGGCGTATGGTGAGCTTCCCATACATCCCCATACTGCAGCCTCAGACAGCAGGCATATGGTTTCTTCCAATGCACTGGCAGTGTAATGTAATCTTACCACAAGCAGTATGGCCAGAGTATTTTTCTTTGGCCTCCATATTTTTAACTAAATCATCCTCCTTTGTGCTCAGCTTCACATGTTGTAATGAAGTGCTCTCTGATTTCCTCTTCATTTTTTTCTGAACAAGTCAGCATGAATAATCTCCAGATCATTAGCTAGTGCAATCCATGTCATCAATGTCAAATTGTATCAGCTGAAAAACTAACCTGGCGCATCTGGTCTATAATACAAACACCTTCATCCTACTATTTTTTCTAACCCTATCAAAAAGTCTATCACTCATTATCTTTTAGCAAGTGGACACTAATTAAGTGAGGAAAGACATCAAAAAAGGTAATTCTCCACTGCTTACATACCAGAGCTCTCATTAGCCTGGTCCTGCATGCTGTCTACGTTAGGGTATACACCATCTTTCTTCACAAAGGAACGTGACCTTAGAGTTCTACTATTCCTCATAACAAAACAGAAATGAATGCTTTTCACTTATTGGCATTCACCCTGCACAGCCACACTGATACTAACACTGAACAAAACCTATGCAAATTGCTTAAAAACATTTGACAGATCAGAACACTTCCACAAAACTAACAGCACAGTGCAAGTTTGAGGTGTCAGATCTCCTTCCTTTAGTCAATACAAAAACAATTTATTACACAAAGTTGTCAGGAAAGGATCTTAAGGAGTGGAAGGAATAGCAAGAAATGGAAGTAATAATATAGACTGAGTCAAGTTATACAGGGTTGTCAGACAAAGATAAGGAGTAAAGGACTGTGTAAGTGACAGGAAATAAGCGGATTGAGGCAAAGTGCCTATGCTGCACAAGAGGCAGTGTTGCATGCTTGCTGCTTCCTCTTATTTTACATCTGGGCTCTCCTCTAAACTGCCAGGCACAATGCAGCACCACGTTGGTGCAGCCTTTCAAACGCTACAAGGATATCACGGCATTTAATGCAAGAAGTATTTTGGTACTTTAGTTCCTAGAAAACAAAACAGCCATAATAACCAAATGGCAATTCTTCCCAACACTACTTTCCACTCAAGGACATACAACTTTTCTGAAACGTTCCTTCTCAGGGAAGTGTTAAAAGCTACAGTTATGGAGACATTAGCAAGGACGCAAAGCCTCAGTCAATGAATTCAACTTCAGTCATCATCATTGAGTTTGTGACATTTGTCAAATTTATGAGTGTAAGATCGCTCCAGTTAAAAACAGGAAATTCCAGCACATCTCATTTCTCAAAGACCTTCTCCACTTCTGAGCAGCCAGTGGATATTTCTGTATTATTTCCTGCTCACTGTAGGCAAGCAACAAAGTTATCAGTCTGTCGACAGCAGTGAATCTACATGTCAGAGAGATGAGGCCTGAAGAAACAATTGCTAAGCACTGCTCTTCTACACACGCATACATCCGTAGAAGCAGAACACATCCTCCATAAAAGAAAACTCATGTGCCCCATCAATGCACCTGAGACAGTCATTCTCTGTGGCTGAAATTCATTCATGAATATAGATTGTACACAGATTAAACCCCACCTAACTCTTCAAAATAAAGCAGAACACACACAGGCCTTGCCCAGAGCTCATTCTGCATTCAAGCTGAGCCAGTAGGACGTGGTTCTGACACGATGCAAGCAACAGCAGCCGTATCTCAGTAAAGCATTACTGGAAGTGCACTGCACTTCAGAAGACAAGTTCACGTATTGGTGACCATGTAGCAGCAGTAACAGAGCCTAATGCTATGGGGATAATGTACTGAATTGTGGTATCACAAAAATCAGCATCGTGTTATTGCAGAATCAAAGCTAGGAAGTAAAAAAATAAATAAATAAAATCAAGTAGCTAATGAATAAAAATTAAAATGAATATGAGAAATGAGTGCTTACAGTAAAGGCAGATGCTTGCTAATTCACACTATTGGAAGTGCTTAAAAAGTGAACAGCTGACCTATTTAATGAGCACTCAAAGGATTCAAAAATGCCAACAGATACAGCATTAAATTTCATAGACGCTCCCCTCCAAAAAAAGCTCTGTCACTATACAAACAGCAAATAACCCTTGTGAATATAGTTAACAAGACATGAGAGAACTGCAAGAGATAACCTCAAAAATAAATGCAAGTGTTCTGAAAGGAGAGCGCATCATTATAATTCTAGATTAAGAAAAGACCCATGCTTAAATTCACTGATGAACATGTTGACTGATTGGTTAGGTCAGAAAGGAAGAGTTAACAACGCACCACAACCCTTACCCAAAATATCATTAACTCAATCTAGCAGACCAAGAAACAAGGAGATGAGAAGATCCTAATTACACAGAAATGCGTAACAAAAGGGCAAAAGATAATCAAAGAAATCAGTAAGAGAAAAGGAAAGTTAAACCACCAACAGTTTCACCAAAGCCAAGGTAATTAAGTGTAAAACTACAATTGTAAGACATTAACTCAACTTCTAAATGTTAGCACAAGATTAAATTTTTGTCTTCCACAAAACAATGACCAGAAAGCATACTTAATGCTAAATAATATCCATCAAGAATCAATACGCTCCTTTCTGAACTTTCTGGTTTATTCAATTTTCTTTCTTCCCCACAAGATTTGAAGTGAGAATTTTGAGGCATCTATCCAGAACGACTTGCAAGCTTGCGCTGCAAGATTTCAAGAACTACGTATGTTGGCACAAGTGAAGTGCAACATACTGACTGCATCAGAAAAACTGCAAGACTGACATTCGCAGTTGGAGCAATTCATCTAGATAGCACTACGATATATCTTCACTTCTCTGTGTAAAGTAACAAGGTCTAAACATTAAAACTTGCTGCGAACCAACAAAATACTGCACAAATAAAGTTGTAGAGCCAAAAGGAGAACATCTAACCTCAGTAGCCTTCATCCCATGTCACAAGGCTTTGCTGGTTCTTCTGGAGGCAACAAATGAGAAAGGCTCTTTCGACCAGAGATAATACATTTCAGCAAGGTCATTTACACAGCTGCATTACCCCATCCTAAGGATCCCTGTCTCTGACCCTGCTCAGCCTGACACAAGCAAAAGGCAAGCAAGCCCACAAGTCCTCCAGAGAGTGAGTTTTACTTCACTGCTTGCCTGGCAGTGGTGAGCAGCACCAAGGAAAGATGTAAGCAGAGCATACCGCCTGCCATCATTCTTCTCCCCCACATCCCATATCTTACAAATTCATTTGTTACAGCTTCAGGAAATGAGAGAAAGTAGAATGGCTTTCCTGGCAAGTAAGAATGTGGTTACTAAAGCAGGTAATTTCTTCTACTCTTTTTTTTTTCTTAAAGCTATTTCCAAGCTTAAATCAGCCATCTATTCCCCTTAAGTTCTCCCCTGCAATGAAAGGAAACCCCCAGAAAGAAATTTCTAATACCACTCCTGGTGGGACCAAATCGATACATTTTAGCCCATTTCTTTTTAATAAATGCAATGATTTTAATCAAATTTGTTCAGAGAACAGAAGATTAGTTAAAGAAAAGAAGTAAATGAAACATTAAATGAAGGTATCACTGGGAATTAAAAATGTAATTTTATGTTATTACCAGTGGTATATTATGAATAAAGAATACGCAAAACGCAATTAATATGCAGCACAATATGAACAGCATTTGAGAAAAATGAATTTGATATGTAGGACAGAAAGGTCACATTATTAAAGCCAATGCAATTGGCTTTGCTCTGTTCAATTTCCTCATGTGCTCCTCTTTAAATATTTCCAGGGACAGGGGACAGTCACTACTAAGTTCTGACATACTTGAAGGTGACTACAGTTCATGACAAACAACACAGTATATTCCCTATACAAAACAAGACAATTCTTGGAAGCTTGTTTTCAGTTATGTAGAAAGCTTTTCGCAGATGGAGCTACGTGGAATGCAGAACATAGATCAACAGTTCAGAAGAATACATCAAACATTATAACAATGCTACAAATTATGAAAGAAAGAAAAGGTTTCTTGAAAGTTAATTATAAGCTTTGTTGATCTAAAATTACTATTTAGAATCACTCACCAGTGTATAAAGTCATACTTTCCAAAGCCATTCACTGTTCTCCATAGGGATATTCGGGGGGGAGAAAACAGGAAGTAACATGCTGTTTGACCAACAGTACTTTTTACCTCTAAGGTACCATCCAGGTACCTTTCCTTCTTCCACAGGGTAATGAATTCTTTAAGCTTGTTGGAGCTCAGATTAAAACTGTATGCATGAGTCCTGTTTTTCTAAGACAAACATACCAGGAAATTTAGACTGATGAAACTAGTGGACTCTCATAATTATGACAATCAATACTACGTATACGTTAAGATTTCTTATACAACAGCAAAACAAGCTGAGAAGGATAAATAAGCCAAAGTTACTTTAGAGCATCCATGAAACCAGCAATTATTTCATCACTTTCCTGTAGGCATTATTTCATCCTTCCAGCCTAATTGCAGTTTCATAATTATTTCCTTATTCCAACCTATGCAACCCATTGACATCTCACTTCTAATAACTGGCATTCTGTGCTTTTTCAAAAGAAGAAATGTACATTTTATCAAATAGTGTTTATAGAGGGCAACTGTGATCATTCTGACCAACCTTATGTGCTGCACACATGAATGACCTTAACTACACAATTTCTGTCTGCACCAAGCCCACAGGTGTCTGAGCTGGATCACATCCTTTAGAGAGATATAACCTTGACTTAGTACTTAAACAGTAATATCATTAATTGCTTTGAATTTCTCTGTAGCTACAATTTACAGCTTCACTAACATAGTGCACTAAGTTTCCAAACATTTAATACACAAGTGTTACATTTCTAAACTGATTCCTAAGGATCAAACATTTAATAAATTTAACTTCAAAAGACAATTACTAATTCCAATCAGGCCTCGGGCTTGATATCATAACCAAATTTTCCCTTTTCTGCAACAGGAAACACCATCAGAAGCTCAGAGCTTTCACCCAAGCTCTCTACCACCAGCCAGTTTATCCACAAAAAAAAAAAAAGTAGAGCAAAAGCAGAAAGTGTTGAATACTGACTAGCAGAAATACACATGGAGAACATTCTTCAAAGTGTTATTGCAGCCTAGAGATCAATAATTCTGTGTTTGAGCTTGTCAAGTTATAACATAACACCTTATACACTGAACTTCTCAACATATCTTTATCAAAGATGAGAATTTCAAGAGTTCCTTTTGTTTCATGAAGTATGGTTTTGTAATTTACACATTTCAGGGGTCAGTTATAACGCAAACATATTAAATACATTAAATACTAGTGATACCATTTTAAAATACTAAGTTCTGGAATTTATCGTCTTTATTTTAAGATACAAAGCCAGCTCTATATTACAAAATTAAGAGACCACACTTCGCCACACAATTGAACAGCTGAGAAACAAAGCTTTAATGCTTAGAGATCTGTCAGTGCCAGGCAACAGTGACCAAAGTGACACTGGCCTCATACTTACGAGGCCAGTATTGCTTACCTGGTTCTGTTTGCTAACTCCTAAGAGCAGAAGCTTTGGTGAATTCTCTCTTTCACGACTGTCATGACACGGATCATGCTACCATCTCTCATTTACTAGGCTATAAACTAATTAAGCATCCTCAGATACACTGCCACACATCTAGGTCTGTTCTAGTCTCACTCATGACCTAACCAATCACAAGAACAAGATGGAAGGATATAAAAATACAAGAATATACCCAAAGGTGGGAAACAAGACAGACAAACGGACAGGAAGGCATGGCTGAAGATGGCTCATTTGGTTTGAAGGAGGCTGAGGGATAACTGCATTGCTCCTCCTGAGGAAGCTGTGGCCAGCAAAGAGAGACACGTTGACTTTTTTGTCTGGTGAGACAAGGAAATGACATCAAAGTACTGAAAGCTTTGAAAGTAAATTTTAAGTCATACAGCTTTTATTTTTTAAATAATTTATTTATAGCTTGCCTGTACCCTAATCCCTTGTCTCACTGCTGCGACTACTTTAGGTGATCGAGAAATAGAGCAGTACAGTAAAACTACAAGTACAAGGTAGACAAAATTCAGTCTTTGAAAATAATTTCCTTAACATTCCCATCCCCACATGGTTTGATAATGTAATAGAAAACAAATCAGCAGATTAAAGATATTTTTCTAGGTGAGGCTCATTTTGACAAGCAATACACATTTTTTCAGACACTTGCTATTGCCTTACTCATTCTTACACAGAGGGCTATAAAAAGGTGCACATTTTACTGATTAGACAAAGATAAACCCTATTTAGGCTGAGTAAGCAGTTAAAACTTGTCCTTAACAAAGCTTTTAGGACTTCAGGTCTGACAGATAAAAACTAGTGAACACATCACCATTTGAGAATCAGCTCAAACATGAAAGATACTTACTTTTAACTAATGAAAGTAATATTAATTGGTATTGCATTCACAGTTGAGGTGTGCTGCTGGAATGCAGACAAGCACAGATCATTCAAAACAGAGGACAGGCAGTGATTTTGAAATGTTAATTAGAGAAACAAGGGATATGTGAATGAGAAGTCAAGAAAAACTAATGTGCTGATTGTGAGAAAAAAATGAAACCTTTTAGAACAAAGCATCCAGAATAACACTTCCAGTAAAACTGGAAACATACCATCGGCAGAGTAGAGCGAACACCTACAGAATTATGCAGTGCGCTGACCATCGAGCCACCTTTCCACAGCACAGCACCTACAGACCCACCAGGTTTGCTAATGGCCAACCACGCTCCTATAGTTATCAGAAAGAGCCTTCTGTGGTGGTTTGGTAGTTGGAAAGGAAGATCAGATATGTTTTTATCTGTAGTCAGATAAATTGCATGTCTATCATTAAATTGGAGGAACTGTAAACTAACATTCATGGCAGTAATAACATAAGAACATTTTGCTACCTGGACTTTTGGGAAAGCTTCAGAACAATATTTGAACTTTACATTTACAGACGCAGGAGATACCAAGTAAGTTTTCTTCTATTCTTTGCTTCTATCAAGTCAGACAGATGTATGAATTCTGATGATCTCATTTTTTCTACTGATACGCTCCTTCTGTTGTGATTTCTTCTTTAAAGCTTCACTCAAACCATAAAAAAAATACAAAAAACTTAGAAATCAATAGCAAGTGAACCTGATTCTAATGTAGGTTACTGTGAGTTGTAACATCAATTTAATTCCACTGAGATTAATGAAATGCAACAGAAGAAGTGAAAAGCATCAGAAACTTCTCCATATATCCTCACATGGAGCTCCATGCAAAAGAGAAGGTGAGTGAAAGGTAAAACTGAGTTCGCCATTTTCTACTGTGATATAATATAGAGAAGTCTGAAAAAACAACCTTTTCTTAAGTCAAGAAACAGCTTCAGTGTTGCTGCACTCCCAAAACATAAAATAAAAGGCAGATGAGTATAGGCAGAGATCGCTTATTTTCCTACAAAACAGCAGCTTGGAAGCTCATACGTAGAGTGGAAAAGTTGTTAATTTACAATTTTAGATTGTTTTAGAGAGTGTCAAATACCAGAATCACCTCACTACCCCACTGCTTATTCAGCTATACCAGCTAGTTATTTTTGTTTTACTGATCTCCCTGGAACAGGGCCAAGTCAGTCTCCATTTTTCTCTCCCCTATTATGCAAATTTGAAGGTTGAAGAGAGAAGACTGCACAATTTTCAACTGCCCGAACTGTGGGATCAGAGCACATCCACACATACAGAATGGTCGACTGAAAGTGATGCCAAAATTAATACGCATGCTTATTTCCTTAACGAAGAGAACTTGCTTAGGAATCTGAACTTTTAGTTTTACTGACACAAGTAAACTCATTAGCAGACCAAGTACGGGGCAAATAAGAAAAGACTTCATCTGGTATCATAGTAAATTCCCAACAGTTGCAGAAAGCAGTGGATAATTTCATTTAAAACACACTTCATTTTGTTCTAACACAATACACTAATGCAATATAATACCAACAAAAGGGGCTGTTCTGAAAAAAGAAAAAATCCTTACAATTAAACACTTCCTGGATTTTATCAATATATTTTTTTTTTTTTAAGACAATAAGAAAAAACTTTGTTACGTTTTCAAATAAGGCAGCTGCAGGCCAGAACTGGAGGATTCCAGTTATTGCAAATAAAATTAATCTTTTAGAATTTAAACTATGGTAGATTCTATTCGTATCTGATTTCATCTATTACAATTAATAGATCATAGAAGAATTGTTACAAAACACATTGATTACATTTCAATGCAGTCATGAAAATTATATTGTCATAGTCCATCAGTTCTGTATGTGAGACAACTATAAAGTTTGTTCAGTAGGTAATACTGAAATCACATTATTTCATCTCTTTAAGTGCCGTGACGAGATAACAGATTTATTCTTGCAAGTTACAACTCTCACACTTGTTGAGCATGCAGGATACCAATAACTTGACGCAAGGTTTTCAAATGTGTATTGGTGCATAATGGAGACATGCTCAACAAGATTGACCAGAGGACCACAAACTCATACTTGCAAGACTTCCATGCCAAATTTGCTCTACATCTGACCAATCTGTGGCAAAACCACAGTGAGTCTGGGTTTATGAGCCTCATTGCACAAGCTCTCCCTGGTGCTCTGCCATAGAACACTTAGAGTACTCAGTGTACCTGTAAGTAAGAGGAGAACAGCTGCATACAATAATAATCAACACAGTTGTGCCCTACTGCTTTAAAGCTATTGTCTGCATCTATGAATCCCTACATCACTGTGTTCCTTGTTGATAACGCACATAATATAGTAATACAAAGCAGGTCTCTGGATAACTCAACGAAGAGCATCTTTCTTTACTAGTGAAGTGCATCTACTTAGGGTATCATCTGCCAGAACTCTCCGAAAGCCAGCAAAAGCTATCACTACTTTATAGGAAACATATTTCTACAAATTCAAGCCCACCTTTCACCATGAACCCTTAGTCGAGCTCCCCCTAAAAAGAGGAAGTTGAAGTGTCCATACACATCAATTTGAGTTTCTGAAATAGAAACAGAAGAGTTGTGCCCTTGAAGAAACATTACTACTAATTTCATATGGGAAAACATTAACAAATTCCTAGAGAGGGTTACAATAAAACAATTACTATACAGACTAACCTAGGACTAAATGTTTCAGATTAAAAAGAATGGCAAACATTGGTAATTCTTGGACATTTCAATTTCCCCTCACCTCGCTTATTTCCCATGCCAAATGACTAGCTTTATGACTGCCATATACACAGGTACACTCACTGTGCCCGCAAGTGGCTCTAGCACCTTACTGAACCTTAACCTGCCATAAAACTAAAAGAGCTTTTATATTATTTACAATATTATTTGCCTGCTTTTTCAGCTCGGTGGTCATTTTGTGTTTAGTGTGTCGGTCCAACGCATAGAGCCCAGTTCACATGACCTTCTTCCTGCAGCAGGTTAAAGGAATGGTTTCCATTTACTGCATAAACCTATCTCAGCATCACAGGACACTGAAGATGATGTATTGAAGATGAATGTAAGCTAAGCAACTTTAGGATGTTTTATCATGTTACCTATATTCTAGGTTAATATGAGATTTTTATATTGGTACATTACTGCATCTGGGGCCACTGGAGCTATGCTGCAGCTTCTTTACCAGATTGCAATATATTTCTTCACAGATCCTACCTACTTTCAAATTTAAGCAAGCCCAGGGGAATGCAGCCATTCGGTATTTGTGTTGATAGCCTAGCTGCTTTGCTGTCATTTCTCTCAAGAGAACTTGTTAGGTATAATACCTCTAAGAAAAGGTTTAAGTAACACTTTGTTCCCAGACCCGAGAAAAATAAAAATAATTTTAATTATGTTCTCATTTCAATATCATGCCACTTTCTTTACTATGACAACCAACTACATTTTGTACTGCAACAGATTTTGAAAAAAAAAAAATAATATAAATAAATGAAAAAATTCCAGCTAGCTCCTTCAGGTAGGAAGGAAGCTTTATTTATTCAGCACTAGGTATCTGAAATGGCTGCCATAAAGGAACTACAAAAAACGTTTGAACAGATAGTTCTTACTGAAAAAAAAAAAAAAAAGGACGAAAAAGAAAAATCTGAAGCATAGCTTGAAGACAACTCATAAGAATGTTTTCATTTGTCAGGCTTCACCTGAACCTAAGGTATAGGAAAAACATGAATGAAAAATACTGGGGAGGAAAGGTAGAATGCTTCCTACAGAACAAATATTGTTGAAAAGTCAAAAAAACTATTAGTTCTTACTGCAAATGTATTATTATAAACATTACAGAACCATCAACAATTTAAGCCTGAAATGTCAATGGCTACATCCCCCATTTTCAGCTCTGTCTCTACTAAACACTTCAGTTCTGCCCACATCCTATCCTGTATTTCTACTAGTTGTGCCTCAACACATAGGTACCAGGCAGATTTTTTTGTTATATTTGTGTAGAGAAGAAAGGAACTAACAGCTAAATGAAGAACTGAGCATAGAAGCAGAAAAACACAGAAGAAAGTGGATTAAATAAGCTTTAGAAGCCTTGAAAGGAAATGGAAAGTACTTATTACTTACATCGTAAAGGGGAAAGAAAAAAGAGTATACTTATTTATTTTAGGCACTGCACTTTGTAGGTAGGAAAAATGTCCTCTTATGTTTTAAAGGAAAAGTTCTATAGCGATACACCAAAAAGATGTCTTTCAGATGAGGTAAATTGAGCTCATGAAATTATACTTTTGAAATGCCATCTATCATTCTGTGAAAGATTCATCTTACAAGCGTAGACTAAAACAGTGATAGTACTGTCTAGGATAAAGGATCCTATTTACCTCAACGCGTCATACTTCATAAAAATAACACCCAAGATAAAGCTTGTAATAAATGCTAGTCAGTCAGCTCAAAGCAAATCAGTGAGGTCTGTAACAACAAAGTCAGCAACTCTCAGAGCAGAAGGTTTTAACAGAGCAGGCACAGATGATTTCAATGAAAGGCACAGATGGACTCTGAGGTGAAGACAGTAAAATTAACCCTTCAATCTTCCTAATAAACAATGAACCTGCCTACCCTTAATCTGATCAACCCTATCTTTAAACAAGCCACTGAAATGTGAGGCTTTTAAATTTAATTTTGTGAAGCATTACATATTTTACATTCTCCATGTAGTAGCTGAAACCCCAGTTACTTTCATTACAGCATTATTTACGTATGTCACTCTAAAAGTAATGCCTCCTATTTGTTTCCATGGAAACTACAACAAATACAAAAGAAGAGACCCTAAACCCTCTCCGGGCAGCCTGTGTCATCACAGGCTCCATCACAGCATAGAAATGCTCCCAGGTGCTTAGAGGGAGCCACTTATGTCCCAGTGTGTCTCCATTCACTCCCATCCTGACACCAGGCACCACTGGTGAAGAAAACCTGCCTTCATCCTCTCAGAACTCTCCCTTCAGGTATTTATGGACATTCAGTAGACTCCCCCCAAGCTTCCTCCTCTCCGGGCTGAGAAGTCCCAGCTCTCTCAGCCTTTCCTAAAGGAAGAGGTGCTTCAATCCCTTCAGCATCTTTGTTAGCCCTATGTTGGGCACTATCATTCATTGATTTTCTTCCAATAACACAGTTCTATTTGCTAGCATACATACTTTGGAAGAAAGTTTTAAACCATTTTGTTTTAGCAAATGTGATAAACCCAGTAGCAATTATCATTATTTGTTGCTTAAATAAATACTATGATTTTATGGGGAAAAAATTAAAATGCATTAGGTCCTGCTAACTCTTGAGCACCGAAACTATTCCCAAGATGTTCTTGCTAAAATAATGACTTAAGGAAATTAGTCAAAAATACTTCCACGCACTCCCAAGTATACTCTGCATAGGCGAACATCCTGCAAACATTTCAAGTCACTGTTTGACTAAAGACTCTTTTAGAACTTATGGGCCAGCGCATGCACCTCCTCCTCTGCTTCTGCTTTGGTCATTACACACACACAAAAAATTACTTTATCATTATGGTACTTCAAGGCATTTTCCTTTATAGTTTGAGGGATTTTCTGATGGTTAATTTCCAACCATTATTAACACATTACAGATAGAAAGAACAGAAAGAATGATCAATTAACAAGTGATTCGCTTTGCCCCCATCCAGCCTCTAAAACTGAGTAGCTCAGGCTTGAACAACATAGGACAACAGAAATGCTTAAGGCCTGTTTTACCTCCTTATTCTCACTTGAATAACAAGTTACCCGAAACCAACTGATTTGGCCATGGCAAGCAGCAGCTGAAAATTATTAGCATTATCTTGTGGGTAGCTTCTGCTACCTTTTATTTTCTGCTACGAATTCCATACAACAAGATGGCTTAGGTGCTTCAAGTGAAGTTTAGAAGAATGTTCACAGGAAACCTTTTAGATAATATGGTTGTCACTCCTCTTCTGCTGTTGCTTTTTCTGCATGTATGTGCCATCTAATGCCCCAAAATCATGTTCTTGGGGATTAGGAAGGATCTGCAATTCATCTCGCTGATTTACAAAATGTGTGAGTTCAACATCTAGAAATAAGGCAACTTCTTTATTAATTTCAATAGGAAAAAGATATTTGTATGAAAGGAGGTTGAAGGAATATTCTTGGTTCACAAGCCAAACAAATAAACTACTGTTGTCATCATCAAGAGTCCAGTTACTGGGAAAAAAACAATCAGTTAAACTGAAATTTTAGTATTTATAACATTTTAATTTGCAGCGTAAGAACATAGCTGATTCAGAAGGAAATAGCTCTCAGTTCAATTCCCTTTTCCCTTGCTCCTAACTGAAAATAAGTTTACTGGAAATATTTGCAGTACAGCACTGTCTGGCACACTAGACAGGAGGGGTTCCCACTGGAATGAATACTCTATGCCTTTGGCTTTTCCTAGGCTCATTTCCTACACGCGAGCTTCTAGTCAACCAAATAAGCAGCAGCAGCATTAGTTTATTTTTTTTATTATTGTTATGTTTGTTATTCGATGGAGATCTTAATCTTCCACTGAGGTCAGAATATAACCCGTGGTAATTTCGCTAATCAGTACCATTTCATCAGTTGCTTATAGGGACCATTCAGCAGTTGATAGAAATATCATGATTCAGACCACTATATGGAAGCAATTCTCACACATGCAATCAGCTGGAGTACAGAGATTTACAAATGCATAACTATGCATCAGAATGCGCTCATTTTAAGAGAAGAGGCTGGGACAAATCAATATCAGCATCATTATGAAGCTAAGTAGCCTTATTATATGCAGAGATTTGGTGGTGATAAAGCCTGAGTTTCTGCAAATTTGCCTAATCATATTTAGCCCATACCTTGCTAGATAGAAAGTGATCTAGATTTCTCTTTGCAGCATTGCAAATGATACAATTTACTGTATTGAAGTCAAATATATGGAGGGAAGGAGGCTGAGGAATGCGTGGAGTTGGTAATGCCAAGTTCCATTTCATCTTTCATTTCAAATTTTCCTTCCCTCTTTGTTTACAGTAACAGTAATAATTAATTACATGAACAACAGTCCTGAACTGTCTGGTTCATTCAGTGAAATTACGTTACCAGTTTTCATACTGCCAGAACTCGTTTTCTATTTTCATACAGGATTCAGGTCTCAGAATGTATTGTAATGTAAATGAGAGAAAAAAGGAAGGGTGAGCAGCCCACCATGGATGACGGATTATTAGAGACGGCCTTAAAGAGCCCAGTCATCCAATTGTTTGTACTACCATGTTAATAAAGGAGAGTATGTTCAAAGTACAAAGTGAGCACGTTCTTCAATTAACAAAGTTTGATTTTTAGTTGACTGAAAAAGCTTGACTGACAGTTAACAGCTATTCTAAATATACAATAATGTGACTGACATTTGTAATCTTCCACCTAAAGATCAAAACTGCCAAATTTATAACGCGCAAGTATCTGACAAATATGTATATACTAATGTAAGGAAAGGGCTGTGTGTAGAGCTGATCAGGCTACCTTACAATCAAGCAAACAAAAATGACAGCTATGCTAATTTCCTTTGTTCATAGTTTTTAACAAGACCATGGTAAGAAATGGGGATTAACTTCAGTAATTTTTAAAAATGTTAAAAATAACAAGCACTGAAATAGAGACTTGGTGCTGTCTAGCAGATTGCAAAGTGTGTGAATCTCTATTTAAGAATCCCTTCAGAATTATTCAGAACAAAACACTACAAAATAATTTTTACTATATACCACATATTTACTTTTTAACGCAATAGAAAGCAGTAAGCTCTTAGTACTACTTACAAGTTACGCTTCTTACACAACTGCACTTTGCTGGCGATGTGTCTGGTATAAGACATCAGGAAAATACACGGAGGAGACCAAAAATTTCTCTTAAGAGTAGCACTGTGTTTGTCATTAGAAACCTTTAACTCCACCATGTTAACGAGGTTCTCTTCCACAGTGATCTCAGTAAAACACTCCATATTCTTTTGAATACTATTACAAAACTGAAGTTTGAGCTGAAAATTAAAAACTTTCTAAAACTGACAGTAGATTAGATACTTCCCAGCATTGAAATTATCTCAAGTATTTCTCATAATGAAATTCTAACCGATATCCATTCTTATACCAATACTTTTGCACTTAAAGGTTTCATTGATAATAATCATTAGATTCATTTACTCAGCCAGCAGCCACACAAAAACAGTTTACTTTCCATATGCTTTAAGGCAGCAATATGTACTCTAATAACTATATAACGCACACTGAAAGAGAATGGAAAATGTTAAATAAAAATTGAGAGAAAGAATACCATCTACTTGGAATTATATATTCTTTAGAAACAACTGAAAAACAGCTATATATATTATATATGTATAGTATTGTATAGTTGCTGCATGCAGCATTTCCAGGTAATTACCATAAGTCACAAATATGCCTATGTAAAAGAAACTACAAAGCAGAACCATTACATTAGTGGAATTCTCCAGGGTGGTTTGTGATATGCAACTCTGATATATCCTTGTCAGGTAATTGGTAAGCATTTCTAACATTTCATCCTAAGCACTGAAAAGGTAATATTATTTAACTAGTACACAGGTCATAAAAATCCAAGAAGCTTACCCTGGGTCACCAGAAAGAAGCCCAGATCCAAATGTTATTTTCAACGTCCAGACAAGAAATCTGAAAAAGAGAATAACAAAGGGTTTGTGACAAACCTGACACACAGTACTGTGAAAGAAGTAAAATCAATTGTGACATTTTTCATTTATTTGTAAATGCCTCTTCAGCACTATGCTCACTCAAAAAGACAGCTGAGTCTTACCATCACCTCCCCTGTTCTATAAAAGAGAGAAATCCTGACAGTTCCTTTAATGAGATTCTGCATTAGGACCACTCCAACACTTTCCTTCAACATGGAGTATGCCCTTCACTTTCAATCTGCTACTCCCCAATTTGGAAAGCATTAGCACTACGAAAAACTCTACTCAGCCTCCCCTAATCAACATCACAGCTCTTATTCCTATCTTATATCCACTGACTCACTACAAAAGTTACGTACAGAAGTCCTCTCAAAATTTTAACTAAAACTAAGTCTCATAAAGCAAAATTAAACTTCAATTTGTATGGCAGTAAAAAAATTAAGCTCTTGAAACTGGCCGTATTCAACAAAAAAATACTGATGTTATAGGATAGCAAGCCAACCCACTCTAGTAATTATGCTACTAGAAGCATTCAATGTAGAAACTCCTTATGTTCACATTTCCCATATTGCAAATACAGGATAATTTTTAACAGGACATGAAACTTGCCCCACAAATACTGTGCGAGCAATCAGAAGCATGGGAGATTTTAATAACTGTAGCCATGTACAGCTGCCTATTATTTCAGGAAGAGGCCATACACCAGAGGACCTAGTGCTCAAGTGCACTTATCTTGGGATACCTCCAGTTTGAACAAGTTCACTCCCAAGCTTTCCACCAATAATCCTTCCTCACAGATGAAGCATGCTGTGTAGTACTACATCACATGTTATCTTTCACTGGGAGTGGAACTGAATCTCTCACAACAGCCTCAGGAAGCACTAGTACTTCATCTTCTGCTAACATGGGCAAAACAATTTTGAAAAAGCAAAAACCCACACCTCTATTCCTAACTCTTTTGAATGAGGTTCGAGTATTTGGATAGGAAAAAAAAAAAAGAGAAGAGAGTTGGGCCATTTCACAAGTTCCAAAGCAGTAGCAAGCACTTGGCTTGACAATCTTAACAGAAGCAGTACAGTAATCCACACTCAGGAAACACTTTCATTTGACGATTCAGCCACTTCTAAAAAAAAGTCCAGAGCTTTTTAGAGTATGCAAGAGATTTCCAAGAAAACCATTTTTGGCACCATCAGCTTAAGGATGCAGATAAATTGTTATTTCGAAGTGCTCTGCACAATCCTCATTGGTCTATGGGGTCTTAAAAAAGAAAAAAAAAGGCTCCACTGCTAGAATAAGGACAGCGGTTCGTTTTCACTATTAGCTTCCATTTTCCCTTGCTGAAGATTCACCCTTCATAGAAACATTTTAAAATCAGCATAACAAAGCCTAGCCCAACACTAAGTCACCTGCTGAGCGCATCAATCCAAGTTAACAAAAATAAAGTACTTCAAAACAAGTTCTCTGGCAGTTTGTGATTAATATCAGTTCTCATCACTTAAAAGACCATTGGTATTTCATTCTTAGAAGCGTACTGTTACTCTGAGCAACCTTTCACATTTGGATGGAAAGCAGGAAAGGCCAGATTCTGACCTCTGCTCCAGTACAGGAGCACCAATGAAATCTAATGAAGTCAACAGGCATTTACTCCAGAAAGGAAAAAAATTACTATTTAGCTCCGAGAAAGGCTGCTTTATAATTCAGACAGGTGATCTGGAGGCACAGCAGAGCAATAATGACTAACATCACAAACTAGAGGGAGTATAAATTTTAATGATACCACTCATAAAACCCGCATTTTAAAGGTTACAAAACAGAAACAAGCTTACAAAGAAAACATATAAATCATTCGAGGTGTCGGGTTCTTGCTCCTTAGCTATTTTTAAGAATTAACAGCCTGTCCATCACTAAATAAACTAGAATGCATTGCGCCTGTTTACACAGGGCTGAAAAGGAGCTTACGCTGGAGTTCAGCAAGCACATTGGACTATAACCTCCACTCTTAGCAATGCAAGAGTCATGACCATTTGTACCTTCATCATTTTACTCGTAAGTCAATAAGACTAAACAAAAACCACGTGTCTAAATATCAGGGAATTTGGCCAACATAATTACTATCCATAGGCCAGGTAAGTTACACCAGTATTTCATATCCAGACACGTGTGCACTCTCTATCATTTGCTCATACTCACTTCTTTGTGTTCCCTTAAATTTCTTTAAACAGGATGTTCACAAAACCAGACTGGATCCCAGGTGTTTTGAGACAGCAAACAACAAAGAGAGATACACAGGAACAGGGAAGTCCATTAAAAGATAGGAGCACTCGCTGCATTTCATTCTTCATTTCTCCAACCTAACTTGCAAGCTTTATTCCCCTGCATATGAAATTGAAGTTCACCCCAAAAACTGCTGGCATTTATCAAGGAACTGAGGTGGGTTTCTGTGCAAGTCACAACGTGTGAGCTCTGTACTCCAAATTATTTGCAGCATAAATTGATCTAATTTATTAGCAAGTGCTAGTAAAATTAACTCATTTATATACATCTGTTATTAAAATCTGCTAAATCAAACTTTAACTGTAATAGGCAAATAGAAACAAATAACACCATTCCAAATAAACAAAACTAATAACCATCCTAATCCTCCTACCAAAAGCCAATACAACATTAATCCTATCTACTCTTCATTACCCAACAAATTCCTTTTTCATTATTCATGGCTCTAGCATCCTCCTTGCAGCTTTAGCACAGAATTCTACCAGAATAAAGGTTCAGTCAAATTTCAACTATAATATGCCCTATTCAGCCTCTAAAAGAACAAGGTTTCTTCAGGGGTAAATTAGGAGATAACCAGGCCTCTCTGGGTGCTAGAAATGCTTAAATATATCCGAAACAATTTAAGAACAGTGAATATGTACATCCTTATCTGGCCCACAATAAGATTCAAATTCCAGGGCAACCGTAGGAGAAATTGGACCCAGCTTTCACATAGCATACCATTTACACCAGTCAAATGGTCTGAAACAAACTTTTCTTTTGCTTGTAGTCAAAAAGAAGACAGACAGTTTGAAACTACAACCCTTTTATTCATCCTTTTCTCCATTCTGATGCACGGGAAAGCTGCAACGCAACTTCTCTATGCTGCTCTCCATTCATACCAGAAGGATGAGTCAGGAAGTGAACCTTATATTTCGCCTTATTACTTTCATTGCTCTACAATTACAACTCTATTGTTGTACCTACACATAAGCTTTCAATACAGGACATTTTAAACAATTGGTTGTTAACAAGGTTACTTTGAGCTAATAAGTCAATACTAATGGTGAACTTTGATGCATTTGTTACTCAAATCCACAGACCCTTGAAACCGTACAGGATCTCAAAGAAATAATGCTTGATTTTTGCAGATCAGATGTTTCTCACCTCGAGAAAATCTGCCTATTTCACTGCCCACCATAAGACCCACATTGCATCTCACCAGTAAACGTGTCAGCTACAGACTCACTGGAGGGTGCTGCATTAGGGCTCTTCTTCAGAGCTGCAAGTAGCATTACTCCATAGCACAGTTATGCCTTGGGCTACCTTCTGGAAACAGGGTGCTGGCAGCCAGGTTCACCAACCAAATTACTTCTCTACAGACTTTCAGCACACTGCTTCTGATGAGGCTGTTAGTTTTTAAGAGCTTTAACAGTAAATTTCTGAATATCCTTCCTGATTGTGCTGTTTAATGGATAACTTGAAGTCCTTTTTTTTGTGAGTAGACAAACAGTAAAAGGCACTTGCACAAGGTCATCTTGCCTTGTTGCAAAGCCTAACAAGGGTATCAGATAAGGCCTCACCCCAAGTCCTGTAATGTCAGTGGGAATATTTCCACTGGTTGAATTTTAATACTGAATGGAGATTTGGAATCAACCACACAGTTACAAAGCTCTAACTGGCAATGTTCACCAGATCTCTAAAGCTGCGACTTCTCATTTGAAATTTCTACATCCATGCACCAACTATCAGAATCACTCAACCTCTTTAGATGCTTGTGGTTAAAGAAAACTAATTATTTTGTTTCCTGTGAGCTGTTTTCCTAATTCCAGAATCCTTGTCTTTAACTCTGTAGCTATGGTATCTAAGTGAACTGCTAATGTAAGGCAGTATTGTTTTACCAATCTTCTTTTACGTCTTAAAGAATTTCCTGAAGAAAACAAACTTGAACAATGATCTCAGCATTTATATAGTACTGAACTTCAACTACAGTAACTGTGTTGCTGTGAGCTATGACAACTTTCCCATGGGGGAGAAATGACCTGGTAACGCAAGAATAGCAAAGTCAAAAGTAAGGTAAGCTGGGGGAGGGAAAGGATTTCCCCCTAGGATGAGATAAATATAATTTCACACGGCAGTGTATATCTCTCTTAAGCCTCAGGTGGTTTTAAGTTAATGAGATTAGTTCCAGCAGGCAGCGAAATCCCAGGATATAGGATTTAATATTTTAGCAGTTTTCACTTCATCCAGCAAGTACAGTATAGTCAATCTTTGTGTCATTTTGTTATTGTCCTGGTTTGGGTCTCATTTTCAGATTCAAGCCTGGCTAAGGCAACCCGTAACTTTGGCTTGAAAGCTTAGGTATTATGTAAAGAATGTGCTTAAATATTTAAAGAGGCAGAGAAAGGAAGCAGACATCATCTGGAGGAAAGCATTTTTTCATTCTTCAACTTTCCGTAAGTACTTTTATATAATGCAATTTCATTCTTTACTAACTTCTGATTTTTATTTAATAATGCATTTAACCCTTAACACAAAAAATACAGAAACCAGCATTGCATTGTTAAAATTCAGTCCCTAAAGAGATGGCCAATAACAGATTAGGACAAATGAGTAGTTCAGTATAATTTAAGTACTGAATGACCACTGCACAGCTCAGCACAGCCAATACTGGCTGTGTCAGATGTTAGCATCAGTCATTACACAGAGCTGTTCCGCAGAAGCCTTCCGAAAGCCAACACACAGGAAAAGAAAAAAACTCACATAACACTTAGTAATTTCCATGCACTAAAAACTCTTTCATGGCCGGCCATTTTTCAGCTCACAATTCCTGTGTATCAGCAACCAGTAGTTTAAGAAGCATCAGTTGTTTCATGCTTTGGACAATATTTTTAGCTGTGATTTTAAGCATTTTTTGTGATAACATTACTAGTATAAAAAAAACAAAAATCTAGTGTTGACAACATGCTTGAGATGCTCATTCCTATCCCATACAGCACTGACCACAGCTCTTTCTTCTCTCTGGCAAAAGAAAACATGACGATCGTGTAAGCTTCAGGCTTCTCTCCAAGACTGACTGATTAAACTACAAATAGACAGCATACAAAGAAATGATTTTTAATCAAGCTAATTTAACCTCAAAATACAAAATGCACTCTACTCAAAAAGTTTCCTAGATTCACAGGAAAACACTGTAAAGTAAAACTAAAATAAATGCAAACTTGATTTTAATACAAGCAGGTCACAATCACCATTTTAACTTCTGTTGCTTTTGCTTTTAAGGTTGCATCTAACTTCTCATTCTGCGTCAAACCACCTCCCCATTATCTTCATCCCTCATCTCCCATCAAGATGTTCTTCCTATTCGAGCTTTTGTCGCTTCATGTTAACTAAGTGTCTTTAGTTGCACTCAGAGAAGTTCAGTCATCTTTGTCAGAGGAGAGGGAGCATTTCATCACAGTCTGTGACAGGGCGAACAGAAGCAAAAAGCAACATAACAGGCAACAGCAAAATGCCATGAGATCTATTTCTGTGTTTGATGGAAGTATTGGGCTGAATCCCTGTCTGGGACAAAGCTGTATAGTCCTACAGAAGAAAGGCAATAACAGCACAGGAGTCTGAGGACACAGAGGTCAGCACCTAACCACAAGTGGATTTCCAACGATTCAGATTTTATAACCATTTTACTCTGATTTGCTGAACAAACAACAGAACGGTCTGTACCCCTCGCTACTGCTCTGGCTGTAACTTGGAGAAAATTAGTTGCATAATTATGTGGATGCATTTTAGCATCACTTGCATGTTGCATTCTCCTGTCCTGTTATTTAAATATTTGCTTACCTGAGAAATAAATACATTTGCTCTTAAGCCCAATAAATACTTCCAGATCAGCACAAAGAAAAGCATGCTATTTTCAGTTAACTATATCATGCAGATATAATTCCCCAGCAATACCAAAATGAAGTACTAGGGTAATTGTTATGAAAGTACTACAATCATAAGGGTTGTCAGAATGCATTATGCTCTCTGTTGACAAAGGATTATTTAGTCTGGGAACCTCCTTTCACATGTACTAATAATGGGCACACAAGGTTCAAAAAAGGAGCCTATTTTAAAGTAGTTATTAATCTCTCCCATCATTTACCTTTATCAGTCTCTAAAAATAACAGACCTACCAGAAAAATATCTATAGAAGTATGACTGCAGGGTGAGTTACTTTGAAACATTTTCAAAAGAAAGCAGAACAAAAAATAGGTATAAAAGTTTTCATCTAAGTTTTGAGCCCACAAGATCAATCAAAGGGAATAATCCCAAATCAAGAACCCTCATACAGTTATAAAGCCTATCTATTGT
This sequence comes from Phasianus colchicus, assembly GCF_987193195.1. Lineage (NCBI taxonomy): Eukaryota > Metazoa > Chordata > Aves > Galliformes > Phasianidae > Phasianus > Phasianus colchicus. Next base: position 22,695,186 of record NC_143445.1, on the reverse strand, counting down.
GGCAATTATAATTTTATAGTTGCACAATATTCTAGAAGACTTCTACAGGAAAACCACGCAGCTTTGAGACTGTATTCTAAAATATTAAAGTGAAGTGATCTTAATCTACACCAAGTAGTCTTTAAAGAAGCCCAAATACTTGCTTTAACCTTACTTCTCTCTCTTTTAACTTGGCCAAGTCCATTTTTACTACATGCACTTTCACTGTGAAATGAATCACTGCCCAAAGCTCCTTTGTAGAGCCTATTAGCAGCATTCGGCTAAAGTCAAAACAGTGGCATTAAGAACTGCAATCAGATAGAGGGCATGTATATGAGAGCTTGTGTATTTGTGCAGAAATACTACACGCAGACATACTTTCCTGGATAAATAGAAAGCAGTCTTCATGCAAAGGGAAGAAAATTTGCATAGTTCAGCTACAGACACGCACATGTTCTCTGCGCAAAAACATAACCCAATTGCTGCCCTGTTTACCTCAGAACAGAACTTGCTCTGTCAGAACATAGATACTCCAAGGAAGAAAAATAACATGGTAGAAAAATATTGAGCCTGAATTCTTACTCTTTCAAACTTTTGCTCTTAAGTCCAGAGAGCTGCCATCCACAGAAGCCTGGTCTCATCAGTGGGGATTCAGCTTCCTCCTGCTGGAACACAGTAGATGGACACAGTGCCTTGGACAGAGACTTGGTTTGGGAGGGGAGAGAACTGCTGATGTATACAAAGGCATAAGGCTGATGTATACAAACAGAGACAGGCTACAAAGTTTGAGGAAATGTGGAAACTAAGATACAGTTTCACGATGAAAATTAGATAATGAAATGGACAGAGGTTGTCAGGAGAATTTTCACATTCCTTTCCATTTACTAAAATAAGTATTGACTGATATATTCACAGTTTCATCACAGTGAGCACTAGATAAGGGCTCTTGGACTAACTCAATATGATGCATCGCCTGACAGCTAGAAAAACTAAACAGCTCAAGCTGCAATCTTGTCCTCTCTGGCTTCTGAAATCTGACAAGAGCAATCCGACAGGAAGCTCGTAGAGAAAGCTGGGAAATACAGCTGGCAATTCAAATTCCTACTCAGCAAATGCCCACTGCAGTCGGCTCTAAAGGCTGAGACTTAAACCCAGACTTCTGACCACTGTCACCATTAAAGATTGCCAGTGAAAGCATTTGCAAGCTAAGCCATTTGTTCTTGGAAAGCACTCCAGCAACACTTTGGCATCTCAACACAGAATCACACTAGTCTACAAAGCTCACTCCTGCATGAGTGAAAGTGAATGCTTATTATTATTTTACAGACAGAAAAGACCTCTACGGTAAGAGAACAGGACAAATACAAATAGGGTACTCTGGCAGCCTTCAAGCAAGAAATGGCCTTCACTTTCCATACCAAACACTCTTTGAACTCCTGTTAGTCCAACAGCTTTTCAGTAGCAAATGATTTCTGAACCACCAGATTAAAACCCCCTCAACCATGGTCTCAAAGAATGGCTTGGGTTGGAAGGGACCTCAAGGATCATGAATCTCCAACCCCACAAGCAGGGCTGCCAACCTCCCCATTTAATACTAGACCAGCTGCCCAGGGCCCCATCCAACCTGGCCTTGAACACCTCCAGGGATGGGGCATCCACAACCTCTCTGGGCAGCTGTTCCAGTACCTCACCACTCTTACAGTAAAGAACTACCCACTGTGTACATTCAGCTTAGCAGGTTATTTCATACCCTTCACAAAAAGGCCACAGAACCACATAAAACACAAGCATAGAGACCTTCCACTTGCACAGCCCTTCAGATCACAGGCCTACAGCAGAAGTTTCCATGAACTAATGATATATTCTATTTGATGAAGAATGGTCTACTTTTAAATATGTGACAGCACATCAATGCTTTGCGAGTGTTATAACATGGTTCACTACTGAAGGTTAGGATGATTGTGTAGATTGTATTAGAAGAAGCTGAGTGCTGCTGCAGGTCACCAATGATTTCTACACTTTGGATTCCAGTAAAGTGCTTGAGTTATCACACATGACTCTGCTTATAGAACATCTTGCACATTTGTTCACAGTAGGCTCACATACTTTACCTTGTATGTTTTCTGCATTTCGTGATCTCTTTAGAACTACTAAAATCACCACAGTCACACTGACAAGAACCTACTCTAGAGTAAATGCTGCCAAGTTTTTTTCTTTTATTTCTCTTACTTTCAATCCCCTAGTCAACCTCACTCCACTGTGAGTTTTCATGTTACATTGACTTTATCGCTGTCATAAAGGATAGCATAGACTTTTCACTTCACTATAATGGAAATTATTTCCATGCCTAGTCTTAAGCAAATAAGCAGGGAATATGATTTATTTTTGATTTGAAAAGATTGATAACCTTGAGTTTTAAACTGTACCTGACATTTCCATGATCTTGACTTGCCATGAGAAATGTAGAAAGTCCTCATCTGCAAATTACTAAAAATAATCAGCTGTAAGATGTGACCTTGGATAAAGCAATGTTAAATTGGCCAGCAAATTTTTCTGAGGTATCACTGTTATTAACTTGCAATTTTTTCATTTCAGTCTGCCACTGGTGCTTGGCAGGTTATAATTTTTCATTTTCTCACTTGGCTGATGCTCACTCAAGTAGAGATTATGGAGATAGTGGTGAAGAATTTTTACAAAGAGATTTCTCCCCTTTCACTCCATTCTATCAAGATAAAAATACAAGAAGTCGTTACAAGTTGGGTTACCCTCTAAGTATAAAAGCGTTACTGTTAAGAAAAGATCCCTTCAGTGCTCCAAGAACGCTTCTTGTCTTAGAAGCCCACGGGCTAACACACAGTTGTATAACTTATACATCATTATGCCAAGTGGGAATGAGCTAATGCAGTCTCATTGTAAAATAGAGACTCAAAGTTATAGTTGTAGTAAATTAGTCATTTCTCTTAAACTAGGAGGTTTTGTTGTTGTTGTTGTTGTAGATTTATTTATTTAATGCTATTGACCACTACCTGTATTCTAAAAGAAGGTATTCCCTACACATGCACTAAGTGCATTTGGCTCCAAATTGCCTTCCTAATTTAACAGCTTTTCTCATTATCAAGAAATGTTTCCTATTACTACTATTCAAGTTAGAGCTTATGCTAGAGGAAGCATTGTGGGGATAAGCCGAATCACCATAGAATGGCCTGGGTTGGAAGAGACCTCAAGAATCAGAGTCCCATGCAACCTGGCCTTGAACACTTCCAAGGACGGGGAATCCACAACCTCTTTGGCAACCTGCTCCAGCACTTCAACACCCTCTCACTGAAAAAATCCCTCTGAAAAACCAATCTAAACCTTCTTTCCTTTAGCTTAAAACCATTCACCCTTGTCCTATCACTATCTACCCCTGTAGAAAGTTGATTTCCCTTGCGTCCATAAACTCCCTTTAAAAATTGGAAGGCCCAATGATATCTCCCCCACAGCCTTCTCTTCTCTGGACTAAATGAGCCCAGCTCCTTCAGCCCATCTTCGCAGGAGACACAGTCCAGCCCTCTGATCATCAGCTTAACTCCTTTTCTGTATCAAGGGCCCCAGATCTGGATACAATACACCAGATAGAGCCTCATGAGGAGAGAGTAGTGAGAGGCAATCATAGCCCTTACCCTGCTGGTCAACTCCCTTCTGAAGCGGCTCAGGATACCATTGGCCTCCCAGGCTGCAAGCACACACTGCTAGTTTATGTTACATTTTTTTCTACCAGGACCCAGAAACACAAGTCACAGTGAAAGGTATCATCATCAACAAGCCATAGTTCATGTGAAGCTGAAGACACTCTGATATTGCTACTACCAGTTACAGCCCAGAGGTTATTAACACTGTCTGACAAAAGGTAACATTGCCTCCATAATTATCTACTTTCAGCCTTCATTTTCAAACTAGGATATTCAGAACAAACAAGCATAAGCTCTTGCTATAGCTGACATGACAAGACAAAGAAACAAGGTCACATTTGTTTATATAATATTCATAAAGTAAATAATAAATAGAAAGCAACTAACCTGTATTAGTCAAGACTGCATTAGTAAAACAGCAATCAGTAAATGCAGTATTTGCACGCGTTTCTTTCCACCAAATTCATTCTCTTCAAGTCATCAAATTTGCAGCAGGCCTGACCTCAAGTCCAATGAACTCTCAAAACAGACATCTTGGATGAGAATAGGCATAAATTACAGATCTGTGGAGCTGCAGCTATTTGGCAATATCCCGGTTACGCAAGGTCTCTGCTTGGTAAAAAAGAAAAGTGAAACTTGATAGTGCATGTAGAGTTCCAGCAAAAAAATTTTGGAGTTCTAACAGCCCTTTCTAAAGCTCAAATTCTTATGTACAAGTCACAAAAAAAAATATTGAATTGAAATGAACTATTTGTGTCTCCTTGTTATTTCTACATAAAATCCACACAAATTCTCACTAAAAATCCAAATCAGAAAGCTACTCTTGAAGGAAAGAATGTTATAAAAATGCATTCCAACTTCCTGTGCTGGAATTTTTCTTCTTTTAAACTGAACCTGACCTTTGGTTTCTACTATGCCAATACATTCAACAATTTAGACTTTTTTTTTTTAAAGTACTCAATATCGAGCCCAAACTGTACAATTTTCAACTTATAACAAGACAAAAGCTTCCCACTATCTCCTTTTCAAATGGTATTTAATTTTTAACAAAACCTTCTCTAGATTTTCACACCTAAAGAACAGAAACACACCAGGCTGATAATGAAGATATTGTGAAAAGTAGTTGACTTCAGATAGATCTTAAATAGTAGGGCTATTATTTTTTTGTTGTTGTTTGTTTGTTTTTTTTTTTGCAGTATGAACCTGAAAACCACTGTAGGAATGCTAATCAGAAAAGAAAGTTTCAAGCTATGCACCTGAGCACATAATACAGCAAGTTCTGTACCCCCATCAATCCAGTTTTCCAGTGGCACACTAACATGCTGCAATAGCTAACAAAATAGAGCTGAGACCTCTGAAGACCCTCCGTGCTTTATCACAACAGCCAGGATTCAAAAAAGTTCAGAAACCAATCATACATGTACACTACTGCAGTCATGCAGTCAGTGCCCATACAGCTACCAGAAATTAAGGCTTAAAAAAAGATCTGATTTCAATAAGATTGCCAGAAAAGACAGAGAGACAATATTTACATTTGCTCTTGTAAATTAAGGAATTTCTTAGTGCATACAGAACATGCCCAGGTAGAGCTAATTCAGCTAACAAAGCAGATTCCTATGTCTAGATTTCTATCAGTGAATTAACTCTTTTTCCCCAGATCGCTGGTTTGCTTTTGTTTGTAAAGCACCTACCAGGTTTACACTGAGCAAATCAGGATAAGGGTCAGCCTGCACTTCAAGCCTGTCTGTGAGATGCAGCCCACAGCACACTAAGCCAATTTCCTTCTAAGAGTTTCAAAGAAAATTTTATATATATTATTTTTACTTCCCACTTTTCTCTATAAAAACCAATGCAACTTGATGTCAATCCACTCATTAAATAAAGGTTAGTTCACATAGCAGAATGGCATACTTTGCACTTCACAAGATAACTGAAGAGAGGTTTGTAGATGGAATTTCCCCAAAGCAGCAGATGCACAGTAAGAAGATTAATATTCTATACAGTGCACTATAATAATAATCTCCAAAGTTTTTCTACAACTTTCAGTTAATTTATTCCAGCACCAATAGTGTAACTGCAAGTATTCTAGCAGAATAAAAATAGCACATTTCCACTAATATGGCTTTAAGATCAGAATACCTCAACTGTTCCCCTTTAAATCACATTTATTTCAATTCTGAAAAACTGCATTACTTTGATATATTTTCTACAATAGCACTTTTATGCCTTCTCAGGACATCAGTGATTTTCAGACTTCCGAATTGATACTAAAAATTAAGCACTAAAGGTCAAGAAAATTTTTCCCCTCTTTTTTTGGTAGCACTTATCTCATCTTTCCAGAAGTGTCATTAATTAGCTCCTTTCAACCAAAAAAGAACAAGAAGTGTCTCTGTTAAACATAAACAAAATTGGACTTCAAAACTCAATCACACCAAGCATCCAGCAGAAAAAAGGCTTGGCTTCTCAGTACATATACAACTGGAAATGCTATTTATAATTAAAAACAAGCAAGACTAAACACAGGAATAGAGAACGTAGTCTTAGGCATCACTACTGCTCTTGAAAAATGTAGTTGGTCTTGAAAAAAGATGGAACAGGAGTACAAGCTTTTCAAATTGCCCCATTTACACCTGAAAGACATACGAGATACCAAATCTGCAGGGATCGCAGAATCACACAGTTGCAGGAGTTGGAAGGGGTCTCAAGACATCATTGAGCCCAATGCCCTGCTCAAGCAGGTTCCCTACAACAGGTCGCACAGGTAAGCATCCAGATGGGAATACCTCCACTGAAGGACGCTCCATAGCCTCTCAGGGCAGCCTGTTCCAGTGCTCCATCACTCTTACCATAAACATCATCACAAGTATTTCACTTAAAATAATTAACCTACAGTACCAACTTTGTCTTCTTCTTCCTTTCGCGTATTGGAAAAGCAGCACTTTTCACAGAAGGAAGAGTGGTTAATAGCTTCTTTACACCTCACCCCGCTCTTTAATACAGCCAGTACATCTGTCAGACACTAACACGGAAAGACAACTCTATTCAACGCTGATCTACTAGCAACAGCCAGACAATCAAACACATTGTAACCTTAGTGTTATACATACAGCATAGGAGAGAAATACTAATATCCATTTCAAAAAGGAGACCCATCTCAAACTACTTTCACATTATTTCCAAATAACAGTTCAGAACAATACACCATAAGAAACGTACACTTAACACATCTCAGATTCCAATTCCAGTAGAGAAGTGAAAGAAATTCTATACATAATGTCTATGACATTTCTGGACCTGTTTTCAAATGCAGAAGCCACAAGACCATGTGATAGCACAAATAAATTTTTGAGTATAACCACTACATACATGAAAATGTACATCTCACTCCAAGATACAGATAACTTTACACATCAATTCACTACACTCAGAGCTACCTTGATTTCTATACCTGTGGGCCACATGTACATTTCTGCACAAGATAAAACAGCACTGTTTTTCTTTTTATAACCAAAAAGGAATAAAAAAAATTAAAACCACCACGACATTTGTGCCATAGAAATATCTTGTGTTTAAACTTGCATCCCAGGAAAACTTACTCCCCAGAGAGTTCCTGGTTTCAAAAATCCAGCACATCAGAACTTCACATTACTCATAGAAAAAAAATAAAAAAATGAAAAAAAAACCCACACTTGAAATACATCCATTTCCCCCCCCCCCCCCCACTATGGGGGACCTAAGAAAAAATAATGAAGTGCTCTTCAGAACTGGTTTACACCTCAAACCCTCATAAAACACACACGCCTTTTTAGTGAATTTAAGCTTTCATAGTTTCAAAAGTAATGATTCACAGATTTTCTAATTTTCCTAACTTATAAGCACTAATATGCAAAACAAATTAAGAACCAACTGTCTATGTAGAATCACTGTTCAATAAGCTGAATATTACCAGGGCCCCACCATCAAAACTGTTAGAAAACACAAACAAAAAAACCTTTTTTGATTAAGTAGAAAAGTGAAGAGGTCTTGTCTGAAAATATTTATTTTCAAAGCATTAAAAGTAGCACAGTGAACATAAAATAGAGATTTTCTTGATTACTGACCTGTGGCTTCTACAATAAAGTAATAAAAACCTGGTAACAGAGCAGAACTAGAGATAAAACCACTTTTTTTCCCTAGAAACACCACGTCCTCCTTGGCAAGCTACTTTGCTATTATTTGTGTAAAGGCAAAAATCATCTAGCTTGTACCAGACATACCCAGTTTTCAAACAACAGATACTCATCAAGCATTGTCCAATATGTATGAATAGCAGGTAGGAAAATGAAGATTCAATTTTGATCTCAAGCTATTTCTATATTTGTTCTCATTCCATCCTGGGGAAAAAAGGAAAACTGGATACTTTTGGATACTTCCCCATGACTAAGAAAAAAAAAAAGACTCAAAAAGCAGTAATTCAGCATGTTGAACATAAGCTCAAATCTCAGCTCTGGGCCAGAACTTCAGCTTGAAAATAACATCAGACTTGAATTCCTTGTTTAACGCTTACATAATACAAGACTATCCAGGCTTTTATTAATTGATATGGTATAAACATGTAATAATGCTGCACTTCAGTACTTAAATTACAAGAAGTTCAGAGGTGCCTTTCTGACTGCATAAGTATCCTCCACCTTTAATCTGCCCCTTCCATTTTCAGCCAATTCACCGTACCAGACTCATAGAATGCAGAAGGCAGCACTCAGTTTCACAGCCCTCTCCTTGTACAGATCAAGCTGCCGCATCTCTCTTCTATGCCAATCATTCTCTTGCACTGGTATTCTCAGACATCTCTGAATATGAGAATCCACCAATATTTTAATGGGTTTCCACAATACAGCCCACTACCCTAGCCAGGGGCACAGTACATTTTACTTTTATAGATGATCCCAGAGGTTTCCGTTTCCTGCTCATAGGTAATTCCTTCATACTCTAGATGCCCTGCAATGGTTCCCAGAGCAGTAGTCAGAAGCAACAGGATGATTACAATATTCTCTAAGTCCCTATTGCAATCCTTTACTTGTTATAGTCATGAAGTGTGTATCTACAGAAGTTTGTTTGTTTGTTTTTTAAACTCCCCTTTAGTTGCTCTAGGAAGAATTAATGCAAGAAATAGTCTCCATAGAAGAGCTCATATGGATTTGTTCCCACTTAAACAGCACTAAAAGCAAGTTACTTAAAGCAATTCATTGAAAGGGATGTGTTTTTAGATGTGCCCAAGTACAGTTGTTCAAAGAAAAAGAACCAATAACAAAGTGACATACACACACCACATCAACTGAACTGAACGAAGGAATACGGAAACTAATTGAGACAGCACTACCACACCGACCCCTGTTGTTACTTTCACCCAGCATGTTTGTGATTCAGAAATGTAAATCTGCTAGCAGACGCTTAAAAAAATGCACGTTTAATAACGTGATGTTTTGATGCAGCCCACACTTCCCATCTATGAATTCCTCTGAGACTTAACAGCCAGATTGTCTCTTTTTGCACAATTAGCACGACCAGTGGCTTTTAAATTTCACATTAAGAGACATATAAGAAAATTAATGACTTAAAGATGGAAAAAAAAAGTCATTGGTAAATGTAATATTTACTCCTCACAAAGGCTGTCAAATTGATCATAGAGAACTAATGGTGACAGTAGTAGCGATGTATCCAAAGGTGAAGGAGCTGGCTCCTGTCATCAAGAGACTCGTCTGCCCTGCATCAGCTTTGCAAGCTGTGGAGGCTGAAGGTCTCAAAGACTCACAGAAGTGTTATATCCATCTTCCAAAGGGAGGCAAATCCAGGAAACATTAGATCATTCAGCCATACCTCAGTCTCATCTCGCAGAAGCACAACATGCTTTAAGCAAGCAACTCCTATGTGCCCTTGGATACAAATCCATGTTACACAAATGCACGTGAATACATCGAAATAAAGCTCCCAAGGACATAATTACACACCTTCACTCATGTTAAAACCACACTTGACAGAGGGTGTAATATAACCTGGTATACTCCAGAAGAGCTAGAAACACTAATTTCCCTTAAACAATCTGGAAGAAAATAGTATCTTCAAAGTTTAAAATTTACTTGAAGCCCCGCACACAAACACCATCTGCTCTTTGCAAAAGGTATAACATTTGAAACAACTTTTTTTTTCCCTCTTCCTCTTAAAACATGCCATCATGAAGAGAATAATTATTTATATAAGGAGCCCACAAAATGAAGTTCCATAAAAACAGGAACATATGGCCAAATAATTCTGAATAGCACTTAGCATATTCATTTGTAACATAAGAACCATAACGGCAGATAAATACACCCAAGTCTACTTGGAAATTGCTCATATTAAGGTGGTTTCCTTCAAATATATATGGGTTTTGTTTTTGTTTTTTTCTTTTTTTATAAGAATTTCTTGCCCATCACTTTACAGATACTTCTCATTTTGGTTTTGAAAAAGTCAACCCTTCCAAACGCCAAACTCACCGTACACCAACTGAGAGTCAATGCATTAAAAAGATTTCTTTCATAGTTTTTCGTTTTTGTTTTTTTGTTTTTTGGTTTTGTTTTTTTTTTTTTTTTTAATTTAATTACAAAGACATCTGTCTTCGTAAAATAAATTCAGGCCACCCTTAACACAGAAAATTTACTATACAGTGGGTAAGGTCAAGCCCATGCAAGCTACTTGGAACATAAAATGCCAAAATATATACTCAAGATGAGAAATAATATAAAAAACAGGACTGAAGGAAAATATGAGTACACATACTACTTTCTGCACTTCGTATATACAAAAACAGCACCTGGGCAAATATGTCCACCCTGCACGTGCACTCACAGGATTTTCTGTAATTAAAGTGTTCCTTTTTATTTTTTCAGCAGTACTTCATACCTCTATCTTGCACTGGTTTTTACGCCACCAACTACTTTCGACAGCAGTTTCTTATTATTAAGTGACAGAGTTTGTTGGCTCAGTCCCCTTCAGATTCTCAGAACTCCTTTCAAATACTGCCATGCTCTCATCTGTTGTAGTATTACAACCATCCTCACTGCATATATGAGTTGGTGAGCCAGATCTTGCGCTCCTAATCAGACTTCTGGCCACTGCTTCAACATCTTCAGGGCTTTATGCAAAAAGAACTAGCCTTACTGAATGATGTGGGTTGGCTTGGGTCCTTCTCATTTGTTTTCACAATGTTCTTATTGTACTGAAAGCTGATTCCTGAGATCTTCTCCCAGAAGCTGCAGTCCATACAAGACAGAAATCTTATCTGACTTGCACTTCAGCTCTTCCTGCCAAACTTCAGTGTCAAAAGGAAGTTTTACTATTCTGATTTACAGTTTTTATTTCTCCCTATGCTGTCTAGGATACAACTAAGCCAAAGACCTGAAAGTATCCTCTGCTGAAGGCACGTAAGACTGAGCACAGTGAAAACCGCAGAAGATTCCTGCCAGTTCTTCACTGCAGGAGCTAATGCATTATAATACAGATATTCCTGAATTCTCTGCAGGATCTGCAAATCCCTCCCTGCAATAATTTCCTCCCCACACACACAGCAGGCTCATCTGTGATCCAGCCTGTGTACTCAGCAGTTTTCTAAAGCAGCCTGAGTGCTCTCTTCTATGAGAAGAGCTCTATGACAGCTCAATTTTTTATTTCACATTTCTTTCAGATTCTGGTCTTCAACCATCATTATATCCATTGTACTTTCATGCCTTTAAAGAATCACAGCACCAGACATGTTCTACCACTAGCCAACATCCAGGACTGACTAACGCAGAACTGACGGTAATGAGATCTTTCCTTTGCTGAAGGATTTTGTTGCAAGAATGATTTAGCCGTGTTCAACCTGCAGTACAGACATCTTAAGCAAGTAGGCCCACTGTCTCCGTTTATTTTAGACATTTTACGTACTTGAGTTGAGTATTAGCTCTATTCTAATTTAAACAGTAATCTGTGTTAATACAGAACCATATATATTTAAATACTGATTCATATGTTAATACCATCATATGCTAATACCACTACAATGATCTGCACTGAGTTCTCTAGGACACAGTCATAGATTCCCAGTTAATTTCTATTTAGGTAGATCTTAAAGGAAAACTACCACATTTGATTAAATATTTCCTACTGATGAATGCCCCACCATAACCTACAGTAAATTACCCTCATAATAATGCTGAAGATGCGTTTCTCACTTCTCCTGCCTGGGCACCTGATTCATTTCAGCCAATGGATCTTGTTATATGGTCATTTTCTGCTTTATCATAGAATTTCTGCTCACAGTGATTGAAATGTTGAAGTGTGTGCAAAGTTCTCCTTGTCTTTCTCTCTGATAATATTTAACATGCTGAGCTCTTGGAATTTCTCCCTCTAGAACTATTTGCAGTCTTTCTTCATTCTTGCAGATCTCCTCCAAATTCTTTGACTTTAACATCTACCTTGAAGGCTGAACACCCAAAACTGACAGAGGATTTTTAGAGCGATCTCATTAATGTCACATATAGAGATTTCTGCTCAGTCTCACACAGCTTGGATATTCAGCCTCTCTCAAGATCTCCCATAAATTAATCCTATTTACATGGAAATTAGCAAACCGAGAATCTCAAAAACAAAAGTGAACAATGGAGCAAACCCAACAATCCTGCCAATTCAACCTCTATTTCTTTCCCCACACGCATATGTATGGATGGCATCTGCCTTTCATTTTCAGGCAGAAACCACAGACCAACACTGACGGTCCAATCCTGGGGCTTTATGTAAGGGAGGAATGCCACACTTAGTAGCATACAGCACAGAGTCAACCAACCTGAGTTGAAAGCAAAAAGTCGTCAATAAAGTCAGAATATTGCCTTCAAACCAAACAGTAAACTAATAATGGTATATTCTCACATTTATCTCCAGATTCTGTATATATTCTGTGCTGCTCAGATTCTCACAGAACTGCAAGCACATTTCTATAAGAAACCATAACAAACTCAGTTCACAAAACTTCATTTGGTTACTTTGAGACTTCAGATATTCAAGTTCGCTTTGCTTCTTTCCCTTCAAGACTTCAGCTGACCAACAGATCCTTAATAGATAGTTAATGCCAATACTGCTCTCCTGTACTTAGCCTGGGCTGTGAGATCCTGAGTGCATTTTTGCTTTACAGAGCCCAGACCACCAAAAACGACCTCTTCTAGTTCCCTGCCCAGCCAAGCACACTCTACTGAGGTAAGCAGCAGATGCGTACTGGAGGCACAACAAAGTTTCCTGGACTCTACAAGCACAGCCCTTGTTTTTTTAACTACGAAAACACATCAGAGTTACTGAAAAGAGGATACATAGTTACCTCGCTACTGTGACAATTTCCATGCCCGATTTTATCAGCACTATCTATCACCTCGGCAATGCAGTTAAAATACACGAAAACTATTAAAGAAAATTAAAAGGAAGGGGAAGGTATAGGTTTTTCTTGTTAAATATCATCAGTATGTTAAAGATAAACATCCAATATCTGTTCTGTATTTCACAACCAGAGCTAACTCCAGATTTCAACGCGATTAATTACTTGTGTCTTCAGGCAAGCGTTGTGACCCTTGATTTACAGAACAGCAAATCAAGGAGGGACCTGCACAGGCATGTGACTCACAGGGATCCCAGTTATGTGACAGCGCACATTCAGGGCCATCTATCAATGGCTTCATCGTATTACATTGCATTCTCCTAATAACCAGATTGCACATACGTGTATGTTTATAGACATACATACATAAGCATCAAATAAAACAGCATTGTAGGGAAAAAGCTCTGGTTCTGTGGAAGAAGAAAAAAAAGTATGTTATAACCACAGAAATGTTACCTTGGCTAGACAAAGAACATCTAAAGTAGGAGCTCCACAGCTAAAGAAAGAGTTTGAGCTTCTAGATGATGCATATTTGAACAGATTAACCATAATGAAGATCTACCTTCCCTGGAGGGTTACATGTGCACCACTCTTTGGAAAGAAATCTGTTTATTATGGTGGGGAAAAAAAAAATAAATACACAACACTTTAAAAGGTCTGTTCTCTTCTACTTAGCATTCACGCCCAGAGGTTATTTCAGAAGGAAAAAAAATAATGCTGGTATGTACCACACAAAGTGACAAGGTAAAACACTGGCTACGAAGGTTAACAGAATGGGAAGTCATATGATATGTCGTGACTATTTGAGAGCTGCTATCAAAGGAAGTGTGCAGCTTGTGACATTCAGAACTTTTTTTTTTAAAAAAAAAAACATGGACAATTCCGGCTATTTTTACTACTTACCCCTTTTTTCTGCTTTAGATAGACGCTCTGAACCAACATCCTCAAAGCTAACAACAGAACCTCCCTATCAGTACAAGCAGAAGCGTTGCATCATTATCCAGCAAACCAGTCTAGTTAGTCTTGCCAACATCTTCCACAACAAAAGTTGCTCTATAATATTTATACTTCAAGGTCAAGAAATAAAATTCAAAGCTTTAGATAGACAATAAAACTGTTGAAACTCCAATAAAATCATTTCTGCATGTTGTTTTTTTTTCTGTTTTTTAATACTCTATGCATAGTTCAGCAGATTTAAAAAAAAAAATCACACCTGTAGAAAACTGCAAAAGTTCTGCTACAAAAAACCATTCTTTGGCTTGTCTCAAGTGATTAACTCTCAGCTTCATGGTAATTAACATATAGTTGAGACACTTACTAGGAACGCAAACCAAGACTAAAAATCAGAAGGCACCCCTTAGATTTCATTTTGTCATCCTGGAGATAAATGCTGGATTAACTGATGCATTGGGACTCATATAGAGAGCTCTTCAGATTAAGATTCTAAAAATACATATAGCATTGCTTGATATACAGGATGTTGGCACTGTTAGCATTCCTAATGCTTTCCATATGCTAACCACTGAACAAGTAAATTTGCCTGTAAATGCAAGAACTACGTATCAAGTAATAAATAAGGCAACGTGATACAGGCTGTTCATATTAGGATAGAATCTAAATTCCTTATATGTTCCCTGAATATTTTTGTCTAGATGACTCAGCATTGGAAATTCCCGCTGAAGTCAGCAGGATGGTTCAGCACTGCTCACAAGTGTCAGATCCATTTTAACCACCATTTTGAGGCCATCCCAAGGCCTCAAAGGCAGACTTACCATATGGAGCCCTACTGGAGCCAAGAGCTCCACACGCATGGAGAAACCGAGGCAGCATGGATGGTGCTGCCAAACTGCCGACATCGTTATTCTGTATTAGAGTGTAATGACTGGGAAAGACCTGCAAGATCCCCAGGTCCAACCCATTCCCCCATTCCTCAGTGCCACATCCCCACAGCTCTGAACACCTCCAGGGATGGTGATCCCATCACTCCCCGGGCAGCCGCGCCACTGCACTGCTATTGCCAAAGAGAAATCCCTCCTAGTATCCAACCTGGCTGAGAGCAACGAAACCACTCATTCGTGTTTATGAAGATACGTTCATTGAGATAACCTAATTACCCACCGAGATAACCTAAGCACACACACGGCGCTGGGCAAAAAAAAAGGAGGGACGGGACGGGGGAAGCACGTTGTGATGCCGTTCATTGTTTTGATGGCTTCCAGAAAGTTTTCAAGCTGTTGCACAGCCTCGGCTCGTTGGTTTTTGGTGTTTACAACCTCGAGGAGCCAACACACTTAAGTTCCTAACGGGGGCAGAGACCAGACCGGCACCGAACCTCCCCGAGCAGCCCCGCGCAGTGACAGCGCGGAGCGGCAGCGGCACGAGCGCAGCCGTCGGTTCCCGCCGCCCCGCAGCGGGGCTCACCTCGGCGCCGCGCGGAGCCCTCCGGGGCGCTTCCTTTAGCCAGTTCCGAGCGAGCGTTCCCCGGCACTCTCGCTTTAACAGAGCTGCCTTCCTTCCACTAAAGTTCTCCCGGGGCTGACAGCCTCGCTTCGCAGCCTGACCGCCGTCCGGCGCTGCGGGCGGGGGATGCGGCTCTCGGAGGAGCGGCGACCCGCGCGCGCTCCCCAGCAGCCCGCCCTCCCCCTCCTCCTCCCGCCGCCGTTACCTGCCCGCCGCCTGCCCCGCCGCCGTACGGCTGCCCCGCGCTGGCCGAGGGAGGTTTTCAGCAGCCGTAAAGCGGGCAGCGCGCTCTTCCCGAGCGGCGCGGCCGACTCCGGGGCCCGGCCCTGCGGCTGGATCCGGAGGCGCCCCTGGCCCGCCAGCCGCGGCATGCGGTGCGAAGCCGGCCGCGGGTGGGAGCCCTGCGGCTCGCCGCTGTGCGGGGCGCCCCTGGGAGCGGGGGCCGGGGCTGCAGCGGGGCCCAATCCCGGGGAACCAGGAGAGAGAAAAGTGCAGGAACGTTTCTGCTGGACGTGACAAGCTGCAGGTGCCCGTGTCCAAGCCGCAGGGCCTGCGAGCGTTGCTCTCCAACAGGATGAGAGCATTTTCCCTGCCTCGGGATATAGAGCATAACACTGGACAAACAGCGTCCTACCTGCGTTGTGAGGCCCTGTGTTCATAGGTTGCCATGTTTTCCCATACACGGCACACAGTAACACATCCCTGTGCCTCAAAACACAGCCGTGTGTCCCCTCCCAGCATGCGGACACCAGATCGAGCAGCAGGACGGCCTGCGTTTGGACTGGGGAGCCTAGCGTAATTCCCCCATGCACAGAGCTGTATGTTTTTGAACTGCAGTAATTATATCACACACACAAAGCCTCTTAATGTCCATAGGTAAACTCCGATCTTGAGCACAGCCCCCTTACAATACTGCCTCCTCATAAAAAGGAGTTACTTGAATACAGATTAATGACTTAGTTCTGCTTGGGAGCATTTTGCTGTTCATTCTCACCTAAATCTACCGTTTGTCCTGTAATCCAGGATACTGCTATCCAAGCTCCAGAGCTCAGCGGTCCTCAAAGGCAAGAGAGCTAACAGCCTGTTAAATTTCACTGTCTGCAGACAAGGTTTGTATTTGCTTACCCTAAGAGAATTAGGGATAGAAGTGTTCACTTTATAAAGGGAAAAATGCATCAAACAGCATTTCCTAGAATGACACTTATGACATATCCCCACCCATGGAGAGGAAAAAAAACCCTCAGATCAGAGGTTTTCCCTATTGGATACTAAAAGAGCTACTGTTCAAGAAAAACAAAAAGAAAAAAAGAAAGCATCTTAACAACTACTGCAGAGAAGGTACAAACAGTCTTTCAGAAGTCTCCCATGCATATGGGCATATGGTATGAATGCAAGAAAAAAAAAGTAGATTTCAGGTGTTTATAGCAGAAGTAGCTTCTGTTAATAAAGTATTTATAGGAAACCCTGATTGGACTGCTATGGCTCTGAAAGCAATTTCAGAAAGCACAGAGCAATGCAAATCACTGAGGAGCAGGTGAATTAATATACAATCCTCATTAATAAAGCAGTTTTTCCAACATTAAACAGAAGTAAAACAACTGCAGCTTTGCAACTTGAGCTTTTCTTGCCCTGAGGACCAGAAATCTATCAAGCATTTAAGAGAACAAACAAATTCACACAGTGCCTGAATCTTCAGTTCATATTTACTATTTCCTCTTCTCCCATATGACATTACTGTGCCCTATGTCCTTCTCTTTTCTAAGGCACTAACAGGTTATATACACGCATCTTTGTACACATACCAACTTTGTTAGTCACACCCTAAGCACAGACTTCACTGTGCCACATAGCTTAAGATAATTGTTCCCACACTGTCTGAAAGTCTGAGACTTCAAAACTGAATTTCCACTACTCCATGCTCCTTCTCCCACTCCAGGTCTGAACCACATCTACTCAGTGTAGAATACAGCAGAAACGTGAGCTAACACAGCAGCATGTTTCTTACACCAATTCAGTGTGCCAGCTCTTGGTCCACACTGCTTTCACACAAGGGTCCAAAACCAACAGGTAATCACTGTTGGGAATCTGATGCTTTTGCTGCACCTCACTCAAATATTGCTAGACCGGCCTCTTAATTACTCTAAGCAACAGCAGAAAGTCACTTCAATCTAAAGGTTCATTACACTTTTCCCAAAACCAGGTGAGCTCAGCTGCCCAAATCTTGTCCTCCTGCTGCCATAGTAACAGCTTCCCCCTTCCACCAACATTTCTGCCCTGGATTACCTTGATTACAGGCACTGGGAGAAGAAAATATTTTCTTTCTATAGTACAGCCAAAAGGGAGAAAATTGAGTCTGCTGGCAAGGAAATGAACATTTTTTATTAATGAGTGTGTGGTCCTGATTCCAGAAATGAATCACAAAGTAGAAAGTGATGCCCCAGCATCACAGAAAACAGGAATAGATTTATACTATGAATTGAAACAAACAGAAACCTCTAGACAAATACATTCTTCAGAATCTTTATGTGACTTGACTAAAAAGTAATGTGAAGACAGTCAAATATTAACTTAAACCTTCCACTAATCTTTGCTGGAAGAAAATAATGCTTAATAATGGCACACGCATACAACACTCAAGTACATACGTGCATTTTGCCATATCAAATGTTTATGGAAACGTGGAAAATTTCAATGTCAAGCTTAAAAGACTTCACCAACTGAAGATACTAGTCCTGAGATCCTGCATTAGGCAGAGGGAGACTTCCTGCTTTACTAAATAGCCAGGATTAAAGAAGTTTTTGGTAGTTTAAGCAACTAAATTAAAATTGCTGCTCACAAACAAGCTTGTTTATGTTCTGTAAAGCAAAGGTGGTTAGATTATGTTGAGTTGGGCGTTGTGTTTTTGTCTTGTCGTTTTAAAACCAGCCTGCTAAGTGACTCAGCTCAGGTAGTTACACGCAGCTCAAGTGCCATCTTGTGGCTGCAATACAGGAAGCCTTTTCGGGTCATTAAAAGCAGAGGTATCAATATAAACATCTCATTCATAAAGTAGCTCAGCTTACAAACAATAAAAAAAATCTAAACTTCCACACGTTTATGGACTGACTCTGGGAAAGCAGATGTTCCCAAACCCTTGCTTGGATCAGTATAGCTGGCAGGATGGTCTCTTTCCACTGCAGGATGAGGGCACTCCAACCAACCTTAAAGGTGGAAGAGGGAGCTATGATCCTGTCCCTAATCATGCACTCCTGAGGAATTTAGTCGGGGAAGCTACTGAGAGCACAACAACTGTAGTTATGCTTAGAAAGCCATCTTTCCTTTCTACGTACACCTAAAGACAACCCACCTGGGTAAACAAGAACTTAAATACTATTAAAACATCTACCAAACACAGTGAAAAGGTCAAAAACTTTTTTTTTTTTTTGTGCTCAGTCTCTGCTTTTAATACTAAGGAATTAATTGGATATATCTATTTTACAAAACTAACCTGTGATTCAGCAAGAAAATTAATGAAACGTGCAGACAGCACAGCTGCCAAGAGCTGTCATTTTAGACATGCAACCTTAGAACTGAACTTTCATGCAATGAATTGAGGGATGTACACTACAAAGCCACAACAGCTGAGTGTTCTCTGCCCGAGAAGTCTACTAGCAGGAATAGTTTCTAAGGGATTAAGATATTACGTGTATCACACTAACCTGCGAGAGTTCTTTATTATGTGTATGTAATCCTAAGCGCTGAAAACCTGCCTCCTGTTTTTTTAATTATTTAAAGAATAATCACGTCACTGGTGGGTTTTAGAAGGTGTTTGTGAATTGAAACAGAAAATGAGACCGCAAAACCTGAGCCTTAATCCTCCAATTTAATTTCCTTTAATCTTGCTCATAGAATATAACCTCTTTTTTAGTTATCCAGTTTTCCACCAAAGCCCAGCTGTTTCAGATCCTCTTATGCCTTTTTACCGTGAGATACACGCATTGCCCTTCTCCAGGCAGACCTCCCCCCTGCCCAGGCTTCTCCCTCTAGTGTTCAAACACCATTTGCTTCCTAATCTAGGGTGGCTAACACAATAAAACTAGAAAACGAATGGTAGATACAGCATTAGAAGTGGTCATTTGGCAACCTGCAGGGCTCACGCTTGCAGCAAATACTCGAAGCGCAGGTAGGGTAGCTAACACAACATTAAGGCTAAATAAAAAAACAATTTAAATTCACCCCCATTGAGGTTTGAAGCTGGGATAGGTAATTTGTTCCAAATGGAAGAGGAACACCACAGGCTTTAGTGCTCTAGGCTTTTCTGGGTCTCGATCATTTAACTCATCATGGGGTTTCTTCACTCAACATGACCTCCAGTTGTTTTTGAACACAAAAGATAACTTAAAGGGACTGCATGGAGAAGAGAAAGAAGAAAAACCCTACTTACATAATTGGTTTATTTTATCAGTAACCGCATTATGGTCAGTACTAAGCAAGAAAACACACTAAAGCAAAACAGCAGTTAAAATAAGTATAAACATAAGTTCTCTTTATTCTACATTAATTCAAAATATCTTATTTAAGACCAACATTCCTAGCAAAATGAGGGAGAACCTAAAAAATCCCAGCGCCTTAGACATATTCCATTCGGTGTGATAAAAAACAAAGACCCACATACCTAGCAACGTGTAATTTACTTCAAAGGACAGTAGCTTATAGCCTATGATTTTAATGATTGTTCTACAACTGATCATTTCGTGAAGTACCAAATAAAGTGCAGTTAAACTAAATATTATCCTCTTACCCTTCCAGAGAACAGTATTTCATTTAAGCCATTCAGATAAAGGTAGTTCTGAGGGTTAGTTGTAGATTTGAAAGCTTGTTCATAGTTATTTGAGCTCCAAGACCTCGATCTTATTTGGACTAGTTCACTATTTCTAAAAATGCTCAGGAACTTTAAAATCACACGTATACAGCACTTTGATTAAAATAACTATGTCTTCTATGGGGCTTAGTTTTACGCATACCAGTACATGTTGAATCAAGACAAACTCAAGACAGAATTTTAAAAAGACTAATCATATTGTTTCATCACTCAAAATAATGATCTTACCAGCACTCACATTAGTGGGAAAACATATGTAGCCTGTACTTAAAAACGCTCTACCTGCCCTTGCAGAATTAAATGAAGAGCTGACATCTCAGAGAGCTCTCAATCACAAGGGACTCATTTTCTCTTTATTCATCCTGCATCAACTTGAAAGATAGAAATGTTTAACAGAGACTTTTCCCCAGACATGCATTGTTTTTACTAATATTTTCACACTATGGTATAGCAATCCTGTCCAACATCTCATGGCAAGCAGCATCTTGAACGTAAAATATATACTGTGCCAGCAGAGGAAATTGTCTGTTTTGCTATCTAGTAGACATATCAGTGGGTAGCAGGAAAGAATGTCAGATATGCTCATCAGTCATAAATAATTATAGATCCCTATCATCATTGTTTTTCTCCACAATCACCTTATCTCTGACAAGATGTAAAAAGACGCCTACAAGGTATGGGAAGGATTCATGCCAGCAAGTTGGCTGTCGTGGAAGTAGGAAAAGAATGAAGATGCGTTGTCCAAACATTTCTGCTGTTACTTATGTATAGAAATGAACACTTTTGGATTTTTTTTTAAACCAAATTTATAAAGGTCCCCAGAAGGTTGCTTCAAGGTTTCATGTACTTTCATGTACTTTCCAGGAAGACACCAAGACACCGAGTGTTTTCTTGACATAGTTCATGATTATTTTTCATAACTCTTTAAACAGCGAAAAAAAGTATTCCACTAAGTCCTAATGAGTGAAAGCTTTACCTAGTGATCAATCAGGAGTGTCTCTGGAGCTCACAATACAGGTAGTGCAGTGCTTCCCCACAGAGGTATTTAATTAACTGTATGAATGAAATGACCATATGGAATATCTCAGCAGTGAAGAGAAAATAATACTTCAAACGTATATATATTGCATGAGATTCTAAAACAAAGAGGAAAGCATAAGTTTCAGAAAGATCCCTGCTGAATATTCAGAATATTAGCACGAGAGTCATGCTAATATTAGAAGGGGAAAGTATAAGAGATAATCGATAGGAAGAAACCAGGCAGGTTATCATAACAATTCCGGGGCACTTGGATTGCTTGGACAAGTTGCAGAA
The DNA here is from genome assembly GCF_987193195.1 of Phasianus colchicus. NCBI lineage: Eukaryota > Metazoa > Chordata > Aves > Galliformes > Phasianidae > Phasianus > Phasianus colchicus. The sequence goes on along the minus strand of NC_143445.1, from coordinate 22,673,483 downwards.
ACGTAAGAATTTAATCTCTTTCCGTTTAAGACCAACTGCAATGGCCATATGCTGTTCTGTATTTGTTGTGCATTTTGTTTGTCCCACTAGACTAAAAGCTCTTTCAGGCAGGGCCCGCCTGTTTGTTTGGCAAAAACTCGCTGTTATACAATACCAGGTACACACAAGAAGGGGTTATGCTTATTATGTTAATCCTCTCTCTAAAGCACGCTAATTAAAATAAAAAACCCTGATAAAACAGTGTTACAGTTTTCACTTAAATCAACAGAATCAAGGACATCTTTAACTCACCAGGGGACTGGTGTGAAAAATATCATTTGCAAAAACATAGGAGAGCAAAACTCTATTCTAACTGTAGCAATAGACCTATAGACTCAGACGGGGGTGAGATTGTTGGGAAACAGTAACTCGAGCCATTAGTCCTCCTATTGATAGGAACAGAGCTCATCCATACTGCTCTGAACAAGCCATACGGGAGGTACATATGTTTATACTGCAAGTTCTTGATATAACTTGCTTTCTCTACAGAACCAAGTGAAGATTACAGGCCAACACCTATTCTCATTCCAAGACCTTGTAGCTTTTACAGAGAAGCGTTATCTGCTGCATAGAGAGACCAGCACATTGGACTCAAGTTTCTTCCTTGCACATCCTCTGAATCACATTGCAGAAGCTTTCACATTTCTTATCTGTCATTATCAGGAGGCCTGAGCCTGTCATAATTCAGACCCAAGTACCTAAAAATTGAGGAGGATACCTGGTTTCTATACCCTCTATGCTGTTTCTATGATCTTTTCAGCCCCCATCACCTGTGCTGTATCCACAGCAGACCAGGCTTTGTTATACAGCAGTCCTCTGTGAACATCATGAAACCTCTCAAATCCGTACCCAGTTTAGTGATCAAGGTGAACCCTCTGATAGCTTAAAAAAATAACAAAACAAGAGAAACCCCACATATTATTTGCATTGACATCAGAGGACTGCATAGGATACAGGAATGAAAGACTGTAGCAAACCACCTGATTTCAAAGGCAGCTTTGGGTGATTGACATAGGCTGAAGTAGGTCTGCTAATACTCTATCACAGTTATAGCTTAACAAAAGAAACATTTACATGAGCAAGTACAAGAACCCTCGCAATAATGTTTGTTCTGCTGTTTGGTAGCTGAGATTTCTTAACTGTTTTCCAGACATATGCCCAAGCAAACTCTAACAAAGGAAGTAAATGTTATGATGACTGAAAGGAAAATTGCAAACCTAAGACAATAACAACATTTCATCAGGATCATACCAGCTCCTATTATTGCTCTCCACTTATTGAATCTAGCTAGAGTAAAGTCATGCCATAAAAAAAATCCAGATTAAAGTGGATGAATTGGGGGTAGGGGGGAGCAGGGCTGTTTGTCCAGAGCTTAGATTTTCTTTAAAGTACAGCCTGTACCCGATTTACTTGTCCTAATGCAGACCAGAGAAAAGAATGTTATTAAACCTTTTAATTTCCAACACACTTCTTTGATTGCAATTTAAATGAAAACACATGACTTTGAATCCCACTTGATCTCTTCGCACTAGTTCTGGCAGTGCACAGGCTTTAATTCTAATCAGGATAAACAAATCCATAGCCGAGATCGGTAAAGAGAAACACACAGCAGTTTCACGAGAAAAATCTTGCTTTGCTTTTTTGTTAAATGCTGGATAAAGAGTGAAGTACTGAGCAAAGACCATAAACACTAGGCTGAATGAAATTAGAAAAAGAATGGAAATAGTGGGAAGCAGAAGGGATCCAGAATAGATCTGAGAGAGGTAGCACTGCTTCAGTGCCTCTTATCAGATGGCAGAAAGGGTGGTTTAGTGCTTTCATTGATTCTTATTTCAGTTGGTGTTATCTTGGGATATTAACAGTTATACTCCCTGTAGCCAAAGCTTTGAAATCTAAGGGTGACTAAATTAGCTTTTAAGCAAAACATAACATGCAGTGTGCAAAGACAGTAACCTAAGTAGAACAAACAACCTTAGCAGACTGGAGATGCCATCATATAGATTGCTTGTTACACATTCATACCAAGCACCACAGTGGAGAGCAAGACAATTCCACTCTGAATGGTCAGGGTTTTTTTGTTGGTTTTTTTTTTTTTTTTTCAGCATGAGGCAACGATAAATGGATACTTTGAAGGAAAAATAAAAAGGCTTTTAAAGCATAATAGAAATTAGAGTTCATCAGTCAAAGATAATTAATGGCTTATCAACAAGGTTGCCATTTCTAGAAACAAAAAGATTCATTTAAGTAGTCTTAAGATAGGATGTCTGACAGAACTAGTATGAGAAGGCAGCAAGGACAACAAATGTCACATTAAAGCAGATATATTTGCTGGTGGGTCATTTAAATAGTGCCTGAAGGATAATCCCAGCAAGACAGGTATTTGAACTTCGTTTAGCAGCATCCCTAGCTGAGATAAGGAGGTCTAATCACTTTATAAGACCAACAAAGTCATTAGAGGAGAATTGGGGAAGAAGCAGCTATATTTATACTTATTTTAAAATAAGATTTAGCAGAATAACCTCAGCTTCAGCAGCCAGCTTGAAGCTACAAATATTTATAACTCTATCAGAAAGCCCAACTTCGTGGTATGCCAAAAAGCTGACTGTGCAACAGACTAAGAGTTGTTGCCTATAAAGAAAAATATAAAATTAACACGCATTTTGTTGTTATGTTTTCAGAATGGCAGACTACATCCAATTTCCTTTTACACATTAAATGTTTTAGAGCAATATGCTCTGTATGTCTAAACAGCTTCATGCCCTTGTAAATAGTACATAGAATTCAGATGACACAGTAGGACTCAAGCAGCTGGTTCGACCTTGCCTTTCATACAAAGCTCCTGCAACCATTACCAGCAGAGTCTGGGGCATGGGTAGCCGTTTCTTGCAGTTATCACTTGCAGGATATCACTAGTCAAATACCTATCTTGCTTCTGTTAGAGGATAAGTGTTGCTAACAGATTAGTACTAATTAACTCATTAAGTTTTTATATTGTTTCTTAGCCTCTAGGAATGCATAACGTTTATAAACTGAGCAAAGATAGGAGAAGTTAAAGACTAGTCTTTAAGAGATTGATAAAAACTTGTTCTAGTCTTTGCCTGTTACTGTATGGTCTCAAACTTATTAGATTCCATTGTTTTGTGGGTGTTTTGTTTTTTTTTTTTCCCCCCCAAACAAACAAACTTTGCCTTTAATAATATACACAGAGAAACAAGAAATGTCTGTAGCAGGAACAGAAAATTTAATGCCAAGGTGAGAAGGCTGACTCACTCATTTTTAGCTACTGGTATAATATTCTTCAGCAGCCAGAAGTATGAGCCTTAAGATGAAGAGGACAAGGGGCCAAAGCCATTCTACAGACTGCCGGACTGCTTTAAGTGAACTATTCTGGGCTCAAAGCATCATCATTGTTTGTGATGGTCTATCACTTGAAGTAGAGTCACATCAGCAGTGATCACCCTGCTCCTTTGGGCACGCCCTCTTGTTCTTCAGAGATTTGGAAGAGAAACATCCTTGGACAAACATTTTCATTCTCAAACACTTCCAACTCTAAAGTCACCCCCTGCATTGAAATAAACTGCAGCATGAATTAAGCCTTTTAAAGGCGTGGCTTCCACCAACTACCATCCAATGAATATTTTAAATCCATGAGATTTCTGCTATAGGGGCAAATGCAACACTTGCATTTCTAGAATCAGGAAGTCAACACCCTTCAGATGTTATTAGTACAGACAAGGTGCAAATTACACCAAGACACCAACCAGGTTAAATCGATATCAGTCAAAGAGCCTCTTTGTCTGGTCTCACTATAACCAGCTGTGCTGAAGCCAAGTGCTTACAAGCTCTTAAACACACACTGTTAGCAGTGATATGTGCACATACCTGAAAAAAAAAAACAAAGAAACAAGGCTTCATAGCCTGTTGATTTTACCTCCTTGCACTTCTCTATCTAAAGATACAGTCAGTTTAGAGACAAACAGGAACAATCGGCTGTTTTATAACTCTAGCATTAACACAGAGGGAGATGCGGGGTAGATCACAAGCTGCTGCCCTTCCTTTCCAATTAACACTTGACCTTCTATTTCCAGCTTGCCTTGCACACTTTCAGTACACCTTCCAATCAACATCACTCACTGCTGAGACCAGACATGGTACACCTATGCCAGAGGTTATGCATATTACAATATACACTATAAATGGATAAGTTAAAAATAAACATGGTTTACAAGTTGTTCTTGACAGTAAGTGTTAGGAAGAGAAAGTCTGACTTACTTACCCACAGTGTATTGAGAAAAAATTTTTGGAAATACTTTAAGTAGTAGATTATGTAAAGTAGATCTGATTTTTAAGAACGCAGTAGCCACACTGCCTTGTGCCTATCATATTCCTCCTATCTATGTACTGCTAAGAACAGCATCTTCCCCAGATGCTCAAAAGAAAACATTCCTCAGGCTCCTGGGCTATAATTTCCTATTCCTGCTGCTCTACCCTTATGATTCAAAAAGGATATTTGCACAGATGCATGAATTTTGGATAAAAGCTATTAGATCATGATCCTTAACTTCTGTCTGCTTTATAGTAAGTGAAGGAAGGAGGGAATAAGTGAACCAACATTTAAGATAAAATGTTTAATGTAGAAACACTAATTAAAAAATATACTAAAAGCATCTTATCTCCTTGGAACTACAACTAGGGTATTTCATATTCAATTTTGGCTTGGGCTCCCTATTCTTCCATGCATCAGAGCATCGCAACATGATATGGACTGGAAAGGAATGAGAAGTACGCAGTCCACTCTCCTGCTCCAAGCAGGGGTCAGACCACACTGCTCAGAGCTTCACCCAGTTGGGTTTGATAATCTCCACATATGAAGCTTGTACAACCTCTCCGGCCATACTCTACTCAACCAGATTAATGAGGAGAACATTTTTCCCTTACAGCCAACCTAAATCTCTTTTGTTCTACAGCCATTGCTTCTCAACATTTGTTATGCAGTGCTGTAAGAAGCCTGCCTCTGCCTGTTCAGTAACCTCCACAAAGGCTCTGGGAGGCTGCTGCCAGGTCCTCCATAAAGCCAAGTGAATCACAGTTTCACTGTATGCAGGCATTGCAGCATACCCTGGGAGCTATGGTTTTACTTTATGAGATGCAGTTCTGTGTGCCCAAATTATGACTTCCAAGAGAAACCGCAGCAGTTCTGTCAAAAAAACAAATGGGTCAGGGCTTTTTTTTTTTTTTTTTTGCCAGCAAGACAGCCACCCCCCCAAAAAAATTACTTTAAACAAATGAAATACAGCAGTAATGCAATGCAAGAACTGTTATAATCATCTCCTTTTTATCCCAGCATCTCAGCTGTAAGACTCTAAGAACTGCCACATTTGAAAATAGAGCAGTAAATCCCTGGCAGCATTTATCCAAATACAGAAAAGACATATTCCATACATAAGTCTAACAACACAAATAGAGAAGGTCTGACTTCGAAAATCCAGTTTGCCTTACTTGTTATTTAACAAACACCTTCCACTAAAATCTTACAGTTTGTTGACAGCAATCTGAAATGTGTTAAAGTAGGATACACATACAGAATGCCTTATTTACTAAAGCAGAATTATTTTTGGAAGAGCTGAATGTAGAACAAGCTACATCTTGCTCTAGTTTACAGCCGAGCATCCTGTTTACATGCTGATGTCTGTGTTTGTTTTTTGGATACAGGAAGCAATGCTGAAAGACTTCAAATAATTCTGCCTCACACTGCCTATCAAGTTATTCCACTTCCATAGGAAACAATGGCTTGGGGTCAAGTTAGCTCATGCAGAGAAATGTGAGAAAGCAGAGTTGTCTCACTGCTCTAAGACAATGTCATTTTAACAGCTTTGATACAAAGATTTTCTTTGCCAGGCTTCTTTCTCCTTTCTGTGTCTCTGAAATACATATAATTTCCTCCTGGCTCTTTTTTTTTTTTTTTCTTTTTGCTTAGAATACTGTTCAAATTATTTTTCCTTCTATCTAAACCTTATCCTACTCCTCCTTCTACAGGAGGAAGTGCTAAAACCTTGACAAGATTTACTCTCTGTCTTCAAGCTACACATGTCTTTACTCATCAGTCTAAACTATGGAGCTATACACAGCAATATTTTTTACATTAAATAATAATATATACAAGTATATAATATATACCTCAAAGTATAAAATGGATGGTTATATAGAGAGTTAAGAAGAAAAAGCCAGGATAGTTTTCCATATGAATCTCTGTACAAGTGCCAACTGAATTTTGCAGCCCTGTGCTCAGCAAAACACAGTAAAACAAGAGTGCAGTTAGTATTCTTAGAGCGCTTTGAAGAAGAACAGGAAGAAAAAAATAAACTTGCTCTGTACCAAGAAAGAAGGGCTGGAAAGTCAAAGAGGAAAATTCATGGTCCATCCTCTACAGCACACAATCAGCATCACTCTTAGTCACTCTCGTGCATCACAGTGACACTAAAGGTAGTAATAAGCTGTACGTGAAAGAAAGGAAATACTGAGGAGATGCTGCTACAATATTTCCCCCCTCCTTTAACTCTACACACCCTCCAGAAGAACACGTTATTTCCAGGACATTGCAACTACAATTTGCTGAAGTTCTGCCCAAGAAGGGACCCACTGCGCACACTTTCCGGTATCCCGGGATATATTGATTAATGATTTATAGCAATACACCCATTCAAACAACTGGACTCAACTTGGTCTTTCAATTTTTAATTTAACAGCTGACTCACTCTACTTTCAGAGCAGTGCTAAGCAGCATGAGGCAAGCCCAACCACAGAGAGCCCTGAAACACAGGTGATGCTGGGGTAAGGCAGAGGCAGTGATGACTCCCTAATATATTAAGCATGGCTTCAGGAGCAATGAAAATGGAGGAGATCCAGAACAAAAGATGGAATAACAGCACCATCTTGCCTCTTCTACAATTGCCTGCCTAACTCTGCAAATAAATGTGTATTCATCCCTCTAGGCTTGCATATACAAAATCATTACTTGTGTCAGGGGCACTGTGAAGTGGTATAGCAAAACACACAGTGAAAAATCCTGCAGAGTCCAAGGTTATATAGAAGGGAAAACAAGTTCACTTTTTTCACCTCAGGGGCAAAATTGGAGCTCACATGTGTGATGGACTGAATAATGCTTCATCACAAGAGCCAATTTTCTTCTAACTCCCTGCAGCTCTTCAAACATAGATCTTATTTTTGTTCTTGATTTGCTAAATAGCTTTTCTCTCTATCACACCTTTAAAAAAATAAAAATAAATGATAAATACAGAATATCGTGATTTACCCAGCTAACAGGAACTACTATTTTTAGGAAGTTCTCACTTAAATTTATACAGGTACATTAAAAAGTTATGTTACTCCCCCCTTCTTCCACAAGGAGCAAAGTGATATTCCCTCAGTGAAAACAAGAGAGAAAAGAAAATGCTTGGTAGTTATTAAAGTTAACTAAAAACATATCCTGCAGATTCCAACAAACAAACAAAAAGCTCTAGAGTGGTTCCATCTCATGTAATAAAAGCATATAGCATACACTTGAATCATTAGAAGTAAAATAGAACTGTGTAATTTAAGGAAGTAAACTCACTTTTTTTTTTTTTAAACAGGATATTTCTTCCTGTATTGAAAACATTTGTTTCCTCACTTTGCTACAGAAAACAACCATCTCCATAAGCATGGCAGCCCAGTGCTGCCTCACATGGCCCAGCCGCCCTGTCCAGCACAGCAGGGAACACCTCACAGCCGCACCCCATGGCCTCCAATCCAAGGTCTGCTTTCCCTACACACATTCTTAACTTCTTAGGACAGAAACTTCCTCCCTACAGATCTCTTCCTAGAGGTGCTGACTGCTGACACAATTGCAAAAAAAGACAGAAGAGAAAAAAAGAATTCCAATAAACTCTTAATCTCACACAAAAACACCCCTCCCATATCTTTCCACAGGCCTTCCTAGCTCAGCTTGCATGCATTCTGGAATATTAGTAGAAAAACCATACAAATGCTATCCTACCTTAATATTGCCAAACACACACCCTCACTCTGATGGGATCTCCAGTACCAAAGGGCAATCAGCCCATCTCTCTCAGTTATATCCCCTCAGTGAGCTCCACACACAGCTGAACCGCATCACCACACAGCTGTAGCCTCGTTATCCTGTGCCCACCTCCTCACTCCCACAGCTGTGGTGTTGCCCTTGTGTTCTGGAAGTTTCTCCCGCTTTCTCTCCCTGTAGAGCTGGCACATCTTTCCCCACTCTTTCCAGGCTGTGACTGCTGAACTTCGGGGACTAAAACAAACTGCTTCTACCTCAGCCCCTCAGTGCTGTTTCTGAACTTCTGGTCAGATACTTGCTGCAATCACCTGAGAGGATCTGGCATTGCTTTGGGCTCCAACACTTTGCCACCAGGGCTTGAGAGGAGCCTAGGCTTCACCACGGACAAGCAAAGCCTCATCCAGGCTCTGTATTTGTTAGCATCTTGCCAGGCTGCAGTGCCTGACAGGCTCTAGGACTCTGCATGTGGATGCTAGAAAGCATCCAGGAGGTTTTAATTTCTTACCACTGGTATTATCACAGAAATTTTATTCATGGAATTCAGTGCCAAGGCATAAAAGTTGGCTTTAGAAATGCTTGACAGCTGATGCAATGCTGACCACTCGCAGAGGAGATGATGAACTAATTTGAAGGTGCTTGATTTATTTTCTTCTGCTGTGTTTTTATTTAATATTGAGAGAAACTGAAAATGTCTGATTTGAAAATAAAGTTGAGCCAGAGATATAGGATGGAACAAATAAAAGCCCCCCACTATTTCTGGCATGTTACAAAATATATGATACCTTTTATAATAATGCAGCAAGAATAAATCAGCCTTTTGTGATCAAGAGGAGACAGTGTTCTTTGTTCTGGTGGTTTCTGCCTTTCAGAGGCAGCACGCTCCAGGTGATGGTTATTTTTGTTGCTGCCAGTATGTCAGCTTGGAAAGGAATTATGCCAGGCCAAGGTGCACTTTTTAGTACTAATTTCTTCCCTATCACAAATGCTTTCAGGTGGCAATAAGGGTAATTTTTAGTATCTCATACCAGCCAGACAAAATTCTTTTGCTGGACTCTGTGTCCTTACGAAGTTCAGACCTTGAAGACATTTCATATTTAGCTACTGCCTGACTTCAGTGTCTTTTAATTGCAAAGAAGTCCTAACTCAGAAACACTCTGTGGTTCAGAGTTTTCAGGAAATCATCACATGCCAAAGCACCTTTGCAGACCCACAACAAGAAAATCAAGTGAGTAAAATTTCTCTCTCTTCAACAGAGGTCAGTGTCCAAATTATGTATGCTACATGCCCTTCTTGTCCAACTGTAAAGTCCTTAAGGGGACGTACCAAAGGTCTTTGTCTCTCAGCAACATAGTCTCATGCCAGGCCAGGAGTGCCTGGTGCCAGGCTGTTAGTGTTTGGCAGGTAAAGTGGTAGCATGCAGTGCGGCCCCAGCTGAATGCCTGAGCCATGCATCCCTGCCTGTACCCGTCACTCTTGCCTTGTCCTGCTCATTCATAAGGGAAGCTCAACTGTAAAGAAATAATGATTTTCTTTGTCCTAAATACTGCCTGCAAATAGCTTCTCAATTTTTAGTCCATTAACAAATCTTTCCCGGGATCTATTAACATGTCACTATGGAGTGTCTTTTACTTCAAAGTTTAATACAGCTTAACTCTGTCTTAATCATATTGCTCCACTACACTTTATAGCCTGCAGCTTCAGGGAACCTTTGCCTTTTATTAGTACCCATATACAATCATGAAGTCATTCCAAAAATCAGTGCTGCTTTGGGTTCCATAAATTCTTATACCTTTGATTTATTTGGTATTTCTGGAACTCTGTGAGAAGGAAGATGTGAAGGCAGGGTGAGGAAATGAAATGTTACAGTAGTACTGAGTTGTGTCAGTACACTGCTTTGCAAAGGGGATCTGACAGGAGATGCAGACACTTCTCCCCTGCAATGACACTCTTCAAGGTTAACAACAATGGCTTGGTCAAGCTCTTGATACAGTCAAGGAGAATCCTGTTATGACAGTCAGTGAAAGCTGACAGATCACTGTTGATTTCACATTGCAGCTTTGCTGTCAGTCACTGTTTTTGGCTTGATAGTGCCCTATAAAGATGATGTCGTGCCACAGTTCTGCTGTTGCAGCATTTCTGGTTTTGTTAGCCTCAAAGACCTATGAACTGCTTGGTGGGAAAAGGAGCTGAGTACATCTTTGTAACCCATTTGAGTCCCCTTTTGCATACGTGAGGAAAAAGAACTCAGGGATTGAAAATCCTACTTAGAGAAGAAGATTCAGATACGTTTATCTGTTTTTCTGGTGTGATATTTTGCACTTTGTAATGATGTTTGTAAGCAATGTACCAGAGCCATAGTGTGATAAATCTGTGGCCTCCATTCATTAGATCTCTCATTTATATCACTGGCTTCATTATTGGAGATGACAAAACTAAGATTATGTGCTTGTATAAAAGTAGCTGCTCACAACCCTGTTGTCTTTTCTAATTCCACTTCTTCGGAGAAGCATATTTTAAATGCAGTTTAAGGTGCCATCGTCTCAAGAGCATGAGCAAGATGTATTCACTAATTAAATGGAAACATGAGGTCCAGCCTGCTACCTTAAAACACATCCAATCCCATCATACTCACATGATTTTCTCCCTCCTGTTGTGAAGATTTGTCATTTGCAGGTGCTTGATTTTCTTCTTCTTATCCCAACAGAGTCTGGACTCAGACTGCGTCAAAATTACGTTTTTAAGGATCCAAGTAGCCATTGCCTGCTTGGACATTTGGTTCTTTTTCCAGTTTCTTTACAAGAGTTTTTGTTTTGTTTTGTTTTTTACAAAGTCAGTGTTGCTGTTACGTGCTCTATATGGTGCAACTGTTCAAAGGAACTGGGAATGTGCAGCTCATACAGAATGCAGCTGCCTGGCTGTGAAATGGTATTAGACACAGAGAATACAGAATATCGATCCTTTGGCAGCTATATCAGTTTCCTGTTTGTTTCTGAGTATATTTTAAGTCCTAGTTTTTTACCTGGTTGTAACCTGAAAGGTTACTGCTTTTGTCTATATGAATTGCCATAGCAACTGCAGTGCTGGAGCAAACAGTCATGGGCTTTAACAGTCTGCAGGTCAGCAGCAGAACTCTCCCAGTTTAGAGATCTTCATCTCTAAAATCTGGGTTGTTTCACCAGCTTGATTGGGCTATATTCTATGTATGCCAGCATGACTCTATCTGCGGGCTACAGAATCCTGATATCTGCATGGAAGAGAGGAAAGAAATGTGAGTTTGTGTCCGTTTATTTGGGAAGGATTGTATTCCTTTTCTTTTTATAAACACTGTTTTAAAAAGCCTGCCCCAAACATATAGTGGCTTGCACGTACATCTTGATGTAAAAGCTATGTTGACCTATTCCATTGCAGGGCTATGCTCAAGTCTAGGGCACAGATGAGATACTGAACACAACAAGATCACATCTGCCTCACCTGGAACTGAGTGTGGGCTGTTGTGCTGTGCCTTGGTACTTCTGCTCTTCAACCTTAGCAGCACAGAGGGGCTGTTATTTGCAGCTCTCCATTCTTTCACAACAGCTGCTGAGGCAGTGTTTTCCCCTTGTTTTCACACCTTTCTTTATTGTTCACAGGGCCTTGCACCTGCAAGCCCCAATAATGTTGTTAGAGCAGGTTCTTGTGGGAACCAACTGCCAGGATAAAGAGATCACGTCTTTTCCCCAACCTTTTCTTACCTCCTATTGTATATGTTACTTTATGTTAAAAACAATTAAGCATAATGCACAAGTCAACTGAATACTGAAATATTATCAGAAAATATACCAGCACATTAGTGACCAACACACAATACTTTATCTTGCTACCATGCTCTAGTGTAATTATACCACTAACAGGAAAATCCAATAGGGATTTTGATATGATCCCACTAGGAAGAAAAAAAAAAAAAGTACCAACAAAACCATACAATATATTCTGGAAAAACATGCCAAAGACATTCTTATTTTTCTCTTCATTCTCACTGCCAGCCGATCTGCAAAGATCCCCCAGAGAACACCCTTCTAGGGACCCACCTATATTTCCTTCCTAACTGCTCACAAAGGAATTTTCCCTTTTCCTTCTCTGGGTCTGCAGTTGCAGACCTCAGTAATAACACTATGTGTGAGTCTGACTCAACATCCTGCATAAAACAGCCCAACAGCATACATTTAAAACATCACATTGTTAGCATTATTTGATTGAAGCATCAATACAAGGAAAGTCACTAAAGCAGTAGGGCTGATAAACCTGGATTTTCCTACTTGTCAGCAGGTCTGCCTTGCCCTTCAGCTGGTAGAGGAGAAAGCACTGCCTACTTTGTGTGCCACAATTATCTTACATTAAGTAACACATAATTTAAATATTGACAATGATAGAGGCACAGTCGGTCATTTGACCAGTAGTCACGTGTGTGTATCACTCACATGTGACCACTGGTCACGTGTGTATGTACTCTGCTGCTCTGCAAATATTTCTATCAAAATTGGTGCAGCTGGGGACCTTATCGATAGAAACAATTGAGTGTCAAAGTCCTCATTCTCCATAGAAACAAAAGGATCCAAGGCTGATGCTTTTAAATGCTGCAAGACGCACCCCTTTGATGCTTTTTTGTTGTTGTTGATCTGTAATATTCTAACATTACAGATATTATATTATAAATATTGTTTAGTGATACTGCAGGTCAGGCAGTGAGATCATGGAAATATCAAACTGTACTCAACAATGTGCAGGGGTCTTGTATTTCTGTCTTTTAGGTGAATCTTTTCCAGCCTGTTTGTTCCATGACTGCATTCTGCATTTTATCAGGACTTTGGGATTTAATCAACTGATTATACAACTGACAAATTGTTGCATCTATCCCAGAAGCTTGAAGCCAAGCTTCCCAAATAATCTGCATGAACACGAATTGCACATATCTGCACAGCTGCCTTTTGACAGATACGGTTTTAGGTGACAGTTGCTATGAAGTTAAATATTATTTACCAGCAATGGAGGACATTCCTACATTCTTCATATCAATGATCACTACACACCTTCCTCCAAGAACAGAAAACATCAGTTTCAAAGGGATCTGAAACTGCCTAGAAAATAAACCTTAAGGGAACCTGCAATACCTAAAGAGACAATGAACTCCTCATCACATTATCTGTCCTTGGCTACCCTTTTCTGCATGCAGTGGGATGTGTTAAGCTCCAGAGAAGTCACTCACCTTTAGTCTTTAAGGCAATCCCCCTGCACTTGGTTTCAAAACCAGCTATTTTTCCAACACAAAGTGTTAAAAGAGTGGGATGCTAATAGAGCAGCTGGGGCAGCATGTCAGAAACAGATCTTGGTCTCTGGAGTAACGAGCATGGAATGGAGGAGGTGAAAGAAAGCCTAAGACAATTGTAGTTTTACAGTCTTCTCCTTCTGCTTGCAAACTGGAGATGAGAGCAGACAAGCTTTATGACAGTACAGAGAAATCAATACATTTTTATTGATTCTGTAGCTGCAGAACTCTCACCCAGCAGCAGTACAGGGGTCAGAGTATGAGTACATGACTGTCCTGCTGCACTACACCTATGCTCCTCAGAAGTCATGCTATTTGATTCACCAAGGATGATGCCTGCTCCGTTTCCTGACTGCAACAGCAGCAGCTGACCCACTCAGCAGGGATTTTAGGTGCTGCAAATTAACCCTGCTGGTAGCAGCTGAAGGCACAGCTTCACATAAGGAAAAAAATATTTTTGAGCAATGACACAACATTTAAATGACGAATCTTATTTCAGTAGCAAACAGGTCCATAAAATTCCATATAGTGAATGACACAAATTAGAAACATCTAAAAACACAACTTGGAAAACTAGCTTAGGATTGGCATAGTCAAAATAGAATGGAATCAGGGAGTTATAACCAGCTGTAGAATTAAATTAATGAAAACCTGGATGTCAAAAAGAATTAGAGCAGGCTTCTAAGGCTTATATGTAGTTTAATTCTCTTTTAATCCTCCAAAAATATGAGTGTTTTTCAAGCTTGTTTTGATTTTGCATTTCTTTAATTGGTATTCCCAGCTTCTCTTTCAAAGTTTCTGAACTGCTTCATCCTTACGGAGAGGCCTTTCATTAGCAAACTGTGAGGTTCTATGGACATTTTCAGTAGCTGTAAAGCTGTCAAAATGGTGTAAAACTTACTGGAAGGTCCTTTTAATATTATGGCGCACCTTTGCAGCTGACATTTAATAGTTAATTTGATTGTACAACAATGGACTTCACCTTTGCGCAGTGTCTTTCATTCTCCATCTTTTCAGCCAAGTCCATTATCACTTGTTCCAAATTCCTTCAACTCTTCTCTTTGACTTTGTGTTACTTTCCACTTCATTCTCAGCCTGCACCGCCTTACACTCTACACCTGTTTTTGATGTCACCAAACAGGGACAATAACTACAAAGTTATTTCCCTTTACATGTCAAATCTGGAAGGTCTCTCTGTTGTTCATTCTATTTCCATTGCCGGCCTAAGTGTCCTTGTTGTTTTTCCCCCTAGTGAAGAAAGGGCAAATGTCATATTCACTGAAGCAAAGACTTGGCTTTGAAGCAGTATCGATTTTTCCTTTTCCCTTCTGAAGCTTTGCCAGGCTCCATAAAAGCTTGTCTCTTGTTCTGAAACTCTTTGGACGGAGAGACAACAGGGGCAGCAGTACCAGCGGGGAGCAGTAGGAACTTAGGGCATCTGGTGGGGAATGACAATTTTGACAGCAGCTAGAAAAAGAAAGAGGTCATTTTATTTTTAACTGTACTGTGAGAACAATCGTGGATCAGAACAAAGCCAAATGGGAAATGCAGTTTTAATTCCAGCCTGTGCTTCCTCCTTGTCTAAATCTGAACATGAACTCTTTTTCAGAATTCTGCGGTTGGCAGCAAGACACCCAGACCACCAGAAGTGACATCTTGGTTAGAGGCTTCACTGCAAGGTTGGCAAAATCCATGACTTCCTGGCACAAGATGATAAAAAAATACAAGCCTTACACTCAACTGGAGCAAGAGCGTGCAGAGAACTTCTATGGAGGAAGGTCCGATGCTACAACAGGACTCCGATTTAAGAGATCCAAAATACTTTGTTTAGAGCTACCACTGCAGAAATATCCAATAGCATTTATTAAGCTCACATGTTCTGCAAAGAAAAAGAAACGTTGCTGTCTTTCCCCACTGCTAGTTAGGGCTCTGTGCAGTCTATAAGCACATATACATATTTATCATCTGTGCGCCGGAGAGCCTCTCACTCTTAATGAGATGTTGGGTCTTGGCTCTCAGCCTTATTTAGAAGTGGTGCCTCCTAGGGCCTCCAATGCTTCCACAGCATTTTGTTCCGCTGACTCAGAGAGAATGTCACTTACTGAAATATCAATGCCACTTTTTGCCATGCTTCTGTATTTCTTGAAGTTGTCAGAGCTGGTTTTCCAAAGCTTATTAGATGAGCAGCTGATACTGGACGTGCATGTAAAGTTACAGCAGCTGCCTTTTGTAGAGTAATCAATTAATAATTATAATAATTTGCCTTGAGTTCCTGGGTTTTTTTGTTTGTTTCTGTAAAATTTGTAATTACTTGTCTTTGAGTACACTGTAATCAAAAAAACAATCAGAATTATTCCTAATGCTAGACTGAAGTCTCACACTCACAAGAATTAAATCAACAAGTTCCTTCCCTTTTATTTCCTTCTATTATTCAAGCCCAATCTCCCAGTCAGAAAATTATTTAAAACCTGCAAATCCATAAGATGGCTTCGAAATTCTCAGTAATTTTGTGAATTGTGAACATGAGACAGATAGAAATGAGACCTGATGAAAATGCACAGGTGCCCAGATAGCTGTAGGTGCCCCATCCCTGGAGGTGCTCAAGGCCAGCTTGGATGGGGCCCCAGGCAGCCTGGAGGGCTGCAACCATGCCCAAGCCATTCTGTGATATCAGACTTCTTCACAACACCCATGAAAAAACTGTTGTCAACAGCAATGTGAAGGTTCTCTTTCCTGCTACTCATTTATAAGAGGAGGGATTCATTAAGAGCTGTCAAAAGCCACCTTTGTGCTGAATGAAAGGAAAAGGTTCTGCAGTCACTCAGGCCTGAACAGCTCTCACCACCACCACCCTGCTGCTGACCTGGCTGGCGATGGCACACGTTGAAACACTTCAGCCTCCCCCAGCAAAGCTACCACCTGTACCTGCCACTACAATTTTACAAGCTTTCTCCAGCGATAGGAAGTAACTTCAAACTGTGACACCCTGCATGGGGGAAGAAAAGCATAACCAATAATGTCTGCCCTATCAAGACCCGAGCACAGCAAGTAATAAACACATGGAAACTATTCCAGTGTCCCAGGTCAGCTTTAACTTTACACAGTTTCCTGCCACACACTTCAGGGCACATCACGCCGTTCACCTCTGCACTTGTGTTACCCATCCAGCTCTCTGTGTACATTTGTTTTCATTACTTATGTCCTCTCCTGCTGTTTTTTTTTTTTTTTTTTCCCTGACAAGCCCAGCGTCTGAAAGCTGCTTTCTCAGACCTTTAACTAACAACTCATCATCAGCTGTACTGTGTGAGGAAGGCTACAGCCTGAATTTGTTTTCACAAAAGGCACATCACAGGACCTGCCTAATCAGCAGTTACCTAGTTTGCTCACACCAGACAGAGTCAATTTACAGACCACGTCTGCCGTTGACCCTGCTGTCTGCTCTGGATGATTCCAGTCTGCCTCCGCTTTCTAAACTAGAATGTTAGTGTTTTTAATTGCTAATTTTAACTCTTGCCTAACTGGGCACAAGCTATAAACCTCTCAAAGGAAAGCAAGAGGGATTACTGGTACAGGTGAAATGAGTTTGTGCCATTCTGTCCCTGCTCCATCCTGCACAGATGGAAGAATGACAACGAAAAAAGTGGGGTACTCTGTCCCCCCTCCATCCCTGCCCACCTCAGATGGACCATGGTGCTGCAGAGACATTACTGCTAATTTAATTCAAAGCAACTCTGAGGTTACTACTTGTTCACATTGCAACTGGAAGAGCCTGTAGATGCTGGAGACCATGCCCTGCTAGCAGGCATCTGAGGCTGCGTGGATTACAGGACTCAACATTTTATTGCTGTTCTTCCTTTCCTATTACTCACTGAAGACATACCAAGTTAAACAGTTTCAGTCAGAACATCTACAATATAGTTTACAATAATCACAAAATATATATATATATATACACACACCATTTTTATGTAGATATTACTTAAATTTCAGGCTAAATTTGACCAGAAGAAATATTAAAATTGAAAAATTAATATTTTAAAACAAATACAGAAATGATTAAATTATTACAGAATTTATTTCCCTGACTTCTAACAAGACTTTTCTCCTGTACAGCTATCTTTAGTTAATCCCATCTTAAAAACCCTACATTCAAGAATAAACACAGCCAACCTTACATGGTTTACTTCAGAGGGTGCCAAAATTTTGCTGTTTGCAAATTCCAAGTTCAGCTCTTAATAGTAGAATCATTTTTCTCTGCCCACATAAAGGCTCTGACTGTACAGACACAAACCCAGAATGAATACTCAGGAGACAAGCTCAGCACCTACCTAGGGTTATGGATTGATCGCAGACCATGGGAAAGATGAGGCTGAGGAATCAGCTGCATGTGCTCTACTTTGGCAGTGAGCACCTGAGCGCTCCGGCCACTGTCACCAAGTGCGCAGCAAAACCACAGCAGTTCTGCTGTAATATCTGTAAGCAGTGGTCAGCAGCAAGCCAACAGCTCAGATAGAAATTGAAAATGTCTGCTTGTTTTTCTTTAAGATTTTACCAAGATTTAATTCACTGTTTCTATTTCCACAGCACATAAGACCACAGACCATCATAACTGAAAGAATCTGAAATAAGCTCCTCAGCTGTTCCCTGCTGCTGCCTTTCTGATGGCTGCGGATGCCATGTGGAAATGCCCCTGATGAATTCATCTGTGACCGTTAGTCCTCAGCAGCCTGCAGAAAAAAGTGCTTTCCAGTGGCAGTGCTGCCTTCGATAACCTTTCATGATGTCCTAGTGAGTCTTTAGCACTGCTGAGGCAGACTGAGGGGCTACGGAGACCGCAGAGTTTATGGTCTACATATGATTGATTGTTTTATTGTATTCTATTGTACTGCAGTGTGGCCTGCAATAGTCAACTTGAACTGTATTTGTGTAACAGCCCAATAACATCCCCTAGGTTTGTGCTGTCAATAACACAAAAAAGGCAAAGGTATTTTGCATCCAAAATTTGAACAAGAACATTCCATTATCATATACCTAAGAGATTGGCAAGAGAAAGAAAGTAGATAGTAATGCAAATCTAATTGTGGTAACAAACTGAAAAGTAGCCAGGAAGTAAAGTCCTCTCAACAGGGATATAGCCAAGATAGCTGCCATTTCCTAGAGGTGCCCTTCATTAACTCTCTGAAAGCCAACAAAGATATCATGCAAGAAAGTGTGTTGCCCAAACTCCTTTCCATTGCTCACAAAATGTCACATACATATGACTGATGGTGGGAACACACAGGTAAATTCCAATCACAGCAGCAAAAAAGTTTTTTTTTTTTTCCTAAAGAGATGTGAAATCTCATTGTATCGATCCTTAATCCAAACAATTCTACCATAAATCACATTCTGCACCTCAGTTAACTGGATGGCAAATCTGGGCAAACTCTTTAAATAAAGAGCCTCTGGAAGATATCAGTTTCAATGAGTCTCATGAATACTCACAGCTGTTTCCTGAAACTTTCTAACCTCTTTCTACTTTCTACCTCTGATCTTTCTGACCAACTGGTTTTACAGAAGCTCGCAGAAAACAGAATGGGCGTACACTCTGTGATTGCACCACAGGTAGTCTCCATTAGCTGATGCTTTTCGTATTGATCTCTTTCCTAAATGGATAATGTTCAGTAGTTTCATAGTCAATGAAGCCGTCAATAACTATCAGCTTTTACACCTCTCTGACCTCAGTGTGTAGCAAATATTGCAATCAGTTTTATCTGGTTTGTTCTCATTGTTTTTCAGTTAATCTGATTGCAACTCTGAAGATGAGGATCAGAGGTTTGAGCAAATGCAGCTGCAGCATTTATGGAACTCCTAGACACCAACCATCACACTTAGCATAGTTATCTTCAAAATATTAATGATGTACAGGGCAATAATCAGTCCTCTCTCCAGTTTAATAATTTTACAATAATTTAAATAAAGTATAGCTCTAAAGCATGTTTTTATAAACTTTACAGTCTTAGGTGCTTGCCAAACGGATGTCAGAAATCACACACAAGTCTAAAAATACTCATATTCAGTACTCAAGCTCTTCAAGTGCTTGACATTGATCTGTCTGCTGTACATCTTTGTGTTCAACACAGGTTAAGATAGTGCTGCTGTGACATTATAACCAGAGGCTGCTAAGCTGACAAATATCTTTTCGCGCTGCTTACAATTAATCAAACCTCAACACTTTCGGTCAGTTTTTGAAACTCCAAGCTGTATCCTTTTCACATATAAGCTCTCTTTCTGTTCCTACCACCTCTTATAGTCCTTAGGCAAAGACACGAAGTCTACAAACACACTCAAAACTAGAAGAGGAATCCCTACCACATAAAAAAGAACCCCACTGCACCAGAAGTATTTTTGATAGGTGTAGATAATGCATGTTAAATGCAGCTAAACCCATGCTATCTTGAGAGAAGAACCATTAGTCTAGCTGATCAAGAAAGCCCAAATTAGTGAAAATCAGCCTCACAAAGTGCAACAACAACTTCATTTCTACTGGTGTGCCAGCCTGCTCAGTAATGCTTTGATCCCCAAAATTAACCTCTAATGGGCTGAGCATCAATTTTCTTTCCCTTTCTTTGCCCACCTTTCTGTGGCATTTCTCTGTTCTTCTTCAGTTCCACTTTGCTAACTCACTACTGAGGGAGCTCACTGCTCACCAAGTAACATTGCACAGAATAAAATAACATGAAACTAACAATTCTTGTAAACTATATATCAATGTCTTAGCTATTAAGCTTGTTCTAATCCTAGAGCTATTTAGAGAAGTGGAAGAAATAAGACAAGAATCTTCAGCTCGCCTACCCATCTCAAGGCAGAATCTGCTCTGAAATGCCTTCTGTGCTACAACTGCCACAGGCAACCAGCTCCAGTTGTAACTATGCTTACCATTGGAAAGCTTCTTCACTATAAGGTTTTCAAAGTGAGGATTGTTCATTGCTTCATGCTGCTTCAGAGCCTTTGCTATTTCATTCTTATCACTGCTGGTCTTATTCCCTCAGCCATAGACACTGTAGTAATAAAATAAACAGCGGGTATAAAAAGCTATTATTCTGATCTATACAACTATATATATATATGTATATATATATAAATTGCATATGTATACATTAAAACAAAACAAAACAAAAAAATAGGAGAGAGTTCTTTATCTCCTAACAAGATTTCAGGGTCTCATAGTTAAACACACCTGAAGGAAAGAAAAGATTGCTTTTAATTCAGCAACTTTTGGTTCCCCCTACTTGCACCTGTAGAGCATGACAATTTTTCCTCTAATTAACTTCATGTAAGGTCGAGTCAGCTTCCCTATACTACACACTTGATATTGGTAGTTAAATCCAGGGAGGAAGAATTTAATCCTTGATAATCTTCTATATCCAGCCAAAAATCTATAAGAAAAACACCTCCCACACCAGAATCCAAGCTATAAAGCCATCCTTCTGCGCTCTAAAAATAAATAAATAAATAGTTTAAAAAAATCAAATTAAGTTTGATGTTTCACACCTGTAGCTCATTCCCTCCCACAATGGAAGGGACACATCTTTCTCAGGTGCAGTCAGAAGAAAATTTGCTGTTTACTGCAGTGGGGTCAGCGTGATCTTGGCTCAGCAGCACCATCATGGCCACAGTGACAAACCCTGCTTCAGAACAGAGGTCTTAATGTCTGCACAGCTAGTGAAAATACATCAACACTTGTCTGAAGCATGGCCACGAGCTATAAACCCTTTAACAAACAGCAGACATTACAAGTCACTACTTATTCCTGGAGGCATATGCTTGCCTCAGGTCTTGGTTTGCTTTTGCCTGTGAAAGTGTACCTCCAGCAACTTTCAAAGGACAAATTACCATCTGGCATGTGCATGAAGATAATTCAGTGATGGTGTGAACTTCCCAGAACTTGCCTATCGTCATCTGAGGGAGCTCTTCCTACTCATGAGCAGACTGGTCTTGGCCATGTTAGCAAGAGATACTAGAACAGACTGATTTCCAGCACCATCCAGAATACCACAACTTCCATGGCTGGAATTTCATAAGCCAATAGAGGAGTTTCTCTAGAACTGTTCTGAAAAGTGTTTACGCCCAAACACAACATTCATTGACAGATTATCTATGAACAACCCTGGGTACGCAACTATGACAGAAACAAGATAAACCAAAATTCCAGTCTGAGGAGACATTTAAAATATTTGAAATATTTGCATTTGTGTGAGACAGTAGTTACAATGATAAGGAAGGGCATCAAGAACAATAAAATTGCGCTTATCACAGACATTTTTTAAAAAAGAAAGTAAGAAAAAAAATGAAAATAAATCATAACTGAAAGGATTTGAATAATGTGCTTCTTGCATAAATGACAAATGAATGAATTAAAACTGAAGCACTCAAAAAAACAGAGTAAAAAAAAAATCCCTGAACTGAGTTGTAATGTGTAACCAAGAGAAGTGTAGGATAAAGGGAAAGTCACAGGCACTATTTCCACACAATCAAAGCTCTAATAACTAAGTAGCCCTTTTAGGTTTAAGATATACTGTATTTGAGAAAAAAGATTTCATGTTTTTTAGAATATAGTTAATGGAATGCCAAATATACAAACATTACCAATATTAAGTTAAATTTGAGAATATTATGTTCCTTCTCCTGTCAAACAGAGCAGAATTTGCAAGCATTTTTCTCAGTTCCTTGATGGGTCTCGAAGTTACAGTTGTGGATTTGTGGAGAAGTCTCCTTTTATGGTTTTAACTATATCCTTTCTTCCTGGACAAGGAAAGAGGAAAATTCCCAACAAGGCTTCTGGCTGTGGCAGCTATGGTTGTATATATATTTGTGTGTGTGTGTGTGTGAGCCTTGAAACAATCAAGATACTAGAATGCACCTACAGAAGAAGAAAAAAATAACAAAAAAACCCCATGTCTCACTATTTTCCTTATATCACTTTTTCAGATCTTGGCCACCGAAGTCATGATTCATGAGTAGAAAACAATGGCTCATATTATCTTCATCTTCTATGAAGAAGTATCATGGTAAACTTACTTCAGTTACTGGGGAGAAAAAACTATATTTAAGGCAAATCGATGAATGCAAAAGAAAAAATCAGTACAGAGTTTAACATAAGAACAGCCACTAACTGTCCAAGAGTAGTTGGTTTTGGATATTACTTACCTCTTTTTGAGAAGATTCAAGTTTCCAGTTCATTGACACTGCTCTAGACTTACCTGTGTGTAAATGGATTTATCTGCTTAGTCAGATGTCACCATTACACAGTATTAATCTCGTGAAAGGCATAAGAACAAGACTGCAACCGTATCACAATCATCAATCATTAAAATATCGCATGACTTCTGAAAATATACTTGGAGACAAATGAACCATGTATTACTTTTAGAACCTTTCATATAATTTTAATTACTGTATGCTACTATCTAAGACGTTTTTACAAATTAATGGATGAAATAGGCATCTTACACATTCACTCTCCCAAACTGCTTCCTGACAGAAGATTAGTTCTGCCCCACCTCTCATTTTCTTCCAGGGAAAATTTATATCAAGTATTTTGTACTGGGCATGGCAGCCTCAAGATTTCTGTCCTTCATACCAGAGCCATGTGGCCACACAGACACGGTGCTTGGGGCAACATTTTAAGACTCACTGAAAGATAGTGTACCTTAGAACATCAGCTGAGGTTTGACCTTGCAATGCCATGGTGACTTATCATTTTGGAAAGAGCTGCTCAGTGTTTGGTGGTTAAATGTGAATGCCCGATCATTTGCGCTCCTCTTTGCAGAAGGACAGAGAGATGAATAATTCGGCTCCCAAAGCTCAGCTTTCACAAACCTGTTCTTAATTTAGCCATAGCATTATTATTAACTCCAGTTGCCAGTATTATCAACTGCCATTTTAGAAAAAGTTACTTCTACAGCTCTGTGGCTAAAAAACTGAATACTAAATGCCCAACCATACAGACTTAAGAACTCCACATTTCTTATTTAAATCACACCATTCTAAAGTGAATCTCGTAAATGTTGAATGCCTGAAGTTGCTAACACTGAGATGGGATAATTCAGGTGACAGAGAAAATCTAACTGTTTCTGGCCTGAATTTACAGCACACTTGTGGCTCAGCTGTGTGCCTGTTTCCCTACTGATCAGGCAGAGAAAAGCACAGAGATTAGAGTTACAACTGCTGTAACGTCATTGATTTTTTGACATACAGATCAACATATGGATCTGAGGATCAAACACAGGGCTGAATGTTCATTATTTAAAAGTTCTTAGCACAAAATTTGTTATTGCATGTTAATGTTACAAACCGTGTTACAGACCTCTCCTTTGCACCAATGTAATTAGCAGGAGTTTTTACGCGTAGACGTGTAGAAGGCTCTTTTTTTTTTTCTGAATACTGGACTTCTATGCAACTAACTAGAAACCCACATAAAAGCACATTTTTAGTGCCAGATGGTGATCATAAATCAGGCAGTTTGTATTAATTTCTACGAGTGCATGTTCATGTGTGTGAGAAGATGCGCAAAAGAGGAAGGTGAGATGAGCCATGATGAACGTTAAAGGTCCAGGAGCAGGTCTATAACTGGTGTAAACTGCCAGGGCTTCACTGATTTCAATGGTACTATGGTAAATACTAATTCAGCTGGTAATAAAATAAATGTAATCAGCTAAGCATCTGGTCAGTAATATTTCCGAATGCAGAATGAGGCAGTAGTGTTACCTCCATATCTACCTTTGAACTGAATCTGCATGACGAAAAAGTGTAACGTTTCCTGTTTGGTTCTGCCTCTAGAAAGCTCCTCTACTGGCTGGGGTACTGCCTGCAGGTAAGCACATGGAAAGAGAGATTCATATATGTATACAAGCAAATACGCTGTAACAAACAAATACACTGCTTTAACTGCTCTGATGTTACTCTTATCTTCAAATGAAAAAAAAAAAAAAAAGCTCAGCATTTAAGATTTGCACAAATTTCTTGCTCTTCTATTTGCCATTCATCCCAATAGTGAGGGAAATTAAGCTCAGAGTTGGCTTTAATCCACAATTTACTTGCCATACAATATTTAATTTCCTTTCAGAAAATAAAGCTTATTAAAGCAATGATAGTTTCATATATATATGAATTACTGAGAATCATAATATTAACAAAAAGAAATGAAGTCAGGTTGCACATAAAATCTACTCTTTTTAGGTGATTCTTAACGTTTTTTTACCTAAACATTTTCCACCAGACAGTTTTAAGTTCATTACCTTTTTCTAACAATTTCCTATTTCACAAAGTTAAGTTTTTACTGAATCTATAACTAAGAAATCAATTGTACGATGGCTTTAAGAGATCCTAAGAGAAAAGGCGTTTTGTGCAGAACTGAAGGTTAACTCACTGCTGTGCAGTCCTCTTGAAGGCCTCATCAAATGCTGCTCAGTTTTGGTCCACATATACACGTGTGAATGTGCCAGACTTAAACTGAATTGGAACGTTTAAGTTAAAGCCGTGTTTCAAATTGTTCAGATTTATTGGGAGACCTCAAAAGGATGTCTTAATCTTATAGTGTTATTATTTCACATGAAAAAAGAGATTTCTGATGTTATTTAATGTCCCTTAGCTTATAGACTGAGAAAAAGAGCAGAACTCCCTCAGCAGATATTCTAACAAGGGCTTTGAATGAAAAATAACAAAACCTCTGCAGGGAATTTCCCTTTCATTTCATTTATTTGGCTGCACACTTTCACAACAATAATTAAATTATCTAATGTTTGCTTTTACTAAAGAGCGATCATCGGCAACAATCCACTAGTAGGAAAAAAAGGGGGATCAAAGGCCAATATTTTAAACCAACAGCTCAGGGAAAAAAACGACTTCCAAACATCAAAGGAATGCCATGATGTTTGGCAGCTTCTTAGGAATTCAGTTATCAGCTCTTAGTGAAGATGGCAGCAGAAATCCCAGTATTTCTGTGCAGTGGTGTCTCTAAGGCTGCAACATGTTTACAAGTTAGACCTCTATTTTTTCAGTTTTCAGCATGTTTCAATAACCAAAACATCTGGTAATTACAGTTCTGTAACATCGGAGGCCATACTTAGTGCAGATAAAGAAAAGAAGTACCTCTTCCTACGGAATGTTACATTCAGGTAGTTCATCCATGCCCTACGGCTCTTCTGTGGGTGCAGAATACCACATAGAACCAACTAAGATACCATTGAGCAAAATGCATTTTTATCTGCTTTATTTCTCCTAGAAATGTAGCACAGCACATTATATTGCCTGTAATTTTAATAGGTAAATGAGACAATGATTCCATTGTTATTTTTTTCTCAAAGTGGTAGAGTACATTTCCTTCCAAAGGTCTGCAAACATATTTACAAAAGTGTGAAAGAAGTAAATGCAGGCTTTTTATATTTTTACTGAATTTCCAAAGATCGACTAATATCTTCATTTTATTGGAAATGTGGTCCAAGGATGATACAAGAACTTAAATATCACACTTGATTTTGTTTTCTTGGAGGCTATGGTGGAAACAAATCAAACAGATGAATATTTTAAAAAGAACAAACTTACATTCCATGAAGCGTAACGACGATATTCCCAAACCGTTTCCTCTATTTTTATTATGCTTTAGCTCTAAAACATCTCTTGATCTTTCTTAATGTCATCTTAAGATGTGGGAAACCATCTCCCTTTTGGAAGACCAGCTGCTGTGATGGGAATTAGCCATTAAAATATCATTCACAGTATCTGCATCCTATGTGAACTTATTTTCAAGCAGGACTTACAAAATTTGCATTGTTGACTTAATCTTTCACATTTTAAATACTTTCATCTTTCACATTTTAAATACTGTTGGCTGACAAAAATAAAGTGTAGTGTCATGCTTGGTTTACCTAAATCATTTATTTTGTAACTAATAAAAGTAAACAATTACCAGATACTGTATATATAGATATATATAGATATATATGGCCACAAATAAACTATAGTAAAAAGTTATTTTGGTTTTGATAAAGTTAAGAAAAGCACATAAAATCATATTTCATTAATATCTTGTTTTATGGCCATCAATATTTTTTGTATTTTTTGTTGTTGTTTTGTTCATCAACATAGCAAAATACAATCTTCCTATCAAACAATAATTATCAGATGGCAGACAATTTTTTTTATTGGTTTACATTGGCAGGTCACAGTCTAAAAGCACAACCACATCAGGCAGAAATTGCACACAGACCGCCCTGGGTTTTGAAGACAATATTGTTTTTGCTTCTACCAAAAGATCTTAATTTTTAACACTGGGGACTGAGAGATGCACTCATTGAATACATGGATTTCAATTGTGGGCTTTTCTAGCTAAATAAAATGACTGAAATCACAGCACTTTGTTTTGATTACAGCTTCAGTTTTAATGTTTGTGCTTGATGTTAGCAAACGTGCTTTGAACTTCCTAGCGGCTGTTCCATAACTGTTAACACATCTGAATAAAACCAAGGTGATTTTTTTTTCCATTGCGGACTTCTGCAAATTTATTCCAATTAGGCCTGTTCACTGGCTTTCTTTTTTGGTCTTCATTTTTATATTTATATTTTGAACTTCTTTCTGAAAATGACAGGAGAGATTTCTGTGTAATACTGTAACATTAATTTGGTACTTTTGGAAGATATGACAGTAGCTGGGACTGGCCCGTAAATATGCAGTTCTATTAATTGCAGAAGGCATGTCCATGTCTTCAAAAACCAGACTGGTCTTAAGATATTACTCTTTATTTGAGACAGTTACCATTACTTCATTAAAAAATGACAAAACAGCAATAAACATTTTAGCTCTTTAATGAGCAAAGATCAGGTCTCTTAGCATTGGAATAATATTCGTTATCCAGATTATCTTTATTTCACTCAGTGACCAGTAATATGGCCAAGAAGTACAAAGTAATTTTCCATCAAGTAGTATACAATTTATTATTTTTTTTGTGTAATAAGCTTTCATTCTTGAAAAAGAGTAACTGAAAAGAAATGTTTCTGTTACTGCAGTTAGTTTGTCAGAGAAAGTTCTTCGCATTATCTTACAAACTATCAAAATTGCTAGTAATTTGAAAAAATGTAAAAAAAAATCACATAACTTTAGTCTAATAGAAATATAGTACAGGTAAGAGAGAAAGTATTTATCAGGGATGTGCTCTTAAGTCCATCTCAATTATTTCTTTTATATAAATGTACATCTGATTACATATACAAACATTTTGAAAGGACCGTGGTATATAATTACTGGAAAGCAACAGGGAATGAAAAATTTCTTTTGATTTTAGAACACTCATTTCAAATCACACAAACATACGTAGTATTCAGATTTTAAAATTTCCAGGTTTTGGCGCTCTCCCCGTTCTTACATACCCTCTTCTTCTGATCTACAGAATTCAATTAAATGGCTAATGTATAGCAAAAAGGGAATTAACTTTATATTAAAGTATTATAAGTAAACTCTGCAACATGCAACATGAGTTCAAACAATAAACTGAGAGATGTAATCAGAGTGGTAATATTGGGGCATTTTTATACTGCAAAATATCATTGCAATTCAATCTTTGGACACACTTAACCTCACCAATTTGAACTAAATATATTGTAATTAAGTCACAGAAAATTATAAATCCTTTACCACAGGAGTTTCCATTAGAGTTACAATTATGTTAATGTTAGACATTATTTAGGTGGAAAGGAAAAACAACATTAATAAAATAGACTTTTTTCTGGGATTCAAATCAGTGAGTTTTCACCACTGCATACCTAGAATTCCAAAAATACCTCTTAGAACTGTTGCAATTCCTTCTTTTACTGAAATTATTATGAAATATTTCACTGTAATTACTTTTGCCCCTTTAAAAAAACTTCTTTAGGTTGTGCCAATTGATGGAGAAAGCTTCTATTAAAAACTCCAATGGGATGAGAAGAATTTTAATTACGGCTTAATCAGCAGCACAGCCACCAAGCATATAAATTATCATGCACATCGTGCTAAAAATAACCAGTTTCTTTTATTCCCACAACTTTTATACTGACAGCACTTAAGTGATAATGTTGTACCTGCCAGGCTGTAAAACTTCTTTGTCTGACTGGCAGATCTCAGCATGAGCCCCTTCCTAAGGCCTTAACAGCATTGGTGCTTTGTGTACTTATTCAAATATGTAAATATGGTCTACACAATAAAACAGGTCCAAATAAAAATTGGTGAAAATTATCTGACATTCCATTAGTGTGTCCCTTGTGCATATTTATAGGTTTTTAAAATTTTCAGTCTTTGTTCTTTCCTGTTTGTGTTGCACATGCCTAATTCCATTATGTAACTTAAATCTTCAGAAAATTAATACTTGAATGTGAATGAAAAAGTATCATTCAGGACAACTGTTTCAAGCAATTGCAAACAGTTGGGTGGTTTTTTGTTTGTTTTTGTTTCTTAAGTTCATTTGATATATGTACAATTCTTTTTTTTTTTTTTCAAAACCCCAAAAGTTCTTGATATGTATATTCACATAATATTCCTCCATATTTAAATAGTAAGAGTCTTGTAGGTTGAAAGCCAAGTAATCTTCAGTAATACCACCTACTGTAATCCATCAAAAAATAAAGTTTGTTTCGTCTTGTCTGGCTATACCCTGGTTGTTGAGTGTGAATGGGGGTGGGGATGAGGATGGGGCAGAGTATTGTTCTGTCCTCCGGTAAATGTATTGAATGTGTGTAAGGGCTGAATCCCTGGTATAGTGTTGGGAATCATTGTGATGGTGTTGGGCGTCATTAAGGGAATATCATCAGGAGACCTTCTCATAGCTAGCGTGTAGTCTGGGGGACAGGCGGTCCTGAGAACCACCTCATGTGGATGGATGGACTCACATTCATGATCCAAGTCAGTGTGCTTCATTTGGAGGGACATTATCTCCTCTTCTTGTGCATGGGTGAGATCATTGGTAGTAGTACGTTGTGGGCTACATCTCCTATGAACATCATGTCTCCGCTTGTCCTTTTTGTAGTACAACGCTGCAAAGGCCAAAATGTTCAGGAAGAGTAAAGATGCTCCAACTGCAATAGTAACACTCAATTCTGTTGAATAGTCCCTTTGATCCACTGAAAATGGGCTTGGTTGCTGCTTGGGATCATCTTGTTTGGCTGTAGGAAAGGCTGAAGTAACAGAAACGGAATTTTTCCTTGTTGGTCTGAAAGTATTATCTGTTGATGGCACTTTAGTTGTGGTAGAGGTATACTGTGAAATGTCGTTAAGATTGTGCAGATGAGGTACCAGTTCCAACCAAAGGTTCACTTTATTGGCCCTATAATGTTCTTTAACTCGTGGTTTTAATCCAATGTGAAGATACAGCTGGTCTTTCTGAGAATATCTGGTCCATGCTACTTCTTCAAAACGATTTGGTTTTGTATGGATGAATTTTGTATCTTGTGGCACAGGCTGATTTGGGTCACTAAAAAAGAAAATCTCAAATTTTAAACAGTATTTCAAAAGGAAATATAAAATTAGTACTTTATACTTAACATTCAAGTCTGCCTTTGGTCAGAGCAGCATATTATTTCTTAAAAGGAGAGGTCTTATTAATCTCGGTTAGATACAGTATTATGCAAATGAACCACATATAATCTTTTGTTACAAAGAATTCATCACTTCTCTATTTCTACAAAATGACAGTATCACTCACACAAATCTTTTACTGCTGAGGAAAAACTGCCAGCAGCGTGGTGATGTGGGCAAATGCCTACAAGAAACCAGTGTGAGAGGCCATTAAGCTTTTTCTATTTTCATTTCAGTAACCTGAAGCACAGCATTTCAGTTCACACACAGTATCTGTGGTCTTCTGGAGGTGAAAAGACCACAGCAGGGCATAACTCAGTGTAACACATCCTGACTTAGATTCCAATGTCCAAAGGTGGAGTAGCATTTTGAGCTACAACTAAAAGCAGGATTTGTGAAAATGTCAAAACCTCTCAAAAGTTCTGAGTCACATATTTTTTAGTTAGATATATTACTGTAAAACATTTTTAACTGTGTGCATATGTTAAACACTCAATTTGTTACTTTTCTAGGGAAACCTTAAATGATTTTCGTGTACATGGTGTTTAAAATATCTTCATTCAGATTACTCACAAAGATATTTTTCCTTCCTTTTGCCAGAATGTATAAGTGAACTCAATGACATTACACAGCTATGCAACCCAATTCTTAATTTCTTACTCATTTGTAAATATTTCCAAGGGAGGTATACAAGGGAAAGCATTGCTTATTTATACGCAGTGTTTGTATATAAAACTATTCATTAACTGCTACTCACCCAGTTTTTGCGAAGTTTGTCCAGTATGTCATCACTACTGCACTTAGCATGACATCATTTTTGGAGAAATTACAAGGAAATAATTCAGTAGGACCAATCATGGGGATTCCCAGTACGTAAGGAACCTCATCTCCATGGGCTGCATCTGCCCACGCAGGTACCTGATCTGTCTGGCAATGATGGTAAAAGGCATAGAAATATGTAGGCGATCCAAAATTCGAGTGAAGATCTGCTGTGGCCACTGCTGGTGCAACCCATTGGTGATCAGTAAACAAAGCCAGCAGTGTTTTCCTTCTGGTTTCAGGATTGTGTCGATCTGCCCAGTCGGTGTACATAAATTTAATAGTTTCCCTCAATATATCTTTGCCTTCAGGGTATCCGTACAAGTTATCGACAAAATTAGAAACTGCGAAGTCAAAATCACTAGCTGATATGCCATCTTCACTATCCACAATATTTTCAACAAATTTTAACCCTTCGCCTTGATTAACTCCCAGCATGATGTCATAATTGAGGAATTCTCCTTGTTCCATCAATATCTGAGGATCATCTGGTATCACATCGCCATCAATTACTGGTCCAAAGGCTATATGGTATCTAGCTGGTTGAATGTCCTGGTCAACGAGTTCTCTATAAGGCTTCTTCTGTAGACATTCTACCAGTTCTACAGTGTCTGACATGTTGCAACCAACTTTTGTAGCCAGCATCCTGGCATATTTTGCAGGCTGAAAACTAACCGCCCAGCTGGACAGTGCTGTTCCACTTTGAGCTATTGCTCTTTGAAAAAGTCCTGTGGGGAGAAATATTTTAAAACTACTGAAGTGACCTTGAAACAGCTATATACTTGAAAGATTCAAAGAAGTTCTTTGAAACAATAGTAAAGTTTAACAGAAAAAAATACTTAAAAACAATCTTAGTAATAGATAAATACACGAGATGATGAGATCTGACTGCCATTGAGTCTACAGGTAATGTCTACAAAATCAACACAATGTGTGCAGAAACTGAAGCAAATGATTCTACCTTTGCGTAGTCCAGCTGAAGATCAGACTTTCAAAAGAAACTCAGAAAGAAAAAGAAGTAGCATTACCTTGTGTCGAGTGATACTATTAGCATGAAAGAAACTCCTGCCTTTAAAGCACATCACAGGCTGGAGAAAAAGCCAGGAAGTCTCTTCAAGCCATCATCAGCATGCATGTATATGATCACGTATTAAATAAAACTAATATACTGCAATTTTACTTTCTCCTTGGGATTAAACCTGGTTTGAGAGGTACAGTGTATTTGAACTGTATATTATAGCAAAAGTTAATGTTTTGGAGCAATGGATGAGAAAGTAGTAGGCAGCTATTAAATTTACATGTGTCTGAGAGTCAAGATCCTTTCTTGTAAAGTGTTTTTTTAATGAATGTTTATAGAGATCACACGTGAAACATGAAAAATGTATATTTTACACTATTTAGCTTTGTAATTCAGAGATATGAGCATATGTTCAGGTATTCATTTAGGAAAGAGAGCATGAACCAGCTTTGTATATAAACTTGTAGCAAATCCCAAGGACTTCAGTGCAACTAATTTGAATTTCTGCTGATTTAACTAGCATTCGGGATCAGGAATTCTACTCATAGAAATAAAAAATGTTTTAAAATTGACCTTTTCCTCTCCTCTCTGTAAGCATTTTTGAGTGTGTTATGAAGTCAAGTCTCACCCCTGTTGTAGTCAATAAATCAATTAATTTTTTTGC
The DNA here is from genome assembly GCF_987193195.1 of Phasianus colchicus. Lineage (NCBI taxonomy): Eukaryota > Metazoa > Chordata > Aves > Galliformes > Phasianidae > Phasianus > Phasianus colchicus. Next base: position 22,640,980 of record NC_143445.1, on the reverse strand, counting down.
TATTGACTTGAACATGGTGAAGACTCCAACCTTATTCCTATATCTCATGCATTCCTTTCATTTTGGGCTTTTTCTCACTCCCTTGGAAAGAACAGTTCCATTTCTGAAAGAAATTTTGAGTGTAACAAAAGAGAAAAAAATTGCTCTCCTATAATTCTCATTTCTAATGTTAGTACAATAGAAACTTAAGATTATATGTAGGTGCTTGTGACCTTTCTGGGTTTTTTTTGTGGGTTTTTTTTTTTTTCTTTTCATTTTCATGGACGTGCATCCAGTTCATATCATTAAGTCTTCAGCGCTTACTACCAGAAGGTATTTTACACTGGATTCTACTTTTTTAAATCTCACTACGAGTAATACAAAATGGTCCATTGCAAATGTAAGTTGTACTGATATAAGACATATAGCTCAGAATTAGGTTTTACTTACATTTTTAGGTACCCAGAGTAATGCCACTGACTTTGGTCAGGAACTGACAGGAAATGACATCTGGCCTCACTTAATTTTGCTCAGGATGTATATTCTGGCCCATGTTTGCTGAAGAGCTGGGTACTTCCACAAAAGAAACTAATGCTAAGGTACTCAGCTTACTTGATTTCAATAATGCAAAACATGTCATACACTTTGATAGGTAACATATTTCTATTGCTTAAAAAAATAAAATTAAATACTTCTGTATTCTCTTAATTAAGTCAGAGATGTGTCTTTACAAACTGTATTGCAGTACCAGATTCTGCACATTCAGAAGTTAATAAAGATCAGTTGCTGTCAGGAAACATTTTACAAGCTTATGAGGAATTTTCAAATCATTTTAGACTGTATTAAAGTGAAATCCAAGTCTTAAAATCAGATAGGTGTAGGGATTGAAATATGTAAACTCAAGCTTCTCCTTAAATTTATGAGAAGTCATATCCAAGATATTATTTCCTTGCAAGAAATGAGTAAAAAATAAGAGAGAGCTGGAGCTATAAAGCAAGTAAAAATATATCTGCATGTTTACAAGGTCAGATATTGAGCTTGTATAAATCAGTGCAAAGTCAGAGGAATTACCACAGAGGATCCAGGCATTATAATAAATGTAACAAAATGACAAAACTGAATTTTCACAAACATGTATTTCATGATACTTCATAATGTTTCTTTTTGCATATTGAATAAATCTCTTTTTATTGCTTTATTAAATATTTCTGAAGAAGGACAGAAAGAGTAGGCTAAGTATTAAAAAATGCTGCTTTAAACGCAATGGCTTGCTAAGTGAATATGAACATATAACACTGGATTAAGTAAAAGTGGTCAAGTCCTCTGGCCGTAAAGTTCTCTTAGGAACTGAAACTAAACATCCTCCCTTCTGTGAAGAATTCTTAAGAAAATATTCCTCGTCTCAAACTATTTGGTAAAAAAAATGAGTAATGCTGTGAAAAATTATTTTCATTCTGTCAAGATCAGTATCTCACAGGAAGGAGAAATATATTTTTATCTGATAATGTGTATGATTATTATAGCTTACGGGCTTCAAACTGATGGCAAGAAGATTTAAATGCTCAGCAGACCATATCGCTTTGTGACTTCTATTCAAAAGCTCACCAAATAAATAATAATAATTTGCAATTTGCATTTATTCATCTACATTTTCAGAGTGCTTGCTAAAGATGAGTGCTGTTCTGCCCACTTGCAGATGGGCAGCACTGAACAGCACCATCTTGAAAGGGGCTGAATGCGTCCTCGCAGCACCAAGTGATCCTTCCAAAGGAAAACGGAGCAAAGAGAGCAACTGAATTTGCATCTTATGAAAGAGACTGGTTAACAATTTGCAACAAAATTTGTTTGGAAAATATTAGGTTATTGCAAAATATTTAAAAATTTTAAACAGCTTTTCTTATTTGAAGCTGACCAAATTATTTTAGTAATTCTTTAGTGACAAGTCTAAAAATCTCCAAGTGAAATATAATGAGTACATGTGGATGGCATGTGTTGTTTAATCTAAAATTCAATAAAGTTTTTTTTGGTTTTTTTTTTTTTTTTTTTGTTTTTGCTGTTGTTATAAAAGAAACCCTGACATTTACAACTCCATTTTACATACACATCCTTAAACCCTCCCTCCAGATCCTTTCAACTGTTATGTTGGAAAATAATGGCACCAATATCCCCCCAAGAAATTCTGTTCCTGGCAGAATTCTGGATATGTGTTGAATATGACAGAGTAAAATTTCCTGACAGGAGGCAAGACATGACTGTCCAGATATTTTAAATTGTGGCATATCACATGTATGCCACATTGCATCAATAAGATTAGTATTATGGTCTGGTTTTGTGTGGTCCTGTGTGGATCCAGGAGTTGGACACCATCATCCTTTTGGGTCCCTTCCAACTGGGGATATTCTATGATTCTATTATTAAAATCAAGTAGGAGGAAAGAAGAGAAACAAGGTCTTATTTAACTTTAAGCCAAATCCTCCAAAAGTTATTTCTTGTGAATTCTGGTGAAAAAAAAAAAAAAGAAAAAAAAAAAAGATGAAGCAGTGTGACCTTCAGATCACAGGGTAATGCTTCTTGAAAAAGAATCCACATATTTCTCTCCTTTAAAATAGTTTGAAGTCCCAATCTAAAGAATCTGTCACTTTCATTGACCTCAGTGGGTTCTGTATCACAGCGTTGGGTAAATACAGTTATTTTAATCTCAGTGGAATTATCGTTTTATGATTGGCCAATTAGTCTTCCATGAAGATACTACAATATATACCAGTGTGGGATTGTGTGCCCAGTGACAGTGGGATTTCCTTTGTAAAAATAAACAATACAGATTTATTTGTGAAAACAGTGAGACAGAAGTAATGCGATCAATAAGCAATAGCCATGCAAATGAGAAAAACCATGTGGAACTTTGATACTAAGCTTATGGAATAAAAAACTGGGGGCCCTCAAACAGCATGTTTTTAATTTCCTGCTGTCTGCCTCAAGTAGAGAGAAAAGGTGTTAGTTATGGAATAGGAAAAGATATAGAAGAAAATCCATTTGCAACTTGGATGCTTTGACAATTTTGGATCATGCATGCAAGACATTCAACCATTTTTTTTTTTAATTAGATGACAGCAAGTAGAAGCTTATGCAGTTTCAGACCAAAGATTTCTGAACTATGTACTCTTCTCCTTCACACAAAATAATAGTTTTAAGTATTTTAGTTGTTAGCCTGAAAAGAGAAACTGTGTCTTTTTAGTTTTCCTTAAATTCTGCTCCTTGTGAGAAACTAAACTTGCCTTTCATTGTCTGAATATAGATGACCTCATCTACTGTGAACATGACTGACTGGTTTTCCAAAAAGGACACCCTTAGGTAGGAAAGAAGAGAGACAAAACTGATACACTGAGCATATGCTGTTCAGAAGTCTGCTATAAAGCATTTCAACAAAGCTCCATAGGAAAAAGAAGAAAGTGACCCAAAATTTAAACATGCACAGAAGAGCTGAGGGAGAAGGCGGCTAAGTACAGCCTTTAGAAAGTTTGCTTAATAGTGAGCTGAACTCAACTGTTCATAGAACAAAGGGAATATACAGAGCATCACATAGTACTAATGGTGGTGGCATGCAGACACCAAAATTGTCAAAATTTGCAACCTGCATAATACCTTTGGTTGAATTGCTCCAACGGTTACCTTCAGAATAATGGGATAAAGTCAACAGATTGACGCATGAACCGCCTGCACCAGATCCAAAAACAGTTATTCTTAACGGGTCACCACCAAAGAACCCAATATTTTCACTAGTCCATCGTAAAGCTTGAATTAGATCAAGGAGGCCATAGTTTCCTTTTGCTGCTTGGTCCCCAGTGCTCAAAAATCCTGTGAATGGAAATGAAAAAAAGAAAGGGTTAGAGAAGTACTCTTCTGACTGATCTTTTTGCAGTCTTCTAGGTAATACTTTAAAGGTATCCGAAGTTAAGCATCGTGCAATTGCATCATTTTCCATATTCACTAGACAGCAATTTGCAATTTTGCACTCCTCCTGGAATAATTCCTTTCGTGTTCACTCTTTTGGCCATGATATATTAATGTAGGGAAAATGAAGAAACATCACAGGCTGAGTATTCATCAAAGTACTAAGAGGTCACAATTTACTGCTCCCAAAGACTCTGTGCTGATTACACTAAGTTAAAGAGTAAAAGTTTAGAAAACATGTGATTAAATCATTTTTAAGGGGTTGGTCAACTGTGTACTGCACTTCTGCAGATGCACCTGACAGCTTTGTTCCTGCTTGAAAGGCAACAGCTCCACTTCTTTGTTTATCATGTTCAGTTAAATCACAATAATACAATCTTTATTTTCTTTCTTTTTTTTATTTCCTTCCATATTCTTTTCTCCCCCTAAAAATGCACCTGGTGTCACAGGACAGACTGCATTGAAAAATGAACTCAAGTCCCCAAGTTCTAGCACACAGTCATTAACCTCAATTAATTGAATCTACATTAAAAGGATAAAGACAATTTAAGCCGTTTCTGTGTCCCCTTAACATCAAGAAGATAAGAGCTCAGGGGCAATCAGGAGAGCACAGGAATTGCTTCCTTTTATTCCTACTGGAAGAAAAACAATGCAACACATCAGGTGCAGGAACGACTGTTTTACAGTTTACTCCCAGCAGTGCCTTGGCATTTATTATTGCCATTACTTCTGTCATTGGAGACTACTGAATAAATGGTGGACAATAAGGACTTCAGAGAGAATTGCTGTTGATAAAATACACTGTTTGGCTCTTGAACACCATTAGTTGACATTTCCAATTTTCTTAAGCTTAAAAAACAGAATATTTAAATAATACCAGCATCCAGATGTAGCCCAGTGCCTCCATTTGCATATGAAACTGATTTAATTGTCACTAAATCAACAATGCAACTCTTTTCAGTACATGCTTTGTAGAGAAATGCAACCATTAGAGCAATTATGTCCACATTAGTTATGTATTAATGAGCCTTCTATTGTAGTTGAAGTTATACCGATTTAACTCTCTTTAGTGTAGACAGCCTACTCCAAAGTTCAGTTTCTTTCAAACAAAACCACAACATGGCTCTCAGAGGACCGTCACTGCTTCATGATGACAAGAACAACATCTTTTGAGACATTTCTACAAAGAAATGGAGAAGTGCAAACACACAACGTATGAAGACAGCTAGGTGCACACGCATACCTATATTCATAAGTATTAGGAACATGCAATTTGTTACCTTATCATCGCTCCTATTTGACTTCAAATGGCAAGCTTACATGTGGTAGTCTTCTGAAATTTGTATTCTTATGTAGATATTTATAGAAAGAGACCTTTGCTGTAAACTGCACTGATGGCTAATTGGCATTGCTGCCTCAGTTATAGAGCTATGGCACATTCGGGGTGAACAGCTTTGTTTGTGTAGGTCAGTCCTGATCTTTGTTACCATGGAGAGGAAACAGGAAAGTGGCATAAGGTGCCAGGCCAGCAAATCTCCCACTTTCAGAGGTAATGTGCAGGTCTAATGGGCATACTTCATTCACTGTAGCTGTTGTAAATTGCTGTTTGGACACCGGACTCTAAAATAAGCACTATTTTATGACTAAAACTCACCACACTTACTTATTATTTAACTGCATGAGAAAGGAAAGTAGCATCACTGTCACAGAAGAAAACATCACCACCTTATTCAGGGAAAACCCAGAAATGAACTCATAATGAGTTCATTCTCATTTTCCTACTACAACCCAGTAGAGATCCATTGAGATGAATATTATGCTATTTTACTCTCTCTTTTTACTCTCCTACATTTATTTCCTTACACGCAACCAAAGAGGCTGGTAAGCATGCCCATGCAAAGGACCAGCCCCAGTATGCACAGAAGCACTCATTCCTGTCTCCACATAAACAGTTCTTAAAGATGCAGAGAGGCGATATCATCGTACCTATGACAGCAAATCCACTGAAAGCTTCCTAACTAGTCTCACTGCTTTGTCAGCCTGCTTGGAGCTGAGGGATGGCACCAGTGACTGTAATAAAATTAAAATGTGTGAATCTATGGGAACTACTGGATCCTGTGGCTGCAGATGCTGGGAGAACCTTCTCCATTCCTTATGTAAGCACATGACTGAGGAAAATCAGTGACATATCAATTCATCAAGAAGCACATAAGTGATTGTACTGACTTTGCTGACTTACAGGGTTAAATAGAAAAGAAAAGAAAAGAAAAGAAGAGAAGAGAAGAGAAGAGAAGAGAAGAGAAGAGAAGAGAAGAGAAGAGAAGAGAAGAGAAGAGAAGAGAAGAGAAGAGAAGAGAAAAGAAAAGAAAAGAAAAGAAAAGAAAAGAAAAGAAAAGAAAAGAAAAGAAAAGAAAAGAAAAGAAAAGAAAGTGGCACTCCTTGAAATAAAAGCACCAATGGGACAGAGGTGATTACCAAAATTGTGCCCTAAACAGCTCTCTCTGATTTTTTTCCGTTTTTCTGCCTTGCAGATTCTTGGGGCTCAGAAAGGATCTGCTCTGAGCAGGGCTGCATGTTGGTATGAAAAAAGCTGTAGAATTCTCAGTGACTCCTAGCATTTTGAAAATAGATGGCAGTGAAAGTCTTGAAGGAAAACAAATGAAAACACTCAGGATTTCTGAACAAGTTATTTTCTATATTCTGCATAATATGCAGAAAAGCAGGCAGCAAGTAAATCTTTGCCTGGAAATACGACAGCTGAAAATTACAGGTGAAGACTTAAGCAATCCGCTGATGTTAAATGAGTTCACATCAAACCCTGAAGCTTGATGGGAAAATGGGAAATCCTTGGGAAATCATACATATACTTGTTTTAAAGAATTTTGTGGAAAGGATCTTAAAAAGAAAGCTAAAGAGGAAATTTGTCTTACTGCCAAAAGTAGAAACTTGCATTCAATTCAGGAAATGTGCCAGAAGGGGGAGCTTTCAGTTTATTTAAAAAAAAAAAAAAAAGAAAGAAAGAAAGAAAAAGAAAGAAGGAAGTATTAGTAATATTTACCTCATTCATCTATATTAGAGAAATTATGACTTGTGTCCAGAGCAATAGCTCTGATGCAAAAGAAATATCTCACGCCTCCTCAGCAAGAACCACATTGGCTCACTTCCATATCTATACAAGATGGATGATTATTGATGTTGACTTTCATGACATGAAACATTTCTATCTCAATTTTCGGAACCATAAGAAGCCTGTTAATATCACCACCTGTTCATGCATTTTTTCTTATATGCAATAGTATCAGCATGGTCTAAAAGCATTCAAAATGCCACGAAATCAGAGATAGGACCTATAAAACAGATGAAGTTTTTCTGTCTTTTTTTTTTCCCTTTTTTTTTTTCCCCCTAACAAGGAGTGCCATATTGCAGTTACATCCATACAGGAATACATTAAAACACAGTATAATACTCATTCTGTAGGTTTGTGGAGCAAGTGCTTACTCCTATTTAGCACTTGGATAAAAAAAAGTATTGGTAGAACCTCTATATCCCTGGAGGAGATTTCAGAATATAGTTAATATAGATACCATAAAAACCAATATCAAATCTATTCCTCCATCTGTGTCATTTCTAGGACACGATCACTACACTATGCAGATATTAAGCTAACAATTTTGAGTCAAAGAGGTGAACTGCCTTTGGTGGAAATGGCTTGTGCATGCCTGTGTATCTGAAAGCCTGCCTGCTTGTTCAACTGCATTGGCTAATTTGTTAAAATATATTATCCATCCCTGCAAATGGTGTCTTATTAACATCCTAGGATTGTCATCTCTGCAGGAACACTATTAGATGCCATCATCTCTGACTCTTGTTTAAAAAAAAAAAAAAAAAAAAAAAAAAAAAAGTGAAGTAAATGATTCAATATTTTAGTGATTTCAGGAAGACATTTCCAAAAAAAAAAAAAAACCAAAAAAAAAAAACAACAAAAAAAACCCAATCTTATTTTTGTATTACTCTCTAAAAAGGTCAGATTGGGCTAATTTTGTTCCATAATTAAGTTCTTCTACTGGAAACATTCCAATCATCAGCTGAACAATTGCTATTTTATATTCTGAACAGACAGGTTATCTCTTCTTTTATCTCCTCTAAAGGAGCAGACACTAATAGAATTATGGAAGTGAGGACATGGTCTTTTGTGAGTTGAGAAAGAGATTTATTAAATTCATTTGGACCATGGCTGTGCCACATGGCTGTCCCACAAATGGACGGTGTGCCACAACCAGGCCCTGTATTTTGTGTTTAAATAAATTATAATGCTGCATAGGCTTTTCTGCCCATTTAATGATTTATGCTTCCATTCAGATAAATAATTTTCTAATGCAATTCCAATATTTTTGAAGAGTAAATAAAATAATAGAGATGGGAAAGTTTAAAGATGTTGTTAAAAACCTTAGTAGATTCAATTATATTAAGCTCTGACCTAATTTAAACATGCAAATTAATGCAGAGGGGAAGGCTAAGAGAGATTTTTTTCCTAGGGAAAGGGAACTACTACTGATGATGCAGCAGGAGTTGGATTGGGCTGGCAGATACCGAAGTGCCATTTCCTATTGCTGAGAACCAAAGCATCCTTCTGATGAGTTCTGTCTGTGGGAGGTTCCACAGCCCAGCAACCTCTGTGCCTGCATGAAAAAAGGGCGCAGAATGTCTTGCTTTGCCTGTGAGAAAATACACAGCAGCAAATACTACTCTAAAAACAAAACACATGATAGAAAATGCTCTAACATGCTGCAAGGTGGGCTGCTTTTTTTTCCTTTCTTTCTTTCTTTTTTTTTTTTTTTTTTATTTTGCCCAAACAGCTACATTACTGAATGCAGCAACATTTATGATTTTTAAATTGCCCGCCTGCTTAGGCAACGTGTTTCAGCTGTTTCCAGTTACAAATCCCTATGCGGTAAATGTCATCTTTTATTTTGCTACAAGAATACGTTGCATTGTGCAAGTAAAAATGGTTCAGTGTATAGTGGAAGAATACAGGGCAATTTGAGGGATGGCTTTATATTTCCTTTGGATTGCAGGTTCCTTGCCTAGGACTTTGGTTTGACAAGCTCTATTAATATTCAATGGTAATTGCAATCTACAGAAAATTTCAGTTGCCCTTTAGACTGTACCTACTCAGTTAGAAATGTGAGCAAGATAAGCAAATTTCAAGTAATATGGTTAAAGTTAAAGAGCACATTTGTTTTCATCTTAGACATCTCACTTGAATTTGCACCAGCTAACTAATCTGAATGAATTACGTGGGCAGCAACACTGAACATTAATGTATATGTGATATTCATGGAGCAGAGGATACTGTTCCTTGCTTTGCTGACCAGCCATTCCTAATATTAATAACATATTTTAGCAATGGATAAGGTGACTAAAAGGAATAGAGATCCTGTGAGGAAGATGTAGGAGATATAAACCATTTACTGCAATGAAAATATTCCTTCATATTCATTTGCAATACACTTCTGCTCAAGGATGACTTTTTATAAATGGCTTGTATTTTGATTTTTTTTTTTGTATAGAGGATACATTAACAAGTCAGAATCTTTGCAGGTGGATGCACTGCACTTTTAAACACTTAGAAGACAGATGCAATTAAACTTAAAACCAAAATTATGATAAGACAAAGTTCTACTGTAAAACATTTGTTAATGGGTGTGCATTCTACCTACATATATGTTTGCAAACTATACATTCTTCACCCAAGTACCAAGGTTATGTGATATGTCACATAAATTGCTCAAAAACCTATTTCTACTCTGCAAATATCTCCCATATAAATAGCCTGAACTGATTTTTTCAGCCCATGACTTTGCTTTGGGATGTGTTCGGCTTCAATTTCTGCAATGATCAAGTCGTGACTAACAAAATTTAGCTGGATGTGCTATATAACAATGATCAAAGTGATGGAAGAGACCAGGAAGGGTTCTGATATGAGGTCATTACAATTGGAAATCATCTAAAGCTGTGGATTTTTATTATTTTTTTTTCCTAACAGAGAAAAAATGCATCCCTTCAATATGGACTACACAGCTGACTTAGGGAAAACATCTCACAAACAAAGATGTTTCTGTGAGTAGCCGTTTCCACTATTCACATAACTTCAGTCACCCAGTTTAAATATTTTAACTGCCCTAATTAGGTTGTTACTGTAAAAACAGTACCTCAAAGCTAAGTGTATGAACAATAACACATACTGTGAAAACACACTACAGCTGCAATAACTCATACACTTATTGGGCTTTAAAGTGCTGCAGTTGTGAAGAATTGCTTAAACATCCCAACAGCACCAACTTCTCTGGCCTGTGCCATTGCTCCAGAAGCTAGCTTTTGGAAATTCCTAGCCGCTTCACCAAAGTCAACAATTTACAGAACTTCATCAGTTCTATATAAGAACTCATAGCTATATCCTTTGTCCTTTGGCATTTTGAAAGCATACATGGAGAAAAGTGCACGGTGGTGTAAGAACTCTGCTCTGTTTTTTCAGCATTGCTATTTTACTGCTGGGATTTTAACACTCCTCCAAGGGGTACCAGATCTGAATTAATATTAGCAAAGTGGCCACAACCTACAAAAAGGATGGTCTTTCCTTTTGGCTCTTTGAAACAGTGGAAGTTTTCAGTTCCTTGCATCTTGCCAATTTTTCTTCCTATCCCCAAAAGATGATTTTCCTCAACTCTTACAGCAGGAAGGAAGTTGCTTAGATATATCGTGGTACTCTTGGCAAGCATGCCACAGACACTGATGCAGTTAGAGATTTAATTCCAAGATTTCTCAGAATGCTGCAAGAAAACATCAAAGTTTCAGTGAGGAGATTATAAATGCCTGTTAGTGCTTTCAAAAGCTTTAGCTGCCACTTCTTCATGTGGTCCACTGCATTCTTGGCTTGTTTTTTTTATAGTGTGCCTCCAGTGTGTCACAGGAAGGCTAATGTGGGGGGGTCTCTCACATTATGAGATGCTCACCTAGCAACCCCATGCTTGCTGACAGGATCATGCTGTGTGGAAGGTCCACAAAGCAGCAGGTCGGCATCGGTTGTAAGGCCTCTCACTGGCTGTTTTCCAGTTGTGGCATGGTGGTGCTTCTTGCCAGTGCAATCCCAGCCCCTGTGTCAGATGGGATCAGTCAGTGGGTACAGCACGTGCCGAGCTTGTCAGACATGGGGCGATGGAAAGTACAGGTCAGATGTCTGTTATGGAATGGTCAGCTGTAGAGACAAGCCTTGTAGAGGGAATCCTCTAAACCTATGTGGAAGATCTGGGACTGGGGTGGGAAGTGTACACTGATCCTAGGCTCTGCAGGCAGCTCATATACAGGGAGAGCAGATAAAGGGGCGTCAGCCGCCCTCTGCTTGGCAGACCTGTGCTCAAAGCAAAGCACAGCCAGTCCCAAATGATTACCCAAGAGATCAGCTCTATGGTGGCTTATTACGGATGATCTTTACTGAAGAGTCAAATGAAAGTCTGATAATAATCTTGGAGATACTTTAAAACAGTTGTGTAAGCAACACAGCTACTCCACAAGAAGTGATCTTTAATACTGATTTCTGGATATGCCGTAAGAGGAAAAAAGTAAAGGAGGAGGCAAGTCTAGTCGCAGGGATACAGCTGCAGAAACTCATTTTAAAGGATTTTTAGTGATATGTGCTGACACATATTGGAAAGTAGAAGTAAGCCCTAAGAACTGATGGATGACATTTGGCATAGGTGGCCACAAAAAGCAGCTGGAGTATGTTTGATTTGTCTGCTTTTTTAAAAAAAAAAAATAGAGGGGAAAAAGAGATATATAAATATATATTTTTCTAGTGAAAGGAGTAGTTATCTATTAATATTTTCATCTTTGAAAAAAGGAGCAATTCTGTTGCCAGCAGATAACATCTACTTTAATGCCTTCCACAAGGGAAAATTCATACTTGTTAGTACACAACTGAGTCATGCTTTAGGGTGATGCAACTTTTGGTTTAAAGTATTTTTAAGCTGCATATAAAATTTTCACAGGATAATGAAAAACACTGTAGTACTGGATAACACGATAGCAATGCTTATATGATTTACCTTCTTTGAGTGCTTTAACAAAAAATAAGTAAAATCAACAGCCACTAACAGACAGCATAGGCAAAGCCAAATCTTATTATAGGATAAAGTGTGGAATAATAAAAACCAAACATACCCCAATCCATTGAAATATATTTAACCAAACCACAAACGATGAGGAAAGACTATCTGGGAGAATGGGAAAGTCCATAGCCAAAGCCATCACTTGACTTTCTGACTTAGTGGAAGAAAGTGCTACCCTAAGGGAGAGATTCTTGGTCTCACCAAGACTTAGTTCACAGCTGTTTACTTCAAGTAGCACGATACGCAAAATTATGTAGCCCGCAGCACAGTATTCAATATCTGCCTTCTACTTCTGCCTTTCTCCATTACCATTTTCAACAGCAAAAGCAGAAACAAGACATTAAGATATCCTGTCTGTCCTACAGTGTGCTGTAGATTTTAACATTAGATAATACAATCAAAGGCACTGTCTACAGACCTCGGTAATGATTTATAGCTAAGAGTTAACAAATATTAATATTCTTAGTGTGCAAAGTTTTAAAAATCAAAATTGAGCCCATAAAGAAGTCTCTTCTCCATTTTCATTCAAGACTTGGGCAAAATGAGTTCATTATTTTTAAAATTGCACAGATGGTACTTGAAGATCTCTCTACCCAACATATTTGAGAAATTTATGCCATATAATGAGCTGTTTAATATGTGCAGCTACTTCGAAATACAAGTAGTTCAAATTCAGATTTTGAAAGCATCATTTATGTCATGCATTTCAGCTAACCGTTCTATGCCAGAAACCACTTTTACTAACTTGGGCCTGGAAATCATTTTTGCTTTACAATGGTCATTTTGGTTTTGTAATAGTATATGTTTTCAGGAATGTCTCTCATTTTTTCAAAATTTTGAATATGCATACAGATGAGAAAAAGGTTGGATTTAATCTCACTAAAAGGAAAAATTCATAGTTAAGAAATAAGAAAATCATAATTACGAGTTTCATCGAGAGGGACAGCACCATAATTTCTTATACTTCTTCACAGTGTTGAGATGTGTGATGAGGGTCCAATCAACGTTAATATGTATTCTACAAGTTGATGAAAGGAAGTCAGAAATCTTCACGTAAAACTGCATATGCAAATCACTAGTTAGAGGCCCCCGCAGTTATTTGAAAGTGCAATCTTTCAATCAGAACACAGAAATTATGGTGCTAATTTACTGTGAACTCAAATCTCCTTATTTGAAAATAAATAGAAAAGATTAACCATCAGACCAATTTACTGAGAACGGCATTCAGAATGCCATCACTTGCATTTTTAGAACTGGAGACTATCTAAAAATAAGTCATGGTTCAGATAAGATGTAATTCAGGAGAGTCTTATGAACACAATAATACAGGTAGTGGTCATATCAGACCGCCACAGGAATGCCTTCTTGCTTTTGAATATGCAAGTTGAACAACATATGAGCCTTAAACAATCAAAATTTGACTTCTACAGTCTGAGCAGTGCAGATAGTGCAAACACAAATGTACTTTATGACTATCTTTGCCAACACGGAAAGCTTTGAGAGGCATGTGACAAAAACAAGTTGAAAACAATGATCTTCATACACGAACCTGTGCTATCCAGGTACCCATGTTGCTTTCATTGCTATTAACTCCAGAAGCATTCATATATATCTAGACAGAGGCATCAGATCTAATTTTTTTTTCTAAATATCGATCAGTAGTGGTAAAACGTGAAGTAAATAAGAACTGACTGGAATCACCATATGCCTGTTCCTTTCTCACAAGGGCATCCTGCCTATCTGAGCCTATCTGAGGTTTTGCGTTCTGCTGTATCTGAATTTCATGTTCCATAGGGCAAGATGCTTTATTTCTTCACAATGATTTTGCTGCACTGCAATACACATTTTGTGAATTAGAGGCAGGGAATTGAAGACAAGTCAAGAATAGGATAAGGAAGCTGCCACAGGGATGGAAACTGCCATTTACAAAAACAACAAAAAGACTGCTATTAAATTATTTTCCCCACCTGAATTCTGAGAGATTTGGTCACCTCTGATTGCATATCTGTTAAACAACACATTAGGATATTGAAGATGTGTATTAAAATAATACATACAAATGCTGTGCATTTCTTCAGAGCAGTCTTACAGAACACCTGCTCACACACATAGCCCCTAAATTTTCTAGCGACAGTTTAAATAAATACAAGATGTCAAATAATCTTCTTTAGTTCAAGGAAAGAAAAGGAAAAGAGACTAAAATCCACCCAAAGTTAATTGAGGCTAAAATCACTGCAGCTCCATCTATTGCAATTTCACATTGGTGCACTTCAATTAAGGCATAATAAGAGTGCAGAGTAATTTATACCCATAGATTAGATGTCGTCTGTGAAAAATCACCAGTTAACTCAAAGTAGGCTTCTGGAGCACCACGAGCACAAACGTTGTAGAACTGAGTTATGCTCTTCAGTTAGCACCTTGACAGCAGGAGAGGAAAGCCTACATTCCTTCGTTTAAAGGTATTAGTAAGAAATACTCTGTATATGTGGGCACACACAGATGCTATCAGCATGTTGGTCTTCACACTTCACTAAATAATTTCAGTTACTAAGAAGGTGCCGCCACAAAAATGCTTGCGCTGTTTCCAGTAGTGATCTCAAATGTTTATTCAGTTCCTGAAAGATAGCATTTTTACACTGTTATGTTACAATTAGAGAATCTTTGAAAGATTTCCAGCCTCAACTAAATGCACACCTCTTATTTTACATATGATGCTGCATTCTTTCAGTCTGCAATATCAAATGCTTTGCTACTATGTCATCTGAAAATATACGAATCAGGTTCGCTTCAATTCTAATTCTAAGTAATTCTAGGGAAGTGAAGACAATCTGTCCATTCAAAGCAAGTGGGCACACAATTCCATGTACTTCACCTCTTGGGATATACAGAAGTATGACTTCAGTAGCTACATTCGTAGATTTTACATCAATGCACAGCACCAACAAAACGTCTAATCTAAGTAATAATGAGTAGCATGGAGTAATTGATATTTCAGATAATTATGTATATGAGGTGACTGGAAGCTGAAGTAAGATTCTGGAAATATTTGAAAAGAAAAATGTGTGCGCATATGGCATCCAGCTCTCAATAACTGAGATTGCTCTACATTTAAAGATTTCTGCAACAAAAAAGGTTAGCAGCAACCAGTGTCCATCTGAGGTAAATATACTCTTAGAGATGCTAACTTTGCATTTACTGCTCCTATATTTGGTCCACAGTAGGAAGCCAGGTCTGCAATACTGCCCAATCGGGGAGCATCAGAGAAGAGCCTCATCTAGCATGGCTAATTTCAGCTTTTTGCCACAAGAAGATTGAAACCTAGAAAATTCTGAACTGAGGAAAATAAAAAACCAACCAACCAACCAAAACAAAACACAAAGCAAACCTAAAGTATTTCGTGCTTCTATCAAGTATTTTAAGATCTTAAACTTTTCCTTTTTCTTTTTTTTTTTTTTTTTTTGAAAGCTACTCTGCAATTATGAAGTAATATTTTGGTACAGCACAATTACATAGTCTTTGAGTAGGAGGACTCCTTTATGGGGAGGGTAAAATAATTCACTTATTCACATTTAGATGGAATTAAGTTTCTTGAAGGTAGTAAAACCCACCTGCAGCCAATCTGAGAGAAGGAAAAGGAGTCTGACGTCACAGGGAACAAATTCTCAACCCTGATCAAGAGGCAAATCTATATAGGAAAACAGTGCTCAGAAGATGACAAAATGTCAAGCACTAACTATGGGCAATGAAGAAATGTTATGGCAGAGTGACCTGCTCAGAGAGTTTTCTATTTTGCCATTAATAAGCATTTCAATACAACTCTTGTGGCTTTCTACAAAGTGCGCTGATTTCCACGAGACTGGCACTTTCACTGAAAAAGTGCTGATTTCTTTTTAACAGTTAATCAATACTACAGGTTCTAAAGGGACTTTTTAGCTTCAGATGAGTTGGTGTAAAACATAACGTGTTAATTTTCACCAAAACAGATGGTGCATGAATTAAACTTCATAGCCTCTTAAACTTCCATTCTCACTAGGTTCCTTTTGGGATTATTAGTGTTTATTTTATAAGCTCTATTCTGCAGTTAAATAGCTGAAAACACCCTGCATTATTGTTTAGGAAGATATACCCAATGGGAGTGAAATCACAGAATTTGGGCTCCCAAGGGATCATGTTATCTATAGAAACCTTGTATATGCCCCAACATTTTTTTTCCATGGTCAGTACAATGATATCTGTGCTATTTACAATGGGAAAAATTTTCCTACCAGGCCAAGTAGTACTGTTTGCTATGGAAAAGAAATAAAGCCAGAATTAGGCTACTAAAACTTACTTCTGTACATCTCTTGAAGGAAAGGCTTAGGAACTCTTAGGGCTGAAGACCGCCTCATATGAAAACAAAGACTGCAGACCATAATGACAGGTGACTTTTGCTGTTTCTTATTTTGTCAATAGCTCAAAACTCCATCCCAGACCAGGGCTAAACTATGTCAGAGAGATCAAAGCAGGATGTTCAATGCAGAGGAAAGGAATAAGCATATGGAAAATAAGCTACAGTTACAAAGGTGAAGTGGCATTAAGAGTTAATCAAACAAGGTGAGTCACAGTTTCTTGCAGGTCTGTGAAAGAACAGATTTTTGCCCATGCTGTTGAAGCATCACAACCTTCAGAAGTTCAAGGCACCCACTGAGAGGATCCCCTGTTCTGGAGCTGCTGCACCTCCAGAAGCAGAATGCCTTATTCCTCCCATCCATGCCATGCTTTTCTATGTGTTTCACAACCAAACCTGAGTCCGGGGGTCTACTCCGATTTGAGCTGTATCTGCTTATTTTAGGGTTAATGGAACAAAGTATAGATGGTCTACTAGCTGTTATTTTTTCCTATGGCACTTACTGACTTACTCTGGAACTAGAATGGTTTATAATATGCCACATTTGTACCCTCACCCCTACCTACGGTTTTAGCAATATTCAGTTCATAGGAATAAGATGACACAGCACAAAGAAGGCAGCCACAGTGGAAGAAGGAATTGAACCCATCTCTGAACTGCAAGGATGGAAACAGGTTCTTTGTTCTTCTCCCCATATCCAGGTGTGAGATTATTCACATCTCAGGAAGGAGATCACATGCAGTTTCTTTCCCCCAGCTAGAGGAGCTGTTGGACTAAAGCAAAGAAACTTCTAGAGGAGTATCACACCACTGTATTTTGAATATTTTTTGCAATCACACATCTGTATTAAAAATTCCAGAAAAACATTGTTTTAACAGACCATACAAGGTAAGTTGAGTGCTAATTCATAAAACAAATGGAGTTTTAATAGCCTTTACTATACAACATATCCCAAATGATGCAGCAGTAATTACTGTCAGATCTCAAGCAAAGTCCTGAAAAAGTTACTGAATGTAAAGAGCATCTGCAAGATTGCAACGGATTGCAATCTTGGTGTGCTTGAGATTTGTCAGAAAATGTATTTATACTCAACAGTAATTCTGCTGACTTCAAGGATTGCTTCAGCCAACAAAGGCATCTCTGACAGTGCAGTATAGAATCATGTCCCACTTCTGGCAAAGTACTGCTAGCAAAATACCAGCTGTCTTCAGTGGAGGATCAGCGTGATACAATGAGTAGATATGCTGGCTTGATTAATCTTTATATGATTTCTCAGCCTCTAACATAAGATGTGCATAACTTTATATTTGTACTCAACGGTGTAGAACATCACTTTATAGTTAAAGTACTTATGTACTTATTCTTTACTCATGAGACAGTTACTGAAGAAAGGAAGTTAATCTCTCTTCTAATTTGTTAACTTATGAAAAAGGCAGTGATGAGTTGGCTGCATAGACTGCAGAAAGGAAGTGAGCAGCTCAGCAACTAGCAGCTTCACTTAGCATCACTGTGTATATTGCTGTGTTCCTCCAAAAGAACAAAGGTACTACACAGCTTTTGCTCCTCAGTGATTCACCATCAGTCAAATTCAAAGAAAATGAACTATGATTTCAAGTTACTCATTTTTGAAAATGTTTTGCAGGTTGTCATGGTAAAATTCAGAATTAAAATGTTAAGAAATAAGCAAAGTATTTTCCTTAATGTTTAATACAAGTTTCAGTAATTTGAAAACAATATATTTTCTTCTAGGATAGAAACTAGAACTACTTTAAGTATCACTCTTTCTTCTCAAGATTATTGCTCATAGTTTGAAGACTATCGGACAGCATCACCCTGTCTGCCAAACTGTGACTCCCTCCACTGTCAGTATCATAGGCTCTGCAGGGGTGGATCTGATCAAATCTTGAATTATCTTTTTCGGTGGGGTGGGGGGGTATTTTTTTCCCCAATACTAACGATACTTGCTCAATTTTTAAATACATAGCTTACATTGAATTTCCCTGTGTCACTAGTTATATATATTAAAAACATATACGTTGAGCTCTGTTTCTTTGTAAACCATTTTTAAATATTAGTGTGTACTGCTCCAGCTATTGTTTTATACATATTGTATACATCATAGTCAACAAGATGTTATATCTCACACGTGACTGAACAGAAATAATGCTGTGCAAGGTGTGAAAAATATTTGTTTTAATACTGTAAATCTCTTCCTGATAGCTGCTGGGAACTGGCCATCTATGAGAGTTTGTCCTTCCTCCAAAAACTGTATCAAAACAGATATAGAAAAGCTGCTATGTATTATGCCAAGTAAAAAGTGTTATAGCTGGACAGTCCAAAACCTAGGCATAAGGAAAGTGAATTTGTTTGGACAACTGCATAGTGCAACACAACATTATGTATAAATGTAGGGTCAACATTTTCATTTGTGCTTTTGCATTCACAGTGCTTTAGGCAACTTAAAAGCAATTTCTCATAAACTCAGTTGGTTTGTGGGCTGTATCTCACTTTGGGGTGCTAAAGATAACGTCCCCTCTAGCTCACACAGTGCTTAGCCCAACTCTTTGGTTTGCGACTGCTTGGGGACTTCGCGCTTCCTATATTTTCCATATTTATATCCTTATCTTCTCCCATTTGTAGGAGATGTGCAACTAGAAAATTGTCCTCTGTTTTCAAAATGTGGTTGTGAACTCAACTATTTTTTATTTTAATATAAAATTATTAAAGTGAGAGCTCAGTTAACATGGTAACAGTGTTAGGATGTAAGAATGACTTATATGGAAAAGTCAACTTGAATTCAAACCTTTATCGGTTATTTCCTATGAATTTGTTCATGGGGATTTTTCCAGTGCTTTCAAGAAGAAATGATTGTTTTTTTGACGCAATGAAGCCAGTGAGCTTAATGAAGATATTTCCATTAATTTCATAGACTCTGGATTCCTCATTTAAAAAAAGGACTGAGCATTGTTACACTTCCTGCTGTTTATTGCTGTTGCAGCAAAATCTTGAATATATGTTTTAAAGCAAAACCCCTGAAGTTATTTATTCCAAAGTGATTAATTGATCGGAGAAGATGCTTATCATAAAATAATGAAAGATTTGCTTCACAGCTTCCTATTGCATCTATTTATTATTTCCAATAATATATGGGGTAGAAATGGAAGTAGCAGTTATTTCATCACTATATTGTTTTCTTTCATCTGTTTTGAAATTAGTAATCAGATTACCTTTGCATACACTCTCCGCATGGAGGTGTGAACAGAATGAACTTTTCACCCCTCAAATCTTTTATATTCAGAGCATTTGATTTCCACAAGCTAAAGTAAAAATAATTATACAATCTTTGTTCCCACTGCAGGTACCTAGCAGGTTTTAAATATAATAAATGCATTCTGGCAAAGTTAATGTACCATAAAATCAGGCAGACTGTATCACTCTTTGATACATATACCTAGAAAGCCATCATTGAAAATAACAGTAATTTATGCTAACAGATTATTCATCCATAGCAAACCCACCCTCTCTGTCAGAAAAGATATTTTAAGATACAAAAACATAATCCCCTCCTCCTGTACACTTTCTCTAAGTATATTATTTATCCAGGATGCAGTGTCTGGTTTAAGTCCTGCTTTTAGTCAATTTGATAGCATGACTGAAACACTGGAAGTCAAGTGACTCAGTGCAAGGTCACACAATGAATCTGCACCTCATGCAACCTGGAACTCGCTGCAGCCAACGCCTGCTCCTCTGCCCTACATCATCCTGCTTCCTCCTTTCAAAGCATTAGCCTCAAAAGAAGTTGCAAATTCTCTTTTCAGTCATCAAGAGTGGTCAAAGCGTTGTACAGGAGGATCAGATAGCTCTTGTGATCGGGATGCAGGGCAAACTGTGCTTGTAAAACTAACCTAAAGGGCTGCTGGCTTCGTCTTCATTGTCGCAACAGGACTTCTCTTTCATAAGACAGAACAGTGCAGATGCCAAGGTCATAATAGTATTATATGGTTCTGCCTGTGGCCACTTCAAGGTGGGTTGGCAAAGCAAAGGGCTACAGGCAGAAAAATGGAGTAATAAAGTTTAAATAGCGGGCAATAATATCCATCTGCAGCGCTGTAATGCCGATTAAGAGACTGAAAAAAATTCCCTGCATTTCTAATTGTGTTGTGGATAACACTGAGGGACCCTGTGCTGATAAACCTTACTCATGCAATCCATTTATCCTACATGTGCGACTCCACATAATGGGTTCATCTGTACAAGATACACATTCCTATGGCACTGAGTAACTATTGCAGTAGGACAGAGGGGTCGGTGCCGAGTCTGGCCTTGTTTAACATCTTCAATAATGAGCTGGATTGAAGGGATAGAGTGCACCCTCAGCAAGTTTGCTGATGAGGTTCAACAAGGGCAAGTGTAGAGTCCTGCACCTGGGAAGGAATAACTATGCATCAGTTCTGGCCATGAGACAGCAGTGTGCCCTTGTGACCAAGAAGGCCAATGGTGTCCTGGGGTGCATTACAAACAGCAAAGCCAGTGGGACCCTTGCCCTCTAACCTGCCCTGGTGAGGCCACAACTGGAGCATTATGTCCTGTCCCTTCCAGCCCCTACAGTTCCGTGATCTTACAACAGAATTTGTTACTCAGAAAACAAAAATCTTACCAATTATTATGACACAGCACAACAAAAATGGCTACCTAAAAATATCTTATTTTACACTATTAGGAGATCAACAGCAAAATCAGAATGCATTAGTCTGTGTGTCGTTATTTAGCTCATATAAAATTCCTTTGGAACCTATAGATTGATAAAGATACATGTAAATAAATCAAAGAGAAAAACAAAGAAAACACAATAAAGCCCTAAGTTTTGAAAAACAAAATATTTGTCTGGGAAAGCAAAAACCTGTGTCATTTCAACATTGCCTTCTGCCAAGCTGAATTTGTTTTGATTTACTAACCTTCTTCTCAGACATTAAAAAAAAAAAAAAGGAAGATCGTTCTTGGTCTGAAGACAGTTCTTCTCACAATTTCTTAAACTACAGACCAAAAAGCAATTAACTGTTCCTATTTACTGCTAATTTCTGATTTCCAACCCATTAAACAGAAGAGAAACTGATAAAAGTTGAAAAGGTTTCATTCAGCAGAAAGAATGCTGTAACTGCTAGCTGTGAAGAAAACTCCAGAACAAAAGAAATATTAGAAGTCTGGGAATGTATTTATACTTTTCTAGAAACAAAATGAGGCTGGGAGGACAAAGTAACAAATCTCTTCCTCTCCTAATAATTAGAGGGTCGAGAGTCAGGAAGGGGAAATCAAAAGCTGGCAATAGAGTGGTATGTCTGTGATTCATCAACATAGAGCTGACAGTTGTCTTTGTTTGAGATTATTGAGTGCTGTTTATTGAATTTTGTTCCTTGCTTATGATTTTGCCTGCTTCTTTTACTCAGATTCTTTCAGCTTCCTACACATGACTTGATGAGTTTGTATGATCACATGGACTGAGCTCCTGATATCTAGCATTTTTGAGAGCCATGTTGGCGGTACACAGTTGAAGTGAATGTCATTAAAGAGGGGGTTTAGAACTTCATTTTCAATCCTGAAAAATAATTGGGAAGAAGGAAGAAAAATAGCTAAATGAACTAACTATTCTAAAATGAGAAGTAATAAAATAGAGGCGGAGAGCACAATACTACGGTGAAGAAAGATTAGTGGCAGAAAAAAATGCAGACTGCTAAAGCTGGGGAGATATGGGAGAAGATAGAACAACATGTGTTTGAGATTTCTCCACTCCTACCCCAGGTAAGTCCATCACAGGTTTGCATTGCCATATGGCAGCTAAAACTGATGCTTCTGCAAATCCTGCTCAGCACTTGTTCAGCAACGTGTAGGTATTAAACAACCCAAGTGTGACAATGCGTCTTTCTTAACCAGAATACACAGAAAAACCAAATAAGAGTAAGCTCTCAAAAGAGAAACCAAAATGATAAAGTGCTGACAGGGGAAGAGTTTGGCAAAGATCAAAAATTGAGTAAACAACACAAGGTAAAATGAGTGTAGTTTGGTCAAAAAGCAGCCTAGGGATAACAGGTATGTTACTGAATTATGTATGAATTATTCAGGTACTACATCAGGTTATCACTGGGCACAATAGCACTGAAATAAGAACAGGAAACACCTCTTGGTTATGAGAACCACTAAAAATGAGGAAAAGTTTCCCGAGGGAAATGGTGGCATAGCTCATGAACTTTTAAAACCAAGAGACATAAAGCACCAGAAAATTGTGCACTGGTGGACAATAGAGATGAAGATGAAACAGAGCTTTTCCCTGTCTAATTTCTCTAGTTCTGCGTTTCTGTAGCTTTGCTGATAGCATGATTGATAAATGATCCTTACACTATTTTCCCATCACAGTGCTCCTGCTTTCCAGTAATGAGAAGACTTTCCTTAAAAGGGCAGCATATGGGAGGCTTTCTCTGCTTTATAAATTTTAGCCTTTAAGCAGGCTAGCTGCCAATTACGGCAGAAGGTTAGAGAACCTGGGATGCGAAAGTACAATATGCTTCAGAACCTCTGTATAGCTCTCTAGAAAAGGCATTATTAATAAAGGATGTTGATGTGATCTCAGTATGGCCTTAGAAGCATAGGTCAGGTTTCGCTGAAGAATTTTGCATTTTGTGTCATGAACTGCCACCCAGAAAACCTCCCCTTCGTTCCTCCCTTTATTTCCAGAGACAATAATATTAACTTAACCCCATGTGCCATGGGAGCAAGTTGCCAAATTTTACTCTGATTAGTTGCTTTTATCCCTTCCTACAGACATTTGTAGATCTGCTGTTCTCCACTCTCTGTAAGGGAAGTAACGGACTCTGCGGGGGTCATGCAGGCAAACAGAAAAATGTCCAGTAATGTAAATCTTCCCAAACCCAAAGAGGAAATGGCTCCCAATCTGCTCAGAAAGCAAGACAGCATTCAAGCTTCAGACTGAAACAGTCACTGCCTGTGCTGATGGATTTCCTTTTACTCAGTCTTCAGTGCACTATGGCAGCACCTTTTAAAGTGGTTAAGGAAGCAAACTAAGCATTTCTGTTGTTTACCAGTTACAATCTGGCCAGTAAATCCCGTTTGCAGGCAGTTAAGATTAAAAGTAAAAAATACTTTACTGTAGAAAAAATCTACAGTGCCTTAAAGAGACCTTTTACTCTTTTTTTTTTTTTCTGTTTAGATGGTAAGATCCAATCCATGAGAAACCACAACTTCAATCACGATGTTCATGCTTACAATGCTATGAAAAGTAGCTGCATTTGTAATATAATTGAATAGTTCTGGAGTCAGCCAAAGAGCTCTAGAAACTAAAAACAAGAAGAAAAAGGTGGTTTCTCAGCACCTTCTGTTCAACCCCCAGATGTCACGTTCATCAATCCTATGCAACCATGAATGCCTGCAAGCACACTTCACCACGACTGACACCTGAGCACACACATCAGCAATGCTATTAGAGCCCCAAAAGAGCATTTATGAAAGCTCAAGGGGATAAACTCTAAAACCTGCGTGCACTTTACTGCTGTGGTTGTTAACCTGCACAAGTGTAGCTGCAAAAACATCTGTTCGCACGAGTAGAGGAGTACATTTCAGAAGGAAACATGGTTGAAAATTTGGTTTCCAGCACAGCCATAAAATATAAAACTTCTGGAGCAGGTGTGAGGGTCAGCACTACTCAGGGGAACAAACTGGTGTCTCTCTTTGTTGCACGGAATTTTATTAGCGGGGCCAGGGTTTGACATTTGAGATGTATCTGCTAGAGCACAGCCAGCCTGTAGGGCAAGTCAGACTGCAGCCTAAGGGATGAAAGCTCCTCAGTGCTTGGCTGTTTTTTCTGGCAAGCCAATGAAAGACGCAGCTTCGGCTTGGAGATGGGTGTACTTTGAAATTGGCTTCCAGTGCTCACTGAAGTCAAGGCAAATTGGATCAGGATCCTATGAAGAGTATTTGGACTGTATGCCTGACACTGTCATAATACTCAAGTTTCTCATTTGCAAAAATGAATAAGGCATTTACAGATTTGAAGTGGAAAGCATTTTCAAACAACTTAGGAGAGCTGCTGTATTTAGCCTGTGTAAGTACAGAATAAAATCCAGAGGCAAAAGCATGCCATTGAAGTAACACACAGGCAAGGAGATAGCTGAGCTCAACAGAGCCAGTTCTGCAGCTCGAATGGCAGCGCCGGCCCCGCCGAGGGCTCCAATTTACCGCGTGTCTGCTCAATGGCTTCAAGATGATGCCTATTCTCAGGGCTGCACTTCCACTCTGTTTAAAAACCTGAGGCAACCAAGAATTCAGCATGTACTCCTCAGACCTGATTCGGTGAGGAGTTTGAGCACCCAAGTACTTACACTGAAGTGCTTTGCCCAATCAGGGGCTAAATGTTGAAAGTGATTAAAAACCCCTTGTAGTCTGAAGGATAAGTCATTACAGTGCTCCTGCATAAATTTAAATTAAATACATCTCCAAAAAAACTTAAGAGCTTTGGAGTCAATTTGTGAAAAAAACAAGCAGCAGCACAATTAGTGAATTGCGTAAGTCTAAACATCACTACTTCTGTTTTTATAAGCATAATGAAATAAACTTTAGATCTAACCCCAGGCTAATTGTATTTTGAAACGGGTTAGATGGCAAAAGCGAGGCAAAATGCTTCATGGCTGTGCTTTGAATCTCAAGGCTCCCCTCGAAGGAGAACACAGAGCTGCTGCTGCTGAGAACTGAGGGGCACGTCTTGTGGCTGTTGCTTTTCCTCGTCGCACTCCAAGCACAGCCCACTTTAGTTACCACAAATAACTCAAAGGTTGCAAATGCACTTACTCTTAAACAAAGCAAGGATAAGACATGCTGGCATGTCTTATTCATTATTGCAAATGAGAAATTTAAGTGTTCCTAAAAGGTAAGTCTGTATCACTAGATCAAACATAATAATATGAATAATTTTCAGCATACTCTTCCTGCTGGCCTTTTCCCAGCTAGCACATTTAAATCTGTCCTTAATGAACCCCTACAGACTAGGAAATGATGTCCAGAGGCAGGTAATCCAAAAGGATTTTGCAGGAGCCATCTGCAGTAAATCTGTTTGAAGTTTAGTTAATCTGCATTTTAATAGTTCACCAGCTAGGAAATTCAAGATTTGAAAAGTTGGTGCTTGGTGGTACTCGAAGCTCTAGCACTAAGCTCTACAGACGAAAGACTGTCAACACAGAATCAAAGGATAGTCTAGGTTGGACCTTGAAGTCCCCTCAGCCCTAACCCCCTGCCATAGGCTGGGTGCTTCCCCCCAGCACGGGTTGCCCAGGGCCGTGGCACCCACAGCTCTGGGCAGCAGTGCCAGGACCTCACTGCTCTCTGAGTGAACAACCCAGGACTTACTCACTATAAATAAGCATTCCATGGACTTCAGCTGAGGAGATGCTTCAGATCTTATTAGCTCTGCATCTGCTAGAAATACAGTTCACCATTCTGGACCTTCTGCCTCACTCTGCATGACCGTCCCATCATTAGCCCTCTCTCAACCCATAGCTGAACTTGCCTGAACTTTGCTGACTCCATAAAGAACCCCTACATTAAAGGGGAGAGGCACTTTCTGTGCCTGTCAGCCCCTTGGGTAGTTCCAAAAAGGTGCCTTCCCTGCAGGTCACAGACTCTTCATTAGCTACCGATCTTTTTTTTTTTAGGCAAACTATTTTCTTGGATGCAGCAGGCTGGTATTCGTTAGTTTTCATATGTTCATATGATTCAAAGTTTGCCTAAGCCTACCTTCCTAAGAACACTGCAGGCCTGTAAAGCACTAAGAACATATTTGATATGTTCTCACATAAGTAAAAAATAATACCAAAATGTAAACAAAACAAGGTTTTGGTGTGGGAGTACATCTTTTTACCTCTCTTCAGTAAGTCCAGGCTGCGTTGCATTTGTACTTTGGTTAGTGATTTCTCCTCTAAGAACCTGGGTGAATACATACCTTGCTTTGCTATGAACACAGGGAAAAGACTATATTTTTGTGTGGACATAAATCAGTCTCCCTGTGATTAAGCAATAATCCCTTGAGCTAAAGGCAGCTCTGGCCCCTGTAGCAAAGCGGAACTGGTTCCAAAAGTTGACTGAATGAGCAATTTCAACAACACAATGAAAAAAATTCTGGGATATAGACTAATCCATTTACCGGAATGCAGGAAAAGTAACCCCAAATAGGAAGTCAATAAGCATTTCTGAGTTTGAATCTTGTTCTTTCCAATTAATCAAACTAGAGCTAAATTCCCTAGTATAATGCACGCAAGCTGTCTGCCTACCTATACATGGACTGATTTTGGCCTTTCTTCATATATAGTTTCAGCTAATAAATGATTTTGAGGAATAAGTAGCTATTCAAGTGCACTGCTTGAGCATGTTAGGATACAAAGCACCTCTCCAGCAGCAGGTGGCAAGCCTCCCTTGGCTTGTCAGCTGCATCCTTTCCTCTTAGCTCTAGATTGATCACAGCTCCAAGCCTCATTTTTCCCACATAAAAGATGAGGATTACAGTTCCCTCTTCTGAGGATTATTCTGAAGTCTACTGGTGTAAAGTGATATACATATCATTTATTAATAATATGTGACTGCAAAAATCTTTGAGATTCTTGTAAGACACATACATTGAGGTACTCTGAAAGAAAAAAAAAAACCCAGAGGTTCTAAAATGACAGTAACAAGGGATAATACAGACAACACATCTAGACATTGCCTTTAAGAGCCATTTCAGGTTACAGTAAATAACAAAACATTATTAGCATGGCTATCCTAGGGCCTTCTATAAATCCAGCCCTGATCACTGCAGTCAGTCATTAGCGGAAAGCCAAGGAATGACTCATTACCCCTCAAACACTTATTTATGAGATTTTCATGTTTTATATTGTATTAACTCAAAGATAAATACAGCTTTGGCCTCATCGATGCATGATCTCTGCCTGCTCATCAGCTGCACTTGTTCCTTTGGTTGTTTGCTCACCAAAGCAGCGCAGTCAGCGTGACAGCAGAGAGATGACATTTTGAAAAGAGTATTACTATACAGCATCTGTTGTGAACTGTCTGTTTTTCGAACTACCTCATAAATGGCAGGTCATTTTTCACGTATCAAATACTTTCATATCAAATTTTACAATACTGGAAACCTCCCACCCTGTCAATTACCATTTTAATTAAAAGAATGGATTAATTTTTTTTTTTTTCTTCCAGATTTTAGAGACTGACAAGGCAGGTATATCTTTTTCATCACAAGACCACAGCCTGGAGAAACACAGACTTAAAGCCTGAGCCATACGATCTCCTTTTTCATGCGCAGACTGATAATATTCACTTCTTATGAAAAGGAATGTCAGCCTCATTGAAATTCACTCCATCAGCGTGCCATGTATGGAAGGGAAGTTACTGTCACTAAAGACAAAAATCCAAGAGACATATTCTGGCTAACACCTATGAGCCAAAGAAATACTTTTGATTCAGATCTGGGCTCCAATTTCTCAGCTGCATAAAATAAAATGAAAACTCAGACCTTGGCTCGCTTTGCACTGTGAGTACAACGCAGAGACCTGATGTATCCCAAACAGGGGGCTCCATAGATGCGTTTCCCTCGGCAGCTGCAGATGTGCAGGCTGAGGGCTGGCACTGCTCCGCGGTCCCAGTGGTGCTGTGCACTATGGCTTCATATGAGAACACATTTTGGACACCAGGACTCCAGGTACATACGTGTTTGTAACTGTTTAGAACAAGCCTGGCGTTCACTGATGCTTATCACAACTTCAGCTGAATTGGTGAAAGCCATCTGCATTGATCAGAATAAGCATTTCAAGTGCCGCTGTGGGACCATTATCTTTTGAATTTTATAAAGAGTGACCGTTGTAACATGTCATTTAATTAACTGTCATCTGCATCATGCTCTGAAGGCACAAGTATTTTTTTATTTATTTAGGAAAAA
Organism: Phasianus colchicus; assembly: GCF_987193195.1. Taxonomy (NCBI): domain Eukaryota; kingdom Metazoa; phylum Chordata; class Aves; order Galliformes; family Phasianidae; genus Phasianus; species Phasianus colchicus. The sequence goes on along the minus strand of NC_143445.1, from coordinate 22,612,509 downwards.
AAAACCAAACAACCTAGCTTCATTTTTAAGCTTATCTCTCCTTTACAATAGTTTTGTGCTTATCGCATTCAGGTTTTGGGGTTTTTTAAAAAAAACATTTTAATACAAAGCCAACGTAGTGCTTCGTTAAGGAAATGTAAATAGGCTCTGGAGTTAATTTCGCTCATCTGAGCTGGTTCAAACCTTGCTGTAATCTAAATAACCCGATTTAGCTGTGAAGGATGGAAATGAGGGTGCTGAATATAAAAGAGAAAGCATTATAAGAAGGTTTTATTCTAATTCTGATTCAATAGCAACTGTGTAACTCTTGGTATTTTTGGAAAAGCCGTAGATGGCTAATCTTAGACTTGATGAATGGAGGTTACAGTTCTTTTAGGAGGAAAATAACAGAACAGAATATTGAATCAAATGAACAGACATCCTCATGAATAAGGCTGACTAGAGAGACATCTGGATCAAGCATATGGAAAAACTAACTTCCTCTCAGTACCTGGGTACCTCTCTGGTTCATTTATTTTCAGGTCAAGAACCAAATTAAAGATAAGATGTGCACAAATTGCATGTCAAAAAACAAGGGATTGTTTCAGAATATATCCATTTCTTTTCAATATACAATGATGGCAGCCAGAACAGCTACAGCAGAGTACCCTGCCAGCACTGATCTCTGACCTGAGAAGAGCAATATGCAGAAATATGTACAGATTCACATTTTCTGAGAGTCAATGGAGAAAACGGATCTTTGCCCAGCAAGGTATTTAAAGGCCATACACAACGTCCTTCAGATTCCTCACATAAAAGAGATTCATATTCAAGCAGCCCTCACGGCAGTAGTGACAGATGAGGTACTTTCAGGTATTTTGAAACCTCCCTTGAAAACATTTCTTTTAACTAAGTCAGTAAAAAATCACTCTACAATTCAGATAATGCATGCCACCATACAACAGACCCACGCATGAGAAAAGAAAAGAAACTGCTAGTTTGAGGAGAGGCAAAACGCCATGTAAGAAACAGAATTACCCGTCCAACACCTGTGCAGAATGGCTAACATAAAACTGCCAGGCTGGCATTTTATCAAAGTTGCCCATGGGTTGACAAAACACATCAGTATGTATCTATGCAGTACTTGAACTTTGAAGTGAGTGCAAGGAGTGTAATTTAAATCATACAGACACACACCTGCTTCTTCTCTTAATACGTAAGACATTTCAAGAGCAAATTTCCCAATATTTAGACGTGTTAAAAGCTAAAGTTTATGTCATCTAGTAATTTAATTGCAAAACTGAGTTTCAGTGCTGCAGTTGGCCATGTTACGCCTTTTCACCTTTTCTGTCCCAAGTGTTGTTATATTCCCATTTATTGAACCCCACTGGATATTGATGTCATGGTTGCAAATTGGCTTCCCTCCCAACCTAATAACCTTGAGACTCTCTCTAAAACAAATGTAATATTAAAATGCAGACAAGTGACCTAAAAACGGCCCTGGAGGGCAGGCCTGCAATTTCCTGAATCACACATTCCTCATTCCCTCATTTGTTAAGTTTCACAACATCAACTTTTACACTGTTGCTGCTTTATTCTGTCCAAATGATTGCTGAATACTAATGAACTGTCTCTCTTTGACAAATGAGTTATTGTTTGAAATATTACATTAGGGACATAGAGACTAAACTACTTACAGATACTAGACATTTATAGAAAATACATTTACATAATAGTATACTATTAGCGTAATGAGGTCCCATATTTGGAAGTAAATCAGAGTGTCAATAAACACAAATTCTGGCAGCTATATTCAAGTTATAGTAATATTTTATAAAATAAATGTAGGGGAACAATGAAAAATTTTGGTTTTTTTTCAAATAATTTTTCATTTTGATATTTTATCCCACAGTAGCCAGCTGTTCAAACACAGCCCACAATACAAGCACAGTAACACCAGTATGCTTTAGCACTATGGTTATCAGATAGTTTTGCATTATAACATCAAGATTAAGAAGTCCTCTTCTCTTAAGTTTATTCAGATTATTCACCAGCAGCATATTACACATGAACTCTCCTACACACCTCTTATATGCGCCAAGGTAAGTTTAGGTTGGACATTAGGAAACACTTCTTTACAGAAAGGGTGGTTAAACATTGGAATAGGCTCCCCAGGGAGGTGGTTGAGTCACCATCCCTGGATGTGTTTAAGAGCCGTTTGGATGTGGTGCTTGGAGATATGATTTAGCAGAGGGTTGTTAGAATTAGGGTAGTATGGTTGGGCTGCGGTTGGACTTGATGATCCTTGAGATCCCTTCCAACCTGAATAATTCTGTGATTCCCTTAAAAGAGGGAATGTATGAAAAATCTCGAGTGGACTAGACTCATTTATCTAATGCTGTGCAGAGCACCTGCTCCGTATTGGAACTTCTACACAGCTCATTATTAATTGCTTTTTCAAAAAATTTAATGAAGGTAATTCTGCGCGGAAATCCTCTCTCCTTTATTATCTGTCAGAGGCTGGGTACTCTTGGAGTACATAAAGAGAATCACTGATCCTCCTTGAAGACTCTCTAACAAGTCTTCTTAAGTTGTGACTACTTTTCTTTTGACAAATTAGGCACCGTCTCTTTTTTTTTCCGCAGGCGGATTTTTCTTCAGAGGGAACTCCCAGAATATTTTGCGTTCCCCACTGATTAAATAAAGGGCTTGCCATTCAGAATTCTTTAATCAACGGTTCTTTTTCCTACAGTTGATTCTGAGCACAGATATAAGGAACCCAAACTGTAACATACTGCACTTCATACCGGCTTCATTATTTCCCGGCAGAATCATCTAGTTCTACTCGCTGTGCAAGAGCACATTGATCTGAGCTATCAGGATTTGCTGTAACAGAGTTTCTTCTTGAACCAGGAAGACTGAGATCCTAAAAATGCACTGTACTGTCTTTTCTTTGATTTTTAAGGCTTTTTGCTCCTACTTTGAGGCACTGATATTTTCCTTTTGTTCAGTATCGCTTGCTGTTTGTGGTTCACTATTCCTTTCATAAGCTTCTTCTGAACACACTCTGTCTTAGATTTACTTTACTAATATTGGCTGGCACTTCTATTTGAACCTCTCAGCTAAATAAATTCATTTCTATTTGGGGGTCTGCAGAGAACAAGACGCTTTCTGAAGGCAGGGATGGAGATGTCTGTGTGCAGCAGCTTATACTTTTCCCTGGCTCAGATCACAGACTATAAGGCAACAAAGGGGAAGGACCTTTGATTTTTAAAATCTTTCAGATTAAAAAGAGAGGAAAGGAGATAGATGTGATGCTCCTCTATTCAACTCATCCTTCCAGTCATCAGAACATGATTATGATCCCAACAGTTCAGAATTTCTTTGTAATCAGCAGCTGGATGTACAATGTGGAAACTAACTCCTCTAGAAATTCACTTATACATTTTATACTGTTAAATTAGAGCCTTTGTTTTTTTCTGTATTAACAGTCATTAAGCTGGGTGAACAGTTCAATTCAATGACATTTTATTTCCTACCAAAAGGAAATGTTTTTTTTGCTTTTGACTCTGGCCTTCATTAATGAAATTTGGAACTTAAGTTTTGCAATTTGAAATAAAATCTTTTTATATTTCTTCCAAGCTGTTGAGACAAGCAATGTTACAGATGTGGAATTAACCCACCAGTGGTAGTATGCTGTTCACTGAGACCTCAATATTTGGACTACAAATTTCACTGAGCAGTGGGGAGCAGGATGGGTTATGAAAAGTCCTAATCAAATCATTAGAACAGGCAGTGACACTTCTAAGAACATTACTGCCCTTCAAATTCTGGGCAACTTAACAGTGATTGCATGCATTTAAATATGAATAAATATATATAATATTTATGGAGAAATCTCCCAAAGACCCAATTAAACATCTAGTAGAGAAGATCCCTCGCTCAAAAGCCAAAGAACTTCTTTTGGGCAGTCTGTCTACTTTGAAGTGATTGCTGTAAATCAGAAATTCTTTCATGTCAGTTTTATTTCATTCCTTACAATTAAGTGCTATCCCCAATGCATTTCACTAACACAAACTCACACAGAGATTATTTATCATTTATATAAGCTAGTAGATTTATATGGTTGAATGGCCAAATCAACATATGCAGACACAGAAAAACAAATAACAATGCTTCTGTAAATATGCATTAAAATTTCTTCACTTCCATACCTAGACATGAACAGCGTGAAGCTGGCTTTTGATTTCTTCCCACATTTAAATGCCATGCTCTAAGCTCTCATTTGTTAAACCATTCACCAGTCAGCATTTCTATTCCATTTACTATTTCACCTTTGCCATTCCACTTCTCCTAAATACTAAATGCCCTTCTTTTCATTCAATGTCTTTGTTAAATTATATTAAGAAATATTTACTCAGAAAGTCTATTTTGTGAAGACAGCACATGTTTTGTTACCGAGCTGCTATGAAACAAATTGGCAAATTGACCATGCTTCTGCACTGCTTTCTCAACAAGAAAAAAACACACCATGATCTTTCACAAGAGTTGCTTACCCAGGCTATCACTAAAGGGCTGTAAGGTTCACAGCTACCTCTTTGACTGCCCTAGTGAATACAGTACCAACAATATAATATGTGTTGTTTCCAACATCTCCTTTCACCAACTCTGGAATTGTCAAGTCACGTGAAACGCAAACATTGCTACAATGCAGGCAGCATGTTTGGCTAGTTACAATAAAAATTATTACAATTACTGCAGGCATTCAAGATGCTATTATTAGCAAGGCAATATTACCTAATACATTTCTATTCTTATTTTGACCACACCATTTTTTTTAATTAAGTATCCTGTAACACTTGTATTTTATGAACAACATTTATTAAAAGCATTACTGCTTTCTCATTTATTCTGCAAAGGTTATTAAGTTAACGCAACTGTCACTTTCAAATTGTGAGGAAATAAGCTCAAGAAATATTGTAACTAAAATCAAACAGAAATTAGAAGTTGATATACTATGTATGAATCAATGCTAGAGGAGTGAGTCATTTACTGAGTATGTGGATTTTTTTATTTTTAAGTTCCTTCTAAAGTCTTAACTAAAAGTACTAAAACTCAAACTTTTTTTTTTAAGAGCAGAGCACATCACAAAGCCAATGCACATCATTCTGGACTGGGAGGTGAGATATAATTTACCACTGGTACCCAAATGGTGGTGAATACCAACCTACAAACAACCGCTGCAGCCCCAAGAGTTTAGATTGCCCAGTCTAAAGCAGCACCAAGAGCACTTGGTGGTTTGTTGTGATAGATGTGTCCTGTGAATACCACGTCCTGGTGTTCCAGTAATCAATAATGGAATCAAGTTTCAAAACAAATGCTTTGAGTGAACCTTTGCACCCTCAGCAGGAAGCTGAAAGCTATGAAGCTGATAGCTGTGGACAGCACACTCGGAATTTTCCCCTAAGTGCCAACAAAGTAATACTTTTCTTTGTGCTTCAATACTTGTGCTTCCTTTTTCATGAGCTGCAGGACCTTAGGAAACTTGCTTTCCTATCACTTCTGCTCCTTAGTAATAGGATTAAATTTACGTGTTAATGTTTCTCTCACTCAATGCATTAATTAGAGATAAGGACTAGCGATTCCACTATCTTCTCTCTTCTCTGGCTTCTCTCATATATACGAAGCATGTAGGTACTGAGACACCTTAAGAACTCCAACTATACTGTCTCAGAATTGGCCAAAAGATTAACAAGATTTTAGCATAGGAAAACAGACAGGGATTAGCACAATAAAAACAGCAACATAATCACTTACGCTTTGTTTCTTTAGCAACCCAGACTAAAAGTTTCCCTTCCTACAGTTTTCAACTCAGCTTTGAAGAGAAAAATACTCTAATAGCGCAGCCAAAAATAATAAAACATTCTGATTTGGCTATTTTGCTCCTAAGACTTTTCTGAATAATAACGATTAAAGTAGTAGCACAAAGTAGTAGCATTTAATAAGAAACAAGATAAACCAGGAAAGATAAAATGATTTTCAACAGACTGGGCTGGAATCTGAACTACTGTTTCTTGGACTATAGTAAATTACACCACCATAAGCACTACTAATGGTTTTAATGACATACAGAGATCTCATCATGAATATTTTCAGTGCCACCTCAAACTCCTTTTAACAAAGTGTACGATAAAAAGCTGTTTAAAGCACATTGTTAAGATGATGTACTACATCAACAACAAGGCTGCAGTGATATATTGTTACAGGATGTTGTAAGAATGTCTGTGTAGTAAATGATTATTTGGTACATCATAAGAGAACATCTGGAAGAATGGAACCTGGGAGACAGGTCTGTTTGGTAAGGTTTGAACTTTGTGAAAGCAGATATTTTTGCTAAGAAACAATTTGAGACAAAGATCAAGAAAAGAAGTCTCACAGAAATGAGGAACATTTCTGATTAGGATCCAGTGAGTGTAAGAAAAAGATTTACATTAAAAATTATATCCCTTTTAAACAGCTGTTCTCCCCAAGAAGGAGAACTGAGAAGCTTTGTGCTATAGGACTGTACACGAAGATAGTAGAAAGCAAGGTTTTTAAAGAAGTTACTTGCAGAGATGGTGCAAACAGGCAACTGATGTTGTGACAGGATTGATGGGAATGGGATACAATAGAAGGAGCATGAGAAGGTAATGCTATTGAGTTGTTTCCACAGATTTTGTTACTTTGGATACTGAGTACTATTTCAGGAACTGGTAAACCAGGGAAAATTTCTTCAAATGAGAAACAAGCCAGTATGGATCATGCAAAGGTATTCAAACCATGCCTAAGCACTCATGTGCTCAAAAACATGAGAAAAATATTTGGTGTGGTTTTTGTTGCTGAAGTTTGATTTCACAAGAGGGAAAAGTAGCACAAGCAGATGAACTCTGACAGGTCCCATCCTTGCATGAAATGTCTTCAGTAATTAGGCACAAGGGACTGATATGGCACAAAAAACATGATGTGCATAGATTATTTTCTACCTCACTTTTCCCAAACGTAGACTAAATTTCTGTTTGGGTCTCAGTGAAAAATTTCCAGGTTTCTGAAGTTTGCTGTTAGTCTCATTAGCCTGTTTCAAACAAACGGAAGCAACAAAGTGTAGTAGGAACACAATAAATACAATTCACGCCAAACTGACAATTTTTGGTTTGAGTTTTATCAGCAACTCCAAGGGAAAAGACATCCAGTCATTCATCCTATGAACATGCTAAAAGGACCTCAAAGAGCCCTAGCTGCTTCTCACTTCTGCACCGCAAGCAGATTACTGGACTCATTGAAGAAGTCTACATCTAAATTCACAAACAGCGCAGGTCTTTAGAAACGCTGCCCCTCTTTTTACACAGATTAATAGGTCATTTCCCTCCCGCTGCTATTTCTTTTTATTAAAAACAAACACACACACAGAGCTTTCATACGGCTCGATAGTCTTCAGTGAGCTTTCCTCTCTGTGCTGTTACTTGGCTTCCATCATGAAGCCGACTTCCATAGCGAGGCACAAACCACAGCCCTCCCACAGCGACGCTTGGCAGTGGGCCTCCAAAGCTGGAGCTCTCATTTGTGTTAGCATAGCTCAGGCTCAGCATCCCAACAAGCTTTCCAGGTGCTAATGTGGCAGGGAATTCCTGCTGAGGATTCAATTAGACAAAGAGGAGCAGTGCCAGGGGGTGACACATCAGCCCCTTTCCGGCACACGTGGCCTCAAGTTCCAGGTTTGGACCTTTAATTTGCAGCTACTGCTCACCTCTCCTGTTCTGAAAGGGAATGGATGCAGGTTCTGCTCAGCAAACTGGTCATGGGAGCAGGTGAGCAGCTCACCTGGCAGATTTTTAGGAAATCAGCAGAGCAACTGAAAGCTGAGAACTGGATAAAATCAAAATGAAACTGGATGTTCTATTTCATTTATAGGGCTAATTTATCACTAGTTTCACTAATCCCAAATCCTTTGATTTCTCTTTGTTCATCATTGAAGGACTTCTTTTAGATTTTTAAAGTTTATGACAGTTTAATTAGTAGCTTTGAGTGAAATGGCAACAACTAAACACCTGGAACACCAGTTTCTTCAAGCTGAATATTCAAAAGCAGAAACAGATGAACATAACAAACATTTCTAAAACATCTGGTTGCATTCTCTGGCAATAAGCTTCACTCCAATTCTCGAAATGCAAGAATGATATTTCCAAGTGGGAGCTGATACAAATTATTATTTTTGCTCCTTTCTATGAAGGAGCATTCCTAACTAGAAGATATCGTCCATGTACACAAATTACCAATGTGAACCCTGCCAGCAAAGAATCAGAACACTCATTTAAAGGATGAACACAGCAAACTTTTCACACAAGTCTCATATAGGGCACATTGAAATAAAATAATCAGTGTGTTTACCGTTGCTGGACAAAATAATAAGAATTAAAAAAAGCACACTGGAAAATAAACTGAAATGGAAAATCAGGTTGGAAGAGGATCTACGTGCATTTGTAGGATCTAAGGGAGCTGAAAATACAGCGGAATTAAAATAGCTCAAGACAGTCTAATCTCTGCAGTGATGTACATATAGTACTTACAGCACAATATTCTGCAGCACCAGAGAATAACTGGGCTTTCTGCACAGCTTTGAGATGTACAGACGTGCTTCTGCATTTCCTCCACTTGTAAAGTGAGCTGGAGCAAGCCCACAATCTGCCTTGCAATAGTTCAGTTTTTACACACTTAGCCGTAAGGGAAATAAATTTAATCTAATTCTCCAATAATTTCTTTTTTAGAACTTCACTTCAGCCTTAACAAGGACTTGTTTAGTCTATATCTTTAAACTGAGTACCCAGTAATGACAAAGAGCGTTGGGGCAGGAGCTGGAGCAGATGGATTCTGAAACCTTTGCTCCATGGCACCAGGCACTATCATTAGGCCATTTGGGTCTGCTCAGAAACAGAAAGCAGATAACGATGCCATGGATCCTTGTAGCTGAAATTTCCCTACTGCTGTGACACCAACGGGGAGAACAGTTGGCTTACTGCTGTGATGAATGGGGAAGTCATTATTATGAGATACTTTAACATTATGTTTTTTCCTCTATCGGCACTACATTTACCATTACAGATCTTCCCTGAAGAAGGGAAAAACACTGCTGCTAACTTTATTTTCCACCGTTTCATCTGCAGTCTATGCTGATGCTGCACCATACAGAGATTTACTTCACTGGTGAACAGAATGAGAACACAATGCAATTTAAACTTTTTTTCTATGGATTCCAACATTCTTACTTGTAGAATCTTACGATAGCTTTTGATGCCACTTACATCATCAAAACACTCATTATAGTTTAGATCTCAAAAATCATAGTGAAGAAATGCGTATCAATGAAATAGTGCAATTTAGCATTGTGATTGCTAAGCAGCATCTGCATTGTATGTATCAGTCAGAAAACATTACAAAAAAACCTCAAATTTCATAGGAATCTACGAGAGTTTTTTCCACTCAAGGTTTCCTGACCTGAATAAATCTCATTCTACTGTGCACTTACGCTCAAATACAAATCCCATTTAGTAAAACATATTTTGGTCAGCCCTGTGGTGGAAAAATTAAGACAGGTTTTGCAGTAGTACAGATGGCTTACAATAACTTTAGCTTGAATTCTTCTCTCCCTCCCACTCTGCCTATTCACGTTCACATAGAATTTATGCTAAAAAATTCTATTAGCCAGTCCTCTTACATTGTAGCAAGAGAAACAGAATCTGACCTCGTGCTAAACACTGGAAATATATAAAGTGCCAATTCTTGTATACAAGGCAGGTTAGAATGAATTCATTTAAGTATCTCTAGCTCACATGTAAGCTTACAAATTGAGATGAAAATTTTGTGAGTGGTTTTCTTAAACTGCTTTATTTTCTTTGTCTGGCTTGACCTGAAATTGAGTTTTATATTTTAAAAACTGGCTTTATCCTTCCTTGGAGGCTGCTTCAGCTATTTTAAGGACCATGTAAACCACACAGACATAACAGCGTTCTTTCCAACGCTGCTATGTGAGAAATTTGAAGCTTATTCCCACCATATATTGCTCACAAATGCCTCATTGTCCCTTTGACAAACGCTCTGTGGCAAATTGCTGAAATCATCTCTTGCAGCACTGCAGCTTAAAAGATTCATGCCATTGAACACTCTCCCTTAAAGGCTGAAGTCTAGCCTCAAAATTTCAAATATTGCAGCTAAATAAAATTTTAAAGACTTTGAGACCCTCTCCTGGGATCAGCTGTCAAACAGCTTTTGAAAAGAAGATATAAGCAGCTTCCACCCTAGAGTCTGAATGTTTTACTCTTTGGGCAAATAAATAAATAAATAAGACACAGCAAGAAATGCTTCTCATTGAAAAAAAACTATTCAGAATACGCTTCTTGATGTTAAAATGATAGGATTTTCATCTTCCGTTGAAGACTATGCAGGGATACTTCTTTTGAATGCTAGGATCCTGTTTATAATGAAAAAGCACAACTGCAGTTATCTTTCTTCCCGTGGTTTTAAATATCCACCGCAAACATGGATGTTCCCTGGGAAATGCATAGCCTTTTCCATCACACACAGCTTTCCCCTGATAGCTGCACTCAGTCTCATCAGCCCAGCAAAACGCCACGCTTCATTTGGGCTTTCCTGCCTGCCCTGAGGAAAGAGCAAAGTTCAGCACAGTTCATGATGCTTCCAATTTCATTTATTTCCTTCTAATCAAACCTTATCACAGATTTTTTAGCAAGTTTCACTAATACTCTTTGCCACCATGTTTGGAAAGCTCACCCTTTCCTAGGCACTTCCGGGAGGGAGAACTGGTTTGTGTTTGGCAGCCAGAAAGGTGAAGTAGCTCAGAACATTCTTTCTTCCAGGAATGTGTTTTGGGCCCTTCAGCAAGAGGTGACAGCCCCCATAGGAAGATCACTACAAGACACCATTGGAACAACCGCAATTAGGTGAGTTTATAGACCAGTATCTGTGCTCAAATAGACTGCACTGGTGGCTTAAGGTCATGCATGAGATTGGGACCCAAAGAAGATAGGAAACTTCACCTTGGTGGAGAAGAGGGGTGGTGGACATGTCTTTTGGGAACAATATTAATAATTGTCACTGCTGAAGCTCATCAGAGTACAAACAACCATAATTTAGTCCTAAAGCCTGCACAGCATCCCTCTCCAGGCCTTAAACCCACACCTTTAATTACAGATGTCTTTTAGATTCACATCTAACCAATGCTAAGTAAAGGTACCTATTTTAACACATCTGTCAAAGCTTTTTTTGAATAAAAAATCCATGAAATCTGCTGCAATCACTTTACACCTTGAAAGAGAAGAAGAATGGGAGCTATTTAATGAGAATTAATGGGAGTTGTACTGAAACCTGAGCTCTGAGCATTCTGAGCTCTCAGATGTGCACTATGTGGGCACTAAGAGAGAGTTTTAAAACTTTTAAATTCCAACCTATTAATCAATACCATAACACTTAGTGGTAAAACTCTTGAGTAATTAATGCTTAGCTGAAGTTATAAAGCAAAGAGTTGATTAGGCTGATTCAAGTACATCAGCATGTCTCCATGTTACAACTAGAAAGTGGTGCTTAGAGAATATCAGAATCACTTCTACCAAGTTAGTGCTCAATATAAATCAACTTTGCTAGCTGGAAAATAGTTCCACTCGCAAATACTTCTGTTATGCACAATGACCAGGAGCACAAAACCCCTTCACTACCCACCTACACAAGAGTACTTTTAGAAGACTCACAAGTCTACCTTACCATTACACCTATGTTCTGTTTGCTTATTTTGCAAGAAAAATGTTCCCTGGGAGAGTTTTGCAATTCATTTGCATTCCAGCCTTCTGGTTCAATGCTCACAGAAATTAAGAAAGATATTCTTAAGTTCCCAAAATCCGCTGGGTGAGAACCTTGCACTTGCTCTCTATCTCACCAAACTGGCAGCTTAATTCAATCCCTACAGCCCTTATAAATCCGTATGCAATTGTACAGCCAATGGAAAATGTAAATGTATATCGGATGCTTCTACCATATCAGTTGGTGAACATGTATCATTTCCACGCTATGCTATACATATTTTATAGCATGTCAGATGATGCCTGTGTTCTTGCCATCCCCTCATCAGTGATTCTACTTACTCATCCTGTATTTCAAATCCCCAAGTTTAAAATGTTAACTTACCTGCCCATATACATAACTGACTGCATATAATTTCACTGAATTTACACCAAACTAAAGCAGGAAGTTTCCCCTTGATACATGGGAAAAGTCCTTTACATTTAAATTTATCTTATGTAAATAACGTAAATATAAAAATACGCTCTTCAATGTGATTTATATATAATAAAAAATTCATATTTTCATTCATACTGTGGAATATATGAAGAATTTCACGCTAACAGTGTGAACATGGAGGACAGAGAGAGGGGGTAAACAGAGCTGAATTTAGAAGATGGAGTAATTCTTTAACAAATGGATTTAAGAGTTTAGATGACTTGTTAAAGTTCTGAAACTGGCAGCCCTATGAATGGCACTGGCTGTTTTAAAAAGCATTTAAAGCCCAAATGATCGCTGCCAAATACTCTCAGTAAGTAATGGAGAAATGCTGACCATTTATGGGTAATTACTCATTTCCACTCATTTCTACAGGCAGTGGCAGGAGGTGAAACATGAATTGTGCAGCATTTCATTACATAAGGACACAGCGGGTCTTTTTTTGGAACGTAACCTGCCAAAATCTAAAGGAATATATCTTATTAATAAATGATGCCTTCTCAAAGGCACTTAGAATAGAGGACAGCTAGAAAGGGTAAGAAGATTCCTAAAGCTGGAATGATGCATATGATGGATTCCTTCCTGCCAGATCTGCATTACTCTGCAGTCCTGTGATGCAAAAATTTTAACTTTAGAGCTGTCTGCCACATAAACTTTAAAGGAATGGAGACTCCACTGTTGACAGTGACAGGTTCTGAACTCTTGAAGTGCCAAGAGACTTGCTGAACCCTAGACAGATGCCCTGAAAGAAAGGAAATATTCCCACTGCCAGTCCTCAGCGAGTGATCATCGCTAGAAAGCAGAAACTGGCAAGATGTATAGTTTTATGAATGGTTATGTTGGGCTGCTTTCAGGCTTTGAAGCTGTGGGTGAATGGAGTATCATTACTCATGCTTCATATCGAGGGGGGGAAGATGACTGTGGCTAATAGGACTTGTTCTTGACTTGTTGCCTATCTTGTTCTCATACTGCCTATAATTCATATGTAAAACTCTCTAGTTTGTGTAAAATTTGAATTCCAAAAAAAGAGCTCTGCCCTTGTAGACCACCAGGCCAAAGCCCAGAAGAGAAACCTCCACAATTTGCCACGTGGCCATAATAAATAGCCAGGACTAAGAAGCTGAGCAGAAATGCAATCTAATCCTCTCAGAAGGAAAGCAATGAAGTAGGAATTTATGACAGAGTTATAGTGCTGCTGCAAGTGCCAGGTGTAAAAAGGAGCTCTGAGCGGGGTTGCAAGAAGGTTTAGGAATGGAAATGTGATTTCTGTAAAGCAAGGAGTTCAAATTCTACTCCAGCATATTCAATGAGAATGATTTCACGTACGTAAACTAAGAAAGCTGCTTATAACAAAACGTTAATCACAGAGTTAGTGGACATAATTGCATCAAGTATGTACAAAAGCTGAAGCTAATAACTATGGAGAGTCTTTTATTGCTTATGGAAACAGGGCAGGACTCAACACAATGCATATCAATTAATTAAAAATTGGAGTAACTGCCAGTAAAATTGCCTCTTGTTCTAACAGGATAAATGTACATTAGGCTATATGGAATGGACACGAATGTAGCAGTCTTGAAAACAAATGAGCTGTAAGGTACTAATGGTGCGTCCACACTGACACAACCTTACTGAGCACATCCAGGGGCTGGGAAATTCCCAGCAGCGGCACCTCAGTGATGTCAAATGACTGAGCAACAGTGCTTCAGGCAAAAGGAGAGAAAGGGGAAAGACTCCCCAGCATCTCTCTGGACAAGATTTAAGACGGGATCCTGACTACTGTTCCCCCATCCCTGAAGCTGAGCACCACAAATTATTGTCAGCAGCACATCACAGCCCAGGCACTGAAGGAGCTGTGACAAGAGCCCTGGTGATATGGGACTTGTCACGAGATGCAGAGACTGACAGGGCCAGCATTGTGGAGAACAGCTTTGACAGGGCACACTGATAAGGGTCTGCCTGCATGATGCCGGAATGACTGCACTTCTCTTACATAAAAAACTACCCAGTTAATCCTAGTCTCCCTGACTGCTGGGGGCATTCCCCAAGCCCAGCCAGAGGTGGGAGCACAAAGGAGGCTCAGGACAGCGTTTCCTGGGGGTACAGGCAATCAAGAAGCTTTGGCACCAAAGTTGGTACTGGTTCCCATCAAGCACAATAATCAGCTGAAGAGTAATTCACTACCTTCTGTGAGCTGTGGGTAAGCTGGTTATTCCAATTCATTATGCAGCTCTTGGAAGGTGGAAGAGGAAGGACCAGGATTTATTTCAATCAAATAAGGTCTACCACTATGGGAAGCATATGGCACAATGTGCCCTTTGGTATTGGATTCCTATAATCAAAATGAATGTGATTATTTTTAATTTAGAATTGCCACGTGGAGGTCACAGGGTAACAGGCAACATAGCAGCTTGGATGCTTAGAGAATATTCATAATATAATGAACCTTTATGGTGTATTTGGCTACAGCAAGGACTGCAAGGCCTTCTTCTAGAAATACACACACATTCACTCTTAATTTTAACAGTATATTCAAGTAATGCACTACTCTAGAGTACAAATACTTAAGGACACTGAAATATCAGTGCTGTGTTTTCTGAAAAAGGAATGCTGCCACTTAAAATTATAAGAAGAGAAGAATATTACTTTTAACCTGTGAAATTTTTCATCATCAGCTGTCTCAACACTAACTGAAAATATTCATGGCAGTCCTCTCTTCTTATTTTATATACCTTCTCATCTTTATATCTTACATTGTTGGAAGCAGCAAGTCCTGTCTATTCTAATGTGAACAGGCATATCTTTCCAGGCTAAAGCCCAAAGCTGCAATAGATTAATTAAGATCTTCCTTTTCATCTAAATATTTGCTTAGGTATTGCTGTTTTTTCTTTTTTTTCTTATTTCTTTCAGTCTCAGTATCTAGGCTGACACTTCTGTCCTAGTGAAATCAATCAGTAAAGTCCATCCCGGCAAGGGAACAAGTGACAAGTCTAATTCTAAGGATTTTCAACAAATTCTAAATCATCATTCCGAAGCCTCAGTGAAAAAAAAAAAAAACAACCCATAATTCTTGGGTTGTGCTTTTGTTTTGTCATGCATTATTGGATAAGAATACAATCTTATCTTCTCTAGGAGTAAGTAAATAGCATTCTCTATTAACTTGCTGAAAAATAATTTGATGTCAAGGGATTTTTTATGCTTGCTTTTTCCTCTCTTATTACAGTTTACTGTATCGCTACTTCAACTGGGGAGAAAAACAAACCAATCTCCCCCCAAACCCTGGAGTATTCTTAGGAGATCTAGAAAGCAATGTCACACATGAAAAAGCAAAGTTTTACAGTAATATTTAATTGCCTACATTCTGTCTTTTTGCTACCGTGGGCTGCACCATTTTTAATTCAGGAAAGAATTGGGCCCCCTATATTTAACTTGTCTCCACTTTTTTTTTTTTTTTGGCAAAAATCTCACATCATCAATAATTAATTCTCCGATCTAAGTACTGGATAACAAGACATTCCAGAAATTAGGAGGAAAAAACTAAACTAGTTGTCAACATCATACTGAGTAATTCAATAGTACTGGAATATCCTGAGGGTGGATATGAATAAACAATTCATGAGAAGCTGGTAAATTACATTTCAGCTTCTGTTCATTGCAGAACTAGATCCTAGTCAAATACTTAGCTCTATCGAATGAAGATAGCCCATTGGGCTTAGAATAAAGAGCATTTCTTAAGAGTTTTTCTTGTGTATTTATTCTGCGCAGGACAGGTTTTGTTCTTTTTAAGTGATCTTGAAAACAAACAGATGAGATTATATTAGGCAAGGTCAAAGAGGGAATCTGATGGCCTGCAGCAAGCTGGGTTAGTCCTTAATTCTTTCATAGGGTATACAAAAAATAATGAACTAAAAAGGATATGACTTTCAATTTCTAGACCAGCTTGTAAGATTACATGAAAAATGAATACAATTTAGAATATCTTCATGCTACATTTAGAAGCATTTGTAAAACACAGATGAGCCAACAGCATGCGATTCTTCTAAGACCATAGTTCACATTCATTTTATAACTCTAAACAAAATTATTTTAAACCTTTGGAGCAAATCAAGACAAATGAGAGGATCACCAAATGCTATTCAGTGCGAAATTGGCGGCAAAGATTCAGAGAATGTTTTAGGGCAGAAGGGATCCCTGTAGTCAGCCTGGGGAAAGTGACACTTTGAAACAGAGCCAACTTCAAAACTGAGTTGAACTCTGAAGGTGGGTCAGGTTGCTCAGGGCTTTAATCAGACCTATTTTTCTTATCTCTGATGACAGAGATTGCAAAATATCTCTGGTCAACTTTTTCCAATGTTTGGCCACCCTTGTGAATACTTTTCCTAATAACTATGCAGAAGTTCTCTCGTTGCAGCACAATCCTAGATTCTTGTGCTACTTACCAGCACAAAAGCCTGCACCACACTGTCTCAAGTCATATTGCTAATTTGTGTAATGCCAGGACAGCACCACTTAGAAAGCTGAGAGCTCTGGGAATTTTCTCCACCTTTATGGAAGTTGTGAATAATCCCTGGAATTGGAAAAATATCAGATCTGCTGTTGTTGGGCCCAACTGCAAGTTTCGCTTGTTTGTTGAAGGATATTCCCCAGTGAAATCACCTTCCTTTCATTGGCAGGGAGAGAAAATAAGGAGGAGAAAAACTGCAACAGAGAGGTCAGACAAAAGAGAAAGCCCTAATATACTGCTGCCTTTACCAGCATGAACAATAACAATCAGATCTAATCTTATAGTACTCACTGCGTACTACACGTACTACATACAAACTACAAGTAGCACAATAAAGACTAAGTTGATGCGCAACACATGCCAAAGAATGTCATTTTAAAACTGATTTTATTTTATACATATGTATTTGCAAGCACTGTTTGCAGAACTGCATTTTGACAAAGTCATTAGGACAAGCTTGAAATCCATTGTTAACCACCTTAAACATCACTTATTCCCCCTAAGAGCAAGTCCAATTCACCTACTAGTTTATTCCTCCACAGTACTGCTGGTGAACCAGACTATATTCTTTAGTTGGCTGTCCCGTTAACTACAATAACTATAAATATAATAAATACAATAAATAAAGTCCAATACAATTATTGGATCTTGCATTGCTTCTGCTAGATATAGTTTGGCATCAAGTGTGAGATTCATTTGTGGAACAGCCCTAGGACTATTGAAATGTCAGGGCCATAAAAACTGGATGCTGCTCTTCTTTGGGGAATTAGTGAAGTATTATGAAGGAAATGTAGCAAGCACCTTACTAGCCTTCTCGTACTACTAGAAACATGCTTTGGGGCTGTTAAGGAGGTTTGAGAGTAAATGGAACAAAAATACAGCAAGGTGAAATGGTGAATAAGCTTCTGGGATGCTTAATGTTCACACTTGGAGCTCTGGCAAGAGAGGTGAGGTAAGCATGTGGGATTGTTAGTCAAGCAAAATAATCAGGAATGAAAAGCACACTGCTAGCTATATCATGTGATGAACCAATAAATAACAACAAAATGGCAACCTCTATAATGAAAATAAAAATCATTCTTACCACAACCTTCCCAGATTTGTTAGCATGAACCGACACTCCAGCCAGAGATGCCCTGACAGTCAGATATTAAGTGAAGGTTGTAGGTAATTTTAACAATATTTTCCTGTACAGATGTTACGTTTGATTTGTTTCTACCTGCTACCATAGCTTATACTGACAGCATTAAAAATGGGTTACTGCACCGTGGTATTTTACCAAGGTTCACATCACTTCTTGTTACTTCATTTCGTGTGGCAACACGACAGAGCACAGTTTGATATAATGTACCATGGCCTTCTGTATTAGATAGGGTCAAACATTCTCAAAACAGTAATATTTACATTGCAATGGATATTAACAGAGTAGGGTTAAGTGTTATATCAAACCGTGGCAGCAGGTTATTTTCCATTTCTTTTTTTAATATGGATCATACACACTAGGTTACATCAGTCAATACCACGTACTAGAAAATTATTTCTGTAGAAAAGAGAGAGATGGAGGAGAAAAAAAAAAAAAGAAAAAAAAAGAAAAAAAAGGATTAAAATAAAAATAAAATAATTGACTATCTTTCCTTCCCCAAAATTCAGAACAAAATATTTTGCACTGGAAACATCTAAGTTCGTGGCTGCGCACACTGTTCTATCGTCTGGCACAGTCATGGTAAAACACTTGTGTTTGCATACAGGGCAAGAATACATTTCCTACTATCCTCTGCAGCAATTTGTATACCTCATTTAGTCCCGTTCTACTTGCTATTTAGCAAGAATTTGGTATTTCCCATTAAAACTATAGCAAGTATGTTTAAAGTACATCGAAATGTTAAAGTGAGAATTTTAGCAACAGCCACAATAAAGAGTAATGTTTAAAAAAAACAGAACGATACACAAAATCAGAATTTATTTGATTGCATGACATGTATTGGGAAACTAGAACTGAAGTAGTAGAACATCCAACATCTGTTATTGATAAGTTTCTAAAGCTTATATTAATTAAATGATATATTTACTCCACAAATGACACAGTTGAGAGCTGTGCAGACACAAGTAGTCTTACAGACTGTTTCTCTATTTGGTGCTGCCCAAGATCCTAGAAATGTAAGCTTTCTGTGCACTATCACTGGCAGTTGGCGAAAGTATAACTGTTGGTATAAATTTAAGCCAATTTAACTTAAAACAGGTGCAAAAGACTGTGTTACTTGGGTTTAAGCCAAACTCATTTAAGATCATTTCAATCAATATGAATTGACTTAACGTTAAATTTAATTTAACCAGTCCTAAAAAATAAATTGAAATTGCCTTAATGAGAAGCTATACAGGAGTAACTTAAATTAGGTTTAAAAATTACATATGGTAAAATGTGCAACCATCTTTCATAGGTAAGTGTCAGAAGTTAAAGATGTAAGTCAGTATTACGAGAGTTTGTGTTGCTAACTGTTGCCTGAAGCCGAGCAACACAGCCCATGCTGGAACTCCTGCTGCACAGCAAGATGGGAATGTAAAGGTGCTCTTACCAGGCCTGTCCTCCAGGAATAGTCTTCTACAGCACACAGTAAACAATGGGAATAACTTTCTTGGAAATAATCAACTGCTGTTGAGCAATGACCATTTTTCATTAAAAAAAAAAATATATTTTTTTTTTGTAGAAACATGCTTCAAAGCAATGCTTTGTTTTGAATAACATTAAAAAAAAAAAAAAAGATTTCAGAATTCAAACTAATTTCCTTTTGTAATTTTTTTTGTATATTTTGACATTGCCTTTTTTGTTGCTGTGTTACTGCACTCCATGACAGCAACAGTGCACTGTAATTAGTGATACTGCCAACTACTGCATAAGAGCTGAAATATGTCAGTATTAAAATCAAAGACACGTCTGCCACCAAGTATTGATGAAAACATGTTACTTGTTCTAGACTGAAACATATCGTGCATAGATTATGATGGAATAGCCTGACACCTCCACAATCAATAATACACAACAATGCCCTTAAAATGGCTTTAAAAGGGAGAGGAAATATTTCAATTATGCTAGTCGATAACACATCAAATCAGAAGTAGCAGTGAGAAGAACAGCAGACTGCCTCCTCTACATCAGTCATCCTATTTGTAAAAGTTCAGAACAAAAGCCCAAAGAACTTCCTTGAAACACCAAGATTTCCTTGAAACAGCACTTTCCAGGAAAAGACATTCTCCTAGAAAATGTCTGTCTAGTTCTTCACTCTCACTTCTTTCCATTTCCTGTACTTATCAACTCTAAGTGCCCCTACAACTTGCAAGCATATCATAAAACTGACGAACGAAATTCCCAATGAACAAGTACAAAAGAGTTCTCCATCCGTATCTTCCACAAATACACGCAGAAAAAATGCTTCTAAGTTTACCCTTGGATTCTTTATAATCTGACACATTAAACTTCTCATTAATTACCACGACCTCAGAATACCCAGCATAGCACGAACACTGATGCACTGTTACATAAAGATCTGTTGAAGGTGGGAGTTTTTCAGCTGCTTTATAATTGCCAATTTCATAGAACCCTGGAGTGCATACACTCAGCTCCAGGGGACAGCTTTGCTCTTCTACCCAAAAGGACTAAAGCTATAAACAGAAGGAAAATGAGAATATTTTGTGGCAGAGGAAGGAAAAGAACCAACGGACAAGTGAAACATTCAGGTTTAGGAGCCAAAATCATGAGCAGAGTTATCCATAGCCAACAACCAGGGAAGCGTGCAGAGGCACGCAGCCAAACAGCAGAGTTGGACCATTGGGCAGCAACAACTGAACTCCACCTTCATCAGAAGAACAGGTGATAGGGAAGGGTGGGAAAAAACGGCAGCAGATGGGAGGAGGAGGAGGCGTGGAAGAGCAGAAATGCAATTAACAGTTTTCCAAGTGGTTTAAATGATTTTGAATTAAGAACTGCTAAAATTCACAGATAACAACAAACAAGCATTTTCCACCTGTAGGTGCCAAGTGCTCCAGGAGGAGCCACGCGACATTAACTCCATGTGCGGATAACAAAACTGAGGCACGCAAAAGGAAAATTAAAGGTGTCCAACAGGCTGGTTTCAGAAACAGGCTGAATGATGGGCACAGCTTCATTTCCACCTGCATTTCCCATGTATTTTTCCTAAGTTAATAACTTTTTCTATAATTAGACAGGTAAGCTTGTGGATAGTAGTACAGGATGGGTCAAAATGAGCCCCTGCAGAAGGGGAAACTATGAAGCAACACATAGTGGAGTTGTACAGTTTGAGAATTGCAGATTAATAAACTAGGAAATGGTTATTCTTAAATGGTCTTCTAGACAAACCCAGTGACCTTATCCTTTTAAATTAACTGATATTTATGAACATGACGGAGAAGACATTTCTCAAAGATCTGAAATTCACATTTAACGTAATTTACTGGGAACAGAAGGTTCTCAAACCTTGAAGATAGCCATTAGCATTTCACAATATTTTAGCATTTAGTACGTAGTCAGGTCACTTTTAAGTACCAGTAGACGAACTCTTCAGACAGAATGTATTCTCAAGATGAGCGCTAGAAACTCTGCAAAATCTTGTCATTGTAGGCGATAAAAATGTTAGCTGATGTAATAACATTTGGGGGAAAAAATGTGGACAATTTTCAAATTCCAGCAGAACAGTAAATTGACCTTTCATAATGAAAACGACTAAACATATATTTCAAAAAAGGAAAAAAAAATCAGACATTATAGCGTGTAAAAATGATGAGAAGGCAGCAGCATGTCTGACACTGACTCTTCTAGCATTAACAATGAGTCAAAGGACTTTCTCTTCTCCACCCCCCCCCCCACTTCCCTCTATTAGTTATTTCTTACTCTATTAAGGAATCCTGTTGGTGAAAGTATTAAGGTCAGATCTTCATGTGCACTGGAGCCAGTGCCAGGAAGTAAAAAAAGAATCTCTCTTTACCCTTCTATTTCTAGTTTTAATTTGACCTGATAGCTTGTTGCACTTTGACTTGCACTGTTTCCTATGCAGTCACTGTTTCCTACGAGAAGTCACATCCAAAAGTTAAAAGACGGTGAAAATCAACGTTTCTATACACTGCACTTCACAGGTTTCCTGACCATGCAGGAACCATCTTGCCCTAGATGTAAAGAACAGATACCCTCCAAAAACCCTATCTGAAAGAGCTTCATTAGCAATGGTTCATTCTAAAATTAATCACCTAGAGGCACCAGTGAAGACAGAGAAAGGTACGCATGAAGCTACCAAGCCTGTTATGTGGGAAGGCTAAATGGAAAATTCTGCATGTTTCTATAAAATTAGAATGCTGCAAGGATATGAAAAAAAGAAAAGCTTTTATAAATGTTTCTTAGTTTCATAATACTGCTCAGAGACAAAAAAACAAACAAACAAACAAACAAAAAAAAACCAACACAAGAAACCTTTACGTAGTAGAATGTCTTCAAATTCCAGAATGAGAATATTCCCTTCCTTGTCTTCAGACATATTCACAAAGTAATTTCAGAAAAAATATATATATATATATCATTACTCTCCAGAAGCCTCTACAATAATGACATCTCAACAGCAGCATGCTGCAACTCAGTGCTCCACACAACAAGGTCCAAAACTTTACACCATTGCCTGTAGATGTTATTAAATGTAATAAGCTTTCTTTCATCTCTTCACAGCTTGATGGTAATACATAAAATATAAAATTTCCATTTTTAAAACTAATTGTGCACCTTGTGTGCTGGTGACATCTTTTACCTGCTGTGCCCATGCATCATTTTATTTGTGAGGATTTTTGTTTTTTAAGAGTGTCGCGTTGGCTCTTGCTTTCCTCATAAATTCATAAATTCCTCATAAATTGAGGGTTGATAGTTATAGGACAAGGGGGAATGGTTTTAAACCAAGACAAAGGGGATTTAGTTTGGATATTAGGAGGAAGTTTTTCACACAGGGTGGTGACGCACTGGAACAGGTTGCCCAAGGAGGCTGTGGATGCCCCAACCCTGCAGGCATCCAAGGCCAGGCTGGATGTGGCTCTGGGCAGCCTGGTCTGCTGGTTGGCGACCTGCACACAGCAGGGGGTTGGAACTGGATGAGCACTGTGGGCCTTTTCAACCCAGGCCATTCTATGATGATTCTATGAAATTTGTTCAATCTCTTATCCTCTGTTGTGCCAGGTATCCCTGCCTGCATTTTTATTGAAAACAATGGTTTTACAATTACAAAAGTTTCGAATAATACTGGAAAAAGGAACTGATGACATTTTCAAGAGGAAATACTTTGTTGTTCTTTGTACTAGAAAAGTTTCCAAATGCAAATATTGTTTAATTTAATCTCTCAGTATTATGAAATGAGAGTATTGCCGAGTATGCTCCAATGCATTTAGTTTCCTTTCTATGCAAAAATTCTGCAGGTCATTTCTGTTTGAGTGGCCAGTTCTTCATGTGGAAACAAAGCGCAGACAATGTCTTATTGAATAAAACAGACTTGTTTCATGATTCATTTCACCTCTTTTTGTTCTTACGTGTAAACCAGCTTCTCAGTTCCATACCAAGGCTGAGTGCACATTGGAGGTTTTGCAGAGCCATAAAAATAATGCTACGAATTCTCCTGCATATAGTAAAAAGCTCAATAAAAATAAGAATATGTTGCAAAAGGTTCTAATAGTCTCCATTTTAGAACTGATTTTTCATTCTGCACAAGCTCATTTTTCTTTGCACTTAAACAAAATGACAGATGTTCATAAAAATGATATTAAGGATTCCTTTTGGCACTTCTGTTCAGTGTTCTCATTTATTTCTCTTCTGGTAATAAAGCATGCAATGTTATTCTTACAAAACCAGGATCATCAAAATTGCCAGGTGTCTGATGTGTGATCACTCGCTATATGCAGAGCAAAGTGTTTTCAAACACTTTAGTCTAGTGAATTCTGTGCTTACGGCTCAGTTCTTCAGAGTGTTGTGTACTCTGATTATATACACCTTAGCTCTATAAGTTTAGTGTCAATAATGTTCAGCCTCCTGTAAGATTGAGCCCTCGAAGAAAAATAAATTCTAATTGTGATTCTGCTACTGAACAGGTTTGTGTTCTTGAGCAAATCCATAAAGTCAGGTTCCAAACTATTAAAATCCATTCACATTTTCAAGCTGTAAGAAACATTTCTTTTGCAGAAATGTGGGGCTGCAGATAAAAGTTTGCAGTAAAGTCAGTGAGAATAACAGCTGTCTAAATATAAAGTTAGGCACTTAAATTAAGATGCCTGGAACTGGTGCTGCTTGTAAAATCTTTTGCATATGAATGACTTAACATGCTTCCTCTTCCCCCTTACCTCCATCTTCCCCTAAAAGAAAAGCACTCAGATCCACTCAGTTCACAAAGAGGACCTCTGTGGGTGGATCAAGTTGTGCCAGAGAAGGTTGGAGGAAGCAGGATAAAGTTGAGCAACACGTGGCAAAAGAGGCAGCTGGGAGCTGAACCCCACAATATCCACACACCAGGCACGTGCTGCAGGCATTCATGTAACGCTTTCTAAGAAGCAAGCAAGAGTTTTCATGATTGGTAGAAGAAAAGGACAACCTGTCAGCAGCTTCACAGACACCGAGTGGCAGCAAAACAAAGGGGACTTTTGGACGCTTCTCCCAGCCCCATTTGCTGAATGCCATTTGCTCTACTAGGCAGCCCCGCTTTGTGCTTCCCCCCAGTTTCTGCTGTCTCTTGCATTCAGTCCATCTAGCTCCTGATTCTCTTCTCCTGGCCTTGTTTTGTCACCCCCACCATCTGTCTTCTCATTCCTCTTCCCACATACCCTTATTTCAGACACCTGTTCAGTTCATATTCCCCTTTTCTACTGACTCCAACTCAAAGAAAACCAACAGCAACAAAATACTTCATAAGCAAATGCATCCTTTAATCGTGCACATACAAGAATACTATTACAGTTGATCTGGGAATGTACCTTTCTAAATATTTCAAGTGTATAATACTTTTTGCTCAGCTACGTTCCCCTTTCTTAGGAAAAAAATGTTTCTAATGACTGTAGTGTCACTATAAAGATGACATTCATTGGCATATTTCTGGCTTGGGATAAACTGCAATATTATCTTCTTAGCCACAGGGCAGTTAAATGGTAACGGATTTACTAATCACAATTTTAAGAGAGATAAATCTGTTTACTTCCCAAATAATAGAGAGATCCTGCCTCCAGCTACTTATTTCTGCTTCTTGTCTCAAAGTTTTTACCCCCTCACCGACTAAAAGCCGGAACAGAATTTGTTAAAAAACGATTCTGTGAGATGTACCATAGCAAAGAGGAACATTGTGGAGGTTGGGTGTGGAGAAGTAATGTCCCATGGTGGAACAGAATGAAGCTCTAGTAATGGCAGAATTAGTTTTAAAAATCTTTATCCTCCTACATTTGTTCCTACTCTTTCCAAGGTTTTCATCTCTTCAATTATACCATTAAATGGCCACAGCCTGAGTGAGAAAGTATGAAACAAAGGAAAGGGTATAAATAAACAGCATGATTGGAAATGTATATTTGGCTTTTGGAAGATAATTAACATTGTACGTGTGGGCCAAAGCGAACTAATTACAGGGAGCACTGCTTCTGTTCCCACCCCCTCCAATGCAACATCATACAAAATGAGAAAGAAACAAAGGATTGTAAAACTAGAAAATACAAAAACAGATTTCTAATAAGCATCTAATGGACATGTCTGAAAGATGAAATATGAAGAACTCATAGAATGATTATGAAATGGGCATTGCTGAAGAAAAACTGCCTCTCCACATTGTGATATTTCAAACGCATGTGCCAAAATACGTGGGTGAAACTTTTTCAAGGACAGCATTCTGGGAACTTAATTTAGACAAACCAACTTTTCTAACCAGGTTTCATGCTTTGAAGAAAAACTGCTCTAGTTTTCCCTTTAATTCAGACAGACACAAAGATCTGCTGTGGCTTTCAACAACTGAAAGTCACAAAAGCAATTCTAGAAGGCATCTTACAATATAAGTAGTATTAGAAAACACTAGTTACAGCCTACATAATGTCCCTGCTTATACTGCACTTACTAGCACATATCTTACGGTAAGCTGTAAATACCCTTCCAAATCAGTAAATGAAGTAATAGCAAAATAAAAGAATTCTGGATAAATGCTGCAAGTATTTGGAATGTAGTTGCACAAGAAGAGAAATAACATTGCTGGTGGACTGTGAAAACCTCATGTGAAAAGAACAAAAAAGTGAAAAGAGTGCCATATATCAAGATGCCCTCTATTTATCCCAAAATCTTATTTCTGAATTATATGAACGTGATTCTGCAATCATGCTCTAACACTTCCAAGGTTATGGTTGGACTTGTCCTGTGTTTTTTTCCAGTTCAAGTCTTGCAAAGTCAGAAGCTCCGTAAATTAACAGAACATTTGGTCGGCTAGAGAAGACCTCAGCAGTGTGTGCAAAGCAAAATCATTCTGCCAAAGGTGCACGATTCATCTTTGCTCTGATCAAAAAACCTCCAGGACCTAAGGACAGAATTTATTTTTTTTTCTTGCTGTTTCCACTGCAAAATGAAGATCCAGATTTGCATATCACTAATTAAAGCATTTAATCTCAGGCCAAACCTCTTTATACACAACTCACATTTTGCTACCACTGAAGCCATGGAAGATATACCTCTTCATTCAACAGGGCAACAGTTAAGCAACTAAAAATGACTCCAGTCTTTCTTGCACTTTAATCTCCCCCTCATTCATCATCTGCCTTGCTCAATTAATGTCAAAGTGTGTTCTGCCTTTACTGTTTACATACTCTTGTTGTTACTGTTCTTGAACTAGCAAAATAATGAAGATTTTATTCACTCCAAATCAGACACCATGTGTAATGATATCCTGATGGTAGTAGTAAATGAGTTTTCTCATAAAGTTATAAGCTCATCACAGGTATCTATTGCAATGTTGCCCCTGTCTCTGTTGTATGAGCATTAATTATTATCAGTCCGAGGGAAAAGAAGTAGCTCTCTTGCTTTGGAAGTCTATCCTCCTTCTAATGACTTAAAAACATCATTTCCAGCTTGAAGGGCAAATTTAGTGCAAAACAATCATGGGGGAATATTACAAATGATTCCCTACATTACAGCCTGCCTTCCCAATGAGGTAGTTGCAATGTAAAACTTAAAAATCAGGGGTAAAAATAAAGCCCTTCTCCCTTTGGACTAAAAACAGCTTAAGACCAAAATAACCTATTCAATTTTTGTCATTCCATATGAAAGAGCTTTCTGTCTTTCCAGGATTTTATGCTCTTCTAGTTCTTTTACTAGTCGCAAGGTAGATTTCAGTGTCAATCCACCACTTTCACGAGCTGATTGATGCCAGAATATGTGCCAACTGCTCTCTGGGGAGTTACAGTTTACTCCTTTCTCTGTAGCAAAGTGTGAATTTAAGGGCTGTGGTACAGCAGCGGTACTGAAGTTTTCCAACCTTCCCAAAACACATGCAATGTGAAGAACACAGGGCATTATGCAAGCTGAGAAACTAGAAAAGGTGTGGAAGCCTCTCAGGCACATCCTTGGTAGGGTGGAAGTGAGGCTAGAACGCTCACAATCTCTTGTGGGACTTGATTTATGCTTCTCCACAGCTAAAACAATTATTCTGTGATGATTAGATAGGCTAAAGATGTGGTCACCTTGCTGTGCTCTGGTGCTTTCTCAGGCAGCTGCTGTTTTTACATTTTGCTTCAACTCATAAACTTCACCTCCCAGCAAGTATCACACTTCAGATGCTTTAGGGAACTCATTGGATCTTCCTTCCTGTCTCTGAGCAGAGGAAGAAGGATGTAGCAATTAATTACCTTGCAAACACATGATCATCTCTGGTCATCCATCACCTAGGTGGTGCCTCTATTGTATTATGGTTAACGTAGTCAGCAGACACACGGGTCTGTCATCCATCTCTGTACCAGCACTATAGCAAGACAGCTGTGGGAGAAGATGTATGCAAAGCAGACTTGTTGTGTGAGGGCACTCCAGTCAGTCCAAGTCTGGCTTTTTTACTCATAAGCTACACCACTTTGTATGCATTACGACTCCCACAGTGCACAAGACCAGGAGACAGAAAGAGGAGTTCAGCAGTGGTAAGGCACTGCAGAAAGTTTATAGCCCACAGCATCCGCTCATAAATAGCAGGCCATGATGGCTGAAGGCTAACTATGTCCGGCTGGGAATTTCAGAGTAAATTGCAGCGTGGGACAGGGCTCTGACAAGCACTCACTGCACTTAGGACTTAAGGACAAAATCTCAGGACCTTGAGCACAGCAGAAGGTCACCCAGCCTGCAGCTTGCACTCAAGCATTGTCGTTCTCCTGAACATTAGGAGAAGCCATTGCCGTACGAGAGGTACATGCTGGTACGCTGACCTTCATTCTTTTATTTTCCAAGCTATGTAGCACATTAGTAGAGAAAAGCTAATGCAATTGGCATCAAAGAACTTACACGCCGTATGATGGGCTGGAGCGCTGCCAAGCCTCTAATCCATCATGTGACTGACAGGACTTCAGTCCCTGGGAGAAAGTGATTTTTAGCACAGTTTTCTATTTCTCTGAAGTTATCAGCAGTTTCATTCAGATCATACAGATCAAATGCCTTCAAGGTAAGTGATTATTTAAGGAATTATTTTCAATGAGAGCCTTTGGTCCTAGTATTCGTTCTGATGGTAGTTGGAAAGAAAAAATATACTTGGTTCCCTGATGTCAAGCTTTTTTTTTTGTACTGAGTTGTGCCAGATGAGGCATAAAAAGAAAAATAACCTGGGCTTTTTGTATGAAGAAAAAGAAAGAAAAAAGACAAGTTCAAAGGTAGATATGGTAACCATTCTGGGGGTCACCTAAGCAGACGCAGCTAAATCAATATTAAAAATATCTTATATCTTACACCACAGCTTTAAATACCAGCATGTATTATATCTACATCCATGGAGTTTGCTACAAGGTGCTCAGAAAGGAACAAGGGAAAAGAATATTCAGCAAAGCACTGCGGCACCTACTAACTTTCCTCATAAAAAGTGTCCCGAAGTAATAAAAGGAAAACACCTCAGTGTCTGGAATAGGACTTAAACTTGGCTAAAGCTGTGAGGTACATCTGCCTACAGCTTTTCCATATTGTGAGACCACAAAAAGGACAGACATCCTCCTAAAATTAAAAAGGTCAATTAAAGTAAGAATCATAATTCCTTAGGACAGAGAAAATCCAAAGTAGTTAAATAAAGCAGAAAACAAAAAGTAGATTTGGGGAAGATCTCCTCCTTCCTCCCCTGCTCTACCAGGCTGCTCTCTGCCCCAAGCGTGATGACAATCCCTCTGCAGCTTTCTGGACTGCATCAAGCACTGCTCAGCCCTTGAATTCCCAACAAATTACCTTGCTGCCATCTTGAAGGCTGGAGGGGGGAGTGTCTCTCTTCTCTGCCCTGCTCAGCATCTCTCTGCTGCCTGTGCTGTAGCTCTTCCCTTTGCTCTCTGCTGGTACCCTGCAGACCCCACGCAGCACCAGGACCCCCTGACCCTGCCTTGGGAGCAACTAATTGCACAAACTCAAAGCACAATCCAGAAAATCTTCCACGAGGCTTAAAATCACATATCCTCGTATGTTTCTGTGGCCAAAATTTCTCAGTGAGGCTACGTGGCCTATCCATAAATCATGCTGCAGGACCTGCGAGGAACGATGCTCTTGTTTAAATCTATGCCCCTCAGAAGTCCCATTGATTTCAATAGGATGACTTAGGCATGTGAACTAAAGAACATATATTTTGTGGGCTGTAGGTTTAGCTTTCGTAGGAGGTGATAAAAGAGATTTACAGCATTGCTTTTCTCACCTGGGTTTTTACCCCATTTGTCCAAACGGGTAGAAAAATGACCAAAGCTAGCCAGTACCTATGGTGAGCACTGAGCAGGCTTTCACTGCACAGGAATATGAGCTACAGACACAGTAAAAACTATCTGAAGCTCACAGAGTTCATGCTACTTTCCTTTCTTTTCAGTGCCCAAACAGACTGGCTTGGGCTGCCAGCTGGGACATCGATACTTTTAAGCTAAGCACTGAAGAAATGCCAAACAAGTGACAAAGTCTACCAAAACACCTTGCAAGTTGGACATGAGGTACATGTGAGTACCTACATGAGGGACACACATGAGTACACAGCAAGGTATAATGATTTCTTTAAGTCACAGAATCAAAGAATGTCCCATACAAAGAAGTCCCATAGATGCAGTCCAGATCTGTAGATTACCAGAAACAAATCCCTGCACACAGATACAATCCATTCCAAATCCCATATATTTCTGTAGTGATGGTTTTCCTCATTTTTATTACACAGAAAAAAATAAACAGTAGGCAAAAATCTCTGAGCGATGTAAATTTATCTACATTGCACTAATCTTGTCTTCTAATTTACTAGTTAAGCTCTATAAAACATACTTTACAAAGTCAAAAATCCAGAGCAAGAGAATCAGTTTTGGTGTGAGAGAGTCAGCCAGGGTATTGTTCGGGTTGTTTTAGGAGGGTGATTAAATACTTAGCATAATCTGGCATCAAATTATTTCTGGAGTTTAACACAATTTATAATTCCACTATGCACTTTGAAGCACACAAAAGATGTTATACAAATCAATAGATGATCGTATTGATTTTATTCATGTTTTAAAAGCCAGGTTGGAGGGGTGCAGAAAAATGGTGGATACCTATTTTTTCATGCCAGGAAATAGCACGGCCTCAAAAATTGATTGGAAATAAATACAAGCTAGCCTTGGGCACACATTTTGTTTTCCCAGAGATGGTTTTGAAACATAATAAATTATTGGAAACAGAGACTTCACATCCAGCAAATTAAGTAAAAACACCCTCCAAGGCCAATACCACTTATGCTCTGCGTGTTACTGCCAAAGATAAAGCATTCATTAAGGGTACATACTAGAGATAACACGAGCATATCCAATATCCAGAACGGCTGGGTCTTTGGGAAAGAAATGAAATGGCCATCTTCCACTTCTTTAGCATATATGGTAAACTGTTTTAGGTATTGTTTTCACAACCTGCATAAAATCAATATTGTCCATTTAAAATCTATGGAATGCATAAATACATTCAAAAATAGGAGAACGCAGTCTAAACTCAAACCCAAGGTCAGATACTCCTGACTGAATGCAATTGGAAAGCTTCCAGGTCCTATGAATGCAATGCTAATAAACTGCATTGTAGAAAGCACTGTGTAAAAAGAACGTTAACTTCTATTTCTCTTAAAAACAAATTGAATCCATTCCACAGAAAATACACTCACTGAAAATGTACCTCTGTTATGCTGCATCACATCTGATATTCCATTGAGTATATTCTGAAGATAAAAATTTGTTTTCTAATATGCTTAACAGAATATGATTTATGATCCCAAATATAAATTGGTCAGCATTCTCCAGATACCTCTTTGAAAACAGTGAGAATGTCTTTTATAAAAGATTTTCTTTTAAACCAAAGCAAAAATTAGCTGAATAAGTCCTTGAAAATCAGATGAGACCAGGTATCCAGATGGCAGTGAACTTGACGTTAAATGAATTTAAAATTTAAGGGGAAAATAACACATTTTATCTGTCTAATAATTTATAAAGAAAAGGACATGAGTTTAAATTTTCCTTTTCTTGACAAACTGTAATTGTTCCTTTGACACAGTCTAGTTTAAATTTATGGTTGGAATGAACATAGCATCTGAATAATAGGCCTGAGGAGCTCAGTTAAGTATTTATAGAGCTACTAGAATAATCTATATTCTGCTTTAAAATTTTGAAGTACATACACATTAAGTTGTAACTTTATAATCTTCTGCATGTAGTGACTAAGGTTTTAGTCTAGCCTGATCTTTATTACTTCAGTACTTTCAAGTGCTGAAGAGAGGAATGCTTGGCTTTTTTTTTTTCCCCCCCTCACTCACCATTACTAGTGGTATTTAAATCTAAAAATGGGAACTCTTAATGAGAACTGAACCCAGTGATCTGGGATTTGGGATAACATAAAGAAATAAATGCAAGCACAGAAAGACACACTGCCACAGGTCTCAGACACACTGCCACAGGTCTCAGGAAGAAGAGGTACAGATGCTGAAAACTATGAACCCCACCTAAAAATACAGTGAAGCAGCTGGAAAGACTTTTTCTTCTTAAACGTCCCTTGGACTGTACTAGACCTTCTCATGGACTGAAGGCTTGTCAAGGATTTGAGGGAGATCCACTACCAAATCTAAAGCACAAAACCTGTTCCAAAGTGCTTAATAAATGAAATGAAAAAGCTTTTTATCTCACATCTCTTTTGATTTGTAAAAATTATTAATTAAACAAGCAATTCACATAATTGAAAAACTATGTAGCTTTTTTTTTTTTTTTTTAAATCTCTTCTTGTTTATATTTACCAGCAGTAGAATATTTGCTTTTAAAATTCTTTTCTAAGACATTAGGTTGAGATATAATCAAAAGTGTCTTACTGAAATCTGCAAAGGGATTCTGATTAATAAAATCCAAATTTATTTTAAAATTATTTTTAAAGCAAGAGGTGGAACTTCTGATATACTATTAATTCTTCTCACAATTAAGTTGTGACCTAAATAAGTACTATTTTCTATTTCTAGATAACCAGTGCAGCAAAGCACACACATTTTCCTGCATTTCTGTTAAGCACTAATGTAGTTACTTTGTCACAGTAGCACTGAATTCTCTTGCACAGCATACACTGAAAAGTCTAACATTAAGAAATATCACAGAAATGCCAGTATGTCAGAAGAATGATTTATACAGCCACATGTTCACCAGCCTACAATGATATATGTATTTTAACAGATCAGACTTCAGTCAGGCTGTAAAAAATCAGTATCCCATTTGAAATAGATGCATTTTGCCTACATCAACAAGAATGTACCAGGGAGTCTTCTGCCTCTCGCTTCTTTCTGATTCTTAAGTGCCAAACTCAGATAAGCAAGGAAAATGAAGTCCCAGTGCTTGGGATAAATAAGAGGTAGCTCCTGACATGGTACCAGTGCTGCTCTCAATGAGGACTGCTGGCTTTTATATTACCTACAGGCATTATTTAAAAAAAATACCCTGTCTTCACTTCTAGGGAAATCTCATGTGTTGACATCTTAGAATGTGTATTTATGTCACGTTATTATACTGAAGTTATTATATTTTTTCCAGGCAACAATTGTTACTTGGGTGAAACCCTTTGTTCATTTTGTACTGCACACTTAGGACTCCAAAAGATGCAACTGTTTGTTAATACTGTTTTCCATGGGAAGTCATACTAGCTATTTCACCACTTTTGATTAAAATTTATTAATTTCTAGCATGCTCAGGAGCCACAGGCTGTCTCACTAAGCTGAGTTTATGTCACTGCGGGCTCAAAAACCATTTCTATAGGGAATAGTCCAAACTCAGACTGACAATGAACCTTCATTTCATTATGAAAAGTCAAAAACTATTCTATGCCAAATTCTAATTTTATTTTTTGAACGACAGGACAACAATACAATGAACGTAAGAGAACACAAGCAAGCAGTTTCCAACCTATATTACAAAACTTTGCTCTAAGATCTGAACTCAAATCCACACTGCCTTAAGGCCTGACTTAATGAGACATTATCCAGTGCCAAAGAGTCTTGGAGAACTCAGTTCCCAGCAGGTCCAGCCCCCTCAGTGAGACACTTACAGCACACCAGAAAATGTCAAACACTTTCAGACTCTGGCACTTGCTCTGTGTCCTCCTACGAGTCGATTAGTTCATCACTGTGACAACTTGTGAACTCTCAATGCTCTACAAACATTCTCCAAAGACTAAATCAAGGTCATCATACTCATATCTGTTTTTACTCTAAATCACAGTAGATGTAAAGCCAGGTTGTACTCGGCACTTGGTTTAAAACACTGTCATTTATCATTTATTTAGTCTACTGACCCAGACAAACCAACAGAACAGTGCCCATTGCATCTACAGTAGGTATTTCAAATATCAGATATTATATTTCAAATATACAAATATCAGAGGTTTTTCCTTGTAAGAACTTACATAATTTTTTTAAGCACAATCAAGCCAATATATTAAAAAAACATATGAAAAGAAAGAGGATCAAAGTACAGAGTATTTTCTCAAAAAGAGATGGGGAGATCTTTCCACTACCCCATCTGTGAACCCAAATTGTGTATAGACTGAAGGAAGCTACAGTCTTCAGCCTAATTTCTTAATATTAAATCTGGGGTAATCAATGTGGTAATAGAAGTAATTGGAAAGAAAAAAAAAAGTGATCAAAGCAGGAGAGATTTTGAGAAGAAATGAAGAGCAATCAGTGGCTTTTTAAATAAAGTCAAATTAGGTAATGTGAAAGCAGCATCTAATAGCTTTGGATCAACATTAATCCATAATGGAGGGAAACCAACCACATGAACTTTCAGAGGCAAAAAAATACCCACATACGTGAAAAAACAACTGATTTATAGAATTAACTGTAATATACAAAAAAATGTTTCCTACACCTCCTTGGAAATAGTTATTTAAATTGATATTCTAATGTGGTATACTGTGAAAATAGAATAGAAACATAGAATAGGCTGGAATTGCCTTTCATTTTAACAGATTAAAAAAATACAATAGCCAAATCGAAGTCACTGGTGAGCTGGTGTACATAAAGGCTCCACACAGCCAGTACAAACACTTACAGAAACACAACAAAATGCCATAAAAGTGATGGCCTTGCCTTTAAGTCTGCTTAGGATCTTAGTGCAGATGATCACTTTGAAGAACCCTGACAAAAGTAATCACTGAATATAAATTCAATCCTTGATCAAAGAAGTTTTTAAAAAGAATTTGCAAATTCTCTCACAAATTACTGCAAAATATGAAGTAAATTCACAGATGTGCACAAGGAGCATATGTAGATCCTTTCCTTATTTTGTTACTTGGAGCATTCAGCAATTAATAATACAATTAATCAATCAAAATGGTAGGTCAGAAGTGTTAAGAACCTGCTTTATATATTTTCAATTTCAAATTGTAATTAACTTTTTATAATATTTATTGTCTTCCATTTCTATTTGTGAGAAAGAGCATGCAACAGGTATGATTTGCTACAGGGAAAAGCAATCACTTCAGGTATGGAATGAATGGGAATGTAAAGTAAAGGACTTTTTCCTCCCTAATCTTGCCTGCTGAAAAATGGTGCAATTCAATGTGCACTGTTGCCTGAACACTTGTCCAGCAGCGCTCAGCTGAAGGGTTGGCAGAAAAAAAGGTACTCCTGGTTACCACTGCTTTCTAGAGAAGTAAGAAATTCTCCCTCAAGAAATGTCGAGCCTGAAATCCCTTACTTGTTTAACCTCATTGATTAGAAAAGAGATCAGAAATAACAATAGTGCATACTTGTGTGCGTGAGCCATCCAAAATCCCCAGGAATTCCAGATTTAATTCCACTAAGCAATGTCGTACAGCACTGCACTCTGGCGAATGCAGGCTCATTTCTTACATTCCCAACATCAGAAGCATTACATTTAGCATCAGATTCAGATGAGATATCCGCACGTTGATTGAATTCGGCAGATAAGTTACCTCCTGATGGCAAGAAGGTAAAAAAGAAGAAGGATGAGAGCTACCTTGCGCCGCTGAACTGGCTGGCACACACCCAGACCTGCTGTGCTATCAGCGAGCTGTGAGTGTCATGTTGGATATCAGTAGTTAAAGCAGAAGAACACAGGTCTGATGCAGAGTAATTTTCATTAAGAAAGCTCAGCATTAGACAATGCATCTTTTTTTTTTTTTTTTTTTTTTTTTGGTGAAAACAGCTCCAAAACAACTTGAACAATAATGCACACAGCCACAAGCTGCAATAAGATTTATGATCATATCGGGCTCAGCCTTATTTTATAGCTGCCATATGAGATTTTATTTCTGGAAAGAAGCAGCATTGATAAAGAGGTTTAATTGTCTGTCAGCGTGCCTTATGCTGCAGTTACTTCATTTACTTCAAGCCTGAATCTCATTACTACTTCAATTCTCCACGTCCCCCTCCATCTCGAGGTGGGTGCTTAATTAGAGCAGCCCTGGTAATGCAAGCAAATACAACAGACATTCGCTTTTCTCTCCCCGTCATCCCGACAAATCTAATAGACTATTGATTTTCCATCCTCAAAGAGATCAGGCTCCACTTTTACCATTCAATCATGATATTAGCTGTCCATTAACTCCAATTCCCCAGCTTGACAGCTTGCGGACACCTCCAAGGCTGCTCAATCAAGGCAGTCAACACCCAGACAACAATGCAATTACAAACCTCTTCCAGACCATAGCCAAGGTCTTCACCTTCTCCTTTTTCTTGCTTCTGTTCCTATTTTTGTATTTCTTATTCACCAGCTTAATAATACTATTGCTTACTTAATTACTGTGCTTGAAAGGAAATATATTTATGATTGACAGGATGATTGTGTTATTTCCTGGCAAGATTATCATTATTCTTCCACCTCTGCTACACCTGTAATGGCTTGAAACTAAAGCAAGTGCTATAAACGTTTGGTATTTGTCATATCTCAGAGTTATTCATTAATTTCAGCAGTGCAATTTGTCCTGCCATTTCAGAACTGATAGTCAGGGATGACTAACCCACTAACAAGATCATGCAGCATTTGGTGAAAAGAAAGGAAAAAAGGTGATTCTTTGATAGCTTCTTTCTTATTTATTAACCAGGCCACTTCAGAAAACATAAGGAACGGTCAAGAATTGTGACAACTGTCCTTTCTGACAAAACAGGGCACTGAAATGTAGCTTTAGCTACATTGACTCTACAGTATTGAAATATTGTATTTTGCATACATGAAAACCCTAAGCTTATTTGTTCTTGTTATGCTTATGGAAATCACCAGTGCCCATAGTATTTCTGCCTATTGCAAAAGGAGAGCTCTAAATCACTCAGAGCTTCAACAGCCTGTAACAACCACGGCACGAATGAGTTCAGTTTGCTAAGAACAGTCATGCAATTTGGCATGAAGACAAAGAAAACACTAGTAGTTTATGAGAACATTCTTACATACATAAACTGGATATGGAAAAGTAACTGCTTATGATAATCTTATCTATGGGAATACAGGTTCAATACTTTTTTTTTTTAATCAACAAACTCAAAAAAAAAAAAAAAAAACAACCCACCAATCTGCTTTCCCTGGTTTTATTTCTATTCACAGTGAAACAAGACTCACATGATATTCTTTAAAGCTTTTTGTTTGCAAGATTTTATGATAGATGGGACATTTTGGTACTCAAGTTCTGCCTGCCACACTATATCTGCCTCAGAATTTTTCACAGTTGAAATTCTAACAGGTACCTGACTCTGTATAAAGCTGCCTTTAATTACTTGGTGACTGCATTGCATGGCATTCTTACTGCATGCACTACAGGGTGCAGTTAAGCAACAGTGATCACGTCAAAAAATGTACATTATACATGTAGTAATATTTTGGTTCTTTACTGAGAGGATGCAGATGAGTTTCAGTGTGGATAAACATTAGGTTTAATGAAGTAATGCATGGTTTTACATGCTTCAATGCAGACTGGGTTTTTTTTGTTGTTGATGTTCTTGTTTTATTAAATGAGCAATTTTACTTTAAGCAGTAGATAAATTGTCATATATTACTGGTAATACTGT
Organism: Phasianus colchicus; assembly: GCF_987193195.1. NCBI lineage: Eukaryota > Metazoa > Chordata > Aves > Galliformes > Phasianidae > Phasianus > Phasianus colchicus. Next base: position 22,574,952 of record NC_143445.1, on the reverse strand, counting down.
AAATAAGAAACCTGATAAAATCCGTAAACAGTTTCTATTCCAGGTCAACTTATTCCAGAGATCAGGAATGTAACTGGTGCCCCAGGCTGTATTACACTTCATGAGTCCAATGATCAAATATTTACTAGGGCTTCCAATCTGGCCAAATTAATACACCTCAAAGGACAGAGTTCATGTCCTCAATTAATTTCACCCTAGGTTTCTTCAAACCAGAATTCTTAACTGAACAAAATATTTTTTCTGTACCATGCTGCAGACCTATATGAACTGGGAAATATAGCACTGCCCCCAAAAGACCTTTTGTATTCCAGTAAATGGATTTTATCAAAGAATAAAATCCTACCTTACTGAATATCTGAATCCTATGTCAAAAGTGCCAATGAATGTCAGTGGCTGTAATTTTGTCACGTGGAGGAATTCAATGACATACCTTTGTTTCATATGCACCTCCACATCAGATGTCTTTTTGTCAGACTGTCCCTACGCTGCCATCTGTCACACAGCAACAAATTATAACAGGATATTGGAGGGAAGGTTCACTCTCCACTGCCATACCAACCAACATCTACCTCCAACATCATGGGCCAACATAACACCATGGGAGGCATGACATTTGGAGCAGCCCTCCTAGCTTGCCAGTCTATCTACTCAACGTGCAACTCATTCACTGAAATAATTTTTAAAGAATCCGTTTTGTGATTTATGTAAAAATAGGCTTTGTGTCCATTCATAGCGGTTTTATCATACATGTGTAATCACCTTTCGGCCTGATTCAATCATTTCTATACAGATTCAGTAATGCTTAAGTAGGCTCAAAGTCAATGAGACTACAGGGGTGCTACCTAAGTGAGTTAAAGCATAAAATAAATATAAATAAAATTGAGCCCAGGGAGAAGTCATCATTGAAAGAAGCAGATGTGTAAAATTATACCTTAATTCGGAGACTGAAAATTGGAAGGAGGGGTGGTTCTAAATAATACATTCTGTTCTTAAAAACTTCGCACACAGTCCTTTTTCAATCTGCTAACTTTACCAAGGGGAAAATTGCTGTATCTTTTAATAAAAATTACATATCTCATTTGCAGTCTTCCAATTTGATTTAATTGGAAGCTTTTCATCTGTTCTCCTTTAGACATTTTATGAAGTGGCATCACCTTGACCACTACTGCTGTGATTTAATTTGGTATTCCAACTCTAAAATGCTCACTTATATATTTACATTCTACTATCAACAAAATATCACCACAAATTTGATTCAAAATTTCTGCCAGGGTCTTAAAAGGGTTTTGGTTGGTTGGTTGGTTGGTTTTCTTTTTGTTGGTTTGTTTCTTGTTTGGGTTTTTCTGGTTTTGTTGCATTTCATTGTTTCTATTTTAAGAAGCTCATTGTAATTCTTGGATGAATTCTGATATTAGTTTCAGATTCACAACAGTCGCTTTTGAACAACATTGATAAAAAGCAGTTCCCAAAAAAGAACAGAGTTCACTTCCACCTTCTGCATCATCCTGTTTCACACAGCCATGCACATTTCTGAATTAGCACTGACAAAAGTCACAGCCAAGATTCGCTGATGTAATATATCTGCTGACTATTTCAAGTATTTTTGATGCTACCAATGATAAAGTTTTAATGAATTGCTTACACAGCTACAGCATTATCTCAACAACCAGTGAATAATTTCACCCTTCTGGGACTTTATTCAGTTAAAACATGAAAAAACAAAAAAAAAAGGAAACCAAGCAGTCAACAAGAAAAGGAAGAACTAAAAGCCACCACCAACAAGAAACAGGTGGAGGACATCTCACCAGAAGATATCCCAGATATCTGGTTCTCTAGAGAATAGACTCTGAGGTCACATTTTAACACTGCTCCCTAAACTCAGGGCAGTATTACTTCACAGAGCACTATGGTTTGAATTTTCATTAGTATGCAAATAAGTCTCTGATTTATAGCCCTAGTAAAGATATTACTCGAAGACTCCTATTTTTCAAAGTTGCTCTCAGAGTACGTAATATTAGATAAGCAGCAATTTTCTCTATAGCCTGCATCCTAGCAAAATTCAGCTCAGTGTTACAGCACCACCCAACTATTTGTTGTTGTTTTTTTTAAAAGTAATAATAATTTGAAAAGTTTTTTTAAAAATAAATTTTTGTTTGTCTTTCAATAGAGCTCTTTTCTTGAAAAAAATATGAAGAGATAATCTTTAATATAAAAAGCTAGATATCTGACAATCCAGTTGTCTGTGGTATGACAAACTTTTTATTCACATTTTATTTCCAAGAGATTAATGGATTTATAATCACAGGTGAACCTCACACCTGAGGTTTGTGAATTTGAATCACTGGTAACAAAACCAGACCTATAAATTAAAGAAATTACATGAGAACAATAAATAAGATTAATGGCATACACTTCTTCCTCAGACATCACATCTCATTTTCATTCAACAGAATCAAAGCAAAGTTGATCCACACTGATTTTGTTGTGGTAAAGAGGCACAAACGCATGGCTTAATAAAAGTATTTTTAATATATATGCCTATTTATATGGCTATTAAAGGAGCTATAAAATTCTTTTTTTCATCCATGCAAATCTCCATTTTTCCATCTTCTTCAGCACCTTCATATATCACCTGAAAAAGGTGCTAATAATCAATGTCTCAATAATCTTTTACAGTCCTTAAGTTTGTACTGCACCCACCTATCTACAGCAGTTCAGGTTCTGGCTGTTCCCCTATTAAAACCCAAAGGAAGGGAGTGGGGATCAGTACAGATGGCAGTGCCAGAGCACACACTAAGGAAGCTTTCTCATATTATCCTTCCACGCTGGAAGTGGTCTCAGTTCTGCTGGTCTGACACACTTAATTAGAAAGGAGAATAATCTTTTCATGCACATACATGGTGTGATTCACAGAGCCCCATGCTATCTGTCATATTATCTCCAGCTGAAGAAATGCTGTCATTAGTTTGATGACTGTGCTTCAGAGGAAATGAGTGAGCAATCACTAATTGCAGCTCAGGGCTGAATGTTCTCACGGCCACCCTGCTGTACAGGAGGCAGAAGCCGGAAACAATGCCACCACCAAAAGTGTCACTGCCACTCCAGTCCCAGTGATTTATGTGCCACAAAGAAGAGGGAAAGAGCACCGGGAAAACAGCATTTCCATCTGGCAGAAACAGGAGAACGCACAAGGAAAGTATCCATCCACAAGTCTGTAGATGGGCACCAGTTTCTTCCACCCGTCCCACTAGTCATAGCTTTTACCATATCACTTAACAGACTGATACGCAGCCCAGATGCTGCAATTGTGCCATCTAATTACGCAGAGCATTGTGCTTTGAAATGAGCAATTTATATCGGAAAGTGTAGACTGAAAATACTTTGATTTCAACCCTCTACTAAATACAAGCCTGTCATTTATTCTGTATATGATGTTCCTTTTTATGGAAAAGAATTCTTGTACTTAATCTTTTTTGTTTAGATTTCCCCAAGGCAACAACCAAATTAATATGTTCCCCATGGGAAAACACATGTTGGTAATAACGTTGTAGACAAATTAGGTAGATAACCTGGAATCACAGTCAGACGTAATCAGATCAGCACTGAGTTTTGGGACAGAAAATGATAACAGCTTTTTCTTCTGTGATATTTCTAAACTAAGTTTCTCTGTGTGACCTAAACAAAGTAAAGTAGAAGACTTTACAAAGGCCATCCTTACTAGTGAGAAGATAATTTTCTTCATACAGCAGAGATCATGACTTTGAGAGTTTGTTCAAAATCTGCCCATTGAAGTGGGAGGTCTCAGAAGGGGAAGATTTTTGTGAGTTAAAGCCAGGTTTGGTACCACAGAGTATATGGAATGAGCAACGCATAAATAGTGGTGCATCTTCCCCTCTTTCCTTACACCACAGCCAAAAGTGGGTCTACCTGTTAACCACTGAGTTCTTCACCTTGAGCTGCAGATGGCTGAGCCACAAAGCAGCAAACCACACCTCATCAGCCTAAATTTCCCGTGCTCAGTTATAGCCTATTATGCAGCTATAACCCCTAAATCACTCTAAATAAATCTTCCTCTGTTTTGTACTTAGAGTCTCCAGAAGTCTCAGACAGTTATGCTTTCCCTCCCTTGTATATTTACAGCCTGATTCTTCTTTCTTTACAACATTGTAAATCATGGGTCACTCCGATGGAATCAGCACATTTGTGCTGATGTAAAAAAGGCATTAGAGATATATCAGTCCATTGTTCTGATGAGGTTTAAAGAAGGTCTGACATCAGATGAGTAAAAAACACCTCCTTCAGGAGTTAGAAGTAATTCAAAGTTCACTGATTATTTCTCATTTTTCTGCTCCTATAAGCTTCACATGCCACAGCCCACTTTCCTTCTGAACACGTTAAATAGGTTTTGTTCACACGAACATATTTAGCAAGATATAGAGAAGTGACAGCATGAAGTGTGAATGAATGCAGCATCTTATTTATAATTAAGTATCATCTACAATGATCCATTTACAGAGATCATTTCTTAATACAAGTGGATATTACAAAGATCCTAACACAAGCATTTATGCAGAGAAGGCAATTTCTTCTATACTTTTTTTTAAAGTCCAAAAAAATATTGGGGAAAAAGAGCTGAAACTGAAAGATGGGCAGCGGACAGCCATCCGGTAGCTTTCTGCCCTGCACCAGATTGTCTTTGTGACCCTGAGAAATAGGGACCATTAAGCCACATTCTACAACTTATCACATGAAATCACGCCATCCCAACACTGTTGGAGGCAGCCATTATTATCCTTCTAAGGGCAGCAGCACAAAAATCCTCTACAAACATTTAAATTATGCATAAAACAAAGAAACTGCATTTTATAAAACCCTTATAACACAACTGTCTCAGTATATGACACCTTATAGAGCACCTCTAAATAAGCATTTGGGAAAAGCAATCTGAGTAAATGGTTTTAAAGACAGGTTATTTATTTATTACGCGAGACAACTTCTCACATTATTGCCTCAAGTAAAATGAATGCTGATAATGCTCCCGTTTCTGAAACCGAACACATTTATATTAAAAATGTAGAAAGTACAGTATACACTGAGGTGCAATCTATTGACTATGTCAGTAATAGCAGCTTTTTCATTTTTCCCCTTGTAATAGAAGTCATTGCTTGCATTCAGAATGTATTGTCAAGCTTTATTAATCTCAGCATAGAGGCCATCCTGGGCCTTGAAAGCTATTGATTTTTTTTTAAAGAGATGGTATTCTTTTTCTATGGCCTACTCGAGATCTATTTCAGTTCTGTCATAAAAAGGAACCTCAAATTACAGGACTACTTAAACAACGTTTAGTGATCAGTCATGTGTTTAAAGTCTCTTCCTTGAAAAGCCTGAAAATGAATTACAATATCTTTTTTTTTTTTTTTTTTTAGAAAAAATGTTTCTTTGCAGGGTGGCAATTGCACTGTAAGATGCTTCTGTGTCTCATTATTCTCGGATGAGAATTGATTATTAGACACTGAAGGTGATATTTGGAGCAGAGCTGAATGCCTGATCTAGGGAAAGGCCTCTCTGAGCTCAGGAGAAAGAGCAGTCATTTTGGCATCTTCATTCCAGAGATGAAATTCTGGCCCTAGGGAATTCACTGGGATTTCTGTTATCTACAGGGCTGGTGGGTTTATTCGTTTGGTTGATTTTTTTTGTTTGGTTTTCTTTTAACCTATGAGAGCACAAAGGCATTGCGGTGCTACCAGTAGTGCCAGCAACCCCAGAATGATTTGGACTGCCCCGTTCTGAGGAAGAGGGTCCAGATAACCTTGTATGTATTGAGGGACAGTGGATCTGTTAATAAGATATACAATTTCTGTAACGTTTGCATGTGGTTTTTCCCCTAAGGAACAGAATGCAGTGGTATAGGATTCATCAGTAACTCCTTAACAGCTATCATTTAAATTCAGACTTCTCATAAAGAGCATTCCTGTCCCATTTTGCTGTACTAACAGAGCAGTGTTCTTACACTGCATATCTGCATTACTTGCCTACTACTTGTTAAGGGTTAGGAAACAGATCAAGACATTATAACCAGTTTGAACACCATTGGCTTTCTGACATGCCTCAACCTACCTGCATCACTGAAACTGTTTGAAAATTTACATTGACAAGTGATTTGCATGACAGATCCTATGCAACACTTACTGCAGTGAGGAAAGACCAAATACAAAGCACATATTACTGAAATGCAAGATTTTATACAGCATATCATGCTTTAATTCAAAACCATTAATAGTAGAGTGGTAAATGCAGAAATATGGAACAACCTGTTCGATTCCTTTTGTGGCAAATGATGATAGCCTGAATTATTTCTATCTGACAGGACTACATGCTTCCATACTGCCCCTGGAGGTACGATGAAGGTATTTTGCACCCTTTAGTAGTACAGCAAACACTTATGGAGGGAGTTGCAGCTTCATAGCTTTACATTCTGGTAGCACAGGTAGGATTATCAACTTGGTCTTACTACTTGGATATAAAATAAAATCACTCCTCAGACCTGGGTAATTTCTGTTGGAACTCAGCTCCTGTAAAACCTTAATGGTTTGAGTATAGCAAGATAATGGTAACACTGAACAAGATTTCACTTGGCATCTTTCAGTTAAGTCTGGAAAAAAAAAAAACCCTAAATTTCATACCAAACTACTGAGATTTAAATCTTGCAAGCGATGTGAACAAAATGAAACCTAAAGCAGATGGAGTTAAGGAGCTTTAAAATCAACTCAAACTGTGTGATTTACAAACAGAATCTGATAAGTCATCAAGCTCTAATTCAATAACTTTTACTATTTCTTAGGTTTGATCTAAAAGGTTTATTTTTTCTTTTGCAAAGAAAAAGTTTCAAAAGTTTGTTTATATGAGTATCACTCAAAGAAATAGGACAAAAGCCACTATATTTTTCATCATGTAAAGCTGACAGATTGAAAGAACACTTTGTAGGACAGAGTATTATTATATAATTACACCAGCCAACATCATCTTACATTAAGTCAGCATCATCCATTCAAATTTGTGGTCTCTTTGGGGTGAATGCTGCTGACAGAACCAGTTCAATCAATATGTTTTTCAGGAATGTGTTTTAAATTTCCTGCACCATTTCTTGCATACAGGTGGCACCAAAGATATGCAATGAATTATTAGAATCAATTTACTGCATTCCAGTTTTCAACACTGTATTAATGGTACAAATCACATACAGCTCAAAGATTGCCTTAGATTACTGTAATCCTTGCACATTTTGCAATCATGAGAAGTTACTAAATATGATTCAAATTCCAAAAAGAAATTAAGTGGAATTTCCACAAAGTCCATAGGAGTTTTGTGTCGTTTCTTTTCTTTTCCCTGAAAATAAAGGTAACTAACACAAGACCCCTGACTTATGAAGATGAGTGTTTTTCTTCCATCTATGCCATAAACTCAGACTTCAAGTAAAAGCATTGAGTAACCCTTGAGAATAACTTATAGCCATTTCAAAATGGGCCCATTGAAAACAAGAAACCTTCTCATAGCCATACAGTAAATGTCCTTGTTTAATACGGTGAATTGCTGTTAATGTCAGCAAGAAAACGTTGTGCCAAGGAACTAAATAAATTCTGGATAATTTGACAATTTAAGTAATCAAGATACAATGCCACAACCTGTGTTCCTTCCGGACTGAAGCACATGATGACAATACTCTGCTCTAATGCATTATGAGATGCTAGGAAAAATTATTATTCTAAGGCCTTTTTGTGTCTTTTGTGACACCAATAGCATTTCACAATAGACACTTCTGGAATGACATTTAATATCTTAATTTTGGCCAAAGCAACTTATTTTTTTTATTTAAAGATTTCCTGTAATTTATGGTTTCTTTTCAAGTTTCAGACTCAACAGTAATAGATATGGTCCATATTTATTAAATCTACTCTAAAGGCATCATTTTTTTTTTTTAATTATTAATGCTACACACTCATTTCCACATAAAACAGAGAAAACTAAAGCTAAAAATATATATATTTTTTAATTAAGGGCAACCAATCTAAATCATCTCTAAGATGTCAGATCCCAAAGAAAAGCAGCATACTTACTCAGTATCCTTAGATGATACAGTCACACTTTACACCAGCGAAAAGAAGACAAAAAATCCCTGAAGTTATGTTTTGTAGTTAACAAGTTCATCCCCTAATAATGTTCTCTCTTCTCGATGGCCAGTTTTATACTGCAGGGCAAACTTCAGCCTAGTAGTTATGTCCATACAAGTTTTACAGCTCCACTTCCTACAATACCATATGCCTCTCTGTGGTCTGTCCATTATAAGCTGCCATGTAATAGACTGGAAATACACATAAATATACACATACATACAGAAATTCTATGCACACATCTGTATATATATATCATTCATCCATTCTATTGTGCTAGGTACACTAACTTAGTGAGCATAGATACAAGGAAAGATAACGGAAAAAAAGATGCTTACAAAACATTAGGTCTCATTTGATGAGGAAGAAAGAGAAAAAAATGTATCAGTATAACACAGGTGATTCTTTCAAGCACATGTGAATCATTTGGTACAAAAGGACAAAGTGAGCACTAACGGACAAGGAAGTTAAAAACTGTCAAATGCTTTCCTATGGGATGAAAAGCAAAATAGGTCATCATGGTTGCCCTATAGTCAAGGTAACTGTGATCATAACTACTTCCTTCCCTTAGGTAGCAGAGATTGCTATTAAAGAGTATTTGACAGTCAAGCTGCCACCTCTGCCAAGAGTTGAGGTCTTGTTCCTGATGGCTTGAGCAATCAGGATACTGAGATACTGAGTATTTCATCTTTGGTAGAAGCTGCTCAGAACCCAGCGGCTCTGAAAACCCAACTCGGAAAATCTTTTTCTGGCAACACCTGCATTGCAGTGGTTGTGAGCAATGTGAGAAGCATCGGGGAAAATTAGAAGTAGAATCAACTTTCCGATCCAATATTTCCAATGTGTTTTCAGTCTGTAAAAACCCCTTTTTATTACATAGCCAAAGTTTTGGCGAGACTAGTAATTTCAATGTTTGTTTTCTATGAAAAACAAGAGTGGGTTTACAGTTCTGTCTCCTTTCAGCAAGGTAAAAGATGCTAATCTAAAAACGTAAAACAAACAGGCTCTTTATTTTTGCAGGACAAAGAGCATTTGAACTACATCAGTGGCTCTTTGACTGCTTTCTAAGCTTGTTTCTGACTAAATTAAAGCCTCTGCTGACTTCTGATTTGTACAACACTGGGAGCTTTCCATTGCACTAGCAACTAGATGTGTGCAATAGATTTCATGTTACCTTACAATAACACAGCCCACGAAAAATCTGAATGAAGATTTACAGATGGCTGTATTTTCACTCAATGCAAAGTAACATAGCTCCCCTAAGATCAATTTTTATTATAGCATTTTAACAGCGGCTCTGAATCTGACCCCTAATTCAATGAGCTAGTTCTGAGAGAAAAGTCTTAACCTTATTCTGTAGAACCAGGGTAGCACATTTTGAGGTCACTGATAACATGAAATAGTTTAACTGGAATTAAAGTGATTTTCTGAAGATAGAAAAGCACAACTCAGCAGATGAACCAGCAAAATTGGCCCCAGTGTAGGAGACCACTGATCCTGATCTCACTTAAATTAAGAAGCACTCCTGTGAAATCTGTAAGGTTATCTTGGTACAGGAAAACCAATCACAACAATAAAGAGAAGAGCAGAAAAGTGCATAGAAAGCATTTACATGGATGCAATCCTGACGTATTGGCATTTCTTCATCATAACATTACAGTTATCCTTTAACACCTAAACATTTATACACAACAAGAGCAGAGGGTAAACACTTGTCAATAAAACTGAAATGGATGCCTAGTTCCCTCAGCCCACTGCTCTCAGTGTGAGGCTGCCTCTGCACTCCTCCTGATAGAGGAAGAGATGTAGCTGGTGTAAGATCTTGCTGCAGGAACAGAAAGACAGACTGGCTTTTAAATAATCCCTTCAGGATGCAAGCAATCCATATGCTTTATGTTTACCCCATATTCTTCATGCATATACCTGCAAGGTGACAGCTTCTTGATTGTTATTATTGGACTAACAATATTGAATTTTCATTGTGGTACTTTATACCTGAATTACACTTACTCTGCTCTCGCTGACCTCACCCTAATATTCACTGTACTACAGCTAATAAGATTTGAAAAATTATTTTAAAATCTCTCATTGATTTTCATTGAAGAAATCTAAATATCAACATGCAAGAGGCAAAATGCTAACTAAAATAATAAGTGCAAAATGTTGTAGTGTTTTCTTTTAAGGCAAGATAGTTTACCTTATCTTCAGCATTTAGAAAATGAGAAATACATCAAGGAAATGATATTTCTACAGCAAGGCAAATGATGAGAATATCCATGAAAGTTCAGCCACCACTGCAAGGCTACTCCCAAAAAGTTGGGCTCCCAAGAGGATGAAGGCAGAAGAGATGTAAACCCATTGTAAATAAAGATAGAGTGCTTGAATGGGAACAGTAACATAAAATCTCCAGGACACGCAGAAATCTTGTGCACGTCTAGATACAGCAGGCACTCACTAAAATCATAAACACAGGAACACAGTTGCAAAGATTCACTAGGGGCTGCAAATAAGGAATGGAAAACTTCAGCATGCACTTTACAGAGAGAAAGATCAGTATGCAGTTAGACTGTTCAAGCTGTATTTTATCACTCATCCTATTATTTGCCATTCAAATAACAAGTTTTATAGCAACTGATTGCTTCTTTGATTTCATCTAGAACTGCATAGTTTGAAACAGACATCATCTTTCCAGGAAAGAGGAAAAACAGTGTATTAATTGTAAATTCAAGAAAGAACATTCACATTTAGTGAGTGTAAGAACTCTAAAGTGGGCTTTGGCCCAGCCATGAGACAGATTATTCCTGGAGGTGGCAGAAGGGATTAGTTATGTCAAAATACTCACTTCCCGGTTTACTTCTTTCTCCTTGAAGAGGCAGACATACTTTACCAGAACCTTTTTGACAACTAAAGTGATGCCACATAAAATATATGAACTGAGCAATAAGTGGCAAAAGAACTGGCTGAGTTCTTACCTTTCAATTGTATTACTGCATACAGTGGAGCAGCTATATTGACTACATAGCTCACTTACAAGATGGTCACATTAACAGAAAAACACGCAGGATAAGGTTCTTGTAGTTTAGCCATAAAATTGGATTCCTGGCTATTTAATAAAAATGAATACCTTCAGCTGCTGCAATTCGGCTGGAAACAAGGTTTACCACACATCCTTACCCTCTTCAGAAATTCAGATATTCACTTACTGCCATACTAATCTTGAACTCTTAAATCCTGCTCATCCCAGGGTCCCTTTCACCTGAAGGGCAGGACTTGGATGTCCAGTCTTTTTCAGGCTCTGCAAATTACATTATGGTAATTTGACTTACAGCGACCCTAGCCGGTCACCAACCACAGGCACAGACTTAGGCTTTCCTCCCCTGTGTAATTCTGATGATTTCAGTAGCTCTCTCCACTGCGGTGAGCTAGAAACAAGCATTTCTACAGCCTGGCTGACAGAGTTTGATAAACCATAGACAAACTACTGCATCTAACATCACCACAACAGATCAAACAAATTCTCCCAGAGCTCGCTGCCCTGTTCCTCCATTCGCCTCATTCACTTAAATAGTGTTTTCAGAGTGTTACAAGTTTCACTTGTCTTACTGCTCATAAAGCACAATAACGTCTCCCAACAGCCACCAAATCCTGTTTATCCCTGCAAAGTATGTTGCAATTTGCTTTTCAGAGTGAATGTTTTGTTCCTAATGATGTCAGACTAATAATCCTGCAGGCTTATTTTTAAGGTAAAGCACTAGAAGTGTAACCAAGGTGTCTTTATTAAGGCCTTTATTTTGCGAGCTTATGGGGAAAAAAAAACACATAAGAGTGTTTATACTGGGGAAAGACCAACACACCCACAGGCTCAGGCAGTTTCTCGAACAGTATACAAATAAATAAGGTTTTTTTATTATTATTATTCAGATAGTCACCTCAACATATGCCCATAGGAAGACATCAAATTGAAAATCCTTTGGCTCCTACAAACTCTGTACTTGAAGCAATTCAAATAAGAAGGCTCTTCCTCAGCTCAGACCTCCCCTCATCATCCATGAATGCAGATAAAGGAAATGAATGTTGTGATCAACATGCTAGTCTTTGCTCTGATCAGTTGCATCTCCTGCTGTCTACATCAATTAATCATCTATTTTCTAGGAAATTTGCTGCTTAACAGTTGCGACTGACAGCGTGCAGCTTTCTGATGCTTGCCAGCCCTAGAAGCACTGCTTGCTGCTGGAGGTCACAGCACCAGCATGGAGGTGCTTTCTTCATGACACTCTGTCACAGAGCACTGAACAATGGGCAGAGTGCATCTGAGCACGCTTGTAACCTTTTGTTTATCAGTTTTGAAAGAAAGCCTCACCTTCTCAAGCTCTGTCAGTCACAGATGAGGAGAGCACGCTTTATACCAGAGTGCCTCGAGCACTGCCAGTGCCTCCCTCCCCTCTCCTTAGCACATTGTGATATGGAGCTTGGGCACAAACATGATTCCGTGTGATCACTGCAGGCTTCTGAGTGCTGTGCATTAAGGGTGCACCTGAACAATGCAACCCCACTTGAACTACACATCATGTCAGGATGGTAATGTATTGCTGTAAACTCGCTGCTTCCCTTCAACATCCCACAGTCACGTGAAATCTTTTCTGAGGCCACAATTGCTAAGTGATTCGCCTGAAAACAACAAGAGAATGCTCTCAATACAAACTCGTCATGGATGCAGTCAACTTCAGCCCGTCTGAGGAGATTCCCCCCCAGAATAAGCACCAGCCTGCAGGGTTCAGCTCTGGCCTTCTGATGCACTGTGTGGTGCCTGTTTGTCTTACACTGTACACAAAGAAAAGAGGACTATTGAAAACTAAAGGAACGTGTTCCATCTGACCTTTAACTTCAGCTTGTCACCAAAATCCTATGAGATAAGGTTTTCATTTCAACAGCTCTCCAACGATTAATCATTTCCTATTGTTGCATGCAGTCTGTTACTGTACTCTGACTTACATCATCATTTAGAAGTCTCAGCCTGGTTAACTTGATAGCAGGTATTGTGTAGCTATGTATTTCCCAAAGAATGTAAGATTTTGATTATAACTGAGACAAAATTGAAATAAAAAATAAAAATAAGTCGTATACATTTTTTGTTTAAAAATATTCAATATGGCTGAGGCTGTAATTCTTCTTTCATAGGGTTATTACTTGTGCATTGTGTTCTGCTTTTAGAGCCAGAGTAAAGTGCTACTATCTATCCTCATCTGCTAAGATAAAAGCAACTGGAATTAAAAAAAAAAGGAAGAATTGGGGAAAGAAAAGGAGTAAGCATTCTCTTTTAGTTATAATAAGCTTAAAACTAAAGTCACATGCAATCTCTGGAGCTGTTGCGGTGTTGGTTTGGATAGATGACAGGATGATAGATAGGGTTCTGATTCAGCATCACAGAATGGTTTATTTAATTTAGTTGCAAATGAAACCAATCATAGATAACGCATGGGGTGGATGGGAAGAAAGCAATCAGAACACTGTAAGGAACCCTCAAAGAAAGCGGGATGGCATCATAGCAATAAAGCATTTCTGAAGAGCATTCTGAAAGAACTACAGAAAGAAGAGAGGGGAAAAAAAAAAATCACAACCATCAGCAGGCCCAAGCAGAGAGCAAGGCACTAATCCTCAGGTTTGCCAAAGAAATGGTCATGATGCTTTCGTTACCATAAAGGGAATACAGATCTGGCACTTCACCCAGAGCTGCAGAAGATAAGCACCACATACCATGTGAAAGCACTCTGCCCACGAGCTAAAGATGAAAAGAGAAGAGGAAGGTGAGGCAGGCATGAGAAATAACTTAGCACACAGCCACGCAGTTTGAACCCCACAGATTCCACCTGCTCCACCTCTGTCCCTGTTCACACACACCAACCTCAACCATCAAGACTGTCAGAAGCAAGCACACAGCTCTGGGAAAAGCATCATGATACTTGAGCATTTTTGTGTAAATTCAACACTCAGCGTAAAATGATTTTCCTACAATAGATTTTAGGAAAAAAATGCTATTTCTCACAGATATTAGCATGAGGTTTCGCAAATATTGACATTAACAACGTGAAATCCATTTAAAAGAACTATAAGACAAGTCACAATTTGGGTCTAGGATCCCTAAAATGACATTGACAAAATGTTCACTCCCATTTCTTATAATGCTATTCCCAGAGACAGCACTAGCAGTGAGACACTGTAACGTGGCATTAGCTGCCTTGACTCTTAGCAACAAAGGAAGCACGTATAAAATATTCTACTTTGATTTGACAAATTAGAATACAAAGTAACCCAGACAGGTAATTAAAAGTCATAAAACATTTTTAATTGGTTAAGTAACCATGTAGAAATTCACTACTAGTAGCAAAGGGATAAAATACTGCAACTTGGATTTTGGTGTCATAAGTATCTCTGACACTGTTGAGCCACAGCAGTTTCAGACACCATAGGGAAGCTAGTACATCATTTCTATATGCATGTAGAAATCATTACCACACCTGATTCTATACACTTAAATAAAATACGCAATATAGATAACTGGCATCCTGAACATAGCAGGAAGGTGATTAAATAGCAGGTATTCAAGAAATATTGCAGATGGGGCTCCCAGGCATTTTTATTTTTCTTCTGGCCAAGCTAATAAGAGCCCTGATGACCCCATCTCGCAGCAATACAGCGTTAAATTTCAGTAGGAGTGATGACAAGCCTTCATAAATAAAAACATCCATTCACAATAGCTTTGCACAGAACAAGGGCTGGCACATTGCTAGCATGAGAGCTTGCAGCTAAGGGCATAACCCTTGCATGCTGTGACCAAAATCCAGCAAACCAGCACTGGGCACGACAACCAGCACTGGGCACGACAACCAGCACTGGGCACGATGAAAATTCAGTAATCTCTTGGAGGACCCCAGAAGAGCTAGCAATGTTAAAGTTGTAAGATTATGTTAAATTTAACACCATTCTCTTTTCAATTTCTCTGCAGAAATAGAGTAAGAGCAGCAGTGTGGATGCGTTGGGCATAGAAGGTGGGTATCCTGAACACTGAGGGTTTGATGGAGAATATAATGAGCAACTCCAAAAGCTATTGGCTCATTACCAGTGCCCTACAGGAAAGAATTTTCCATCTAATTATAGAAGTATGACAAGCACAGATTCTCAATATGATCTGAAGCCTGCTTAATTCAACTGCTCTGGGAGCAGGGTCCTTGATTTCTCCCTTTCTCTGTCACTTACATAATTTGGGCACTGAAGTGCTAACTCTATTATGTGGTTCAACATGAAAATGGAGATTTTTTTTCAAGGTTTTTTTTTTTTCTTCAAGCTTCATTAACATACTGTTGCAAAAATTGGCCTCAACAGAAGCTCAGTCATTTTGCAAGACTCACAATCTCTAGCAGCATTTGTTGCCAAAAATAATAGGATCCATTTTTAAAAGCAAAACCAGGAGTATAAAATAGTACGTATGATACAAAATAGAGTTCTCATCCACGCCAGATCCTCATCCATGCCAGGTTCTCTACAACAAAACTTATCAGACCAGCAACTCTTTTGGGCCAGTATGGTGTACTTTACATTAGCCATAGGACTGCAAGTCCATTGCCTTCAGCACTTTGAAGAAAGTTAGCCCAAAAAGCAGTATGTATTTTGCCTGCTCCATCAGCAACAGCTTCTGTAGATTTAAGTTGATATATCAATACGTAGCTGCCTCTTTCTTTCTGAATGTCACATCTGTTATTTTTTCCCCAATCTACACTAAACAGGGCCTGAAGAAGATACAGTCATTTATAAGATAATTCCCCTATAAAGGTGAGAGAACTGTACACCAAGAAGTACACAAATATTGCAGCACATTCCTTATCTTCTCTTTCCTGAAATAACTGACACCTCTCTGTGACTTAAACTGGAACTCAGGCCTGTTCCCAGAAAAAGAAACCAAAGCATCCTAATAGTAGATCACATTTAATCATGTATCCTACCATACCTAAAGTTTGTCTGTTCCAAAACTGAACTAAATTTTAAAAATGTTGTCAGTTGAGAACAATGTTTAGAGAACAATGTTTACACATTCCAAAAAATTCTGATTGCATGTGCTTTCATGGGAAACAAAAGATGCATTAATGAAGTACATTTTCTAAACTAAAGGTATTGTAAATCTAAAACAAAATGCAAAGTTTGCAATTTCAAAACTGACATCATCTGATTACTGAACTGAAGCAAATATTTATCTTACAAAGAAGTGTTTACACTTAAAGTAGCCCCAGGAAGACTCCATATAGCTCTAAATATGCATACCAAGTCTGTTTTTAAGTGGATGGTGTGGAATAGCAGTCATGCTTTTTAACAGAAGGACAAAAGAAAAAGGCAGATTTTTCAGTGATGAAATGACTGGGAGAAACCAATTGAAAAAATATATATGTAGTTGAAGCAATTCAAGGCACAGATGTTTATTATTCCTTTTTATTCCGAAGGTGCTATTTTGCTATTTCTGGCAATGTCTTATTTTTCATGGGTGCATGCACTCAACAACAAGAACTCACTGAAAGAAGGATGCATTAGTGGGAACCAGGATATAATGTTTCAGTATCTTAATTGACTGTAACTGGCAAAAAGTTTATAACATGCTAGCAGGAAAAGAATTGATAGATACCTAATGCAAGGTACATCTTGAGAAGTGAATAGAAGTAGCAACTATTATAATCACTATGCAATTTACATTCTTTAACACAACTCTTTCATGTGGAACCAAAAGTATCATGCCTCAACCGAGTGTAATTTTGATTTAGAGATAATCCAGCAGGAGGGTTTTACTCACTCCTGCACTTTTGCCCCTCTTATAGACTTCTAACTCAATTCCTCTTTATGGATCCCCAGCTACAAAGAGCAGGAGGGCAGTAGAACGATACCTGTGCCTGGATGTGCTGGCCATATCAGCACAGAGCTGGGTCCAAAGTTTTAGCCCTTAGAAGCTCAAATGGGAGCTAAGATGCAGTACAGGAAATTTTTAAGCGTTTGCTTTTAATTAAGATCTTTTGGCATATTGTACAGAATAAGCAAAGGGCAAATAAATTAACACATTGTAACAGAGACAGCGAGTTTAAGACTCCTTAGAACTTTCAAAGCAAGCATATTTGCTGTAATGAGGACAGGCAGCAAGCATTAAGATACACGTTGACATCTGTACTCTTCCTGTCCAGACTGGATCTGCAGTTTGGTCTTCATCCAAAGATCCCACATTTAGCAGAAGCCCTTTCTCAAAACAAGATGTACAAACAGAAGTATCACCTCTAGGACAAGCAGAGTGATCCCTTCTGCTCTAATAAGCACTGGAAAGACTTCATCTAGAGAACTGCCTCTGCTTTGGCATCACCTTCACAGGCAAAAGCTGTGTGGAGAGGAACAGGGAACAGTAAAGAGATGACAAAGAACATAATGCATGAAAGCAATCTTGTGAGCTGGTGAAGATGGTACAAAAAGAAAAAAGAGACTTGATAACAGACTGCCAATATGTAAACGACTCCCACAACGCAGTCCTCATTCCTTGTACTGCCTTCTCTGAAGAAGAGTGAAGCAACACAGATAAGGATTAGTTATTAGGAAAAATATCTATTGACAAGGACATTTAAACACAGGAATAGATTTTCTGGAGTAGTTACAGTCATCTCCTCTAAGGAACTATATGAAGATGGATGTTAACATCCATCAAGAATGACAGGAATATGGCTGATATCCTATTTGGGGCAGGAGAATGAATTAGGTAACTCCTGGGAGCCTGACTCCTGAGATTGTTTGAGAAATATCTCCAAACTGGGTCTCTTTGAATTAGCATCCAGGAGAACGTACGACACAGAGGCAGAGCTGAAGATTTTAGGGATTTGATTCTGTAATATACCAAAAAGGAACCACACAGATTATAGTTTCCTTTAACTTTGAAGAGAAAGTACATAAATCCAGGGATTGGCATTTTTTTTTTTAGTTGCAGCGTGTGACAGAATTGAGCCCCAATAAATATCAAACCTTCAGAGCTATCAGGTTTTGGTTAGCAGGATTGTTGCATGTTCACAGCTTTTGAGGAAGTGAGGGAAACCTTCAACTTGGTGTCAGAAAAGTTCCTTAATTTTTCCACTCGTTTCCTAAGTAACATTTTTCTCTAGTAAAACACTACCTGCTGATTAAACACCTTAGCAGAATCAATGCACAGAAAAATATGCCTCCAATATTTAAATCTTTCTTTGAAAACCTGTGAGCTCTTTTATCACAACCTGCAAAGAGATGGTATTCTCTAGAACGAAACAGAACTGCATGGCAAGCGTGAAAGTGTGATAGAAGAAAGACACAAAATATGTTCCTGCTTAGCTGAGGATGTTGAAACAAAGCATGTTCAGAAATGGAATAATGTGACAGGTAATTTACAGTGATCTGATATAAGCTGACTGGATGCCAAATAACCTGGGTCACGGTAATTTTTTTTTTTCTCCAGATACACTGAGTATCTTCTTTCAAAGCTGGCTGTAATTGACACATTAGATTACTTACAAGATCACCTGCCAGGAATGAAAAGGGATGAACACTGACATTTAGCTTTTTAGGACCATTTAGGAATAATGGGCTTGATGCTTTCTACACAGCTGAAGTTTAGGAAACGATCAGTGTCCATCCAGACAACAGCAAAGCTGATATCAGCTTTTGGGCAGTTTTCCTCTTTCTGGATTTAACGTCCAAATAACACTAACTCATATATGGGTGAAAATCAATGACTTTGGAGGACAATCTGGGAATACTGCAAGCTCTTACCCTGCCTTCACCGAAGGCAGTAGTAAAAAGACTGGGTGATTTCTAAAAGTATTGGATGACAATTAGTGGAATTTGTTCTTTTAGTTCTGCCAGCTGAGTATTTGCACATTCAAGTAATTAACAAATGGTCATGCCAAATTGGTGGTTCTTCCATGTTCCAAATGTGAATAAATTAAAAAAATTCTAAACTTTTCCATAAGTAATGAAAACCATGTAATTTGACATAGCAAATGGGAAAGTCCTGCAAACAAGACTATAGAAGTAAAAAAAAAAAAAAAAAAAAAAAAATCATGTAACATTCTTGTCAATGGGCAGATTATGACAAATTATGCCAAAGTATTATTTAGCATATCCAAAGATCAGGAAAGCAAAATTGTTCCATATCATTTTAGTTACTCTTACATTTTTTAAGGATGTGCCAGTTAGAGTTTAGATTTATTCTTTCATTTCATTATGCACAATAGCTTAGATTAATTTGAAGTTGATTATAATGGAAGCAAGCTACATGACCAGTTAAATGTTGTTGTATCTGATGAACATCTAATATTTCAGCAATTACAGGGGCCATTTTACAGAGAAACAGAGGGAAAACATTAAATCTATAAGATTGATGGATATTCTCCCACCTAAATATGATTTTTGGAAGGCTACTACCACTTTCTATGCTATGAACCATAATGACAGACTTTATGGTCATTATCCCAATATTCTGCACATATATGACATAACCTGGCAACAAAAACCTGTCAACCTACAATTATGTGGTGTAGCAGCTCCAATTGTTTACCTAAACATTTTCATTTAGTACAATTGTTTTCTTTCTGTCACTGATGCCCTGCTTTTACAGATGAGCCCCATACAATTCTGTTTGTCTTCAGTCTTTCTACCTACAATGCATTAACTAGTTCCAGTGGCTTTCTTGAAAGCATAATGACTTTTCCTGTACTCCAGTAAAAATATATCCCCACAAATCAAGAGGAAGCAGACTCAGACTAAGTGGCTGAGAAGATTTACATTCCATTGCTAACTCAGTTATTACTCTGCTGAAAACCCCATAGCATCAATATAATGAATCCCTCAACCTCTGCTGCTAGCACAATTTTTCTTCCCAACCTCATTGGCTCCCAACTTTCTGCTTGACCTTTTACAATCTGTGCGCGGCAGAACTTCATTACAACCTTTTAATGATGCACAAATGGCACACAACACCAAGGTCACAGCACATCCCCGGTGAGATCTTCTCCAACACCCCCTGAACAGGCAGCAAGATTTCACTTAAAGACACAGTCAAATAAAGAAACAAAACCCGGGGATTTACTAAAGCTCCCATTGGCTACTAATCCACAATAATTGACCATGTCATAAAATGAGAGGCTATTCCCATTAGGATGTTGTATGAAACAAATCAATGCCTCAAGCTGTCAGCGTCCAAACAAACACCACCACTCATTTAGAGATCTGTTTACCACTCAGAAAAATAACAGTACGTTTTCCATATAGAAGTATTATTTAAACTTTTTTATACGTATCTCTGCATTTTTAAAATGTGCATTATGTAAATGGTAGGGGGTTAGAAACATCCATCGTTCATCCATTTGGCATGTTAGAAGTCTTCCTAATGTCACAGCAATCTACCAAGTAGGATCTCATTATAAGTAATATCCAACTTTAGAGGAAACAGAAAACAAATTGTTCACATTCCACTCTGTATTTTTCCAACTAAACCATGGCGATACCAATTCTTCAGCTAACTTTAAAAAATATATATCAAAATTGTATCATATATGTATCAAAATTGTCACATAAATGCTAAGCATATCTCTATTCAAGCCTAGAGACTGCAGAACATATTAGTCAGGACTAGTTGTTAATGATGTATAGTACAGTATTCCATTTGTGTATTTAGTAATTACCCTCTGAACTGTTTTGTGTACGAAGTAGTTAAGGCTGAAAACCATCAACCAGTGTATGAACATGGAAAACAATGTGTGGTTTAATGCGGCTTTTCTATTAAAAAATCCCCAAAGGACCTGATATTTCTGAGCAGCTCATTTCTTCTTAATTTGACCAAGTTCAGATAGATTCTCAGGTTTACTGAAACCAAGAATAGCTTCCCTATATCTAAAACACATTGCTGCTCACAATGGTAAGATACTAATAAACCAACTTACTGTGTGAGCCTTGGTCAGAGAAATACTGACTATGTTTAAATGACATCAATGTATACACCCACAGAAGACTAATTAGATTCAGTTTGTGCTTTGATTGCTGAAAGTGTATTTATTTATTTAGGAGGGGAAGAGGGAGATATGCAGTGCTATGAGGGAACAGAAGTTGGAGAACAGGTCTAGGTAGGCAGACTAGAGACAGATGTATGCAAGAGGAAAACTAGGGCCAAATGTTCATTGAGAACAGAGCTAGAGTTCAATGTAAAAAGCATGAAAATGACTTGTTTACAGTAAAACAAAGTGGAGACTTGCATCTGCTGCATATTAAATCAAGTAGTGAGATACATTTTCTCTTCTTTTAGTACTAATTTGCTATGAAGGTAATTGCCCTAATGGTTCAATTTACTGAGAACACTGCATGCATCATGTAACAAAAGCTCCACTGAAGCTCTGTGATCTTAATGGCTGTCCAGGGAATATTCAGAAAATCTTAAAGATTCTCAGACATTCAGACAAGAGCTTGAGCATCCCTACCAAACTTCGGCATTGGCCGTTTTTTCTGTATGACCCTGGACAGGAGACCTGCAGATGTCTTTCCCAACCTATGATTCTGTGCCTGGTCCCTTATTCAAGTTCATTCCCAATGAAGGAGTGAAAATATTTTTGAATTATGTCTTGTGGAAAAATTAAGATAAGATACTTAAGTCTTGGAAAGACACTGTTATCGAATATCAGTTAACAGGAAGAAATGCCATTTTATGAAAGGCTCTTTGCTGCACATTCACTGTGCATCATCACAGTAGAAAATGTTAAAAAAAAAAAAAAAAAAGACTTCAGAAGAACTGTTACAAGCAACAATTATTTACCGGTGAGGCTATGTTCTCAATCTCACTGATCTACTTCTTTGCTCTTGCCTAGACAGAGCAACTATGTGTTACCAGGATATACATACCTGTTTCACTGGAATTGTTTTCTATTTGCTTCAGTGGCTCTGACTGTATCAAAGCCTTTTGCAAATGTATAGCTAATCATGCACACAAGTGAAACCAAAACAACTAATTGAATTAGGAGCCTACTTAGTTTAAATTTCACTATTAGTATACATAGCAACAGAAGGGAGGAAGGGAAACCAATCAGCACATCGATTTTTACATAATCTTAGTTATCAGGATGCACTAACTGCTTTTCAAATACACAAACAGCAAGTCTTTATCTAAAACAAAGATTTTGCCATGAATTAGAGGAAGGAGTTAACTATCTGTCGGATTATACAAAATCAGTATCTGTGATACTTAATTTTATTCTCTTCCACTGTCAGAAAGATCACGAGGCCCCGCTTTCACAGTCTGTATTCGTACTGAAAATCAAGATCAAGCGAGCTTTTGCCCTTCTGTTCCACGGGAGGTTTCTGGCCTCCCTGAGCTCGCCTTAGGACACCTGCGTTACGCTTTGACAGGTGTACCGCCCCAGTCAAAATCCCCTGCCAGTCCTTCAGATAATGAAAGAAATAAGTTTTGTAATGCATATATTATACATAATATACACTTAACATCATAATTGTTGTAGCAAATGGATAGGTCAATAGGATGGGAAAGGCATTACAACAAAGGTAAAATGATAGCATCTTTCTATTGTGCCAGTCATTCTATAAAGGAAGGGAAGATGATCTCTTACCTGTATCAGAAGATTCTAGGTTTTAGGTTTGCAGGGGGAAAAGTCCACCAGAGGGGGGTCTCCAAGAAGAAAGCCTTCAACAGCTGCAGTCAGCCCCTAAGTAAGGTCTAAGAGAGGTGCAGCCAGGCTCCACCCTTTCTGGTCTCACAGATGAATTGCCTTCACCTGTGTTCCCAGGGCTGACTGGTCCTTTCCCCAGGTGCTCAATCAGTGGTTCAGTCCATGACTCAGCAGTTCCCATACACTTGTTAAATCACAATTTAATGTCAAGACCACAGACACATGCATACCTTGATATTATTTATACCCATACACAAACATATTTATAACATGCTACTGTAACAGCAGAGATTCTTTTATTGATGTCAGTACTGCAGTAACCACTCAGCCGTATCTTACATGGAGTACTGCACTATTTTGAAATGCTGTGCTAACACGTGCCTCTACAATTTGTCATTATTCAAACTTCCCTCTTATATTTTCATATTAAAATTTGATAATGAGGCTCCCTTCTAGCTGAAGAACTCACAGAAAGAATCCTGCTGCTCCCCTAATGAAGTCCCCAGACACAACCAACAATTTTCTAAAGAACAAAAGAAAAATGTTACTCTAAGCTTCAGAACTGGCCCTACTAACTGGAAGCTGCGTCTTTGTTGCAAATTAATGCACTGAGCAAATTAACCTAAACCAAAAAAGGCAGGAGAAAAGGCTTAAATGACACTCATACTCCACATTTTGCAGTTGGTTTTGTCAGCAGTTGTTTTGGGCCAAAACCACTAACATCTTAATAAGAGAATTCGTATGCTATCTCAAGGCAGATCTGCCCAAGATCAAAAATAACAAAGTAAAATAAAATAAATCAAGCACAGGTGATGCTCTTCAAGAGGGAACAAAATCACTTTATGTACAGGAAACAAAAATTGTAGATCTATGCTTCTTTACAGCATCTGTTCCTCCCATATTCTGTTTCAGCCCCATATAAACATAGACTGCATTTTCTTACTCAAGAAACTCAAAACATTACTCATCAGTAATAATACAGCGTGATCACTGCCATTTTGCTCTATAGTAATTGATATAGCACCCACAGTAATGATATTTCTTTTTTCTCTAAGGAATGTGACCTTATAGCTTTCCAGTCTTCTACACCATTTAAAGCTGGTTGGTTTTTTTTGTTAGTTGCTGCTGCCCTACCTCTTAAACCATGTGCAATTTCTATCTCTTCATTCTCAATGAAAGAATCTGCTGTCAAGGTCTCATTTTTGTATCCATCTACTTCTGTAATATAACTGTTTATTACTTCCGCCATGTGAAATACTTCAACAACCAAAGCAAAGGAATATTGAATGTCAGCCAAAATGAATTGGTTGGCATGAATTAAACAAATATGATCTTTGTTTCAGTAGACAGCCAGGCTAAACATTACTAATGTCTTTATTTTCTTGAGCTAAATTTAACTATAATTCTAGTAACGAAGCAGTGCAAGCTAATTTTCAGAGATGACTATTCAGTCTTATCTTTTAACCCTCTGCCCCCTATGTCACATTCAGTTGGGCTTCTTTCTTCCACACGTACTGCATGAGAAATAAGAGGAAAGAAGAAGTTTGTAGTGGTTAATAGCCACAGCAAACTATTTGGGTTAATGTGCTACAAGGCTAAGTGCCAGCACGATTATGCTGTCCAATACTGGCACCCAGTAGGTCCTTGCAGGCCAGGCAGCCATCCATCAGAGGGGCTATGTTAACTGCTGCTGCTTCTGAATTGGGTTGATCCTTCATCTCACAGGGCGTCAGCCCTTTGAACCTGCCTTTTCTGAAGGTTTTCATCTTTTCACGCCAGTGCTCTTCCCTCAAACTCTAGACTTACTATAATCAAGATTTCAGTTTTGCATTGTTAGCTTGGTTGTGTTATTATTATTTTTTTATTTATTTTTGTATCACAATGATTTTGCTTACAGGCAACCTCAGAGCTCAACAACTCTGTGGTTTTGTTTTTCCACTAAAACTAAGCCATCACACAGCTGTGCCCCACAATCTTGGCTTTGAGCAAGACAATGGAACACCTAAAAAAAAAAAAAAACAGGATCACAGCCTGAACTCAGCATCACTTTGAATTACAGCCTTCTTATGTCATGAGAACTGTCCAACATTTTTCTTGGTTTTACCACCAAATGACTACAAACAAAAAGTTTATACTTTTTGAAAATAGGAATTCAATACTTACAAGTGTCTACTCCAAACAGGCTTTCTGCTCATTTCATTTTTTCCATTAAAATCAATTTGAAATCAGGATTTTATATTACAAGATCAAGCCAATCTCAAAGTATTGCCACAGCATAATAACAAACTGTTGAAAGTTTTCATTGCAATTCCTACCTTATAGTAATTAGTAACTAGTGTTTTGCATTACAGCATTATTTAAATTCAATTGCTTGACAGACTTACTGCATTATTAAACCTTTTGCTCTTGGGGCCACTATTTCAATTTCTGGTTGTGCTGGTAGAATCTACACAATGCTCTCCAATGTCAAGTGGCAATTTTCTGAAGTTCATTCTCACTGGTAAGGACCGGTACCCTCACTGATAGCGAGTTCATTTGCTTCCAGGAAAGAAGAAAATGATTAGGGTTAAATTCCCTCTGGCCTTCATTACAGAAGCAGATAGTATGTTTCAAGTTGGTAACTTTCACTATTTAAACATATTTGAGTTTAGCAGTAGAAGACAAACAATTTGAAAAGCACTATGATTATTTGTATCCCTACTGCATACAGTGTCTAGAATTCAGATTTCAAAGGGGAGTGGAGGAGCACTTTAGAGCTGCATTTATTCATCTCCAGCGGAGCAGATGAGAATGAAATACAGAGGCAGTTGGTAGTGAGAGCTCAGTGCAATGTTGGCAGAAGATTTTAAGGCCCACTGACAAGCACCAGGAGGCAAACATATCTTTGTGCAAAGCAAAATCTGAGTTCACTGATCACAAAGAGATTGTGAGGCTTCTACTAAGTCAATAAATACATGTTGGCATTTATAACATGTAATAATGATATATTTACACACAGATTATACTATTTTTATACAATGAACACATGCATTCCTATACCAACAGTCTTCTAGAAAAAACTACTTATTCCTAGGGTAAATAGCCATCACACAAGCTGAGATGTGACAGAGAAGATGGTGATGGTTGGGAATAATAGCAATCCCCTTTTGTTGTGTAAGATGACGCATTTAGGGACAAGAAAGTAAAAAAGCAAGCAAAAACATGCAGCATCATTAAATATAGTAAATCATTTAAGGACAGAAACACCAATGTCATCTACAGTAACTTCCTGTAAAATATCTGTATGGCTGTGAAACAGAAACTGTAAATCCTATCTCATTTTATAGGATGGAAGCCAGTAAGATTAAAAGCTGATTTTCAGAAGAAATTTATCATGCAATGATTCATTATTCTGTACTCCTTTCATCAGCAAAAAAAGGCTCAAAGTGTACTTCCTCATTTTATATGCCTGCTACTAGAATGGTCCGGATACAAAAAGAGAACTGGCTGCACCACGAAGCTAGAGACAAATTCCTAAAAATGTGTGTTATGATAAGCATCCTTGAGTTGTGACTGGACATGGATAAGTATAGTATACAGATGAATAAAATAAGCAGAGGGAAAAAGAAAAGCAAAGACATTACTTTGATCCTTTAGTCATAAGATTCTATGCTGCAGCTTTTTGATAAAAATGAGCAGGTAATTTTCAGCTTTTATGACAAATAGCTATAAGGTATCTCTAGCTATCCTCTCTCAACACACCTGCCTACATGGCACTACAGAGGGCAAGATGAAGCATGTGTAGCTTCCCCAAGATCTGCTCTGCCAATTCCTATTTAAAGCCATTCCTACTCTCTTCAAAAATTTGTCTGCACCTCTTTCAAAATGTGGAATCTGCTTGCAGCTTTTTCCAAAGGTGATGTATTGCAACATTTTTTTTTTTTTAACCTTCCTTTTGCAAATTCCTAATTATTCATCCTACCCCCACTCCCCTCAAGTCATTCCCTTAGATATTTGAGACTTGAGTACATCAACAGGGCAGGAAAGGTAGCAAAAACAGGAACATCTACTGCAGCAGTAATCCCTAACCCCATCCCTACTGAGGTCTCATTAGGAAATAAGCACCAGCTCTAAAAAGAATTGTGTTGATGCATTATTGCAGAGGAGAAAAAATAAAAATTTAAAAATGCATTGTGGAGCACCACTTGATTTCCCTTAAATGCAGAACAATTTAGACAAATCCCGGTAACACAGGACTGCTGTTCATTGTACTGCAGCCAATACTGCAGTAACTGATCTCAAAACTTCTTTCAAAAGTCAAAGAAGTGAAACCCATACAGAGACTGAGAGCAACTCAGCATCAGGGGATTTTTGTTTCTTGCAACGTCTATCCATGTTGTAGGAATAGCACCTCTTTATATTTTCCACCTTCCAAACCTGTCAGTTTAACATTGTCCTAGGCAGCAAATCAACTGTAAAGACACAAATCAAGTGCCAATAAATGAAGAACCTCCAAGAAAAGTAAATCAAACATGAAGGTGAAGTGTGATTGCTACTCAGATTATCCTTGGGAAAAATACATATTTTTCATTCTTGAACATGGGAGCAACTGAAATGCTACGATTTTCCTCCTAATCTGTTTTTTATTGTGTGTGAGCAACTTTGAAAGAAACCCATGACAATGTTTCAGACCTGTCTCACTCTCAAAGTAATCATATACCCCTGCGTGCAACTCCTAGGCAGGTCAGTTTGTATTGACTGGACACAGGCAAAACAAGACAACTCATGAAGAAAGAGGTACATCGAGTAACTGCAATGACTACCGATAAGAAAGAAAGCGTGGGTATGGAGTTAAGCACTTCAGACAATTCTGTGAGCTTGTAATTTATATATTATTGTTTCAGCAAGTTAGAACAATCACTGTTGGAAGACTTACTCTAGGGAGCGTGGTACTTAAGTGATGTGTAAGCATTTGAACACTTCACTGCTCTAACGTGACACAATCGCTAAATAAGGTACACCAGTAATGAAATTACTGTTTATGTCTTTCAACTCCAAGCTTAGAAGCATCAAGATTCAACCTTGTCTGGGAGAAGGTGTGACATTCATACATCATAGGAAGAAGCAGCCTTGTAGCAGGGGAACACACAAAGTATCTGGAGAGCTGCAGAGTTCAGACAGGAGACTGCTCTGCAGGGTATACCAGGGAAACTTGTTATTCAAAAACCATAAAGGTAAAGTACTCCCTCATCTGAGACCTTCTGCAAAATTTAAAAGAAAAGTGGCCTTCTTGAACAAATCAAAGAAAACAAAAAAAAACAAGAAGCATTTCTTCAAGAAAACAAAGAAATCAGGAAAAAAGCCTCAGCACTGAAGCTGTTCCCTGTCAAGGCACAGATCTGAAGGAGAAGGGTTCTTGCTGGGATATGTGCCACAGAGGAATTAGAGCATATCTAGACCTTCAGTGTGGTGCATCCGCATATCTTGCACAGTATCATGGTAAATTTGAAGACTTAAAGCTTCACTAGGATTTTACAATACTAATTTCATTGCTTGTTCTAGTCCTCTAAAATAGCTCTATTTTCAGTTACTGAAAAAAATCTCTCTGCTTGATAGTCTTTTGCTGCTAACGTAATTAGCAGTTCATCAGTCTGCTGCAAAATAAACATAGGCATTTTCTTAAAAACTGGCAACGACCTATTTTGTAACTAAAACACACCGGGTAGGAAGAGGAAGAAATATTAAGAGGAGGAAAAGAAAAGTTAAAGCACAGGAACAAATAGTAATTAACAAGCACTAGCTGGCAATGAGTAGCAGGGGGCTGAGTGAAGTTCTAAGGCAGCTCTCCTATACGAGTGACAGAGGTGGAAAACAGGAGTTTCTAAACTGCTTGATGTGTATGTTCACAATGCTGTGATTTGGTTGGCTGCACCACTGGAGACCATAAATGCTGCAACTCAGGGCGTTCCCTTTACTTCTGTGATGTGATATTTATCCTAAATCAAGTGTTTCAGTGGAAAAGAATTACCTTTTCATTATATGCAATCTGAGGCATGTTTCTTATTGGTTTGAGTGTTGTTGGAAATTTGTATACATGCTGTTACTTGCTAAACAACAGACTAATTTGTCCTAGCTTTCAGTTCTGGTTAAAAAAAAAAAAAGGAAAGAAGAAACAACAAAAAACCCTCCAGTCCTGCAACGTTATCTTGCTGAAACCTTGCAGCAAAATTTAAAAACACAGCAGCTGTCATTTACCAGATCCTCCAGAACTCTTCTAAAGCCAGATAAGATGAATACAGAAATCTCTAAGGACAGTATATAAACTGCAGTATAAATGGGAAAATGTGAAACAGAATTCATTAAAATACATCAGTAGCTCTACTACCAGCTTAGAATGGATTGATTCAGGAGAAAATCCTGTGCAGAACTTACTGAACTGCTGCTGGCAGGCAGCAGAGGCTCAACATGTGCAAAAGTGATAACTGGTGAGACCGCAGAAGGCCTCTTGGCTATTTAAATGCATAGGCTGCAGACAATTCAGACTGATTCTCCACAATCATTTTTAGTGTTTATTTCATTACTTTCTGCAGCAAATGTCTGAGAACAGAAGGGTAGCTACATTAAATAGAAAAAAAGAAGTGTGCTTGCTGTCTGCCCAAAAATGCGACTAAGCCAGTTTACCCCCTCAGTTGTGCCCTTGCAAAAAATGGAAAGAATGCCTATGATCACAACATGTGCCACCATGGCTGCTGGCAGCAACACAGACCTTCAGATCAACAACACAGACAAGTGCTGAGGATGTGTTTAGTTTTGTGTACAGTAAACTTCCCTGTCTCTACATTCTCAGTCACAATGCGGCAAAATTGAGATATTCAATCAAAATGAGTCCAGAGAACTAATGGCAAAACTCAATTCAATATCTTAAAACCTTGACCATTATTCCATGTCTTGAAAATCTGCACAATAGGACTGGATTCTGATACCTTTTCTTGATACATCATAGCCAGTAAGAGTCTGAATTTAGATACAGAGATGCTTGCAAAACACTTTAGAGACCTTATTTTATTCCAAATTCTTAAACATGTTAAACCATACCAGAAAAATTTGCAGAGAGGCCAGCATAAATTGTATCCATCCTACCCGGATTTGCTGATTTTAAAGTCTTGCCAATAAACAAACATAAATAAATTATATCCACAGCTGATCCAAATTGCCTTATCAGCAAAAGTCTCTAGGGAAAAACAGGACAACAGATGTTTCAGAACATGCACCATGCTACCATAAATATATCAACAGTTTTCTAATGAAAACTATGAGTTTATAATTTAAGCTGTCCAACAAAAGATGTTTTCTGAAGAAAAGCAAAAATGGATTCAAATACTATCCAACATGACCACGTACCCACACACTGAGCCCCAGCACTGCCTCTAAAAAGCAGTGTCACAACTGTGGGTGTGCTGCTGCAGCCACTTGCAGCCTCTTACAGCCACTGGAACATCAGCACACCCCAGGGATGCTCCTAAAATAAATTCCTCTACTTCCAAAACAGAATGGGCACTTTTAATTTTCTGGCTTCAAGATTTCTTTCAGCACTGTTATACAACTAAGTTACCTCCATTAAGGTTTATTACTTTTTCTATCTGTTATGTCTCTTCTTCAGTGTTTGTGGCCCTGCCTGAATGCAGCTTATTCCTCATCAGACTGGAACAAATCCTCTGGTTTGCCACTGGCAGTTCTGCTCCTGAAACTTTTTGACCAAAGAACAACGAAGCTCTGAGACAAAATTCAGAGCATCTTCTGGATTCCAAGCCAACTAAAAATTATAATTAATTTAAAATGGTAATTTATTACTGTTACTTTCCTTTGTCACGCTTGTTTTATTTTCTTGCCTGATGTTTTCCCATTTCATTTTTACATTTTATTTGCTTAGACTCTTCCACTAATTATCATGAGATATTCTCATACATCACAGGCTCATTTTGAGATGTGTCATAAGATCAGTTCTCACATATCGGAACAGATATTTCTGCAAATTATACACAGAAAAGTACATGACCTATTTGAAGTGTAAGATTCTTCATGCACAGAAGTAACACATGCAGGCAGCCAACTGAGGCCGTTATTGTGCTCTGCTTTCTGGTGCTTTTCCTGTAACAGAAGCAGAAAGTGTAATACAAGGCTAGACTGAAGGGAACAGAGCTACCCTTCAGCACATTATGATTAGAAAAAACAATACAAATCCATAATTGCCATTTGTCACAGCCTTAACTTTGAATTATGGGAGAGGTAGTAAGATGCCAGCATGGCTTGGGTATCCACCAACACACCAGGTTGTCAGTCCCTTCTTGGAAACTCTTCCTGAGATGACATTTCTGGGAATGATGCTAATTAGTCACCAATCAACATTACCAGCGCTGTTCCCAGAAACTGCATTTTCTGTAGTCACATTTCCAGGAACAAAACTTGGTATGTTTATAGAAGCAGACAAGAAAGGTAATAGGCATTTAGATATATGAGACCAGAAAGGCCTGGCTCTTAAAAGGCAGAGATGTTTGTGAGGCTTGCTCTTGCAGAACAACACTCACAAGTACTTTTTAGTCAGACATAACATTGCTATTGATTAATCCTGTACAATTTTTCTCAAACTGGGCTTCTTTGCAGCATAATGTGCATGTTATTTTTTGTGTACTATAGCATACAAAAGTAAGTAAAGTGATCTGTTTGCTCTGATGTAATGGAGTCCTTTTGCTGCCAGTTTCGACAAAAAAATCTACATTGCATCCCCTATCACACAGATACCTTCCTTGGATGCATTCAGCAGGTTCTAGGATTTGGACTCAAACAGCATAATCTCTAGGCTAAACAAGAAGGTATTCGGATCCTTAAAAGGTAAGGATTTTAAAGGGAGTTGAAGTACAACTTGGTTAGGTGCTTTATGAAAAATCCAAGCCATTGGGCAGCTGCATGGTTAGATGCTCAGTGAGCTGGCTCTAACTTTTCAATAATTGAAAGTCTTGCATACATTCTCAATCATTTTACCATTTCAACAGAACTCCAAAACACAAACCTACATCATTTATAAATGTATTTTCTTAACCAGATTTCCAGGTTGTTTTTTTTTCCCCCTCTATCTTATGCACTCCACACTCAAGGAATGATGCTCCGATAAAAGCACAATGTTTAAATAACGGTGAATTTGATTTGATCACTATAGATTAAGGTGAAAGTCACTGTACTGCAGCACATTCACAGTCATTTAAAGTCAATTGAAGCATTCAAATTAGCACTTATGCTAGAATATGGCACAGATACTAATCTAAAATGAATCCTTTGCAAGTTTATATGGATTTCCTCAACTAAAATTTTAAGAGATTTCATCGTTAATCCAATTGTAACTTTGGGAAGAAGAACAGTCCTTGAAATAGACGCCTACACTGAAATAATTAGTCTGAATTACACTATTAATCACCTCTTCAGGAAGATACAAGGTTGTTTTGCAGAAGGCTTTAAGGTTGAAAAGAAATTCGTGCTAACCTCATGCAATTTCTCTTGCTGAATCTGCTTTCTCAATAGATACCAAACATCGTTTCAACGATGAGCCAAGTCTTGTTGTAGTCTCATCACTAAAATACTTAAGTTTATGTATAAATTCAAACATATACAAGTTTTTCTCCACCCAACATTCCTTAAACAGAAAATCAACAATAAATAATCGCACATTATGACACTGCTAATTGACTCAAATGATGACCGCTGGCTTTGTAATTTGGATAAATGATTGCTGAAAAATGGTACCTTTAAGCCTTTATTTGTGTCCAAAAGTAGGCAGTTACTGAAGTTATCTCTGGTACAACGTGCCAGAAAAATGGAGCAGAAATCATTTGGAAGTAAACCTGCAGAACGCATGTGCTCGTTTTCCTGAAGGGAAGGAAAAGTTGCTCACTCAAACCTTGGCTGTATTTAAGACTTACTGGAGGATCAAAATATTTTGGTTCTGTCCCTGGCTGACATTCAGAAATTAGCCTTTCTACATCAGCACTTTTCTTACTGACCAATATCCAAAAAAAAACTATCACCACAAAAAAAAAAAAAAAAAAGTGGAAGTAAACAAAGTTAAAGGCTTTTATTTCTCAGCCCAATAAAAGAATGGAAAGAACATTTAATAGAACTTCTGTTGCTTTTATTAAAAGAGACTATAAAGAGGCTAAAATGTTTTGGCAGTCATTAGATAATGAACTATTGCCAAAATATTATATCTAGAAGATGCATCAAATGTTAGAGTTAATACAATATCTATTTTATGTTTTCATTTGCGCTCAGAATTTTTGCTGTCTTTTCCCTTCGTGCTTGGAGAGCAAGGGAGCACCAATATGGTTTAAAGATTATTGGCTTTGAAGACTGTAGAACTACCAAATGATACCAATAACAGCTCACTTTCCAAAAGATTATTTTTATCTCTTCATTGAGATCTCTGTATAGGAACACATTCCTTTGCAATTTCCCTTCCCACATTTGCTAAATGCACACTTTGATAGTACTAGGAAAAATAACAATAAATCAGTGAATATTTTGTCAAAGACAGGGCCTGCTGCAACACAAAACCTCAATGCTTTTTATCTTCACAAACACCCTCTCCTCTCAAATGAACATAAACATGGCTTTAAACCAATCTTGTAGGTATTTTGTGATCAAAGATGTGCAGTACTGAAAACTATAAACAGATTGAGTTGTCCTTCAGGTTATTTCATTTTTCTCTTTAGAGATGCTCTTGCTGTTTTCCCAGTTCCATTCCTTCCACACTCAGTGAGGAAATAAGACGGGAAGAGAAATATGTATGCCATTTTTCTGATTCTTTAGAAGCACTACTTAATAAGTATCAACCACTATTACAATTTTCAAATAAGTGTAAACTTTAAAAAAGAAATATATTTCTATCATATTCTATTATCTATGCAGGATGGCTTAAGATCATAGATATTCAGATGTGGCACATGCAGCGTTAGAAAATAATAAAATAGCAGATAATTCTGAAGAAAGAGCCTGAAGATTTGATTACAGATATAGAGACTCCCTCAAGACTTTGAAATTACTTTAAGCAGTGTTGGGTTACGTGTGTGCATCTTATTTCCAGATGCACATAAGAGCTGAAGAAGAATGAACACAGTATTTTCTCCAGCACTGCTCTCTGAGAATGCTATTTCACATTTACAGCTTGAGCTCCGCTAAAATGCTAATGACGAATTGCTATTAGATGTCAAGTAGGGCGATACATCTGTCAGGCAGAGGGATGATAGCAGCCTTCACGACTGCTGGATCTGGACCTGCATCAGAATTTGGTGCGAAGCCAGGAGCAGCCGTTCAGCAGAGCTCAGGACAGGAGGCTGCTGCCTGAAGCTTCCAAAAGTGCCATTGGATGCTGAGAGCAAGATGAGGTGACCACGAGTTGAGAATAACCACTTAATATCAACCTGTATCAGTTCTCTATGCTTCCACTGGTTGATGGAAAACCTTATGTATGTGCAGTTACAGTGTACAGTACATAGAATTGACTTAACGTTTTATAGCTAATATTTTATTTGATCCTTCCTCTAGAAATTTGAGCAAATTTTTATTTTATCAAGACCGTTTCAAAGGTAGCGTTCATTAGAATGCATTTGCATGCTTTTCTCCTAGGGAATTAAAATACTCTAATTCAAGTTAGGAGTGTCTGATGACAACAAAATAAGAATAACTACTGCAAACAACCTGCCAGAGAAATTCATCCAGCTAATGCTGCAAAGAAAGAGTCTGCCAACCTACCGAAGAACGGAACACAAATCAGAAACTGTTTAATTTACTACAAGCAAATGTATTTAGCAAAAATCCCAGGCCAGACACAGAGGTGACAAATGGAACTGTAAATTATGGACTAGTAAATGGGAAAAAGGCAGAGTAAATTGGCATAAGTTGAAGAAAAGTAATTTAGAGCCTTAATTTCTGAAAACATCTATGACAGAAAAGGTAAGACCAGAGATGACTCCCTGGCATGGTGTTGACAATATTTTAAGCCAGTGCTAGAGTTCATATTTATGTATTTCTCTAGTTGGAAAGTTACGTATTTCCATGATTTTTAAGTGGGCACTTAAAGATTTATGAAAGCACTTACCAAAGTCTTGGTAAGCCTGGCCTTAAGAACCACAAAATGTACATAACCAGAAGTTACACACACGCAAACTGCAAATAAGAAGGGTGCGTTCAAAGAAAACAAATGAAGTTGAACCACTAGCATTATAAACTCTACAGCATAATCTTTTTCAGTATAAATTTAAAGCAACACACATCACTTTGACAACGTAACTACGCACATTTTAACCAAAACTTTTTTTAAAAAGTCTATTCAATGAATAACAATGTAAAAAAATACAGTCTTTTAATCCCTTACACAGTGGAGCCAATATGTCTACCAAATGGGCTATTCACACAACTGTATTTAGTGGATTCCTGTTAGTATGCTCTAGTTATATAATAAAAACCCAGCCGACTTAAAGCTCAAGCATCCTTGTTCCTCTTCTGCCATCAAACTGAGCACTAATTGAGTCACTTAGGAATGAATGTACATGTCACCTTGAAGCTTTAAATTTTTATTATCCCACCATGTCACAAAAATAACCATGAACTCCTTTGTAATTTTCTTTTTCTTAAAAGGTGGGAGGCAGTAATAGATCTTGCACTTTCATAACTTAAAACAAATACCATTTTCTTGAGAGTCAAATAGAAAATTGTGGTTTAGTTAAATAAAATCTGGATCTGGAGATTTTCATAATGGTCTACTGGCACAAAATGAATTTTCTGAAGAGACAATGAATCGTCAGAAAATTCATAAATTTTCATTCAGTAAACCAGAAAAATTGATGAAGCAAAGCCTTAGCTCACATAGATTCAATTTTTTAATTGTGTGTTCCACCAACCATAAGCCATTTAACTAATAAGCAATTCAAAAGTTATTCAAAATCTGTCAGAGGAGAATTTGTAACTATACTATCTTACAGGAAAATTACTGGATAAGAAGAACATGTGTTGTTCTACAATAAGTAGGTTTACTTACATCTGTCATAGTTCTGCCACATTAAAACAAAGGCAAGTCTACTACATTGAAATTGGTCTTATGCTTTTGCATTATACTATAAATAACATGGGAAAAGCTTATTGTTCTGTCCATTACAATTCCAGATGACTTCCCAAGCTTCTGTGCTTCATACTGACTATAGTGAAATGTGCACTGCACAATATATTGTTGGCTTGAATGAATAAAATGGCATTTCAGGCATTGCACAGCAGCAGTTTTATTTGCCCCAGAAAACTGCCATTTAATTATTTCTAACAAAAAGCTTCACCCAAACTAAGACTGCTGCACAACAGATAGCCACATGCCACGTCCCGTCCCATCAAGTGCCTCGCTCATCACTGAAAGAAAACCAACATTCCCACATTCTCTAGCTGCCTAACCTGCCTCTATGGCCAAAAGCTGTCCTGCTGTCACAGGATGGTAAAGTAAATGAAGGACAAGAGTCAAGGCAAAAAAAGAAGAAAAGTGATTATTCATGGTAACCAAAGATCCTCATGTTTTATTCAACTTATTTTAATCACCTCACTTTTTAAAACAAATATGGAAAAATAAATCAAAATATTTTTTCTCACTGGAAAGAAAAATAAATACTCTAAGCCCAAACTGCCTATAACAGTATGGTCCTGCTACATAGGAATATTTTTCCTTTCCATACGATAGCTAAAAAGGTATAGTATCCCGTAATTAAGAAAGGGGTTATTCCCTATTTATAGAACATTGGCATAATTGCAACAGAAAGAATGCACTTATTTCCTGCTACGTGTATGCAAGGGGATCAGCAAATCATAAAGGAAAAAAAAAAACAGCAAAAGTCATAACTGTGAGTATGGAAAGAAAAATTTGTGAGGAAATAGTATGCATAGCTTGGCTAAATAATTGCTAACTTGACTCATGATTGCTGTGCAGAAGTATTTCAAGGATTTAAACACCAGTGGATTGCAAGGGGGACTTGGCTAGCATTAATGATTTGAAGTAAAGCAGAAAAGCATTTAATGCTAAATCACACAAGAAAGAAAAACTGAGGAACTTACAGACAAACAGCTCTGGATAGCTAGATTATTATGTTAGAAAAGTAACCAAATTTCCACGAAGAAAACAACACTGGGAGCTGTTAAACACTGGGAAAAAAAGTGTTAGAACTTTCTGATTCAGATACGAATTGACAGCATCCTGCAAAAATATTTTACCAAATCAATAAGCACAGGGATTTGGGGTTACCTTACATCATTCAGAGACACAGAACACAGTCCAGGTTGTTTCCTAACTTCGGAGCTTATGATGCCAAAAACAAAAAAAGCCTTAAAAAAAACGTTTAAAAGATGCTCCTATGTGAAGCCTACCCTGCATCCTCAGCGTGAAAAGTGGAACTGTGCAGAGTACAGGGGAACTGCCTCGACCTGTTCATTTTTTCGTTTGTTTGTTTCTTTTAAAATGCACCCCTGGGTGTCACCGGCCTTTTTGGCCGCCAGGGCACACTGCTGGCTCGTGGGCAACCTATGATCCACCAGGACACCCAGGTTCTTCTCTGCAGAGCTCCTGTCCAGCAGTCCCTAATCTGTATTAACACATCTAGCAGGAAAAAATAAATAAATAAATAAAAATCCTTAAGGAACTACTTTCTTCCTTTTACAAGTTTATTGACATAGCTCTAAACGAAATTAGTGCCAAAATTAAGAACACTGACGACCTCAACGATCTGAGTAACAGCTTCTGCTTATTGACCACCTCACAAAATCTAGTTATACCTCAATTAAATTCACTAGTAAAATATTCCTGTTCCCCCTCAAGGCTTATGCACCGCTGAAGAAATTTCAGAAGTACCCGCGTGCACGTCAAGTTTGCTTGAAAAAATTAAACCCCATTATCTCAGTTGTATTACTTCATCCCAGAGAAATTACTCACTTATAGCAACAGCAGTAAACGTTTTTTCAGCTGATGCTGGAGGAAGATAGTGCTTAGCACCTCATTGGCCTCGCGGCTGTCTGAGATCCTCTGAAAAGGGTAAAGCTTCCAAACTCCTAAGTGTTCATATAATCTACTCCGAGTGGTTTTTTTGTTTGTTTTTCTCTCTCATACATCAGTGTTGTTTCAATTCACAAGTCAATCACATGCCATTTAGATGAAAACGGGCCTGAGGGGCCAAGAGCAGTGACTTTCATTTAAATAGGGAGTAAGAGGTTGCAAAGATGAAAGGAATAAAACATGCCCCAAATTTCATATGCGCATGAGATGGCAGTGGTCTTAAATAGCAGGGGTATACATTTCAGTATAGAAACTGATGGAATCATAGAATAATTCAGATTCTTTAGTTCTTCTGGAGATCTGCTCCAATGTTCTCAAAACAGGGCTCACTCCAACTCGGATCTTTGAAGTCATTACAGGAAAGAAAATCTGTTTCATAGTGCGGATCTAAGAATAGACTGCTTCTGACTACTGGAATCTCTGCCAATTGGAAAAACAACAGTTTTTTGGGAAGAGTTTAAGAACTTTTGCTATGTTTGGGAAAAGGGATGAACACGTTGACCTCTTGTGGTCCCATGCTGGAGCTTTGCAACCTTTAGCCCCTTCACACCCACAATGCAGATGGAAAAACATTCGCTTCGGTGATGTTTAAAGCTCCTATAAAGCAGCTTTTTGCAGTGCTCAGTGAGAAAGCACACACAGGAATATTCGTACATCACTGTCACCAGGCATGAAAAACAAACTGCCTTATTTGCCAAACATCAATCTATAAAATATCATTTAGTTGTTTCTCTGTAAAAAACAAATTAATAAGTGTTACTGTATGAAATATTCATTAATATGGATTTCTACACAAACATTTTGCACAACAGCTGTGAGTTGTTTACTAATTCCTCATTCAAATCATTATGACATTACTCCAAGGAGGTGAATATCACCTTAACTGTTACTTAAGTGAGAATCCATCAAGTAGCCACCATAGCAAACAAGTGTGTTATCACCTGTGCTATCACAGGATATTTATATGCAGAATTTAAATTTTCTGGGGAAGTACAAGTGGACATGAATTATGGTTATCAAATGCCTCGAGGAATAATTTTTCCCTACACATTTCAATGCAAGCTCCGAGGGTAGGAAAATAATGAAATTTACAGTAGGAAGACAGGATGGAAGCATGAAAAATGATGGACTTCAGTTTCTCAGCTTAGAGCTTCCACCAAAAAAATAAAAGCATTCATTTTGTGCAAAGCAGCATTCAGGTCTTCATTGCATTCTTAAAATCCATTTTAATGTCATTAATCTCTGTATAATGCATCACTGGCTCTTCTTCCAAATGAGTAGAATCGCGACCAGAATGTGTGTGCATGCTTACAAGAAAACAGAACTGTGTCAGTGATAAGGGGAACAGTTCCCAGCTAAGGGCATGAGTTCTACAGCATTCTCAAAGTCCCACTCAGCTTTCTCATCTCTCCCCTCTTTTTTCCCCCTCAACTGATTACTTTCATTAAAGAGATTTCATAAAAGACCCGTACCTTCAGTGATGGTCCTGCTAGGCATTCTTTGAATTCTGCACCTTACTATTCCATTCGTTCAAAGCCACTAAAACCACACTGATTTCTACAGCACAGTTCCTGTGATGAGACAGTGGCTACTACTAGCTTGTAATGCCGGACAACATCCAGAACTTGGTGTGGAAAGATTCAAGTTTCTAAGCGTGGTGCTACTAAATACCCAACACTCAAGGAGAAGACATTACAAGCAGCTGATAGGCAGCAATCTTGCCAACATGAATCCTGTGTTTATATCATTCTACGTAAGATCAAACGTGGAGTCAAATTTGGTATTCACAGGATTGTGTTTTTCAAGACTCCAGGCAGCTAACTGATGCTAAAGGGTTAGGATAATTTGTGTTTCTTTCTGAGAGCCTCTACTACCACTTCAGTAACATTATTTTACACATGAGGTGGAATTACAGTTTACTTACCTGTGCAAATTATTGGTAAAGTCACACAAACAAGATCTCATTCCTATAATTTCCTATAGAAAATCTTTGCAAAAATGCATTATGTATTTGCATAAAAAGACAATGTGGGTTCTTTAATTTTGCTTTGTAACTTCAGAAAGTTCAAAAGAAAAAAGTTTTTCTAGGAAATTTGGAGAATAACTAACAGAAGAACTCCTCTTATAAAAATGGCAGCCATGCAGTCACCTTTATATTCTATTTCCTCCTAAGATTTTCTCTGTATTTCGTGCCAGAACTGTCTGAGATCCACTTCTGTGCATTTTGCTTTTGAACAGGTTTTGGACCTCTTTCTGTGCTGGAGGAAAGAGAAAGATATGCAGTTCCCAAAGCACTGACTCTTCAGAACTACCTGCCCTCAGGACCTCATTTTTTAAGTTTTATGTGGTATGTATTTCCTACTTTTTTGTCACAGGACTTCTTTTCTACTTTTGCAAAAGGCAGAAATTTTCCTACCCATAAAAGTTAATTTTTTACTTCCATTATTAATACACCAGTACTTTGTTAGTCTTTATAGGAATATTCATTAATAACACACATTAGGGAAAACGATTAATATAATGCATTAAAGGGCATGAAATTAATCTTTTATAGAATATAAATGAAAGCATACATAAACTTTGATCTTCTGCCACAAAGCGTTCTGCAGAAATTGATTTGATTTGTTATCATAAACAATGTGTTTACATCTCATGCATATTTGAGGCAGGAAACTTGCAATAAATCCTTCATTTAAAACACATCTGTAACCATGCGTGGTAATCTTATACATACAGGAAGACTTTCATTAACTCTAATTGTTCATTGATAACGCTTCTGATTATTTGCCCCAAGACATTATGAATTCTAAGTGTTTTTTCACGGTTGTAATGACTGTATGTTTTCATTAATCTGATTCTGTTAGCTCACTCTTTGCTTTGTGATCTCAGCATCAATCAATTATTCTGCCAGTGCATGCATAAACCAATTAAAATGGATTTTGGAAACTGGAAATGTGATTTTCTTATTCTTTATTTTGTAGAATTTTGACAAATTGTTCCAAGAATCTGAGTCATAAAATTATATAACTGCTTTTTAAGCATAAGTAATAGCACAACTTCTGTGTTTTCAAGCAGCCACATTTTACTCGCCTGCACAATATCCAGTGTTTCTCTGTCCATTCTCTCAAACAGAAAAACAAAACCAGAGGCATATGGACACATGTTAGAAATATTAGTAAAAAACAGTATTTTTCAGATCTGAACTTGTCAGGTAGGGTAAATGAGAAGATGCTCTGGAGATGCCGCACACTTGATGGTGTCTCTTAGCAACAGCTTCACGGGAGAAGTTTGCAAACGTAATTCAGGCAGTACTTCATTGTGCAGTGATTCACTTCCTTCCTTGCCCCAAATTAAAATGACCCTGAGCCTTTTCTGCTTATATTGTAATTAATCCAAAGATAAATTTCTATTTAATGAACACACGATAAGATACAGCTGTAATTTTTGTAGCTTAAAATAATTCCAGTGGAAATATGACAGCGTTGCACTCTACATTTGAAGCAAGTTTTAAAACCTTGATTGTCTTTATAAAAGTGAGGATGCATGTACATTAAATTGAATTTGTTTTAGGATATTAAATAATCTATGTATTTTTAAACTTACTTTAGAGCACGCAGGCTCTTCACCATGGAGAAAATGCATAGTTAATTGTAGTACTTTTTTTTGGCATAGTGACTTTATTCTGAGAATTTGCTCTATGAAGTTGTGTAATTATGTTCTCTGCCTCTGTTACAGTTTCTATGGAAATTAATAGGAGGCATTACTTCCAGAGCAACCTATGTATATAGAATGGAAAGTGCACCATCTACCAATAAAACACATTCTACATGTTACTCACAGAACAAGTTTCATTACAGTTCATCTACAGCACGAACATCACGGAAACAAAAGCAGGCACTGGCACCTTTCTGAAAGGAATCTGGAAAACACTTCTGCTATTACCACACATATGATAAACTTGTTAAGCACTATTTTGATATAAATAAGGAGAATTAGAATCAATTAAAAAAAAAGATTCAAACAGAGTCATTATTTTGTTCCTTTTGACAATTCTAATTCAATAAATACATTTGTCATTGGACAACTGCCTTATCTAGATAGCATTAATTAGAGATTATACAGATTGATTTCTTTTCTTCAGCATTAAGGGCATTAATTAGATTTTTGAAAGGGAACACATAATGGACAACACAACACTTCCAGGAGAAAAACTTCAACTCATGGTATCTTTCTGGACCACGACTGAAACTATCCGGCACTCCTACATCTCCAGTAACTAAGAAGATGCACTTGTCAAATCTATACGGCCTCAGGGTATTTCATGAGCCTCTGGGCTAGCTAAAGGGCTGCTCCAGTCAAGCAAATCCCTTGAATAATGCCAAGAAAACAAGTAGCTGATACACCTCCATACCTTCGTTTAGGAAAGCATCGCAGCACAGAGCTAAAATTGCAATCAACTGGTTCACCTCCAATGGTGCTGGCCTTCATTATTCTTCCAACCTCGTATTTGCCAAACCAATTTTCCCAATTATTTTGCATGTTTGCTAAATGGATACACTGCTCTTGCCAAACTTATTTAATTGCTACATAGTAAATACTAGATTTCTGCCTCCTATTATAATTATTTAAAAAAACAAAAACAAAAGGCATCTCAAGTGGTCTGAAATATAATTTTCATCCTAACAAGCCAACATTTATAACTGTTATTTATATTTCTACATTAGCATACATCCCTCTTTACATTCCTGACTTCAACACAGGCCGTAAGTACATTTATAATTACAGCTTCCATTCATGCAAATGACAGTTATGCCTTGGTATTTATCAATGGGAAATGCTGGAGAATTCTAAGCGGAGCATGACATATCCAAAATCATTAAAAAACCTCTCTATCAACAGTTGACATACAGTAACACATTGAATAGAGTTAAATGTTTGTCTTCAGAGATTTTGTGCATTAGCTTAAAAAGTGATTGATAATGCCAAAATTAGTGATGGATTTGTCTGTGTTTTGCTCTCTTCTGTTTATCTGAGATGCATTACTGAAAATA
Organism: Phasianus colchicus; assembly: GCF_987193195.1. Classification (NCBI taxonomy): domain Eukaryota; kingdom Metazoa; phylum Chordata; class Aves; order Galliformes; family Phasianidae; genus Phasianus; species Phasianus colchicus. The sequence continues at coordinate 22,531,913 of NC_143445.1, read as the reverse complement.
ATCTCCCCATGAAATAAACATCCCAATACAAAAACAATATGAAAATAAGTTTATTTTAGAAACTCAATCCAAGCATGCATATACCAAGGTAAGGGGACAAGGGTTAAAAAAATTAAAACCAAGACATTCTTTTTTCTTGCCTTTCACTAGTAATGGTAACATTTATGTCAGACCACAAAGGTTACGTCTGTTAACTAACAGACATTCATCCTCACAAACATCCAAACTGAAAGGATGGGCACTGACAGTCACTGTCCTTATAACAACAATGGAAGCTGTCGTGAAACATGTCAAACACCCAAGATAAAAATCAAAGTTCACAGGGGCTATCACATTATTGTAGATAGGTAAATCCTTCTTCCATTAGGCTGCTTCCAAAGCATTCCATCCAATAAAATCTGTAACCTATGCCTAAAGGTAATTCATATTATATCTTTCAGGTATAGAGCTACAGCAACAACCCAGGTGGGATCACTTGCTAAAGGATGAAATTCTACTTAGGTCCTCTCTTGGAATTCACCAGATCTTCCACGTGTTTATCTATGAAACACATGAGTGTAAGTGGACCAGTAAGAGGAAATGCAGTACACAAGTCCTCTGAGGATTACAGATTTACTTGCTAAACCCCCAGTTTGTATTGAGTTGGCACATATTCTTACTGTAGCTATTCCAAAGATTAAACAGCAATGTACTTTTAAAATACAGTAATGACTTTGTAGAGTCCTCAGCTTCTTTTATTCTGTCACGGTTCCCTTCATGCCAGTCTGACCCCTCCCCTCTAGTGGCTCTTCAAAGGATTGTTCAGGCAGTTCCCCAGGACTGTATTTTCAAATGCTTTTTAAGTAATTTTTGGATAATCTCACATACAAATGAAATTTGGTCTGAACAAGATTTCAGGTTCCACTTGAAATTTCTTCTCTCTGTGAATCTCCAAGGGCACCTGGATTAAACTGACATATCTAAGCCAGCTTTAATATAACTAGCTTAAGTAGTAATTCAGTGATGAAATAACACAAATTAGCTGGCCAATTCAGCTCAAGTTTCACACCATTTTTCCAAAATCTTATATGAAACCGCAGTTGTTCTGTCATTACTGCCATCACTCATAAATAATGCAGGGGAATGTCTAAATATGCTGCAATCATATCTTCACTGATATTCAAATATATCCTGCCACACTTCCATCTTTGACTTTAAGCTCTTTATAACAGTGGGTTCTTGATGCATGTTTACATCTCTCAGTCCTACGATGATTGAAATCACAGGTCATAAAACAAAATCAATAGAATTTTCAATTTAATCTAATTCTTTTTGTTCTATTCCTACATAGAAGTTATTTTCATCATCAGAACTCCCCACTGTAATTTCAGTATCTATAGATGTTACACACTGTCACAGCATGGCTCCAAAATTTTCTACTCAGATATGTATTTTTTTTTAAAAAAGAAACAAAACAACATTCTATGCTATTTCCATGATTAATGGGCTTCTTACCTTCTCCCTCCTCCCCCCGTAGTTGCTGTGCAAGAGATAGATACAAAGTCCAAAATACCTCTAAGGAATATACATGAGCATGGCAGTAAATAAAAGGAAGAATAACTTTCCATGGAGAAAAAAAAAAGTTAACCTGGGGCTTCCACGTGACACAACAGAAAAAAAACAGAGTATATAAATATCTCAAAGGCAAAGATATGCACCGTACTTTTAATTGCAGATAGAGACTTGCTCTGCTGAGTAGGGCACCTATATTGAAATAAAACAAACAAACACTTCAAATAATTAATTGGTTTTGCATCTATCATTCTAAAAGACCTAGTTTTAAAGCTAGAAATCTGAGTTCATAACATTCAAATTCTTGCATTATGTTCATCACTTTCTGCCTTTTACTTGTAGAGCAATACAACAAACACAGATAGATATGAGAAACTAAAAACTGAAAGTTACGCATTACGGTTACTCTGCATATCTTTATAGAAAGAGGCATTTGGAATAATGTTTTGTATAGCGTTATTATCATCATCATCATCTAGAGCCACATTTTCAGTCTAGCTATATATTTTTATGATGCTCTGATTTTATAGTTGTTTTCAATTGTTACTCCCACTAAAATTAGAGTTAAAAATATTAATTTACTCAATCTAAGCCATGGAACATCTTCAAGTCTGATAATTAGCATAAATTCTCAGATGTCATCCATATTCATCGCACAGACTGTGGCAATGCTTAGTGGCTGAACTAGAACTGATGAAGCCTTAAGCTGTTTTAGTGCTACACTTCATAAACCTGTGAATTCAGCAAACCTTACCATTACCACCTACAGCAAGCACCATGTATAATGTTGAGCAAGTGCCATAAACTTCATTAAAACCATCAAGGAAACTGTGCACTTAGTCACAGCAGAGAGTAAGAATTACATCGGGGTCCATGCAGCTCGTTCTCAGCTGCAGGCAGCCCTTGGCTGTGGAAGTGGTGTGCCTCTGTTCTCCAAGAGGTCACATACATAGATGTTCCTTGTGAGGTGACTCTGATACCCAGTCCACGCAGCCCTTGATTAGTAGATAGGTAGCTGACAAAGCATAAAAGTAATTTTCCTGAAGGAGCCTTTTGTTAGCAATCTCATTCAATCTCAGGAACAAATATGGGGGACAGACTACTGCAGGTAAGTAGGTTTGTCCAAAAGCAGGTGGCCAAGGAGCTATTATACACCTGATCCTAAGCTAGCAGTTACTTTCCTAAGCAGTACCAGAAAATGAGTTCCCACAGAAAAAGCATTATCCCCACCAAATACAAATAAGGAGATACAAGTTTAATTTCCTTATTGTTAATAAACTTCTAAATATTTCAGTGAGCAAATCCTAACGGGCTGTAATCATGCTCTTAATCCTCCTGGCACCGAGAAAACAAGATTAGAAACAAACACCTAAATCGCCTTCAAATTGCAGTCATTCTCCAGGCTGCCCTTGCACATCTCCAGCCAGCCACCAACATGCCTGCTTTAACTGTATCCACAGGCTGCAAACCTCATACACTGTCCACGCTTCTAAAAATAGTAATTGCATTACTTCTCCATTGCAATGCTTGACACACAAGAATCCCAAGAAAACACAGCCCGGCTTCATTAACGTTTATAGGGCCGAAGTCAGAATATCCTTCACAAACAACTCACATACATATAAGAGGCCACCAAGATGGACTGTGTATTGTTATTTTAATCTCTTCACATATGAAAGGATATACATTCTTTTAAGTACATTAACCCACTCTTGTGTATGCAGAGTCCAAATCCCATTAGGGAAATAGACAGTTTATCTCAGAGCCCTGAGTCCTAGTTCTTCTTCTATACTTTTCCAGGCATTACTACTACAGTGCCTGCAATTGTGCTTAAGTTATAATTAACAAGCAGATGTTTTCACTAGCCACGATGCCCATGGCTCCAAGGACAACCAGTACAAACAGCTGCCTTGCTTTTTTTTTTTGGAGAAATCTACCATTCTTGCACATACTGTACTTCACGCCTCAGACTTTGGGATCAGCCAGGGTTTCTATTTATTCTATAATATTTCCATTCCTTTAGCATCTAGAAACAGTAATAAGAATGGGGTCATCAAGATAAGTGCCAAACAGGCTCACTGAAAATGCACCATTCTTCGACATATTTTTCTCTCAGCACAGAGCTGAGAATTTCTATAGAGGTTTACTGCATTAATGTCTTTAGATAAAGCCTTGCTCTTTGTCTCATAAATGATTGCAATAAGTTGTCAGGCTGCAATCCTTTCGAATAACTCAACTTAGCTTTCCTTTGAAAGTCTCCTCATCTGTTCACTGATTTCACTTGCTGCATTTAAAGGACACGTGGCAGCCATTGCACAGAAGTTTAAGTGCCCGCTTCCTATTGCCTGTCTCAACCCAAATCCAAGAGGCAGTGAAAAAAATGTGTAATTTTAGAATATGCACAACAATTTCTAATATTATGAAATAGACATTTTTATATTACACAAATCAAACTACAGACACCAAATTTATCCACTGAAGTATTTCTCTGAAGGCTCCTAATGACTGCATCTGGATAGCTGTCTATTTTTGTCATTGGTTTGCATTCAACAAGCACTTGGGTCAAACATCATTTCACATATCTGCAGATGAAAATCTCTCAGTAAATGGATGGCTAATATCCTTCAACAGCAAGAGATGGATGGTGATGATTCCTTTCCCCACTGGCATGGTGAAACAAGTCACTGATGCAGTAATGCAAGACTTTATTAATGCTATTACCTCCGCTAATTCTAAATCTAGCAGACAGCCTTAAATCTGCTGCAGTAATTTCTGTTATTTCTCCCCTCTTATTGCAGCATTCCATATTTCTGATGCAGAAACTCCCTTAAAAGCATTTCTGATCTAGCTACTTCAGAGCAGACAGACCTACATTCTGAAATACATCAGTAGAAGTTTTGAAAATTAAGTAGAAATATAGATAGAAGTTTAACTCCAAGTGGCTTATTTTTTGTTGTCCATCCATAATTTAGTATATTGGCCTAGTGATTCTTTTTTGTTTTTAATATTTAACATTTTTATCATATGATACATACCTAGAAAGTCCACACAGGAGACCAGTTCCTCAAAATCTCATTTATTTATATATCTTTTAAATAGACTTGAGCATTTTAAAAGTTTTCCATCAGGGCAAATATTCCTTCACTGATGTCACACAACTTTCCTCCCCTCCCCCCCCCCCCTTTTTTTCTTTTTAAACCATTTGTTGTCATCTATTTTTTTTTTTTTTTTTCCAAATTTTCAGATGACATGACTGGGGCAGCACAGGAGAGCAGGGCCCCTCCTGCAGAGCACAAGGCCAGCTGGGCTACCCTGCAGGCATTTCCCTTTCCCCATCTTTAATGGAGGAGTAAACCAGATGATATGAAGCGTAGTTTAAATGAGGTATTGAGTAACAGGTAGAGATTAAGAACGTTTGAAGGAATGTTGCCTATTTGATTTTAATGGTGGAGACTGTAAAACTGGTCCCAGCATTAAGGTTGGAGCGAGGTGCTTATGCCTCGCATCCCACAGAGCGCCCAAGCACATTTCAGTTTTATTGCTTCGACATTATTACAGCAAGGGAGGTTAAAGGAAGCACGCCAAACCAAAATAACATGCACAGGAAGACTTGATTTATACAAACTACGTTCAAAGCTAATGGGAAGGAACTTCAGGACATAGCAACTTGGAGACTTATTTGAACTGTCTCAAGCTACAGAATGATCAGTTAAGTAAGATCGCCTTTAGTTCTCCTCTATTTCCTCTTTGTACAAGACAAATGGCAACATCGCTGGCATTTTGTGCTGACTTTGCAATTCCAGTACTACAGCTGGAGATCTGGCCAGTCCAGGCTTGACAAGCCAGTATCTGTGGATCTTACTCCTTTATTCCACTCCCAACCCTGCCTCAGAGGTTGGTGTCTCATCCTCCCTCTGAAACAGAAATGTTTCAAATAGAAGATACCAAGGGACTGGCCCAGCACTCCCTTGGTAGACACCAACGTAAGTGAGTCTGTTATTTACTAGTGCTCAAAAAAATGATTAAGCGGCACTTAGAGACAATTAGTTCAGCTCAATACGTAAGAAGTCAATGTAAAAGAAAGATCGACAACAAAGCTTCCCGGAACTAACATCAAATTAACTTTTAGGAACAATATTCTATTTACAGTCTATATTTTTGAACGTTTCTTGCTCATCAATTCACAAAGTTGTCTTTCCATTTTTAAAATCCATTATTTTGGATGAGAGGACAAGTTGAAATCACATTGCTTCAGTCAAGCTTTGCTCTGGAGAAAGTGTTTGATTATTTTATTATTCTTTTTTCTTTTAAGAAAAGAGAGTTTGACAGTATTAATATTTTAACATGAAACTTTATGCATCTGAACAGATGATCATTATCACATTCAGAACATATATGAAGATTGTGAAAACTGGTGTTCAAAGTGCAGAACAACGGAAAAAAATTCATGATTGTTACAGATACATGCATTATTATAGTGAAAATTTTAATTAAATGCCATATTTTGCCATTATTTTTTCCTGAATATGTGACAGTATCTCACATCTTTCATACATAGTGCATCCTGCCCTCATAGGAGCTGAAAGACTTTCTCCTGACTTGACCCTGTAGTATTAACCCTGATATCACCATTCACTGGTAGTTTTGATTTTTTAAAGGATATTTGTGGCCTCTCCAGTTTCACCACAAGTGCAGAAAAGAAGCACTCAGTGAGATCCTGTAACACTGCACCCACATCCCACCTAACCTGTGGGTGTGCATCCAAGCATCCTCGCAACGCACTCACAATGCTACTGTTTACGAAGAGATCTCAGATGATCTAAGGAATAGATGGTAAAATGTTTAAATGTATTTAAAATACCATGTCATGAATATCTAAAAGTGATCATTTCACTTACTTTCAATATATGACACAGTTTAAAAAAATAAAAACCAAAAATCTTCCATGTGCCATGAGGAAGTCTCAAAACTAATGCTGCAGGACTAATGCCTCTAATAAACTCTTCGAACTGAAAAAAATCAAAGGTTTCTGATCATTGGCAACAAATCTGTAGACTTAAAGACACCTTAGTACACAGGACTAATGCCTGCATTACGCAGAGGACACGTCTGATGCACCACCACCAACAGTCTCAAATATAAGCGGAATTCTGTCACAGACAAAATCTGGGTGAGGAATGACAGAAAAACAAGAAGAAACAGCCAAACAAGCCAAAGTTCTACATTCAGTTTCAGCCACATCCATGAAATTCCACAAAATCATTTGTAAGACATTCAAAAATGATTTGAAGTAAAAAACCTGAACAGCTTCATTTCAAAACTAACTTCAACCATTATTTGTCACCGGTCAGAGACGTCATGCTGCCAAAGCTGGAAAAAAAATTGAATAGAATGTAATTTCCTACCATGTATTTTTGGACAAAAGTGAGGAATACCCACCCCACAACGCTCCCACCTCCATCTACTTTCTCATATGGGACTCAGGATCAGCCTGCGGAATGAGAAAGGAAGGAAATGCTCTTTGTGGAGGAAAGAACAGAAGGAAAGCAGGATAGGGACCACAGAGCAAGTTTCTCTGCTGGCAAAGATGCTCTGACTTCCAGATGGTGGAGAAGGGAGCTGATTGCTTTCCTGTGGGAAGAGCTGCATAGCCCAATACTTGCCAGGTGCTTCAATCTCTTGCTCTGTGAAGTTGTCCTGCCCACTTCTACTCCCTGTTGTTTAGTGCAGAAGCTCAATTTTCAAGGAAAATTGGCTGTTTAGAGATTGGGAAAAAATGTTCCTGCTGAGGCCAAGACTGGTGGACATTTATGGCAATATAACTTAAACACATTTAGGTTCAAGGGCACAGGTCTCAGGAATCGAGGTTCATAGTCTGAGGGAAAGTTTAGTTGATCACACCTTCTGGCTGATGTCCAGTACTGATAGAAGGCAGAAAGGGAATGTAGGGAAGCACTGAAGACTTCAATTTTCATAGCTAGAGATTAAACCTGCACTGCATACTCTATTTTCCCTTAAAAGGTCGAACCGCCAATAGCACTGGGTGGATGGAAAAAGACAACCTATTCGAGGTTTACAGTATTAGTGTTGTAAAGAATCTCTGCACCACTCTGACACTAGCACCACTTGAAAATTGCCAAGTACATTAACAAGGCTGAAGTGTGACACTTCAAAATCATCCCTTTAATCACACACCACTCAGGATTGTAGAAAATCATAATAAACATCAGAGTGACCATTTTAGAAATGCCCACCACTAGTCCGAAGTATTTCACTTACTACAGAGAAGCAGGAAAAAAAAAAACAAAACAACACTTTTAGCAGAACATTTCTAGATAATGAAGGCAACTTGCAAATAAAGTCCAATCCAATCTTCTCCCAACAAAATAGGACCCATCTCCATCAAGGTCAGATATTTGAGATTCTGTAAGCAGGTATAAAGCTTTCACAATGCCCAAGGGGAATTTAAAAATATATCATACTATGTTTCGGAACTCCAACTTATGTACTCTGCGTGCCTGAGAGAAATGTCTGTGCTATCATTTGATTCTAGCAGTTTTTAATCATGAGGGTAAATTAAAAGCAAACAGCAAAACATAGATTAACAACTTTTCAAAGATTCATGGTGCAAAGACGCACGCAGGACCCATCCTCACACTGCTTTTGGAAACCAAAGCCCTGAGATAAGGAAGGAGTGACTCAGTTGAGCACACGGACTGAACTTGCACTTTCTGCTTTGCTAAGCTGTGTTTCATTAGCAGCATTACTTGTTTCATTAAAAATAAAGAATAATTTTAAGAAGAAATATGCTTATTGCCAGCGATACATATTTGATAGGCTTTTTATGCTGGTAACTACATAAGGAATAAATACTTTTAGTAGCTATTAAAACTGAAATGTAAGGTAAGTAAAAAACATGTCTCCCCTGACACCACGTGTTTCTTAGACATACCAAAGCTCTCTCAGCTATATAATAGGAAAAGAAAAAGCTTTGTCTTAATCTGTAATGCTATTTCAGAAATGACTTTTACAGTACAGTAATTCTGGAAATGCTGAGAAATGAAGACGAGCAGTGACAACTGAGTTTAGAGTTAAGCCGAGTCCTCCGGGGAGAGCACAGCTACAGCATAAAAACGTCCTTCTGCTGAGAAAAAGCAGATTTCTTGACACAAGTTCTGCTTCTCCAGTTGACAGGAGTTTCACTTTAAGGAACAAAAGAAAGCCTAGTTGCACCCCAAAATGAATAAAGTTGATACAAAGACATCACAAGGAAAATAGAAGAGCAACCTGGAATGCAGAGCAGTCATTTATCTGGGGTACATTATTCTCCCTGCAAGGTGGTAAAGGCCACAACAGGAGCAACAGATATTCAGAGTACACTCAGGAAAGTCACGGAAACAGTCAGAAATGGCTCAGGGTAGTAGAACACCTCCATAAGAGATACTGCTATCTCCTCAGTATAATCCTCAGCATAATCCTAACTATTTTACTGCCTGTCCAAAGTCCTGACTTCCACTGCAGCTGTATAAACCATAAGAACTTATACCAGAACAATCTGAATACATGTTGATCTGAGTATAAGCTGATCTTCAGTGAGAAAGAAGAATTGGACATTTATCCCTAACATTCTTAAGTATTACTCTTCTACTTCTTTCCCCTCTGTGTAGTTAGACAGAGTCTATTAATGTATTTAAACCAAAGCTTGAGATTGAAATCTTTATTTTCACACTAGTAAGGCCCTTGCCTATATTTTGGACACTGCCTATATAAGGTGCCTACTGCTCTCAAATCCTACTGATGGCAGGCACACCTCACATTCAGCCAGAGATCTTGAAATAAATATTCTTATTTTGTGTACCCTCCAAACTGCTTTTTGGACACGTCTGCTAAGCAATTGGAAGACTTCAATTGCTCGTGTGGGATGGGTTAACTTTTCCAAGTACTAAAAGAAAACGTATGAAGTTCACATTCATATCAGAAGAATATTCCCAGACCGGAGCTCTGTAATCTCAGATCTAGAGAGATCTGGCAGCAGCAACAAATGTAATCTTATTTTATTTATGTCAGTCTCTGCTTCATCTGCAATAGCAGCTCCATTTTTGTGTGTTTAATTTAATGTAAAGGTGTGAAAGTTACAGTAGTCAGCTTCCCTCACCAAAATTATCATATGCCAGAGTGCAATTCGTGGGGAGGTTGGGGGAAGACACCAAATGATCTGACCTGTCAATCACAAACTGTTTGAGATGCTTGATACTAATTAAGCATATCAGCTGTGATGCCAGACTTTTGTAAAACAAAGGGTTCCATCAAACTGATAAGATCCTGCTAAGTAGAATTTAAAATTAATTCATAATTTCATTTATGTTTGTCATGTTTTGTGAAAATGAACTGCCATTCAATTTTTCATAAGTTCCGCACAAGTTTAATTTCAGACAGTGCAGTGATAGGCCTGGATAGTTTTAGGAACAAATTATGATTACACACAGTAATCAAGCTCCAGATCATTGAAGCAGCACACCAAACTACCAGCACACAAATATTAGCGGATGTCCCCAAAGTCTCTTGAATTTGCATAATCTACAAAGTTTAAGCTTATTTTTGCATTTGGAATATTTCCAGCATAAATATTTTAAGAGTTATTTAAAGGACGATCCAATGAAGACCACCCTTTTGTTTCCTAACTTTTGTATGGAGACAAAACCAAGCAAGCCTATGCCACACTCAGAGCAGGTGCCTGGGAAGCGATTTCTGTGTTCCATTGCCAATCGCAAGGGTGAACACGCTCCACTCAAATACTTACTCATCTATTTTTGTGGGAGCTGAACAATCTCTAATAAATCAGCAGAGATTTGGTAACAGCATCTCCAGAATAAAACAGACCCTGTGCAGCTGAAGCTTTAACTTCAGAAACACGTCACGATAAACTGAGCACTGACTAATAGCATCAACTCTGCCTAAGTGCCCAATATCTGACGTATGTTTATTTTAAGGTAGCTTGCAGTTCTAGAGTTAGCAGCTATGCCTCAGTGCAAAATATTGGCGTTAAACACAATCCAAAGGCTCCTGCAAAGATTTAGTTAAGTACTACATCCATTACACTGGTAAATATCAAACCTGTGAATTAACTAATCACACCTGAAATCAATTAAAAAAAGCAAACATGCATCTGTCTTTAATATTAAAAGCTAAAACCAGTTTGTTTTAAGCTGGCAAAGAAAGTGGTGAGACTCATTGCTCGAGGCACTGGAAAAAAAAATAGCATTAATATTGTCAAGGCAACAATGGATATATTTTACTATTATTAGGTGGAAAATTGAAGGTGCAGAAATCCTTCACTTGCTTTGTAATAGCTTGTTTAATAATGGGGGACCGGAATAATCGTTTTTCAACTTTAATATTATTATAGAGAAAGAGAAAAATGGTGTCTGGGATCTGGCGCTGAAACCCATTTTCCTGCTGGCTGTGAACAACTTTGTCTGCTTTGACAAATCTGTTGCTGCAGCAAACAAAAGAAAAACCCTTCACTATCACCTCATTAAAAGTGTCATGAGTGGTATCATTGATTAGTTCCTATTATAGCAATAATCCTCCACATGCTGCATGGCTCATGTGGATACTGTTGTGTACAAATAACTGTCAGTGATCGACAGATAACTCTGGCCAGAAATATAAACGATCTGGGGTGAGGACATAGTAAGAGCTACTGCTTCATTCTCCAGATATTCAAAGGGAGAAGAAATGCAGAGAGTTAACTCATCTTGTTAATTACTGTTTTCTTACGAGCACAAGTGTCAGATTTATTTTGGACGTTACATGAAATCTATTCCCTTGACTATAATTTTGATACAGTCAAAACTAAGTCCTGCATTGCTGCTCCTCAACCCACACTAGCCTTTAAGAAGGTTGCTAGTTATTAGTTCACATCTTTTTTCAATTTTTTTTTTTTTTAAATGAACGTACCAAACCATTTTACAGAGAATGGCTGTAAGACCTGCACATTTAATAGCTGCAACTACAGGGTTTCATACTAATGAACTGCAACATGAGAAGCAGTTCCTCCTGGTTAATCTGCTGCTTCAAAGCTCCAGAGCTCTTTCTGAGAGCCCCTCTAACACAAGGCTGGACCCCTGGAGCAACCAGGGTAAAACCTGCTGTTTGATTCAGGGGTTAAGTTTAAGTTTTAAGGGATAAGTTTAGAAGTTGCTTTCTAGAAGGCTGAAGTGAAATAACTTATCTGAAATCAGTGCAAAGTATGTGACCATCTTTTTAATATCTGGATTCTGAACAAAATCTGAATGGAGTGATACTGAAAAGCACATTGTTACACAGAGCATCTTCTTCCAGCTCAGTCTTCTATCCAGAAGAGTATCCAATCCCTTGAAGCACTTACTCCAACTTCACAATTGCATTTTATAATTTTATTTCCATAAGAGAATATCATTGTCACTGGGATGCCCTCTCTGTTATGTCTGTCTATTATTATTAAATGTTTATCCACAATTTCCCACTGCCATTCTCCTCTTTAAGGTGACTCAGCCTCTTTGATTTTTTTTTTTTTTTTTTTGCTCAAGTGTAAACCACAATGCTATTGATGCCTAAGTATTTACACATGGGATTTTCTCAAAGTAACATCCGTATTTCAGATTCAAAATGAAAACATTCATAATATCTGGGCAGGCTAGTCTTGAAACTAGCTTTAGCAAATGCCTCTGCCTTCTTTTCACTGTTCAGTCTCTGACAGATCCACAGATGTACTTCGTTCTATTTGCTAGTCTCTCTCTTCCTTCAGGCACAGAGATTAAATAAATTACTGAAAAAAAATTTACTGTGAAGTGAAAGAGCTGACTGGTATACATTGAAAAAAGCAGGTCCTCAAGTTTAGTGACGTACAACTCTCTGGCTATAAAATCTAAGATAACTGAAGCATTTTGCTAGTTTTGTTTTCGATCCAGTCTCCAGCAAGCTAGCAGTGGGGATGGTAATGGGGGTGGCTGGTACAACAGGGATCTCTACGAGGCAGCAGTGAGTTTTAGAAACCTACATCACTTGAGACATAACACTTCCTACAGCACAGGCAAGAGCGCAGATGCGGTGAGTGGGCACAGCTATTGCAAAGACAGTAATACCTAACCATTCACAGGGCTATATTACTGATATGGAAAAACAGCATGGGTAAGGGCATGGCTGGTCTACCCATGTGTGAATTTCACTCTGAAGATGACGCAGTAGGGCATCGTACAATGGGAGCAATGCTCCCTATTTTGGGGGCTGCAGGGTAAGACATTTTTACCATGCCTCTTCACAAAGCCCAGCATCACCTCATCCTTTTGTGCTGACCTTTACACAGAAAGTTCCACTTGTGCCAGCACAAGCTAACACACTAGAAGGGTCTGGATCAGCACATTCAAGTTTGTTTCACCGCTGCAACATCCCTACTTTCTTTTCCAATTGAAGTCAGAGCTCGTGGCATTCTGTCACTTCTTCCCTCACCAAATTACTTCCAGCTTAAATGCTGCTTTCCCAGGTGAGGCACAAGTAATGACTCCTAGCAACAATCATTTCAGCATTCCTTACCAATGTCACACCTGCCTTAAGCAGCAGCTGACAATCACAAGGCTTGCCGAGATCATCCTAGGGCTCATGTATCTTAATGAACTTAGATCAGTCTACACCAGCCAACATCTCTGTTTCCATTCACTTCCGACTTGAAAATTAGAGCCTAAATCAGATACTTTGAGGTCATCATCATGAATCATTATTTTCTATTACTGCATACATTGCAAATTGCTGCAGATAAAAGCCATGTCTTTCATTTACAACTGCTTATAATAGTAAATTCTTTTCATTAGCTACAGCATGTAAAGCTTTGCAAGTGCATTATTAAAAGCAACTAATTGTTCTTTGAAGCCTTAAGTACATATTCCTCTTTCCAACTGGAGTTAAGTCTCTAGAAAAAAAATCAAAATATCCCACTGTGCATAACAGTTTATGTTTAATAATTTCTACAAAGCCTCAGATTAAGTTCAACCCTTTCATTTTCTTGCTTAATCTAAATCATAAAAAGTATTTTAAGTTACCAAATACCACAGAAAAGCCATTAAGCTAAATAAGAACTTCAGTGAAAAAAAAAGTTATCAAAGTCAACAAAAACGTAGCTATTTCAGAAAGCCACTTTGTTATTCTAGCACCTACATAACACATGATGGTAGTAATGGTGAAATGAGTACCAACTGCAGTGACAACTGCACTGAAAAGCATCTCTCTCAAAGCTGTAACATTATTACAGGAACGGCACAGCAGAACCAACGCATACCTTAAGGCCTGCAAGAATGATAGATGCAGTACGCTAATTCCTGATGGCTAAGAGATGGTATTACACTGTAAAGGTCATTTCTTCAATGCTGTGATGTGCCTTCAGCCAAGAATGCCAATTTAGACATTATCTGCAAAGCTACAGTCAACCACAAGCAAGCTAAAATGGCAGCTCTGCAGATAAACAAATCAATGATCAATAGAAGACTTTAAATAAAAGGAGCAATAATTTTTTAAAAGTCAGCAATACTCTCTTTAAGAGATGAGAATAATGATGGTACCTGAATTTGTTTCTTCTAATAATTCCAACATCTGTGATAAATCTTCATTTTGAAGTGATAATGCCAGGTTTACAAACGACACTAGAAATTGACTGATAGTAGTAATTTTGAGCAAAGGTTAGTAATTAATGGCATGAAAACACTGCATCTGTAATTCTGGTCATGTCTCAGCATGTATTTTCTTGATTCCCCCTTTGTAATACTTAGAAACACAGATATACTCTATTTGGCATATCATATATACCCCTTCAAGGACTGAAGCTTGTTTTGCAAAAATTTTCATTGGATTCATTAATATTGGTTTTTATTCAATATAAAGATAAAAAATAGAAGATTGTTTGGAAAAGTCACAAAAATTAAAGCTGTTTTCCTATCTAGATGTTGTTCTGGAACGGAGAGATAGCACACTGGTACACAAAAGTGCTCTACAGACTTCAGAGCTGGCTGCCATCAGATTTTTTAAGATGTTATGTTAGTCCCTACCAGGATCTACTCCTGTACTGCCTCAGGACTTCCTTCCAAACTCCTACGAGAGATGCTGTGGACCCAAGGGTTTTGCATGAGCAATGGCACCAGGATAACAAAAATAGCAAATGCTGCCATCGGGGCTTTGGTGAACCTGCCCTCAGTCTGTCGACCTCACATCGTCCAACTGCAAGAGCTCAGGCAGCAAAATAGTAAATGAGTTTAAAATAGAAACCGCACTTCATTCTCTACTTGGTGATGCGAGCACGCATCTATGTTCAGTGGAAACCCTCTCAAGTTAAGCCAAATTTGACAGGAATCTCAAGGCCCACCACGATCAGAACTGTGTGACTGCAGTTTGATGATAGATACAGGGTAAGTATGATGCATTGACTTTTTTTTTTTTTTAAACTATTATTTTTAAAACCTTCATCCCTCTCTGGCAAATAACAAAACAAATACAGTAACAGATGTTTTACTGAAATATTGTCCATAATAAATCCTTTATATAAATCTGCCTTTTTTTGTTTGTTTGTTTTGTGTGTGCTCTTTATTCAACTAAAAATAAAATTGCTTTGATTCACAACATTTAATTAGATGTACTTATAGCTTTTAGTCGAGGCAGCTTCTTAAATAATCAAGGAGTTACCAGTATGCAAATATATATTATTTACTCACACTTCATGTATTAAACGTACTGCATTTTGACACACTGAAGCCTGTATGTTATTAGTTTCCCTGTATGGAAGGCAAGCCTATTCCTGACAGTTTCCAGATATAGCTCAATGCAGTACACACACTGTTTTTCTGAACAGACTGAAGCCATGATTGCATCAGGAACTCATTTACTGCATCAGGCTACAACAAAGCTAACTCCATGGGATACCAAGGGAAAAGAACACTGACCCCACCCATCCTTTCAGGTAAAATCTTGTCAGAGTCAAGCAGAGCAGAAGTACTCAGTTTAACTGTGGAGATACCACACAGACCTGCGTGTCCTAAATATTCTTTCAAAAAACAGACTTGGCTTCAGCAAGAATCCCACACACCATCCTTTCACAAGTTGGATGGGAACGCCCATAATGCTGATCCAAGAGCAGAAGATTCAATCCAAGCCAACCCCAACACTTCCACCTGTCCATGCCTTGGCTCAGGAGCACTGGAGGCACTGTACAGAACTGATGGAAGCCCCCAGAGGCTTAGGCTCTCCTCCTCCCCACTGGAGATGGTGAGACAGCAGCCACCAGATTCTGAGTCCTCAAGGAATAATCTCTACTCATATGAGATAAGCATAAGCCAGCAGTAGCTTCAGGAGAGCCTTGCAGAAGCAAGTGAACTCAATGAGGTTGGTTTTTGTTTGTTTGTTTGTTTTTAACCCCCTTTCCCCCATTTCATACTGGCTAGTCACAGATTTACTCACGGAATTAACAATCTCCAGCCCACCACCTTAGTGCCAGAAAGCAACAGCATGAAGAGAGAGATCTTGAAGAGGAAGGAAGAGCTGCAGACATTTCCATCTGCAGCAGAGTCTGTTGTATTCATTCTCTCCTTGAACTGTTATTTCTCAGGGTCTTTCCCTGCGTGGAAAACCCTGCAGTCTCTAAATGATGGGACACAATATGTTACACATTATTCCCAGTGTAAAGAAGCAAAATCCTGACATCATAATGATGAGGTGTCCAAGGAGGCTGAAATTCTGCTGTTCTTCCATCAGAAGCTAAATTGGCTTCCCTAGCTGCAGGACAAGGCATTTCTGTACCATTAACCCCACAGTGCATTTATTCTGTCCTTTCAGATTAGAAACCAAGTCATAAACTTCATCCTACTTATCTTCTCTTTTCTATTCTGTTTTCGAACATGTCCAAAATAGCTTCTCAACTACTTTTATTCCATTACCTTAAGTACTTAAATTTCATTTTCAGGAAGGCACTATTTAATGAATATTTATAAGCAGATCCTGCAGCGTTCATTGAAACTGTAGACTTCCTTTCGCAGCAGGCTACAGATTTACATTTTGGGTTTTATTACTAAAATGTTAGCCACACAAATTGATGTCAGTTAGAAAATACGATGACAGTTCTTCCTTTAACTCTAGCATCTTCTGAGTAACTTTGTGTACCATGTTATTCTTTGGCTGTAAAGGAATAATTTATTTCTGATATGCAATATTTAATTAAAAATGCATAATTATTAAACTTCCAGCAGCCAAAATTTACACGTGGCAGCCTCAAGTCAGCAAACCACTGTGAGGAGCCTCCCTGAAGTCACCAAGATCACTGGTGTGAATAAAATCACTCACTCGCATAAGCAACCACAAGACAAGATCCTCATTGCAGCAACATTAACACTGAACTTCCTTCTTCTGTAGGCACCAATTAGAGGACGTTGCTGATCCCAATAAGTGTGATGTGTGGGCATGGCTCTACAAAGCCATCTCATTAATTGCTTGCCAGGTCCTGAAACTCTAAGCCTTTTCCTAAGGTCACAGGAACACTCAAAGAAGTGAAACTAATGTGGAAAAACTGAAGTATCCATAGCCTCTTCAGTTGTAAGCTGAACTTTGTGCTTGAAGAAGCAGAGACAAGCAGCTCTAGTCTAATATAAAGGAGTACATGCAGCTGCCTATGTTCAGACAATAGGAGTTCATCTACCCTGAGCAGACAAATGATCCACTAGGCACTTTGCACACATCTGTGTAACAAAACAGGGAATAAGCAATGGACTCTACTCCATAACCAGTTACAGAGAGAGATGGATTTAAAGAAGATAAATTCAAGCAATGCAGGAAAGCAGATGTTCTTTTCCCTTCCATCAGAGTTGATGATATTCCCTTATTACATTAAGTTTACTGCTAAATCAGATTTCTTTGAATTCTCCCTTAGAGTAGGAAAGGATATGAAAAACCTATTGAAACTTTTGAGGTATCAAACAGAGCTTCAGACATATATACTTCATGATCTTTGCTTAGGTAGATCTGTTTTGTTCAAGTAAAACTATCCCTATAAGCGATGAAGAGGTTGCAGCTATCCGTTATATAGGATTTCTATAGAAGGTCTTACAAATGATGTTTAAAAAGAAAAAAAAAAAAAAAGCTACCTCATACTGAGCCATATACACACATAAACTTATTAAAAGGTGAGATGCACTTCATGCTTCTATGTGTTGGAGCTTTCAACAAGAAAGGTGCGGCAGTCACACTATGATCATCTGCTAGGCTGAAAGTTCACATAAGTAAGTGCAAAGAGTTTGTGTGTGAAATCAACAACTGGGCATTACCACTTGTAACATTTTAGATGCAAACGGTATAACAACTGACACGAGCTGCCTCTCAAGCTGTAATCGAGGTTCAACCTGCACACTCACAGCACAGAATAACTTAATTTACTACTTACGTATCTCTCATCATTTGAGAAAGATGAAAACATTTACTCTTCCTTCCTAATGAGAGAGATATGCTACTTTGTATGCAACGCTGCTTCATGCTTTAGGTGATGAACTAAGACCCATTTGATAAAGATGCTTTCAGACATCTGTAGTACAACAGAAAACACAGCAATGGCAGCAGAGCAGCAAGGTCCCAGGCTACAGCAAGTGAGAATTTGCTCAAACACAACAGCTACAGGCAGAGAAATAAAAAAGCTACTTACCTTCAGAAAGCCTCAGGTATGCAGAGATCTCCAGTGAGATGCCCTCACCTCCACTGCAAACCCTTGAATGAGGGCTAGGAAGGGGTGCATCCTGGCTCCGTACCTTCCAGTCACTGCGGTACATTGCACGCACCTGAGCTCCCTGGGCTGGCCCTGCCTTCCCACCAGGTGCTCAATCACTGCTTCAAGCTGTGACTTGCAGCTTCTAAGGCATGGACTCACAGAATCATAGAATTGTAGGGGATAGAAGGGATCTCTAGAGATCATTGCGTCCAACCCCCCTGCATTGCAGGCCGACTACAGCAGCCCTGTCTTTTTTGTACTGGGAAGCCCAAAACTGCATACAGCACTCCAGGTGAGGCCTGACCTCGGCAGAGTAGAGGGGAAGGATTGCCTCCCTCGACCTCCTGGCCACAGTCCTTTTGATGCACCCCAGTATGCCACAGGCTTTCTTGGCCACCAGAGCACACTGCTGGCTCACGGCCAACTTGTCATCCACTGTAACCCCTAGCTCCTTCTCCTCAGAGCTCCTCTCCAGCAGGTTGTGTCCCAACCCATACTGATACTTGCGGTTATTCCTTCCCAAATGCAAGACTCAACACTAGCTTTCATTAAACCTCACCCGGTTTCTTGCTGCCCAGCTCTTCAGTCTGTGCAGGTCTTACAGGTTCTAACATCCTTTACATCTCCAAGCTCCCTCCTTTAATGTTCTATCCACGCCAATGTGTCAACAGAACATTTAACAAATCTCCTTCATGTCTGTGAACTAACTGCCCACACAAGTGGTCATCCAATCAGAGCCACAAGCTGCTTCTATTCACGGCCTTCTTCTTCCAGTCAGGATATCATCACCCAGGGATTGTGCACCCCACTTGACTTTTGTCTCCTGGAGAGAGCCTTTGTTCTCAGTGTTCTCTTTCACACCCTGTCAAACTTGCTTTCCCCTATTCTGAATGTGATCTTGAACCCCAACAGTGACTTAGCATTTCTGCTATAACGTTCAATTTCTCAGCTCGGTGGTACTTCTCTAACGGTTACAGTGGATACAGGTATCATGCCTCACTTATCAAGGCCGCAGGTAGGGCCTTGATGGAAGAGGATTCTTTAAAAATCTCTAGAGGTAGAACTGAATTCTGGCAGACTGTCTCCACATAGCCAGAAATAACAAAAATATGATCAGCAATACACACTGGAGGTTTATATTAATACACAATTCTACAGCATTGATCTTCTGCCATGAACAGATGCCGAGACTAAAACAGTGTTGTTACACCCCAGGTCTGAAAGAAGCACAGTATGAGATTGTAAAGGAATTTCTGGGGAACACTATATCAAAAGAGTCTCACTGGGAATTCTGCAGATCAGAACACAGGGAAAACCTGAGCACTGAGCACGGTACTAGTTCTGTTTGTTCTTGTTGAAATACAGACAGCCAAATCACACAGAACAAAACCAGAGTTTCAGACAAAATCAGCCTCACCTGGAGACACACAGCTGTCACCCACACTTTTTAGCAGCCTGCCTGGGAGAACCTGGCAGAGCAAACACTACAAGCACATTTCAGTTTGTTCTTCTGCTAAATTTGCACTTTTTTAGCCTTCTGTAAGAATAATTAATTGCTTGCCAGATTGCTTACTTCCATTCAAAATTTGTTAAAATCAGTCACCATAACAAAAGTCAAGGATGGTTACTGCATTAGACAATAAGAAGCCACGTGTTCCGTAGACTTGCTTTCCTTCTACCTGGCCAATAAAGCTTCAGTGATAACTCAGTTTTCTGCATGAAATTAGAGAGAGAGTGGGACAGAGCCATTTGAAAATATATCCTCCAGTAACCTCAAAAAAAGTTATGTAGAAAAAAAAACACTACTTTGCTTTTTGCAGCAGCCTGAAGATTTGCTATTCTTTTCCCCTCTTTACAAATATCTGTTTTGAGGTGGCAGAAACCCACCCACAGAATCATAGAATTGTAGGGGATAGAAGGGATCTCTAGAGATCATTGCGTCCAACCCCCCCTGCATTGCAGGCCGACTACAGCAGCCTGGAAGTGTTGCACTTGCTGAGCTGCTGTTCAGAAAAATCTCCAGATGAGCTCCTGCATATTCTGACAGGAAACTCAGTGTCACCTCTATTGCTTTTTGTGTATCTATTACGAAGAAACAAGAACAGGTCTGAGGAAAGAGTATCACCATATAAACCCGTCTTGCAACAGAAAACAAACAGAATTCAGGTCAGATAGTTGGATGAGAGCAAACAGGATTTTGCTCTAAATCCAAACAAGCAGCTGTTGATTGCCATTATAATTAGTAAATACAAGGTTTGTATACAGTGCTGTAGGTATGGATGTCAGAAGCTGCGATAGACTGGGGACAAATGGTTTTTAAATAGCATTGAGATCCCCTAGGTTGCCAGGGATTACAGTTACTTTTTCACCTTCCAGACAAATGAAATAAAGAGTAGTTTTGTCTTATTCATACTCAGCTATGTGTTAACTCAGCGCAAACTCTGTTGCAGTAAACAGATACAGCTAATAAGGGTGTCAGAATCCATCTGACTAACTCAGTTTATTGCATTGGCCAACAATTGTTTTGGTTCTATAACTAAGTAATTTAACACAAATACATACTATGAAAGAAAATGGAGTAGCTAAAGATAATGATGCCATTTAAGTGATTCTGATTAAGTAATGAAAAGACATGTTAAGGATAACCAGAGAGGAGAAAGAGAGAGAAGTCAGTTGTAAGCATTTACTGTCAGCAAGGCTATATTAAGTATCCTGTTGCAATAAGGCAAACAAAAATCCTTTTTCAGAACAGCACTCTCTTGCTGCTTGATTTAATGGATTACACTATTAAGCCCTGTTACTAAAGAACTGTCTTCCAGCCTGCTAGTTTCCTCTCACACTACAAACATTCGACATTTGCATTGCACTAAAGTGTATTTCCTCTTGTGACAACTCCCCATGAAATATCTCAAAGTCCTCTTGTGCATTTCACTGTACCTTTTAGACTAAAACACGTCCGAAGAGCATGAATACATCTCTAACAACTCTGCTGGGGTTCCTGGCTCCTTGTTAAAACTGGAACAGAATCGTGTTTCTCCCTCCGGCACTGCCTTAAAAAAAACTTTAGGCCATAAGTTCTTGAATTATTTATCAGAAGTTACTATGCAAACAAGGATTAAATAATTCTCTTTGAGCTGGTTGTGGTAAACACAGCAGCTAGAGGCATTTGCCTGTGTAACATCTACATCTCATCCAGCCTTCCTGGCAAACAAATTGCCTTTTGCTAGAGATGCGAGACCTGATTTTCCACTTTACTCACATGGTGTAAGTGAAAAAAATACTCAGAATTTGATGGAGTTATATCAGCATAATAGTGGGTAAGTGAATCAAGGATACTATTTGTTTCCAAATGCATTTGATTAATGAATATGGGACAGAAATAGTACAGGCTTAGACTTTATTCTGCCCTCTGGCTCAATTCATTTGGCATTGCTTTAAAAACAGCTAATCTGTTAATGAATAAAGGAAATGAACAATAACCACAGAATAATTTCAATTTTTGGAAAAGCTAAGTGTGTCATCAACCATATGCAATAGACGACAATCCTAGCATTTTCCAAATTAGACATCACTTTCTAAGAATTTTAAAAAATATTTGTCATTTGCTCTTGCCTCTGTATCTCAGTTGATCTCAGTTAAAAAAATTACCAGCCTATATAAAATGTGGATTTGCACTGTAATGCAATTTTAAAAAAATAAATAAAATTATGAGCTGTATCCAAGGATGTTATGGGCAGAGAGATGAAGCAATTATTACTGCTGCAGTAAGTACTAAGTATTTTTTACCATTTTTGCCATATCCACAAACTTAAGAATACAAATAAAACACGAAACCCCAATTTCCTATAGAAAGAGATTGCTTTGCTCTTTTCTAAAAGGTACCTTACTCACACATGCACACACAGACACGTAAGCACAACCAGAGGGTGAGTGCCCCATCCCTGGAGACATTCAAGGGCAGGCTGGATGTGGCTCTGAGCAGCCTGGTCTGGTGGTTGGCAACCCTGCACATAGCAGGGGGGTCGAAACTCGATGATCATTGTGGTCCCTTTCAACCCAGGCCATTCTATGATTCTATGATTCAGTTTCACTCCAGCCACAACAGCAGACCAGCCTGACCACTATGGACTTAAATGACAACACGAACAGAGGGAAAAGCTGTGGCACGGTAAACAAATGCAGTGTGGCCCTCAGAGCCATCCCCATCAGGATGCAGATGCTGTTAACCTCTCCAGCCACGAACATTCCAAGCAGCTTCAATGGCCTCCACTGGTCCCTCAGGAGCTGCTCCTTGCTAGATCAGGCTTTGGACACTGTTGGAAGAGTCCCAGCAGTGCTGAATCAGGCACTTGCCTTCCGAGGGAGGTGGAGATTCAAACTGACAATATTTCAGGGGCTAATTCTCTCTCCTGGGTGAATCTCTAGCCCCAGGGAAACACGGAGCTTGATCGCTAAAGCCAACGGAACTTTGTAATTAATGTCAATGAGTTCAGAATGACATCCTTAAAGAAGTTAATTAAAATTGAGAGGTTTAGTGCAATATCTGGATGAGTAATGTGCTTCACATATTAATACAGAACTTCTTTTAAATGCCCCAAACAGTAGTTTCAACACTGATCAATGTTCTGGAGAATTGCATATACTCCAGAGGGGAAACAAAGGACAACAATAATTATTGCATCTTAGCCATAAACATTTAAAAAACAATATTGTTAAAAAGAAAGTTTTAGGCCTTTAAGATTTTACGTTTTGGGTAGGAAGAGGGAACAAATAGTACAGTTCACACCGAAAAGATCTTTAGCTCAAGAGCAGCAATCCAAACAGCTCCACTGCCTCTGCGGTTTGTACTGAGAGCTTTGCCTTTCAGCCCCCAAGCTTGTTTTCACATGCCTGCCTGCTAAACCGCATTTGCTTTGTGCTGGAACTTTAAAAGAAACATTAGTAGCAATATTTCTTTTTGATTTTGTCCTTGAAAACTAATAATCTTTGAGAGACTGACACACAGGCTGCTCTTGCCAGCTATTAAATGTTCACTTCCCGTAAGCACCAAGCGCCTCTCAGAACCAAAACGTGAATCAAAATAAAGCACACAATCAGATGCTATTCAACTAAGTTATTTTATTTTCCCATTTTCAAGTTGTTGACAGACAGATGCCAAAGCCTGCATCTCCTCACACCTCGTTAATTTTTATATTTGACAGTTTAAATTTAAAAAGTCCCCATACGATTAACACTGTTACACTTTCTCAGAGAGGACAAAAGGGAAAAAAAAAGCGTCACATGTTCTGGAAATTTTAAGTTCTAGATAATAATGATAAAAACCATGTGGTGTGAGTACCAAATATTTACACTTCCCAGACTGACCTGCTCACTGGGAGAGCTGAGGGACCAAATCTGGAAACCACAGGCTCTAGTGGGCCCAGAAAGAAATCCCAAATCCAAGTATAAGGCAGCAATATAACTAGTGGGTAAAATTGCTGCTGTAGAGATGCTGAGATAAGCTCTAAGCAAACTGCTACCTTCCTAGCACGTATGAACAACGAGAAACAAAACCACATGTAGCCCTAGAAAAATCAGTTTAGCTGGTACTGAAAGAAGGGTCAAGGTGAACAGGGCAGAGTTCTATGAGGATGCAGACACCGCTTTGCCAAAGTATCTTCCCATCAACCCTCCTCAGCAGTGAGCTTAACTCCCATAGCCTTTCCAGCAGATGATGATGATGATGAGGGGCTTTCCACCCTCAGGTGGAAATAGCTCAGCCTGCTCTGCCAAAGCACTGAGTTAATTCACATGAGGATTACATCTAAAATCCTATGCTGCTTTACTGCAAGTGTGTAAAGCCTTTAGGCTCACATTTCTGTTTGGAACTGGATATTCCAAGGAGTAAAACAATAGCTGTAGACTGCAGCGGAAGCTAAATAGCATAACTGAGAATTACGTGACCAGTTCTCAAAGATTGCTCCAAGAGCAAGCATTCTATTTAGAGGGAATACGATTCCACACCTTCCTCTGAGTGACAGATTCTGGCCCTCGGCTCCCTGGTAATGGAGATGGATATGCAAATTCACTCGTGGTTCTTGTACTGCTCAGTGCCTTGAGGCTCTCAAAGCTTCCAATTCGCATACTTGGAGTAAGAGCTCTTGCTAAAAACACCCTGTGTAGAAGGCTGAACAATGTGAGGGATCACTCAATTTCAGGACCGTGCCGTCCTTTGTATTTTACATTAGCTTCAGACATTATACTATGGAACAAGAGACTTTTATGAATGTAAATCTGATTGCCTGGAATGACTAAATCCAGCAGATGCAGGCATGCCACACCACTGCATATATTGATTACAAGTTTGAGTGCTGCGTGCACCACAGAACAAATTTATTACCATGCTTGTAGAATGAAATCTCTGGAGTTTATACAGGTCAGTAAACACAACATCTCTGCTGTAAAGTATTTATTATGTAACCTGCCTTTTCCAACCATGCTAGTGCTGAAATATGCCTTTCACACCTACTGGTGTGTTACACCATCATAACACACTTACTCTATTAAGCAATGGTATCTGATTCCCTTCCTAAACTAAGAGGACTTAAATCATACAAAGCCAGCAAGGACAATAGATACATAGGGATACAAAGTAAAAAAATCTCACGGCAACAAAAGAGAATCTCTGGATAGCCAAAAGAAAACAGGTGCTAAAATTAAAGACATGCAGTAAAACTATGCCATCAGAACAAGTGATGTAAGTTCTGACTGTCCCAGGAACAGGCTGGTTACATACAGGTTTTTTTCCTTCATTATTTCTTATTCTAAAGTCAGTGCAAGCACTTCAGAGCTTCATGATACCACTGAAAGTTAATACAGCAATCTCCTAAACACGGTATACACTTAAAGATTTTAATTAGTACTGTAAGACAGGACCCATGGGCTGCTGAGCTCACTACTCATCCTGCTATGGCTTCCCTTCTTTGTGTTCACATCTATTCTTAGTATCTTTTCAGTTTACTGGGAAATCAACTTGAAGAGCTATTTTTTCCCCCTCTCCTTTCCATTTCCAGAAGTTATAGTCATCCCATAAATAATGTGACCTTACAGAATTTACCCATCACTTGCACCCCGTAAGATATTTTATTACTATACAAACTATAAAACACAGAAGTAGAAAAGATTTATATTAGAGTGTAAGAGCAAACAATGCTACTAACTTGCAGATAAAAAATAAACTACTACAGTTACCAACTTAAACTTAATAAAAAAAAAATGTTTTAACATCACATGAACTGGGCTTACAAAGAAAATCTAACTCCCACACAGCACTCCCATCGCAGTTACCTTTTCCAGGGAAAAGTGTATAGCCGAGCTCCCTCAGGAGGCTTTTCTCTAAAGCAAGAGCTCTCTTAAAGATGAGAAGTGCTCTCCTTAATTGCCCCTGGCCTTCCCTTTTTACTTCTTCCTTGTCCTCCTGTATCAGTTCAGTGCCTAATCATCCCTCACTGGGATCCAGCAACTGAATCCATGATAAAGAACTATATGGAGCCCACCTAAATCTTCCTGATGTCTTCATAATTGTAGTTGGCGTGCATACTGCACATACATTTACTTTGATACAGGATGTTTCATTCTGAGATTATGCATGTTACATCAAAAACATCCACAAGAATGTTATAGGTCTTATTTAATACTGAATTCAGTTATGCTTTTAGCTGAACTAAGGGGAAAGAACATGTATCATTTTATCACATCGCCAGCAACTGAACTGCTGAAGTGAATGTTACTCTGAGAAACTAAATTTTCTCACAGTTATTTCAGTAATCACCATCCTATTGCTGCAAATTCCCTTCTTCCCTTCCTATTTGTGTTGCTGTCTGGCTTTAAATTCCTCATCTGGCTCTAATGAAGAAGAAAGCCAAAAAATCTCTCCCCAGATAATCTATTGAAGCAGAAATGTATGCTGTTGCATGTATTATGCATACACAGTGTGAGGTCAGAAAGGGAAGATGGCATCTGAGATAGGTTGCTGCATTTTGCCACGTTGCTTGCTGACATGCTGGGCTGTACA
The DNA here is from genome assembly GCF_987193195.1 of Phasianus colchicus. Classification (NCBI taxonomy): domain Eukaryota; kingdom Metazoa; phylum Chordata; class Aves; order Galliformes; family Phasianidae; genus Phasianus; species Phasianus colchicus. The sequence goes on along the minus strand of NC_143445.1, from coordinate 22,505,541 downwards.
GTCCACACTTTCTTTACTGCCATATTTGCTGATCTCTCCAGTTACCACCCATTAGAAAGTCACCACTTATAGAGAAGATGTTAAACGTTTTTGTTTTTTTTTCTGGATCAAGTGTTCCTATGCATCTGTTATTCAGCTGTATAAAGTAATTAAGAAACGCTCCCATGGAAAGAAGAGCATAGCTCTTTTTTAGGAACATGTGTGTTTGTATGAAAAAAAAAAACACTAAGAAAAAGTACTTTAAAAATATTCCTGCTACTCCATAATGTCAATTCTCCCGTTGACTCCAAATGCAGATTTTAAGAAGGGAATTACTGCATGCAATAGGTTTGTCCGTACAGAAGAATAAGTGGGTCACAGTTGTGAGAAGATACTGAGCATTTTAATTTCCAAATACAATTAGTCTTGATTTTTCAAAGAAAGTTTTTACTTTCACACTTCCCTTGCCACTGTTCTCTGCCATGTAGTAAAGCCCAGCCTCAGCTGAGGGTTTCTGTGATGCAGAGCAGGACAGGATTTCAGCAAAGACTTCAACCAGTAAAAAATGATACTTTTTGTTACAAGTATGTTTTTTTAAAAACAAAGAAGGCATCATAGTAGATAAGTGTGCACCCAATCAGTGCTGGTACATGCATGTGAGTATGCTGGGTGTGCAACATCACAGGGTTTCTCTGAAGAGACTTCATTTTAAGCTAAGAATCCTCTGATTTTAAAGTAACTAAACTTCTGTTTAGCCTTTTTCATTTCTCATGTTTCTCTTACATTTATTAAAAGATCTTTTGAAATAAAGACTTGCATCCCTGAAGTCTATTATTAAACAAGCTAAAATTGCAGCTTTCATTGTGGCACTTAATTGGGATGTTGGTGTCAGGACCCATTAGAGCTCTCCTGCTGGCATGCCTGGTAATGCCATGTTATGCCATATGGAAGGCTTAAGCTTGGAAGCGATTTGGGGATGTTTGATCTGTGTGCCAATGGAGGCTGAAATAGAAATGAATGTACATCCCATCTCTAGGGACTAGATAGAACAGGTTCAATTACTCTTCGGTGTCCCCTAGTGGCTGATAATGTGCATGGGATTTTAGAAAGTCAGAGTGTTAACCGCATGATGGAGAGATGCAACCAGTTAATTAATATCACTTTTTCCCAGAGGATTACCTTAGATTACCTTAGGCCCAGGAACTTTCTTGTGTTAGAAAGTGGGGGCTTAAAAAAGAAAAAATTGGTGGAAAGGAACATTTAAGTAAAACATTTTATAATTGCATGATGCAACAATGGTGGGAATAATTTCACAGTTGCTGTAGATATTAGGAGGATGTTAAAAAGCTAAGTATGTGTGATGCGTGTATGCTTATATCATTACTGGACTAAAAATACTCGGTAAAGTCATGTAAAACAAGTCATGCAATCCTGGCTTTCTGAAGAGAACGCCCAAAAGATGTTCTTTGATATGGGAAAACGTTAAGTATTTTCTGTCACTAACTAAAAGGAGTCTGTTTCCAGGAAACATACCAGGATGTAAAGGTCATGGATTAGAAATTCATCCTATCTTTCAAGTTGAAGGACAGTATTTCTGTGATTACCAAATCATTGTCTTTCATTAACTAGAAGTAATTTGAATGTTCATAACTCATTTACACTGCTATTTTATTTTCCTCTAGAAAATCATCTTTAGGTTCCCTCTCCAAGTTATTTCTAATTTAACTAATAAACTGCTTCAAAAACAACCTCAGGTTTTTAGGCATAACGGACTGGACTGTGTTATGTCTGCCTCTCAGAATAATAGGAGTCAGTTGGATTGCATTTGTGTTACACGTTTACATCTCCTCAATGAATCTCTCCTCCTCTCTCTCAGATTATGGCAGTAGATTTTTACAATTGAAACTACATTACATTCATAAAACATGATTGTAGCCTTCAAGTTGATAGATTTGAGGCAAGAGCTTGCTAGGATTCATGGCAGAGCACCTAGTAATAATTTTACCTTTGACATTGTTGCACTGTTTGTAAATCTCCTTCTGCAATGAGAAACAACAATTACTGGAAAGTCGACTATTTTTTCCTTTCTCCTGCATGAAAATTTACCAATTTAAAAAAGCAATTGCTATACAACAGCAGCAGTAAGACTGCTTTTGATATACCTGGTGTAAAATGAGGTGCAACCTTATTCAAAATACACTTTCAATCTCAGTGAGGAGGGCGAGGACTCATGAAACATTCAGTTTGGAGCTGTGTGTAAATGCCCTACTCTACTGAACCTATGGAGCAAGTAATTTTCAAAATTAAAAAACAATCCATTTCTTGCAGTGTATTCATATTTCTGTAAAAAGCCGAGAAAGAGCACCTACAACAAATACTGCCTCTGCTCAAGGAAGGCTCCTGGGATTCTGTTCTGGTAACAGCAATTCAGAGCATATTCATTGTGTCCCAGTAGAATTTTATCAGTGCACAATAAGAAAGCTTGGTAGAACAGGCATATAAGAGTGACAGTACTGAGGCTTTAAGGAGAAACCAGAAAACTATGAAGCCATGCTGAAACTGAAGTTTCACTGCTAGAAAATCATTGTGTATACACCACAAGGTTAGCAATCCATAGATGATGCCATATTTCAAGGTCACTGCAGTGAAAAAAGAGGTCACTGCAGTGAAGGAAGCCCCTACCATTTTTAATTGTTTTTTCATTTTCCTGCATCAACCTTAAAATCATGTTATTCTTTTTGAAATAGAACAGTCAATTGAAGTTACTTTCAATTGGCAGTTTTTAAATTTTTTTAGCTGCAATTGAAGTACACACATCATCAAAGGTCCAACAGGAAACAGCAGGGAAACAGAAAAAAAAAAAAAAGAAAAAAAGAAAAAAGAAAAAGGAAGAAAATTACTTCAGCAAGAGAGACCTTCCTGCATGGAGAAGCTTTGCTGGGGGGCATTTTGGAAAAGCTGAAGACGAGGTAGAGAGTGTATCTGTGCAAACGGTCTCAAGTTCCCAGGTGAAAGGGGAATAGAAACAATCCTTGCTTTTTTCCTAGGAGATTCATAAAGCAATTGCCATTTCTTTTAATGGATTTGCCCTTTCAAACTTGTATTTGTAGCTAAGAGCTCAAAAAACAAAATACGAAGGGAAAGGCAATAGAGGGGAAAAAGTAGAGAAGATTATATAATAGAAAGAAAGAATGAAAGAAAAAAAGTAAAAATAAGAAAAGGGAAAAAAGAAGTGAATCTAGACTGCTAATAATTAAAGCAGTTTAGGACATGGAGGAAGACTGATGCCAGAAGAGACTTCAAACAAGTATATGGGTAAAATAGAGATTCAAAAGAAAAATGCAAAAGGAAACATGCAACACATTATTACTCTGTCATTAACAGATTGTTTTATTTATGTTACATATGTGTATGCATTTATGCGTGTGTGTGGGTATCATTTAAGAATAGTGGCATCAGTCATTTGAAAGTCAAACTCTAATGTCTTCCTAAGGGAGGTACATCCCTGCACTCAGTAAACCTGTACAGTCCCCAAGGACTGCACTGATCACATCTCGCTTCACAAAGGAATCATTCAACGCTTTCCTCTTTTTAACTCTCTCAAGCTACTATGCTGTGCATTCATTATTAGATCAAAGTCTATCTCTGTCTGCAGAATTGTTCCAGCATGATTTTTTTAAATTAAATCTTCCCAACCTATCTTCAAGAACCAATTCTGAAGGAGCACGGCTTAGTAATAGCTCCTTGTCTCCTTACCACGCTACCCCCAGCATCATTTGCAAAGTTATGTTTATGCTGCTTCAGTAGGTGGAAACAAAAGCAGACAATATTTTTGTAGTTGGTAGTGGTTGTAAAAATAAGTAGACATAATTTGGGGCCTTAAAATACATGTTTACATTATATTACCTTTGTCATTAAAAACAAACAAATGAACAAATCCCAACACCCTCATCCTGTATCATTTCAAGAGGAACGGTGGCAGAAGTGCGGCACTCACTGCTGCTATCAGCATCTGATTCAGTGAGAACAATATCAGTTTAATTTAGTTAATTAATTCTTAGAAGGCCCTCCAAGCTGAGTTTTGTTAAAGTTTCCCCTGTTTTACCCTATCACACAAAATCAGAAGTTTTTCAAAAACTCACAAAGCTATTAAGAATTTGGAATACTCAGTTTTCCATAGTACATCCTACTTAATTAAGCAGTTAAGAAAAATAAATCCCTTTGCTTATGTGGGCTTCAGAAAGCAAAAATTGAAAGCATTAGATTTTCAGCTACTGTAATATTAAACTCATACACAGAGAGAAGCAGCACAGGTGCTTGCAATTGTCATAAACCTTAACTTGGGTTTAAACACAAGCTGTAACTAGAAGCATTTTTTCTTCAGAACGTACACCCTGCTTACTGTAAGATCTGTCATACAGATGGGCTTAAGCTCTTTACAAAGGATACAGAAAAAGATTGTATTGGAGGGAATAAAGGAATAGAACATTTTGGAAAATATTTTGATTAGCTCTCATAACCAGATTATCTACATCTGTGTAGGTATTGGGGCCCTTCTTCTACGTGAGCAGCTGTTCTGGAATACAGAGAATACAGCTCAGGTAAAAGAAGCCGACATTCTGCTCTGAGATGTACCCATACAACTAGCAAAAAAAAACCCCGAGCAAACTATAAATGTGCAAAAATGAAAGCATGCTTAAAAGCCTAGGATAAAGATACATGCATTGTCATTTCAGAAACTGAAGTCAGGCTCCTATTCCTATATTTTGGGGGTTAGAAAAATATAAAGATTAGAAATCTCTAAAAGCCTGTCATTGCATTATGCTTCCTTCACACAAATACACATAATAGGCATCAGCTAAAAGTAGAGCTATTGGGTCTGGGCTCATCACTTTGTATGCTGTTCCCTCAATGTTATCTGGATGTTTTAGCTGTGGAAAAAAAATACAGTTTTAAAAATGTATGAGTCAATGACCTTAGAATTGAAAGATTTATCAGCGTATGTTTGCATGACAAAATATAGCACTACACAGAAATATACTGGCTCTAAATGTGACATTTCCAAAATGGAAAAGGATTTAACTGAATTAGCACAGTCCTCTGATCAGCCTCCTATGCCCTGCTGTTCAGTAAAGCTACTTAACCCAGACAGAGCTGTACTAACACAGTTACACATGTCCTGGTTTCTGTGCTACCCCAGCATGACTCTTCACCGATTTTAACTCAAAAGAGATTTACATGATGCTTTCTTGAAAGGACACCTAACCTCCCAGCAACTCTTAATTTCAACTTTAAAAAGACCCTTACTGGTAAAAAAAAAATACAACAGCAAAACAAAAATATATTTTTACTACTATGTATGCTGAGAAGGAGTTGTGTTCACTACATCTTTCACATCACTAGGAGAAGGCGAAAGCATACAAAAACAAATGAACAAACAGACAGTACCAGTGCATCCTATTCAATCATAGAATCATTGAAGTTAGAATAGACTTCTAAACCCAACCCATCCCCACCATGCTCAATGACCATGTCTCTCTGTGCCACATCTCCACGATTCTTGAAAATCTCCATGGACAGTGACTCCACCATCTCCGTGGGCAGCCTGTGCCAACACATTACCATTCCTTCTGAGAATAAATTTATCCTAATATCCATCCTAAAATCATCTAGACTCTAAACAGCAGAGCCACAACAGGACCTGTAAGGACACTGTAGTGGTGGTGGACTCGATAGAGTCAGAAAGCTTCTAAAATAATAACAAATGGAAAATGAAAAAGAGGAGCAAAAGGAGCATTTATTTGTGTCTAAATGAGATCATGAGATCAGAACATGTTCAAGACTTAACAGAATGTGGAAGGAAATCATTCCTTATTTCCTTCTATGATGAGTTGCCTGAAAAATAGAGATGCACCATCAGATTTGCATCTTTATGAACACAGATGTAATCTGGATGACACTGCTGGCACTTAGTGGAGAAGGCAGCATTGGAAAAGTAATGTTAAAATAAATCCTTAGAAAGGATTGAGGGGCAGTGGGAAAGATAATAATATTCTATGTCAATAAGTAATTCTATGAGTATAATAACAAATGAAGTCTGGCCTTTTAGTCATCTTTCTCCTGTGAATGATTGGCAGCTAAGATGACATAGCTGTAGCTGAAACTTTTTTTTTACAGCTCACTGCTTATAAAAGCTTTCCCATGAGGATTCTTTGCCATCTAATAAGCCTTTCCCATAGTCCTAGCACCCCTAAGTCTCCTTTTTCTACCTGAGAAATGACTGTCCTAAAAACAAGCCCAAGTTGTAGGAGGTCTATTGTCTTTGAGACTGTCACTTATATCTTACACACCAAATCTATTTGGAAAGAGTGCAGAGAGGGAGGAGACTGTTAGTAACACACACAACAGAGCTGCCAACATGTTAATGCTAAACAGAAGATCTGGAATGCTCATGGACTCGTAACACAGCTGAACAGATGATGAGGTCCCTGTTGACATCTGCTATGTATCATCACACACCCCATGGGACATGATGAAGGGATATGTCAACACCTAACTGTGGTATGTAAAGAAGCAATCATATAATCATGGGAATGTTTAATCTGAGAGGTCAAATTCTGAGCGTTTCCTTCTGCTGAAAATAAAATGAAACTTTGGAAATTACAGAAGAAGGTTCCTATCTCAAATACATGAATCTAACATGAGGAGATTCCGTATCAGGCTGTTGTCGTAGGTTAATGTCCTGAGGAAAGCATATCTGATGTAAAAGACTGCCACCTCCCTCCTTCATTTTTTCTGTGCAAACCTGAGCTGCGCTCACACTTTTCTGGAAAAGACTGTCATTCCTCAGTTACCGTAATTTAGGTATCTGAACTGGTTATGTGAAATAATCCAGCTTGCAAGCAGATTGACAAAATAAATTAAACTATGCCATTTTTCTGGATGCATGTAAGTTTGGTGCTAGAACTTGTCTTCAAAAATAAAAGAGAGCATAAGAATTCATTGTAACTTTGTTTTCGGTGACTATAATCTAATATCTTTTGTTATAATGAAACTGAACAAACTCTTCCTTTTTCTTTAGAATGTCTGATTCCGTAAAACTGAAAATAATCATGAACCAATTCGCTTGGGAGAAAGAGCTAAGATGAAAAAAAGAGGGGGGTGAGAACAGCTTAGTAGATGCTCAATTTAAATGGAAAATCATGAATTATAATTGGGAACTGCTTAAGAGCATTTTCCTAAATGCTCAAAACCAGAAACCAATCATCACAAAACACAAGTCTCTAAAAACTGACAACAAAGCAAACCTACATGTTTTAAAGCAAAACTGAATGCAGCTCTTTAGACAGTGTAAAGCCTACAGATAGGGACTCAAGGAATGCTACAAGACGATGCAAAGAACATAAGATCTGGCTGGCAGATTTATTAAGAATGACAGAAAACTCTGAAGTATGTTACTGATGAAGGGATTCTTCAATATATGGATTTAGCAGAAAAATGCAGAAGATCCCAGCAAACACTTTGTTCCTGAACAAATTAAGAGTTGCTGTAGAATATTAGTATTAAAAATTTAAAATCCTTTCCAGCATAAACAAACAGAAATGTAATGGGGCTGCTTTCATACCAGAGGTCTAAAACAGCTGCCTGAGAACTTTGCTATATATGTTAAATAGATTAAATTATCAAAATGTATTAAAGCAAGAAAATTCTAGAAAACTAGTAAAAAGCTGAAATTCTGCTGGTGCTAATTAAGAGAAGGATACAGAAAACCATTTATATTAAGTTTCTCTTGACGACTTTTCTATAAGTCAGATTTGGATTCCAGAGATCCCAGTATTGACATATTAAACAGACAAAATATCACATGAGATTTTTATTAATAAAGTGGAATGATTCAAAACTCAGCATGAAATACATTAAATTAGTTGCAAGCTGGTTGCCTTCTTGAAACAGTAATTAAAAAGAGAACCATCAAGCATCATTAACACTGCAATTGCACTCCATTACAAAAATCCACGGACATGAGCTATATAAACACATTCCCATGTCAATACCCAAGTTATGAGACTGTAACATTTTCATACAGTCCTCTGTCATGAAGTAAGAGATCTTAAAAGCCCAGCCAGTCCATCAGGTCTTGTGTTTTTCCCTGCAATATCAGTACTACGTTGTCCTAAAAGCTCTTTGTTATATTTCAATTTAATGGAGAAAATACAAAAACAAACAAACAAACAAAACAAAACAAAACAAAAACCCTGTAAAAAGCAGAGTGAACTGCAATCAGAGGCCAGCACTGACTTCAATGGTATACTGTGTAGTACCCCAATACAATGAAGGCTGCAGCAGAAGACAGGGTATCATAAAGGAATTCCACTGACTTGGGCAGAATATTATACCTGCTGAGTTTTCTATTTCCTCCATGTTTAGACTATGTCTATATTTATGAAGAGGGAAAATGAAATATTAACACAGTAAGAAGCTAGAAAATCTATTTGTTTGCTAAAATTTAACACATGCTGCAGCAAAAGACCAAAGTCCTGGAAGCAAGCCGCAGGGCTTTCAAGGGGACAAGGAGCTGTCTTGGTACATGCCCTGCAGCCACAACAGCTCACCTCAAGCATTTGGGATTACTGCATCCAGGGACATTGCTGCTGGGCCTTAGGAAACTTACAGGCTCTAGGTATACTTTATGAAGAGATAAAAATAGAATCTAATGTTCTTTTGTTCCTTAGAAAGAGAACTGAGCTGGAATAAAGAAGGAAGCTCTGAAAGCAACATTCCTAACTTATTTGTAGCTCAATGTAAATACTAATAGATCTTCCTCTTAGAAGAGTGGCTTTCAACTAATAGTAATAGACTTGGAAATGATCCAAGGCTTTCTCTTTCTGACTTGCAAGATGCATTTTTTAGGCTTTCTCATATAGTCAGCCCAACTTTACTGTCAATTGACTTGAGTCCCTTAAACTGGCATCCAGACCTGTCTTTGGCAAAAACAATAGAGGTCAGAACTTTTTAAAAAGTTTGAAAACTTGCCTTAGGGGAAAGCTGTCATGGGAGAATACAATTTTTGTGACAAGAGCAACTTACGTAAGACAAAAGTGGATCACATTGTTCCATACTTATTCCATGGCATCAGTCACCATCTAACCCTGGCTATATGGACTGTGCAAGAGTATCTATTCTTCAAACTACGGATAACTAAGACATGAGAACCAGGGAGTTGAAAACTGAAGCACTGCTAACCACTCAGATGTTGCTAGGTATTTTCCCAAAACCTTTGGGTTGCAAAGACAATGAACCAATGAATCTAAATCTAATCTAATTATTCTAAATAAAAACCATTACCCACATGTCATCTAAGCATTTCTGGGATGGGTGGGAACCTGTCCCTATTGAGCAGAAACAGCACACAAAAGGTTTGAGGCTCCATTCTTAAATTGTTCCTGTATTTCGCCATTGTGAAGAGATTGCTTTGACTAGAGAGATGTTAATTTGCACTGAAAAAGTGCAAATATGCATATAAACATTGGAAATTTCAAGCAGTGATTTACAAACATTTTTTAAAGTATAAAATTGCTATAGAAGATATGATATAAGAGACTGTATTTAAAAGCTTGCTCTGGACCTCTGTACATTAATTGATCACATGAAGACATCCAGCCGTTCCTCTGCAAATCAAATTGGGCTTCACAATGCATTAACCAAAACAGAAAAATAGCTGAAAAACAGCAGAAAAATAGTAAAAATAAGATAAATCTCTTGGCTTCAACGTGGAAATTATCCGTATGCAGTACTGTAACATACGGCTAGTTCTCTCACTCTTTTAATAAAAAGGTGAAGTACAAATTTTTGTTCTGATGGATTGTTAGAGGAGATGGAGAGAACCATTCAGGACATAATGGAGCAATGACATTTGGAAAAAGAAAGATCATAATTGTTATTTCAAATGGTAAACCCATCCACAGCTGCACTCAAGGACCTTGTAGAGTCTTGGTGATTTTTAACTTTGAAAAGTACAGTCCAACATATAACAAGAATAAAAAACGTAAAGTTTAGTCACCATAAACATGAAGCACTTCTCTAGAGAATGTCTTTGACCCTGACAATGCCAGCTTGTTTATACCAAGTCCCAGTCCACCCACAGCCTACGTTCAAACCTTGCTAGAGTATACAATAACTTGACGCAGAAGCAAATTTGAATATCCCTATGTACTAAGTAGAAAAGGGGGAGGAAAGTAATTAAAACATTAACGAGATTGAAAATTAAATGGCATGGATCATTGGGTAGCTCTGTGTTGGCTTATTGACTGTTGATAGGTTACTTCAATTATTTGCAGTTTCTAATGCAGCAACATTAAGGGCCCCGTTGTGCCATGGACTGTAGATACACGCCTGTTCTTAACGACTAAATTTTAAAAGACAACACATGGGAAGTGACACAGAGTCATAAAGAGGTTAATGGACTTAACCAAGGTTACAAGGCAGATAATAGGAGGGATGAGACTTAAATAAAACAAGCAAAGACTACAAGCCATACCTCCTATCCCTTTGTCATGCTTAAAATAACCCCATGATTTAGATAAATGAGCTTGACGAGAAAGAGTTCTAACAGACTTAATAGAATGCATCTCAAAGTCATCCAATGACTTTCTGGTGGATATCTTTCAATTGAAAGATAATTTTTATGTAATCAGGTACAAGTTACCTAAAATGTAAGCTAATGTGATATAAATAAGGACAAGGAAAGTTAATTAGACTCAAAATGTTCTTTGAATCTGAAAATTTTCTATGTAAATGCAGACTTGCTTCTCAGTGGACTAAAATTCTTTTTTTTTAGTACAGATCTTAGGTGAGAACATTAAATTCTGTTTGCTGTATATGTCATCAACAGAACTGTTCACTATTCCTAACTCATAACTGAGAATTACTATTGAAGTTGACAGTAAGAACCACAAAGAAACCATCCTCAGTTCAAGGTGTAAGCTGCTGAAATTAAGACATGCTGGCACATACCATTTTAAAACTAGTGAGAATCATCTGAATTAACGTAGGAAATACTAACCATTCATCTTGTGAGAGCAAGTTGCTTATGGTTAAACAGTTTAAACAGCGTGATGAAATGAGTTTTGTTTACTTTCCTGTGGGTATTTGCTATTGCAGCAGGTACAGACAAGTTTTTCTACTTTTGTGCCATGCTATGCATGTAGGCAGAGATGCTGTGTTTTTCTACATAAATCAATTGCCTGTTGCTCTTACTGCTGCATTTCTAAACACTGCAGCCCATTCTTCATTTTTTAGTTTTTAGCTAGGTTTATTTTGTTCTTAATTCCTAATTTATCCTCTTGAGTTGCTAAGTTACCAGCCTGAAGAATCAATGTATTACTCATGTTAGTGCCACTTTAGATTTTTCTGGCTCTTTGAGGACACTTCAGTCAGTCCTTGTTACTACTTTCTTAAGTCAGCTCAGTTGTGTGCATAGGAAACCAAAAATAGAGAAATTAAATATTCATTTGATTGGGCTAAATGAATATTCATTGAACATTACTCAATATGGCCACCTCAAGATTTGTGATTCCTTACTAGGACAGTACAAAAAGTGATTTTCAGCGTAACTGAGCTTGTGTTGACTTCATCACATCACTACTCTTGACTTTAACTGAAATAATGGTATGAGAACATCTTCAAGAATCTTGACTTTGTTGTTTCATGCTGACCAGCAAAAATCAAAGGACACATTTGTGTGATGTGCACACTGTCTGACTCATCTCCCGAAGCTCAAAAGAAATGAGCCACACTGTATATTCTGGTGACATTCTTTTGATTAGGAGAAGAAATGGTTCCCTATAGATGATATCTATCTATCTAGCTATCATTATGACAGAGATACGGAGAGTCAAAGCAGTTACAGAATCCCTTCTCTAATTAGTGTTAAATATGATTACAGTGGAAGAGTGGTGCTCTAAGAACCATGAGAAGTCAGCACTTGTGATACGGTTCTTAAAGAGTGAAATCAGAGGATTTCAGATGCTTTCAGTTCTGGGCGGTGACTTCTTCACGGCACAGTTTGGGTAAAGTTATTTTATGATAATAAGGGATTACCCTGAAGGAAAGAAATTTGTCATCCATGATGCAAAGAGATTAAAGACAATGGAAGACCACAGTCTAATTTTAAAAAGTGACAGTAAATGATAGTCTACTACACAAATTGCCAATATGTACATCTATTAGCTGTCACAGCAATGAACTGCAACAAATTTATTAACTGATCTTGTGTCTCACTTCCTCAACTGAAAGACAAAGGTGATCTCTCCAGCTAGATTCACAATTAAAAGCAGGCACATATTGGAATTCTTGACCAACACCCAAATGCTCTGTATCTATTCAAAAACAAAAAAAAAAGAAAAGCAAGGAGTCTATCGTAATTCTAAGGAGGAATGTCACAATGACCTACACTATGTGTTCTCATTTCTTTCTTTTAAATAATAGACATCAGTAATTTAGTATAATTGTAGAGTGTGAAAGGCGATATTAATAATTATGGTACCTATTATTTTCTTCATCTATTCTTTCTTTATTCTATCAGAGAGCTTCTCCTTTATTCAAACTGAGAGATATGGAATTCACTGATAGCTAAGGTGATTGTTTCAGAGCACCACAGAAGCCCCACTTATGTTGTTTTCAAAGACATAAAAATTCCAAGGGAAAAAGTCCCACAACTTAAACAGTATCAAATAAAACTGAGATGGGTACAAGCCTCCCACACTATCTTTCAAAATAAACAGACTGGGGCAGAACTGGAAAGACTTGAAAACAGATCTTTGAAAACATTTTTGGGGTAGACTGCTTAGTGTATTAAATTTATCAAAATGAAGAACGCCTCCTCACCCATTCATAATAGCCAACTGGTTTAATAGTAATGATCCTTCTGTTTCCAGATCCCAACCCACTGCACAGCTAGACAGTGTGTTTGTGTTAGCACTTTTAGAGCTCTAATGTTCTAAACTTTCTAAGTACTTTATTTCTAAATTCAACAATGCTGGCATTTATTTCTTCAGGTATTCTATCAACAACAAAAAGAAAAGTTAAACTGAAATTTAAAACAGGACAAACTTGTTAAAAATATCATCTGTAATAAAATTCAGTATGTAGAAAGAGAGAAAAAATCTTTACAAGCCACTATGCAAAACTTTTGCTTTCTCTAGAAAGCAAGCATTAAAGTCAGCACCTTACAAACCTCCTTAATTTTTAAATGGTTTATCTGAGGGGTGCTGTTATTAATCCTCATCTGAATAAAGTTCATGGAATCTCTGAGCTCTGTCCAATTCCAGATCTATCTATGTGAATGTTAAGACCCACTGGCTGTGATAATCAACTTGTAATGTAAACAAGTGATCTTTCCTATTCTGTAAGTGCCCATGCTGCAAATGCACAATCACAATCGGCACTGATGGAAAAAAAAAAAAGAAAAAGCATTTGGGTGTTGTTTTTGTGTCTCAATTGCATTTTCCCATTCAACTCAACCTCTCAAAACCAATTTGCTTCTCTCTAAGAGAATGCCTTATAGAAGTTTTTACTATGATTTCTTCATCAGGAACCAATCTTAGAATAAATAGCCATTCCCCAGGGTAATTACCTCAAGACCTTTCACAAACAGCATATTCAAATCCATATACAGCAAGAATGAAATTAACATCATATCTAACAATTAATATATATTGCAGGTCATGCCTATCTGTTCCCAGTGTAATACCTACAGTTTTGCCAAAGGGTCTTTCTTAATCTTATCTAAACTATTTCTAAAATGCTATTAGAGTAGGAATCAAGACAAGAGGGAATACATTTTTTTTAAGAGAGAAGTTACTAGCAAAATGTCCAGCACTATGCAAGTGACCTATTCTAGACAATTTACTCCACATGATGAATAAGGAGCCCATATAAAAAATTAATTTGGGTTCAATACTTAGAGGTTTAAAACTGACATTCAAAAGGAAATGAAAACCAATAATGTGTGGGTTGAGGATTACGATAGGATTCAGGAAGGAAGATGCCTTTGAAAATTAAAGTTGTGTGTTTATATTAGGATAACCAGTGCTAAAAATCATGGCCCATTTTAATAAACAGAAAGAATGAACAAGGAATGTAGACTACACTGAACACCTGCCTAAATGGCAGTATTTGAACAAAATAAACCAGATCTCTACATGACAGAGGATCAGTTTTTCTAACAACTATAATAGTTAAACCAAAGGCTATTGTTATTTTGTTTAAGAGGGATTCTAGGAAAATAAATATATTTTTTTTAATCTGAATTTGTGGATATATTCTGAAAGGAGAAATTGCAAGCACTGTTGCTCTACACAACTTTCAGAATGCAAATATAGAAATTATTTCTTTTTATTTAAATGAGGAGAGAAATAGTATATACCTTCCCAATTCAGGTAACAAAATAAATATAAAAATGATAGTAATAATTATTAATATTAATACCTTTGGTTTTCTGGAGTGAATGATTATTCACATGTAGGATACAGCTCTCTGGAGATGTCAAAACACTTTATAAATATTAATGACTGATGACAGCTGTGTAACAAATACAATAAGTAGCAATTTTCCATTTTACAGAACAAGAAACTATGTCACAATCTTTTTTAAATAAGTAGTGTATAGGAAACAAAAGGAAAACAGCTCTGATCTCCTTCTACATTACGAAGTTTGCTTGTCCTCTTATATTTGATATTGAGCTGTGTATTGCCACAATATTTGTGCCTGTATCATTCTAAGAGGATGAAGAGTAAGATGAATACCATTCATTTTTTTAAATGTGAAATACCATCTTTTGTAGAACAGAATATCTTTATTCCAGACTTCTATCATTGAAGATGTTGAATTACATTTGGTGATCTTATTGTAATGATGGGAAGGTGGCATTTATTTTTAATAAAAGGTATACATAGATTCTATTATGTAATAGTTGGAGAAATGGTAACTCATTCAAAATGAAACTGTCAATGTACCAATCAAATTCCCATTCCAATCATTGATGTCTTTTTGGGACAGCATATTCTTTTGACAAAGAAATGCAGATAAGTAAAATTACACGCAACTCTTATCGCCTGAAAATCTAGGATTTTGTTTTGCATGTTTGGGAGAGAATAATATGAATTTGTAGAAAAAAAATCTATTTATCCGTTATCTTGACATACTTTAAACAAGTGAATCATATCTTTGCGATTTTTAGCATAATTTCTGTGAAGTTTTCTGTCTAAATACAAATATCAATTTTTCTACCATTCAAACCAAACGCAGTTTTTGAAACAGTGAGTGCAGTAAAACCATCAGATTGGAAAAAGGATAAAGAGCTATGCAGCATCCTGAAGAAGCTCAACCTGCTATAAGAAAAGTTTTCTACTTCCTTCAAGACAGAAATAGAACTTTCAGTGAAAACTCGAGAAATGGGAACATGTATCAGACTGTGAGATAGTGATGAATGAATGAACAATCAGATGGTTCTACAGATCAAGAAAGTGAGGCTTATGATCAGCTCATGAAACTTGACAGGTTTGTATGTGAGAGATAAAGAACAAAAAAGTTGGGAAAAAAGATGAGAAGAGAATGGGTGAGTATTTGAGGTGTGAAAGATTTGTGCCAGCTTACTTTTGGTATAAGTCAGTTGCCTGCAAGTACTTGTAACTACTTGCTTTTTGAAGGCCAGGAAGGACCATTAAAATCAGTTCCTGTTCCTGGTGGAATACAGCAAACAAGAGAATCAAACACTCTTATTATAGCAGATAAACTGAGTTTCAAGAAAGAAACAGCAATGAAGAAGGGCAACAAATTTCCATTTAATTGCAATGGAAAGTAGAAGCCTGATTAATTCACTCAATAGCTATCTGAGGAATTCCTAGTCTCCATAAAAGCCAGAGAAATGCAACAATAAACCAGGCTGGAAAGCTTTAGCAACTGCAACTGGCTGGAGCAGCTCCTGCACTGAGCCGAGTTTTTTAGATCCCTGCTAGATACCCACATAACATAAACCTGACCAGGGCACATGCAGGGTTCATATACTTAAAGGCAGTACACCATCACTTGCCCCAGATGTTATAAGTGGCATACACAAAGAAATATTTTCTCCATTTTTCCTATTTATAACTAAGAAGCTGCATTAAAATTCTTTCGATTGCTCTTTGTATGTTGTTCTTAAATAAATTACTAAAAACTAACATCAAAGAGGAACAAATAGAGTAAGAAAACAAAATAAACAAAGTCTACAAGTAATTTTCCCTGAAGTAAAATAGAAAAACAAAACAAAAACAAAGCCCAAGGAAAACAAAAATAGCCATTTGGTATATTCTTTGCCAACATAAAAGCAAAAAGGATAAATTTTTCTCAAGCTTTTTATGAGTTAGGAGAATAGTTATCCCTTCTGCCTGCATAGCTTAACACTGTCAGGGGAAATGAGAAAAGCCAGAGGCAAAAACAACTCATAAAAAAGACCCCAAACCAACACCACCACTCCCCAAATGGTCCCAACCTGCACTCTAGCTCACAAACCTTCTCTGCCTCACAGTGAACAGTATTAGCACAATTTCTTCCATGCAGCATCTGATCTTAAGATCTCAATATAACTTTTTTTTTTTTTCCACCCAAAAGGGTGAATAATAAGAAAAAAAGAATGCTGCTGATGCCTCTTTCCACTTCAGTATAGGATGGCAAGTCAAAAAGAAGTATCTTCAAAAGTCATTAAGATTCCAATGGTAATATGATAATACAATCTTTATAGCTATTGTAACCATCCCAACGTATTCATTGCTAAGACAAACACATTAAAAGCTAGAAATAAGTAGATGTGAAATTATCTACATAATAATTACAGCAGTAACCAACTGTGTACTATCATTGCTTTCTTAATTAGCAGCTGCTCAGATCTGTTTCTTTTAGGGCCTGACTCACTCTTGTTTGCATTTGATTTCTGTTTCACCTGGACCACAAAGCATCATTTTCACAGCTGACTGCATTTAGGACTTAAGTTTGTACTTTTATTTTGCTTTCTTTTTAAAGACAAAACAAAATCCCGACCAGAGATAGAAGTTTTCCACTTGGGTAAGAAAACAGCACCTGTAAAAAGGTTTTACAGGTATTACAGCAAGAATCTTTCAGAATAGATTATAGGCCAATTAGGCCTGGTGTCGCTAGGGCAGAGTATGGAATGGGCTAAGAATAGCTGAAAGTCTGTTTTGCTCTGAAATTCTCAGGGGAAACTACAAGACCTGATGCTGGAAAACAGAAAAGTACTGGAAAGTTATCTGTCTGAAGTGATAAGTGTTTATCCAATAAAATAGTACAATCTAGACAAAAATTGGAAAGAAAGAATAATGTTTATAATTCTCCAGATTTTAACTTGTGTCCTCACAAGTTCACCAAATCTGGTGCTCTGCCCCATAAAATATATTGTAGCTGCAGTTATCCATTGCCTTTAGTGGTCCCACTAGTAACTTTGATAGCTCTCATCAGCAATCACCCTTGATTTATCCAAATATACTGGATGAATTTAAACAGAAGGAACCACTATTAGTATGCAGACAGACTCTGAGTGAGGAAGGGCAAAAAATAATATCTATAATGGTCTCTCCAGAGATTTGTGCTTTGGAGATTTATGTGTGATTTAACAATAGCTAGAAAATTTTAAAAAAATTGTATTATATGTTTCAAATTGATGACCTGAAGATGAAGAAGAGAAGTGTGGTCTGGATATTAATGACTTATGAACTCTATTCAAAAATCAAAACATTCAGATAGCTAGGTTTGATGTTTTTTGTGTGTTTGTTGTTGTTCTGCTTTTGATTTTCTATTGGCCACTCACCCACTGGTCATCTGGTGATTACACCTGAAATGTAGAGACTTTGCTCACTACTGTCTGTGGGTAGATTTCTTTGGCTTAAGAATAAATTCCGTAGGTTTCAAGCAGTCATTTATGGATACAAAGTAGACATTAATTTCAAGTAGGAATTCACTTTGTCCATTTTTATTAAACCTTTTAAAAACTTTTCAGATTTATACATTCCTAGTCCACATAAGTTATATAAATAAGACACTAATTAAAGAAATTCTTTTCTCATCAGAATTAAGTGTGTGAAAAACTGCTATTAAGCAGATGGTTATCTGTGAAGTAAGGAAAAAAAAAAAAGAAAAAAGAAGGGGTGAGAGAGAAAGAAAGGGAAAGGAAAAAAAAAAGATAGATGTCATAACACACATTTAGCTCCACTAATTATAGATAATTCTTTCAAGTACCGATCTCTTATTTATCTTCTGGAAAGACTCATGTCTTTTAAAAAACAGTAAGTTTGATAAAAAATTAAACACAATTCTAAAAATCAAACCTCTCTGAATCACTTCAGAGTCTTTGGTCTCTCTAGGTTCTGTGGGATAGATTTTTCTTTGTTTAACAATAATTTCTGATGATTAAAGATAACAGTGAACATTCAGTTATTAAAGAATCCTTAGTATTTAGTTCTGATTTCAGTTTTTATATAACATTTGAACCAAGAGGTTGTTATGGAACCAGTACAATTCTTCCCATTACAGAAGTATCACTGATTAGTATTCCTTGAAAAATTTTATACCTAAGTAGGTTTTATAGAACGTTTGCTAAAATCAGTGCAATCTGTAGTCCTTTACTGTGTGTATGTAGGTGGCACAACTCAGTACTTACATCACGACTCAGTGACATTGGTCTTCAGAAGATCAACATGTTTGGGCTTCTTACTGATTAATAAAGCAAGATTTTTTTCTATATTACCTTGGATTCTCCTGTTGTTTGTCTGATAGATGCTGATACTCCGAAACTCTCAGGCCTTGATGTGGCAAACATATCCACATGATTGCAATTACTTGAGGAGAAACAAACTGTACCACCTACTGAGAAGAATATTCATGTACTTAAAAACCAAGACATTTTAGCTGTTGGTTTGAGCTAAAGAGAATTGAATCAATTTTAGTCAAATGTATTACATCTGTAATATCTTCAAAGCCCAAAATCTACTTGAGAAAATACTCAATAATGTATTTCATTTCTTCCCACAATTTTGATGACTGTTCATTGTAGGACTGAAAACAAAACATTGCATTGTAATTTCAAAGTTTCATATATACAGGCAAAATAAATAGTCAATTAGTTTGTATAGAAAAATGGGCAGTTACGTTGTCCTCTTTGGAAGCCACATCTTCCAAAACTTTCCCATGTGACCTGAGAGAAAGCACAGCCTCTCTGAAATACTAAACAAAAAGCTGACTTTATTTTTGCAAAATATTACCTTAGCCAGTGATGTGCAAACTAGATATAAATTTGTTCTGGATTCTGCTGCAAGACTAGTAGAGCTAAAACACTTCAGTCAGAATACAACTAATGGCATGTAAGCCAGAAACTACTTCAAGGAGTAAAACCAAAAGAAAAGTTAGAATGAAATGGATCAAAAAGTAGTTGAATTTTTATAGAAGTGTAAAAGACCACTTTATTACTAAATAGTATTATTTCTTGCATGGAGTATCATCCAGTATCAAGGGACACATGATACCTGTAAATGTAAATTTCCAGCTAGAAAAACTTTCACTGTGACGGATGAGTAAAATAAAGCTAAAACTATTACAAAATGTCTGAATATCTACAAAGAAATGAAAGAACTGCAAAATAACAAATTTCTGTGTCAGATGAATGAGAGAAATTAACCTAGGACATATGTAGCCACATGCGCTGCAATAGGAATGGCGCACAGCCTACCCCACTAATGCTGTTCCCAAGACAAGCTTTTGCTGTAGAGATAGGGTAAAACAGGAATGTTAAGGTTGCATCCTTAAATGCCCTAAATGTGCTCAAAAATAACGGTTCAAATTTTATCAGACAATAAATCAGTATGCTGTCGTGTGGCCAGGGTTACATCTGTATTATGCTTTTGCCCTAATAAGAAGAACTTGCCCTTCTTGTTTGATTGAAAACTCAAATATCTGGTTTGTTTCAAAATCTGCTGACAAATCTTACTTTATAATGAATATAATGTCAAACAAATGTCACGTATAAGTTGGCTTTCTCCATGAAAAATTTTTTTGAACAAGCTGTGGTTACACTGCAGTTCAGTAGTTCACTGCTATCTACAGTAGCACTTAGTAACTCCACTTTGAGGAGGCTGGAGTCCCACAGGGAACTGTTCTTTTTTTCCAGTATATTTGACATGTTCAGCTGTTAGTGCTCATTATGGTCATTATGAGCTATTACTGCTCATTATACTGTTAGGCAGATGACACCTAGATTTACTGAGCTAATGGTGACGGGGGTGGGAGAATCTTTCTTTTTAGATATATGAGTAATCAAAAAAAGCAAGCTAAAAAATCTATGAGATTAGAGGAAGAAAAAGAGCTATTGAAAGAAACACTATACTTTTAAACTCTGAACACAGATATCAAATCATGTTTGCCAGTTGGCATTATCTGTACCTGTGCCAGTTACATGCATCTCCCTCTGTTTTTCTCCCTGCTAAGCTGTAAAAGCATATAACTCAGCTACTGAAAACAACAATGAACCTAAGCTAATTAGAAGAATCATTCTGATATTGCTGTTCTATCTCCTCTGTGCCATCCCTCATGCAATGACACATTTCGCTTTGGTAACTTTTTTTACTGATACAATTTCAGATAGCCTTAGGCCTTACAATTTAATTATTCTCTAAAACAAAAATAGAAATATAGGCATAGGCAGTTTCTGAAAATAATATGGAGAGCTACGCAGCAAAAGGCCTGTCTGGAAAAAAATATTTCAATTACTTATTCGTTTTTTCCATTTTCTACTAATACAACCATATATAAATTTATAGTCTGAAAGCATTTATTGCAAGGAATTAACAAACAATGTTTGTCCCATAAAAACATACAGCACAGTGTCTGACCGAATAAGCAGCATAAATAACAGGTATCAGTGCAGCTCTTTTTTTGTTTTAATCCATCATTATTTACTTCTTAAATATTGAGATGCATTATTCTGGCAGAAAAGTATAAGACTAGCAATGATGTTTGATTTTGTTTCACTCGGAATTCAGCTTTTTACGTGAAGGACAAGAGATTAAACACAATTTTCTGAAAAATAAATGGATTGCAATGCCAAAATTCTGGTTTCTCTTGTATTACTACTCCAAATGTAAGGATACTGCACACTCTGGCTTTTAGATCTATACAACAGGTGCTTTATTAACTTCCCTATGTGTCACACAATTCAACACAGCACTCAAGCTCCTTGACATGAAATCCTGGAATAGAATCTCTAAGGGTGCACCATGCTGCAATAGCTTTAAGTATTATGCATTCACTAGTGTAAAGTGCCTGGTATAAGCTGGAGGATCAAGGGAAAGGAATTGCTACTGCTACCTGCTATTTGGTGTAGAACAAGAAAGAAGCAAGCAATAATCTTTCCCCTCATGGTTTGCACTCAGCTGTGTACAGGCAGGCAGCAAAGCCAATGTTCACTGGCTGAGAAACAAAACAAATGCAAAACATAGAAGGAGATACATTATATTAATCTGCTTGCTGCACTCCAGAATCCAAATATTTCTCCAGTACATAGCTATAATTTGGGAAATCTCAGAATCAAAAGCGCCATCTACCTCTCTCTAATGAACCAAGTGAGAAGTTCATTAATGAATTGGTCAGGTATAATTAACAGGCAGTTACACAACACACAGGAGCATTACTGTAACTTACAGATAGTTTTATCAATCTGGGTATTTCTAGAATTGTCTCTTTTGCTGAGAAACAATTGTAAAGGACACCGAAAAAAAAGGGTTTTCTCATGTGAAGCCAAACTGGCTTGCACCAATGTTGTGATACTACACAAAGGCTCCCACTTACAATGTGCACCTTTCTCTCCTGCGAGCCAAATTTTCAACAGTGGCAAACATGACAGAAAACCCATAGAATAAAGATGGTCTAATAGATTGAAATGAGATCAACATCAGGTGGGTCCCCCCATGATAGGAGCAAAGCGGCATTTAAATTAATATAAGTAAATAAATAAAAATTCTGACTTAATTTCCTAATTTCTTTGCCTAAGGAATCTTCTGGGTAGATTTTTGGGCTTTTTTTTTTTTTTATTTCTCATGATTGAATGCCATCTCATGGTTACATTACACCAGTAATTACAATTTAGTGCTTTCCTTATGAACAACAAAGTATTTTCTAAGAATTATATTGTCAGATGTCACAAATGCAATCAAAAATTATTACATCACAATTTCATCTGAAGGAAATATAAGAACTGATCTATTTTAGTTAGCACATAACCTACAATTTGTTTCCAGGTTTTAAGTAATATCATATATTAATATGGTGTTTTCAAGATCATCATTACTGAGTACTTTATGCAAATCCCCTTCTATAGTGTTATGTGTTAATGATCGCAGCACTGTGATGAAAATATTTAATAAACGTGTGTTTAAAGTTGTTTTAAGTTACACAAAATGATAAAACACCCCCCTTCTCTCTTCCTTCCTTGGGTACAGGTATCTTTGCCATGGCTATGTTTCTTTTCATGGAGTAAAAAAAAAAGGAGCTGTGAATTTTATACCGCACCGAACAACTGATTGTTTGTTGTGCTGAGTGTTAGTGCTGACCCAGTAGCAGCGTTTTACAGTCTGAAGATCAAAGTGCAGTTTGCACATCAAAATCAAATTCAAGCTTTTGTTTATTACTCTCTTAACCTTTCATCTGCACTTCATCTGCTTCACACAGCACTGAAAAACACAAAACCAAAAAAATGTTCAGAAACCTTGTTTCAGTGAGAGATCTTTATTTCTTGACCTATCTTACTATTCACAAGTCCTTGAAATTCTTCAATCACTGTGATTACAGTTATATTTCTTCTGAAAGGTGATTTAATATGTACAATATTTTTTGTTGTTTTCAAGAGAAAAAAAGAACTTGATTTGCCTATGTGATGTTTATGTTAAGAACTCAATCTTAATGATAAGTTTGATGAATTAATGAGGTTTATCTCTAACCTTGCCTTCTAATTCTTGTATTCTTTTAAAACTAACATTATTTTAGGGATTCTTAAAGAAAATGACACAAAAAAGTATCAGTTAGATGTAAAAAACTCTCAAGGGAAAGGAAAA
Source organism: Phasianus colchicus (assembly GCF_987193195.1). Classification (NCBI taxonomy): domain Eukaryota; kingdom Metazoa; phylum Chordata; class Aves; order Galliformes; family Phasianidae; genus Phasianus; species Phasianus colchicus. The sequence goes on along the minus strand of NC_143445.1, from coordinate 22,482,412 downwards.
CAAAACTATTTATCAGTTGTATTCTTATAGAGGAATCCCCAAAGATGTCTTTAAAACAGCATACTGCATTCTGTAAGTTGTTAAGCACAGGACATCAAACCTGCTCTCTGCCACTGCTTCATTCCAAAGCATTTCAGTACTTGCATTTACTGAGAAGCTGCTATTAAAAGCACCTTCAATCTGCTTTATACATGTCAACTGCAGAAAGCTATTAGCTTTAATTGGCAATTTATTTTTTTTTTTTCCTTTTACTGCTTTTAAAGTATGATCAGGTTCCAAAAAGTAAGGTTTTAGAATTTTGCTAATGTACCCTAAGTGATGCATTCACCAATAGTGTAGGCAGTTTTCAGTGAAGAAACTGGTCTTCATCAACATATGCTTTTTCAATGTGTGTCAAGAAATGTAAAAAAAAATAGGTGGTCAGGAATTGTGAAATTCTGTGGAAGAGGAACAGAGAGAACTCAGAAGACACCTCCTGGCATGACAAAAACAAAGGAAAAAAATAGAATGCCACATAGGTCAGTGGTTGGCAGGCTGAACCTAAGTATTTGGCATCAAAGTACAATGAGCCTATGTTCATGAGTGTAGGTACACTTTACACTGGAATCCTTCCTAAGAGAAAAAGCAGAGTAAGATGGAGAGAAAAAATAGTCTTCCACTCACTGATAACTTTTGAGCAGTCTTTACAACTCAAAATCAAGAGTCCCTTTCCAGAAAACTCACATTCCAATTGAAAAAGCCCTAATAAGTAGACATAGATAATATGTAGATTGGAGTGGTTATTGTTTGACAGAAGAGCATAGTTTGGGGATTTTTTTGTTAGGTTTCTTTTTTTTGTGTGTGTGTGTGTGTCTAAGATTCCTTGTAATGGGTTATTAATTTTCACACAAGTTCAATCTATAGTTTAGAAAGGCTTAGAAAGATTGTCAGGAGTACAAAGATCAGATAGACAACGAGAGAACAATTTATTTGCCCCTGGTCATTCTTTTCCCAGGTTTTAAGATTACAGAATCACAATCCCAGGGTAGCAGGGACCTCTGCACATTTGGGCTACCATATCCTCTACTGAAGCATGGTCAGCTACAGCAGGTTACACAGGACTACATCCAGGTGGGGTTTGTGCACCTCTTTGAAATGGAGACTTCACAACCTGTCTGAGAAACCTGCTCCAGTGTTTGATCACCTCTAGAGTGAAAAAGGTTTTCCTTATTAGGATTTCCTGTATGTGTGCTGCTTGTCCTTGTGCTAGATACCACAGACATGAGTCTATCACCATCTTCTTTACTGCCTCCTGACAGCCATTTATACAGATTGGTTGAGAGATGATTGCAAGGCAGCCTCAGAGGGCTCAATGTTTCACAAGTAAAGATCCATGCCCTTCCAGCAACAGCTGGATGCCAGATGTGATACCTTAGGGCATCTCCCATGCTATTAGACACCTGTGTGAGCAACACAATCATCGCACCCAACACAGCACCCAGGCAAGGGTTAGGGGTTTAATGTTTACAGATTTTACTTTGAGTTCAACTTCTAACTGCTAGGGCTTGTTCATAAGTACAAACAGATGTCTGTCTGCATACAGAGGTGCCTTTTGTAAATGCTCCTAGTAAGTTCAGCTCAGGAAAATAACTTATTCAAGAGATTTTTTCCCAGAGACAGTGATCAGCAGTGCCAATCATTTTAATTTCCTGCAAAGATGCCCATTTTTCAAAAAATCTTCCTTATTTTATACAAACTCAAATTGAAGCCAGCGAAAACCAAACCCTCTCAGTATGCTTGTTTTCCTTTCTTCTGGTGTCCTGCATATCGCTTACTTGGCAATGGGAAGTTCAGAACCAAATTCTGGATGAATTTTTGCTGGGTTCTGCAACTTTGCAGGATGACTTTAACAACAACTAACTATTAGTGGACATTGATCGTCACAAGTAATTTTGTTTCTTTCAGAGTGAGATTGATTATCTTTACCTAACTCGTGCAGATCTCCAGGGAGGATATGCTGAGGAACCACACAGAATGTGATGAAAAACCTTTTAAAGGACTCAAAAGTTTTAGCAGCAAAAGACTAACTAAGCACTTGTGTAAATGAAAAGAGCACATCTCATGACAAAAGCTCTCCTCTGTGTAGCCAGGGAAAGGAACTTCATTTATCTATTTCAATCATCCAAATGCCAGTTTTCAATCATTAATGGGAAATAAACCTACTTAGTCCCATCTTTCCATTTTTTTTTTTCTTTTGAATGTTAGAAGAGAACCACACATGAGCAGAGGAAGACTCACATACTGCTAGTGCAATGGTGGTAGGCTACAAAGCTGATAGTGACAACAGGAATAAAAAGAAAACAAAGTACATGACTCAACCTCTCCTTGGAGCTCCAGAACAAGAACCTCCATCACAGGCATCAACAGAAACTGCTTCTCCTGTGGACACTGCATATTACTGCCTCTTTGGTAAAACACATGGTACTCTCTAATTGTGGCTGATCCTAGTAAGAATAGACAAGGTTCTACCTTTTGGGGTCTATCTTGTTTAATATCTTTATTGATGACCTAATGAGGGGATTGAGTGTACCCTCAGTAAGTTTGCAGATGACACCAAGTTGGGAGGTGGTGTTGATCTGCCTGAGGGTAGGGAGGCCCTTCAGAGGGACTTAGATGAGCTGGATCGCTGGGCTGGGGTGAATGGAATGAGGTTCAACAAGGCCAAGTGCCGGGTCCTGCACTTTGGCCACAACAACCCCATGCAGCGTTATAGGCTTGGGGACGAGTGGCTGGATGACTGTGAAGTGGAAAGGGACCTGGGGGTGTTGGTCAATACTCGGCTGAACATGAGTCGATAGTGGCCCAGGTGGCCAAAAGGGCCAGCGGCATCCTGGCCTGCATTAGAAATAGTGTGGCCAGCAGGAGCAGGGAGGTGATCATCCCCTGTACTCAGCACTGGTGAGGCTGCACCTCGAGTGCTGTGTTCAGTTTTGGACCACTCACCACAAGAAAGACATTGAGGCTCTGGAGCGTGTCCAGAGAAGAGCAATGAAACTGGTGAGGGTTCTGGAGCACAAGTCTTATGAGGAGCGGCTGAGGGAGCTGGGATTGTTTAGTCTGGAGAAGAGAAGGCTCAGGGGAGACCTCATTGCACTGTACAACTTCCTGAAGCGAGGTTGTGGTGAAGAGGGGTTTCGCCTCTTCCCCCAGGCAACGAACAGGACCCGGGGAAATTGCCGCAAGCTGTACCAGAGGAGGTTTAGGTTAGACATAAGGACGAACTTTTTCTCTCATATGATGGTCAGGCACTGGAGTGGCTGCCCAGGGAGGTGGTGGAGTCGCCGTCCCTGCAGTGTTCAAGAGGCATCTGGATGAGGAGCTGCAAGATCTGGTTTAGTACTTGTGGTAGCAGTGGTAGTGAGAAGACGGTTAGACTAGATGATCTTATAGGTCGTTTCCAACCTTGTGATTCTATGATTCTATGATTCAAAGCTGAGGACCATCAAATGACAGCTGCTTGCAACTGCTTTGCAAGAGGTCTTGTTCTGTGATAACCTGGAATTTGGAGTGGTCACATGACAACATTGTCTGAAAAAATGTGTCCTTAAGATTATCCAGATTATTTCTAACTGTTGGCTGCATCTTTGATAAACTATAGCCATATAATGCTATTTTTTCATTTCTGTATATCTAAAGAGGAAAAAAAAAAATTAAATTGAGCATTTATTATGATTACTACTTCTTCAAAATACAGTTCCACTACACTAAGTATCTTCCTGTTTGTAAATTTGTTTGCCCACAGTACTCTCAAAAGAAGCTTATCAACAAAAACATCTGCTGCCATCACTGAATTTGAACCTGAGATCAAAACACTCCCTATGATCCATCTATAAAAGGAAACCATCCAAAATCTGCATGGAACTTTCAGAGGATGAAGAAATAATACGTGCCCATACAGAGGGAAAGAAAAAAAAAAAGCACGCATTATTTTGAAGGTCTTTAAAAATGCAGTCTTAAATATCACGTTCTGATTGTTACTTCCATAGCATTCAGCTTAGAGACAACAGCAAAACTGAATTCTGCAATTGATGGAAAATGCAGGTAGAACCTTGCTGTCTATCAGTAACACATAAAACATTTTCAGCTGGAGAAAACTCACATCAGAAAATAACTATATTAGCAACATGAAAGCAAGTAAATTCTTTTTCTTTCCTTTTCTATCAAGAAGAAAAAAATAGGAAATAGTGAGCACTTTTCCATTTTCAGTTCTCTTTTAAATATAAATATAATTTTTGTTTTTATAATAAAAAACAATATCTAGCATTATGCATCCAAATAGCTATTCATTATGACAAAACGAAAAACTCAGAGATTAACTTGTTTGTAAGCTTGGAACACTCAGGATGTACAGGTCTACGAAGTGTTAAAAGACAAAGTTTTAAATTACCAGAAAGAAATGGTGAAAAGAATGTTAATATTCTTTTTATTGTGAACATTTCCCTTTCAGTCTCCCATAAATTAGCTTTCCTAGTTAAGGGCTGCATAAAAGGAAAAGGAAAATATTTAGAGAATTTTTTTGAAGAGGCATGTAATAATAAAGTGAGTAATTATAATAGCATTAGGACACTCAAGAGTGTATTTTACAGGGTCATTAATATGGTTCATGGGTAGCTGAAAGCACATGGCCTTTGGCCTCATGCCTCACAACACACATGGGGCACACATTAATGGCTCTGTAAAGCACACCCTATTGTGTCTCACTGCTTTAATAAAGCCTTGCAGATGAAATGCAAAACCATTTTCAGTTGAGTCAGAGTACTTTGCTGACGTTGAAAGGGAAATTACAGCTACAGAAGCAAATCAACTCATGTGCAATACATTATACCAGCAAGAAGAGATGGAAACAAATTTTTGGGGAAAGAATTTAATTTACCCATATGTTTCTTGTTGAAATCAGTGAGAAGATACCAATTAAAGTTCACCAACTCCATGGAACATTAGAACCTAAGTAACAAAAACAAGCTGGGGAGATCCTTGCCTTTTCTTTTTTAAACTTTGGATCTATATGGTACTATGCCTCCTCTATTTCTATTTCATACTGAGTATTTCATTATCACTTAATGAAAAACAAAACAACCTAAAAAATTTTGACAGCATACCTGCGGCAACGTAAAATCACTCAACCAGAATCCTGATGAAAAGTGCTGAGAAGGTGAACAGATCATGATGAATGTGGGAGATTTCATGAAATCAAACATTCAACAGCTAACAGAAATGTACAGTAAGGAATCATTTTCAAAATCAGTGGAATTCTTGAACACATAGTGAGTATCTCAGACAAAGACTGTTCACCATTTTTATTCTATTACATTAGAATCCAGGCACATAAAACGTGAAATATTACTGCAGAGTAATGAAAAAGCCCAAGTATAACTTCTGTCTTACTTCTCATTCTTGAGCCATGATAGACACCCTGAAACATGCAGCAGATATTTCAAACATTTAGAAAAGATACATCATCTTACTTTTTTCCAAACTGCTTAGTTTGCAAAATGTACAAAACAAGAGATACTGAAAATATTTCTACAAAGACATCAATAACTATTGTTTATATTTGGTTGAAGGTAATTATTGTACTTCGCATAAAAAGGGATATTTATCAATCAATATTCATCATTTACCCAGTCTTTTGTAGGACTTCATCTAGCAGTTTGCCATGAAACACGCATATTCAAATTCAATATTCACAAAATAATAAACATTTTTCAATATATCAGGAAGTGTAAGCAAACAGCATACCAAACAATGCAGTCTTCTATATATTCAGTTTGGAAAGTAATGCAGGTTGCTATATTTTAATGTACATTCTTCTGTGTTAGCAGAGGTAGTTATCTGCACACGGATCCCACTAGATTGAAGAATCTATGACCTGTACTGCTGCCAAGAGTTTTGGACCTTCTAAATCTATTGTTCACATTACAATATAGAGCCATTAGAAAGTTCTGTGACAACTTTAGAATACAGAGCTTGCTCAATTGATTCAAAAAGTATCATGAGGTATTACAGCAAAGAAGCATCAAATCAGTATTTGAGCTAGCACCTCCAATTGTAAACTACATCACACATGCAGAAAACATAAAATTTGAGCAGTATTATGCATTTCAATAGGTTGAAAAACGTGAACAACATTTTCAGTCAAGAACCTTGTTTCCTTGTTATGTTATCCATTGCTTCCAAGGATCAGAAGTATACCAAACTGCTTCATTTAAACATCAGAAAAGTCGTGACTATTTCACATACATAATAAAATACAATGAAATGGGGATTCAAAAATATGCTTTCTGTGCTAACTGTGCTATATCTGGGAGGAGATATAATCTACATGCTGAGGTATAGCATATTTCTTAATGTTACATTATTATGATCTTAATAACTTCTTAATCTTTCTGCCTTGGTTGAAAATCAGAAGATTATTTCAGTGTTGGAATGCTCTGTGGTGAGATCACACTGCACTGAAGTCCTAATTTATTCCCACTTCTTGGCTTGCAGAACCTTTCCTGGGAAGTGTGGCATACTGGAAAATTCTGTTTGTTTTTGGGGACAGGGCCAATTTTGGTGCCCTAACAGGTCTCTCATCACAAGTCAGCCAAAGGCTTAGGATGCTGTCTAGAAGATAACACATTTTGAATACACGAAACATTTGTAATACTGTAGATGAGAAGTTATGCACAGGGATAAATGACAGTGTAAAAGTAATTTGGTCAAATATTACTTAGAGGAAAGTGCAGGTAACTGCACATAACTAGATGGTAAGAATTACAAACTTCATGTAGAATAATAGGGTCAAAAATTTCAATTTTTTTTTTTTCCTGAGGCAGTAAGATTTCCATAACTTGTCTTCAATGAGCACTTTCTCTTTCCTATTTCACAACTTGAAGTTTATTATGAGTTCAAAGATTAATCTGGCAAAACTGAAATATTTTTATTAAATGAATTAATATTGATCAAGGGAACTTATCTTACTAAAAACCAATTTCTCCTTACAGCAATGACACAAACTGTTCTTATACCAAAACAAATAGTTTTTAAGTTTGTTTTTTGTTATTTTTTGTTTACCAAAAAAGAAGCCTAATGATAAACATTAGAACAAACCTGTTAGTTAAAAGGTACCTGTACCAAGACAGAAACCTATACAGTGGCAAACAAAATAATGTCTTTGTGCCCTGAAAAATAAAGAAGTGAGTATATATTCATCTATCTAAGCAGACGGATAATGTCAATTTGTTGTGCTAGAAAAAGCACAAATAGAAAAGATATGGTTTATTTTAAAAGTGCACTATATATTCAGGGTTCCCATTTCATAAATATCTTGCATGCTGTGCACTGCAGTTGACCCTTTAAATGTATCTAGTCAATAACCTATTGTTTACTTCAAGTTCATTTTGTCATTTTGATGGTACAGATTCAAGTGTGGCAATCTTCCTTTCTCTGCTTCACTGCATACATGACTCCCTTTGGCTGATACCAGCTCACAAAAAAGCCACTAAAATGTCATTAATTAGAGCTGGTTTGAGATCCAAATGCTAATTCTATTAGCAGATCTATGAAATTAGGACACTGTAGATCTAGATGAGTTGTGCTTGGGCCTCCTAGAATCTGTGCTGACCTGAGGTTACCTACTATATTAAATAAGAATTGTCTAATACATTTTTAGAATGCTACGTGTAAATCAGACCGTGTGAAGGATGTCACCAGAGGGAATAGAAAGCTGCAGCACGCTTTTTATCTTAGCCTGTTCTATTTATCCAGTATTAAATTCATCTGGAGTGCTTCATATGAAGAAACAGCTATGCTCAGGGATACGGTGGGGTCAGATAAGACCTTCTGGACAAGTTCCCTTCTGTGTCACCTCAAAATGATAAAATTTCATTTATGAACAAGTTAATATTTTTATATCTAATAGAAACTTGTTATGAAGCTGTCAAGGGTCCCCAAAAGTATTTATGAATCACATTCTCTGTATGTTCATCCAATTCAGAAAACTTAAATGAATGATTTTCAACGGCACATTTTCATGTGCTTTGCTATTAATTTTCCATCTTTACTTTCAGTGTAATGTACTTTTAATTAGGCAATAATATATAATTTTCAATTCATCTATCATTTCTGCTCAAATATATTAGTAAAGAGAGACTAGAAAAAGGCTCATCAGAGACCTCTTCGTGGTAAAGAAAAGCTGGAAGGAAATGCCATCTCCTGATAGTATCTTTAAGGTTTCATAAAAAGGTAATGGATGTGCTTGTCACAGTCACTAATGATCAAACATTTTCCCATTTTACTGGATATTAAATCGTGAACTACTAAAGGAAAGTTTCATAGTCTAAGCGATGCAGCCAAATAATCTCAGCTTTTTTTTTTTTTTTTCTCCCTCTTATGTCTAACTAACACAAACCTTATTCTACTGTTACATAAACTGAACAGTTACTACAATGTGGATAGGTGAGGAGGCTTATTTTTGAGGGGCAAGACAGTTCACCAGATTGCAGAACAGGCGATGAATTATACAGGCAAAAATACCTAAATGACACAGGGTGCTAGTTAGTATCTTTATGAAGACTGTTCTCATTTGCCATGAAGCAATTTTTGAAAAGGTTATGTCTAAAGTTAATAGATATATTTGAAAGCATCTATTGAGCGTATTGAAAACATATTTGAAAGACATCTTCGTTTAATATTTTCAGTACTATTACCATGATAGAAAAGGCAAGGCAAGAAAAAAACAAAAGCAAAACATTTTCTGATGGAAATAATACTCAGTAAATGATTACCCAAAAAGAAAAAAAAAAGAATCAAACAGTTTAAGAAATTAGATTAACACAGAATAAATCAGATCTAATTTGAAAACACTGAAATAATTTAGTTTTCTATTCTGCTTAGGAAAGAAAATAAAAAGAAAACAAGAGAATGTCCTCCAGTCAATCACAGTGGAACTAGACTCCTGAAATCACGGAATCATTTGAGTTGGAAGGGACATGCAAAGGTCAGCTAGTCCAACTTCCCTGATAAATGGCCAGGTACTTCAAAATTGCTCTGATTTTTTTTGCTATGTGCGCTCATCCCTACATTTGATCCTGCAAATGGTCAAATAAGTAGTTCTTCAACCCATGGGTAATGGCAGAAATGCAGGGCCTTGGACAAATTGCCCAACACTTACTGCAGAGCTGTCTTGTATTTCACGTCACTCTTTTTCCGATAACATATTACTGGTTGGCTGTATTATGTGAGGAGCAAAATATATTTTCAAGCCTATTTTCCAAACACATGTATTCTAACATACAGCAACAAATAATGTTAAAGCATAATAAGACTCATCCTCCGTTCACTTCATTGTTCACAAAGCTCTTGCAGTTGCTAACAAAAGTAAGAAACAACTTTCGCTGCAGTGTTTTTGCTTTGCTTTCCTTTGCTTCAGTATTTTATTTTACATGACTGCTTCAGCCCACCATAGCCATCTGACACAACAAACTATTGAAAAATTGAAGTTTAGGCTGAAGAACACAATAGGACTCTAAGAATAGCTCCTGTCAAAAGCTCTGTGCATAAGCAACAATTTTCTTGTTGTATTGCTTCAAACTGTGGGCAAACCAGGCTTTTCTGTATCAGAAGCACTGTACTTATGAGTCTCATTGATTTAAGTTCAATTATTGGCAAAATAAGGAATTAATATTTATAAGGATACCAGGCCTCTCAAACACAGTGCTACAGTAAAAGCGCAAATAATTACAAACTGTCATTAAAAGTAAAAAATGGCCAAAAAAAAACCCTGGAATGACAGCTCACTGTTTCTGTGGGAAAAACCATTGCCTCATGAAGAGGAAAAAATTGGGAAATTTAAAGCAGTGGTTTACTTAAAGATTCCTCTGAATTATTCTTCCATCACTCAATTCAGTTTAATCGTGAACTACATTAAAAATGTTTTTCTTTCAGATCGATTAAACTCCAATGGCCAAAAGATAATCAAAAGCAAGACATAGAAATTAATAAAATGAATAAATGTATATTCAGTTGGCATAAATCAGTTTACAACTTTCTCTTTCCTCTTGGAAACTTAAACTAAAGGGGAAGAAGCCAATGCTGGCTTCTCCTTTTCAAAAGAAAGAACATAGAAAACAGCACTGGGGGTATTAAATCCATCTATCATGATCTTTGCCTGGATGTTAAATAAACTCTTTTTATAATCCCTTTACGTTTCTTTTATGAAATTTAAATAAAAAGCTCCTGCCTTTTTACCAGCTGAAGATATTTTAGATAAACATTTGAGAACTTAATTTAGTTGAGTTCAAAACCCAAATTTATCTTCCAATCTGTCTTTTCATAAAAATAAGCTATAAAACTATAAAAATTTGTCTGCACCTACTTCTGTGCTGTCCTTCAAGGACATCAGACTACTCACTAGAAAAGATTGCTTGCACAAGACTCGCATTTAAAAAGATTGTAAAGAAGATATAAATAGTCTGTCTCCAACGGTTTCTTATTCAGTAGTCCCCAAGTTTCCAGGGCAAACAATTCTCTACTCCATCTCATCAATATCTAAGGAAAGATTCTAACAGACTTTCATTCTCAGACTTCCTTCAGACAAAGACAAAATTGGGTCAGAGAACTCTCAGGGTTTTTGTTTGGTTTTTAAATGCACTTGCTCCACACTTCAATTTTTATTATTATCTTTACCAAAGACATTCCACTTCTAAGCATTCTAAAATTTTAGACAGAAGCAAATCTTGCATCTCTATAAAATGTACTGCCTCAAGCAGATTAATCTACAGGACAAAGATTGTTTCAGCTCAGAATAACAAGAAAATACTCTGAACTGTACCAAGACTGCCTGCTATGGACTTAATAACAATAATGAAAAGAATCCAATATAATAGCATATCCTCCCTTCCCATCACTATCAGTTCGGACAAAAACTCTAAACATTTCTTTAACTGGATTTCTTGTTAAGAAATGTCACAGGGAGAACCCTGGTTAAACCAATGGCAGAACTCCTAAGACACACATGGATCATCTGTATTAAGATATTCATCCACAAAGACTGATAGAAGAAACCCAGACATGAGAAATGGGAAGATAGTCCCTAAATCTTCTCCTGAGGAGAAAGAATCTCTATATTACCTTTCAAAGAAAGTATCCTTATATTATTTTCCCCGTACAGCCAGGCATTTTACACAGCAATGAAGTGACATCTAGTCTTCGCACAAGCAATGGACAGAGAAGCTAAATCTTATGGGATGTGAGTCAGGTAAGGGAAGCTGAGAATTTGTCAGCTATGCATTTGTAAGAGCATGTCTTTTTTAATGCCACTGAAAGGAGTAATATTCTGCTGTCCCATTATGGACAATTGTTTCTGTACACTGATAAGTACAAGTTTGAAAACAGAAAAAGCTGATATCTTGTATGATTACACAATTGTCTAAACACTAAGAAATATAAAGAAACCTGGAAAAAAATGCAAACTGTGCAAATTTTATTTTTTTTGATTGCTAGCATGTTTCTACGCTGCCTATGTAGAGATGTGTAACCATTATTTATTGTATACCTGGTAGATGGCATTGTACTGGAAACAAAATACCCGACTAACTTTTATATATAGTTAATAAATACATTTATTTTACTAAGAAAACACTACAAACTTGATAAAGGATTATTTTAGTTGGTTTGAAAGTAATCTTAAGTACACATTCCAATCACCAGATTCTGGTGTGAGTTTTAGAGGTTTTACTGCAATAGGTCCCACTTGAAAGAAAATTAACACTCTGCTCCTTGAAAGCTCTGTAAAGAACACAAAGTTCAAAGAAGCACAAAGCACGAACACAAATGGAAACCTCCCAGGCTCAGTAAGATGTTAGTAGTGGGTTACCTCAGGGATCAGTTTTAAAATTCCAAAAGGAAAAGCCATTACATTTAACGAAGAAATTTTCATCTTTCAAGCAATGAGCACTTTCAAACACTGCAATTACAAGTAAATTTAGGAATCAGACTACATAATTTAGTAAATAAAAATAAACAATTCCTTCAGATGATGGCTACTATATTACTGAACAGAGTACCCTTCTGGTATAAAGTACAGATAAATGTTTGAAATATGAAGGACAAGTGCACTTGTTTGTTTATAGTCACAGATTACAGACCAATAACCACAGCACTAATATATGCCTAAGGACCCAAAGTAAACTGGAAGACAAACATGCAAAATATTAGTATTTTCTTCCTTAAAGAAGTACATCACAAATGAAACCTCCAACCAGATGCTAAGGAGATAAGTCCAGCAACAAACAATCATCTTTCTGACTGTTCTGGAATATATTCCATCCTTTGTAAAAGGCAACTTCCATAGATTAGGTCTTCAAAATCTAAGTCAAAATCCATTCCCAATTAAAAAAGAACTGTTTTCAGATACAATACAAATGGCACCACTGGAGATAAATTACAGAGGTGATGAAGCAGAAAAAAATAATAATCAATTATTATGCTAATTGATTTCAAAACAGAAAGAAACAAAGTGTTGATGAAATAAAATGTCCATACAAAAGAAAAACAGAGTAGCAGACCTTGCTGTTGCCCACAAACTGAAAATAGAGTTCACTGATCTTCAGAATAATCAACTTGCTGCTCTGAATGACACCTGGCTTATCAAGCTACTTCAGATGTTACAGGGAACACTTATTTACAAATACAAGGTAAATTACTGCATTATTGCAAAATTACTGTTCTGACTTTCAAAATATCTGAGAATTGAAATCCTACCTGCAGGAGCCTTAGCAAGTAACATTGCAGTAGAACACGCAGAACAAAACAAACAATCATATCACTGTCACAAGACCTATCAGACTTTTATCATACCTGTGACTATGGTGAACAAATAAGAAAGTATATTTTTTAGAAATACAACCAACCAGAGACATACCAGTCAAGTCTACCAGTATCATCAGCATATCCTATTCACCATGTTTGAAACAATCAGAAGTAACTCTATTCACTCTATAATTTGGTTTAGAAAAGAAATATTGGAGATATTTAAATTCTAACCACAATTCGTTTCAAAACCACAAACAGAGCTCAAAACAAATAGGTATAAAGTATAACTCTTACAAAATAATATTTTTATAAAGTTCTTAGTTTTTTCAAAGCATGAAAAAATTTGGTAATCAAAACTTAATCACTTCCAACAGAAAACATTATTGTCTATGACTTAACTTATATATATGTATATACAATTCACCTATCTATGAATTAAAGCATTGCCACTATTCACAGAAAACAAGAGCTGGTCTGAACAGCTCAGCAATGGAAACACCTGCTTGATATCACTAAATGCAAACCAAACAACACAAATAATACTTGCAATGCTGTTTATCTCATCCTCAGAGTAAAAAATCTTTTTTTTTCTTTTTGACAAATTTGTAAACCAAAGAAAACAGTATCAGTAATCTTTTTCTTTCTTTCCTTTTTTTTTTTTTTTGAAGAGTACCTCATGTATAACACGAATCACATTACACTTATCAGGGACTAATGGAAAACTGAAAGCTTCTTACCAAGTACCCCAAGGCGATAGTTGACTGTGATGACTATCACATTCCCATAACTTGCTAGAACACTGCCATCATATAAATTTCCAGTGCCTTCCATGTAGGACCCTCCATGAATATACACCATCACAGGCTTAGGTCCCCCACTGTCCCGAATGTCTGGAAAAAATATTAAGACACATTTTATCTCAAGAAAGCGTCAAACAAGATGCATGCAATATTTACTTATTTATTTTTTTAGTGAGGTTATTTTTCTTGAAGTGTTTCTCAAGCAACATCTTGACATAAGAAAATGGGCAGGCAGCATAAGTGTTTCCTTGTGTCTTGGAAACTTACAACTAGAGTTCATATTTTTGAAACACTTATTGGCATCAGTAAAGCAGAAAGGGATTGAAAATGGTAACACTTGCTCAAATGCAATGGGACTGTGGTCTGATTGTGTTCCTGCTGAATTAGATGTAAAATATATATTAATGCCACTACGAGCACATTTCTGCATAGCCTGAACACTTTTTGTTTTTGTTTTTTAATGAGGACATTGATTTGGGTATCATTTCACCCTCAAATTGTGTGATTTTCAGATAGATGCATCTACTCAGGACAACATCTTGAATATCTGAAAACGTGGATCATCACTGCTTCTTGTGAGGACTGCTCTTAAGAACCAACTTAAAGAAATTGTTAATTGAGGACTGGTGGAATAACATTTGCTTTTAAAAGTTTATTTTTCTTTGATTGGAAAGAAAAAAAACTCAAATGCAACCTTATAGTTTTCATTTATCTGGATTAAATTGTATTTTGAGCTAATTTACTAGCTAAGTCTTTCCCCACATCTAACATAAACTTTAATATTCCATTCTAACAGTCCTTAAAAATAAAGGCAATAACAAGAGAGCAGATGAAAACTTCCCAATGAGGAACTGCAGTGCATATTCTGGTTCAAATATGTTTCTGTCATTACGAGAGCATTCAAGTGAATTCCCTGATTACTCACTTCAGCATCGGAAAAAATCTCAAATGTATTGTTGATTCCTTCAATTTGGATGAATCTTATTTAAGATTCTACTAGGTAAGATCACTCTAGACTTACAGGAATTGTTCTGAAGCACTGTAAGGATGACTAGGGAAGGACAGTTAAACTAAAAGCCACGCTTTTAAAATTTGCTGGAAAAGATCAGCACAGACGTGTCTCTTTATACAAAGCCAGGTGCTACTATTATTTTGATATTGATTGTAATTTGAAGAAAAATGACAGAATGGTCAAGATCAGAAATTGGATCTTCAATATTTGAAGTATTAGAACAATCATTTATCCAAGACCAAAACGATGATGAAATTGCTTATATTGCTTTCGTCATCCAAGCATACAGGTAGGGCCCTCCAACAAGCAATTTTCAGACTGCAGTGCTAAGGAGTTACTTCTCTTCAGTGTCCATAGGATAGAACTGTAAGCTCCCGATGTTTAAAATCTACACCAAGGAAGAAATATTTTGAAATTCCCACACTGTTTTCAGTAGATGGCATGCTCATAGCCTGTGCCTTTTTTTTTTTTAATTATTGCTATTATTTGGTACAGCTATGGAAGTAATAATAAATTATTAATCTGAAATCATTGTCTGACTGTTCCCAGCAGAAACTGTACACACTTAATTGTATGCTTGGTGGTAGCACAGGGGGAGACTGTCTCGGAATTCTTCTTTAATTAAAATTACATAGAATTACAGAGCACCAACTGTGAACGGTAATGAAATGTTGGTAGCACTGGTCTGTTTATCTGGGGAACAATACTGGGATATTTAAAAAAGAATGGGTGTCTTTCTTCTGAGAAAAGCACGCAGTCATGACTAAAATCAGACAAAATTTACTCTGAGTAAATTCTGCCTGTGCCATATTTTTGTTATCCTGTTACTACTATGTTTGTAAACATTACAGGCAGATAAAGAAAGGCTAATTTTCAACTCAAAGAGATCACTGCAGTTCTTTGTGCTCACGTTGTTCAGTAGTGGATTCTGCTAACCACAGTTACATTTTCTCACACACATTAATAATAGATGCTCGTGGAATTAGATGAGCAGTTATTCATGGAAGAAGCTTGCTGTAAACAGGCCTAAATAACTGGGGCACAAATGTGATATTTCATCCAAGAAATGTAGATTTAGATACAATTTAATTTAGTTGTGGACAGTACATTTTATAAAGTGCTGCTTTAAACAAGACACACAAGTAATTTAGAGACACATAGTGGTAGCACTGTCCAAGACGCTTCTCAAATTCAACTCTTCTGTTTTTATTCACACAGAAGATAAGTTTTGATTGCAATGATTTGTTTGGCTTTAAAGTGCTAGTTTATAAAACATATAAGTAGGTCTTACGATATTGCTGTGAATGATCTTATTTATATGCTGTATACATTAACTTTCTTATTATGATTTCCATCATCTCTCCTCTGTACCTTCCTAATGTTTGTTGCAACTGCTTTTTATGCCAGCTCTTAATTACATTGCAGGCAATTTAGGAATGGGGCTATTCTTTATTCTGTGTTTGTTATATCACACAACAGGGAACTGGGTCTGACTGTGAATATTGGCCACTATTGTCATATATAACAAAACATAATTACACATTCAGTCATTTGAAGCTCATGTGAGTTGGCCACATGACTTAAGTATAATTTGCAGAAAATAATCAAAACAGGGAAGGAAGAAATCTCACTGGGATACAACTCACAACAACAAGCAGTTTACTGTAGATGTCACGAGCAGTATTTGCTAAATGAAAAGTTGGAATTTTCTAAAAAAAAATTCATTTCTAAATAAAAACTGTGAAATTGTGATGCAGATTTTCCTCTTTTTTGGAACCTGAAATAACACCGAAGCAGTGGATGACTTTTAGGTAGGTTACTGTAAAACCTATATATTCCTCACACTGATCACAGTCAGATAAAAGTGGTGCACTTTCACAAACATTTTTCCTAAAAGATTTAATGGAGCATAGTACCAATCAGTGCAATACCTCTGATTGTTTAAAAGCCTATTGAAATTATGCGGTCTTGCAGTTCAAATCCATCAAATGCCTCATAGATGCATGCTATAAATTAGCAAGTGCCCTTATCAGTACTAATATGTAAAAGTACAATTAATATTATATTTTAAACCTGTGATATTAACTAGGTGGCCTGAGACTGCTAAAATATCTGTTGAACTTCTGGTGAGAATGCAATGAAGTTTCAGCCATACTTCATGTATTAAAAGACTGCCTCTACCCATCAAATTTGAGTTAAATATGAATAACTCTTTTTCTTTCATTTGTTTTTGTATCTGTGAAACCAAAGGATCATTTGGGGTACCCTGGAATGCCTAATTACACTTGCCTGAAAGAAAGGGATTTGAGATCCTGATGGAGGTCTATTAAAAATATATTTCTTTTGCAAGGTAAAAAAAAAAGGGATGGAATTTTTGAAGGCTGCTACAGGTATGCAACTGGAGCATGTTCAAATTACAGTGGGATCTCAATGGCCAGCTAAGCAGCAATTTTAAGCTGTTAAAGGATGGCTAGAAATGCAAAAGCTGAGGCTCTTCACTGTACAAGCAATACTCAACACTGATAAAAATATAGCAGAGCCCCAAAGAGGTCCTTAAACTGAAGGTCTGTCAAAATTTTTACTATGCTTTTTTTCAACTGTTAATAATATCACTGCATTCATCGTCTGAATTGATCTTCTCTGTGTAAGTGGAAAATAACATTGCCAAAATTTAATATGCAAATAACATGAGAATCTGTACATAGGAGTCGGAATTTGTGCTACTCCTGCCTGGATGGAACTCATTAGAGGCTGTAATTATAGTTGGAACTTGTGGTTGCTTTGTGAGGTAAATGAACGTGTTCTGCTGTTCACTGATTTCTAGAGGTCCAAAAATTACAACTAGAGCCAGAAGGAAAGATTGTTTCTCTCCCCATTTCTTACCATGACAGCTGAAAGCAGACAAAAAGCTAAACTTAGCAACCTACTCTATTTTAATACTAATAGAGCAATAGGATTTTCTGGAAAAGATCCTGATTTCTGAAATGCTTTCTTCTCCTGTGCCAGTGAAGCCACAGTCTGTTAAGCATATGAAGGAAATTGCAGATGGATTTTGCATCATTAGCAATTTAAAATTGAAGAGAGAATTTTGTTTTTGATTTAAAACATGCTCTGGACTAAGAACTTCCTTCATTCTATGAAGTTCAATGGCCCCTGTAAGGCAGAGCATCACACTAAATGATCAGAATGATCACAGTTACAGCCTGTGAACAAACAGCAACATCTGTTCCCAATCTGTCTCCTATTTCACAGGAGGGATTGGAACGGAGAAGGGAAGAATAGATGCATCTAGCAATTACACTGCAGCCTTCACTTCGAGGCATGCACTGACAGTTCCCTGCTTTGCTGTGGACATGGCATCTGCATTCTTCACAATGTCTGTATTCCTCACTTCTAAAAATGGAATAATAGCATTCCTCTATCTCAGAAGGATGTTGTGACAGTGAATACATTAAAAATTGAGATGCTCAGATAACACTGGGGACTAAATAAGGATCTAAGATTGACAGATTGATTTTCTAAGTAATGTGTGTATGACAGAATGGTGGATGAGAAGAATTCATTTGCGAGCAATCCTTCATGGATATTTAATACAGCACTAACTACTTAGAAGTCCAGTTGTGATCACTGAGTATGTAGTCTGATTAATAACTTGTGTTGCTGTATTAAGTCATGCTAGGAATTTTAGCATACAGGAAATAAGAGTGCATAAAGAGATTCTTTTTTCCTCCTGTAGCCATATTAAATTAAGTATTGCTTTATAAAAATTAAGACTGGTAGAAATATTTATTAACATTACCCAGATATTTTGCTTTTTAAACCAAACTTCACTTCTAGACTGTGTGCATGAATGAGGAAGGTGCTGTTTATTCAACAGCTGAATGACTTAAATTTTGCTTCTATGCTAGATACTGCTTACCTGAATGTCATCAGCAAATAGGGAAATCCACCACTGCTATAAAAATTCAAACATGCTCACTGGTTGCAGGGTCTTTCTGCCACTCATATTTTTGGTGCCTGCCCAGGTAATTCAATGTTTATTGAAAAACAGGTAAGCAATCCCATGGAAGGGTTAAACAAGAATGCTATCAGATTGGGAGAAAAAGGATATTCATGTAATTTGACTGTGCACACATTTCACATTGGTAAAATCTGAAAACACCTTCATTTTTTTAAACAGCAAATTCGCAGATCATTAGCTGGTAATGTGCACTGCTGCCTTTGGGTCTTTTAAAAACAAAAATGAAAAATGATCTAATTAAGCCTGGTCTACTGGTTGCAGCACATAGCAGAGATCCATGTTTGATTGCTGATTCCAGCACTTGTGCTGACAAGGTTTGGCCAGCAATACTGGTAGTGACTTGTGGCAGTTAGGAGTAGGATTATTGAACACTGTTTTAAAATGAAATCTTCTGATCAAACTTTGGTGCGTGAATGACACAACAGAATATTTTCCAGGCATTTAAGCCAAGGAGCTGTTATGAGAGATTTTTCATTGAGAAAGGCTTACAGCGAATGTAAGTGGGAGCTCTAAAATTCCTAAGTAATACAGAAACCATTCTGGCATTTTAGTAATCATTTGGACATCTGCTTATGTAGCTTGGATTCTGTGGCTATGTGAGACAGCCCTTCTCACCATGCGAGCCAGGTCTCCCTAATTCCAACTACATCATTAATTCAGCTTAGCATTGGGTATATTTTGTTCCCAGTATCACAACTGAATTTTTAATCAATATAAAAATCTATCATACTGCAAAAGGAAAAGTGTTTAATGGGCAGATCAAAAATCTAGACAAGTAAGGTGGCTTTTGTACTTCCTTTCTCTGTCCTGATACTCATATCTAAATACATGACAGGTAGTTTGTGAACTCCTCAGTTCTGGATATGCAACATGTGTAAGAGCTCCAGTGCAGAGAAGAGGTTTACAAAACACGGGGCATCCAATGCAACTCCTGCCCTGAGAGACAGTGAAACGCTGTGCCTCAGCACACATGGTTTCTACCAACCCAGCAGACATCCCCAGCAGCTTTCAGCATCTATTGGTCATAAAAATTTAAGCTTGCCCTGTCTCTCTGTGACTCTTGGAAGTAGCAAACATCTAATTAATGCTTGCATTCTTCTATTGGCATGGAAAGGAGAACAAAACTGCCACTTGTATGCCAGAGAAAATTAATCCCAGTCCCATAAAATACAGAGATTTATTAATGTTGTAAATGTGTTTCTTTTCCTCTAATTTGACTGCTGTGCTCTTACGGTCCTGTCTCTCCTACAGCTGTTGAGGTGGGATTTGGGTTTTCCCTGAGATGGATGCTGGTTTTCCAAAGACCGAGATCCCTACTCTCATTTGACTGTGTGTTAAACTACTTTCTGCTAGCAGCCACTGCTGAATTTTAGCAAACTGTTTTAGTAGTATCCTGTAAATGTGTCTACTTAGACACCGGCTCAACAAATGTTAAGGCATTAGCATCTGTCCTGGCAGCAATACAGCAAATTAGGAGAGCCATTAAGGTCCACTTGATGAATAAACCAGGTTTCAAACTGTTTCTTGAAACGTATTGTTAAAACAAGACAGGCTCACTCTTAAGAGTGGCTAATCCAATGTAACGTGTTTTAGAGAATTCACAAGAATATCTTTTGCCATGCTTTGTCATGAACTAACGTAAAAATGACTTGGACTCATAGAGCTAAGTGGATCTCAATTGCCATACTCAGTTCTGAATAGCGTGAGAGCTTTCAAATGGGTTTTTCAATTAGATCTTTCAAATCTTGGGCCAGCTGGTGGCCTTTCATTTACATACTTAACTTCCACTTTAGAAGAGGATCAAGGAAAATGAGAGAAGTTTGTGAGTTTACACGTAAAGTCTCTGTTCTGTTATTGGCTAAGAAGCTCAATGCTCATAGTTCCCTTCCTTGATCTTTTGTGATAAGACCAGAACAGTTAATGTACTCAATGATTAACATTTTATTAAGAGCCTTACTGTTTACAAATTAGGCTTTATCATAATATCTGGCCAAAAAAAGAAATGTTAGCAGAGAAACAATTAGAAACTACCAGGCTCATATGTGTTTTACTCATTGACCATAAAAAATATAAAGTACGTGCTTAAGATTCAGAACTTTGAAATAAATCTAATTGAAAGGAGGAGACCGCTCAGGAGATGGAGCCCCTTGTTACCATTTTCACTGCCTTGAACAAAAATCAAATCTGCTCAGCTTATAAAAGATATAATTCATAAACAGAATTGTATGCTTGACATTTCAAATTTTGATATTACTTGGTAATAGGGATTCTAAGGAACACAGAATCACTAAGCAGATAGTTATCTTTGTATACTTGCAGAAAACAGATGGGATCAGATTCCTTTAGATGACATCAGTTTAGCTCCACTGAATTCACAGTTGCTGTGCAGAGCCTCACCAACTGCAAGTACTGCAGCTGCTCCAGGGCTGCCGCTCTTCTACAGGGACAGTCGTGCAATTACTTGTATTTGTTCAGCTCACTATAAATGCAGAAGGTTTTGTATTTGGGGAGATTCAGTTGCTTAAGAGACACTTTGTAAGTTTTCTGTATTTTTCCTTTAACGAACAAAATATTTGATAAGTTTATCAAACTGATATCAGTCAGTGAAAAAAAAAAAAAAAAAGAAACATCTTTTTACTTGGTGAAATACATAGGGTTAGAAAACATGCAAAAAGGTGTACAGAGAAACTTTAAAAGAGTGTTAGTTCAAATAGAATGGACAAAATTGAGTCAAAAGGTGGAATGCAACATATCAAAAGTCCATTTCAAGAAAACAAAAAACCCTCTGCTTTAAATATTGTTACTGTTTTGTATCAAAACGTAGAACTTAACGACATTTTCTTTTAAAAAATGTAAAATATATATATATATGTATAACAACAAGCAAGAAGACAAAACACATCAAAAATGGGAATAAAAAAAAAAACTCTTCAAAAGAAGACAAGAAGTCAAAAAAAGAGGGGAGAAAAAAGATTTTCAGGGATCCTTGTCATGCAAATCAGTTTGGCGGCAAAAAAATACCTTCATCTTCAGCACCGTCATTATCACCTAAATCATCTGTCTGTTTCTTTGTAAGGGGACCTAGGATTGAGAACGGAGAAAATGGAGGAAAAAAGACAATTCAAGAATATACAAGACTGAGGAAAAAAAACAATGATATTAAATTCCCATGGACGTTTCAAGAAAAGCATTTGCAAGGAGGGAAATCTTAGTTTCTTACAACCAATTTTTCATTATGTTTTTAAATATTACTGCAGAGCCTTCCCTAGGGGTATGGCTATTAGAAACAACCAGCACAAGAATCAAAGCATGCCCAGTGCTTTATTTTTGTTAAATGAAGAATCAAAGCTTGTTTACTAAAAGCATACCCACTGTAATAAACTATAAAGAAGCACTTACATTTCTTATTAGGAATAATGGAGACAAATGTCAAATTATCTTTCATTTGATACAATGAGGTAGCTAATAAAGTCTGCTTTTTTTTTTTTTTTTTTTTTTCCCTTTTTGATACATTTATTACATTCTCATTTCAATGGAACTGTAGTTTCCCTTGAAACCTTTGACCACCTACTGAGATGTCTGTGAAGAACCATGAAAATCCATATGTAAAGTCAAAACAAATGTGAAATCCTAGACCGACTGAAAACAAAGATTTTTGCCATTGATTTCAATGGGGCCAGGGTTTCACCACAGTATACAGAAGTTACATTGAGTGTGGAATTGCACTTCTAGCTTGGGCAGAATGCACTCTATAATAATTTCTTACTTCCATAAATAGTTTACAACACCATTTTTTTCATGCCCAGCACTATATCATTAACAAGTCTTAATAGATTCATCACATTTTCCAGTGGGAAAAATGCCCACGCTTTTACTGAGTAATAAAAATATACACCAGAAGGAAAGTCAAAGGCCATTTTGAAAATATTTCCACATCATATTTTACACACTTATGCACAAACAAAAGACAGTTGGAACTCAGCATTATCTTTCCTTTTTTTTTTTTTCTTTTTTTTTTCTTTTTTTTCAGAGCTCTCATTTCCATGACATTCTGTAATTTGCATGCAAAAAAGCAATCAGTACAAACACAGGACTAAGTAACGAAAAAAAAAAAAAAGCCAGCCAAGCACAGAGTTGAAAACAAGAACCATCTCATGCATAAAATAGCAATAGACAAAAACACCAACAAAAGAAGATGAACGGTATGTGCTGATATTTGCGGTAGATGTAGGCAAGAGACATGCATTAAATCTGAGCACCATTGTTATAACATTTGCACTGAAAAAGCTCTTCTTTTACAGGATATTAGTCATTTAGAAGTAAACTTGTCGGTTTTTGGTGAAATACTATGTATTTGAGTGATGCATTTAAAAAAAATAAAAAATGTTCGTACAGGTGCATGGATTTGAGAAACAGAAACAACCCATGAAGCACCATGAGATTTTAGCTGCGAATTTAGGAGCAGGACCATGTTACTGAGAACCAAAACTCAATACCTCAATTACTGCATCAGCCAGAAGTATAGCTTTAAACTTATTCTAAATACAGAACCACTAGAATTATACACGAGAAATTAAACACAAGCATTTTCAGAGTTACAACTGCAACAACCATTCTGTAGTGAGCACAATAGCTTTTTCTAACAGAAGCCCTGATTGTAATCCCTACAATATATGGCATGTAGATATCATGATCATATCTGAATACACACATTCAAATGACTTGTTGCCCATTATTCTCATACCACAGCAACTTACTTCCAAAAGAATAAAACTATGAAAGTAAAAGATGCATGCAAAGAATAATTATTTCATGGCAGGTTTTCAGGTACAGGAAGAATTAGCTTAAAATTCTTAGAGCTATGCATTTAACTGCAATGGAGAACTGGGCACAGCTTAAGATATACACACACAAATCATTTACCTGGTTTCTATATTAATTTTTTAAAGGTCACCAGAAAGGAATAAAATAGTATCTGGAAAGGCAAACAGCATACAGTTCTCCAAATAACTTGCACAGAAAGGAACTGTTTCTTTTCTGGATGAAACAACAATTGGTATTACTTTTAAAAAAATATGTATATATCTGGCCTTTATGGTTCCAAATCTCAACAACAGTTGCACAGAGCATTAGATATAATAGAATCGTTAAGGTTGGAAAAGACTTCTAAGTTTACCTAGTCAAATCTTCAACAAATAACAAAAAGGACCAATCTCATACTATCACTTTCACCATACAGTGAAACATTATTTGGATTATCTACTAAAAATAATCAGACTGATTTTATTATTTATACAGTTCTGAGTTTCTGTGAAAGTATAAATTCAAGCCATCTTCCTTATCTTCATGCCGCAATACACACCATACTCAGAATCCTTTTCCAAAGGGACTACCTGAGCTATTTTTAAGATGTCACAGGTTAAACCTGCTTTCTTCTTTCTCTCTCTGCCTCACAGAGAAAGGGAGAAGAATCTCTGCAGTTGACCACTGCATGTTCACAGGTGGCTTTCCTTTGCTCAAAATGAAAGAAGTATTGTAACTCCTACCCACTTAACGGAAGAGTAATTATGTGCTCAGAAATAATTAAAGTCCAGCAATACTAATACTGTTTCTTATCACTCCCTCTGATGAAGGACTAATGTACTTTAGCTCCCAAATACATTAAAGCTGATTATAAATTCTTGATTCAGCAGAAATTAGCTGTGGCCTTCTAGGCCAGATGCGCATGGGAGGAATGGACGTTAGGGATGTCATTAGCTTCTTGGCCTTGGAAAGCTGTTCATCATAAGAAGTGATAGTGTAAGTTGACACCATTTTGTAAAACAACAGAACAAATCTCCTAAACTTAATACATCTCTTCTTCTGTGTATAGCTATTGTTTGGGCCAAAGAGTTCTCCTTCAGTAATGAGAAAAGTCAGAACAAATAAAGGACCTTTTATATTAGGTTAAGTAGATTCTTCGGATCTAGCAATTTAGAAATCACCACAATAATAATCATCCTTTGATCTGAGGTGTCTGTTCAATAGAAAGGGAAAGAGGAGAGATAATGGAACACTGCTGAAAGAAGAGCTATGAGAACAATTCACTGAATGGATTGCAACTCCATGGAACTTCTTAGTGCACATGTTAAAAGATTAAAGACGTACATATAATCTTAAGTAAGCAACTTTTTGAATATTCCTTTATTTGTTTGGTTAAATTCAAAATTAAAAATCTCAAGTGAAGCCACCTTGTCTTTTTAGGCACTACTCAGATTGAAGTACAAAATAACCAATCCTCTGTTATTTGAACTATCTTTTTTGTGCAATATAAGCCCTCCAGGTGAACAACAAAAAAAAAAAAATCAGTGCTGAATTATCCACCTACCGGATGTTAGCTGAAGCACAATGATGTGTTTTACCTATGTTTTATAATTTAAAAGAAAATGATGAGTTATAATTAACAGTCAGAACTCAACATTCTTAGTGAAGAGAATTAAAAAAAAAAAAATCCAAGTCTTATATGTTGAAATTAAAACATAATTATGTAATAGTTTGTCATTACCTTTATAAGAAAAACTGGAAAGATGCAGCACAATAGTCATTTGATGAATAATATTATAATATCATCTTGTTCATTTGGAAATTATAAAGCTGTCAGCAGAAGAAAAAGAACTAGAATTCCTTATAGAAATGATATTTAGATGTACAAATGGCAGCTGGGTCTAATGGAAAAACTAAACTGAAAAAACCTCTGCCATCATAATTTATTGCAACAGACAAAATAATCCACCTTATATTATCACTTATTGCCTTGCTTTCACCACACATGCCCTGCTTTTCTTATTTCTCCCTATAAACGCCTTTTATTTGCATAGCGTACTTATCTGTAGAACTATCAGCAGGGCAAAGCTCCGGTTGTCTTTGCTTTTTGATGATAACATTTGCACTCATGTTTTAACAACAAATGACAGCACAAACCTCGATCATTTCACCTCTTCCTACCTGATTTGTGATGACAATCAAGTATTGTAATTAGAGCTGCAAGTAACTCAAATTTGCATCTACAAGTGAATGACAGGTGCAAATTGAACCCGCAAAGGGGTTGCCAACTTTCTTCGAAAATTTAAATGTATAAATGCTTTGTCACTAAAGGAGGTATTCTGACACTTCAAGACTAACTCCTGCTGTGTCTTTTATAAAAGCATATTGCTGAAGTGTCACACAAAGAATGTTTAATCCCAAACCTTTTTATTCACAAGATTAATCACACTAGTTGGATCTTGATTTCCCTTAAATCTGAAGGAACTTTATTACTGAACAGTAGATTTGCATGAATTTAAATGACATAAAAATCCATGACGGTGAATAACATTTCACTTCTCTGCTTCCTTTTTTAGGTGCAGTCCAAAATTCAATAGATTCTCCAAGGCAAAGGCACTCTTTGTTCACATATCCCATATGGAAAAGCCTAAATGAAGCCTCATTTTAGGCTTTAAATCCCATTCCCTTTCCCACTCTACAAATCTCATAACCTTTCTTGGTGGCTTTTGGTTACGTGACGTGCCTTACACGGAGTCATGCAGCACTACTAGAGAAGAAGGCAGGATAAGTACAGATCACTGTGAGAACATCAGCGTCCCATGACCCAAATACTCAGCCCTGAAGCAGCACACAGTGTATGGGCCCACACTGGGCAGCCCTAGAGAGCAGCTTTGCTTCACCTCACCCTGCAAAGCAGCACAAACCACCGGTGAAGTTTGTCAGCACTTTTTTTCCTAACAAAGTACAAAGCTGCTGTCCTAGATGAGTTATCCGTTAATCCTTACAAGTTTGCATTGTAAAACTCAGACTGCACTGAGTTCAGTACCCTTAGTGCAAGGAAGAAGCAATTCAGAGAACTGACAGCCTGATAATTATTCCAGACACAGTAGCTTCTGAAAACATACTGACTTCTGTTCCAGTCTTTGGAAAAAAAAAAAAAAAAGGTTACAGTGGAGTAAGAAGAGGAGGAAAAGCTACTCGTTTGTCTTTCCAGTGGAGTAAGAGGAGGAGAAGGCACCTGTGTGAAGCTACAGCTGTTCCTCCCATCGGGATTACCTATGAGCAAAAAAGATGCCTCAAACAGGCTGGGACTCTGTTGGCCAGCATTGACAGAGAAAAATAAAACTCATGTGTTTCACAAGACAGCCTGCAGGTGGAGTGCATCCAGAGGAGAGAGGTGGGAAAGTAGCAGACATGAAGAATGAAATCCCTAACTGTCATACAGCAGTTATCATCAGCATCCACCACTCTTGTGCAACCTCACCAACCTGTATCACGTCCATGCAGCTTTTAATATTTCACTGGTATTAATA
Organism: Phasianus colchicus; assembly: GCF_987193195.1. Taxonomy (NCBI): domain Eukaryota; kingdom Metazoa; phylum Chordata; class Aves; order Galliformes; family Phasianidae; genus Phasianus; species Phasianus colchicus. Next base: position 22,455,409 of record NC_143445.1, on the reverse strand, counting down.
ATTCATGTTGTTTAACAGACACTCACATTCCAGGGTGACACACCACTATAATGAATTGAATGCAACATTACACAGCTGCTCCACCACCTGAACTTCAAGATCATGAATCAATTTTCTCTCTCTATAGGTAATGACTACAATTCAGATCCTAATGAAGACTCATGCACATGTTTAACTTTAAGCTGCTGGCTAAGTTCTCTGAAGTCAACAGGCTAAACCTCCTAATAATGTAAAGACAGATCCACTACCATTAACACTACCATTAACAGAACTGCTCCTATTTGCATGTGGCCAGGAGGTCAACTCAGAGTTGAAGTTAACTGGTACTGAGCATCCCAAATTTTGTGCCTGGTAAAACTTCCATCAGTTATTCTGAACATAAATCTAATCAACAAATAATATGAATCGCTTGGACATAATATCAAAGCTTTGTGATGAAATCAAATTATTTTTCTTCTCGTAGACACCTTACTTTCTATTTGTGGACACAAATAACATGCTAAATTCATAATTTACATTAATCAATTTGCTTCCTAATTTTTAGGAAGACATGAATTCATTTTAGATCACAAGCCCAGGAGAGTAGTGTTTAGCTCATCCCATACAACTGAAAAGTCATTTTAAGATCCAAATTTTAAATTCCAAAATTAAAATTTACAGTTGCTATCAATTTAGTATCAATACTAATCTTCATATTCTTTCAGATATGTCCCCAGTGTTGCTGTACAGCACTGTACTGTTTTACAAATCAGGATGCAATAAGTGAAGGATGCTTTTCAAGCACACATGAAGAGAGACAGCCAAGAAGATACCATCAATTTCAGTAACAATGGTAGTGTTTGAGCTATCTGTTGACGTTTTTGTACTCTTTGTATTATTTTCTTGCAGATAGGTAATACTGGCATTCAGAAATAACAAAACATTGTCTGCTACCCTTTACCCTAAATACTAAGATGATTAAAATTGTTCTTAAAATTTCTTATTCTATGTTTGAATTTCTATTCCCAAACGTGGAATCAAAAATTATTCAGCCAAATGCTGTCAGTCTGCCCTGTACTAGAGAAGCCTTCCCCCTAACTAATTCTACTAACTGCAGAGGCTGTTGTCACAGCATCTGTGTAGTTTTGTTTATGGCACAGCTGAGCCTACAGTCTGGCTCTCAAGACCTAGCTCTGTATCCTAATCAGAGCAAAAGTATCTTCATGTAACCACGTAACTGAACACTGCAGAAATCAAGTTAATTGTGCCTAATATTTTTAGACAAAGTTTGGAATGAAATAAGTTCACCTTCTTTCTCCAGTGTACTTCATGTCTTCTGGTTTTCAGCTACATGCTTTTCAGTTCCACACTTCATTGTGCTACTGTAACCTGTGCAGTATTTTTAACATCCCGCATACAATAGAGATCATAAACAAGCTTTATTCTTTGTGAGTTCCTTACTACCAGTAAAACTTAATTCTCCATCCACCTAACTGAGCTGAAGTTCTTTAAAGTATCAACTCCAAACCGCTATGTTTCTTGCCATTCTTCAGCAGCGATAAGAAAGTCTGACTCCATAATGAACAACCAAGGAAAACGTCACCTACGCCAAGTCACAACACTGGGTTATATTAGGCTGAACTGTAATTTGTTAATTGTAAAGGTCTGTCTTCAGCATTGTCCACATTTTCCCAATTATCTAATGCTGACGCTGGTACCTGTGGCACAGAGTTTCCTTGTTTTCACTGTTAGATCCACATTTGCTTCTTGGGATCTTGGGGCAGAGATAACACTTGTGAAAACATATGCCTGTCCTCACGTAAAGACACACTTAAATGTCTTAAAACAGCCGTACTACTAAGTTTCTCCCAGAAAGGCAAAGGTCAGTGTTTTGTTTTAGTTATGTACTACATGGAGATATGTACACACACACACATACACAGGCAGGTTCTCCTATGTACCATTTTAACAGAGGTTCTTCCCACAGATCTGAAGCTCTGAGTATTACTGAAATATAAATAGAAATACATAAAAAAAATCAGTAAGTACCAATACTAAAATGTTAGTGTTCAAAACTACCCTCTTTCCATTAACTTCGATCTTGAAAAGAATAGATACTCCAAGTCAGATATTTCTCCACTATTCAAAGCTTTCAAGGAATCCTTAAAAGCCCTTTAAATAGGAACTGTGGTCACCAACTTTGAGAAACATAATTCTATTTGCTCTCATTACCACACTTTTTAAAGAATCAAAGTGCACAGCTCTGAGAAACAGAGATGGGAGAACTGAGGGGGCAGCATTTATGTAAAAAGCTGTCAAAAGAAGAGTGCCTTGCCTCAATTTTTTTTCTAGTATTAACAAACTGTATTTTTAGAAGGGCATAATTTTAAGGTAGAAAAACTCAGAACATCTTAGCAATGGAACAGTCACAAAACAAGAACAGCACAACCAGCTCTTGAAGGTCCGTAGGATCAAGTACTTGTCATAAGAGAAATCATTTTCATCTTGACATGCTTTCAATATTAGTGTGGTACTTGTTTTGAAACCACAGTTCACTTGCTCTGCATGTTATATTAAGAATTCCCAAATGGATAGATAAAAAAAACCTTATACTGAATGGAGCATGAAGGGAAATCAGTGCATCACTTCTAATGTAGCAGAACTTACAGACAAGCAATGATACCAGGGACCACATATTTACACAGATACCATCGATTCCTACAGTAGGATAGAAGGCTCAAACACCTTTCTAGAAGAAACTTCCCCCTCATGCCTACTACTTAATAACTGACTGAAGCTGGTGAACAGGAAATGATAATCAAAATAAAACAGCTTTACAAAATGTCAAGTTTGACTCCATAATACCTTATTTACAAAAGCACAAAAAACTTAAGAGTAGAATGTCAGAATAGATCTTGCTTCCATTTCACAAGATCCACTTGGGTGAGAGTGGATGGGTTTGGGACAATATAACATTTCTAATACTTTATCTACTGGCAATGACAGCACTTTCTGTAGGAAAGCACCACAATGCACAATGATAAAAGCACAATATTTCTCATCACTAAAAATAAAAACCCTCTCCCTTTCTTCTTTATTAATTAATTCCCATCTCAGAAGCCTGCTTACTTAGGATGATTATAAAGGGCAGTTACCAGATGTTTTATACTGAGCTACATTTCTGTGTTTTAAAAGCTGATCCTGATGGGGTAAGAGGTATTTTATTTTCCTAACAAACATGGAGAATTTACATAAATAGCGTGAATTACCAAATGACGGTCCAAGGTTTCATGCTACTCCTTTTGATAACAACTTGTAGCTAAATTAATATGGAATTATGTAACAACTGCACAGAGCATTAAGATTTTTTATAATCACACTTTCGTGATAATTACTATCATAATTTTTGCTTTAAAAAAAAAAGTCCCTGATATGATTAGAATATCAAATCCATGGGGATACTTCTGAAAATAGTTGAGCAAACACTCCTTGTGACTCTTCCCCAAGTCAACAGAAGCTCACAGAAAGATATCACAATAACCCAAGCTACATCCTGCTGAGCAAAATTCCTACAGCAAGCACAGCAAAAACTGCAAACAGAACAATACTGTAGACTATTAAACTAACAGAAAGAGAAACGTTTGTTTTTTTTTTTTTTTAACAATCTGCTAATACTTTTTTCCTGCAAAGCAAAGATTGATTTTGCTCATGGATTCAATTGTAAAAAAAAATATATAAAAGTCCTTGTTTTCACTTTACCATCAACAATTTGGATTTCCCACAATTGAGGGCAACATTTTAAGTTTACAATTTTCCTTTAAGATTTTGGTTTGCTATCACTGTAGGTTCAATTAACTTTTGGTAATATTAGACATTCATTTTGGCTATTTAGCTACAGGATTATTAAGCAAAATGTAAATGCAATGGATTCAATGTAGAAAACAAGGTGTTGATTTAATTAGCCTTAGGAGACTCTGAGAGCTTTTAAATCATGCCTTCAGATTTTCAGATGTGCTAAGCATATATTAACTTCTTGACTTAAACGTAGGAGAAAGTTGTAGAAATGCATTCTGAAGTAAGAAATTAAGGTAATCCTCTTTCTCCTGGGATTTTCTGTTTACAGTTTGTGGATATCTGACAGAAAAAGAGTGATAGTTTGAAAGCAAGAGAAAAGGACCCTATTACTGATAGTAACTTCCTAAAAACAAATAATTGTTTATTTTTCTTTTATTGTCTCCTGGAAACAATACTGAATAGTGATATTCAGATATCTTGAGTTTTTGAGATAACAGTTGTATTTTTTTTTAATCACTATTATATAATCTAAAATTTTCTGAAAATAATTATAGACAGACTTCTATACAGATTAAGAAAAATGAGCTCTTCATTTAAATTAATGAATTTAATATTCAGCTTTATATTGCCAGATGCTGTTAAAAAAAACAGTGTTAATGTTTCAATATAAAGCAGTGGAAATAACTTCGCAATTGGTACTATATTTAAATTAAAACCATGTAAACATAAGGTTAGGATTCACTGCAGTTTTGGAAAGGGTTAAAAAGATTGACAAGCTGAGCTATGCTGAGTCCTCTGCTAGGCACATTCCCATAGAAGTTACAGGACTTGTCCTTTGCCATTCTCCTTCCCTGCAAGTCTTAGCCTTTGAATTCATCCCATCCCATGGCATTCTGTTGTAGAGCTTCTCAGATCTATAGCAGGCCACAGCTTTTGTTTTTTGCAAATTCTGGCTAATGTCTGTGTAAAGGACAAATAAAAAAACCACTTTCTGACATTATTAAAGTTCCACAGCAGGGTATCCGGATTCCAGGCAAAGAGCTACAACTTTATAAGTTAGCTTTGAACTATCAAGACTAAATCTAGTTCCTCATGCATAACCTGAGTAGTCAGTGCAGCCAACAGGAAAATGTAATACCTAAACATAGACCCTTGCACCTGTCAGCACCGTGGATGTTAGCAACTACATCTCTGCAAATAATAATAGATGTTCAGATAACTGGCTCACACAGACAGCTACAGGACGACTCTCACACCATCAAAAATTTAATCTTTATACGAATCCCACTCCAATTTCCAGAAATTAGGATGAGGCAGAGAAGGAGCAGGAGGGGATGTACCCTTTCCCTTCCCCCACATGAAACCCAGTAAGACTTTTGGTTTTGTTTCCTGATGCAATCAATTTCATAGTTTTATAAAACTTGCCCATCCATTGCTAATTTGCGTGCGGAGTTCACTTCATGCAGACAGGAAGAATTGAATTTATAAATTCAGCACACTGTGCACTACGTCTATATGATAATCTGAAATACTATTGTCTTGAATATTAGTCCACATCACTGAAAGCACAGATGGGTGATTCACGTGAGTATATGTCATATCCAAAATTGACAGAACCCTTAAAGTCTTCCAACTAGTTGCATGTGTCATCTTTGCTATGTCAAATAATAAATTGTAGAGCCGATACTGGTTTTCAGACTTGAATTAAAGGTCCCAAAGATTTCCTTGCCATCATCCTTTATAGACAAATCCATTATTGGAAACCATAAATGGAGAAAAAGTTATCTAGAAACCTGTACTATTTTTGGTAGCAGGATGCTCTATTTAATTCTCTTTTTCCAACCACTCAGACCCAAAAATATTTATTTTATAGCCACCTACTACCATTTCTCACTGGAGAAATGTTCCAATCTCCATTTGCTAAAAATTTGCCCCAATGTTTCATTTTAGCTTTGAATTTTAATTTTCTTAAAAAGAAAATTATACATTTAATGGACCACAGCTGTCTGGGAAGTATGTATTTGACAGGCATACAGTACTAATTTAGAAAATGAATATCATTTACTTGATGAGTCACAATGAATATCTGTAAATATCTAAGTTCTTTACTAGAGACTAGTCTTAGAAGCGTTGATACATACAAGTCATACTTAAACACACAAACAGTTCCCCAGAGAACTGAGGCCAAAGCTAACAGCTCCCATCCTCCTTATCGATTTCATGCTTTTCTTGCTTGATGAAATCCAGAAGTGCGATACTGTCAAAGAGTTCAAATTGGGAATGCAGCAGAGACTTTTGTAGTTTTATCTGTTTTGCAGAAGAGAAATCCCATAGCACGGCAGCAGACAGCCTCTTGCTGCAGATGAAATAATGCCTCCATTAAAGCCAGGCACCTGGGGCAGAGGCCTGGCTCTGAGCAGTAGGAATGGTTCTGGCACTGTGTGGCATGCCCCCAGCTGCTCTCTCCCCATACCCTATAAACATGCATTTGTTTCTGTGTCAGGAGAGAACATGGATACTGAATGTCACAGAGAAGGTGGAGTGGGGAGAGTAAGAAGCAAGAGAACACATGGATGTGACTGCATCTGTGCCTTTGATAGGGAGCACTGGGGAACTTTGGGATTCGGAGGCTTCAATATAAGGAAAAAGAGAACATTTTGCATAATGTCACCTGTCCCTAAAGTAATTTTCATTAACAGAGATAGGTGAATAATTAGCATAGTGCCAGAAACATTTCAGATGCACAGCTACAAACATATCTGTTGATAGTATTAAGTTTAATCAAACAAACTCTCGCTAGATGACTAATTATGAAATTAAAAATTTGAGATTGTAACTAGTCAAATCTCAGCTCCCAGAAATGCACTAGACAGAATATAGTCCTGACCCATAATAAACATATACTTGTTTCCTCTTTGCTAATATCAAAGGATGGAACAAAATAAATCATTCATCTCATACTCAAAGAAGTCATTTCCATGAGCAGTTTCCCACAGAAGGTAAAATAATACCACCTCATGTACCTCTTGTATGACAAGTCTAGAAAGGGTGGGAAATCAAGACTGTGGTGATTTGGCAAAGCATTTAAGCGTTTGAGTAATTTCAAGAACAAGATCAACTTCTGTCTCATTGGATTCTCCCCACTCACATGAATGGGGTCATCGTAAGATATTTATTTGGTGACAGTTCCAAGACGTCTCAAAGCGTAGTTTAAGATAGAAGTGGAGAGAGATTTTCTGTTGATAGTTGCTGAATTATTGTTCTTAGCTATTCTAACAATGCTAGTTCTTTTCAGATAGATAGATAATTAAATGTTATGTGCCTAAAGCTCTATGTAGACTTCCCTAAAACAAAATGTAATTATAATTGTAAAATTATGCCTTCACCATGCAATTTTTGCTTCAGCATTTTGCAAGACTGAGGTTAAAGCAACCGTCTGGGGTTAAGGCAGCAGAATGTCAGGCACTGGAGACAGACAGTCCAAAAGAGCTAACTTCAATTGTGGACATACTACCCAATATAGATTAATATTTTAAATTTCATAAAATAATTTATTTCTGTCTTTCAGAGGTATAATACTCTAGTAAGCTCTTCCCATATTCAAGATCTCAAGAATAAAAACACCATCCTGTTTAACAGGAAAACTCCTAGATCCAGCAAGAGTTCTGTTAGTCAAAGGTTGATTAGTATATTTGAAAGGGAAACTGAGGTTACTCCAGCAACATTCGAAATTTGCTCATTTCTTAAAGCATTAAAAACCACATTGAGACAACTACTAGAAAATATGCGACAGATTGATTCCTTAGATTTTGATTGTAATGACTGATACAATCAAAACTAAGTTAGTTTGTTGCTGTACTAAATCTGAAAATAAACGAGAGCACTAGCTGTTACATTAGAACCTTTCCAACATCACATAGCACCTATATTATAAAGTCTTGTGCTCATTTGTGGATTGCTTTCGTTTGGTTATTTTCAGCATCTAAAACCCTAGATCCATTTTAGTAAACCATGATATCCTGATTATGTGGAATGCCCCCAAGTAACTGAATACAAATGCAGTATTCTCTAAAAATGAAAGTAAAGCCAAAAAGCCAGTGCAAGGCCCATATTACAAAAGCAAGTTCAGTTATGCCCTACTTTAGAAACCAAAGGGGGATTCACGTGGTCCATAAGCCTTTGGTAGCTTTTTGTAAAAAGGATGAACTTGTTTTCTGAAATATCGACCCTAGGTCAATATTGTGCCATTAGAAATAAGTAGCTCACGCAGCTCTCAAAGATGTCTGAGATCTTTAGAAATATCACAGGCACTCACACAAAGTTGTAAGGCATTTTTCAGAAGCAGTTGCAGCATTTTGTTTTTGGAAGAGTTAATGGATAAGAGTAACTTTAGATGTAGGTTTCTTTCGGCTTTGGAGGATGAAAGGGATTAATGGAGGGTCACAAGAGAAGGATGGAAGAAGTGGAAATAAGAGGAGAGTGCTACTGGATGTAGGTTATCCTCTCCCTAGGCAGTGGTTAGAGGTATCTGAGAGAAAAAAGGGATTGACTTCTTGTTGCATATTATTCCTAAAGAAGGATGAGCATAGTGCAAATGGGATTTTCTTACCCTCTTTGTAAGAAGACTAAAGACATGATGTTTTTTATACAGAATTTGATTTAGTGTGAAACTCTTACCTCTTTCAAGTTAAGAATTACTGAGGAGGCTAGGTAGGACTGCACATATCCTTTGTTTTATTAGAGAATTCTTAGAAAGTTGAAAAATGTGTACCATGCAGTTATGTGCTAATGCAGATTTTGTACAAAGGCATTGAGTGATACACATTATGCTGCTCTGCTGCTGCAGACAACAGAAAGAAAATATTCCATACTTCCAAGAGGATAACCCATTACCCTTTGAGTATATGATAGGCTTTGCAAACAATGCACACAGTATTACAACAAAAATGGTTTTAATTTCATTTGTAAGCAATTTTTTTCTTAACATATCAAGTATAGTATCAAGCTATGCACTTGGTGATTTTTTGTTTCAAATTCTGAAAAATATACTGAAGACAATACCATAGTTAAAGTCTTGTTATTAAGTCTATGTATATGTCAAAGGTATGGAGAAATACTACTTTACACTCCAAAAAAACACTTTGCTAAGAAAGCAAAGGACGTAATGCTACCTAGCAGACCTCTGGCCCTGCAAAGCGTTTGAGGAAGCACTACTGGGGCAATGTGAATGGTTCTGACCATCAGATTATAGGAAGTGTAATGCAAAGACTCAAAATATGCAACAGATGGCAACTGATGTGATTCAGGTTCTGTGAATATACAACATAATACAAGAAAGCTAAAATTAATTTCTAGACTTGAGAAAAACAGGAAAATAAACACATGTAACAGATGAAAGGCAACTATGCCAGACAGCTGTTTGAGATTAAGGCCAGTGTTCAGGCATGGTATGATATTAATGGAGAAACAAGGAGGGCCTACTGCAGAAGTGCTATATCTGAAGACTGAATTCAGGCTTAACTTAAGGTGACTTAAGCATAATTCTCCCGCAGCACGGTCAGAAATAGAAGCTTTGGCAGCTTTTAAAGGCTGAACAGAGGGAAAAGGAAGTCAGAGGTTCAACTACTGTGCAAAGTTAATATTAATTGTAATTTATATTGTTATATAGACTCAGGGACTTCTGAGATCTGAACTAGTACTAGAGAGGAACACTTTCAGAGACAATGACAAGAGCTGAGCAATGTCTTTTGATAAACATTTCTTTCTGCCTTCTATTTCTTGTGCTTGTTACTTCTTACACTCATATATGAGTACTTATAAATAATGAATTTATGATCACAATTCACTTGTTACATGGAGATGATTTTGCATTTCCATTTGGGAGAATGGAAAACAAACCAACATTGGAATGGTTTACTTGAGGTTGCATAGAAAGTCTGTTGCAAAACTGTCTTTTTATCTCATTTTGTGTTCTCCCTCACTAAGTCTGCATACACTTGAAGCACTAAGAAGTGTTGTATCCACTACATGATTTGCAAAAAGCTTTCAAGAATGTTAACAGTGTGCTATTTCCATACAATTCTGAGGAAAAAAAGAAAGTGGGCTACTCTAGTCATTAATGACCGCATTTTGATGGTTTCAAGTGGAAGAGTTCATCATAGCTTTCTCTGCCATGCTGCATCAACATCTTAATGCAACTGCTGTTCCACAGTATATTGTTTCTTATTCCTGTTTCTCTGAGCTCTTGCATCAAGGAAGAGAATATATCTTCTTTCTCAGTCATTTGCACTGAAATTTGACATTTTCTGCATATTTCTGACCTCGAGAAAAGTAACTTTATGATTAACACAAAAATACAAGACAGACCTCAGCAAGAAATGATAATCTAAATGGTTTCTTTTGAAATCCCCTAATTTAACCTCTATTATAAAGATTCTCAAAGTAAAATTAGGTTTCTCGTATCCACTGGAGGTGGATGCCCTTTATCTTTTTTTCTGCTGTTAATTGCTTTCTTCATCTTTGTGACTTCAATTCTATGAATCCTTTTTCAACAGTGAAAATATTAAAAACCCTCTAGTTTTCTTTTTCTATCTCCCCAAAAGGGAAATTATTAAACTACTGAAAAGGTAAACATCCACATACGACATATACTGCTCCATTTCCCTTCAGAGTTTGCAGAATTACTTTCCCCACTTGCTTTTAGTGACAACTACTCAGCACAGTGATCTCAGTCTGTATGAATAAAACCCCTTATTACACAGCACACCACAAACAACATCTGCTGCTGAGCATGGGGAAGGCATGAAAGATCTCCACCCTTAACATCCCTGTTGGGACCCATTCTGTAGGCTTTAAGGCATGTGTAATGATAGTACAAACCTACTGCTGACTTATGTACTAAGATAAATTAAGCACGTTTTGTACCTTTCCACTTTTGTCTCTTTTATGACATTTTTTTTCATATATATTTTCCATCCTTTACCCATGACATAGTACAGCAATATCCTACTTGAAACTGCAGATTCTTTGGCTAAGACAAAGCACTCAATGCTTTTGTGATCGGACGTGCCTTCCACTGAGGACAATATCATGCATGTGCCTCGTACACGTGGTCTCATAGGTCATTTCTATCTTTCATTTTGATTATATGGCTGTGGATTTGTTCTGCTAAAAACTACATCTTCAGCTTAATATGTCAGCTACAGTTAAGAAATAAACCTCCATAAAAAAAAGACAACTAGATGAGCAAAGCCAGATCTGCACCTATATCTAAATGTGGGCTCTCCGTAACTCATATGTCTCAGATACAGATGATGCTGCAGGGGGAACATTTCACTCTCATTCTGTCTTGCCCTCAGCCTCCCACACTTGGGTCCCAGCAGGCTCCCCACATCGGTATCTGCACTCTTTGGGAAAGTCAGAAATAAGAAAGCTTGAATTTTTCTCCTGCTGACTGAAGATTTGAAGTTTTGAAATGTTTGCTGAGAAAAAGCCATTGTGAAGTTTCTGTGTCGCTGTGAACCATCACAGTGAAAAAGACTAAAGCAAACCCTCCAGCTTTCCTGAAAATTGGCTATTTGCAATACGGGATGCACCTAAAAAAAGCAAAGAAGGTATCTCCTCCTTTCCCATCCCATCAAGGCACAGTAATAGTCTCCTAGAGTCTAATCATGCATTCAAATACTTATTTCAAATACCGCAACTGACAATCACACCTGATAATGATAAAACTCATTTCAAGTGTGCAAAAATGTCTTTCTTCATGATTCTGTAATGTAAATCACCCTGCATTCTTCTTACACCTCCTCCTTTATTTCCACTTGTATCTTTCCAAGTTTCTGCTCGTCTCTTTTTAAAGCCTTTTTACACGCTACTTGCATTCCAAGTAAAAATCCTTTCTCCAGCTTATAGAAAATTCTGCTAAAAGTAAGGTTTCCTGCAGCTGCCTCCCAGTACTTCTACTGTAGGTCTCCTTGCTTCTTCTTAGTCTGAACATTATTCTGAATGCAGCAGAAAATGGCCTTCTATTTGTGGTTAATTATTTTATTAATACTTGAATTGTTCTTTCACCTGTATTTTCAGGTCCTGGTACCACTTCAATCCAAATCTCACCAAATTCTTTTTTTTTGGGGGGGAGGAGTTCTTCCTTCTCATCTAGGAGTCTTTGCTGTTATCCATCCCTTTTGAGAAATCTTTGTGGCTGACCTTCATGTGCTATTCTATCTTTTGAGGAGCATTACAACACTACTAATGAGTGCATGCAAGTGTTGCTTACTGTGAATGGGTAAGTACAGAAGATAAGACAAGGAATCGAGATACTGGGAATTAAATCCAGGTCTTTACTATTGCAGTTCAGACACTGAAGTGTTCTGTGACAGTGACTTTTAATTCATCATTACAATTAATAAATCATCTTCAAACAAAGATCCCTCTGTTGACCCCAGCATCGTATAGTTATTTCTTCTCCTTCCCATCCCCTTAAGCTAATTTTAAAAGTCCTTCCCCAGGATTCCTGGAAGGTGTTGTCTATGCTTTATGTTGTCTATGTGCAATTTCATATACCATTAGAGAGAGTGTATATACATACATACATATATGTGGAAGGAAGAAATAACAGCTATGTTTATTCTTTTGAATCCATCACAGTTACCTATAGCTCCTGGTGATTTCATCTATTGTATGATTCCATTGATTCACACAATAGAATGCATTTCTATAGCTTTGTCATAAGGGGAGCACCAAAGCTTTCACAAAATCCAGAGTGTAAGTGGGTCACTATCACTGGTCACCTAAAAAATATATATATATATATAGCCTAACTGAATCCTACTCCTCTCATCTGTTCCACTTTCACTCTATTGAGTGTATAAAAGTCAATTTCAATGAAGCTATTTCTAAACCAGTTAAAAAAAATTGGCTCCAAACTTATTCAATTTTCATTTATCTAGTCAATCAAGAATTAAAAGATTTCTCTTCAGTGTTGTGTCACAGGAGCATCTTCCCTGCATGTTCTCTCTAACCAAATTCCCATCCACACAACAGAACACTAAATTCGGGGCTAACTACAGCATTCCTGTTGATCCTTTTAGGTACAGCTTAACACTACAATATTTTGCTTACTGCAAAATAACAATTCACATGCTCTGCACTGAATCATGCTAAACCTCTCAGGTACAAATAATCCTCTTACAGCTATTCAACATTTCTTCATGGTCCCCAGAAGACAAGTTCTCCTGTGCTTCCTTGATGAAGAACAGACCACTTAGTTACCATTTCCCTATGAGCTGTGAAGGTGACCTCTGACATCCTACAGACACAAATAAGTGCTGACAGCACCAGCACAGAGAATTGGAATGTGTGCAAGGGTGCCTTCTCCGTGTAGTCACTGAGACAGGAATCCACATGAAGGCCAATCACTGAGACTCCCTCCTGCCCAGAATACTTTTGCCTAGCTGGAACAAGAACACAAGGGGAACAAATGCACACTGCTCTGTCTCTGAAACTAAGTTTCTAAGCGACAACTGGCCAGGTTGCAGACTCCATAAACCTCCTTCTGAATCACCATCAGCAATTCAATGCAGCTCTTTAGAGCAGCAGATACATTACTAAGGCAGATATCAGAGGGTATACGGGAAACAGTGCAACTACTGTACAGAAAAAGAAGTGTCTATTGGATAAATAAGTTGGCTATCCATGATAGAAATGTTTCATTTGTGATTACCGTGACTAAAGATTTAGATTCATGACAAATGTTACTTTCGTCTTTCCTCCTGGTATTAAATTACCAGTCATGCTCACTTGTATTCAATTGGTTCTTTTTCCCCCCAGAACCTTATCATGAATTCTTTATCATGTATTGCTTATAAAATATTTAAGAAGTATATAACCTTAACTACAAAGACATATTTCCCTCTAGCATACTTTTCACATCAAAAAAATACCAGAATCATTGAGTATGAACTCTACAATAACTTAACTAGAAACAATAATTAACTAGGAAAAAAAAAAAAATCAAATTTAACAGTATTTAAATTTAAATTAAAAGGAAGCTCTTAACACCAAAAGTAAGAAACATCCAAGCTGACAGGAAAAAAAGCCTAACACCATATATATCTGTAAAGGTTCCTATGCCATAGGTTCCCCTGAGGCAATATGCACCCACCAAGCAAAGCTCACACCAAGATTCATTCCAAAATTGCCTTTATAGTGGAAAGTAAACATGCAAGGGATGAGCAGAGTGCTCAGCTGAAACTTAGCATTACCTCGATGTGTCTGCAATACCTTGGCTAAATCATGCCATTTTGGAATGTGAACAAGAACATTCAATTAGTTCAGAACACAGCCAGTGAATTCCATCAGACCTAAAGCTAACAGTGCATCATCCTTCTCTTTCTCTACACTATTCCCCAAATAATATTTGGTCAAATTCAAGGTCCTGCTGTTATACGTCAAAACCCTCTAAGGGACTGATTTAAAATACCTGTGAGCGCCTCTCTTCATGACACCGAGTTCCCATGAGAACAAAGTTCCCCAGAAACTTTGAGGCTGCCATCCTCCAAGATGACACTTCATTACAGGAGACAGGGCTATTTCCACAGAGGACTTGAGTTTGGGTTCACATCAGAGGAGTTTACAATGACCATAAATACAACAATAAAGTAAAATTTCCTTCTATAATTTAGTAGGTAGAAGTGAAAATAAAGGAAACGTGAGGATAAGCAGAGCGCAAAGACGCAAAGAAATTAAGTTTAAAAGCTATGTAATCCCAGATATTATGTGGATATTACAGACCAGAAGCACAGTGTGTGTTGTTAATCCTTGGAAAACACAGATTCTACAGTGAAGAAGCATGACGCAGAAAGAACACACATAGGATCAGGCTAAAAAACACAAACATTTATAGCTGAAGTCTTTCCCTGTTAAACATTTTTTTTTTCAGATATGATAGAAAAAATCACTGGTTTTGGCTTTTATCAACACAAACATGCAATCATTTGAAAACTACACATCCCATTTACACTTAATGGGTTAGTTTGGTTCATGCTTTTACCTCTGATACTGAGACAAGAAAGCATCCAAAGCTGCTTGCCAGCTTAAAGGCTGCCCCCTGTAGCAATTAGATGGCCAAAATAAGCAGAGGTTCACATAAAAGTGATCTAACGCGGACAAGAACTGCACAGTGTGAAGGGATTGACTTACACCAATATAAACAGAGTACTTCAGAGTTATACCTGTCTTTACCTTTCCTCCCTTTCTCTGCCTACTGCAGGAATCCTGTACAAAATCATTGAAGGATATTCTGTCCCACGTGTGCTGTAACACTGACCTAGTGCTGAATTAATAGATAAGCAAGAGCTTTAGCTTCTACTTTCATTGATTTTATGGACTTAAGTTAAAACCATTTAATTATTTGAAGGTTTCGTTCTTAAGGTTATTTATTTAAGTATGTCTCAAGGATATAGCCTACAAGACACAGGAACATGGTTCATTAGCATGTAATATTGCATTAATTAGTACCATTGATTCTCTTTCCATGTTATAATGATAGTGTGCACCACTACCATTACAATGGATGTTATGGCAAAAAGGGACAAGCGTTTCCCTTCTTGCTGAACCTGCAGTCAACATGAGCTTTATTCAAAGTGCCAGAGACTTTTCTTTTTTGCTTTATGTGAAAAGCATTACAAAAACAGAATCATAAAATCATTTGACCCAGAAGGGACATTTAAAGGCCATCTGGACCAACTCCCTGCAATCAGTGGACAGGGACACCCACAGCTCCATCAGGTGCTCTGAGCCCTGGCCAGCCTGGTGTCTCCAGGGATGGGGCACCACCACATCTCTGGGCAACCTGTGCCACTGCCTCACTATCATTGTTGTAAAAAAATTTTGTCCTTATATCCATTTTCTCCCTTCTTTTAGTTTGGAACCATTTCCCCTTGTCCTATCACAGCAAACCCTGCTAATGAGGAACAGACATTTCACAGGATACAGAATTTTGAACACATTCATTTACAGAAGTGAAAAAAATCAGCTTCACTCTTAAATTTAAAACAACAATACTGAAAATCAGTTAATAATATATCAAAAGCTCATTTCCCATTTCAAATTAAGATACATCACAAACATTATACAACATCAGTTGTGTATTTTTTTCCTCATTGCTTGCTTCTTAATGTGACCTGACAAAAACCTTAAGCACCTTTCGCAGCAAATACCCACCAGCATATTTTACATCCTAAACCACAAGTACATCCAGAGTAAAGATACTTGATGCTAAGGGCTCCTTTACTCAAAACAGCCAAAATGACAAATTGATTGTGACACTCATTCTTTTCTTCATATAGGATAAATATGTAAGCTCATTACTGCTTTCGCTATTCTATTCTATTTCTACAAAATCACGAGGAAACGTGATGTCAGGAATATTCAGTCAGATTGCGTTCAGCTGTCTTAGCTGCAATCGAAATAAGCCAAACTTGTTAAAAAACTCTTTGTGTACACGCGTGGTTGTCTCATCCATATATGCACAAACAGACTTCCCAATGTCTGTGCCTGCGTGCCAGCAACCTGTTTTACCTCAACAACCCGAATGAGAAAATTCTAATCTCAGGCTGTACCTCAACCAAAGTTTGCACAGCAACACGTGGGATGTGCTCCTGCCAGAAACTCACCTCTCCCTGTAAGATGATCAGGTAATACAATCATGACATATCATTTAGATTTACCAGGCTATTTTGTCTGTTTAAGAGGTATTCACTTAGCATCTAAAAGGTCAGATTTGAACCACTCGTGATGTAAAGCAGTCGGGGTATTTGCAATGAAAAGATACAGCTTGAGCTCACATTGTTTTACAGACTCAAAGCCCCCAAAATAATAGCAAAGAAGGTAAATGGTACTAGTCTCATTTGCATTCTGTTGTTTTTTTAAACATGAAATGCATGAATTTATTCAGCTAGCTGTATTTTGAGAATGATTTGAGCTACCTAATACTGATTTATATTAATACTGTGAACCTTTTCTTTCAAGCTGTTACTTCTAGATCTGATCAAAGGACATTATCTTCACATTATATTTGGGTGTACTTTGGAGCTTTTGTGCCCCAGACTGTGCAAGGCAGGCTTGGAATGAACACGGAGATGAGCCAGGATCAAGAAATTGCTGAAATACTATTAATCATCATTACCAAGGTCAATGTGAGTTGTTTGAGCCTTGAAACCAGCATTATCACTGAGATGATCAGATACAAGTAATTTGAGGTTTCTGAAGAGAGCCAGTAGCTTTTAATAGAACTACAATCTAATAACTTTCTAACCTCCTCTTTGCGTGGATTTAGGTGTTATTTTGACCTATGGAAAGAATACCTGCATGAAATCATGTTTTCCATACTACATCAGAAGATAAATGACATCATCAGCTAGAATCATCAGAATAGCTTGGTATTTCAGTGATCATACATCACTTCCTAAACTTACAAGAAATAGAAGAAAGGAGTGAAGAAATAAAGCAATGAACTAAAACTAGTGGCTTTCATTCCCTAAAGTATTCTGGTATTCTCCTACTGACCCCTTCTGAAATGAAGAATCAGAGAGACGTGGTAAACTGATAGCAGTCACAAACACTAAATACAGACTTGAGCTTTGAAAAGATATGCAGAAATAAATGACCCTACATTTCATTTTACCACATTTGTCTTATATATTTGTGCTGACAAGAATCCAGTGAACTAAAATACGGTATATACATAGTCTGAAACCATTTAAAAATAATAAATATAGAACTGACACTTCCAGTATTTTGCATATAAATCTTACCCAGATGGCAAATGAACTACATGTCAAGTTGCATCTGAATCTAAACCAAAGCTCACCCCTCATCATTTGAATTGAGAACAAAATATGCATATGATATAATTTTGATCATAAAGATCTCATGCCATAACACAGTCATACAGTCTGTTCCTGCTTCTAGCTTTTTTTCCACCTTTTTACTCTTTTGGTGTTTTCCCAGCACAGAACATCAAAAGAAGCTAGAACAGATTGCTTTGCTTTTCACTGAGCACGCATACAGTTTTGTTTCATAGGAAGCACATTATGAAAATCAGTTAATGTGCTAGGAAATAATACAATACTCTCCAGTGGAATTCCAAGTATCACCTAATTAATCAACCGAGTATCACACGCTAATTAATAATGTTTATTCTAGCTACTGCACTGTGAACACATTACACATCCATTAGTCTAACATCCAAGGTTCACTCCAAAAACCAAGGCAGCAGAAAACACATTGCATTTACCTATACTGACAGTTATCCCATATAAAGGTTTGAACTCCTTGTATAGAATACAATGACTGAATGGTATATTTTCTCTTCTACGGGTTTCTTTTTTTCTTCAAAGTTCAGATTTACAGCAGATTGCAATTGGTGAAGAGAAGTGTTTTTCAAACCATTATCTGATTGTTCCTCCCTCCCTCCACTGCTACATTCACCTCTCTGCTTGTGGAGATGATTGTAATTCTGAGCCCTCAAAAACAGGACAATAAATAATTACAAAATGCACAAAAACATATTTCTCTGCTATTACCTGTCCCTTCATACATGTAGATCCAATAGGTCAGAGTATAAACTGATAGTCATTATTCAAAAAAATTCAGATTCTAGCTATTCATATTACACCTCAGTAAAGCCAGCTCCCCAGCCGCAGCCAGCAGTCACCTCCCCTACAGCACAGCAGCTGGAGCCTACTACTAGATTCCACTACTTGGGTAAAAAATTAAATGACAGTTATGCCTTCCTAATTTTATGAGTCAGTAACCAATGCTAAATTTAGCTGCCCTCAGTGCAAAGTCCCTGTATTATAGGGCCTCTTTCCTGCACAGAAAGAGGTTGGCAGAGGAATCTCTACCTAACAGTGTAGCGAAGAGCATTTAAAATGGGAGCTTTCGGTAAATATTTAGCAGATACAAGTGAGAAATGATCCTAAAATGTGTGCTTGGAGTCTATCATCATTGCTGAGAGGATGACAAAGGTCAGTGCATGCAGTAAGCCCAGCCCAGCACCCTCAGGGAGCATCTGAGTCACACAGCAGTATGACAAACCCTCCTGAACAGTCTGAGTCACCACCGAGGTGGAGGGAATTTCTAAGCACATGGTTAGGTATGCTGGAATAGAGACAACTCAGTTAAGGTTGATGAGTCCTCAAGATAACAGCAAACAGCAAGAGGGAGCAAACTCATCCATTACACAGTGGTGAGGAGCTGACGTTTGGGGAGTTCATTAAACTGCTGAATAAAGCTGTGATGTCCTCCCAATCCTCCCATGAATTCTGACCTGTCAGTGGTTTCACAGCCAAACAAGAAAAGCCAGATTCAAAGCTGAGCTTTCTCTTTCCACAATTTTAGCTCACTGAATTATCTAAGCACTGCAGCATCTCCAATCGCAATTAACAAATGGCGCACCTCTGAACAGCACGTTTTTTGGTTTTTTTTTTGGACATTGTGAATGCTGCAATAGCAACTAGCAGCCTGCAATTATCTCGTTAAAACACGGCCCTCCACTCACTAAGCAACCAGATTTAAAAATGAATTGAAACAATGTAAATAACCATGACAGTTCTGAAAATTGTGTGGTATTATTTATAACCTATCAGAAAATGACTCATCCTTTTGTTCTTATCACCCCTACCCTCCAAACACTTGGTCTAGCAGGAAGCTTCCCTTATCCCAGTGCCACCAGTCTCACCAGTAGCTCACACTTTATCGGCAGGGCCCTGTAGTAAAGAATGTGAGAAAATAGGAAGGACAAAGTAAAAGCTCCTACAAAGGTACTTGGAAATCTGCTGGTAGCATACACCTTTTGGACACTATATGCAGAATAATAAAAAAAAAGCTACAATCTTGCAAACATATCCTTTTCCCCTCAAAATAATTTTAAGAGCTACACAGAAGTCACTACTAGCAAACAGTTTGAAGTTTATAAAAATAATGGGAAATAGGATCTAAAGAAAGGAAAAATTCCACAACTGTTTTGTTCTTTTGGAACTCTGGCTCATGACTGGTAGCTGGGTTGTTACATTACAGTATGCAATAATCAAAGGTCGTGAGTGTAAGTCCCCTATTGCTTTTAGTTCACAGATAAACCAAAACCAAGGAAGGTGATGAACAGTTCTTGATTGTTTCTGTCAATCGCTTTTTCCAGATGAAATGAGAAAAAACATACAGGGTTAACTGAGAAAGCAGGGTTGGAGCTCCTTTGATATAAATGGGAATTGAACTCATGGGACTGTGCTGCTCAGAAAGATTTTGCAACATTTTCATCTTTTCCAGTATTCCTCCCTGCCTCAATTTCTCTAGGCATCTTGCAAAGCCCACATTTATTCACTGGCATTTAGGGAGTGAACCACACTAGTTCACTGAAGTCAATAGGAACCTTTTCATTGACTTCAGTGACCTTTATATCAGCTTTTAAAAAGAGACAGACAGAACAGGCATGGAAAGAAGTTCTAGCAAAACTTCCCAGTTTGGTGCAGGCTATGGCTATTGTAATGGATCTGTAACACGGAATTCTCTTGAGCATTATATGGAAAAAAATAATTGTCTTTTGTCATGGAAGATGTTATGGCCATCAGACAGATGTCTGATAAATAAAATAAAATGCATTAATCCTAGACAAATCCAGGAGGAAGGGATCTCACATCCAATAAATCTTACTGTTACTGAGCTTTTTTATTTTTCCACATTAGATAATCCAGTGCGAGAATCAAGTGAATTGATAAAATACTTAATTTTAACTGAAGTTCACATGCAAAAACTTGCCAAATTTAACATTAAAGTGACTAATTTAGGTATGACAACATGTAAGAAAAACATGGTTTATTATAAAAGGCTGTAAGTCAGAAATAAAAAACACATTTGTCTTGGTTACAAAAGACATTTTCTATTCTGTCCATTCAGACCATTCTTGTTATCTGATACATTCTGAATGTTAATGGATCAAGTTTAGACCCTCAAAACCAATAGTTAAAATGTAACAATGTAGAGAGCATTATTTGCCACTGTGTCACCTTGTACAGCTGCGCACACAAGGCGAGCACTCACAGAAACGTCCGGGTCATCTTCCATCCTAAAGGATGTAATGAGTTGAGTTCTACACTAAATGATTTTTCTTTGTCTGTCTGCACACCTTCATGACAAGAATAAGTGTGGTTTTGGCAATAGTTGGCAGGAACTAATTTGGCCTGGGTCAGATTTGGGATTTTGTTTTTTTAAATCTCACACTGAGTATCTTTCTTGCTATTTAAGGCAAGGAATATGCACAGTCCTTACACTCAAACATAACCAGGCAGCCTTTTCTATGTTACATATTCTACATTAACAAATACTGATCCCACACAGATTTTATTAGGTAAACTGCAAATCTCAGGCCATACAGCCAGTCTCAGCAGCAAATGTCAAAGCTGCACAAGCAGTGCAGCAATTTACTTTCCACTTAATAAGAACACTATTGAGAGCCTGTCGTAATGGTTTAGTTTAAGTTATTGGACGATGTAGGGAGAAATTAATATTTCAAGTCATTTTCTCACATGATGTATTACAGGAAGCTATCCTGGACCAACAAAGAAATGGATGACCCTGTAATTTTACAGGCTTTTTTGATGTCTTTTTCTTCTTAGACCCTCTGGCCCTTAGTTACAGATACAAATGCTAACTGTATACTGATGGCTTCAGGGACAGAGACCCGGAGTCATACAGTGACAGCCATTAATCCAGAATGGCAAGTCACACACATACCCTGGCCATAGAACAGGTCCCTTGCACACATTAAGGCAGAGCACATCTCCTTGAACCAGAAAAGGTGACCACAGAAGTCATGGACTTTTAGAAAAACATGTTAACATTTAAAAAGAATTGTAAGTAATGAGATTAAAAGCTTTACCATGAGCACTTGTCTGTATGTTGGACTCTTGGGGGATTCCACACTGAGCACTTCCTAATTCCTCTTTTTCTCCACTCCCCCAATTGTGTGTGTGTGTTTCTCCCTTATGCATTGCAGACTTCCTTTTCATTTCCCTGCCTATTGCCCTATCAGCCTCCTCAGTAGCTTTCTGCATTCTGTTTGCTAGTAACGCTTTATTTTTCCATCCTATTTTCTATGCTTTTCCTGCTATACCTTTGCATTTTTTCCACCTGTCACCTTTCAGGACACACTTTCTCACTTACTTCCTTCTTTAACTCATTTGTCTCCTTTGTTCTTCTCATTTACCAGAACAGTTTCTTCTATCCTTCCCCTTTAATCAATTTAATTGATCAGTTTTAAGGTATGCAGCAGTATGCGTATGGTGACAAAGTGCTAAACTACCAAGGTTCACAAAAACAAACTCAGTTTCTTTCAACACCTGCAGCCAGTGACAAAGATCAGTAATACCAGTCCAATAACATGGTTCTACACATGTGTTTGGCAGGTGTGAAGATTTTCATTTATTTGCTTTTTCTTTTCTTCAACAGCAGTAGTAGTACTGAAGTATTACTACTATTAAGCATCCAATGTTTTTGCTATAATATAGTCTGAAAGAAAAAAATGAGAACCCCTGAAGCCTTCTATGTACTATTTCCCACATGCCTTACCTGAACCTGCAAGTGTAAGTTCCTATCTATCTCATTCTGCATTAGAAGTTCCTTGCAGCTCCTCAAGGCTTCCTTAATAATCAAGTACTTCTGTGATTGGTCTTTTTGCCCCTCGCTTCCATTAGGTATTTATAACAGACAGCTGGTTTGTTTCCCAGTAAGTGTTCCTGTGGTCTCTTCCTGGCAAACCACCAGTTTCAATTTTAGAATGAGAGAAGTCAAATAATTCTTGTTGTTTGCCATGATGTCTACAGGCTTTCAGCACCTTAGGATCAGAGGAGAAATAAATCAATCTCTAGGAATTGGAAAGCTAAACTAATTGAAAAAGCAATAATTACAAAACTGTTGGATACAAAGAATTATACTGTTATTTAATAGCATGACAGTGAATAAATATTTGCAAAATTATAGAGTCCAGCACACATTTTGTAAAAGTGCTTGCTTCAGCAATCTATAAAAACCTTTCTTTAGTGTTTTGTTTTTTTTTTTTGTCCAAAGTTTTCATTTATATTTTGTATAGCTCTGCCCATTCCACAGCCTGACATTCAATTACAAATACTCAGGAAACCTTTCCTTCTATGTGAAAAGTTCCTTGTCCACAAGGGCTTTGACAAAATGACAGAGGGTGCCCGTGATTTTGCCTGTCTTATTAAATCTTGAACTAATGTAAGCAAACGTCGTCAGCTGTCAGGATAAACTGCTCCATTTCAATGCCACTACTGGAAGCTTGCTACCCAGGCAGCTCACAGACCTTTCAGCCTCTTGACTGTACATTGTTAACAGGTTGACCTAGATCAGCAGGTTTTTTTTTTTGTTTTTTACTTTTGGGATCCTAGAAAATAACAACTTCACTGCTCTTGTTGTATTTGTAGAGATTTTAAGATGTTAAAAAATGTTAAAGGTTTTTACATTACAAAGATTGCAGAGCCTCTAATTGCACCAGACATCCTAAAACACGCAGCTGCTCTAAATTTATGAATGCATTGGCACATTAATAAGGGAAAAAGCTACAGAAATAACAACTCTTACACTTGTAAGATCTTTTTTTCAATACCAATGATTGTCATCTATAAGCCTTGTAAGAACAAAAAATTTGACAGGAAAGCCCATAATTATTTGAAAACTGTTACTCTTTGAATGATGTAGGAAGCATTCCTATTGACTTTAATCCACTTCTAGGGGTATTTTTTTCTTTGCTGGACCCTTGCATTGAAGGTTTTCCCAAAATTTAATGAGTTCTTTCTTTTTACATGTACCTGTGTATGAGTTTCCTCACAAGAATTATGCTATAAGTTAATGATATGAAAGTATATGTAAATAGTAGGCAAATTAGATGCAGATGACTAAAAATGATCAATAAAGCAGGTTGTGGCACTTCAGCTTCATGTGCTCAAATTTTATTGAGCGCTCCAATTTACATGTTGTCATCATTAGAGTTAATATTTACATGCTCCAATCACACTAAACGAGCATGTCCTTAATTTCAGTGATTTTTCTGTAGTTGCTCTCCAATTTCTGCCTCTTCACTTGTGGCTGGCAGTTGTTTTCTTTGCTACTGAGATATTTCCACCCGTTTCAGGGAGGTATAAGTATACCTCTTCCATACTACTAATATGTATTAAGACTTCCTTATTCTGTTTTACTTAAAGAGTAAATAGAAAGGATTAACAATATAAGCATGCTTATAATCTCCAGCAAAACTATACAGCAGCCTGAGATGTATAACAAAAACAGAACGTGAAGTGTATGCTTCATCCAAAAAGAGGAGTTGAAGATTAACTGTTGAGATTATTATAAAATGCGTTTATGTCTCATCTATGCTGAACTCTCAGCTATTGAAAATATCTTCTATGATGTTGATCAGATAGAAATATGCTAATAGTGTAACTATGCTATATACACACACAGATTCATGCATCGTATTTCTGTTAATACCAATTTTTGCATCCCAGTTCTGCGACTCGATTCACAAGGGCAGACACTTGCACTGATTACAGACTCTCTGTCATGTTCGGTGTTAAAAACCTCTTAGCGCACTTTGTTATAGAGCACATTCCAAAAGTAATAAGAACAATCGACGGCAATTACAGCAAATTTTGTAAGATGGTAAAAGAGACAAACAGAGAACATAAAGATAGCAATTTATGGGCCAGATGAGAGCGCAGAACTCCCTTTCTGCCACTGTGTCAGAAAAGCAATTGATCTCCAGGACAGAAACTCTCATGTCAACCAGCTTATCTCAGCATTTTGTTGACAGCCAGCCCCATGAACAAAAGCTTTGGTGCCTGCTTTAGGACAAATCCATCCAGTCATTTTCCCAGCACGGGAGCTGGGCTTTTTGACAGCCAATGCTGAAGTTCAAACAGGGAATCTCAAATACAAATGCATGAGAGCAGCTTCAGACCACTTGAGATCACCAGCACAACCCACAGTTGAAAGGTCCAGGACAATTTACTAGGGGAGGAAATCTGCTCCCAGGTCTCACATACCAGCTCTGTTCTGCCCCTGGAATCACAGCCTGCACCACAACTCTATAATACTATATGTACTTCTATAATACACATATAGTCTACATATGCTAAAGGAAACGGTCTGGTTTTGTACAAGTAGGTAAGTATGATAACCTCTGAAGCCAAGCGTTCAATTTACAAGTCTGCAAATCTGTTTCAGAACTCACTGAGAAAACTAAAACCAGAAAAGGGAGCTGAATTCCCTCATTCACAGAAATGAGTAGTGGCACGTCATTCTTTTCAATCAAAAAAAGAATCATTAGTTCCATATCTTTTTTACATCACTAAATCCAGCACTGGTGGCATTTCAAAGATGAGTTGACAAAGACTAGCACTAAGCACAACACCGGGTTTTAACCACACAGTACATTATGTGACTGTAAAACAGGAGTTGTGCACTGCTCCAGCTGACACCCACCACAGCCAATGCTGAGCCCCAGTATGGGGAGCAGCCGGGTCAAAAATAGGAATAGTTGGACAAAGCCATCAAAGAGAAAGAAGGCACATCTTCACAGCAAGACCTCCGTACAGGGATGAAGCACAGCCAAAAGCCTGACAGGAGCTTGTCTCATCTCTGTAGCCGTAACGCTCAGGTAAATGTTCCTTCAAGGGTTCCCGGACATGCAGGTGGCTTGAGTTTAGGTAGAAGTCATGAAATTGTCACCTCCTTTTGGTGTTTAACAAGCCCTACCACTGCCAGTGCTGAAAGGGTTCTTTCCAATCACCAGACAAGAATTTCAATTTAGCAACTGAAGGGAAAACACATTTGTTTGAACAGTTAATTTGTTCTCCTGAGGGCTGAAAGCCATCTCAAAAGTAGCTTTATTTTGAGAACAAAACCACTATTATCAGTGGGGAAGGAAAGCGCCATAGAACGCACCAACCCTGGGAGAGCATTAACCTGCATACTTTGCAGCACGTGCAGACAGCTCAGTAACATATTACTGATATATTAATTAATCCAACCTTAGTGATGCCTGGATAACATCTGAGACGATTTCTGCGTGGAGATTTGCTGGAGGTGAGATGGACCGACGCTCCAGCGTGATTCAACTGATTTGAAGCAATGGTTTCTTTCCTCTGTTTCCATTATACAGGAGAAATATAGATATGGTGGGGAGAAAAAGAAAAAACACACCACACGGGCCATCTTTCCTGCTCAGCTCAGGCTGCACGCCATGGCTGACACCCCTGGGGTGGCACTCACAGCACCACAGTCTTTTTTTTTTTTTTCCTCCCCTCTCACAGGTGGTTCACATGACAACTTAGATTCCGCTACACATCTCCTCCTATAAATCCATATTAAATATATATATTTATTATCTTTCCGCCGCACTGAGGCGCGGCCTCCAAGCAGCAGCGCCAGCGGTAGCTGCGGCTGACGGGCCCGCCGTCGCCATGGCAACCGAGCAGGGCCCGCAGCAGCGCCGCGGCCGCCGCCGACGTGAGGCGGGAAGCAATGAGCGGCTCCCCCGCCCCGCTGCCAGGCCGCTGTCACTTGGCCGGAAGAATCCCGCCCTAACAAAAGCCCGGCGCATGAGGGTCGGGCTCTGTTTATTTTTATTCCCCCCACCCCCCGCCCTCTCTCTGCCGTTGTTTACAAGAAGTAATTAAAACAAAATGTCTTGTTTGGGAAAGACTAAGCAGAAGTCTGCTCACCCTGAAAATTATTGGGCCGTGAAGACTTAAATTTGACAAACTGCTAATTCACGCTATTTAACGGCTCTTTATAATCCAAGTAGCAGCGTAAATAAGGGAGATAATAAAACCTGATGAGAGATTAATGTCTGGCTGAAGCAGTAATTCCTTTTCAAAGATATATAATCAACAGATTTATGACTGAGTGGAGGAGACATCACAGTTCGATGTACGGGACCAACCCTGCACCCAGCTGAACCAAACACGGCTCTGTTCTAGATAGAACATGCAGAACTTTTGCATAGTTTTGATGCCTTGGGGTTTTGTTGTTTTTTGTTGTTTTTTGTAGCATTCCTTAGCCTGTTCAAGAGACGTAGAGAGCTCTGCAAACACTCAGGACGCTTCTGAAATAAGTTGTAATGAAAAATATACTTGACGTAGAAAAAAATTGGAATAGTTGTTTAGGTCATTTAACTGTATCCTGCACAAAGCTGTCACACTGTGTTAGGCGATCAAAAATTGCTGGGCAAACGAGAATCAGGAGTTCTGCAAGGACGGGAGGAGCTGAGGACAGCCCCACCACCAGCACAACCCACATCCAGGACAGACAGGGCTGGAATCACCATTTTATGGCCTGATGGGGCAGAAAGGCTTCAGCAACACTGAGTCCCTGCACAGTGCCAGAATCAGGGAGCATCGTGAAAAGTTTTTAAACCCCTTATAGCAACCAGAAATGTTTTACCTGCAGAAAACCCATCTCCCCAGGAAGAGGACATAATCCCCCAGGTGACTGACTAGTTGTACTAGTTTGGAGAGTAACAGTCCTATAGATCATAAGGACATTGAGAGGTTAAATGAGATACTGATAGTCACATGCCGACCTCATGCCGTGGATATCGCTCTGCAATAAATCCATTTACCAGTGATGCAAATACAAAGTGATCAGTTCCCTTTAGCACAGTGCCAAAAGTCTATGCTAAAATAAGAAAAATATTTAAAAGTCTCTGTATGAAGAGATATTAAACAGAATTCAGATTAATCGAAATCAGGTAGGAGGATCCGTATGACTGGAGTGCTGAAAGTCTCTAAATACATACAGTCAAGAACAGCAGCCTGCCTAGCAAGGGTTGGGGAGAGAAAGTTATTCGCACATCAGGCATCCAGGCTCTGGAATGGATTAAAGTCCTACCTGACAGCAGCAATCATTAATGTTTGCTGCAGAGCACCACATTAGATCAAAGAGCAGAATTGAACATGGATAATGTATTTTTCTTCTCTTTATCATACAAGGTGACATCAATCTGGAGGACATATGCTAGTTATCTTATGCTGCCATTCCTAAAACATCTTTAGAGAAAGCCCAAATGATCACAGCCTGACTGCTATGTAACCAACAGCACATTTCCTAAAAAGATACATCTACTGAAGTAAATAGTTAGAATTCTTAATTGTTCCAGAAAATTTTTCACTTCACTCTTCCTAGTAATTTAGGAAAAATGTAGTCATTCGGCTTAATACACAACGTTTTGCAGAACTCTGAATAGGAAAAACACTTATATGGGAATCCAAATTGTCTAGCAATCTGGAATAAAAATACATGGGTAGTATATGCAGAAACAATGAATGGACACTATCCTGACTGGAGCCTTCTACATTAGGAAGCTCTAAAAAGGGCATAACCATAATCAACTCAACTTTTCTATAAAAGCTAGCATAGCTTCCGTAGTTGTATAAACAAATTTCAAGAAGGCATAGCCAACTGTTTTTATATTTGTATGAGATTAATGATGTTATTTTTCAAGTTCTTGAATAGGTAAGCATGATTTAAGGGATTTACTTATTAATAAAAAAAGGTTTCAAAAAAAAAAAAAGAACTATAAGATACCCATATCCCAACTGGGTTCCTTTACCTTCTCAAAATGAAGAGTTTATTTCTAAAAACTGCTCAACTGCTTTAACAAGGAAGAAATTTATCCTCAACTCCGAGACACTTCTAAAGAGCAAATATTTTGTCTTTGAAATACACCTCATTGCACCAGGTGGTGTGTTTATATGTATTTTTAAATGTTCCTGTGGAGGAATACTCCCACATATTCCTTACAATAGCACCTTCATCACTGTTCAAATCATAGAAACATACTTAAGGGCACACAATTGCAAACTTAGTCATACAAAAATGTAGCAAAGGAGGTCTGAGGAACAAAGAATATTATTCTGCTGCATAAAACTGCTATGCTTGTTAACATCCCTAGTAGCAATGCTACTGTTTAGTATTTAATACTTTTACAAGGTTGATAAACCACAAAAATATATATATTTGGTATTCTATATATGTTTCAAAGTTGTACATTTTTATCCAACAAACTGGAAATAAACTTTCTAGTTAGTTGAGTTTTTATTCATGTCTAATGCATCCAGTTCCTTAACAAATAATTCCCAGGCAGGTCATCGCTGTGCTCAGGCCACCTGTAACTTCACTGCCACTTACATATGTACTGCTAGATCATTACTCAGTTATCACTTGTAACACCAGTGACCTCAGTGGATTTTTACCTAGTTTACAACAGGCTGGGAGAAAAAAATAAAACAAGTATGGCCAAACTTTCAGCTGAATCCAGTGAAGCTCAGTTAAGCTACATGAGACTGCACTAATGTCTCAGCAGAGAATACGGTCCCTAATTTGCTGTTACATCTTGACTCATCTCCTTTATCTAGAAAGACTGGTAAATTTAATCTTTTTGTTTTAATTTACCACTACAGTTTTTTCCCTGAAGTGTCTGTGGAGTACTTTGCTAGGACAGTCATTCTTCCATTACGTAAGCCAATCCCCAATTTTTTCCCCCCCACCATTGGTAGGTCTTTGTGCAAAAGCTATTTTAGGATGAATATTTTTACCATAAATTAAGCTTTAAAAATTAAAACTAAACCTCAGGCAGCAACTCCCACAGAAACCTAGAATAATGACCTAAGCTACAGTCAATACTATCTTCTTTCATAGTTAGTTAAGCTGTCAGCATGAAATAATCATTCAGTTGAACATGACTGTTGTCACATCATATGAGACAAAATTGCCCTACAAAACAGAAGAAAATTCTTCTGTGCCTGGAATGCCAGACTGCAGTCCTTAGCAGTATTATTCAGGACACATAGGAAATGACCATCAAAGAAACACATTCATTGCTTTCAGTACCGCTTACCAGTACTTTATCATTTAAGCAGATTATTCATCTCACAGCTTAATACCTTCTAGTCTGTCTCCCAAATACAGATAAATGCATAAAATCCACAGAGAACTGAGTGCCTAAGCTCTAGTATGTGGAAGTCCATATACTTCTGCTCTGTCCACTAGAAGTGGATCAAAAATAGCCATAAAGGAAAAATAAGTCCTGTATTTTTGGTTCTGTGGATACACTGTTGAGGATGATAGAGAAACAAGATTGACAGGTAGTTGCTTATAGCTTTTCAGATTTTCACCTTGACTGTTGCTGTAGTTAATTTAGTAAGAATTAACTAAAAAATAGGGATTATTAATATAAAACTGTGATACTTAGATTCTTACTCATTTTCTTTCATTTGTAAAAACACATTTTTACAAACCTGCACTAAATAATGAATTAAGAACAGGAAAAAAATAGGCATCATTACGCATTTTTCTTTTTAGTAACTTCTTGAACCAAAGGACCAGATAAATCCCTAATTTAATCTCTCCTTGTCAGGTTTGTGCTGCAACAGCAGTGCTCCTTCAAAATTCTCAAAGTTTTTTATTTAACTACCAAAGCATATGGAAAAGCACCACATAACAGAATATCGAACAAGCAAAAGAGCTTTGATATTGTTATTGCTTTAAGAAGGCTACCAAGTAATAAGACTGGTAAAATTATGCAAGGAACATGGCATTCTCCCACAGACACACATTTAATATCTTCTGAGACTTGATGCATTGCATAGTAGAATAGAAAATGTGAAAAAATCTTTCATAAGGTTTCTTTGTGAAAATGTTCCTAGAGATGGTAACTGTTCCATAGAGAAGTTGGGAGTGGATAATTTTTCATATATATGTAGCATCGGTATTAAAATGGAAATTAAGTTCATAAAAGGCATATAAAACATACAAAACCCTATGATTTGGAGTGCTTAGTTCCCTCCAAAGTCCCAATCCCCAGCCCCTAAAGGAACAGTCCCTGTTTGTGCAGACAAGGTTCTGCATGATTTCAGCCTTCGCTGACACTTCTTTTTTCTGCTTTTTCATCCATGCACTAGCATTACGTGGTAGTATTCATACTGAAACATTTCAGGTGGATGTTCAATATACAAAACTCTCTCATCTGAACAGAAATGCTGAGCTATGATGGCAACTTGGAGTAGAATTTCTATTCAGTTTATTTTTCGACAGTGATAGAATATATTTTGGTTTGGTTCATCTTTTTCCACTTCCTGAGGATCAGCAAGACACATCTTCCTGCTTAATAGAAAACCGTGCTATTAACAGTGGTGCTGAAAGTCTGAAGAAAGCCACGTAAAACTAAAGACTATGAAACTTTATTGGAGGTTAATTAGCGTCTTTTCTGTGTGTAAGCACAAAGGATCCCACAAAAATGCAAAAAAATACACAACCCACCACCAAACACCACAACTTCCATAAATGCTCTATCCCTTCCCTGAAGCCCTGGGCATAAAACGTAAACCAGTATAGCGATCAAGGAAAAGTCAAGTATTGCAAAATTTGATGGCAAGTTAGAAACAAGCCAGGGGTATTCTGACATGAACATCAACACAGCAGAAAAGCTTACAGAATCTTTTGGAAGGGAAGAGTACAGTAAGAATTAAGGAAGAGAAAGAGGAAGAAGAGGAATAACAGCAAAGGAAGTCACAGCTCTGGAGAAGACAATGTCAAACTTTGTTATCTAACAGGCAAGCATTCAACCCAAGCAAGCTGAACAAACTCTTTAAACTGAATTTACATCCCTGCTACAGTAGTTACTCAAAAGATCTTGTTTTTCATGAGAAGGAAGTTCATGTTAATATAATTCCATTTTATCCATATATATTAAACACTAACAATATGATTCACAATCCCTGAGAAGTCACTAACAAGAGCTGGAAACCTCCCACATGCAGAACAGGACCCAGGTAATTATTATTAGCAATAAATATTGAAGAAACTATGAATTATAATGCTATTATGGAGTAAGACAGAAAATATGGCAGGCTGCAGGGGCAATATTAATGCAAATAAAGACACTGGACAAATTGGAAAGATGAGCAAATAGAATCACTTCGTAAGAAGACAGATGATAGCACATATAACTGGATATCTGATACATTATTCCTGAAATCAATAGATGTTGCGAGCACGATATTAATTCAGTACTAGATGCTAAGAGTAGCAAGACAAAAAAGACACTAAGAGGAGAATTTGTTTTCATTTATACTGATGTTTGTGAAAGTGAAGCTTACACTTTGCAAGACTGAATGCCTAGTCCACTTGATCCCAAGGAAGAACAGAAAGCAAGCAAGGTATCTATGTTCTGCGTAAAAGTCTGAAATTGACAGGTAATGATTCATTATTCAAACCAAATTGTTCATTTCCAAGCATTAGAAATTAAAATTGTTTCTCAGGGTTGTCATTACCCTCAAATTATCATCGTGCATGTGCATATAAAAAACTGAATTTCTATCTAGAAAGACACAAAACAATAGTTAGGATAAGACCATTTTGATTGAACAGGATGCATTTTAACAGAAAAATATATTAAAAGGGCTGGGAAAAAAATTACTTCTTTTGATATAATGCAGTCAGCTATTTTATTTTCTTTCCAATATCTCAAAAAGAATAAGGCATAGAGCTGATGCAGGTAGAAAATATGTTGTTGTATTTAAAAGAAATTAAAACATTCGCTCAATTTTAATTAGCCCAGTTATTTCTGTGCAATCTGCTTTGCCCATGTGTGCATTAAGAAAAGAATTTTATATTAATATACATCTGTCATAAACAGTTCAAGTTTAAATTATAGAATAGATTTGCATCCTTTTCAGCTCTTCTGTAAAAACAGACGAAAAAGGGAATTATTGATGCATTCAAACAGCGTACGTCTTGCTTTGTAATACAGCCTGTTGTTGTGGTTTTTTTTTTCCTTAACACCTACCCAGCTTATGTTCCAAGCTAATACAGTTAAAGAATAGATATGGTCCCAGGGTATGTACTTCCAAAGAAAAATCTGTAGGGAGCTCCTTGCACATTTGCGTTTTGTTACTTCAGAACATGGTAGTCAAGTTTCAGCTTCTTCAGACACTTCAGCCAGCTGAAATGATTATTGCTGTTTCTGGAGTTCACATCCTAAGGTCCAATATAGCTACCTATTACCTATTAATGTAAATTCCTCTTTCCCTGCAGACTTTTATAAAAAAATCAGGAGCTATTAAGCCAGAAGAGAGCACATTTTCTTCAGGAAACGAAAACACCTGTTGGGCTGACCACATCCACGATGAACATACAAATGCAAACCAAGAAGGACCAGAGAGAGTGATGACATGCTTACTGATGAACCTTTATATTAAGAAAGTTACTTCGTAGGAGTATGCTTCATTTGTAGATAAGAGTGAGTTTTTAACCCGCTCACAAGCCCTGTCTCTTTAAACAATACATAGTCACAAAACATCTGTAAGATCCAAAGGAGAACCTGGACAGCAAAGAAAGGAAGCAACAGCTGTGATTTAACATTTGCAAACAGCATGGCATAAATCACTGTGCAGTACAAGTATTGCATTGCCTCAGTATCAGCCACAAGAAATCTTAACCCGTACTTGAGTGCTGTTGAAGAGAACTAGCCCATCTGCACTGCATATCAGAAGATGGCTAGGTTGGGGATGGAAGGAAGGAACTGAAAAATGGCTAGGTCGTCAACTTTGGTTAAGTATTAGATGTGTCTAAACCAAATTTTGTCTGCTGCACTTTTCAGGGAGAACTGGATGACTGACTTGCCCAAGGTCAACTCCTGCAACTATAGGCTGTTATAAATGAGCAGCTTTTCTACCAAGTAAATGGGAGTTATTTGTAAGTGCATACTCCCAATCATTTTGTAGAAAGTATCTATTTTAAGAATATCTGTGTTTTCATACATTAAAAAAAAAAAAAAACCTGCTCATTTCTTTCACACATTTAGGAACTGCTTTCTTAAAAAAAGAAGCTAAAAGGAATAAGTGAACCATGCAATAAACCTTATTTCCCATCTTACTTTATTGTACATTAATTGTTATCCTTTTAAAAACTTTTCTTGTACCTTTAAGGCAATACAAATGCAATAGAACTGCCTTTATGCAACATATGTAGTACTACTATTTTTCTTTAAATCGCACAAAAGTATTCTGACTGCAGAACACCCTGCCCATTTTTCAGTAAATAGAAGTTACTGACATTTTTAGAATAATGCCAATGCTTTGACTGCAGTGTAGTGCTACTTCTAAATTGATCAGAAAGCAAGCAGTGAAGTGTAATCACAGCAATGTGATAGAAATGGACAGAGCCTGTATAAAAATCTAAAAAAAACATTTTGGATGTATTTATGTAAATGGTACTCAAACAGAGGCCGTCTCTGATGAGGATAAATATCTACAAATGTATTATCGCTAAGATGCATATTTGACTAAAGCCAAGTTTTAAAATACAAGAACTACTAGAAGCTTTTGTGTTATTGGATTTGCTCACAAAGCTGGTATGTTATATTGTTCAAGTTCATTACTTGACTTTTCTGGAGCTGCCATGCAGACGATAAAGATGTTCAGGAAGGAAAAAGCTACACATATAGCACGAGGTTATTCACAGAAAGGGCATCTTTCCCCGGCGGAATTAGATCTTAAGCCCAAGGAAGCAAAAGTGAATGAGCAGCATATGTCATAATTAGTCTTAAAATCCGTGCAGCAGAAATACAGGTGTACTGCAGGGAGCCTGTCCTGTCTGTGTGACAGCACACAGAGCGTAAGTACACTCTCATAGTTCAATACTTTTATCTCTTCTCATTGTGTGATGCTTCTTGGCAACTCGACAGTTCAGTGCATTTTACACACTGCAGAACATCAGAATTGAGGAAAAAAGTCACATCACACAAAAGAGAAGTCAGATGGTAGTTGTACCAACTAAGGGCAAGAAGAGAGAATAAAAAACGAGAGTATAAAAATAAGGCTGGCTAAATCACAGGTAAGGAAGAAATGAGGAAAAGTAGGGTAGAACTAAACACAAAGAGGCAATGAAGAGAATAAAAGCCTATCTTGTTTCTTGTACCCTTAAACAGAGTTTTTGACTGGAGAGGCAAAAGGTGGAAGAACAACAACATGCAGCTCTCCAAATAAAGATGAGATGAAGCAGGCAGGAGCAGGAAGGAACAACAAGTCTAGCTGGAGAGGATCCCGTGACATTTCTTTGCAGACCAGGAAGTGATGAAATAGAACACCTCACACCAACCACAGCAGAAATCTGTACATTCTCTTTCTTCCTCCTAAAGACCCCTTCAAAAGAAAGGCTTTCCTAAGCATTGGTTTTGGTACCTTGGAGAACAGTATCACCTAGCCCTACTGATCTAGCCCAGTGGTCGAGTACTGCAACATTCAGAGGACAACCAGCAACCACTACACCCCAGTTCTAGCTGATTGCTCCAAAAAAGCTAATACCACCAGCTTTTTTCCTTAGCAGAGTGCTGACAAGTTTCCTAAAGCTTCTTCCTCGCTGGCCAGGTGCAATCCCACACTTGTCCCTACCTGGGCTCTGGTATCATGCTTTTACAGTGTTCTTACACATAAACACAGGAGATCCTTCATAATACTTGGAACATAGCTTAAAGAATTTCACTGAACATATTTGACACCTACTTGGCAACTAACCCTTTTTCTTCACTCTGAACATAATTTATGAGTAATTCTCCAAAGCTGCATGCATGATACATTTCTGAGAAACACTCCTTAAGAGACTAGTCAATACCTATATTTTTCTAACACTGTTCTTCATCTCTTAACAGCTTCCTGTAGGTTCAGGGTAGAAGAGCTCTTACACTACTAACTGCTGGTTCACAAGTTTGTTCCCAATCAATTGCATTCCCCAGTATTACTGCTTCACAGAAGTGATTATCCTGCCTCTTGCAAAGACCATATATTTTGTCTGGGAGATTATTCATTTCTTATCAGTTCCACGTAGAGAGCACTTTTATCAGTCACCTTGTACTGGGATAAAAAATATCTTGTTGGCAGTTGGTCTGGTGAAAGAATTAGAAGAACCACCTCAAAGTGGCAGGTTACTCTGAGTTTGATCAACTAACACAAATAATACAGACCTAGCTGACTATTTCTGCAAGCTTGTCGCTCCATGAAGCGTATGAATCAAAAGGTACAATTCCTTTGAGAAAGGACGCAGGTAAGAGAATAGTGGAGATTAAAAAACTGTGCCTTTCACTGCTGGAAAAAGACTTAGATTACTCCTTTGTTGCCAAGGATATTTTACAGTTTTCTAGAAATCATTTATGGCTCCATACGAGGGAAAAATTAACACTTCAGATTAGATTATTTCAAACTCAGCTAATGCATGAGAGTATCTGGTAACTATGAGCATTACCATGACATCACAAAATAAAATTACACTGCTTAAATTCACTCCTGTCAGTGTAGGCCTTGTTTAATCTACAATAATGCAGTGAAGAGTCGGAACTGAAAGGAGGTTAAAGTCATCTACTCATCAGGAGTCACTTAATAAAGAGTTGCAATAGTAGCTGGAGGGAAATTCAAATACAAGAAATGAGTTCAGGCTCTGCGATCAAACTGCAGTTTCATTAATGAATGTTTGTTAAAATAAACTGCTGGACTGTAGACTCTCTCATTTATTGCCTTCACCATGTTTTTGTTGCTATGATATCCTTCTAGAAATATGTGGCAATTATTCATTTGGGAGTTGCAGGCAGGCAGAGGACAGAACAAGCAAAAGTTCCTAATTAAAATGGATGATTAACAAATAACCCAAATTTAATTATTCTTGAGCCCTTATTGTAAGGCACTCAGAAAACCTTTGCACCCACCAACAGTGAAATTCTTCTGTATTACCACAATAATTTTTCTGTTCACTGATTAGACAAAGCTGAGTATTTCCAGCAGATGCAGTCTGGGCAGCGTTAAATAAAGTGGAGGTGGAGTCCCATTTTGCACAGATGGGCTCAGAAGCAATAAAGAGCTGAGAGCCCCCTAATGTTCTTCTATTTTAGAGTACTACAGCACAGGCATCCCTAAACATTTATGAACACGAACATTAATTTCTCCTTCTCTCTTTTCAACACAATCCCTATTCCCATTACACATTATTCCAACCCACTCTGCTCAGTGCTTCCTAAGTCCTCCATGCATCTACCAGCCTGTCCAGAAGCAGGGTGCTCTCAACCATCCACTAATCAGCCAAGCTCTGGAGATTTGCATGATACGCTGCTCCCAGC
The DNA here is from genome assembly GCF_987193195.1 of Phasianus colchicus. Lineage (NCBI taxonomy): Eukaryota > Metazoa > Chordata > Aves > Galliformes > Phasianidae > Phasianus > Phasianus colchicus. Next base: position 22,418,400 of record NC_143445.1, on the reverse strand, counting down.
ACCACTTAATACTACCAGGAACAGGTAGGTGCAAACCAGGCTGCCAGGTGCAAATGAACGTGTTTGTGCACTAACTCCTAAGCAGCTACACCTGAATCGATGGGCACCTGACAGCACAAGGAAAAGATAACAGTGATGTGCAGGTGGAAGTCACAGTGACGTTTAGACATTAAGAAGTTTATTTCTGGTGATGATATAAGAGGAGAATACAGTTTGCTTCAAATCTCTTATTAGCTTTAGGTGGGGAAAAAAATATATCTTTTTTACTTGTAAACAGAGCACTGGAAATCACTGAAAAATAAAACCTCACGGAGGCTAGAAATTAAATATTCTGAAATACAGATGCTGAGTCATAGCACAGATACCCTGAGGTTTTTAGGTAGCGACTGAAGCACTTGGAGAAGAGCACTGCTATACTACCTAAACATACAGCTTCAGCCATTTGTTGGGCACTCCTTTCCTGTTTCTAAACCAAATAAAGGTTTTTCACTAACAGCTGAAAATGACTTGTATTTGACCATATGCCATAAAAAAAAACTAGCACTTTTCAGACATGAGATCTAGACAAAGAGAAACGTCTGCGTTTGTACTGGGACACTGCACTATGTATATATATATATATACGTACACATATATGCAAGGTGCCATAAAAGTGAAAAGGGGTCACTGTTCTCTTTCCCTGGATATAACATTATTGCTGCTGTTGTTGGGACCCTGTGAGGATAAACGTGAAAAAAGGTCTGCAAGGAAAGTTTTATTAGAACAGGGAAAAAAAGGAAAAAAGAGGAAAAAAAAAAAGACCTTTAGTTTTGGTATAGGAGAAGTTCCTTTCAGACTAAACATGGCTGAGAAAAATTGTTCATATTCAACTAAGTCATCTCTTGAGAAGAGATGTCAGGTATTCACTGAAGGGCCTAAACCAAGATGATCCGGACTTCTGTCAATGGGACAACAAAACAAACAGGAAATTGTTGCCTCTGGAATACAAGAAATTAATGGAAAGCAGAATTATAATGTGTAATAGAAACACTGTTGATTTCCTTGTTTTAATATCCAATAGATGTGAATTATTCTACTAGCATAGGCGCTTGAAGGTATTTTGTACATCTTCCCTAAGGATTTGTAAGGGAGGATGGAAACGAAGTGGTTGTCCTGGGAGAAATATCGTTTGGGCTTTTTTTTCTTTTTTTCTCAGCAATTGGCTGGGCAAATACATTTTAATGCACAGGGGTTGTTTATTTTCATTCTCAGTTTCCCTGAGGACATTCGGTTGCACTGGATGAAATATGATGCAGTCTGAGATAGACAGAGAGAGCAAGAGAGAACCCATGAATTTTGATGGTTGTGTTGTAAGAACTATTTATTAGAAGTGGTTATGGAAACACTTTTGCAAATTTTACACTTGTTGCTCCAGCATGAGCTGCCTTCTGATAGGTGTTTGTAACTCAAGGAGTTTGCTTCTAATGACAGGTTTAGCAAGTCTGCAATGCCTTTGAATTCTAGGAAGAAAATTCTGGGAAAATATCACTCAACGTACGGTACTTCTCACATAGGCTGTTCTGGAAGAATGTTCTTGGGTAAGCAGCCTTTTTTATTGAAAGCTGAGAACGTGACTTTGTTCACAGCAAATGTGGAAGTGCCAGCAGCAGGGCTATACGTTAGTGATCCTGCATCCTCAGAAGAGCAACCATGCCCAGACCACATCAAGAGCCCGTGCTTTTGGTATGAAGGTGTGTTGTAATCTTTTCCCCACATTCATTTGTCTGCAGGCAGCTGGAATTTTCCATCACATTTTGTAATGTTCTGATCACCAAGATTTTTGCTTCTGTGAATACTGACATTCAGTTTTCCTAAATTCTATAAATATGTCAATAACCTGTGGAACCCTCTAGAAAATCAAATGCAATAGACCACCCTATGGACATGGAATAACTATTTGAACTACAACATTGTCGTATTCTCAGAGAGTAGCAGGTTATTTGGCACACTTGACAACTGAAGATTCCCATGAAAATAATTCCAATTAGCAAACACTGGCTTCTGGATTCTCAGTGCATTCAGACAGATTTTAGCCATAGCAGTGATGATTTTCAAACCAAGACCTCAGTCTTGCTGTTATCCATAGGTTGTGCTCATCTACCCTCTGAATAACTCAGTGGGATACTGTAGAAGTACAGTGTGTGGATCTATGGGATTCAAACCCCTCAAGAGAAAACACCTGAGTGACTGTAAGACAAAGAACAGAGAATAGCAGAAAATCTTGTCCACCATCAGCCCTGTTGATGGAGGAACAATAAGACAGAGGATTGAGGTTCTCATTCCAACGGACAACAATGAAATTTGAATCTTGCTATTGAACGCAGTGATGATAATGGAAGTTTCACTGCTGATTTTAATGGAGCTGGCATTTCACAAAAGGAATATGGATTCATTCTCCATACTATTCATAAGAAAAGAAAAAAAAACAACAACCTACTTTATTCAGTGTGACACTGATGTGAGAAATGATATAAGAAAACAATGACACTGAATAACAGTGAAATGATGTATATTGCTTTAGTTATATCCACACATTATAATGTGTTTTATAACAATTTGTTAGAGCAGCATCTGTTATGAATTTACGAAAACAGTTTGAATATGCTTTTCAGTGAGCTGAAGAAACAGACTCCACCTATTAATCACGAAATACGTATTTATGAATAATTTATAAATGGTACCTTTATACAAAGTGCTGCCAATTAACTAAACAGACACTGCATTCATAATTATATCAGTCATCTCTAAACTTTCAACCCTTATCAAAATTTCAAACACAGAGGCAGAGAAAGTGAATGAAAAGTAAATTCTTAGCATAGCAGCTTCACTGACATTGACATCCTCTGGCATCCTTGACATTCCTCAGAAAAAGCAATTCTGAACTCTTTAATGTAAAATATATATATTTCTATTTCACACCCCACAGCTTTTTAAAGACAATCATAACTGCATACTGTAAATACAGTAAAATAAAAATAGGTACTGAGTATCTACAAAGGAAGTAAAGCCAGGCTAACAGTAATCCTACAGAAAAAGAGCTATATTCTGTAGCTTGGTGTTTCTACAGATTTCTTCTTCTGCAAGTCAGGTAGAAAGCTGTAATTTTTTTCCCGAGGCCTTGCCCTCTTCCTGTCTTCCAACAGCATAACAAACTGTGCAATTACATGCACTGTGCTGTCTTCCAGTCCCACTCACCATAGCAAGATGTTTACTTCAAAACCCATGTAGAAACATTTGTACAGCGAGACAAAAATGCAGGAAGCCTGTCTTGCCTAGTTGTTTTTTTGTTTGTTTTTTTGGTTTTTTTATTTAATTAAAAAGATAAATAATTGCAAGCAGCCACATTAATTCCAGAATAAAACTGCAACTGTAAATCACAAAGGGTCACATTTAATGGTGGCATAAACAGAAGTCAAAATCATCTGCATACATTTTTAATGTAAATTGGTGTTATTTGCATGTCCAGAAAGAAGGAAGGATGGTAGCAAATAAAAAGGGCAATCAGCTGTCTCGCCTTAAAGCCTCGTGTTGGTTTCCTTTCCCTTCTACAGAAGAGCCCTCTGGCCTCTCAGCATGGCGGCTGAGCTCACACCGACTGCCTGATGCGCGAGATGCAGCTGTGATATTTAGCTAATTGAAAAGCATCCTCCGAAGTGCATTAGTAAATTGTGGCAAGATTGGACTGCAACAAGGTTTCATTCTCACAACCCCTGAATTTAGCCCCAGATATTTTTGGTTTTGTATTGGCCACATTGGTTTGGCAACACTGTAAATTTGAAATTTATTTTATCCTCCAGATTTCATCCTTTGTTTCTTTGGCTGACTGTAGAACTTCTGTTCCAAAATATTCACCAAACACGTGCAGATCAATAGCATTCATTTTGAAAGTATGCTTGTTGCAATTTTTTTTCTGTTTTTTCGACTTCTATTAATGTAGAGGGAAAGGTGTCATGTGTTCATATTCCTATATAATGCCATAGTGCAGTGTTACAGTTTTATGTACCACAGTGTATTTGTATATTTGTGAGCATGTGTGTCGGACTCGTATATATGAATTCATATCCAAAACAAAAGGAAATGCTCACATCACAGACATACTTAGTGAAACACAGTGGCTAGCCCTGGGGATAAGGGGAATGCGACTGTTCTCACAGTATGGAACAATTGAAAAAAAAGATAGCAGAGAGCCAAAAGCAAAAGCACCCAGAGGAACAACAAATTCCTGAGAACATGAAGAGAAGCCAAAACAGAAGATGCATCTGCCTCATCTTATAATACTACCATCACCATATCTTTAGAGGAAAGATATAAATGAAAAGTCAGTGAACTTGTAGATTGGTAATTGAAAATCTCTGTAGCCGTCCCGGTTACCGGGGTGTTTTTCATCTATTTCTACTATGATACATTGTTTTTTCAAACCGAGGCAAAATTGTAAAAAACTATTAGGGAGTTGATGAAGATAATATTTTTAAGTATGTAATAAGAATAAGGAACATCTCTGATTTTATGTCTTATAACACCCTTCGGACTGCTTCAATTAAATTTCCTGTGGTGCCTCCAAACTACGGAGGTAATGTATTTTCATGAGGACTTCAGCTTCTGGTGTTGCACCCATGACATACAGGGACTCAGTGCAGCCATCAGGGTTTTGTCTGGCAGGAAGAACAATCCCTCACAGGCATTGCCAAGCTCACCACTGAACGTCGCCGCCACCAGTGGAGCACATTTCTGTATCATGGGAATTATGATAATTATTGACTTGATAATGGATGAAAAATATTTTCGAGTGGCTGCTTTGTAACTTGGAATTTTAAAAGAATTTACATCATTTTCTATGTAGACACAAGCAGTAAGAGGAAATCTTCCAAGAAAACAGTTTAAAAATCCTTCCTCTGATTCATTTGTACTTTAAATAGCTGAAATTAACAGATGCTGGGACTCCGAGCATTTTTCCCTTAGATTTTTAGTCATGCAACAGAGGCGAGCCAAATAAGTGAACTAGGTTGAACCATCACCAAACTAAAGTTAGTAACAGGCTGGAGGCTACAATCATGTCCGCTGTCCCTATCAGCATGCAGCTGATGGATGTGCTAAACTGATGGCATATGAAAAAAGAACAAAACAAAATCTCACATTCGATCTTAAAATTCCTTTACTAAACAAAATAGGTGTTCTGTTCCCGTCAGTGAAATCCCCAGCAGCAGCAGCAATGCTGCTCACCCAGGAGGACAGAGATCTGGATGGGGACACCCATAGGTATCAGGCTGAGCTTCAGTGCTGATGCGGGGTGCAGTGGGCAGGGACGAGCACTATTCCCAAGCAAGAGTACCATCAAAATACCTTCAGAAACAGCCCCGAAGGGGGGAATCTGTAAAGGTACAAACTGTGATGGAAATACAAGAAGACATAGCAAATCTTTTGTAATTTCTTAAAGGGATATTACCTGCATGTTAAGTACACTGCTGGTGCTTTACTAAACCACCAGCAGCTCCAGGACTGCTTTCCCTGCACTCTGGTCTTGTGCATTGCTCCTTGCTGCACTCTTACACTCTTCAATACACTACTGTCTCCTTACTTTAATTCCTCTGTTGTTTTTTTCCTCCCTACCTTGTCTGTTCATTTCTATCACAGACAGAGCAATGATATGGAAAGCTATAAGCCACTCCCTGCCATCAGTTTCCTGCCTGTCTACCTAATTTGTATTGCTTTCTGCATCTTGAATGGCTTGAACTGCAGAGATGGATGAAATTAATGGAAAATGAGGAATTAACAAAGATAGAGCAATGCCAACACTTTTTTTCACTCACGAAAATACTTTGGTGATTATTTTCCCTGCAATCCATCAATAGTGCCTTTCTGCAGCTTCCTGTCATTGAAGGATTAAGACACAGTGATCCAGATGATGCTGAATATGATGCTGAAAACAAAATATGCAGAGTGAAACGACAGTTCTAGTGCTGACAGATGGCACAACTCTTTGCATTTTGGATGCTTTTTTTTCACGAAATACACACTTTTTTTTTTTACGTAACACAACTAATAATCTAAAGAATACATTTTTTAAAAGGAAATTTTCATGTAAAGAGAAAGAATACAAAGTAATTAGCTTTTGTTTCTGTGATTGATGTATTTTGTACAGCTACCCAGACCTCTCCCAGGCTGTCTGTTTGCCCCCAGTCAGCAAGGACAATGACATCCTGAAGTTATCATTTCTCATTCATTTCACTGAATGTCATTCTTAGGTGGAAGGGAAATTAAGCGATTAAACAGGAAGAGCACTGAGCTGTCACAGGAAAATTAATATTTTCAAATTAACTTTAGACAAAGGATGCGTAAAATGTAAGTTATGTTGATGAAAACAAGCAGTTTCTCAATAATAAATATGTAAATCAAGCCATTGATCTATCAGTTATTATGACAGTCTAATGTCTCAGAAACACTCGCTGTGCTTCCAAGCCACATCCGTGCAATGATGAATACATATGGTAGCAGATCAAGATGGTAATGCACAACTGAGTACTTGGAAAGCTAAAAAAGAAACTTTTATCAGGTAATTTTTAATATAAACAGCTTCTAAATGTAGAGCATTATCTGTCACTGTTAATTAAACCTGTACTTTGTCAACATAAAATAATCCATTTATTATAGTAAAAGCCACTACATTTCAAACCACTCACAAATTACAAACCATAATTGCTAGGATTATTTATTTCCAAGTGTAGGCAGCAGAGCCACCTTAAGATTCAACAATGGTGAGATAATTTTGGAGTGTAACCATAGCTTGATCTCACACTTCATTGGCTTTAGTATTGGCAGCAGACAAGCTGTAATTTTTCATTTCCTAATTAGATTTAGCCATTAATTTAACTATTCTATCATATTGGTGGGATAAAACAACCCTATTTGTTTTCCTCGTTGTTTTTACTAAGTACTGAATGCTTGATAAATGCAGTAAATGAGAGAATAAAACACAAGGACATGAACGCACAAACAGACCTCACCACATCCACTCTGGCCATGTAACTTCCTAATTTTTATCACCTGATTTCTAAACCCATGGCACTCTAAGAAATACCTTCTGGGAGCACACGTGGAGAAATCAGGTGCTCAGGGAGGGATTCACAACAGATTGGGAATGCTGAAGAGATGAGAGTGGCATAAACTCACCTCTCTGTAAGGATCAGGTGCCTCACTTGAGGCTGCCATATCCACCAGGAGTTCACATTACAGCATTTTCCAATTTGGGGAGCTGATGGGTGTGAGCACCTGGAGGTGCTCTCTGTGTCATTATGATCCTTCTCTGTTAACTGCTGCCATTCACATTAACAGACTGTGTGAATGTTTCAGGACCAGCTCAAAACAAAATGCTGGTTCAGGCTAGCCTGGCTGTCTCCAGATCGTCAGGCAATGAGAACAACTGCTTGGAGGCAGACATTGCTTGCAGAGAAAGGGTAGCAACACAAAACGGTGGTGTAGTGGTTACCTCTTTAACTGCTACAGCCAGTCCCCAAATAATCCTTCACTCCTGGAGTTTTGCACATTTTTAAAAAAGTGACTGAGGGTCATTCCTATAAAATTGTAACAAAAGGAAGCGAGACAAGTCAATTCTCTTCTGTCAGCTGCTGAGAAAAAGAGGCAACTGTGCCACATCAGTCTTGCATGGTAGGGTTCGATCTCATGTCTTTTACCCACTCCTGTAATGCTCCAACCACCTGCTCCCAGCCACAAGCACTCTCTGCCCTCCACAACCATCCCAAATGCTCAGATTTAACTGGAGCCAAAGAGGTGCGCAAGCTAGGGTAAAGCAGCTATTTACAACAAGTGAGAAAGAGAGGTTTGTGTGCCAATCCCTCTCCTGGGGGCTGCTCATGGGGCTCTTACCTAGTAGTTGTTTCATCCATATGTGAGTGAAGAACTTGACCTAGATCTTTGCTGACCCAGGCGGCAGCCTCAGCGACTGAGCTGCAGACTGACTGTCTGCTCAGCCCAGGAACCCTGTGGGTTTTGGGGTTTTTCTTTGCAGAATGACAGAGATTTAACCAGAATGGACAGTGCCTCCATGCCTCAGGCATTCCGATGGGAAATGGAAGGTAAGAATGTGATCTCCCTGAGGCTGCGAGCCAAGAGTTTTAGTCCTGCAATCCTGAATGAGTGCTCTATCTACTAAAATACTGTATGAACATCAGAAATCCTAATTCGGCCATTATATTGTGGGAAGTCATCATATCAACTGTGCTTTAGATGGATAGGAGTGCTGAGGAGATGTAAGCAAAGCATTGCTTTTCTTGAGGATCCCAAGGAGCTTTGGATTTGAGATGAATCTGTCACATGGATAAAGCAGCCTTTCAGAAAGACAGAGACTTTACTAGAAAAACGAGCATGAGCCCATTTGGGCTAAGAAAGGGATTTTAAAGTCCACTGCTACACACTGATACGCATTCCATAGAGTCTGTACCTCAGATGGTTGAACCCCATATTTTTCTGAACAGTTATTGTTGTGATATTTTAATGTTCCTTGTCGTTCTAACTTAATGGAAGTATTTGTAAATAGATGTCAATATCTGAGATACAGTACAGTCATTATAATACAGTAAATGAAGGGTAATAATAGGATCCATCAAGTCTAACAAGTGAACAACCTCCTACTGAGCATCAAGCCAAGAATCTCACTCTAAAATCACTGAGATGTACAAATGAGCAAAGTGAGACTTGATACTTACGCCAAGAGAACCAAGGACCTGCCTCTGCAGCTATGAGCAGCAGATGTGATACATGTTACTGGCATGCAGTCCCTCCGTTTCACGCAAAACTTCAGCTTATGCTAACAGGCGGATTTGTTAAGCCTGAAAAAACACAAGGGGTTCCTCCAGACACTTCAAAATGTGAAGCAAATGACCCTCGTGGCAGATAAGCAAATCTTTCTTCTACGTGAACAAGTACCAGAAGGCTAATTAATCCTTAACCACGACTGTAAGTCACTCAACCAAAAAGCAAGGTCAGACAATGAGTTTGTAAATCACAGAACATTGTGAGACTTTACATTTTCTGTTTTCAAAGATACAGGTGGAGCATCCCACAAATTGTTAAACCACGTGCCACCAGAAAAACTATATCCTTAACTACATACTGCAAAACCAAATGTTTTTCGTTTGTTAATTACGGACATTTTCCCATTGAAGGTTAGATATCCTACATCTATTACTGTCACAAGAAAAGAAAAAAAAAAAATGTGAAGAAAAAAAAGAAGGAAAAATAACAATACTTTGTGATTTTAAAGGATATGCTTCCACCGCCACTAATTGCTCTCTGAATCTGAATTGGTAAATCCATAAGATTATCAACAGAACTCAATACAGGTAGAACAATAAAAACTAATTATTTCTCACAAAGCAGACCATTCAATTTAAAATAGAGGAAAGCTAGGAGCAATAAAGCCTATGCCATTAACAATTAGTCTTCTGCACACATGATTAGACTCATGGAGATAAAGAAGCCCCTGCATTTAATGACGAATCCCATATTTCTGGCTGGGCTCAATATTCTCTGCTAATTATGTTGAAAGACCTTGTGCTACTTGAAAGTACTTAGACTACAAAATATGACACTGCCTCCCTAGATTCACTGGTAGCACTTAACATTTAATATCGGGTACTAAACTACACTGTGAATTAATATCAGCATTTAGGGTTATTTCTTTTGTTTTATTTTTTAAAGAAAGTAATTCTGGAGAGCTTGAGGACAGTGCTTTATGAGCTCCTTGCTATACAGAAGCCCTTAAATATGAGCCAGATACAGATGCTACCCTAAATTAAAATTCAACAGAACACGTCACTGAGCAGACTTGGGACAGCAGAACCAAGTGCTTTAAGAGGATGCACTGCGTACCCAACAAGGGCTAGTTCTTAGCAAAAGCAAGAACAAGTAGGGTCATAGTCCTTACACATGATCAGAAGAGATAAAAATATCATTTAATCTTAAGGTACCTAAAATGCTAATGCTAACAAAAAGATTGAATATTGTCTTTATACAGAGTAATTGGAACTGGCTACAGAAAAGTTATTAACTCAATCTGCTATGGATGCATATCTTTTGTTGCTTTGTTTTGTTTTTCCCAATATGTATTTCTTCCTTTTAGTCCCGGAAAACAGGGAAGAAGAACCCTTTCTCTTCTCGGGAAAAAACCCAACAACCTAAACAAACAAATAAGTCTATAATTGAAATACATATGCTGAGCTAATGAGAACTACAGGGAAGCAAAAAACCCTTAATCTCTGAAAAAATATTTGCAATATCTGATTTACAATATTTACAATAAAGAAAAAGGTTTATCGCTTGCAAGATGCCTTAATTCTTTCGAATATAATCAAGCATATATGTTCTGCAGATTGCTATGCAATTGGTAACAGAGATTTGCTTTCTGGCAGGTAAAGTATATCCTCATGCACTGCTCTGCATCGCATATTTTAAGAGCTTTGTGACATATGTAACACCTACTTGGAACAATGTTCTTGGTTTGATGTAGGCATAAAACACACACACACATGCATATATACCCATGAATACGTAGCCCAGTAAACTCTCTTTGTGTCATCCCTGTTAAAGACGAGAAGTCAATGCCATTTTTGGATGGCTGGATCTGGTTTCTAATCTGCAAAAGCAGAGGAATTTGCGCTCTACTAACAGATTGTTTCACAGAATGCCGTGTGGGTGAGGCCACGTGCAAAGCACTGCCAAAGCACCGCGTACAGGGGCAGGATTATTTTTACCAGTTCTACCACAAAATCTGACACTCTCCAACTGCAAGCAACACCAGGCACAGCAACAGTTTAATCAAAATGAATCATCATGTTTTGGGAATCTGTTTCTATGTACTCCCTATACAAAATTAGTGCAGAGACAAAGAAACGGATTTTGATCAATCGGATTAGAAAAAAAAAGTAATTACAACAGCTAGATAAATTACTGCGGCTTCTTGTTATCACAAATTAAGGTGTACAGTTACTCAGGTGTGGAAATGAATTTGACTGACTCACCGGTGGTAATGCAACGCAAACAGGAGCGGCTGTGCAGGTCCATGAGGCAGCCGGCCCCGCCACAGCAAGGCACTGCTGGGCACAGGGCTCCTTTGAAAATCCATCCATAAATATCACTGCGGGTGCAGGCAGTGCAGCACGACATCTATATGTCTATATATGCTGATATGCACAATATGCATAAGCGCTAGTATCTGTGTTTTCCAAGAACATCTTCTACTGAGCTGCTTTGGAGTTCATTCAAGGCTGCAATCTACTTTATATTTCCATTGAGACAAATATTTTAGTTTGTTCTTTCTCTCAGAAATGCAATTAAAAGGTATAATGCTGCAGCTTACACAACCAATGGTACATTTCGATCTGTAGGCTTTACTGAATTTTATATGACAAAATCATTTTAAGAAGTTTTGTAATCTGTATCAAAACACCAAATGAATTGTAGGTAGCCAAGACTGATTCTCAACATCAATTCCACAGCCCCAGGAAGCCTGGCGGGTCAAGTCCTGGTGTGAGTTCAGAACTGCTGGGGACAGTCTCCTGCCAGAAAACTAAACGGGAATGATTGCAATATACCCATTTGACTTTCAAGGGAAGAATTCTGAAGACTTGCTAACGGTCATTTCTAATTTCTGACACTGCAACAAAGAAATCTCAAGCATATTCTTTAAAATCAGCATTAGCCCTTTCAAATCTAAAAACTAGACCTGCTGTTGTGTAAAAGCATTACTGAAATTTTCATCTGAGTAGGTGTCAACATAAAACTCAAGTATCATTATTCAGGTGTTAATTGAAAATTTTGTATGATTCCAAGTATTAATTTCAGCATATTATTAGAAAATGCAAGGCTACCCAAATGAAATCTAAAATACAGAATTAATAGAATCCTAGAATCATTAAGCTTGGAGAAGACATCTATCACCTCGTCCAACCATCAGCCCATCCCCACCATGCCCACTGACCCACGTCCCTAAGTGCGACATCCGCCATCGCTGTGACCCGCTGCTTTCCAGCAGCACTGTGAGACTGCCCGACCTCGCAACCCACTGCTGCTTTCCACAGCTGCCATCCCCGCGGCAGCAGGGGAGCACGGCCTACATAGAAAAGCCCCTCAGATGCAGACCCATCCTGCTCACCGACCCCTGCTGCCAGATGGCCATATGACCTGTTCTGTGTTATTTTCAAACATTTACATGACGAGATAAGACAGACACACGGATCTTCACTCTGACGGTATGAATTCATTGCCAGCAGCACATCCACTCAGCTCGCATCCTTAAAGACACATTAAACAAAACTAATGTTGTGTTATTGTACAGGCAGAATGGTAATCCTAGTTCATCGATACTAATTCACTACCTTTGCCTTGCTTACAAGTACCGCACAAGGGAAGCTGACACATTGTGATTTAATGTGATGGAAGTAAAAGAAGAACCCAGTCAAATTTCGTTATTGTCAAAGTTGGAGGACATCAATGACAAATAATCTTCAGTTCCTTTACTAGACTTATTTCCCTTTCCTCTGGGTGTATTTAGATATTTTTCCCACAGCAGCTGTGTCCTTCCTTGTTCCATTTAATATACTGGTCATTCTTTATCGCTACATAAAGTAAAATTAGCCGTAGCCAAATCTTCTCATTGATCATTTAGCATGCTTTTGAATGATGATTTGTTTTGCAACCTAAGCGTATGATTGCTTCATTACAGCTACGAATTAGAGCCTGGTCACATACCTCACCCATTTCTATTCTGCATATACAATGCTATGCAGTAAAAACACATACTGAAAATATGAATACGTGCATTTTCCAATATAAATCAAAATCATAATGAGCCATTATCACTTAAAAGAAACTTGCTGGTTCAGCCCACTCACAGCCCACCCTTCTGAGCAAGGGATCCAAAGGGACACAACCCAAAGAGGACCTCACACTCAGATTTACACAAGTTGTCTATCAACACACTTTAAATAAAATCTCAGAGAAAACGTCATTGCTCTCAACCTTCTCAGTACCTTTCCTAGCCCCTGGTGTCCAAATTGTTTTCAGTCAGTTCAGCACATCTCTAGTGTATAATTTGTTTTATTCAGTGGAATTTCCTGTCATGTCTTGTCACATCAGTCCCAGAATGGCTCACTGCCTTTAAGAGATACACAACAGTCTACAGTGAGGGGAAAATGTCAGAGAACACCACAGTCACAGCTGACTCGATGCAAAAGGAAACATTCATATGGAATAGCTTTTTCTGAACCCTAGAAAAATGCAAACTTCAAGAGATGTAGAGATCATTTTGTATTGCAATGAAAAATGAAATCGTAGAGCAAAAGTTCTTTACCTCAAAATAGAAAGCAAAAGGCATTTTATGTACATCCCATTGAAGTGAAATGGAGAAACCTCCAGTGCAAGTTTCTCAGACTCACATTTAATGCAGAAGTCATCGTGCATGCTGAGATTTCAGCTTGCCTTCAGATCAGCATAAGAGAAAAAGGTAAATCCCGTGTCAAGCTGTACTCGTGTCATCTGCATTCCAGTGTAACCTGCTTCCTCCGGGGTATCTCACATTTCAGGCTCACAGCAGCACTCAATTTGTTGAACAACTTAACAATCAGCTAGGGAAATATTTTCTATTTCCTCAGAAATTATGAAATCCTTTCATCAAAGAGAAAAAAAAGCCAGTCGTAGAGTCTGTAACGGCAACGCAGCCCAATGACCTGAGTTTATCCAGGTTACAAACTGCAGCTTTACACCACAGAATTGATTGGGTGAAGGTCTGCGGACAGAAAATCAAATTGGATTATGATGTTTCCTTCTGATCTTTTTACAGGATGAATCTGTGGTTCAGCCCTCAGGTTTAGTTTGCACACAGAGTTTGTCCGAAGGTGAGTTACATTTTTATTAACAGTACTGGTTCATGTACTCCCTTCTTGTTGGTAAAGCTCCTTCAGCAACATTCTCATTTCACCAAGGATATGTGGTGCACAATTTTCCAAAAATTACTCTGCTCCTGCAGAAATACTTTGATGAGTCTATGCAATGCTGAGTCAAATACACACAGCTACTAATTCACTTTCATTTAGGCAAGGGAGCATTTGGTCTGCAATTTAATGATAAAAAGGCTGATGAAAAGTGTGAGTTCAGACACAGGCAGTCAGCTTGTGACAAGCCTCACGATAAACTTTAGCCATTATTTAAGGAACAGAAAAAGACATTATCCCCATGATACTCTGCATTCACACAGCCTGGTGGAATAGGACACAATACAATGCAGTAGGCTGGGGAGTTCACACAGGGAAAGAGAAATGAAAAATTCAAAGGAAGAGATGTGCATGGTGTGCCCATACACACCGTGGGGTCCCCCTTGCTCTGGGAACACCTGGGTGCCTGCAGAGATAACCTATAGCTGGCAAGAGACACCGAGATCAGCAAAATGAATGAAGAGGTTTTTATGCCGCTGTGAGGCAGTGAGGCAGAGATTCCAAAGAGGCTGCAAAGGCGAAAGCAGGTGTGATTTGGCAAGTCTGACCATGGAAAGAAAAGAAAGATTTGAGCACAACGTGAGGTTGAGAACAGTGTTATAAACATGCTATGAAGTGCTGACCTCAGTACTGTGTCACATTCTTCCATTGGTTGAAATACAGCACTGGTGTTAAAGAAGTCCCCATTTTCCCAATTAGAAGCCCAAGACTGTAAAAAATGCTTGTTAGGAAAATGTAGGGAAGTGTCATCATGTGGTAAAGGATAACACGCTCAGTCTCACTGAGTCTTAGAATAGTTTTTAAAATTATTCACAAACTTCTGGCAAAGCAGAAGTACAGCACCCTGGGATTCCCATGCAGGATTCCATTTCCAAACAGCCGCACAGCTGGGTTAGGTTTTTATCAGGATCCATCATACAAGGCACCAGTTAACCTCCTGTGGGCATACACATTTCCGAATGAAACACACACCGTATCACCCAGCTCATGACAACATCATTTGGCAGTTTTCGTAATAGATCAAAAAAGGAGGAAAGAAAGCAACAAAATAAAGCTCCCTGCCTCCACCCCAGGCATCTGAACACAACCTGTTCTTGGACACTGTCCCATCGAAGGGCATGTGCCAGAGGAACTTGGAGCTCCGTGAGTGAGATTCAGCAGCACAGAATTATCCCAGACTTACATCTCGCTAATTCCCACTTTAAAGTGAGATGATGCAGAAATCCCTCTGAGGACCACAAGGAGTGGGGCAGACGTCTCCATCCCTTGGCTGTAACTAACAGGAACATCTCCTTGTTGGCCTCAGCAAGTTAAGGGCATCCTGCTGAAAGCTGCTTCTGAACTCGGACAGAGCAGCGGCATGGTGAGCTTCCCCTGCTGGGACAGCGTCTGCATTCCATTTTGGTAAAATGATTACTTTTCAGCTACTCTAATTGAAAAAATAAAAATCCTATTCGCTGCTCATTTTTGTGAAATGTCAGTAGCTCATGCCTGTCAAGTTCACCCGACCTGGGAATATGCTATGCTTGCATATTACAAAATATTGAGTGAGTGTGTCAACACTGTACTAATTTAGCTGTTTCTGTCCTCCTCTCTCTATGCAGCTCTTTTGGCTGCCTGTTGTAATTAGTAACTGTCAAGCATGTCACTTTGTCTATATCTAGCACTATGTTAACAGCAACTTATCTGAGCTGATTTGTGATCAAGAAGATCATCAGAGATCCCACACATTATTTTTTATTATGTGCATTCTGGAAGCTTCCTACCCTGCCTGGGGAGAAGGATGACCCTTCAGGTGATCAGATAACGACAACTGACATGCCTGATAAATCTGCTGGCACCATGCTGCGTGATAGATGATTCAAATGGCCACACAACTTGATATTGGATATTAATTCTCCATTAGTATGCATCATTCTATAGATTCTTGGCATTTTGTCCAAAACTTGCCTTCAGAATATTAAAAAAAAATAGCTATCTATAAAATAGGAGAGCCACAGAACTAATGGTGAAAGGCTGTCTTTGTAATGCTGTTTATATATTACTTCCTTGTTCATTTTCTTACAGGTGTCTTATGAAAAACAGAGGCAGAATGACTACAAGAAAGATTCAGAAAAATAATTAGCATTTCATTTTTTGCTGTGCCAATTTCTTTCAAACACTGGAACAGTAGAAAGTACTGTTTGTCAAAACTGACTACAACAAATCATTTTTATACTTAAAATTTCGTCTCCCCACTTTACTTAAGGAATGAAGCACTGAGAATATTCAGTGCAAAACAGCAGAGCCACGACTTTCCAAGGTCTGCTCTTAATCGTACATCACATGACCAATGGGACAGCTACAGGAAACTGCATTAAGAAAATGAAGGATTGAAGTTAATATGGGCATCTGAAGAGTACGTTCCTTCCACACAGATCCTTAAAGTCTAGCTTCCACAGAGAGCTAATGGTCTGTAAGTAAATTAGTGCCATGAACATCTTTTACATCATATTACCCCAGGGAGACCTTAGACCTACTAACTTCAGCACATGAAAGATGTATTAAATGTGTTCTGACCATTGACTGTCAGGTTTATGCTTGTCAAAACTGCCTAAGACACCAAAAAATTATAGACAATGTTTTGATCCTTATGATACTCATGCAGAAATTGCTGTTACTTAATCTTCATGTCTTTGAGAGATATAACTCGTAGCAAGAGCATCCACTGTCATCACTGAGCCAAGATTATTATTATTTTTTTTTATCTTTTGTGTTCTTAATTACTCAACACTCTTCCCATGCTATGGCAAAGAACTCTTCACTCTCAGTGTATCAACTACCATAATCCAAGCACTTTATCACTCATTTACCCCTTTTTGTAGACTGTGCTGTATTTTCCAATGAGTGATGGTGAAGAATTATTGGGAGGTTTTCCACTGAATTTTCTGGCACAGATAATTTTATACTATAGGTATTGTACCTTCTGTTTCTGAAGCATCCACTTTTCATCTAGTGGGAAAGTAAGAGGGAATACACGTTGGGAAGAACAAAACAAGAGGAGCTATGGGGAGTGAAGAAAGAGAGGAAGAAAGAAGCAGTGCATTGTCTGGAGAGAAAGAATAATGTCAGGTTTCTTTTATGTTGAGCAAGCTATGGGAGGCAACATGCACGCAGCAAAAAAAGCTAAAGATTTAAATGTAATATTGTAAGACTGAGCACTAAACCACTGCTGAAAGCGAAGTATTCTATAAGGAAAACAAATGTCTTTCATCTCCTTTGCATCGTGTTGAGAAAAAGTGAAAACAAACAAACAAAAAAACCCCATCTACAACAGCACAAATACCATAAAACACCTTTTTTTTTTTTTTTTTTAGCTATGGGCACAGCACACTTGATCTGTGTGAGAAACCTGGGCTTGAAGGTAAGCCCAGGTCTCAGTGTCACCCTGCATGTCACAGCCAGGGGGGTGGCAGTGGTGATGCTGCAGCTGGTGGTGACAGCAGATGCCACACAGAGCATCGCTGACATGCAGCCCTTCAGGGATGAGCACCGAGACCTTGGTGCTCTGCTGCATGGTGACAGCCTGTGAGAGGTGATGGAAGGGAGACTCGAGAGGAAAAACAGCTACTTACAAACAGAAGGATCTGATTTCTGAAAGGACTGGGGAAAGCTAACTGGAAGCCTCTCTGACTTGAAGTCATCAAAAAGAACCTCCTTTCTAGGGTCACATTGGATAGGCTTACAGAAATGCACACCAGTGTGTGGCCTGAGAAAAATGCCAGCTTTCTCCTTAGAGTAACCAGAGCTTTTGGTTCAGAAATAAATACTGCTACCTTGATGCGTCCCACCACAAGACTGGTATTCAGGGACCACATCCCAGGATTGCTCATTGTCTTTTCAGTACAGCTGCCAATGAAGCAATTAACTAACAATTTCAGCTGCAGGTGTGCATAAATGCAGAGCACAAGCCAATGAAAAGAGGATGAAAATGACCTTCCTCTTCCTTCAAGGGCCGGGAGAAACTCACTGATAAGTAATCAGAGTGAATTTAACTTGTGAACTCAGATGCCAAATCTGTATCTTGCTCCCTGTCCCAAAAGTCATTTTTCAGTTAGCAAAACCATCCAATTTACTAGAAATATTGATAAAATATTGAGATTCAAATGTTCTTTGCAGTGGTACCAAGATAACAGCTCTGAATCCATTTCTGTTTTCAGGAAACAGCTTGTTTCATAGAAAAAAAATGTCGAAAGGTGTCAATTAATATTCATCAAGACATCAGTCTTCTTCCATTCTCTTTTAAAGGCTGAACACCAACCACAAAGTCTCTATGTTACCTTGCCAAAAGCAAGAAAATATTTTTGTCTATTTCCTAGCATATAAAACACTATTCTCTACATAAAACACTTTCTCTAACTTCTGTCATCTTTGAAACTGAAAAATTTATGTGAATATAACTTCATCTGGTGATAACTAGCTTCATACTATTGACCAGGAAAGAAACACAGCCCTAACTGAAATACTTAAACCAGCACTGAAATTATGTTTGAACAAAACGTATGAATACCTTTCTGAGCAGGTAATGCACTCCTGTTATTCAGTAGCCATGGATCATTTTGTATCTGTTTGAAGAATGCCATCCTTCAGGTGTACCTGTACAGCAGGTCATTCAATGAACATCAAAGGAAGGAAATTAAAATGTGACTTGCTTTGTTTTAGAAAGATGAGCAAAATTAACCTGGGAGAATTATGAACAATGTGATTAGACTCAAATAATATAAAGCTTAAGCTACCTGAGCACCTTCTGCAGCCTTTTATGAAAAGGAGAAAAGAAAATCCAACACCACAAAAAACATAGGTGAATCCTTCACTCCTTTTTAGACTCTTGCAGCCATTGAAACTGCTCTCGCTGAGCAGTGTGAAAGCACTGCCTGTGGAAGTGAAATAATTCTGCCCTTAGCTTCACTATCACCGCCTTAACAACCATTAAGCAGAGGTAGTCACAATCCTTGCCAAGAAAATTGTGGTTAAAGATGAAAATTTCCCTTGTTTTTTAAAGTTTCACCCAAAGCCCAAGAAAAGAAGAGCAGCCAGTGAGGATGGAGGCAGATAATTGGGATCCCCTTACTCCAGCCATGCATTCTTGTCGATGCCATTGGGGGCAATGGTCCCCAGCACAGCTATGACTGAGTACAGAGAAACATAAGGAAAAGGAGCCGTACTGAAAAGCAAGGAAGAGCTAAGCAGTCTTGGTGGAGTTAATTTCTCCACATCACAGCCCTGCTTTTGGATGCCGCCGGAGCTATTACTGTGTCACTGCATAAAAAGAAAAAAGGAAGAAAGGAACAGGTGCTGCTCTTCCTTTTCTTCTGAGAGGAAACATGACACAGCACAGTCTCACAGTAAATCCTTTATCTTCACGCTAAGGTCTTCTGACATTTTAAATATCAGCCATAATGATTAACATCTCTCCTTTAAGCCAGAAGCTAAAATCCGCCAGTCTGCTACACACAGTGACACCTTTAAACACTTGCACACTTCAGCAGTTACTAATTTTCCAATCCAGTACCTGGATATGACATTTTGACAAGTTTGCAAAGGATTTGCTGAAGTACTTAATAGTTCTATGTATAAAAGTATGCTTTTTTGCAATACCTTTCAAAAATAACTTCTGAATACATTTTGTATGAGATTTTCTAAATTAGCTTTCCTGTCGCTCTGCTTCCACGTACCAGGAGATCCTAATGGTACTTACAGGATTCAGGCAACTTAGAACATCTAATTACTTCAGCATTATTTCGAGTAAAGGCAAACTATTTCTTTTTTTAAGTCCTCATAAGCAATGCAGTCATTAGGGAAATGGTTGGATCAAGAATTGGCAATGGCATCTGCGCTGATTTGAAGCAGATATCAGCAGAGCTATTCGATGGCTTGTGTACAACTGGAATATGGCCTGAAGCTGCTTTGTATTTGATAGATGTCTCTGTCACACACATCACCATTAAAAAAAAAAAAAAAAAAAAAAAAAAAAGCCATGGGTGTTTTAATAAAAAGGTAAAGACATGATAATGAAAAACATCCCTGTTGGAGGAAGTAGCTGGAGACAGAGTGAAGGCTGTGTGAGGAAGCCATCACTGCTTTTTGGCATGCAGGGTCAGGAGAAAGCAAGAAGCTCAGTCCGATACTGTTGGCAACTACTGAATTGGTTAGAGAAAACATGTTATAATGTAATTAACTCAGAGCTTTCCCGTAACACCTGCGTTATTCTTTCTTCCTGAAGTTCTCATAGGTCAAGTGATTGCTTTCCTATTTTCAGAGTAACGACAGGTTATCTGAATACATCTGAAGGATCTAAAGAATCTAAGATAATTTTTTTGTTCTCTTGAAGGCAAACTGGATGATGTGTTAGCTCTGGTACAAACTACAGGCTGGTTTAATAAGACAACAATGAAAACTAGAATCATTCACAGTGGGGTAGCATTCAGCAAGCACTGTTAGCTGAAATGCTGGCGGTATAATTATTATGTGATGCTAAGACAGACCCAGTGCTGCACAAACATTTCATTTCCTCAAAAGACCTTACAAAGTGTTTGAACTTGCAAAGAGATGGGAGAAAGAGAGATTACAAATAACCTTCCAAAAGTCACAAAGTAGATCAAAAGCAACAGAAAACAGAGATGGTGATCAGACTGTAAGCTCAACTCAGTGCCCATAAGGACTGAGTGTCCTTACTTGAACTACAGGTCTGGGCCATGCGTAGCAATGCTCACTTGGCAGCACTGCAATGTTCCACAGGCTACACATTGTCTCTGATGCATTCAAACGCATCTTAGATGACTCCAAATTGATCCCAGAAGAGTTCAACCCTTTCTCTTTTAGGAAGGGGGAATCACTCTTGTCCAGATCTACATGGCTATCCACCTCAGGGTCACAGGTTAGGATACAGCAAGGCTCCTCATGAACTGTTAGAAATCAAAGATGATGTGTATTGCAAGCTTTTTTTCACTGGGGGAAAAAAAAAAAAGAAAATCAGTCCCCATATCCCCATATGAAGGATGTTGTGGTAGACAGGTCTTGGGAAACTGCTGGAATGAAAGGATGCTGATCATGGGGGGCAGTTTTAGTAGCTATACAGTCTAATGGAGAGATACGTGTTCATATCTACTGGTATATGATTTAGATATATATTCTCTGTTATCAGCAATGCCTTTTGACCTATAGCCATTTCTAGTTCTGTAAGTGAATAAAGCTCAGGGGTTGTGGTAGGAGATTCGGGCCCAGCCGCATTTTCTACCAACACTCAGAATCTGTGCAAGAACAAGATCTGAACAGGCATCATATATGTTCGTGTGGTTTTGATTGCTTTTCAAATGCATGCCAAAACACCTTTAGCTATTGCAGTTTAAATCCATAATTCAAGAAGAGAACTCGGGTCCTAAATTAATCTAAAACTTTCCATTTCTCTTTTTGTCTGTCAAAGAAAAAAGTAATGAGATTGGTCATACCACTAGTATATACCAGTATATTAAAGGAGATGGATATGACAATCATGATGTAAATGCAAGGCACTTAAAAATTGTGTTATGATGATGGTAATGCACTTATAAATTATGCAGTGACAATTCTGTTTTAGAGTTTACTTTTCACAAAGCCTTTAATCAAAAATCATTTTTTAAACAATACCTTACATTTTTAACTTCATTTTTTTCTTTATAGAATTTAGCTTGCTTCAATGCACTGCAGAGGGAGGACAGGTTTAGCCCACAGCTAAATCCTAGAAGCAACTATACAATCAAGAAGGAAGGGCATCAGACTTTGAAAATACAAAGATATCATTAGATTCTGTGGCACATTCTATTAATTGCCTCCCCGCAGCTGCACAGGTTCCTACTCGTGTAGAAAGAAACCAAGTGTCACTGAATGGAAGCATCCCATCCCAATCCTGACACAAGCTGATTTCAAAAGAACTTACTGGGTCTGTGCCCACACTGTTCATTTCATACCTTGGCTTTTTAACAAAAATTTATTGAATTTCATGCAGTACAAGATCAGATATATATGGACTTTTCAATGATAATGTCTAAAATTATTTTGAAAAGTATCCATGATCCTTTTAGAAGACGTGAAGGACTGCAAGAAACGTAACTAAAATAGGAGAGATCATGGGATGAAATGTGCTCATCGTTAGCAAGAAGGGAAGACTTGTTTTTTTCGTTTCAACCCAATTCCAACACCATTTTCACTGCGGATTCAGTTCGTATCAGCCTTAGGAATGCTCCCGGGTGCCATCTGGCGTTTTATTTTTACATTGCAATTCCTGTTAGGGGAATGTTCTCTGCAGATACTGAGAACACAACTTTATCGCTGTATTCAGCTGAATGCGAACAAAAAAATCACACAACAGCTCTAAACTGATTATTTAGTCTAGGCAAAATGAAACTCAGAGTCTTTCCAGTCTCCTGGCCATTGCCAATACATGTAATAGTACATGTAGTTCCTTCTATAATATAAAAAATAACACATGACCTTACTCATTTGGGCCCACAGTTTAACTCTGTCTCATCTGGACCTTTTAAAATATAAATTAAAAGATGAATAAGGAGTCTGATTGGCTTAATGTAATCGTAGCCACCACCATTCTCAGACTGCATATCACAGTTTGGCTGTGTCTTTTATTCATTTAATGATTTGCTTGAAGGTCAAGCATGGAGTTTGGAATGCACGTTGCAATGTTTCAGCACCCAGAATGAGGAACAGACACAATTTTACTTTTCCCCCTATGTAAATGGATAGATGCTCCTCTATTTCCATACTCCCTTTTAAAAGTAAAACTGCTCTAAAAATAAAGGTCAAAAGTGTCAGGTAGAATTATATTTAGACAGACAGCATTAGGCCTGATAGCCCTTTTTCTTTTTGCAAGGAAGTCAGTGGGAATTTTGTGCATTTAAAGAAGACGAAATTGGGCCTTTTATTGTGGCATATTGTGAGTTTCTTTCTCACACTGCTGAATAGTTACTCAATAGAATAGTGCCATTGACTGTAATGAAGCTATTCCAATACAGTGCTAAAGGAGCCCTGAGTCAACCTGAAATGTCTCAGAAGGATTCTGATTGCCTCACAGGAGGGGACCGAGACACCAGAGGAAAATTTCTCCAAGTTTCTCATGTGACACTTTCTCTGTGCCACTGCTGTGAGAGCAGAGTAAATGGAAGCTTTGGTGCCTGGTCCCACAGCTCACAAATATGGGGGTTCTGGGGATGGAGTCACTGCCAAAATACAGGACTTTCACTTTTGAAAGAGAGTGTAGTGCAGGATGTCGCAGCCATTCGTAGCAACAGGCGGAGGACACAGGTCCACAGGAGATCACAGGCTGAGCACAGAGGGGCAGAACAGCCCCATTCCAGGTGCCAGCAGCATCCTGAGCACCACTTTCCCAATGCACATGTGTAGTTTTCCTGTGCAGTAGCACACAAGGCAATGCACCTTTTGGTAGCCATACATTTACTCTATAACAGAACATCCCAGATGTTCTGTCACCTTATGCTACAACAGAACAGAACTTTGTGTAGGCATACATGTTTTTTCCAGCTAATACCATTGTATGGGAACTGCTGAGTCACGGCCTGAACCTCTGATTGATCACCTGAGGTGAGCAATGAGTCAGCCCTGGGAGCACAGCTGAAGGCAATTCACCTGTGCTGCAGGAAGGGGTGGAGCCTGGCTGCACCTCTCCTGGACCCATTTAAGAGCTGACTACCAGTGGGGAAGGATCTCTCTCTCTTCAGAAGATCCACTCCACTGGAGTTTCCTGAGTGAGCCCACGACACGGGTGAGCATCCTATTTATTCTCTTTGTCTTGCTGTGCCTAATTCTCTTGCTTATTTCATTATTATAACACCTTAATATTATTTGATTATATAATATTCCTTTATATAATTTTCATTGATCATACACCCATCTTGATTTTTTTGTTTAGTTTGTGAATTCCTATGTGGTTTATCACCGTCTCACCTCAAAATCTAAGAAAAACTGTATATTAAATGAAAGAGAAAAGGGAGAAAAAGAGGAAATTAAACTGCGTGTTAAAATGAAAGTGGAGTTTTATAATACATATCATCAATACCAAGAATCGGATTAGCCACGAAGTAAAGAAAATGATGCAGCAGTGGTTGTGTTAAATCTCCTTTTTCTTTCCAGACCTATCTGGTGTACCTTCTTACCTATGACTAGTTCTACTTTTAAAATACATGAAAGTTTCATGGCAAAAATAGCTGGAATTGGAAGGCAAGTGTAACTTGTAAATAATGTATAGCCCTTGCACTGCTGCATTAGAGGAACTGACGCTGCTCACGCACCATTCCTAGAGCAGTGCAAACATCACGTGGGTGATTGTGGAGCAATAACACCAGTGGTAACTGAGGGACTGCGGTGTTTCTCCACACTGCACCTAGAACTCCTCCACAGAGCAGATGTGGTGAGATTGTTTTTAGGCTGGCGCATTTTAAACTGTTCACCAATATAAAAAATACCTAAATTCCCACTTACACATATCTAAAAACTGACACAGCTCCCTCTGTAGCAGGAAAAGTCCATTTCGCCAAACATGCTGCAGTTCTGATAGCTTTACTGGCTGGGAAGAGACAAGTCTTCCATTTCCTGGTATTCCTTTTTCCCTGTTTTGACAAGTTTATGAATTAAATACCCCCATCACTGCTCCCTGCCATTATGCGATTCACCCACTGCCATCACGCTGTTTCTAGAGCACATCCTCACAGATCAGATCCCAGAGTTGCATCTTTCTAACACTCCAGTAATTTCCTTTCAGGGCTTTGTGGGTTTAAAAGCACAGCAATCCCTGCAATGAGTTACCCCAACTACTTCCTACAGCGCGGGAGCTTTGAGGTCACGAAGTGACTGAGCCTACCCTTGTTTCATAAGCAGCTTCCTTCAACAGCTGTAATATCTGGGACGAGTGCTCGGAGAGTGTCATTTGGCCTCACTGAGTGATTCATTGTGTACTGGAAAACTGCTCTGCATTCTTCTGGATGTCTTTGCAGTGTAGACAGGACAAAGGCCCATTTAGCTGGAAGCCCAGCATAGCGGCTCATTATTCACCTGCCACAGCAGTCACAATATTGTGAGGGCTTCGAGACAATGGTGAAAATTTCCACCTACTTCTTACAGGAACACACTCACTTCATTTTCTACTTTTGTATCCTTTTTTATTTGGGAAGGAATAAGTTTCAAACTCCACAGTGAAGCAAATGCTTGCTCCAAATGCACTGCATTTAACAGCTGGGTTTTTCCTACAGTATATTTTTGCTCAGAGCAGTAATAATTCAGTAAAACCATGAGGTGCCTTTAACAATTTTCCCCTCCAATGTTTGTCCTGTAATACAGTGCTGCAGAGGGATATCCTCAGCCCCTTGCGAAGGCTTTTAGAGGAGAAAGATTTCAACCTCAGCGGGGAAGTAAACAGTACCAGCAGGCTCTACCCTAAATGGCACCTGCATTTAGTTCCTACGTTGTCCTTCCACCACTCTGTTTTGGTTGCCACCTCCTCATTCATCACACTCATCACTGTCACACTTACAGGGAGCACACACTGCACTGAGACACACACTGCAGTACATCCACTTACTGCGTGTCTGCGGGGCAAAAATCATAAATGGGTATTTGGGAAACAAAACTGCACCCCTGCAGAGCTTGCCACCTACTTCCTATTAAGCCAAAGCACGCCATATGTTTCAAGGGCTTTTAACCTCCTTTCTTCCTTGTGCAGCCCTCTGTTCAACGTCATGCTGCTGCCCTCAGATGGGCTTGTGGCTGGGTGGGAAGAGAAGGACGAGAGGAGGAAAGGAAGGAGATTTTGCATTTTCCTTAGGGAAATGTGTGCCCACCTTTTCCTTTTGTATTGCCCCAGAAGGCCAGGTGAAACTATCCTGCTCTAGCAAAACTGGAGGCTTCATCACAGCAGTGACAGATTGCCACCATCACACTCCTGCTTCTGTGCTGGAAATCTCACCATATTTGCTGTCATTTGTTCAGACAAGGTCTACCTGAAAACTTCAGCTAATGTATTTCTAAGGTTGGTGATTGCTGAATACACTGTGGAAGGGTGAAGCCAAAAATTTGGGGAAAAGAAGGCATATTAAGGTAGCTTAAGATATTTTTTCCTATAATCCCAAATAGGAAACACAGGACAACAAGCCATTTCCAACTTTCTATTCTTATAATTAGGGAAGAAGACTGATTTATTAGTGTAATATAATTTAATTAATAGGAAGAACATCTAACATAAATCATTTGGCATCTTGATTTATAATTAATATCAGAATAAACCCCCACAAGCTTTAAAATAATACATGTATTATGTTCTTTGGCATGTTTATTTCACATGAACACCAATTTATGCATTAGCTCCGATGCTAATTAGAACTTATGCTGCTGTACTGTCTGATACTTTAAAGCTTTAAACTAGACTAATGCTTAATTGTGAAAGATCAAATAGATAAATCTTATTGTGGCTTTCTTAATCCAGTGTTAATACAATCCATAAGTAATGTGACTACCTCTCCTCCAGCACACGGCCCCAGAATTCAAGGGAATGCACAGTTCCACTCCAGCAACAACAAACATAGGAACACTATACAAATTTTCAGATGGAAACAGTCTACATTTTATCTTTACCTTAAATATAGTTATATAGAGATCTATGGAGATAAATATAGATATTTATTTGCATTATTTGTATCTATATATATATGGTTTTGTGAACTTTATGCCTTGAGATACATGCGAGAATCCTATAGAGTAGCACAATAGAAATCTACAGAATTTAACAGTTCAGTGTGTCACTTTAAAGGCTTCTTTAAAAAATCCTTCTGCCTCTACTGCAGCAGATATCTTCTTCTGTGCTAATCACATAAACTCTCAAATAAATCCCTTTGATTTCAAAGGGATGAAGATTTCACCCTTTTTGTGGTAGTTTACACAAGCTTTTCTTAAAGCCACCATAAGGAGACACTGCCATAAGAACATGCATTTTCCCATTCATTCTCAGAAGCTTCTCCTGCTACATTTTCCATGTGGTTATCAGATTTATAGGACCTGTGGGGACTCTTGATCTGTATTACTCTAAAGAAACTATATTAAACTAACATTAAGGTTGCAGTGTCAAAGACTCAGAGGTTAGAAAACACCAGAATTAAGTTAAACTCATCTAATCTGGCTTCCTATGCAAGTGCCTTATAGAACTGTCTACAGTCCATGCTGCATGCACACATCTACCCCCGTCTATCTGGGAGAACAAATGCCCTGCACTGAACAGCCCTCCACACAAGGGAAGATAATGTATTTCTCTTACACCTTGTCTTGCCTGTCTGCTATAAGGTGACAGAATGGCTTGAGTTGGAAGGGACATTAAAACCCACCCAGTTCCGACCCCCCTGCCATGGGCAGGCTGTCCCGGGCCCATCCATGGCCCTGGGCACCTCCAGGGATGGGGCACAGAGCTCTATGCAGCTGTGCCAGGGCCTCACCACTCTCTGGGTAAAAAATTTCCTCCTATCATCTAACCTGAATCTGCCCTCTTTTAGTTTAAAGCCATTCCCCCTTGTCCTATCATTATCAGACCACGTAAGAAGTCAGTCTCTCTGCTGATTATAAGCTCCTTTTAAGCACAGGAAGATTGTCACTGAGCTTCCTGCACAACATTCAGCCTGAAGCTGATATAAGCACAGATAATTTTAATTACTCAGACCTAAATTAAAAAAAAAAAAAAAGAGTAAAACAACTTCATCTATCAGAATCTTTGCCAGAATTCTTTGTAAGAAACCCATGATGAAGCTGCATGCTGTGGTGGAAGCACAAACACGAGCCATGGTCCCCACATGGCCCAGTGGGTGCGGGAGGGATATGAATATGGTGGCTGCCAGCACCACTTCCCAGGGCTGGTGGCTGCTGAGAGCTTGTTCACAAACCACCCTGGGATTTAAGGTGTTGCTTTGTGAAAAGAAGAAAAAAAAAAAACAAAAAAAAACAGATGTACAGCATCAACACAGTGTGTTCTGTGATTGTCATGTGCCATGAATTATTAATTATTCTGGAGCGTAAATATTTATGGTTATTGTTCAAAGGAGCAGACTGCCTTCTGCTCTAGTCTTTAGCTTTACATTAGTTTGCTGCTACCTACACTGAAGTTTCAGTGGATTTTCCACTCTAAACGACAACTTTTTTGCAGTGTTTAACTTCTGCTGTGATGCTCACTGTGATCGCGACCAAAATCCTCACTCTAAATAGAAATACAAACAGGCTGAGCCAGTTTAAAGATGATCTGCAAAGGTAACAAATAAGTAGAGAGTGCCCTTTGTCTTGTTATGTGCAAAAAGAAAGTTTGCTTTGGGTTTCAAAACACACGAGCTCCTCCTGTTTTTCACAATGGGGACTTGGGCTAGGAAGGTTCTGCAGAAGTTGAGAAAGTGAGGAATTTGAACTCAAAGGCAGTCAGGGAGTTGGTTTTGACTTCTGAAAGGAAGAATGCTGAGAACAAAAATGGTTTTAGACGCCTGAAGTCCTGTTCTCTTACAGAAGGGTAGGACCCCAATGCAAGCAATGGTGGTGTTTTTTCCAGCCCCCTCCATGTCTTACAGGCAGCTGCCACAGAGCATGGCGTTTGGCAGCACCGCGTTAGCTCTTCGATAAACGCTCTGACAAAAGCGTGCTCCTGCATGCTCTTTGCCTCCATATCAATTGCTGTGAAGAAGTGCTTTCCCTAAAAAAAAAAAAAAACCCATAACGAGTACCATAAATAATTGTCTAGAACAGCACAGAGGATGTGGGCAGGAAGACTGATGTAACATGGCAGAAGCACTTCTGGAGGCACGATGTGAGCATCAGCCTTGCACTGCTATTAAATTTTTATAGTGATACTGGATTAAATTGGGATTTTGCTTCCTTATTTTTGAAGAGTGTTTCACATTTTTATTGCAAAAACACTCCAAGATGTATAAAGTAGCAAGGGCTTTCAATTCTAATCATTATGTTTTCTCTGACTTTCCGTCTTTCTGTCAATCTGAGAAAGGAAAATACAGTCAGCTCACTTTGATTAACTTTGTCCAAGTTAATTTTTATCTCAGATAATCCTCCGTGATCGCATGACAGAGTATCTAAGATAAAGATATCTAAAGAAGTATAGTTTAATAAATATTAATAAGATAAAAAATTCCCTAAAAAGCACTCTTAGCTTTTATTTTAGTTTGCTTTAATCAACAAAGTCTAAAAATTCAACTCAATTTCATCTAGAAATAGTTATTTAATACACCGTATTTTGAAAATTTCTGTACCACTGTTTCACTAGCGATTTCAGTAACTACAAGGGAAACTCCCAAGCACAAAGTAATCAGTAGGTTAGTGCAAGTCTGTCTTATAATGAAGGGAAAGGAAAAGGGAAACGGAAAGGGAAATCCACATCTGTCTGATGAAATATGTGAGGTACCAGAGCTGCTTAGCTGCTGTACTGCACCTGGAGCAGAATTTTAACACTGGGGGCACTGCCATATGCACGAAGACACAGATTTGCCCAAGGCAACAATCATATCAGCAATATATTCAATTTTAAAAATGTCAGCAACTTTAGTTGTGGAAACCAATAAAACGTATCCGCAACGTGGAAAGTGTCTGAATTTTTTCAGTTTTCTCATCAATGAGCATGAGTGTTCTTTCACTATTCACAAGAAATGAGGGCAAGAGCAGAACTGAATTACATCAGACTGGCAGCAAGATAAGGTCAATTAGGGATCAGATTTTTGCTAATTTGGGTCTATGTTTTATTACTGTGAGGAATTACTCCAATTCACTAAAAGAGAGCAAAACTATAAAGCAGTTCATTCCTGTCTACCACAAACCATAAAATGAGTATGGATACTTCAGAGCCACACTCATAGAAACCCTGGAGTTAATGCACTTGTCATTGCATTCCACACAATCTAAATCCTCTTGAAAAAAAAAAAAATTCTGGGCCATTAAAATAGCACAGGAAACTTAAGTACAATGATTTTGCTGCATCTGCTGCCAGAGTAAATGACACCATGACTCCAAGAAAGACAGAGAAGTCATTCTAATTCTCTCTTCTTTGAAGGAGGCACTGGCTCAAGCCAGACAGTTTGGATTCAAACATAAGTTCTTGCAAAGCTCAAGGTGAAAGCCAGATGTGCCATTGAAGCCCTCAGTACACCCAAAGTCAGCTATGAGGGACATTGGCTCTTACCATAAAACTGCTAAGGGCTTAATATCTGCTGAGCAATCTGCATTTTGGGCACATCAGTGGATCTGTGAAGTTTCACACCAACTGCCCCAAACAAATAATAAGCACTTGGAATGGGGAACAGCATTTCATCAATGCTAGGTGCGAGCCCAGCTCACAGGGAGGTGTGAGCAGTGCTCACAGTTAGCGACACACTGCGTTTTTCCCAATTTTCTGAGCTGAAAGCATGCTGGGTACGATACAGCTTGTTCCATAGCTTCAGCATGTTTAATGCTATGATTCCAACATGAATCTAATTTTTTGTTGAATGGTGCCCTAATTTTTTCAGTGTTGCATGAATGCCTTCCTAAATATATGCAAATATAAAGCTATACAGGTGACACAAAAATGTAATTGAAGTTGTGTTTTCATAAAGGTAATTAGCAATCACTCAAGTTGCAACGTGACAGTTGGAAGATGACAGTTTCAAGAGGACTGCTGCCCTGGCAGAGAAGTAACTGCAACTTCCATTACAGTCAAACGTTCTGTTCTTTAATGCTATTTTGCTCTAACAGACAAGCATGAGGTTGCTGATTATGTATTCATTCCTGAGTTTAACTTTTGGCTGATCTTTTTGTCCACAGACTTGGAACCATACGCTCGACTCTTTTGTCTTAAAGAATTCCATCTTAAAATTAGTTAAAAGAAAGTAAATAGCAATACAGTAAATAAGCAAACAAATGCAGTGTGCAGAAGGTCAACAGCCATGTCTTTGTAGCTACATCTACCCAGGGTGAAAGTACACAAACATTCCAATATTTGGCTGGCTCAGAATTCAAGACAGTGACTCCAATAATGTCTGTTACAACAACATCGTAAGTTGATTTACAGACATTTTATGGCCACTTTAAACTGCCAAAGCAATGTCCACATGATGTATGGTCCTTCGGAGTCATCCTTCTAGTTATAGCAAACTACAGGACAAGTTTTCTTCCCATGATTATAAGTGGTGAATTTGCCATCAGGCAAGCCTTTAAATTAATGGCCAACATGGAATGTTCCTGGATAATTCCCAGGCTCCACAACTGCCCTCCTGCTTAAAATTAGGGGCATGCTTAAGCAAAGGCTTTACCTGGGTGCAGTGCTAGCATACAGGGGTGAAGCCCTCGGTGCAATGCATTGCCTGGGCCAGAAGCGAGGCAGAGCACCCCCTTCCACTCAGCAAAGCGTGAAGAATAAATTCTGTTTTGTTTTGTTTTCAGGTAACAATTTGTATTGTTTTCACATGTACTTTTATGCACTACAGCCAATTAGTCTATCATACGCTATACCACTTAATATTTCTTCACTTCAACTGATCTCCATAGCAGCGACTGTAGCCTTTGGTACAACTGCAGTGAACCTACCGACGTGCGCTGCTACACAATGCAGCCACAGTAACAAAGTCACTGGGAAATGATGTCAGCCTTTGTGGATTTCTGTACACCAAGTCCAGCCTATTCACCTCGACTCACTCCTTGTTTATACCCTCTTCTATACTTTGCGCTCATCCTTTCATGCATCTAAAAATAAAATCACATTAGAGGAAAAGCAGAAAATGATAATGGTTCTACAGCAGAACAGAGGCGGTTCACAAAGCAGTGGCTGAGTGCATCCAGCACAGCATCGTGCGGTCACACTGCTGCCTCGGGAAGGATGGGTGTGCACTGCCTGCTGCCACCACAGCACAGCACAACCATCGTGCCCTCGCCTCCTCAGAGCTGTCCCTTGCCATTGCTGTGTGGGACGTGCAGGAACAGTCCCTCACTGGCTCACACATAGCGGGAGAGAGACCCGTAGGTCCTCCTTTGAGATGTGCAATGGCTTCTGCCACCCCCAGCGTTAAATGATTATATTCAGGAGCTGAAAGGGCACCGCTAAGACGCTGAGTGGTAAACACACAAATCAGGTCAATCCTTTTGCTTTCCTTGTAATCCCTGCACGTTATTTGTTACTGGCTTTTACTGCTGCCTCTTTCTCCTCTCACAGCACTCCGCACACACATCCTGCTCTCCTCCTTCGCACCGTGTATTACAGCAATCCCTTCTTATCAAAACTCCTGTATTCTGCGCTCCTTTACTACAAACACTGGCTTTATATCTTCACCCCTGTTGTCTTTTCTTCCCTGTAAATTCTCTGGAGCAGGGAACTTGTTTTCTCCAAGTTTGTACTAAAGCCTGTAAATTTACGGCACTCTAGGAATGTTTGATAACAGCATGTAAATAATTAATAGAAGCTGCAGCAATCCTTTCTTTTGCTGTATTTGGAAGCTGTAAGACTGCAAGTCAAGCAGGAGGCAGAAAATATTTCACGGGCCGAGATAAGACTTGAGTCTCACCCCTGTAGGGGGCAACTGACTGACAAATACTCGCACTTAGGAAAGATCAGGATTAAGTTGTGTAAGAATTAAAGAGGAGAAACATTGCTTCAGCTACTGGAGCCACAAAAGCAACCCAGGAGCATCATAAACAGCCCGGCCCAAAGAATAGGCGTGTGATGAAAAGAATGGGATGTGTTAAATTCAGCTCCACAACGGCATGAAGTCTCTTTCCTTCTCTGTGTGTGACTGCAGAAGTCCACTCTTTTGTCCTGCTCTATTTCAACATAAAGAAAGATTTTAGCAGCGATATTGGCAAACGAACAGCTTGGGTTTTTTTTTAGCCCTAAGGAGGTATTAAATGAAGAAAAGCAGAGTTGGAAATAAGAAACTGGAAATAGAGACAACAAAGGATAACGTCTGTGAGCTGAGAAAGCACAGAAAGTATACAGAAGAAGGTAAAACTGATTTGTTATCTCTGGAAGTACTTTGATGCAAGATGTAAAATTACTTATAAAATTACTTAGAAAAAATAAGGATGGCGGGGGAAAAAGGAAGACATTTATCTATCCCAGGCAAATTTTTAAAAACTTCTACAAAACATTCCAATCCTCTGTATCTACTTTCAAGTGTAAAAGCGTTCACCTTTAAAGAAGTGGAGATCTGGTCTTGGTCTTGCTAAACTGGAATTTCATGATTGGCTTTGATGTGGCCAGGAGCGCACCCACTGAGTGCTAATGGGTACAGGTGCTTTCAGCTGAGCACAACAGAAAGGCCTTCATGGATTTTTGCACCTTCAAAATAATCAATAATGTAATCCTAATGCTTATGTCAGTTTTGCAGCTAAACATCCCAGTTTATGAAAGCAATCAAGTACTTTGGCACCAAAGAACTGGAACTGCACTCAAAGAAATTTCAACCTGAGAAGTGCAGACAAAACCAGAAGCCACTGAGTCTGGCTCTAAATGCTTCATCAGGAAAAACATCATAAAACCACAGCAAAAAATAATTGTCAAGGGTGGTAAATTACTTGATTTTAGTGCAGTGAAGTCTTCAAAATTAGTTCTTTTTTAGAACAGAGACATAATGACTAGTTTCAGAATAGATATTGGCACAGCAGGGCACACAAAAGCCCTGATTAGCTGCTGTATGATGGAATATTTAGTTAATAATTCTTCTATTTTGGTGTTGATTTCTGACCTTTCCTCTTTGGTTTTAATTGGCCAAAAGCTAAACTTTCTTGAATTTATTTAATACCAGATAACTATTTCTAAATTGTCAGAATTCTAGGTCACGTGTGCCCATTAAGAATGGGGAAGAAATGCACTTCACAATTTTTTCCATCACTTTTTCAACTTCTGCTAATTCCAAAGTAGCAAGCAACACGTGTGACAGGTGTAACATCGCCTGCAATGCAACAGTTCCGGAACTAGTTTGGGGAAAGAAAAAAATGGATAAAAAGAACTAATCTTCATACCAAGTTCGTCCAGTTCTAACCCAAAAGCAAGACCTGATACTGGACTTCCCATAAACACAATGAACTGTTACCTCAAACCTGATTCTGATGCCCTTCATCTTTATCTAAAAGGAGAGCTGGCACACTGCAGTCTCGATCCCATGCATCTCTGCGGAGCTCACTGAGAAAAGAAGGGGATACAATCTTGTTCTAGATGTTAATATTAGACAAAACCAGCTGGAGCATCTTTGTTAACTCCTAAACCAGCGATAATCTGCAGCTTCTTTCACCTCTCTGCACTCACAGTAAATGCATAAGAAAATATTTCATGATATTTCAAAGCTCTGTTGTTTGAATACCGTATGAGAGCCCCCTCACCGATTGATTTACATCCACCACTCCTCTTCCAAGACCTTCCTCACCAAATTACACATGCTAATGATTTTCTATGCAAAATTTAACAGCCTAATAGGCTGAACACGTCAAATGAAAATACACTAATTGTTGCCTTTGATGTATACTGTTCTGCCAATTCTCTCAAAGAAACAGTATAATAACATTAGTCTTAATACTTACTAAAATATATATTTAAAAGTGAAGGTCATATATATATACATACTAAGAAAATGATACTGCTGGCTGTAGAGAGCATAACCAAGACTCAGAACTGACAAGATGGGCTATTATATGCTGGAAAACCATTTTCACAGAAATTCTGAAAACAAACACCTAGAGAATGAATGAATCTTTATAGGAATCAGCTAGTATTTGCTCATAACATTGGACTTATGCAATAAAAGTAGTCAAAATAAGATCACAGCCAAAATAATAAATACAGAATGAGACAAGAGAGGTAACAGAAGGACGCCAATCAAACAGAAGGCTACTGCCCAACCCCAGAGATCAAGATCCAAAATGAGTTCCCCAGGAAACCTCATAATGTGTTGGAGCTTATGGAGAGCATCACAGAGGTTTCACTGTATGGATTGGTACTGACCATCCAGCCCTGCACTGAAGTGAGGCTAAGCACCACTGCGGTACTAAACAGATGTAGGGAAAACAGAGAAGCGAACAAAACAATAGCATAAATATCCTCTAAAGAAACGCACTGACACGAGATTACTTTCTATTGCTTTGTCTTTAAGAGTTTGCTTATAATGATCTGATAATCTAATCTAATTGATCTCTCCGAGTACGTCTATGGCTCTAGTCACTGCAGTATCTGATTAGTGGAACAGATCCATACTTTATCTCCAGATTTAATAACTAAATCTATACTTGAAATAGAGTCACGCAAGTTCACCAGAGGGAGAAGGCCAGATGCTGCTTAGCTAAGGGAGGGAGGGAGAGAATGGGAAAAGGCTGGCAAGGACCAGAATGACTGGAAAGGAACATGTGGCTCTGTGTCAAATCATCCCCATGCAACCAAACTCTGTTTAAGCAGCACATTTCTGGGCTTACAGAATTGAAGTTGGAATGTGACATAACTAATGGGGGCAGAACTGAAAATGAGCTACTGTCTATGGCCCGCTCTCCTTCAAACTGTCTTCTTTGCAAGCATAAAGTAAATGTAATTTTTGTTTCTTTGTTCTCTTCCAGGCTTGCAGTTCATCAGTCTGAAAATTATGACATTTCTTGAATAGGCTTCAATGGCTTCTTAACCTTTCTAGTTCCTGAGTGCCAGTAGAATGGCATGCTGCACTTACAGGTTTTGGCAGTGAAGAGGTTAACACCCAAAACCGCTAATAATAACAACAGTATTCACTGAGCCAGATAATCACTCACACAAAATTTCAATCCACAGTCACTTAAAATTCAAAAGAAACCACTGTATTTCTTTAAGGAAGTGACAGCATTTAGAAGAATATTCATAATTCAAACAACAGGCCAAAATCTGACTTACTGCTGAGTTTATCCATTTTTAACCAAGCGATATTAAGGGATGGACAGCTTTTGCTCTGCTTCAGGTCAAACCTATCTCCTGACTTCTCCTATCACCAATGTCCACGCACTGGGCAGTAGTGGTGCTCAGACCGCTGGGACATGGCAACAACTGAGCCTGGAAGGGCAGTGGAGCGCACATGGAGTGAATCATAGGATATCCAGAGTTGGAAGAGATGTGTATTCCCGAACCTTCACCTGATGCACCCACGCCATTCCCTGGGCCCTGCTGTTGTCAGAGAGCAGAGCTGAGCGCTGCCTCTCCACCCCTGTGCAAGAGCTGTGGGTCAGCATGAGGGCTTCCCTCAGCCTGCTCGGCTCTGTGCCCAACAAACCAAGGGCCCTCAGCCACTCCTCACACACGTCTTGCCCCCCAGACCCCTCCCCATCCTTGTAACCCTCCTTTAGACGCTTTCTAAATCACCTGCTCCTTCTGTTCTGCTTCTGCCTGTTGGGCTGAGACAAACCAGCTTGTAGTTCAGTGTGTCAAAGCTCTGGGCAGGAAAATGGCAACTCATACATGTAAGCAAACTCTGGAGAAAAAAAATATTTTCTGCCACTGAAAACTGCAGGGCGGATTTCTGCACTGCCTGCTTCTTGGTCTTGCTTTGCCTAAAGGGAAAGAGCCTTTTCATCCCAGCTCCGTGCTCGGCACGCACCTGCTGCCGCGCGGGTGTCAGGAGCCGTCTTTGCTGTCAGCTCGCCTTCCTGCTCCTCTCAGACGCCGGCTGCCTCCCGCTCACCTCCGCGAGGTGATGGCCCGCTGCTGCCGCGCCGCATTTCGGCAGGCATCTTTCATGGATGTCAGGGAAAGAAGCAAAACCAGCCTGTCAAGAACACACACGACTGCTTCGCAGTTCAAGGGGCAGCGCTCGCCTCGATGTGAACGACACAGAATGTAATGCGCGCAGAAGGGGAGGCGAGGAGCTTCTGCCAGCAGGCCGGGATTCTGGATGGGGCACTCTTACAGTGACCTTGTCAGCATTCATCCCTGTCTCTGTAACACCCGAGCCAACGTTCCCTATGATCTGGCATCACAGCATGCTGTTGGCCAGGTAATGCCTTCAATACTTCAAGAACTGTGACTGCAACACTGCACGAAGTGCCTGCCAGTACGGAGTTTCATGGCACTGTGAAGGAAAGGCGACTGTTGCTTCTTTGGCCTCTTCCTTTACACGAGGCTTTACCTTTGAAAACATCGTACCAAGAGACCGAATGTGCTTCAGCACTTACCTATAGCAATTATTTTTTGTTTCAAAAGTTACTGTTTCTAGCAAAAGTAATCCATTTGTAATTAATGAACACAGTTAATGACTGAAAAGTGAAGGACATAAACTCAATTCTCCTGCCTGTTCTACATAGCACAGTTTTAATTGATTCATATAGAGGGTACTTCATTTGAGTTTAGCATGGAGGAACAGGGAAAGGACTAAGAATTTAAAATCTAGGTTTACAGCCTAATGATTTCTTGTGAAATTTCATGAAATAAACCTGCCTCTACAGCAACTCCACAGTGATATTTCATGGATTCAAAGTGCTATATAGATCATGGGGCAGTATTACTAGAAGCAGCCTCAGAGTACGTAAATGTGCAAAACCTGACATAGTACCTACTTGGCTCGTGCACTTATCTTACATCTGGCCTCAAGCAACTAAATTCTACCTTTTTGAAAAATCTCTGAAACCTTCTTGTCATTTTAAAATAAATATGAAAACATATGAATGTAAATTCTGCAATGAAATTAGGCAAATTGTAAAGCATTTTGTTGTGCTTTCCCATCTATTTGTGACTGTATATGTATATATGTATACATACATAAATGCCTGGTTCATATTCCCTTACCACTGGGTCCATCTCATTAAAGCATTGCTTTGGAAACAAGGACTCTCAGACACTAAATTCTCATTGCTTCAGATAGATCCTGCTGGTAATGGTATGTTTTGTTTCTCTGTTCACTATATTAATATCAATATACTGAAGACTAAAAGCAAAGCGTAGCGTTGGCAGGAACTAAAATAACTCCTGCCAGGGCACTGGAATGGAACTTGACAGCTGGGGTGGTGCTCAGCTTTTGATTAAAGGTCAGCAGGTCCTGGGAAACAGCCCCCGCCAGGGCAGCTCAGTCCCTCAGTGGCTGCCCCAGCAGGGAACCTGAACATCAGATGGTGCAGCCGGGGAGCTTGCCATGGGTAGGTGGGCTTTTGGCAGCTCCAGCATCTCCTGCCTCTTGGAGGTTGGCTTCCATCCTTTTGTGGGACGTTCTGCAACAGAGTATTCTCCTGTAAGCCCTCTTTAATCAAACTTGGGCAAAAAATGAACTGACGTGAACCAAGCAAATTGAACATAAGGTTTGCTTAACCTGCCTGAATGCATCTGAAGTAAATGGGAAGAATGTGCATGAGTCATTCCCCCAGCAAACGGGGAGCAAGAACTGGAGGAGGAGCTCCAGCTGGCAGGTGGGAGGCGAGCAGCGGGTGCGCTCGGATGGGGCCCTCCAGCTGGTCTGCATGGCACCAGCCCACAGCAGGGTGCTGCCTTCAGGAGAAAACCGAGGTGGGTGCCGTGGTAAGGGTGGCTACATGAGCACCAGTCCTGCCATGGGTTCTCTGTTATGTACCCATCACTTAGTAGCACGGTGCTAGTTAAAATAACAGATTGATAAAAGAAGCCTAAACATTATATATGCCTTGCTGCCATTTTCAATGACTTTTAAAATTAACTGAAGGGAGAGATCATCTGTACACTACAGAAAGTTGACAGGGCAGAAGATGAGAAACCTGTGATGCTGAGGCTTTGGTAGATGCTGGCACGTTATCCCTGCCTGTCTTTCCCCACCCACTCCGGAGACAGGAAGGGAGATGCTCTGCAAGGCCGCTCTGTTCCCACTCTGCCTAACGCTCCTCCCGCGCTTGGAGCATCACACTGCCCTGTGCAAC
Organism: Phasianus colchicus; assembly: GCF_987193195.1. NCBI lineage: Eukaryota > Metazoa > Chordata > Aves > Galliformes > Phasianidae > Phasianus > Phasianus colchicus. Next base: position 22,379,443 of record NC_143445.1, on the reverse strand, counting down.
AGGAGGAATTTCTGTCTCTCTTTCCCCAGCACCTGGAGTTGCAGCATTTGGGCATTCCAACATTCAGGCAAATCATCAATGCTCAGCACGTAATGAAACCTCCTCATTTATTTTTTTTTTCCACCGCCTTGAACCAACTGTTGCATAGGTTTTTCCCCTAAGTACAGGCTGTGCTTTCACATAGATCCTATTTTGCTCTAGGCTGAGCCTTCTAGAAAGATTCAGCAAGCTGTGCAATCGTCTTATACAACGTACCTTTCTATTGAAAATCTGCAGGTTTTGAGTGTAAGAATATAGGGAACAGAAAGTAATGACAGAGAGGCAATAGAGACAAATCCTTTTCCATGAGCTCTCTGAAATCTTTGCTCAAAATAACTTTGCAGGGGTTTCACTGCCAGTTCATAATGTGGATGAATCACTTCTGATATTTCTGATAAAACAATATTCAAAACTTCTAAATTACTTCCAATTCATTTATGCCATCATTTAATTAGGGCTTCTGAAACATGTTACAAGACGTCATTATCCCTTATAATTGTATAATAATTGCAATTTTTAATGAAATAATTGCAAGTACACTAGATGTGTAGATATAATTACGATAATTACATAAATACCTGATTTTCAGCTAATAATTAAAGAAGGCCTTTACAGAAAGGGTGAAATTTAATAAATGGAAGCTTGCCAGAAAACAAATACAAATAATAATCGGCTGTCTCTGTCTTATAGATTTCTGCTTACCAGATTCTCTTTACATATGATAATACGATTTTTCCATGCATCACAAAATAAAATAGGGATAAAAAATGTATTTAAAAAATATTAAATCATACCAAGAGGCCTCAATACTTTGCCCCTGCAGGCCTGATCTCAAAATACTGCCATTAATATAGCCCAAACTTAGTTATCCTATGCAATAATTCAGTATCTCACAAAATACTGAACTGCAAATTGCCATTGACATAAATAAAAAGGGAACAGCACCCGCAACAACTTGCAATCTGTGTTCTGATTCCTCTGGGACATAAAAGGACAAGTCCTAGATCCCCAAAAGCACTCTGGAAAAGCCCATGTACAGGGCACAGTGCTCCAATACAGCTACTGCTAAAGTTTACTGGTCATACTGGCCATGATCTTCCCCCAGAGTGCTCCTTTAGGTCAAATCTATTGGCAAACAGATAAAACTTGCATAAGGTTTTTTCTCCCTATGCCTTCCTTGGTAGACAGACCCTTAGAGGGTAACTGAAGCTATGGACTTCCAGAGCTTCAACAGCTGAAGACCCAGAAAAGTAATTTTCCTTCTCTTCACAGAATCACAGAATGGCCAGGGTTGGAAGGGACCTCAAGGATGATGAATCTCCAACCCCCCTGCCACATGCAGGGCCACCAGCCTCCTCATTTAATGCTAGACCAGGCTGCCCAGGGCCTCATCCAATCTGGCCTTGAACACCTCCAGAGACGGGGCATCCACAGCTTCTCTGGGCAGCTGTTCCAGCACCTCACCACTCATAATAAAGAACTTCTCCCTGACATCCAACCTAAATCTTCCCTCCCTCAACTTAAAACCATTTCTCTTCAGACAAGTACCTGAGACCAAACTTCCTGTGTACATCAAAGCGATTTGTAGCAGTATGAATAGGAAAGGCAAAAGCCATTCTCATTGAAAAAAAGCACAGAAAACTCTACCAGGGCAGATTCTGACTACTGCTTTGAAAACACACTGGGATATTAGAACAATTCCCACAGTGGAAGAATTAGCAACACAATTTACTGCTGCTGCTGAAGTTTGACACTACAGCAAAACTCTGGAAGGGAAAGCCAGCTCCAGCACTAGCACTGAGCAGTTTCCACATGTCTGGCAATGTCTGCCTTCACTTACGGCAGCCCCAGGTGGCTGATTCTCGCCAGCAACCAGTGATGTTTGAGAAGATGGGTGCAAACAAAGCTTCGAGTCAGATTTGTCCCACTTCTCCCAGTCCTTTGTTGCTCAGGGTTGCTTCTATTTAGGATAAAACTTTGTTATTAGAAGCATGAGAAAGTAATATATGGGATATTAATATTAAAACAGAAGAAAAGGATTGATATCCCAAAAACAAATCTCATTTATGTTAAGCTCATTAAAGCAGCAGGGTTCTGAATGCAGAATATAATTAATACTATACATATCAAAGCAGAGAAGACGTGCATTTGGCAACACAAAGTAAGTAGAAATGAAGAGGGTTAAAGAATTATAAGTGAAAAGAATTTGAAGAAAACCTGGAATTATACTGGAGCAATATTCAAGTTATAAGCGGATTATTAACATTATAATTGAGATGATCTTTAAGAATGGTTTGACACATGCAAGCATCGTCATTCAAGCTTCAAAAATATGCCAGGAATACTAAAAGTATTTGTATCCTTATGTATTATAAGGAAACAAGGAAACAAAGGAAATGAACACAGAGAAGAGCAAAGGAATAATAATACAACACAGGAAAAAAAAAGACAAGGAAGTAAGCAGAAAAACATAGCCATCCAAAAGTTACACAAGTTATTCAAGGATTCCTCTTGAAAATGGACAAATGTACTTCCATAACTATTTCTTCTAAGATTTTGTGTAGTCTGGCTTTATGCAATAAATTAGAAAGCAGCAGATTGAAAGGAAAACCGCTTCAGTGTTATTTACTGAGTACAGCTGGTCCAACCTGAGAAAGTCAAGGTGAAGAAGCACAGAACAGTCTTATCTGACTTCATATTAGCAAGTAACAGTACTATTTTAGAGCCCGCGTGGGGGAGGATGTAGAAAATGAAAAGGGAGCAACAAAATAATGGACAAGGAATGGAATTAAATCAGAATTTAAGACCTGTTAGAGCTATAAGCGCTGTCAAGTTGTATGAGCAAAGCAATGACAGCACGATGACTATGTGGTCAGCAACAGCCAGAACAACTAGACATTTAGGGAGGACTCTGACCAATGTTGATGGCATTTAAGATGACTGGAGTCTTAAAATGCAGTCTGCAAAGTTGTCTATTGTCAAGCATTGGCTCTCCCAGAAAAAGGGCTGTGGAGAGTACATCAGAGTTTAAGCATTTTATGTTATTTCAAATATGACATAAACCTACTACACGTCTTTGGATAATGCTGCTAACTGACACTAACAGCTTTAGATTGTGAAAGGATGAAAAGGTCTGTACAAGACAATGTTTGCTTCATTATCTTCTTCCTTGTATTACTAGTATAATAAAAAATGCTGCTATGGTGTCTCAGGAATGAAAAACAGGAACACAGTGATTCAAAATTGAACAGAAAAATGCAACAGCCTTCTTGTTTTAGTACGTAGCACCTGAGTTCAGGATTATGGACTACATCTGCACCAGCTGATACTGCAAGGAAGAGCACTGGCCTTGCGAGGCAGAACAGGTTGGAGGGCACTTCAGCCAGGAGCCAGGAAGGGCAAACAGGAAAACTCCAGATGCGTGCAGGCAACTACTGACACAAGTGAACTACAGGCAAACAATTCATTATGAATGGGCTAAGTGGCTGGGTGAAGATCTACACCCTCTGCAAAGGTTGAGATACACCAAAATACAAACTGAGGTATGTCTGGGAGCTTTGACATTCATTCTCAAGACATCATAAGCCCTGGTAACGGTCTGCAAGTGCATGTTCTTAGCCTTTGGGCAGTGCAATGTAATTTGACACAGCTGAGCCTGCAGTGCTGGAGGCACACACCTTAGACTTCTTTCATTTATACAGCCCCAGAGAAGAATATCTCAATTGTTTTTCAGTAATACAGCATCCGCAAGTCCAATACTTCAATATTATTTTCTACATCAGGCATTGAGAAAAGAATCTGATAATCAATCAACAAATGTTGTAGATGGAAATACAGATTTCCTCAGGTCCAAACTTATACTTTCCTTATCAATTTCAGAGCTGAAAAAAGCATACAGAAGTATGGTTATTTAATAAAGGTCCTAGAAACTGTATAGGTTGCATTAATTAACTTTTTTTTCCAAAACCAGACAGTCAGTCAAACAGCTCTGAGGTAGTTAAGCAAAGTATTGGAAGAAACATCCAACGCAAGCAAAGGGTAACAGGCTAAATGGAACTTTTCATATCTGCTTAGATTTATGAAAAATCTTTCATAGTGCTAAGATTAAAAGCCTTAAAGTTATCAGTGGCATTTATGAATCACAATTGATAGATATTTTCAAAAGAAAAACAATGAATGTTCAATGCAGGATGAGACAAAAGCACTGCTCTTTTTATTTTGTTTCTGAGAGAGTATTTGTATGAACACATATATGTTCCTGTGCATCCATGGTAATCGCAGACGTAACCCAGAAACTATGGTGGTGGGAGCTTTGCTCTCAGAAAATCAAGTAGCCCATTAGGAGGCATAAATATTAATAGAGCTGTCTCATACTACACTCTCAAATGAGGTAGTTCAGATCATGATTCTTCGCATTTAAAATTTATTCTCTCCACCAGCTAGAATAAGAATCAGAATCCACATGTGAAGAAGTCACTGATGTTGGGCAGTTTCTTAGCCATTGGTAATTCCCACATGTAAAAGTAAAGATCAAGTAATTTATTTCCTTATTCTACCCACAGTTCTCCTACAAGTAGTCTTGTCTCCCAAACTACTTCCACAACATGCAGTATACATCATATTTTCTATGAAAACCACACCTCCACATGTTCACACTGAGATCTATTCAGGCAACATGAAGGCTTTTGCACCAGTTCATTGCAAAAGGCACACTGTCATCCCAATTGCAGAACACGTAATATATGGGCTTTCTTTTAGTGGTCATGCTAGTGATGATTTTCAAACTTCATTTTATAATTGTCGTTAGAACTTAAAGTAGAACACTCATGGTGCAAACTCTTGTAACACAACTAAATGTATATACAATATTTAAAAAAAAAACAACCACAGGCTTGCAGCTGAAACAGAAGGTACAACCCTCAAAAGTGGTAACGAGTTACTCTGTCATTCCAGATCACAAGTTCATGCCTTGACTATAAAACAGAGACCAGCAACACTAAAAAAAGTGCAAAACTATTCAGGTATTTCCTATAAATGATGCCAAAGTTTGCAACAACTACCACATCATCAGCAATATAACCAGTATCAGTCAGTAAAATGGTGTCATCTAGGATATAATTTAGGTACTACTACAACTTAAAACTACGGAGACTAACCACAAAGAAAACAACACAAAACTAACAAATGCCTTTGAACAAACTCTCTAAAACCAGCCCTAGCAAACAGGTGTTATTGTATGCACATCCATAACAGAATTAAGCAACTTCTGACCTTCACAGACCCGGTAAGAAACAGACGTGAAAACAAATGATCTTTCATTACCTATAGAGACAGTAAATTGAAGTTTAAGAAATATACTGAAATATAAGCAACGATATTGAGCAAAAATCAGATAATATATTTCCTTCCTTCTTTTCACTCAGCTCCCATCCTATCAACTTGTAGTCTCTGTAGTGCTCATATCGAATCCCAGCAACACATTGTAATGGTTATAATTCCCATTACAACATCTAGCAGGACTTGCAGATAGGATTGCTTTCATTTCTACATCTGTCTTCATCAGATTACTTCCTGTTCTTCAAAATTTTTAATTTCCTCATATCCCTCAGCTGACAATTAATTCTAGTTGCTAGTTTATTTATCTAATAAAATCTATTTCATATAATAAGAAGGCATTAAATAGTACATAAGATAGCGTATTGTTGGCTTGGTAACTTTTAATTTATGTATCTTGTTTTAATTAAGCAGACAGCATAAAAGTTTTCCTCTCATTTTCCTATTTACTCTTTTCTGTAACTTATCATTCACCGATTGTAATGAAATGACTACAACCTAATCCAGCAAACGAGACAATATCAGTCCTTTCTTCTTTCTTACAAAACCAAGGCCATTTCCAAGCTGGAAGATGACCTTACTCTACTGCACCTTTGTTCTACCACTTGATCCCTTCCACTCTGGGGTATGAAGGCACTTCAGGCCAAGGGGAACCCAAGGCTGTGTATGGGTGAGCAGCAGGTGAGCTGCTCTGCAGGGATGGCTACCGCTCTGCCAGCTGCCCAGGCAAAAGGTATCCAGTGATTCTTAGCACTTGTCAAGGAGAAAGGTAGGCTGCTGCTGCTTCTTACTGTGCTGTTTGTGCAATGAATTTAACTGCAGAAATACCTCCTGAATTTCAAACAACTCTCTTTATTCTCCTTCGAGCTCACAAGACAATAAACATGACTTTCTCATCTACTGGGCTCTTCTTTCCTTTATTTTTGCTATTTTTCTGACTTTTTTTTAAAATATTCTCTCATAGGAAAAATACTTTCTGAGAACAATGATGGAGATCTGCATCTTTATTTATGACTTTGTGAATCAGTGTCTGGGTGATAGGAAGTGAAAGTTGCTCAGCTAATTACACACGCTTGATGAACTGCGTAATAACTGCTGCAGCACTGCACATTAATTGAATGCATATAAATGACAGCAGTTATTCTAACTTGAATGATGTGTGAAGAAGTGACGTTGCTCACCGTACCCTGATTATCTTTGTTTCCAACTTTGGCAATCCAGCTTAAGCAATTGCATTTTTACAGCACTGAGAAAAGAAATTCCCCAATAGAAACATCAGAGGTTGACTCAAAGCCCAATGCTTTAAGAACAAATTTAACTGCCTTAAGTAACTGCAACTGGATTCAGACATCTAAAAAAGCATACGCTGAGCAACTACAATTAACAATTAATAATTAACAACTAGCTGCAATTAACAATCAGTAAAACTGCAAGAGCAAGAACCTTGGAAAATAAGGCCACCTTCATTTAGATGCCTAGATCTGAGTTGAACCTTGCCTGGCTTTTTACCATTTCTTGCTGGACTCTATATTTTTTCTGGAGTAACTGCAGCATATAGCAACTTATATTAAATATGCAGACTACACATAATAGGTACCTTCCACACAGCTCTGTTTCCTCTAAAAAGCACTCTAGGTTCAAGAGCAGACCAACAATTACACAGCACATTTTAGAGATAATAATAAAAAATAATGACTTGTTGAAAAACAAATGTGTAAAGTAGTATAAAATTAATACTTTAAAGTTGTTACCAAATACCTGCTTCAAATCAATACCAGAGTATACCTTGCACATCAGATATCAATTGCCTGAGGATTTGGAAACGTCCACAAAGAAATCTGCAAATTCCCCCATGGGATCTAACGCTACAATGGTAGAAGCCAAGATTCTAAAACACCCTAGTTTCCAAAGTATCCAAAGTATCACCTCACAACATTTTAACATTCCTATGCACCCCTATTAAGAGATTTGGGGTTTTACAAAGAGAGCCATCATTACCCAATAAAAGAAATCAGCACTCACTTATCAAAACGCAGAAACGGAAGTGTTTCACAAAAACGTTCCAGAAAAGTTATCACTGCTTTAAGAAAACAGCATGGATCACATAGGAAATCAACGCAGATTTTCAGCTCTGCTTTGTCACAGTACCTAAAAGCCATAGCACTAAGCCACTGGATTACAGAGCTGTGGAATGCCAGCAGCATCAGTAGCTCCCAGGCATGAGAGCCACCTCCTGTGCATGCATGTACAACGTAGGGTGTCAGTATATGAGGGACAGACACTCCTCTATACCACGAGGCCACGACAGAGAAGCTGCCAACGAGATCAGTATAGGATAGTGAAAGAGAGATGCTCAGGATCAACCAAGTTCAAGCTTTACAAATGTTATCTGCTCAGCTGCTTTATGCAGTCCTCTCCTTAAGTACTTTTCTGGCTTTATTACGACACGACGGACCATAACTGTTCACTTTACAGCATCAGCAAATCAACCTCTTTCAGCTGTATTATATGTTCCTCCTTTGCAAGGTTTCGATTTTTCCCCCACTTTTTTTTGTACACTTTATACATACCTCCTTTTCTACAAATTTTCTTGCCGGGTTTTCTGGCACATTCCTTGGATATTCTTTTGACTGAAAAATGAATAGAAGACTAGAAAATAACATGGAGCTCCGTCACAGACAGTAGGAGCATGCAACACCACTATCTAATTCAAATATGACCTGCGTTATTAGGTGCGGAAGAATCTCAACTTGTGGTGCCTGCACATGCAATGGATAAGATGTTGATGCATCTTCCCAGAAGTCAGTGGGTGGCAATGAGAATTAGGCACCAAATTTGACCTAAAAATACACGTGCTGTGGGAGAAAAGAAATGAGTGTAGACAGAATTCTTTTTTAAAAAAAGGACAGATGCATACAAAGAAAAGCAGCATGCATACATGTAGTATGCTGGCATGCAACAAAGAAAGCCATGCTAACAGTAGACATGAATTAATATTGTTAGAACGTAGAACAGGAAAATAAAAAGATCTCCCTGTTTTGCCTGCTATTAACTCACCATCCTCGGTTGGGACATAGATATTTAAATAGAGGCAGTCTTCATTCTGATCTTGTACATAGGTGGAAACTACATCCAAGTTATTAGTAAACCACACGGGAAGCATGACTTCAGGCAACCTGCCTTCTATAATGTTCTGGGGACACACTGGAGCAAACTGAGTGGTATTTTTGATATCTGCCCAGGGAGACGGAGGCTCAGGAGGTTGAAAGCGGCGCTCCCCTGTTGGAGGGGCAGCATACGGAACCCCGAGAAACTGAATAACAGGCCCCAAAATTTCATTATTTAGTTCCTTCTTAATCCCTCTTATCTTGCCAAAGTTGGTGGTCACCACTGGGTTGGTATCATCCAATTTTTGGGAGGACACAGCTGCAGCGTGAAGCAAAAATCCAAGTATAGAGAAAGCAAAAGTGGCATTCAATCCCATGTGTAGCAGGCGGGCTATCAGCGCTCTCCATACACAGTTCAGCCACATGGATCTTGGAAAGGCCATGGTCCCACATTAGTTGTGTGACTACAATGAAGCAATCTTATTTGTATCCACTGGTGTAAAAAGAGGGCGACCAAAGGAAACAGATCAAGTTTCCTAAATAGGAGCCTGTCAGAAAAATCTCAAAAGGCTTTTCATGTGGTAAGTATCTTCCATTGATTTCACACTTATTGAAGCTGCATCTTCACTCAGCACTATTTATCAGACTACATCCTATTGACAATTCTGTTTTCCATAGCAGCAATATGAAGAGAGCGGCCATTTACTGCAGAATCCCCTCTTATAAATCAAATCCAGTTAGCCGCAGGTCTATATCCTGGAGAAAATGAAAATAAATCATTAGTATGAAAGAGCTAATATGAGCAGAGTGATAACTAGATGTTTCACAAGTTATGTACATACATTAATAGCTGCTGGAACCATGTAAGTAAAACTGCACTAGTTTATGGGTCCATGAAATGGTGGGTGAAGCACTGATTACTGGATTATCCATAATGTCACCTGTTGAATTTACACAGGTTTTTCAGAACAGATCTGATAGAAAACATTTTTAAAATTCACCTTGTCAAGAATAAGCACTTTGCTGCCAGGCCCCATTAAGTACATGTTTATGTTCATATTTAATTCAACTGAATCATCTCAAAATCAATTCTCACCTTATTTGCACTAGTTACCAAAAAGAAAGTAATTATTTATTTAAAGTAAAAGAGTGAATTGAGATATACAGGCATACAGAAGACTCAAATGCTTTTTATTTCATCCAGAGCAGATGACAATACATGCAAACATTTGTTCATTTTAATAATACAACTTCTGATTCAAACATCAGGACAATTGGTATACCTTTATAAGAATAACACATATTACCATGCTTCGTATGGTTTTCTTATCCCTCAAATGTCTAATAGCTAATGAAATGCACCCAAATTGTGGCAGTGCGAAAGTGCCACAGAATGACAAAGGCCCACAGTCCACTCCCACCAAAGTGAATGGAAATTCCAGATTTGCACAGAACTGTGACTAGACATCAGTGTTTGTCCCTGAAAACTGATCAGGAAAAGGGTCTGAGCAGGCACGCTAGGGATGGAGCAGTACATCACAATGTTTACTTCAGACCCGTCCCACCTTCCTTTTCAACTACTCACAAGTGAAAACACACCATGAACACACTCAATTCCTACCACTCTTATTTTACAATACAAACAACAAAGGCTCCCATAGGGCAGTAGAAATCTTATCATTCATATACCCACGTGCTGACCAAACAGTATCCTGGAAAAATCATCAGTTAGGATCAGGGACTGTATAATCGCAAATTCCAGACTCTATTTTCAACCACGTTAGCTCAGAGGTTGTCACACAAAGCTGTGTTCCAGCACTTCTGAAAATTACTCAGTGCATATCATTATATCTTCCATATGAATGTTAAACATATTTCTAACACGACTTACAATATCCTATTATTTAAAATGCAGTGTTATACACAACATAGCAGTGTAATCTTACACTCCCTATTAAGCAGTGTGTAAAGCACAAGAAATGTGTTTTGCTTTGCATAGGAAACATTTTAAACCACCTGTTTTTGAACAGCATTGGCAGTTTTAATGAGAATTGTTTTTTTTTTTTTATCACATCTATACACATTGGAGAGAGAATTCAAAAGAACGGCTTGTCTAATAGTCAGACTACCCTGCAGTTTGGGTTATTAAAAAGGAGATTGTAAAAGCTATATAGGACAGCAGGAGATTTGGTTCATGTCTAGCATTCCTTTAGCTCTGAACAATCTATCTCAGGAGGCAATAAGGAGATAGATGAAGCTTTTCCACAGTTTTCTCTCTCCCTTTCTTTCTCTGCTAATTCTAACACCTTCACTGTGAAACTGCATTAAGAAACAGGCTTATGCCCTTCATTCTCCAGCTTCAAATTCTCTGCGTTTACTGGAAACACACCAATTTAGCTGCAGAAAATAATTCCCCTGAGTTAACGTATGCGTTTAATAAACTTGAACAGAATGGCATACGAACAATTGGCTCTCAGTAAGCTTTGTCACATTTCAAATTTTGAAGGTAGTGGGCTATTGCTTGAGAAATAGTAAAGACAGGACAGGTGCTGGAGCAGAGGCCACTTCATGCAGTTTTGCTGCTCTGAGCTGATGTGCAGTGATGGAACAGGAGGTCATGGAAAGATGGAACAATTCACCCTATGAGATATAGACCAGTTTTCAGCTCTAAGACAGCTTTCTAACCCACCATTGGTACCTAAAACAGGAAGTTTTAAGATTGATGGAAATCACAGGAGTTAATCAGAGCAGAGACATATTTTGGATTGTGAGACTTTGGCGAGACATTTTCCTTTAAATAATAATTTCAGTTCAGAATAAGTTATGTAAATTCGAAGCAAATCATGAGCCAGGCTACAGTTTTAAGCTCGTTCACCTTGCTGCTGCAGCTGAACATCTCTGCTGTGATTGAAAGTTCTGGTTTGCTTCCCTTGGATGAAGTTCTGCTCTAAGACAGAAACTGGGCTAAACTGATAAGAATAAATTGTTTGGCTATTCTCATTAATTAATGAGAATAAGCTAGCTTCAGTGAATAGATTTTTAAGCCACACAAGGCAATAAACTGTAAGGCTTTGCGAAGTTGGAATCAACAGATTTGTATTGCACTCATAACTTGAATTCTAGGTTTGTGTTTTTCCCCATTAGGCAACAGTTTATTGTTGAGAGTCAGATAGGTCAAACATCTGAGCCCGTTGCTGGATGCACCGGGGCTACAAAAGTAAGAACACTAGCTCACAAATAAGGAGACTGAGATTACTCAGATGTGATGAGAATTTTATGCCAAAATTTTATATCCTTAACTAGGTGGGAAGGCAAAGTGGGGATGCCAGCCTGGAGCTTAGCTGTCTTAATAGCTCAGCATCAATGTTGGACACAAAATTTTCCTTAGTCCTCCAGCAGATGATCTACATAGGACTTTCCCGTGGTATCCGGGCTCCAAAGGACTGATCAGGAGTCAGTGAGACAGAAGCAATTAACAGGAGGGGGAATAATCAGGGAGATGAGCAGCACAATAAACCAAAGAACAGAGACGATCAGTTTGAGCCAAGGTATGAAGCTTTAGCAGCAGAGTACTGTAGATCTGAGGAGGACGAGGAGAAGCATTTTCAGATTTTTTATTGTCTAGATGTGAGGATCACAATTGTTCCCTGTGGTAACGCAAATGAATTCTACTGTAAAAGGTATTTGATAAAGTCTTTCACGGTCTTTGGAACAGTCTATGCTATATGGAGGTTTTTTCTATCATCCATTATTTGATTATCTTCCTTTCTGAATTTAAATTACTTTATAGCTCAGATGCTGAAATACTTTAGAACAGCATTTAGTATGCTGAGGAGCGAACAGCCCAAGATAACTTCAGAGTATCTTTGCATTTCCAATGACACAGGGCATCCCACAACCAGTCGCATCTGCTGCAAACTGCAGCAGCCAAACTCCTCTTTGTCACTCTTGCACAGAGCTTCAAATCTTAAGGGATGTCTTGAACTGTACCACCTGTCAATAGCTCCAACGGATTAATAAAACCTTCAGTGGGACTCGGTGCTCCTGGCCATATGCTGAGCATTATTTAGTCTTTACACCACTGGCTGTTTTCTTTTTAGCTGAAGATGTACTCTGTGACTTGATAATCATGCTTAAAAATTCTTTTCCACTTCAATTTTACTGCAAACTCCCAATTGCACAAAAATTCATAGAAAGTGACTGTAAGGGTTTCGAACATCATATAATGCCGCTTCATCTCGAAACACAAATACAATTTTGCAGAACCAACTGCATTTGCATCCATTTTTCCTTACAACGGTCTCTACTTACGACTGAGAGCCTAAAGATGTTTTGTGTCTCTAAAAGGAAACCTGTGTTCTGAAGAACACTATGATCCCAAACAGGAACACGGCCAGCGAAACAGAAGCCATTAAAGGGACAACTGTGACCCAGGGTGAACACCGGATCGCTGTGACACAACGATTGTCAACATGATCAGGCAAATCCTCCAGAGACGTATCATGAAATTTTCCATCTCTTCCTCCACGTTTCAAGTTGGTAAAGGGAAGTGTTGTTTCAAACAAGGCGTATTTTCTTGCAGCATAGTAATAAAAATTTGGAAACAGACTCTGCTTTTGGGTACTTCCATAGAGACTTGGTTGAAGGAAGGGATTTACATGTGTTTAGTTCAAAAAATGAGCTATTTGCATTCCAAAAAGCAGGTCTATGCAATGATAAGAGAGGAGACTGCAATCCTGAGTATCACACACCTTAGAAAGGCACAGATCTGGATGGGTTTGGGGAGCTTCAGAAAGCAGCTACAGACCCAAACCTATTGACATGCACAGCCTTTGCTGAAACTGCCAGCAAGGGTACAAATAAGACATTATTCTGATGGGGTCACGGTCCCACCCCACATTAGTATGAGATTACAAGTGTTATGCTACACAGGTCCGCAAACAATCCAGGGGCAGGGATTTCCAAATGCTTCAAGCTGTGTCAATATATCACTCACAGATCAGAGGATGATTCCTCAATGTAACTCTCCCGTTTGCCTCTATTTAACAGCACCTTTTGTACACAAAACCTTACAACCAAATCAGCAAAAACTACAAGTGAATATATATGAATACATTATTCAACACAATGAAGCACAAATTAATGAAAAGTTAGATCAAATTGAGTAGATGATATAAGACTCATTTAAATTGCCATGTACTTTTCAGTTTCGCTATATTTTTGTTCTTCCCCATTAGTGGGAATATTCAGCAATGCTAACTCATTATTAATTAGTATTTTCATGATCAAAAGATCTCTTTAAATAATTTCTGCATCTTGGTTTGCCAAAATAAGAAGACTTCTGATCTTAATTTTCTATTAAGATGTTTCTGAATTAGACAAATTAAATGTATGGAAAGAAGAGGGTCACTTCAGTCTTACTATCTTCCATTTACTCATATCAATAAATCATTTTCTTAAAACAGTTCTACTTCTTAGCTGAAGTAATTGTTTACATTACCAGAAGTTGGCTACAATTTGTTAACGTGGACCGTAGCTATCTGACATTTTGCACAGTAAGTAGGTAACGAAATGGTGATTTTACCCATAACAGAAAGAATGGGTAACTCTGTCACTTACGTGTAAAGTTTTAGACAGCTAAGTAATACAGATTTAAATTAAAAATGACAGATGCACTGGTGTGGAATATAATGGGCACTGAAGTGAACCTTTATTCCTTTTAGCAGCTTATGGTTAACTCTTAAATGGACCACATTTATACTCACATATGAGAGCTAGAGCTATTCTACCAAATGATCAGATGGCTATTGTGTTGATGGCAGTAGAGTGCTTCAGGACATGAAGAGTTTTTGACCTACTCTAGGAACTGAACTGAATTCCTGTTAACCATGGGTCACTCCAGAGAAAAACAAATATTCGACATCTGTCTCTCATCTAACATCTCCAATACTGAAATCGACATATGCTACACCATAAAGCCAACTTAATTTAACTTTCTTCAACTAACGCTTTTTAAAAGTGATTGCTTTATCAGCAGAGCATGCCAGAGCTTGGTATTAGAGCACACCAGAGCTTGGTATACTCTGCTCAAGCAATCAGGTGGGAATGGAGGGCTCTGAAAGGAGGTGTTCTTTCAGCATCCCATGCAGGTGAAAATGTTCTAAAATTAGTAACAAAGTTCATTACCTCATCGAGCAACACTTGATTCACACTGTGGTTAATCACGGGAGAAAAATAAATTGGATTTTGTTAACTATCTTTAACACAGTTATAATACCAACAATAATACTATGCTTAATGGAAGATCATCACCTAAGGCAAACTTCTGTATCAGATTCATAAGAAAGATGCCACTTTGATTTTTCTATTTCAGGCATTAGAAATTCAAGGTTAAAAAGCTGAAATACAGTTATTACATTTTCTTTGCAGAGAATGCTGAAAACACGGATAATGGAATGAACTCAGATTTTGTCTATGAATTGCTCTGCTATCTGGCTAACATATAATAACACTTCCAGAGCACACAAAAATCTTGTTATAAAGCTAGATCAATAGCTAGCTTTTTAATATGATGAATTAAAAAGAAAAGAAAAAGGCAACAAACTTCCTTGTGGCACCAACACAGCAAATGTTCATCTTACTGGATCTGATCCTGGTCTCAATTCCATCAGTGTAATCGAGATCAAATTCCAACCCATTATAAAAACCACAGAGGTACAAATATAATTTGTTAATCATAAACCCAGTATCTCTAACTCAAGTTCAAAAGTGCTCTTGACTGGCGTTACCATGCTTACAGAGCTGTGGAGTGCACACTACATTTGGAGTGCAATATTGGCATCATAGGGATCTATCAACTTGAGAGTCCATTTCCTGTGATGGAGCATTCTGTACATCTGTGACTTTACTTGTATTTCTTCCAAAATGAATTTCATGCTTAACTTGTTTTTCTTAATTAAACTTCCTTTAGCGGTTTCTAATATGTGCATTATTAAAACTCATTAGTCCCATTCATGCCTGCCTGTCATTTTTAGCTTCACATTCATGTATTGAAGTGCTCTGTTGCTTTATATAGGAAGCAAATTAAATAATAAATATGAGAACTTGAACGTTTTATGAGTGTCAGTATGAGAAAGTGGCTGCAAGGCCCATAAGGTTTCACACAAAAAAAGCATTACAGCTAAAGCTAACATGCTGACACATCTCTGATCTATAAAGTCTGCAGTAATGGCAGCAGTAAAGTGTTGTGCCATAGATGGGGAATTTTTCTCTCACGCGAAATAGAAATAGGATAGAGCACAGACTATATTTACCGTTGTAAAAAAATTTCAAATAAAATTTCCCAAAAGCTTAGAATATAACACTATTAAATGTCTGCAAAGATTTACTCTTTCCATCTCACTTCACATGTAGCTCCTATTATTCAGCTCCTTGTCCCGGTATCATTCTCTACTACTCTCTGCCAGAGAGACACTCCTTTAAGTTATGGCACCCAGCCTCAGATCTGCCTGTGGCCACGTCCCAGTCACAGTGACCATGACTCCAGTGACAGAAGAGCTTCCTGACCCCGCAGTGACTATTTCAGAGCCTCGGTCTCCAATGGAAGAACCAGTCTGGAGAAACAAAGCTCCACTCCACAACACCTCATTTTCACAGTCTGGAATTGTCAAAATATTTACCGTGTTTTACAGCAGGGCTCCTCTGAAAGAAGCAGTTCTCTCCTCCTGAATATTTCTAGTGCTACGTGCCTATCCAACACTTCACCACCTACGAGTGGGGTTTTATTTGGAAGCTGGTGGATGGGATTGGGAAGGGGACAGTTAAAGAAATATCTGCAGTTCAGGTACTGCAGTGGAAAGTTTCAGAGAGATGGAATTAAATAAGAGTACAAGATACAACATAAATGTATTCCCCCTCATTAAATTCCCAGAACCAGTTCAACAAGTGGGTTAATGGCATCTCTAGGCAGGTTGTGATTGAGTAGATTTAGAAAATATATTTTACATTGCCATTTAAGTTCTCTGCTTGGTTAAAAGGATATGAGTCACTTGAAATATAATATTTTAAAGTGTCCTTGATCATTTTTATGATTTTACATGCACGTGTTGCTAATTTCAAAGCATTAGATTCTCCTTTATAATGGTGCAGAAGACCTAACCAAGCATCAATGGAAAGTAGCAGACTACCCAAAGGCAGCACTAAAACTGATTATGCAGAAAATGTTACAAGAACAAAATACAGGAATTCAACAAATGGGGGTAAGGGAGCTCCAACTGCTTTTCTTTTAATGGTCTCATCTATAATTTGCCTATAGCAGTGGGGGAAAAAAAAATTCACATTGAGGTATGCGGTGCAGATCTGTACATGGCTGGATTACCAGAAGGATACGTACAGCTGTGCCCCACGGTTTCACACCCAGAGTGTCTCCTGATACCACCTCTCTTCTTTTAAAGAGCAAAGTGGGGTCTTAGAGTGGGTGCATGGGAAACCTCACCCGTGGCAGTAAGTCGCTAGCTAGGCACTTGTTCTCTTTGGGTAACAAACAGCACATCATTAACTACTCATAATTATGAGAATGAAGTTTGTTGGAAAAAGTGGGGTCTCCAAAGGGGGGTGAGAACATGCAGCTGAGTCACCAAGAACTCAACATGAGATCCCCTTGTAATTGTGAGAATCCAGTAGTCATCCAGGGAACACTAAGTCATCCCTCCTCATTAAAACAAAAGGACGTGTTTCAATATCCACACTGAACCAATATATCACTTGTTGAAGTTTGCACATCAACCTTTTTTTTACATCCCCAATCTCCCCCACCACTCCCACACAAAGTCCTCTGCAACAAGCAGGTTGCGAGGAGGCATCTCTCTCTGCATGCACATTCCTTCCTGATGCAGAGCTCAGAAGCAGGGCTGCTGTAATGGAAATGTGCTTTTATAACAGCATTTATTCAGCAGTCAGGATCTATTTTTGTCACTCCCCATTATATTTATCGTGGATGGATCTCTGGGACTAACAAGAAATTACATTGTTTACTGGATCAGATTGATTACTGCCCATCTTTTATTAAAAGAAATACCCAAAGGTTTCTACTGAATCTCTGGCAAAATATTGTCTTTTCACTATTTGCTTTCAAAGAATGTCTGTCTCCTTTTGCTCTTCTTTTTCACTATTTAATTTTTAAACAGTTTCCTTTTCATGTGATTAAAAAAACATAATAAATATGACAGCAAACAAATAATTCAAAGCTAGCCAAGGCTCTGTAATACAGCTCCACGTCTCTATTAGAAAGGAATGTGTATTTGCTTTTAATAAAGAAAGGCACGCCAATCCATTACAAACTAAGACCATGTCTAAGCCTCTGCTTTCTTCTCTTTTCCCCAGACTCCATTTGAACAATTACAGTGGTTTGTGCTTGTGTATGTGCCAGTGGATATTAAATATGCAAACTGATAAAAAATAAAACTGCCACCATTACTGTGTTCAAATCTTCCATTCATCTGCAAATCAATTTATCAGCCTACAGCTCCATCCCAGTCTTTAAATAACCCTCCTCAGCAGCCTGCTCCACCTCCAGCCAAATAATCCCGAGCAAGCCCACTTTGTTAAGGGTGTTTCAGTACCAACAGCCAGGAGATCTCCTTACCCTACTGTAGAGAAAGGGGTGAGATACCCAAAGCAGCAGCAAGACAACATCTCTGCTCGCTTCCACGCAACGTACTGCCTTAAACAGCCTGAACACTCTCTGATGGCTTCGCTGCTACTTCACTTAATGACAAAACAGAGGTGTTCAGCCAAATCCTGCTTCCTAGTACACTTAGCGTGATTATCCTCAGCCTCATTTTTCTCCCTGCAGCCCGTATGTGGTTCACATCAAATACACAGAAGAAATGAGAACTGTTGTATGTGTTTAAGGACACCTCGACCACTTCCTGCAAAACTGCTTTTTGCTACCTTGCTGCAATCTGTAGCTGTAGCCTAAGAAAACCACTGTCGTTTATTAAAGTAACTAAGAAGTATCCTTCTTTCCCCATGCATCACACACCACAGGGAGAAGGAAAAAAAAGAAGAAAAAAAAAAAAAAAAGTAAAAGAAAGAACCACCCAAGCAGTATTTCCAAACATGGCTACTTAGCTCTTGGCTCCCAGTCTGCAAATCTAATTTCAAAGATGCAAAAGTGGGCTGTGTGTTACAGCTGTTGAGCCCACACAAGTCTCAGTGCAGTCAATGGGAATCAGTATCTCTGAAAATCAGGGCCCTGAATAATGAGCTCTATTTTTACATGCTCATTTGTATCACGCTTGGTCTTGCACTTGTCAGGTGCCTGTAATAGAGTGCATGCAATTTCATAAGTATCCTTTGCTTCAGATTAAGCCAGTCCAGAAAATAATAAAAGAGAAAAGTTCCCAAAGCTCACAGTGATGCTCCTTCAGCAAGCATAACGTCTAGATGCATCCAAAACGCTCTGACAGTAAAAATAAAAATAAAACATATATATATATATATAAATAATAATTTAAAAAGCAACAACAACAAACAAGCAAACAAACTGATAAAAAGCAATGCAGGTATTCAAGGAGCCCAAAAAAGTTATTTGGAGCCTTATCACAAATACATGTTTTCAGACATGAGTGATCTCTGGAACGTAGCGGTGCAACCCAGTCCCACTGAGGCTATGGACAATTGCAAATACTGCCACACTGGAAGTCAGCAGAAGAAAAGAAAATATTTCCTAGAACAATTTCTTACACTTCTGCTGGGGATAAAAACAAAATATCTGCTCTATTTCCAATGCACAGTGCTAAAAGCATGCACTTCGGTATTTATACCATCTGTAAGGGATGTTTCCATTTTATACCAGTGGTCATTAATGCCACGGTTGTTAGAGCTCAACCAAAGTGGCCTTCCAGAAAGCAAAAGCAGTGTCAAACTGAGATGCTGTTCCTTGGAAAGGTCAGCACATTTATGGGAGAAAACGGCCTGTCCAGGCTGTGTCACCTGCAGCTGCAAGAACGCACCGCTGTAATGAGGCTCTGTTTTCCTTTATTTAAACAATTATTTTAATGTAATTGATCTGGAACCATACGCATCCTTAAAATGATTCGAGATAATATCCTTTCTGCTGATTCCAAGGTAACTTTCTGGCTTTAATTATAAGTCAATTAATATTAAGTAATTTGACTGATTAATTTTAATTAAACCTGCTGAAAATTGATTTTCCTTCAGCAAGATGAGACGAGAGCAACCGTCAGGAAAAGAGGAAGGGGGGGGGAGGGGGGGGGGGGATGAAGAGAAGCGGGGGTTGCTGTGGGGGTGGGGGGAGCAGCGCTCAGCCCCCGCACGACGCTGCCCGTTGGAGGCAGTGCCCGCAGCCGGCCGGCACCGAGCGGCCGCAGGAAGCGGCGGAGCGCGGCCCTGGGGGCAACGGGGAGGAAAAGTTCGCCGGGGCGGCCGCGTGGGGCAGATGTGCGCGTGCAAATCCCCCCGCAGCCCCCCCACCCCCCCCCTCTCCTCCTCTCCCTCCCCGCAGCCTCCCCCGAGGCTCCGCTCCCCGGGCGGCTGCAGCAACGCGCGGCTCCTCGGGCACGGCACGCGCACCTCTGGGCTCAGCCCCGCACCGCCCTCAGGCTCAACCGGGCTCCCGCATCCCGATCCCCATCCCTACCCCGCAAGCCATCCCCAGCCCGGCCCGGGCTCGCCCCTCACGCCGACGGCGTCAAAGTATTTACCAGTTCGCGGCCGCTTTTCTGCAATCCCCTCCGAAACTGTAATTCATCGGATTCGCCTCCTCCGGCTCTTTCCGAGCCGCCGGGAGCTGGAG
This sequence comes from Phasianus colchicus, assembly GCF_987193195.1. Lineage (NCBI taxonomy): Eukaryota > Metazoa > Chordata > Aves > Galliformes > Phasianidae > Phasianus > Phasianus colchicus. The sequence goes on along the minus strand of NC_143445.1, from coordinate 22,359,145 downwards.
GTTTCCCAATCGTGGCCCGGACGCTTCCGAATTATATCGATTTTGAGATATTTTTCTCTCCTTTCCTCGGATCGGGGCGAGGGGAGGGGGGGCTGGAAATCCCCATCCGGAATTCAGCCTCATCCGCGCCGAGCCACCTCCATTTAAATCCGACCATCAGGCAAGCAATAGAAATGATCAAACGCTACTTCTCTCCGTCTGCAGGCAGATAATCCTCCTAATCCAATAGATCTCCCCCGATCCGAAATTGCCCTCCAGACGAATCCCTTTCGCTCGATGTCCGGCGGGTGAGCGCGGAGCCGCGCGGTGCCGCGAGGACGTGCGCGTGTGTGCTGTGTGTGTGTGTGCGCTATGTGTGTGCGCGGTGTGTGTGTCTGTGTGCGCTGTGTGTGGAAGTGGGGGTGAGCGTGGCTGCGGGGGGGCCGCTAATCTTTTTTGGCTCCTGGCTGCACGGCTCGCCGATACCGCCGAGAACCCTGCTTTTTTCCCCCTATTACACGTTTCCACTCCAAATTGCTGCTGGATGAAAAATGGTACAAAGATACCCCCAGCGGCAGCGCGGCGAACAGCCCCGGCCCCTCCGCACCGCCCCGGCCCCGCTCTCCCCCTCCCTCTCCCCCCCCCCGGGCACCCCCGGCCCCCACGGCACGAGAGGGGCTCGAGCCCCCCCGGGCTGCACCTGCACGGCCGTTGGAGCCCCTCGATGCGAAACTGAGCTGCCGTGCACACCTGTGTGTGTGTGTGCGTGCGCATAGCAAGTTACAGCCGCGTGCAACGCTCTGATGTTTCACACGGGCATCACTGAGTAAGCAACCATCTCTTACTTACTCAGACCGTCAGCACGCACAAAATATGGGGCTACTGATGTGATTTCTTTCTGCTGTTTCTATTTTCTTTTATTTTCATAATGTGGTTCTCATTGCTTAATTTTTATCTTTAATTGAGAAGAATCAGTCTCCGGTCCTTGGTGTTTTCTAGGAGCACAGCAGACACTGAAAGTTGGTATATGGGAGAGAGGAAGGCCAGATCAGAAGGAAAATAGTCATTTGAATGCTGAAAGGTCTTTTCATGTTCAAGAACAGACACAACCACACACTAAAAGATTATAAGCATCCCGAGTTAAGCCTCTTGGAGAGAGCTCATTAACATCTCCCGTTGTTTTAGGAGAGAATCCCCTCCACATTGTGTTAAACCCCCTATTTTGTTGTGTTGACAGCCACCTCGTTTCACAACAGGCACCAGCCCAGCACAGCACACCCGCTCACACTCCCACACAGGTGGGATCCCACCGTGGGGTTTGGTGTCACAGCCCTCACCTGTGAGCGCATCCCAGCGGAGCGAAGGCCAATCCCAGCCACACGCAGCTATTTACGTCTCCAGGTCCCACTGAGGATCTATATCTAAGTGTCCATGGCAGGGATGACAGCACACAGCAGCAGCAGCAGCTCATCCTCTGACATTTCTGTGTACTGGAATCATTCTGTCTTGGGCACATTTTTCACCTGGTAAGTATCAATAATTATAATAGTTCATGATTAATTGTCAAAGTCCAGCATCCTTCAGCACTCTGAAATTTAACTCTTCCACTGCAGCTGAAAGCTGTAAGGCTCTCACACAGAGGGGAAAGGCACAGTCTTTGCTGATAGCGCAATCCTGTGCACATTGTTATGCTATTCTCAAGGGAACACTAGAGGAAAAAAAAGATTTCAAAACCAGATAGAAAATGTGCATATGAATATCAATCACTTGCCACCAGCCACAGACAACCTACAGTCTACAAACTCTCAACAACCAGTGCAATATGAGGTGAGCTATTCTGCCATTCTCTATCTGTAACACAGCCTGGAGAAATTTTATCTTTGGCTTAGTTATTTTTTTGCACTGAAATGTTGACAAAAAGCAAGCACACCCTTATTTCCACCTGATGAGCTGGTGGAATCCAGCTGTGTGCATTTTGCCTCCTGCTCCTTCAAGGAGGATACATGCATCTTCCCCATAGGCCATCATTGGAGCACCCATTGGAGTGCCTCAAGAATCCATAAATTAATGGTCCACTGTCACCTACATGGAAAACTCCAACCACTAATCCCCCTAGCACAACTTTTTTGGAGGAAGTTGATTTCTGTCCCACTTGCTACAATCCCACCTTTAGCAGTATGTCATTCACCTGACCCAAACCCATCTTGGCTTGTGCAGAAACGACACCAAGTTGCTGTTGAGCACTGAGATTTTCTTTACTTCCCTCTCACAGCAGCTGCTGCACGGTACCAGCTCACACACAGCATTGCTTTTGTTCTGCCCCATCCCCAGTGCTGGGATTTATTTGCACATACGTGCACATACATATGTATATAAACACATACAGTGTTTGGACTCATTGGAAAGAAGGGGGAGAAGAGTTTGTAGTCAATTAGAACATGGCTAAATATAATTTGATGTGCTGCATGCTGAGAAAGTATAATTTTATTAAAATCTAAGGAATGCAAAACTGGTTTCAAGAATGACATTAGCTAATGTATAGCTCAGCGGATGTGTTATCTGTGCATATTAAAATAATGGGAAGGGAAAGAGATAAATTAGCATGGACTGAGTATCCATGACAATGTCGAAGACCAGTGTCCTGCAATACCCTGACATTTAATTCTGTGCTCCATTTTTTGCTCTTTCCCTGTGTTTAAGAACATGAAGCCCTCCATGCAATCCACGTCTCAATACCCAAGTTTAAAAAAAAGAACAAAACATACAATGAAAAGCTAAAGAGAAGAAAGAAGACACCAACATGCAAACTAAGCTGAAGTGCATATCTGAGGTATATAAAGTACACATCTGAACTACTACTGCTCTGAATTTTTCTCTGTGACACGTTTCACAAGCTAATGAAATGTATAACTTTGAATAGTATTACTTTTTAAAATATAGATTTGTTCAGACTATAGAAAAGAATATTAACCTTTTTAATAGGTAGAAAAGGTGGGATTGTTTGCATATATAAGATCCTAATTATTCACTAATTTGCTTGTCTCAAGACAGCTCATTAAATTGTTTCTTGCAAGTAACATCATTAAATATTTTCTTTGATTTCCTGAAACTTAAATAAGTTTATTTATGTTGCCCATTTATATTCTCTGGACTGCCCCCAACTGTCAAATCTTTAATAAAACTATACTACCTGTCTACAGTCTGCTTTAGTTGGCCACGAGTGCTTTGTTATTGCTGTCCCTTTGGTTTAACCTTGTCAAGAGAAGAGTAACTTAAAGACTCAGTCCCTCCTCCCACTGCACAGACTCTCCAGAAGGATTAAGGCAATCTCTCAGTCGCTTCAAGCATTTGTCATTAGTTGCTTATGACTTGCTTTACTTAATATTGTTCTTTTATACTAAAACAGCCACATTTTAAAATTACGATGCTTTGCTTGCACGCAAAGAGCTCCATCACTCAGGAAGGGCCGGATGTTCACACAACAAGAGTTAAGACAGTAAGAAGTACATGGTTTAAGTGTTTCAACTCTAAATCCATTCCTTTGCCTTCAAAAAGTCCCCAAGCGTGTGCCCATCTGTCCTTACCGCAGCGCCTGACTTCACGAAGCACTCAGGGTCAGCGGTTCTCTTCCTCCCTGCCCGTGATGGGAATGGCACATCGTGTCATCGGGCAGGATTTGTATTCTGACATCATATGGATCGTCCTCGGTGACATTCACATTTTATCATTAGCACCTCGTACTGGAATATTTAATTGGTTACGTTGCATCTCTGCACTGTAGATTTATTTCACATTTTCATTTAATTAACAGTCATGACCAATAGTCTGATAGATAGCAAAGTCCTCTGTGAAGTCGGACCCTACTGGATTAAAAGCTTTACTGGAAGGCATCAGATGCCCACTCAGCCCTAACTTCTCACTGGCCAATTTCACTGGGGCTTCTACAGCACAGCTCATGAGGACACAGGGAGAAGCACAGAGGACACAAAGGTGACACAAAATCTCTTCCTACAGAGCGACCCCTTAATGCTGCACCACCTGGACCAAATGCTCAGTCCAGCACAGTCCTCCCATAGATGCTCTGAGACTCAGAATTTGAGGTTCTTTCAGGTGCTATTGAAAGACAGATATTGACAAGGAAAGCCACTGCCAGTGCTCTTACTGGAACTTAATCAGTAGATTACAACACGTTACACACTGCACTTGCCAGGGAAATCTGAATTAATTATAAAATCCATTTCCTTGTTTATATGGCTGTGAATACTCTTAGACCAGGAGAGTTTTATGATTTCCAAAAATTCCGTTATTCTTTGAAGACAAAATCCACCATGACTTTGGTTTCCAGTGACCAAATACAGAAAAACACAGGGCTAGACTATATTAGTAATTACAGAAAGTGTTTATGAAAAGAGTTTTCTGATTATGCTGTATGAAAGCCAATCTATTGCTTTCCAATTAAATTAGCTTAAGCCGATAGTTGAAAAGGGTATATGCTGTATGCTGCTTCTGACACAATGAATTTTAAAGCATATGTGGACATTCTCCAAAGAAGGAAGTCGGTATCACATACAATTTGTGTTCTTTTTAACCCAGTGAGGAAATGGCACAGCCAGCTTCATCACTGGTGTAATGAAGTGGATGTTAGAGGAACCTCGTCAGAGAACTCCGGTGGCTTCCTGCTACCTGATCTCAGCAGAAAAATAAAAATGTAGGCTGGATTGTTAGCATTTGCAAGTAAAAATAGTAAATTGTTTTCTGCATGCATTTAAGGAAGAACATCTTTTCCCTTCTCAGCAGCCAGTTTCCATAAACCTTCAACCCTTGTGAATTAAGACTTGCTGAAACCTTGACACACGCTCAGCACTGATAAACCATCTGAGGCCCTCATTTAAACCAGTCGGTAATAAGATGATTGTGAAATATATCATTATTTTGCTTCCAGTTCCTCTTGCCTTGATTGGAGTCTGTTTGCCTCCAGTTACGATTGCACTGATAACTCAGTGACCAATATAATTGAGCCTGGCTCTCATTACGGCTCCCAGCCAAGAGAGCCCAAGATTACAAAGATGTTTCTTAAAATTTCTTTTCAGATACACCAGATAACACAATCCATTAATTAAAACCCATGTGGTCCCAGTTGATTTCTGACAACTGGAAAAGAGATGCAATTGAAAAGCACTCTTAAAAGGCTGTAAACCACTGTCAAACCATTCTACGATAGCTGCCTTCGAAAGAGGTTGGTGCCCTCTTGGTTTGGGCACCGAGGTACGTGCAGACCCACAGCAGCAATACTTGAGGTTTCCTACCTCATCTTTACTTAACCTGGTGTGATTTTAGCAGCACCAGGGCATTGCCCTGCACTGAGGAGGAGGAGGAAGGGAGGCTGTGCGCAGCAGCCGCTCACTGCTGCCAGCCCCAGCTGCTTGGCACGGCCGGCACAGCCGCCTGCAGGTGCAGCTGCTCCGTGCTGCAGAGGGCATTGACAGACCTCTGAAAGAGTCCGAGCCCCCGGGGGATCGCGTGGGATGCGCTGTTTTTGTGGGGGAGTCGATATAACGGGTTGATGAAATTCTGAAAGAGACATCTCCCTGTATTCTGCAGGCATTAATCAGCCTCAATAGCGGTGAGAAATAGGAGATAGTATCATTATAAAAATACCATGGTACAAACAGTAATACATTCACCTGCTTATCTTAGCGTGTTTCAAAGCTCGCGATGTGAGGAAATCTGATTCACAGTGCAATGACAAACCACACTGTCTTCAACAGACATGTACGGGCAAGAACGTAGAGATAAAGCAGAGAGAAAAAAAAATTGCCAAGGATTTCCCAAGCAGAGAGGCCTAAAGAAGTCTTAATCTAAACGAACTGAAGAAATGTTATTTTTAACAGGTGATGGAAGGGAGAGAACATTAATCCCATGAAAACAGAGTTACTACTAAGAAAGTAAATGCAAGGCAGATCAAATCACTTGAGATGTTGGTTGATCTCAGCGTAGCATAAGCAAGCCATTATTTACAGCCCATTAATATTATTCCTGCAACATCTACTCATTCTCAAGATTTAATAGTGGCCCAACAACAGCAGAAGTCTTCCTTCCAGCTGCATCACGTGCGCATGCTGGACAATGCAGTTGTGTCTCTGGCTGCACGTACACACAGCAGTACCACCTCTGCAGGATGTGGCTGCCAAGTCCAACTGGAGAACTGCAAGCAGTACTGCTGCACTGTGCACCGTATTTGAGACAAGAGAAAGTCAGACAGAAAAGGAAGAAGAGAAAAGAAAGAAAAGGCAATAGAAAAGTGGCAGCAAACTTATTATTTAATTGATGTCATAACCCAGGAGAACATATTATCCCCTGCACACTACGGTCATATTACAATATGCACTCTACACAGAGTTGGAAATCTCAGCTGCTCTTTATACAAGATCTGCCAGAAACATCTGAAAAGTGAAATCCATACAAATGCTCTCTAATACCCTTCTGCTGCTAAACCGAATCCCACACTCAGAAAGACATGATTTTGAATTTTAATCTTGAAATTTCTAAAGGTCTTGGTTGCAGAATATGGTTTTTTATTCCACATCTGGCATTTGCAGAACTTAATGAACAGTGCCTCTGGCATCTAGGATAAGCACAATACAGCTTAATCTCTTTGTGGCAAACTTGGGCATTCCCTTGCTGAGAATGTGAGCAGAGTGGTTCTCTGCAAATGGGTTTTCAGGCAAGACTAAGAAATTCATTTGCTTTTTGTTTCTCAGACCTTTCACTTACTTTCTTATTCCAGATAAATAGCAGACCCAAATTTTCTATTACTTTTAATAACGATGCTATTTATTTATTTATTTATTTTTTCCTGGGCAAGCGTTATTATTCCAGGCTTTCTCCTGCAGAGAAAAAAAAAAAAAAACAGCCAAAGCTCTGTGTGGTCTGGGCATCAGCCAGTAGAGGGTGCAGGCGGCGTGGCTGCATTTCCTGCACACTGCTGCTGCTCCTAGTGTTGTATGATGGGCGCAACTCAATGCTAAGTAATAAGCATAAATTGTGTGCATCTCAGCTTCTCCTTTTCTTTACTCACAACTGTTCTCAGAGGTCATAGTGCTGCAGGGATGGTGGTGCACGCATGCAGCTCAGAGAAAAAAGAAAAGCTTGCATGCTCACATTGCACAAAGGCAAATGTAAGATATGCCTACAAGATATTCCCATAAACACAGAGCAAAAAAAAGGTGCATTTTCTATCAGAAGAAAATGTTATGCCTACCGTATTTTCAAGTTTTAATTAGGCTGAAGCCAAACAAATTTCCTCTGAAATAATCCAGAAATATTTCCCCAGCACTGGGAATACTGGCTTTTCAAGATGACATAAATTAAAGAGAGGTAAAGAGGCATTTGCTTGCAAATCAAACTTGGCAGTGGCCCTTAGAAAAGGGGGAATTATCTGAAGGCAGTGTTTTCCTCATTCAACAACCATCTGTGGGTTAAACAGTCCTGGCTGGTGGGACGGTGTGATGGGCACTACTGCTGCACAGTCAGCTCCACAGCACTTGACAGCTGTTGTTTTGTAAATATTTGGCTGTAAGGCCAGCACGGATTGAATAACACTGTATCTGTATGAGCATCTGCACATACCTGCTGTAGTCCAGTGCTGCACACCTGCAATTCTAATTAGCTTGCAGTGTCCACTCCGCCCAGCTGTTCTAGCATCTTTGAAGGCCAAAAGGAAACCCTGGGATTTGGTGGGATTTAGTGTGTCAGTGTTTCAAGCTGCCTAAAACTCTGTTAGATTGAGTTCAGCACCAAGAGAATAAATGAAAACATGAAGCTGTGCTTGACAACTGAATCATAAAGGTGAGCAGTTATCAAAGAATGAACAAAAAATATAAGGGCTGCTCCAAAAGTAATGCCTCCCATGTTATGACGCTGTTATACAATGTCAAAGGCAGATGGTGGTGGTATGGCAGTAGAAGCTAAACCTTCCCAACAGTATCCCATTATGTGTTGTTGCTGTGTGACAGAGGGCAGTGGAGGGCCACAGTCTGACAAAACGGTGTGTGATATGGAAGCGTACGAAGGTGTGGAACTGAATTACTCAGTGCAGAAAAAATGGCACCTAGTAACATTCATTGATGCTTGCTGAATATCGATGGAGACCAAACAGTGGATGTGAGCACAACGAGGCAGTGGGTGGTGAATTTCAGCAGTGGCAGCAGTGGTCTCCTCTGCTGGTACAGGTGATTATGAGTGCAGCATGCAGGCTCTTGTTCACTGCTGGTGAGAATGCACAGCTAATGGTGGTGGCTGTGTTGAAAAGTAGTGCTCAGCAGCTGAGAATTTCCTCTATCAAACAGTGCTATTGTGCTCTTTGTATCCATTGTAGTTTCCATGAAATAAAGAGGAGGCATTACTTTTGAAGTGACCTATGTATTTGTTGGTCTAAAGGCCAAAATAATGGTGCTCGTGTCATTAGCACATGCTATATAAATGTCATCATCTTTCCACATCATCTCAGGTTTGGTTGTGACCTCCCATTCAAAGACTAGACAAGATAAAGCAGCTTGTCTTAGCATACCTGACAAGACAACTTTGCAGAGTGGTTTGGTAAAATATGATGGTAAATATTAAAAGTCAATAATCTCTACATACCAGAAGTAAAATTAGTGTTGCCCACTCCTTTCCCACATAGAAAAGAACGATCCACGTCTTAAATGAAATGTCTCAAATCTCAGTACCCATCCCTGCAGCCATCTGGTTCATCAAAGTATGAAACAAACAGAGGAGAGCTCAAGTTCAACGACGCTCTAAGGGAAAATGACTGTCTGGCATCAGCACTGGAAGTAGGATGTGACTGATGGATGATTTAGGATTGTTTTTTGAAAATACTGGGTAAATTGAGTAATTTGAACCAATCACGGAATATAGCATGCAACACAACGGTGCTCTACCCTGCAGTTTCCCTTCTGGGAAATGTGGAGTGGCAGAGAGTATATTTATCAAGAAAATAATGACCCCAAACAGACTCCTTGAAGCCTAAGTTTTTTTTTCTTATAAGAGGAATCTGGGGAACTAATTAGGAGGAAATAGCTCCTCAATGTCCTGAGCAAACTTCCACTGAGAAAACAAACAATTTACTGACTCACGCAACTACAGACATGAGCTGTTACAAATCCAGAACATAGACGAGCATGCAAACACAAAGTCTGATAATGAAAAAAAAAGTGTTTCTGAGGATTCACACTTGCCACGATTATTCTCATTTTTATATTTGAACAGGGAAATAATTGAGCTAAGCCAAAATAGTGTACACTGTTGTATTTTATTCAATAATTAAGGTAAAAAGGTGAGGTTGCTTTCTACATGTTTTTATAGCCTCTATCCAGTTTCTTTAATATGATATATCCCATTAATTCTTTGGAGAATGGGAGACTTAGGAGCTCTGGGTGTGTATGTTTGCTTCAGGCAAGAGTTCTAGAACTGGCTTTGAAAACTTTTTTTGTTTTAAAATATTTGATCTTTTGGACATTCCCCCTGGAAGAAAAGGCCAAATATTTCAGTCAACAAAGGCATAAAGTCATGAGAATGGAAAACAGGAGTGCAGAGATTCAGAAGGTACACATAACCAGAAGCTATGTAGAGTATCACAGGGAAGTATGACAAGTGAGGGAAGCACGTCAATATTCAGTCTAAGCATCAGCAGAAGTGTCTTGTCAGAGTGATGTGTGGAATTATCCTAAGGGAAGTAACCATAGTTCGTTGCTGACAACCATTGCTTTTCAACCTTTCATTTTATGATAAGAATAAGAAATAAATATATAATTGATAGGCAGTGATATGCCACTGAAATAGAAAACATAGCTGCAGTGGCAGAATGCAAAACTAAATAGCTTATTGTTTTCATAGCCAAACATCTAAGGTAGGAGTCTCGCGCTCTTAGGATTCTGAGGCTAATTCTTATGGTATAGAGAGACAGAGGGGAAAAAAAAAAAAAAAAAAGGTTTTGTGATAATGATAATAAAGGCTGAACACACTGGTGCCATATTAAGCAATACATACATTCGCTCACATACAATATCATGTCTTAATAGTTCAGTTCCCCTGCGCTTTTAGCACGCTCTCTTTAAAAGGGCTTGTCAAGACAAATTGTCTTCCAAGTTAGAGAGACAATTCCTTAATATAACTTGATAATCACCATTTCTTAGGAAAGCACATTCACTTCTAGATGCAAACCCTTCTCCCTTCCATCTCCGTAGACTTTCTTTCTCCTGCTGATGCCCCAGCACATCTTGGCTACTTGATATCCACACTACTTAGGTGGCCAAAAGTTGCAGGCAAAACCTATTCTACGTTTTGCATTTTACAACTTCTGGATGCTGTACAAGAAGCATCTAAAGACTTGCATAGTGGACATTTCTGACACTTTATCAATTGCTATTCTTACTGTCATAAAACTGGTTCAAATTTGACATGAATATTTTCTTCATGGGATCTACTCAAAACACAGTGGTTTATAAAGTTACGATTCAGAACTTAATGTCCATATTACGTTTTCTGCATCTGGTACATCACACTTTTACTTAAAAGCAACAACAACAAACCCTCAAATTCACATTAATATGGATTTGCTTTTTAGCAACGGTCCTTCTGCAGCTACTGTTAGAGAACCCTAGGGAAAGAAATCCTTAATTCTGAACACTCAGGAGGGACAAATTCTCAGGTCTGCTGCCAGAACTTTTTGAAAACAAAACATTCATTTGATATAGAGTGGTCAATCCACTAAACAAATATATATGCAAGGAGAAATTCCAACACTCAGAAATTCTAGAACTGCTCTGCCAGTAGACTGTCTAATCAAAAAGTCATAATCAATTTTTTTTGATGTTCATGATAAAGTTGCACGCTATTGCAAGCTGAAGCAAAAGTTGGTGGTTACCTTTTTCTTACTTACGGTTTGGCCATGCTTAAAGAGGCTAGAGAATGAGATAGCTTGTGGTAACTAGTGCTTAAACATGACTGTGGCTAGAAGTTCTCACACTGTAGAAATAGTACCAATATGATTTGGAAAATATCTATAAAATTATTAATAAAGTCAAAGTTATTAGGTAGAATACTGGACACAAAGTTACCAGGGGAAAAAAAAAATGTTGTATTCTAGGTTGTATTACTTGCCTTAACAGTTGATATCATGAAATGAAGAGTTTTATCCAGTACTGGTCAGCACAAGTTATGGTTGCAATTAAACTACTTGGACCTGGTTTCAGCATGCAATTCCTTGATGGATTAAGATAAGGATGTGAAATGCAATAAACATTGCTAAGATTATTTGTCTTATGTCCTGTGTGTGTTTGGAACCTCTGAAAAAATTGAAAATTATTTGGGAAGAGATCTACAAGCTGCTGTTCATCACATCAATGTTTCATAAATTGCAACTGATTTATAAAAGAATTTTGCTAGAAGGAATATTTAGAGAGTTCATTCTGGCTAGATATCATGCAAAAAAAGATTTATACATTTTAAGGTTTAGATCATTGCGTACTGGAGAAACGTGACTGCACACAATTTCCAATGTCATCCTCATTTTTAGGCAGTTCTCCGAAAAAGACACTGAAAACAGCAATCATTTATCTTTGCTTTAAACATAATTTGATGTCTTTTTAACATGCATACAAAATAATTCAAGACAGCACAAAATGCACATTTGACAGGTTTCCAAATGACACCGGTGCATACTGATATTTTGACATTTATAGGCATAAATTCAGGGGTAGCTCTCATGCCAGATGACACGAAAAAGTCTTTCTAATATCTTCTACAAAAATTTATTCATTTGTTCAGTGTTTTAGTTGCATACTCTGCATGCATTATTTCCTACAGCGCTTACAGATTCATGTTAGTCAGAGATTCTGCTACTTATTTACTTATACAACACCATTAGTACCCTTGAAATGCCACGAAAATGCTGATTTGCAGGGTTTTACTACAGAACAGATTGTAATGACTATAACGGTCTACGAAAATTTTCTGTAAAATACGACTGACATAAATATGCCCTAAAGACCAATGGTTAAATAACAATATACATATATGATGCCATTATTATATTGATTTATACAGATGTAATATTACTCAGAGTATATATGAAAGAAAAAAACTGACAATTGCTAACGAAAGGAAAAACCAGTCGTGTATTCTACGCAATCAAGAGAGATCTTCAAACAAACGTCAACTAACATGTACCTATTATTTGTTTTGAAACATCCCTGAAGTAAACACTTGATAAATAAAAGAGCAAACCAACTCTTAGATCAAACTCCTTACTATTCACAACAGGTTTGATTTGACCTGGCCAGAACAAGATTTCTTCAGACAAAGCCTTTTAAATACAACTCATTTCCTCAAAACCCATCAGCTCATTAGTAGCTCTTTAGGAAACTGTGGGCCATCTGCAGTGAATGGAAGGTTCATGAAGCACATGTCCTTCCTTGTTACTCAATGAGGATTCAAACATAGTATGCACTGGAGATTTTTGAATATGCATCGCTCTACTAGCAGCACAGAAAGGTTGCAACATGCTCCTTTATATCAGCAAGGCACTCCTATACCATGAGTAGATGTACACAGATATTGCTGTAGTGGTAATAAATTTTTTGAGGGAATAAGGCTTCATATAGAATCAGAATTAAAATCCGAATTAAAGGCATTCAGATTAGTCATTATTTCAATCAGCATATGTTTCTCCAACTATTTTTGACTTAAACAAAATGGAGGTCAGAGGACAGCTGGCGGCTTATGGTTCCTACTGAAATAAAACTGTCTACTGACACAAGATCATCTTCTGTTGGTTTGTATTTTGTTTTGCCTTTTAAACATCCAGACAATTTTTTCATTGATTCATAGCCCAAATCTCTCTTTCAGCTCTGTAGTGATGGAATGGCCGGACAGAAAATACACTTTTGCTTGGATGACATCCTGGTGTTTTTACTGACTCAGTTCTTATGGGAAGTAAAAATATTTTAGAGCTTGTATACCAAAGCTGAGCCTCATTTCCTATTGTATGTTATGAGCACAAGATACAATTTCATATGCTGTATCGTTCTTAAATAGATAAAATTCCTCAGACTGAAACACACTGAAAAGAAGGCACTAGCTTCATTTGATATCATGCAAGTCTATGGCCTCAACAAGATAAAATCTAGTACAGGTTGAAACATGCAGATAAAATGCAACCTTTCAGCTAAATAATACATTTAGTTCAAACACGCCAAACAAAGCTAAGCGTTTATAATCTTGGGACTCTATATTTTAACATACAGGCAGATGCATACTTCAAAGCATTGAACAGAGCACACTGGCCCACAACAGAAAAATGCAAGTCAGTAAAGAAGGGCAGCGAGTGCCTGTTCCTGGCATTTTGATGGTAGAATTGAACTGTTTCTAAGCTAACTGAAAATACGAATGGGTTGGAAAGGGGAGTACTGTTGATACAAACAAGAGGAAAGACACAAACTACCTGTTACACCTTACAGCAGAAATCTGAAACATACTGGACAATATTTGCATTCAATATTGAGTCTGGTAGTTACCTTTCCACATTTCCAAAGCATAGAGGTCAGTCACATGCATCTGGTGACTGAAGATGTCCCACGGGCTGAGTCAAATATGTTGGCTGGGCAAAAGAAATCCACCTGTTCCCAACAAACTAAGCAGTAACATTGAGATGGAATAACATTCCCCTTCATCCTCAAAACAATTCAGCATGGCTGATAGGATAGCCATATTAGGGCATATAAATGTTCCAAGAGAAGTTCTATTCAGCACCCGCAGGACTTTATTTTAGTAGTTAACCAAAAAAGAAGACTGATGCTCTCTTTTGAAAGCTGCCATGTGCCATTGACAGCTGAGAGGATTTACAACAGCCATCAGAAACTTCTGCCTGTGTGTGGTTCTCCGAGAACTATTCTTCTCATTTAAAGCAAGTCAAAACAATCTATGTGCCCAACTAAAAGCCTAATATGAATAACAAGCCTTCCTTTCCACTAACAGTCAAAACATTACCACTCTTAGTCTGCAGATTAAAACATCCAGCAACATAAAATTGTTGATAGGGATTCCTGTCAAGTCCTCCTTGATAGGTAAAGAGAAGACCTTCAGAAACAAATTTGATTGGTGATATATTCCTCAGGTTTAGCAGGGCTTCATATTGTGCCCTAATGTATTTCTTCAGTACATCATTTCTATGCTTCTACAATGGCATCAGTCATCACTAATGGCCTAAGACCTTTCTCATCTTTCATGCAGCATTCATCAGAGCTGCTCTTATTTTGTCCCTTTTTTGAGCAAGGTACCGATTGCTATCTAAATTCACTATCATCAAAACATGACAGCTACGGTGTTAGCTATCAAAAAGTAAGTGCAGGTTCCCCAAAGCAGAGTTCTGTAGTTTGTCTTTGGTTTCAGCAGGGACCTTTACAATTTTGCTTGCAGACTACAGAAGTCCTTTTCTGAAATTCCACCCCGTAAATGGCTCGCATAAATCTTTCCCTTTTAATCCAAAATGCAAGAAAACTTCATTTTGATACACTCCCATGCACAAACTCCTCCCTCACTGCTTCGCTTTGGAGAAGTGCAAATGGCTTGCACTGCTGGTAACAGAGGCCTTCTCAGGAAGGAAATGGAGGGACCAAGAGAAGCTCTCTACTTGTCACCTCCAGAGCACAAAGACCAGGTATGCTTTTCCTGATGTGCTTCAGCACCTTGCATGGGATGTCTCCATAAAAGATGCCAAAATACTTTTTTTTTTTTTTTTTTTTTTTTTTTTTTTGTCTCTTCTAAACTTTCCCTGTTAATGGCTTGATTTTTATCACAAAACCCCAACAAGCTGAGAGCTTCCTAATTCTTGCTTTGGTATTTCTGATACTTCCCAAAGAAGGACATAGCTATTCGTCAGCAGTATTTGCCAGGCACGATGTACTTTGTATTGCCAGTGTCTGGTCTATTGCTTCAACCCAAAGAGTAATGCTACCATTCTGGTATAACTGACACAATACTGAATAGCTGGACATCACAAATCACAATGTCTTAATAAAGGATAAAAAGAAAAGGAACATTTATGTGGCACAAGTAATTCATAGCACATTTATATTGGCATTTTTCAAGAGCTGAAAAGGTATATAGGCAGAGGGTGAAAAGGAGAAGTGAAATAAAGAACAGTATGATATAGTGTTCTGAGAGCAGACAAACTTCTAAAAACTTTTTAAATGTCACGGGTACTCAGGTTTACAACCAAAAACTTGTCTTTTTCCCTCTTTCTTGCAGATCTTACTCAGTAAATCACCCTCCTTTGCAATTTCATGCCACATCCAAGCTAGTTACTAACTTTCCTAGGCTCAATGTCACTGTTCAAGAATTGTATTTACACTGCAGTATATTGTTATAATCATTAATAATAACTTCAGGTTTTCAATTAGCATGACTGCTGACATGAAATATGGTGCAGAGCATGGCAAAATACTAGTACAAATATTGGTAAAAACCAACAAATAATATATCTGCCCCTACAGTACAGAAGCTGCACCTGTTTTAGGAAAATTGTCGGTTTTTCAGTGGGATTTACTCAGCATGAGAGGAAACATCCTATGAGAATGTGAAATTTGAAATCTTCAGACTCTTATTTCCACAAAATTTTTATTTCCTTTCTCCTGTGCAATTATGAAGATTCTGTTGTTGCTAATACTCCAGATCACTTTCAATAATTGGGATCCTTAATTTTACCAGCTCTTGGAAAGGGCATGGAAATCAACGATCTCATCATGGCTTTTGTGGGAGTGCCGTGAAGGGAAGCCTTAGCAACTGACAATTTGGGCAGAAGTGTTAAGTAATGTAAGAAAACGTAGGAAAATAAATACACTGTGCTTGCCAGAGAAGGATTGGTGTCACCGAGTCACTGCAAAACATAGCATGCCTCTCCAAAGCGAAGCCTGCAGCATGCCATCTCTCTTTTTGAAGGACATTTAGCAGCAGGAATGCTGACCCTACTGTTAACCCACCCTGGCAGGCCCTGGCAGTCTTTCATTTCCCTAGGAAATGTGAACAAAACAGACGCATCTCCACAAACCTCTGCATGCAATGAGTCTGGCTGCTTGACCTTCACGATCTTAAAAGATAAGGGAATCTCCACATCAGTTATGACAGCCACAGAAAAATGCCATACAGCAGCTAATGGTCTTTTCTAGCCCTCAAACATTGTACTTTCAGCTGGTTTGGGTGGTTGTGAGGTTTTTGTTTGTTTGTTTGTTTGCCTGGGAGGATAATGTGATTGCTCATATGTATTGCTGAAAGATGAGGAGGTTAATGGCAGGACTGTAAAATAAAACTCCACTTAGAGTAAGACTTACCCTAGCAGCAAGTACCAGTATCTCCTAAAAACTTAAATGAGCCTGCCAAAACAGTTACATATGTAGCAGCAGACGAAAGTAAATCCAAGTCTATGGTCCTGGAGACTAAGTGTAATCACTATTTTATCTCCATTTAAATGATACATTAGGACAGAAGGAACACCGCTGTGTTCCTAGCTGCACAAACAGATATTTAACAGTGGTAGCATTTTATGCAAACTACCTATTAAGCTACTTGGAAAGTGCCAAAAAATGTAGCAAAGTAATTAAATAATGGACAAGGCTTGAATTTTATTACAAGTTTCCCAAGCCACAAATACAATGCCAAAAGATAGCATAAATTTAGTATTGTTTTAAATTCCTTGGCACTGTGGAATCCCGAAGTTCTGTACTGTGATCTACTCTTTATTACTCATCCACAAAACATCTAGAGATTTTTATTGCAAGGCCCATCCATTACAGTATTAAACTTAAACTCAGTATACACTGCAAGGTCTTGTTCTCACTGGTGATGAAAATCTGTGTGGCTGGCTTCATTTAAGATCATTTAGATTCCTTGACCTACTAAAAAAATGAGGTTCACAAAAGGTGTGCTAGGATGTCAGAAAGAGTCAAGTCGGCATCAAGTTTACCTAGTATCTCCAAACAAGTTAATTGTATGCCAGACTTTATTTAGGAAGCCATTCAGATGTTATTGCTCTGGAAGAACCTCTGGTTATCTGATATTAAAGTTGAAATTAGTCACGAACAACAAATAAATATTTAAGCCACACTGCACGTGTGGCTACAGTAAATCCGTAATCTTTGGAATCTCTTCATTTCCACTCAGTATTTGCCAAGTTAAGTTGTCTTTTAGACTTTGTAGTACTGAACTGGTAAACATAATAACCAGAATAATGCTATAGTGCAGAAGGTAAATAGCACATTCTGGGTGGAATATATCATTGAATCACCAAGGCTGGAAAAGACCTCCCAGATGATCTAATCCAATCAGCCATCTAGCACCAGTATTTCCCCACAAAACCATGTCTCTTAGTACAACATCTAAACACTTAACTAAGGATGGGGCCAGAGGGACACATCCCAACGGGTGACATTAAATAAATTATAGGGGATCTTATATTCTTAAGCCTTCAAAACAGGTACATACTCATACTGAAGAAACACACAACTCTTGAAACAATTCTACATCTTTATCTCATTCATCTTTGGTTTACTTTCCTTTCTCCCATTTTATTATTTTCTTTCTGAAAGAGTGTTTCATCTCAGAAGCAGTGTGATACTTTAAATTGTTTACATTTTACTTCTGGAGCAAGAATCTAGGATTTGTAATGCAAATAATGTAGGGTACTTTACACATTCTTTATGTATTTGGTTAATTAATCTAGTTGTACCAACACAGCTTTCTCACTGGTCTTGTTTCTCACCCTATACTGTCCGCACAAGGACTTCAGTGAGATAACAAATCTAGACTAGTTGTATCAAAAATCAGAATGTAGAAAATTACACAAATTCTGTCTAGTTATTGCCTAGCAACAGCATAGCATTGCCTTAGTATTCTGATTTGCTAAGACAGCTTTCTTTCAGAGCAACAAGCAATGTACATGAAGAAACTGCAGCATGCTCTGGATGCAAAAGGGCATCCTCCCAGCACCATCTATGCCTTGCAGTCAGAACAGGTTGGCTGTGTCTAACACAGATTCTGAAGGTTTGCTCTGCCTGCATCTCAGAGAAATTCCTCCTGAACTCAGAATGGGAAAACATGCTGGTAAACAATGCAAATTCTTTATGCTGTTCTTCTTTCCTGCCTGCACAGGGGGATGACCTTCTTTCTTGTTCTCTTACGACCCGAATTCTCCTGATGGAGGTAATGGAGCGGGCTAATAAAAGGCTGAAGCTTTCCAGTTTTCTACCATTTCCAGAACTCACGAGATAGATGGAAGTCAGCCGTATTTTTGTGTGTACTGTCATCTCCAAAGCTGTAACTACACAACATTCCCCTCCCCAGTATGAAAAATTACTTTGAAGGCAGTCTTCTGCAACAACATATCTGTTATGAATATCAGGAATGAGGCTTTGTATTCTAGTATAAAGAACCAGAAAAAGCAAAAACAGGATTAGGCTTTGAGCAAGGATGTTGGGATTTGTAAGCCACAGTGGGAATGTAAGGATGCTTCTGAATAAAAACACAGCCACTGTTGGTTACGTTGTTCTTGCTGCAAAAACAATGGTAGAGACCATTCCATAAATTAAAATAGTGAGCACGTAGAAAAGGGTGTAATACACACTTTATCAATGAAGGCTAAAGGGAAGCATTTTCAAACACTTTGGGACTATACGTGACACTCCCATTGTTAGGGATGGGAGCTGTGCCAAAATGCTTATACTGAAAGGGAAGAGACAGTTTGGAACAGTTAAATGGAAATATTTTGTACAAAACGTGTAATTAAACCGTGGAGCACTCTTTCATTGTAAAATACTGAGTCTAATAGCTTAGCAAGATATAAAAAATACCCAGGTATTGTAGACATGAGGACACATGCAATGTATCATACCCACTTACTCTAAAATAACGTATTAGCCATGTTGGTACTGCAGAAAAGCACTTCTTACTGCTCAAGATATGGTGTTATCAACCACTAGTGTATATATTATAACTGCTCCCCAGAGCTGCATGCCCCAAATCAGCAAAACAAAGACGAAATAGGAGAGCCCATTTCCTAATGCTTCAGGGAATGGCATAAAACTGGCCTTGATTTGCAAAACTGAGCTTTTTGTCCCCAATAAAAACATGTGTTTTCCAAAGAAAGAAAAGGAAATTAGGTAAAGAACTTACTGAGTTAATTCAAAGCTCAAAGTTCACTGAGGGTAAACTGATTAAATCACTGGCTACCAAAGCCACCAATGAAAAAAAAACATATGACTTGTAGATCGTTTAAAGCTGAGATACTACCACAGAAAGGACCAGGTGGCAAATACTTAATGTGATTTCTAGTCCACAAATATGGGTATGTCAGATTAAAATAACTAAAATCTCCCAGAAATAAGATTTGGCAGCACAATTTTGTTTTAAGGAAAGCATAGAAATAAAGTAGGAAATACAGGAAAGCAGGGAAAGTTTGATTTCTCTTTACAAAAGGAATACAAAGCTTGCCCTTCTCTCACACAAACAGAAGAATAGTGACACCTCATTATTTTGGAAGTCACTACTACAAACAGCTCTACTGAACAATAAGCTACTGATGCACCTGCTTCGTCTTTCACTTTTGTCTCAAACAAAAAACAAAAACATCAAGCTTAGTATACGCTCTTTAAAGTTATTCTTGCTTTTGTTTTTTCTTTGTACTGAAATATTCATTTTCACAGGAAAAAAACTCAAAATAGCATACGTGAACAAAGTAATAACACTAGCAACCATCAAACTGCAGTAACCCAAACTTTCACTGATCAAAATAGTAGGTCTGTCTCAAGCAATAGAGTTGTTAACATTCCTCTGCAAAGGCATCAAAAGCTCTTAATTTAACAGTACCTTTGAATTCTAAGACACTGTGTTTTCAAATGTTTATTATATTTCATGAATTTAGTTACAGTTAGCTTGCATTGGATTCTGGACGTGATACATTAGAAGAGTAAACAACATTACAATTTCCTCTTAAGAGTTTTCATGTACAAGTCTTCTCTGAGCACTCCCACTGACGTGACATGAGACCACCGCAGAACGCAGACAAGCCCAGATCATTGACAACATCAATGCAAATTTTATATCCCTCTACTGAAAGACACTACATTCATTATAAAAATTTCATTAAGACCCCTTGGAACCGCAATAGCACACAGAAAGGAAGTTCTAAATGGGCGAAAGCAAGACCAGCGTTTTCATAAAAGTTGTGCTCCTTGCTTGCTCAAATATATTAAAAGTTATCTCCTTTATAACTACACTTGCTTTGATTTTGAGAGTGAGGAGCAGATTCACCACCATTTTCTATCTTGCATAGCCAAAGACAAGTTATTTCGCATCAGATTAAGAAATTTCCACACTCACTTTGCACCAACAAAAAGCGTCAGCATTAGATGAGGGATGGCAGCTAATCGGATCCCAACAGCTCTCAGTAAATTGCACAACTACAAGCAAACTCCAATTTCAATCAGAATAAATCTATTACTTATGTTATACCATGCTTATTATTTATGGTTACCAGGCTTCAAAATTATCCAGCATTGCCTCGGATGACTATCACAATTTCAGCAAAATCTCAAACGCAGAAGATATTATTTCATGATTTGAAACAACAGGAGATTGTAACGCCAACCTATTCTATTTTGCTTTCCTGAATAAAAAAGAATTTCCCTAAAATTTCTTGTGCCTTTGGAAAGCAAGACACGTATGCATAGCCAAAATATTCATCAGGCTTTGTCAAGGAAAAAAAGTGCAAAAATAACAGTCTTTTCAAAAGATAGATTTTGAAGAAGCGAGTTTAAGAAAATTAACATGAATTAAATAGTCCAGAAAAAATCAAGTGTAGTAAAGGAAAGATATTACCATCTTGTTCCAATAAAACATCTTCAGGATGTGTCACAAATGAGAATAGGAGTCGGCAAGAGGAAGAAAGGATGAGGAAAACAGTATCAAGGATAAAGTGACAGTGTAAAAAGGTAGAAAGAATCTAGAATACAGAGGGATTATGTAAATTATAACAAGAGCCTGAGGCAATCAAAAATACTTGAGAAAGCCAAATTGAAAAATGAGCATCAAATAGTGCAAAGGAACGCAACTAATACCAAAAGATATTTAAAGCATAATTATAGACCAAGAAACTGACAGGAAAAAAAGGTGATGGAGTGTAAAAGAACAGGAAGGCTATACAGCAATTATTCCTGTACCTATCTTTAAAAATGAAGAGGGCAGACATTTGTCTAAGACTCAACACACAGAAAGGATGGTGAGGAATTAAAAGAAAAGGTGATAATCCCCAAACTGTCAATTAACTGGATTGTTGTTCTTAAAACCGATAAGAGACCAGGGCTGAACAACTCTAATCTAAAAGTACTACATGAAGCAAGCATAGAAATTGAAGAAGGTGTAATGAAAATTTATATTTAGTACCATCATTTCAAAAGACTGGCATGGGGCCAAGCAGACACACAGCAAGAAATTACCAGTCAGTTCATTTCCCATTAGTTGTCAAGCAAGTCTTAGACAACCATTAAAAGGATCACACTGGGGCTGGGGAGGAGGGGAACATGAAAATTCAGAGCATAATCAAGGACAGCTAATATTGTTTCAGGTCATGCCTCAGTAACTCAGATTTCATTGAGCTTATTACTGACTAGCCTGGCAAAGGGGTGCAGTAAATGTCAAAGATGTTAGTTATTTAGATTGTCAGAAAACATTTGACAAAGCTCCACATCTAGGAGGAACTTATCAATGTTATAAACTCAGAGACAATAAGCCCTAATGTGTCAGCAAGTTCTAAAATCTGGTTATAAGCATTCAGCAGTAACGCAGAGTGCAAGATGTTAAAAACCAACGTAAGAGCAGGCAAAGAAAAATAAACACCAGATCCAGAGTAACTAAAAGAAAGGTTACAGATCCTTCATACAGATATGCTTGGTGGAGTGGAGAGCTCCTCTGCCGACTCATCCACAAGGGCGATTTAGATATAGGGTAATTAGAGCTGTATCTTCTTGACAAGGGGATCCAATTAGTTAGAACCAGGATGCAGAGGTGAGTAGAGGGCAGTAAGAAGCACAGCAATCCTGGAAGAAAAGGGAAGGAATTCTGGCTGAGGTTCCCACTGCGGCTGCATGACCCAGCACCTGCTCCTTCTGCTGGAAGGATGCCCTCACAACACCCACCACTGTCACAAACACTCCTGCCTACAGCAAACTGTGGGCATGGTTCTGTCTATGCTGGTGGCCAACTCATTTTTAGATTCTACTAAATGAAGACTGTTTGCACCTTTGTGTGCTGTTAATGCCCTGTTGGCTCCCAATCTTTCTTCACTTTGTTGTTGCTGTGTATTTTGATGCAAGTCATCCAAGAAAAGGATTTCATCCAGTTATCAAACAGAAAACCTATTTTCCTCTTCCCAAAAGGCAGTGAGTTTTATTCCTTATTCACCTACACAGACAACTGTGGAAGTATGGGGTGAGGGATCACGAGCACAGGTGCGTGAGTCACACTTCTATACAGAAAGGGGTGTCAACAGAAAAAATCTAAAATGAAAAAAGGTAATTACAATTTAAAAAAAGTTCTATATTCTCTCTGCACCCTCCATCACCTCTGCATAGGCTGCAGAGTTGGGCAGAGAGGCACTTTATGAGAAGCCAAGCCCTGCATCTTTAAGACATACCTTGTTTTAATGAGAGGCTTTCCTAAACTTTGCTCAACTGATAAGAAACAACGTTAAATAACTTATAATGAATCAGACCTACATTTCTCTTCTGATATTTTTATTTTATTTTTCCTGAAAGGGCAAGTAAATAATTCAAACCTCCTGACAGGTTTACCAGGGAAAGAATTGGTATTAGTTTGCATCATAAAATATTTTTTTCTTGGAAACCAGTAAAGAACTGTATGAGAGTATTTAAAGTCATTTCTTTATGAATTTAGTTCTTCTTGAACTAAATAAGAGAGAAAGATTATGTTGATTTATATATGGACAGGTTTGTTCCATTTCTTTTTTTTTTCTTTTTAATAAAATCAAGGAGGAAAAAAAATAATAATAATAATGTGAGGTAAAAGAGAACGACCCCCTACCACAACAGTTTGTGAATTGCAAGACTTACTCTTCCAATATATACTCCTTTATCACCAAAGTGCTGTGTAATGGATTGCGGTAGTAAAATGATTTCACTGGAATGATCTGGTTTACATAAGAATTCTTAAGCTTTTCTTTGCCTTTTCAAAGAATATATGAAAGCAAATTAGGAATTAGCTGCTAGGTTTAAAATAGCTGAGTGTGTTGAGAAAAATGCAGATGTGTAATCCTGTGAACGTACGATAATTTAACATAAATAATTCTTGAATTAATTAAGGGATTTACATGTTTGTCTTGCATTCTTTCTTTCTTCTAGATTTTCTTTTTGAAACATGACTCAGAACAATCATCCCGCAGATATCTGGCACACAGAGCCATAAGGGTGGTTTTAATGCACACAGCAATGTGTATAGGTAAAATTTCAGGTTGTTTTGGGGCCTTCTATATCCCATAATCCACCACATTTTATCTCACACAGCCCTCACAACTCTACACTCTTGCCACATAGCTAAGCACTGGGCAGATCAGAAAAATCTATTAATTAGCAAGTCTTTAATTGGCCGGAGAAAATCCTTAAAAATGAGAGGTATTTCTCTTCTCACTTTGAGCATCTATGATTCAGGGGTACTGCAAGTTCTAGCCAAATTGTGTGTGTGTGTCAGAGGTGAAGGGAGAAGAAAAGATGGATATATTTTTTAATGTTTATAAAATCTAGATGCAATTTTTGTCTGTAGAACAAAAGCAGTGCCTCATTCAGCAAGACGACAAAAGGTTATTTGGCACCTGGCATCAAATACACTTCTTGCAAGAACCTGGCATGAAAACCAAAGCGATAATGAGTAAAATGCCAACGTCTGTGCAATAAAAGCATTGATGCTGAATGTTAAACAATCATAAACAGAATACTAAACCTTCAAAGAACATTACTCCTCTTCTGTGAATGCCCCAAAATTAAGAAAACCTAAGCTTACAGCTTCTCTGTTATTAAGAAAATAAACAAACCTAATGTCCCAAGTTAATGTTACCATTAACTTTAATGTCCTAGGACATCACGTAAACTGTAGGAAACACATACTGGTACTGCTAATGAATCATATGGAATAGAATGACATCAGTCCTGTTAATGGATACTATTCTCTGCCAAATCTATGGCTTTAAATTTAATTACAGCTGAGCTTCATCAATCATACAGCAAAAGAACATGGTGGTGAAGACTCCAAGCTCAGCCCTTAATCAACAGACGTTTGCCTCATACTCACCTAATGCACTTGCCCATGAAAACTATTTGCTATGGAGAACTATGGTCCTTGAACCTTTATGATTAATAGTTGCAATAGAGAATTTAATTCTTGTCCTAGAGACATCTCCTTGCTACAAATAATGGTATAAAACACAACGTTTAGGCTCAGACTCAAGAGTTCTCCAGTTTTACAGTTGCTTTACTCTATTGCTGCCAAAGCATGTCTCCTTATGCCCACGTTTTTCCACCCATAGAAAAAATGAATGGCATTATTCTGTACGTGTCATGGAATTCAGTGATCAACCTTTATAACACATTTGGCAGATTAAGGGTCACTGAGATGAATGAAAAAAGTTCCATTCACATCAGCAGTCTGGATTAGCACTTCCCAATTATGAAAAATCTTTACCTCTATGTAAAACTGATGAGGAGCAAAACTGGGTATTTTTTCTCCTCCTTCTGTGTACCCTGCACAACAGGCATAGAAAGAGATTTTAAAAAGTTCAGTAACAGTTGCACTTTATCATCTAAACATACAAAATACTCCCCAGCAGTTTATCAAAAGAAGTATCAACTCACACCTGGGTTATCCCTAAAAAAAAAAAAGACTGAGGAATTATGGACAACCCTCTTTCCTAGAAACCTCATCTCTGATTCAGAAGTGGTCCTAACAGCTGTGGCCTTCATACCGCCCTGAGAGCTGAGCAGACAAATACTTAGTACAGAAAATGTTGGTGGTACAACCTCCTCCCCATTCAACATCCATGGAGGTTCCTATTCCACTCTCATTAACTGCAGACATAAGAGAGAAACAACATGCACCTTTCCCTGACTGAACATGTGTATCCACAGAAATCTGCATGTTGTCTGCATGTAACTCAACCAAGAACATAATCCTGTCATCAGAATTCAGCCAGAATTTCTACTGACCGCAGGTGACTCGCTCAAGCAAGCACAGGATTTGCTGCAGGAATACTCTAAAACGCAAACACTTTCTGTGAAGTGCTTATCTTCTGAATCTTTTGATATCACTCCACTTCTTGTTTTAAGCACATAATCTTGATTCTATTTGATCCTATTTTTCACAATTACATGCCAAATTGAGAAGTGTCCACTGTCCCACGCTTAAAAAGTGGGGAAAAAATTAGTGAGAAGGGTCTTCTTGTTTTCAAAAGCTGTTTGTATTGCAATAGCATATAGCAACAAAGTCACACACTCTTTCAGAATGGCAACTGCTAGATCATTATGCATTTCAGAAGAAAGGCTCATCAACTAGGAGCTAAAAGAAAGTTTAAACCAGCAGTACTAGCGGATGTCAGCTCCATCAAACTTCATACCAAGACAACTGTATTGTACTGCAGTATTAATTAGTACCTAACCAAGAATACTATCAATTCAAAAATGTTAATTAATCTTCACCATTTTCCCAGAAATATAGGGGATATTATTTGCATTACGGTAAGAGAAACAGATTCAGAAGCTGTGCTAGGGCTGTCCTATGAAGGCAGGTCTAGGAAGGGGTGAGAGCACTCTGCATTCTCACGCCATCTCACCTCACATCCTCTCTGCCAGCATGTGAATGACCACAGATCAGCTGCATCAATTCTCACACTGGAATCTTAGTTTTCCCCTATGCAGCCTTATTATGTTGAGAGTGCATACTCAAATTTATTCATAAAAAATTGTTTCAATCACTAACCCATAACTGTCTCTGGAATAAAGCGATTCAAGATAGGGGGGAAGAAAACCAACAAGAATAATGTAAGCTGTAGAAGATCAAAAGAAACCAAAGAGTGCAATTAATTTCATCCATTTTTAGAAGTAATTGTCTTTGCACCTTATCCAAAATTTAATGAGCATTACTTCTCTAGCATGTAAAAAAGCTTTGTTCTTTTGACTTAATTGATTTGTAAACACAGTAGGAGAAGTGTATCTGAAGTTCAGCAACCTTGATAGTTGAAAGAAATGGGACATTCAGTGAGAGTGATGCAGAAGACGTCTGGAAACGTAGCCATGAATTTCATTTCCCGTTCACCGAAACTCATGTGCATTACATGTGTTCTGCAGTTTCAGTTATGCTTTTTATATGCTCAAACTCTTTTTATACTTTTTTTTTTTCTCCTCCCCTTGTGATTTAGGCCTTTCATTTTGGAAAACTTCATAGCACATAGTGATTTGACAGAAAAACAACCCAGATTGAACAGCTGGTCAGAGATTCTCCCACAGGAAAGAAGATCCCAATCTTCCAGAAGGACAGAAAAACAAGAACAGCCAGAGTTTTGTCCATTATTGCATTAGAGATGACTAGTTTGAATTTGGCCAAAGGACTATGGGCTCCGTGCACCAGAAACACTGAACCAGGGCAGCAGAGGAAGGAAAGGAAAAGCAGAGGCTGCTGTCTGAGGTGAAGAAAATTATTTTCAGTGAACACGTTAAGCCTAAGAAAAGTTAAGTTTATGTTTCATTTCTGCCCCTTAAGGAAAGATTTAAATCGGTATTGTTCAGTATGCAAATTCTAGTTACAGCCTAATGAGATTCTGACAAAATATCCTATTAACACTAGAGGCTCTGTTCTAAGATTGTACTTACATATGTTGCTTATCTTTCTCTCATCAGGGTTCTTTTATGCTCCTGGATGAGTTTCTCAGCTGGATCATTGTAAAGCTCAGAAATTATGGGATTGCTCACCTGTACTCCAGGAGATTAACTCACGTGTCCTGCCACCACCCACTTAGACTCTGTGGCTGTATGAGAACACATTTGTAATTCAACATCCAAATCCGCTTAAGATGGACCGGTGATTCAAATATAAATTGCAGATACAGTTTCGTGTTTTATATTGGCATAAATATTGTCTCCTTGCCTCTCCACAAAATTCTGCAATATCAAAGCCAGCTGATCTCTTGGGAGTTAACAAGGGAGGCCAGGGAATAACATAACCATCTCATCTCAGCAGAGCTTTCAACCAGGAGAGGTGTTGTGATATGAGACTTCGAAATGAGCCTTGCGTCCCTGGAGAGAAGTTAGAATTACAACATGCAATGCTTCATTACCACGTGTATCACTTATAATGAGAAGGTAGTTATATTCCTGAACTGGCATTATACAGGATTATATGTGCACCGCACAGATGTGGGTTTAGTGTTACGATGTGTGGAGAGGAGGACTGGACAGAACACACACAGAATTTAGGTATTTACTTTCTTTTGTGATACACTTCTACCACTGATTTTATTATGAGCAGAAGCAGCAATCAATTTTGAAACATGGCTACTTAATTTAGACTACAAGCATTTCTGGTTTTTAAGTTATCAAATTTAGATTTCTATGCGATATTATGAATAGCAATGTTAAAATAAAACGTTAAAATATAAATGCCTTACAATCTATTAAAATCTTTTAAATGCTCATTTAAAAATATACCGAGCCAATAGCGCCTCACAAATCTTAATGAGCTGAAGAATATCTTCTCATTTGGATTAATTTCATGAATGTTGGAAAAATGGCAATGAGCTGAAAAGCCAGCAAGTCTGTGATAAGGAAGCAGTAGGAAAGTATGTGATCTATTAATTCAAAAATGTGGAAGAGGTGGATGCAGAATACCAAGTAGCTAAGTAGAGCTCCTGCTATGAGTGTTAGGTGTTCAGCCCTCACTGAGTTCCAGTCCTTCTGATTTAGTCTAATTTGTCTGTTCTGACAACTGTGCCATGCATGTACATCCATTTTTAAATACCAAATATTTGGAAAGTCTGACAAATGATGATGAAAATAATTAGTTACCATAACATTAATTATAATTTCTTTTTTCTTAGTATTTTGGCTTCCAAAATAAATTTTGACATGTCTTTCTTTAAGAAAAACTACAACTGAATTTTATTTTTTTTTTTTTCCAACTTAAACCATCATTTTAAATCACTTATTTAAATGGGTCTTTTCCATTTGTGAACAGCTGTAAAATCTACCTATGGTTTCAGCCTTCAGATATTGCAGGGAACGTAATTTTCTGCTAGGGATGTGAATCTGAAAGCTCTGAATAGTGTCTTTTTGAAAACAGATACTTGGAACATGATTAAAGTACATAAAATAATCCTGCTGTTTTCACAAGATGTACTTCTTGTTCCCAAAAGAAGGGTTCCTGGCATTTTCCAAGTTGTTTGGCCTGTGTCAAGACCACAAGCCTGCCAGCTCATTGTGGCATTCATGGTGTGGGATAGAATTTCATTTTGCTGCCCTTAAATAGCAATGTCTTTTGGACTTTTCCTCCGGAGCAATTGGCCAAATTGACTCCTTTGACACGGGTCTCTTCCAAACTGGAAACAGCAAAACAAATCTGTTGAGCAAGCTGGTGCCAAGCCATTGCCTGCTTGGAGCCCTGCACAACACTGGGTGTAAAGTCACTCTGTGTCATAAGGCAGCTTACAGCTCGGCTGCATTCAGGGAAATCAGGCAACTCTGGAATGCATGAGCATTGGTCACATACTTATACTTGGAAGCAGAAAAAACAATGCCAATACCAGGCCACAAATGTTTAATGAAATAATTTTATCCATGCATCTGCAATCTTATTGGATGGTAACTACATTTTTGGAACTCGATTTTATCCTGTCTTCTTCGTTCATGAGAGGACAACTCAGCAGGACTGGCACATTACTTTCGCACGTACACATCCCGGCACATTCTGGCACGACAGCTCTAAATCCATGGCATTTTTACTATTCTAGTGATAATCTGTTCACACAGCGATGAGGTTAGAAAAAGAAAATAAATTAGTAAATTAGGACACTTCCTAAGGAAATCCTCTTAAAACAGGATGGGAGATAAAGTGATAATGGGAATGGAGTAGAGGCTACAGAAGAATGATAGCTCCTGGACACAAATATTTCCCCAAGTACTTATTACTTATTTGCCCTAATGCAAAACTTAATAATGTATAAATTAATTACTGTATTAATTAATTACTGTTTCCAGATGAAGTAAATACATTCATCTTCCAGTTATGGTTAATTTCTTTTGCCCTTTTTTTCATCTCACTACAACTGTTATTGTGCTCCATGGGGTCAAAAATTGCTGCCTCCTGTATCTTTATTTATAAAAACACACACCTTTAAAAAAAAAAAAGCAAACCATACATTTAATAGTGAGGTCTGATAGGCTGCTGAATCATCTGCCAAGGAAATGACGTAATGGAAGTGAAGCTGGAAAAAGTATAAGTACCAGAAAACAGAGGGACAGTCCTGAAAGAGATATATGAGATGAATTAAGTGGCCTTTTTATTTCTGTACTCAAGTAAAATATCACTGAGAGTATGACTCCAATAATATCGCACAGAGAGGTTATGTTATAAGCAATACAATTCTTTAATCCTATTGTGACTGGTATTTAATTGCAGTTTTTCAAAGAAATTGAGGGAGGTAGAGTCAGATTAGATCCAGTCTCTACTCAAACAAAGCAGCACATAAATAGGTCACTCAGGTCTCAGTTTAGCAACTCATATTAAAAGATAGGTATGTTTGCACTTTGAAACTCCAGAGAGTTTTTCTGGCTTTTTAAATGCCAAAAAATATGTCCCTGGTTATCACTAAAGATGAAAAAAATAAAATTAATACTTGGTAAAGAGTAGGTTTGATTTCTGTTTCTGTGCAAGGTAATTTTCATTTCATGCATATCCAATTAATATGCTCCATTTCCATTATATGAATATGTCCTACTGCAGTTCTACTGTAGCTGAAATTTTCTTTTGGCTGCACTTTTATTGAAGGAAAATTCCAGTACCTCTGGGGGCATAATGTCACCAATTAAAAAAAAAAAAATTGCAGTACCTTCCTAAGCATCATCAGTAATAACTGACTATGGAAGCTAAGTTGAACCTCATAAACTTGTGTTCAATCTCAGCAGAAGCAAAAGGAGGAGTCCCGTGTTTGGATGCATTAATAAGGGTAAACTTCAGCTCAGGAACCATCTACTACTTTGAGTAAGAACAGCATCAGCATAAGATTGGGTACCCACACAAAGGTCTCTATACGTGTCACAGGGAAGTGCTGTGCAAGTAACCTTATTTCAGAAATTTAATATATTTCTATAGAAAAATCTTTGCTTATCTGGGCAACGCAAAAAGACAGGAGGACATAAAAACAATAGTCCTCAAGTGCTCCAAAGCAACTCAAGCTTTCCATTAAAGGTTTTGTGACGTCTATGGTTCACTGATGTAACAAATTTTAAGGCACCACACAGAGCATATCTGGCCACAGAAGGAATAAAAAAATAGATAGGTTGCATACCAGCTTTCTGTTCAGTGGCCTCTTTCATTTCTGCTATTACTTGTGCTCTTCTGAGACTAATCCATCTAACCTGTTTGGCAAGCTGTGTCAATTTTTAAATGGTTTTCTTTACTTTTCCACACCTACAGTCCACCCATCTACAGCAAACGAGGCATTTTCCCAGAGGCACATCAAGCTCCAGGGATAGAAATATTCCCAATATAACAATTATATGAATAACAAATTTGACTTTTACCATGTCTTTCTCATTATGTTCCTGCAAACAGGTAACAGATTCTTACCATGGAACATGCAACAGAGATTTCAGGAGTTTTAAAAGAAAATCTAGTTAACGCTTAATAAGAACACTCTGATGTAAGAATAGGCTATTGAATGCTCACCCTGAAAACTGTATTGTGCACCTACTGCTATGGGGTACTTTTTTTATTCAAGAAAATACCAATCTTCTTGTCTTGAGTTAGTAATAGATTAACAATGGGACTGGAATCCGATTGTCATCTGGCCACTTCTAGGAGAAGTTAGTGACCAAAATCTACATCTAAATTGTTATTTCAGCCAAGAAACTGCTGAAAATCTCTGAGTATAGTCATTTAAACATGATAGCACTGCATTTCTTAAAGGTTGCAACAGCTAATAAAACTATTTATTGGACTTTCGAAGGTTGCTTTCTTTAAATACCATAGAAATAGCTCTCTGAAGGAGCAACAGCATCATAAAAATCAAGATATATTATCTAAAATGTGTTAAATGTACAAATTCAGAAAATCACATATGAGCAAGAGCTGCTTATTCAAACAAGATACGCATGGCTACAATCATTTCTTAACAATTGTCTAAAATCTGCTTAAAGAAAAACACCAAGACCTGCTAGCACTCCCCTTCAGAAGTGAGCAACAATTTGAAATTCAATCTGAGACTCAATTCAGAACAGGTCTGGAATGTGTGTGTTTATTTAGAACAGTACAGCACTGAGCACAGATGCATGTTCAAGTGAGATGACTCGTTTCAGTCTTCACTTTAATTTCTATTTACAACACAGAAAACCTAGACTTAGTCTGCAGCTTCATCAGGCAACCATTTAAAATCCATCAGCAGGATAGAGTTCTGCTTTAAAACGAAGCAAAACCTGCCTTTGGAAAACTTAATGTCACAAAACATAACTCTCACGGTATGTGCAAAAATGAGATTACTCCAATTAAACATGGGGGAAAAAAAAGCTCCTTAAAAAGGTTTCAGGTACTCCAGCTATTTTTCATGAAAATGCAGCGCTTCCCAGCATCGTAGCTTATCAAGTGCAAACCAGAATCCTACATTTTAAATGAAATGATGTGTAAAAGTTGCTATCTTTGTGAACATGAGATATTAAACAATCTCAGAGAAGAATGTGCAAATCAATTTGATTCAGCAAAATAGGCTCTCCAGTATCTGAATACTGTGGATGCACTGAAACAACGCGTGTCAAAGAACAGTGCTGACTCAAACATTTTTCTAAACAAAGCACTCGATGCACACTCACCCTGATACAAGATATCTACCCTCATTTATAGCTGGATGCCAGACACCAAGGATATTTAGATTAATTACCTGTGTTGCATGTAAATGCATCACTTAGTTTTATTTTTCTTTTTTTTAGTCCAAACCACATCTTTGTAAAGTTTAAGGTATAATTGTTTTCTTATACCTTTTTTTCCCCAGAGGAAAGCTCAGCTATCACAGATTATTGTATTGTTAAAAGGGTCTCAAATGAAACCAAACGACAGAATCTCATGCTGCTCAACTTTTGGTTTCCGTCCCAGGTTAGGGTCATGGCTCTGCACTGAAAACACAGTGGGATAATAAAACTGCTCAGAGATACTGAAATGCTTCCTGTACAGCAAGCAACTATGCATGACTCTTCAATTAAAATAAAAAAGAACTACTTAAATGACTAGTTCTGTACTTACTGATTAAAGATTCCAGGGATTCAGTTCTCACACATGGTAAAAAATACAAAACGATCAAAACCAACGTTGATATAAAAATGCTACAACTCTAAAACCACCCTGGATTTACATGGATGAACAAAAAAATAAATACAAATGTCACAGCAATGAATGAATAATTAATATATATTTGGATTTAAAAAAAAACCAGATGCTCTCTAATAGCTTTGAATGAGTATATTAGATAGAGTTACAGGTTCAGATGTGCTGACAGTTGCTCCCAGTTGTTTATTTTTATATTGTCTTAATATTATTTGTAGTAGATTTATATATATGATATGTAGGAATATTAAAATTAGCAGATAATAAAATAATTCAAATACATAGAATGCACACTGTAGTGCAGTACTCTCAATAAAACACTGTTATGAATCACCAGAACTTGATATATTGCATTCTACCATGAAAAGAACAGGCTAAAACTCACACTCAACACACATGGCCTTTGCTAGACTGCCTGTAGACTGTAAAAGAGCTGCAAACCAGTGACCTCCCACCAGCAGAAAACATCACTCTTCCTGCTGCTCCCAAAGCCATTGGGCCACTGATGTCGCAAAGGGACTTGATGGAAACATGCTGACATGGCTTGGCCTGTACTGCAGTGGTTCAGGGTTTCAGGGTGCGATAAAGACAGAGCATGGCTCACAAAGAGAAGAAAAGGTCTGCTCTGCACCCCGTAGTTCTGGCAACCACCCTAGCACACACTGCCTTTTTCCCCCCAGACCGAGTGCCACTTTTTCCCAAAGAAGATCCATGGCCAAATAACTCCTTGCAAGCGAAAGGAGATATATTATAGTATTATCTGCGCTCATCTGCATTCATCTATGATGAATAACCATAAGGTACATCCACTCATAATCATTTTAGTGTTTCAGAGAAGAGAAATTACATGGGAGAATTAGCCTACCTCTCCTCTGCAAAATCTCCCAATGTATTTATTTTTAATTTGGTGGGTATTTGTGAGCAGATGTATAAGCTTAAGTCCAGCTTCTGCTGCACTGACACTGTAATGGCATTCTGTTGGTAAGTAGCATGATCTAATACTTTAAAAACAATTACCTAAAGTGCACTCTAGTAGCATGATGCTGGACATAAATACAAGGTCAGCCTCTCCAACATTTTACTTCATGATCTACATTGCTTCAGTCCATCCACTTGATTTCCTTCCACCTGCCTTGGAGCAACCTGAGATTTGCATATAGTCTACATCAACACTGCTCTCACATTGCATGCAAAAAGCACTTCACATGGTATTTTAGAGGGCTGCTATCTTCTGACATTCAACATTTGCTTCTCAGTGGCAGCTGTAATAATTGAAGAAGGCTGACAGTTCAAGTAACTTGCCCAAATAATATCAGAGACGACCCTCTGCTTTCTCTGTTCCTACGAGGAGCTCTGCTGGAGGTAATCATTTATCAAGACAGAAAGAGTTAATTACCATTAATTATCCATCAACATGGCATCAATTAAGTTGTGCAAAAAATAAAAATAGAAAACACAGTTTATCTCCTGATCCTGAATGCTACAGTTTGAGAACAAACCAAAATTGAGAACTAGGCAAAGCTGCTAGAGGACTTGGCGCATAAAAAAGGACAAGTGTTAGTCTTCCATAAAAGGTGAAGTCTCAAATTATTACTACTGAGAAATAGCATATTATTCTGCTTAAATCCTTAAATAGTCACTTAATTGTCGGGTCAATTGCAGTCCCATTGCAAGAAGGAACAAACAAAGAAAAATATGTCAAAGCATTAAAAACATACTTAACTGACCCCCAGAGATAACAAACAAAAGTGAGATGTGAATTTTGATCTAAAGAGAACTCTTCGCTGGATGACCTTTTTGATTAAGTCCTTTAGAGAAGAATTACTTTTATTATAACATGACACCTACAAGACCATCCTTTACTCAGTAGAACAATAATAACTTCACACTTTCTCAGTAGCATTCCTAATCATATGAACATAAAGAAATCAATGGAAAGCACTCAAAGGACCAAAAGAAGTCGTTATGAACCAAAGTTTTTTTGCATATGCAAAATATCTTAGAAATCTGTGCAAATTATCTCACGATCTTGTAGTAGAGACTGCATAATTAAATTGCTGCCATTATATTGCCAGCAATATTTCATGTATCTTCTTGAATAAAAGAAAATTGTTTTTCTTATCCATCTGATGAATTCTGGCTGAGACAATGGGGGCTCTGCTCTCTTCTCTCTCTGAAACGACTCACAGGACTTGAAGCTTCTCCCAGCCTGCTGCCAGAAACATGCACTATTCCCTCAGATGACTCATAGCTCAGCAGCATGCTGGAATCCTAATCAAGGCTCCTAAGCCCCCCATCGGACTCCTACAGACAGGGGGATCTATCACATGAGCTGAGGTGGCAGCTGTTTGAGGCTCACAAACCAGATCTGAAGGTACAAGTATTGGTAATTTGCTGGGAAGGGGTTAGCAATTTTTTTCCTTATATCACACTAGGTAAGTGACAAAGAACCTACCAGAGAACATATGCTCTCTTTTCAATGACAGACAAAAGAGACTGAGATTGAGGAGAACTGGCAAGAAAAAGAAAAATAAAAATAATTTAAAAAAAAAAGTTGCATACTTCAGTTTAGTGGGGTGGGAAATATCCCAGCTGAAATACGTTCAAGCACCGTATGGTCACACACGTGTGCACCCATGCACTTGTCTCTGATTTTTCATTAAATAATCAGTTGTGTAAAATTGCTCAACTTTAAGTCTTCAAAGTAAGTTAAAGTGTAAATCATGGAATAACAATTTTCTGTAACTCTAATCTTCCTATATATTTCAGGTTCAAAACAGGATAGATCTACAGATTGCGTGCATTCAGTTTTTCAAAGGCCACTGTAATCATTTAGTTCATTGTCATGGTTACATCTAAACACAATTTTGAATTTCATCATGTATAAGTAATCTTTAATATTGCAAAACTCATGCTACAAGCATACACAATAACTCACTGTGAAGCTACAAGTACGTTATGCTTTATTAGCCCCATTTGTCTTCTCATTGAAATTCTACTCCATTGACTAATGATGTATATAG
Source organism: Phasianus colchicus (assembly GCF_987193195.1). NCBI lineage: Eukaryota > Metazoa > Chordata > Aves > Galliformes > Phasianidae > Phasianus > Phasianus colchicus. The sequence goes on along the minus strand of NC_143445.1, from coordinate 22,323,452 downwards.
CTCCATCTGGCATGAATGTGCCACTGAAGCTACCTGGGTCCTGTTCATTAGTGAATTGTGCAGCATTTATGTCTTTGCACACGTAAAAAGTTCAGGACCCTCCCAAGAGGTCTAACATGTTCCAGCTTTACAATACCCCAAAGTCTTCCTATTTTGCATGGCAATAACTCACTTCTGCAACTGGAAGGTAGGTAGGACAAATAAGAAGGGTAATTCTCACTTAACGTGTAGATGTCTAATTTCAAAAGACAAAAAAGAAAATAATAAAAGCAAGCGTAGTTCAGCTGAACTCACCCATGCCTCTAGCACAGTTTTTTGCTTAAAAAAAAAAAAAAAAAAACAGTAAAGACTGATAACAAAATAACTGCATCTTAGGTATATTATATTGACCAACACAATTTTCTACATTTTCTGTGTCAGTATTTGATCCTTTGGGATTTAAATTCATAGAAGATCACACACTGCTTGCTAGACCACAGTATTTCTGCTACTTTTGAGGTAAAAGCTCGTGGCCAATTGTCAAGAAACAGAAATTCACCAAACTTGTCAAGGTTTCTTCATTCATTATGGAATATATCTTTATTATTGCATTAGTTGGTACAGGTCTTCATGCTTTTAAAAGTTTAGGATGAATATCGATGCTCTTTAAACTGTCAGACTGACCATTTTGGCTGGAACTGAGCCAACAGCTGCCTTCTCTTTCAACAAAAAAGTTCTGTCCATTGGAACTACTCTGAAAAGTTGAATATAACTGAAGAGATACAGAGAAAGAGAATTTGATTCCGTTTTGGGGGATGATTTTCCAGCCTTCGTGTTATTCCAAGCTTTCACTTGATAACGTTCTGGAATGCAGCATCAGTACAAGGGAGAGCTGCTAACTGTCTCCTTTTTTTCTATTTTAATAATACAGGTATACACATAACAGGCTTTCTTTATTGCTCCCTAGCTCTGCTTCCCCACCCTTATGAAAAGGAAAAAAGGGCAAAAGGGAGAAGCAAAAAAAAAAAAAAAGAAAAAAAACAGTAAATAATTCTTTTCCTAGAATTTAGCAGCAGTAACCCAACAGTCTGAATATGACGACTCACAGGACTTGAACGGTAACTTTTTTTGAAAGTCATGACACATTATCCTACTTTCATCTTTGCTGCTTCACAGTTCTTCAGTAACGCCCCACTCATGTCCCAGAGAACTTGATTCTCCCACCCTTCACTGCTCAGTGCCTGCTCTCCACCAAACCCCTGTCACCTACTGAGCATTAGTCCTCAGCATGACAGCAACCTCCCAGCAGTGACTGTATCAGAACCAAGTACAAGAGCCCACCATTGAGAACTTCTGGCAATTTTACTAACCCACCAAAACCTAAGGACATACATATACCTACATAGCAGCCACTGGAGAAACGCATCTTGGCCAAATGCAAGACCATCGTGAGCATCCTTATTGTGTCATTTGCATATATGCACACACAAACACCCTTACATGTAAAGTAAGGAAGAGTCCTACGTGTGAGTGAGCTATCGTCAGCATGGTGGGCATCACACCACAGGAGTTCAGAGACAGTTACATGGGTGGCAAGGTACAACTCACACATAAATGGCAAAATACTATGGCTTCTCATGTGCTTCAGGACAGAAGCACCCTTGTTTCACCTGTTTCACAGACTATTCACCAAAACTTCACAGGCATCTGCTTCTGACAACAAGAGACAAGAAACTGAGGAGCTACAGCCTAGAGTATATCAACATCATCATTCCCACCAGTGACATGATGGAGGACTCCCCACAGATTGACTGCATGCTCTTCTTTCCCCGCATTTCTGGGTGGGTATAGCTCCCCAAAGAGAGCTGTTCTTTGACTATAAGATTGTATTTCATCAGCATAAATTTATGCTGCCCGGTCTTTCTTTCAGAATGCTACACTGCATAAATTATGAGTTGCAGATTTGGGCAAAGAAAATGAGAATTTATTTAAGAGAAAGGAAATTATGTGGGAATATCAGTTGATATATAAGAGGGTTTCAGCCATTCTATGAGAATTAAGTGTGTAAATCTGTTCATGTCTGCTATAAAAATGTTTTCACTTTCTGCATACCGTGGTTTTTATGCTGAGCTCTAATTATCTTTTAATATGTAAAACTGGAACGATTAATATAGCTTAACACATTACACAGGATCTTGTCTTTGCAAGACAGCTTGCTTTCTGTTTATTCTCATCGAGATGTTTAATGAAGTGACTGCCATACCACACAAGTAGATGGGTTAAATGAATCAAACACAACATTTTGCCTAATGAGAAGAATTTACAGAAAACTTATGTAAAGGTTAGACTAAAAAATAATAATGATAACCACAGAGATATAACAGCAAGAATTCACAAGGCCTGTGCTCCTCAGGAAATCAGAAATCCTTATGAAAATATAATGATCAAAAGTGTCACACAGAGGAACTCTCAGTAATTATCAAAAACTTCAATATTGTCTGTAAGCTGTTACACTGAAAAGCCTAAAACCTGCATCTTTTTATTTTATCACTTCTCCAAACAAGTACAACTACATGAAGACTGAAATTGCTGCCAGAATTTTTTAGAACACTACACCAAAATGGTTCACATGAAAGATGTTAAGCTTTTCCATCTTGCCAATATGGGGGTGTTTAAGGTTTTCTTGCTATCACTACAGCCCAAGAGAGATCATTCAGCGTGGTTCCCTTAATGACATTATCCACATTATGTAAACGTCAGTGTTATTGTTTCACGTGGTTCATGAGAATGCTGAGACCCCACAGGCCTCAGGCTCAGACATCTGCAAAGGATGCAAGGCAGAACTGTCACTCCTGGAATTCAGTGAAGGCAAAACTCACTACGTTCCTGGCAAACCAAGAAAACCAGCCTATGAGCAGTAGTACCATATTCAGTAAACGTTGGCTTTAGGTTTTCTGAGGATCAATGGAATATAGTAACATCTCCATATTCCAAGGCTAACCAGTTCTGGTTATTGTCAAGAACAATAGTAACTCAATCATAACGTAGTTTGTAATACTCGAACTCAACTAATTATCTTAGATAAAAACAAACACACACTTTGAAAGAATCATTAAGAAAAATAAACCTGAAGCTCAGGCACAGAAACAGGACAGAGCCTTCCCCAAGGCCGGAGTGTACTCCGTCCAACCTGAAGCCCAACATGTGCTGTGCCCTCTGCCTCTCCCCAGCACTCGCTGTGATCAGGACAAGGAGCTCACCCAGTGGAAATGATCTGGTGTGAAGCTGGAGCTGCTCCAGCTGCCAGCAGTTGGGCAGGGGGCTCCAGCTCTGTGACAGTGCTGCTATTCCAGAATTTCACAAATTCAGCAGAAGATGCATGCATTGATGGGGTTTCAGATGGCTGCCATGCCCATATTAGCAAGAAATCCTTTCCACCTGCTCTGGCTGATATATACAATGCATGGGGCTAAGGAGCAAGCAGAGGGCAGGAGACAACTCTAAAAGGATTTCCTTAGTCTTTTAACCAGAAGCATTTTCATCTGTTTACAGCTTCTCACTGAAGAAATGGTACATAAGGACAATATAAGACCGCAGATTAATTACAGCAGAAGTATGGCTCAGTGCAGCGCTGTGCGTTAGGTAAGCACACACTGTAAACAGTACCAGACTAGAACAACGAGCTGAGTGGAAGCGATTGCCTGTAATTGTGGGTTGACACCAAAATTACTGGCTTCAAGATTGAATTCAGTGATAATGTAAATCACTCTCTGTTATTCTTCACTTAGCAGACTGTCTTATGAACTGCCAGAAAGAGGATCACTTTCCTCTGTACAGAAAATGAAGTGAATTGATGGTATTTCCCATTTTCATTAAGATTTTTGTCACGTGATTCTGTTAAGGTGAAGGGTTGAGGGCTGCTTTTCAACATTTCTTTTACCATCTCTGTTGTTAATATAGATCAATCTCCACTGCAGCTGCAGGCCCATTCCTTGTCAATAAAAGCATGCCCTGGTCACCTTTCCAGCAGTCCCTGTGAGTGACGTGCTTTTATTACCGCTCTGTCCTCGCAGGACCAACATTTATTAAGAAAACCCTTGCGATTACAATTGCCCACTGCAGTTACGCATCATGTCTGAGGGTTTGGTGTAATTGCACAGGATTTTTGTCTTGCAGCTGTTTCACAGCAAGCAGAAGAGCAGCACATGCTTTGGAAGACAGATGTAAAACTCCCTCACAGCCGCTTGTGCCATGGGAGCTCCTTATAACCAACCAACAACCCAACCGCAGCTAACGTGCTTCTGATCACAAAGCCACCTCTCTGTAAGATCCATCTTTCTAACGAGTAATACAAAGAAAGAGGGGAAAAAAGACAGCAGCAATACAGACACAAAGGCTGTTTTTATACTTGCATTTTGGCTCAGAGCAGCAGAGCAATTTTGAAGCAAATCCCTGATCCTCTCCGCTTACGGTAGGCTGGTGTGGTTTGTGGAGCGTGATTTGGTGAGGGCAAACTCAGCTCCCTGCAGAGCAAGCTGTGTCCTTTGCTCTCCTGCAGGTGCAAAATGAGTGCTCTCCACCTCTAATGAGCACTCAGCCATCAGATAGCCCCCAACGACAGCCTGGTGGGGATGTTTGGCCTAGGGCACCAAACTAAACATTTTAAGCATCATTATGCCACATTTGGCACATGAAAAAGCAAAATCAATTTCAAGATCTGCAGAGCACTTTTATGTGCATGACACTAAATTGCTTAGTTTAGTGCTGCTGGCAATGCCTGCAACTTGCTTCCCATGGACCAAGAAATGTTTGTTACCACTCTCCAGTAATTAGGTACAACACACCTCAACACAGCTGAGTGCCAGGATACAGCATCCTTCTAACCAAGGGTAAGCAGAGGCAAAAAGCCTTTGGAGATAACCCAGAATAGTAATTACTTAATACCCAATTGATCAGAACATGAATGAAATAAACAGCATGGTTTCTGGCAGCATGATAGGCATTATGGAAAGCACCTTAGTTATTAAACAATCAAGTAACACTTATCTAAGGAGCTCACAGCACCAGAGAAGAGCCTGAATTGCTAAAGAGGAAAAGACACGGGGTACAGGCAAAAGCTATTATCTTGTCAGATCTCCATGAGATTTCTAGAGATAAGTTTGAAAATGTTCTGTATTACGCTGTCAAAAAAGTAAATACTCTGGCTGTAACACAGGGGCTATGTAACACCGCACATCAGAAAACAAAACCAGTCAGGAAAGACACACAAGGCTTGATGCTGACTTCAACCATAAATTAGGCAAAATAGACCCCACTAATTACTATAACCCTCCAATTTACAAATGTGAGTGAATTATCAGACTCCTTATTTCTGAAGGTTAGAGTAACACTGGCATTTAAATTATCTACTATCAGGAAGAAAAAATGGAACAATATCAGAACTAGTTAGCTGAGACTCAAGCTACTTTACTTTGGCCAATACACAGCAAATTTCTACTTGATTTTTATTCACAGAAGTCTACATTTAGAAGTGCCTGGATCTGTGCTTCAACCAATTCCAGGCAACAAGCAAAAAGCTGTGGCCATAAAAATGTTGGTCAAATCAGTACTGTCAGAGTTCCTATAAAGTAGAGCTTGATCTTGAGAATGGCTAAGCATCTCATTAAAAAGCCGATAATCCCAGCTTCTGCACAAATCGAGGCTACATACAACTATTTTGCAGACTAAGCTTTTTGTAGACCTGCACAACAAACAGACAAAGCATAACTTTAAAAAAAAAAAAAAAGGTTTGAAAGCATTGATTTCAATCTCCAAAGAGAAAGACAGAAATTGTACAGAAACATGACAGCATCCATTTACTTCCAACACGCCTACCAGCTTAAAAATTATGTAACATGAAAAGAAAAATATTATACCAGTAGTAAGGTAAAATAATGTGTTGTTTTAAAATAGATGCAGACAAAATACCTCTGAAATCTGCATCAAAGACATGTTTAGCAGCAAAAGTACACAAATGCTTTACAGAAGGCAGGTCATGCAGAGCTGCATCCTACCATGTAAACCAAAAACAATTGGCATAGCATCTTTTGCTTGCAACATGTATACAACTGATGATTCTCACACCTCTCTGTCCCAAATACTCATCAGCTTCACTTTGCCTCTACTGTTCTTTGTCAGATATACGCCATCTGAATAACTCAAGTGTCAACCAACTTTAAAAAAAGCACATTTGCAATTTCAGCACAAGTCTACACATGCCAAACTGAAATCAATCCCAAAGAATTTAAAAATATCACTTCTTCAGATTCACATGATTCTTAAAAATCATGCATATTGGTTTACATATTCACATGGTGTTTTACCAATATGGAATAACATAACCTGCTGTCATGAAATGCTTGAATGCAAAGGAAGACAAGAGAAAACAACATGAGGGAAAACATAGGACGACAGTCAGAACATGTTGAGTGAGGAGTGATTACTGGCATGTTCAGCTAAGGAGGAAAGATTTCTGGTGTGAGCACATTTTGAGGAAAACAGAGAAATGGCAGGAGAGAGGTGAACTCAAAGCTGTAATAAGAAGAGTACAGTAATGATAAAAACTACGTGTACTGGAACCACAGGAAAATAACACCAAGGTGAGATATATAAAGGCCTGTTAATAAGGGAGGGAGTTAGAATGAGCTTCAGCTTGCATTTGTGCAATGAAACGAACATTTGGAAATGGGAAGTGGAGCCTGGGTTCAGCTGCCACAAAAGCTTCCTGCACAGCCAGTCTGAACACACTGACCAAGCCCCAGTACACCTCTATCTCAATGGTGAAGTAGCTCTGAGACCCAAAGACGATCATTTAAATGACATACATACTGTTTCACCAGAGATCATTTTGGCAGAAACATCTGCACTTCCATCTGCCTTGGTCATCATTCTAGATTTCAGAAGGCAGGATGTGCTTTGCTCGGCTTCCTGCAGCTTAACGTGGGCACTGGGAGTGCTGGGTCGCCTGTCCTCATCCTGTGCTATCAGTACTAACATCTACAACACATACAGTGAACTGTAAATATAAGGCGGGTGTAAATTCCAAGTTTACACTGAAAATAAAAACAAAAGTCAGAATTTCATTTTCGTATCGAACTGATCAGAAACTTGCATTTCAGTTTTAACTGGGGCTGTCACAGAACTCCCCATCTGCCTTGCAAAGAGCTTCAGACTCTAGGAAACTTGCCACATAATGTAGAAAAAGTTTGCTGGAAAAGCAGGGATTTTTTTCGAGAACAGAAGGTAATTGACAGAATAAGAGAAAGCAGGAATCATTTGAGATGATGCAAGTACATCAGCTGGGACGTTGAGTGATTTTCTTTGATGAATCATGGGGTTGAGAAGGACAGACTTTTGTAGTTGCACTTAGGACAGCTAGAAGCAGGAAATATACTTGGCAGAATGGAAAAATTGCAGTGAATAAGCCAACACGTAACCAATATAGTCACAGGGGTTTGAGGTAAATTTATTTTCTAATCCTGGCAGAGATTTAAATGCATATTCACTGTGAAATAGATTCTGAATTATTAATATCAGTTTGAAGAATGAAAACATTCAGGATTATATTTGATGTGTTTCCCATCTATTTCACACTAATGGCACAATTGATATAAGTCAATATGAAAATCAATGCTGAGCATTTGGCATAGCACAGAGGTACATGGCAGGATCCACTCAGAGCTATTATGTTCAAGAAATTAAGAACTTGCAAGGAAATAAATACAAATTATATGTAAGTAAATTACATAAAGTTTTACAGTTTCGATGATGAAAAATGGTACCATCTGCTAAAATTAAAACAGCCCTTTACAGGACAGGAAATTGCTTTAAAGTTAAACATTATCAGTGGAAAAAAATGTAAATGCATATATTTAATCACACAGACGCTTCCTACTGTCCTCAGAAAGTGTCTTTAGAACATCTTTAGAACATGCTCTCAACTTTGTGCTCATTTAACAGCCAGGAAAAGAAAGGAGTAAGCAGAATGGAAAGAAAAGAAAAATTTGCAATAAAAAAGGTACGCATAGCAATAGAGAGGGTGGTTTCTGTCATCTCTGCTAGTGCCAAGGTACCATTTGTAGGTTAGAAAGAAGCTGGTTACAGAAAAGTTAATGTCTTCATTGTGCTGAGCTGGTCTAGCCAGCTCAAAGAGCATCTATTTCACAGATGAACAAAGAGGACTTCAAGGACAAGGACTGAAGAAATTTGTGTTAAAATACAATTACATGCTGAAAAATGAATCTGGAAGTGGTGTCAGTGAGTTCAACGTAAGTTGTTGTGAATGACCCCTGATGAGATTCACTTGACTTATATAAGGCTTTCTGATTTTCACCACTAAAATTCTGCCTGAGATCTGAACATCAGATTGGACTGTTTATAGTCCACATGTCATCATCTACAATAAAGTCTGTGTTTGGGACCTAATAAAGTCTTAATCCAGCTCATTCCTTCTCAGAGATGTGATAGCTCTGCAGTGCTAACTGGTGTAAAGAATAGCACATACTTGTTTTTCCATAGGAGTCAGCAGAAAGAGTGAAAATTTGCAGGGCATAGATCTACTGACTTCTCTGCAGTCACTTTTCAGACCACATACGTTTTTTAAAACAACAAATAATTTTGTCACTTCCCACATCATTTGCAGTCCTTACTCCAGTGTTTTGCACTTGAGCTCTACAGAAAATTATTGGCACAGTTACACTGAATTTTGCAGAAATCTACTTGTTCTGAGGCTTGTTAGTCTAGAAGCGCAAGTAATTCTATGTAAAGGTTGACTTAATTTTTCACGTTCACAAATTGATCTCTTCCATTTTGCTTATATAACACTGCACACATTTCTTCAAATATCTGCATGCTGTGGAGGGCATTGACTGACCTTTCATTTCTTGTCTACCCCTTCCCTCTCCTCTCTGCCAGCTGTATGATACTGGGCAGAAACAGCTATGGGAAAGCCTTCCTGACTTCTACAGGAAGATGCTGATTAGGGGATGAGCTGGAGATGTATTACATATAGAACTTCAAGTTGGATCTGGACTCATGGATAATAATATTACTTTGTTTTCACTGCTGCTGGAAAAGAGTGATATGGGCAGAGGTACCTCATGCCAAATAGCTGCAGACTGACATTCTTAATTTTCGGAGGTAGGAAAACTGCCACCTCATTAAGAAGAACACTGTGTTATTAGTTTATTGGCGTGGTACCAGCACTGGAAAATGCAGCATGCGTGTCCTTGTGACTAAAGGCAAAAACCTGGAGAAGTTTATTGAAAGTTATTTCTTTAGACAGGAAGGAGGGAATAGGGGCTTTAAAGGGACCTGAAGCAACAGCTAATACTGAAGAACTTTCTGCTTTTGAATACATCCTCCCAATCCATAATATTGTTCTAATTAGTGCACATTCACTTGCATCAATTATTTTAAAGACTCATGAATGTAAGACAACTGATTGACACGCTAACATTAAAAACCTTACAATCCCACAAAGGAGAGACCGTATCACAGAAAGGTCACAGTGCGCTGCTATCATAATGCAGATTCCTCCCCAAATTCCCCACCTTCTACATTCTGGTGATACGTGGTAATAAGATTAACTGAAAGAAAAAGCAGCTTTCATTCTGAGCAGTCTTTCTGAAAATCAGCATTTCCAGCATTTCAATACTTATTTGCCACAGCAGGGAGCTAATCCTTTAAAATACCCAACCCAATCAACCAATGAGCCAACTGAACTGAAAGAATAGTTATTTCTTTGAAGTTTTCTTTCATTGCACTGGGAAAGTTCAGATGCTCTTGCTGGGACAGTTCAGATGTCCCAACCTGCACTAATTACAAGACAAGTCCTCCCCATTCATTTTCATTGTTAATTGCAAGACTCCTTGGTAGGGGTAGGTTCATAATGAAGCTGCTGTTGATTCTTGCACAGGTATTACTCTCTAGCCAAGAGCTAATTCTTCAACTGAAAACTTTGTTTTCAGGCTTCTGAAAATGCTTTTCCATTCCTAACATGCTTTAATTGACATGTAAACTATCATACATCTTGTTTTTCTTTCACATGAAAGATTACTTGCAAATGGAATGTATATAAAATGAATGGCTCTACTCCATCACTGTATAACGCCCTTTGCAGAAGAAACAACTAATCTAAGAGATGCATTGTTTCTGTTGGGATTTACAGCCTGGCATTGTCTAATTATTCATGATGTGTTATCCATCATACTACAAACTTCTTCACAGAACTCACAAAAACAATGTGTTCCAGTTGAGAAAAATTGCAAAAACAGCTATCGAGAGCATATTCCACCTTGATATAAATGTCTGTAATATTTTATTAACTTACTTGAGTACTGAGCCTGCTGAAGTTTCCTTTTTCTGCAGGGCAGTGAAAATTCTCAAACTGAATCCTATCAGACAATGAGGTGAATTAAGCAACTGAAATAGTAAAATATATCTAATCTTTGAACTAATATATTTTAATGTTTTTCAGTCTGAATCCTAATCTGCTTTAATTATAACACAGTTGCAGAACTATGCTGTTGAAGAGCAAAAATTATGAACTAAATATTTTAGTATAACTAGATCCAACAGTACCAGCTGGGATTAGGTGGCTCAAAAATCTGCTTCCTGATTATAAAGCACTTTAACTTTAGATCACAGATTAAATACAAAAAAGGTATAAAAATGAATGGCAGTGCTGTCATTAATAACTGCTTGGGGATATAGGGAAATGAGCTTGCTTACATCTGACCATTCTCCACTTTCACGATAGCTGTGTTTCAACCAGAACTCATGAGTGGATAGCTTCTTTGTTTACAGAGAGCACTGTAGAGAGATTGTCCACTGTAGCGAAATCATTGCTTGTTTGACTAATGATATTAAATTCCACCCTCTCTCTGAATTATCAGGCACAATGGAATGAAATTATTATTCCACCTGCACCTGAAACTTAACTCCTGCAAGGTTTTCTAGCATTAGTGCAAATGTTTTTTTGTAGAATTGCTTCACAGAATAAAAACTATAAATAGATACATAATTTTTAATTAAAAAAAATATTTTACACCTATTTAGGCCTGCAGCTAGCAAAAATTAGTCCTAATCTAGACCATCAACCAAATTCTCTCCAAATATCCCAAAACAAATGCAGCCTTCTGCTCCTGTTCCAGAGCTATGTCGCTCTCTACAGCATTGGATGCCTTGGCTATCCTGGGACACCTCAGGTGGCCTTGGACATCACTGTGCGGGAAACTGGATCTCATTCCTGTTGCTTGCTTTTGTCTCTGCTTTTGCCTTACCTTTTATAAAACCCTCTATTGTGTCAGTGACTAAAGGAACTAGGTTTGTCATGGGTTTCCATTTTCTGGATGGCAAAACAATTATATGCGTTATACACGAGAAAATGCAATACACACAACTAACCTCAAATTATCTCCCTCTGGTGCACCCATGCAGTAGGCTCCAACAAACACCATGGCAGACCACTAGGCACAGCTCTTTTTATTTTATGGGTAATAAAGAGAAATACAGCAATGCCACGAGACGTGTACGGTGGTGTCCCTACAGTCAACCTCTGGCAAGGTTTTCACCAAGCTCCAACTGAAATTGTAAGCGTTTCTACCACCAAAATTCAAACATATAAACTGCAACCAGGAGTTTTTTCTGTTTAAATGGATATCTTTCCCTTCACATGTAAAATGAAAAGCACAGCAACCAGTACTTCCATTGGGACGTTTAGGGTTTTGAGCCAGGCACACAGAATAGGTGTTCTTCAGCTTGTACAACTAATGCTGTTTAATTTGAGCCACAATTTGTATCTCTATTCAACACCTCTGATAAGGAAAAGTACCAAGTGATTAGAGCATCACCAATATCAGGTCTTTCAGCAATTTCTGTGCTAGAAGAATAATCCTCTACACTCATTTTCCTCCTTCTCATTTCTATTCCAGAGGTTCCATTACCCCAATACATTTCTACACATGTTGAAACAGTGAAACCACATGCAAAAATGAATTTAAGAAGAAAAAATCAAAAAGAGAGAAAGACACTTCAAATTTCCTCTAATGTGTTTTCTAAAATCTGTCATGTTCTGCTCAAGATGCTGTCATTTGCACAGAGTATGCGGTGCTAAAACATCAATCATACTCTCCAAATATGAGAAGCCTGCTGCAAGTAGCCATAATGAAACTGATGTCAGACAACCTCCACTGATACCAGGTTCCAGCAGCTTCCCATCTTCAAACAAAAAGGACAGCTCTTTATTGCAGTTCTGGAAGTGCATCCATGTTTCAGATAGAAACTTATACATGTCTTGCCATCTGTGGTGATTTATTTTTCTGTCTAACATTTGCAAAATATGAGAATACAACCCACTGTGCAGTTTATTTGCCATTTCAGGGAGGTCTAAGCCAGTCCATTGAAATTCTTTAAAGCTTGCCTCACTCACTTGGCATGCTAAGCATAAAGAGAGAGGCGCTATCAATAATCTACTGCACAAAAGCTGTCTGCAAATATCTTCCTGATGATAGATTAAAATCACACCTCTGTAGGGACAAATTCCATATCTGTACATGTTACCAGCACAAAAATATCAGTCTAGTAAAGTCACTTTGAAGCAGAGAAATAGTCAGCGGATCATATGAATTGGCTTTCAGAATCACTCCAAGAGGGTCAGCTTCCTACGATGGGATAGAAACTTTCCCAGCAAACCTTGGAGGAAATATCTCATTCTTTGACTGTGATAACCATGAAGTGAAGGATGTCTGACAACTAAAGAGAGATTTTAGTATTTTAATGGAAAAGGATTAAACATCGCAGGTGGCTTCTAACAAAATAAGATTTACCAGCTAAGAAAGCTACTGAGTAACTGAAGGAATGTGATGCTTTACGAAAAGAAGAAAGGAAAAAAGAAAGCGAGCTCTACAAAAGCAGAGAGGTACAACAAGCAAGAAAAAGCTGGTAGAAATCATAAGAACAGTCCCTTGTCCTTCCTGTTCAGGGTTCATAACGTAGCCTGCCCTGAGCCTGCCTCTTGTTCCAGGACAAGAAACATGCAGTAGTGCAAGAACCATGGGACACAGGTGGGCATTCATCTGAACTATCCAGTAACATACATGTGAGACCAAAATTAAAAAAAAAAAAAAAAGGAAAAAAGCGCATTAAAATGCATTGTAGAGTCCACCTGGCTACTAAAACTTCCAAAGCTTTGACTTGGACGTTGAACTTCAAGCCAGAAGGAGTGAGATTAAATCCTATATGGGCACCCAGAGAATCAGATGCTTGTATACAGTGTTCACGCACACAAAAAAAAGAAAGTCAGAAAGAGATGCAAAACATGAGAGAAACAAATAGCAGATTATTCCTGGACAGCTAATATAGCTATTTACATTAGAATTCAGATTGAGTTTAACTGTTCAATATTTAGACCTTGTGTGGAACATAGCTAACTGGGATTACAACTTGGAAGGGGCTAATTGCACAAGGTAAGCTTTGTTCTTCTATTAAAGCACATGCTTATGCTAAAGCAGTCCTTAAATATTTATAAGTAATGAATCCTATAGACACCTGAAAAAGACATCTTGCAAATCTAACCAGTCTTCTGTAAAATAGTAAAAACATTCGTATTTAGCGAACAGACAGGAACTGAGGATTCTTGACACATCACAGGATCTTTTCCTACTGCAATTTCATTTGAAACGATTAAAATATTTTTATAATTTAGATTTTAAATTATTTGACTTTTGAAGATGCATACAATGAATTCATTTCAAGACAAGACAGAGTCCTGGACACAACTGAGTACATCAGTGATGACCCACAGGAATTCTAAGCTTTCATCACTTGTATGCATTTAAGGTATCTCACTCTGTGGTTATAGGAGCCAGCTGCATAGAGAGAGGGCAAAATTAAACTTCAGTGTACAAACTAAAGTCCCTGCTTAAAGGATTGGTTTAGTGAATAAAGGCAAAATTAGGATAAGAATGAAAACAAGCACGTCTACAGATAAACATATTCCTATGCTGAGTTGGTCTCCCTTTCAAATATTCTTTATATATAAACAGTTAACAGATTCTCACACTGAAATACGAAGCATAATCTTGCCTGTGCATTTGGGTCTGTCTCTGCAAGGCTGTTTTTTTCATTCAGTGTTGTTCTGTGGAATCCCACAAACCAATATTTGCCACAATGGTGATGGGCCAACTAATTGTAAATCCTTAACTGATAACTTCAAAAAGCCTGAATTCCTTTAGAAGAGAAACATATAAACAACCAGGAAATGAAATAACTGCGCTTTCAGATCAAAATAGTAAAATTACAAATGTGTTAATAACAGCCACAGTACACTGTGCCAGCATACTTTGAAGTGGAAATTCAGAGAATTTTATGAAATTCTTCAAATCTCGAGCTCCTCTTAGAATGCATTTCCATTAGGTTATCAGAACTGAGCAGCTACACTATGAACAGTAATAGGTATAGATAAAGCAAAAGCAATAAAATGATTACCACTATGTGGAAATTATGAAAATGTTTTAATAAAAGTATTTAGCAGGAGAAAAACTCTGCCACATATATTTCTGCTGCATTAGAGGTTTTACATTTTCCTCCAAGCCTGCATTTGAGGGCTTTCACATAGACAACAAACTTGGCTTTTTGTTGTTGTTCTCCTAAAAGGAGTATTGGGCTATATAAGCCAACATCTTGAATTTTACACAAAAATAGGAGAGGGAAAAAAAAAAAAAGAAACCTGCAGCAGAGCAGTTAACAACACTCCTGTGCTTGTTTGAGCTCAGACCTCCAGCCTGAGAAAGGTATAGGTTTTCTGCAGGTCGAGCTGAGCTGCAGCATTAGGGAGGTTCCAGACCTCTCGTCAGATTCAGCCCTACTCCCATTGATGTTGCGAGTGAAATCCCAGCCCAATACATACTATACTGCTCCCCAGCTTCAAAACTGTGCTGTAAACATGCAGGTTTTGTATGGTCCAGAAAAACCTTAATACAATAGTAAAAGAAAAAAAGGAGTTCTACGTAAATTAGTCTAAAAATAATAACACTGCAACTCATCATCAGAAGCTAGGGGAGATATTTTTTTACACTTCTTGGAATATCTGACTTGGATGTTTCAATGCCTCATATCACATTTGCTTTTGCTAAGAAGCATAAGTTTTTGTTTTTTTTTTTTTCTTTTTTAACAGGGCTTGGAATGGTCTTTTTGTTCACTAGAGTGCATGGACTCAGCAGGGAAAAATGTTTACGCTTCCTTGCTTCGTATCCACATGCCAGAATCCACCACAATCTGGGCCTAAGAAAACAAAACGCATTCACTAAAATGAGCAGAGATTCAATTACAGAATCACTGATTTTCAGCAGGTGGTTTCTGGTGAATCCACTGCCAGAAACAGACTCTGTATCAGGTAAATCCAACTCCTACTGCCAGGGAGTTAATCAAAAACCTATTACAACTTATTACTCATCTAATCTGGGGCCTGCAAAGCATTGTAAACATTTTTCGTTATTTATACAAGTAGTACAATCATTATCTATGTCCAGATACCAGGACAGATAGATAAATTGATTATTTTGTAATTTAAAAGATATGAATTCATGTGTGTGCATGCACTACTCAGCAGTTTACCACTAATCCTGTTTCTTACATCATTTGGAATCTTTTCTGCTTTTGAACAAATGGCAAAAGCAAGGAACACTTAATGCACTGTGTATAATCTCTAACATATGAAATGGAGTAACTCATACTAACACAAAATCAGGAAGTCCAAAAATAAGATTATGACATTAACGTTAAACGGCCCTCAATACACATCACTTTATAGACAAAAGAGCTGTCTAAAGGGATCAGGAAACTCTGGCCTCTTAAATCCAGGATGCTTTCAGCGAGCATGGCCAGGACACAAAGTTTCACAGAAAGTGAACCTCCTTTCCTAGTATAATGCATTAACCAATTATGCCAAACCCAGCAGGTGATTAGCTTATGCCCTGAAGCATGAGATTTGATTATTCTCATCTTGGTTTGCATACTAGAGCCACAAATATTATTAATGGCAATAAAATCATCCAGCCTTCAAAAAAAAAAAAAAAAATGTAGTCTCAAAGTTCGATTTGATGACCTCTCTATGTGGCACATTCCAAATTGTTTTTCTCCCTTAAACAAAATGCTTTAACTGTCACATGATTGCCTGTGTTCATTCACATCCCAGGACATAACTGCAAAGCCTAAGCATTTTCTGTGCACTTTGCCCATTCACAAAGTGTGTCTGAGCTTCATTACTGCGTTGTTGGTAAGAAGTTTAAATGGAGCTCTAGATAAATAACTGAGCATATAGTTTTCTTTGAGACCTCTTTGGAGGCAAGCAATAAAAAAAAAAAAAAAATGTTTCTTTACAAAAGCACTATGGACAGCTATAATATTTTTCATTAGAATGTCATTATTTAATAGAGAATGCAACATTGCCAGAGCTGCTGCCTCAGGATCCAGAGAACACTGACATCAATGGGAAATTTTCCAAGGATTTCAATAGGCTCGGGGCTAAACCTCATTTGAGTTAAACTGCACCTCCTATTTTTGGTTGTGGCTTTCAAGGATGACTCCTGATGGAATTCAGGTGAACCTCCTAAAAAACTGTGATGTCTCTTCCCCCAGACCACCAAAAACCAGACTCTGCCAGCACCAGACAGCACAGAGTTTTTCCACCAAGCCACTCTGTTTCTCTAAATTTACAATTACATAGATTGGACTTCAAGTGCCATTCTCCTGCCCAATTACTCCACTTTGATTTTTTCACAATCCTCCAGGTTTTGATACATCACCTTGCACAGGGAAGTGAGATAGCACAGACTCATTTTGTCTTAGTAATAAATAATCTCCTTCAAGATACAAACAACAGCTATGTTCTCTGAATGCTTGACTGAGAGAAGGTTCTTGGATAAATAGCCTCACTTGGAAAACATATTTGTGAAAGCATTTGAGGAAGTGCAATGTATATGACAGTTTCAAATGGTGCTTTGAAAACACTGTACTTGACCTGATACAAAACTGGAGACTTTTTACACGACCTTCCAATCCATCTGTCCTCCACACAAGTTAAATCACAACAAATTGTTTGTTCTTGTTTAGTCTTTGAAACAAAAAGATAATAAACAGAATCAAAGACCAGAAAGATGAAGCCAACCACATTAAAAACACACTAAGGAGTCTTTCAAACGTTTTAGGTTGTTCAGTCCACTTCTGACAATCTTTGAACTTGCAAACAGAGTGCAGGAGTATATTTGAAAGTCATAACTGCAGCTTTCAGGTAGTGATTTCTCTATAGGCATCTTTCTCTTGTTTCAGTGGGATTTTGTTCTAGAAATTTGCTAAGAGGCTGCAAATTTAATGAAATCAACTATTCCTCCCTGACTGAAGGCCATTACCTTGCCCAGGAGCAAGAAAAAGTGGCAGTGACACACAAACAACATTATAGGAGATCGTGAAAAGAAGGTGAACCGATCGGGTGATTTAACTGGTACCTCAGGCCCGTTTGTGCTTTGACCCAAGCCCTTCTATGGGAGTTCACTTAGAGACTTTGGTACCTCAGTTCAACATCTAGATGTCCCTGAGACCCAGACACCTCCTCACACCTGCATTCCCTGACCCTCTACTCACTTGTCTCAGTCAGCAAGTGTGCAGAGAGACACAGCTGGAGCATTTCAAGCAAAACCATTACAGCTCCTGGTTCCTGATTTCTAACTCAACTTAACAGACTAGGCAGTTCCACCTATTTGCAATTCACTTTAAAATGTCAAAAGTTCCAGGATGAAATGCAACACTTTTGTTCTTTATCATCCCAACAGAGAAACTTGAAAACTAACTGGTTTGCTATTTAAACCTAGCAGTACAACTGCCAGAATGCTGAATTGCGTTTATTTGTGTATATAAACACATACTTAAAAAACGTGAGTGCACGTGTGCACACACACACACACACACACACACACTCTTTAACCACTGTGGGCAGGTACCTGCCTTGGAAATCTCTTAAGCAGGCAGACTGAATAAACTTTAGTGCTACAACATAATAACTTTGCAGCTCATGAATTGATTTCAGTACTATTATACTTGTCTCATCAGCAGAGCCCTTGTCTAAGGAAAGAATCTGTATGTCTGTTTGTGCATATGTGTGTACACACATGCCTGTAAATAAGTGAGCTTTACTACAGCAGTAGGACACACAAACCTAGTTTTAAAAGCATTATCTTTAGCATACAGAGATCACGTTTTATGGCAGTGAGGTTAAGAGAAGAAGGAATATCTTATGAATAAGGTGAACTAGAACTTCAGAGGTTCAGGTTCAATTCCTCTCTGCCAGAGGCTACTTCTGTGACCCCAGACAACTTGCAGAAGCAGCTGCTTAACTGCTTAAGTCATCTTTCATCTGTCCTAGCACATAGATTACAAATGCTTTACGCCAGGGTTCCAGAGGTGCTGTGTGGGATGCTATTCTACAGTGGGGGACAACAGGGTGAGGAAGGGAACAAAAAAAAAAAACCCATCAGCTCAGCTCTGATTTCACTTTGCAACATTGGAACTTCAATGGCACATAACCACATGAATAATAATACTTTTACCCATGAAGTCCAGAACTGCTGTATCCCACACATCTGAGCATCTCAGAGAACGCATGTTATACCATATTAAACATGAAATTACTAGAGAAAACGAAGGTGTGTATTTGAGGAAGAGAAGAGTTAGCCTTATCTGATTTCCTGCCACATATTGCATTGTTAAAAAAAAAGAATACAACTGTAAAAGTCCAATATGTAAATATAAGATGTCCTGACACTATTACAGCAAATAGAGGGTCCAAAGTTACAGCTGTAACTGAGAATCATAATTTATTTTTACAACATGTACTTTGTAAACTGCAAAACATTTATAACAGCAATCCAGAAAAAAAGGGGCTAAATTAGAATTTGAATGTAATTCAGACTATTCATTATAAGCAAAACGTCACATCTAGCAAACAGACCAACTCCCACCTCCCATGTAACTTCACCTTTAAAATACTATTTTGCATGTGGAAAGTGTTCAACAGCTTATCATGATTTCACTGCCATTTTGTCCCCTTTTGTTGGCTCTCCCCAGCCTTGGAGCAGCTCTGCAGCCAAGAGCTGGGCAAGCGGCTCCCTCTGGCGCTGACACCAATGCTGCTCTCTACTGCACAGCTCTTGCTCCCCGTGCTTCAGTTTAAGACCTGATAATGGAAACTGCATTATGCAGGCCCAGGTCTGTTAGTCTATATTTCTTTGCCTATCTATGATTTTTTATTTTTTATTTTTTAACACTGAACTTGCCATTAGATAGGAAGCTCTGGAAGCATCACACTAAGCAGTACGTTCTTATCACATGGTGCCTTAGTCACAGACGATCAAACATAAGATTGGATTTGTTGCTAGGGTTTACACATTTCCCACTGGCTTAAGAATCATCTTGCATTTTTCAAAACATCCAATATTTTCTGACTGACTGCAATCACAAGATGGCAGTTCAATTGTATTATCAACCAAACACCGAGCAGCTTGCTACAAATAACAGCCACAACTTCTTGGTTGAGATGACAAATCCTCAGCGTTCTCCTAGTTTTGAGTTCCACTCAGCACTGCACTTGGCTTTTTGAATGTAAGCTCCTTTAGCATCACTGTTACTACTTGGAATTTCTGACAGGATTCTTGACCCCACATAAAATACAAAGAAATGCAATAGTCAGAAACATGGATGTTTTCATCACAGTTCTGTGATAAAGTCCAGCCAAAGCTGTCCCTACATTTCCCTAATTATTCCAAATTTTTTAACACATTCAAAATATTGCATACAAATTATAAGAAATTACAATTCCCACAAGATCTATTTATATCTAATGAAAAAATGAAATTTTAAAGATCTTGTTATCTTATATAATGTAATTGAATTCTAATTTCTCATAACAAATGGTGACTGACTTCAAAAATACTATCTTAGTTTATATTAAATGTTTCCTTACAAGAAACCCTTTGCTTTCCGAATGGCCAGGCCCATAAACTTAGGGACACTTTGTTATTTTGGAAGAAACAAACTTGAAAAGAATTAAATGCTGACATTCCACAAAAGCTGAACAATGTCAATCAGGGGTCCAACAAGATTTCCCAATGTGAAACTCTCCTCATTTGCAAAGGCCGTTGCAAAGGAGAACACTCACAAGAATGGGATCATTCATTGCACTGCCAGTCTCTGAACAAAGAATGGATGGCAGATGAAGAGAGAGCCATGGCTGCCCCATTAATAGGAAGTTCAATATTTTCTTGCTTCTTCTGCCAGATCCTCTATGCAACTCTCATAATTTTTGAACTATGCAGCGTTATACATAATGAGCTGAAGAGGCAGCACTGTATTTTTTCTATCTGCAGTGAGCTTTCCAAGCATTCATTAATCCTCACGGCATTCCAATGTAGTAGTTCAATTTATGGATGGGAAAACAAAATAGATTGAGTACTGGAAAATATTTTACTGTGCCAAGTAAAGGCATGAGATTGAAAGTGCCCCAAGTATTTCTTTCTCTTGGTTGTGTGGAAGTTAAGATCTTAGATGAGAGTATGCTGGAAAATACTGTCACAGCATAATTGTACATCACAGGCCCAACAACTGGGGGAAGAACTGGTGTGGGAAAAGCAAAAGCCAAACTGTTACCTCAGTTCTCCTCTTCATTTGCACCTGTCAGTGGCAAACAGCCACTGCAGACTTCCTATGGTTTGAACGAACTGGAAGTTGTTCTCTCTGCTGACAATGAAAACATGAATCCAGGCAATGCAAAACCTTGCTAAATGCTCAAAAAGGAAAGCTGCAGCTCTCTCAAGATTTTATACATCATTAAGATTCCAAACGCTACAAAATACATGTTGAGGCCGTGTTCTTGTTCCTACTTATTCCATACCAAAATATGATGATCAGAGTCAACTTCAACCTCAACAAAAGCATTCCAAAATAGTACAGAAGTATACATCTGTAGGAGTAGATAATGATGGAGGTGAATGGAGGGCAATGAGTCATTAGGTTTTACATTTTGTAAGAATTCCTTCAGTCTTGCATGTTGCAGCAAACGTTCCATAGAATGTGAAGACTCTTTTCTTCAATGGACACTTCAAAATAAAGTTTCCAGTTAAGTTTTGTTCAACTTTGATCAGGCCTTCACATGCCAAATGGTACGTGTCACATGAATGGCCACTGAACATAAGCTAAAAATCAATGTTTTATGTTCAGAAGTTTTATAAACAAGAAATTGAAATAGCAAGAAAAAAAGTAATTTTAAACTACGCATCTTTTATTACTTAAGGGCACAAAAATTGCCTATTTCACTGCCTAATTAAAAGAAATGGTTTTTCTTCATGTGTACTGGCTTCATATATATTTGTTGCACATATTAACTCCAATAACATTTGTGGAATCTCTCTATTTACTCTGAAGCTGGAATCAGAGCATGCATAATTTATTTTATGTATTTGCACTATCACAGAGTATACCACATGTCTACATGTACTTTTATTTTAAATCCAAGTTTATCAAAGACAAGGAAAACTCTCAAATGGATTCTACTAAAAACTGCCTCCACATTTTCATTTCACTGAACAGAGTGAGCTTATTTTTCTGACCACTTTGCTTTCACACTGCATTCCATTTCACCCAGAATTTATGTTACTTTCACATGTAGTGAACACATGAACTCAGTGAAACTGTGGTAAATCACATGTAGAGTGAAGTCAGAACTCCTTGGAACACAAAACATTTATTTATTCATACAGTGCCTCACACAAGCAGGTGATGATTTTGACTGAACTCTCTGGTTGCTCTTGGAATACAAACAATAAGCAATAAAACTTCAGCACTCAGCTCTTTTCCTATAATTCAGTGACATCTAATTTTCATTTTACAGCAATATAAATTGCAAGCTGGCTATATCTTTCAGTAAAACTTTATCTGCTTTTTATTTTAATTGTCCAATAAATATGCCTAATTGGAGCCATTCCAATTTTTCCTAGACTTTCCCCCTAACAAATATGAAAGTCAAACATATCTCAGCTGGATGTGATGCTTTACTGAAAACAACAGATGAGCCAATTCTGAATAACTACTGAACAAAAGAAAAGGCAGGAGTCAAAAATAAATACCTTTAATTATATTCCTACTTCCTTCCAATGAACTTTCACCAACACTTGAGTGCTGGAAGCTAACTGCACAAGCACTAACAACATTTCTACTCTAAATTCAGAACCTCTGTTCTATGTTTTCTGACAACCAGGATGGAAAGACTCCCATTTACTTTGGAAGGACAATACAGTCTCCCCCCTTTTCCTTCCTCTGAATAAATAATAAGTTCCCCTCAATAGGAAATGGATCAAATCCTAAATAAATAAATAAGCACATCTGGTATTTATTTATTCCAGTCCTCAGAAATTTTTATGCTAATTGCAGTTCTGTTACTGAAGCTCTGGAAAACATCTTATAGTTGTTTTTACACTATTTTACCAAAATGCATAAATATAAATGCTTGCATTCCCATTGTTTCTCCTCTCTCATACTGTATGAAGTTAGAAAGCTGACTGACATCGGAGCTAATGTATTCCTTCTACTTTCTTCTTGTAGAATATAAACTCTGAAAACCTCCCCCAAAACACAGTCCCTCTCTCTCTGCTAGGGAAGAAAATGACACAATCAAGGATTCATTCCAAGAATTTTTTCCTGGTTTTCCAAAAGCTTCTTCAGCACACACTGAGAATCATCCACAGGTATTCCAATTCCTAGAAAGCTGCAGAAATCAATCTAGCATCTGATGTCACAAACATATGGTCATTTCCACACATAAAATGGTCTCTCATGAAATCTTAAAATCTTACCAAAAAAAAAACACTAAAAAACAACCAGACTTAAACATATGCATACACAGTAGGTTTCTGGCAATTATCTGTGGACTTCTGCAGACACGGGATCATACATACGATACATGGAGCCAAGGAGACATCTCACTGGATGCCAGGATTTTGCTCTTATCCTGGGCATTGAAACACTATGAAGTGACTGAGACAGACAATACACTAGCTTGTTGCATGAGGAAATGTATTAGTACAGACTAATGGACAGACCAATGGCCCCATCACCTTCTAAGCCATCGCATGAGCAGTATGTTTGTTGTCCTGTACTGTTTACTGAATTTGTTTGAGCTCCTATTGAAAACACACAAAGACTGTTATGCACAAATCTGCTTCCTTCTGTAATCTTACAGAAACAGGCCTCAAACATTTTGTTCTTTCCCTTTCATTCTTCTGTGGAACCACTTGTCACTCTTGCAGAAGTTTCACACCCATCTAGTGGCTGCAGACAGAACTGAGGGACAAGAGCCTCAGGTTCTCTACACTTGCTGCCAGATCCCCACTTAACCTCTCATCAGTCACCCACTAAAGCTACTTTTCCCACCAGTAAGAATTAAGGCACGGATAGTTGCTCACGACTGAAAAGTGCAATGAGATTTCAAGGTAAAAGCCTAAATGTGATCAAACAGTAGTATGAGTAACTACGGACTTGGGTACAACAAATTTATTTTTCTGATGCATATAAGATTGGATCTCTCCTCTCCCATTGCAAAATTATAGATTCACATGGAGTATAATATGGGAGTTCTATAACACTGATTGTTATCTGAAGAAAAAAAAAAAAACCTCTAAAAGCTAATTTAATATAAAGAACTACAGAGGAAATGCATTGTATCTCTACCAGAAATTATGGTTGGATATTTATTTGCCACACACCTCAATGAGCAATGTTCACTGTCCAGCAATTCATTGCTGCATTGGCCAACAAACCCAAGTGATTACCTGCAGCTTGCTGCTGCATAAGGAATTATCACTGTTACATCACACAGTAAGAAAGCTCAAGTAAGAAAATCAATAGGGAATTCCTTCAATGACCTGTCAATTCAAGAATCAGATTATGCTCAAATGCATTGAGATGAATAGTAAAAAGGGACTTGGAGATGCTTTCTAGTGAGTCATCAGTTTTCTTAATGTTCTTCGTGTTCAGAGGAAAGAAATTTTAAAGCCCCAAACCCACATGCTTCCTCACCAACCAACTGCTTTTTAGTAAAGAGGGATTACAGTGGCTGCACTCATGACACAACAGGAGATAACAGTAAACTTTCTACTGACAAACTTCAAATAAGTAGCATTAGCATCATAGTCACCACGTCTGACTTGTTTGGTCGCACAGCCAGAAATGTCACTGCCACTACATCTACAAATGAATTCTCAGTCTATGGAAATGCTTGCTTGGGCAAGGACAGTAAGATGGAACTCAGCATCTCTGAGATATTTCATGTTAATGAAAGTCAGTCTAACGAGAGGGTCTCAGAGCAAAGAGCACTAAAACCTACATACATTTC
Organism: Phasianus colchicus; assembly: GCF_987193195.1. Taxonomy (NCBI): domain Eukaryota; kingdom Metazoa; phylum Chordata; class Aves; order Galliformes; family Phasianidae; genus Phasianus; species Phasianus colchicus. Next base: position 22,298,998 of record NC_143445.1, on the reverse strand, counting down.
ATGAAATATCTTGTTACAGTTGTGTTCCATTAACCTTACTTGCATGCCTACTCAGCAGCCACAACGAACTCAGTTTTACCAGATTTTGCATGTGGGTATTTTCCAAAAAAGATACATGATAAATTTTTGAAGGACTCAGCACATCTCTGTAATTATATTGTGTTCGCCATCTTCCAGCCCAATTAATCGTATGGGGAGTTGAACCTCCACCTCTCCCACTGTTGATTAATGTTTTTGTGCAGTAAACCATTTGTCAGCAACATTAAGTGGAGCTCCACCTGAGCACGTGGTGGACTACATGGATGAAATACATACACCGAAATGTCTGTTACATCTATCACCAGTAACAGCTCATTTCAGCAATTGGTAAAGGCAGTGGAAATATAACTCAGGTAAATGTAAACCCTGTGGCTTAACAATTCTCTAAAACAGTACAACTTGATCCCTTTCCTCATGGTTTGTTTCTCTGTTCTGAAGGAACAGCGATACTTTATTCCAACCCTTTCAATGCAACCAGACTGTAAATAATGGATCAAAAACACCATCATGAATAAAGAAGAACGTGGAAATAAAGCAACAGAAAGCATGAAAAAGCAGCATTTCTCACATAACTGCAGGAATACCCCTATGCTCTGCTGAAGGACTGAAGTCTACTGCTCCTGCTTATTTTTAAGAGTATTTGACTAGCTAATGATAGAATCAGCAGGATTTTAAAAAGGAAAAAAAAGCTTTAAAAAAAAAAAAACAATAAAATCAAAATATGCAATCAGAAGGCCCAAGTGGTGATTACCTCCTGCTTTCAGCCTTAGTCACTGAAGCAGTCCATTAAATGGGCTCTCACTGCCTTCAGTGCAGAGGAGCAGGCATGTGACACAGCACTGAGCAGGTACGTTCCGCACCACGCTCACATCACGACTTCAAGAGGACAGTGGTTGCCTACAGCTAAGGCACACTGCAGGAGTTCAGTAAACACAGGACCCACATCTAGAAAGTCCCTTTACAGAAACCTTTATTACTACAAACACGCTTGCAACGGTACTGCAATTAATTACCAGGATGGGGAGACACGCAAGGAAAGACCAAAAATTGCCTTTACTGGAACACAATTCATTTAGATGATTTATGGAGTTCTTTATTGCTGGCGTCACAAGAGCTTTTTCAAAACAAGAGAAATCATTAAATCCCATAAACCACGGACTATCACTGCGGTTAGCTGGTAATTGATATCCTCGTTTGTGCCATTTATATCACTAAATAGAGCTGATAAAACAAGAATTAGTAAAGCATGCTGATGGAGCCTGCCAGATGTCAGAGGGGAGTGGGATGAAGCAGGGTACCCTTCCCTCCTCTCCAACCACACAGGGGGAATCCCTGCCCCCTGCATCTCACCGCCCCCACCAGTGTTTGGAGCTCGGTGCAGGTGCTGCTCCAGCCACCAGGACTCTGCTCAACACCCCAAAACCCACCCACCTCAACCTGTGGGATGGGGCTGGATCCCCGTGCACCCAACCCCAGGGGGTGGGGCAAGAAGGGAATTCATTCGCTTTTAATAGAGGGGGAAATCTGATGGCTGTCCCCTAACCTCTGACCCTTTCCCATGGGGGGGGATTTTAAATACTTTTTTTAAAAAAATGCAAATAAAAAGGCTTTTGTGCTGCAGTTTTCCTGGCAGACTGCTGGGTGGAGAAAGTGCAAGATGAGAAATCATTTTCAACAGCGGACTGGTGACTTTATAGACACTTGCCAAATAACAGCCAAAATGTGTGCATGGCAAAGAAACTCCCAAATACAGAGCAGGAAGGGAGAAGGGGTGTATGTTTAGGGATGAGAAGCAAGCAGGCATATTATAAAAGACTGAGAAGGACGGGAGAACAGCACCGAAAATGCAAATAAATCAGCTCAGACTATAAGGAAAAAAAAAAAAAAAAAAAAGCTGCTGATAACCCTGAGCAAATGCTGCTGCCTCAAAGATGGAAAAAGCTCCCTTACCTTATTACTAATCCTCGCTTGCACCTGCTCTGCAATCATAAATACTTCGAGGTGCTTAATGTGAAGCTAAATTGATGGCTGAATTTAAGCAATTTCTTCACAACCCTCTTTTTAAAGATTCAAAAGGAGATTTTTAGCATCGTCCTCCTCAGTATCCATTTGCTTCCCAAAGATTCCAATTTTCTGGAAAAAAGAGGCAAAAAAAAAAAAAAAAACGCGGTATGCCTACATACAAACGGGCACTGTATAGATCCAAAAAGCAGGGAGTGGGGGAATCTGAGAGGTGGCACTACAAACTTGGCAAGCAGAACGTATCCTCGGCAGCAACGAGAGGAAAAAAAAAAAAAGAGAGACAGAGAGGGGGGAAAAAAAAAACGCTGTAAAAGACAAAATTCCCAGGGAGATTTTGAAGGAAAAAAAAAAAAGAAAAAAGAAGAAGAAAGGAAAGCACGGAGGGAAGGCGCATGGAGCGAGCACACACGGGCTGGCGGAGCTCTCCCAGCTACAGCCATCCGACAGCCCCCCCCGCCAGCTCTCTCCGCCCCAGCCCCGCACGGACACACGGACACGCACACGCACAGCCGGGGCGCGCCCCGCGGGCTCTGCGGGGATCCCCGCGCCCGCCCGTGTGCGTGGCTGTGCGTGTGAGTGTGCCCGTGCCCCGCACGTCACCGTGACGCTCAGCCCCGGCTGCCCGAGCAGCCGCAGCGGAAAGTTGTCCCCGCTCACCCCGGGTTCTGCGGGGTTGGATGTCGGCTTTGGTGTTTGGAGGTGGCTGGGTTGTTGTGTGGTTGTTTTTTTTTTCCTTCCCCGCAGAAAGCAAGGTGTGGGTGCAGACTATTCACCTCGCTCTGCTTCTGCAGCCTTCTCTCCTTCCCTTCGCGTTCCTCCCGCCCTCAAATTCCCACTTTCCCAGGGGAGCCATCCGTGTGAGCAGCACAAGGTCCCCAAGCACACGCTCTCCCCCGGCCCGGCCGTGCCCCTGCTCTCAGGGTGCAGCTCATCACCACCCACCCCATCCATGGGTGCAGCCCTTGCCTCTCTTTTCCCCGACCTGTTACACATTTCACCTGAGATTTTCAAAGACCTCTAATTATTCTAATAATGTACATGCATAAATCTTCCCGAGCAGCATTTCATTAGGCAAGCATCAATCTAGGGCACACAGATGTAAACAGAGGCATTGAGGGCTGACAGCAGGTTACACACTGAGGTCAAAACAACAACACAGAGCTGCTTAGTTCTATTTTCCAGGGAAGTTGGTCTATAATTTTTTTACAAGGTTCCAAAGGAACAGCCTGTGTCAGTAGATTACCAGGTTACTAGAGCAAGTCTCACTTTACAGCAGCCTTGCAAGGCTCTCCTGCATACAGTTAAATCTAGGAAGGGAGGAACAAAACATGAAGGTCTCACCTCTCCAACCTACCAGCATTTCATAATCACATCATCTACATACATCAAAAAGAAGCTGATTTTTTTTTTTTTTGTTCTACTTAGTAAACCGGGAGTCAGAAAATGGTACCTTGATTGGAAGAAGCAAATGATGGCTGCACGCACCCACAACAAAAAGAGAAGAGCAAGAAAAACAGCTCTCCTGACCTGCACTGAGGTGGCCATGCCTGCGCTGCACCAGGCTCTTTTTCATCCCTCAGAAAGTGCTTGGAAGAGACGGTCAGGGATGCACAAGTGGATGGACGTGGAAGTCCAAAGGGAAGTAAGGAGTCTTAATCATAGGTACAGAGAAGGAAGAGAGAAGGAAGAGAGGAGGCAATGAGGCAGAGGAAGGGAGAGAACAGAGCAAAGAGGCTGGTAATAAAGGCTTTCGGGCTTCCTCAGCTGGAAAATACGTCTTTGTCAAGGACTTTTACATGCTATTTTCCAGTGAGGAAATCAAAATCATATCCCAGCAATTCAGTATCTGGCTGAATGTTAAGTGTTATTGTAGGACTGAAGGTGAAGGGCCTTAAAGCTCTCTTAATGTCTTTTTTTTTTTTCCCCTGACAAAAAAGAAGCAATGAGGGACTGATTTAAAAGATGAGAGTTTGGTTTAGCACTGAGCACGGGAAATATTTGTCACTATTTTGTACCAGATAACACATTTATAATGAAATGAAAATACCACTCCTGAGAATTTGGCACAAGAGGAAGAACAGTTTTGTGCTCTGCACCCAACATAGCCATTAAGGAAATCCAGAAGGCCTGCAGCCTGCAGATATTTCAAAGACAGCACCTGCCTGAACCATAATACATTTTTTTAAGTCCTCAAGTCAGCATGGCTCCCTCCCAGAATGCTTCCCCAGAACTGAGAAGGTCAGAAACAAAGCAATATTTTCATGCACTAAGTCGAACAACACCTTGATTTATTCTCTGGAACAACATATGTGACTTTGGAATATGCAGTTTCATCTTTAATCACCGTTCCAATGGCTGCAGAAGCAAGGGCAGCTGCTCCCATCTGCTGTGTGGCACTGGGGGAGAAGTACAAGCCAGTGCCTCAGAGATGGGCTGGCAGAGGCAGGATGTCTTTTATACCTACAAGGGTCTTCAGAAACAGCAGCCTCTACCCACACCTCACTAGACAGCATACCAAACTCAGGTAGGTGCGTGCATCCTTTGTACGCCACTTGGTTCAAGCAATGGCCATCTGGGGGAACAGAACCTATGGAGAGATAGGACAGAGCAGGGAAGCAGCTGTTCTGTACAGCACGGTGCCTTTTGCAGCATGTAATTTCCAGCTAGAAATCTGTGTGGTTGTTACAGTTCAGAAAAATGGGAGATCAGCCCTTCACCTTCCATCCCCCTAAAGAAAGCACTGCTGGGAGCAAGAGAGGCTCTGAAATGGAGCAGACATAAAGGGAATAGGAATGCAGATGTAAGGGAGAGCTCTGCATGTCTGGAAGGTAAGTCAGATACGTTTCTAAAGTGATCATTAATTTGGCATTCTCATCCTGAGGAGCAGATTTAACCTTCTAGCCAGTAAGTTATCAGCTTAATCCTCACCACTGCAGTAACTGAATACCTTAAAGAGCTTTAAACTGGACATCCAGATGAAGTTCACAGAATCTAGGAGTAAGGCTGCCAGCTTCAGACTCACTCAGGTTTTTCTATGGGTGGGAGCTTGAATGTAACACAGCTGCACATAAGCATTCTACCTTTCAGATGAGGGTGACTTGTCAGGGTTAGCCTCAGGGGTGTTTCTAATACGTTCCCTTTACTTGTGGTGATTAAAGGATTGAAGATATCTTCCAGTCCTTTCCAGATTCTACATCTTTTCCTGTGGATTTATATAGAAGGGAAGGTGCTGTAATGCAGCTGGTAGCTAATACATCTCACAAGGGCAACATAAAGTCACTTGCTAATACGAGTCCAGCCTTCTCCAGCTTGTAACCATGGCTGTGTGACCATGTGGGTCTTGCCAGATTCTTCAACATTCAACCAGATCACACAGACAAAAATTTATGAAGAATAATGGCAAATGATTGCATGCTTCACGTTCCAAAAACAAAGAGAAGAGACTTCCACTCTTAATGTAATCTGTTTTTGTGAGACAGAGGGAATGAAGGTGCCCTAAACATGACAAACAGAAAATGATAGATACAAAAATAGGGGAAAGAGAGCTGCATAATAAAGCTGTCTTTAGTAACTGTCCAAGGGAGACTGAGAAGACTGAAAATGAATTGCAGCAAAGATGACTTTGAAGAGAAATTGTCAGCTTGCTTAGCTCCCAAATTCATATCTTCAAGCACAATCTTGAGTCAAAAAATAAAATGCACATGCCTGGGACTTAGGAGGCTGAGGATAGGACCCATATGCTTTCTCCTGGCTTTGTTACATATTCGCTGTATGATCTTAGCTTAAGTTTCAGAACAGAAGGAGTTATAACAATGCGGTTGTATATATGAAGTACAAGTGATGAGTTATTGGCAAGCATATAAAACGCAGGGCAGCTTTAGACTTCAAATGTCATAAAAATGGCTTGACTGTCAGAGGTGCCGGACAGCTGAAGTGTTCCTGACATCATGGGAAAGAAAGGGCATCTTTATCTTAAAAAACAATGCCAAGCTTCTTTGAACAGCCTGTACTCATCTCTCAGAGCAATCTTGCAGTGACTGAGGTAGAAGCAAGTGCAGTTCCAAAGATGTGCTGTGCTTTCTTTGAGCAGAATCAAAGTTTGTTTTAGAGAAATAGTAGAGTTGAAATATTAAGGGGTTAAAATTTCAAGGAAAATGGTATCTACAAGTGAGAAAAATGAAAGCGTTGTTTGAATTAAAAGCCATTTTGAGGTTTTGTGCTTTTTTTCTTAAATAATCAAACCAGGTGTTAACAGGAATCAACATCCAAGAAACCTTAAATAATCACTGAAACATTATTTCAAAAACATTACATGAATATAACGAAATACAGCAGACATGCTACTTATCTTTGAGAAGATACTCCTGCTCTTGATGCCTGTTGTTCCAACAGGGTGAGCATTTGTTCCTTGTCTGGTGTGAAGGCACCCTTACTGAATACCAAGAAAAGAATAAATGAAAACATTAAAATAAAGATAAATATTCTAATGCTGGGATCCTGGGTCACCTTGAGGTGATCTATCTTCTTCACCTTGTTTCAGTGAACTAGCAACTGCTCTTATTTCTCATGTTAGTATTACGACTCCAAAATGACACACTCACACATGATGTATAGTGTCTTCTTTTTAGACTCCTGCAACCCATATATTAAACAACAATGCTGTTCTTAGATCTCCAGTGTCACAAAGTCCAATTTCCTTCCAGAATGGTAGGCACAGTCAGAAAGAAGAATTCTTGGGAGGCTGATTTGTCTTCTATGTAAATCAGAAGTCACCCACTGCAGGTTTCAGGTGTTGAAACCTGAAATCCAGAAGCAAACCTCTGAGATTAATATTTTGCCAGCAAAGCAAAGAGTCACTTCATAAGGTTTTGAAAAGCTTCTAGCCTCAGCCTGGCTTCCATTTAAATCACAGGCAACCCCTCCTACAACAGGCACAGCTTTATGAGTACAAGGCACCAAACATCATTAATCAAATCATCCGAATTTGACCCTGGGTTTTTAATAATGTTACTGTTTAGATTTAGTAATATAGTTAAACACATTCTCATCTCTCTCACCTTTACGAACACAGCTTGATGATCTGAGCAACCACACGTGGGCATGTTCCTGTGACGTGCTGGTGATTTACCCTTCTGGCTCTCTCAAAGGACCCAGTCCCATTAACAAAATTGACAAAAATCGAACAAAGCCCTGATCTGATCTCACTCAAAATAAATCATCTTTTGCTTCCTGATTTTAGATTACGTATCTTAAAACTGAAGTGGGCCAGTAGCTATACTTTTCCCCTTTTTTCACTAATGACTAAAGACTTCAGCTGCTCATCAGTGAATATCATATGACAAAGATGTTCCAAAACTAAGCAAGAACTCATGGATAGAAAATACAATTTCTCCTGTCTACATTTCTTGTCATAAAGCAGTCATCAAGCATGATCTACTATTAAATAGATGCTTAAATCATGCAGATGTAAGTAAACTCAATCCCTATTACACCTAAAATATGAGTTCAACATAATTTCCAGGCAGATGGCCTGAGGACTCAAGTTTATATCTAATCAAGATATTTCAAGTAGCAGGCAATTTTTAATTTTTTCTTTTTAAGTAATATATCTTAATTTCAGGAGAAAGGAAGGTATCTAGAAATGCAGGTTGCATCATGAGAAAGAGAGGAAGACCCAGCAAATACTTCTGAAGATCTGATCATCACCAATATAGCATATATAAAATACGCAATACCAAGGCATGATGTAGCTACTCAAGGTTTAAAATACTATGCAACAATATTTGGCCTCTTCCCACTTTCTCAAACCTTTTTAGTTGAGAAAAGTCTTATTTCCATATCTGAGACCACTAGGCCTACTGGATATAAAGGAGTTTTGTGATTATCCTTAAAGTGTATCTGACATTGCTATTAACACTTTCAACTTGCTACCAGTGCGTTTTTGCAGTTTCATCCTTTTAGCAGAACTGACACATATAAAGGCTTTGAAAATTCAAAGTATTAATCTCCAGAAGCATATGTGTAATGATTACTTAACCAATAGGATGGGTTGTTTTTTTTGTTTTTTTTTTTTAGGTCCTCCATGAGTTGGCTCAGTAACAGTACAATATTAATAATGCCTTCGCTTATACTTTTACAACCTGTTCTCAATTTTCCCATCTGTCGATAGACTAAAATTGTGTTTACAGAATCACTCATTTTCTAACTTTTCCTTCCTGTATAAGGAAACTACAAAACCCCAAAACTCAAGGCTCAGCTCTGTTTTCACTGTTGTTGATATAACTGTGAAGTAGCTCCATTGATTTGAAGTGTTATTTTGGTTTCATCCTGTGACAAACAAGAAGAGAATTTTCTTTTTTACCATTCCAATTAAATATACGCCTTTAGTTCTGTTCACTGTTTTTCCTCACAAAACTCCAGCTTCAGGCATCCCTAGTTACAACATCAGTAGCTACACGTACACAAGCCCCACAGCCAGCAGTGATCTGCTTTGTGAGCCTGAACCCTAGTCACCTTTGGTACAGCTTCAAGAGGAGCAAGAAGGAAATAATTATGGGATGTCTCAGCCATCAAAAAAGCAAGAGATACACTTCAGCTCCTCCTGCTAACCACTGAGTTTAGGTCATCTACCATCATCATTGCTCTCCATTCACCAAAACTCCAAGGCCACAGACTCATACATATGTAGAAGTCACTGTAATGGGACAGCCTCATACAAAAGCCTGTGTGATCAGAAAGAGGGAAATGGAGAAACCTGTACTCCTCAAGACCTGCACAGAGCCTGAACTCCCTCCTCACATGCTGCAAGGAGTAGCTGGGAGGCTGGTATAAAGAAAGGAAATCTTTGTAAATAGTTCTTGGAGCTGTAACTTAGGTCACTCTTTTCACTCCCATTCAATAGGCTTACTTGAGTAAATACCAGTCTACAAATCAATCGAGTGCCTCAAGATTTGGCCCCAAGTCAATGAGTGCTTAAATGGCTTCTCTGATAAATATATTTTTATGCCAGACTTAATGTCAACATTTGACAGTGTGATGGATTTCATTTATAGGATTTATTAATTTTTATCAAATGAAAAAACTTCACAAGGCACTTTAGATTACAGCTGCGAAACATTTGCAGCGAGGACCAGCTCTTGCCAGCCTCTCTTGCTTATAGTGCCACTTACGCTGAAAGTAATTGAAAACAATTGTACCTTCAAAGCACCAAAACAAACGAGTTCAAAACCCCTTATTCTACATGACAAAAGGAAGCACAGTAGGCGCTTCTGTAAATTTCGATGCACATGCCTCACAGCCCATGGGTACACCTGAACTGAAGTAGACCAACATTTGCCAAACGAGTGGGAAGAGGTCAAAGCTAAACATCCTAAAATCTCACCTTGCTACTTCAATAAGTTTGAAAAATCAAAGCAAGGGAATGTTTCTTACAGTACCACAGTAAACCAAGGAGCGGCAGGTCATCTGCTGAGTAACATGCTTTGTTTTGGTGCTAAGATTCTCCTTCTGATCTTAGAAGTATACTACAAAGCTTCCTATTTATAATTACTTCCATTTTTTAGATGTCTTTTGCTTAGATGGTGAGAATCTTCCCAGCACCGGTACGCAAAAACAATTACTAGCATCATGCTCAATCTACTTCTAACTCCCCTTCACCCAGCAATAATTATATTTCTTTTGTGTCTTTCAGAAAACAGATTGTTTGCCATAAAATTAACTTGACATGATTCAAAAAGAAATGCAAAGCATTTTATAAGGAGTCTGAGAAAGTGAGAGAGCTGCAATTGTGAACAGAGGCTTAAAGCAGAACGGGGAAGACTTGTGCTTTCAGCAGAGGAAAACTTCATTACAAATTAAGTTTTGTTTCCTTTACTTGCTGCAGCACAATGACAGCTTTGACAGACATATGGGTTGTTTAGAATCGTAAAGGCTTTTTAGTTTAAAGTGCTTCAGGAATATATCTAGCTGCAGTATATGACATGGGCACTTTTTATTTAGCTGTATTCTGCTAAATGCAGTTTGTAATTGGAACACCTTTTAGCCCATGCATAAGAAAATATGCTTCAGTCTAATTCTGCATTGCTGAGCTTCACATACATCAGGCCCTGGTAAGCCTCTGGGCTGCACACTGTGCATTGCTATGCATTTTAACACATACACATCATCACTTCTCTGGGAACTGGAAAATACTTGAAGCTGCCCTGTCTGTGAGCAGACAACCGAAACCACAAGGTCTTTATGTCATGTAAGCCTTCTTCCAAAGAGAAAGAAAGAACAAGGTCACTCCAAGCTGTTGCTTTTGATGTTTTTCCTTCATGCAGGGGCTGCAGCTTCAGGTCTGTTACAACAATAAGGTTTGGCTTGAAAGTGTCATACTCTGTCATTATGTGCCCAGAGTGCATCATAGCTCTTAGACACGTTACAGTTTTTGTTCTTTATTCTTTGCCTAATATTAGAACTGTACACTTTGAGACAGATCCTGATTTTGCTTACACTGTGTAATGCCCTGACTAAAGCTATCTGCTTGACTGGAATTACACCAAATGACACAAGTATGGATGAGATTAGACCGTAGCTGATTACAGATCTGCACACCAACTGGTGCTCTTTCTGGCTCATGCATTAGTCACCACCAATAACAATGCTGCAGCTCTAAACTCTGGCAGTTCAGGATACAGAAGCAACATTGTGCTGCAGATCAGGAAAAGCACTGTTAACTAAACACGAGGCCTGAACCTGGTTTTCTTTATCTAAGCCTTCTTGGTTCTGCCAGTAGACTACAAAGCATACACATAAAGCAAACACCAAACCCAACTGAATCTCAATAAGATGTCTCCGGGGAAAAAAAAGGATCTATTTTCCAGACTTGGCCATCTTAAAGACTCATATCGATACCTTTACCTCAGCAGTGGGGATGGCACTGCCCCACTTAACATGGATCCTTCACCTCCACCTCCTATCACCTTCTGCTGCGTACTGCACCCTAACAGCCAGCTAACATCTGTAATAACACTTGTCTCTAGAGGCAGACTGTCCTAAATAAGGACTTATTAGTATGGTGAGAGTGGTACCATATGCTTAGTGTTCATATACTAACACTAGCCTAAATCAATAGCCTTGATTTAAGAGCATCTAAAGGAAACCAGACATTTATCCTCACAATACCATGGAGATTCAGATATTTTGCTGTGCACTGGAGAGCCTCTCCAGAACTGACACTACCTGTCACAGGGGTGAGGGAACAGCTGCCCTATATAGGCCTCAGCATCAAAGAAATATTTCATTTGATTACGAGTGAATTAGGACTGTGTTCAGAAGGGGGAAAAAAAAAAAAGAAATAAGACAAATGGTTTGCCTATAAGAACACTGGATCCAATAGGAAGAGGACACAATAAAAAGGAACTGTGAGAGCGAAACAGAAGTTACACTCTGACTTTTCTTTTAAAATTTAAAAATATCTTCTGCATGAACAAGAGTCTCCTGGGTGCAAACTTCAGAAGGAACTTAAAGAATATTCTCATGTCATTTGTGGTTGATGTAATGTAAGAATTCTTTCTTACAGTCTTTCAGTGAGAAAACCGGACTCCCACTCACAGGCAGGTTTTTATTTTTTTTTCCCCTTTGCACACTTGTCAAAGAACATGTCCTTTCCTCTTAGAATAACGAGACACTATTCACAGAAATTCTGCAAGCACAGTCTCCGTTCCTCCACAGGGAAACAAGGGCAATGTCTAGAGTGTTTCAAAGGGCTCACTAATAAGCAGTTGTGAACACTGAGCTTAATTAAACATGTGCAAATCCTGAATATTAATTTGGTAAGAATTATGTGGGGTCACATTTCACGTAGGTGTTCTTCTGGCACGTGATTTTTTCCCCCCTGTTAATACATCTGTGTGTGTTGGTCTTGGAATTCTGGATTTCTAATTGAACCTGCAATTCAGAGGCAAAAGAGGAAAAGACCAGATGATCTTGACAAGATTCTGCAGTATCTCTGAAGTCACTGGTATGCAGGACTGGATTGTAGATTTTTTTTTATTTTTATTTTTTAAGAACAATTTACAATAAAATATCTCATGAGTGCTTCTGCCAGGGCATGGTTCACATTTCTCTTCCCATCTCAGTCTTAAGGAATCTTTATATACATATATCTCTCTGAGCTCTGATAACTAACTGAGAAAGATAGCCTGCTGTTCTTACCCAGCCAAAAACTGCCAAATGTCAGAGATACAGCAGGAAGAACATTTGGCTGCTTCTGTCACTCTCAACAAAATCTCTAACATTTTGTTTTATCTAATGGCTTCACTTTTCATAAGATGATTCAAACCCCTATAGGGAACCTCCATTAGTCTGCTGACATTTTTCTGCCAGTATAATTATTATGTCCTTCTACAGCCCGCTTTTCATCTGTGCAGAATTTCTCCTTTGCACAGAAGAGTTTTGTTAAAGTCCTTAAGGTGGAAAACTGGAGGAACCAGAACAGTGCTTCGACATAAGCTAAGGTGGAGGGCAAGCTATTTGGTGTAGCTGTGCATGTGGAGGGATGGCTGGCAGCTGGTGCCATCAAATAGCAGATGGACACTAAGAAAGAATCATCCTATGTTCAAAAAATATTGGGGCTGAGGGGAAAGACTTTTTTGTCTCTCCTCTACACCTCACTATGCAAAATATATTTCAGATTTCAACCGTTTACCCCGTAGCAGGAAGATGGATATTTCTCTGGAGCACATCCTGCAGTACAGACTCATACATCTCTGTTATTCACAACTCCTAACAATTTGCTTTGCTTACTCCCCCTAGTCTGTATTCAAATTAAGATATATTTATACACGTATTTCAAGGAAGATATAGACTTCATTGGAGCCTAGTATCATTCCAATATACAGAGCTACTACCCAATGTTTAGAGCTTTATCTATGACAATCCTACCCAGACTCAGCTCTACTTTTAACTTGGGGTTAATTACAGCTAGCCCCATGAACACGTGTCTATTTGTTGCTAAGCAGGTGCAGATCTGAAATCAGAATAGAGCACTTGGGATAAAAGGAAAGCAAATCCACCTCCTCAGATTTAAAGACAATATTGCCTTGGTAACAGGTAACACATGTGAAGTACGTGGTTAATTAAGGCTTCCAGTTATAAAAGCGACAACATAGAAATGAAAATGAGAAGCACTGTAGCAAAATATAGACAGCCGTTAATAGTCAGGTAGTTTAAAACACATTAGTATAAACCAATAAATGACTGAAAGGACAACTGTGTGGTTGAGAGAGAAACAGTGAACAAAAGCGCAGAAAACTTCATGGAGTAGTGCATTCTCATCAAAAGAAGGGACTGAGAGAATTCATTCTTCACTCACTGGTGAGAGAGGGAAGTAAGACGATGAGAAGAAGTTATCCAAACCTGAATCTGAAGCTATGTTAAAGAAAGAATGCAATTGCATCTGCAGTTCTTAAACTCTGTCCACAATCATTACGTAGAAAACGAACATACAAAACCAAAGCAAACACAGACCTATCAGTGCTGAACACCATTCATCCTTCTTCTCTTCCTTAGCAAAGGACTCTGACCTCACTCGCTCCTCCTGGAAAATACATAATGTGAGCATAAGGCTGAGTGTTATGGACTTGGAAAAAAATGGATCTTTTTAGCACGTAAGCAACCACTTTGGCTGCTATAAATGGAATACAAAAAACAAATACATAAATAACAGTATATGAAATAGAACCAGTTAACACAGTGTGGTATACAGCTCACTAAAAATAACAGTGGAAGAAAAGGGCAGTGACTTTTCTCATAAATGTTAAAGCATGGACAAAAGAGCAATAAAGGAGTTTAAAAATCTAAGAGCTGAAGCAATCTTAAAAAGGAGGAAGGTTTTTCTACAGGGCAAATTGCTGTATAGGAAAATGATATCATATTCATAGCAGACAGATTTCTGACTCACAATTAGTAGCTTTCAAAAAGGATGAAATAAGAAGCAACTTCTTAAAGCTCCCACTGATTAAATGCTATGCCTTGAAATTGAAAATATTTCCATTTGTGATGAACAGTGTCTTCCCCAAACTGGAAAAGTTTATTTAAAAAAAAAAAAAAAAAAACTTTTTTCTTCTACTTACAGTGGTATCAAATTCAACTTCTATGACATCATTCATGCTAAATACGAATGTACTCCTCTACAGAGAACTAACACTAGGCATATGTTCACGTCCACTCAAATGTCTATTTGGACAGGTCCATTTGTGTGGCAAAAAGCTGAATCTTGTGCCATGGCAGTGCCAGCTGAGAGATACAGCCTACAGCTGACAAGCAGAAGAAAATTATAGGCACTTTTATCCTCTGTTTAGGCATGTTTGCTTTTAAGTACTGAGTTGACACTCGTGAACAGGGCCACGTAATTTTGGACTGCAAGGACTTGCATAAGTAGGGATAAATAGCACAAGGAGCAGCACAGTGATTTAACACACAGGTTTTAATCCAGTTTGGTAGAAGACTCTTAATAAAGTCTTCTTTAAGATTTTGACTCACACCGTGTTTTCGTTACTCTGTAAAAAGAATGATAACAAATACCAAATTCACAGAAATCCAAATGGGATTAACTGGGCTTTGCAGAGTCTAATGGCTTGTGGTCATAGGTATTACTGATAGTTTTGGACTTAAGTTTAATTTGACTCAGTAACATACAGTTTAAAGACAAGATAAATCTATAGTCACAAATCTTTTAAGACAACCAGCTAACTTTAGGCCACTACCAGAGAGCCCCGGTGATAAAATAACAGCCATATTCTTTTTCTCTGGACGATTTATACAATTGTGCAGTAGTACTTTTCAGTAGATACAGAAATCTAGTCATTGATCTCTTGTAATGCTTAATTCAATTTTGAGAGGAAGTAGCCTACATTTCATGGATACATTTCATTAAAAGACTATTTATTCATTTTGCATTTTGAAAATACTTTAGCAGAGATACTCAATGCAGGCTCTCAGAGTATGATGAATTATAAAATTTGTTGCCAGTCTCCAGCAAAAATGATATTAGAGCACTATGATTTCCTAACGTGCTTAACAGAATCATGGGAAAATAGGGAAACAATAGATGTGGAAAAGTAATCTTGTGCATCTCCTTGCCTTAAGGAAGGCCGAACTCTACTTATGGAGCATCTAACAAAAGTTTGTCTATTCCAATTCTTTAAGAACTCTGTTGACAGACAGCTCAGAAAATCTATTTCAGTGCTTTGATATGTGCAGCATTAAAATTTGTGGGTTTTGTTTTGTTTTTCCCTATGTCTAGTCTGAATCTTCTTTGCTGCAGTTAATGCTTATTTTTGGTCCTACCAGATGAGATATGTAAAACAGCTTAAGGATCTTCTACGAAAGAAGAATCTATAGCCTTCAGGAACCATACATCCATCTCCGCTCCCATCAGCTTTCCTATCACCCATCATCCCCCCATCTCCCATGCTCTCAATTACTTTTTGTGCCATTCAGTCTTTATTTATTTTACTTACCAGGCTCTGATCAT
Organism: Phasianus colchicus; assembly: GCF_987193195.1. Lineage (NCBI taxonomy): Eukaryota > Metazoa > Chordata > Aves > Galliformes > Phasianidae > Phasianus > Phasianus colchicus. Next base: position 22,283,418 of record NC_143445.1, on the reverse strand, counting down.
TTATGCTGCTGGTCTGTATCTGGCTCTGAGTGCAGTGCCCAGAACTGAACATCATACGTTCAATGGAGGTATTACCATTACCAACACCAGAGTGATTTGTACTCATAAGAGAGCGCTGGAAGCGGTACAAGTTCAAGCCATGACTTGTCTACCTCTTTTGACAACAGTGCCACCTTGTCCACCACTGTTTGACTTGTGACACAATGCAGTTCCTACACCTATCTTCAAAGACACATTGTACTTAATTTTGAAGTGAATTATTCATAACAAAGTCACTTAAAGCAAGTCTCACACTCTTTCAGTCAAGGCTACAGCATTTCCGTAACTGGCTTGTAGAAGAGCCATAGAAAACAGGCCAACCTTTTAAATAAATCCACACTGCTATGTATTTCCTTGTTACATTAGAGTTGCTAAAGAGTATTTTAATGTATTCCAGATTTTTTAAAAAACTATTATTTTTGAGAGATTGTTGAGACTGAGCTGCAGTGCTTCTGACAACAGACACTAGGATTGGTTTTCTTATTGTACCTCACCCACCTCCTACTGGTTAGTCCCAATGACCAACAGCTGAAACATTGCTATACACCATTTGTTTGCTGCCCGAAAATGGAGTTCAGCAGGTCCAGTTAATCAGAAAAGATCTAATTACTTGAATCCATGAAATATTTTGCCCATCTTTTTCTTTCCTTTTCCTCAGGTTGTGAACTGCAGCATTTTGCAATTGCAAAATGACACTTTCACTAATTTTCCTGAACAAAATATATCCTTCTGTTATCAGTGTTCCAGCATATCAAGTTTTTGCTCCAAAATATCAATACATATCAAAATATTGATACGTATTAAAAATTATGTGGATAGAATCATAGAATCACAAGGTTGGAAACAACCTGCAAGATCATCTAGTCCAACCATCCTCCCATCAGCATTGCTGCTACAAGCTACTAAACCATGCCTCGTAGCTCCTCATCCAGACTCCTCTTGAATACTGCGGGGACAACGACTCCACCACCTCCCTGGGCAGCCATTCCAGTGCCTGACCACTCTCTGAGAGAAAAAGTTTTCCTTATGTCTAACCTAAACCTCCTCTGGTACAGCTTGCAGCCATTCCCTCGGGTTCTGTTCGTTTCCTGGGAGAAGAGGCCAAACCCCTTCTCATTGCAACCTCCTTTCAAGAAGTTGTGAGAGTTTGCACAGGCAGCTAAATTGGCTGTTCATGTCCTTACACTGGATTTGCTAGATGAGATTTGGAATGGAAAGAGAGAAGCTGAGAGGAAAAAGTTTGGATATCAGTTCTTCCAAGGACCGTGAAGAGGAAACAAACATTTAAGTACACGTAGGATATTAGAATGACATGAACCATGTTTCACAGCATTGGCCAGAGGATTATTGCCACCAAATATATACAAGCTCTGTCCATGTATGTGTCTAGAAGGGTGTGCAGGGCCCCGTGGCAGCACCAATATACATCTTTACCTACACCCAATAAGAAAAGCTGCATGAAGTTATATATACACACAACTGGGTAATGTAAAATGGGAGCCTTGGTGGAGATACTAACAGTTATGGCACACATTGCTTTATGGAAACTTCTGATCTTTTTCAGCTTTCCTGGTATTGCCCTCTTAAGTTCTCCATTTGAGATTTATGGAACCATTTACAATGAATCATTGTCTATTTAATAGTTCCAGTTGAGAGAGACTGTTAATGATTAATATGTTTTCTTTCAAGTTCTAGCCCACACCTCCATACAATCAACAACTATTTTGCACATATACTACTATGTTTACATGCTTAGCAAGTCAGTAACAAGCAAGGCTCTGACCTACACTTCACAGTTTAACACATGATTAAGGTCTCCGCACTTCCAAACCCATTCCCATAGCTTCTATATTTTATGCCTTTTCCTGTTTTAATAGCATAGCTGTAAAGTGCCTTGGGACTTGGTAGAAAAACACTATCAACATTCATGCTATTAAAAGCCTTATGGGTTACTGTAAAATTTATTTACATTGCTATTATCAGTCTTTAAAAGTTTAAATGAATCATGTTCCCTGGTTCAGAGTGACGTGGGCAGCAAATCCAGCAAGCTGTGACAGATCAAGCAGAAGACAGCCCCAGCTGAGGAAGTCATTCTGTCTGTACCACATTTCTTCTTTAAAGCAGAAGAAGTGGCAGCATCTCCATTAGAAGAGAAGCGCTAGCGGATCTACGCTTAGACACAATCATTACCTTTCTAGCTTGTGTAACCTATATTCCAGATCACTATGGAAAGTGAAGACATAACAGTCTACTTCCCTGCATACATTTTTGCTTTGAAGCAACTGGGCTTCCAGGGAATCAAGAGATTTTATGCTGAATGTATTAATAGTTTCAAATTTATTTATAAGAGAAAAGCATCACCCTTCACTGAAGTCACCAGCACAGCAGGAGCCAGCATTAGCTTCAGCAGCAAATGAATCTACAGCTTAAAAGGAAGCAGAAAAATCTATGCTTATTTTTTTGTCCATACAGAGAGGGAAATCTAGGTGAAAGCTAGGTGAAGATTTCATATTGCTGATCTCATAGCAGCTATATTAGGGATGGAGATTTTGTGAAGAAAATAAACTTAGAGATCATGGGTCATCTCCTGACAGCTGTGTAGGGAAATGAACTGCATACAAGTCTGAAACACACCAGCACACAAACATCACAGAGGAAGGTAATTACATGCACACATTTTGAAGTCACTACATCTTAGCACTTAATTTATTTTTGTGCTCAGCCACTGCTTATTTATAATCTTAATAAATATGATGCATTGGGAAAAGCAGGTCAATAGGAATTATTCTTCAATCTAAAAAAGCATCAAAAGTAGATGAACATACATCTTTTGCTATACACACTTTCTATATTAGTTACCCCAGCAATTTGATGAACGTATGTTTGTAGGCTACAAACTTTTTTTATTTTTTTAAACAAGAGCAGGAAAAAACAACCATAGTTGAGTTTCTTTTACAAGTGAAGGATGAGCAAGAAGCTAGAGAAGTTAAATTAAACTTTAATTTCTTTGAGATCCAGAATCAAAGAAATCAGCTTACAATTCATGGTAATGTCACATTAGAAAAGCTGTATTTTTCCATTTGGAAAAGGAGTTCTTGATATAATCACTTGCAAGATTTAATGGCAATTCTCTGTAAAAAGGACAAGGGCTCATTCCACTGAAGTCATTGCCAATGCAGAAAACAACCTGTGTTCTTGTTTCTCGATAGCCTCTAACCATGGGGCCAGAGATAAAATAATGTTTTTACTAATAATTTTTTTATTTTTATTTTTTACTTCTCTCTATAATCCTTGCCTGGAAAGAACTCTTGGAAGATCAGAGCCAGAACCTTGACTCTCCATCTTCCCTTCATAGATGATTTATATTCAGTAGGTTCATACATATTTAACAATATAGTTCAAATGTTAACCTGCAAGCCAATCAGGATTCTCTCCTTAAGTTTGATCTTGTATGTATTTTCTTCTACTTTCCAGGGGACAGGACTTTGTATGAAAATTCAAACTTCCTTTCACTGACTTGTTCTTTGAAGAAATCATTCCAGGAGCCTACTTCACAAGCCTCTTAAGACCAGGATCTCCCACAAGTTTAGAAAGTAGAAGTTTGTTATATATATAAGGGAATTATACATTTTGTATATAAGGGAAGTACTAGTTGTGAAGAAAGGAAAACACAGCCTGGATGGTTTTCCTGAAGTCATAAATTCTATATCAGCTGCTGTTAAATGAAAATTCAAAGGTGTTGCCAAGAACTAGCTTTCTCGTAGGCATACAAACTATAACATCCCACTGAAACCTAACTCTCGACCCTCTGTTCTTGTTTTAAAATTTCAGCATGCAAGACGTTCAATATATGAAAAGGAGCATTGTGGACTTTCCTCAAAAGCACGGAGGGTAAGAAATATAAGTACTGAAGCAAAAATAGAGTTGATGTGTCCACTGCAAAGTACAGCAGAACTACGCTATTCTTAAGAAAGCTATTTTATAAGGAACTGCGAAACACTGTATGCAAAAGCATCGTATTCCTTGTTCGTCTTTTGTTCATTCTGGAAGAGCGCTTCCATTTTAACAGTATCAAAGGGATTGGTTCATAACCAATTCCTATTTCTCTATTTTTATTCCTTTTCGTTGCCAACAAAGCCCTGTTATCGTATTTCCAGAGCCTGCTTCGAGAATGCTTTCCTTATTGGCCAGCCTTTTTAAGGAGATGGAAGATGGCGGTGAAAAAGCAGAACTGTTTAAAGCATGTGTAGAAAGAAAAGATACACAGAACATTTCTTGCTAGCACAGAAGAACCATTCCTTTTACTGAAAAAAATACTGCAAGAAATTCAGTGATCTTTACATAGAACATCATTCTAAAAAGTCAGAACAGTCCCCCTACCTGAACAACAGCCTGCAGTTCATTCAATAATAAAATAGTCAAAACTGAACTACAGCTTACATTTGCTACCACCACTAATTCTTTTCTGCATGATTTCTGTCAGCTGTTGGTCCACTCACAGCAGAAGCAAACGCCTCTAAGCCAAAGTTCAGACAAGATTCTTCACTTCCCAGGGAGCCTTTCCTTGAGATTGTTTGGAATAATGGAATCCACTTTCAAGAGAGATTTCGATCCTTTTTTGGTGCTTGATCTCATCTGCATCCATGACCCAAATACTACTCATCAATTACAAATCCAACACCTCGATAAGAAATAAAGCACACTTTACCATTAATTAATTACTGAGATATAAATAATTTCCTGACAGCACACTGGAGAGAGAATACAAGTACAGAACATGCCATAAAGATAAATCACACAGCTAACTCAGCAACTTAGGTAAGAATACAGAGGATATTATGTTCACCTGGTGAAGTCTCCAGAATAAATGTTTAAGGTATTTAAGCTTATGACATCTTTGACATCAAAGGCAAACTAACTCAACTGCAGGGAAAGTAAATAGGAGGAACTGACAAAGTTTGTCTACAATTCATTTAATTCTAGATAGTACAAAATCAGATTCATTATAGAACCTCAGAGAACAAACAGATGTAGATGCCTAAACAGACAGGCAGTTGAATAAAAATACAAAAGCAAGGGGTCTGATGCATATTCTGCACAGAAATCCATTACAGTTCCAAATGTATTTCACAGTGACAGACAAAAAGATGGAGAAAAGCACAAACCTGCAAATCATGTTAAGTATTACTGAATTAGTTCAAAATTCTAGGGGGGGGAAGGGGGGGGCAGGAGAGGAGAAAACAAAGCTTAGAAAAAAGCCTACAATAAAGCCCTTGTTATGTTCTCTTCATATCATCACAGTCCTTAAGGGACAGCAAACAGACCAACTGATGTCTAGATTTCTATTCTAGACTCTAATACAAAAGGTACTATAGATTTCCATCAGCAAATTAAAAGATGTAAATTTATAAGCCCTTTGTCTTTACTGGTCATTTATGACCTTTTTCCTTCATTGAGCATCTACTCATATGAATATTTTCAGCCCAGATTCAAGTCACAGATAAGTTAAAAGGAAGGATCACTTGTTTCGTTCATTGGAGAAAAAAATTGCCCGGATGATTTAAGCACAGAGAGCTGGTCCTAGATATTTTATTCAGGCAAAGCTTCTACTGATTCCAGTGTGACATGTGGCTGCTCTGTGGGTGCATGTATGGCCAGGCTGAGACAGCCTGGTCTCTTTATGACTTAGTTGCAAGTCAACACTCTGACCCTGGAAAGGGAGGAGTGACTGCTTCACCAGCAGGAGCAGTCCCAAGAAACACAATACAATCACAGTCACAAGAAACACTGTTCTTCAGAGACACACTTCTCCCTTCACTCCTGCCTTCTGGGGTTAGGAACAGTAATTTGTTGTTGACATGTATTAGAAGAATTAAATTCCTTCTAGGCACAGAAACGGTTTTTCTGTCCAAAAGGAGGGCAGATGGAGCTAAGATTCCTCCCATACCCTTTCCTGAGTGTAGAGCCAGAAACTTATTTTGCCTTCTTACTTTGTAACCAGATCTAAGGAAATCAAAAAGAATGAAAAAGGTGAAAGCAAACCAGGACGGCATTTCCTCTTGTTTGCATGTAGTCTGAATTGCAGTCAAGGCCTAAAATAATTGGAAAAGACCAGTAGAAATAACATCTAATAAATACAAGTTCATCTGGAAGATGTGCTGTTATCACCACTCCATTTTACAGATGTGTTTGCAGACACAAGAAAGGAGGACAAACACTATAACATGCATTAAGAAACCAAAGTCTTTAGATTTCAGAGCAGAATTTTTAAGGCTTAAAATTAATCCTCTTTATATAGTAATAACAATCAAGAGCTATGATTCTTTGCCTCAGAAATCATTTAAGCACATAGCCTGAACTCCAGATACATCTCTATGCTTACTGGTACCCATTTCCTGAGTGTTTGCACACAAACAATGGGAAACACTCAAAGCATCCAAAATGCATGCGTATTTGCATGTGCAAAATGTCTGTAAGTTTTAGTGCTGTGATCACATGAGAAGGCTCTGATTCCACACTTTCCCTTTTAACAGACATTTGGCCCTTCCGTGTATGTCTTCACCACAGAGATTTGTCTTTCTATTAAAATGCACAGCAACTCCTAATTAACATACGTGGCCAATATGTTGCACGGCTACAAGACTTCTTAGTATTATATTCAGTACATGACAGTTCATTGCTAATACCACCCATCTGGTTTCTGGAAGAAAATGTGACTGAAAACAATTGTCTAATTTATTTTAAATGATTTCAGATGAATTTTTTAAATGTGAGAACGGCCAGTCACGTCAAAAGCAACTTTGACAGGACAATAAATACTGCACCTATAAATAGGCTTTGATCCATGAGCAGAGAAAACATCTCCAACAATTTCTTAGTGCAATGACAGTGAAATAATTAGAATGAAATCCAGTCTGAGCATCATTCAGTATGTTGTTTAACTCCAAGTACTTAAACAGTTGCTTGTGAACCAATTTATTCATTATCTATTATGGATAGAGTTGGAAGCAATGAGATAGGTCTGTAAATAATAAGCTGAGTGGGCTTACTTTCTCTTTCTTACATAGCACGATCACATTTGTTTTCTGCTACTCCAGTGGAAAAAATCCAAGGCACAGTGATAAATTGAGCACATAGGTGATAGGGCCCTGATATTACATGAGCAGCCAGTTTAAAAATTTTTGGAGTTACACCAGCAACACATCCCATCAGAGCCTGCTGCTGCCATTTCTACATTTGCATAAGCCAGGCTGTCTCACAAACTGCTGCTCCTGTTCCTACAGCTTTCCCAAGCCAAACTCCTTCAATCTGTTGCAGTTTGAAGGCCAAACCCCTTCAATCTGTTGGTGCTGTTTCCAAGTGTGGCTGATGCTCCAGCAGTTGTGCAATCCAAGCTCTGGAGTAGTCTTTTGCTGTTTATTCTTAGCTTGCTCAGCTCTGATCCTGACTAGCTTTGGGCATCTGACAAGAGCTCTAAATTTGGAGCCTACTCATCCCGGACCTCTAATATTCAGGAAGGAAGAGCCAACTCAAGTGCTGTTCAGACCACAAGTAAACCAGAAAAGTGAATAACCAAGGAGCATCCTGATGTTGTACCAACAGGACAAATCAGAGGTCAAGTTGCCACTAGGACTGTCTCTTTTCTACTGAAGAACAATCTAAATAGGATTGCAACTCTAAGATGATATCCTATTAAAAACTTATATGAGATTTCATATAATCATATACACCTTCACTTTTTAATTAAAATTTTTGCATTGCTACAGCAGGGAGATTGGCAAGAAGCATATGAGCTCCACGGAGCCCAGCACATCATGTAAATCCCCACATGGAGAGAGGCAGATAGAGCTACTGCACATCCCTCATGTATGTGCCACATCCCTTCCCTAGCTTTGCTTATCAAAGTTATAGTTAACCTCACATTAGTTTTGCTACCTCTCTGAGAACAAGCAAAAGCAGTGCTCCGAAGGAAGAACTCCAGCACAGTAAGGGGAGACATGGATTAAATGGGAAGTGTTTATCATACCTGAGCTGAGACGATTTTCCAGTGACTGTGCTATTTCCCCTGCCAGTTCTACGCTTAAACTTTCGGCTGACTTAGTGCCTGCAGGAAGTGTTGGTTAACCTGAATTACAACAGGTGAAGCCTAACTCTCCAGTTTGCCTTGTCAACGTAAGCCATGCTAGAAAGAGGCTGGCAATGTCACTCAGGGTGATATTTGCAATTCCTAAAGCATCAGCCATACAAAAAGCAGCATTAAAACTGACTGAACCTACCCACCTCTCTGTCATCATTTTTGGGAGACAATCATGCTGGTCAGCCATGGGTCCAGAGAGCAACCATCTCAGATGAAAGACATTTTCCTCTATACCTTTACTTTCTGCATTCTATGCTCTAAATTATTTTATTCTGTATCTTGAAAAACACCTGTCACATTCAAGCAGAGAGTTGTAGCAGGTCATATATTTCCTATCAACATGTTGCCATTTCTGTCTGAATATGCTTGAAAAATGCTTCTTGTTTGTTACTCAGACATGCTTTAACATTGCTGCTTATGAGATAAGACTACACAATCAATGTAGACACTTCAAAACTTCAAGGAGGTTATAATTAAAAGGGAAGATGTCCATTCATGATGATCTATTGCAATATTGGTCACACAGCTGGAAAATAATCCAAGTAAGTGACTATAGAATCAAAATGAAAACACTCCATCTGAAGTATCGTTGAGGTTAACAGCAGGTATAGCTTAATGGAAAGTCAGTCTTTGTTTTCTTTGTAATATGTTCCTTATTGTCATGCTCTAATTGTCAAAATCATATATAGAAAATAGACAAAAAAAGGTCTGGGCCTTGAACTATCTTTTTTTCCTTCCAGATAGCAATGCAGTGTTATAAATACCACTCCAGATGTAAGAAAACAGATGTAAGAAAACAGTACAATTTTATTGTTCTAAATGTTTATGTCTTTTTTGATCAAACCACCAGACCTAGCATTTTTCATCTTTGCAAAGCTTTAGAAACAATACTCAGTAATGATCAATCATCATCGTGCGATCCATGAATAGCAAAAATAGCAAGAAGCTTTTCCTTTGCTTTCGTGTTTTTCCTCTAAGGTTGTTCTTAGTAATATTGTGACCATCTAACAGGCTGTAGTAATTGCCTGGTATCTTTATCTGTCACATGACCAAAATATATTTGGGAATTAAGTGTGCAACTTCTTGCTTATAAATCTTTCATCTGTTGAGAAAGATGAGTACTTAGATGTTTTCTCTTCCTGGTTTATTCCACTGCAGCTTTTTGTTTTGTTTAAATGCACACTCGAGTCTTAGAACATTAAATAACTATAGAAACAAATCAACTTTCTTCTGGTATAAAAGGCTTTCATGAGTTTTTCCTCATATTCCCATGCAGTTCAAACAATATATTGCTTTTTCTGTATGAAAAAGAATATCCTGACAATATTTAATAAATATTCGTTCCTCACAAACCAGATGAAAACATGTTTAATCCCCCAAAGACTAAATACAGTGTGAGAGGGAAACCAGAGCTGATCCGAAGGCACACAGCACACATTAACCTGTACTCATATTCTCAACAGTTAATACTCAGAAAGGCAGAAAATGCTCCTGAATACTGAGAAGTACTTCGATGCAAATGTAAAATACATATGTAAAAACACTGCTAGAATAACTGCAAATTAATTTACGTTAAGAGAGGTTCAGAATGCTAAACACCTTTATTGGAGGCAAATGATGTTTTATGATGTTTTTTCTATTCTCTGAGGGCATATTTTACATCTCTTGTCAAGTTGTTGCTGAGATACCACGCTAACCAAGCACTTATATTGTGATTTATAAAAGAGAAGGAAGAACTCTGCATGTATTACCTGGGATTGTCTACCCACTCCTTTGTTACTTGCAGCTATTGTTTACAGCAGTGTTCTAGCACAACTGGGTATTGCAGGCTACTAACATTCTTGTGGCTGTGTTTACCTTTAGAGTTAGTAACTCAAATAACAACTGCTTATGTTGCATAAGGATTGAGTAACTCCACTGCATGCAGTTTTACTTATTCAAACAGTGTTTTCAGAAGAAAAGCCCCAATGGCATCCCTATGAAAAGCATGAAACACTTGGAAGTTAATTAGTACTACAACAGAATGAGGACTACCCAGTCTCATTAAAGAAAATACATACTTTGATCAAAAACTCCAGAAGCTAATAGCACCAGTTATAAGAAGTCAATTGTCAGTCAAGTCACAAGCTTAAAAAAAATCCCAAAACCTCCCAAACCCCTCTTTTTCTTTTTTTTAAAGACAGTTTATGAAGTCATACATAAAGACAGTTATGCATCATACTGTGCACTCCAAAATGAGAGCAGCATCCCAAACTATTACTTGGAACCAGAGATGTTAACTAATTTCAAGTTGCTTCCTCTTTTTTTTTTTTTTTGCCCAGTCTTATACATACATGGTAAGAATATCTGAGAAAATCTGACAGTGAAAGTACCCAAGTAATATAATTTGCTAATAACAAGTGATCTAACTGCCTTAGGCAGTCCTGAACAAAAGCTGGACTGCTGACTAACCGTGATCAATAATACATCAACAAAGTTGAAGCAGATCTTTAAAATCTATAGTGGTTTTGTGGGTCATCAAAAACAACAAGATCCAAACTTTATTTACTTCTCTAAATTTATCTCAAAATTACTTCCACATTTACTATCTACATTTTTATTATTTTTGCTCATTAAGTCAGATATTATAAAATCAAGCAAGACAATTGTATTTCTTGTTGCTATTCTATACACTGCACTTGTATGGAGCTTTGTAGATTTTCTTCATCTCTTACCTCTGGCAAATTATCAAAATTTTTGTTCTGATGAAACTTCTTGACACCATTAAATTATGTGTCTTGGATATTTGCAAACAAATCATCAAAGTAAGGAACCAGTGCATCTGAAGTCCGGTAGCAATTATATAGCACATCCCTTGTTCTGGGGGTATTGCACTGTACTCATTTAAAAAAAAGACAGAAAAGGAGATATGCCTACAATGACTAAGTCTAAATAAAAGAGGATGTTCGATAAACTCCTTTTAATATACCTGTAAGACATGCATCTTTCAAGTCCCAAGCATCCACTGCTATCATTCACTTTCAACAGGAGGCATTAGGACTTAGCAGGATCCAGCTTATTGTTCTAACAGCAAGTGGCACATCAAGAGCATATTATACTCCATCACTGGGATTTTGAAATGCTGAGCATTTTTTAATATAGCACCCCAGGTGTTTGCTGCTTAAAACATACTCTACATGAGCATCTGCAGATGGCATGTCAACAGGGAGCCATCTAGATTCAAATGCACTAGCAGTCACTCAGGGACCCCATGCTGGGGCTCTAAACAAAAAGAAAAGAAGTTAAAATAATGCACGACCAAGAAAAAAAAAAAAAGGAAGAAAAAATCCCATAACAGAGCAGATTATTCAGTATGAACGTTCTGGTACCTAGCAAACAAAGGACCTGGTCCCACTATCCTGGGAAACCACCCCACTGAAAATAAACAAGACAAAGGCAACTCAAGTAGTGTACTACAAAGGTAATCTTCTCCCTGGATAACTCATCCATGAATAATTCAGTACAGGTTAAGCTCAAGACCATTACTAACTGTTTTCATGTATGGAGGATTGATTTTCTTTCAGTTTGATAGGAGACTGGTTGCAGTGCTTCTGCAATGGAGATATAGCATACACGTTGATTTGACTGATGCATTTAATGACATCTGGCCTCATACCACATGGCAAGGCCGGGAGGGAAATCTCCTTTACACTTGTACATAGTTACATATTGCATTGCAAACATTAGCTGAACATGACAGATCTAAAAAGGAACATAAGTAACAAAAAATTATACAGGTATTTCCTGCTTCTCTGAGCTAATTATAACATTTAGATGCTTTAATTCCAGATGGAGATCATTCAGCTCACAAACAACCTTAGTATGACCAAAAGTATCAAATAGTCATAATTTTTAGTCATTACACACAGGCTGCACAGACAGAAGGAGGCACGCAAATAGACACTTATGTGAGCAGAACAACAATTGTATTTGACAGACAGGTATGGAAAACACTAGCTACAGAAAAGCTTATATCCAAAGATTTACCAGAACAAATACTGAACTACACTGTGTAAATTCTATTGCCTTTTGCAACTATGTGATGGAAAAATAAAGCCAGTTTTCTGAGCTGTAGATAAGAGTCTTCTTTAAGTAACTGCAAAGAGACCAATGCTAGATTTCGATTCTCATTTAAACACTTAAGAAAAAGCATGTTGAGAAGAATATGAAAGATTAAAACAGATTGGTTGTTTATTTTTCCTAATTCTTTAATAATCACTTAGTAGCATGAAAACATTTCATATTTAGAACTATTGCACTCTCTACCGTGACACTCTAAACCATAAAAGCCATCCTACCACAGCCAGCATCAGTTTATTTAATAATGATCCAAAATTAAGATTAATTGACTGTCTAATGCTTGAAAATGATTAGAATATGCCACGATGAAAAAATCGTTTATTTGAAAATTGTTTTTAATCAATTTGTGTTACTTGAGTTCCCTTTTAAGAATTACTTACTGAAAAATTATCCAGATTTCTAGCACGAATTGTTTACATCTACAGCTGTCCTGAACTTGCATGACTGCTTTCTTAAAAAGATACAGGGTGCAACATATAAAGCAGTGCTTTCCACCAGATCATGGTGGAACTGAAATACTCCAGAGCTGCCAGCGAACAACGTTGTTGTGAATCAGGTTTACTCTGCCTTTTACCTGCTTGTTTTATGTAGTACACAGTCATGGTATATTTTCAGTTCCTGCACTTTGTAGAATATAAAATTCTCTATTAAAACCAAACAGTTCTTTCCAAAACATGAGAACAGTATCTACCACAGACAACTAGTTTATAAGAACTGTCCTGCTTAGGTTCAAGACTGTCATTGGAGTATGCTGTGAAAATTAGTCTTAGTTCGCCTTTACACACAAAAACCTTTGTAGATTGTGTAGTAAATCAGATGCCTTTAAAGGCAGACTCATTTACTGTACATTTAGTACAATGTGATCAGAGGCCAAATGTAGCACTTGCATGGTAAGTTTTACTGACACTGAGCAGAAAGATAAAGTTTCAGAGCAGGAGTCTCTTCTGAAAATTGATTCTAGAAACTAAATGAATTCTTGCTTGTCCTATTTGTGCATGACTACCTAGTCTAGGGATTTTATGCTTTTACTGATGCCTCCACAGCACCAGGGATTTTAATGGAGTTTAATGGAGTTACTTCTCAGTTGTGCACCAAACACTAAGGCATGCAAATGCTGGAGTCCTGCAGACTACTAATATGCACAAAGCCAGGTTTGCAAACGTGCAGGATACTGAAGAGAGGTCTCGCTATGTCAGAGATGAAAAAGAACATTTTTTCAAGTCTGTCTCGCAGAGGCCTTCAAGAAGAAAAGCTGTACTGTCTCACCAAATTGTCTTGCTAATGCTATTGTACACCCAAATTCACTAAGCTTGAAAAAAAAAAAACAAATTTGATTCTTTCATACTAGCACATAACATACAGAAACTGAACTAAAGAAACCAGCTGAAAGATACCAATAACCTTCAAGTCTTATTCCTGTAAGCTGCAACAGGCTTTGGGCAAAGCACACAGACATTTTGCTGTGCTTTCCTAATTAAACTTGACTACATCAGCACTCCCACATTGATCAGACTCTCGGAATGTAGATATGACCTACAGATTTATTAAAATGTCTAGGTTGTTGGTATTTCATGATCTGAAGTTCCATCATTTGCTCAAAACTGAGAGGGTCTTTGGACACTGCCAAATTCAATACACTTGAAGTGAATGCCATTTGAGCACAGAAGTGTTTCAGCCCACTGTACCAGTTCAACTCCTTCAAATTGATTAACAGTTTAAAAAAAAAAAAAAGATGCAGTCTACCATTTCAGCCTCCTTTCCCTATTCTTCCTGTTATTTTCCTACAAAAAAAAAAAAGTAATAAACTCCAGCCAGAAAGATCAAACTTTTAACATTCCTTTATACACCTTATATATTGTTACAGTTTTGTTTTTCTTTCTCTTAAATAGAGGAAAATATTTAATATAAGTACTGGGACAATTTAACATTTGTTTTTTATTATATTACAGGCATAACTGTGATGGTGTGAAATAGACATAAATTAGACAACACATACCAGGCAGTGCACTAAAATACAGTAAGTAATAAAAACCAGTTTATACTTGTCTTCTATGTGACTGCAGAAACAGTAAATATCCTGTCCTGCCTGTACTTGGCAAGAATTCTGCAGAAAAAGCTCCTTACAACTAAATATGATTTTGCTCATTTGATGTGAACGTGTGCATATCTGCATGTTAATTCTGTAATATGCTTTCTATAGTACATTTGTATGCATGCGTAGAAATAAAGTATTTCTATAAAAGCCAATTCTTGATAAAAATTGTTTTTCCTCAGGCATTTCCTTAAGGTATACACATCCATTTTCAAGCATTGACAAACATACGAAAATCAGCAGTAGAATCCTTAATCTGAGAAAAGGTGTATTTGGTAATTAAAAACAAAGAAAACAAGTCTTTTGTTTGGGCAAGGCTGTCTCCACAGTCATTAGCTGAACATGTATCAATTTATCTTCACAGCAGCCCTATCAGGTAAAAAAAAAAAAAAAAGCACATACAGCTCAGGAGGGTGATGCAGAGCAGCTCAGACAAGGCAATGGCTCTGTGCTTCAGAAGGGCCCTGATCCCTGCAGGCTCATCCTGCTCAGCCCAGTCCTTGTCCACCACTGGCTCTGCCATCTTCTAGACTTCTCAGTTCCAGTCACTAATTCAGCAGAAAGTTATCCATCTTTTTGTAAAGCTGCTTTTTTTTTTTTTTTTTTTTCTTTCCACCCCTTTCTCTCTTTTTGGCCTAATAACTTGAATTGACTCAAGGATAGGTACAGATAAAAGCTGCAGCTGACACCAGCTGTGTAGATAAGCCTGGAGAGCAAGGGTGGGGGAATGAAGATGGAGGAGAAAATGGAATATTCCCTTTAGCTTCAGTAAGATCAGCCTGAGCTCATGCAACAACTTTGAAGTGTCACTGATGGAAAACTGAGATAAAGAGCATTAAGAAAAATTCCAGCTCAAAGCAGACTAAGAGCCAATGTCAAACACAGTGAGCTTGAAGAAACAGTCCTCCCCCAGATCTTTTGAGGGCATAAAATGTTTCAACTAACAAAAGGCATAAAGCCAACCATATTTACTTACGGTGAAAGGTATAAACAAACATAGGGCTGAGCTGCATTGTTTACTGCAAGAAAAATGGATAGAAACATGGCAGTAGCTATGTACCAGTGGCATATTTAGGATTGGCAGGGGAGTTTGAAACATTTTGAATTGTGAAATCATATCCAATTGCGTATCACGCTCATGATTATTTCTGGGTTGCTTTTTTTTTTTTTAAACCTTAGATGCTTTTTGAAGTTTGCCAAACAATACTGTGAATAAATATTTTCAAATGAACACTGTCTTTCACTTTGAAAACAGACTACTGCGGATGATGAAAGACACTAAACCACTTTTTCAATAACACGTCTCAAAAATAGATATTCGTAAGCAACTGGAAAGCTTCTAAATGATGAATACAAGTGCATGTGAAAATCCTTCCCAGAGGGATCAAATAGTTTAAAGAAAGAAAATTTATTTTGCTTTTAATTTAGTAGTTCAAATCTAGCCTCAGCTGAGAGTAGAGGCAAATAGCTATTACTGTCTGCTGGCTGCTGAGCAGTCTATGCAAAGTGAACCACTAGTTCTAGGGCTGTTCCTATTAGATAAATTCTCACTTTGTAAGATCACCTCTGTAACTAGAAACCTTCATCAGCTATCTCAGCGTCCTAGGCATATGGAAATAGAGATACACAAAAGCTTATTAATGATAAATTAGTTCTTTCCCATCAGCGCAGGAATGGGGTTGCTGCTGATGAACTATATTACAGTTATGCCTAAAGTATTCCTAAAGTAGTAGTGTTTTGTCTAGGGGCTTCTACATGCCAAGAAACAGTCTTTTTCGTTATTTCCCAGGGGTCCCAGATCTAAGTGTAGTAGAGGATTTCACAATTAGTCTATTTTCTCAGGAGATGCAGCCTAAATTTTTCTTCTTCTTAACTCAATCACATTTTTCTAACTTAAACTCTCTTCTGCTCCATATAATTCTTGCCTCATCTGCAGTCTGAATCTCTGTAGACCATAAGTTTACAATGCCTTTACGACCCCCTACACTGAAAAATAAAGTGTTTTTTCTTTGTTTTCTTCAACCACCCAATCAGGAGTCTCAATGATCACCATCTTATCCCAGGCTCACACCTCTGGAACAGCTCAATCAATTCACTTCCAGTTTACATGCCTGGTCTTCCCAGTCTCCACAAGGTTACATAACAAGCTGACTCACAAGATGGATGCTGGAGCCAAGGGTTGAATGGGCTCCTTCAGCAGCCACAGCACCCACGGCAGCCTTACAGCACAGCTTCCTTTGAGGGATACCATGCCCTAAATCCAGAATTGAGGCAAAGCACCAACTCTTGTACAGTGCACAAATACGCAAGAAAAAGATGTGTGAGTAGAAGGAAAGGAGAAGAAAAAGATTTTTTCACTGCTACAAGCATCATACTAAACAAATCTCCCAAGTTGTCCTAGCTTGAGAGAAGACTTCGGTCTTCGTAACAGCCCATTGTTCCTTCTTTTCCTTACAATATTGCTTGATTACAATTGATGTCATTATTTCTGAACTCACAATTTGAATAAAGTTGCACTTTCCATCACGGTCTGTGCTGTGCAGCACATTTGAGCACCACAGTGTGAGAAAAATCTCTCAACCCCACTGAGATCATTTCAGATCCTTTCCTTTCTCTTCAAACCACAAGAAATTATCACCAGTCCTGATCTTAAAAGTGAATTGCGAGGATTTTGCTGTAAATTAAAACCTTGTTTGAGATGCCTTAAGATAATGCAAGCATACAGCTGGTCTAAAATGGAATTAGCCCAATATTAAAATGAGATATGAACGACAACCAATACAAAGCAGTTACAGAATTGCAAAATGGTAAAGGCCCCTTGCAGACTTGAGGTCCCTTCCAACTTCAACTACTCTGTAATTACTGTAGATCTGTTTGGACAAAACACTGGGGGGGAGGAGAAAAGCAAGCAGTGGCTCAGGTTGTTCTCTGCTCCCTCCAGTTCAGGGCAGACTGGAACACACTCTGTTTTTGCAATGCAGCACATGGCTGCATGATGACCCCACAGCTAGCCCCCAGGACTGGCCACACAGCTCCAGGTCCACAAGCTGCTCAGCCCTTTGTTGTTTCTTTGGCTTTGCAGGTTTTGCACTATTCACCCCTCAGTTTTCATTTTCTGCTGCCCCTGTAATTATGGGCTGCCTTCCAGTCTCTCAGGTATCATTTCCACAGCATATTCCTGGAGAAATCTGCCACCCCCACCCTCTTCAAAACCCAAATCTTAACTGACCAGAGACCACAGTTAAAGCACATCTAATGCAGCACCTTAAGAAAAAGCACGTTAATCATGCAGAAGCAAACGGAAGTCAACCTTGCTCATGGACTGCTCTGCCCAGCCACCCCACCGGAGAGCACCCAAAGCTCTAGCAAGGAAGAGGGTTCAAGGCATTATCCGCAGGCAGCCATCCCCATTCCACCAGCCATGGCCCCCACAAAGCCTGGCAAAGCCCACAGTCCCTGGAGCATCCCCCCCATCTCCCCATAACTTCCTCCTTCCCCATCTCAGCAGATGGGAGCCAAGCCAGCATCCAGCTGTCTTGCCAGCACCATACAGGCATGAAGGAGCTTTGGTGGGACAGGCCTTCAGCCCCTGACAGGCTGCTCCCACAGGCTGGAGGTGCCTCCAGAACATGCCATCCCTAACTCATCTCCTCCAGAGCTACACGACAACATTTCTTGGAAACTGGACTTGGCCCTGCTTACACTGGGGAGATGTAGGAATACAGTCAGATATGAGCTGTTCTTCTTTTAGTGCATCTTCCCTTGCTTATCTAAGAGGTTTTTTTCCTCCCCTTTTAACTTTTTTTAATTTAACCTGACTCAACAATTTACAGCATTCTTCACTGCTTTGCACCTTGTGGAGCCCCATCTGCGACTGTGAAACGCTTCCAAATCCAAATGTTAGCACTATGAATTGCAGTTTAACTGCTGGAGTCTGAGGATTTGTGTTTTGGGAGAACGGGAAGTGCACTCTGCCTCACAAAGAGGGGAAAAACAAACCTTCTCTATTCATTTTAATTAGAGGATTTGATGGAGGGAAGGATAACTTTAAAACAGTAATATAAGTACATACATAGTATAGTGAACGAATTGGGAAATTCTGCTGAAGAAGGAATTACAGCAGCAACAGATGAGTTCAGCTGTTCACTAGCATTAACACAGCATGGGGCCCAAGGAGAGCAATTCAGACCTTGTCCTCCATGCATCTTGTAATAAATGGGAAACAGCCCTGCTACCACAGGCAGCATGCTACAGCTGCCCGTTCCAGCGCCTGCCCCATGCCATCCGTCCCCTTCCACAGCCCAAGTTCCCCACATGCAAAGCATGAGCACGTTATATATCACAGTGGTGGCAGCAGCATGAAACCTGCTTCACGGCGTCTTCGCAAACGCGAAGTCAGCTGTAACATGACTGTAGCAGTCACCTTGTAGCAGTGGATTCTCCATCTTCGTTTTTCCCCACCTGCAAAATGGGTCCAACTGAAAGGGAAATTTCAGTTTGTCTCTAATATTTATCTTCCAAAGCAGGAGCCAAAAAGAGAGGAAAAAACATGTAGAAAATTCAAGCAAACATCATCATTTGGGAAAGCTGGTGTGGGATTTTAGCTCACCGCTGCACTGTTCAGTGCAGATGTCAACAGCCCCAGGTCTGAAGCCATCCTTCAACTACCAGCACAGTCAGAGGCTCAGCCTGAGCAAACCTCAGTCACTCCATCACCCCTTCCAGTATTACATCACCTCGTGGGCAGCCTACAAACAACCCCTCAGGCATAGAGGCTCACGCCCAGTTAGAATGAACAGCTTGCTGGGTGCTATACGTCTCCTCCTAGCAGGCTAGGATAGTACATGCATGGGGCACAAACCCTCTCAGCCCAAATATATAGAAGGGAATTAGTGGAGCCAGTTAAAATGACAAGCATTTTTTTTTCCTGGTTTAGGATTAAAAGCTGAGGAAGTTGCATGCAAGTTGGATTTTCTTTAAACATTTCTCTACAGACTCTGCACGCACTTCAACAACCACCACTGCAGTGATTCAGATGTGGTATAGTTAAAGAAAGATGCATGCGCTCATTCTAATGAATCTTAGCCCCAAGTCTAATGAATCTGTTCCCCACAGGGAATAGAGGGAAATCCAAGAACTGCAGAGCATGTGGGAAAATGAATTTACTGGTAAGGTTGTAATAGTTTCAAATTTCCTCATGAAATTGAAGGTTCTTAAGACCTGCAGAAACTTCCAGAGTAAACCTGAACTATAGTAACAATTTGCACAATAGCTGAAATGATGCAGTGTGGCATATTCTGAGATACGCATGTAGCTCAGATTAATTGCACAGCTTGCTGACCTTTTACAGTTCACAGTGAGACTGTAGTTCTGTAGCAGTGCAGAACAGAGTGAGGAAGAAGAACCAAGTCCAGGCACAGCCTGGCAGCTACTTGAGCCCCAGGCACATGTGAATAGCACTCAGGACAACAAATTTCCTTGGTCCTCACTGATGAGCTGCAAGATTTGTCACTACACATCATTCTCTCTGGAGTGAGTCATTTGAGCAGAAGGCTCTGACAGGAGCCGTTTGGCCCATTCTAACAGAAGGAACAGTAATAATTAGTCAAATCAAACTGAATAAAAATGAAAGCAATTGACATAAAACAGGTTCTACAAAACTTGCTTGAAAAAAAGTGGTAGGGATGAATCCCCATGCTGTGTAAGTGGGCTCCCCTGAGGCTGATTTATATAGGCTGCCCCTTTGAATTTAGTGGCAAATTATCTCCAATCTATAGATTTTCTCTGCTACTTGTAATTACAGTTCTCTTTTGATTTTTAAAGGATCATTCAATGATCAACCTTCTTCATTCAGACCTTTCTTTAGAAACTGCTCAGCCCATAATTTTGGAAAGCAAATGCATGAAATAGTAGCTTTTGGTTTGGGATTAGTCTGAAAGATCCTATGACTATCTACTGCCACAAAAATTCCCTAACACTGACATTCCCTGCAAGAAGTTCCTTCTGACAAGAAGGCAGACAGACATGGACAGAACAAGAATTTCAGTGGCAATCAGGGAGATCACCTAGGTGTGAGACTCTTCTTTTGTGATTCCAACAGCACAGCCCACAGGTCCCATTTCATCCCTCTGTTGGCAACTATCTTTCAACACCAGCTCAATTTTTACAATACATATTTAAGAGTTAGGATAGAATATATCAGAAACGTTTAGCAGATATTGAAACACTCCTAGCTGAAGGAAATTTTGGACTTTTGTTGCCAATATTAACCAGAGCAGAAAATGTTTGTTTGTTGTTTTGTTTTTTTTTTGTTTTTTTGTTTTTTTTTTTTAAACATTTGCTTATACAGGGAAAGCAATTTCTTCAGAGATGAAGGAAAATGAATTTTAGGGCAGAACCTCGGGTTATATAGTAATGCAGTTGATCAGTACTTATGTACTCAAAGATCCCATTTTCTTAAAACAAAACAATAGAATTTAAATTTAAACAATCCTGCAAAGCCTAAATTGAGAGCAGAGCCTCCAGTACTGTGAGAAGTAAGAACAGTCTCTTCCAGCAAAGTTAGATAAATTTTTCATAAATTCAAGAGATATTTCTCAAGCTAGTGGGAGTTGCTTTGCAAAGAACTTCAGTGCATTTAAAATGCTCTTAAAGACATTAAACTCCCACATTTTATGTTACAGTGTTCCCTAGGTAACCTTGGGGCAGGAACACCTCATTTCATGGTGCACATTCCCCTAAGATCTTGTTATGAAGACAATCACCTTAAGATATCAGTACTATTCAGACAACATCTTCTCTTTGTTAATACACCCTCGAAACTTCAGTTATATTAAGCCACCTTTCCTCCAAGTAAAGTGGAATCCTCTTGTTACAAGTAGTTACACAGAAATACACAAAGTGTTAAAAGTGCACATATAACTTAAAAAATAAACCCTTCAGCAAGCTAAAGATAATTGTGTAGGCAGATGAAGATCAATGGCAAATCCCAGGGCACGGGAGTAGTAATTAAAAATAAACAAACAGGAGATAAAAATAGAACTTAAGCAAAATATTTTCCCCACAAGGGTTACAGAGTAGTCAAGCACCCTATCAAAAGCAGCAGGAGAAGAACAAATTTCTTGCTATTTTAAGTAAAATGAGATTCTTCACCTCTAGAAAGCAGGCTGCCATCTCCAGAAAAACCAGTTATTAAAATCAGACTAAAACTCCAGTTTTTGAGATTTGGAAACCATTGTGATTACTGGATAATTTCAGAGACAGCCCGTCTGATTCTGCAAAGTGTGTTGGTACAACCCCTGCAATATGCTCTGCCATGTGCTCCTCTGCCACCTGAAAACATGGTGCTCAGTGCCTTGCTTTTGTTAGTTAATACAAAAATCAGAAATACAAGCTGAAGTGCCGTCACATAAATGACCACACCTTCACAGTAAGAGTGGGTAAATGTGGGCACATCATCAAATAAAACAAGCTGGAAATTTATATTCTTTTACTGTACTTTGAAAAGTGCGATGATCATGAATAGGTGATTCAAGGATTCAATAATTAATGTAACGGATGTATAAAATACGGACTCACAAAAAAGATGCTCCAGCACAGTTCACTAGCTATTCTTGTACATATGATCTTCGTATTTTGCCTTTTGGGAGAAGGCTTAATTTCATTTCAAGTACAAAATTCATAAAGAAAATTGACTGGATAAAACAATAAGGAAAATCACTCTGCTATTCTTTTTCTTTTTATTTTTTAATGTATAGTTTCTGGTGCTTCATTACAGATACAATGCTCTGTTTTATTCAAATAGCTTTCATTAACAGCAAACAGGTCAGTTCCCCAAGAAATACCCACTCAACAGCAATGCTAAAACACTGCATCCTGGGCAGCTTAGGTACATCATAATTCAGCGTTACATCAAGACAGTATGCTTTCCTTTTTTGACACTAAGTTAGCCACAAAGTCCACAATAGATCGAAGATGCAGTGTGAGGATTCTGGACCACAGTTAAAGACATTTAGAACAGAACCAGCACAGCCTACTGTAATTCACGATGGAGCACCTTAATATTCAGGCTTTTCACGCTGTAGTCTGAAAAATCTGTTCAATATATACAGCTTCTCTTTAATAAGATCAGAGGCTCTGAGATGATCCCAACTTACCTACTGCTTAGCTGGCACTGAATTGCTGAGGTATTTCTTCAGACTTATACCTGCTAAAAGAGCAAGGAAGTGCAAGGCTAACATCCTATCCCCTACTCAGGATATAAAGGAGGTTTTTTTTTGCATCCAATCAGCTCTTTCTGCATTAAGGATAGGTAGTAATTCTTAGCCAGTGCTTTAACAATAAAATACTTTGTGCTTTATTTATGTCATTATTACTAGACCTAATATCCAAAATTCCTCTAAAATCACTTTATCCAGAAATGGCTTTACGATTGCAAAATGGGGTAATGAGGACCGTTTTCTCCTAAAGATGAAAGAAGTACCAGCGATCAAGCACAAATTGTTTCAGAATTGACAGAGGGTGGCTTTGCATACGTACTGCTGAAAAGCCCAATTGCCCATACTAGGAAGAGCCACGTTGGCACAGGGTGGACTTCTCAGAAGGCTCAGTGCTCTGCTGCCACTGAAGATGGTCCCGCTGTTGGTGAAGCTCTGAGACTTCATCTATGGCCTTGGAATGCAAGTCCAGAAGCCTTGGAAAGGCAAAAGGTTGTTTCAAAGTGATTTAATTTAGCTTGCTGCCAGCCCTCAGGGACTACCTGACACCACATCCCCAGGCTTTAACAATGTCTTCGTGAACTTTGTGACATGCCAGAGCAAAGGCACGCAGTGATAGAAACCACTAATGATTTTAAAAAACAACGTTCGGTGTTGCAAATCATTTACCATATTGTAGCTATCAGTAGCTACATTCTCCCACAGTAACTCAGCCCAAATTCCACAGCACAGGAAACTACCAGAAAGCTGGTGTTAATTAAGCTTTGCTTTCATGCATTTCAAAAGCAGTCCCTATTTAGCATGATTCTCTAAACAAAGTGTTTATATGGAATAATTATGGTATGAACAATCTGAAATCAATGAAAATATCAAAACATGTCCTGGAACGTGAAACAGAGGTGCAGGTAATGTCAGGCTCCAGAAGTAAATCTAATCCATGAAATAATGCTCATCACATGGCAGGTTATTGCAGGATCTTACTATGGATAATGGCTTTAAGATCCAGCCTGACCAAGTATAGCCATTTCAGTGTCCTATCAACAATAATGGTCCGCAAACACACTCCAGTAGTTCATTAAATTATAGACTGAGTCACTTGAACACGTGAATTAAGTTTCCTCCAGACTAAGAACTGAAAAATAAAGTCAGGGAGCATGTCAGAGGGTTATACTCTCATTTCTTATCATACAAGTCTGTCATTCTTACCCTTTGATATTTAAGTTATTGAGAAGATTCAGAACAAGTACATAGCATCACTTGAACTCATCACACAACTATTACTGTGACATCTTGTTTGAATTTACATTCTGTAAATCCTGTGTAAGAGCTTCACTTCAAACCTGTGTAAGATTTTGTGTAATCCTTGTAACACACCGGTATACTTGTCAAAGTTTGGAGCTACGTATGAACACAGCAACATTCATATAACCCTATGTTACTCCAATGTTTAAATTACGCATAATACAAGAGCAAGTGGCAGATGGTATTGTAGAGTATGCTGAGATACTGGTATTTGTACAGTAAGCATTAAAATAAATGTGTCTAGATAAAAGAGGTATTTGCAGGTATGACGCACCTAACGCTGAAATAAATGTTTATTTTTGGGTTGCATGCATCATGCACAGGTTATTTTAGAGGCTGCATCTGTCAGACTGAGAGATTGATATGATGCAGAAATGCAGACACTGGTAAAGGGAGCTCACAGTTGCATGTGAGCATAGAGGAGAGAGAGATATGAGTGTGAGATAAAGGCTTCATAAAACAACAACATGGAACACAAAAAAGCTATCTTGATGCCAGGAAATCAGAAGGGACAAAGGGAGGAGGCAAAATGCTCCAAAACACTTGAAAAATGAGATCAGGAAGTTAAAGGACATGTCTTGGGAACAAATAAATGACTGCAAGGTATTAAAGCAACAGCTATGGAATGTGACAACCAGCTAGGAGAAAAAAACCTCAAGCTCATGCTTCCCCTCTGCCCTTCATTCTACTCTAGTAATGAATGTTGCAAAGGAACATCAAGACTTTAAGACAGAAAACGCTGCAATAAAGCAGACCAGCACCCAGCTCCTCCAGAGCTCTTCAGTCCTCTCCAGGTGGGTTTGGACAAACACCCCATTGCTGAATTGAGGGGCTGATGCGTGGGTCCTTATACAGCCTTTTCATTACGGAAGCAGAACAAAAACAGTACAAACAGCAGGGGATAGCATTGCCTTAAAATACCCCAGTCGTGCTTCCCAGCCTATGTCACTACCTTTTTGCCCGTGTTCTTGAATGTTGCTGTCATAAACAGATGCCTCTGTCCCTCTGGTTGTTATGAAGTTGTGCATACAAAACTCTCCCATATTTTTCTGACAGGCAACAGGAACGGAGAGCAGTAGGGGAAAAGGAGGAGACAGGTCACATTGTATTCCCTCAGGTTTTACTTGGAAGAGATTCAGACAATCATCTGGGAATAAAAAGAAGTGTTTGAAGAGAGTGGCAGGTGGTGAAAGATTGGCAGGGCTAATATTGGCAAGACTAGGATCATAAAGAATATTAATGACAGAAGAAGAATGCAGATATCACAGCTTTTGAATGGAAAGTGCCCCTCAGTGGTGCCTCAGACATACCAAGAGCCCTGGCTGTTTGAACAGTTGTCCAGCCTTTCCTCACTTTGTGATCACGCCGTTGCTGAGCTCACCAGACACGTAAGCTCAGACCCTGTGGGTGCTAAGAGAGGTGAAGTGTCTGTGCACAGATTAAGGTTTTTTTCCCCTTTAAAAACCATCAGAAATAAAGTGAATTTAAACCCTCATTCTACTGGTGCATTTTGAAGCTCCTCAAATAGTCTATTCCAATTCCAGAGCAATTCTATAAAACAAAATGAATAGCACAAATCCAGCAAATATATCTCCTGCCAAGATGAGCTCTCCTGTTTTAAAATCTTTTATAGCATCTAATGTATTTATTTGCATCAAGAGGGCATTACGCCAGTTAACATCTGTGTTCTCTAGAGTTGGTAATTCTGCCTCCCATAACTAGTCATCAATTCTGTATGAAAATACACAACTGTCTTTCCACTATAGATTCTATGTACTGCTCGATTTTTCCATGCACATTTAGAGAAATGTTTAGTAGAACACTTCTGCATAAAGATATATATATATATATAGGAAGGGTTGATTTTTTTTTTATGTCATTTATGGACCTTTGGATTCAGATCAGATATGCCATTATGAAAAAATTAAAGATGAAATCTTCTGCTAATATAAACTGACATGACTTCTTTGAAATAGACAGAAATCTCCCAGATGTCTATCAGCTGAAGATCTGGTCCTGAAACCTTGAGGCATTTCACAGCATGCAAATTAAGTAAATTCACCTCAGCTTTGATGATGATTAAGTGTCCTCAACTAACAGTTAAATCACAGCAATGGAAAGACAGACAAATTATACAAAAAAGAAAGAAATTTGCCCAATGTAAAATAGCTTGAAAAGCTAGGTGCCAGAATTAAACATTTTTAATTGCCTCTCTCACATATAGTCATCCAAATAACTTGAAGTCAGCATTAAATCACCAGGAAGTAAATCCATCCTTTGCCTATATAAAGCTATGAAGAAGATTAAAAGTCATAGACAACGGAAAGGGAGTTGACATTTAGGTCAAGATCACAAGCAAGTGGGTAGACCGAAGGTAAACCATGTGCCAACCAAAGTTACCTAAGTCACTATAATGAAGTAAGAGTGCCATCTTTGTTGCCAGCATCACCACAATCTCATTCCACAGCTGACATTCCTGCCAGCCTGACCAAGCCCACTGTGCAACTGCACAGCCCTGCTAACTGGCAACATCCTTAAAATCTGCAGGGTAAAACTCTGCCTGAAGCACCCAAATCTCTAACGTGCAGCCCTCGTATTCAATTACTGAGATGCCTGGCTTGTCAATGTGTCCTTTGGATCTGGTTTTACGACAAAGCTTGCACTCATAACAGCATATTTTCTATAAAGATTTAAATTGCAATTGAAAGCCTCTTCAAGACTTCTATTTCTAGCTGTGCAGCCATTCAAAGGAACCTGCTAGTCCAACAGCACTGTCTGCTGGCTATCCTAGTTAGTAAACTATTGCCTAAATGACAAGCAGTTCATAATTACCACTTACAAACAGCCTGTGGAGTATTTGCAAAAGGATGACCGACCCCTTTTCACTGCTGCATCCAGTATTTGTGCTGCACGTTTTATTGTCTGAATGTTTCCCCAAGAGCCTTTATGGCTGAATGTTTGGGATCTAGGCTTTGCTTTTGCACAGCTTCAATTGTACTAGAAGATAACTGTGTGTAACACTTCAGCACTCAGAACAAAAGATTTCAGTGCAAGTGCTGTGTGCTCTGAATATCCAGAGAAGAAACACTCTAAATGATGAGGTCAACAACATGCCCAGCTTCTCATCAAGAAAAACATAACCATTTTTACTACTTCTTGTGAGGTTTGTGAGCCAAATTATAGTTCTTATATTATTGTCAAACTCAGTACTCAGGTTTCCAGTTTATTAGTTAGAGGCAGTAATTTTATTTATCTGTTGCAGTTACATGGCTTTTTTCCTTTGGCTTTCTCTTCAGCTCAGTGTTTTCTCATGAAATTGTTCATATTTTGGACAAGAAAACGGATTTATTTTCTGTGATATGCCTTCAATTGGTGAATATCAGAGAACAAGTAGAAGGATGTGATATAGGTTTCAGGTTATGTGTAGGAGCCAATTTTCCAGGATTAATGTCTCAATAAACTGGAAGTATAAGTTCAATTTTCTTTTAAAAAATGTGTACCAGATCACATTGTCTCTCTCCTTCCTGGCAAATCTTTTAGTTATTTTTACAGACCAGCGATGTTCTGAGAGTCAAGTCTTTTTCTGTCTCAATCACAACAGGGCAGACTTAATTTTCAAGCTTGTATACATACAGATTTCTTCCAAGAAGATTTATAGCAGTCCAGCTTCAGTCAATACCTTCGTTAAAGAAACAACGGGGCTTTCACACCAGCTGTGTCTGTGAACTACTCTTTACCTCAGTGCTCACATTATTAACTCAACTCATTCTTTTGTCCAGAAATCACCACCTTATTCAGTCTTTATAGATATTTCTCAGAGGACTGAGGGGGAACCATTCAGCCAAGACATCTTTTGCCTTCACAGCTTCGACGTAAATACTGAAAATTGTTCCCCTTGGTTTTTGTATTTTAAATAGGAAATATCACAGTTCTGCATTTACCAGAAAATTTTTCAGGTACAGTTTTTGGAGGCTTTGCACCACGTTATTCAAGAACCAAAGCTACTGTGAAAATAAGCAGGTGAGAAATCCTTTGTGTCTTTCTCCACTCTTACTAAGCACTGGGCTATGACAGTCAAAGACTTCTTTAATGAGAAGCATTATAACACTGCCATGTAATCCAGCACGAATACAATACTAGCAGGAATGAAGGAGCCTCATACTAATCTTACGCGATTCTAAGAAATTCTCCCACACGTTTGAGTTGTGGTCCAGCTGTTTAGCCTAAATGCACTGTAATTAGTGTAAGTAGCACTTAAAAATGCTCTTTTCAGCCAGGACTCCACCTGTATTTTTTCCCCATTACCCCAGGCCCAAATGCAAAGAGCTATCTACTCAGAGCCATCTAAATAGTTCTGATATTTCTGTATAAAAAAAAGTGCTCTGATATTTTTAGCAAAGACTGGTGCTTTCTAATCAACTGACTGACTTATTCGTAATGCAAACAATAGGCACTGTCACTTTTCCCAAAACTGAAGTGCAAAAGCCCTCAGTATGTTTGGTTTTGCCTCAACATGAAATTCTCCTGGTTGCCCCTAAAAATAAGATGCAAGTGTTCCATTGGTCATTTTATAATCACACACTTCAGCACTGTAGCTTGACAGGTAATGAAGTTTTTTTTTGTTTTTTGTTTTTTTTTGATCTTTTGAATGTTACTTTAAAAAAAAAAAAATAAGAATAAAAATCACTTTGTTGTTGAGCAAACTGAAGTATGTTCCTGGCTGCCACACTACAAACAATTCAACAGATGCTGCACCTGTCACTGTTTTGCACATCTCCATACAAGAACAGGGAGTTGCCTTGGTGCAAATGTTCCTGTTGATCTGCTTCTGTCATCAGTGCCTTCTTCACTGTTTGTGCTGGCATACATCAATTCTCTTGTTTTTGTGCCAGATAATATAGAAACGCTCTACAATGTAAATTCCGGCCACAGTCTGTGATATACAAACTCGAACCATTTACTTCTTAAAGTACACACTCCAACATCTGGTTAAAAAATAGTAACTGTAAGGCAAAGTCTTGAGGTATATTACTCTATCAGAAAATCAACTTGTTTGTGTACCCGTAGGCACAAAGACCACAAATCCTATGACAAGCAATAGAGCATGATAGAGGTTCATTGTCCAATTGCTTTAGTGAAAAGGTCATTAGACATTTGAAATAGTAATCATTGGTGCTTATTCACTACCCTCATGACATCCCTAATAAAAAAAACCCTCTTTTATCATGCCTCTTTGGAAGCATCTTTCATGGACATTGGTACAAGGAAAGTAGGAACTTATTTTATATTTCTGAAATAAATTCTTATACAGTACTTGGGGGGCAAAGGCAAATGTCATCTTTCTCTTATAAACAGGGTGAGAAAGTACAATGCCTAGGAGCAAACATATTGACTGATATTGTTAGACTTCTCTGTAAAGCACTATTAATTAAAACCCAGAGCACTGCTATGAGATTAAATAGCTACCACTGAGTTCTGTATTTTTGGGACAGGAGGAGGCAGCAAGGGGCCAAGAGAATTATTCAGCAGGGATACTGCACGATGTGCAGGCCACAATCAGTTGTTTCAGAAGAACAAGGTATGACCAGATTGCAGTGCTTGCCTAGCTGAACTTCCTTTTTTCTACCCCTGAGAAGACAGTTAATACCAAATTTAATTATCCTAGACTGTCAAACCAAGGGTTCCCTTTTAAATATTCCACTCACTGAAGGGATAGGCAATGTTTTTTTTAAATTAAAGTCTTTGTGCTTCACATCTCAAACGCCTTTTCCTTCTCCTCTTTCTGTACATTTAGTATAAGCTAAAAATATTTTTAATAGTGATTGTCATGGCAATAAGTAAGCTAAGCTCTCAATATTTGAGCTCCCATCTACTGCTTGACAGTTCAACATTATGCATCGACTCCATTTATTACATCCAGCTTAACACAACTGAGGCCACACAGCACTGAGGCTTCATCATGACTCCACACAGGACAGCACAGTGGGAAGTTTGAATCCAATTGGGAAAGGAATGAGGACATGTGAAACATAAGTCATTTCTTGAAAGCAGCAGTACTCTACTTTTTACATATGAGAACACGATCATAATAGCTTCTCCTTTCTGCAGTGGGACTGAAGAGTAGGTGTAAATGAATTAACTACTCTGTGCTTCCACAGGCACCTCTAACCAGTCTTTCTGCTTTGCCTATTTTCTCAGCATAAAGCCTGTTTTACCTGCATTTTTCCAAGGGTGATAAATCTTATCTTAAGTGAAGAGGCATAAGTCTTTGGAAATAGGTACTCTGGAATAATGCACTCGAAGTGCCTCTGTGCCTTTGGTGAAGTATCAAGAAAATGAACTTCCATGAATATCGTAAGAAAACTTATTGATAAAGCATTAGGAGCAATTTTATCTCTCTGTTTTTAGCGAAGAAATATGATATTACTCTACAAATCACTCTGGAATTCAGTGTGTTTGATTAAATAAAAGATGGGTGATCAAAAAAAAAAACTTTCAATGGTTGTTCCTGCTTGACTTGCAATATAAAGGGCAAGGAACCTGATTTTATAGACCCTACAATATAAAGAGGACTTGAAATCCAATATACAGCTTTTTGTTGTTGTTTGCTTCAATAAATCTGCATTTTATCTCCTTTGCAGGGCTCAACTTTATCTTCCAACAAACATCCATTTTGAAGATACACTCATCTGCTCCGCAATATAATTTTTTGAGAGTGCTACAGGATTTCTGACTCCTATGGAGTAGGAGTAACAGAATAATATAAAGATTACTGCTTAAAACACAAGTACAGCAGAGTGCATTTGCCCCTGCCTTCCTGACTTTCATGATACACGGTGCTTTGGTATACAGCTGCACTGTTAGAAAATGCATAGCCTTACCCATATCTGTAGCAGAAATACCAATATCCTGCAGGTGTAGATTCATGAGGCAGAGCAGGTGCAGGCAAATATGCTGGGTTCTGAAACCACACATAGCTAGTCACTTGTAATTTATAGTTTTTACTGACTTCTAGTTTCGCATCTCTAACTTTCCTCAAATCATAACCCTAGTTCATCATACTGCATTTCAACACTAGGATCTATTATCACAGCCTGTTCCTTCATTAAGGTTATCAATATTCATCCCAGCACTCTTTGCTCCAGAATCACCAATTAAATTAGTGCTTTAATTGTCTACTGTCACCGACAGGAAGGTAAGTTCATGTGCATAGTCCACAGCAGAAACTGAAGGTACTTGCATTGGTGTAGAATTACACTACGAATTTCAATGTTCATTTTTCATGCATAAGAAATGGTTGTAAATCGCTGCTTCAGTACAGACCCCTTCAAGTGGTGGAGATTTTTATTTTATTTTTATGCAGCGTGGTTTACAGGCCAATGGCCTAATTTGAAAGATATGGTCCTCTCTGATTTCTACTCTCTATCAATATTCTAAGTCTGCTACTAATCCCTGTATTTCTCCAAAAATAGGAGGAAATGGTTGCAGTAGAGCTTTAGTAAGTAGGCATCCATATTTTGATGGACACTCAAGAAGGAAAGAAACAGGCATTTACACACTGCAGTTAAGTTTAAGGAACTAATTCTCTATGTTTCCTAATAAAAAATACTGTTACTTTACCCATGCTAAATCTAACTCTCCACTACATGCAGAACAAGGCCACCCTGAAACGATGGGGATTAATGGCATGAACCTGCATGCGCTTAAAGATGACAGTGCCTCCAACTAAGAGCATTCTTTTTATTCTATTTTGATTACCTTATACTAGATCAGAGATTTAAACTGTACTGGAGTGGTGTATAGTTCTAGCTAAGTTAAGAACTGACATTTTAATGGCACCTTTGAGAAATTTATGTATACAAGTCACGTGACCCTAATGTGATGGCTTAAACACAGCCCTGAGTAATTCAGCTGAGACCCCAAGCAAAAATCATCTCTCTCTTTAGTCTTCGAACCATTAAAATTCAGCTAGACTGTGAAGTTGACAGCTGTTTACTGTAAGGTTACCTCCTGCCTGCCAAATAATAGTGCTTCTATTGGCACCCTTCCACTCTCTTGTTTGAGATTTCCTTATAGTCAGAATGGAGTTAAAATGTTACGTTCCTCAGGCTGAAAAGGTGTGTATCTTCAAATAGGCTTAAGCAAGATGAAACTGGTCCATTACGTTACTTTGGCTGTTTTTTTTGTTTTTGTTTTTGTTTTTTTTTTTTGAAGTAAATGTTATCCCACAATTTGACTGCAATATAAATGCCAAACTGGAAGCCAGCCTAGTAAGGTCCACAACAAAATTAAAACAAATGACACGTGCTTCTCCAGGGCCTCCCAGCACACTTCTTTCTTGAAATGCTCACATTGCCATGGGAAGAGGACCAGGCTTCCTCCCTTAGTCTCCTCAACAAATATAAATGAAAAGATTTTCTCTTGTTAAATGGAGAAAAATTAATCATTTTGAATCACCGACTGCCAGAAAGAAACAAGCGTCATGTTAAGGTCAAGAAAAAGAGCAAAATCATCTCATTAAAGCCACAAACCTTTTTACCATAATTGTGCATTGCCATGCTTTATTCTTCCTAACATCACTATCAAGACTACCGCAATCATTTTGTTACAGAAATATTAACTAAAAGCAGGAGGAAACCACCACTTTCTCACTGGCTGACCTGCTGTCCCACAGGCCGCTGTGCTTTCAATGCCTGCCTCCTATCACAGAGCACAGACCCACCTCAAAGCAGCCTTTCTCAAAGCCAAAGCACGCGCTCAAAGCCACAATTTTGAACCATCTCACTTTTCAGCTGCTGTACCTCTAGATTACATAAAAGGGAATAAACCAGTGACAGATTCTTCCTGGTATGGTTTAAAAGAAAAAAAAGAAATGCCTACTCACCCCTTCACAAGATGCAGACGTTTGCTCCCAACCTCCAGCAGGAAAGCTGCTCCTGCCACAGGTGCCCAGACCTCACACAACCCACAGGTGCCCACCACCACTCCGTTTATTGGTCTCTGTTAATCAGCACTAATTTGCTCCTCCTGCACCTGCCTCGCTTGGTCTCCGGCTCTGTGTAGGAGACCCCAAGTCCTGGTTCTGTGTGGGATTTGGCTGTAGTGCAGTGAGGAGCAACTGCTGTGTGGGTGTGTTGGGAACTGACTGGAAGGCAGCTGAGTGCTTGCCGATACCGGTAGTTTTCAAGTCACACAATACCTCCAAAAATCTTATCTAAGTGCTTTGAACAGCACCAAACATCAGCAAAAACAGAATGCAATTAAGATACACTTAGTGAATGCAGAAGGCCTTTCCCTGGGTGTGCTGTTTGGGAAGTATTTCTACCTTAAATCAAACTGCAGAGCGGATGTTTGTGCAGTCTGTTGTGCAGGCCTGCAGCCGAGGCCTCGTGCCAGGGGAGCTGCCCTCTGCACCCTGCATCTTGCTGGTCTGGGTTACTTCCCTCATCCTTGTCAGCATCCACTTGTGCTCTACTCTTCTGTACCCAAGACAAGCCGTCCTCAGCCTCCATGAGCATTAGGGTCAACTGTGATTCCCGTTTATTTTACTTGTACTCATTATTATTTGTTGCCTCCTCCTTGGCTTTTATGTTGTCGGTTCCTCTGTTTTCTGCGAGCACGATGGATGTTGAATCCTTTGCAAATGGGACTGTTCAACAGATGGTTGTGCAGTTCGTGCTCTATTGAATTGATTGTTTGGTCTTTTTATAATTAGATTTTTCTCATGCTTTGTATTATTTTAATGAATCCTTACTAATGGATGGGACTAAATAAATAAGGCTTCCCTCAAGTGTAACGACTTTAAACAGTTAAGAGCATGTTTTCTTATATAACAGTATTTAAAACCTTTTTGGCCTGAAATAATATCTTCAGTCTGTGCGTGTTCATAAAATTGCTTTGGATGCCATTATTTTTAAACACTTAATTAATTTTCTCCAAAATAAGACTATTTGCTTCCTCTAATGAGAATTATAAAACCTGTCAGGTCTGAGACTTCTATCTTTAGTCATTTTTTGGAATTATGCAAGTCCAGAATTCAGAATAGAACATATGGAGGCTCCTCGACTCAGTTCAAAAATGGCAGAACTAATTCCATAGAAAGATTTCGCAGAAAAAGCTGACTTTGAAGCCAAGTGGATCATGGAAAATTTTAGCAAAAAGTATATTTTGAGAAGGTATGAGTTGCTTGAAATGCTGTGTTGCATCTTAAACTTAACTTTAGCATTTGTTATCAAGAACACTATAATAACATTATAATTATCTGTAATGTCAGAGAATTTTCTGTTCATCCTACTTAAAGGTAATGCAGTGTGAGTCACTAAAATTATGAAACTGAATTGCCATTTTAATTTCAGGATATCATTACCCCAACTTGCACAACCTAGATAAACCTGGCTGGGAAGTAAGTTTTCTTATATATATATATATATTTATATAAACACATATATTTACACAGATTGTTGGAAAAACAGACTCAAAAAATTAGCATCTCCTGTTTTTAAGCTGGTCTTTTGGGTAGTGTGCTGCTGGACACTGAGACAAAGTTACCCTGCGATGCTTCCCTCCCCATCTGTTATTTCTCTCTCTGCTTCTTGGCAGTTTTTTCAACTGACAACTCTGCGGTGAAGGTCTGAATCCAGCGATCTGAGTGGGTGATATCTATCAATCTTGTGCCACACGTATGCAATATTGCTAGGCAACAGGTAGCAGCATGACACCCACATTCTGCAATTTCCTTTTGGTGACTGAGGCTTTTACTATATTAATTATACTGAACTTTACTTCATGCATTTCAGGCATTAACTTCTGTGGAAAATATTATTTTAAATTCTTTCTGTAGCACACTGAATGAAATATTGGCAACTGATAAAGTCGTCATTTTAACAATTGCTACATAAGAATGTGGGGCATGAAGCCTTCTAAAATTGCAGATAAGTGGAATATCAGATTATTTTACATTGAAATAGCTATTCTACAAGGAAAAAAAAAAAAAAAAGGAAAGGACTTCAAAACATAACAGGCGTAAAATATGAAGTGAGGAGCTAACTAGGGAAGAAGTTCCTTTTTTTCTCTTCCTTGCTTTCTCTACTCTTTTTTTATGGATTTGTTGTTGTTGTTGTTGGCTTCTCTTTTTCAGTGGTTAGGATGCTACAGAGAGACTAAGCTGCAGATTTATTTTCATGCCCATCATAGACACTTTGTGTGACCACAGGCAGATGAGGCTGTGTGATACTACAGAGAGAATGAAAGTGAGGTGAGCTGCACTCACTTCACTTTTCTTGAATTAGCCTAGCTTAGGAAAAGTAGCCAGGCCTTCAGCATTTTTACACTCTTGCAGGCGATGTATTCTCCTTTGGATCTAGGATTTCTCAAAAATGCATTCCAGAGTTACTTAAGCTGCAGTAAGGTGGGTCATTCTACACATTTAATTTTGAAATAATTTACCTGTCCTTTCTGAACACACAAAGGAAATCCTGGAAATGTACTCACATGGAGCTAGTCTGTTTGTTGTAAATTGCTCATGTTAGCCACTAATGAGTAATAGTAAGTTCAGTTTTCTTTCACACCCTCTGAGAAACCCGCCAAATCAAATTAACAGCAGCAGCAGCAGCATACTTGTATTCAATGTTTCACATGCATCTAGAACATTATTCAGGGCAACTTTCAACTGCAACCTCAGCTGTTTTTTGCAGAAGGAGAAGGCTCATTGGAGGTACGTTCAAATGATCATAGGTGATCATGAGTAATCAAATTAGTACCACTTGCGGAATTGCTAGTAGTTTCTGTGCCTCAGCTGAAGAGCAGTAATTCAGTAAGCCACTACCATTTATGAAAACTTGTACATAGCCATAGTCTCCTTGAGGTTAGGCTTCTCAGCAGTATCACTTTATTTCAATAGCTGCTAATCACCTGCGTGGGCAGGTACACCTTGATGCATACAAATACCATATTGAGGCAGAGAGCCCTGTAACTAGCAGGTTAGTTTTTGCTATGTTGAGATGAATGAAAAGAGGTAAGAACAATCCAAATATTTGTGTAATTTTTGGTCAACAAGACAAGTACACTTACATGCCACATTTTGTAATGCAACTATTGTTAGAAATGAAATCTCATGTAAGTGTATCCATGGGATACCGAGTCTCAGCATCGCTCACTGTACAGGAATGACCAGCAGTAACACGTCTATCTGAAAGATATTTCCTGCTGTTACTCACCAGGTTTTCTGTTCAGGCTATTGTGGCTACAGTGTACTTTCTGTATTGAAATTTGATCTAATTCCTAAAGTGAAATAACTTCAGGAATTAGAGATGCATAATTTCTTCTTTTCTCCTGCAGCTGCCCTCTTCTGACAGTTGCTCAACACTGCAAAGGAAAACAAATTCTAAAGCTGAGCAATAGATCTAAAACAGATAGGAAGCTGTGCAGTATACCAGAAAGAAAGCAAGTGATCAGTTGCTTCAGAAGACTTCTTCCCTCTCCACTTAGAGCTAAACATCAATGCTGGACTAGTACCATATGGGAAGTTTTGGTTAATTGCATTAAGTTCTGTAAGATGTGTTGGATCCAGAAGTGAAGTCCACATGGACACGCTGCCCACCATCTCAGAACAGTGGGTCATGAATGAGTCTGTATTTCCTTTGCTAGAAGGCACCCTGGACAAGGTGCTGTGTGAGGAACCTGTTACAGATCCAGCTGTGATTAATGAGGTTGGAGAACAAGCATTTTGGTTACCTGAGGCGCTCGCTGAACTCTGAATCCCACCAGCCTGGGGGGAAAATGCAGGCTGACAAACACACATTAAAAAAGTGGATGAGTTTTTGATTAAGGTCCCCATTACTGCATGTTTTTGTGCCAGACATGAGCCCAATAAGAGCAGAAAAGCCTACCATGCCTGTACATATCTGTTGGTACGTAAATAAGAGTGTGATTTTGTGAGTCAGAACTTATCACTGGAAAAGACTGCTCTTTAAGCAATGAAGTGGGTTTGGTTGCTGTTAGTATTTGGATTTTTGTAATTTCTGTTGAGAATTTAGCAAGCAACATCAGAAGCTTTAGCTTGGGAAAATCATGAGCAGAACTATGATTAATATAGTTTGAGATGTATTTGTAGAAGATGCAGAAATTGCTGTGGGAATTGATAATTTAATTAGATTCTGATTTACAAGATTCATATACCTAATATTCTAAGTACTATATTAAAAAATAAATACATCTTAATTTTTCATAGGACATTGTTTTCTATACAAGTGAACAGTTGGTTATTTGTAAGGCACAGCTTTGATTGTCTGTGAAAATTAGGACCTCGTTGTATGGTGAAATAGCTTTCAAATACAGCTAAACAAAACAGTCTGCATATACATAAATACATGAAATCCCCAGGGAAAAAAATGTACACCATGTTTGGGAATTTCATTTTGAACCTCACAAACCATATGAAGTCTTGAATATCAGCAGCTTAAACAGAAAAAAAAAAACCAAAGTCATTAACTATTTATAATACACATTTCTTAAATTGTTAACTTTCAGTTTTGTACCAAGATTTAATGCAACTGGCATGATGCTTTCATGTAAAGTTTCGCTTATCTCTCTAGGCTAAAGTGCTGGCTTTATCATTTTCATAGCTGTGAATCAGCTGTAGTTCTGTGGCAGTCAATGAAATTACACCACTGACAGTAGAAGAATCAGGCCTTCATTTATTAAATGGAATAGAAATATTTCTTTATAGGTTCAGGAGACACTTAATACATGTTTGAATGTATCTGATATGCAGTGAAAGCCAGTCTTCTCTTAGACTGCATAATTTAAAATGTATATGCCCTGGGTATCTATAAAATCTAATGTAAAACAAGTTTGCTGTATTTGTGGATACTGTTAAGGTCAAAAGGATTTTATAGTCTTTTTTTCTTATTTAAAAAGTACTTTAGTGATCCAATTCTGCAGATTGTTAAAACCCTGTAGCTACCTGCAACTAAGCAAAACACAATTTACAACAAATACAGTGGCAGAGAATCATAAATCTGAGTATACAGGGGTTTAAGATTTCAGTATCTAAGAAAAAGAATTCTTTGGCAGAAGAAACAATATTTGTCTAGGTTTTCTACACAAAGCCAAGATCATTCCCCTTCCAGTTGCCTGTGGAAACCATGAAGAATGTTATGTGAGCCACCTATTGGAAATGAGTAGTAATATTTATTATAACCTTTCAGAACTAATTCCACCCATTCGGTGTCAGGAAAGAAAGAGGTGTGCAGCAGGTATACCGTGCCACCACACATTCAGGGAATCACTGCTGTGCTGAATCATGCAGCAGAGCACCAGGAGGAAGCCATCGTGGGGAGGCTGACCCTGGGCTGCTATTGCCGTGAAATAACTTCAGCATGCTGTAAACCTACCAGGAACAGGAAGCAAAGAGATCAGAAATAGGTCCCAAATAGATTCGTGAGATGAAATTCCGTCACCATTGCAGTTGGAACCTGCCGAAATCAGAGTGGTTTCCTGCTGCAGAAGTGGGTGCCAGAATGCCATATCAAACTGAAAATATTTCTTCCAGCATCAGGATTTTTGATTTCATTCAATGAGATTCAGTACAGTTACAGAGCATGATTACCCTTCATTGTTTTCTATTTCTAGATACAAGTCTGGGAGGTGCGTGTTTCAAAAATGTAGAACACCCTCTATCAATCCAGAAGATTTTTGGCACTGAGAAGGCAGCTCAGCTTACTTCTGCCCCATGTGTTTTCCTGCGCTTTACTTCTCATGAGAGTGGACAAAGAATGCAACCAGATTGCAGAGGTGACATTTTGCTTGTGCATAGGGCAGCTGACAATAAAAAAGGCAATACAGCTCTGCGCTGAGCAAATGTGGATTTTTTCCTGGTGTATTGTTGGTTCAGCTTCACAGAGTGATGACTTTCTCTTTGTTTTCAAAAAGCTAGAATTATATTGGATCTATTTGGGTTTTGCATTTCCTCAGTGCATATATGCATGCACAGATAATATAACTAGAAGACAATGAAAAGAATGGCACAGCTTGATTTCTTATTTCTTTTGCTGAATTGTTTCAAGTTCTGTTCTTGAAGGAAGATGTGTTTCTAATAGTTCCAGTTGGAATACACAAAGATAATGATGTAAATTGCTAATATACAAAACAGATTTCCTATTACAAGAAGCCTTAGACAATAAGCATATAATGAGTCCACAGGTAATTTGTCACTGAAAGCTAACAGTTCCAGAGTCCTTGACTTAAGCGTGGGATTTTTTTGTCAAGATAGCCAAAACCATCACGAGTACATAAATTAAGAAAGGGCACAATGGCAATAGCAATAAGTCCAGAAAACTGTGCAGTCTCATGAATGCAAACTACAGTGAGATCAGCCAAGGTTATCAACAGATATTCCTTGTCTCACGTGCCACAGATTGATTGTACTGTAATTAATTCAGCTGAAAAATCTTTCTGTGAGAACTGTGTCTTCAGCACAATTTCAAGCTTGGTTTCAAATACCAGAAATCATTTCAGATTTCTTAAAACATCCTAGAAAAATGTGAGACTCTGCAATTAGTGTAAGCCAAAAAGTACTTATAAAAATTGCATTTAAATAGCATTGAAAGAGAGAATATAAAAATATTCTTACAGCAGTTCTGATTAAAGCTAGACCTCTGCGGTTCAAAGATTTATGCATGCATAACAGAAAAGCTTAGGGCCATATTCAGTAAGATATTTGCCCTAGGCCATACTGCAAGTTCAGAGGTACAACAGAAATTTGAAGTCAGGTTTCTGCACAAACCACAGTAGCATTTATCCAGTTAGCCATCCATAATGTGAGCAAATAAGAAAATCAATATTTTCCAAGATATTTTACACCTCATCTTCCGTATTTTTATGGCGTAGTACACCAAAGATGTACTATATTCTTGTTGTGAAGAAAGATGCTTTTAGTTATTTAAAGTTTGAGATCCATTTAAAAATGAATTTGATTAAAGTCAGATACTCACAGGCATGGAATTATGATATAAATAAAACAGAACATACTTTAATGTAATATACCACTTCATTTTGCTGAGATATTTGCAGAAAGAACACATTGAAATCTGCTTCCAAACTACTCTAAACCTAATTCTGGACAGTACAGCCTGGGACAAAATGAGGTATGTTAGAAATTATGGTTCTGGGTTTCAGAGGTATTGGCCACCGAAGCCTATATTTAACTTCAGGCAAAATTGTGTTCGGTGTGTCTGAAAATCAGGTCCTAAATTAAAAATAAGTGTTTTTACCTGGGTAGCATCCCTATACCTACCACCCACAAATTATGTAGTGATAGTTCCTCCCATAGGAAAATTGTCTTTTGGATAATTTTAAGATAAAAGCACAGGCCAATGTCAGCCTTCTTACAAGCTGCATACTAATGCAAGGAGGGGAAGGAAGGATTTATTTGGAATCTTCTAATTGACCTCAGTGGAATTGGGCCTGGAACCATTAAAACATTTATGAAAAGCCGTTATGGAGCATGAATAGTACTCAATCTAAAACATTAATGTCTAGGTAATATTAAAAGTAATTTGTTTAAAAATAGCAGGGAGGGGAGGAGCAGGAATCCAGCTGTATTAAGGACTAAATTCCTCCAACTTTTTGTTGGTCTTTTTTATCATTATTTTTTAAGCAGTTGCTGGGACAGAAGTTGGTGTTTCTCTTCAACCACAGGAATGACATGCACTGTTAAAAGCATTAAAACACATGTGTCTCCAAAATTGATGTGGTTTGCAGCAAGTGCGAACGGCATATCGAAAGCCATAGGGTATGTTCAGAAGAGGGGGGGATTCAATTCCAGGATGTCACAAAAT
This sequence comes from Phasianus colchicus, assembly GCF_987193195.1. Classification (NCBI taxonomy): domain Eukaryota; kingdom Metazoa; phylum Chordata; class Aves; order Galliformes; family Phasianidae; genus Phasianus; species Phasianus colchicus. Next base: position 22,242,675 of record NC_143445.1, on the reverse strand, counting down.
GTTCACCACCACCTCATCGTGACAGAAACCTTTTCTTAATGCTGTGAAAGATGCTCTACAGACAGAACCTACTCTGAGCTGCTGGATATGGGAAGGTGCAAACCCACCAATAATGCAAGTGGCAGTGCTTTATGAAGGGCACAGATACCAAGGGGATATCTGCCTCCCTAAGGCTGTAACAGTAACTGTGTAACTCCATAGTGTCTTGACTATGAGCCTTTGTTCGTTAATCTTTCTAAGAGAGGGGATTTACCTCCAATAAAGGCCCTTCATGGCAGCTTTTCAGCTAGCTCCTCATCCAAAGAGAAGCTGTCGTTAGTGTATGATCTGAATTTAACAAGCACCTGCATGAAAATTGCCTTGCAAAAGTTAGCCCAGTCAGCAAGGTGAAATTGCAAGTTACAAAGAGAATCAGATTTGCAGAAACTGCCTGTGTCCTCCTCCCTGCCCTGTACATCTTCCCCGCAGCTCCCAGAGCACTGATTTCTCCTCTGGTCCTCTATGATTTATCTCTAAAATCTCCCAATATGAACGATGGTCACGTGCACCTTTACCTTTGAACACATGAATGTCACGTCATCTCTGCAGTCACAAGAACCTCGTAGTCGTCCTAGAACTATAAAAAAAAAACAAACTTTAACTTAATTATGTAGCAGCCTACCTTTTGACCGGAACAGATCTGCAAGAGTATGTGACGCCAATGCTTATTTTCTCTTATATTCTTGTTGAGACACAGCAGCAATGTGACTGAGTCATCTCACCACGAGCCGTGACTGCTCTGCCCGGAGGCTGCCTGTGCCCGAAGGCAATGCCTCATCACCACCCTGGCCACTCACCACAGCCCGCCCTTGTCTACCTTTGGCTACATGCAATTTCTCATGAAATTATTTGAGACAAGCCGTTTTTCAGATGAAAGGCAAAGCATTTCAATTTGAAGTTTTACTTTCAATATCTCCTGAAAGTTGCAGTCTGACCACTCATGTCTTTGGGTCTCATTCACTCTCCCTGTTCAGGCTACGTCTGCAACCTCTTTCTCAGGCAAAGAACACAACTGCTTCGTTTTCTTGTTTATTTTCCAGAAAGAAAAAAAAAAAAGATGCGTGTTTATAGGAAAGGAACAAAACATTCACTAAAAAATAACTTACAAACATTTCTCAACTAGGTTTACTTTTTATTTTTTAAGATCTGTCCCCAGTAACGAATCTTTGATGCAGTCAGCAAGACTTTTCTGCTGCCTAGAAGTCCTATTGATATATAGCCAAATAGAGAGCAGAGAAAAAATCCACTCTTGTATGTCACCGGACTCTCAATCTATTTTATGAGCCTTAAACACTAAAACTCTTTGCACAGTAGGAATTTCGGATCTAGAAACTCCATTTTTTTTCCTTATGTGGCTTTCCTATACTTGAAGTTTTACTTTTCATGAGTATTTTTAACCAGCAGAAACCCTTTTAGACTCTTACATCTTCCCATTGTCAAGGAAGAAAGAAGCAATCCTGTGAATCAGATCCCATGTGCATAATCACACAACTGCGCGAACTAATCACATACATAAAAAGCATTCGGTTCAAACATTGCTGTATAGGGAATGCTTAGCTTTAAAATTATGCTGTTTGGACTAGCAACGTTGAATACATCTTATGAGCAATCTATCTGCATCAGTACTTCTTTTTTTTTCAACTTAAATCAAGGTATATGGCCAGCCTGATGGTGTCTATAATAAGCCTGCTGAATACTTCACCTTTTGCAATATTTAATTCTCTTATTGTTTCATATTTCTGTAATACTAAGATGCACATGGTTAAATATATATTTTAACTGATCAGATTTAGAATGTTTATAGCAGTAAGCTCAACCAAGTTTATGATGGACTTCAAATTTGTTACTCAGCATACTGCCATTATCCATCAGAAACAGTGTAAGGCTGAAGGACTGAACTTTCTGCTTGTCCCAAGAGGACTCATTTCCAGCACAAATTTGCCATCCATGTTTTTATCCACTGCACCATGTTCAAGCCTGAGGGCTCACCATGCAGATGGAGAGGCAGTGGCAGGCATTGGGTTACTGGGGATGAAGTGTGGTGGGCACATGGGCATTCCTGGGACATGGGCAACTGCAGAAGATGGGGATGGGAGGAACAGGGGGGATGTAGGGGACACCAGGTGGTGAGGATGGAGATACTGGGGACTCTAGGAAGTGAAGACTTGGGTAGGGGCACAGTGGTTGGTAGGGACATCAGCGTTGCCAGGGTGGAATGTTGTCTTTTGATCCCTGGTGCATTCTGCCTGGCATGCAGTTGTTGATGGCAGCTGGAGACCTGCATGGTAAGTGAGAAAGGTGCCTGCTTCTGTGCTGGGCACAGGAGGGCTTCTTGCAGGGCCTGGGTTAACCTGGCCGTAACTTCTCCCTTTGAAGAATAACAGGGTATTAATAGATTGCAAGGGAATGGAGAGGGTGCCTGACTGGTACAGACGGCACCCACATCTCCCCATCTGTTACCTTCAGTCTTAATGGAGTGGACATTAACAAGAAAACTGCATTTCTTTTTCTTTACCTCACTCAGATTTACAGTCCAGGCTCAGCACTTTCCATAGACTACAATGAGTTTCTTCCAAACATTTCTTCTACCTACCCCAAATCCCTTCTCTCCTTCTATCACCTAACATCAAACTCTTTACATCTCAGCCCTCTTTACCCAAGGATATCATTTGGCAATGATCTTTTTAGGCACCCGTATCAACCACTCTTTTGTCCCTCTCCCTCTAGAGGTTTTTTTAAACTCATCTCTTAGTCATCTAGGTTTAAAGTAGTCAGCCTTGAAGATCTGGGTAGAGAAGGACCTTCTCCTTTTCTGTTTTACTTTTGCTTCCGCTTTGTAAGTTCCTTTCATTTCTATTTCATTCAGACTGCAACATTTTCCTTGAGGACAAAAAAGCTTCATTATTGTTTATCTGGAGCTCCCTGGATTCTGTCTCCAAATAACTGCATCATCAACAAGTCCCCAAATAGGCACCAGGAAAATTCACACAAGGGAGAGACAATGAAAGATGCAGCCTCCTGGGAAAGCTTTGCTCAGAGCTTGCACGTTGTTAGACACCAGATAGCCCAGCTCTAAGGGCCCAGGAAACTCAGTTTCATCAGTTCTGCTCATCACCCAGCTATGTTTAATGCTTTTATCATCTTCCCTTCCTATCTCTTCTCTTAATTCTCTAGTCCCTCCTCAGATCTGTGATGCTTGTCCCATCTTACTGATCCCCTAGACATTTCCATTTTCTTTCCTTCCCCTTTTTCTTTCTTCAGCCCTGCTGCACTTTTCCCTACAACTGTTTTGCCCCCACTCCATATTTTTAAGGGCACAGATCAGTAAGCAGGGAGAGGATGCAACAATTCATACATCTGGGTGCGTTTCACCTCAACTGCATAGCCAAAGTAGGAAGCCATATCCGATATGCACTTGGGGAAGCAAATGTGCAGAGGAAGCGTTTGGGCGTAAGCTACTAAAAGAATAAAAAAAGCCTGGTTTGAGAGTAAAATTATTCATTTACCAGCATGACAAAACAACATTTTGTTGCAGCCTCCTTCAGGCCATGGGATTCTTTGGTCCTCAGCACCTGCACGGAGAGGTGGCCACTGAGAAGGGCTCAATGTCTGTGAGTTTTTGCATCGCCTACTCTGTTCTGAAACGCCTCTTGAACCTACACAGTGTCTCAGGTTGACAGCATGACTCCTGCATATCTTCCTCCATCAGCTCTATCTTGCGGTCTGCAGTCGTAAGGTTTATTTCTTTGATGTAGGCGTTGCAGAGACTTACATTATACTGCATTTTTAAAAGCATTTGCAGAATTTCTTTGAGGATAAGGTCAACAAGTTGCTCTGATTTTATGAGTGTTCAGCACTTCGGTGTCTTGACAAGTGAGTAACGACCTTACTCAAAATCCTTTTGTGTTTTAGAACGATTCTTTTTTTAATTATGTGCATCAGTGGAGTTCAGGTGCCAATAAGCATAAGATCACTCCTCCAGTGGGCCTCTCAACAGTCTGAGATGCACTACCTCACTGCTAAGGATATTTCTTTCCTCTGGTAGGTCTCTTTAAGAGCATCTTCTACAATGACTACATAGTAGTATAATAGGACCCTGATCTCAGATGGCACCATTTAATTTTATTTTAATGATGGCAATAAATGTACTAAGCACAAACACTCTGCTCAACATAGAAATAGATTTAATACATTTAACTTGATTTTGAGATATGCTGTCCATGAACAGATACTCATTTCTACACAGATCAGAAGTGGCACCTCAGATGGTACTTTGGAAGATGATGTAATATCTGTCATCCTCATACCAGGCTAAGGAAGAGAAGAAGCATTAGGTATCCACTCCAGTCCTGTGAAAAGAATTTTTTTCATATACTTGGATTTTATTTCATTATGTTTCTATTTCTTCATTTAATTTAATCATATGTCCCAAATCTATTTATCCAAATGCATCTGTTTTATACTTGGGGAAACACAATCTGAAAAGAAAATGTAACTTTTTTCCAGTAAAGTTTAAAGAATGGAAGACAACTAATTTTAACATATTGCCACTTAATGTCATCTTGTTTGCTAATAAAATACATGGTAGAGCATTTTCAGTAATCACTTTGTGAAAGAAAACAGAGCTTTCCTGAGCTAATGAATGGAGATACGGTTATTAATTTATAGGATGTTCATCATTCTAATTCCTTTGTGTTTCACAAATATTAGTAAGTTGATCCATGCACCACTGAAGAGAAGTGAAGTCTTATTAGCTCTGTGAGGCACAGAAATCACATGGCTTGCCCATACTTACCAGAAAGATGCATGTAAAGTATAATTAGAATGGGGAGAAATATTGCTCTTATTACAGTATCCGAACAATAAAATCTTCCCTCTCGCATTCAGTATTGCCAACCTTAAACATTAAACATCCTCAGGCAGGCAACCAGAACATCTCACCAAATGGAAATGATTTTAATTTTTTCACGAAGACTCTCTCCTTTCTTTTCTTTTGTTTCCTGAGCCTCTACATGATATTTGACTTATATTTCCAAGCTTTTTCCTGCAGCCGCAAGGGCTAGCGCCATTATTTTAAAATAAACATTCAGGTTGTCATCTAATTGCATGCCTTCTAGAAGGCAAGCTGTAAACAGCATGCTAAATAGGATGAGGTCTGCTGCGTTTCAAGGTGCCCATGCTGCCCATTCTGTAGTTGCATTATTTACAGGTATTATAATACCATAATACATTACATTAAGAACCAGTAACTGAAGTATTTTCTTAGATATGTTCCCTTCATGGTGCCTGCTCCTTACAAAAACTTAATTTTTTTCTACACAAGTTGGTAGTTTTGCCAGGATATCCATAGCAGAGCTTGAAAAATTAAGAAATACAGATGAAACACTGTGGTAACATTATTCAGATGTAACCACTGACAAACCTTTTACAGGCAATCTCTGGACAGACTTGAGAGTGAGTCCTTCAAAGTGTTTGCATAGGTTTATCCTTGCTCTGACAAAGTCACTGGAACTTTTACAGTGGATGGAAAGGGTAAGCTAGGCCAGCAGATGGGAGACTCCATGTACCACTGATGTTTTGAAAAAAAATATGCAGAAAACCTAAGATAAGGAAAACATTTTGGATAAAAAGTCTGTTACAGTAAAAACAGTGAGGCACTGGCACAGGTTGCCCAGGGAGGTGGTGGGTGCCCCATCCTTGGAGATGCCTGTGGTTAAGCTGTATGGGGCTCTGAGCACCTGAAGGAGCTATGGGTGCCCCTGCTCATTGCAGGAGAGTAGGACCAGATGATTTTATGAAAATTCAGTATAGATTCAAATGCTGCATTCTGCATTTCCTCATTACAATGTAAACCCCAACCCTGTAAGTGCTTGTTTGTACATCTGATGTTATGCAGCTCTGTGGGACTACTCACTTCCATCACATTTAGATCTGTACATGTGTGTTTGCATGACCATGACCACAAGGAAGACTCGCTCAATGTAATAACTACCAGTTGAAAAACAAAACAAAAATCAACTCTAATTGTGCCCATTTAACTCTAAACATTGAGAAATGGTTTAAGTATGGTATTTCAGAATGTAAATGTTATAAAAACTCTGAAGATTTTAGGATCCTCTGTAACAAGGCTATTATAGAGCATCACTCCGATTGACGTTGGAACTAATGCAGCTGCAAGAGCAGCTGCAGCAGGAATCCACAAAGCCAGCATGCAAAGCAGGCCCTGCTCAAAGTCCCTGGCATTAGCTTTCATTTGTCTTCCCATTTATTTACTAGCTGAATTCCAGCATCTTCTGCAATGATGCCTTGCTGGGATTAACTGAGGGTCAAAGCTCAAAATTAAAAACTCAGAGTTTACTGCCTTCTGCAAGTCAGAGTCAGTCTGACAGCAGCCAATGCTGCTTTTTCAAAATGAACAATTCAGAGTTGTTCACCAATGAGGTGATAGCAGGAAAAAAGAGCTTCAAGGAGGAGGAAAGATACTTTGCAGTGAGGAATGCAGGTCTGCAAGAGCATCCTTGTGCTCTGTGTATTTAAGGTGACATTTATGCCTCTGGACAGGAGCAATAAAAGATGATACTAAGAAGCCAAGCATCTTTCACAATCCAAATCTGCATGTGCAGCAGCCTATTAATGCAATGGTTTGGGTGTGTGGCCAGAAGGTACCTGTACTCATGACACACAGCAATTGGAAAGCCATGCAAAAAATATTGGAGCAAAGAGAATGTGTTCAGAGATCCCAGCTAATAGCAAAGATCTCACCGTGATGTCTGCATTCAAAATCAGCTGAAAAAAGGGAGCAGATAAAGTTCTCTTTCAACTAATGTAATGCCTTATTAGAAGTTAAAATTCAGGTTGCCACACTGCATCCATTGGAGCTTTGCGGAATTATCTCAGGAAAGTCATAACATAAGACATTAGAGTGATGTAACTTAAAGGTTACAAAAGCAGGGACTACAGAATCAGCATTGGTCTGTGACCGTGTTGGCTTCAGTCCAGGTGCAGTTTATAGGAAATAAAGGCTGTAACCAACCACACTTGTAATATGACAAACAAACACATCAGTATGAACTGCTGCATCAGATTGCTTTGTTTCCCAGTGACCCACGACTGCTATTGGGTTTCCCTTGGCCATCATGAAGCTGTGGAGCTGCATAAAGGCATGCCAAAGACCAGGTTCTCTTGCATGTCCTGAATGGGAAATCTGCAGCTGTAGAAATTATGCCATGAAGCATTCTGTTCATCGAGGGTATGGAGGAATATTTCCCTACTGTTCTTGTAGCACTACAGGTTAACATTCGTATTGACAAAAATAATACAGCAGAGGTGATAAACATCCATAGAGATTAAAATAATTGCTCAAAAGTCAATTTTTTTTCATTGGAAAATGAAGACACTGAGCTAAAAGAAATTAAAACCAGAAGCCATAATAAGAACCTAAAAGCTGTCAAAGCAAAACAGCTGTCTTGAATGTTAATCCGAGCTGTTTCAGCCAGTCCTTTGGCACAACCTTTTTTCTCCTGCTAACTTTCATGTCACAGCTCTATTGGTGGCACAGAGCTGCAGAACTGAGGTGCTGCTGTCAGGAGCTCTCATCTCTGCTTTTGCTCTCTCATTACTGGGTTTTGCTTCACCTGCCACCATTAAACCATTATGTGTCAAATTACAAAGCAATTAGGGGTGGAATATGTAGCTGTAATGCATGGGTTAAAAAAAAGTTTTAGAAATTGCAGCTCCAAATTTTCTAGGTTTGTAATGATAACTCTAGAAAGTATTAAAATACATTTTTAATGAATATAATCCTACAATTACTGACATGTGCTTCACTGGGTGTCATATAGAAAATTTTTATCTTTCTGCCTCTCTCTTTTTCCTTCTTCCCAGGCTTCCTTTGCCTGGGAATATTTAAAATTCATTATTCCACGCTGTGAGAAATGGAATAAGCGTAATTTGAATATTTGCTAAAGCAGCTAGCAAAACCAGGAGGTGGGTAGATAAACTCCGAGTTCTTTATTCTGACCCTGACGTTTTGCCTGGGTCTGTGTATGTATCTCCAGTGAAACCCCTCATCAGGATAAGGCAACCGCAGTGCTGCTCACAAGGAGCCTGAAGGATGGGTCAGCAATACCTCCTACCATCGGGCCCTGAATATGGAGTCAGGGAGGAACCCATGCACTGCTATGGCTAACTCATTTAATACCTCTGCTTAATATCTCTGCCTCCCAGTGGGACTCATAGTATTTAATTACATATCTGATGGGAAATTCAGCCTCGCCCTGTGAGCTGCTGTTCTCCCTTGGCTTCTCTCACACTGGAGAAGCACTGCACTTCACACAACTGGTCCTGCCATGAAAATTAATTAGTTTATGCCTGAGCAGGGCTTTCAACATACAGATCATTCCGTATGACAAAGTGGTATGATATAACAGACGGCGTTATTCAATTGAATTCCAGAGCCATAAGAAAATTATTGTCTCTTATTTTTAATCAAGCAGGCTCCAAGGCAGATTAGCCCCTAACGATGCTGCTTTGGCTCTTTCAGCAGCTCTTATTGCCACCAGAAAAGTTTTTCTCTTTCTTCTCCTTTGCACCCTGCAGTTTTCATTGCTATACAACCGCATCAATAAAGCCAGCACTAGGTTTCAGGCTAGCCTTTACCTTCAGTGTACAGTAATTGTTAAGACAGCAAGTTGCAGGTAAATAGAAAGCTTTGTTGGTTTGGAAAGAAACCTCTCTACTTCCCCTTGTTTGCTTTGTTAGGTCTTTACAAACAGCCTGTTTAACCATCACTCATTGCAGGGACATCTGAGTCCAGAAACAGCTCTGAAAGTTTTAGAGAATTAAGCACCAGTAGTTCTGCATTTCTTTTCATAGCATCAGACAAATCTCAGGTTATAGATATGCATATGATTTCATATGCATGAATGCTTCAGTGCCCTCCCACCACTTAACAGACTCTTTATTAGCCTCCATAACCCAAGCAGAAGAATTCCAATACGGCCTTTAAGGGTCACTTGAGTTGAAGCTTCAAGACAAACTGTATTGCTGGGGTCATAAAAATTCGGTAGCTAACTTGGCAAAAGACAACTTTGTTTTGTTGACTAAGAAACGGAGGTATAGGGCTGTCCTGGTCTTCTCTGCAAGGATGAATTTCTACTCATAGGCACCAGGTTGTGCTCAAAAGAATGATCAGCTTCTATCAATTAGATTTGCTAAAATCTTTGGGACAGGTCACTGTTAATTTGTGCTCTCTCTGATTTCCCCATTACTCATTTAGGCTGTCTTCTTCATGGAGCCCTGCTTCAAGAGCACCCCCATGGCAAGAACAGGAGGGGACTTGCCTGTACCCTTTGTCTGCTGCCCTATTTCCTCATCCTGGATTGTACTCCTCTGTTTTCACTCTTTTTCTTTCATTTATTGCTCTTTCATCAGAAAACAGATACAACAGTCATAAAAAACAATAGTACAAAAGAAATAAAAGCCACAACAATAAAAGTTGAGGGAAAAGAAATTCCTGTTAACATCTACCAAGAGAGATTCCTCCTGCAGGGAAGGGAGCAGTGTGGGTGAGGAGGACATTCAGAAGGAAGGCAACCTCTCAGGCCATGAAAATTCATTTTGTATCTTGATATGATGGTCTTTTTAACCTCAGACCCCTATCTGACTTTTTTTTCTTCTTTCTTTTCTTCTTCCCATTCTCATGCCAGCCTTTTCTCCTTGCTGCTCATTTTGGTTGAAGGTTGTATGGGGAGCTTTTGTGTTACTACCTGAGCAAAGAGTAAGGTGTTACCTTGTTCTTTAAATGGTCAGTAAAATGAATGGCTTCTGAATCTCAGTGCCAAGTTCCCGGGTTCATTCTAATTACACAGGTGAAGTAGCCAAAAGGAAGGATCACTACTAAAGTTGTCTTCATCAAAATGGAACAGTCCTAGTTAGGAGCTCCTATGCTGCAGCTAACACTTTAGCAAATTAAACACCACGGGAGGAAGCAGTGGAGTTTTGTGAGCTACAAAATAGGTAATGGAAGTGTTTATGGGTTTCCTTTAGGTTCGGGCTTTCCTAGTGCCTGGTCCCATAGGAATATGATTATTTTGTAGAAGTGAAAGAGTGCTCTCCACACTGTGAGCTCTTATTGAATTCCTGCCTTGTCCTGGAAGCAGGGCTGCCCAGAGCAGCTCTGAGATGCAGACCTCTTAATAGCACATTGGCAGAACTAATCAAGCCCAGAGCACAGACTGCAGCAACCCTCCTAAACCAAACTTTGGCCCTCTGCACTCATTCTTTAGAAGTACTCAACTCCCACCATTTCAAAGCAATCTTTTCAGAAAATCAATAGTTCTTCATCTCCTTCAGAATGAAAGCAAGTAGGACACTTGGACGTTTGCTTTGTAATCTCTTCAAAAATTGCTTTCTTGTCTTCCCAACAGAATTAGGAAATATTGCAGTACCAAAAAAAAATCTTGGGCTTTTCAGCACAACGTCTCAGTTCTAGGACCAATCTTTGCATTCCTTTTCATTTAGGGATTACCCTAAGCTCACTCTCCCCACAGAGAGGAATTGTTTGTTCTCACAACCCCACTTTCCAGGAGCCTGCTGGAGAAACCTTTACCATTTAAAAATTTCTGTGTTCTCTCCCTCTTCCTTCTCAGTGTCCCTTCAGCTATGAAAATGAGCCGTGCTGCTCCCCCAGTGCTGCACTACTGAATCCAACCGCAGAGGGCTGGCCGGGCTTCACATCCCATCAGACACAGCGCTGACCTTTTTTTTCCTAATTGACAATGAGGGGCTTTGTGCTAATAGGATGACATCATTAAGCCAAGTTGAAACGCTCTCCCCGCTGTCTCATTTGTTTCTCAGTATTTTTCTCCCACACTTTCAGAGGAAGTATTTCACCAGGAGGAAGTGTAAGGAAGACAGTTACACAGTGCCTAAAAATGCATGCAGAAAACATCCTCAGTTTGGCTCTCTTCGTTTTCCCTTAGTCACATCAGTTACTGACCATATATCCTGAGCCCTCACTGTGTATCGCATCTCCCTTTGCCTTCCTCCAGGTTGTCAGCTGATGACTGATGCTTCTCTTCCAGATTTGCTTTGCTTCCTTGCCCTGAGATATGCTCCTGAAGATTTGGGCTCCTTCTTGATTTTAAGTTATAACTGTAGTTGTTAGCTTACTGTTCTTTTACATCTTTCATCGTATTCAAGCAACATGTTAACAAAATCTGAGAGCATCCCCATAGCAAAAAAATAGTTAATTGAAGTCTTTACATTTGTATGAAATTGTTGGCTGTTAACTTCTGCTGTGATACCCAATAATAAAACATTTCAAAATAATATTTTAAAGAGCACATGGAGGGAAAGAAGCCCCAGAGCAATGGAAAATATTAAGATCTTTGTTTAACTCTCATGAGATTGGCTAACCCATTTCAGTGAGTCCTATAACCTACTAAGATGCTGTCTTAAAACTAAGGGAAAAAAAATGGTGCTTTATGCTGGTTATAGATGGGTACCAACATGGGGAAGCATGCAGTCTTGCCTAAGACAAAGAACCAAACAAATGCAAATGCCATGATGGAGAAGATCATGAGGCAGAAATCTCCCAGCCCTGCCTATTACCTTCTCTCTTACCTTTCCCATTGCTGACACATTGGGTGCTCCTGCCTTGTAATTCAATTTAGACATCCTCAATCTTTTTGTTAAAGATATATTAAGTATTTTATGCAGTATTTGTTTCTTACATTCAGTTTCTGACATTTTCACATTCGACATTACGTCAGTTAACTTACATAAACCATTATGAGCAATAGAAGGAATCAGCCTTTAAATGATAAGACTTAGCCTTTGCATAAGAGCATCTAGTGAACGAGCTGTCTGATTGCTGGGAACAGTAATTATTAATACAGTTTAATATTTCTCTTCTGTCTAGCCTAATGAGATTAGCATTCTGTTGTACTCAGCACCACATAAACAATTAATAAGTAACTTTCAGCCTCAAAGAGCAATTAGAATAATATGGTTAAATCCCTTGAACTACTCTGAAAAAACACTATTTCCCTTGCCAAATTTCAGCCCAGAGCCCAATTTATTATTATTTTTGTGAACAGGTTAAATACAGTGAGTGAAAATAGTGTTTAGAGTGGAAGTGCTGACAAAACCTTTACTGCTGCAATGTGGACAATGCAGCTGTAATAATGGCAAGTGTGCCCTTATCACAGCAAGAAAAATGTAAGGAGTTCTGCTTTTGCACTGAATGAGCCATTACTTATGTCTATCACAAAGAAATAAGAGTACTGAACAAAAAAAAAAAAAAAAGAAAGAAAGAAAAAACTATACATTAAGGCTTTTTTTTTTTTTTTTTCCAAAAGACAACTAAAAATAAAAAAGATCAGATGTGACTCAGGCTTTCAAACAATAAAAATAGCAAGATGAAAGAACTAGGTTGCTTCATTGCCTAAAGAAATGGCTAGAATCTTAAAAAGTCTGAAAACTGATTGTGAGAGACTCACTTTATGGGCTGCTAAGAAGGTGCTGACCTTCGTCATCAATAGATTGTCTGAGCCTTTGTGGTATTCAGCAGTAAAGGAAGTGCTTAAAAAGTCATCCTGCTGAAAGATGGACTGGAAAAATCTCGGTTCAGATCTCAGCATCACTGTTGTCAGTGCACATGCTCATTCAGAAAGACTGTAAATCTAATACAGATAAATCTTGCTTCATTCCTAAGTGATGAAACTGGAGCATCCTCACCTCAGAGATGGTTCAGGATATCTGGAGTTCAATTTAAGTGAAATTATTATAGAGGAGGACAACTAATGACCTGTCTGTTGTGGGGCTTTGGATGTGTTTTGTTATTGAACTCTATTTCTCTGTCAGTACTGAGGAAGTGGGATAATACTAGTGGTATCATTTTCTTTCACGTGTTCCATAGTTTTGGATGCAGTTTTGCCTCTTCCAACACTTGCACTGAAATGAACTGTAAGCAGATGACCATCCTGTGATTTCACATGGCTTTCTGGGAGAAAGGATCTATTATGGATGAAGGAGTTCAGTTCCTATAAAGTTCTGGAAAAGTCTTATCACTGTCTAAGCAGTAGACCAATACGGCAGTTGTCTTCTAGGGGGGCGAATTAGCCCTGGTGGGGAAGAAGTGCTGAGCTCACTAATACCTGGAGCTTCTGGGACAGTCAATGAGGTACAGGAAGACCACCCTGGACAAGGCAACCTCTAACTTATGCTGCAGAGAAAGTGAGAACAAAGCAAGACAATGACAAGAGATCTCTGCTGGTTCTGATAGAGACAAGGAGTTAATTATTCCTGTCTCCAAATCCCGTGCCTTATTTGCCAAATACATTTGCAAGGCATTTATGGGCATGTTCAGCATCACAGGATGGTGGATCTATTTTGGCTGCTTTCAAAGGGTCAGTGTAAGGAAAACGGTTCAGAGGAAGGAACAGAGTCCCTGTACCATCCCCAAACCAAGCAAATGCATGATGCAGCAAATTAGCACTGCAGAATCTGCAAGTGGACAGCCACTTGCCCCTCAGAGCTGTGCTCTGCACCATGTGGTGCTTAGATGCTTCAAGGCAGCCTCCTTCTCACTGAGAACTATGAGAATAAATTCCCCTCTCCTACCACTGCATTTAAATCAATGCTGAATGCAGCCCAGCAGTTCTGCCTTGCTATATGCAGATTTGGGAATACTGCCATACGCAGCCTTCAGTGTTTAGAAAGGTTTTACTTCACAGCTTTAAGGACAAAAGCTTTTTTTTTTTTTGGTGGAAATCAAAGTTTAAACTCAGAAGGAAAAGGGGCTCATCAAAGAACTGGCAAAGAATTTAACAACTCGGTGCCAGCTGAAGTGCCAGTGTGATTTATCAGCAGGTTCTTCTCTAATCTGATCTGAGATAATAGGAGAATGTGTTGAAAGCAGAATCAAGCTAGATACAGAACAAAAAGCATAAGCAATAGGGTTCACGAGATCATGCACATAAGGAAGTTTATGTTATCTGGTAGGCTGGGCACTGTCCCCAAGAAGGTTTCCTCAGCCTTACAGGGAAGACAACAGACAAAACTGGAAGATTTTAAAAGATAAATGATCTTAACATTTTTCTTTTTGGGTTTTTTGTTTCTTTTATGTAAGCCTCTCCATTTGAAGATACATGGTTTCATTGCTAGCAGGTCCAACAAAATGCTTAGCTGTGGGAGCTGGTAGGGTCATGGACAGAGGTCTCTTGACCAGGATTAACCCTCACTATGCAGAAAGTGGGACCTGCTTGAACTGAGGAGGATCATTCCTGAGAGTCCCCAGGTTTAGTTTCCTTCTGACTGCAGCACTGAACTGTCTTTCTATATTCCCCTGCATGGTGATTCATTAGGAGCATTTTACAGTGAGCGCTTCCAAAATCAAAAACAGACATTTTAACAAAAGTCTAAGGAAAATACTTAACTGACAAAGATAATGATTTTCTAAAAGCTTTTCCCTAGCAGTGTTTTTATATTGAGGCAGTGATTAAAGTGAGCCTGCCTGAGTTAAAACGTGCTTCCATTGCACAAGCAAAAATCATGTTAATCAGCTTGAATACCTAAAAATACAATAGGAGCAGCATAAATCCACTTGATACAACAAAGTTCATCTCAGGAGCCGGTCCATTGGGGAAATGTCTGAAAGTGATTAATGGAATGTATTTCACTGATCATGCTCTGCTTTTTTTTTTTTTTTTTTTTTTTTTTTATTGCATGGTAAATTTACTGATCTTTTTAAGACAGCTTGGTCCAGCCACTCTGCCATTCACATTGATATTAAAACCACCGTCAGGTATTGGATTTTTCCTTTGTAAGCTTTCTGGTGAACAGAAGAGTCCATTGGTCAGCCCCAAGGGCTCCATGGCACAGCATGGCTGCTCAGAGGAAAATTCTTGCCAGCTTCTGTTTGATGTAGGTACTCAGTTTTCATTTTCCAGTGAACATCCCACACTAGAGGTTGTAAAAGCCCCATATTGCCCCTATAGGGCCTGGGCTATCCACAGAGCAATGTCACAGCCCTTACACAACAGCAGTATTGGCAGAACATGGCTCTGAGATTACCAGGCTCATCCCCTCGGCCAGACCTGGGGCTGGCTGGAAGATCTCTGCTCCACTGCACAGTGGAGATAAATCATAATTTCCTAAATTACTTGGTGCTGAAGCCAGTGCTGGAAAATGAGGCTTCCAATCTTTAGACTGTGCTGTGGTTTGTTTAAAAAGGGACTGAGTGTCTAACAAACAGGTAAAATTGCTGCCAGATGCAAGTACATTAGCCTTTTCCAGCTGCTTTACTGCTACCATTCAAAATAGTTTGCTATAAATATGATTCCTTTGAGCTCTATTCTGACGAGTGCAGAGCACTATCTGAGAAGGGCCACTGGTTTTCCATCCCCACTGAACTCGGTAGGAGCTGTGATTGCTCAGCACATCACTGAAAAAAGTCCTCTGAAATTACCTTAAATCACACAATTATCCCCTCACCTCTCACTCCCTCTCTGGCAACTATGGAAGGAAGAATAAGTTTCTCCACAGGCAGTTCTGTATCAACTTCTCATACAGCCTGAAATGCTGTCACCTCTTCCCTTTACCCTCTTCTGTACATTTCTGTCCATTGCCCTAAACGGTACAGATTCACTGTAGTACAGCATCCAAGACACGTTCTGGCTGCTTTTACAAATAAGCAGACTCAATTTAAAAATCTGTTTAAAATCTCTTTATGGACAAAGAGAAATGCACTTATGATGTATCTTCCCCTTGTACAATCTGTGCCCACAGTTAAGTGCATTAAACTGGTACTAAATGTATGGGGGCCTGCTAAACCATAACATGAGGTTAAAAGCTGAGTGTAAACTCAGCAAACCATTGCGAAAGATGCTTGTCATCAAAGCTATTTACAACCACACTTTTCATTACTACTGGAAAAAGAAGAAAATTCCCTGTGCCTCCTACCTTGCTAAGGCAGATGAAAATCAAAACTTCCATTGAATCTGAGCATGATGATGAGTGCACAGAGCAGATCTTATCCCCTTTCCTTTTGCACAGGAACTGTTAAGAAGAGGCTTGGGTTGGGCTCTGCCTCATGCACTGATTTGAGGCTGCTGACAGCTCCCTGTGCTGCTAATAGGGCAGGGCTGCTTCTCCAGCGACAGGCCAGTGTTCTGTGCAGATGATGTACAAGAAAGGGCTTTGAAACCCAAATCCAGATCTGAATTTTCACAGCATTGTTTTAGTAGGAAGGGACATTTAAAGGCTATCTGATTCAACTCCCCTACAATATACAGGGCACCCAGAGCTTGATCAGGTGCTCAGAGCCCCATCCAGTGCGGTCTTGAATGAGGGAATCAACCAGCTCTCTGAACAACTTTGGCAATTTTGCTCAAGTATAGCTGAAGCTAGGACTCTGCTTTGAGCTTGTGCCCTTTGGAATGCGGCCAAGGTGCTAATTTGTTAGCACTCCTCTCTGGCCTCAGTGACCGTGCTTAGCAGCTCTCAAAATCCAGGCCCCAGCGATGTTTTGCTCCCTAGAGCATGCAACACAAGTCAATTAGTCATAGGTTTTTGCTCTTCCTTTTAGTCCTTATGTTTAAAAGCCATATTTTCCCTTCTTGCTGTAGGTACAACAAACTAGTGCACCACCATTAGTCTATATAACATCCATTATAAAGAGCTATCAACTGTAGCTAAGATACCTAAAACCTTTATGCCCCTTATACAGGACAGAGACAGTAATTACCATGAGCCTGATATGCCATGTCTGAAGAGCTTCCTCATAATGCTGCAAACTACGTGCTGAGTGGAGAAAATATTTGCAGACTCTTTTTGGCTTTGCAATGTTTGAGTATTTTTAACTTTTCTGCATTCTCTCCTAGGACTCCTTCTTTGCTCAAGTTATGGAATCAGAAAGCAGCACTGACTTTCAAAAAGATTTCTTAGGCACGAGTGGCCAGAACGAAGCCTCTCAGCAAACACAGGCTAGCAAGGAGTCAAGCGTAGCGGCAAACAAATTGAATGATATTCCAGAGACACTGCAAGAGGTCAAAAACCACCTTGGGGATGGAGCAGTAGGAAATATCACGGAGAGAATAAAAGAGGCAGAGACAGAGGAGGAAAAACAAAGTAACGATGTAGGCAGAGCAAGCCCTAAATGGAAATCAGAAAACAATGAAAAACAAGCCGGGAGAAAAGCAGCAACAAAATTACAAACTGGCAATCACTTAACCCCGGCCCCTCTGTCCCATATCCCTCTGAACACCTTGATGCATGTAGAAAGGGAGCTGGTTTATGCTGATGAGGAGGAGATCGCCTTTGAGTTCCCGGTGCCCGCAGCACGCCTTGGCCGTGCTGATGCCACCAGTGCAGCGCCCAATGCTGCAGTGCCACGGCTGGATGAGCAGCTGCGGGCGGCCCTGCAGGAGGCCAGCAGACACTACAGGCAGAAGAACTACGCGGTGGCAGCAGGACGGCTTGCAACCGCACTGCAGGTACGGGGGTAGGGGAGCCATCGGACTGAACCAAACGTCTCTGGGGCCTTAAGTCTATTTATCATAGAATCATCGAATTAATTGTACTGTCATAGAGTTTACACTTGGTGAAGGAAATTTAGAACCCTTAGAAAAAGAAATGCTCCTCTTTTGAATCCTGTCTGTATCAGGGACAAACAAATCAGGAGAGTTCCCACCATACCCCAGCCATCCACGCACTACTGGATGTTTAACTTTTCAGTTAAACACGAGGTCTGGTTTTCCTCATTTTTCCCAACAGCAGCTCCACCATTTCTCTCTGTTTCTCTAAAACCCACTGATTGCCATTGGATCTGCATAGAAATCCTTGTATTTCTACATGAGAATAGACAAGTCCAGTAGGGAGCAATCCCTCTGGACGCAGCCAGCTTTTTCTTCTGCAGTTGAAAGCACGCACCTGATTTTTTGTGGCAAGAAGGATCTCTTGGCTTCCCGAGATACTAAAGAAATAATATGACCTTGGCCACGATCTTTGAAACTGATCTGTGATTTTCATGACTTTCCGTCTTTAAGTGCTCAAACCTGAGCTATCCTAAATTGATCTGCCCTCCAATAAGTAGATATTTCTATGTTTGCAAAAGCAGAGCCCTTCCCTGTGTCTGACTGAGCCCTCATAAAGGAGGTATATGAAAACCATTGACATTTCTGAAAACCTTAGCCAGACAGAGAAGAAATGAAAAGGAAAGGGAGTTCCCAGGGCTCTGTCAAAGTGGTAATTAATTCCGTGAGGGTAGAAAGAGAGAAAAGGTGCAGGAACCCCCTACAGGTGGGTCATGGTTGCATCTAGCAGCCTCCTGGTTCCTGGAAGCCAGACCTAGAAGCACTTACAGTAAAACTGATTGTTCAAAGTTGTATCATTATTCCCAGATTTCTCTAGTGCTGCTAATCTCAGTTAATTATATTGGAAATCCCTTGCATTATGACCATGTAATTCATAACGTGCCAGGAGAAGTCATGGTTCATAATAATCACATAATGGGCAAGGACTTAGACGTAATCAGATTTTAGTTACCCTGTCGTGTTTCCATAATGCTGCTGTAAAACCGACATAATCACAAAAAAGCACCAGTTATTTAAACACTTTTATCAGATTGACGTACAGTATCTTTCTCCCTCTCTTTTTTAAACAATGTAAGATAACAAAAATTGGATTACAATTGCTGGGAACAGACTACGATAAACTGTTTGCTTGCGTACAGAATGAAATGTAACAGTGGCATCAGTCTCTCAATTTTTAGTGATGCTAAAGCTGCTAAATAGTGGCACTGTGCAGCCAAAAGCTGCTCTTATCAGGGCAGCATCAGAGCCTTTTGAGCTCTGTACCTCCACATGCATTACTGTCTTAGAAACCTTGGAAGATGCCCTATATCTTCACAATTAACCCAGGCACTAACATTCCCTGTGTGAATGAGGGCTTGGCTTTTGCTGTGATACACGATGCAAAAAATATCGCTTTCTAGTAGTTGTAAGAATTTAAAAGAGAAAAAAAGACACTTCAGACTCTTTACAGGAATGCGGTTAGTGATTAAAAGAGAGGACTTGGAGCTGTGCTCTCTGGGTTCTCCCTAATGTTTCATCTCCACTGTGACCCCAATCACTTCAGCTATGCACTTGACATCCTGAAAAAGGGGCCAGCTGTACTTGTTTCAGTGCCGTACTGCCAAACTCAGTTCAAAAGCATTTTTAAAACATTCCTTTTTTTTTTCTTCTCTATATTGCTGAAGGCATTTTATTTTAAGACAATAAGTATTCTAGCAGCAAGTGAGGAAAATTAGAAAGTGACATCCTTTTTGGGCTTTCTTCCCCCCCCGCACCCCCCCTTCAGAAATGAGCTGTGATGGGGACAAAAACATTTTTCAGTTGAAAGGAAAGGAGCGCTTGTCTGTTCCAAAGGGAAATGGAAAGGCCCATAATAGACATCCTGGGGAAGGAATGAGCAAAGGTAAAGAATTCCTTCACAGAATGGAGTGGGAAATCAGGACACTGTAGAGTGGGGCTTCTCAGCTGCCTTGCAATCCCACTCTGCGCAGAAGCAAAACCAAGTAAGCTCAGAACATCTCTGAAAGACATTTCTAGGCTCTACATCTGAAAATCTTCACTGAGATGGACATCACACCTATGTCAGCATGCTGTGATAAAGCTTTCTCCCAGATCTCCCATACTGCAAAGTATCAGACAACTTGTTCTCTATCCTGTCATGAAAAGCAATAAGCCACCCTGTTCTCTCCATGCGTGCAACCTCACAGCAAATTTCTTTTCAGTTTTCTCTAAATTAAATAAATTCACACCCTTTAGTATTTTCTCCCAGGTCATGTGTTTTAAACCTCTGCATCATGTTCATTGCTTTTCTCTGCATCAGCTCCAACTCATCTATTTATTCAGATATAGACAAATTGGAGACCATGCAGAGAAAAACAGAAAACTTAAACAGCTGAGATTGAAACTGTGGTTGTTTTACCCAAGGCTCCTTGATGAAAAACACAAACACACACACACAAATTCCTTCACATTTAATGTTGGTAAAGAGTAGCACGGTCTGTTACATGCTCAAAGGTCAGGAATTCAAAGTTGTGGCTTCTGGTGCAAAATGTGGACTGGTATTTTTCACATTTAAGGAAATTGAGGTTTTAGTCTGACATCACAACATTTTAAATGAGTGACTCAAATCCAGAAAAGCCCTTGTACGGCCTCACATTTCAACTGGATCACTAAGGCATGCTTCCTTGTTTATGTTTCTTAACTATTTTTAAGTGAAAATGTCTTTTCTAGACCTATCTATATGCCCATGTGGCATTATCATTCTTTAGCTCGTGTTGTTTTCCAGACATGCAAACAACAGGCAATTCTGAAAGCCTAGCACTGGAGTTGTTAGCGTCAAGAAAAGGAAAGTCATCAGGCAGAAGGGAAAACTGAAATGCATGTTTAATTTAGAGACTTGTGTCTGTTGGGCAGCATAGTGTTGAGTACTACGGACTTCAGGAAGGCAGTGTTCTCAAAAAAAGAATTGGTGGCTTCGTTCTATTGCTGCACTATTTAGTTAAATTAATCAGAGGGGACTTAGTGTTAGTCAGCTGCACTATAGTTGACCTGGGAGAGGAAAAAACAGTGCTCCCATGGAGAACTGGCACCATTAGAGCTTAAGAATTAAATACTTTCTGTCAGTATTGAAGGAAAGGACTGAAGAAATTGGAGCAACAGTCTTCTGTGTCCCACCTCCTAGCTCAGTAATACGGTATATTTGGCAGACTACATTGAGAAACACTGTAAATTTCCCTAAATTTTTGGCACCCATATGTTGGAACGTAGAAAAATAGGACTTGAACATCTGGACTGTGATATGAAGGGTATGAGAAATGACTCTAGCTTAAAACCTCAATGGAAACTGTATACGTATATCTAGAAAACCTCTAGCCAATTATTAACAGCTTAGCTACAAAATAACATTAAACCTTCATAATCTTGAATCTCATTCTAACTCATGATATCAGGGAGTATAAAAGGCTTCAGAAACATCAGTCTGTTTAAACCTGTACAGATTTAAATTCCAGACTCTGTTGTTCTGAAAATAACCCTCCCATGATTAAAAAAATCAGTGGGATATGTTCATCATGCCCCAACCTCCCACAGATGGCTGCTATGGGCACCGTGAGCTAAACGTCACTGCCATCTCTGTTCACGTACCTTGGGTTTTCAGGTTAACCTTTCCTGGGGCTTGCTGTGATCCGGTGCTTGCAAAGAAGGCCGTGGAAGACCACACTTCCAGGCAACAATATTTGCAAACAGAAAATATTTTGAAAGAGGCCACAGCACCAGGGTCTTGTCAGTATACCAGTGTAGAGTTAGGCAGAATGGTTTAAACAAGCATTCATTCTATCAATGTCTTAATATAGGATGAGAAGCAAAAGATGAATATCTTCTATATAAATATCAACAGGAGAAGAGGTTCACTTTAAGCAGTGAATGGAAAAGCATGAGAGGTTCTCTCTGAGGCCTTGCTGTAGAGTGGGGAACAGCACAGGATGGGCATATTTGGATGTGCTCCGTGCTGAATCAGCACTAAGTCTCCAGAAAGGTGGATACAGCCACATTTCTACCCTCTCTTGGGATCCAAGAAGCACTCATTGTATAATCCCTTACTTTCAGGGGCACGGGGACTGGAACTGCTTATAGAAAGGGTAAAAACTGCAAATTCACAGAGATCTCCTCACCCTCTCTCACCAAGAAGAGCCGTACCAGGACTAGACATGGTTTAACACCATGACACTTGAGTGCAAAAAGGGTAACATGTTAAAGTCTAAATATTCGTTTTTAACAGCAGCTTTCTGGAGCTAAAAATCAGACTCATAAATTGTCTGTTTTATCATCAGCCCAGGTTCTCTAGAAATTTCTTTCTGAGAGTACACCAAGTCTTGGACACAGATGACAGTCACCGATCCCCCAGACCTGAGCATGCTGACTTTACTCTCCAGAAATATTCTTCTAAGCTCTGATAACAAATTAGTTTCCCAAATACAGCCTACTCATTTAACTTGCTTTAAAAAAAAGAAAAGAAAAAAAAAATGTAAAAAGGCCTGATAATCAGCAGTTTTCCTCTCCCCGTAGTGCCATTGCTATATTTTTAGGCTGCAAAGCCAAGAAATTGATTTTTTTCTACTGATACTTAACTGTCTTTTATGGCTGCAGAAGATTTTAGACCAGGAACGTGAAGCTTACAGATGGCTCAAATCTGGCTTGTGGGATAGAGTGGGAATCTGTTATAATGATCCATTTGGACACGCTCCCATCTTTTGATCACTGAATTTGAATCTATTAATCTTCTAGGCATTTCCAGCATGCCCATCACCATGACATAAAGCTGAGGAACTGCACAACTATTTGTCTGTACGGATTCATGCCCTCATTCTTCTTGCCTGAAGTGCTGTTACGTATCTGGCTTATAAAGTGCTTTTTTCTCAAAGGAATACTACACGCCGACCATAAAACAATATGTTTCCTCATTGATGTGCATGTACAAGAACAAAATCCCTATTCCAGAAAGGACAGACCATATTTTCCAATCATTCTCGTGCCAAAGCAGATCAGTCAATTTCTAATTAACTCTAATTGGCTTCCTCACATGCTACTCAGTTATTTACCTGGAGGTGACGAGTGCTCAAAAGCGCTAAATATTTTCTTCGTACTTTGTAAACATTGAGCAAACCGTTGATTAAAAATAATAATCACCCACCACTTGTCACTTACAATCAAAAGCCTCATTGACCTAGACACGTGCAAGCCTCATGCATTACCGACACTGCAAAATGCAGACAAAGGCAACGTAATTCTCTCAGTAGGAAAAGAAGAAGAAGAAGGAAAATAAAAGAGAAATAAAAGACTTGGGACAGCCTTGGAGGAAGGGAACTGGTGACAGGATGAGAGTTAACAGCTTAAAATTGCACCAGGGGAGGTTCAGGTTGGATACTAGGAAACACTTCTGATGATGAAGAGCTGTCATGCACTGGCATAGCTGCCCAGGGAGTTTTGGAGTCACTGCCTCCAGAGGTGGTCAGAGCTGTGGGGATGCAGCACTGAGGGACATGGGGGTATGGGCTGGAGTTGGGGGGACCTTTTCCAGCTGTAGTGATTCCATGAAGCATGAGCTCATCATGAAAGATACAAGCTCAGTCTTTGGCTCTACCACCAATATCCTAGATGGCTCAGGGCACATCACTTCTGCCTGGAGAAACACAGGGCTTTTGTGAAAGCAAGCCAGCTAAAAACCTTTGGGTATCTGATCCCACAGCTCCTCGAGTGCATCACAGGCCTTGAGATACCCAACAGAAGGTCAGTGCAGAAGTGTGATCCCACCTCCTGCCTCTCCCTGTGAAGAGATGCCTTAGAGCCTGGTTTGAAGAGGAGTTCCTGTGATATCCAGGGCCCTGAGAAATTGAAGGCATTCATCCTCCCAAGCTGCCATCTGCTCCTGGAAGGGATCTTATAGAAACAGGGAGGGCAGCGCAATCCACATTTAATTTGTGGCTATGGGTGCTTCCCAGCTGGTCCAAAAAGGCAATGACAATCAGCTTAATTTACGGGGAGAAAATGAGGCAGGTTAGGAGATGGTCCAAACACCGAAAGCAGCTAGTGCAGGTGAGCAGCGGGTGCAGAAGGTGCACTGTTAACGCATTTTCCCTCTGAACTCTCCTTAAATCACACTGCTGCACGCTGCCTGGGCTCTGCAGAGAGAGACAACGACGCAGGCTGAAGCGGGCACCGAATTGGAAAGCGTTCACGGGCTGATTTGAGAGGAACTTTATCCATGAGGACAGTTTAGAGAAAATGTGTTATTAAAGTACTTTATTTCCATTTAGAGATTCACACAGGCATGCACAGACAGTAGGTGGTGACAGCTGCTACCAGAACCATTTGTTATCTTACTCCTGTTCAGCTTTTGACAGTGTAAAATGAATATAAATGCTGAAAAGCTTTACAGAGGTGAACCAAACAATAAAAAGTAGGGGGAGGATGAATTCTGTTTAGGTTACTTTAGGGATGAGCTTTATTTCTGTTTATTCCTGAGGCGTGGAAATGCGCCGCATTTCTCACACTGACAATAATGCTGAGGAGATCCGTGTTGGAGTTTACGAAATCCCCACAGTCCTGAGGTGAGGGCAGAGGGGAGAGCCAGCCTTGCAGCTATCTTTAATGCCATACTCAGAAACGGCATGAAAATACAGCTTCAGCAAATTATTGTTTTTCCCTAATAATCCTGTCCATCAAAGTGGAATGAGCCTTTCACATTGTTTGCCTTAATAAAAGTGCTGGTGAGATATCTCTGTGTTTGGATTTAGTGGTAGCAAATCTCTTGGCATCAAAGGGATTCAATTAGTTGGCCTGAAATTATATTGCTTTTTCCAAGCAATCATGACAGCTCTCAAAATCTTGCTACAATACAGTCACATCACACCAGCTGACAGTTGCCACCAAAAAATAAAATTTAAAAAAAAAAAAAAATAACCCAATCCTTTTGGCCAGCTCCTTCTGTGAATGCTTTCAAAAAAGACTGATGCTCCCGCTTCCAGTGCAGCAGGCATCTCAAACTGCAGCCTATCAAGAGGAGCTACTCGTATCCATTTTGACTTTTGTCTGATTGTTCAGTTTTCATACGGAATATTTACACCATTTTTGCTTTGGTTTGATTTTGGATGGACTCACATTGGAGGGCTGACAGAGCCTGCATTACAAAGGCAATCTATAAAGGAGGCTTCAGTACACAGTACAGAATATAAAGTTCCTTGGAAACTATTGTAGTATATTGATTCTGCAATATATGTTTCATTAGAGAGCTTTGGAGGTTTGCTTTCTTTTTTGTTCTGCACTCCTCTCACCCTGGCAATGCTGATAACGGGGGGCACTCCATGAAATAGAGGCTGGTAATGAGAGGCACTGATTTATGGCGTGGCACACAGATTAAGCTGAAGTCGAACGGGTGACATTTTCCTAAAGCCTTTGTTCCCGATTTAAGTGCTCTCAAAGCAAATTATTTACGAGAAAAAGACCCCCGAGTTTGCGCTGGGGGGAGGTAAAGCCTTTATCTGAATCCATGCCAATAAACAGGAATGACTTTGGCTTAGGAGTGCTGCAGGGAACATCGTTATCTTCCATGGGAGGGAAAGATTCACGTCAAGTTTATTTGTGTAAAGCAGCATCCAGCTATAAATGAGAACAAACCAAATTGCTATATCCTCTAAATTTTGCGGGCACTTGAAGTCTCAATTTAGATTTGGATTTCTTTAATATTCTGCCCCACATGGACACCAAATCCCTTTCATGCACGTGAGGTTACAGAGGAGACACCTGCAAAATGGGCTGCTTAGAGCTGAGGAATTGAAGCCTTAACACACAGGCGGCTCCAAATGGACGCAATGGAGATGAGGAGAGAGCAGGATGGTTCCTACTTCATGCTGATCCCACAGTGAGGGCAGGCAGCCTTACCTGGAGGTTGACCTGGTGCTCACCAGTCTATGCTTTTCTGGCAAACACTGTTTTTTCTTGGAAGGGAAATAGGGATCATTCCTCAGAATTTGGCACATGTGAGGTGTATTGGGCTCTCTGCCAGCTCTGTATAACCAGTAATACCCCAAAACAGCAAATATGCCCCACACACGTATTACTGTTACAGAACCTGGTGCTATTCCTCATAAAGCAGCTAATATGTCAGAAATATCATATGTACACATTATTTGAAAAACCCACGGCTGAGCACATAGCAGGAAGCTTGGCAAATTTAGCTCTTCTTACCTGACATTTGCATTCGGATTCAGTAGTGAACTATATATTTTCAATATGTTCTTAGAAACTTATTTACACAAATCTCATTAACAATAAAGATGGCGATTTTATATACGATTCCTGCTCTGCTGACTGAAATTACATACCAAGGCATCAGTGTGACTTTAAACAGAAGCTGGAAAGTTATGCTGCATGAAATCATATCATTCAGAGCAAATTCTCTCTTTTATCCTCCACACTGATTATTTTTTCCCCCCCACTCAGACAAAACCATCATTATCTGGCTGCGTTGCGCTGGTTTTTCTGCACTATTTTTGATATGCTTAATAGTCGTAGGGACCAGAGCGCTCAGCAATATCCAAAAAGCGCTTTGTTTTCAGCCTGCAGTCAGGTTCTGGAAGTTATTTCTAGAAGCAGCATTCCTTCAGCAGACATTTTCTGGGAGGCAGGCAGTGCTGGGCTGGCTGGGTGCCTGATGCACCAGGCCGAGCGCTTGGATTGCTCTGGAGCCAAGGCGTCAGGGTAGCGCTGCTGGCTGGTTGGGAGCAAGGCTTTAATTGAATCTCTCTTGCCTTTTCAGGTTTGTCCCTCTGATTAACCACTCTAAAAATCTCTCCAGGGAAAGCCTCGGAAGTTCCCTCTAGAAGAGAGATTAAACAGCCTTCTGCTGAAAGGATAAATAAAACGTATAAAAATTCCAAGCACTCAGCTGCAGCAAGGCCAGCAGGTCACTCCTGCATTACAACTTGCTCCTAACCCTTTTGTTCTGGCAGAGGAAAGCACCAGTGGTCTCAAAGTTGCCATGGAATCTCACTTGACCAGATTTATTCATTTTCCCAGGCAGCTGCTGAGTTAAATTTGCTGCCACCACAATCTATATTTGTATCTACATTCACACACATAGAGAGATATCTACTGGATATATAATTTCTTAAGGCAAGCTGTATTCCTGACTTCAGTAGCCACCAAGCGTATAGCAGCAATTAGCAGACTGCTGCCTTCATCCGTTATATCCAATTGAGCCTTTCCCCTTCTTCCCAGCAAACGCAGCAGCAAGGCAGAAACACCAATACATCATCACCAGAGCTCTAATTCTACTCTTCCAAGTGCACAATATCTTGATGCCAGCTTCCAGACCAGAATTTCCCATCTTTTACCAAAGCCACGGTGGGTCCAAGGGGGGAACTCCTCCTCTCATTCTCATTAGCTAACACCCAGGAGGTCCTTACTTTATAAAATTTCCATGCTTGCCACTGCCAAAATTGAAGCCTTACTACCACAGCAAGATCTATGCTAAGTTCACAGTGTCACAGCTGTTCTGTGACCTCTGACCAAGTGCTTTATCACAAGCATTTATACAACCGTGATTTAAGCAATACAGTGATAGGTTCGTATGCACTGAAAGAGAAACCTGCCTTATCAGTAGAATTGTAACGTAATTAGTGTCAGTTCACCACTAATTAAAAGATTGCAGGTACCACTTCCATTCTTAACATCTCCCATATCTGCATCGGAACCCTCTGAGTGGGATCGCTGGGCAGACTCCTGAAGTCCCAGAATTACACGTGCACAAGAGCTGCACTGTGACTCCACTTGTAAGAAGGGCCCCTATGGAAACAGAAATAGCCTTTGGCAGGAATTTCAAAATTAAATGTTATTTCTGGAAAAACATTCCTGTCTACTGACAGGGGTGCTCTCAGGTACTCTTAAGTTTGGAAGGGTGAAATACTGTTCCGTTTCCTAATTATGGTCAAGGATATAAAACAGTACCTTGCAGGGTTTTATTACCAGATTGCCTTCATGTTTAAACTGTTTTATTTAATTGCATAGCATATGTAACCTTCTAGACATTGGCAAGATTTCCGCAGGTCCAAAAGTGCACCAAAGACTCAGGTAAAATGTAGCCCCAAATATCCCAGTTTGGAATTAAAATCAAATTCAGTAACGTTACTCTGCAAAAACAAAGCTTTGATGGTTAAAAAAATAAAAATAAAAATCTGTGCCTTTCCGAGCCCTTCAGTTACATCTGTATCTGGATGTCCTCGTGACAAGACCTTCAGGTACATGGAGGAGTGGGATGGAGCTGCTTTTACCTTTTACTTAAAGCAAGCACTCCAAAAACACCAACATCCCTTTTGATCTTCAAAGGTAGAGTTATTGAACTGCAGCAAGATCAAGAAAACTTGACGCTGCTGGGTGAGACATGAAAATTGCAAAGTAATCTCCTCCCTTCTCATTATGTCTGTGCATGGCACAGCCTTCCTTCTTCTCTTGCTCTCAATCTAACAGGTTTCCCAGAATTACAACAAACTGTATCTACAGAACCTCCTTTGGATCCCCAGAAAAATCAAAATGCTCTACCAGATTCCCAACCCAGCAGTACATGGGACAGTGCAAGGAAGCAATCTTGCTCCTGCTGCATAGTCATGTCCTTTTAGCAAAAGGTCAGAAAAATGCAATAAAGGCAGAAGAAACAAATGCAAATTTATAATCTCTGTCAGAACTTGTGCTTGTTTTGCTACATTTAGATGCTTCACCCCAAAAACCTTTTGCACTGGTGTCTATATTGCTTGCAGAACCAGACACTTTGCCAGTGCTGCCTCTTAATTGATTGCACATCTCACTAACCCCTAATACTAGGGCTATCTTGAATATCCGTAACCTTGCTAACTATAAAATTAGGCCAAATCTTGCTTTTGCAGTGTGCTGTTGGTGTTTGCACTGAACTAGTGCAGAGGGGTCCATTTCAAATCCACTGATCCACAGTAGAAATGTTGCACAAAAAAAAAGCATACCCAACCAAATGGTCAACAAACTGAAGCAAAAACCCTTGGAATATTGCTCTGATTTTGTGTGACAAAACATTGAGTTATTGTGTTAGTCCAAGATCCCTCTACGAAGACCTGTTAGAAGCCAACTGCACTGTACTTAAACATGTTTGCTAAACCTTATCTGCTTAGATATGGTTTACAGAGAGTTGTGTTTTTCTTTTTGTCAAAGATAACAGAGGGGTTGCACAGGTCTAGACATAACTCCTCAATATCAGCAGTAAGCATCAAGGAAACTCTGAATTGCGGCACTTCATACTGAAGAGATCACTAAATGATTCTTTTCTTCTCACAATCATTCAGGAGCTTGAAAGTCAAGGGAGTAGCCTCAAAGCTCTAATTCCCGTAAATTTAACAGAGGTCACAGCTTGGCCAATTCAGCTGAAAAGTGTTATTACAGAAAAACTTGATGATACTTTTATGTTCACTGATGTGCACATAATTCTCTGGTTTTTAGGTACATATAGCACGCCTTTCCCATAGAGACACTTCAGCAGATATATGTGGTACCATGAGCTAAGTTAAAAGTGATGAATTCTCTGATTTATAACTTCTACTGATAACAAGATGATAGAAAAACTTAAATGTATGAGCGTCATTACATACACTGTGTAACTTGCTTGGCAGAGAAGGGATGTGAAAAAAGAAGATATTTATCATACCTAAACGAGGGGGACAATTTTTGTATGACCCACAGCCGCAAAAAATTGAGCTGATCTCTAACCAAGGCACGAAATCTTAAAGGTGGGGTGAGCTTTGTAAGAGATGAGAGTGGATGGGGGTCTGCGATCCTGCCTACTCCTAAGGATCACACGTAGGAGGAAGGATGCATGTGTAGAAGAGCTATTTTCCTAACAGATTTAATCTTCTAGAGAGATCTCAACCGCTGAGCTTGTATTTCCATAAGATCAGCCACTGGATGTTAATTAAATAAGCACAAGAAACTAATCAGTACAACCAGACTTAGTAGTAACAAGGAGCTTGACAAGCAAACCATGTCCTCCTTCCATTCTAAAACTTTGACCAGCAGAAATAGGCTCAAGTGAGAATCCTTTGGTTACAGCCCTTTTATAGCAGACTCTGCACTCAGCATCCATAGACTGCACTGCCATCCCAGTGTTGTCAGAGTGCTTGGCTCTGGTCTGAGTGTGATCTGAGACATTAAGCACACCACCCAGCTAAATATAAATGTTATTCTTCATTAGAAATCTACTTTTAAAATTGATTTGCAGCAAAGTCATTTAGGCAGATGAAATCATTGCGCACTGAACAATCCTGTTAGAGATGTTTATCCAAGCAAAAGACATTCAATTGCATTTTCATTAGTAGAACTGTATCGTTATTGTCCTTAAAGACAAGACTCTTAGACTTAATCTATTTGTTTACAGTTGTATCTAATTGCTGACAGTTGAATTTTGTTAATAACTAAAAGCTAATTTTTTACTACTCTCAGGCATTACAAAAATCAGGTTTCCTGCAGAGTAATAACACACAAGCATCTGGGGACCAAAGGTGGTCCTGTCCAGTGACATAGCTCTGCTGGTGCTAAGGACTCTCCAAAACTCTAAGGAGTTATCTATTTCTAATGATACACATTATGAAACAGAGTGAATTTCAGATTAAATGATTTCCTGTGATGAACAGCAGGTGATTTATCTTTGAAGATCGGTGTATTCTTTTTTAAAACAAAGGATCTTTCTCTCTGCTAAATGCTACATGGCTTGAGAAGATGGGGGAGACAGCTGATCTCATTCTTTCTACCATCTATAGCTCTCTACTTTCCTAGCTGCAGGACTAGGGCAGCACTCACTGCTGGCTGAGTAAGCACTCACTGCTGAGATAAGTAAATGGCTCTCCAAAACTCCTCCTTCAGCCTCGGTCTCAAGACAGCCACAGATTTCAGGAGCCTGGAGACAAGACTTAAGATTTTGAAAATGGGGGAAAAATATCACGTCTAACAGCTCTTTTTAGCTTTTAGCTTATTATCTGCTCTCTTGGCTGTCCCTCCCAGGAAAATGACATTGCATTTTATTTCATGCTCCCATATATCTGTACTGATTGCTGTGGTGTTAACTGTATTTAAGGTCAGGGTATATTTTACTGAGAAGACAGTTTTCTCCATTTATCAGTTACAAAATATACTGCTATCTAACAAAAGATGTATTACAACATCAGTAAACAATGTTTTTGTTTCTTGCAAAGCTTTGCAGTAAAGGCGCTGCTGTAGACAACTCCTCCAAACCATCTCCAGAAGACATTTCCAGTATTGCCAGTTTTATTGAGATGAAGCTTGCAGCCTGCTACTTAAAATTGAGGAAGCCTGATCTTGCTCTGAATCATTCACACAGGTAAAAAAAATATATTGATCAGATAGGCTGCAAAGACTGGAAACAAAAACCTGAACAAATACTATGAATACATCTTGTGCAAGAAGAATCAGTCTAATGATGAGAAAAGAAGAATCAATAAACCACCACTTACATACCACGCTGATGTTTAGGACAGATTAGCTCTCAGAATTTCAGACGTCAGGCTGCAATAGCACTATCTGCATTTGCTGCTTTGATAGTGCAGTAGGTAGGGGTGCACTGATGAGTCACACAGATAGCTCAGGGCATCCTAAGATTAAAACCGGACAAATATAAACACACTCAGCCTTATGTGGCCGTAATGATATTATGAGCTTTTGAACTTTTTCAAGCCAGATTAGGTCAGGGATGGCTTCAAGATATTTTTATTAGATAATTCCTTCATGAGCTCAGTTGTGATCCACATCAAAGGCCAGCACCACACCAATGCATAAAGAAGCCAGAAACAATGCTTGCACATGGTGGTATTGAAATTCCCATTTATTTCAAATGAGTTAGGATTTTGCTGGGTTTGTGCTGCCTTTAATTAGCATTCAGGCATAACAGTAGTTTCCATTAAGCACATGCCTGTCCTGCCAGCATCACTTCATTACTGAGGTCTGTTCATTTTTTCCATTGTACAAGATGTATTACGATGGACACTGCAATTAGTGCAGGGTGAGTTTTTCACACAATCATCTCAAATGAATGTAACTACAAAAGAGTAGTTACACCAAAAGAGGAGGCACATGCTTATGCCTAATTCACAGGAGACAGCAGCGAAGAACAATGTGCTGGAATAGCAATGTGATGCTGTCATGGCAGCAGGTTCATTAGGTTTGTACAAGCAGCCATGGGATGGCTGAGAATCCTGACAGAATGACGAGATCTTCATCTCTCGACTCCACTTCTTTTTAATCCTTTCCCCAAGCACTTCGTCTACAAAGCCTACCTAGGGCCCACACACTATGAGGGAGCGCATCCTTCAGACTAGCTCCAAGGACCATTCTGTGTTGATAGGATGGTGAGGCACTGGAACAGGTTGCCTTGAGATGTGATGGATGCTCCATTCCTGAAGACATTCAAGAGCAGTATGGATCAGGCTCTGAGCACCTGATCAAGCTGTTGATATTCCTGTTCGTTGCAGGGAGTTGACTAGATGACCTTTAGAGGTCCTTTCCAACCCCAAGGATTCTATGATCCTGTGTCTTGAATGCCCGTGCTCTTGGGCAGCCTGACCTAGAGTTTGGCAATCTACCCCGTGGCAGGGGGGTTGGGGCTAGATGATCTTTAAGGTCTCCTCCAACCCAACCATTCTGTGATTGTATGAGTGGCTGCACTTCAGGGCACACCTCTCAGGCAGATGGACGGTATTACTTCCAGTTGGAGTACTCTGTAAGCAAAGCATAGGAAGTGGGGAAGGCAGATACAGCCCCTAAAACAACACACTCCTCACTCAAACTACAAAGCAACCACATTTTTTCACGATTGTCAAAGATCACACCAGTGGAGAATAATGGAGTTTCACTGGACTCTAACTTTTGGAAAAAATGGTAATGATACCTCTTTTTCTAACTGTAAATTCTTAGGATGCTAAAACGAGGAGTAGTGCTGTAATACTACGGAAACCAACACCTATTCAGACATGCTTTGGTTTCAATTGTCTTAAAACAGAAACCATGACCTACAGAAACCACGACCTACAGGAAAAAAATGAATGCAGTCAGATGGGAATTGCTGAAAAAATGGAAGGAGGGAGAAATTCTTCACTCTTCTGTTTTATATATAATTATAACAGTCTGTTCTTAACTTTCACAGCATAGCTCAGAGAAAAGTGGCAATCAGTAATGCCTATTTTCAGTATAATTCATTTAATAACTTGCAGAATGGGAACAAATCTACTGACAGTATTTGTTACGTTGTAAACTGCGGGAACTGATACACATAATATACCAGTGAAAAATATTCTGAGATATCATTAACATAAAGGCAGGACCTGAAAGATAATCAATAGCTATATTTTTTCAAAGAGAACAAATACATTACTTTGAGGTCTCCTACTAAAAATAGCTTATTGCCATCAGTTAAATAGCGCATATAGAATTTTTATTCCCATTGAGTTTTTATGTCATCACCACCTTGTAATGGTTTGCTGGTAATCCTTTGGTATTAATCATGAATCTAAATTAAAATATTCATTTCTGCATTTATTTGCATTTACTGAACTATTCTTTCTTTAATTTCATGTAAATTTCACAGCTCCTGCATTTAGTTCTAGAGCCCTATTAACCAAAAATCAGCTTTAATATTCTCATACGCATCTGTATCAAATATATATAAGTGCTTTTTGCTTGGCAAGAATCTTGCAAAATACCACAACAACAGAGGAAAATTCCAGCAGCTCAGTTTTAAAAATGTTCAAGAATAGGCATCTGCAAAGGGACAGCTATCCCGGTCTTAAAAAAAAATTAAAGTGAAATAAAAAAAGGAAAGGGGGTACACTTTCTATCACCAGATAGATGACAGAATTATCCTGCATGAGAAGCAAAGTCTGGGATTGCCTGCAAACCGGAAATTGTGTCCTCAGGATTCTTAACATCAAAATTTGAGGCTGTCTTTAGCATCACTGGCGTAAATGAGGATCCTGATGGGGTTCTGGTTGCTTCTCAGACTGATATAAAACGTTTGTCCTTTGTGATGAAATACTATTAAAAAACCCACCCCTTATCTGTCACAGCTCTGAGGAAATGTGCCATGGGTCGACCTCACCAAACAGCATCTGCAGTAACCTACTTGACCACCACATTTCATCATAAGATAGCCATCAAAATAATTCCTAACTTGCAGCCTGAAGCTATAAAATGAATCACACAATATTTACATGCCCTGTGGTCCTTTCGGCCCAGACGTTATGGCATACCAGGGTTTAATGATCTTAATAACCCCATATGGCTCACTGGGAAATTAGATTTTCCTTTTGGTTGCAGAAGGCAATTTTCAATTATAACAGATGGCAAAACAGCAAAGGTCTGAGAAGGCGAGAACTGACTAAGAAACCTTAGATTACTACTTCAGCTTTACGCTGCACTGCGTAATATCACTGGATGGATTTTTGACCCAAATTAGAGTAATCTTGAAGCAGAGCACAGCATTTGAGCAGTGCAGCCTCTCAATTACATCTGCTCTTCAGAAGGCCAAGGCCCACAGAGAAATCCATAAAGCTGCAGCCACATGCTGAAAACCAACTCGCGGTACATCACATACGGAACTCAGCAACTGTTAAGATTCAATTTTGAGCAAAATTGGAGAGTGCGATGCTGAACTCTGTGACAACTGAAGATGGAAGATCTTTCATAGCACAACATACATGACTTTACCCACGAGACTCCACATCCTCTTAAGGTTTTATTCTAATTTGCTTTTTTCCTCCAAGTGAGATGAAATTATTGCCGTTGACACCACGTGACTCAGCTGTCATGGCCATTGTGGCACACAAGATTTGAGGAACAGCATTCATATGGCTTGACCCAGTTGCTTTAACGTAGGAAGGATGCAACCCCAAGCTTTGCTCCCTGCCTGCCTCCCCAAAAACTCCATCAGGACACCACGTAAGTGCCAGGGAGAGAAAGAGCAATCAGACACCATGCTTCATTAACACTGTCTCTAAGTAATGCTGGAAAACGAGTTTGTTACCATAAGGGCTGCTGCATGGAGCTGTTCAAAAACCTTTGGGGTTAGCAAAGATTTTCCTGTGTCCTTTCAGGCTGCTCCACAGGTCTGACCCAGTGCCAGCCCTCTCCCTCCCTTCTAGAAAAGCAGAGCATAGGGAACGCAATAAATCTGTGAAGCTTCTCCTGCTCTGCCTTTTTATGTGCTGGATGGAAAGCAGGGCTCTCTAATGCCTCTTGCACAATTCATAGGGAGACGCATGAAGTAGAAAATAGCACCTCTGTTAAGTAGCGCACGATTGCTTTAGTGATGACTTAACAGAGGGAATCTCTTTGGGAGGCACAGTGGGGGAAAATAAACCTAGAGCAGCTGAAGCTTTACAGATTCAGTTCTCAGTCCTCTATTTTTTTTTCCCCTCTATGATTTTTCCAAACCCTTTTGGAAGGTTTCAAATAATTATTTCGGATCAAGGTTTATGCAATATCAGAAACAAAAACAATAACAGAAAAAAAAACCAAAAGGCACCTCAAAACTTGGTACTGGAATTGGTACTTGGCAACTTAAATCAGGTCCTTTTCATCGAGATTAATTCTCAGCTTGTGGATTAAAAAAAGAAAAAACAATATTCGGCTATGCCATTCCCTGACATTCTGTATTTTGCACCTTTAAAAAGGGACTGTGTTAAAGCAAGTAGAACAGTGATAATGAAATACTAAATAATCAAATAATGCATCATACAGTGTAGTCATAGGGCATTAAAAAGGAGAAATAATAGAAGAAGAACTTAAGCACAAGTTTTTAGGTGAAACTAGGAAAAGGTTGGTTGGTGCTGCTAATCTGTGACAAGTTAGTAATGTGCTGTACACTTTGTCCTAAACTACTCTACTAATCACTTTACCTCCTCAGAAAGAAGAGAAAGAGAAGAATTAGCATCACCTAATTACTTCAACAATTGTGGCAGGCATATTGCGATATACATAATAGATGAGATGTTATTCATACAAAGCTATTCCGTTGAGATACTCTGGATAGGATTAAGAGTAGTTCTGGTTTATAATTCCTTCTCATACTGCATTTCAAATATTTCTAGGTAGTTCATCTTTTTTTTCTTTTTTTTAATTAATTTCTTGGACTTCTCCAATTCTCAGCTCCTAATGCTATCTTATTTCTAGGTCAGTGACATAGTTCCTGTTTTATAGGCAGAGTCTTTCACCACTGAGGGAAAGGATACGTTCCTGACTTCAATAACACTACATGGCGATAACATTTATCTGCACAACACGTGGTGGGATTTTACTTAGAAAAAAAATATTTGGGGAAAAAAATCTTGCCCTGCAAGAAATGCTGTTCTTTTTTGGAGGAAGAGTCCAGCAGCACTAAGCTATTTTATAAAAGCTGAGATGCATGATAGCAGCGATCAGAAGAGCTGGTGGTCAAGATAAGAAAATGACATTAGTGTGGCCAGGAAGCGAGTTGGCTACACGTTATGCAAACAACTCAGGGAAGGCAGAGCACCTCCATTTGTGTTAAGTCTTAGGAGCTTTGAAACACAATTTTCTTAAATATCTTTTTGTTCTGGACAGGAAAACATTCTCCTTTGTACCACCTTCACAGCTGAGGAATCAAAACCTCTATAGCACATTTGTCTTATGATTGCAATTCAAAGCAAATTGCTGCCGCAGAACCTTTTAGCGTGGCAGTTATATTTCACTTCACTGGCAGTGAAAAGGTGTTGTGCGTCTGAAAGCTTTATAGGGATCCCTCATTTCCTCCCTTTCTGTCTGTTTAGATACGGAAACTTCACAAGAAGTTTTCTTCTGTGCACAGAAAGTCCTTGTCTGTGGATGCCATAACTGCACATCTTTTTCACTGTACCAGAGCTCCTGTTCCTTGAACCACATAAGTCTGGTAGAAGCTTTCCTGTCTCTGCAGCTATTGGTTTTGTGCTGTGGTAACGACTGTATTAGAAGGGATTCCTAATGAACTGTGAGTTTCACACATTCTGTTCTCTGCTAGGTTTGCCTCACTAACCAGACTTCGGCCAGTCTCTCCTTTAGCAACATCTACTGAATGGTTCTGACTCTTTGTCCTCCAGCTTTTTTCCTCTATGTAACTGAAGCTATCTGATTTTACATGTCACTCCTTTAAACAGAAAGCAGCTGAGGCAGAGAGGGTAGGATGCTCCTTCCCTTGGGAACCAGAGGTCTCCAAGCACAGTACCAGCCAGAAAATGGCACTGGTGGTGCTGGAAAGAAAGTTGACCCCATGGACCAACTTCCCAAATCCCAATGTAGTTGCACATGCAAACTGCAGGAAAATAGGATGAGGTTGATTCCTGGTTACTCTAAGTTCAGGATTGCCTGGAGTAGAGCTGAACTCTTAACCCAGCTGTGATGCAGCCCTTGGGATCACAGAACACGCATGGCAGACACAAACAGATGTAAGAACAGTACTACTCCACAGCTAATATGCCACCTGCCTTGTATATGAAATGGAAGAAGAAAGTTGAGCTTCAATCTTATTGTACAGCAGCCAAGAATTGTCAGGTTCATCTGTAAGCATACTGGGGCTGGATCACCAGCGCCACTGATAGGCAGCATCCATCAAAGACAAAAGCAATGTGTTAGCCTACAGCAGCTGAATACCTGGTTCTGCCAAATGCTAGCTGGCACATGACTCATGTGGCATCGCATTTGATGCTGTGGTGAACACCTCAGCACCTCCCCTCGCACAGTCACTGTGCCAGCGAGTGATGTGTGGACACGCAGCACAGCACTGCCATGCCAACAGACACATGTATTGCTTTTGCACCGAGTTCTTACTTCTGGCAAATCACCTAATTGCTCTCTACTAGTCAACTGTAACTGACTATTCCATGTATTGTTACAGAAGACCACATTGTGTTGAAGGAAGACATGGACAACTATGATAAAGAAAGAGCCTGTCACTCCAATTTAACAAATTATGTCATGTACCTCTACTAACAAGCCAGCTTTTACTTGCAGTAGTAGCAAGAAAAATGAGTTACCTGCTTCAGTAGTGAAGTGTATTTTTTCCACTTGTTTCATCTTTAGAATCATCTCATTGACTTTTTCTTGGCCTATAAAGGCCAAATATAAATGATGCGGGGGATTGAAAAAGTGACTCTGCTACATGTCAGCCGGATTAGAGTTAAAGCCCCATTGCATTCAGAAGGACTTTGGAGGATGCATTCCTTGGAGAGAAGGCAACACGATTTCTAGCAGCCAGTTTTTATGTAGCAATCTAAATTTCTTACCATACCTGATTCTTTAATGCTAGGCAGTAAGATGGAAGGAAACATGTGAAGAGATAAAACCAATGAGCAATGTGTGCATCTTTGCTTCACATGCTCCGATTGCTACAATGGAGACAGTTGATGCCTGCTTCTCCCCCCACTCCTTATATTGGGAAGGAAGATAATGGGACAAACACTGTATTATTTTTAAGAGAAGGTGTCAAGATGAAAAAATGAAAATGTCAAAAAAGAGGCTGATATACAGCGTTACTTAAGGAGTGTTCTGTTGAGAAAAACTGACCAAATGATTTACGAAAGGCTTTTAACAGGCAGACTTTGGATTACAACGAAGATGAAAAATAAATGAAAATCTATTTCAAGTTTACTTTAACCTAGCCATTTGACAGATGGGGGCCTAACCCAGCAAGAACACAAGTCTTAATCTTCAAACGTAGAGTCTTCATTTGCAGTTTTGTCGATTAGAAGTCACCTCTATGCAGGATAGGAGCTATCCATATTCAGACATCTGTTGAAACTTTTTCTGCTGAGAGGTACACAAAGACCAAAAGGCCAGTGCTTGTGCCCATGGCACAAAACATCGCACAGAGATCTCCCTGTGCGTGCTGCAGCTGGTGTGTCCACTGCCTCTTTCCCTTCCTAATTCTTCTTCCAAGCCTCCCTGTTGAAGCACATCCCTCCTAATTAATTACTGGATTAACCAGCCTAGCATCAGACTGCCCGTGGCTGGAGGTGGGTCCTGAGCATTGGACGTGCTCTCAGCATGCACAGCCTGGCACATTGCTGTCTGCCCAGATGGGTCCCCATCTGCTTCCATTTGGAGCAGAACTTCCTGAAATTAGGGTTTGCCTCTTAACCTTTGTTTGCATAATTCCTTTGCTTCCCACTTTCCACCCAGCTTTTTCCTTTACACCGAGAGCACCTGAAATCACCTGAATCTGATTTAAAACACTAGTGAAAAGCTCTGCACGGTACATGGCATTAATTAGCACTGTCCTGCATAGAGGCCACTAAACTGCAGCTGCATCCATACAGCAAAGAGCTACCTTGGGGTAGAAATGTAATGCAGCAGAAATTACTTCCATATATAGACTACAGAGAGCCCAGCAGACTGCTATGAAGTCAAAGGTAGCTTTCTTGCGTTTGTCCAAGCTATTAGAGCATGACATAATATTTCCTAGTTTACAATTTATAGAACAAGAGAAGTAGTTGATCTTTCTAAGACCAGTAAGAAATCAAGATGGAAAACAGAGATCTAGCACCTAATTCTTTGAAAATCTACTACAATTCTGTATTTATTATAAGCTTATCACAGTACGTTCTGCTCAAAGACTTACAGGAAAAATGTGTTGCTAACTACCAGGGAATTATTGATTTTTTAATTTTTCCCCTCATAGTGCTATTGCTTGGCTGTGGTGGAACCAATAACTTGGACAGAAAAAAAAAGAAAAAAAAAAATCAATATTACTATTATCAACTGTTGACTACAGTTTACAGCAGCAATAATCTCCTTTAAAATGGCTTGCAGAAGTACCAGTTGTCATCTAAGTAAGGGATTACAGCTTTGGTCAAATCGTTAAAGGCTGATAGTGTTTGATCTTCTGATGATTTCTTTTTGGTCGAGTTTTGGTGACCATTAGATTGTATGAGCTGCAGATCTGAACCACATTTGGCTGAGAACTGCAGCATTTGCAGTTGGTAGCATCATTTTGGTACCACCAAGATTGGAAAATTCCTCTGAGATCACCCAGCCCAACCATCCATCTGTCACCAATATTTCCCCACTATACTACTTTATAAAACACATAAGTAATGACAAACATGAGATGTCCCATCCTAGATCATGCTTTCTGCACCTAAGCACCAGGAGAAGTGCTGACCAGAGAAGCCAGCCAAATATGTTGGAGATCTCACAACAGGAACTAATTAGATGTAGGTGGAGCTGCCATGGCTGCCCTTCCCCTGCACACACCAGAAGGATACCCTGCCTGCCCATCTAACCATTTCACCTATCCTATTTTTACCTTCCATCCCTTTATATTGACTATAATTTGTTACACCTGGAACTGTATCTGCTGAAGTTAAGGGTATAAGAAACATGCAAAGGTCTCCCCACATAGAGCCTACCACTGCTACTGAAAGTAGCTTTTATAATCTTCCAAGTTGACACTCAAATACCTTCTAGAAGCACACTGTTCTAAGCAGACAGTCACACAACTTGTACCCATTTCTGGAGCTAGGCAAGCACAATGCTCCATTACAGGTTCCTACGTTCAAACTAAAGGCAATATAGCACATCACCATAGAAGCATCTTAAAAGGTGTTTCCATAACAATGCAAAAAAAAAAACAAAAAACAAAACCTAATGAAACTGCATTTATGGTATTACCACAGTAACAATTGTAATAAGTCTAGTCATAGATGTCAGAAGGTACAGTTCACATTACATTGGAGGTATCAAGCGTGACTGCTGAGATGTGCAGAAGAGTACACAGGATTCATCCCCGTCTCAGTTTGGTCATTATCAGTTTGGTTATCATCAGTTTGTAATGACGTAAGAATGTCAAATCTCAACTTTCCAATCTCTTTTCTTTTAAAGGAGCATTATTCTGAACCCAGCCTATTTCCGGAACCACCTGTGTCAAGCTGCTGTCTTTAAGTGGTTGGAGAGATACTCCGAAGCTGCAAGGTATTTGCACTTGTGGGTTTGTCTAATGGCTTCTCTTCATCTCTCTCAATCCAGCTCTCAGTAGCAAGGATATCAAGCTACACCCAGGGTTTTCCAAAATCAGTGGGAGATTTGTGTATATGATCCCACGTGCAGCAGAGCTGCAGTCCTCCCAGTCAGTGTAACACAAATAATCCCAAAATAACTGGTCACAGTGAGGCTAATGCACATAGGAGCACTTATTGTCAGGCTTAGGAGAGGGCCATAGTCAGGACCCTGGGGTCAAACCTACACGCACGCATGCATCTTTTGCTTTCTGCATTCTCTCAACTGGGTGCTGAGAAGGTTGGTGGAGAGGGGGAAATAGGAAAAAAAGAAAAAAGCACTCAAGATCTCAGTGTACACTGTGGGCTGCTGAAAAATTTAGCCTGGGTGCAGCTGATGAGATTGCTGGTGTGAACAGAAACTGCTGGCAGAGGAAGATCTGTGAGAGGAAGCTCTGCTTGCATTGTACTGCCAAGAGCTAAAAGTTTCAACATGCAACTGGAGTTTTTAATCCACTGAACATAGGAAGAAATGCATGGGGGAATGCTGTGGGGGGTTAGCCATGTATCATCATTACCGCTAACATCACTTACTGAGGACTGTTCAGCTGAAGACCACACGGTATATCACAAAGTATTTCACAAATCATTAGCTAACTAATGGTAGAACACTCAGTGTGAATTAGGCAAGAGACTAAGAGGGTCACTTTGCTGATCATTTAAGATGGATGCTAGTGGTAGAATTCTGAAGCTACCGGAATAGCAAGGAAATAGTCTGAGGGAGGGGTAGAAGAAAACTTTTCCAAAGTACAGGTGCAGAAAGGGCTTGGGAAGACAAACACCAGTTGTCTGTGCTGAACTCCAGCCAAAAAAAAAAAAAAAATAGGGACAAAATACGGACAAGCACTTTCTTTCTTCCGGATATGCACTGAGATAGCATCGCAGTAATCTCCACTTATTTTCACATAGAACTATAGAATCACTAAGGCTGGAAAAGACCTTTAAGATCCCCCAGTCCAACCCCCTTCCCCAGTGCTCACTGCCCATGGCTCTGAACACCTCCAGGGACGGTGACTGTGCCAATGGCTGTCAGGATGGGGAGAAACAGTTCTCCAAGATGAGGAAACAGGTTTTGCTAATTCACTCAGGAATGTTAATTCAGATAAACCTAGGATATTGGGTTTAGTTTTTATCTTTCCCCAGAAGTTAAGGTGAAGATTTAACAAAAAACAAAAAACCCACACACTTCTTTAAAAAGTACACTTTCAGAAACTTTTGCTAGAAGCAGTACACAAAAATGTCCATATTTAAGAGAACAGTACGAGAATAGAAGATGTTCACAAATATTAGAAAATAAAAATGGTCAGTGTTACTGCAGATAAGCAATCAGTAGGTTTACTACATCAGCAGGCAAGAGGGAACTGTGTCAGCCTTTTTTCCCCACATTGAGAAGCTTTCAGGAAACGAGATGATTTTAAATGAGATTATGTATTCTGTAAAGGAGAGGAACGTTCTGACAGATTGAATCCAGAGCAGTTCCAAAAGCAGCGACTACGGCAGCATTCAGAGTTTAGCCTAGTTTAACACGGTGTTATAGCAACTGTGCAGAGCTGCTTCTGCAGATTGTGTTAAACTAAGCTTAGCACCGCTCCTGTCACCTCACTGGAGTCACTGGTCTCAGCTGAACTGTTAATGGTGCAGCACGTACTCTGCCCACTGCAGCTCACAGACGTTCAGCAATATCTGGAAATACAGACTTGGTTTTTGTTGGCATAACCTGCCATTTATTTCAGCTTGCTCTCTGAGCATTCCTCACCTTCCAGTCCTCCATGTGTTTTAAGTGAATATATGCTCTGTCAAATACCCCCAGAACACCATATGGGTACACAAACAGGTTGGTTGTGAATAGCACTGCTGAGCACAAGAGCACAGAAAGAGGGATTTACCTCTCCCTACCTGAAATTCCATGGGAGTTCATCTCTGAGGATGTACCCAACCAAATTCTTTGGTTCAGAGAAAGCCATAAGCTAGAGCGGGGCCACCTGTAATTTAAGCATCTCTCGAGTTCCTTTACATACAATTTTCACAACTGCTCATCAGCCCACAATTCATAGAATCATTCAGGTTGGAGGAGACCTCTAAGATCACAAAGCCCAACCCATCCTACCACACCCACTGAACACGTCCTTCACTGCCTACAGTCCTTGAACACCCCCAGGGTTGGTGACCCCACCACTCCCTGGGCAGCCTGTGCCAGTGCAGCACCACTCTCAGAATATTTGTTTCCTAATTCCCAACCTGAACCTCCCCTGATGAAACTTGGGGCCATCACCTGTCGTCCTATCAATATTACCTCAAAGCAGAGACCAACTCCCCACCACAACCTCCACTCAGGAGCTGCAGGAAGCAATGAAGTCCCCCCTGAGCCTCCTCTTCACTAGACAAAACCATCCCAGTTCCCTCAGTCTCTCCATATCAGACTCCTCACAGCTTTGTTGCCTCTCTCTAGACACACTCCAGTGCCTCAATGTCTTTCTTGTAGTGAGGGGCCCTAAACTGAACACAGTGAAGCTGTGGCCCTACAAGCGCTGAGTACAGTTAGCATATGAAATGGTTGGAATGAAAGGGCATCTGTTAGTACGAGGAGCCTGATCTGCCCACATCTGCATCACTTCTGCGTTCTGTTGGCTGCATCGCAGTATCTTCAGGAAAGTGCTGTGCCAGGATGCTACCATGTAGAGCGCAGCCTGAGGCCATTTGGCACTGTAAAGCGATCCCAGGAACACCATGCAGGGTCAGAGCATCTGCAAGTGATGAATTCCAAAGCGCTGCAGCCACTTTCACTAAGGTGTC
Organism: Phasianus colchicus; assembly: GCF_987193195.1. NCBI lineage: Eukaryota > Metazoa > Chordata > Aves > Galliformes > Phasianidae > Phasianus > Phasianus colchicus. Next base: position 22,199,144 of record NC_143445.1, on the reverse strand, counting down.
AGCTAGTAAATATATTTATCCTCTATTGTTCAGAGACCGCTCTTGACAAACACAGTAAAGATTTAAACCTCAGAAGGGAGCAAACCTATTCTGGTTGAAAGACCATCTTGGCCTTCAAACAAATGGGCATAAATTCATTATACATAAATTTAGTCTGGAAGTTACCAGGAAGCTTTAGGCATTAGAAGGCGTTTAAGTTCAGGATCAGCCTTGACAGCAGCTGCTGAGAGTACCCTGGTGAAGGAGGCATAGTCACAGCTGATGAAAAGATCCCATAAAAACCCGAATGGAAAACTTCAGAAGAGAGCCCTGGGTTGGGTTCTTCACTGTGCCGAGAAAAATGCGCATGGAGAAGGCTGAGGGGCCCCCACCTTCCTGTCAGCATAAGGACTGCTGCCTTTGGGAAGGATGAGATGAGGATGTGCAAGGCACAGCAGAGCCTTGGAGGCCCCCACCAGTCCCAAGGACAAAGCAGTCAAGACACAAATGCTGCTTTCAAGGGCAAGGCTGCAAGACAGAGGACAAAGACCCAAGGGTGAGCATCAGCGCTCCTGCAGGTGGAGGAACCAGAGCCTGCACATCCTCCACATCCCCATGCCTGGCAGCTGTGACCCCACAGCCTCCTGTTACGTGGCTGTGACGAGAGGTCTGACCCTGCGAGCAACAAGGCATGAAAGCAATTTTTCTTCCTTACTCCAAGAGTGCCTATTGCCAGTACTGAAGAGCCTTGAAACAGCAGTAAGGTGAAAACTGGTAACTTACAGAAAGACCAGGCTTCCTGTTTGCTTTGAAACTGAAGTTTAAGCTACAGAAGGGATTTCTCCCCTTTTTAACCATTAAGCCATATAGCTCTCATCTTTCTGCTAATCAAAATGCTGTGCTGATTTAACAGTGTCACTGTGTTCTGTGAAAAGCTTAAGATAGCTCTTTTATCACTAGCTAGAACAGTAGTGACTTGAAATTAGTTGTATACATGTAGGGGAAAACAGACTGCCTGTGCCTCTGCCAGAACAAACAACTCATCTTCATCTGACTGTACAGAGCCCGGGTAAGCAATCCTTAAGGAGGAAGAAGATTGGGGATCTGAATAGCTGCAGTATGGCTGACTCAGCTTTTTGACATTCCTATTTAAAAAGAAAAAAAAGTCATGATAATCCCATCAGCCGGAAAGAAAGCCAGGTCTGCAAGGAGTAAACTTCAGACCTATGCAAGGATCCAGGTCCCACTTCAGTCACAAGAGAAAGCTCAGGAGGTGAAAGTCAGGTGTGCATTCCAGGTTAGCTGCTGCATTCAGCACTGCTTTACAAAGCATTCAGCTGTGCTGATGAAAGGCATGCCAACGCTTGGGCAAGATGAAGGCACTGCGGAGAGGGGGAGAGGGGGACAGCCAGACTTTGAACCCTGCCTGGGTTTCCTCTTGCAAAGTTCATATATCTTCCCCATCCTTATTATTCCTTCCTAAATGGAAATGAACAGAGAGGAAATTCTATACAAACACTTGTCATAGAAACAGCCCCCACCCACGAATGCTGTGAGCCCCTGGGCTGCACAAGCATGGGGGGAGTTGGGCCAGCACAGCCCCATGGTCCCCCACAACCAGCAGTTGCATTGTAGAGATGGGATGGGGTCTGCTCTGCCCCCACACCACGCATTCCTGTGCTCCCACCAGCTCCATGGCATCCCCAGGGTAACACTTGGAAAGGCACACTTCGTAAATCGGGTCTGGGAGACCAGCTCTGACAAGCAGTGGGAGCACTCAGAGCCCCAAGGAAAGCCCACGCTGCCTATTATTTAACTTGACACCAACATACGATGTTGGCCTCTACCTAGAGTTATTCCCACATGTTATTCTTTATTGCTCGAGATGCCCAGGTGCCAAACATCAGCCTGAGCACTAGTGCAGAGCTACATCCCTGCAAGTTCCACTGCACATCCATCCATACACAATTCCTCACCCCATCCTTCCACCAAACGGCCCCCCAGGTCACAACTGGGCTCAGTGCCTGGCATCTTGGATGCCCCTTCTCACGGTAGAAGGTCTCTCCCTTCCCCATGCACTGCTCCACTTCCCAACTCACGTCTGTAAAGCACTCGCTGTGTCCTTACGTGGTAGTTGCCATTAAGTGAGAAACATTTGTTATCACTGCATAGCAGTCTCAGTACAATGCAGAAAGTTGTTACCTGCGTGCAGCCACCAGACAGATAATGATAAATGTAATAATTGTATCCTGAATACAGGTGCCGTTTTCCTCTCAGGAAACCTAATTGTACTTTCTAGCAATGGACCACCATGACCCAGAAACTTCAGCAAAGTCAGCAAGCAGAGCCCATTGCCAACATGGAAGGGGCTGGCAGGACAGCAGAGTTTTAGAGCAGATTCCCAGCACATTTAAGGCCCACCAGTACAACGTTTAAAAGCAAAGAGTTAACCAGCTCTATGCAGAATTAGTGTTTATTTGTTGCATGCGGGAGTAGGAGGATTGTCACAACGCCATTCAAGGGAAGGTCCACAGATAGGTAAATGCTGTCATCACTTATTTCCTTCCTGTTCAGTATTCTGGAGTTCTGTTTCTCCCTCATCATCTCGTGTATCTCCATAAACCTCACAGTAATGAGTGCACATTTATTTAGGATATATGAGGATGTTTAAAAATTAACTGCTATTATTTTGTTCCCTTTCCAAATGGCATAATTGCATTACAGTGACTACTTCCTACTTACTCCACCTATAAACATCAGTTTCCTTTTCTAGTCTCAGACAAAAGTAAGAAAGGTCATCCAGCAGAGAGCGCATTTTTAATTTTGTGTCTCACATCTCAGACTCAACACTGGAACAGTGGATCTCTCAAACACCAAGATGTCTCCATCAGGGGTGGTCTAAACAGGAATATTAAAGTTCCTATTAAACTCAAGGGGGAAAAAAGAAGCTGAAATTAACTTACCACTTTCCAACAACAGCTCTGCTACCCAGGGCACTGCCTGAGGCCCTCTGTTAGTACCACTGACTGCAGATCCAGGTTAGATCACTTGAAGCAGAGAGCAAAGGTAATTTCCTGCCACTGATGAGGGCTGTGCCCTAACTTGGTGTCAGCAGCTGTCAGGCAGCGAGAGGCACTTCTGGCTGTTCCTGCAAGGCCTCTGTGTTTCTGTCGAGGGGCTGAGGGAGGCGATTTGGGATCTGCGGTGTGATGTTCGCCTGCACGCAGAGAAATATATCTTATTGTTCTGCACCACCAAGTGGCTGGATGGAGCAGGTAGAACACAGCACCTTCAGATCCGGGCCTCCTGCAGGAGCACGGGTGGGTTGAGCAGCTGTGAGCAATGAGGGTCTGTAAATATGCGGTCAGTATTCCTGAATATTGCATGAAGTGATTGTGTCAGAAATAGGAAGCAAACGCATCTATCCATTCTTTGCTGTTAGACTTTATATCAAGGCAGAGCGAGGTCTGTTGCTGGCCAGCTTTTGCAACTCCAAATCTCCACAGAACACAGCAGCTGACCCCAGCCCATGCAGACCTGTGGCTGCAGGACGGGGCAGGAAGGACCTGCTCTGCCCCTCACGTACTGCTGAAATGCAATATCTACAATATTGATGTGAGAACAGGGTAGGAAATGGCCCCTCATTCCATTTCTGTGCATATCAGTAAGCTTACTAGGAAGACTTTTTGTTCGAGGACTTCAGCTTTCTGCTCTTCCCAAATCCCTGTTAGGGAGGGGAACTAATCCTATGCTTCTTCTAACGTACACACCATAAAGCTCCTTTTATCTATGGAGTAGCAGTGACCTTCTAAAACAACGCAGCTTCATTCACAAGATATACATTATCCCCATAAACCTTTAATAAGAATGCACTCCAGCAGTATGTTACAGAGTTTTGTATCCTTCATTTGACATGTAATTTTACTTTTATATTTGACTCTAAGTCACAGTGGATGGCTATTTAGTCATCACAGAGTCCTCTGTTGATCTATGTTCAGTGTTTTATCAGTTTGATGTCAGACTTGTTTTAAAGAGTCACAGCATTAATTTAGCATAGGTAAAAGTGTAAGTGACATGGGGCTAACCCAAACAAGAACATGCCGATGTACACATGCAAATAGAAATGGCAATAATAATCTGAATTACAGAGTTACATAGAAATGTGATTATTTCAGCTAAATTCTTCAGCTGATCCCTTGAAAAAATCATCAGATATAAGAAGAGAAGTTTCAGAATCAGATAGAATTTCATCCTTCATTATTTGGTATTTTTGTCCCAGTTTTAGGAAAGTAAATGTCTCTCTTCTTCATTAGTACACTGAAGGAAATGGAAGCATTGCCTTGCATAGTGTTAAAAAATGTGACAAATGAGTCCATTCTAAAGTAAAGTAGTGCCCTCCACATAGTGAAGGAAACCTCCAGATGATCATATCACCGGAGGAAGGATTGTCAGCTTTGCTGAGATGCCATTAGACGTGCAGCCATTAAAAAAGAGAAAAAAGCAGGCACAATATGTTTAGAGATACACATCTGATCACTCCAAGCAAGGAGGGAGAAAAAAAATGTTAATGAGCAGTCACTGTCTGAAGATCCTAAATAATGTTTTTATAAATAGCATTTCCTTAAATAATATTTTACTGAAGTCTCTTCTCAAAGTGTGTGCTTGTATGTCCCTTACAGAAACCCACTGCCACCTGGTTCTGTGGGCCAAAGGATGGGTCCTCACTGGGAGCCCAGCACAGCACGTCCTGCTTTTATGTACTTCTCTGGGAGCCACCTGCCCAGATATCTCAATCGACCCTCTGGTTTCTGTCTCAGTGTTCAGGTCCCTACACATTTCTCAGTGTCCAGCCCTATAACCGAATTCAGCCAGCGTAATTTCACCTGCGTCAGGGAACTCATAATTCCCTATCACATGTGCCACTTTGACACTGGAATCAACCTCAGAGGCCAACAAAGAGACCTCTCTGACTTAGGCCCATTTGGGGTTGGACGTAGGCCATCCACACACAGCATGACTGCTTATGTTTCTTTTGAAAGTGGAATTTTTAAGTCCCTCCTAAGCCCCGAGGTCAAAGCAGCAAGCATCAGTCCTGACCTGTGTGTGCTCCCTGATGGCCGAGGAAGTGAGAGGTGAAATGGAGATGAAGGCACACAAAAGGCTCAGGGTGTTTTTATGCATGTGCCTTGCTGTTCCTGGTGTGACGCGCAGTGATACAAGGGAAAGCCAGCAGGGATAAAAGCAGATGTTGAAAAACTAAACACGAATGCCTGAAATGTAAGTGGGATTCTGATTATTTAAATAAGAGCAAATTAAGAAGGAAGGGCGTTTGTCTGAAGTGCAGTGGTACCCAGAGACCTCTGCCATGATCAGAGTGACATCGTGCTGAGCGTGCCACGAAGAATTAGTAAAAGGCTGCTTGTACCAGGAGATCTCACACACCAAATATGTAAATCAGTCAAACATGACTGTCTTCATGTTACAGCTGATGCCGGCAAACAGAGAGATGAAGTGATTCATCCAGGAAGTGGACGAGTCACCATCCCTGGAGGTGTTCAAGGACCACGGAGATGTAGCTCTGAGTGGCATGGTTAGCAAGCAGTGTTGGTGGTAGGCTGACGATAGGGCTAGATGATCTTAGAGATCTTTTCCAACCTTGATGATTATATGAGTCTATGACCCGTAGCAGCACCACTGCATGAGATGGAGACAGGGTACTGCTGGAGTTAAGGATTTGCCACTTTTAATCTCTGAAATGGCAGATAATCTATAGGATCTTAAATTGTAAATGACCATTTGCAAATATCGTTTGACTCTAAAAAATGCCAGACTTTAGTACTTGAAAATTGCTCTAAATTTAGATTGAAAGTTCCTTTTTTCCCACAAGGAGACCACCTCCACTTGCATACACTGCTAGAGACCATGAGACTCCTGAGTACCAATGTCACAGGGGCTGGAAGCTTCATAGACCACTACTAGTAGACCAGAGGCACCATAGTACAAAGAAATGTGACAGATTCCTTCAACGTCTTCCCCATTTTTGTGCCATGTGCTTATTTCCCCATCGTGTCTCAGGAGATAGCAGTCAGCTCTTCCCAAAACCATTGCTGATGGCGCCGGATACTTTGCTCACCCTCTCCATTTCATCCTTAGGATGTTTATATGTCATTCCCGGGATTAAATCCTGGCACCGTTTGGAGTTGGTGAGAGTTTTGCCAGTGATTTTCAGCGCAGTGAGGATTTCATCCTTTGTTCATCCTGTGCCAGCTGGGCTAACAATGTTCAATTAGAAGCTGCTCTTTGTTCTAGTGCAATCAAGAGGATTTTTTGCCAGTGATTTGAATGAGAGTTGGATAAGGCTTATGGTTAAATCCAGTCCTTACGCAGAAATCCATGTATCTTCCAAAATTGCTTTTCTCCCAGTGAAATTAACAGGAGCTTCACGCGAACATCTAAGGGAAGATTTAGTTCCTGTTTGTAACAATATGTTACCTCCTGATACTGGGCCTGCTTTGAAATGTTTATTGTTAAATCCGTGTATTTCTGGTTATATCTCATTAAGAACATAATACAGCCTTGGAAAGTATGTTCTGAAAGGGTATTACAACAGGATTGGGATTACTGTTTGTGAGACACTTTTAACTAGGGGGAAATTTCAAATTCAATTTACAGTAATGTCAAAGCACAATTAATATATAGGCAATGATAAGGGGAACATGCAGAAGTACACATTGATAGCACTACATCAACAAATAAACTTTCAGTGCTAGTAATTAGGTACACAAGATTATTATATGTTTAATTGACTAAAGTGACAATTTGGAATTACATCTAGTCACATTTAATTGGATTTGGAATCTCTAGAGGAATGGGAACGGAAAGCAGTGTAGAGAGGCAGCCATAAAAGCAAACTGATTTTCTAAAGTCTCTTAAGACTCTGCATTAATATCCATTGCACAATAGTTTTTAATATCTCTCAGTCTAGAAAGAGGAATGCAGTGATTGCAACAGACAGTGGGAGTACTAAAGCATACACAATTAGGTAGCAAGATAGCTGATTACTTTGGACTTGGGGTTTTTCTTAAGATAAAGTTTAATCAAAGGTGTACTAAGTCTGAATACGCCATACACTGATTTCCTCGGGCTGCCAAGCTGTGGGGTTTTATACATCTTGATGCTATCTTATAAAAACTGTACTTGGATATAAGATATCTCACCCACAAATGCTTTAAAGCAAAATATTTATCTCTTGGTGAGCAGTCATTAACTATTTTCTCAGAGTAAAATATGGAAAAAAGATTTTTAAAACGTAGGGTTGTTTGTGTGCAGGTGGTTTAGCTATCTAAAAATGTTTACTAATATTTGTCTTAAAGGAGGACAAAAACTAAGAGTTATCCGTAATCTTTTGATATAGATTCATGTTATATTCTTCTAATGTTATCTCCTTTAAATATTGCTGTATACATCCTTCTCTCCCCATACACTCATTTATTTTGCTTTTGTCATCAGGAGCGCCATGATTGCTGACTATATGTACTGGCTGACAGGAGGCACTGAGCAGCGTATAAGCAAGCTCATCAAACTGTATTGGCAGGTAAAAATTGATGGCTCAACAAGGAGGGAGGTGCCCATCTCGCTACTAAGACCAAAATGAAGGATTACTGCTTAAAAGACTGCCGACAAAGGTAGCTCTTGGGCATATCAATCAACAGGACACCATATAGTACTATCGTATTTATAATGAAGTAGATTTTCTTGGACTAATTTTAAGGGCAAAATTCAAGGTTGTTAACCCTTGGCTCATACTTCAATTTTATAGACTGCTATAAAATTTAATTCTGGATACTGTATAGTCCCCAAAGCTATTTTTTGCGAAGTCTTCCTACTATAGTGACACTTTCCTTTTGCAATTTGCATGATACTAATCCTCTGACACCTTTCCAAACTCTTCAACCAGAAGGAGAGGAAAAAATGACTGTAATGAATGGTCCCACAGAAACCAAAAGTGCCCTGTGAAGGATGGCTAGGAACGACCCCAGTTCTACAAAGATTAGTTATGTGGGGAGTAGACCATTGACTTCAATGAGACTCGCCTCTTGGGTGATACCTATTTGAGACAGCAGTTCAGCCACATCAGCACAAGTTTAAGTTTAAGGATACCCCTCTCATCCTGAGGAGAGCTCTCATAGAGGAGGAGGCCAGGGACGAGTGATTTTGGTGACTGGGTAAAGATGGCTAATAAAAACAAAGGATTTACCAGTATCAGAAATAATGTATGTCCCTTGGGACAGAATATCAGAGTCTGACTGTGATCCCATCTTTCGGCATTTTATTCTGTGAGAAGGTCTGTGACCACAAAAGGGCTAGTCCTTGTTGTACTTTATATGAAGGGGTACAAAATATGTCTGGCATAAGCCAGGGTAATAAAGATGAGAATCTGGTCTTTTACTTTCAATCATGTGGTAAATTCTCCCTTTTAAAAACTATTATTAGTTGCATTCTTATTGGTAAAATGGAATAAATCTCAGTCTTGGGAGCTGCTGAATTTCAGTACTGCTGTGAGTGCAAAGTGCATCTCATTCAGAGAATTACCCACTGGGCTAGTGTTTGCAGTGCCTGTGAACTTTCTTATATGCTTTCCAGCAGAGAATTTCTTCTCTAAAGAACAGTTTGATTTTTTTCCCACTGGGTCAGACTCGTTTAAAATTTCGAGTTCACAAACAGGTTTTATGAAAGGGTCATTTCTTCTAATGGAATATCTTTTTTTGTCTCTTAACACTGGTATCCATCGACTCCCTTTCTTGATGCCATGAGCACGAAGCTTCAAAGCATCAGCCTTTGTAGAAGAAGCTGTCATAGGTCATGGCTGTCCTCTCCCTCAGGGGTTCAGACTGTCCTGCTATGTAACTGCTATGCTAGGGACAAATAAATGGCATGAAGGGTAACACTATCACAGTGCCTCTGCACAAAGTCTAAACCTGAAGATGCGGTTGGTCTAAGATGGGAGTGAACCAAAGCAACAGCAGGGTTACTGCATTGCCATTAGCATCACCTTACAGGCAGCAAAGGCCAAAGGATTTTGGCAGTGACAGGGCTCTGTTCATTTCTGTTCAGTTCCCAGCTTGCTGCTCTTTTCTCACGGGCCTCTCTGGACCACCATGGAACCAAGAGGTCCTATCGCACCGTGTTACCACTTCTGCCTTCCTCCTGAACCTGTCGTTGTCTGCAGAAGTATTGTCTGTTGAAACGTCAGTAGAGACCCAACCATTAGTTTGATCTCCCGTTGTGCTTGATTTTCACTGGGAGACAGAGATTGCTCTGCAATTTTGTGCCTTTTGTGTGTATGCTTCGGCGTGGGCAAAGCTAAGGATTCAGCGGTGTCTATCTGCTGACACACACTCAGTACAGGCAGCTGGGTGCCCAGTACTGCTCCCACTCAAGGTAATAACCAGCACTTAAGAAACGCTGTTTGAGAAGAGATATCCCCAGCACCACCAGCAGCCTTTTCCTTCCCAAGCCAACGAGTTCTCTGTGTTCAGCATCAGAGGTGACTTCAATGTCATTAGTGCAGAGTGACAATTCACAGCGCGGTGCAGCACATGACACTGCCCTGGGACTTTCCACCACAAAGAGACCGAGCAGAGGTAACATGATCTTTTTCATTAATATTCTCTCTATTTCATGGTGTAAAGCTGAAAATAACTTGTCACGACAATACATGCTTATGTGCCTTTGTAACCAAAGCAACAGCTATTGATGCACGCTTTTCTTTCTAGCTACTCCTCTGCCCCAGAACTCGCTCCTCGCGTTGGCTCACAACCATGAGTAGCATTTTCTGAGGAGGAAGGGAATAGATGGCAAGTAGGACCGTTTGCTTTTTTACTTCTCTGAAGAAAGATGTTTAGAAGAGATTTGTCACTCTTTGCTTTGATCAGTTGGTCATATACATAATCTTCTGGCGTGTCACGGACTACTTTTGTTTCTTTTTTTCATGATTTTTTCACTGCTGTGAGGGCCTTCCCTTCTCACACGCTGCATCCTTCTTTGTTCATAGCTTCAGAACGTCACACAGACCACCCAAATCCTTCAGCTGACTTCTGTGCTGCAAAAACTTCAGGCCCAGAATTCACTTCCGCAAAGCTCCTTTTTATTTGTCCTACTTCTAAATCACTGTTTTTTCTCTCTTGATCTATTTCTCATGCTCAGAGCAGTCTTTATCTTGTATCTCCTTTGGTTTACTTCTCCCGATTTTGGTTTTATCCTTTCCTTTGAACTCATTCTATTCCTGACATCAGCTGCCAAGAGCCCTCTTTCTTCAACACTTCTTAAAGCACCCCCAAATCTTTCCCCTCCTCTTTGTTAACTCTTACGCATTTCTTCATCAGCAGTGATCTGTTCCACATGGCTCTGTACCTCCTCATAGACACACCACAAGGCTCGTACTGTCAAATCTTTAAGACCACAGGCTCGTGTTGATGAATTATCTGACTTACTGCACAAAAATGCCACAGAATTTCACCCTTACCTTCCTGCATCAGTGACAAAAGAGGAGAAGCTGAGGCTGGTTTTTGAGAAACTTATCAAATCCCCATTTAAATATTTTAATAACAGAGTATTTACCACATTCTAAATGGTGTTTTATTGTATGTCTGTCCCCTGCCTCTCCTCCGTTTACAAACTGGAATCTGACTTGTCCGCTCCAAATTTGTGTTACATATTCACCTCTGAAGGCTTGACGATCCTCTACTACTTGTTATCTTCTCCCTGTATATGTAACTATGGATCGTGATCAAGGCACTTTTAAATATTCTTTTTGATTAGCTTTTTGATTAGCTGTCTTTGATTATCTCCTTTAAAGTAAAACTTCTATTTCTGGAACTTCTGTACAGTGATATGTAATGCCTCATGCCCTGTGTTGTTTTTGAATATTAATACCTGCCTTCCATTCTACTCTGAGATAAAGGAATAATGCTGATGAGAGCTGAAAAAGTAATTTGTGATGGATAATATCATTCAGTAAGTTAGACCTTTTTCTCTATTCAATAAACATATTTTCAAATATTTCACTCCATGGATTGAAAATATGCTTTCCAAGTTAACATATAATCTAGTGGATGGACTTTTGTTCACAGCCCACTATGGAATATGCACTGGATGATTTCTGCATTGGCTCTTAGATTAAAAATACTGAATTAAATAAGATTCATCACATGAAATAATAATGTGAAAGTTATTAGATGTATTCTGGTAGATATTTACAGTGGTAGCAGCAAGACAAAGACCTGCTTATTACTATTATCAGGCAATCTCCCTGGCATTTATTTTCTGCAATTGCATTCCTCAGCTGGAACAGCAACACAAACAATAGATCTGAGATATTTCATTACATAGAAAGAGTCCATCTCCACACCGTCTAGTTTCATTCACACCACTGCAAAATGGCTAAAAACTGCGCCATATACCCTGGATGTTTCATTCCACGTGTAAAAACATTTCACACCTATACTACTACAAGCATCTAGCATACAAGATGCTACACTGCAGTTTCATATCAAGCACCCACTCTGCACTTATACCCAGTCGTTCCCATCACACAGACTCCTACCAGCAGTGCATGTGTTGCAGAAACTGCAGAATCTCCAAAAGGCATTTCAGGCACGTAGGTTCATATCTATACACCTCCACGACCATCTGTACTGAAAGCCTTAATTCCATAACGTGTTTTCACTACAGTTCCAAGGAAGTCCTTTAATTTGCTTTGCAGGAACCTGAATTTGATTGTCTTTTATAAAGAGACACTAAACCTCAGTGTTTTGGCCAAGACTGCAGCTATCATCAGGCTGCTCTTAGCACACTGACAATACTGGAGCTGTGCCTCCTCCACACACCTCATGAGCCCATCTTTCTGAGAGTATTTCTGTCAGCTGAACTCAACATCACAGAGAAAGCCTCCAGCAGCACATGCAGCAGCTGACATGGAGGCTTCGGTATTAAGACATTTGCTTTCCCCTCTTGCTGCTTTTATGAACGTTGGGTGTTTCCAGTTCAAAAACCTGGCCTGCTGCTATTGCAAGTGCAGAGCAACACACAGATCACACAGTACAGCAAACGATGAACAAAGCACTTGGCCCTGCGAGGTGGCTGAACACCTACACTGCAGAGATGGTTGCTGTCAGCTTCTGTAGACCTCAGCTTTATCTCACACCTTGCAGGGTGACAACCCCAGACAAGAACACTAAGAGAGGAAAGCTCTCTGTAGCCAGCACCTCCTCCCCAGCCGTCAGCTGTCCTTGTGCTCACGCCTGACCCACGCTGCTCTGGAGTATCAGGTTTGCAGGCTGGCACAGGCAGGGGATGTTCTGCAGTCCTCCTGATGGGATGACTGATAGGAGCTGACAGGTAGCCTCCCTGGGCAGCCTGGCCATCATATCACTGAGAAAACATATTTCTCGTTAATTCTCGAGGCTATTTCAGCAGATCATGCTGTGTTACACTTTGCTGCTCAAAAGTTCCTTCTTTAAATCAAATCTGGGGGAAAAATCCCATTGAGGTTAGTGCCTACTATTAGGCAGTAAGTACAGGAAATGCCTAATTTGCCTAAGTCTCTACTGTCCCAGAGCTTTGTGCAGTTTGTTGTTGCTTTAAGAATTGATTTTGAATTTTGTCATGTCTCTTTATAAAAATCAGCAAGTGATCCTCCCTCGTCTGTCTCCCTGGCTGCTTTGAAGGACAACATTTGCCTTAAATCATCAAGCTCGTCATTGTCTGGTAGAAAATTGGGATGTAATGGTTTTCCTCACCTTGCACATTAGAAGAACAAAAAGATTTTGGCCCTTAAGCAGGAAAATCAGTTTGTTCTTAAGATACTGCAGTGGTATCCAGATGTCCCAAGTGCAGCTACTGACCACTTCATGGATTCCCTGTGTTCTCTTTGCATCGTGGCTGAAAGGACTTGGTAAAATTAAAACCATTAAGATTTTTCTGGGCATACTTTCCCTGTATATGCCATTTCAAGGATTCAGATCATTCTGGCTTTGGAGTACACTACTTGTAAGTCATAAATCTCAAGCTGCAAAAACCAGCTCCGTTCTATCCTCGGGTATACAAGTTAAAATATGAAGTAATTGAAAACTGAATTGATAAGGCAAATAAAATAATATAACAGAGAGTTTCTGTCGTGTTGATACTGATTTGGGAGGCTTTTATTGCTGTTGTTATTGCTGATATTTCCATTCCAAAAACAATTCTGCATGTACAATAACAAGGAACTTAACTTGTGGTGGCTTTTTTTTTTTTTTTTTTGTATACTTTCTTCTTTAATAATATCTACCTCCATATATTTTCTACCTGCTTCTATTTTTCTAGTGCCAGATCCTTCATGGTAGAACAAGTGTTGCTTGAATTATATTTGCAAGACAAGAGAAGTTACTAGTTTAAATGCCACAGTTATTAAAACAGATGGATTAATTGTCTTTAATTTCAGGAAAGATTTTTCTGTTGAATACCAGCCGAATGTAATAGGCAATACATGCCTGCTTGTAGTTGATTGCTGTTGAAATCCCAGTCTGAATCAAAATACCAACCAATTAAAGCGTTCAATGTTAATAGAGCACCATAAATCATTCCTCAGAGATGTTCAGCAAGAGCAACCTGGCCAGCAAAGCCCCATACCATTGAAAAACCCCAAGCAGCAGCTCAAAAGCAATGTGCATACCTCACTCTATTCATTCTGGCTTTTGCTGGGTTGCAAGGCAGAGCTTTAAGATTTACAAAGGAAACCTGAGAAATCAGTGTTGAAATCCAGCCATTTTGAGCTGTTCTTGGGCCTTTATTGTTCCTTCAAGTTCCAAAGGTCCTTAAGAAGTTATATCCTCATTATCCTCTTCCCTTTCTTTGCACCCCATCTCCTTTCTTTGGGAAGCTGAAGCTAGAGGCAGGAGCCTGTGCTGTTCCCAGGATCGTTACTGGCTGTGTGGCTTTCCATTTGTACATCAGCTCTTGAAGAACTACAGAGGACATCACACAAAAAGAGATAAAGTCCCTTTTCAGAAACAACTCTATATACAGCCAACTTGTCCTCTACTAAATTAGCAGCCATTCAGCTACATAAAGTAGTTGGCTATTGCAATGATTCAAGCATGATTTTTCGCTGCCCTTTGAACAGTGCTGTCCATTTTACAGGCTAACCACATCAGTCACCATCTCTGGCTGTCTGATTCATCTCTTCACATTTAAGTCAAGTTCCCAAAAGCTGTTGAGCTCAGTGAAAGGTAGGACCGACATCTCTTTCTGTTCATTTCTGCATTTTGATTTCCTTTTTCTTCTTTTTATTTTCCCCTCTTCCTTAGGCCATGAAAAGACCCTACAGCAAGTATCCCCACTTCTCGCATGACTTTCTTGCCAGGCCTGAGCAGAGGCCCAAATCACCGGATGCCTGCAGCATCCAGGCACTGGCTACTGCATCCGACTGCACTGACATAAAGTACTGAGTGATGCTCGACCTTTAGCTCAGCCTGTCTCAGTTCTGAGCCCAGAACACCCAAGCTGTTCAATTCCCCTTCTCACAAAGAGTTGCTGGTTAAACTGTAACCCACTCCTGACAAAGCAAGAGCCACACAGAGATGGCAAAAGGTTCTCCTGATGCTGGACAGGCGGTCCTGCTCAGAGCAGAAGGCAGTGGATTGGAATTAGGGTATCTCTCACCATAAAATCTCCCTTATTCTTAAGGAATGAACAATAATAGCAAATTTGGTTAAGAACTGGGATTTTGACCAGTAGCTTCACCAAATTCACATGGGCTCTTTGATTTTTACATCCACTACCTCACTGCCCTGGCTGGACAGCACCGTACATCCCTGATGCTGACCATCAAAGGGCTCACTCAACTGGACAACCTTTGCTCCCACCACAGCATCCAAAGGAGGTGGCAAACCCCAGCCAGAGCAGGGCACACTGCCAGGCCAGCAGCCACCTCAGCAGGAAGGCTCAGAGTTGCTAGAAGGCAACAAACCCTAAATGAAGTAGTAACAGGGGCTCAACCCTGACAGAGCTCTGAATCAGCCTGGCAAACCTTTCCACTACTGGTCTTTCCACCAAAGAAGGACAGAAACCTTTCAAGTTTACCCCTGTGCTGAGATGAAAAGGGAAAAGTCCCAGCTGACATTAAGTGATACAAGAGCTGGGGACTCCTGTGGTATTTCATGCATGTCAGTTTGCGATATTAAAGGGCAGAGAGCTTCCTTGAACTGGAGTTGTATTTCCACACTGATGCTGGGTCTCTCCTTTCCCACCCTCCAGCACCATGTCAACAGCAGCCTCCAGCCTCTCCTGCAAAGGAAGGTTGAGGGAGCTGGGCTTGCTTAGCTTGGAGAAGAGACTCCAGAGAGATCTCATTGCAGCCTTCCAATACTCGAAGGGAGCTTTTAACGCGAGGGGGACCAACTTTCTACACAGTCAAATAGTGATAGAACAAGGAGGAATGGCTTTAAACTAAAAGAGGGGAGATTTAGATTGGATGTTAGGGAGAAATTTTCTGCCCAGTGCTGTGTGTGCCCCTCCCTGGAGTGCCCAAGGCCATGGATGGGCCGTGGCAGCCTGAGCTGATGGCTGGCAATCCTGCCAATGGCAGGGAGGTTGGAACTACACAGTAATCTTTATGGTCCCCTCCAACCCAACCATTCTGTGATTCCATGATTTTCCACACCCTCTTTGTTCTTGGCTATTTCTTTAACAAATAATGACCTCTTTGGAAGGATATAAAGAATGGATTTCTTCTCTCTGAAAACATAAAGAAACACCTACTGGAAAATCAAACAGATCTTGAAGCCTAAGGTAACCCATGTGCAACACTCCTGCCTTTGCCTTTCAGAGCTCAGCAGGATTCATGGGGCTATCGCTGCGATGCTCTGCAAATCTGCTTCCAGAATGTGCTGCATGCAAAATAGCTCACAGAGACTTAAATTCGTTAATAACTTAAGAACCTAAATAAGCTGATAGTTGATGTGACCTACATTAATGGGGAGGCATTACATGGCAGATAAGCAGAAAGTTCTCATCTATTGTATAATACATGATTTATTCATACCATAAACATATTGAGAAAAAGATACGCTCTGGCATTCCCTCTGCTTATTTTTCCCACAGAAAGAAAAAAAATAAATAAAACTAATGTAAGAAGATCTTGCTGGTGAGAAAATATTCATATCACAACAGCAACAGACTTAGTGGCGGGGCTGCCAGACACTGCTTTATGGTTGGAAAGATATAGAGAAAAGCTCATAGGTTGCACCACAGTGCTCCCATAATTCTAACTACCAGCCTAAGAGTGGAAGCAGTTCGTAGAAGAGGCTAATGGCTTTACCCTGCCTGGTATCACTACATTAATAAAAATCATCAATAAAAGCATCAGTTCCTGTTGTAATGTAAATGAGACAGTGGCTGAGTATGCACTGCAGCTGCAAGATAAGGCACTAGAAAGATATCTAAATTTTTGGATAATTCTAGATGTCAAGATAATTGGATTTTCCAAATTAAACCTTTCTGTAGTTAAAGAGGATTATGGTTAGGGACTGTAGCAGGGAAAGCTGCTGTCACTGTTACGAAGAATTTGCTGCTGCAGTGCCACTTTTTCTTCTTTTGTGCTTTGTCTGCTCTAAGCAGGCAAAAATGGTAAAGTTTCACAAAAGTACTGAAGTTATATCATTTGCAATAACATGTTGACATGTGAAAACTCTGTTTCTTGTGCATCTACTTACATTATGAGCTGAACAAAATTTTGTTGATTGGACAATGCAAGTTTGTTTAGGCTAAAGCTTAGGTTTTGTAACAGGGTCTGTAACATCACCAAATAAAAGAATATTGCAGCACCACGATGCTCAGAGAAGAGGGATATGAGATGTGGGGTCAGATACATGCTCAAACTCTTGTTAAAAACACCTTTGTTTCGGAATGTCTTCTGAATTTTTAATTCTCATGATAGCATGGACACCTCCCAAACCTTGCAAATGCTTCTGTTTCATGAAAAACTTAATTGCTATTTTAGAGAAGTGCTGACAATATAAATACTCCTTCAGACACTTTGTCTCCACATGGTCTCTCCATAGACTTTCTCTGATTGCCCACACTTCCAAAACAGAGATGTAAACCTCCTGACAAAACAGAGCATGAGTCAGTCCTGCAACAAAAAAGAAACTTTCCCTATCGTCAGTTTATTCTGCAGTATCTTCTGAAAAGAATTCTTGTATCTTCACTGAAGCAATAGAGTTTTTCTACTGCTGAGCTAAACTACCATATTCAACATACTCATGTCCATCGTAGTCCTTCCAGTTCTGTAAATTATTAAAGGAGCTCCTTCATATGGTTCAAGCTCATCTCAATGTCTTCTCTTTTCTAATTCTGCTGGAGCTGAAGTCTGGAGTGCAATACTATGCAATGAGATAAAGCTGCAGATTTCACTTGCAAAAATGCAAAAAACAAAACAAAACAACAACAAAAAACCTAAAAAACAACCCTTTATATTTCTTTATTAGTTTCCCTACTGTCCACATCTTTGTGGAAGAGCCTGGCACTTCTTCCCACACAAGGTCAGAATAGCAACATTCTCCCTGACATATCTGAGAGGTCATCGCAGAGATGACCTTTTCCTTCAGATAAAAAGACTCCAAATCACATGCAAATAGGAAAAAACAACCGCCCTATCCTCTCTCCAAGTACTCTGTTGGAAGTCCTTTGGCGCCCTTGCAATTATCTCCACAATTTGTCTGCACCTTGGGTAATTGCACAACGTACAGCCTGACAGCCACTGCTCTGTAAGGCATCTCCATTTCCTGGGACAATCTGCGAGATATTCATCCACAGATATGGACTTCAGTGCATAAAGGCTTAAGCAGCAAAGTCCTCAGGGATTTCATCATATAAAGTTTTCTGCTCCAAAGTTTTTACGGTCACAAGTTTTATGTCCTTAAAGTCTTTAGCCCATAAAAATCCAAGAGGATAATAAACCAAGTAGCATCTATGTCCAGCGTCTTATGTCCAGGGTATTATGCTCCTGGGTAATAATAATACCTTCGGTTGCAGTATTGACCAGAAACTACAGATCTCTCTTTTTTTTTTCCCTTTGGCTGACATTTTGCCGTTACTGCCCTCTGAGCCAGTCACTATTTGCATGCTGTTCAGAACAGCCTTGGGTATATGGCAATGGAAAGATATTATAGGTGTGACCTTGAACTATCCTGAAGGGTAATAAAGCCAAAACTGAACTTTGCAGGCAAATACCTGTAAAGCCATTCCCTGATCCTGCAGAATATGGAGCCTGCCTGGTCCAACTGCTCCCATTTTCATCTCACTGCCTCACTCTATATAGGTGAAATATACGGATGCATCCAAAAGCACGCTCACACACTCACATTAATCCAGATTAGAAAACAGCTGCCAAGCTACAGAAAATCAGCAGAATACCAAACAAAACAAAAGAACAAAAGGGAGGATTTGTCAATAAAACACCAAATTAATCCCATACCAATACACTCTGTGATCTGGGAGATCCAAACACATTTATGTATATATATATGTATACATACACACACATCTTTTATCATAGACTCATGTAAGTTGGAAAAGACATTCAAGTTCATCAAGTCCAACCACCAATCTGACCTTACGTGTCCCATCAATAAACCATGGCCCTCAGTGCCACATCCACATCTCCTTTCATGCTTTTCTATTCATCTCTATTAAACTTATGTTATTATAATCTCTATTAACCACGTTCACACTTTTGCTAAGATAGATTAATGAAGTACTACAGCTCTTGCCTTCTGGAAAGGACTGCCCACATCAGCTTTTGTTAGAAACAGAAGCAGCCCAAAGCAGAGCTCGATGTGGTCTCACAGAAACCCCATCCCAGAAGGAATCCCAGTTAAACCTCACTTGCCCTGGCCAATAGAAGTGCTGAGTTGCCAGGCTGGTAGCTCCTCCAGCACCAGTTCATTGGGGGTCCACTGAGTGTGAAATCCACCTCTCTGCATAAGGTCAGCATAATGCATCATTCCAGTCATTTTTAAAGGATGGTAAGGTTCATATGCTTCGTGCTGCCCTCTGCACAGGAGTGAATTTTACTCTTGATGCAAATGGTGTTTGAATGCAATATTTTAAGACTAATATTCCATATAGACACAGTGTTTGATTCATGCCAACCCAAGGGGTAATATGAATGCTTAGTATTGTTTAACCAGCTCCCAAGGACTGAATAAAACCCTCAGATGAAAGATGTGACCTTCAAAGAGCAGAGAACCACTTTTTTTTTCATCTAAAAGATAATTTATCTAATACTTTTCTTCTCATTGAAGACATAGGCGCGCTGCACTGAGAACTGTTTACAAATGTTCTTTCTCCATTAAATTGATTTTCTGAGTACAGATAGGCAGTGTTTTCTGGAACTAATTTAAATTCCCTTCTAATTAATATTCAAGACCAAAATATGTTATCTTTGCATGACTGTGCAATTATTAAAGGAAAAATATCATCTGTGGAAGTAATTATTTTTCCTTCCTTCCTTTTTTTTTTTTTTTTTTTAACTAGCCGTTAACCAACATAAAATGTGTCATTTCTTTCCCCTTTTTAGGCTATGATTGAAGAAGCCATCACCAGAGAAGAATCTTTTTCAGTTATGTACACACCATTTGTGACAAAAGTCAAGGCTGACAACAGAGACAAGATGACAGACGCGTTCACTAAAAAGCACCCTGGCTACACACAGCACATCTTTACAGGTACCAGCAGATTTCACATGCTGTTAAGCACTGTATACTGTTTGTCTGCGTGTGGCTGACTTAAAAAGGGGTTTTGGAGTTTGGAGCTTGAGCCTTTGAATTTCCTACACTTCAGTGGGGAAAATTAACTTCTGAGATTTGCTGTATGATTGTACACGATTTAGGTAATCAAATCAGTACTTAGCTAAAGCATAGACTTTACACTGCAAATCCCCACAAAGACTATTTTTATCCGTGAAGCCTCATGTTCAGTTGTTGAATTTCATTATTACAAGAGCTCTTTTGTTCAGCAGCACTTTTGCATTGTCTTGTTGCAACAGCAAGTCCCAGGTTCACTCCCGTCTCGGTGGCTTGCCATCAGTAATTGGCCCAACAGCAGGCCTTTCACTTTCCAAAAACTTTCTTCCTTCTGTGAGTACCAGTGGAAGGATGACCACCTTTGAGAGCACCTCAGCTGTGGGAACAGGAATAGATAGCCAGGTTTTCTTTGGGTTGTTGAAGACATATCCAGAGTAATCTAGGGCTTTCTGTGGCCTGTTGTATAATAGCATCTCCTAGCATAAGCAGCATAAGTTCTGGCGACCACAGTCTTCTTCCAAGAGGAATGGGCATGATATTTCTCCAAAAAAGAGGCAGGGGGATGGAATGGCATTTCCTGCTGACATTAACGTAACTCAGAACATGGCCACCTCTGGTAACGCTTGGCTGTGAGTTGGTCGTTTATCTAACTCAATTAGCTTCTATCTAACTCAACATCTTGCAACTCTCAGGAGAAAGGAACATCTGCCTGAACTCAGAGGGAATTGGGAAGTTGAGCGTTTGCCACAAAACTGCGCAGACATTAAACCAAGTAAACTTGGTTTGTACATTTTGTTTGCCTTTGGGAAACCAGTACAAAACTAGATGGTGTTTTGCAAGTGCCCCTGCATTAGCTTTCTGGCAGTAGTTTTGGGATTGCTTAAAAAGGGAAAATGGGATTTATCATAAAGGTCGTAAAGTCCCTGTCTACCATTTACTTGCTGATGTTACTTTCTTGAGAGGTTCCAGGGACAAAAGTATTGGCATTAAAGAGAACATAAAATAAAACTCCCTGAATATGATTTCAGAAAAAAGATAAAATCATATTTCATGTCACCCCCTCATTTTATAGGGAGAGTGAGACTTTCAAAAGTACATACACAACAAAGGCGTGCAAGCGTTGCACTGAAGTTCAGTTGTGTTCATAAATCACTGGATGCTTCTGAAAGCATCACCCGGCTTTTCCCCACTCCTGCGGAAAGGAGGAAGGAAAAAAACAACAGGATGAAAGACTTTGGTCCTACAGTACTTCAATCAATTACAAAACAGATTGAATAGAGCTAGTTCTGCCCTCAAGGGTGTTTGTTTAGAAATTCTATTGCTTAAAAAATTGTTCCAATCTTACACAAGTTTCCCTGAGTGCAGGTTCTGGGATCACTAGTTTCTAGGAATTAAATGGGGTGGCCAAGATCAAAATAACATATTCTGCATCTTGGCTTCTAAGCACTGGGGAATAAATTACGATATGGGGTTCTGAGAGTGCAATGTGTGAGAGGTGCTGAGCAAGAGCCCTGAAGGCTGCTGTACAGCTCCCACCCTGGCTCTCATGCAGGTGAGAGTCTCCCAGCCTCCCTTTCTCTGTCCTGGAAACCGTCTGAGACAGAACAGACTTGGCTCCCCTTCCTGGCCTCAACTCACAGCAACGTCCACTCAAGTCAACTAAGGAAAAGGGGTTTCTTATCTTATCTATTCAGACCTGGACCAAAACCATGCCACCCGCTAGAAAAATCTCTCGAGGAAGAAGTTGCACTCATTGTCAGCATTGTGCCACCCTGCATGACCATTCCTCATGGAGGTGAAATGAAAAACATGAGCCAAGTCCCCCTTCAGCAGTGGGTTTGAAATACCAAACACCTCATGAAGACGTTATCTTAAATAACCTTCCCATTCCACAGCAATCATTCATCCAACTTCAGTCTAAGTTCTGCTATGATGCAAGGACTGGATTGATTTTAAATTTTTCCTTATTGCCAAGGAAGAGAAGCAGACATGCATTTAAATCCAAGCATACAATGCAGTTTGTTTCAAAATTGAGGATCCATCAGAAGCTGGGTAGCTGCAAGGGAAATATCAGGTCCACTCGCTTTGATTTATGTGCGGGTAAGGCCGGGGAGCTCCAAATGGGGTTCTCCATTTGTCACTGTGACCGCACAGCCTGGCATCTTAAAAGCAGAGCTCACTGAAAACAGAGCACTCCTTTGTAGAAAGTGACACTGACATTCAATCTAGGTTTATTTTTTGCAAGGGAAGGAGAGGAAGGAAAGAGCTGGTATAGTTCCCCAAGAAAAGGTGGTTTATGCTCTCGCTCAGAGCATCTGTCCTCGCTCAGGTCAGGGCAGCAGACACACACTGGGTTCTGGCAGGGCCCTCACAAACTCCTGCCAACCACAGCACGAGTCGTCACACGCCACTATGGCGGTGGTGATGGTAAAAGCACAAAGCTGTAGGAAATGAAGCTTCATAAATTCAGCAAACAACTTCAGCTTGTTTTGCAGTTAAAAAATAAGGATGTTACATTTAATGGAATGTTGAGTTATTAATGCTTTGGATGATCAGCATTGAAAAACGCATAAACAGAAAGAGCAAGTTTTGTCTAATGCGTCAGCAAAATGCAAGCTGTTGATGGAAAAGGTTGCAAAGTCTAGAATTTCAGAACTCCCTTGCAGCTGGAGGGGATTTTTGGGGTAATCTTCATTTTGGCAAGCTTTCTGGATTACATTTAATTCCTTCTTACACTCCCTACTTCTTCTTTTAACAAAAAAATTACCTTCCATTGCAGCTGAAAAGAAATGTGACTGGAAATTATCTTCATTTTCATATTCCAGATCCTCGTGGACTTCATATTTTGCCACAGACGACCGACTGGTCTTCCTCCCCTCCCCAGCAGTACTTACTCACTCTGGGTTTCAGAAACAAACAAATTGGAAAAATCTTGGAAAAGCTGCCAAGTAGAAAGCTGCCAATCTTTTCAGGTACGCCAACTTGCTTAATAGCTGTCATAGCTCAGGAGTGACCTCCTCAATCCTTTCCTGAGCAATGAGAGCAGGGCTCTGGTCCCAATTCTCTGTGCCTGCATCCCTGCCTCCATCAGCCTCTCCCCCATTCCAGTTTACCCACAGATCCTCTATCCAAAACATACACGAATAAACACAGCACGCACGTCTGTGATTTCATTCCCTAGGCTGCAAAATACCTTTCAGTCCTATTCCAGAGGAAGAATTGAGAAGACAGTGGGAGACCATTGGGAAACAGATCATGCCAGTCATGGATTTTATGAGAAGCACCAAATTAACTGTGGGTACAACCTTCCCTTACTGCTTTACTTTATGTGTGTGTCAGTGCACAGGAACAACGCATGCTTTTTGGTGGGCAGTCTGTTCCATGCATCCTCCACTGGCCAGCAATGCTCAGCAAATTGCAGTAGAAATAGAGTTCAGCTGGGGCCTAGATACTTTTTAAAAGTAGCCCTAATTGTTTAAGTGCATCCAGTTTAAAATTACTTTGCATTTGATTTTCTCAAATCTTTATGTCCAATTATATAATATTCCTACTCCACATAACCACCAAAATTACTGTGTGTTTAATACCCATAGTACTCTACACACATCACAAGGCTCTCCATTAAGAGTTAATAATCACTACTTGAAGTATTTCTAGTGATTTAGATCTTGATCCCTACGTAATAAAGTATGTGAAATAACCTTCAAATCTGTTACAAACATATTGAAGGTATAGTAGTTAATTCTAGCCCATACTTTCTGCAATAATGTACACAGCTTTTTAGCACCATGGCTTTTGATTAGCACAAAAGGTCAAAAATCAAATTTGCATGTAGACTAGACTGTTTTAATTCAATTCCGAAATTATTCTCCTGAAAATAAGTGGAAGAAGCTTCTCCTCCACAGATTGTAAATGCTAATGTTAACGTTTTTTCCCTAGCAATAACCGTTTTTCAGTTTTCTGTGTGTTGCAGGAATCAGAGCCATTTCCTCATCAAGGGTGTCTCAGCAAATCACAGGATTTATATTCTTAGGTTTTGATACCAGATAGGAGGTTGACAAAAAAAAAAAAAAAAAAAAAAGACCTGCTACTTAGCAACCCCTAGCAAGGAAGAAACATTAGTCGGGTATTTGGGGAATCTGTGTCTCATTTAATCTCAGAGAGCTGCTGCTGAAACAATGTTAGACTTGAACAGACTTAGCGGGAGGTGAAGGTGCTGCTTCCCTGTTCCATCCCAAAGCCACGGGCTGCTTCTTCTGGCTGACCAAGGCCCTGGGGACCGGCGTTCAGGCTGACAGGAGAGGCACCTTTGCAGAAGTGAAATAGCTGTTATTGCTGCGTGCATTGCGCTTCCAACAGCCACAAATCCAGAAGTACAAACAGGTGGAGGGTTGGATCCCGGCACAGAATAAAACCCCGGACCTTCTCAGAACCCCAGTACAACTCCAGGGTCTGGTTGGTTGGTTTTTGACCTTTTTTGATTCTTTTGTCATGATGCTGAGCTTTCAGAGGCAAGGTTCTAGTGTCGCAGCTATTCTTTTTCTACTTATCAGAAAGGGAACAATTTTAAACTGGGAATATCTTTTGGATTCCCTCTGATCATCCCATTCTATAAGAGAATTTGCACCAATGAGTCTATGAGCAGTCACCAGGGCACCAGTATGGGAGCTTTGATGGAGAGGAGAAAAAACCCAAGATTGAAGGACTTATTGCTGGGTTAGCACAGACAGCTGCCAATGCCACATCCATTATTGGTAGAAGAACATTCACTACCCCTTCAGTTCTTATACCAATGAATAATCCAGGCAAGACAGAACCTCTGACCCAAAGAGCAACTGACAGAGCAAATCAAACCTGATAACACGGATAGGCACAGAGCCAGAGCTGATCTGCTGCTGGTGATTAAAATCTCAGTGGGCCTGGCAGAGATTTGGCCACCTTTGTTTCCTTGACAGTATTCCAAAATCCTCTTCAAGCTGGCATTACGATTCCACCAGCCAGCCGTTACATCCAAACAGAACTAAGGACTTCTGTGAGACAAACTTTGGATACCAGCATTAGCTTTACAACTTGCTTTAAGACAATAAAGGAAGATATTTATTTTTAATAGCACACAGGAACAAGGAAGAAAAGATTCCTTTCAACCTTCATTTGCAAATGCAAACGTGCACTCCATGCTTGTCCTAAAACAATTTTTTCCACCAAAGCATCTCAGTGCTGAAGAAGAGCTTATTAAGCAATGGCAACACACTCAATACCAGTTCTGCCAGCTCCCTTTTGCAGCTCCACAGCTTACAGTTAATTATACGATTTGTACACGCACGACTGTTGGTGAGACATGAAGCTAATGATTAAAAAAGCGGAGCGTTTCTCATTTGCCCTCTCATCTTCATAAAGAACAGCCGGTCCCATTCAGCTCGAAGGGATATTTGTGTGCTGCAAAGCAAGAGGCAGAAGGGAGGGTGCAGCAGCCTGGTCCCATGTGCTGTCATTGCTGCTGGTGGCAAACTCCACAGCCCTCAATGCGTGCATTGACCCAGAGGTTATTTTATTCCCCTTAAACAGCTGTGTCAGTCAGACTTCCACCCACTCACATCACGACCCAGATTACCAGTGCTGACAAGCAGTTGCTCTATCAAGTGGTTTTACTGGGCTCATTCTTTCTGCTTTGTACGCAGCCTTTCTCCCACGTCAATGGTACATAACACTGTTTTATAGGAGAAATAGAAGGGCCAGCGGGGCTTGTTAGACTGCTCACATCATATGGGTGAGCAAAACCTGCCGTAAGATTCACAGCACGATGGGCACACGTACAGATCTCATTGTTTTCTTGTCTATTTTTTTTTTTTTTAATAGAGAGGTAAAGCATTCACTCAAGTTTCAGCACATTTTCTGGAGCATACCAAGGGCATTAGAGAAATAAAATGACAGATTTTTCTGCCTATTACAGCAACACACTCGTAACCATTTGCAAAACATAATTTCATTCTGATTTTGAGCTGAAAAATAGCAGTGTGGACCACAACGATCAGGAACTACCAAGGGGCACCGCAGACCTTTGCAAAGTTGATGCACTTAGGGCCGATGGATCCCCAGCTGACCAGTTACTTCACTTTGTTTCAGCACTCCTGGCACTCAGCAATTCAGCTTTATAAGCGGAATTTATAAGCAGAAGGGATGACTCCTATCTTGTGCACAGAGAAAAACAAAAAGCAGGGCTCCATCCCTGGATTCTCAGTACCTGAAGGAACACATCACTAAAGGAGCCAACTCTTTTCCACTGAAGTGTCTATTAATGCTTGCTCTTTGCTTAACCTTCACTGCACCTACCCGAGCTGGTTTCATCTCCATCTGATTGCTTGGCCACTTTATTATGTTTTTTACTGCAGCTTATAGCCCCTTGAATCCTGCTATCCTTCATATAATTCTCATCATGTGGTTCAGTTCCCTGTGGGTTTTTTTCTCCTGCCAGCAGCAGTTATTTACTTTCTCTTTCTGCATTTTTCATTGTCACTGAAACACCACCTTTAAGTTCAACCTCCTCAAATCCTTTTTTTTTTTTTTTTAAACTCTACTGTGAGTTATTTATTTATTTCCTACCTACTATAAACTTAAATAGCACTGCTATGTCCATGTTGGCACAGATGCCCAATTTGTGTCCCATAGCGACGTGACATGCTTTAATATTTTCCTGAAGAATCAAGCAGAGAAAAAATTGCTTTCTATGCTTTCCTGCTTTTACTTTCTGAGTCATTTGAGAAGCCCCCCCAACAGACACAGCATGGTGAGAGAGGATTCTTACCTGCTTTTGCAGCTGACGACTCAATAGAGTCATCATTTCTTGGTGCATGCACAAAAAGGTTTTGGGTGGTTTTCAAGAATAGCAGAAAAAACCTTTTGCTGCACTTACAGTGCTGGGTGACTATTTCTCATTGATAAGAGCTCTTGTTAATTGATTGCTTCTCCTTATTTCAGTGCTCACAGCTGTATCTGGTTACACAGCCATGTGGCCATCACACACCTATGAATAGCTGGAGATGAGGCTCCTCTGCCCCTTTTAGAACCATAGAATCATTACGGTTGGCAAAGACCTCTAAGCTCATCTAGTCCAACTATCCACCTACCACCAAAATTGCCCACTGACCACGTCACTAAGTATTGCATCCACCCTTTGCTTAAACACCTCCATGGATGGTGACTTCCTGGGCAGCCCATTCCAATGCATCACCACTCTTTCAGAGAAGTTTTTCCTAATATCCAACCAGAACCTCCCCTGGCACAACTGGAAGGAACTTTTGTTTCTTGCTCTAGTGCCATACTAACTAGATTGTGTCAGACTTACAATTTTGCATATCAGAGATCACAGAAATTTTCTTCCTTGCTGATGTCTTCATCAATCCTAGACCAGGCCCCCAGAAAGGGACATTTCAAGTAAAATAAATATTTGTCAGCGGATTGTCCTGGTCTGCCCTCTTAGAGGTGGACCAATAGAAGTTCATAAGGAGGTAGGACTGGTAAGCTCTGCTGGCTCCCCAAGGCAAATCACATACCTTTTTCTTGAGTAAAATCCATCTTAGGTGGGCTTTCTACCCTTGCTGAAACATACTGAAGATCTTCAACCTGAATTATAAAGAGGCTTAATTGCCACCCCAGTCTTACTTGTACCTATTTATATACAATGGTCCTTCTGTTATCATCGTTTTTTATCTCCCTCCTTTCACTTTTCCATTGTTTACACTCTTTAGACTTTATCCCTCCATTATATTTACTGAGAAGAATAATAAGCTCTTAGCACTTTTATTAATAGACCAATCACCTCCGCTCAGTGATACTTGGGTCCAAATTAACCTCTCCAAACACAGCTGACTGGAGCTAACTGCAATTCTCAGAGAACTGCTGACCAGAGTTCCTCTTCCTTGTGCAGTGCCTGATGCTGATGGAAATACCCATTCACTGGCTCAGCTCTTCCTTTTTCAGTTGATTTCATTATCTGGAATTCCCACATTATAGCTGGATTCCTGATATTGCTCTCTAATATGTGGTCTTTTATTTATCTTTCTCTACAATCATCCTATAAATTACATTAAAAGGAGTATAACTATACCAGGGCTATTCATATTTTTTTTCTAGGGTTGAAAGGAAACTAAGCTTTTTTTTCTTACAGATTGTTACAAGATGTTCAGAGAACAAGAAGAGCATCTCTACTAAATTCTTAGATTTTATGTAAAAATTATACAATTGTAGAATCATTAATGCTGGAAAAGACCACTAAGATCATCTAGATCAACCATAGTGTTATTAGGACAGTTTGATAACGATTTCTATGACCACCTGATGCATCCCTTGGGCAAACTTCTGCAAAACCAAAATCAAGATCAAAAGACCAAGATTCTTTGTCAAGAAAAGTTAATTTAAAACCCAAATAAATTTCTTTCAAAACTTCACTCTGCCCAATATACAACGGGACCAAGAGACAGCTATCTGGGAACCAAAGCGTGAGGGAATGGCAGCATCAGCACACCGCCATATGGAACTGCCAGAACAAAGGTCTGCTAAAAATACTGGAAGTGGTTCTGAAAATCTATGCCAATGCTTGTAATTTCAAGCTCTTAAATACATTCACAAGCCTGATTAGATGAATGGAAATTTTGCTCAGAATGGCTGAGTATACAGATATGCAATGGCTACATTTTGTCAAGAATCTAGGCCAAATTGCTTTTGAAAATCTCAGTAGGGTGTTCATTTGCATTTTTGGCAACAGAACGCTTTTGAAAATATGGTAGTAAGGCTGCCATCCATCAAACATTTCAGCAAACGCTGAGATTTTTTGCAAGCGCTTGGCTGAGCTTCTCTATCCACATACTTTTAATTTACCACGTGCCTGAAGGATCAGAGACCACCTCCGCAGGTGTTAGCTCCACAAGGTTGTATGTTCAAAAACTGTGGACTTCCCTAGCCTGCAAACAAACCATAGGCTCAGATGTGGCATGGTTTCCTCAACCTCTTCACTAAAATTTTAAAAGCAATCCATAGCAGTCAGATAATATTTAAGAGAGGGGATTATGGAAAAGCCATTTCCAAATGAGAAAATAGCATTCATGTTTGTTATCAGCTCTCTCCCCTTCACATATATTATGACTACATATTTATTTTTCTAGTACTACTAGAGAGATTATGAAAAGAAAGTATTTTTCTCCTCTGTAAGATTGTCAGAAGCATTATCTTAAAGGTGCTGGGTGCCATATTGCTTATAGTATTACCAGTGCAAATATATATACATATGATGATAAGCCACAAGGCATCAGACTGATAGGATGAGTGTGCTTTCCACGGCTCCCACCTAACCCTCTTGCTTTCCTGAGAGAACAGGACGATGTCTGTGCGTGTTCATACGCGATAGAGAAGTTGCATTACGCCAGCATCCTTGGCCAGCTGCAGCAAGTCACGGAGCAGTCCCAGGTGATTAATCAAGCGATGGCTGAGCTAGCATCCATCCCTTATCTGCAGGACATCAGTCAGCAGGATGCTGAACTGGTGAGCATTCATTTCTAATCCTTGTTTTGGCTTTTGCAGAGAGGGGAGGGCTGGGGCAAAGCGTAGTGCTGCAGTTTTCTCAGGGGGTCATTTTTCTGAACGTGTGGACCTGACATAGCTTTAAAATCCTGCTGCAATGCCTTGTCAGAGGTGCTAATCATCTGCAAGGATGACTTTTACAGAACCAGCATGACTCATCTGTAGGCATATTTTTAAAACCTCTTCTTTTCTCCCAAACCTGCCCAATCAGCCTGGGAAAATGATTGCAATTATTCAGGTTGTGCTACACTGAGACACCTAACATCAGGAGCCATCCGCAGCAACACAGGCCAGATCTGCTTAAACCAGAGGAGAGGAGACAAGACACTCCTAATCCCAGCTCTGTCCCACGTGTAAATAAATGCAGCCCAGTTTTGGAGATCCGACTATCGTCTGCTAAAAACCCTTGGGCTTCCCAAAGGCGGCCCACGGGGATCCACCTGCAGCCATACAGGGCTCCTGAGCACTGCAGAATGAAGGCTTCTCAATCCCCCTTTTGCTGCAGGGACGAGCAGCAGCCTGCGGCCACAGGAGGTGGACAGCAGACAAGAGGCAGCAGCACGACACAGAGCCTGTAGCTCCTACAAGATATTCTCAATTTGAATCAAGTTTGCTAGTATTAAACCTCAGCCAGCCCACATTTCAAGGCCGACTAAAGGCTCTGGAGTTATTGGTACATAATTCAGTGATAGGCTTTCTCCAGGCTGCAATATTTTCAGTACATCCCTATCTAGGCACAGGCTATTACACTGCTGCCTGTATCATGGAGTGTAGTTCTTGCATGCCTGGGAACATTTTGGGGAAGGTTTCAGGCCATCCCCAAGGGCTCTGGTCCCCCAGGGCAGGCCTGGGCCCCTACTGCAGGATCTAAGTGACAGGGCAGAAATCCTTCAACGAAACCCCTGTGCTTTGTTTACAGAGCCCAGGGTGACAATGACTCCTAAAAGACAAAGGCAGAAAATCTCTACCAGCTCTTCTATCCTAATTATTAAAATACATCATCAATTCAGCATTCGCTTTTTTTTTTCCCCTCTTTGTCCTGTCATCTTCCTGTAAACTCTATCTGTATGTGCAATTGGAGGCTTAGATGCTCTGTAGCCAGAATATTTTAGGAAACTTCAGGCACCGCAGCATCGAGGCACATGGCTACAAGCACAAATGTGCAGAGCCACTTTACTGTGGAGTAATTAATAGCCTTCACCTCTCCTGGTGGCACCGGCCTGCCTGGCACAGCTCCTCTGGTGCCATTAGCAGCTGCTTGCCTGATTGCATCACAACCAAACCATAGAATGGCTTGGAAGAGACCTTGAAGCCCACTGAGTCCCAACCCTTGCCATGGGCTGGCTGCCCGCACCAGCTCAGGCTGCCCAGGGCCCATCCAACCTGTCTGGGGAACCTCCAGGGATGGGGCACCCACAGTTCTCCAGACACCACTTTCCAAAAAAAAAATTCCCCCCTAACGTCTAATCTTAATCTTATTTAAATTTTAAACTGTTCTTCCTTGTCCTCTCACTATCTGCCCCTGTAAAAAGTTGCTCTCCATCTTGGTTGTGTCTGGGTGCTCTGAGTGCCCACGGCCATGGGGACAGGATGGCAGCACCCACAGCCTCCACCTGCACCTCTCTCCTCTGAACCTTTCTAGGAGATATCTATGTACTTTTAAAGATATTTTTCCATGAAGAATACTCAGCTGGCCGAATTCTAATCTCACTTGTGCTAATAAAAATTTAAAGTAATTCCTCTGAGGTCATTCTGACTTTGCATTGGTAAAATGGAGAAGAGGTTTTGTGACCAAGGAAGGCAGTTAAATTGTGTGGCTGGAAAATGCTAAAGATGTCAAATGTTTATTATCACACACAGTATAAGTTGCATAAAGCTTAAAACATGCTGAATTTATAACAGTGCAATTTGCACTGATCCAGCAAGGATCCCAAAGGCATTTCAGTTATAAACTCTTCTCTGTAAATGTCTTCCTGTAACTAAATAAATAGAGTCCTAATCTATAGCACAGAGAATTTCAGCTGAGGCCTTTTTAGATGAGTATTTATTCACAGACCCCAGGAGAATAAAGATCTCGGTTAACTCAAACAGTTGAACAGAAAGGAGGAAAAACCCCAAACAAAATTCATACAAGGTTTACGACTTCACTGTCATCCTATTTGTAGATGATAAATCAAGATGAATCCTTGTTAAAAAAAAATAAGGGAAAAAAAAAAAAACAAAAAACATAAGTCCATTTCAGTTTAAAATCAAATGAGGACAAGGTATTAAAATATGGCATTTTTTCCTTGGAGGGGATTTTCCAAAAAAGATCAGCTCTGGGAGAATTACCGAGGTTTGCCAACTGTCCCCTCCTGTCACATTCACATTTTCCCTATCAGCAAAGCCAGTGACAAACTTTGAGTGATGAAAACAAACCCAGAGCAGATCCTGGGCCCTTTGTATGAGGACACCCATCATCCACCCAACTTCAGTGGCCACTTTTCTTAGTTTACCTTCTTGCCCAAAGCACTGACATCTCTGGCCTGACTGGGTGTGTGGTGTGAGACCAGCACCCCACTCCCTGCCCCATTGGTTCTCCTCGACCCACTCAGGATGGGGATGGCTCCAAACAGCCATTTCAGTTACAAACTCTGGCCATCCTGCCCTTCCCTGCCTGGTTCCACTCTGACACGGGATTTGTGCTTCGCCCCTTTCACCCTTAATACCCTTAATCTCTGGGCTGTGTCTATTCCGGAGTCATAGAAGGAGATTATCTGTCATAAAAGTATTCTGATGGAAAATTCCTGACAGCTTCTTGACTCTTTTCACATTAGATTCAGAGGCAGAAGTTTGCAGTTTTGTTTTTCATGAACAGTGACGTGTAACTTAAAAAATAAAAATCACATTTTCATCAAACATTTAGGCCAATGAAATGAACTTAATGGCCACACAAGCACCACAAAAGGCTAGAACCAACCCTCATACATTAACCTAGAGGTTTGAAAGACACCTGCACCCTCTGTCCAGCACTGGGATGCAGAGAGGGAATTTTAACTCCAAAAATCAGAATGCGAAGCTGAAGTGAATAGAAGTCCATTCCCTGAATTTCAAGGCAGCACATTTGTATCTCACTCAGATAAACCTAAACACTGATATTTTGAGTTTCATCTCCTCCTGTGCTCGCTGCCTGTCTTGGTACAGCAAGAAGAGTCAATTTCTATATGAACGCTCACACTCTGCTATTATCATCCAGTCTGTCTAAACTTGTGATGAGCAGCAAATATGGGAAGAGTCACCACCAACACCTAAGCATCTTGGAATAAATCTAACAAGCAGACTCACACCTCTGACCTGAGAGTACCCAAGGCATTTTCTACTGCATGGGAAAGGAATGGGGTGAGGCAATACTGCAAACCTGAACTTTAGCCTTCCCTCTAAGCACAGATTAGCAAGTCCTTTCCTACAGCTTCTTTCTATAGTTTACATTAGAAATTGCCAGCCTTGTTTTTATGGTGTGCTGTGCTGAATGATGGGGAGGAGGAAGGGTCTGCAAAGAAAGAGGATAGTAAAAGAAGGGGAAATGAGCTAGACACTTCCAGCTACAGTAAAAGCATCTCAGCTTTAGTGTTGTCCTCTTGTGCAGTTTTACATTCTGCCCTAAATTATGATGCATTAGCCTTGGGAGAAAATGCTAAAAAGCATTCATGTACAACACAGAATGTCTCAGACAGCAGAGAATGAAATATGGAACCTCTATTCTTTACAGTCCAAGTCTTCCTTTACCAAGTATAAACATTTACCACATATATTTAAGCCTTATAGGCTTAAATACAAATTTTCCAGAGTTTTTTTTCCCCCATTGTTAAGTATTTTACATCCACAATAATACAGCGTAATGGCTGAAGCAAAGACGAGGTGGCGATGCTCATTGTGTGAAAGATGAGTAATAAAATCATCAGCGTACAAATGATTTTTTAATAAGGTTTTAATCTGTGTATTTAGAGAAGTTATTTCTGTGCGAATTCCACGCTGATAATTTTTATCTTGGTGCCACAGCTGCAGTCGTTAATGGCAGATGCCATGGACACCCTTGAAGGAAGAAGGAGCGATAAAGAACGTGCGTGGAATGAAATCGAGAAGGTAAAAACCTGCAGCAAAGGGCAGAGGAGCACATTGTTCCTCGGGGAGTAAATGTCCACCTGAGCCAGAGCTGCTCACACGGTAGGAAGGGAATTGGGTGCCAGCTGAAAGCCAACGCATGCCTCAAATTTTCCTAGCTCTCAGGCATTCTCTGCTAATACATATTCATTTCTTGCTTTCACCCCATTGCTGATCTTTGGCCACGTTAATAGTCTCATGCAATTAGTTAATGAAAAGAAACCCGCATGGCTTGTTTTAGGCTGGTAATTGTCATTCTCTTCTATCTTTGTTGTACGAGGTACTGTGTTAATTGTCTGGGGGAGCTGTGGGGGAACAAAATTCATCCGGACAAATGAGGTCCCTGAGTGGAGCACAAATGAGGCTTTGGCATGTGAGACAGAACAGCCATGTGAACGCCTCTCTGAGGCTCTGCACAGCAACAGGGCAAGGCAATTTTTGCAGGATTTGTCAAGTGCATTGGCTCTCTGTGCAGATGAATTTGACCCCATGTAATGAATAATAGGTCGAGTTGGGATGTAAGAGGAGCAACTTGCATTTGCACAGAGCCCTTCAAACCAAAACAATTCACTCTGGGCATTCAACACCATTGACATTTGGCCCCTCCTGTGAGCAGGGATGGCAGTGTGTAACCAGGAAGGGAAAATGTTGCCCTCAGATCACAGCACCACTCTGGCACAGATTCAATAGCTCCATCGGGTCTGGGATGCATACTCACCCCATACTGCAATGGGAGGACAGAGGGTTGCAATGTTGGTGCTGACAGGTCTCAGTGTTGTCCCACTTCAGTATTTAGGGCTTGCAGACAGGTCTCAGCACTACATCAGTGTGTGTAAGGCAAGGAGCTCTGAATCTAAATCTGTATCTAAAATAACGGGGGCAGAGGGAGTAGGGCCTCTCAGAGCCACTTGTATTAAAATTCCAGCCCTCAGATAGGTGGCTTCTAACAAAGTTCCCAAACTACTGAATATATGCAGAAAGCAACCAAGACACACACATCCAAAATTAAGAAACACCTGATTTTCATCTCTTTGGAATGCTCATGAGGTTGGTTAAAAAAAAAACCAACAACCACCAAACATTAAATATTCACATTGCTTTGCATCACACCAGGATATTCTCTAAATCTCTCACACCTGCCAGCAGACTGTGAGAAGCCTTTGCAATGCAAACGTTGGGTGCGATACGCAATTATATACATTTATCAATTACAAACACATTTCCTGCTCTATATAATCAACGTTCACAACAACATGAGCACAAAGAGTCAATGACACACTGACAAATAACTTATTCCCTGTCCTTCTTTGGCAGTTTTTCCTCCCATTCATAGGCAGCAAATAAAAAGCTTTCCAAATTTTTTCCAAAATTTGGGATTTTAGACAAGTTTAGGTGCCAGATTTTCACAACTTTGAATGACCACAGAAAAAAGAATGTGGTTGAAAGTTAGACTGAGTTCATAAAAATGGAAAAGTGTATTAAAGACTCGTTAAATGCCGTAAGGTTTTCCACATATTCCAACTACTATCTCAGTGTAAATTCAGTATAACATCTTATTTTTTCCCTTTTGGTGCATTTATACTGCTTTATATACATCCTTTCTTTTTCTCTAGATACTTCAACCTTCAATATAATCTTAACCAAAATCAAGCTAACATTTAAAAACGGACAGGCATCCCAAATTACACCACACAAAGCTGTGCACGATTCTATATTTAGGAATAAAATTTGCTCCATGCCTGAAAATCTGCTCTCTGCCATTTTAAAATGTGGTGCTCCAAAATTTGTTTGCATTGAGAAGATAATTTTGCATTTCATTTTTGACAGCTTGAATAACTGCGTCTGATTTGGGGCATCCTGTTCCAAGCAGAACTTAATGTTTGTTTCGTAATACAGAAATCTTTTTCTGTATTATTTCAGAACAAAGAAGAGGGGTATTTGATGACGCTCTCTTTTTACACTTTTCTCCAACGTTTCATTTCAGCATATTTGGTGCATTCTTAGAGAAACTGTCTTTTTTAATGGAAGAGGCAGAAAAGCACATGGGAGGCTTGGTTCTTGTTTGGGGGTGGGTTTTATGATGCATCATTTAAATCAGCTCTAATTAAGAACATCACACCAGCTTAAAGGACCTTAGAAGATCGCTACAAAGGGGGACTAAACCTGAAGACTGAAAACTGACGTGGCACAGATCGCTGCTGGAGCCACTGTTCAGCAGTTCTCTTGGCCCATCACGAGCCATTGGCTGTAGGTGCCTCCAAAGAGCATTCTCACAGATCCAGTTAAAGGCAGTTATTTGTATTTTTGCTATTGAATTAATTTACATATATTGCAAAGTGAAAAGGAACATAAAGGAGTTATACTATCAGCTATAAACACAGAACTCGGAGAAGCTGACAGCTCTGCTACCACCAGTGAAGTTTGGCTCTTGCGATAGAAACAGCTGTTGCACCTAATAAAAGCACACACAGTTTTTCTCTAATGCAGAAGAATTATATCCGTGCTTATTTTCCAAATGGTTAAAGGGTCTGTCAGAACTGCCATTACAAACCACTGCTTTCAGAGCTTTATATTCCGGAGTCGGCCATAAAAAGTCATTCAGGCTGAAATCTGACATCGCCGGGCACGAAGCTCAACATCCGAACACTTCTCCCTTTGTCACAGCGGAGGGCTTATCAAATTAGTTTGAAATTAATCTGAGCAATTTTGAACTTACAGGACTGGCAAAGCTGTAACGCATACATAGCTTCAAGTGTTTTGGGCGCTGCGCTGCTCACCCAATTCGCTGACAAATGTATGTTTTTAAGCGCAATAATTTTTCAAATGGGCTAATTATTTTCGGAAGCCTTAAATACAAAGGAAAGAAAAATGACGCAGCAATTAGCTGGAGAAAGGAGAGCAGCACCGCTGGGAGCACTCCTCTCTCAGTACTAGCAGGCTGCAGACTCCAGCCACAGGTCCTGGCTGGAGAGCACAGGTGAAGAATCCTCCTGCAGAGACTAAACTGCATCTCAGGGATCCTGGAGGAACAGAAAAGAAACATGGGCTGGGACAGGCAAATCCCTATTCTCTGGGATTGTACAGAGGGAAATCCCCCTTGGGGAATTTCTGGGGAATCCCCCTTGATGTATGTGAGCTCAGATTCTGCCAGCTCCCATGGGATGGAGCAGTAGCTCCCATGCCCTCACACACACACTATGTATCAGCAATTCAGGGAAATCCACACGGCTGGAGGCAAGCCCCAGGATCAAGCTTGGCACTGAATAACTCAAAGAATCAGGTCTCAGTGGCGGCTGCAGGACTTTATAGCAGCTGTGGAAATGTGGAGAGGTTTATGATATCTGAGATAAAGGGGCAGGAAAACCCCTCCTTTCCTCCGGAAAGCCTTCTCTTCTCTGCAGTTTTCAAGAAGTATTATGAGGGATTGCTTTCCTGCCTCATAAGAATAAATTCATTAATAAAGCCTCACGATATTATGACGAGAGGCATTTCATTAAATAAACAAATACTTTAGAGCCCATCAACTGTAAACTTCTGACATCCAAAGAGAGGAGAGCCAAATAGGGCAGCAGGTGCCAATATGGCTGTGCTTCTCTGAAGATAATAACGCAATTCTACTTCTCCATTTAGCCCCTAGGCTTTCATAGTGGTTTCATAGGATCCTCTTAACATCATCTGAACAGCCAAAGGACAGACAGGAGCTGGCAAATAAACACTTCTACATGTGAGACACTTCATAAAACCTTCACATCGGAGTTTACCTCAAGGGCATCACATACTTTGCAATGTAGATAAGTTATTATGCCCGTCATTTGCTGAGCTCAGTGGAATGCCTGTTTCATAAATCTGAAAACAGAGCAAACATGGATGAGTGAATAAAAGAACAGATGTAACTTACATAAGGATAAGTACGTAACAAAAACGGCACTAATAGATGTGAATATGAAATGAAGTAAAATTAGCCTAACATTATGTAATCTTTTAGCCAGGCACAGAAATCTCAGTGGTTGACCTCCACTTACTACACCTCTGCCTTTTGTGGCAGCAGGGGAAAGCTATCTCATGACCTGTGCTCTTCCACTGACATTATCTCTTAATTGAAAACCAAGCCATGGAAAAGGGCCACAGACTTCTCAGGCACTTGGTCAGCCAGAGAAGCAAGGAGGGAGATTCACACGATGTTGATGGAAAGCAGACACGCTGCTGAATAGTACTCAGCTGGCTACTGCAATTGGGTGTATATGACTTGGCAAGTTTCATTTCAGTAGTGCACAGATCCACTGCAGAAAGGGAGGGGAGAATCAAAGGATGGCTAAGGATAGGAGAAGCAAGTTTTCAGGGAGAGGAGTGGAACTCTAATTTGTAGTGGGTAGGAAAGGGAGGAAAGTGCAAACAGAAGAGGAGAATTATATTAAAGGTGCTGATATGAGTAGGCTGAAAGTGAAGGAAACAAAGAGCAGAGCAACCAGGTCAAGGTGCTAAATTTTGATTAGAGTTGGCCAGAGGTTGGCTTCATGCTAAGTTTAGAGAAAACACATTAAAACATTCTGCAAAGGATGAACTTAGAATTATGACAGCCTGGAAAGGCACAAGAAATAACTATGGCTAAGAGGTTTTCAACCTGGCACTGAGAGAAGTTTTCAAGCCAGGCAGAGAAAGTCAGGAGAGCATGTGAATAGAAAATGAGAACTCCCTGCTGTATGAGAGGTGATACAACGGAATCATCCACTACCAAAGTCCCATTAGTAAATGCAGCACCACTGTGGGGACAGTAAAAGCACAATGACATTTACAGAGCTATTTCTGTAAAAAAGAGGTGACAATGGGGTTCAGGAGTTAACGACACTCCTGGTCCCTAAAATAAGCTCCTACACTTGTCAGTCTCTGGCTCCTCGTTTCTCACATATAAGAGAAGTGAAGATGCCACACTGGTGTGGACCCCAGTTATACTGGAAGCAAAGAGCACATCCTGCCTGTTCCTTACCCTCCAGACATCATATGAACTATCATATGATCATATCATAGGAACCACACACTGAACATCTCCCAGCCACAGCAAGGACAGCAATGCAGTCTAAAACCAGGGGACATGAATACTAAGAAACAGAGAGCTTTTGGGCATACGAGGCTTTGCTCAGCTCTGACGCAGATCTGGGAAGTTTCAAGTTCACAATTCTACACCTGTCTGTTTTTTTGCAGACAAATTAGTTGGCCTAATACCATATATCACTTATGATTCTGAGGCCATTACAGCTGCAATAGAAGTACTCATAATGCTACTGGGAAAGAGTGTTTTGTTATGAGAAAGGCTTTGATCTATTCCACGAAGCCATAGGGTGAGATAAGTCACTGGGATAATTTTAAATACCAGTAAATACGGCAATTGAGCAGTAAATGTCTCAAACATCAGAATAATGTAGACGGTTGCAGCTGCCTGGCTGTTAAATCACAGGCAATTCTGGGCATTAACAGTCCCCGCGTAGGGATTTAGATAAATATTTCCCCAGCCCTTGCTAATCATCCTGTCACTTATAAATGAGCAGCCAGTTTACCTGCTGCCCTCTGCTAGAGAAGGTCTCCAGCCCTATAAACACTTGCCACGAGGTATTGTTACTGCTGTGAGAAACGGCACGAGTCAACAGGATGGTTCACAGCAAACACTGAGCTGGACAGCGATGTCGGAAGGACTGGTAAAGTACCAACTAACCATCTCTGTTGTAAGGTTCTCAGCCAATGTAATTCTTTACCAGCATCAATATTGTCTTCTTCACTTCCTCATCAACACTCTTTTCTCCATCTGCCAACTAGCCTTATTGATAGGAACAACTTGGCATTTTGTTTTTATTTTGCATCAGTATTTAAGAAGTTTACTACCCAAACATGCAAAGGCACCATACACAGATGCATCCACCTAACACATACTTCTGCAGTTTTACACTTTACAGATTCTGCTTACTGCACATCCATCTACATTCTCTTCTAAACTGTTATTTTCCTATGTGAGTTCATCCCCATGGGATCTCAGCTGTTCCATTTGTGTTGCTCTGAACTCTTTAGCAGCTATTACCATTGATATTGAATCTGAATAGAAATACAAAATATTTTAAAAGACACAGGCTAGCTTGCAGTAAGCCCTGACCCTTCCTTTGGGTCATCAGTAAGCCATCAAGCATGAACATCTGTTCCTTGGAACAGCCCCCTTACTGCAAGGTTGACAAGTTCCATGACATCTGTGGCCTACCAGGACTTGGACAAAGCCACCCTGTGTGATGGATAGTGCCTACGTGTGCTGTTTTCATAGCTAGTACATATCACATAACTAGGAACCATACGTGGGATGCCTTATCCCAGGGAAGGAAAGGCAAAGAACATACCAGCATTGTGCATATTTCAGAGCAAAACCAGACACATTTGGGCAAATTGAGAAGTTACTGTGGGGTGTTAGCAGAAAAGCAGTGGGTGCTTCAGAAGAAGAGGTGGGAACTCCTCAGCAAGTCCTACTTGGCAGAGCAGGGTGGTCTCAGTGCCCTCCTGAAGTCCCTTGTAACGAAATATGATGGAGAGCAAGAGTGCCAGCTCCATCCTTGGGCAACACTTGCAGAAGGGCAGGGTCAGAAATATTATGTGCATTGCTCCTAATAATTTTGTGGACCTGTGTAATATCACTGTCAAATCTTCCCATGGGTCTGGATCAGACCCTAATCCCTTTGAAAGCTGTACCTTGCCTCGCCTGACAAGACCCTACCTTCACTTGCCCGTCAGTTAAACCAGATGATCTTAGCATTCTTTTCCAACCTTAATCATTCCATGACCCTCCGTGGTTCATCCCCAGATCTGTATTTTCCCCACAGCCACGAACTGCATGAGATCAATGTTCTAAAAATATAAGTATCTGCACATTCTGCTCAATCTTTGAGAACAATGTAAAACCATTTCAGCTAAGAATGAACTGATCACCTCAGTACCTGCATGGGCCACAGATCTTTTTCTCTTCCCAACAAACTCTGAACTGAGCAGAGTAATGGACTTGTAGCACATCCAGGTACTTCTGGTGCACTAATTATGCTTTTCACCTTCTCACCCTGCACCAGTACAAAAAATATATTCAAGTGCGGCACCGAGGAAAGGCAGACTCAACCCATCTCATCCAGCTGCTTCTCTCTGAGAATGACAGAGCTGAGAAACGCTTCTGAGGCAACAGCAGTAGTGAATGTCCCACTGTGAATGAAGTCATAGAAAGGTTGGAAGGGATCTTAAAGATTATCTTGTTCCAACCCCCTGCCATTGGCAGGTTTGCCATTTTCTAGAACCAGCTGCCCAGAGCCCATCCATGGCCTTGAGCATCTCCAGGGTTGAGGCAACCACAGCTCTCTGGGCAGCAGTTCCAGGACCTCACCACCCTCTTGGTAATAAATCTCTTCTCTTTTAATTGAAAGCCATTCTCCCTTGTCCCATCACTATCAGACCTCCTGCTTGCAAGCTCCCTTCAAGTACTGGAAGATTGCAATGAGGTCTCCCTGATTCCTCCTCCAAGCTGAATAAGCCCAGCTCCCCCAGACTCTCTTCGTAAGAGAGGTGCTCCAGCCCTCTGATCCTCTTCATCACCCTCCCCTAACAGCTCCGAGGCAGCCCTGTAGGGCTCCTCACAGGGTGAGCTTTGGCAGTGCTTTACCCCGTATAGTGACACTTCACCCTATAGAAAGGTTCAGCTACACAACCTTGGGCTCAGCAACCTCTGTGCTTGGGAACAGATCTAAAGCCTTTCCAGATCTGCTTCTCTATACCAGTCACGTTTGGGCTGGCTGTGACGTATGTCCTTCTGCATATTCTCATTCACACAGATTCCTTTTAAAAGGCTTATAGGGTGGGAAAAAAAAAAAAAATTAAAAACTGAAGCTATTGATTTTAAGAATTAGCATTTCCCCCTGAGAGCTGCAGAGGTGGCTCACCAGAGTCGAGCAGCAGCAGAGCGGGCATGGGGAGGTTTTAAATCAAGGCAAAAAGGCAGGACATAATGCTTCCAATTTACTTCCTTAAAATGAAATGTGCAAGCTAAAAAGCCATGAATAAGCACTACTGAACACCACAGCCACCAAAAAGGCATTTTTAAGCCAGCCCCTTTCCCCCTTTATCTTGTCAAGAGACTGTATTTTCATTGTGTTTGTATGGTAATTTAAATCACGGCAGAGCTCAGAGCATACAGTGTAATTGTAAGTCAGCGAGGGTTTGAATGTCATCACTGCTGTGCAAATAACATCATCAGCTCTTCAGCTGTGTCAGTAGCATTGCAATTATGTAAGCAACTATTATTTCCACCCCTGATATGCCATATTAGGACTTATTTGGGGTGCTGGAGCTGACAGGTATTCTGTAAACACGAGAAGCACATGACAGAACTGAGCTGTGAAGGAGCACCGATGCACCCTGGGCTCAAGGGGCGTCCGCAGTGCTGGATGGCCCTAATGGAGCAGTGGGGACATCACTCCCTCCCTGGTACCTCCCACTTCCCTTCCTCTTAACACCTTTCATGCTCTCTTAGACACGAGCCCTCCCCCCAGCATCTAACGGGTTCCTTATAATCAGAGAGGAAAGTCACAGAGACATTTTAATTTGGTCTGTTGCAGAACAGCCTTGGGGGTTTGGTTGTTTGCAGTACGGCTGAGTCCTCGGACCAGAGCTTGGCACGGAGCGATTTGTCTTTCTCAGCGTTCCTGCCTGCTCCTGGCAGATCAATGATGGCCTGAGCTTTTATTTCAGCTCCGTAAGAATGAGCCCAGCATAACGATGCCTTCCCCTAATCCACCGTGCTCACACGTCACAGCAGAGCCAGTCCTGACCTTGGAGTGCTCCCATTGCAAGGACCTCACAGCACTAAAGGAGCAAACAACAAGCATGTGCCCACCAGATTCTTCTGTAGGCTCCAGGGGGAGGAGGAGGCAGAGCTCCTGAGCACCCCAAGGGGCAGAAGCAACTATCCACGAGCTCCTCTGCTTGCTTAGTTTGCTCCCCACCACATGCACACCCCTCATACCAGCAAGAGCTCTGAGCTCAGGACTGAGGAACACCTTCACAGCAGCTCAACATAGGAAGAAACACAACAGTGAGCCCCTCAGATTAATTTGCAGGCAATGCTCAGTGTTGTGACTAACAACGCAAAGCTCCACCAAATGTGCGTCAGAACGACAGATTAGGACTTTTTTTTTTTTTTTTTTTTTTTTTTAAGATTGCAGCTTACAATGCAATTGGAAAATTGATTCTTATATCCCCACATTATAAGTCCTGAGCGTAACTGAGTGCAAAGGGAGAGGGGTCTCATCTTCACCATATGGAAACAATGCACATCGCAGCAGCCAAAGGGTTTGAATGAAGAGAGACAGCCAGGAAGTTATGAACAGCATCTACTTACAGAATACCTGCAGACAGTACTATTAATGTGTATTTTTTACTATGGACATTCATTTTCGGTTTTGAAGACACCCCTGCAAGCTATTTGAATACTCTCTTTATTAGAATAATTATGTTTTTATTTGCGGAGGACAGCGAGGTCATCTCTCCTTTTACAGTGTTCTCCAGTGAATTATATTTCATGGGAAAACATATTTATTCAGAACTTCATTTTGATTTAATAGAAAAATTGTTCGTGCCATGGCACTGCAGAATACTCATTTTTCTCCATGTGTTGATTTTTGGCATATAAATGCCAGAAGCCTCTGTTCTCTTCCCTTATCAAGAAAGACTTGCCTGAGATTAATTTCCTCATCATCCTTTCCTTTTAAAGTGGCTGTTTTTCAATGACATTTAAAGACAGAGTTGTGATAAATTCCCACATTCAATGCGCAGATTTCAATGAAAGAAGTCTATTCCACGGTAGTGAAGTAATTGAAATCCAAATGGAAAGGGACAAAGAAAATGTATGAAATCATGTACCGTTCCTCCAGCCAATTGTACGGGGGTGCCTTCACGTGTTTTTTCTTTCTAATGACAATTAGTTCTGAAATAAACTAATTGCAAAAGTTTCTGATGCTTTTCCATAGGGGAAGGGACATGGTTCTAACACTTCTTTGTAATTGCAGATTGCGATAATTGTAGACTTCATATACCAAACAGAAGACAGTTACTTGAAGAACAAAAAGCGGAGAGCGGCAAAGAGGGAGAGGAGGAAAATGAAGAAGCTTCAAAGTACAGAGCAACATCAGAGCCTGGGAAGTACAAAGCTGTCCCTCATCAGCCCTAAAGACACGGCCACACAGCCAACAAGAGAATTAGCACCGCACATATCTGATGGATAGGTCAGCCCAAGCCACCTCTTCACTTAATGAGCCTTTCCCTCGCTATGGGGTACCTGGAGCAAGACACTCCTGCACTTCATTAGCCTTAACCAGTTGGAATAAACGGCTTAGTTCAAATTGCCTTATTTAAACAGTAACACCCAGCTGTGCGTTCTTCTCTCTACGTATGTGAGGAAAAAGCTGGGGAGGGAGTCCAGTGGTTTGCACACATGCTTGGATGCAGCTGCAGAACGATGGCTGGGGTTACAGCTCAGCCACCTGCTTGTTCAGGTGGGCACATATGAGCAAAGGAAGAGAACCCAACATCACCCCTTGGTTGAAGACATGGAGTCTTTCGCTCTGCTCTGTGTGCTAAGGATGAGTTTTCCTTCATTA
This sequence comes from Phasianus colchicus, assembly GCF_987193195.1. Lineage (NCBI taxonomy): Eukaryota > Metazoa > Chordata > Aves > Galliformes > Phasianidae > Phasianus > Phasianus colchicus. The sequence continues at coordinate 22,154,941 of NC_143445.1, read as the reverse complement.
GACAATAATTTTTAACTTTTATTTATTAAAAGACCTACTTTTTAATAGGGATCACCTTATCAGGTGATGTTCAGCAGCATCCTGCAGTGATGCACACAGCCTCTCCTCAGGCTGGCATTTCCTTTTCATTTGCAGTGTTTGCTTTGTAAGAAAATAACTTCACTCCATCAAGATGGGATTCAGTTCCTTACACGTTCTTGTTCAAAAGTGACTTCAAAAGGCAGAAAGGAGAAGTCCACTCACCAGCACTCAGGCTTAATTAGAAATCCAGGACCCGAAAGGTATTTAACCACTTAATTAACCACTTAATAATCACAGATAAGAGTTTTAAACCTGCAGATTTTCAGCTGCCACAGACCGTTTTTCTCAGCTCTCATAAATGAGTTTTAAAAACCAAGAAAGGATCAGCACAATCTTTGATCGTCCTTTGTTCACTACAACAGGGTAAGCAAAAAACCTGAGAAAATCTGAGCTAGTTTGAGCTCCTTAAACATGTGGGACACAGAAATGAAGAGTTATTGCCCTTCAGAGACAGCATTATTTTGCTATGGAGTTGGTTTTGTCAGATGAAGTTTTATGACACGTAGTGGCAATCATCCATCTTTGATGAGCAGACACACACTAAATCAGAAAGACTGCTCCCCACGGATCATCAAGTCACAGTCAACACAGGGTTTGGTAAATCATGAGGCTCTTAAGCAAATATTCTTAATTTGATGTAAACCAGCTTACTATTCTGCAATATTTTATGCAAAATCATGCATTTTTACTTAGAATGATGACAAAGAATGAAGAGCAATGAAAACAGGTGATCTTTGTGAGGGGCTTTGTGAGAACCCCAGACCTGAGACACAGTGCAGCATTTCCCTTTCAGATTGCTGAGATTCAGGTAGGGCAGGAAAAAAGGTGCTGCAGAACAATTCATCACTGTGGCAGGGAGAAGCCATTACCCAAATCAATCTGCAAGGTGTCTGAAACATCTGGGCCAACATCTGGCTACAGCGCCCTTTAGCCTCCAGAAAGCCACAGACTAACACAGTTGTCAAAAGAAATCATCTGTGAAACAGCACAAAAGAAATATGAAAGGAGCCACTGTTGTGGAGAAGGGGGTTGCTGCTTTCCAGAAAAGCCCAGGCCCAAATCTGCACGCAAGGATTTTACTCAAGCACATGAGTAAGATCACTCCCCAGCAGTTCCACTTTCAGGTCACTTCTGTTCCAAAGGCTAGTTTCCAAACGAATGATGGACATTTGTTTTCCTCCATCGCATCCTTTTTTTGGGTCACAAAGATGATTTATCTGTCAACAGCTAGGTTCACTGGCCCCAGGAAACTTTTGTCAGTTGAAACCATTCAATGAAACGCAAAGAACAACGGTACCAATTTAATGAGGAAAAAAAAAAAAAAGGAAAAATATCCTCTCCCAAAACTGCCTCATAAGTCTTTTGCTTGCTGTTGCAATCATCACCTCCTTGTAAATGCCAGAATTTCTGCACCAAGCCCTAGAAGGGACAGTGAACGCAAGCAGAGTGAAATCCTCCAGGTATGGGGAGTTCACTGTTTGGCTATAGCACTGTGCCTCACAAAGGGCTCAGAGATCAGCCTTATACATTTTTCGCTTTCGCTGTTCATGAGGTCTCTTCTGTCAAAGGGGTGCTCAGCTGAAAAATAAAAAAAATTAAATATACCACCAGTGGAAGACGATACCATTGGGATGGACCAACCTAGAAGACACATGAACGGCACTCCCTGCTAGGCCTTACATTAGCAGTCTGCTGTTGCTTCTCTCCCTTTGTAGTCAATCAGAAGAAGAACATAAAACAACTCTGAGCACCTCAGCCATGCTCCTGCCTCTGCTAGCATCTGCCTCCGGCTCCACGACATGCCAAAAACGAAGGGCAACACAACACTGGTGTCAGTTTTTCCTTGAAAGTTGACTCTACAGATTGCAACCTCCTGAGAACAAGCAACACCTTACACCCTGTCTAGGTCTTCCCTCTAGAAATTACCAGATAGCACCGGTAAACCAAGCACCATTCAAGAAGTATAACACTAAGAAATTTATGCATCGTTGTTTAACAATACAGAAGACATAGGAAAAGTATCAGGCACCAGACTACTTCCAAGACACAGACCACAGCTAGAATTAGATAGATATACACACACAGCATTGTACTTGCAGCCTAACTGAGGATCATGCAAAGGCAACTTGTTCCTTATTCAGGGTCTAGATGCAATCGTACAGCTTTAATCCCAAAGGACAGAACAACAGCAGGCTGCAGTTTTACATTTGCCCGATTGAACTACAATCGTTGTCACAGGAGCCAATTTCACGTTGGCTGTTTCTTGCTCTTGTTGCAATTCATCACGAGAAGACGTGAGATCTAAGATACCTCAGCCAGGCTCAGCCCATGAATAATACAGCACACCGCTTCAACCTTTTCAGTTTGCTTTGTAGTGCGATTGGCCAACCATTGCTGTCCTCCCCTGTTAACCACCCCATTAACCTGAGAGGAAAAGGTGGAACGGATGGACAATTAGCCAGCAGAATACTGAAAAGGTTAACACCGAGGCACGCGGCCCTGGCTTTCTTCAGCTTTAATGGTATTAAGATTCTTTCCCTTCCGTTTTCAAAGCCTGCAGTGAAGAAAAAATAAGAAACCGCACAAGATGAACCTTTGTTCTCATTTCAGATTATAATCATGTAGTTCTTTTCAGATGTCACACTTGGATGATTCTAGTTTATGCGTGAATAAACTGAGAAGAATGTTTATTTTTACCCCTCTCAATATGGAGAATATTCAATTAGAGCAGTGAACTTTTGCTTTGAAGCTGGTCATTCTTGAGAGAAGGGAAATGGGAGAAGGCAGAGACAAAACAGCTCCACATGGCCACCTGCCTCCGGAAGATCCCACTGCTGCACCAACCGTGCTGCTGAGCGGGACGGGGATCCTCAGCAAGAGGGAACGGGGAATTGCCACACACTGGGGGCTGCCCCCAGGATTCCCTTGGTCTGCAAGGGTGGGCAGACCTCGCATTTCTCAGGCACATCCAGAAAATAAAGCACAGCATGTTCTGCAGAAGTCTTGGAAGTGCCAGGTGAAAGCAGCTGTCCCACTTCCCAAAGTTTCCCATATGCCTTTGCAAAAAAATCTTCCAATTTTTTTGGGGGGGAAGACCACAGTATTACAAACAACAATTGCGCACATCAGTATCAGAAAGTGTTTGCAGAAGCCTTGCAAAAAGCTAATTTCAACATATCACATCACTTGTAAAGCTTTCCTCAAGGTGACCCTGCTGCACCAGCCATGATGGCATGGGACCCTCCTCTTTGCACAAGTACTGCTTTGAGCTGCCAGTAATAGCAGTGATCCTAAATACAACCAGTGTGAGAAGTAGGGGCAGAGAGGAGAGGATGTTTCCACCACCCATCAAAACTCCATGGTTTACATTTATTACAGTTACAGACTTGCAGTAACGCTGAGACTTTCATTATTATCTCATAGTAATAATATAATCACTGTTTTGCTTAAGGAGAAGAATGATACTCAGACAGGAAGAATCACTAACAAAGAAAAGAACGCTTTAAATTTTAAAGCTGACTTTTGTGGTTTCTCTCTGTAATACATTTTAAGTCCAGAAGGGACCATTATGATCACCTACACGAATTTTTACACTTCTTGATACATGGGATCTCCAGTAACATACCACTTTTTAACATTACTCTTGTGCATTATCTTTGTAACACTTTTACAAACTATGTATAGAAATAGTCGCACACTCTGGAACATGCTCACTAACTAAGAGATTAAAGGAGCACAATTTCCCTTCAGGGATACAGCGGTTCCTTTTAGGATAAAAGCTTTATGATATATTTGGAACAACGTTAGTGACAGAAATCAGCACAAAGAAAAGTTTATCGGGATGAAGGTACCTTCAATGCACTGATTTGAAATTACCTGTAGAAACTGTAATGAGCCCTTAGTTAAAATCCTTCTTGGGTTTAAGTCTGGAAGAGAACCAAGTGTTTCAGCATTTAGTGAGAAAAGCAATAGCAGAGTTTGCTGGTTTACTGCCTGTCCATTACTCTACCCACTGCCACTCAGGACTAAAGGGAAAACATCGCTGCAGGATGATCCCATTCTCTACAGCTCGTTTTTACAGTTTGCTATCACAGGTTAAAACACATCACTGATTAGCAGAGCAGTAACACTGTCAAGAAGCAGATTAAATTCCGGTCCTTTGAAAAGACAAATGAAGAGAAAGAAAAAGAAAGACAATTCATCAGCACGTTTGTTCCAGTGTTTGGGTGACCTAGAGAGTACCTATGGCAGTGAATGAGTTGTCGCCTTCTGCAGATAAAGGACTAAAACACTCATTGTTCTGTGGCTCCTAAATGAGGGCTTGGGCGATCTGTATGAGAATGGAGTGCCAGGAAACATGCTGAGTTGTTATACTGTCTTCAACAGCTTCCCTCCAAAGCCTCTTTTATAAGCAACACAGCAGTAACTTTATTTTTGAAATATATTTATCCTCCACCATTGTTAAATGCACCCTAAGGATCTTTGTTTTCCAGAGGGATGAGACCATCAGCTTCCACATATCAACAAACAAGAAGGGAAAGCTTTTTTAGTAGGACAGGGAGCATCACTTGTTATGGGGGGTAAAAAGCTGGAGGTGCAAAGAGCCTCATTCTGCCATTTAATTAGTAATCAGCAACGATCTGTCAGTCAGAACTACTGTAATTCATGAACTGTTAAGTCAAAGCAGAAACGGCAAGTAATTAGACTGTCTCCATTAGAGCTTCACTAGCACTCGCTCATACAGCAAGGGTTTCAATCTGAGGGAGAAATGGATGCGCAAAGCTCCTTAATATATTCAGCTTTTTAATTAGCAATCAGTGCTGATTTGCCAGCCATATCCAACTCTAACACATAAGCCACTGAAACACAGGGAAAAGACAGATTTTCAGGATCAGTTATGCTTATATTTACATCCTCTCCAGGCTGAAGCACAGAAGAAACTACTGAAATATCATCATTGCCACCACAGAGCAGCAGAAAGCACGTAAGAGTCTACACTCCAAGGTAGCCAACAAGTTCCTGTCTGGGTAAAGACAGAAGCTGAATATTTATGAACACATCAGTGCTGAGAGGCAGTCAGCATCTCCCAACACTGACAAACAAGCATTACCATTTTTAACTGTAAGTGAAACAAAACCTCCAAGAGCTCACGTAACACAATTTATATTCCGGTCGATCCTACTTTAGAAGAATCCATAAACAGATTGATGGCACACTTACCAAGCTGCTGCACTGTCCTCGATCTCTGGATGAAGAAAGGGAAAGCAGTAGAGGAAGAGAGATGGAAAGAAGTCATCCTTGGTCTGATCCTCACAGTGATAGGGTGTAACACAATGGAAAGCAGAGCAACAACAACAGCACAGTCCCAGGCTGCAGCACGGCCCTAGGCCACAGCAAGCAGAGACTTGCTCAAATGCAACAGCTGTGGGCACATAAACAAAGGAAAGAAGCTGCTCACTTTCAGAAGGCCTCAGCTACACAGGGATCCCCAGTGAGATGCCCTCACCTCCATTGGCAACCCTTCAACGAGGGCTGGGAAGGGGTGCATCCTGGCTCCAGACCTTCCAGTCACTGCGGTACATTGCACACACCTGAGCTGCCTGGGTTGCCCTGCCTTCCCACCAGGTGCTCAATAATTGCTTCAAGCTGTGACTCAGCATTCCTGCTACAGGGAGAAACATGAGCTGCCTTTGCAGGTGGAGCAAAAAACACAGCCTGCCTCTGGGCTGTGGTGGGCCAGCTTTATTTCACCCTAAAATGAAAAGGGCTTCAGGGAGCCCCTGGGTAAACTGAGTAGCAAAACTGGGTTCTCTATTTCTCCAGAATGAGGCCAAAAGCCACTTCCTTCCTCCCTGGTCATTAAAGCATCTGAGGTTCTGGAGGGAGGGGGAGGTATAAAGACCCTCCTCTTTCTACAGTTATTTATATTAACATCAGTACTTCAGTTGTTTAACTTCTCAAATATGAAGTGCCTGCCATAGGCCTCCCATAGGTCTCCCTACGTAAGATAAAAATAAAAGAATGCTTCACATCTCTTTGTAAGTATTTAATGACTATAAATACACATATGTATGTATATATATAACTCTTTTCAACAGAGGACAGCTCCCGCCGTAGTCAAACTCTAAAATCAGTCAATATATGAAACAGCTGATTAAAGCACCAGGGCAGCTCAAACCAATTACAAATTGCAGGTAGAGTGGTAATTGCACTCTTAACTGCCTAAACTGGGCACATACAAATGCATCATTGCATTTGTATAGAGGCTCTGATAGAATACTCTGTGCCAGATGAAAATTCAGCCTTAAGTAGTAGTAATGTTCTTATCTAAAAATGACTTTTGTTTGCCTAACGTCTGACAGTGCTAAATCTATTTCACAAGATGTTTAATTAGTTTGTTTTCATGGCGTTCTCATTTCTATTCCAGCTCTCATTACTGATGGGAGAGAGCATGTTTCTGGCTCTGCACTTAAAAAACAGTCCCAAGGCAAAGAACGTGGCATCAGTTTGCCTTTGCCTTTCCAATGTCAGCTGTGTAGAGAATTCAGCCAACATTTTAAGCTCTCAACAGCTTTTGTGCTTTTAAAGTACGTTCTAGCTAGCCCCTGCTTTGTCTCTGATGGCTGGCTTTCATAGATTGTAAACAACCATCTCACAGCAGAGTTTTCAGTTCCTATTTTTGAAACAGCAACTATTTTCCTGCAAAATACAGGTCAAGCCGTCCTGTTGAATCTACAACACATTCAGAAACAGGTGCTCTCAAGCAGCTGTAAGCTCTCTACCTCTTCTCTTTCAACAAAAACCTATAAAAGATTAATTGTCTTAGTCTATAAATGCTTTAATAGCTTTCAGTGAGTGCACATTTATGAATTATAGGTATGGCTTTGTGAAAGGCAGGGCTGCACAAGCCCAGGCTCAGCCATAGAAGTACCCGCGATTCAAATGTCAGCTGAAGAAGTCAATCCCAACCTATGTTCCAGGTTTGCTAGAGGCCCTTGTCCAACTACTGGCTTCTTTTGAGTCTGGGGGGAGCTTTTTCTGTTTGTTCGTTGTTGTTTTTTAATAAACCAAGCAAATAAATCATTTCTTTCTTATCTACAATCCTGCCTGGCTGTCTACACACCCCTCCAAGCTACCACTTGATAACACAGACTTCAGCGCTGTTCACAGTACAAGCAAACACCTGAGTGCTATTTGTATTTTAAGATAGGTTGATAGCACAAACCATGATTGCACCACAATATTAAGAGTGTACTTGGATTAACTCCAGGAAAACATACACAACACACTACTTGTCCAAGGAATTTTCTTGAGTGCTATTATCCAAAACCTCAAGATACACACATGCCAATGGGGAAGGCAGCAAACACGCTGCTAGAGAACTGCGTTCTCTTGGAGATATACCTCCACTTACCTGAAAAGCATCTCAAACATCCCATTCTTGGAGTCAAAAGAATGAAAACACTCACACCTTTATTGACTGTACATTATACTTTCAGTTTGCAAACTTGAAGTTAATAAAAGATACAAATTCAACATCAGTGTTTTTGCTACTCATTGGTATGAGTAAAACTGAGTTACCTCAGCTTTTTCTTGGAAAAAAAAAAAAAGAGAAGGAAGAGAAACTACAGAAGGAATTACAAGAAGCCAAGGAAAACCATTTTTCCATTTTCTTCAATTCACAGCCTAGTGAACAGCAGAAGTTACAGAAATGTGCACATCATACAAAATCCAGAGCCCCTCACTTCACATGTAATACAGATGTGCATGTATAAATCCGTATTTGCTCTTAAAGCAGCAAGTTAAGTGTCAGCCCAATTGTTGCATTTTTTTTGTAGACAAGAATCAGAATAAAGGAAGCAGACTGATCCTTAGGTGAAAGGGATCTGGTTTACTTAATTCTCTTCCTTGTGGGGCAGCCTCTGCACAGTTTCAATCAAATACTTCACTTCCTCAAATCCTCGTTTCATTTCTGGGTTATGAACTTGTCCAGATGTCTTTATAGCAATCTTTATAGCAATGTTGAACATTTCATTATAGCAGTCTTCTCAGGCAGGAGGTTGTTTAGTTAGGACTATTTCATAAGCTAGCAGCAGCACCAGCTCCTGCATTCACATACCAATTGTATGAAGTTACACGAGGCAGAAGTAGACCTTATGACAAAGCTGCTTCTAGAGCTGTATTGTCAAAAACAGTACAGTGAAACTCAGAGAAGTAATATAATTTATCTGGAATTTACCAGGCTGAAGATGCCCTTGCAAAGACAACAACAACAAAAGAAAGCCAAGCCTGTTGATATTCTTAGCATAGGATTTATTGCATGGATTCTTTCCTAGAGATACTTTATTACATCAAGTCCAGTGCACATTAAGTTCAGATGTTTGCTTTGAATGGATAAGGCCAAAGCACCCATGGATATATAATATATACACACCCAGTGAAATAAGGCAGAATGGCAAACATTAAGGAAATAAAAAGATTCAGTTCTGGCAGACTGAGGCTTACCAAGTTGCATATCTTATTAAAAATAGCTATTATAGTTAATCAGAGTACATCTATAGAGTGGAACCCAACTCAGTGTTTTTGTGCAAAATGACAGAGTGGACTTCCATAAAAGCCTGCTTAGCAAAACCACAAGGAGTTTTATTTTAAACAGTTTATTTACATTGCTTGGATTGGTACAAAATATAAAAGCAGTTTAGTCTGACAGATTCAGAAACATCACTAATTACATACAGACAAGACAGGACACTGGTGGTTAAGAAGCCAGAAGTTGAGAACTCCTAATATGAACAGATGGTTTAGTAATGGTTTCACCATTAAAGAAATGCAGAAATATACATATTTAGATGGTTCCTGAGATAGCATTGAATCATACTGACTGAGAGGATATGAAAGGAGTGAACATAGAGCTTTGAAGGACAACAAAAACATGTGAAGACAAATAAAAGCTTTAGGAGTACACCTGAAATTTAGCACACCCAAACTGGGCCCTCGTCACACCAGTGATCTCATGCATTAAATAATGAGCTATTAACCAAACATTTGGATCTCATAGGTTCTTTGTTTTTTTATTGTTACTTTCAAACAGCCCTGACTAAAAGGGAAAGCCATAACTCTTGAGCATATTCATTTTTCTTTTAATCATTTGTGGTGGACAAACCTAGTCATAGCCTTTAAACTTCCTGTTCAAATAAACCAACACACCACTGTATTACAGTGAGGCTGCAGAAGATCACAATCAGAGAAACTCAATCCCACTTCTTTATAAACAGCTACACTTATAAAATATCTGGAATAAGCAGCTGTACAACAGGTTAACTGTCATACTCAAAAGGTCAGGTACTTCATAATGCATCTCCATTTAAGAAATCAACAGTTTGAACATTAAAGTGCTCAGCCAATTGATTAAGTTAGGCAGGCATGGGAGTCATTCAAACCAGCAGTAAGTTATGTGATCATCATCCTTATTTCAAAACTAGTTTGTTGCTTAAAGGGGACAGTTTACGTAAAAGAAAATGCTTCCATTATGTTGGTGAAAAAATTGTGCAAGGGAATAATGGGTCTTAAACAAAGACCAAGTTACTCACTCCACTGATTACCTGATCCGCATCAGTACAACTAGAAACCCCTTTGTGATTAACGTAGTGTTATCTTACATTTTGCTAATCATTGCTAAGTGCTAATGACTAAGGTACCATTAATGTCAGTAACAGGTCATTTGAACAGCCAGCTGTTTGTCAGTCACTACAATATGGCATTGTACTTAAAGCCTGCTTCATATCAAGTGGGTTGTTGATCGACTTAACGTATGACTCCTCTTTTCAAAGATTGAGGGAAGGCTGACCAAGGATGGAGAAGAAATGCCCTGTTGAGGAGGGAAAAAGAGTAGTCATTTCATAATCAGTGTCAGATCAGGAGTCATTTCTCAACCTTGATATATAGATTCCTTACACTTTGTCAGGAAGATATTTAAGATGGACAGCTTTTTAAATAAATCATTCAATATTCCTAGATTTTGAATGGCAAAGTTATACAGCACCAAACAAGCAGTACACAAAGAATAAAAACTTTCCCTTGTTACTAGATCAGAAATTCAGAATGCAAGATCATGTTTAAAAGCTACTCTTCAAAAGCAAATATTAGCATACATTTCACATCATTTTTTGCACTACTCACCTCCTCCCAAATGTAAGGTTTATATCATCACAATCTTAAAGGAACTTAACTACCCTCACACCCTACAGCTCTGTGTTCTTACTAGGCTTGAGCCCCAAATCAGTCACTGAACACATTTTCTTGGCTACAGAGAGATATTGTGTATCACGATGACTTATCAAAGCTTGCTTTAACTGCAAATACGGGCACACAAAATAGGTAGAAACCTGATTTTTCTGGTGGTAGAAACACTAGGACTTAAGGACTTGAAGTTACAGTGAATCTCATACATAAATACACTGTACTAAGAGCTGCTTCTTTGCATCAGCTTGGATTTTATAGTTTTTACATTTGTCCTCTAAATAATTCCACAAGCAACCATCTGTTGCTCTTGCTTTTCAACATGGTTGTGGTAGTTAGGTATCTTACTGCAGCCATGTAATTCAGCAACCTTCTAAATAACAATACTTTGGGCAGGTAACAGCATGCTTTTTCTTTTTTTTTATTTTTATTTTTTTTAGGAAATCTAATGTGTGTCTATAGCATGTCTTCTTTGCAGCCACAGGCACTATTTGAATGTTAAATCCTAAGCCTCTTTATATCGCTGTTCTCATTAATACTTCATAGGGATATATTTTTTTTTCCATTTACATATGGGGAACTAAAAGTTAAAAGTACAGATAAAGTTAGCTATTCAAGACCACCCTGCAGTTAAAATACTGGTCCTGAGGACCCTGGCTGGCAAGCTATGCTGCTGCCTGGACGCAATGAATTGAAACAAGTAGTTGTTCAATATTATTTTAATTAGGTCTAACTTTTCTTAATTAAAAGTTAAAAAGGATCTCTGAAAGAATTAACTTGGCATTCAAAAGCAGAAATAGCACAATGCATCAGTGCTGAGTAACCCAGAGCATTACATGTCAAGGGAGAACTCAATACTGTTTATAACTTCGTGGATTCTAGGTTTTAAGTAGCTGTACCATTTTGTCTTAATCAGGATTGGATGCTTACTTCATACAAGGTAGGCATTAACAGTCAGGATTTGACATACATAACTTTCCAGCACCACACTTGTTATCTTCAGCACCACAAGTGATGGTAATAATAGAGACAGGACATGATTTGTCCAAGGCATGACCCTTGAATCTCTCCAGGTTGGAAAAAGTTCTCCCTCCTTCTATAGCACTTGATAAATGACTATTTGGAGAGCCAGGACACAGCACAGGTCAAGGCCTGGAATTTCGAGAACTCAGATCAACAGAATTAGAGCAAGGGACATTAACACCACATTTCACAGACCCACTTAGGCTACATGAAGACAATGAATGAGCGATCTACAATTAGGAAGGATTCAAGAGTTAGTCCAAGCATGAAGACATCTCAGCTTCAGTGATTTTTTACTACTTCCCCCCCCACCTCCCCACATGAACACAGTGAGAGGATTTTAATTAAAACAGTGCCTCAGTAACAGGTTCAACTCCTGAGTGATCCCAGACAGATTTCCTACAGCTTTAGTTCGCTACTCAAGAACCACATTACCACCTATTTGAGAGGCTGGAATCCAAGTCTTGTTTTCCACCCCCTTTCAAAACCGCTCACTATTCTAAAGCCTATCCCCATTTCTTGGAGATTATGCTTAGAAGGGACCGTATATAAAACATAAAACTAATGATAGAATTAAAAAAGATGAATCTCTAACCTCATGACTCAATCAGAACAGCTTCATGCCAATTCTATTGGGTAGGAGATGGATTAAAAACCCTATATAACATCAAATGGAACTCATGCTCTGCTGCCAAGCTGCAGTTTACTCTGAGGTCCAGAAGTTATGAGGAAAAAATAAAAGAAGTTTTACTACTAAATTTCTGTCACTATAGGGAAATAGTTAAATACAGAGACACAAACAGGAAAAATGCACAACTTGCATTTCCATGAGAAATGAGAGACAGTTCTACATCAAAATAGGGATGGAATAATAGAATTCTAAAACAACTGTTGAAGCAATCATAATTGAAGGAAGAAAATCACTACACAGAACTGGGTTATAGCCAATCTGATTTTATGTTAATTTCCTATAAACCAAGGGAGTTCACTGTCATACTTCCTCCCTTCATTAATTTGTATTTCTTCATGCCTATCTAATGTGGTAGATAGTATGGCAATCTGTGTTGTACAATTTAAAGGGCACTCACATGTACTGAATTATCTCTGTATTAAGATTCTGACATAAAAATCAGTAGTAGAAAGATACACAGGAAATCCTGTTCTTGGCTACCTGTCCCACAAACTACAGACTTTTGAGTAAGTCTGTTGAGTGAACGTTACTCAAAAAACTAGAAGATTATGGAAAAAATCCTTAAAATCTAGAACGATATAGTAGACTGTATTAGAAATTGTCTGAGTTAATGTAGCAGAAGAGAGCTGCAATAGGTAGCCAAGCATAGCAGGAGTTGCAGCAAAGACCAAATTTACTTCACCAAGATTTTGATGAGCAGATAACTCCCTTGCCTTTTTAAAAGCTACCAGGCTGCAACATCTATAGCTCTCTACACATCCTTCCCAGTTTGTTTCATGGGTTGTCTATTACTTTACTATGCCCACTGATGTTCTCACCACACTATTCGGGGCCTACGTTTCATTTGTATTTTGTCCAAAATGCAAAAGCCCAAGCCAACATACAGAAGTTCCTTGCTAGTTCAGAATAGGATGCATATTCCAATTCCAGCAAGAGTTTATTTCCAGCTTAAATGTATTAACAATTCCCAGGTTCTGCTACATACTAGCACATCTTCCTGCATTTTCAGTAAGCAAGCCTTCTCATTAGACATTTCACTCTGAAAAGAACACATCTATTAATATGGATAAAAATAATTTTCTCCACTGCAGATCCTGAAATTGTTATAAGATCAACACTAGGATGACTGTGGTTTTCAGAAGGTTACTTGTTTGGCCTGCACAGCTAAGTAACTTACCGCTAACGACGACGTACTGTTCAGGCGGCTGCCTATGTAACTCTCATTAGCTGAGCTGGGACTTCTTCCTTCTGTTGCACTGTGTGACATTAAAGCCCTTCGAAGAGCTCTCTTCGGTGTTTTTGAGAAAGAAAATGCTCTTGTAACCTGGGGAGTTTGACAAGCACGTTACACACTGACAAAGATCAGGCTGTAATTGCTACCACAATAAGCTACTATTCAAGTTTCGAACATCTGTAGGACAAGCTCTGAGCCAGAAGGATACGACAGCTCTTCCTCATATGGAAAAATTAAACCCAAATAAATAAAAGACAACTTGCAAGTGGGTCTGAGTTTTCAGAGTTCCCACGATCCATGCTATTCTCACTTGTCTGCATGACAGCAGCATTTTGGAAAAGATTGAGATGAGAAAAGTAAAAAAAAAATAAGGTCTGCTCAACTAGACTTCCCCACATTCCTTGCATTTAGAAAGGTCAGGCCCCATTGCATTAAGATACTTTCAGTTCAGCCTAGAGTACCTTCTAAACTACAGTAGCCTCTACAGTTTTTCTAGGAAGAAGCATCATCTTGATGAGAATAAGCCTGCATCAAGGCTGCTGAGAAGAATGGAGAAGAGATTCTTCCTTGCTGCTTCACACTCTGTCAGTCCCCTCATATTCCACAGGCTTCAGTAGAACCAGACTAAGAGCACAGCCTATATGACAGAGCAGACAGGCAGCCCTCCTCCTGCTTCCCAGGCAATCCCTCTCAGCAATGCAGAGCACACTTCAATTAAGAGCAGCTTAAGCCATATACAAAAGAAAGCATATAAAGGCAGAAAACAGCCTTCAACACTTATTTCCTTGTAATTTTGAAGTCTGACATTAGAGCATGCACAGTCATCTTACTTTTGAAAGAATTTGAAGTTTGATAACTGCCAATACCATCCAGTATGTTAAAAGCAGTTACAGTTGAGGTCTGCTTTCCTAAAGTTTAATCATTTGAACATCGTAAATAAAGTTCCATAATGATATTAATAATACCTACATAATATTTACAACTACAATACTTAAGATACTCCAATTAAGACATCCCCAAACTACCCTGTCAGAGCCCTCAAGTACTTCATATCTTCTGCCTTTAAGGAGAAAACTTATGAGTTTCACTGAGATTAAGTTCTTCCTACAACTGCTGTAAGTTCTACAAAGCACCTGAAATGGAATACTAATGCCACTCTGACTAGAATGAGTTCTGCTGTAAAGCAGTCTTCCTAGTATCTTACCTTTTTTGATGTTTTCTTTATTGCCCTAGATGCTCTACTTAAAGTACTGTCCATATCTTTAGTATTTACTTCAACTGAATCAGGATCAGCAGCATAAATAAGGTTTTCCTACAGACAAAAAATAGTGGTTTCACAAACATAAGCACTTGTTAAAATTTCATTCTCTAATTCATGAAGTCAGGTTTAGAGATTTTTTTTTTCCTCTGTATTTCTCTTAAAATACAGAGAAAGAAACTATTGTGATGAAGTGGCTTCATGATATTAACCACCAGCAGTCAGTTACAGAATGACTTTATTACCTTCATGTTTGTTTATCCAGTTTCAAGTTCAGGACTAACTAAAGCAAAGGCAGTAGGTCTGAAGCACTCATGAGGAAACCCTAACTAAATACTTATTTCTTTCACTGGCACGTAAGACTCTTAAGAAAAACATTAATGACACCAAACAAGGTCTATGGCTATTCTCACTGCCTAACAGACTAGTTAAAGTTTTTTACTGCCACCATGTGGCAAGTCTATGCTATCTCATTATCACACAGTATTGAGAGTTTTTGAAAATCCAAAGAAACCTTAGACTGAAGTTCAGCTTGCCACTCACATTAGCAAAAAAGTTATGTACTCACTACAAACCAGTAATTACATAAATTATAATTAATAGTACTCAGCATAATAGATTGCTATTTATCAGCATGATTCTGAATGTCCTGGGCAAGATGAGCTAATTTTGTTACATATAGATTATTTTTTGTTTTATTAAATAGTATTTCCACTCCTTTCTGTTGTACTTCATAGAATCAAGAGTGAATACAGATGACTGATACAGACTGAAGTAAATTAACCTGTCTGAATTAGTTCTTCTCCTGCTCTATACTTGGAAGAAGGAAACCACAATGCCAAGTTTTATATTCCAACATTCCTCATTGAGATTCTAAGCCAGACAGAAGATATTTTAATATAAGTGTGTTCTAAAGTAATCAAAGACACAAATACTATACACCAAGAAAATAGTGCAGAGCATAAAACATTACCTACAAAACCAAGCTGGTCTTGCTTCACATACTGCATGAATTTTCAGCTAATTTGAATTACATGTGTATATTCTTATATTCATGTATAGTAAGAATATTGGGCAAAAGACTTTTGCCCTAATTGGAAGGGATCTGCACTCCCAATTAATAGTTTCTGGCTGTGAAGTGTGCACATAGAGATTTTAAGATAAGAGAAGGCCAGCATCTCTCATTTCCTTGTTTTAAGGTTGGAGGAGTGTCTGCAGGAGGATGATGCATCATGTTTCTTACGCTCTCATGCCCATACATAAAAAATATAACAAAAATTAAACTTAAGACAGAGTTAAACCAACATAATTCACAATGCTGATAAACAGTGAAAGCAAGCTGAAGACAATCTGGTTGATATTTGCCCTACCAAAGATCAGCTGTGCAGAGTTTAAATTTATAATTAATCTGTCCTGGTGAAAGATGTGATTCTCTTTTACGTACTTACTAGCTTCTTCAGAAGCTAACTTCAAGGCTGCTTCCTCTTCCACTTTAACTACCTACTTGCCAACGTGCTAGCATGACTTCACCTAGAGCATGTCCACTATTAACAAGTTCTTTACTTTCCTGTATTTCAAGCCAACAGAGCAAAATACTTCCAGACAACATGGCTGCACAGAACTTACTGCATCTGCTTTACAAATTGTGTTAGCTACATGTCGACACAATGTTTTCAGCCAGTCTTCTTTAGGAGGTTCTTCACTGGTCATTTGGAAACTGAGTAGCTTGTTGTTGTGTTCTGTTGGTGGACGTACAACTAAGGCAAAAGCTTTGTGGCAATCTATAGAAGTTTCAGAAGAACAAACAAGACAGAGGTAAGACAAGAATTCTACTTCATATGACTTTCCACCCCCAAAAATAATGGGCGTAACCTTTTAGAGTTAACCCTAAGCTTCCAGGAGTTAGACTTAGAGGTGATATAACTTAGTACAAGAGATTTATTATTTGCACAACTGCTGTTTTATCACAAAAGACCTGAATTCTGTCTGCATGTCTTAAAGAGGCTGCAACCAGTTCATTCACCAAGTAGTTTGCACACTGTAGTCTATTTAATTTTTACTGATACAGCAGTGAATATTCTTTAACTCATGAAGTGTTGGACAGATCATTCCTTTTGTTGTCACATAAAAACATTTACCCTATTGTGTAAGGCAGTGAAAGCAATAAAAGATGTCAGTAATAAATATGACAATCAAGTGCTGTAGTTGAAGTTTTCGACTTGACTAACATTGCTCACTTAAGAGCAAAAAATAAATCCACTGCTGATACTTTAGAGGACATTCAGCCAACGCATGCTAAACACAGATAAGGAAAGAAACAACAATTTTAAAAACAGCATCCTCAGATGTCAGAGTAGCTGACCTCTTCCAAGTAGTATACTGAAGTTCTAAGCAAATATTAAGCAGATGCTTGTCTGATGGGAGGCATTTACGTAAGTCCCTAAATAAACCTAGGTATCACGCCATAAATGAAGAAAACCTCTTAAGAGAAGATTTAAGCTAACTTTTTGTTGGTAGTTTTCAGCAGTTAAGCAACATGTTTACTACCTACCTGCTTTGCCATTCCTGTTTTTCATTAAGTTTCTACATACAGGTGCTTCAGAGAAGAAACCAGAACAATCTGAATGTGCATACTATAACCCCGAGCGAAATATCAAATTGATATTTCTAGGGTACAGGTGTTGAACCTATTCTTTCTTAGAAGTCACTAGCAAGGTTGGAATACTATTTGTAGCACTGGTCCTGCTGCTCTAGTAATGCATTACTTTAGTGAAACCTTTATGGCCTTAGTATGGCAAAGCAGCCACAGAAATTAAGCCATTTAAAGTTTTTTTTCCTAAGAGGCTAAGCATAGCTCCTGAGCATCATTACCACCATTTACACAATATTTAGTTTCATAACAAAAGCTTTTGTCTCTGATTTGGACTGAAGTCTCATCTGTCTTTTATAGTTTGTTTGGATTTTGTTCCTGTAACCAAATAATGGTTTCTAACTCCACCTAATAGCTCTGTCAGATCTAGCAGCCCACAGTGAGCCTTGAAAAGCCAAAAGATGCCAAAACAAGATATTTTCAAGCTTGCAGACAGCTTCAAACAGCAGCTTATACTAGAATCTTGTCATACAACAAATATGCCCTGGCATTCTGTCTCACAATGGAAAATCCTTCATCCTTTCAAAGGGAGTTTTCATTGCTTTTGGGGCATTTTAGATCATACAGACCTTCTGTCTCCCTAATGTCCAGGACTTTTTTGATCTGGGAGAGAGGCATGAGTACAACATGCTTAAGAGAAGCAGGAGGTCTTGTGTGGCCATGAGGACTCTTGAAAGCACCAATGACTTTGTGACGCTTCCTTGCAATCTGCAGTTAAATAAAAAGACAGGTTAAACTCAGAAAGTCTATTGTTGTTTTATTTGTCTTCTGTATTCTTACCTTCTAAAATTCAGGAATGAAAATAAAACCTTGCTACAGAGAAATACACTTTGAAATATTTTAAAGAACTACATTACTGTATGACAAAAGTCTTCAGAGAATTTAAGATGAGAGATGCTTATAGATAGTTCAAGTGGCCAAGAAATACTCGTTACTTAGCAGCAACACCCTCACCTCTGGAAAAAAAGAGGGAAAGCAGCTTTGTATTACAAGTCTCAATCCTACCCTGAAGAACAAGCAAAGGCACTTAGAAACCTACTGCAAGTCAATCAAGATTTAAACACTGAAGACGATACCTATATGCATAAATCAAATCAGACTGTGGTGAATTCTGTCCTAGGAGTGTTACTTGCTGTTACTCATCTATGCAGTCATGGAGTAGATTTTGACAGTGGAGGTATATTAGTTTTAACTTTACATTAAAAACAGAGGTAACACCAGTAGTTTTTATTTTATAGAAGAGATACTTTCAATTAAGGTTCTTGGCTTGTTTTCATTTTCCCTTCCATCCTTCATAAGTAGCGAAACTAAGTCAGTTTTACTCCTAGCTAAATTACTTTTCATCATGTATCTTCTTAACATAATATTAGTCTAGATATATGATATGCGGATCTGTTTTCCTTGTTGGCCAACGCACAAACAGCCGTATCTCAAAGGTATATTTATTCACATTAAATACAATTAAACTTTAAATAGACCAACAGCCTGCTGAGCCAGACTCCAGCACTTTTTCATCCATCAGTACTACTTAAAGTGCTATGCATATATAATTAAATATACTGAAAATTAAGCATTCTACTTTAAACAGAAAAGAATAGAAATTTTTATTTCTCAGAGTATAGATAGTGGCATACAATGCAGAAATGCTAGACAACTACTGTAATATTATTTGATACTACATGTAATAATGAAAAAAGTCTAGTGAGTGACAGGACAAGTATCAGTCATTTATGATGCTAATTTTCAAAATGTGTTAGATACATTGGCCTTATTTCCATATAGAATTGTTAATCGCTTTTCCAAGGCAAATATGCCCTTCACTGCTCTTTAATATCAACTTCTTAATCTTGCTATAAGATCATCCAAAACTGATCAGTTATTTGTGTTATTTATACAGTACCTACTGAAAAGGTAACATCAGGATATGTTGAACTATCAGCTGTCTGAGACTTAACTCTTAATTCTTCTAATTCTGTGACTTAAAGTCTGATTTGATTCTGCTTCAAAGTTTAAGTTTTTCTTGTTTATATTCATAGTGTCAAGCACTTTACAACTCACTAGAAGTATTCATATAGTAATCTTACCTCTAAGCAATCATTAAACAGAAAGAGTGTGACCTGTTCTCCCCTGTCACAGAGGTCATCACCAAGTGCAACAGTTTCCAAACGCTGAACTAAGCTTCGGTGAGAGGACAAGAGATTGGCCTATGCAACAGAAGCAAAAAGCTTATTAAGCATTTAATTCGAGTGCTGGATTACTACTTGCTTACAACTTAACACTGGAAATCTATTTAAAACAGTACCAGTGATTTTAAACTCTCATTCTTGCAGAGGGAGCAAGAAAGCAATCATTTTTACAGGTCTGCAACTTCAGAAAAATTACTTACTGGACATCCATCAACTTCATAGACAACATCAAAGAACTGCCTTTGTGCCTCTGTTTTCCTCTTGTCTTCGTTAATATGTCTGAGGAAAGCACATTATACTACATTTATCTTCAATATCAAGCAACTGTAAACAATTCAACTGCATTTAAGACAGAAATAATTAAGCTGAACATTCAGAAAGCTTACAGAGTAGCACTTGGACATACAGAAGTAGAGTAAATGTACTCCACATGTGTCCAAGCACCATATGCTAAGCAGGCATACATGAAACTTCACAACTATAACATGAGAATAATATTGTTCTGACATAGCATTCACTTATTGCAATTTCCCTCCCTACTCCGGAGGAAGGAACCAGAGATTAATTCTCATATGCTGCATTCTACAGCTCTCTCAACACCACCCCAAGTCAACACTACAGTCCAGCAGAAGTCAAATGCAAGAGTAATTAGACATTAAAAGTTGTTAGAAATCAGACAAACATTTGCTCACGTACATAAATTCTCATGGTTGGAGATGCATGCTACAATTCAGAAGAGGTGAGCCTTATAATCTAAACAGCTTCAGCTTTAAGCTTGCAGAATGGTGCCATCAATAGCTAACACAGGAGCACAACATATAAGCTTTCACCACTACTACACAACCTCTCAATGAAAATTTTTATATATAGAAGACTTAAAAGATGCTATTTTTCCCCCACAACTCTTCCACTCTGTAGAGGACAGAACAGGGCAGACAGAACAAAAGAATCAAAAGGTTCAGCTTCATACACAGGTAGGAAGTCAGCAGCCATACAGATAGAAGCAATGGGTAACAACAGAAACTTTTCAAAAGACATCAAGAGCTCTGGCACAGGATGACAATGATGGCAGTGGCAGAATGGAGACTGATCTGAGAAACCACAGATTATTATAAGAATTTAGTAGCTTATTTCCCCTCCACTCATTCTTCAGGTGGAGAATCCTTTGGCAATCATGGTAATCACCACTTTCTGAGGAATGCACATTACATACACTTAAATGGAGACAAAACATATGGTAGCAATATGCTTTAAGTTAGGACAATTTAGGAGAGATGAATAGATCCATACATCTAACAGTTTTGTAGAACAAATTTCACTTACGTCATCACTTCCTTTAATGATTCAATAGCTCTCTCTAGAATGATTTTATCTGGGTTGTCTTCTGCTGTATGCTTCTTAAGATCTACAATTCAAAAGATTGCAAGTTTTTAGACCTTTAAGAATAAAATGTTGAGAATTTGAAAAGTAGGAAGACAATTTGATTTTAAGTTAGAGTCATTTCATCCCCATGAAACTACCTAGCACTGCAGGCTGCTAAAAGCAGCCTTCAGCCTTTGACTGAAGTAGTTGAACATGTGTGACTTACGCACCACTGTACTTATGTTGACGTATGGCACCTGCCTTCAGCTTCCACATACAAGTTTAACTGCACGTTAAGCTCACATTGCTACCATTAAAAGCCAGTTTTACAAGGACTATCTACATGCTTTAAGTACCCCAATTCCTGCCTTAAGAAGTTAATGTTGTGGTCTGTGAAGACAATGTTAACTCACACAGATCTAACAGATTTTAGCATTGTTACAGTAAGTGGGTGATCTCAAGAGAAACACATGAAGCTATAGTCCTGCTGATATGAATTGCTCTCTCATTTGAACCTCAGTTATATCTGTACTTAAGACAACAAAACTGTTTTCAGAACAAACTTTTCTTCTGGCTGTTCCTGTATATATCCAAAGTACACAAGTGAAATTTTCTTAAGCTATGCTTTTTTCAGTAATTGGTCTTGCTGATTGCCATTAAGTGTGATTAGCTCACAGAAACAAGCATGCTTCATATGAGACGAGCCACTCCTAATCATGCCAAAAGCAGCATTATCTTGCTTTTAAAATTCCAAAATCAAACATACAAAAAACCACAAGATTACCATTTAGAAGTAGAACAACACTAGGCAACCTTTGAACAGGACGGATAAGTAGTTCAGCTAGGCTTTGACGACCACATTCTGGTTTAGCTTGGTTTATCTAGAAGAAAAGGGGAAAAAGGAAGTAACTTTTTTTTTCCAATTAAAAGGCAAAAGTGTTGTATTCTCCAAGGCTAACAATGCAGTAGAAGTTTCCCAGAGTCTTTCAACACAGGTATACAATTGTTAAGCAATTACGTTAGAAGACATTCAAATCTAAATGGTGTTTATCACTTTTCTTCTCAGAATGATTCAACTGTCCATGACCAACTTCTCAGACTTTGCTCCAGATCCTACAGCGTAGTGAGACAGGGGACAGCTGGTTGCATTCTTTATCATTTCCCCATCATTTAATTATTAATATGCAGAAATAGTCCCCAGTACCTAAGAAAACAAGAACTGAGACCTTTTAGCTTGATTTCTTTGGGGTTCTCTTGTTTTGAGATATGCTTGTTGGATGCAGAAGATTTAAAGCTACACTGAACTAACAGTCAGCTATATAGGTTTATCTAGAACCTTGGAAGTATAAAGACTCCTCTACAATTTTTCTTTGAAGACAGTCTTCTCTTAAATCCTCACTTATGCTCCTTCTCACTAGCTGCAGGAATAGTGAGACATTCTACCTCCTTGGAACTTCATAACTGCCAAAAGTGTTCCCAGAATAGCTTTTAACTCACAAGTCTTTAGCGCCAGGAGGGGGATCAACGAAGAGAAAGAGAAGGCATGTATTTGGGAGACAAATAACTTATGCAGCATATAATCAAACTGGCTTAGAAGCTGTAACAGCCAAGGAACCTAGATCTCTTAATAAAGAGTCTCATGAGAAGCTTAAGGGATTGAAGCTCAAATCCTTCCTATTTCTGTCTCACCAAGAAGCATTCAACATTCCTTCAAGTTTTTAAAATTTCAAGTTCCTCATCAACTGCACTAAATAGTTTACTTGGTGATAGTTGCCAAGTTTGCACAACTTTGAGCAAAACACTTACCTTCAGGAAGGCATGAAATCTTGGCTTCTGTTTGTCACATCTAGTAATAGTTTCCTTGCTCATTTCAAAGAAGTTCACAAACGGTGGATATGTTTTCAACAAGTCTTTTGACTGAAAAATAAAGAACTGTTAGAACTCTGCTTTACATATGATGTAGCATTGCACATGTTCATATACCCTGAGCTGCTCAAAGACGCATTTCAAAGAATAAAGCATTGCAAGTTAGAACATTTTTGAATGCCAGATGTTCTAGATTCAAGGCTGCTTATGAAGTACAGACTGCTCTCAAACATCAAATATAATTGACGATCCTAGAAACCACTGAACAGCTCTTTCAGGTAGAGAAGATTCTTATCTAACAATACTTTTGGTGAAAGTTTTGGAAGTTTAAGATATTTTCTCCAGTGCTTGCAACCACTTTTAGGAAAAAAAACATGAAATCACCATAAGCAATACCTCAAATCAAGAGCTTTTGAATACAAAACATTCTTTACCTCAGCATGATTAAGACAGCAAAAGCACAAGATAAGTAGCAGGCTTACTATGTTAAAAAATACTGCAGTCCCAGACCTAGCTTTCACGTTCTGTGCATATGTACTTGTGAAAAATAAGCAGTTATTATTTACACATTTTAAGTCTTCAAGGAAAAATACAAGTGTCTTCAAAAAGTTAACTTCCTAGTTCCATATTATTGAAAGGAAGCAGAAGATCGCTAAGATCACAGAAAGCGTTCCTTCTACCATTTAAGTAGAAAATGTCTGTAGCATTGCAAATTGAAGGCTGTTTTTAATTACACCTATTTGAAGTTTTAATCCATAATGCAAACAGACAGATGCATACACTTAATCTTGACAGGGATTACTTACAAAGTATATCACTAACTCAGCTAAGAAGTCTAAACAGAAGATACAATGATACGAGTCAGTGTTCTTGCTTACTCAGTAGTGCTTTGCTTGTGTTTGCTAGATCCTACAGTGGGTTATTTGTAAGATAAATAGTTCATAGTAAGTTCTAATGCATAAAAAAACAGAAACTTACATATTTAAGAAAGACATCACCAATACTTTTACTTTCAGTCCAATTCACCATAAGATCTTCCAGGTCTTCCTAGATTAGGTGCAAGGATGGGGAGAATAAAATAACAAGTGTCAACTGCATAAATCTTTAAGATGGGACCAGTGCTCTGCCAAACACACATAGTCAGCACAGAAACAGATAACAAAACAGGCAATCCTAAAACCCACACAATTTCACAGTAAGCCTCTTAAGTCTATTAAGAGATGATAGCAAAATTCCTCTGGTTTACTAAACATACAGTTTTGAATCAATAGAAGCAGAGTCTAACAGTGTGTCTGAACTAGTCAGCTCTGCAACAAAATGGCATAATAGAAGTTAGGATTAAATGATATTTAGCACAGGTTTCCCTCACTGATTGCACCAAGGGTTGAGAAGAGTAAGAGCAAGCTGTTAAGCACGTATCAGCTTGATAAGGATCAAGCTTATTTATCCTCAGCTAATAACAGAAACAAGACAGCACAGCTGAAGTTCAGGTTTCCCCTTGAATTTAAAGGTTTCATCGCTAGTCTCCATTTGTTTCTTCTACTTATCTTCATTACACCAAAGTTGAGAAAAAACAGGCAACTGCTGTACCTAAGCAATTTTGAGTATGGTTCATAAATGGCAGTATTAAGCATAATACTCAGACTTCAGATACTTTTAAGAACTTCATTTACAAATTAAGTATATTTCAGATTTGCACTTAGTTCACCCTAATGAATCTGTATCCATTCAGTAGCTATGACTTAACACAAGCAGAAAGAATTTAAAGTTTGCATCATATCTTCCTCTGTAAAAGGAAGTTACAGTTTACCTTGATTTTAGTGTGTACATCAAGAATATCTGGAATGCTGCCAAATATAGTCTTAATCTCTTCCTGTGCAAGTATTGGTCCCCCAAGTTGTCCTTCCTTCTCCAACGGAACTTGAAATAACTGATGTATTAGACAAAGAATCATTACATCTTCCATGCATTGTATAAGAAATAGTTATTAAAACAATGGTGTTTTTTTTCCAGATCATAATTTCCTGCAGTCACAATATTGATACATCCTGCTCCCGCTTAACAAGAACAGATTGTGGAAGAGTCGTTTTCATATGCAAACACTAGGTTAGTTAACATTACTGTAGAATAATCTATTTTCTCCTCTTATCACACACATTCTTTAGGCATGATAATGAGCCACAGTGGAAGCAAACTTCCTAGGAACTGAAGCTCTTCCTGTTCTGCTCTTCTTGCAATAGCAAACAGGGTTACTGTTTTTTTCCACCTCTACACACTACTATCTTAAAAACCCAAGTCATGAAGAGCCTATTTTCTTAAAATTTAATATTTTCATATCAACTATAACTTCTAATCACAGAATGGCCAGGGTTGGAAGGGACCTCAAGGATCATAAATCTCCAACCCCCCTGCCACATGCAGGGCCACCAGCCTCCTCATTTAATGCTAGACCAGGCTGCCCAGGGCCCCATGCAATCTGGCCTTGAACACTTCCAGTGAACAGTATTTGAGATCTGCAGTTGGTTTATGACCTCCAAGCTTTATAATTAACATCTTTAATGCACCAGTAAAGTTGTAAGCTCATATACATCATTCCTCACATGCCTTTACTGCTCCAAGTTCCGAAAAGCCTAAAGACCACAAGTCACTTACTTAAACATTAGGAGTCTTATTACAATTGAATTGTACTTGCTGTAATACCAGCTCACCTGAATAATTGTTGTAAGAATATCAACATAGTTACTTTCTGTCTGATATAGTTCCTTTGCAACCTGCCATCTTGCAGACTGCTTTAGTGGAAGAGGAGTGGAGTTTTTCGATGGCCTTGCACAGGATTTCGGCGTTTCTGATTAAGAGATATTTCCAAAAGAAAACAGAGTTCTATTATAAATTAGAGTTCTTGAAAAGGTCATTCCCTCCAAGAGGGAAGCTTTCAGAATTCAAGGGAATTAAAAAAAGCTAAAAGGCTATTCTTTATTTGGTCATCAGAGCTCTGTCAAAAAATGACTTTATTAGTCCTATTATAGACTAATAGTAACGTGTTATTCCTCAGAATAAGTCTTAGACTATTAAACCACTCGTAAGCAATCTACAGACTGGTCAATGACTCAACCCTCTTACACTTAGTACCAACTGAAGGCTAAATGCTAAACATTATTTACACATGGGAGTTATATTTTTCTAATTTTGCTTTGCTACATCAAGTCTTTCTGTGCCTACCATCTTTACATTATATACGCAGCCCAAAACCACTGAATGAGATCAGTCTTTACAAGCAAAAACTGCAGCATTTCACTGTAGGCAGATGACTGGTGCAAGGGGAAAATG
Organism: Phasianus colchicus; assembly: GCF_987193195.1. Lineage (NCBI taxonomy): Eukaryota > Metazoa > Chordata > Aves > Galliformes > Phasianidae > Phasianus > Phasianus colchicus. The sequence continues at coordinate 22,129,024 of NC_143445.1, read as the reverse complement.
AGGTAGATGAGAAAAGAGGGTAATTTTTCTTAAAACTAAAGTTAACTTGGAACAGTCCACTATTTTTATGTACCTGCATATGTACTGGAGAGCAGAGATCTGTCACACCTACTTGATGTTTAAGTCCATTATAATCACAGCACCTTTTAAATAAGTGCTATATCTATTGTTTTCATAATATCACTTCCTGAAACTGTCCACTGATGTTGCATTAGAAGAAGCTTCTGTATGCAGAGTTATGAGAGTTTAGCATTAACTAGGAAATATCGTCATTGACAATGAGCTATGTTTCTCAGATTCCTTGACTTATGACTCAAAAGCTGTGCCTCTTTCAGATTGCTTACGTGATTTAGAATGGTTTAGGTTGGAAAAGACCTTAAAGATCACCCCCTTGTCATAAGCAAGGACACAAAATATTGTCCAAAGCCCCATCCAACAGGCCTTGAACATCTCTGGGGATGGGGCATCCCCAACTTCCCTAGGCAGCCTGTTCCAGTGTCTTACCATACTTACAGGGAACAATACCCTCTTAGTATCTAATCCAAATCTACCCTCTTCATTTAAAACCATTGCTTCTTATATACAAGATATAATATTTCTACAGTCTTTTAAAGTCTTCCTCTTTTAAGAGTACCAGTAACTCCTCTCTGTAAGTACTGTTGAATATGCTTATTGTGATGAAAAGAAGCAGCCTGACCTCTGTATCTGAACGCCTCACTTTGACCCTGCATCCCACACACTTCAAGGACAAAGTCTGGAATTACCCAGGAAACCTGTAGCAAATCCTGAAAGACTTCTCCATCACTACCATTATCACTTGCATGCAGAGATCTCTTAAACACTGCAAATGCACCTAAATGAAGGTCTTTAGCTATACCTCCATTGGTCGTGCTTGATTCTGGAGTGTTAGAAATGTCCAACAAGGATCCAAGAGAAAGCGAGTGTTCAGCTGATGGGCGCTTCCGAGGAGGAAAAGGTGACATGTCTGTTTCTCTAGTCAGCTGTGCAAGAGTCTCTTTCAAACGACGTCTTTTACGATTGCTGTTTGGAGTACTCAGAGAAAGCTGTGACACAGACTTTTTGAGGCCAGGACTCTCTGACTGTAGAGAAAGAAAGTTCAGTTTAGTCTTTTTACTTGCTGTTTCCAGCACAACTCAGGGCAAAGGTAGGTCAGATGAGCACACAAAACATTTTCTCCCCCTCAAGAAAACCAAAGCCCTATTTTTATTCTGTAAAAAAAATAGGAGTAATGCATTTGTTGTTTTGTTTTTGCTTTTGTTAAAACTTGGTTCAGCTTTCAGGAAACAACACGTTTTCTCAAATCAATACTCTAGGGGTAAGCTTACAATTCATTACCTGGGATTTAAAGGTAGCTTAAAAGAAATATTAACTTCTGGCCCCACACATACTAATTTGTACCATCAAGTACAAGCTGTGTTGAACTCATTCATATAATACATACCTTCTCAAATAAATACATGGACTCTCCAGCTCTGGCGTCCATTTGAATGCTTCCCCAGAACCACTGAAGAACAAGGAAACCACACATTAAATCACAGTGTTAAAAACATTCAGAGTAATGTATGTAGTATTATGACAATTTGCACACTGAATGCAAACAAGTAGCTTAAGCTAAAGAAAAAAGTCTCACATGGAGCAGTATACACAAGTATTCCTTCAAGAATCTGTAAGCACTAACCTCTTGCTTTACAATATAAAGTTTCTTTAAAGGTTCAAATGGAATCTCTTTCACTGTATTTTCTTCAACCACTAAGTGTGTACACCTTTCATCACCAACTGGTAAATAACATCCTCCTATAGAAATAAGGAAACAAAGAGGTAAATTGCAAGACAAAATAATATTATTGTTAAAGTTGTTTGCTTGATAGCTTTACGGCATGTAGTATCAAGGACAGAAGAGCCAAGGAAGAAAAACTTGCAAAATACCCCATACATTACCAGCAGCAGACAGCTTCTAGGAAGTAAAAAGCAGCAAACATAGTGAAGTACATATAGAAAGTGTTGAGAGAAGGCATAGTTGAGGGCATTTAAACCTCTCTGGAAATAAACACTATGCTTTACTGAAAACCTTGTCTTCCTTATTTGTAGAACAAGGTAGGTATACTCTATGTGACACAGAGGTTCTAACATGAATATTCTTATAAAATCTTTAGAGAAAAAAGGTCAGGGAGAAAGAAAAAAGAGCCAACTTCCATGTTATGAGGACAATTTGCTATTACAAGCTTGCTGCATTCCCACATCAGTAGTTCTATTGCATATATGTCTAGCAACACAAGGCTGGAACCACTGTTACCTATTACCTCATGACTGTTCAGACATGAATGTATAATAGTCTTAACGTAACCCTATGCTACCAAAAAACTCAAACATCACCTGTCAAGTATTTCACCAGTAATATTTCATACCAAGTTGAAAGTTCCCTAGGATATTTTCAAGCATCCTGTAATTTCTTTTAAGATGGCCTAGCTTCAATCAGTTTAAGTAGTTTCAATTCTTCAACAGTTGTAAGAACTTAAGACATCTAAAAATCAATTCAGAGCTTCCTACATTGAAGATCCTTCATTAATGCTTTAGGATTCATGATCCAGGATTTTGTTTCAGTGAAATCTTTCAGCCATAAATCCCATTCATTTCAAAGGTCAGCATTCACAAACAATAACCTTGCATTTCTGTCATTTCTTCCATGTTTGCTTTCTCTTCATCAGAGAATCCAAGGAAACTTAGCAAGCAGTCCTGGAAGGGAGGAACTTTGAACTGATTTCTAATATCATCGTCAGCTGCACAGAAGTCCCTAGAAAAAGGGTGCACAAAAGTCACTAAATCAGTACAGCACTACTTAAATTCCCAATACTACAAGTGAACAGGTCATAAGTTCAGGGTTGAAAAAAAGTAAATACCTACATTTCATTCCTTTTCTCCCAAGCTTTATAAATCCACTCAGCTTTCATGATAGGAGTACCAAGACTTACAGCAATCTACAAAACAAGAAGTAGATAAATGGCAACAAATAGTTTCCTATTTAAGTTCCTTCCATGCCAAGAAAAATTCTAACATAACTTTTACTTTTCAAGACACATGCTTCAAAAAAAATAAGTGCACTTATTTCCTTCAAAAATTATCTGACAGCAAAACCTAGAAGATGCATCTCTTCAGTGACTAGAAGACAGGACCAATAGCTACTTTGAAATTTACTCAGAAGTGCATTATTAGTCCAATATTCTTCACCATAAGCAAAAAAACAAAATCAAGTCACAGTTCCAGCAGAATACAGAATCTTTCCTGCTTCCTATACTTTTTTAGTAAGATGTACATCCCAGTCTGCTTTTACTAAATAGGAACCAACTAGTCAAGAGACTGCAGAGTTACCAAACATTTCCCTTTGAAGTGGCAAAAAAAACCACCAAAAACCTGTTTGAACAGAGATAGAAAGTAGGTCTTCTCTTTCAGTTCAAAGATTAGATAGAGACATCTGGGAAAAATAACAGTTAAACAGCTCAAGGAAGGGAGAGTCCAGGAACATGGACACTTGTCATTAATCAAGTTACAATACCTTGTCAACTGAATGCATCCTGATGATGCCTTTTCAGCATTGACAGATAAAAAGAATTATACAGATATTTACACATAAATGAAGACTTGAAAGCTTACGCATAACGAAAGTTTTTTTAAAGATGTGCAGAAATCAAGTACTGAAGTTTCACATAAGTTACTTCAAAGTTTATTTGCCTGTTCAAAAAAAGATGATCAAGCACATCATAATAATAATTTGGTTGATGCTTAAGCAATGACATTACCTTAACACTTTGGTTTCTGTTAATTACAAAGCTTGTCTGCTACAGAGAAAAACTCTGCATTCAGGGAATTTTTTTAGATCTAAGAGACAAATAGGTATCCAAGATGAACACCAGATGGAGATGAATTTGCAATTTGTTACAAGAATGAAATTGAGAAAGCTCTCACTAAGTACCATTCAAGCTTACATACTCTGAATTTATCTCCATGTGTTGAATTAGCCACCAGATGTGTAACTTTTGAATTGAAGTCCTTTCGAATAATTCCACCCATATGATGAACTAAGGTCACCAGCTTAACCTGCAAAATAAAGAAAAAATAAGCTTACAGTCTGTCTTTTGAAATACAGCGTAGAGTGAGAAAGGTACAAGAATAATTTACAAAACAGGTGATAGGTTACATTAAATGGCTAGGACTAGAAACGCTCCAGTTTGTTCTCTTTGTTTTTAAGAAGCTATAACTGATATAAGAACTACTCATTGGCATCCCCCTTTCCCTTATTTTTTTAATTATTGTAGAGATCCTTGTTATGTAACTTGTCAAAGACTTCAAGCCATCAATTCACTGGTGATCAATATCACGCATGATGTCTTCATTATTTCACATAATATAAATTTGAGGCATGTTATCCTCAATGACTGGGTCAGTTCTACCTGAAGGGACAGCTACTAGAATTTACATAAAAGATGGCAAGTTGTCCAGTCTGCATCCAAACATTGCTAGCCCTAAGAGCAAGTTAAGAATTTATATACTTTTACTTAGTCCAAAAATTAAACTACTGACTGCCAGGCATCCAACAGGAATATCATGCACCAATTGCATGACTGAGAAGGTAAAGCACTAGAGTACAAGACTACCTCATGCTTACTTAGGTCAAGACTCAAGTCCTAATAGCATGACAGCAAGATACAACAACAGCAAGTACTCTGAATAGTACTGAAAAGCTTTACCTGATCACACTATTTCCTATAAAAGTACAAGAACATTATTGGGTAAATAAGATCTTATCAAAAAGCCTGCATCTACAAGTGTTTAAACAGCTACAACTCAGTACTTATTACATCATTCCAATAAAAAGTGACTTTAGTAAAGTTTTGTTACTATCTATTGGTGTCATTGCCTTTGGATGAGCAACAGGAGAACAAAGCAGCTCATTCCCAACATAGAAGTTCTAGTCATGGTTAAATCCTACAGGTGATAGAACAGAAGAGCATTATAAAATCACACTTAGCGTAGCTTTACCCATGTAAAGGGAGAAGAAAAAAAATTCTTACTAATTCATCTTTCTTCCTGAATCCTGTAAAGCAGAGTACCAAGTTCAACATACTTGCACAGTACAGTGGACGGCATGAGAAAGGTAAAGGCTGAAAGAAGATGAAATTGGCTCATCAGTTAAAAGTATAATGATAAATATTTTAACAGAAGCAGTATTTTTAATATAGTAGTGTTATTCCTAGTATTAAAGCATATGAAACGCTAGTCCAAGCCTGCATTTTGAGTTCTGCATCAGCTTCAGACATAGCTGTAGTGATAAAATAACTAGAGAACTTCCAAATTCCCAAGGCAGTACAGTACATCACACATTTTCTCTGCCCCAATCCACCTTCCTTTAAGTGAGGACTTTTAAAAATAAGTGTCTATTAGTACATACTTGTGGGATTATGCTTTATGAAAGACAGCATACAACAACTCTCACAGCTACAGCAGTAGAGTTGTGATCTTACCACTATCTGGCCGTGATTTCTCATTAGATACAGTAATCTAACATGATACTAAAAAGCTTACTTTTCTCCAACTTACCTAGATGACAATATTTGTGATTCACAAAGCAAAGATGATTATTTCTAACACTTCATACTTATAACTCACTGCATGAGAGAGCTACTCAGCTGATCTCATAAGCAGCACATACCTCTCCTTTTTGTGCACAGTGCAGTACTACTGGTGGCCCAATGACACGGCAGTCTGCTTTGCAGAGGTTGTTAAAGATGGAGCCTTGGAAGTCTGTTACAACGAAGACAGTCTCAAATTCTGGGGAATCACAATCTCCAAGCTCTTCTATTGTATTTGTCTTTATGTAGGGAACTTTAATTTCCTTAAGCACAACAGGGAGAGACAGGATGTTATTCAAGCAACATACTTGAATTAGGATCAATTTTTATTTTTGACCATTATGAAAGTGTAAAATTCAGACTCTGAAAGACATACTATCAAAAAGATAGACAAAAGCTAGATGAGAAACATTGTTTTCTAGTATAAGAATAGCTATGAAGTGCATAAAAACAATTCTTAAAGCAATTCCTGCCTCTGAAGAATAAGAAAATGTAATTACTTAAGTAGTTTTACTTATCAGTTCACAGTGACAACATAGCAATGACAAATAACTACAGATAGGGAGAAAAAGAGAAGGAAAATGAAATGTCTCCCTTCAGACAGTCACAATAACTTAAGGTGCTTCTGGATGCAATTAAAAAGCAACACTCAGCTTGTAACAGCTAGCTCCATGCTGCATATATCTAAAAAAACAGAAGTCAGTTAAGTTCATTGCTCAGTATTTCTAAAGACTTAACTACATTGTCTATCAATCACAAGTTCCAGATTTTATTTCCTAGGTTTTGGTTTTTTTAATAAAAAGAAAACAGAATTACGTCTTAAGATTAAACACAACTTTCAAGTGAAAAATAAGACAGTTAGCCAATCATGAAGCCAGTCTATAGTGAAAACTTGTGTTAGCTGAGTAAGCATGCATTTGGATGTCTCCACTGATTTCTCACCCCTCTAGAAAACAGCTACTGAAGAGATGCAGATAATGCTTCCTTGATAGATGTTTGAAAAAGTTGGAGAAAGTTTTGAGAAGATTGAAAAGTTGTAAGCGATACCATCAAACATTCGCACAACTTGTGACCATTACCCCAATTAACATCAATTAGAAGAGTCCACACATTTCAGTCCCAGTGAAGTGCAACATGCCGCATGCAATCACATGTGTTTAATTGCATGACATACCATATGGGCAATACTTTTTATTAGTTTTTCTTCAGATTTACCAGGGCTAGTTTCCTTTATCTTAATAACTGGCACTTCCATTATCCTAATGGTCTGTGGAAGAAGAGAACTTTAGTACAGAACCACATTGGTTAGCAGAAATCTGAAAAACGACATCTCATTTCAGTATTTATTTTTTTCCTCTTTTGAGAAAAGCAAGAAAACAACCTCAGACACCATACCTCCAAGGCTTTCAGAAGCTCCTCACGCTTCCCTGCTTCCTGAACCAAAACCACTCTTGTTTCTATTTGAGGCATTTCTTCTGTTTATAGAGAAACAAGGATAACATCCATATTTCAATAGAAAAACCCATGTTAATTCTAAATCAAGCAATAATATCTAGAAGAAGCTGACTACAGCCTTTTCAAGACAGCTTATTTATCAGGAACAATCCTGAAAATAAGTGTTGCCTCAAGAAGACTGCTCTGACATGAAGACACGCTCAACTGACCATACAACATAAATTTCTAATATGTGGTACAAAAAATATCCTTTAATCATGACCATAAAGTCAAAGTAAAATTGACTTGATGCTTGTAACAGAATTAAATAGCAAGACTTGCTGCAAGATAGATTGTATCTTTCCTAGCTTCTATGCTCCTAGCTAACAAGGCTCACTATTGCCTAATAACTAATCAGTTTAACAAGGGAATATGAGAAGCAAAATTAGTTATCTTGTTCTTTTTTCCCCATGTATCAATAAGTTTTGAAATGAAAGGAAGGAGGGGCAAGCCTCCAACAGTTATTTGATCAAGAAGATTGACTGTTTTGCAGGAAAACAGAAATACTTTAGTGTGTTTTCTGTTGGGTTTTGGTTGCTTGCATTTTAGGATTAGTTAATAAACTAAATAAATTTCAAACCCAAGATTATTAATCTTTTTAAAGGCTACTTATAATTTTGCACAACAGAGCAACTACAGTTTCCAAACACTTGCATCAGTTTATCACTTAAAATTATTTATTCCATAGAAGTATCTTTTGATATATTAGCAAGAAGACCCATTTAATTTCATGGCTATAAGCCAAAATTTTGATAACAAAAAGTGTTTAAAATTAAGACTCCTCCTTTGCTAGTGGAAGGATCCCAAACCAACACCCTTTAGGCTACACTACATACAACAGCAGTTCAGCAAAGCACTTCCAGTTTTCCAAAACTTAATGCTCACAGAGTAATCAGTCATTGTAAAACGTGGGTCTTAAATTTCTTACATCACCTTCAATGTCCACAACAGATCCAGGAAGCACATTCTCTTTGGAGTTTTCTATAGTTTTTGAATCAAGAACAGAAGAATCAGCCAAGAGGCTCCTCCCGCTTTCAGACACCAGAGTACTGCTGTCAGCCATGATTACTTCTTTCTTTCTTCAACAGCTAGAAGATAGATGTGCTCATTTAAGCTACAGTTGCTAAAAGGCTCCTTAATGATCCCCATGACTAAGGCTGTCAGGAGTAACTTCAGACTTCCAAAAAAGTTTGCTCAGTAAAATCCCACTCAAACTGACAGAACAGTTACAGAAGGAGTCACAGAACTGGTAGAAAGGATTGCCCATAAGTCTATTATGGAAATAGTGAAACATCAGCAAAAGAATTAGAGAACATAAAGTACTTTGCCAAGCTTTGAGTTTTCATGTGAACAGAATTACTTCTGTCACATAAAAACAAGCATCCATAAGGAAGAACCAACGGTTTGCAAGCAAAGGGAAATCAGGTTTCTCAAAATGAATCAAAGCCTCTACAAAGCTATTAAGCTTGCATGTAGAGGTATCCACACAATCAAGGCTACTGCCCTACATTATTACAGCATTGTAGATGTATCCATCATTAGATGCCTTCTGTCTTCTCACAGATAGATTCCCATCCCTCCTTGTTCATCAATGCGATGATCTGGAAGAACATAGCTCTTAATTCTTTCTTTCTGCATGGGTATCTGCCTGAATCTTGAACCTGAAAACATGTTCTAAGACACCTGTCCATGAAACAGCACATTTTCTTTCCTGCACGAAGCAAGAAGTACACATGTCCTCTGATTCATCAGTTACGTTAACATAAGTATTTACAAAGCAATATCAAGAATTACCTAGAATAACCCCTATAACCAAACTGCTGTAGTATAACAACTCTCTGTATCACTTTAACTGAAGAAGTGCTCCTACATTTTAAGTGTCCACTAATAAAAAGCAGTTGCCAAAAGACACATTAAAGCACTGCTTGAAAGAGGATTCATGAAGTAGCAAAACTTCATTTTTTAATTTTTTTTTTTTTTTTTTTTTTTTTTTTTTTTTTTTTTTTTTTTTACAGAGACAGTGGTGAGGTGCTGGAACAGCTGCCCAGAGAGGTTGTGGATGCCCCATCCCTGGAGGTGTTCAAGACAAGGTTGGATGGGGCCCTGGGCAGCCTGGTCTAGTACTAAATGGGGAGGTTGGTGGCCCTGCATGTGGCAGGGGGGTTGGAGATTCATGATCCTTGAGTCCCATCTAATCCTGGCCATTCTGTGAAAACTTGAGAGCAGCACAAGCTGTGCAATACCTACCCAGTTACATGGGAAAGTAAGAACTGGAAGACAAATGAAGCACATGTTCTGGCAGGACAACAACATAGGAAGAAAAAGAAAAGCTACTTAACTGCAGAGTTAGATCACAAACTCTCCAATTAAGTCTACTGTCAATTTAAATGCCTACAGATTTCTTCACAAATTCAGATATTATCATTGAAACAACTCCTGTCCTATTGCTGTAGTTATACCTAGAGACATATCAACAAATACACACTTCCAGAGAACCTTACTGTGTGTTACAAAGTAATCCACACTTCGAGTTGGGCATTGATTTTCTAGATGGTTTTCCCAGTTTATTCATGTGCTTTCATTCTGGATGCTTTAAGCTCTGTTGTAACAGCCCAGATTAGTCAGTAACACAGCAAAGCTAATCACCAGAGCCACACACGGCAGTGCCAAGGCACAGAACAAACAGCACACACAGAAGACGTGCACACAGCAACTTCTCCTTACATAAGAGGGAACAAGAAACCTGAAAACGCTTATAAACTATCTCCCTGCGCTTTGGAAAAAGCTTGAAAATTACGAGATAAAAAGCACTCTAGAATCAAGGCTTAGGGGAGGAGCTGTCACCAAGCTCTCTAAAGGGGGCACGGTGCACACATGCTCTGCAGGTGGGGTGACGCCGCCAGCCGCTGCAGCGCTCACGGGCCGCCAGGTGCCAGCAGGCCGGGCCTCCCTTCCGCTTCGGGCGGCCGCCGCCCCACAGGCGACGCCGGGCCCCCCCACGGCGCCCGCACACGGAGATACCCTCCTTGGGCTCCGAGCCCCGAGCCCGACCCGCCGCACGGCTCCGCGCTCCCCTCCGACCCGCACGGCTCCCCCTCACCGCCACCTGCCACCGACCGCAACAACCACCGCCACCATCAGCCACCGTCACCGATTCAAAAAGCGAGCCGCCGCACTAAGCGCGCCGCCCATTGGCTGTCCGTCACATTTCTGTTCTATAATCCTCCTTCTCATTGGGCCGCTGGAGAGCCCCACCCCCATCCGAGGTACCCGAGAGCAGGTTGCTGACTGGGCGGGGCGTGCTGCGCGCTGATTGGCTGCTGGCGGGTTTCGAACTCTTACAACGGTCGCGGGGTCGGGGCCCTGCTGAGGCGCGTCGGTCTCCGCCGCCTTTCCCGTATCGCCAGGCGGACCGAAGTGTCTCAGGGCACCGCCGGCCTCTCCTCGAAACGCCTTTGGGCTTCGTGAAAGAGATGACAAATAGTGATGTTATCCATCATAAAAAATAGGGAAAAGCGGATAGTGACGATAGCAGGTGTTTATGCGACTGAAGGTTTGCTGGTGAAGCGTATGTAAGTGAGGATTATTTTCTTGAGGACAAGATTTCAGACATGGGGGCGGTCACTGCAGTTTTGACATTTCAGTCAACCATTAGTTGTACAGCGACCGTATTTCATACACAGCAGTCACAGCGACGGCTTACAGCCAAAGTTAAACCTTGAAGGCAACAGAACGGAAGTGTAAACCTTCAGCAGACAAATAACATCTCCCAGCTCATGTGAAGAGCGGATGGGCATGGCCTGTTTTGTGAGCGCATGTGAAAATCTAAAGTCACAATCTCATACAGCAACAGGAGCATTCTAATGAACCTCTTAAGCCATCCTTCCTGGGACTGAGAGCCAAATTTTTGGTGGCGATCACTTAAGAAGAGTAGCTAAGAATTATTTTAACAAAACGCTTTTATTCTCACCAAAGCTTAGATCAGACGTGATGACAAAATAATGACTATTCCTTCTACGTCTGACGTTTAGAAATCTCACTGCTTTTCTTTATAAAAGGCTCTAAAATACAAGCACCTATTATTATTTTTTTTGTTGTGCAGAATGTAGTGAGCAGCTGAAACTTGCTGTTCCTTCCAGTTATCTAGACATCAATAACTCACGAATATAACATTTATTCAATAGTTAAACAGTCTCCCCTTGCAATAAAACCCACAGGAAGAAAATTCCAGGAGATTAAATCACTCCCTGAGTCCAATCACATAATCTCCGTGAGAGCAGTGATGTAACACCTTCTGGAAGAAGCCATGCAACCACAAGAGAAAAGCTGTTGTGATGCCAAGAGGCCTGAAGGGAACATCAGTATCCTGTGTTGTTGTGAGCTGGGTGTGCTGCTATTGTTTGGGTTTCTTGGTGAGGTCTTGCTGGTTCTTGGCTTCAGGGTGTGAGTTTATGTAGACAGACTGCCCATCCACTAGAAAAATTGCAAGCACTTGGATTTGGGTTGAAATTTATTTGATTTTTTTGCCATTGTTTTTAAAGAAAGGAATCTTTCTCAGACTAAAGCATTCTATGTTTTCAACTAACTGCCACGAACATAAATTCCACTGGATATATTTATTCCAGCTAGCAAGAGCAATAGATTTCAAAAAAGTGAGAGAGGAGGGATATGTGTGGGGGTCACTTGGAGCATGAGAAACACAGAAACCTGTTTTCTAATAGATAAGTAGACAAGAAAGGAGGACAAGACCCAGGTTTGAAAAAGGCAGCTACTGAAGGGTCCTGGATGCGGAGCTGAGGGGACGGATGTCCCGGAAAGAAAGAGAATGGGAGTATGCCAAGCAGGAGAGAAGGACAAGAGATACAAGTGTGAGCACTGCACAGTACTGAAAAGAACAGCTCAGAGCCTTGAGACCTCAGGAATCTCACCTTACACTGCTTTCTGGGCACAGTTGTTTTCATAACAGCCCTCTCCTATCTGTAGTTTACTTAAAACTGTAGGTGGACCTTATAGAAGTTCAGTCTGCTGTTGTTGAAGATGAAGGATGCTTGAGATACTTACTTCCTCACAAATATCAGAAAGTTTATTCTGCTGCATTTAGAATTGGTGAAGCTCTACTTTAGTTCCAGTAAAGTTGGCCTAGTGGCTGACCTTTTACTTCTCAGGAGCATCTTTTTCCTTTATTGACACTTCTTGTCAATTGTTAAAGGAAGCTCGTCTTTTCCTGGACCCTGCTAAATTCCCAAGTGGCTTTTTAGTATTGTGAATTAGTTTTTAAAAGCAATGTTAACTGTTAAAACTGATGCTCCTTCTTTGGATTACATTCATAACGCACATGACTTTGCTTATTTAAATAAATATTTACATTTGCTCTGTGACTAAGCCTTAAGTAGGCATTTAATTTATGCCCAGACTGAATTCTGTAGCATTTGTTTCCCGCACGGTGCAACAAGAGGATTCGTGCCTGACACGAAAGCACTTATGGGGGTGAAAAAGACCTATTCAGAAGAATTTGTCTTCCCTACAAACGGCTCTGTGTTAAACTAGAATCCGTTACTGAACTCGGGAAGAAAAAAACCCCACTTCAAGACAAAATTACAGAATAAATCATCATAATAAATCCGTCTCCATTTAAAAACCCAGGCACCGCTTCGCCTGCCTAAAATGCAGGTGTTCCCCGACCGAGACGTCGTGCGCGGCCGGAGCTCGGGGCGGGGATGCGGCGGGGCGGCCCCGGGCAGCGGAGCTCCGCGGCGCGGCCTCCCCGGAGGGCGGGCGGGTCTCGGGCGGGGCGGCGGCTGCGCGGGCGCGGAGAAGGCCCCGCCGCCACCCCGCGCTCCCGCACACGCAGGCGGCGGCTCGGGGCGGCGGGCGCGGAAGCGCCGGGACTTCCTCCGGCGGAGGCCGCTCCCCGCGGGGCGATGCGGGCCGCCTGGGTGCTGCTGGCGGCGCTGGGCGCCCTGGCCGCGTATTACATCTACCTGCCGCTGCCCGGCACCGTGTCGGACTCGTGGAAGCTGATGCTGCTGGATGCCACTTTCCGGGCGGTGCAGCAGACGGTAAGGAAACGCCATCGGAGCCCATCGCCGGCACCGCGGGATCGGGCCGTCCTGCGGTACCCGGCCTGCCCGGGCGCAGAGATCGGTGCCGCGTCCCCCCGGCCGCGCGGGGGGCGAGGCCGGGTCCCGGGCGGCTCCTGCTTTTGTCCTCGTCGGGCAGTCGGGCGATTGTTCACTGCTGGCATCCAGCCGCCCTGCTGGCTTTGTGATGGAGGTTTTCCTATGTGCTGCAAGCTGTTTTCCGACCCCGGGGGTTTAGGTCAGAATAATTAATGGCTTGTACTTCCATGCGCTAACCGATGCCTTAAGGAAAGAAGATGTAGGGAAACTATTTCAAACGTCGAAATCAAGTGGCCTGTATTTGAAACTGTATTAGTCAACAAAACCCTTTCAGAATAGCTGTTTTTGCTATAAAACACGATTGTTTTGTTGCTTTATGATCTCTCCCTCACTTTCACTCACTGTGTGTGTGCTGGCATGAAAACAGGAGATCACGAACTTCTGATGATGGCTTCAGCTATGAGCTTGGTTTTCTGCCAGGCTGACCTGATCTTTGACAAGGACTGATCAGTTGTGGTCACGCCTGATTTAGGGTACTGTCTGTGTCAAAGTATTTCAGTCTTTTTTCCTAGCAGCATTTCAGTTCATTATGTTGTCCCTAAAACCTTCAACAGCTTCCATGTTGAGAGCATCGGGAGATGCAGAAAGGATGAATTCCTGGGCAGAGGGCTCATAAACAGATACCAGAAGGACTAGGTGGGAAGGTATCTTCTATATTCCTAACAGTAACTGTGGAAGCAGGATGACAGTGTCCAAGCTTGCATACTCTCCCTGAATAGCTTCTCTGGCTGCCACTTTTGCAGTCAGAGTTGGGACTAGATGTAGATTGAACTTTAGATGTCCTTGTTCATCACAGGGTTGTTGGACTAGATGACCTTTAAAGGTCCCTTCCAATTCAGATGATTATTTGATTTTCAATAGGCCGCTCAGCTGAGCCACTGGGATGTGAAAGAATAAAGCTTTTTGTTTATATACTCTCCCTTAAAGAAATGATACTGCCATGACAGGTAAATTATGTAGACATAGCCTACAACAGCATGTTTTCCATTAAAAAGCTGTGGCGTGACATGCACTTGCTTTCTGCTGGTAACTGAATTAACAACACATACCTTTACAGGGGAGCTGGAAGTTTAATAATTGGAAGGGCTACAATGGTCACAGCGTCCTGCCTGCAGAATACGTGGTAACCTTTCTTCCAGCAACGCCTGAATCAAGTCCATAACCTCTAGCTGAAGGAGACCTATCTTTAGAAAATCATATGACTAACTCTATGTATGTATACTGCTGTTGGCTTATGTACACATTCTGTTTGCTTGTGGTTTGCAAGGCATAGCTGGATGAGTCTCAGTGTCTCTAGGTTGGAGGGAGAAGGCAATCCCATCTTTTCTAGGGTATCCTGGAGGTCTTCCTCCCAGAGGAGCTGGCAGAACACAGTCTGCCCTGGTGGCAGCTGGAGCAAACTGGCAGCACTGAGGTGCCCACATCTGCGACCTCTGTTAGGGGAAAGCGATAACTTGTTAGACAGTTGTTCCCATCTGTGGCCTGAGAAATATGATTACATACAGCAAGGAAATTTTACTAAATATCAGCCACAAGCAGCTTCCAGAGCACAAGAAGGAATGAGTGGCTTTTAGACAGATGTGTAAAGCATCAGCGAGGCAATAGCGGTGCCCTGAACCACAGAACAGGTAAACTTTGGGGTTTTCTTTCCAGAGAGAGCAAAATGAGGTGCTATCTTTATGTTTAGAAGTCTTTCCAACTCTGAGAGGTTGCACAAAGTCAGCAATAAGTGACTGCCATTAAGAATGAACTGTGTGAACTGAAGCTAAGATTGTAGAAGTTAAACCTGAGTACTTACTGTGGTAGACAGCTTTAGTGTGTGTATATAAAATCAAGTGTATGTCCTTCTGTAGAGCTGAGCTTCCCTTTTCTTTGTCTACCGGAGGTTGCAAGACCAAATGATTTAACGATGCTCTAAGTGTGACCATTGAACTTTCACCTACTTCTGAATGTATTTTCAGCTTGCTATTTATTACTTTCCTTTGTAGGTTTGATAGCCAGACAGAAGTACGTCACTAAGTGATTTTTATTTTAAAACCTCCAAAGTACAATAAAATCCCTCTTTCCAAAGCATGAAACAAATTTTATGTGCTCTAAATACAGTTGTTTCCCTATTCTGAAATAGATTTGTGCTGACTCTGACAATCGAGCATGACAAGTTCTTGTTAGGGATAATGTGCTTGTTTTCTCACTCCTTTTATAAGCACTACCAATAAGACACACTGAAACTGGCACTGCTTTTCAGTGTGCTAATTATAAGGTGCTGCATTTCTGCATAGAGTTTTGTTTCAGGCAGCTAATAAAGTTCCTTTACAGGCTTGGGACTGACTCAGTGCCCTAGATCAGAGCAAAACCCAAGTGTTTACGCATTATCATGTGGCTAAAAATGCATAATGCTTATAGGGCAGTTTTCATAACTGTTTCACAACATATTACAAAAGGGAGCTGGTGCCATTGTCCCAATCTTACTTTGGGGGAAATGCAGACAGTGCCTTATTTGAGGTCACTGAAAATACTAGAGCTGGATGTTCAGAGCCCTATTCCTGTCCTGAGTGTAGTATACTGTGCTGCTCTCAGAATGAAATTACAGTCTTCAGCTTCGTGTTATTAACAAATTGGTGCATTAGCTTAGAATGAGAATAATCATTCTCATCTGTCTTAAAATGGGACTTGGCCACAGTTTTATAGAAAACTGCAATGTTACACAGAAGTTTTTGGTCAGAAATGAAAGATAGTGAACACACGTGTATGTAAGACTGTCAGAACTCAGCTTCACTGAAATCTGGACAGCCACAGAAAACTACTTGGGATTACAGGACTGAGCAATAAGTTAAACCATTAGAATTGTTTTACATGGTATCTGTCAAGAAGGGCCTAAAGCAACATTTCATAATTCTGCTGTTAACAGCACGATTGATAGAGGCAGCTCTCCTTTTCATTACCATTCTCCCTTCTTGGAGTGAAGAGAGCAGCATATGTTTATTTAATAAGCCCTAAGTTATTTCTGAACCACACTATCAAGGTAGTTGCTATTCTGATGCAAGAAAGGAAGAAAGGGTTTTTTTAAATTATTTTTTTTAATATATTTTTTTAAACTGGCACAGCTAACAGGTTTGGAAGGACAAGCACGTTGGCATCCAGGCTGTCAGGCAGGCATATATGGAAGAATTTAGACAGCTGTAGAGGGGAGAAAAGTATCCTTGTACTTCTCATCAGCTAAGAAATGCTGCTTTATGCTGCTCTGCCACTTGCTTCCTTTTAGAATAAAATCTAGGGCATGGGGCATCAACATTCAAGAGTAGAGAAAACAGTAATTAGTTCCATCTAACATTTCAATATTTAATCTACCTACCCATGTATGGAGAGATGTAAATCATAGTTGTGGCCATCCAAGTCAGCTGATATTTTTGCATGTAAGGACTTGCAAATTGGTTTACAGTAATCCACTGTGGTCTTAGATGTTGCATATGAGTAGGAACGGATACACTGCAAGTCCTGTTTGCAGTAGAGAAAAAAGTTACTGGCAATTTGGTCTAAAAGCAGTTCATCATGGATGAATAGGTGTAAGAATGAAACTTTACAATGAAAAAATAATAGAGCTTCTCCTAGTTGATAAACTGTAAAACCTTTTTGGTTTCCTTCCAGTTATAAAGGAAATTAGAGCACTTATCTTTGAGTCCTTGAGGACTCCCTGTATAACAGTTTTCAAAAGTACACATTAGGTACTGTGCAGTAATGCACCTGTTCTAAGAAATGGCTCTGTAAAATGAAAGAAAATAGAGGTTAACCTTTAGATGGGATAAACTTTCTGAAATGCAGTCAGACCAATATGTTCTGCGCACAGTAAGATGGGGAAATGAGCCTGTTTATTTTTTTTGCTAGTCTCTCACTGTCTACAGATACTGTAGCTGGCAGTTTGGACTGTAATGTTACAGCAGTGTGTTTTGCAAAATGATGCCTGAACTGAAGATAATGTCATTCAGGAGCAGCGGCATCTTCTAAAGGTAGGAAATTAAGTCTTAAGAGGTTCAGCCACCCAGTGTCAGCATCATTACTCGGTGAGTCACACATGAGACTTGGCTCAGTCCTGAACAGCGCCTCGTGTAAAAAGACAAACAGCTCTAGCTAACTCCCAGTTCCTGATGTCAGCTAAGGTCAGGGCAGAACCTGGCATCTCCCTGCTGCGAAGGCAGTGAAGGAAGCAGTTGATGTATTTAGCTTGGCACGCTGCCTTTGTGTGCCATCTGAATGCAACCCGCTGCTGTAATTTCAAGGCTAAAGGTCAGAGATTTGTGAAGTTGGATAGTTCACGTTGCCCTTACGACAGTGTCACCTCAATCCTGATGTGCTGAGTGTTGTTTGAGATTATTAGAAACTTAGAAATTAGCAACAGAAGTACGCCTTTTCCATTTTGTTGTTGTTGTTGTTTTGTTTGGCCTTGTTTTTGTTTTTTTTTTTTTGTAATTGAAAGTACATGACTGACACAGAGTACAAGTCTGTGAAAGAGGGGTTAAGCATAATCACTGTGATCACTTGGGATTCTTCATAAAGGGATCATTAAGAATCCCAAGTGACCCTGGCGAACCACCAGAAGAATCCTACCAATTTAGGGGCAGATACTGGTGATGAAAGGTGGGGTCATGGTGCCTTTCTTGAAAACTGTTCTTTGAGTGTTTTTTTTTGTTTGTTTGTTTTTGTTTTTAATCACAACCCTATCTCCTCCTTCACTTCTTGACAGTTTTCTCCTGCATGAAGTTAAAACATCTCTCACTATTTGATATCTCTCATCAAAGAATTTGCTAGGAAGAAGACAGTTGCGATCTTAAACAGCTTAGTTTTTTGGGTTGTCCCTTCCTTGTAATCCTGGCTAGGAAGATATCCTTGTAAAAGAGAAGATGGTGGCTGTGGAAGTTACTTGGATTTTTTGGAGAGCTGGCGTGTATAGCAGCAAGCATAAATCACACCACTACCAAAACAACCATAGATTAGAGTGCCAACAAACCTAAAATGAAAACCTGCAATCAGAACTGGGTGATAGATTGCTAGTAAGTAATCTGTGCACAGTGGTTATTTGCTGAACTGGCCTAAACACCAGTAAGGTACTCACATCTGCCCTGCTCGTCCTCCTGCCCATGCAGGTCTGTCCTGCTCCATAGCAGCTAAGCTCACTGGGTGCATCAGCTCCATTAGTCATCCCCATGAAGTTCAGCTCCATTGGTCATCCTCATGAAGTTCACCAGCCATATTTCTTCAGGTTACCTGTTTAGAAAACGAAAGTGTTTATATGGTTAGAATTTTAGGTGATCTTGTCTGGAGCCAGGAGTTGGAGTCAGTGATCCTTGTGGCTCTCTTCCAACTCAGGATATTCTGTGATTCTATGACTCTGTGGCTGCAACACAGTCCTAGATGAGATTTAGCCAACCATTAAATACAAATATATACACACAAGATACTATGGATATTTTCTTACATAAGAATTTTGTTTGTATGAACTCTGGACAAGGCTAGCTCTTTGCCAGCAAAAAGCACAATCCTGGTTGTTGTAAATAACAACCAAATTGACTGATTAGATACATTTTCAAAAAATGTGCTTATAAGTCCTGGGCAGAGAAACCTGACGAGGTAAACATAAAAGAACTATTACTGTGCCTTTTGTGCCTTAGTGTATGAGGCATCTTTGCCATGTTATTCAATTTTTTTATTTTTTTGGTTCTTGGAAAGAGTGGCCTATTGCAGGAAAAAGGCATGAAAGCAACTGATAAACCTGCAGAGGGCCATGGTGTTCTGTGGTTTAAACAAAACAGGGCAAAACACTTCTCAGTAAACAGCTGCAACTAGCCTTGAAAAGAAAACATTTCCGATTCCAGGGAATATGTGGTAATCCTTTCTACAAAGAATGTGGATAAATAGCCTTCTGCAGCACAGTTGGCCTGAAAAAAATCTACAAAAAATATTTTACCCATTCGTTACCTTCCCTGGGAACCTCTGTAGGGCATGTGGAAGATCCTTTTGCTGGGTGAATCAGTGGCAGCCCAATAAATCGAATGGCAACTTACTAGTAGGTGTATTGCTCTTCAAGTTTGAAGCTTGAATGGTGTTTTCCAATGGAAATTTTTAAGTGAGAAAAACATGATCTGACATTTAAAGATACAGTCTTGTGAAATCAACATTTCTCCCCACTGGGTGGATACTTTTGTTTTTTACTCCCACAGAACAGACCTTAAGCATGCAGAATTGATAATCCATCAACAAAGCAGCAAACATACCAAAATTTGGATTCTCACCAAACTATTTCAGCAGGGTAACCTTACCACAAGCCAAGCAGGAAAAGAAAGTAACTTCTGTAAATTTTTGTTTTGGAAATGGATTCCTCTGTCCCCACTCACATTACTATTCCATTGTACTTGGCAGTCAGAGACCCTTTTGGGAAAAATCTCAGTCTGTCACTTTCCACAGAAATCTGCAATGGAAAGGGGGCTGCCGCAGGGTCTTTTTCACACAGCATCTACTGAAAGCTGAGTCATATGCATTTGTTTGTTTACATTTAAACTAACCATAGTGGATTTAAAAGCCATGTGTAAGGACAGTAACTGTAGACGCAAGGGAGCAGATCCTTTTTGGCATAAATATTGCTGAACGCAGGAAGTCTCTCAGTTGATAGGAGGTGCTTCAAAATTTGCTTTTCCTCTGGAGGATGCGTTGACAGCAGTGCTGTTCCTCTGTTGGCTGTCCCTTCTCTTTGAGAAGACTTCCTTATCAGAGACACTGCACTGAAAGTAACTGTGGAAAATGGTAGTGCAGAAGGACAGTAAAGAAAACCAAAGCAAGAAAATGATCTCTTTCTCCTTGTGAACATGTAAGTCAGAAAGAGATTGTAAAACTCTCACTTGGAAAATCACATTCATCACACAGAATCTGACTTGGCTTCCACTTAGTTTTTGCCAGGTTAGGCTACAGCAACTATCTGTTCTTTGCAGTATTAATGTTGTTAGACTGGTACCTGAATGACCATTCTCTCCCTCTCCTGCAACTGGACTTGTTTAATTCATAGTAGCAGGCTTGCACTGTGCTGGTGATAACAGCAGAATTAAAACACTGAAGTGGTTATGGGTTGACAAGCTGTAATGGGGAGCAGGTCCCCATTTAGGCTGAAGGAGTGCCTTAGATCCCAGGATTAACTTCTTAGAGAAACAGGTTTGTGTAGGGGAAAGTTAAAAAGAAAATCCCGGATTTTCAGAAGGGATAAAACCTATCCTTCTACTGTAAGGAGACAAAAAGTTGAGATCTTTATTTTCTTAACATTTTACACACCCACAGAAGAAGTAATACGCTTGAGTCTCTGGGGAAGAAATCACAAATCTGCCACAGCTCTTCAATAGCATTTCAGATCTTTTCCAATTCAGCGGGCAAATACAGGGCGAGCCAGTAAATAAGCACTGTATTCCTTTGAGTCTGTTCCTGTTTGCAGATGCCTTTGCAATCACTGAGAACTTAATTTGGAAATGGAAAGACTTACGCTTTGGGGTGGAATAAGAGAAATAGTTTGCATATTTCCTACCTTACCACCACAAAAAATGTTGACTGTGTGGTATTGCCCTCTACTGGCACCGGTCTGAGAAGCTTTGCAGGTAGAAAAGTGGAATCTGCTGGTCAGTCAGGTTTGTCCCTTTCGGAGGTGTCATTCAGAGGCAGGAATGTCTTTTATTGCCAGGGTTTTGTTCTAATACAGCTTTAAAAACATTACAGGTTTTGATAATCATTCATTTTCTGATGAACATTCAAAGAATTTATATATGTTTTCATACAGAAGCTGCCTTTTGAAGGTGGTTGCATCAATGCAGCGTCATTATATGCTCTGAAGTAACTAATCTTTTTCTTTTTTTTTCCTCCCCAAAGTGTCACTTGATTCACTATCTGAGACTCAGCCATCACTTGATAGTTCTGAATTATTTGATTTGTACGTTTGACAAGCTGAAGTCTGTCTCTTCTGAACCCATTAACATAACGGATGTTGTTTTTGATGGTGTGGAAGTCAGAGTGTTTGAACCTCCTGCAAAGCAAGATGAACCGCTGAAGCGCAGTGTTGTTTACATCCACGGAGGCGGCTGGGCCTTGGCAAGTGCGAGTACGTGTCTGTTGGTAACTAAATGGGATTCTGGGCTGGTTTCCTCCCAGCAGCAGAAACCAAAGGCTGTTTTTCCTGCCGGGAGATGATAATTTTGCAGAGACATACCTGAATTCAGTAGTCACCATCTCCATTCTGGAGGAGCAGTTGTAAGGAATCGTGATGAAAATATACAATGGATGCACTGGAAAAATATATATCTTATCAGGATGTGAACTGAAAAAGAACCAAAAGATTAATTTTGTAACATCACGACAGGACAAATTACACAATATACAAAACAAACAATTACACAAAGAGCAGACTGAACAAAATTGCATGCAAGGCCATTGCTACTGTTTGGCTTCCAATGGTGTGTATTTGGGAATACATACTGCTGATCCCAGAAAACAGCATGACCTAGGATTTGGGTAGAGATGGGTTCCTTATTCCCTCTTAGTAGATCCCTTATAGAATCTACTGTGATCATGAGCAGAAACTACCTTGAAAATTAACAGTACCGACTTTCTCTGATGTTTGTGACTTCCAAGTTAACTGTAGTAAGGTATAGCTGTAGGCAACAATAAGCTAAGCATGGATCCTTCCACATCTCACAGCAGGAGAAAAGCCTTGGAAAAAGTAGGGGCCTGCAGTTCTCACAGCTGCTCTGAGGCAAAGATCAAGAATGGGTAGGAGTCTTTGTCCTTCCCCATTGCTTCCGGGACAACATGAAGGCCTCACAACCCTGATGCATTGTGAAGCATACATGGACTCATCTGTAAAGGGGAAAAAATTCAGTGGGCTTTTCTGAAGTGTTCTAAAATATGCAGGAGATTGTACTGATTGCATTCAGACCGTGTATGTATAAGCCACCTAGACCACAACTTAAGTGAGATTTAGTGTCCTAAATAAGTTCAAAATCTGGTCACTCCTCACAGAGAAATTGAGCTTTGAAATGAGTTTTCTTAGGCCTACATAAGGGCTGTTTATTAGAGTCCTGCCCATATCATTTGTTCTGCAACGGTTGGCATAAGACCTGCTGTACAGATAGTTTATATTAAATTACAGTGCTTTGTTTGGATCATTGTAACTCAGCTATCCTCAATTCCAAGATTCAGAAATTAATGGCACAAACATTACAGTTAAATACTAAATTCTAAGGCTAAATACTTTATAAAACACTTAGTGTCCTAGTATATTTTATAGTACCAGGAATCCAAGATTAAGAAATTGGAAAGGAATAAAATTAAGGAAAATCAGGCTACTGACAGACAGGATTAATCCCCTGTTAAATAAGTAGTTCACATAGTTCACTTGACATTAATAGGGCAGCTCATTTGAATCAAGGCAATACAAGCTGCAATAAAATGAACAAAAATCAGTGACTCATATGGTAACAACTGTTTCCGGATGCAGTGTCCCCAGGCCACTAGGTACCTTGAATTTTGTCCTGTTGTGAGTACTATGATAGGTGGGTGAAATGACAAGCCTCGAGTCACCAAGAAACAGATGAGGGGAAAAAAACATCAGACTGCAGGACTTCTCTTGGAGTGAATTGTGTTCCTTCTGCTAAAATGTATATTTGGAACATCATCTGGTTTAAGCTGATGTAACTTACTTCTGTTTGTTAGAAGTCTTTATGTTTTCTGAGAAGGCTTTCTCTTGTGGTTTAACTCAGCAGATGCCTGAGCACCACACCACCACACAGTCCTTCACTCACTCTCCTTTCCCAGTGGGATGGGGGAGAGAATTTTAAAATAAAAAAAAAGTAGAACTTAGGAGTTAAGATAAAACTATTTACTAAGATAGAGGAAAGGATAATAATTTTTATATGTATATAAACATATATTTATAAATGCTTGTAACAAATGAAGCACAAGCAATTGCTCACCAGCCACCAACCAGTGCCCCCAGCTTCAAACCATCCAAAACTCCTTCCTCACAATCTCATATAGTATGGCATGGCCCTTTGGCCACTTTAAGTCAGCTGTCCTGATTCAGTTCCTTCCCAGCTCCTTGGGCCCTTTGCTGAAAATGGCCTTGGCTCTTGGAGCACTGCTTTGCAGCAACTATAAACACTGTTGTGTTGTCAACATTTGTTTTTTCTCCTCGAACCAAAACATAGCACCATACCAGACACTCTGAAGAAAACAATTCCATCCCTGCTAAAACTAAGACAGTTAGGTATGGCTTTGTGAAATACTGCCATAAATGGACTTGCATGTACCTAACGCTATGTCCTTTTGTTTTAGGAACAAGCCTTTATAACAACCTTTGCAGAATCATGGCTGAATCTCTGAATGCTGTAGTTGTATCAATTGAGTGAGTAATCTGAAATTAATTATGCAATTTTAAGGTATTAGAAATATGTAATGTAGTTCTTCAAGCTTTGCCCTTTTCCCTTGTTATGGCTTGTATATAAGGCTTTAAACTTGGACAATAATTCTCTACCAGTCTGATATTATTATCCTTTTAGAATAACAAATTAGAGTGGAATCAAAAGTTCAGTTGGGTTTCTGTTTTTCTTAGAAGTCATTTCAGAGGGCAGAAATGTGGGAGAAGAGTAGAATTTTTAATCACTTGGACAAAACACTGAAATGCAAATTTTACACATTCTAGTGCATCTCACAAATGTATCTGCACGTAAGGAGTGCACCTAAAACCTCAGATCACTCAGTTGCCTTAAGTTTTAATTCTGTTAATGCTTGTCAAAAAAAATTTTGTTATATACCTGAAGGAAGGCCAGACCACATCCCTCTGACTCCCTATGGAGCAGAAGAGAATTTTTCATCCTTAACTGAAGGTATATTATACATAAAAAACCAAACACCTAAAGTCTGTCTAAAAAACACCACTTCTAAGGCGCTCTGAGGAAGTGTCTGCAACCTAAAAATTAGCAAATCATTTTTTACTGCTCATTAACCAAAATACACAGTGAAGCCTGGCGGTTCCT
Source organism: Phasianus colchicus (assembly GCF_987193195.1). Lineage (NCBI taxonomy): Eukaryota > Metazoa > Chordata > Aves > Galliformes > Phasianidae > Phasianus > Phasianus colchicus. The sequence continues at coordinate 22,104,649 of NC_143445.1, read as the reverse complement.
GCTGTTCTCTCAAGCACCCGCTGTTGAAGTCATCTGATTTCAGCCCTGTACTCCACTCAAGGGCAGGAGACTGCCAGCGTGCTAGACAACAGAGGAGCAGCACTGGTTTTTTCACTAGCTGAACAATTCCAAAGTAAACAGGCCTCTCAGCTAGCTAACTAAATTACCGAGATGACTCCAACTTGAGTGGTACTTTTCCCACCCTTATTGTCAACTTCAATATTTTCTTTTGCAAAACCAATCACTTGATATAACTACTCACGGCTCCGACTTGCAGTTGATTACATATCAAGCTCTGTGATCTAATTACAATTTAATTATATGGAGTTGGTGTTACTGATTCGCAGTAGGCATTGTAGTGTACTTTAAGGGTTGGCTTTTTTACTTCTTTGTTTGTTAGTAGAAAAAAAATAAAAAGGAAAAAAGCAGGCAAGTATCAATCACAGTATTGGAAAGTCCCTAGTTACTCATTTTCTCACTTAAGGTGATATAGTACTGGCTGTTCCTCAGAGTTGTTTGTCATCTCTCCTTAGCCATTATATCTTTCAATCAAGGCATTTATTTTCAGTTAGTGAAGTCTAATTAGATTTTCTTTATTGGTTGAGTTGCACATCTCACTTTTGTGATCTATACACAACATTACCTAGTTCTGCAAGGCCTAGTTCACTCAAGCCTCTCTCATATTACTTTGTAGCTGATGTAATATATATTGTTCACTGAAAGCAGGACAGATTTGATGTTTGAAACACTTGATGTGAATTAAGCTTAAAATTTATTTTGCATATACTATATTTTTTAGCTTAGATTCCAAAGAAAATACTTTGAACCAAGAAACAGTAGTTTGTTTTGCTTCAGAAGTAATGGCAATACTATTTTTTCACTTTGAACTAAAAGACATCTCTGTAATGACATTAACTTCTATCAAACTGACAAGAGAAATATTTTCTCAAAACATTATAAATTAGCTCTGCTGAGAATATGTAAAATTCATTAAAGATACAAAAACTGCAACCAGAAATATGTGCTTTGCACCATAAGGCCCAGTAACAACTCTTAGACTACAAATGATTCAGTAAATACAAACTGACTTCCCCTACACTGTCATTAAGGTACTGAGAAAATGCAGTAAACAGGTTTCAGCTGCTGCTGCTTCACTTGGATATTGCCTACATCACTGCATCACTCCTTGATAAAGGAGAATAATTACTGAGTCTGTTGGATTAGTGCAAATCATTATTACTTCACTTCCTGGCTACTGTTAATTTCCTGGTACAGAGGTACAGCTCTCCTGAGCTTAAATAAACATCTGGGAAACAGAACTACCGAGGTGTTTGTCTCAGCTGAGTCTGCTAGGCGTCACTCTTCTTCACAGCAGGTAAGGTGGGGAGCTCCTTAAGGTGAGATCAAAAACAGGCCAACAGGAATAACTCCCTTGCCAAGGATGTTTTTAATAGTAATTCACTTTTATAATGTATGATGAAATCTTCTGTTGGGAAAGCGCTGCACAGTATTATACCACTGCGGCGTTTTTCATATCTAATAGGTCCTTATAAACCTTTTAGAGTAAGAATGTTAATTATAAGGTTAAGTATTACACACCTCATTTTTTTTTCTCTAGTACTTATCCTAATAAAATAGCTATTTGCTACTAAGAGGTATCTGATAGTATTTATTGATCAGGAGAGAGAAGTATGGTAACTAATAATTGTCTCTTACTTCCCTTCTTCTTTTGTAGATACAGGCTGGTACCAGAGGTGTGCTTCCCTGAGCAATTCCATGATGCTCTTCGTGCTACAAAGCATTTTTTGCAGCCTGGTGTCTTAGCTGAGTATTCAGTTGACCCAAATCGAATTGCAATTTCTGGCGATAGCGCAGGAGGAAATTTGGCTGCTGCTGTGTGTCAGCAGGTAACATCCAGTGCCTGTGATGAATTACACTATAACAGTCCCTAATTCAGTGATGCATATAGGTTGACAGGTTCTTTGTGCTGCATCATCACAAGGTGATGTGCCAGCGTCAGAGACAGAGTAGGTACCCCTCTGTATTGAAAACCAGCATCTTGTCATTCTACAGAAGAAAAATGAGTCAATTGCAAGAGTCAAGTAGCTTGCCATAGCTTACTGCAGTTATGAGTTCTTATGGGCCAAATTTTAAGCACAAGGAGCTAAGTGATTTCTTGTAACCCCTTTTGCTGAGAAATTCTTTGTTTGCCTAAGTAGGTAACTAGCTACATTCATAACTTATTAATTTATCTTCCTATTTTCAAGTGCTTATCACAGAAAAATATGTTCTTATTTCCTCCAAGTACAAATGAAGGACAATAAATATATAATACATGAAGCCTTAAATTGTCTTCCTGCGGCATTTCACAATTAAGAAATTTTCTTTTGTTTATCTCTAGTTTAAGCATAATCTGAATTTAATCTACTAAAGATTTTAAAGACTTGCCTGGGGCAAGTAATAGTATCATTCATGGTTGAGTGAAATATTGTTAGTTTTTCTGTATTGCCATAAACCATTGGTGATAAGAAGGTACATAGCCTGCTCAGGCAACTAATTATCATGACAACCTTGCTCAGACAACTAATTATCATGACAATCTTGCAGTATTGAATTAGTGAGGAAAAATTAATAAGGCATTGAAAGTCTTTGTCCTGGGGACTGATCAACAGGATGGAGCGGTGTTTTGGAAACAGCATTCATAATTCATTTCCATGATGCTGAATTCTTTTTCAATCAGTGATATAAGACTGTGTCAGCAGAGGTTAAATACACTAAGGTTCTTCAGCCTGAAAGAGACAAGATGAGATGTAATACAGATTTATGTACCTCGAGTAGAAGGTGAAGGAAAAAAAGCGTCTGCTGATTCTTCCACTAAAAGAAATGAGGGCGTACCAAAAAATTTACTTTGTAGGCTCAAATCAAATGCAGATGGTAGGTTCTAGTCCAACACAGAGGCTCTACTACACACAGTAAGCCTTTGCTAGAGAAAACCAGATGCCAGCAGTTTGCAAGAGCTAAAAAAAATAATTTAAATAAATTGATGGAAGAAAAACTCTTGAAAAGCTATTAGAAGTTTAGATAGCTCCATTGACTCAGGAAGTCCTTCAACTGTAAACAGTTTAACTGGAAAAGTGTGTTAGAAGAATAATTTAACGTTATTGTTTTTTTTATATCTGCTACTGATTTCTGTTGGAAACAGGATACTGGAACTGTCCTGAGTGATCATCATGACAAAAAAAGAAAAAGAGCAGGCTGCTAGCATTTCAGACAAAACAAGAGCTTTATCTGCCAGTGGAATTGCATAAGAACAGAATCTTGTCTAAAAATTATCAAGTGGTTGTTTGTGTGAAGTTCAAGGTTGATATTGTAATGTTTATTTTCTTTATAATCACAATTCTATCCCATTCTTCCCGCAGCTTAGCAAAGATGAGCATTTGATCATCAGACCAAAACTGCAGGCATTAATTTACCCAGTCCTTCAGGCGTTTGACTTCAATACACCTTCATATCAGCAGAATATGAATATGCCTGTTCTTCCTCGTTATGTCATGATTAACTACTGGATAGACTATTTCAATGGTAATTATGACTTGGCTCACTCACTGCTGATTAACAACCACACTGCTCTTGATGTACATCAAGCTCTGACTTTCAGAGGACGTCTGAATTGGACATCCCTACTGCCCTCATCATTCAAAAAGAACTACAAGCCTGTAGTACAATCCACAGGCAATGCAGAAATAATCCAGGAGATACCAGCGCTGCTTGACGTGCGAGCAGTGCCACTGCTTGCAGAAAATGAGACTTTGCAGCTGCAGCCAAAGACTTATATCCTGACCTGTGAGAATGACGTCCTGAGAGATGACGGGGTGATGTACGCCAAGCGGCTGGAGAACGCTGGTGTGGAAGTCACACTTGATCACTTTGATGACTGCTTTCATGGCTGTATGATATTCACGATTTGGCCTACTGATTTCTCTGCAGGAGTTCAGACCAGAAACAGCTATATAAAGTGGCTGGATGAAAACCTCTGAGGAGAGAGCTTCTCTAGAAGACACTGTGCTCAGCTCTGGTGTCTGTTCTTGTACAAGAACAATCAATGAAAAAGTGCACTTTTCCAAATTATGATTTCATCCATTCAGCTGCAGCTGGGGGGTGGCTGATGACCACAGACCACTAACTGTAGTGTTTACCTGCTTAATTGGCCTTGCCCAGCAAAATACTTTGTGACATATTTTTCAGACTTGAGGTTCTTTTTTTCCTTTCAGATGACTTGCCAGCCATAAACAAATGTTGAGCAAGGAGATCAGCATTCCTGTCACATTCTTAACTAGCTAAAACTTTTGAGCTTTCTCTCTTAATTAGGCATAAAGGCCACAACTTTAGAAAGGAGCCAGATAAAGCCAAGCACCTACATCTATGTCTGAATACATATAAAAAGGGAGAACTCATTTTCAGCAGTGTTGAGCACTTGTTGATAGAGAAGAAAAGCATGAGCCCTCTAACTTTTGACAGCAAAGACGCACATCTGAATATCAGGAATGGATTTAGGGGTTGGCTTTTAGGCACCCAGAGAAATGGTTCTTAAATTAAAAATAATAAAAATTGCTTTTCTGGGCAGTAAAGATTATGCTAAGCAAGTCTCGTAGCCAAACATATAATTCAGCTTTGGAATTCAATTTTTATGGACTTTTAGTGGCTTATATTTTTAAAAGCACAGAACAGAATATATTTTCAGTATTTTAAATTAAAAAACGTTATAGAATATATGGAAATACGAAGAATAAAGTGTGTAGCTGCAGAATCTAGGTTGATCATGTGAGCCTCAAAGCTGACTACTTGGCTAAGAGTATGACACTGACAGTTTTTAAAGCCTCAGTTTTGTGACCTCCTTACAGAAAATACTGAGCGTGCTAAAAATAATCTGCTGTGTGGTTTGCACTAATGTTTGTAATTAATAGTGGAAGTCTTTCTTCGTTGACTTTCTTGTGTGCTAGTAGCATTTATTGTATTTCATGCTTCCTGGAAGGAAAGAAACAGCAAACAGAAGTGGGCTCTAATCTGTACTGGAGACTTACATTGGAACTTCGTTGCTATACCTCTTCTGTCTAGTAGACTGAATCTGAAGTGCTAGCTAAGGTGATCTAGCCATTGTGTAGCACATCTCTGCAGTTTGAACCATTCTTTAATATTCAGAGATGCAAAATAGCAAAGTGAAACCACTTATAACTGTGTCTATCTTCCAGGATGTTTACTGCTTGCAGAAATGTTGTGCTTGCTGTATCTAGGCAAAGAGAATGGCTGTCCCGTGACTAAACTGGGGGATTAAATTCATTGTCAGCTTTACTGCTGACTTCCTGTAGGAACCCAGGAGAACAACTTAATCTCCTTGTGCCTCACTTTCTTCCCCTGCGAAACAGGGAGTAGTCATTGCCTACCTCACAAAGGAGTTGTGAAGCCGAATTCACAGACATTAGTGAAGCACAGGGATACATCACCCAATAGCAGGCACTGAACAAACCCCTCAGCTTTTAACTGTCTATCATTCTTTAGCAGCTGGCTCAGAGCACTCTGCCCCACTGCAGGCAGCGCTGTTGGACTGCCTGTCCTCCTAGGAAGGGAACTGATTTCTGTCCTACCTTGTGTGAAAGACCTGGAAGCTGAGGGCTCTTACCTGTTGGGGAATCAGAACAAAAACAGCGTCCTGAGATTTTTCCTGAAAAGTTCTTCTAAGAAAAAAAAGAAAAAAAAGAAAAAAATCTGGTAAATCAAGCCGTCTCCTGTGATTTAAAATATATACACAGCAGTCCACTTTGACTGATGTATAACTTACATAGGAGAAGGGCTTTGCTCAATCACTGCATCCTAAAAACACCACCTTGTTAACGTTGTTGTGTGCATTAAGCTCTAATGAAACAAGGCCTCAGTGTAGAGCCACAGGCTGAACTAATTTCTGAGCATAGGTTCATGTGGAGGTCACAAGCCAAAGCTGTTTCAACAGTGGCCCGGATTCTTTGTCAAATTAGATTGTTACAAGGCTCGGTGGAATTAGAGCAGCCAAGTGAGATTTCAAATCAGAATAAACTTGGGCCTACATATCCCCTTAACACTGCAGAAGTATTCAGTTTTTTTTTTAATAGACTTAAGTCATGTATCTTCCCTTCCTCCCCCATAGATGCAACTTCAGGCGATACAACTTCCGCTTAAAAGAGATACCAAAGTCCTGTCCATTCATAAATCACTAATGTTGAAAAGGAGTCTGCACCAGTGTCCATCTCACTGTATGCAAACAGCTACACTTGTTTGATCACGACTAACAATCAAAATACATTTTTCTCTGAGTTGTAACAGTAAGGTTCTCCTGGCTTTCCACTTGGAGGAAACTATGTCAGAAGAGGTGTAATTTATATTAACTTGCAGTCTTTAAAAGATAGTAGTTGTAATACTGGAAAAAAAATGGTTAATATTCTTACCAATTCTGTGGCAACTACATTACCTGAGAGCAGGCTGCAGAGCTTTAGATCAGCCTTTGTTTATAGCTAAGTTATAAATACCTGCTATGAAGTTATAATGTAATCACTGCTGTATTTTTTTTTTTTAACTGAAACGGATAGCTGGAATTTATATTCCTGGAGTTGGTTGTATATTTCCTTCATGCACTGAAGCACATTAAGTCTTGGCACAAGAAGTGGTAGTAAGTGTATAACTGGATTGAATGTATTTACTAAGTCATCACCAGCTTGACATGGCATCCAAGATGGCAGCACAGCTTGGATGAGATGTTACATTAATCAGCTCTGTCAAAGTACCCTGACTGCTTTTACTATGCAGCTGCATGGTTTAGTACATAACAGCTGCAAAGATGCATTGCATTTCCTATTGCATACAAAAAGAGGTAAAGTTACAGCTGTAAAAAGACCTTTGGTATGTAGCTGCACAGGACACTTGATTAAAATTCAGCATAAACCTTGAAGTAAGTGTTAGTTGCATTCTCACCTTTCCTCCTGCTTGGTTCTCCCATGTGGGCAATCAGAGAGTTGAAAGTTCAGCATTGCTTCCAGCTCAACTGCTGCAGTCACCCAAGCAGAGCACTAACAGCATTTTACAGAGGTCTGGTGCCTGCAAGGAAGATATTAAGGTTAATGCATGTTAAAAAAGCTTTACTTGTTCATGTGGTGCTTTATTTCTTTAATAATCCTCATTCTGAAGAGTCCTACAGTCTCCTGAAGTGTCTCTGTAGATGTAAGTAGCACCTTCATTCCTTTAGTTTCACAAAGCAGTTTAGAGCACCTTGCACGATTTAGGATCAGATGCAGAAATGCTTCTAACGCTATTTCACAAATGTAGTGAAAAATCTGCCTTCTAAAAGTTACTCAACAAATTTGTCCCATTACCTTTCCATTAAACAAGCATCTACTTTCTGAAGATGACTTTTTCTCCCCCCTCCTACAGTTAACGCCATAAGCTTTAAAGACAAAGCCTGCATAACATGAACCTATGGTCACTGCAATCCTAGTTCATAGATGTGGGAACTGTATTAGCAGTTTCAGCCAATATTCACAGAACTAAATGAAGTCTTTGTTTGTGCAGCCTAGAACCTCTTAAAGAATGGGAGATGAGCATTTCTCAAAACCAGAAGGAAAATGAAAATGTGTAACGGTGCATAAAAATCACTAATAATATCAATTTGTATATATGGATTTGTATCAGTGGGTATATTTCTAATCTCTGATTAAACTTCATGAGAAACTTTCTCAAATAAAGATGTTAGATTAACCTGACAGACCTCTTAAGCTGCTCTGATCTCTAAGCTGGTGTAATTAGTTCTCTTATTTATGATGTTCAGAAACCCGAAGTGCAACATACTTGATGTAAATGCATTCAGTAACTTACGTGTGACTGTTTGTTTGCTTCTTTCCCTGTGCAGGGCAAAGATCTTGTAAGATCTAATTAGCAAGTGCGATTCAAACGTGCTATTGAAATGAAGAACAAATAAAATGAAGTGTATGTCCTGTTTTCCTCAAGACCACTGCTTTTTCTTTTTTCTTTTTTTCTCAATGTGCAACGCTTCCAATTTGAGTTTTCACTTAGAAGAAGTCAGTGACAGTTACTGCCCAAAATGCTGAATTCAAACCAGAGTGGATGTCTGCAGAGCAGGAGGCCTTGTTTGTGTGCCCATGCTCTGTGTGCATGACCTTCTCTTCCTTGATATCTGATAAATGCTGACTACATTTGCTTGCACTGGATAAAGCACAATGCCTGCACAAGCGCTGTTGCTCTCTCCAGGATAGGCAGCTGAGCTCACGTCCCTCATTTTGCTCTATAAACAGATTTTATGTGCTAATAGATGATATGTTTGCAATCAGTTTTATCCAATGTATGTCCTAGTTCTATTTTCATGCCTGTTTGCCTTCGCCTCGCACTGAGAAGCCTCCTTGGAGCAGGACCACACGCTATTTTGTTTGTCTCCAGGAACAGCACGTGTTCTCTGCTTGCTTTTAATTCCTGCTTTTTCTCTGGCACTAGTCCAGCTGTATTTATTTCTTTCATAAGAGTTGCATAAATCTTTGGCAGCACATCGCAAACATACCCCAGGACTGACTTCTACTCCTCACATAAGTTTAATATTTTTTCCACCGTAGTTTTCTGCAGCATTTCAAAGTGTTTATCAGCTGTTCAACAAGAAGAGAGGAAAAAGAAGAAAAAAAAAACAAATAGAAATGCTACAATCTCCCCTTTAAAACTGCTTTTATAAAACTTTTTATCATTATTACTTTTTTTTCTGGCTGTATATGAACAAGCCAACACTAAATATTTCCATCACGACCTTCATTTGTTAAGGGAGAAATTGTAATATTAAACTGCTGTGCTTCATACTAAGACAGCCCAGGGATGCAGGAGAGGCAGGGCTCCTCAAGGGGGCAACATGCTTTGTAATGAGAGATTTAAGCCATCACTGATAATTGGTGTAAATAGAAGAAGGTCGCTCCCACAAACACTCTGTAGGTGCGGTACAATTGAGCTGCGGGATTCAGAGCATGGTAGAGGAACAAAAAGATTTTTTGCTGTTAACCCAGGAACAACTTTGCAGTTGAAATGCAGCCTGAGGTGTTGAATTAGCAGACAATAATTCACACAACAGCCAGCAGAGGGAGCGTTTAAAACAAAGATTCACGTGGAAACGTGCAGCGTGTTTTGAAAACAGGAGAAATGCAGCCTTACAGCAGGAACTGCGCCAAGACTTGTGGCTGCCCAGGCCCTGAGTCACGAATTTACACACAGATGATGTGCAGAGTTCATGATCTGAGCTTGCTCTGAGATTTCTTGCAAAAACCAGAATCAAACCAGTGCCATTCTTCCACTGGAGTCTGATTTTCTTTTGGCAGATCATGAGGATTTTTTCAAATCCAGTTCCTATTAGTTCAGATTTGCAAGCCAGTCGGGGTGTGTGCAGCCATCTGGGTCTCTTGTTTGCTGTCTGTGCATGTTGTGATCCTGCAGAACCAAAAGGGTGGATGCACCAAGGGGAGGCTGCCTCGCTGCTCCCAGGATGGAGTTGCCTGGTTGTGTAGCACTGCATTTTCAGGGCCTTAATTGCCTTCACGTGCAATGATATAAGAACAGATGCATGGAAAGAAGGCCTAGCAGTGTCTCCCAAATCTACAGAGAGAGGTGAGTAGCCCTGGAAGTGGTTGCATTTCAACCCCCACGGGTAACCTGGGGAAATTGGGCTATTTCTGCTTTTCCATGCTGTGTGAGGCAGCTGGCTGCAAGTACAAGGGCCCTTCCAAGAGTCCCACTACCAAAGCAGCCCATGGCAGCCAGCATCACCTGGTGTTGTCAGTAGTGGGGCTGAAGGTTGTTTAAGCCATCAGATGGGTTACCTTTGATGCTTTTCACCATCCAGCCACATGTACACGCTCTGCGTTGCATTAACAGCTATCACATCATCTGCTCCAGCACCTCCATCCCCGCCATGCAACCGTGCTGTGGGTTGTAAAACACACATTCAGTATCTACTTACAGGGTTTCACAACATCCCTCCTCCACCAAAAAAAAAAAACCCAACAAACAAACAAATAAACAAAAAACTGTGCTGAAAAGATTAATTAGACATTGTGGATTTAACACGTAACCTCCCAGTGAATAGCACACAGACAGGACATCCTGTACAGAAAGACCCTCTCTGAGCACAGACCCATCTCCACTGAATGTTGTCCAACTCCACCAACTCTGTGAGTCAGTGACAGAGCTGCAGAGGTGAATGTGGCCGTGCAATCTCATGGCTCACCCTGAGCAAAGCAGCCACTGGTGAAACAGAAGCTTCCAGACAACATCTATCTTTAAGCATGCTCTATGGAACCACTTCTTATCAGTATATACATACATACACGCATACATAGACTATATGTGTTGCAACAGTAACAAACCTAGAACCACTTTCTTAAGGATTATAGGCTGATTCTTGGTTTATAATACTCCTTTTACTCCAAATAAGGTGAGGCTGTTGGCATGAATTTGGCCTTAGCCCACCTATTTCAGCGAGTGCCATCAGCCTGATTTTTTGGGCTGGTAATCTTCTCATCTGATTGCATTTCCAAGGGAGTTTCTTAGTTTGAGCAAGAACTAAAAGAGATGTCATCTTCATACTTATATCAGCTGCATATCAGTGCAAGTTCATACTTATATCAGCTGCCCATGCCAGCTTTTGGGGCTTTCCAAATGTACATTCTAATAGTAACTTACTTCTTGGCGTCGCTTTGAAATACATCTTTATCCTCAGCAGAGACCACTCTGCTTTCTTCTGCCTGCTCAGAACAGTATCACCTGAGCTGTGAAGAGCAGGGGACCTGCTATTTGCATGTTAACCCACCAAAGCAAACTCAGCTTCATGCTCTTCCTCCTAACACTTCCTCAACAGGCTTGTTTACTCACTATGTAATCAGCAAAGGGCAGCTTGGTTAACTAAGCTCCAATCTGTCACTCTACTTTGCAGGTGTCCACCTCAGCCTGACCCCATGACTCAGTATGCAGAGCTGGAAGCAAAACCAGCTGGCCTGTGAAGCAAGTCAGGACACAGAAATCATTAAAAGTTAATATCAGTACCAGGATTTGTAATCAAATTTTTCTGTTTTGCAGCTGAAAAACACGTTAAGGCAGAAGGTGCTTTTCCTGTTAATGCCTAACCCCTTCTGTCAGACTCATGATCCAGGGGACTGTCACAGCAGAAGGTTTAAAAATCAACACCAGAAGCAGGAGTGGGATCGAGCTGTGCCGAGCTCTCCCACCAGCAGCACGGGACCTGGCGCAAAGGGAGGCTGAGGATGTTTACCACAGGTTGGAGAGGGGAATTCCACTTCCCAATATCGCTGTTAGCTTCTCAGCAGCGCCTGTACAAGTGCCAAGTCTCTATGAGCTCCGAGGCAGAGCTGTGAGGGTGTTGGCTTGCTCTCCACTGAATCTACAAGCTGAAGCTGGTTCAGGAGCAGTTCTTGCACTCCTCTGCATGTACCCACCTCAGCCCAGCCCTGCGCAGGGCAGCTCATCTCAGTGTCAGCAGTTTGCTCAAGCAAAGTTCCTGGTTTCTGCTGTTTTTCTCCTTGACTGTTCACAACACTGAAAATGCTCCAAGCCTGACAGCACTGGAGCCCTCCGAAAGTACCCTACTCCTCACAGCAGCTGGAGAGACTTCACTAATCGTTAGGGAAGAAATTAGGTGACCAAGGTATCAGTACATTGAGACCTTAGCTACAGCCTGCTGCAGCCAAGAGAGAGCCTGTTTTCTTTAGGAGCTGTGCGTCTGCAGCTGATGGGAGTCCCCAGGCTGAGCAGCCAGCAGTCCCCAGCCATGGGCTGCGTGAGGACCTGGGGTCTCCTCAGCTTTGTCACTGTGAGGGAGCAGCAGGAACACAAGAAACTCAGGCAGGCTTCTGCTGGCACATGGATAATTACCTCATCTAATCTGCGTGTGAAGGAGCCCCTGGCACCAGCACAAGGCAAGCTGTGCTTGGAACAATAGAACCAGACTGGGGTTTTACCATAACCCTTCTCAACAGGCAAACTGCAGCGCAGGCAGGTGTGTTCAAAGCATTCTGACCTGGTGCTTTCCCAGACACCAATAAAACAATCAGGAAAAGTCAGAAGAAAACAGGGCTGTTGTTGTTTATCTGCTCAGCCCTATCACTAGGCTTGTTTCCCCGAAATGCTCATAAAGAAATGAGCCCACAGTGAAGCAGGAATGCTTCCCAGGTGACACGAGGCTAGTGGCCAGGCATGGGGAGCTGGCTGCAGCCCCTGTGTGCACATACACCCAGCCCTTGGCCCTCCTGGAGCTGCATCCTTCCTCCAGAGTAATGGTAAAGAACCCTTGTGTAGTTGTATCAGTCAGGTAAGTTTTGTTTCCCCCAAGCGAAGAAAGTTTCATTTACGCTTTTGCTCTCATCTATCTTGAGCAATAAACATTAAGTGAAATGAGTCCAGCAGGGCAAAGTCACCAGGCTTATCGAGTCCTTTATACTTCCCACTAGGACTAACAGAAACAGGCAAAATGTCGCAATCCAACAGCACACAGTCAGATATCACCACTCCTGGCAGGCTCCAGATAGCCATAAAGTTGCCTTTTTTTCCAGCTATCTGTTTTGCTGCTGCAGAGATGCCAGCCTTCCTGTTTGCCATCACACAACCAGGCATAGTATGTCACCAGTGAGCTGGGCCTGCCTAGATTCTCCTTTGTTGTTCTCTTTTCCACATGTACCTCTTCATGCCTTAGACATCTGTATTCTGTGGAACTCCTCCTTGCACAGGTAGAGAGAAGGTTTAAACTTAAGGTGAGCAGGACTTCTGTCAGGTCTTTGCAATAAGAAAACAGCAACTCTCTCCTGCAATAGTGTTTCTATCAGAGATCAAGAGATGTCTTTTAAATGTGTTATGCATGCACTTACATGACTTACGTATATTCTCACCATAAGGAAGGCCATGCAGCTTAGTGGTATGAGAGTCAGGCATTCTTGGATCCTCGCTGGCAAAGCCAGTAACCTGACCTTGCAGACTTCTCAGGGTTAATATCATCTCAGCCTATTTTATCTTTATTGTTTTTCTCCTCAGACTGTATTGTGGGGAAATAACCACAGGAATTTGGCAGCTGTGTTCAACATTGGTGCGTTCTTGCCTTTTCAACTTACTGTAACTGCATGCTGAGTCAGAATTTTGCTTTTTTTTTGATGGTCTATTTTATCCTGGGAATGAAAAGCAAGGGAAGTTTGTCTTCTGTCTAAGTTTGCTCCTTGAAGGACAACAGCAGCGTGTCTCACAAGCACATGCTCCCCACACAGGTACCTGGGTGTGGATGGATGCATTCAGATCTGTTGAACTTCACCTGGGAGAGAAGGGAGGAGATGGGCCCCAGCATTCAGCCCTGGCATGCACTGCCAGCCTCGCTCAAAGACCCAAAGACCTCATTTATACACAGTAACTTCCAAGGTGTGCCAAGCCAAGTATAACATTGTCTAGGTACCCACAAACATTTGAAGCTTGAATAATGTTTGCTCTCCAACTCCAGCTGAGACTATGTTTACCAAGAGGTTTTGCAGTACGGTGACATCTTCCTTTTCTTTCCTTACACAATTAGGTGCACAACTTGCTCATCCCAATTAATTTAGTCTTTTGAGAAAAATAAAATCCATATATGAAATCTAATAGCGCAGGTAGATCTGGGGGGATTAACAATATGAAGGAGAACATTGTCAAGCATATAATGATATTTTGTGGTATGCTTGCTACAGCTAATGCTTTTAATTGCATTTTCCAGTTTAATTCTAGTAGCCAAAGGCTCAATGCACAAGGCAAATAAAAGACAGGATAATTGGCATGCCCAAGTGCCTCTTCTCAACATAAATCAGGCAGGCAGCAAATATGAACTGAGCAAGGAGATCACTCTGTTGCAGTTTAATTCTCTCAAGATTTTGCCAAAATTAATTTCACACAGCAGGGTGGAAAAAGAGGTTTGGGAAGTGCATCCCGAATGTCAAGAAGGTCTGAAGCCACAGTATCCCCTTCCACATCAACATCTCACACTAGTGTGAGAGAGCTCGTAACAGGCAGATGGAGGAGGAATAGGAATCGGGCAGAACCATCTTGCTGTGTGTACTTTTCTATTCCCAACATTTGTCAGAAATTGCTGGGGAATTTGCATTAAGAAAGCTCCTTCCTTGACTGTAGGTGAAATTAGTATAAGGTTTTTGAACCAAAGGCCTTCCTACAAACCCAGCAGCAGCAACACATTTGCTCATCTGTGCTCAACTGTTTTCTTAGGACATCAGCCCTGCATCTCCTGCAGAAGTGAACCACCATACAATTTCCATTGGTGCTGCACAGCACTCTGTATGCACACAGGAGTGTATTTGGAGTGTAAACTCTCTATGGTTAAGATTGCCCTTATGGGTTTAAACATACAAATGCATTGCCACAGCTTCGTTCCTAAATCCATGTAAGTTGCAAGGTGAAATAAACAGAAAATATACATATTTTTCCTTAAGCCTAGGTGGCTTTTTTTTTCCTTCCTACTAGATCTGCACTTATAACCAGAGTAAATGACTTTGAAACTGCTAACATTTATGGAAACAGAACAATTTGCTCATCTGCCTGAGTCCTGTGGATGAAGACAAAGTAACCAAGTATTTATCAACACTGCAAAGCTTCCAGGGATTCTTTGGGAAAGCCTGATTCCCCAGAGCTCTGTGCAGCAGCTGCAACACAGCTGGTCACCTTCTCTGCTGGCATTATCTCAAATATTTCTGTTAATTCTGAGAGAGCTTCACTTTTAATGCTGGTAGACAGTTGACCCAATTGTGTGTGCATTGCATTCAGAGTTCCAACAGCCTGGCAGCTGTTCAGCAGGTTTTTAAGCATTTTTGCTGACTATAAAGAAAACATGTCTGTATTTGGCTTCTCCACAGACTATTTGGCCTTCCAGCCTAACAAAACACTACAGTGGTGTTGTCAGTCACATGTAGTTTTGGAAAGCCACACTGCTTCCAGGCTGTCCACCATAAAACAAGCTTGTTCCTGCTGCACTTCAAGCGAATTTGGGAATTAATTGGAATAAGGGCAGGATCGAATCCAACGCGCCATCCCAAAGATATCTGCGCACATTTCAAACCCCAAAATCATCAGCTGTAACAACAAAACTTTTGTGGAAATTCCAGGCAGGGAGAAAAGCCCCAAATGAATTATTTGTTCTGTTTGTGCATGCAGTGCTGGCACAGGGCAAGGAAAGGCATTTAAGGAGAAACAATAGGAGCAAGCAGCTGGGAGCCACACAGCAATCTCCTGTCAGCATCAACAGGTCATTGGTTCTACTCTGTGTCAGCATACAGGTGTGCTCTGCAGTGACAGGGCTCCTGCAACAACTCACTCTCTCCACCAGCTCCCAAAGGATGTGATGTTTCTCACCAGCCCGAAGGTAATCCCTTTAGCTGGGTGCATCTCTGAGCACAAAGCACACCTCTGCATAGCTTCTGTGGCTCTGCAGGGGTTGTCTACATAGTGGGGTCTTTGTGCATGTGCCTGCTGATGCCTCCAGTGCACAGACATCTTTGCTCCCCTGTACATTTAGCTTACAATCTTCAGTTCAGATTAGCTTTACCATGAGCACTACTTTACAGTCAAAAAGTGGTGTTGTAAGGGATGAAATCCAGCTGTTCCACGTTCATCCAGTGTCAGTGATTTCACAACACTTGGTGTGCAAGTTATGACTCAGTTTTTACAGTTGCCAGGAGCACAGCCCGAGCATCAAGCTGTTTTCCCTCCGCTCAGAGCACTCACAACACGGAGCAGAGCTGCAGGGAAGTGCATTGCCATGACTGGGAATAAAAGCTTCAGACATAAATATTTTGCTTTTGGAAAAGTGGATTTCACAAACAGATAACGCATACCTTAAAAATGCTCCTTGGAGCGTACAAAAGTTCATTTCCTGGAAACATTCAGCTGTGCTGCCGACCCAGCAAAGCACGATGCTGACCACCAGCTGACCTTTCACTGATGCTGTCTGCGTCAGGATAAAGCACAGATACTTCTGTAGCTACACAAAACTGGTGACACTGTTAGATTTATATGGTGTCTTAAGCAGAATGCAAACTTTACCGTAAGCCTTTATCTCATTGCATTCAGCATTTCTGTCCAGAAAACACATCTCAATCCAGATCACCTGGAACTTAAACCCTGCTTGTTTCCTCTTACCTTCACAGGATTCATGCTCTGCAGTAACTGCTGAGACCCCACCAAAGAGCAGAAATTAGGCAGAAATTTTGGAAGCCAGCTTGGACACAATGCTTTCTATCTGCATGAATGTGAGAAAAAGATAAAGGTGAATGCAATAGATGTTGCAAAGACTGCATAGATACAGGTAGTGTAAGCCCATGCTGAACATACATCAAGTCTCTGTACCAGCAAAGTAACCTGATGGCAATTTTGGAGAGCTGCATGCTCACTAAACACTGAGCTGCCTTTATCTGAAATATATTGTCTATGTTAAGGAATTTAAATACCAGATGTCTTATGTGCTAGACAGACAGCTGATTCAACTGCAGCAGTATTCCATCAGGGATGAAGATCATCATGGATATGTAAAGCACATTAAGCAAAATTTTGCTAAATGCAGCAAAACTGAGGACTACTGTACATTGTGTACAGGTATTCAGATATCTATATGTTTTTAATGGCAGTGTACATTCATCTGTGCACATTCATACCTATCAGACATAGAGGCTTTAAGTCTGGAGCAGTGCCATGTACGTTATCCGATTAGTCAATGTATTAAGTAATCTGATTCTCACCCAAAAAAAAAAAAAAAGAAAAAGAAAAAGGTTTGACAAAGCATCAATAATTCAGTCTTAAAACTCAGTTCTCTCAAAGTGCTCTTCAGGCATGAATTCTTCATTATCTGCCTGTGGAGGAAATGGGTGCTGAGATTTCTTCTGCCTGGTGGTCCCCTGGAAGACAGAGACACACTGTGGTAGGAAGGCTGAATGGTGTGGCTGAAGTCAGAGAAAAACTACCCAGAGAGGAGCCCAGGGAGCACTCTGGAGTGCTGGGCTCGCAGATCTGTCCCCAGAGCACACACATTCATCAGCTGCATGCAGCTTGGTGTCTAAAGAAACAACTGCTAGATCAAGTGTCCATGAGAATGATTTCTTCTCCTTCCATCATGAGCGGTGGCAGGAGCTGTAGGGCTGGAGAATGTCAACCCACAGGACATCTCACACCTGCGCTGTCCCTAAGGAGGGAAGGGACAGGCCCAGTAACACACACACTTCAGTGGAGGTAGAGCACTGCTAATCTACATCAGGACTTAACATCCTATCTACCTTGGTCCTGCTCTGTAAGAAGTCTGAATTCCGTGGCAGGCAGAGACACTCATCTGGTGGAGAGCAAGGGATTTCTCTGTGAGCCCCACCAGATGGAAACCCATTGAGCTCAGGAACTGCACTGGGAGTTGACAGACTTCTTTCAAAACAACCACTGTGCCAAATCTCCACGCAGGAAGCCAGGCTTGAAAAGGGTTTTTTTTTTAACAATGTGCTCTCATCTGTTTTTTTCTCTTAGCAAAACTTCCTCACTCACCAGTTTATATCTCCTGCTGCCATAGTTTCCCTCCAGGTTCAGATCTCAGCTCCTGCCCTAGTCTCTGTTTTAGTGCACATTTGTAAGTTGAACGCTTTGCAGAAAACTTCAAAGGACTGCATTGTTCTGCTAATTGATTATGTTATCTGCAATCTGCTGTCCCTGCCTGGCTATTGTGCTCCCTTGAGAATAAAACATTATTTATTTGGAATGAGTGCGTGTTACGCTTATAACAAGATAAGCACAAAAAAATTACAAATTAGAAACATCATTTTTCTCTTCACAATGTTCAAGCTAGGAATATAAGCACTTGTACAGTATATGCATGCATATACTGAAGGCATATACGCAGGATCCATCTGATTTGCCAAACCTGTATGCGTCAGTTTTCTGGACTGTGTGTGCAAATCCCAAATAATCTGACTCCTGCTGAAGGTGGACGTGGTGTAAATCTGAGATTTCTGCAGGCTCAGCAGGCTGCTGAGGGATGCTCTGCACGTTATCACAGCTTCAGATGACCCTGGAGAAAATTTCTGAGTGAGGAAAGATGATACGCCTGGAAAAAAACAGGCTGTGTGTGAAATATTTATAAAACATCTCTAACTTCTACTCTCTGGATATCTTGAGAGATGAGGAAATTGCTACTTGAAAGTAGGTTCTGTAGGCAGGCTGCAATGAGGGGTGCTCAAAATGCACAGCCATTACTTCTGGGTGGTTTATCAGTTTTGGCTGATTCAAAATTAAAACCAGCACCCCTTCCTTGTCAGCAGTGGTAACTGTGTCTTAAAAAGACAAAGTGAAGAAAAGGAAATAGTTGTGTGCAAATCTGCAGAGCACATCAGGGGTCTCTGCTCCCAGCAAGGGTCCTGGGCATGATCTCTCCTCTTGGGCAATCCCAGTGGAAGAACCCTGATAACCCTCATATCCAGATCTGTAAGAGCAACTCACTGTCCTCTGCTATCCTGTAATTGAAATAACACATGTAGAGCCAACAGCAGCTAGCAGAAGAAACTGGCAAACATATTGTGCTATATAGTTGTCTTGCTGTTCAAATTAATGTAATTACACACCCAGTTCTCCTGTTTCAGTTGTAATAGTGAAATCAGTGAACTTGCTGAAAACAGTGAGTACAAAGGCTCTGTTTCCTAGTTTAGGAGCTAAGCTCTTGTGTCAAAAGAGCAATTCAGAATTCACAGCCTGCTCTTAGCATTCACACTTCAGCCACAAGGTGCACTTACCCAGTTTCACCTTCCACCTTTCTGTCCAAAGTGTGTTATGGGGAAGAGGGGGCTGTATTTCCCTAAATAAGGCAAATGTCCTTTATATAGCTGGGCACTGGCATGGAGTAACATCAGTGTGGTTTCAATATGGTTCAAAAGTGTTGGTTGTTAAGCTGTGGTGGAAGGGAGCATGTGAATGACCCCAGCCCTTCTTTCATGAAAGGGATGCTCAGGTCACAGCTTTGGATGAAGGCTCCTTGTGCAGCACTGTACCACTCTGCCCCTTAAATACATCGCATAAACTCTTTGTGCCACCACATCATAAACCAGCCATGGGAACTGAAGAAGACTGCAGAGACCTTCCCAAAGGGCACCACTGCACTGTCCCAGTGCCCAGCTGGAAGTGCCTGCTCAAACAAAGCATGGGTGTAACTCAAGTTTGTATTTATCGCTTCCTTTGCTAAAATGGCACTGCTAATAACAAAGAATACAAAAGTAAAACTGAAATCAAAAAATCCCCATGAAACATTCTTGTAAATAGAGTCATTTCTCAGAAAAAGCTGTTGCCTTCCAAAATTGATTTCATTATGGATAAGCATTAGGCAGATCTTCCCCTCCAGTATGTTTGAGCAGCATGAAAACGCAGGCTCCCCTCCTCTCCTTGAGCTCCTCCCCAAGCCAGTATCTCCTTGCTAGCCCACAAGGTAACTGTCCAGCTGTTGGCTGGCTTCATGAACTGTAGTGGCCCCACTTTGCACCAGAGCTGATCCAAAGCAAACAGCAAGAGCATGGGCTTCACCCATTTGCAACCTCCTCACTGCTGAGCTGAGCCCCACCAAGGCCTTATACCAGCACATCTTCGGGCCTTGTCAGCTCTTGCCAATGTCAACTTCGAGCTGTGCTTCTCCAGATCCATCTCTGTGTGTCCATGTATCTTTAAAAGGACGCAAACACCCTCTGCAGTCCTTTCCATGGCAATCTCACCTACAGAATCTGCCAACACAAGTTTTCAATGCTCATCTGGAAAAAGCTTTGAAATGGTTTTACTATTGTGAAACATTTTACAGGGAAGTCTGGATTCCTTTATTATCTGAGTTGATGGTTGAACCTCCAGGACATGCCTTTGCTGCATTTCCAATTTTCCTCCTCCACCAGTAAAGTTTTCCTCATGCAATCTAAGATCCTTGGTCAACTGTAGGAGAGGGGGTTTAGAAAAGGTCAATTCTATCTATACCAGTCATATAAGATCGTGTCCACAAGTAGAAAGACTGTTTTAAGCATCTCCTCCCATGTTTTACTGCACTGTGCAGTTTGTCATGCCCTCAGCTGTGCCCCACCAGTCTGGTGTCCCTGCTGTGAAACAGCTTCCAGAAAACAGAGTCAGTACAAACTTTTTTATAAGTGCTTTTTTACCTTCTTCTGTGATCTACCTTTGCATTGTGGCCCCAGTTGTCCTTGTCAGCTCCAGCACAGCGTGGGAGGAGATGGTCGGACACTGCTGCTGCCCCAGCTCCAAAGGAACCATGATAAAAGAAGCAAATCCATGGGAGTTATAAGGAGGAGCTTACAAAGGCTTGCCTGGGTCCTCTGCAGAGATGGGGGCAGTGGGGATTTTCAAGGCCTCTCTTCTCTACCCACTGCTGGACCCTTGCACACACCCTACGCATTCCCTCCTGCAGCCTCTCCCTCCCCTCAAATGATCCAGTCATCCTCCCCAGTTCAGAAATCCTGCCCACGCTGATTTCCAGTCAAAGGAAGACCCAACGACTCTACACATCTACTTGGAAACACCACCTGAAATGGCGTGGATCCCTAAACACTGTGCACAAAGATCTGAGAAGAAATACGAGTCTTCAATGGGACTCAAAGCACCTCTGTGAAGGCTCTTTCTAACTGTTGACATTTGATGTTTTGTTTTCAAATGCACTTTATTTGCATTACCTGAATAACCCTTCAGTTAATAAGTAACCTGGCAGCTCTGAGTGACCAGAATATTAGTTAATCTGCTGATAATGTGGATATTCAGACAAATAAGAGTAGTGACCGAACAAAGTCGAATACAAGTTGGGAATGTTTTGCTTGCTGAGAGAAGTCTCTGTGGTTTGCTTGTGTGTTAACTCACATCTCAAGTAATGAGAAAAAAAAACAAGTATTGCAAGTTATTCAAAACGAAGTACTGGGCTGCATACAGCAAACACAGCTCTGAAACTGATTGTTAAAAATACTTTATTCTCTACCTCAGGAATTTAGGAATTAGTTGTTTATTATCGGGAATGTTTCTGAACATCCTTCCCGAGTAAATAAGGAAATCCTTCTTAAAAGAGTCTGAAGAAGTGTTTGTTAAACCTTTGCATTCCCAGACACTCCAGTTCTCCTCTCGCACACTGATGTCAGCTTGAGTTCAACTTGAAAAAACTGAGCACGGCAAAGCAAAAACCTGAGCCCAAAGAGTAAATACACTTTGTGAAGTACGCAGCAGTTTACTTTTAGTTAAATATTGCTGTCGTTATATTTTTCAGTTAAATATTACACAACTTTGGAGTAGGAATGGTGAAAATAAAGGCGTGTTGATCCAGGAGACAGATCCCTTTTCAGTGCTCCTTTCTGCCCTTTCTGTTTTCTGTGTTTCAGTGCTGTTCAAGCCCAGAAACTCACTTTGCACCTGGCAAAATTTGCCATCTGTAAATGCTGGAGCAGCACAGGTTCCCTCTGTGCAGCAGTCGGGCCAAAGAGTTGCACTGATCCTGGGTTTGCTGATAGCTGTGGGGGAGCTTCTGCTTCTTGCTACATAAAGACTCATTTTTCAGGGCAGAATGAAAATATGTTTGCTGTTCAGCACCACTGAAAACACAAACTGAAGATCCACGTAAGCAAAAAGCTATTTCTGCATCTCCTGCATGACATTTGTGCAACATCTTCTATAATATTAAAGTGCATGCAATTTTATCACTGCTGTGATACCGTTGGCATGTTCCCTGCATTCCAGTATCTCCCTTCAGGTTTGCTCCCACTGACTGATAGCCCAGCAACATGCACCAGCAATTCAGCTTCCCCTCCCAGCCTGCACCATCCTGCACTTCACCACTACATCTTTCCCTGTCACTGACCTCAGAAAGTTCTCTCTCAAGCTCTGGGTGGTCTTGTCCAGTGCAGGCCAACCTGCTTCTTCCCTGAGCTCTCACAGCCCCCTGAATGCACAGCTGGTAACCTGAAAAGAACTGCATCTCAGATGCTGCAGATACCAACACACTGGAGGACTCCAAGGAGTATTTCCCAAAGGAGAATCGCTATACCTCACTCCCATGGGTCCTCCATGTCCCAGAGCTAAAGAGTGGGAATATCCATGGCCAGATTTCCTTCTTGTTACTGCTTTTCTTTTGTGAACTATGCAGCATGAAAGACTGAGCAGATGAAACTTTCTAGCTACCGGCATGAAGTCTTTCAATAGATATGAAAGAAGTGGCAGAAGAACATCTGTATCTCAGTATCTAGATCAGAATACACAGCATTCAGCAACCAGTCAGTGTCCACTTCCTCCAAAGAAAGCAGCCACCAGGCAACTCAATGCCTCCATGCACTGAAATGGCCATTTCCTCACAGCGAAAACAAACCGAAGGGAATACACACAGCAACCAGTACCACCATACATGGCAGATCCTCTTCCTACACAAGCACAGGTGTTGGCAGTGCAAGATGCTAACAGAGCTATTCCCTGCACTCATTAGCCCATCCTCAAGATGATCCTGGCAGAAAACTAGCTGGGCAAAGCTAGACAGGCATGTGACAGGTGCTTCACCGTGAAGAAGCCTCTGAAAAAGACTTTTCTTTGCATAGAGATCTAGCATCCTAAAGAGAAATGTTTGCCTTTTATTTTCAAGGGAGGTTAAGGGCACTCATCTGTGATGAAGATAATCAAATTTCATGCTTCAAGGCTTTACCTGATTGCTCACTAGGACACTGCTATGTGCAAAGGACAGTTCTTCCCCTTTCTGAAACACAGTGGCAGCAGCTCAGTTACGGCTTTCCTCACAGCTACCTCCAGAGCTGCAATGAACCTGTTTCAACATTATCACTTTGTTTACTTTTTGTAACAAAGAGGCAGGCTTACCCATGGCTGCAGACATGCCTTTTGCACTCCCAGGCCCTTGGCAGCACCGAATGCTTCACAGCCTGGCAGAGCAACAGCAGTCACTGCATGGCCAGACCCCACTGTGGGGTCTGCTTCTGTTGGAGTTCCACCTCTGTGGACTCGAGGGACATCCAGGAAAGTATATCTCTATAGCCCTTAACAATGGATATAAATGTTACTGAGATTGTAAAATCATTTCAACTATTCCAAATGAAGTTTTTAGAAACTTTTCTTTTTGACCAAAATCTCACCCCTGAGACAAACAAAAATTTTGAAATGTGAGACTGAAGCCCCAGACCAGAGCTTGCAATGCAGGTGCATGTTGGGGATGCTAGCCCACTGTTGTTGTCTAATGCCATAGGCTGAAGAGAGCATTACACTGATAAATTCATCCTCATTCCAATTCTGTGACAGTGCAAGTGATGATTAACTCACGAATTTGCAGTGGTTCACTGCAAAACATGAGGTCTAAATCTGGTGCAGAAAGGAACCCAGGAGCCAAGATGTGATCTGTCCCACACTTGCAAAGTTAACTCTGTGCTGCCCAGCATGGATTGTGACTTCTGTGCCTTTTGATACCTATGATGAAAAGCACAGCCTCATTCACTGCTGGGCAGAGAAACCAGTGTTGAGAACTGAATCGTAGAATGGCCTGGGTTGAAAAGGACCTCAAAGATCATCTAGTTTCACCCCCCTTGCTATGTGCAGTCACCAACCAGCAGACCAGGCTGCCCAGAGCCACATCCATCCTGGCCTTGAAAGCCTCCAGGGATGGGGCATCCGCAACCTCCTTGGGCAACCTGTTCCAGTGCCTCACCACCAACTGCTGCCTACCCAAAAGTTACTTCTGCTTTCTCTGCCTTGGAAAATGAGCATAGGCCTGCCGTGCTGGGGCACATGGGATGACAGCACTGATAACAACAACCATCTGCATCAGTCGGGGAAATACAGAAATAAATACACACTCACCTCCATCCTGCTGTGGAAACATCACTGCTGGGGAGGGACAGCTCCCAGGCATTGTGACTCCAAGGCCAGGTGCTCCCCTGCCAGAGCAGTAACACCGGTCCTGAGACTGCAGCACAGATTAAGGCTTATCCCTAGTTAAATGCTTTCCTGGGCAAGCTTTAATAGGTTTTGCTAGCAAGCTGCTTCCATCCAGCACTATGCACGGAACACAACTTAATTTTGGTTAAAAAAAAAGTGTTGGCAGCATTCTTTCCAACTGGTGTCACGGCCTTGAGGTTTTGCTGCAGTAGAATTTCATCAAAACAGAAATTTTATACTCTCAGAACAACTCAGAACTTTTTGAAACAAATCATTTTCGGTGTGAGTTTACATCCATTAAAGACAAAACGTTGTGCCAGGGGAGGTTCAGGTTGGATGTTAGGATAGCAGTGGCACAGCTGCCCGGGAATGGTGGGGTCACCGTCCCTGGGGGTGTCCAGAGCCGTGGGGATGTGGCACTGAGGGACGTGGGCAGTGGGATGTTTTGGGGTTGAACTTGGGGATCTTAGAGGTCTCCTCCAAGCGTAATGATTCTGTGATCCTTTACGAGAAGTAGGAGCGTCCGGCAGATGCTTTCACTTCTGCTTCTCTTGCGCTTCTGTTCGTTTTGAAAGTAAACAGAGAAGGAAGAGTTTCGCTTCCTTCAATCGAAGTCGAGCTGCGCGCAGGATGGGGATGGAAAGGGGCACAGCCCCTCCCAGCGGGCGGGGCTCCTCCTCCACGTTAGCCGTGCACTTTCCAATCGAGTCCTGCCAACTTCGGGCATAGGAACGCAGCAGCTGCCTGAAACGAGGCAGCACGGAGGCCGTTTTTCACGAGCCTTTCTTTCGGACCACCTCAAGGCCGCGCGTTTCGCCGCCCGGAGCGTTACCGGCAGGCGGGAGCCCGCAGGGGGCGGCCCGGCCCCGCCTCCTGGGAGGGGGAGGCCCCTTATAAGGGCCGCGGCGCCGTTCCGCACGGTCCCGCCGCTAAGATGCTGCCCGCGGGCGGGCCGAGCCCAGCGCACACCTGCGGGGCCGTGCTGGTGGCTGCGGTGCTGCTGCAGTCCGTCTGCGTGGCCGTCACCTACATCTACTTCACCAACGAGCTGAAGCAGGTGGGTGCCGCGGGGTCAGGCGGGGAGTTCTTGCTTTTTTTTGTTTGGGTTTTTTTTTTTCCTAAAAGTTACTTCTTTGTTGTTTTGTTTTGGTGGTTGGTTTGTGTCTTTCTTTTGCACGGAGTTTGCAAACGGGTATGTCGTGCAGAGCTGCGCGAGCGGCCACCCCCACTCTCACCCCCTTCCCCACCGGATGTCCCGCAGACAATGGGAACGCGTCCGACAAAAGCTGAGAGGAGGTGCGGCCCCTGTAAGAGCATCGGGCAGAGCCGGTGGGCACAAAGCGACCTCCGGCAGCGGGCAGCCAACGCTGCGCTGCGGGCCCTCGGCCCTTCCTGCACTGCTCGGTGCTCGTGCCCTGGCTGCACGTGCATCGCCCCGCTGCGTGGCGGGACCCCGTGCTGTGTGCCCTGGGGGTTGGCGCTCTGGAGGGGCGGGAGATGTTCCTGCTAAGCTTCTGGCTGAGCCCTGCCTGATGGTGGAACCGCGGAGCTGCGCTGATTTCATTTCATTCGCTTGCAGAATGCTGAGAATGCAGATATGCATAAACATCAGAGTAGAGTTCAGAGCACTCCTCTCTCTCCCTTCCCTTTACACAAAGCCCAGCATTCAGCCCCGGAGTTCTGCACGGCTGCACCGAGCGTGCAGACCCTGGCTGCAGAGGAACCTCGGGCACACAGCTTGTGCACGACAACCGTGTAGAAGGCTAACCTGGAGCACAGGGTGCGACCCCTCCTCCACATCGAGCACGTGGAATAAAGCTCTAGAGATGCGTTAGGACTTCCTCTGCCTGTTTGCCTTGTAATCAAGCCTGGCATTTCTGCACCTTCACCAGACTCCTAAGGCTGTGTGGATGCTTTTATTGCTACCAAACAAATAACATAAGACAGTGGTTTTTCCTCCCCAGCCAACCTGAGTGCTCAGATCCACCCCTTTGTTTTAGCACTTTTGCTATTGAAGGAAATGAGGAGACATGAGCACAATAAAGTTCACGGTGCTGTAGGATATGGGCTGCAAAGAAAATAGCCACGCATTTCCTTGTTTTGAAAACAGCCCCGGTCCTGGGGCAGGATGGGACAACAGGGTGCTTTTATAGGATGTGTCCTCAGAGTCAGTGCTGCAGATATGCCTTATCTGGGTGAGTCCTGCAGAAATCTGCTCCTTGCTTTCTCTCTGCCTGTAAGGCAAATGCCAGCCCTGCAGTGCCATGTGGGCTCTGGAGGATTTCCCAGTGGATGGAAAATGCAATTGCAGTGACAGAAAGGTGAAGTGTTGGGGATCAGAACAAGTGAGGGAGAGGCAGAGGTGCAGTGCTGTTTGCCTCAGGATGTGAAGGAGAGGCCTGGAGCTGAGCATTGCCCCATCTGGTGAGAGAACAACAGCAGTACTCCATCTGCAAACTTGTTTTTGTTAAACTCATTGAACCAGAGCAGTGTGGCTGAATCCATCAGAGCCCTTAGCTCTAAGGGCCGCTTTTCCTTAAAACCACACAATTTTAACCGCTTTGGGTGACTTTAAAATACCACTGCATTCCTCAGCACTGACCTAGGAACCTTGTCCAGCACTCACAGGGGGTGCTTTCTCAGCACTGCCTGCAGAGCATAGAGGTGTTCCAGGGGTCAGGGTCAGCTGAGCTGAGTGCTGCTGCAGCCTGAAGGGGCTGAACAAGGCGATAGGAATTGCGGGGGATTTTTCCTAAGCCTCATGGAAAGGGAAAACTCCTCCTAAACAAACAGGAACACGAGGCAGGGGGTGACCCCGCATTGCTTTCAGGTCTTAAGGAGCTCTGAAACCACTGCACACTGAACAAACACATCTGTTGAGCAAACTAAGCAGAACTTTTTAACAGAAGAAAAGTGGCGTTTAAATGTGACAAGAAGTCCAGGTGAATGCTTTGCATGCTGACACAAGGCCCTAGAGCTGATGCAGGATGTGGGCATGCAGCAGCTGCTTATACTGAGCAGCAGTGGTGCCTCACCTCAGCCCTGCATGGGCAGAGCTTCTCCTGCAAGGTGCCCCAGGAGTCAGCACTTCTGCTGCTCTTTCCTCTTTATCAAAGGATTCAGTTACCCTCTGTAACTGTAGGTAAAAGAGACATAAACCTGCGCCACAAGCACTCAGCATTATAATTCTGTTTGGACCCAGATGTTATCTCTGTTGTTTGGACTTTGTTCTGGGCTTCAGGTCAAACACACACCCCAGGCAGGATATGGGCAGGATGCATTATAGATAGTCCCAGGAGAAAGCTTGGGTTGTAAGTGGCTCTGGCTTAAAAAAAAAAAATACAAAATGGAAATTGCCTTTACAGTTTGATACTTGATTTCATCCTCAGTAGTCTGTGAAAAAAATCCCTTGTGCAAAAGGAATGCTTTGAACACAGAAAGGGACAAATTCACAACATTAATCTGAGTACTGAATTTTCACAAAGCTTGTCTGAGTGCTGGATACTCACATAAATCCTGGTTACTCAGATACTTCATATCCATGGAGATAATATAAATGTATTTCTGCATATTAGCTACCTCATCGTAATTAAATAAATATGTAAACTCAGGATTAATTACTCATTCTGTCTCTATAGTCATCTCTTGTACCATACTAGCAAATATGTGTAAGAAGAGAAAGCGTGTTGCTACACACAGAGAGCTCAGTGACTTACCCCAGCTGGAGGGCTGTGAGCAGATCCCAGGTGACAAATGATGGCTGTTCTCCTGCTGCAGCTCCAGGACACGTACTCCAAGAGTGGCACTGCTTGTCTGACTGGGGAGGAGCTGGGAGACCTCAACCAGAACTTAGACGAGATGGAAAGCAAAGACAGAGTGGCTGACCCCTGCTGGCAAGTGAAGTGGCACCTGGGAAAGTTAATTAAAAAGGTACTCGGGAGCTGATATGCTGGAGTGGTGGAGTGTGGTGCTGTTAGAATTTAGATCCTAAAGCATGTAAAGAATGCTAATAGCAGGATGAACTGGAAAATGGCTGAAAAATCAGAACTGTTTTCAGATTCCCACCTCCAGCACGTGAAGAGCTCCTCTCGTGCATTGATATTTGCTGCAGGCTGAAACTTACCTGAATGCAAATCTTGCATCCCAGAATAGATCCTCTGTTTGCATTCTGAAATCTTGTCTCCTTTGGTGGAAGTTCTGCCATTGAAGTCCCTGCAGGAGGAAAACATCGTGTTTAGAGCTTGACCTATCACAGTGCTCCTGCTTGCTTGCAAAAAGCTCGCCTGGGTACTGCTGGAGATAAATTTTGGATGGGTGGATGAATGGGTAGTGAGAAATGTGTTGGGGCAGAGCAGGCAGCTGGCTGCAGCCCAGGGGCAGTGTCTGTCAGCCAGGATGAATCATCCCAGAGCATCAGCAGGGCTGCTGCACCACTGCGGGTAACCAGCACCCAGCAAATGGAAAGGAGGGGGCTGCACAAAGTAAGATATGCCGAGTTAAAACTAGGTAGGGGTATTAAGTGAAATGTCATTTCCCAGGGCCGAGATGTGCAGCACTGCCAAAGGTGTGAATGGAAGCTGGTCCTTGTTCACCATCTCCTTTAAGAAAAGCACTAAGGTCTGATTTTGCAAGAGATTTAAACCCGGATGGCTGAGCTCTCTTGAAAACATTTTCCCTGGGGTTTAATTGCTTAAAAGATACGAAATACTTCATTATGACAAATTAATAGGCTTTTTTTTAATTAGCTCTTTGATCAAGTTCAGAATAGCATGCACTTGTGAGTGGGAAAAGGAGAGTTTTCTGCATCCTTCACTTTCTGTTGACAAGCTAATGAGTTTTCTCTGTGTTTGTTGGCAGATGATGTCAAGAATCCTTCAGGAAAACATGTCTGCAATCAATGGTACTACAATAATTTTATTAATTGTGGTAAAAGGGAGCTGCTGGTGGAGTCTGAAATGGGTATAGTGGTATAGTGACTTGAGTAATGCTGCAAAGCGCAGAAAACGTGGACTCGGGTGTTGTGCAGTTACACAGGGCATGGAACAGTGCTTACCTATTTGAGGAGGGCAGCTTTCCGGGAGCCAGGAGGGCAGTCCTAAGGGGACTGAGGGGCAGAGAGGTGCCTGGCCTGGGGACGAGCCAAGGGTGTTCGGTCTGTGATTTAGCCAGTTAAAAACCCAAAGCCAGACAGCACAGCCACGTTCAGCAGGGGATAGACACGTCTCCTTATGTCCTTGCTTCTCACTGGTGACTCTGTTTCTTGTCCCCATGTAGGTGACAGGACCCAGGCACTGCCACGAAGGGACGAGCCGCCACAAGGCCCCACGCTCAGGATAGCAGCACACCTGACGGGCAGCAGCAAGAGGAGCTCCACGTCCCCATACAGTAAGGGGCAGCCTTCACACAGTGGTCATGGAGCTTCTCTCTCACTTGTAGCTGGAGTTAACTTGGGCTTTTATACTTGCGTGGAGTTAATAGTAAGAAGGAAATCACGAGTCTCCTTGTCCCACACACGGCGTTTTTCAGCTCATTGCAGGTGCAGGCTGCTCACCCATCTTGGGTGCTTTTCAACATCTTTATCAGTGACATAGTGGGATCGAGTGCACCCTCAGCAAGTTTGTGGATGTCACCAAGCTGGGTGGTGCACTCAGTACAGTAGATGGGAGGGATGCCATCCGCAGGGACCTGGACAGGCTTGAAAACTGGGTCACGTGAACCTAATGAGGTTCAGCAAGGCTGCATACAAGGTGTTGCACTTGGGTTGGGGCAATCTCAGCTACACGTACAGACTGGGCGAAGAAACTGCTGAGAGCAGCCCTGTGGAGAAGGGCTTGGGGGTCCTGGTGGACAAAAAGCTCGACACAAACCAGCAGTATACTCTTGCAGAGAAGGCCAAGTGTGCTGGGCTGCCAACAGGGAGAAGGAGGGAATTGCCCCCTCTGCTCTGCCCTCCTGAGGCCCCATCTGGAGTGCTGCATCCAGGCCTGGGGCCCCCAGCTCAAGAAGGATGCAGAGCTGTTGGAGTGAGTCCAAAGGAGGGACACGAAGATGATCAGAGGGCTGGAGCACCTCACTTATGAAGAAAGTCTGAGGGAGCTGGGCTTGTTCAGCTTGGAGAAGAGCAGCCCTGCCCACGGCAGGGAGTTGGAACTAGATGATCTTTGAGATCCCCTCCACACTAGCCATCATTTGATTCTCACAGGATGGGAAGAAAGCTTGTTCTCTTTGGTACCTCACTGACTTCTCCTTGGGAATCTTCATTGGATAAAACAAAAATTCTCTTCCTGATGTTAAGCTTTCCTCTTCTCTTTCCTTTAATTTCCTTCTGTTACAAGCCCCAGCTGCTATGGTGACAGACCTATGGGCAAGGAGATGTGACATTCAAGCCCTGTTAATGAAAGGCTTCGTGGGGTTTCGTCAGCTCGGAGGGTACCAGCCACAGATTGATGTTTTAACTTTGTTACCAAGTAACAGCACGTTGGCTTTTCTCTTATTTGAGAGCACACAAAAAATAAGTACTTTGTGTGAATTCTCACATAGTGCTGAACAGCTTAATTGTGGACTTCCTAATTGTTTGGAGAGGATGGAGCTAACAAACTGCTCTGGGAGGGGCAGGTTTCCTTACCTGTCTGCTCACAGCAGGTGCCGTGCAGGCTTTTAACTTCACATCTCTCTTCTTTCCCAAGTAGATTACTTGTCCCACAAAGGCATCGGACAGAAAATCCACAGCTGGGAGTCGTCGAGGAGAGGCCACTCCTTCCTCTACAACGTGGAGCTGTGGAACGGTGAGCTGGTGGTGCCCCAGACAGGCTTCTATTACATCTACTCACAGACTTACTTTCGCTTCCGCGAAAATGAGAACGAGGACTCGGGTTTGTTGGAACGAATAAGGAATCCCAAGCAGCTCGTCCAGTACATTTACAAACTGACAAATTACCCAGATCCCATTCTGCTCATGAAAAGTGCAAGAACAAGCTGCTGGTCCAAAAAGGCTGAGTATGGACTTTACTCCATCTACCAGGGCGGGGTGTTCCAGCTGAAAAGGGAGGACAGGATTTTTGTCTCGGTCAGTAACAGTGATATAGTTGACATGGACAAGGAGGCAAGCTTTTTTGGAGCCTTTATGATTGGTTAAAAGACAAAAACTGTTCCCTGGAGGAAGCAAAGCCAGGAACAACCCAAAATTCTGTAGAACAGGATATGAAGCAGATGCCATAACAACAGCAGCAAAACCAGGCTCCCCGTGTTCCACTCACTCCCTCACTGCCATGGCCAGGAAGGAGCCTGGCAGCAGCAGGCTGGCAGTGCTTTGTGTGGCACAAGCTGGGCACATTGCGGGTGGCCCGGTGCCATGCTGTGTCCTGCAAGTACCATGGAGCTGCTCTGGGTGCTGATGGGGCTGGAGGAAAGTTCCACCTGTCATCTGTATCTTTCGTGCTAGGAGCCTTCCTAGTCCCCAGGGGAATTATTCTGGAAGCTTTTGTTGAAACCGGAGTTTCCCAAAAGGGAAAAGCCATTGGTAGCTCACACTGCACGTCTTCATCTCATCTCCCAAAGCACTTAAGCACCTAATTAATTTTAAGCGCACGCAGTCTGACTAAACCTGGGGTATTTACATGCTTGAAATTAAATATGTGCTTAAGCATTTTCTTCCAGGATCGAGTAAGCACGCTGCTCTGCCTCAATCAGTACATCGCACGTAAAAACAGCTGCTGAAAGGGCACAGGAGAGGTTTTGAAATCAATCAGTATTTTGGGATCAGCACATTACAGCGCCTATTTACCTAATTGCTGTACTGCAAAGATTTCACCATGCCTCCAACAGCCTCAGTAATGCAGTTACACTTGTTGACAGCAAGTACTTGATTTAAAAAAAAAAAGTGTTTTTCTCTAAATGCTGAATTCTATTCGACATTTTCCACAAATTGAGCATGACACAGTTATTCTGTGTTTGCTTGCACTGGCCTGGATTATGTAAAGGTGCAAGGCAGAATGACAGCCTGATGACTAATGTTTTAGGGAAAACATACGCAACTATCCGTGCTTAACCAGCTACACTTCAGATAATGCTGTTTTGATACTTATTTTGTTTGTAGGAATGGTTGAAAAGCTTTCATAACTTCTTTGAAATTTGAACTGACCACTAATTGGATGAGTGGGACTGCAGTTGGATGTGAGTCTCAAGTTGGATGGGTATAAATGAGCACATCTGCAGCAGTGTCATTGTAAATACACTAATGTGCACCATGGATGCATTTTGCCCGGGTTCAGAGAAACCAATGGGAAAAAGAAAAGAGGAGGAAAGTAGAAAAAAAAAAAAAAAAGAAGAAGAAAAAGGTAGATGCTTTGCAAGTGCTACTTTCAGTCAACACTCCTGGCACTATTGCCAGGAGAAAACCTGTTTGTTTTTTAAATATATTAAGGTTGCTGTGGGAACCTTCCCATTCAACTTCCATTGTGCTAATTAAATCACTGTGCACAGAGAGACAGCCATCGTTCATCTCTGCTTTGTCAACAAGAGGCACTGAAGGGGCACCAGGGCCAGTGCTCACCTGAGCTCCTGCGGCTGGTGGCTTCAGTAGCAGAGACCTTCACCATAGCAGAGACCTTCACCATAGCAGAGACCTTCACCATAGCAGAGACCTTCAGCAGAGCCCTCCTTTTGTTTTTACGACAAAGAAACACAGGTGTGAGCCTGAAATTACAAGTCAGCCTGCTGTTTCAACACAGCATCGTATATAGCGGCTTCATGGGTAATCAGATATGTGACATTCTCCATTGTTATTACTAGAGTACATGGTTTGGATCCAACTCAAGTCTCTTGTGACACAGAACAGAAAACATACCTGCATTTGTCTTCCCTATTTCAGGACTTAATTCAGAAATTGTTTTGCCTTGGCAGAGAAGGATGGGGGGAACAGAGCTGTTCCCAACACAGTGGGATGCTGCTGCATTGGAAAACTGACACCTGACTTTTTGTGGCTGCTTATTTTTTCACTTGGACGTGTATTTTTTTATGTGTGTGTTTTTTTTTTTCCCCCGACAATTTATGTTAAAAATGTTTTTTTTTTAAAAGTTATTTGAAAGAGATTTATTTGAACTGTGAAAAAGCATTTCCAGTGCTTTCTTAAGAGTCAGAAGCCCTCCATGTGGGTAAGAACCAATCTGTGTAACGTAGCAGCTGTGGGCTGACAGAAGGGATCCGTGGGGGACCTCACACACTTGCAGCTGACATGAAGACAAACTATGACACTTCTTGCTTTGTTCAGTGTTCTCTCTCTGGCTCCCAGTGTATATTATGATTGGGAATTCTTTGCTTAGGAAACTCACCGGGGCATTATCTTTTTAAATCTAAATGTACCTATTCTTAGGCCCTGCATGCAGAGCAGAAGATCGTGCCAAATAACCACATTTTATTTCTGAATAATCCAAAGGCATGCTTGCCAGATATTATCCTGGAGAGAGACTCAAGTGGTGTCTGACAGGACACGTTTGTAGATTAATGGAAAGATGCATCAACTTCTGATTGTACTTTTGCACCGAGTCACACTTCTCATCTCACTTCATGATGAATGGTGAATGTAGCAAATTTTTATACGTGGGTGTGGGTTGCGGTAAACATATAAGGATGGTAATTTTTCTATGTCTGTTTTATATAAAACGTTTTTAGTAAATACTTACTGAGCCTCGTGGTGTTTATTGGCTTCCATAACAGCAGCCCAACTCCATGAGTGCACCCCATATCACAGGGATGCCTGCAGGGGTTGGGAAGAAATCATCCCTTCTGTAGAGACTGCTTTTATTTCAACTCTCTTTTCTGGTGTTTCCATGGGAAAGAGGACTTAGCAGCTAACTGCCTGTTATTTTACCTTGCATTGCTTCATTACTGCTATTTTTTTGCCTCAGTAAATGTAGTTATTACTGCTTGCAGTGAAGCAGGATTCACTTGGCCAGGCGGGATCAGGGATGCATTCCTTGTACTGTGTGCAAATAGATAAGAATCCTGGATCAGACCCTGGGGTTTTAGGATTTCTAATTACACTTTTCATATATATGACATGACATTTCTGGGGCTAAGGAAAGACTGAATGCAATGATCAAAATAACACAACTAACACATTGGGACGAGAACTCACTCATTCCTCCAAGGTGCCTTGTTCCGTTCACAGAAATAGATGGATTAGGATAATTTGGGGTCTGATCCAATTTTCCACAGATTGGACTTTTTTATATATAGGTAACACAGGCATTTGTAGCTGTTTCCCTCAGAACTCTCTCTTCCATTCATTCAAACAGACAGAAATTGCACGTTATGTCACATGAACAAAACCCACCCATCCTCCTCTGCCTGACAGCGCATCCATCCCTGCTAAGTGCTGGAGCATCACACTGCTATCACAGCACTCCCCTTCCTCCAGCTTTGCTAAGCCAGTACTGCCATCTCCATTGGGAGTACTGCCTTGGGAAAGTCTTCCAGGTGCCATCGGGTTGGACGCTGGGCTGTTACAAATGTCTGATTGCTGGTGCTCAGGACTGCGGGGCAGCAGGTTGGGGCAGGGGTAGGTTTGAGCAGCTTGCCCTTTTCACTGGCTGCTCTGTCACTGCTAACCTACTTCATGTCCCTTGTCTGACGCAGGTAACACTGAACACAGAACATGTAACACTTGCTATGTGAGCAAACACTTAGAGAATCCAAGGTTCAAACTGCCTTTTAGAAACTAGCAATGCGATCACAACAGAATCCAAGGAACAAATGCTTCTTCAAGGCACTTGATTTTGTCTGACTGAATTCTTCAGCTTGTATAATCCTCAGTTTGTACAAAGCTATCCTTGTTCATGCCTTACAGCCTCTGGATGAGGGCTGAGAGGATGAAGTGCGTATCTGATGGTGGATTCAGGCAGGTTATTGCTCCCCATTTCACAGAGAAACCAAAGAAAGTACCATCAGGACAGCATGACCAAGAATGAACAAGTCCACAGTCCCATCCTGCACGTTCTAGCACTAACACAAGTCATAGGGCGCACCATGAGTAGTACACATGTGTGAGTCAGTTGAGCATCCCCACCCCTCGACTGCAAGGCTTCTGTTATGGGGCTGTTATGGGGCTATGGCACCAGAAAGGTGTCTGTTGCCTCCAGGAACAAAGTCAGGACAGCTTTGAGTCAGGACCTGGGACTGAACACCAGTGACATTGCAAAAACACAGGGCTCATCTCCTACTACTCTCATGCTATGTGCTATTTAATAAACCCTTTGTAATTCTGACACAGAACAAACATAGCTGAGGCTGGGGAACCGTCTCTGCATCAGTGGCCCAAGAGGAACATCCTTATGCTGGTGTGACCTAACAGCACACGGAGCCGAAGCACACTGAAAAGACAAACCTAAAATGGATGTCTTTGAGTCAGTGAGTTAGAGCACATCTTTGCCAGCCCATTAACTAACAGCATTTCAAAGTCAGCTTGTAGATGTTAACTTCCATACAAACAACCGTAAAGCCATTTCTGCACTTTGCGGTTCTCCAGCAGCTATTCCATTGGCACTGCTCACTGCTGAGAGGTACTAAACCGTAACCTTTGAGAGCACTCACCAGCTGCTACCTCCTGTTCTTAAAATACAGTGCTTACAGTAAAAGTCAAAGCACCTCCTGCCCCTGGGTAGAATAAAAAAAGATGCTTTTCTGTGGATTGTAGAAGACGTGTCATTTTTAAATGGCAGATCTCTCCCTTGAAGTCTGTTTTGCATGGAAAGCCATAATAAATCTCTCTCAGATATTTCCATGACAACAAACCACAATATAAACTAGAATTAAAACTTTATTGCATGAAGAGTGAATGGAAAGAATGAAACATAGGAGAGAGGTCTCAAAACACAGTCAACAGAAACTCTATCTTACGTCCAGCGCTCAGTGCAGCTCTAATGCTGCAGAAGGGAAGCAGCAATATTTTAAGAGCTCTCTGAAAGGTAAGTGTCCCCTGTAATGCTGTTTTGTTTTGCTTTGAAGTATTTTTGGAATGTCTGTTCTGGCCATTCATTTAGTTAGTGGATAAACCTGTGCATAAAACGTCCTTATCTTCTGCCTCTTTCTCAATTCCCAGCTATATTAGCGATTTCAATCTTTCCTGTGGTTGGTAAGGCAACATAAAATACCATTCCTGCAGCTGAGGGCAGGTAGATGAGTGCCTGGAACCACCTTCTCTCACAGCCATTCTATCTGCTGTCATCACTGTCCATCAGTATATGCGAAGCAGACGCAGGAACCCACCATCACACCAACTCGGTGGTGTTTCAGTTCTTTATGCCCCATTAAGATACAGCCTTTGGTATCCAAAGAATCAAAAACAGGGACTGCTTTCCTCGCTCTCAGCTGTTTTTTCTGGCACTGACCCTAAGAAGGAAAAGCCACTCCTGAATCATGCTTCAAAACCCCTTTGAACAAGCAGGGCAGCAAAGCTGTTGGATTCAAAGAACGACTGCAATCCCCGATCCAAGTGGGTCAGGGCATCAAACTCCCAGTGAATTAAGTGTTATTTCACTGCATTACAAACCTGGGCTGCCAGGAGAATAGAGATCTGCTGCCGCCTCAGTTCAAGTACCATTTTAAGAAAGGACAAGATTTTTCTAAAAGACTGAAGCTCTTGTCTCCCAAGGGAAAGGGAAATGGTCATTTTTGACAAGATACAAGTCAGCAAAAATGGGAGGAATTTCATGAGAATAAAGGCTGCTCCCTGCAAGGTCACATCCACAGCTTCAGGCCCTTTGCTGCCAAGCATCCAGGTCCTGCAGCTAATGCCACTGGCCTGAGAATGTATGGGGGTGGGAAGAGTGAAAGCATTCTTTAGAATAACTGGAACTATTTGGCAGCTTTCCAGGAGCTGGACTCCACGAATCTTATGGGTCCCTTCCAACTCGGGGAGTTCTAAACAGGGACAGTTGCTCACTACTCTATCATATAAATACATCATTTAAATTAGTCAGAGTAAACACTGTAATACTGAAATAGCTGGTGGCATACAGCCCATGATTCTTCACAAGAAATGAGTAAAGCAGTTACATGGGTAGCTGGATAAGCAAAGTGAGAAGATGATAGGCTCTTCCTTTTTGCTTTTCCCAAATGAATTAATTTGTGGCTACACTCCATAAAATTTAGCAGCACTTTAATAACTTGCTACAAAACTGTCTCACAGTGCAAGAGCAGGAATGACCAATAATGACTCCAACAAAGCTGCAAAGCGTGCTGAAATTAGGATAGAGACAGGGCACTAAGGCTAATGCATCACTATGGAAAGTGCTGCAAAGTGCTCAGCTGCCAACAGGCACATCCCGAGGAGCAGGCAGAGTAACAGCCGTGTCACCCTGCTCTGTTCTTCAGCAAAGCTTGGCAGTTGTGAAATAGCAACACCAGCAGATGGTGGGCATACATACGTGTGCGTGCACTTGAGAAGCAGCACCAAGCTCTGTTTCCACGCTGCATTAAGCCAGATGCCAGCGTGCACTCAGAACACAGGTGGTGGTGGTTTTTCGGTTTTATTTGGGGGGGGAGGGGGAAGGGGGGTTCCTGTTCTGCCCCTGAGCTCACCTTGAGCTGCTTCCCTCAGCCAGGGCTCGCGGGCACAGAAGATGCAGTCTCAGAAGATGCGGGATGCTGCAGCTGGGATCCCAGCAGCTCCGAGGTGTGTGCGTGCGGAGCGCAGAGCCACGCTGAACGAGAACGGAATTGCAGGTGAATCAGAGAGAGGGCGACGGCTGCAGCTTCACCCATCTGTAGCCTCACCGCGCTCCTGCCAACATCCAAGGGCAACGAAACGACGGACAGTGACCGCAGCCGTCCCCGCGCCCATCGCTGTCCCCACGCGCCCGTCAGCCCGCGCATCTCGGATTTTACACGCGCGGAGAACGCCGCACCGACCCGTCCCAGAAGCGAGAGCTGCTCCGAGAGCGCACGCCATCGCCCTTCACCGCCTCGACGGCGGCAAGCGGAAAGCACAAGCTCGTGAGGACGGAGCTCAGCGGGCAGCCCCGCACCGCAGCCAGGGAGTGGGAGCCTGCGGGGACGCCCGGCCCCGGAGGGGAGTCCCACGCGGAGGAGCGGAGGGGAAGGACGAGCGGTGCGCGCACGTCGGTCTAAACTCGCCGCAGAGAGCGGAGCCGCTCCGCGCCCGCGGAGGCAGCGCCTACGCGCCCGCAGTGACGCGCGGAGGGACCGGCCCCCGGCCGGGAGGGGGGGGGGGGGGGCGGAGCGGGGCCACGTCCGTCCCCGCCTCCCGCACCTGCCCCAGCCCCGGTCCGGGCTCGGAGCGGCTCCGCGCGGGGATGCGCAGCCCGCGGCGGCACGATGCGGGAGGGGAGCGCGGAGAACAGGACGGGCGGCGAGTCCCCGCTGCACCTCTTCCCCGCGCCCGTGCTCACCGGCATCACCGTCGCCTGCGTCCTCCTCTTCGTCGTCGGGGTCCTCGGCAACCTGATGACCATGCTGGTGGTGTCGCGGTTCCGGGACATGAGGACCACCACCAACTTCTACCTGTCCAGCATGGCCTTCTCCGACCTGCTCATCTTCCTTTGCATGCCCCTGGACCTCTTCCGCCTTTGGCAGTACCGGCCCTGGAACTTCGGGGATCTCCTCTGCAAGCTCTTCCAGTTCATCAGCGAGAGCTGCACCTACTCCACCATCCTCAACATCACCGCGCTCAGCGTGGAGCGGTACGTCGCCATCTGCTTCCCTCTGCGAGCGAAGGTGATCATCACCAAGAGGAAGGTCAAGCTGGTCATCTTCATCCTCTGGGCCGTCTCCTTCATTAGTGCTGGCCCCATCTTTGTCCTGGTGGGCGTCGAGCACGAGAATGGCACCAACCCGCTGAGCACCAATGAGTGCCGCGCCACGGAGTACGCCATCCGCTCGGGGCTGCTCACCATCATGGTGTGGATCTCCAGCATCTTCTTTTTCCTGCCCGTCTTCTGCCTCACGGTGCTGTACAGCCTCATCGGGAGGAAGCTCTGGAGAAGGAAGAGGAAGAACATCGGTCCAAGCACTGTCATCAGGGACAAGAACAACAAGCAGACTGTGAAGATGCTAGGTATGGCTCCCCGGGCTCTGTGTTTGCAAGTGTGTGTGCTTGTGTGTGCAAGAGAGGGGAGCCGAGCAGTGCCAGATCACTGCCGTTGCTTCTAAAGGAAAGCATAGTTTTAAAACCTTTCCCACAAAGGGCTCCACTTTAAGGTATTTGCAGAACAACTCTCCCCTTTCCTTAGATTTATTTCTAACCGGTTGGTGCTGGGGACTGTAAAACAGTTAAGGAGATTTTAATAACAACCTCTGACAAAGACGAATACCACCGTTACAATTAGCTCTTGCCCTGGAGATTTTTAGAACATCTTTGGTTGTGGATACCAACGTTATTTACAGAGGATAGTTTATTTGATTTTCAAACTAACTTCTTCTAAACCCACAAAGTTAGCAGCAGACTAAGCAAGCAGGGTGTGATGTGCACCGACTTTCAAATGAAAAGGCATTTTTAGCAAATTGGGGTTATTTAGCAGTGTGGCTGTTTAAGATCGTGGAAAATGATCTTATTTTTGTATTAGAAAAGCAGTAGCCTTTGCTGAACAGTGACCATTTCATCTCCTTTAGGGTCTGTAATCTCCTAAATTCCCACTGACTTCAGGGTAACAGGATGGAGATGACAGACGCTGTCAGTCCTGTGTATTTACACCGCCGCGTGGTTTAAACAACAGACACTGCTGGCACACAGAAGAGCATGTTTAGCACAGGGATGCTGGCAGCTCCTGACAAGCATGTGCTGGGATCTGGCTGCACAGAACCCAAAGTTGCTACACAGATCCATGCCTGGTCACTGAGCACTGCTGTGTGCTTTCGCTCTGACCGATCCCAGCATGGATGGGATGCTTCACACAGGTGCCACAGCAAGGACTAATGAGCCAGATGGAGAGATGGCAGCCGTAAGGGGCTTCATTATTGTATATGAGCCTACTTGACCTTTTGTGGGTGCCCTGCTTCGTAGTACTACCATCAAGAAGCAAAAATAATAAAACCTGCGACATTCTTTGAGCCCTTTCAGCCACATTTTACAATCAGTAGAATTAGTTCAGGTGGGTAAGCGTGACCTTGGAAGTAATTCTTCACTCACGCTGCTAGAGCTTCGGGATTATGGATCTCTATTTACAATAAGTAAATTGCCAGCGTGTACCACTGCCATGTTTATCTATCTGCATACTTAACAGTAAGGAATTTCAAAACAGTAAGTGCTTATTTCTGCCCCCAAGTATTGTTGCCAGCACTACGGTATTTCAGACACCTTTTCTTCTTCTGCAAGGGCTGGGAACAGCATGGCAGGGTTCAGCCCTTCCTCTGGCAAAGCCAGCATTCTGCAAAGGAAAACAGCCTGATGCTGGGCAGAAAGAAAAGAAGCGAGTAAAGGCTCGATAGCAGCAGATGCACAATGCAATCTGCTCTCACTGCTTTTAGTTTTTTGCCTGAAATCTAGAAGGTGCTTCCTAAGACTTCAGCAAGTCATGGAACATTGATTAAATGGGATTAGCATCACTTCTTTTAAACTGTAGAAAGATTATATGTCTCTAGGATAGTAATTAAACACCCAAACATACAGCCTGACTTTGAAAGGAGCTACCATAACCCATTCCTCTTGAAATCAATGGGATTCTGCACCAGTGAGGATTAAACTGCATTCTCAAAACCCCAGTTAGGAGGGATATGCACGCTTACCTGTAAACATATTGGCTACGCTCAATATTCTGTGCACAACGACCACAGTGGTAGTAATCAACATATGGATTAAACTCCAGAGCATGCTCGTGAGCCATGGAAACTTGATCTGAATTTCCCAGCTGGAGAAACTGCAAAAAAACCCAAAGTGTTGGGCTCAAGAAGATGCAGAGCAGGAAAACAGATACTCTGAATTTCAGCTGTGTGCTGCAGAGTATGCCATAAGTTGCATGTAGCTTTCCTGTCCTTGGAGTAATCATGTGCCAATGCACAGGCAGGAAGGCAGGGTGCCTGTTGTTTCCCGGTTGGATGTGCCATACAAATCCAGGCAGTGGTGGTTTTTTTGGTCTTTTGGCCTTTGTCTTAAACCACTTTGCTTCCCAGGCATTAAACACTCCACTACAAACCACAGCGCTGAGCCTATCGTTACGTATAATTTGCTTTTGTAGGTGCAGACAGTAGGTTATGTTATAATTTCTGTCAGTGCTCTGACTCTTTAACTCTGTTCCTTTACGGAAAAGATGATTTGATAGCTCAGGTGTGTTACTACAGCAGAGTAGCTGTGCAGTATACAGGCAGGCTGCCTAGGTACAATCAGTTCAAGTATTGCTAATCTATCCTGCCTGAAAATGTACTTGAGAGAAACCTGAAAAGTGACAGGGTGCCTTTTCCCACTTGGAGATTAATTGGTTGAAAAGAGAGAATGCTATTTCATTTATTTTTTTTTTTTTTCCTACTCACAGTTAACACACTTTCTTCTGCTGTTTTTTATTGTAGTTGTGGTGGTATTTGCTTTCATACTCTGCTGGTTGCCTTTTCACGTAGGACGATATTTATTTTCCAAATCCTTCGAAGCCGGATCCTTGGAGATAGCAGTGATCAGCCAGTACTGCAACTTGGTGTCCTTTGTCCTCTTCTACCTGAGCGCAGCCATCAACCCCATCCTCTACAACATCATGTCCAAGAAGTACCGCGTTGCCGCGTGGCGGCTCTTCGGACTCAAAACCCTGCCAAAGAAAAGACTCTCCAGCACCAAGCAGGACAGCTCACGTGCATGGACAGAACCCACCGTCGCCACATGACACGGGGCCCAGTGCCAGAGCATCACACACCAGTGTTACCAGAGAGCCACCACGAAGGGGACGTGGGGCAAGACGCAAATCGACAAGGAAAGCTGCGCTTGTGTCGTCACCTGGATTTGCTGGGAGATGTCACATAGGCAGCGAAAGATTTTTAAAATTACCTACACCTTGAGAATATAAAGGAGACACGTGGTTACAGCATTTGGCAACAATCAAGTGATATTTGTCTGCTGCTTTTGTCCATATGACATATAAAGGGAGCTTATAAACAAGATGGAGAGCGACTTCCGACTTGGTGTGACAGTGATAGGGCGAGGCGGAATGGTTTTAACTAAAAGAGGGCAGATTTAGGTTGGATGTTAGGAGGAAATTCTTTACCCAGAGGGCAGTGAGGCCCTGGCACAGCTGCCCAGAGCTCTGTGCCCCATCCCTGGAGGTGCCCAAGGCCATGGATGCGCCCTGGACAGCCTGAGCTGGTGGAGGCAGCCAGCCCATGGCAGAGGGACTGGATGGACTTTAATGTCTCTTCCAAACCCAAACCATTCTATGATTCTTTTTTTAACACAGGGGAGCGAGGCTTCCCCATTTCTAACAGGCAAACATAGCCTGGCTCTACTGAGAGTCCATGCAGCTCCAGTAACTGCTAAACACGAGCCGAAGTTTTCCAGAGTTAACTTTTGTTTTGCTAAGAATTTTGCTAGCATATAGCCAGACCCTAAAGAGAGAAAATTTAATTGCCTTTTTGAAGTAGTAATCATAGAATTTGATACACCTTTCATAATTTCAATGTTTAAAACAAGTTCCAAAAAGGAGAAATAAAAATGGGCAGTTTTCAAACATGCTCAAATTAATGATCCTCACATCATGTGTGAATAGAAATTAAAAAAATTTTCATTGAAGTGGCATAAAAAATGGCTGTACTGGAACATTTTGGGAATGTGTATCAGTGGGACAAGGATGGTGCTGCCTTCAGGACTGCAGTGATGCTGTGAAGACTGGGAATGCAATCTCCCACAGTCACCTTTTTGTTTTACCAGCTGACTCACCTCTACTTGCTCTGCTTGGTTTGACTGTGAGCGACTCACTGTACCCAAACTTAGGAGCTGTTGGCTGTCCCAGTGTTGATGCCCGTGCACACCGCAGCCTGAGGACAGGTCTGCCTGTAAGACGCCCTGGGTTGGGATCAGTCAGTCCTGAGTACCTTATGTGCCAGCAGAGCCCATGCTGCAGCATCACATCCACTCACTTCTAGACCTGAAAAACTCAGAAAATATACATTAAAACACGTATTCTCATACTTGATTCATAAAAATCTTAAATTCAACTGATTTTTATGAATCAAGTATGTCATTAAAAAAAACAAATCAAACCAGAAAACCTTCCACACCTTATGCTAATCTGTATGCCTTACATCGCATCTGTTGTCACACCTATACATAGATGTTGTGGTCCAGCTAAAAGAGCTTGAGGGTGTGCATGTGCAATAGCAGCTTTTATTTATTTGGTTCTACTATTTATTACCAGCTGGTCCACAACTGATTCTACATTAATTGTCTGTTCACAAGATTCCTATTGCTCCTAAGCCCCCATTGCTGACTATGGGTCGCATTCTGCCTGTTATGCCTTTGCTGGTGGTGCTGCTCAGGTATAAGTGAAAAGAGAATTTGGCCCCTTCTGTACCTGTTGGTGTGGCTGGGTGGCAGCAGCCTGTCCCAGCAGAGGCAAACCACAGGAGCAGCAGCAGATGGAAGCTTTAGAGGGGCAGCCTAGTGAGGCTTACCTCATTGGAGCCTCTGGTGTGGGCTGAGCCCTTTAGGACAGCAGCACCCATGGCATCCTCTCTCCCTTTTGCCTCTGTCCACTACTGCCTTTCTGTTTGTTTTGTTCTTTTCTTCGCTGTCAGCTGACAAGCAGATCTGGTGGCAGACATCATGCAACTCAGGGAAACAAGAAATCGAGGAGTCTGTGAAGATGTGAGCTCACTAATTACATGTCCGTGTAAATGAACCGATCCCGCACCTACCGTCACGTAAGCGTTTCGAGTTTCAGCTGTGTCTGTGGTATTAAATGTGAGCAGAAAAAGAAATAAAGCAGTGAGAGTCTCTGTAGAGCTGGGGGTGGGTGCTGAGGGAGGGGGAGACATGGCCATGGGCGGCAGGAAAAGATTTCAGCCCTGGCAGAAACACCCAAGCGTTTCACACACACTGTAGCATCACTCCACCAGGTTGCACTGCACCATCCATTAGCTTTGCCTCCCTAAGGTGCTAAAATATTTCCATGCAGAAATGCTGAAGTTGGTGGAGTTGTGCTTACTGCCACAGTGGGCTGGTGGTTGGGGTCTGGAAGTGGGCTGCTATGGTCAGGGTGCTTCTTCAGACAGCTGCTGGCACTTTGTGGGCTACTTTTACCCAGGAGACAGGAAAAGCATCACCTGGGCAACTTTGGCACCATCAAATCAGATGTCAGGTGCCCCCAGAAGGATACGTGACGTCTCTGTGGGATAAACACGCAGCTGCCCACTTCTGGGTATGCTGCTGCTGGAACTCCAGTGGAAAAAAAAAACCAAAAAACAACTGTTCAGCTTTTAAATAACATTTTCTACTTAGAACTGAAGTCACAGGACAGCCACGATGGCCAATGCTTCCCAGGAGAAGCAGCATTTCCCTGCTGTCCTCAGACCATTCTAGAGCCTTCATTTTCCCAGCACCACCTCCCCTCAATGCCTTTTCTGTCTGAAGGAGCTCAGTTCTCTCCCCAGCACAAATTTTGGACCCAAGTGTGGCTTTTGGGGTCTGCTTTACCTGCAGTGAAGGCGGGAGCATTGCAGGTGCTGGGCTGCTCAGGAGTGTGACAGCAGCACAAGCACTCGCAGCTGTGAGCTGTGTGTTGCACTGCTGCAAACTCTCTCCTGTAGGGACAAACTCTGCCAGCTCCAACTGAAAAAGAAAACCATATAGGGGCTTTACGAGTCAAAATATTGCTGTATTCTCACTGCCCCGTATGTCAGGAATGCACATAGGAGATAACTGGAGGCTCACTCATTAAACAGCCCAAATTTTAAGAG
This sequence comes from Phasianus colchicus, assembly GCF_987193195.1. Lineage (NCBI taxonomy): Eukaryota > Metazoa > Chordata > Aves > Galliformes > Phasianidae > Phasianus > Phasianus colchicus. Next base: position 22,059,745 of record NC_143445.1, on the reverse strand, counting down.
ATTTTCCAATGCTACAGTTCATATCACAACTTTGCAGATAAACAGAACAGACTGGGCTGCATCTTACTTATTGGCAACATCTTAAGCTGGTGATAAAATAGGTCAAAAGCACTTTACCAGAAAGGTCCATTCATTTTAGAAAAGTACCTTTGATGGAAGCGTCCACAGGCAGAAAATCATGTCCTATTGTATTGCTTGCCAAAAATAAGACGTCCTGGAAAAGCAGCACTTACGTGTCAAATCTGGAGCTGCAAGATGCTTAGAACTGATGGAAGTTTCTATCACATGACATTGCCTAAGCACTATTTAAAGCTGCAGCTTCACCTGAATACCCAGAGAACCAGTGTGGGGCAACAGCTGGTGCCCCAAACCCACCGCTGCATGGTGACATTGCTGTGCCATGCTGCCTTCCAGCTGGGCTGAAGCTTGAATGAAAATTAACAGTCACAGTTTTGTTTCATTTTCACTACAGAAAGGCACTGGGAATCAAAGCTGTATGTCCAACGTGTATTTTGTTGTCATCTCTCTCGAGTACTTCAACATTCCCCAGCAGGACTTGTCATAGTACAAGTGGAGTGAGAGCAGATGAAGAAAAAGACAAATGCAGTCCATCTCATATTAACAAAGGTCTGCAGTTCAAACAACGACTTCTGCTTGTTGCAAAAGTTTTTAGTTGAGCCTCGGAACAATGGTAACAGCAGCAAACGTGGACACCAGCATTACCAAACACAGCATGTATGTGCTGACACGCTCGACAGCAAAGGCTTTTTGCTGCTGTCCATGCTTGCTTTATTTCTCTCCTGGGGAGGGAAATGATGATTTGGTGACAGGTGTGAATTCAGTCTAAACCTCCTGCAAATTCTCACCCCAAATTAAGCTAATATTCATGATCACATGAGCACGCATGTTGCCCCATCAATAGCACCTTGGGATTTTTTTTTTTTTTATCAACTGGCGACAATGCAATCAATTTCTGTAAAATTCACTGTGCAGAAAGAGATGCAATTTTCTATTTTTGACTGAACGCTGCAGGTCTGGGCCCGTAGCACAGCTGCCAGGAGGGAAGCAGGTGAGCAGCACAGTGCTTGTACCGGGCCCTCCCTGAGCATCCCTGCTTTAATCCCAATACGCCAACACCTCTTCGGCTCACGGCAGCGGTTCCTCTCACATATGAAGCCATTTGGCAGGAGGAGAGCTTGCAACCCTGGTGTGGGCATATCACAGGAAGAAAAGGTACCTATCTGAGCTATGGGTGAATGAGTGCAGTATTTGCATGGCATTAGGGCTGAATTTCTCCACTCCATTCACACGCTGATCCTCACTTCTGTTTGCTCTGGTTTATTTGCAGAGAACAACAGCTTTTGTATGACTGAAATTGAGAGATGAGCAAATGAAATCACCAAGAAATGACATCCATTGAGCACACTGACCCAAGAAGCTATTTCTTTACTGTGCTAGTAAACCTAAAAATAGGTTTGATTGCATGCCATACCACCCACGCTGGCAATTAGTGTAACAAACGTAACTGCTCCAACTAATCACAGCGTATTCCCTGAACAACTGCAGGTAGCCAGCTAACCTGCTGTGCCTGAAAACACCTTCTGAATCCTCCCGTTTGCTTTTTTATTTCACCTAGGAAAGAATGTGTGCACTGAGAGTGCAGCTGTCAAGAGCAGAAACAGATGCAATCGGTTACAACTTATTAAATGCACTACCAGTAAAATGGCCTTTTCAAGGGATCTCAGCTGGCTGTGAAAATATTGAAACAAAATGTCCCTATCTTCCCCCCCTGCTTACCCGCGGTTCTCATTTCTGAGATGACATTTAAATCTTCACTCCAAGGCAGGTGAATATCGAGGATGGAGAATTCCAGTGAATCATAACACATCACAAGTTCTGCGATCACTGTAATTCTAACGACTCGTAGAGGAAATAGAATTCATAGGTAAGACTTCCAGCTGGGACAGGCCTGGCAGGAATGCTCCACAGGGCTGACGTGACCTCCAGGCCCACTTGTGCTTCTCTGTGCTGAGTTCAGCTGAGCTGAAGCCCAAGGCACAACAAATGGCCCTCAGGCAGCAAATACAAACCTCCCTCCATTGGCAGGCTTCAACTGCTCTCCACCACCTGCAGACATTCAGCCAAGCACTGCAAACCAAGGTGTGTTTCACACCAGGTAACAAAGTGGTGGTTATTAGTCCGTAGGCATCGTAACAACACCTTGTTAAAGAGATCCTTTTGGCAAGCACTGTTAGAATAAACAAAAAAGCTGAGATACCAAGGGGAAAAAAAAAATGCATTTCCATAGGAAAAACACTCATGTTGCAAATTGAGGTAATTAAAGAAGTAAAAATGCTGTATTTATGCAATGATTTGAAGAAGAAAAGCTGTTTGAAAAACAAATGCTACTGTGCTCGCCTAGAATAAGGTATACAACTAGATAATTCTCTACGGTGAGTAATTGAATTTATTGTACGTAATTAACGTGTAATTGAAAAATTCTGGAATTCAAGTGTTCAGTTCCAAAGAGAGAACAAACCCAGGTACGTTTGACTCATGGTTAGATTTTCAGACAAACTATTCAGAAGCAGCAATAAAAGACCTCAGAAACTCATCTCAAAGATTAATTCCACCAAAACCTTCCCCATACAAACCAGAAGCATCCCAGGCTCAGTCTGAGGCTCCCAGCTCAGTGCTCAGCTGCAGTAACACTGCTGATGTAGCAGAAAGGTGCCAGGCATGGGCTGAAAGGGCTGCAAGCAGAAAGAAAACCCCTGGTAATATCAGAAAGAATTAAAACATTTATTGGGCATAAATATATTACATATACACTACAGATACAGTTAAGTCTTACATACATAGTGTAGTATTTGCAAAATCTATACATTAAAATTGATATGGCAGTTTTAATACAATGCATATGAAATAGTCTAAAATTTACAATACGAGAAAACTTATGATTATTTATTTTTTTTAAAGTCGAAAAGCTTGGAATGTATGTTCCCATAGTGAGGTAAAAACTTTTTCTTTCTTTTCAATTTAAAGAACTGTGCAAGGATAAGGTTCATACACATTCAGTTAGGGCACTTCTCAATCGTGATGCTGAATCCTGAACTACCGTAGCCAACAAACAGGGTTAGAAAACATTTCAAGTTCATAAGGAAAAAGGCAGAACAATATAAAAAAATTCCTCCTTGTCCTCAAGGGCTGCAAATGTTTAGTGTTTCATTCTACCTTTTTTGTCTGCCCTTTCTTTGAGAGCAGAGAGCTCTCGGAGCCTGACTGAGCGATTGGCTCAGCACGGCAAACGGCCGCGTGGGGAAGCCAAGGCATCAGCAAACTGCAGGGATGGAAACCAAAACAGAAATGGTTTATGATCCATAATGCTTTTCTTTTTTTCTTTTTTGTTATGAATCCCAGTCAGATCACTATGGCAGAAGATACAAGCTGAAACAATGCCTAATCCACCTCATTAGGGGCTGTCCTACTCCTGGAGAACACCTTAACCCAGGGCTGGGCTGGGCACTGGTGTGAGCATGACTGCAAGGGACCAAGACAGAAACACCTGAAGCCTCACAGATTGCGTTTCTCTACACTTCTGCTCGCTGCTTTTACTAGCTTTATATTTCAAACTTTCAAAAAAAAAAAAAAAATCGATCAATTGATACAAAGTTTTTAAAAAATATATATTAAAGCAGTTTTCTTTCCCTAAAAAAAAAAAAAAAAAAAAAAAAAGCAGCAGGTTTGGGTTCTGTAGCAACGCTGCTGCAATAATGCTCCGAATATAAAAATGAGAATCTATTCAAATGTCCGGGTTTCCAAACTAGCAGTCATCTCACTGGTTTAAAAAATACACTCTTTCCCCCTCCACCGAAAACAGCTCTATATGCTTTGCTCACAAAACTACAGATGCAAGGTCACAAAGTTTCGTATCACAAATAAATTTAAATAAGATGTAAATAAATTTGACAAGCCATGACTTTGGCAAAATCAAAAAAATATATATATATTTAGCTCAATGCCATTAGTTTGCAAGGCTAAATTAAACTAATTATAGTCAATAACAAAATACAGAACATTTCTAATATTTGCTACATCTAGAGAGGCACACAGAATAATTCATTGATCTTAGCACTTTCTTTCCAGAGATGATTATGTTTTTGGATACATGTAAACGTTTGAATCACTGATAATGGTTTTTTTTTTTGGCATTTAATGTACTAGATGCTCCCATCTTCAAAAATGCAAGAAAATGTAAGAAGATTAATAATACTAGGAATGCTGCCAGGTAAAAAGTTGACCTAAAGAACAACAGTATAAAACAGACAAAAAATATAACATGCTATAGGGGGCGGGGAGGGGAATTAGTACATAAGTACACTTTTATTTTTTTATTTTTTATTTTTACAATAAATAAAAGATTGCACTGTAATTGGTATTTAAAGTACTGTATGCAGTATATAGTATAAATAAACCTAAAACAAAAATAATGTTGTTTTTTCCCCATTACTTTGGTTAAGGGAATATTATGCTAGTACAGAAATCTGAATCCTAGACAATGGAGACAGAGCACAAAATAGCTAGGACAAAAGCAAAACCAAGTAGCAAAAATATACAAAACCAATAGGCAGGGAAATACACTGTGTCTGTTGCACCCTTTTGGAATCTATTTGCACCTCCAGCTCACTTATGTCCCTGAGGTACTCGCACAATGTTGACTTAATATAAACAACCCAATGACTCAAGAGTTAAAAATCTACCTTGGTGGATTAAGATGTGTGCCAGGGAAGAGGCAGGCAGGAGGAGGGGGAACACTGCTCTACGAGCAAGGACTGGATCTGTGTAGGACTCCAGTCCCAGTTTTGCAATGTACCAAGTGTTTCCATTAGCCCCGTGTTAAGAACAACGTAGGCACCTACTTAGGGGACTTAAAATAAACAGATCCCATTTCTGATACCTCCAGAAAAGTTCTATGAAATCGATACCCCTCCAAAAACAAAAAGATCAACTGACAGTGATGTTTGCTTACGTTTAGTGTAAATCTCACCTAATTCAGTAGAGACAGTAAGGTATCACCAGCTCTAATTTAAATCAGACTGAACGTAATAGAATAATATCTACTATTAGATTAGGAATAGTTACATACAGTGACAAACAGACAAGTTAAAGCAGCTTTTAAATAGCTGAACATGGGAATAGCTAACTATTGCACAATGCCCTCTTACTTAAAATTACTGCAAGAAATCAAAATGGTAAAAAAAGAATCTATAATGCTTCATAATTTATATGCAGTTTGGTTACTTGATTTCTTATACAGGCAGTTTATAGTGTTGTAACTGTAAAAATAACAGGTTTTTTAGACCGCAGGATATTGTTCCAATTTAAATGCACTAAACAGTTAAAATAACAATTTACTTTTTATCTTGAAAAAATATGGGGCAAATGGAGTGAATAATTCATAGGCAACATTGCTAATACTGTTCAATGAAAACCTGGTACTGTTGACTAACACTGTACTCTAATCTTACTGCTATACACGCTTGTGACTAATGTTTAGGAGAAAAAGAAGAAACAAAAAAAGGTGACTTGATTAAAATTTCCTAAATAATAAGATACAATAAGAGACTGTGTAAGAACTTCAGTGAAAAAAATGCAACAAACCAAACCATGATGACAAGGCAAATTGGTGACAGTTTTGAAACCGTGAAGAGAACAATCTTGCTTTTAGTATCTGGTTTGCTTGTTTCTCCAGTTTGACCACTTCCTAGTTTTGAATTTCAAAAAGGTGCATCAAAACACTGATTTATCTTTCTTCAAGCTAGAACTGTAAAAACAAGAGAAGTATATAAAATGTATGGTAGAACAAAAGGATTTCAAAAAGGACTATCTGAATAAATGTGTGGATTATAATGCGTAGCATTAGTTAAATTTGTATCTCAAACTTCCATTGAATTTTCTACTTCATAAAGAAGTATTGTAATATACAGGCGAATATAATTGACAAACTTGCAAAGCCAAGTACAATGAGGGCTGCAAACTGTTCATCAGTAGCAATCATGCTCTTTATCTTCGGATCATCTATGCTCCCCATTTCTCCCGCGAGCATGATCTCATTTTGCTGAAGCATAAAGGCAACGGATGGGCTGAAAGGTCCACTAAGTTCCTGTGAGGTATCTGAGCACCGGCGGCACACACAGACACGAAACCGATAGTCCGTGTTGACTTGAAGGCCTGAGATTTGGAATGTGGTCTCATCTCCCTTGTACACCTACAAGACAGAATAGTTACATGTAAAAAGCAGAACGAACGCCACTCTTTTTTTTGTTCATAGCCTAAGGACAACTTTCAGAAGCACCCTGTGAAATATTTGCTGAGCTGGATAATAACTCATTCTCATACGACTCTGAAAGGATTCTGCATTCCACATAAAGCCACAAGTTGTGACAGAGTAGAGCGCAGCAAGGATTTGGGCAAGGAAGACAGGTGAGGTCTGGCAGGGCTTAAAGGAAGGCTTTCATCCCCCTAGGCTTCAGAAACACAGCAGCCTGTAGAGGCTGAGAGCAGAGGTGTCCGACTACAACACGTCTCCATGCGCAGTGCTCAGCAGACTGAGCACACTCTGGAGTAGGCAAGACTTCAGACAAGATGCCATACACAAGAGGTGCACATCTTGCACATCTCTCACGGGTGTGATAAGCAGCACAAATGTATTTCTGTAGTGTTAAGACGTGACTATATGCCCAACACGTTTAAGGCATGAGAACCACAGTTAGCCCCAAAATGAAGAAAATCTGCAAACTAAGGTTATTGCAAGACATTCACTGCACAGAAACAAATATTATTTTAATGTACATTCCTCACACTTCTCTCAAGAGTCAGCAATTATGCCAGAAATTGCACTTTCAGAATTCTGGAAATAATAAAATCTTGGTAAGATATATAAAGCTCCTCTTGGTTGCACTGCCTTTGGTTCTTCAATAATCCAAGTCAGCCATGTGTTTATGCTAATTGAATGGAGGTAACATATGACTCACAGCATGAGTCACAATATGAGAAAGAGAAATAACTGAACAGCTAAGAGACCGTTCTGAGACTTAAATGGAAAGAGACCACTGGAAACGTTTATGGTCTGAAAACAAACAACCAGTCAACAATTTATGTAAGGCAGGGCTGTTGAAATAAAAAGCAATGTATCACAAAGCGTTTGTACCTCCTGGAAAAGAAACCTGAACTTCGGATGCACGTTCCTTTGCTCATTTAACTCCTCACAGTGGGAGGAGAGGAGAGAGCATCTCTGCCTCCTGAGAGTAAGAGCTCTGGCTGAAGCAGTGGAAGGAGCAAAATTAAAGCTGAGCAGACACATCACTTCCTGGGTGTTGCCCCAGAGAAAGGAGAAAAAAAAAAATCCAAATAGGAGACTATTAGCCCAGCTAAACACCACCTAAAGAACGCAACCTCCCTGCCTGTTCTTACCACTGAGACTCATCTCTCAGTCAGGAAGCCAGTCTGATTGCTTAAGAAGTAATAGCACATAAGATGAAGGTTTTCCTTTCATTCATTTTCTCCCTTCTAAAACTTCCCCACTTTTTCCAAATACAGTTTGAATGACAGCGGCTGAGTTTTCAGACTGAGCACAGCTCTGCTAACACTGCTGCCTTGGAACCTCTGCTCATCTTTGCAAAGCCACTTAAAAGCAAGCTATTAAGTTACAGTAACACATCACAGATAAAAACAATTAGCAGCCCACAGACATAATGTGAAAGTTGAAACACCTGCTTGCAAAGCACACCTTTCACCAAGACATTCCCTGCATCTATTTTCCAACTGCAATGCCATTTCCAGTAACACCAGTAGTGGTAACTGTCCTCCATCTGCTCCATCATCAATGTCACATCTTGTAAAGACCTGCTAGGATTCTTCTACTTCAGGGAATTATCTCACTCCCATCTCTTTACACTCTGAGTTGTCATAACCCAAAGCATCCATCCTACATCACAGCAGTAAGCTGTGTATATTACTGGGTGCTGTTATGATCAAAATGGATCCCCATGGAAGCTCTACAGGCCTTTGCCACAAATTAATTCCTTTGCCACCAACATCACCAGTGCTAAAACAAAACAAAAATAAAATCCAAATTGTTTTAATAGAAAATCAATCACCCAAACTTCATAAATTACATTTCACTGATACATAGAGATGGGATACATACAACCTATCTTTGTACTGAGAACACTTAACCGGTGTTCCTTGTTCTGCTGGGGTGGTGAGCACTGGTGTAACTGGAAGTGGCTCTGGGTAGCTAATCTAAAACACCTGTATCTTCAACACAGCCCAATAGAGGTGGCCACTCAAGTCATCTAGACAGCATCTTTTTGAAAAAAGCCAGACAGTCCAGTGAGAGAACAGTGCATCTTTAAAGAAAGTCTGAATGGCAGTGAAAACTACATTGAATGCATGAGTGAATACTCCATGATGATAAAGACAAAACATTTCCCATGCTAGAGCTAAGAAGGTGGTGGCAATTACTCCACTGTCAGTGCTTTGGGGGCTACTTGGCACCAGAGGAGCTTTGTCCCTTCTCAGCAACAGGCAAACAATATTTGGGCTTAAATACCACCCACTTCTGAGAGCAGCCTGAGCCCTTCGCAGCTGGCTGCAGGAGCACCCTCAGTGCCCCGTGGCACAGTCACTGCCTGCTGTGCTGCCTGCTCAATTTGTCTGCCTTGGTTTCTCCAGGAGCATAGGAAGCCAAGGCAGGATGCCCTCAGCACAAAGTGCATGCCTGGCTGTAAGCAGTTACGCTCTGAACAGACTTTACATGCACAACAGGAAAAAAGCCTGATAACTATGTGTAAGGCTTTTGAACTTGCTAAACAAATGTTAAACCAAATTCAACTGTATAAAGGAGGGTATATATTTTTAAATGTAGCACAGTATGCTTTGGTAGCCAACAAGTTAAAGAACCCATCCAATTTATCACTTTTACTCCTAGAAATAGCTTTTCTGTTTAGGCACCTGAGAATATAATAAAAACATGATGAGCTTTTTGGCTTGCTCCCTCAGTGAAAATATCATCACAAGTAATAAACTGCTGCCGAAGCCCCTTTTGGCATTTGATACTACTGATCAAAACAGACAGCTCAGAGAATTCCTGCAGGCAAGTATTTCTCAGTTTCACAGATGTCATTATATAATTCCCAAAAGCTTCAATCTTTTCTCAACAATGAAAAAATGTCAGCCACAACTGCACTGGAAAGCATAAGCTCCTCCCAGCCCCTCACACTGACTCAAGGTCACATCCATGTAAAGCTGGAGACGATTCTGACAGGACGGGATGCTAAGTTCTAACAGAATAAGCTCTGTTAGGTAGAACTGCATGAGACAAAACACAAATCTCAGCCAGCAGCTCCTGGAGTTTGCAGTGGTTTCCTTCCTCAGTTGTAAACAAGGAAGATCTGATTTCCTAAAAGGAACTGTAATGCCCTATGGCACTGCTATTTGATGCTTCCAAACAGATAAAGAATACAAATATACAAAAAGGAACATATCACTCAGGAAGCAGGAAAAGGAATATTTACTTTTTTAACACGCTTTTTAGGTAGCCAAATTACTATCTGTTTAGTTCCTGCCATCAAATTCTTCAAACAGAACTCAGTAGAGACATATTTGCAACGCGCTTTCCCAGCAGAAGGCAGGGATTGCTACAGCCCCAAGCCAAAAGAAATGGCATTTAGGCACTTTGATATAACCCCCACTAGGTCAAATGGTGGAAGAAGTGTGGGTTGTGGGATGCAGAGAGCTCCAAGGGGCTACAGGTGGAGGAGGAAGCTTAGGGGAGATGATCTAGAGAGAAACTGCAGCTTTACCCAAAAGCATGTCAGTGGCTACTGCTGCAGCAGGGGAAAGTGAAATTGCTTTAGCATTTCCTACTTTATATGTGAACAAAAATCATTATTTTACATAGTTTGAATGTGTTTCTACAGCACAAATGAAGTACAATACAATGCGTTCCTCTTAGGTGTTCTTAGATCTCTCAAGAGCATCCCTTCTGTAAATGGAATATAGAAGAACATTGCATTTTGCATTTTCTGAAGGGCTTTTGAGCAAACAACTGGATCAAGATCAGTAGCATAAAATTATTCCAGAAACAGTAACTGAGTGTCTGAACTGTGCAACTTGGGTGATGAATTGTGTGAGCTTCCTTACTGAGTCCAATGGACTCCATGGTCAACACCATTCCACTGTGTGCACATTTGTTCTCCAAACAGTCAGGAGATACAGTCATGTTTTCAAATGTCAGACACAACTGCCATGAAAAAGTTCCAGCTCAGTTTTCTCGATGACAGAATCTTTCTTCTCCAAACTTACTGGAATGAAAAGACTCAAATCCACTGTGTCAAACATACTGTTGTCAATAAAACACAATCACACTAGTTTAAAATACATAAGAACAGTATGAATGCAAAGCCACTATTGCAAGAGGCATATTAACATTTTCCTACTATGTCTGTTGAAATAAAACATCTTTGTAAAATTTCCTGGGGGAGAAATACAGATATATATATATATATATATGTATATATCTCAAACATTCTCCCATCTCGTAACAAAAAAATAGATTCATATATATCATCATCTTGATTTCTGTTTTGCACAGTCACTGTTACAGATGGTAATGCTTTGGAGTTAAATTAGTTTGTTCTACTCCAGGAGATACCTGCAGATGAACTCACACTCAGAAGCTTTCACTCATTACAATGCTGAAACAACAATTAGTGCTTTGAGATAAAATGAAGACTGCTTTTTCCCAACTATTAGCTATATTTAACTCAAGTAAAGAAATGGGGAGCAGACACAGAGATGCAGCTCCATGGATTTTTAACACATCTCCCTAGTTAAATCCTCTTGAAGTCTTGCCTTAAGTGGTTGCCTTGAAATTGCCACAAATAAAGTGACCTGACTATTGACAGGATTACACACTTGTAACAGTGCAAAAGCTCTGTGTTCATTAGCCAAAATGCTTCAATTCGGGGGTAATTTCTGAAGTGAATTTTTATTCTGTGAAACTCTTCTCATCGACGTTTGCTCTGATGTAAAACACATCACAGAACAAGAGCCACAACTGTGTCCTAGAGGATGAATGAAAGTGAAAGAGATTGAGGACGAGCAACCCTAAATATGAAATGAAGTGCTGCACAGCTGCTGAACAGCCTGTTGAGTTCATGTATTTATATATTCACACCACCATTTCTTGACTGCAAAGATTAAACCATCATCTAACTTAAAGGAACATGGAGCCATGCTCAATTCTCACCAAGGATGGCCAGAACATATTAAGCACTGTAGCTTCCTAAAGCTGCACACAGACTCTGTATGTTGAGGCTCTTCTTTCAATTGAGCAACAGCAGAATGGGTCCATGTAATCCACTTACCATGGATATTAAGAAGCCATCACAGTGAACAGAGGTCATATTACCTACATAGAGATGATAATATTCCCCCCCACATTAACAGGTTTACGAATCTTTAGCACCCACATGAATTATCTTGCATTTATGCTTATGTTATTTTAGATAATCCATTAATTTTCAGTAGCACTCAAAAACAGACTGAGGAGAAGTGAAGGTATAGTTGCAAAGAAACTAACACCTTACTCAGACTTCTAAGAATTCAATTAAGGCTTAATATATCTAATTCCCTCATTTGGTCACATGAATCCAAATAACAATGAAAGAAAGGACGGGGAGAAGACGGGGCACAGATGAAGTGCATTGCAAATAACAAAGCTAGAGGTGTGAGAGGTGAAATAGAAGATTTAGCTATGAATGAGTTCCATTTCAGATGTGCTGGGAACATGTCCATTTGTGATCTCTAATCAGTACAGACAATTGAAGAAGGATCAACTGTATTTCAGGTACAGTAAAGCCCACAACCCCTGTGGGGCACCAGATATACAGCTGTCACACACTCATGCATCTAAACTCTAGACAGGAATACAGTGGCTGAACAAATCAATTTAAAGTTGTCTATCTAAGTGAAATCCGTGATACAAGGTCTTGAAGGCTCCCCTGAAAATCCAAGAACTAATCTAGTGGATCAGGAAGATAATCCACCTGGTCCATCTCCTCTTTGGACAACTAGCACCAACCAGTTCACAAGCAAACATGGATGGACAGAACGGTACTTTCTAAAGGTGAGCTCAGTTGGAAATAGTAACCAACTCTGGAGAGAGCGTAAATCACTCCAGTGAAATAACAATGTTCTGTATATTCCCCCGGGGTGAAAACAACCTACTACAGCTCTTGATTTTGACTCAGTCTTTACCAAAGTTCACCTGATGCATCACCATAGGGTGTAATTCAATACAGGAGAAAGAAACAAGACAGAATGTTCCAAAACATTTCCATTATATAACCAATTGAGCACTATAATCAAGACCACTTTCCTACCTGCTTATATTCAGACTCTCTTCCAACCAGTACTTGCAGAACGTAACCAACAGGATCGCCCTTCATGGGTGGGACCATTTCCCAGGTAATTTCACAGGCATTTCCTTCCAACTGCGTTACCCGAGGAGCTACAATAAAAATGAATATGCTAGCATTTAATATAAAGACTGCATTGAAATGTCACTTCTATTTAATAAAACACTTATGAAATAAGAACTTCAAAAGAGAACTTCAGGACATCACAGGGTTTAATAGCACAATCTGTATCATATTTATGTATAGCCAAAAATCAAATTACCATCACAAGGAGATGAAAGTAAAACTGGGACTGGATTTATAAGTCTCTCAAAAGTCCAATTTATTTCAGGACAGTCTTGCCTGATTTAAGCTGTTCTGGATTTTTGTAGAACAGTAACACTGAGACAGAAAATTGAGTGAAATTCAGAGGTGATTAACATGATCCTAATAAATTTATGGTAAAATGAAGTGAGATGTTTGAGGTACCTCTCATCTGTCAGTCATGAACCCCTAAATAGGGAGAGTGGATGTGATGAAAACTTTGAACTTCTAAGATCTAATTGCAATGACAGGCACTGAACTTTCCAAAGCAGAAGCCAACTCACAAATTACATTGGCATTAATAAAAGCAGCAATTTCACAAAGTTCTGAGCAAACACTGCAGCAGAGGAGATGGTCTGCGTATTCCTCCCATGCTCTAAGGCAGCTGGCTACATGTCACTGAAAGAGCACTGTACCAAACATTTCATTCAGGAAAAATGAGAGGAGAAACATCAGTAGAGAAGTTAAATAATCCATATTAGAAATTAATTCACGCTTGGGAAGCAAAAGTACAAGGATTATTTTAAATGCTTGGACTCACATCTAATTCCAAGCCTGGAACTGGATGTTCCAGGTGATCAGACCTGGTATTCTTACAATTCTTAGACTAGAAGTCTAAGAAACTCCATTCGTCATCTGTTAAAATGCCCTCTCTGTAAATGGATCTCTTGCTAGGTGAAAGCACCAAGATGTCATATGATGCCTGACAGCATGCTAACAGGTGAGCTAAGCATGTTTATGTATTCAAATCAGCATCTGCCAGTGGAAGGCATCAAAACAACCACAACAGCAATCAGGCTCAGCCACTGTGCTCAAAAGCACCTGACCAAAACATGAAACTGGGAGAAACACTGGTGCTAAACATTTCACCAAGTGGTTAATGAGTGCACGTGCAAGGACACGAGCTTGTTAAAGGAGATACAGATTCCCAAGTCATGAAAACAGACAACAGGAGACTCTATCAAGGAAACAACTGATGCTGCGGCTGCATATATTACATGAATTTTAGACTAATTTGCCACCACCCAAGAGGAACACATGAATCATATGCAGACCCACATGTAATCAATATCCATTTGCTTCTCCCCGTACATCTGTTGAGAGACTGCTAATAGATGCCTCCATCTCAGCTGACAACAACGTTCTCAATTATTTTCCTTCCTCCTTCCACTCTGTTACATGCAGATTTTTCTCTGACACACAAATGCCATTGTTTTAGGGTCAGCATTACTGAGTAATTAGGACATTCTACAGGAGGACAAACATCTGCTTCCGATAGACGGAGAAAAAAGTTTATGACAAACATTTCTTTGAATAGCTCCAAACATGGGAAGGAATCAACATAATTCTGTCAGCTGGCTGCCTCAACAGACCTCTTCTTCCCATAGCATCACTTTCTTGCAGTAGTATTCCCTAGCACAGCTTTTGTTGTTCCACTTTCCTCTGTTACAGTCAGTGTTTTGTCACGTACCCGTGGTCCCATCCCACACACAGCCCAGTACTGTGCTCTCTCCTAATGGCTTGACATTCAGACCTCAGTATGAGTCATGTTTAACAGGGACTCAGTGCTCAGGCAGGCAAGAAGTCCATGAAACAAAATCCTAAGTGAGATCTGAACTTACCCAAATGGATTTCTATCCATCAGAATGGCAATGTGATTGCAACACGTGCCTGTGCTACCTTTACCCAGTTGGTGCAGCTACGAGTGATGGCAGCAGTAACTTAGGCTCAGCATGTGCTACAGTCAGCCTGCTTCATCCTGCACAAGCTTTCTTTGCTGTGTGGTATGGCTTATACCAGGACAGCTGTGCAAGAGAGTGGATCAGCACAATCCACCACTGGGTAGGTGTAATTTACAACTGAACACCAAACAGATACAGCTATCTTCTTCCAGAAACAGCATGGAAACACAGGCCAAAAGGCAAAAGAAAAAAGCAAGGTGTAATCGAAGGTGGGATCCTCAATATGCTGACTTCAGTGTAGGGAAGCCAGTCTCCTGATGCTCTCCCTGCACTCTGTCCTTCCTGAGAGCAATTCAGAGCAGTCAGCCCAGGGCCCAGAGGTATTACACCCTGGCTGTGTTTTTCCCACTTTGAATCTTGAATGGCATCAAAATCACCAAAGCCAGATTTCAAATAGAACGGAACAAATGATACCTCTCTGGCAGACTAAGCAGTGTTATTTCTCACAGGAAGCAGTACTGCTTGACGTATGAGTGTAAGCACACAGAAAAAGAAGGTCAGCACAGCATCTGATTTCAGCTTATCTGACAACAAATACATCAAATCCGCTCCCTTCATAATATTTCTTCTTGGAAGACAGAACAGAACTACTTAGGGCAGAATTCACACATTATAAGGCTTTATTTAATTAGCCCTTTTGTTCTTCTAGCAGAACACACGCTAAGCGAGATAACGAACCTGATGTTTTATCCATGTGAAATACTGTTATTAATTTTATAAATTAAAGGAAAAATAAACTCTGAGCTGCTTAGCTGATCATTACCTACACAACTTGAAACAGCATGCAGCTTTACTAACACTGAGGTTGGTATGTACACATACATACCGCAGCTGTTACTTCCCCCTCATGAAGCATTCCAGTAATTCAGAGCAATCCTCTGGAAAACTCAGCAGCAGCATTTTAACAGTTGCTGCGTAACAACACTGGTAGGTACAACATTTATGTTGTTTACATGAACATTTTGGTGATAACTTTGCTTCCCACTATCACATAATTTAACTATTCACAGACACACAGAAGCAACACTCACCATTCTTTTGCCTACCTATGTTAATATTTACAAACTGACTGCACTTATCTTACTTAAGAAGTTATGTCACTTATAAGTAAAAATACTACATACCTTTGATTGCAGGTGGGACTGACTTAGTTGTGCAGAAGGTACAAATTTCTGAGAAAGGTCCCTCCCCAGCATCATTGACAGCCTGTATTCTAAACGAGTAACAGGTGGACTCTGTCAGCCTTTGTATCTTGTATGTATGACTTGGTCCCCTGTAAATTGGAATAAACCTGGAAACAATGAAAATGGGAATACAGAATTACATGGGAGTGGTACATTTATTACATTTATCAGTTCAACACATACATGTTGTGAAAACTGGCACAACATGCTTTGCAAAGCACTGAAAGAACATTGTCCCTTCTGCAACTAATACTTACCTTGCAAAACGATTACACGAATTATCCAAAAACACTTCTGTCAATGCACTTCTGCTACCTATTAATCAAAATGGGTTCAACTCATGTTTTGCTACAATGCACTAAGTGTGCTGCTAGTACAAAAGTATGTTTAGAACAGGATTAATTTGACTTTATTCACACACTTGACCCACAGTTGAGATCCTACTCCCATCTGTGCCATATTAATCCAGAGTAACCATTCAAATCAGAGCATAAGAGCTGTATTTAGTGTATTACACACTTCTCAGCTTTGAGGGCTTTACAGCCTGAAGACAGCCCAATAGTGGAGACAGAACAAGATTCAGAGAGCGCACATCGTGGAATGTGAGTGAAAAGGAAGAGAGAAGAGAAAGCATGGTTACAGGGAGGGGGAGATGCAGGATGGAAAGAAGATGGGGTTTAGGGGCAGTGGGGGATGCCCGTAATGACACAGGTCTGCTTGAAAGCATGCTGAGAAGAAGAAAAAGACACGACATAAGGAAGTGTCTCCCAAAATATTCCCGTTGACAGGACCAAATGCCAGCACACACGATCACATCCAACAATATTATGCAGAAAAAAAATCAATTAAAAAAAAAAAGAAAAAAAGTTCAGCTTGCAAGAAAGAATCCAACTTTTATATTCAGTCGCTCTGCTCAGATAAATGCTTTTCAGTAATGGCCGTGTGTTAGCCAGCAATTTCTAACTGAGATGCTGACCCCACAGGTGCTGAGCTGAATGGGGACGAGGGTAAATAAAAAGAAGCTCATCACTTGGCCTCGGCTGGTTCTTCCTGGGGACAGTTCTGAATCTGGAGAACACAGAGTTACCCACACAGGGTAACGCACAGCTTTTGATGATTTAGTACACTTATTGAAATACCTCAACTATTTCAGCTGATTTGAGATGCCCAGGAAGCCCACAGAGTGTTTCTGACCTTTGGATCTAGATGCTTAGCTTTACTCTGGGTAATAACTCCTGATCTCTTTGGCTTTGTGTGAGATACAAGGCACAACCAATCTGAGCATTTCAAAGAAACTGGGTCTGCCATTAGCTCTCAGGGACAGAAATCAATTCAGATTACATTATGATTGAAACCCTCACAAGAACAAACAGAGATCAAAAGTCGCCTGTAATAACAGAAATGTTCAGGTAATTTAAATTGCTGAGAATGCACTTTGAGGACTGATGTGACTTACTACCTCCAGCAAGTCCTAGAGAGCCCCTCGCCCTGATTAAAAATCAAAGACCAGTGCTCACGAGCTCTTAAGAGCACATTTGAAAGTTGAATTCCAAAGATAAACTTTTCCCAACCTTAGGCTTACGCAGCTTTATGCTTGCTATCCTGTGATAACCTTTTTGAGGTTCACACAAACAGCACTGGAAAGTTGCAAAAGACTACACACTGCACTCAGGTCAGGCTTCTTGGGGTTCTCTGTGTGATGAACAAGCCCTTTATTTAGGCCAGCAGAACTTAGGGGCAGCAGAGAGCCTGACCAAAGGGCAATAGTGAAAAAGCAGCAATGCAGTGTTTTAGACAACTGCTCTTTCTGTAACCAATTGTGGAACTAGGTAAGCATAGGAGGTTAAATATACTTTACCAGCTGACAGTTCTGCACACAGTCTGGACTTATAACACAGTTGCTAGACATACTTATAGAGTGAATACCAACGAGTGCTAGCTTTCAAACTACAGTTTTGCCTCTTCAACATGGGCAAGGTTTCGTAACACTGACAAAGTCATCTGGCAAAGTTCTTCTGCTCCTCATGTCATTTGGGGGTTGGAATAATGTTCCCATCCAGTTTCCATCTCTACCCTTTTTTACTTCCATCTCTCTATCTCAAGAACTGCTTGTAATGAAAGCAAAAAGCATTAGAGAAAAGCTTGCATCCACATTGAGCACACAGGACTGCACTGAAAGCACACTTAAATCTCTGAGATTCAACCACCTTTGAAGAAAGATGGCTTCCAATTTTGGAAGAAGAAAGGCTGATTAATAAGTCAATCAAATTTATTTGCTGTTAGGCTTTAGCCTGACAACAACATCTGAAGAATGTAAATCATGAGGTAAGAAATACAATGCAGATGAAACATTTTAACTTTAAAATACCATATAGATAAATATATAACAGTAACAATATTTTTCTCATGACCCACACAGGTACTTTACACTTCTCCAGAGTTATTTCTGTTATTCAATAAAATACTACATTTCCATTTGATGGAGATGGATATAGAACTGGAACAACACATCCTCTTTGTTGCCACTACTGCAATGCCTGGATAAATTAACAATTATCTAAAGACAACAACTTGTCTATATGATTGCAAGTTCATATTATTGCAAGTCGATTTTTTAAATCTAAGGATACCTTTAAATACACTTTTAGAGTTCCATATTCCTTTGCCTTCTTGCAAAGTCTGGCATGGTTCAATGTGCTTCATCCAAGACCTGTTCCACACCTTTTCTTAAGAACAAGCCAGCTTGGAGCTCATCTGCAAGGAGTTCATGTCTTATATACAGACAGACAGGGCTGAAAGGTGAACTGGGTTTGAGAACTGATAGAAGCCGGGCAGCCTTGTACTGGATTCATTCCCTAGCTGCTCCAACATTATGTCAAAGCAGTTGTACTGGCAAAACTGTGGGGACAGTATGGGAATACCAGAGATTAAAACAACCCAAAAGCATTCCTATTCCTATATAGGAACGTCCTTAAAGAAATGCTTTGCACGTTGGATTTTATCTTTTTGACACTCTTTCCTTTCAAGAGAGAAACAAAACCAAAACGTACCTGAATGCATCTCAGACAAAACACTGTCATTCCTTAACCCTCTGCCTGCAACAGATCATGTGAATCTACATGCATGCTGATGGCACGTGTACCTTTTTGTTTCTAAACAGTTTGCCCAGCCCAATTTGAAAGGCAACGGGCTGCACATTTTACCCTGATATGTCGTCTCTGAGAAAAGACTACTTGTGTGGGCTACCTGTGCTTTTAGTGTAGTTTTGTTGATGTTGTTTGTTTAAAATGTATTTTTAATAAGTATTAATATGTATTTTTTTTTTTTTAAATTAAAGTGAAGGTGTAGGGCCAGAGTTTAACATGATGCTATATTGCCTCTCCTCCCCACTAAGGTAACAGCACGAACTGAACATCATCTTGAGGGAGCACAACATCCCCCAGAGAATCTCACTCCCACTTGAGCGATCCCAATTCTCTCTCCCAGACATTCTCATGTCAGTCATGGATTATTCATTTACTTACAAGCCTGGAAAAGAGAGAACACAATGTCCTAGAATGATTGTTTGGGAGACACCACTGCTGTTAGTTTTTCATCAATACCTTCTTATTCACCATGAAGATCTTCTTGGAAATGTTTCACGTGTCAGAGCTTTTTTGTTTCCTCCACTTCAGCCACTTTCAGTCAAGCAGAGGATTATGAACACACTTGCTGCTCTACCTTCATTCATTAGTACTCAGCACATTTTAATCAGCAGGTTACCTTTCAGAGCCTCTCGCTTTGTGTATATTTTAGTAACACGATTGTCTTTGCAACAATTTAATTTCAAAGCAAATGTAACATGCAGTGCTAAAACAGAACAGCAATCTGGAGCCTGGAACAAGGGCTACAAGAGAATGATTCTCTTTCTGCCTCCTGCAGCACTGCAGTGATCTGACACACTTTTGTGTCGGGAAATCATTAATCCACCGCAGGTCTGACCTGGTGACCTGAGGCTTTTGTGCAGTGTACCTGGGCAGCTGCACAGTTAGAAAGCAAAGCATGTGAATTTCACCAATCAACACAACTTTTAATGTTGTTATTGCAGTGTGCCTGTTATCTGCACAATTATAGCCCCCTCTGACTGTTTTTTTAGACTGTTCCTCTATTTTCTCTGAAGAACGTTATCAAGCACTCACTGATTTATGCCATTTTCTTCCCCAGCTAGCAGTTCCCTACACTATGCAGCAGCATTCTGGAAAGCAAAGCTTCAAAACAAAAATATGTAATTCACCCCCAACACAGGGAACGCTCCGTTCTAAAGCTGAATAAAGCCGGGCAGCCGCACTGCTGGCACAGCCCTGGGTGCCCTACCTTGAGGATGCACTGGGCATGCTGGACCCTCTGATCTGAAGATGTGTTTTCTAGAAGATATTTTTAGGAAACCTTATCACATAAGCTTGTTCATGACAATGTTTAGAAACCCACCTCCTCACAACAGCAGCCGTGTAGCTTCTGTTTACAGGCATAACAACAGGAGATGATGTTTCTTTGCTTGTACTTAGAAAAGCAAAACTAACTGGAGAGGAAAAAGGCAGAACAAGAAGTGCTAGCAGTTAAGTGGAGAGAGTTTTGTTTTCTTTGCCTAATTACTTAGCATGTCTAGCCTGTGGGCAAGGAGCAGTTGCAGAAATTGATTTTTAGTTTGCTTCTCCTAGATCATCCTTTCATCTGCTACCGAATTTGAGCATGTAAACCATATTTACCATGGCCACCTGTCAGATCCCCAGAATTATGGAGAATGGAGATGCCTTGACATACAGAAGCTCCCACCTAGCAAGAAAAACTAATTTTTTAGAAGGATGAGTTACCATCTTTTCCCTTGAAGTTCATGCTGCTGAGGGCAGCTGGAATTTACAGCCCACCACATCGTACAAGCAGCATACAGAGAGCATGGGAAGCCTGAACTAAAGCCTCAGGATTGTACTCTTCCCAACAGATTACCAGAGAGGAAAAACCTACAGGCATTTCGTGTTTGCTTCCTTTTTTTTGCCCCCTTTTGGACTGCAGACCTGTGTAATCATTCAGACTTTCTGGATGCTGACAAAGAGAAGCTGCACACAGAGCCCATTAATTTTATTGCTCACACCAGACATAGAACAGGCACATCATAAAGAAGACAACCGAACACTTTGAAAATCAACTTCAAGGATGAGCAAGAGATGGAGAAAAAGTTTTAATTCTGAATGATTCCTGTGGGAAAAAGTAACAACAGTGCCTGGGCACATTCAGGAGGAATGGAAAGCAGATCAGCCAAGTGCTCAATGTGATTCTTGTGTGCACCCACACTGGAGGCCAAGGAACAGAGAGACAGGACAACACTGAGCACACTGTAATGTTAATTTACAGCACTTCAGTGAAGGATTTGGGAGAAGTTATAGAGAGCATCCAACTGCCTGCCAAAAGTCAAGAAGAACCAGATGACAAAAGCAGCTACTGATACTGTAGTTTGCAATGGCAATGTGTTAAAAACTAACAGAAGATATAAACAGGAGTAGGCTTAATAAAGCTAAAACCAAAATAGAACAAAACACCGATCAAGCAGTAGCAAATTAATGCTCTTATAGTCACACACATCTTTATCTCTCTTGTGCAGCATTACGGTCCGCTTTATTAATATGGCAGCATCTAACAGTTTCTATGAACCTTAAAATGAATCTCAATCAGCACAGCATGTTCAGAGCTATCCACAGCCGTGGCAGTCTCAGTCATTTGGTTTGGCAAAGCTTGCTAAGGGAGCAAGGCATCCTGTCTGCTTTACAGCTTCAGCAAAACAAAGCTGCACCTACAGATGGAGAAGTGGCTCCTCACTGTAAGCAGAACCCCATGACCACTGTGGGTACTAAACCAGTCATTACTGCGAAATTCCCACCAAACTGTTCTTTGAACAAACTTACTGAAAAGCATCCCACTCCGTGTCCCGTTAGGATTCATAAGATCACATAACATACCTCAAACATTTAACACGTTTTTCTTATACCCCACTGTCTCAAAAAGTGATCACTATTTTTTTTTAAGAATTGCACGCCCTTAAATGGAAAATTCCTATAATTTAATAAAGCATTTTAGACTAATATACGTACATAAACAAAATTTCACATGTTACAAAAGGGTATTACAACTACCATGGTTGTTGTGACACATGGTCACAACTCGCTTATTCAGCAAATAGCCATAACAAAAGTAATTGCAGTGTAGAAGACCAGTAAATACCATCTAACAATCCACTTACAAAAGAAGACTTATGAAGAATAGACAATGATCCTTCAGTGAAATTTTAAAAGAATATCTTCAAGTTGCCTCTCACCCAACCATCCAGTGATTCTCTTAAAATATAATTGCCCATATTTTTCCTTATATGCCTGCACACATAGAAAAATCACAACTAATCTCAAGTGCAAGATAACATTTATCTAAAAGAAACACAAGCAATGCAGTGAATGACCCACATCTAACATAGTAGCCAATTCCCTCTTTCAGACTAGACTTTGCAAGTGTTTTAAGACACTAAGTGGTATGGTTACTTGTAGAACAACTAAAGAATAATTAACAGTACAGAAAAAAAATATTCAAAAGCATTACTGTTAATTAGGTTCATTTGTTTCACTTGGAGAAGAAAACAGTGCGACTTGATTAACGTGATTTTCTTGATGTTACAACAGTTAGGAATGCTGGTTTATTTAAAAAACGCTGAAATTTTATCATCCTCTTTACATAAAGGTCAACTGCTTTCAATTAACGTTCCCATGTGTTGTGCTTTCTAGAAACAGACTTTTCATCTCCAATTAATGCTAGACGTAATTGAAAGGACAAGAGAGATTAATTTGATCTGCCTGGATGTCACACAGCAAGGCGCTAACGGCAGATAAGGCAGGTGCATTTCTGATACGTGCCTCTTTTCAAGCCCCGACATTAATCAGTGTCAGGAGATTTCCAAGTATTTTGTTTCATAGCTCTTGCAATCAATGAGACCTTTAGTTTGCAACAACTGGCCTGTTGCCTCATTACAGCACGGAAAAGTTAAAAACAATTCTTAATGACCAAGACACACTCAAGAGCACTGGCTGGTGATCAGTGCCCAGAAACAGAAGAGAATCTCTCCAAAAAAGCTACCTGAACTGCTAGGATCAGAACCTGACTTCTTGGCGATTCTTGTTCTTAAAAATAATTTGTTTACTTATTTGTGTTGGTGAAAATGCTTTGATATTACTGTAAAATTATCTCATATTTTAACAGTCATCATTAAGGAATGCTGCAACAAACAAACAGCATGCTCAGATTCACCAAAGGGGAAACTGTGATACTGACTTGGGTCAATCAGATAAAAGTAAATTCAGATGTGTCAGAGAAGATATTAACTATGACTTCCGAAAGATGGAGAACATGACAGAGACCATCCCTTTGGCTCTATTATCCACGCCCTGCCAGAGTCGGATGCTGTTCTTTCAAACCATAGAAGATTCCAAATCATCCTTCTATTCCATTTGACATCCGCAGTTCACCTTACTCACATTATTCTGTTAAAGCCCTGCACAATTAAAGATGCCCATGCTCAACAGACTCTCTTCCAGTGTTTTTCACAAGCGTAGGAGGAAACAATCAGTATAGATGAGTGGCTGCTCTGCATTTTTGGGAGCCCATGTGGGCTATGACACAAATTTAAAGCTTGGAAGACATAATGGAGTAACAAGTGCAAGGAGCAGCAAATCCTCCTTATTAATAGTTCCTAAGAGACCATTTGCAGAAGGAAGCTTGTGCAAAACCAAACAGTGATTCTAGAAACAGCTTTGGTTCTCTGCAGCCAGGTAATATAACTTACTTTAATCTTACAAGGAAACTTATTTCTCCAATAGAGAAACAGGTTTGGAACAATCTGCAGTTCACCATCCTACTTGCACTGCTACATGAAACGAAACAAAAGCAGCCTGCTGGATGTTTCTTTACAGCTGGCTTGCTCACATGCTGCTGCAGGTGATGGGCTCCTGACAAGCATCACTGCACTCCAGAGAAACTGTTTCATCAGTCAAACTTTCAAATAGGTATTTATATTCATTGGACAACTCTCAGTATTAACACAGGGGAGTGTGTACCATCTCTGTATCAGTATAGTTGAAACAACGGGAGGTATTTAGGCATTATTCATGGTGGTTTTATTACTTAGAATTAGAGCTTTTGGGACAGATCTTCAGCTGGCACAAACTCAGCACAGCTCTATTTAAATTAAAAGAATCATACTAATTTACACCAAATTATGATCTGTACTGAATGTCCCTATGGATTTTCTACTTCATACACCAGTTATTTTACCTAATTAAAGTCACTGAGAATGTTTTTCAGTAAATTATGAACCATTTGTGATATTTATTCATTGAAGAGATCTTTGGAGCTATTTTGTCAAACCTTCCAAAACAAAGTTGTTTGTGAAAAGCTTCTTCCTGAACTATTTAATGTCTATTTTTGTGTTTCTTGCATACTGAAAGCTCTTATAGCTTTGAGGAAAACTTAAGGGAAGTGAAACACAGCAGATAAGCTCCTCAAGCATTCTTATTTTATTATTACTGTGTTGCTACCAAGCTGATGCCAAGTTCATTTTTTCCAAAAGATCCAAAATATGATAGATCTAAAATCCCAACCATCATGCTCTGCTCAAAAAAACCTTTTCCAGTTCTGTTTTTGCTTTCCCTAGACCTCTGACTTTGTGACCAGTTCTTTTACTAATACACACACTGCATGCAATATCTTTGCTCTCATATTTCAAAGGGAAAATCAGTGTGATTATAAAAGTAGGTAGTAATTTTTGCTGGCAGAGGAGCCCGTAGTTTGCCAAAATTTCACAGTGCAGCAATGACTGCAGTTGTTCTACAGTAAATGACAGCTTTGTTATGAATCCCTACTGAAACAACATTCTGTATACATTTATAGCATCAAGTAATTGGGAAAACGTTTTTCTGTGATTCAAAACTGCTTTATCATGAGCCAGAATTCATTTTTCATTAACATAACGAGACGAATCAGATCTCTTACCTTTTATTTCTGTCTTCAATCTGTAAGATGTAGACCATGTCATCGGTAGCATGAAGCTTGGAACTGCTGTCCCCCCATTTCAGCTTCAGGCTCTGAGGACCCGCTGCAGCACACTCCAGCCGAGGAGGTAAGGGTGGTAATGGTCTGGTTTTTGCTTTAATAAAGTGGCTAAACGGTCCAGCTCCAATTTCATTGACAGCCTGGATCCTAATCCTAAAATGATCAAAAAGGTGACTGTTAAATAAAGTGTTTTCACAAGGTTCTTGGTGTACAAAGTCTCAAGTGCAGCAGTGAAGATATGAAGAAATGCATTAAGACAGAGGCAGAAAGATCTACCTAAGCAATCTCAGAAGCTGACAGTAGTCAGCATGGGCATAACTGCCATGCAACCTCTGTCCATACTGGTGAACACATTTGGCAATCTAAGAACAGCATTTCTGTGTGTGCAGCACATCTCAAAGCATGCTGTTGATGCACACTGAAGTCTACTTGGAAGAGCTAATCCTGGAAGGTTTGAATCACAACCCCTCCATGGGTTGTAGTGTCACGTAGGTGTCTTAGCCTGTACAGCTTTGTCACTCTCTTGTCAGTCTGCACTTCAGTTTAATGAGAATCTGTTATAGGAACGAGTGAAGAGTGGTGGAATTCTACTATGGTAATGTCAACAGCAACATCAAAACAAAAATGTGAAATATGCATTTGGAAAAAGCTTTGAGGACTTATTAGATGTGAGATTCTGTCTAAGTAGAAATATTGGTACAGATGAACTTGACAAAAGACTGCTGAATCACAGAGAGAATTAGAGAAAAGAGGCTGGGCAAACTACGATTTTAGATGGTACATCAACTTTAGATCACTGGACAGATGCCATTTACTTTGGAAATTCTACGTGCTGCAGCCCTGTATTTTCTCATGAGAAAAGACTCTCTGCAAGATGCATTGCTTCTTCTCAAAAGTGTCAGCCACCAAGAAGCCAGGAACTGCTTGGGAAGGCGGTAAGGGGAGAAGGGAGAAGAGCAGAATCTGGTAAGCCATTACACAGCCTGCTTCAGAGAAAACAGAAGATAAATAGAAATACCCTCAGCATAGCTATTTACTTTCACTAAAGCATATAGAGTGATTAAGTTTGCATATATAATGTATGAGAAATTACTTTGCTTTGAAAAGCAAGTCTCTAGCTCTACCATTAGAAAAAGGTTATGTAGCATTAAAGAAGTGAAAAGAATCCTCTGAGAACAGGATTCCTAACTAAAAAAACCCAAACACACACTTTCTGCAATTTCAAAACAAAACAAAAAAAAAGGGTTAAATGATAAATTAACATACATAACAAATACATTCTCATCTATTAATTAGGCAGTAGAAATAATTGTGCACAGTGTTTACATGGCCACGTGGTTAAGCTTTTGCTTATTGATCAGGCCATTTACCAGGGCAAACAGTCCCTTGGCTGCCTAAGCATGGAAAGTGTTGAGCTGCATTTTCCTTTTAATCCTCCCTTTAGTTTCAGGAAATAGGTCCTGACCACCATATGATGCTATACAGAGGCGACTTCCTCCTCCAGGAAGAAAACAGCAGGAAGACAGGTCTACTGGGAGCCTCCTCTTCAAGTGATGCACGCAAGTAGTTGCAGGAAAAAGAACAAAGACTTCTCTAGTATCTTCAAAAGTGCAGTTAACATGCAGACATTGAATTTATTTCATATGATGTTACTGGCTTGCTTCAGATCAAGAAGTCATTATGTTGATAGTTAATAGTCTTTCCAGTAAAAAAAAGGTGAAAACTGCCTGAATTTTCACTGGATTCTGGCAAGACACCTGTTAGCACATGCACAAAAACAGTAACAGCAACATGACAAAACACAGACTGCATACACCAACTGCATACACCAACACCTTCTGCTTTACTTTGTCCTGTCCTCAAGCATCACAGCTAACTCCTCCCAACAGCAGTTATCACATCTGAAAACAAGGAGTGACTGAAATGAAGCTCGCTCAGATTTCATACCACACTTCTTACACATGGGCTGGCAATGTGCTTTTATGACGTGTGCACGAACATACAGCCCCATCTGCTGATCCACCCTTTGCCAGGTACTTGCACAGGGTAAAAATGTGCCTCTTCTCTCACTTGTGGTTGCTCTCATGGGCTGCATGGAGCTCCTGGGGGCCCTGGTCCCACCATCTGATGCACACAAATGGGCACTCCACCCACCTGCCCTTCTGAAACAGGAGCACAGTGAGAACAATGACAATAAGATCAAATAAAGAAAGGCATCTGATGAATGATGATAAAGGGAAGGCAGTAACTGATTTATTTCCTTCTACCAGGGCTGGATGTGGTCAGCCCATTTCTGCTGATCATGCCACCACAAAAATTCTCTGTCAACTGTCACTCTGCAGGGCTCAACCTATATATTCATTCACATATTTCCCCACTGCATCTTCTAAACAGTAAAAATAAATACATCAAACTAAGTAAATTTAGAAACCATTAAAAGACCTTTAGCAGACCATTATAGCCTCCTTGACCGAGGAAAATCAACACACTAAAGATGAGGTTATTTTCAGCTTGGTCAGAAAATCCTCTGTAATGTATCCCAGCGAACCCAAAAATCATTTCTGAATTAATCTTATGGAGTCTGACATGTGAAGAGTTTCATTCACCAGTTCCCATAAGCAGAATGCCACCAGCTGCAATACATGTGTGTGTGAAAACCTGCAGATTTAAAACACCACAGACTACACAAAAGAGAGGAGACGCAGCTCGGTCTCCTCCTGCCATCAGCCTGAATGTGAGGGACAGCAATCTTACCAGCCAGCCCCACAGGTCCCTCACACTGCACTCTTCTGGAGATGGAGCAAGACTTACCTTTAAACTTCAAAACACAGATTTCGTTTTACAACTCACTGGAGCATTGCTAACTTGAGCATCCATGTGCATTCTTCTCTTTGCATGCTGGAAGATCTTTCCCTTGATGCAGTTTAGAAATTAAAAATGTCTGGAATTTGCATTCCTAAACCAAATTAGAAGTATGTGCTGCTATTTAAATGTAATGGGGCTTATCTGCCTCTGTAAACTATGTAACTTCAGAGCAAAAGAAGCATTCTTAAAAAAAAAAACATCTGTTTTGCAGTGAAGTGTCCTAACAGTGCTGCACAATTAACTATAGAAAGTGTAGAGCAAAGCCTGGGAACAGAGTGTAACAGAAAATTGACATTTCTATTACTGTCAAATACTATTTATTATTTATTGTGGAGTATTTATTTACTCACTTCTAGTTAGATCAGTTCACAGAAAACCAATCCTACCTTTATTATGCTGTAATCACAGCTTCCAGAGCTCCAAGGCTACGTTAACAACACGGAAAGACTGCAGAACTCAGATACGTTCCTGCAACTGGCTGACTTACAGCAGTGACATTTATAGAGTGCTTTTGGAAGGCATCTGCTTATTGCAAAAGCAGTGCTGGTGCCTGACACTGGACGAGTCCTTGTGAAACCAGCCCAGCCTATCCACTAGCTGCATGGCAGAGGCATGACCCAGTTCCTCACACTTTGAATACATTCTAGGATGCAAATCCTTCCTGTGTTATGCAGGCAGGATTTGCTGCCAAGACAGAGAAACCATCAAACTTCCCAGCTCCAAACGACCTCTGCAAAGAGCCCTGAGCTTGCTCTGCATGTATTTGAGTCGCACATGGGCGTCCCATCAGATGGATGCAACACCAGACCCAAGCCAACAAGCCTATTGGGGCAGAACATGAGGGCATACTGCCTGAATCGCAGTGCTATTCAAAACCATGCTCCTTTCTGATTTTTGCTTTGGTGGATTCAAAATAACCAACACTCACTTTTCAAGCTCAGGGCTCCCGCAAACAAAATGTTTACAGTGGAATTCCAATGCAATCAAGCAAATAAGCCCTTGGCTACCTTCAGGTTCTGCTGAAACTTTGTCAAGAGATTTCATAGTCTCAAAACCAGTAGTGTTGAGCTTGTTTAGTCTAAGAAAAACAAAGCCTGGAAGAAAACACATTCACTGCTTTTAGACACAGCAGGGAATAAACACTTGAGAGAGAAAAGAGTTAAGTTAAACAAAACTGACATGAAAAGAAAAACTACTGGTGAAGAAATGAAGAGAATGAGATCAGTGAGGTTCTGAACACCCCTTGATTAAAACAGGGAGGGCTGACATCCATAACCCAGCATCTTTCAGAAAACAGCCTGACAAACACATTGAAAGAAAATACATGGTGTCAATCAACAGCAAAAATACTTTGACATACATTTCCCTGTTACCACAGAAGTCTTTTTGTGCTATAGATTGTCCTGCATAAGGTGCAACTGGATTTGTCCCTTGTCTTCTCTGGCAGACATGAGATGTAAGGATTGAGACAGTCCTTCTCTTGTTTTATTTAAAAAATAAAGCTTTCATATAGCATTACTTCTGATTAGTCACTTACTGGCTTGTACTTTTCACACATCATCTTCTTTCTTTGTAAGAACTCAGTCTTACAACAATATTTAGAACAGTTGCAGACTTAACATTTTCATTTGGATCAGAGACAGCCAGACTCCCCGACTACAAATTAGTAATTTAATATAGTGTTTTTTACAAATTAAAGAAACAAGAATGCAAAAAATAAAACAATCCAGTATGATCTCAGCACAACAATATTTTTACAGCAGCACAACAAGAGCTTCAGGGACTGCATCCTGATTAGAAAGCAGAGAAACGTCCCGTCTATCACTTCATTCTGTACCCTCTGTTTCCAGGCTTTGGAGACAAGGCTGGTATCCAAAACAAAGCTATTGACAACTAGGAACCAGCTAAAGAAGGGACTGAAGGACAAAGGCCTCTGTGATGAATGCTCAAAGCTGTTTTGACTCTTGACTGAACATACAAGGAGAAACCAGGTAGTACAAGATGTACTAACACAGATGATGCCTAAAGACGCTGCACAGCTGGGTATCCAGTCAATAAACAAACTGTTCAGCTTTTTACTACCAGCATTATGTTTTCAATTGGTCTTCAGAAAGTTGAGTTCTCTGGTTTGGCTTGGAATAAGATCCATGAGCACCAGTGTGGAGAGAAAGAGAAGTGGGAGAACATGGTGGTGGAGGGAGGTCAGAAGCATGACAACAGCAACCTGAACTGGTTCAAACTGCTCTGCAGCTTTGTTCATGTGCTATATTTTCACAAACACCTATAGCTTGCCTAGGCCAGCATATAGGCTAGAAGAGGCATCTCCTCTTTTACACTCTTTTTTTCTCTACCCAACTTACAAGGTCAAAAAATATGGATAGTTTTTGCTAAGACCAGTTTTCCCAGTCAGGAATGATGCAACAACACTTTGCTGGCACAGAAGAGGGGTCATCACGAGGAAGGAACAGGAGGCTTCATGCTGCAATAAACACAGCTGAAGATGAGAGAATGCTTCTTTTCTGCTTTTGTCAAAAAGGATCACAGTTACAAACCACTGAAGAACTGCAGACAGCAATGATGCAGTTGCACTTCCTGGATTTATGTGATTCGAACTGCAAGAGGAATTCTTTTTTAAAAATAAACCTACTTTGTTCATTGTTTTACAACACGTTTTTAAAACCCAGGTATTGTAGGCAAAGATCAGGATACATTGCACTGGGCACCATAAGTAATGGAAGTATGCCTCTTTGTTAAGTAACTTCTAGTATGAATATTTGTGTATTTGCTCCATGAAGGTCTCTTTCTTAAAAACATGGTAAAATTTGACAGCAGAAATTTTTATATAAACTCTACAAGATCTGTAGGATTGTGATGCTGCATACAAAGAACAAATAAATGTTACAGTAATTCTGTGCCATACCTAGTTTTACAGCCGTGCAATCAGATTTCAGGCTTTATTAGAACAGTGCTTAAACCAGAATTCCTCTGATCACATTTTCTGCTGTAGTGCCTTTCATTGCCTGCACAGAACCTTTTTTAGTTTTTAATTTTAGTTAACATTGGGAAAAAAAAACACGTAAGCTTAAGCATTAAGCTGACAATGATATTTTTGCAACGTCACTTAGAAATTTAGAATCTGAACTGTTATTGTATATAACAAGAAATTCTTTTAAACTCCGATTATCTTTTAATTAGTTTCTATTTTCCAGTAAGAAAAATAGCTAGAGCTACATAAACAAAAGTTACCTGTGTGCAAACCCCTTCACAGAGATCAATATATTTAATAACAAACTGCTGTAACAGTACTGATAAGAATTTGGAGAGTTAAAAAAAAAAACAGAAGTTGCACTTTAATTGTAGTTCTCTATAATTTTTGGAATTATTTTACCTACCTGTGTCCTTAATGCAGTAGAGCAACTTGAAAAGGAGAGGTCAGAGATAGCAGTAGAAGAGAAAGAGGAAAGAAGAAGGTGGGGAAATGTAGTATTTGAACCTGAACTACTGCAATTTGTTCCATAAAGCAGTTACTGCAGATTTCCAGGCTTACTTGTTTTTCTCCTACCCCCTCTACATGCCATAAACATTTCCCATGTCAAATTAAACCACGTAATCTCATCCTGAATAAATACCACAAAAAACTGTACTCACCGGTATGAGGTTTCTGGAAGCAAATCATGAATAACATAACTCGTAACATTTCCTACAGGAATGCTGATGTCACCAAGGTCAATGTTGTATGAAGTAATCTCAGCTCCATTATTGCATGGCTCCTCCCAGTTCAATGCAAGGCACACAGAGGGTGAGAGCTGACAGGCATCCACGTGCTCATCCTCCAGCACAAAGAGGGTAGAGACTGCATCAGGTACAGACGCAGGGATCCTGCAGGTTACCAGTTCACTGTAGGGTCCAGCTCCTGCCTGGTTAACAGCCTGTGTGGAACAATAACATTGCAAAGAATAAACATTCTCTTTCATATGCCTATCAAGTTTTTAAATCACAAACTGTGCAGCCTGAAACAGCTCCATAGATTCCTCAGAGAGGATGCATCACTGGCTCATTCTCCAAAGGATGATTCATACCCTCTACCTGGATTAGGGTAATTAATATCTTCCTTAGTTACTCAGGAGTGCCCCTCAGGAAAACTGGAGAACACATTTAATCAAACTTAACGGTAACCTTTTCATCAGCAGCAAACTTGGTTTGCTAAGAGGTAACGTCAGAGTCAGTGTGCAGCCAGTGACAGGTGACATCACGGTGCCCAGCAAACTGCTTACCTGACATTATCAAGTTGCTCTGCATAAGAACCTTGGTTTCTGCAATGTGGAACATGACATGCTTTATGCAAGTACAGTATCCCTAAACGTAAGGGGCATTTGACTTGCTGTGAGTTACACAGGTTCCTAGCTCAGATAGTGAACAGTTAATAGGATGCTAAAAGTTTCTGGTATAAGAAAATACAAGCTCAGCATGGCACTAAGCCTATGACTCAGATTTCCCCAGAAGTCACAGGTCACTAGCTACCAACCACCAAAGTACATAGCTCAATATTCTCCACTAGAGAGGAGACCAAACAATTACCAAACTTCTCATCTTGACTGATAGATCTAGGACCCCAGCAGAAAGTAAGGCTCAAACTCTGGCCCTTTTCTGCCCGTTAATTAGAGGCTGATGCCTTTTCAAGCTCGACAACACACAATTGTACAGGCCTGTTTTACAAATGGTTGACTCTCAGTCAGTGCAGAGTGTTGTGTTTCAAAGCACTGCCCACCACCCATACTTCCTTAGCACCTGGGGATGTGAGCTGATTCTCTGAACAGATGACAGAAGCCTGTGTTTACAGTCTTGCCAGTAGGACTATGATGGCAAGGAAAGGATGCGTCAATCACTTGTTTGGTTCCTTGCCTATGCTAGGCTATAGTGACTATTTTTTTCTACTATGCATAGTACAAATACAAAGCCATGCTCTGTTTTTCCAGGAGGCGTTTTATTCAATTGAAGAAACAGATAATAAAGTTAGATTTGTCAGCCCTTAAAAAGCCCTTCAAAACAAATCCCGCTCCAGGGACATCTTCTACTGAGCAAAGCGCTCCTAGAACTGTTAAAATTGAGCCTTGTTTTGTGGTCTGCCTCTAAACCAGTGTTTGGCAATCTGTATCTTGCTCCAAGCAATTTATTTTTAGTGGTGCTTTTAACTGCTTTATTAGACAACCTCATCATCATAACTGATGGGAATTTCATTCTTCTTTGCTTCCTAGATGCTTCCCCCTACCTAAATGACATAATATTTCCCTTTGCAGATGCCACAATTGTTTTCAGGAATATTCATTACAGGAAAAAAAGTTGAGCAACGGAAAAGACAAATTGTCTGCCCTCAAGATAAATAAGCCTGATTCCTCAATTCTCTCTTTTTATTGGGTTACTGTAGATTGAGATAGCAGTGTTGCATGTTTATTAGAAGACTGAATAAAAGTAGTCTGGGAAATCTTTATTTTGATAAAGTGACAGAAATATTTTTTGCAAGAGCTGCTAAGAGACACTAAAAAGAACTATTATTCTCACCATTAAAAAAAAAAGAAATTTCTGATACAATTCAACTCTCCTCCTTTGTCTGCAACACGTGCTTCATTAATTTTCATGTCATCGCTTAAATGTTGCAGCTTATCTTATATCGTGGTTTCTCAGACATGCATCTCCATATAACACAGACTGACTACAGGATGAAGCCCTCTAGAAATCAATGCATGGGTCACTGATAGATCTCAATAAAATCTCTTAGTGCTGTTGCGCATTTCATTTCACTTCATCTATGAAAGAAATTACACTGGCCTTGTCAAAACCAAGGCAGATGTGTGCAACATTTCTGTGGCTCAAAATGTAAAATTACTGTTTGCTTGAAATCAACCCCATACAGCTGTCTGTTTCCATTTTTAACATCAAAATCTCTGAGTTCCCCATCATTCACACAGAAGTGCTCTCATGGTCACCTCCCTGCTCACTGGGTTCTGAATACCTTCCTTCTTGAGTGAACTGATGCACCTTTGGGCTCAGACTTCCAAGCCACCCGTTAATGTTCATTCAACAACTTTTTCCAGCACTGCCAGAGCAAGGTATAGAACACTTACAACTTACAAAATTACTAAGCACAGCTGAGCATACTTAAAGGTGTGGGGCCCTTGCTCTTTGGCTGTTGACCAACTGCTCAAAAGAAACAGTAAAAGAAAGTCAATGTCCTGTTAAAAAAAAAAAAAAAAAAAGCTGAGAAGGAAACACTTGACAGAAGTGTGCTGTCCCTGATCAAAGGAAATGCCCTTGGTGGTCCACCTCCTGCCAGCTTGGTGGGGATATAAACCTTTGGTTGGATTTACTTGCGATACTCCATCTTGACGTACAAATAGATCTTCTGGAATAGAATCTTGTGCACAATTATTTTTACTTCACTTTCACTTACTTTGTTTTGCATTTATTTTTTAGTGGACATAAGGGAGAAAAGAGTAGACATAACCTTACAGATATAACAGAAAACAGTAAAGATGAGGACTCACCTTTTGGCAGCTACAACCATCTATGTGCATGAGAATCTATTCAGCTGCTTTACTTGATAAATGAAATAGATGTTGGAGTTTATTGTTTAAGCTAGGGAATCTTCAACATCCACTTGGGAGGTAAATGTTTATGTATTACCAAAAATTTGTTTTTTAAAAAGTTCTCATTTTATTTTACCATCAGAGCACAAGGTAGCTGTTAAAAGTATCATTCACTGAAAATTAAGAATATTAGACATGCAAGCCACAAGTTACTCCAACTCTCTTGTTGG
Source organism: Phasianus colchicus (assembly GCF_987193195.1). Taxonomy (NCBI): domain Eukaryota; kingdom Metazoa; phylum Chordata; class Aves; order Galliformes; family Phasianidae; genus Phasianus; species Phasianus colchicus. The sequence goes on along the minus strand of NC_143445.1, from coordinate 22,025,229 downwards.
AATAACTTGTCTATCACTTGAATAGTGTTGAATCAAAACTTTGTTACAGCAGCCTGCATTATTTAAAATAAATGAAGGGTGCACTTGACTTTCAAAACATATAACTTCATAGAGTCCACTTAGGAAAAAAAAAACCCAAAACACAGCAGAAGGTAACCATGACTACATCTTAGGTAGCAATGCATGTAAAACCATGCAACTTCCATACCTGTAGCCTACAGCAGTACTGTGCTGCTGCTGACAGCTCACTTATTTCAAAACAGGTATCTGTGCCATTATATGCAAGTTGTAGAGATTCCTCATCTTCTCCCCACTCTAATCTGTATTCAGAGATGTCAGCACCAGAACATTCAGGACTCTGCAACACAAATATTCATATCATTTGATTTAGAAATGAGCATTGCACATCTTTGTGTTTCACCGGGTAATAAAGAAACAACCTGAAAAAACTCTTATTTTGAAATTAATGGCACTACTACTGTTGCAAATTGAAATGCCCTGAATTAGTGTTCCCCTAGTAGGTTACTGAGACAGACTAGTTCTGCACAGTATTTACCTGAAAGAAATAGACAGAAATGAGAGCATATGCAGCTACTTCACTTTTCATCACAACACTCAGTAATAAATTGTCTTTCCACTGGTTTGGCAGATGCACAGCTGTGGAGAATGCAAAAAAGCATCAATCTAGTCAATCAAAACATCTCTGGAAGAGATGGCCTTCGAGCCTGAAGCAGTTATTCACATTACTGAGAAAAGACTGACCTCAACAATCACGGCAGCTCATCTGAGGTTTTCAATGCAAGTCAGCCATCAAGCTAATGCACAAAGCATTGGACAGGGAAGGTGGACCTGGGTACACTAACGTCCACACAAAAACTCATGAACATCAGTAACTTCCTTCTCACCAGGGGTATTCTTTTGTGGACAGCCAAGGCAAGCTGCATGGCTGAACAGCTGCTGAGTGTTCTGAGAAAGTCTGTGACAGAATTACAGCCTCACATCTTTCCTGCCTGCCTTAATTACATAATATTTTTAATGACACCAATCAACACTTCTGTGTTTCAGCTAAGACTTACTTAAGGAATCTAAAGTCCAAGATGGTGAAGCATGGAGAAGGAATGCATACAGACTAAAATAAAAGTAAATATTTGGGCAAGAGACAAATAATTTTTGAGAAAAAGCTAAATTGTATGCATTTGTGCTGAGTTCACCTCATGTCAGAGACTCCACCTTCACTCAAAATAAATATTTGCCTTCATAATTCCCCCTCAGGACATTCTGACATGCCAGAATTTTATAGAGTGCACTTTAGACAGACCAACGCTACGATGTGACAACAGTGTAGGATGTCCTGTGTCTGAACGCTGGTCCAGATGGCTCAAGATCAACTTTATGCAATTCTTTAAAAAGAAGAAAAGGTGGTTTTTAACAATAGAAGAGTTTCTGCATATGATTTTACTGCAAAAGTTCTTCTGAAGCAGTTAAAATCTCTTGAGCTACTTTTCAAGTGTGCAGTAACAACATTAGTTTGGATAAGGAAAACAGAAATTAAACAACAAGGACACATGACCTACCTCCCAGCTTACAAGTACACGTGTGTCAGAAAGGAAGGACAGGGAAGGTGCTCTGCACTGGCCAGGTGGCCCTGCTGCCGTGGTGATCTCTGTAGCTTCTGAGTATGGCCCGTACTAGAGAGGAACAAGGTATTTGTACATCAATACACAAACACATTCACATCTCACATTCTACAAAGGCTTTTCAAGAACAGCACATAGGAATTTTCTCAATGCAGTAAACTATCCGAAAGATAAATTAGGCTTCCAGCACTCAGTGCTAAATATCAGAGTGTAGCATTAGACCATGTGAATTATTGAGAGGTTATAATGTGAGGAATGCTTAGGTATCAGCAGACTGCACTTTGGCTGCTCCAAGACATCCTCCTGTGCCATGATGACTGCCTGTGAAAGCCAAAGCCAATTCCAATTTTCCAAAGAGTAGGAATGTGTGCTCAGCAATAGAAAGCTGAGAAGCAGTTTGTTTCCCTCTACCTTACTTCAAGGTATTCCCACACCTATACCGCAGCCTGGCTTTCTCTCGTGGCTGTGAGGAAGAGCACAACAACACAGTGGAGGTGAAATCCAGCTTCTTATATATAAAATGCTTGCCACACGTTAAATGCAAAAGGATGGCATATGATGGAGCCACAGTCTGGGTGTACAGCAGCAGCATGTCACCATGTGCCATCTCACCCAGCACTTGTGGAGGCCTCTGTGGGCAGCTCAGCCAACTGGTCAGAGATTTGAGCCTTTGGTAAAAGAATCAGCAAAAGAAAAAACAAATATCAACAGCCAGGAAAGCTGACTTCAGCCAGCAGCACAAGCACAGGAGAACTGGAGCTGTGTGAGTGGGTAATAAATTTTGTTCGGTACATCCCCAAGCTAATTAGAAACCATTCTCCAGAACAAAGGAACATTGCATATCAGCAATTAGAGGAAAAACACTGATACTTAATATTTTGGAATGGAATACTAATAAGTATGGAAAAATGAACCATTATGAAGGCTGTACAACACTAAAATTTTTGTTCCAGACATCCTCTCAATGGGCACCTGTCAGTATCTCTGCTAGCAATGAAGGCTAAACTCACTGCTTAGTCTGAATTACAAAATGTACACTACAAAGAAATCTCACATATTTACTCTGGCTGTTTCATTACATGACAGGACAGAGAAAGGCTATTTGGCATGTCGTTAGGAAGATGTAATCTTACAAGAAAATCATAAACAAGTTTTCCTCAGAGTATATCAATACCTAAGTGAAATTCATTGTTTTTACACAGTTAAGATTTGAAATAGTAGAAAAGGTCAGTAGAATAAGAGTAAAGAGATATATTCTTGTAAGAAGATAAGACTGCTAGCAGGGATTTTGCACATTTTGGTCCAGCTGACTCAGGCCAGCCAAGCCACGTAAATATCTGAAATCTCATTTCAGAAGAGCTAGATTCAAAACCACAGCTCAACTTCAAAAGTTCCTTTAAGCACTTCTCACTTTATTTTCTCCTGCCCATCTCACTTTTGTCCTTCTGATCATCAGCGTGAATGCAATCACTGTCCAGAACTGCACATCTTTGACTATCAGCACTAATACACAGTCCTGGATGGTCATTTGCATCTCTGGCAATTTACCACCTCCAGTGAGAAAAAGCCAAGCTATGGTCCAGCACACTGCACATACCCCACCATCGTTCAGAGCTCTCACTCTGAACCGATATGTTGCTCCAGGGAGAAGGTTGCTGACTGTGCACTCCAGATCAGGACCATGGTACACTTCAGAAACAACTTCTTCTGGTTCTGTCATTTCTACGCTGTATTCCGAGATGGGACAGCCACTTTCTGATGCAGGGACATCTAAAACATAAACATAATGTCATTCATTAATAACATAAGGGCATATGCCAGAAAGATTTCTTATTTCATGTATCACTGATCTATCACACGCACACAACATATGGATACGTATTATCAGCAAAAATTTCCTTCTTTGATAGATGCCTTACCTGCAATATCTCCACTACACGCACAATCAGCATAAATTAATTACTCATAACCCTAAACATTCACCAGGTCAGACTGCCATGTGGAAGATCAGCAGCTCCCAAGACCATGATCTTTCACCCTGGGAAACTGTGTTTGCTACCAGAAGGTGTCCAGCTACTTTTTAAGCACAACAAAGTAGTTCCTCTTCAGAAGAGCTGTTTTTTGCCCCAGCACAAAGAATAGGACTGAAAACATTCCCTCTGGGTCAAAGACAATTTAGGAGGCACGTGGTATGGGGTCTGCCTGACCTAATCTTGGCTGCTCGGCTGTTGTTGGACACAGGGTAGTGAGGGTCACATACACTCCAAAACTACTACTTACACATGGGATTTCTGGCAAAGCCTCACTAACACCTCATAAAAATACAAGCAACTTCCATTCTCAAACTTCATTAGTCACACTGCTAACATTTATGAGATTTTAAATCTCTGTACAATGATCTAAACCTTGCGCTTCACTTGAGATAACAGCTTTTTGCAAAACTGAATTTGTTTCCCACATCTGTGTTTGGCTTGCTATAGGGATCTTGTCCACCATGAAAACAACCTATTGGATTGACATGCTCCTATGGCTTACCCCATTGCAGCTGAACTTCTTTGTGCTTCGGCTTCCCCAAAACTCTTGGTGGCCGGCAGTGACCTGGTGCAACACTTAGCGTACGGACAGGTAAACTTTCTGAACACTGGAAGAGAAAAAGAGCTGAAGTTAGCTCTGTGGTACTTCTAGCACCTGCAAAGCAAACCACGAGTAGAAAGTGATAAAAAAAACCTACTTTCTAGAACAACTATTTCTAAAAGTTTATATGAACAACAAAGGGCAGCAAATGCTGTCAAGCATGTTTCTTACAAGTGCAATTAGCAGACTTCTTCCACTAGCCTATTACCATTTTATTTTTCCTTGTTTCTAAAATAGCATCAAGTCCTAATGTACTCAATCATAAAAAAAAAATAAAAAAAAATCAAAGCAATTAGAATGAAAATGAAAGTGTAGGTACTGAAATAATTTTAAACTAAAGAAGGGAACGACAGCAATCAATGGCTGAAAAGGGAGCCTAAAATTTTCCAAGAACAACTCATCCACATGGAAGCTGATCACCCCTACAGTCACCAGCACTCGTCAGTACAGGCTCATGCAGATGAGAGCCTGTGGCATTTCTCAAGCAAGTGGTCAGACCAAATACTGTGCTTTTCTCTAGACTAAATGTAAATATCTACAGGTTGATACTGAGGAAAGCAAATCACCATTTTGACTAAAATTCACCAAATTCTTGTAGAAATCCTCCAAAATTTAGCAGCTTGCAAGAAAAAATTAACTGCAATCCTTGTAGCTTTATTCTACTCTGGAGAAAATATTCACCTTTTAAAAGCAGAGATCATTTACCATATATAGCAGATAAATCTCCAAAAAAAAAAGACAGAAAATGAATAGCCCTTACTGTTAAATACTACTTACCTGACTGTGTCCGCCAGTGCTGATACAGCATGCCCGGAGTTTGTACAAAGTGCCTGGTTTCAAGTGAGTACAGGTGTATTCTGTAGCTGATCCACTATAAGCCACTTCCCACTGATTTGCTAGAAAATTACATATATCCAAGTTCAGAAAAGCATAAATGCAACAAGTCTACACATGTCAAAAATAACATCTTTAACATGGTTTTCCCTGTGATTTATTTCCTGGAGTAATGAATTTCAATATTACTATGAATATTATTCCTGTTTCAAGTATATACATACCTAGACACGTATACAGGTAGAAATAAACACAAAAATACACACAATATATGTATTTCTAAAACATATTAAAAATAAAATAAAACAGTAGGTTCAAGCCCTATAATGTAAAATTCCACTGGTCATGGAGAAAAAGAGCATGCTTAAAACCAACCAGTCAACCCTTCCCCAAGAATTCTGTAAATGTTAAGGCTGTAACTCAGTTTCAATCACCTCTGCATCACACTAATAGAAGGGTCAGTATTTCTTTACAATAGTCAAAATGGATTGAAATGAAAATTTGTTTCAGGTTTACCTTCCGGACTTCCTTGAGAAATCTCTAAGAGATACTTCAGGATTTCTGAACCACCGTTATCTTGTGGAGGATCTTAAAAAAAAAAACAACAAAAAACAACCAAGTTGTTAGTAAATCAAGATAAGGATTGAAATAGAACAAAAAAGATTACAGAAACTGTTTCTGATTCTGCTCCTTCTTGTCCACAAACCACCTCCCACCACACTACCTACACCAAGAAATTCACAGCAGAAGTGGACAGCAGAATTTAGCTTCCAGAATGGCTCAGAATAAGGTGGTTGGCTAATATTTTATAAAGATGCCACAAACAAAACATATGGAAAAAGCATTGAAAAAGATGAGATATGGATGTTTGTCCCATTGACAAAGGAAGCAGCTGGAATGAGAAGCAGCATCCATCTACAGTGAGGCATGAAGCAGAAGGCAAAAAGCCTGAATGCACACTTGATTAAAAGTTCAAGTTCTCTAGCTAAAAACAAGCAACAATTCTGATTCTTAAAGCATAATTGCTTTTACACACCTTCCAAAATACTCACACAATTAAGCTGGTGAGATTTCCAAATATATGCTACTTTGTGTATTGAGAAGCCGCATGAAATCCACGTTACAATACATACTAACAGAACTACATCCAAATTCAACATTCAACATTATGACCCCCCCAAAATCCCCTATGACAAACCAAAGTGGCTTACCCCACTTCACACTGAAGCCATGAGATGTTATCGGCCCTTTAATGACAGGTCTGGTTGGAGGTCCTGGCCTGTCGGGGCTGGTTGTGCAGACCAAAACTTCACTTGGAGAACTTTTTCCTTCCACATTAGAAGCAAACAGCTGGGGAAAAGAAAAAAAAAAAAAAAAAAAAAAAAAGGTAACAAATTTAACATTGTTTCCTGTAATAGTTTTGCACAGGATACATATCATTAAAGAAAACAGTATGTCACATTCCAAAATAGTGTGTGGGATGTTAATAACAGCTGATTGTCAGCATCATTTCTCCAGAAACCACACTGATTTTCCAACCTCTTCACCAGCAACAGATGATGGTGAGTTTAAGGTAATGGCATGACTGTTTCTGTTTAAGAAAAGAAAGTCACAGGGCAGCTTGAGGTTATTTACTCACAGGAGATGAAGATGACAACAACTATGCTACTATTACTTTGGAGGCATTGCAAACCAATATTTAAAACAAATTATTTGAGAGTATCAGTGAGCAGTAATTAAAAATGTAGAGTAGTATGACAGGCAACCTAGTGATGTGTGATCTATAGACCCTGAAACTAGCAGGATGTGCACCAACTCAGCTTTCTCAGATGAAAATCTTTCGTCTCTTCCCAAGAACACCTTCTGGTGACTTCAGTGAGAATGCTGCTAAGGGAGGACGTGGGGACTTGGCCAGGAGACAGAGGAGATCAGGATCATACAAGAAACCCCAAATGGTCTAACACTGTGTGGCTGCTGAGAGCTGTGTTAGCTCATATGAGTCTCTGGGACATAAATCTGCTGCCAAGGAAGTGAGTAATAAAATATTTATTGTAATTGCTAATAGTAAATATAAGCTAGCAGGAACTTTTCCACTCGGAGAGCTCTGCTATTCTCAGGAACGGCCATTTCTATCTCCTTCTCCCAAAACCAGCTTCTGGAGAAAACAATTTGTAATTTTTAAGGCCAAAAAAGTAAATTGAAGTTCTCCAGCCTGTATATGCTTGCCTTAAAGAAGTCATCAGAGCCAGTATCAGCTCACTGTTTCTCACTGAATTTGCCTGGCTCTTAATTTTCTGCACATGGAAATTCTACCCTTCTAGTTTGCTAAACTGAAAAGCCACTTATGATGTGGACATCCCCACTGACCTGCTACCCTCCTCATCCCTGCTTCTTTATTTCCTATTGCCACCTTTTCTAATTATTTAATCACCTCTCGGTTCTCTCTCTGATTTTCAATTTGAGGCATCCTACCATGAACACCAGATAGATGACATGGACAAACAGCTCTAGGCAATCAGTTTGAGATATCAATGTAATACAACCTACTTATAACTTATAAGGAACTTATACATTCCTTTATTTGTACTGCTGAAGTCTGCACTAACCCAGCAGGAACTGAAACTTCATCTTAAACTGTTAATTTGTGATCTTTGACACTTCTGAGCCCCTGCTTCCTCAGCCTCAAGTCCCTCACCTTCTCATCTGCTTGATGGAAATAGAAATGAAACTTTGCTTTCAAGTCATTGATAAAATTACTGAACAACGTATACCAGAGCTGTTTTGTGGGGTACCTCACTAGAAAACAGTCACTGATCTGCATAAATTAAGTTCCTCCCCACTCTTAGTTCACTATTACCTGGAGTTCCATAACAGTCCACCACCTATTTTTTGCCAGCCCAGAATTAGCTAGATGGCTCCCACTGCTCTTTTTACAACGCTGCTGTGATACGAGTTAATGGAATTAATCCATCAGTATAAAATAACCCCTGATGTCACGGGGAGAATTTGGATTGGATGGCTCATCTTAGCAGGTGGCAATAAAGGGTCCCTACAGCGCCTGGAGAAAAAACATCCAGTTCAGGAAATGCTATGCAGTGACAAAAATAAGAAGATTCACCCTGAATTTATACTGCGTGCTTCTTTTGAGGTTCTTCACAGTACAGGCTTGCTCCTCTCCAGTGTACTTTGGGTGAAACACGCTATCCTAGAGAAACAGACAAAAATAAACACACTTCCAGTTTGCGCTCTCTGTATTAATGTACAGCTAGAATCTATTTCAAAGAGTCTTTGCAATCAAGGTTTTATTTTTTTGCCTTTTTTAGGCTACTAGGTCACAGTAACGTTCTGTCTAGGACGGTGCAACTGATCTGAATAATATAATTTGGCTGTAAAATAAGCGTGAGAGCAGTAGCAGCAGTTTATCACATATAAGAGAAATAAAAGTGACAGATGATGACAGAAAGCAAGCACACTCCTCGGCAGTCAGCAGAACATAGAGGACTATTTAAGGACAAACTGCCCTATAGGTTACGGTCTCCTCTGAAGCTTTGTAAAGGAACTGTGCATGACAGCAGACAATTTTTGCTAAGAACTTCATCTAATTCTTAAGCTAAGGATTCCAAATTCTGCTGTGGAGCTGAACAAATCACACATCTTTGTCCTGCCAAATACTGCATACTCTCAAAAGGCATTCTATTAAAATATTCTTTTTTTTCTGTTACATAACGTTTTAAGAATCCTCACATAACCTTTGATTGGAACAGCCCTTCAGAATAGCAATCCATAATACTCTCAATAAACTTGGACTAATAAATGGAAACTCAATTTGAGCTACTCAGTACGCTCTGTAGTAACACAGCACTTACATTATCTTCTTCCTGAATTTCCAAGGTGTAGGAAATCACTTCTTCTGGCGTGCATCCTTCTACTTTATTCCACTGCAATGCAACCCATGTAACACCAGCTCGAACAAGCCTTGGTGCAGAGGGAGTCTGAGGAATATTACCTGCAGTGTAGCATACCACCTCCTGGCTGTACCCACTGTACGGGAAAAGAGGAAAGAGGAATATTTAAAGACAAGACCACAAAAAATACCTCATTGTATTCACATGCATATTTTGTCGTTTCAAAAAATTTAGATGCTGTCCAAGTGGAAAAAAAAAAAAAAAAGAGCAGGCAAAGTTAAGGAAAAGTCAAAACTAAGGATAGAAATAAACACAGCATTATCACAGAATCATAGAATTATGTGCCCACACAGTGATTTTTATGAATTTCACTACAATTACATTTGGAAAAATACCTGATTGCCTCAAAAATATTAACTTGCTCTTAACTGTGAAGTAAATCTAATTTAACAAGGAGGAACTAAAACATAGCAAACAAAGCCTGACTTCTAAATTTTCACATGTTGAATTTGAGATGTAGTTTCCACCTCTAACAAACTTGGAATACAGCTTTATTTAAGCTCTATCTCTGAAAGCCAAGTGCTTCAGCAAATCCAGACTCAATACTTCAGACATCCCCTCCAAAGAAAGTAGGGGAAACATATCCATCCACGACCATGCCTACTCAATAACACATAGGAGGTGCCTAGTGCAGTCTCAGATACCTTCCTCCTCTTCAGGTTGGCTTTGCTCCTAACTTTACCTACTCAAATTCCTTTGCATTTAAAGCTGAGAACAAAGTTGTTCCTTCAGGCTGTTCCTGTTCAGGCTACAACCAGAGACAACAGCTGCAGAAGAGATGCACGCTCTCACCTTGTCTAAAACCCAGCATGCAATGCCTTGCAATGCAACAGGCTGTTGTGTTGAACAAGTGTGGGAACAGCTCCCATAAGACCCAAGCAGGCTATATTACGTACAACAGAAATCTGAGAACGACATTTAAAGCAGCTAGAGTTTGGTGGATCTTAAGGAGTACATCAGAACTCTCACCTGAGTGCAATTTTCAAATCTGTTTCTAAAGCACAATCTATTTTGTCAGTTCATCACAGGGATGCAATGCACACAAAGAAGCCACAGCTCCTTTCCCAAGTTTTTCTCAAAAACAACACAAGAACATGAATTGAAACGTCCTAACAGTTTAAAAACAAACCACCAATAGCCAAAATCTGAACAAAAAGAAGAAAAACATCTCAGATGATAAATCCACAAGCCCTAGAGCCAACACCATCTTAAAATATGAAGTGTTAGATGACATTAACATGCCATAGTTCTGAGTGCTGTCTATAAAAAACAAGCCACGTGCTGTTGGTGCTTATCTCACAGACTAACACACAGTGGCTGACACGAGCACACTTCTTTGTAAACTCATGAGAAAAAAGGAGAGTATAACCAAAAAAGGGGGGGGAGAGTTGAAGCACGACTGAAAATATCTTAAAAATCTGGCAAACAGAAGAGATTCTCAAACTGTGAACTTTGCAGGGACATCATCATCATCGAGCAGCAGCACTCTTCTTTTCTGCGCTTAGCAGCTCCAGCTTACATCTCTCTGCAGTTGAAGGACTATTTAAACGGGGAGGGAGGTGATCTTCCAAGAAACTGGTGAGAAACTCTGCAAACATGAACTGCCCCAGCATATCTCCAAGGGAAAACACAGGATCACAAATACAGTAACTTTCTAAAGTTACATATTCTTAGGAGTTTCACGTTTTGGAAGATAGAACAAAAAAAAAACAGTCTCCCTCAGCAAAGCACATCATTATAGGCCAGCTGTTTATGTTTCCTTCTTGTAGTAATTACTGGATCCTGTTTAGCTAAGGACAGTGAATGAGTACACAAAAGCACTGGTTGTTTAGCTTCTTCACAGCTCAGCATTTCCTTGCCTGCTCTCCCTTCCACGAATAGTCGAGCACCCAGCCCTTGCAGCACCATGTTCCTTGGGTACACTCTGGCCCTTGCTGTGCAGTGCCTTCCCAGGAGGTCCCTAAGGGTTGGAATAAGCCTGATTTCTCACAGCTTTCATTTGAACGCATCTGCTCCCAGGCAGAGAAAAGCCTTTGGGTGTGCCCATCCTCTCTGGGGCCAGCCCTGCCAGTCCTGAAAGAAGGAAGGGACTGTACTGCTGAAAAAAGACAGGGGACCTTTGCTGTAAAATAGGAAAATAAATACATCAAGATTCCTTTCAAAATCTGTAACTCAACTTCCTCTTGCTTGTTTTTCTTGGTTCACAGAGGTCCCTAAGGGGAACTTCACATAACAGATGTATTCTTTTTGTATAAGAAACAGACCACAAAACACCATTTAACACCTCAAAAGAAGTCTCTGCCTCAGCCAACCTCATCACTCAGGGCAGTTCCCTGGGAGGCCAATGACCCCACCAGGGGAGATGTGATGAACACAGAAGTGTTAATGATGGACCAAGCATCAGATATTTAACTCAAAATCATAAGGAGGAGAAAAAGTGAAAACAAAACAAAGCAGAAGTCTGCCTTTATGATTTCATTGCAAGTTAAACTCTAACAATTACTTTTCCTCCAAGAAGTGTGCATGCTGGGCTAACTTACCTAGTACCAATGTCATTCTGAGCTGCGAGTCGGAAGGTGTAACCCAAAGCTGGACACAGCTTAGTCAGCTTGCAATGCTTCTGGCTTCCAAAGTAGCATTCTCTGAAACCACTGTTCCTTTTTCCCTAGAAAGAGCAGAGTCTGTAATCAGATAGCTATGAAACAAAACCGGGCGTTTCTTATTCTAAGAACTGTTAAATGATATTAGATTTAGAGGCTTTCATACAAGAAGTGAGCAAACAGAACTGGAGCACTGCTACATTACCTAAATTAATACATTTACGTGCAGAATGTTGTCAGATCCCTCCTCCTTCCAGGTTATCTTCATGAGATGTATTTACAGCTTTTATCACTTTAACTGAAATGCAATTTATCCTATTCCCTAATCTCAAAGCATACAAGCTGGGTGTGGAATTCATCTCGGGAGCCTGCAGCCAATTTTTCTGTACACCAAATTCCATTGGCCCTTCAGGAACACTTCATCCCACCAGAGGGCTCTCGCTGCCCGTTGTCAGCCTGCAGTGCTCCAGCTGCTCCATGGGACAGGCACAGCACTTGTCTCTGCAGCTTTTAGTTTGGGACTGCTTCCAATAAAGGTGCCCCTCACTACAGTTAATATTCAAACAGCCCAACCTGCTGCTGCCTCCTTGGGCTCTGCCCCTCTTCCCAGGCACCGTTCTTCTCCCACGGTCAATGCATCACTTCATCACAAAAGACTCCCAAAATGCCCAAGTGGGATGTACATTTTTCACCAGATCATTCTCCAGCCCCTGCTCGTTTCCACCTCCTTGCACTCGGATCGCAAAACAGAAGCAAGAGCTCCACAAAACACGTGTAGTAAATCTCTTAAGATGTGTTTGCCAAACTAAAACAATCACACAGACCTCCAGCGCTGCACAGTTTGGAGGCACTGAAGGGACGTTCAGCAGAGCAGCAAATAACCATAACTTACTTTTATTTACCCAGTGCTATTCTACATCTGTTCTAGAACTTGTTTTTACCGATGATCTCCTTCAACTTCACCCATCTGCTCTGGCTGCAACATTGCTGCACAGCCCAACTAAATTCAGGGGTGGAACTTCTTCCAATTCTAACATCCCTGAGTATACAGTTACCTGATAAAAACTCTTTTCAACAAAAGCAGAGGCCTCCCTATTTCCCAGCTCAACCTGCTCAGTACCCTGACTACACAAAACCCAGACACTAATCTTATGTTTCAGTAAAATAACCGTCAATCAGGGCTGGACTAATAAGAATGGGGCTTTTTTCCTCTATGCAAACTCTTGTAGATTCAGAGGCCTTCGACTAATTTTTCTTTGATGGTTTAAAATCATCCTGACTTCGCTTTGCACTTGAAAACATTTAATCTCTTTTTACTTTATGCTTAGGGATGTATTTTTTTCATCACTTCCCTGTGCTTTTTCTCCAAGAGAAGAGAGTGACCAAATGCTAAGCATGTGATTAACGAGTACAGCAATGGCTGGCTGGAAAGGGAAGCCATGAAAAGCCTCACCTGCAACACAGCACCTGAACTGAGAGCAACAGACCATGGAAATTCCACTCTGTCAGACTGGTGGGTTAAAACCCAACTTTAATGTTTGGTAATCTTCAACTTCATCACTGTACAAATTCTGACACTGTATATATCTTTCTTCTGGATCTGGTATCATGCATTCCCCAAGACTCACTCAGAGACTGACTGGTATTCAAGTTACTCAGACCGGCTGGTATTTCGGCTTCTATTGGCACTAATTGGATAGGCTGGCCGATATTTCTAATTATTCTGGCATTAATGGCCTGGAAATAGTCTCTCTGCTCCTTCCCTCCCAAGATTTATGAAAGCTTTAATGCTGGCATAATTATGGACAAGCACAACTGGCAGGCTGGTACTGGCTGCCTCCCAAGAGCCTTGCAGCTTTCCCAGAATCCTTCCCCTATTCTTTGTATATTCAGCATCCAACTTTTAATCCTCTAAATAATGTTTCGTAAGTTGCTTAAAATACACTGTATCATTTCCTCAAATATTTCTAATCCACAAATTTCAGAGGGAGAGCAGCCACTGTCTGACTTCCCCAGCCCTGCTTTCTCCAGCCCGCACTGCCTTCTATTCACAGTGACAGCCCATGCTGTGCTGGCATCAGGGCCCGTCCGAGGAAACGGGGGCAATTTAGCTCCACAAATCCATTAGACTTGTACAATGCTACAACACAGCATATTAACAGAGATTTTAAAAGGTTTGCCTGCTGTTTCAGCTCCGTTTGAAGCTACAGGCATACTTAAAACGGTGCTGAAGTTTCTCGTGGAGATTGGGTTGATGGAGATGATGGGAAAGAGATTCTAAGCAAGTTTTGTTGGCTACTGTGCCTGCAGAAGACAACGTCAGAAGGGACGAGCCACTGCAGGAGAAAGGATGCAGGAGCAGAGCACAGCCCTTCCCAAGCCCTCACTGCAAAGGGCTTGAATGGAAGCTGCCAGCATCAGACCTGCAAGCAGGAGGCATGGTGACAATCTGTTCCAGGTCACGGCAGCTTAACTGCTGCACTTGGTTCACGCTGGCAATAAAAAGCACCAGACTGATACTCAATCTGACAAAAGGACACCAGGCTGTGATGCAGACTGTCAGGGGTGATAATAAACACACCTGAACGTCTCTGCAAAACATTTATTGTGCAGGCACCGCTACAAGTGCCTGAACTTTCTGTATATACAAACACTGAGAAAACAGAGCAGGACTCATGAAACATCCCTAAAATATGTACATAAAAAGCAAATGGTTTTATCCAAACATCTCCTCCTGCATCTCTAATAGCAGTGACACGGGCACAAAACAGACCTAGAGGGCAGGACAGCAAATACACACCCAAAAGCCCAAGCATGAGAGCAGAGGTCTATGTATCCCAGTCCTGGTGGACCATCACTGGGGCACACGGACCAGAGTGTTAGCTAGTACAAGTCAGCACATCTCTGCCAGCTGGTCTTAAGACATTTAAGACTTCTTGGCAGAACAAAATGATCTCCATCTATCAGAGTATAAACTTCCATGCATATAGAATTAATTGGGTGGTAATGAACTTGTCTCTCTCTTCCACAAATTAAAACACAGTGCTCTCTGGATCAAAAATAAGGCATGAACACACTGCATGCCCCTGTCTCTGGCTCAGGAACAGTCCTACGGACAATGAATAGGGTATCCTCACCATCCATATGGACAAGAGAAACATTTATTTACTACCACTCAATCACATCATTTCATGTCTAATTACTAACAAAGGTCTGATTCTTACAGCACTGCCAGGGGCATTTTCTAATGCAACTGCAGTTCACTAGGTTTGAAGAATGCTGGCATCTGGAGAAAGCATCAGTTCTACAGCGATGTTCTGTTACGTACATTTTTAATGCAACTTATTCAGATCAATCTTTTTTACCCTGAATGATGAATCCAGGCTCTGAGTCACCAAATGGCTAGTTTAGGTTCATAAGGTCAAAGGGGAATGCAGAAGAAGAGACAGAAGGTGGAGTTCTCCCTAACTGCTGCTGTAACAGAGTGCTCCCAGTCTGCTGATGCCACTCCCAGCAATCAAAGTGTGGGCACATCCAAATCCCCTGGAATTGCAAACCACTGGAGAAGAGGGGCTGCTCCTAACACCCCTGAAGTCAATGGAAACTTTGCTACCAAGCACACAATTTAACTGAGCAACAATTTGCTGACCTATCGCTCTCTGTTGAAGAACGAAGGTCCCTCTGCTACTTGAAGCTTTTCAGGCAGTTTAAATTAAACCAGTTTATTAGCAAGGCTTTACAAAGATCTACACCAGAACAGAGAAAGAAAGAATTTGTCTTTTCTAAGTAACAGATAACAGCCCATACAAACAATTTAATCCAAACTGGGGGAAAAAAGATGAAATAGCAGGATTAGCTTTGTCCATCCACTGCTTTATTTTCCAGGCCCCGTAGGTCAGGAAAAAACTTAGAACTGACCTGCAGCCATGCAGGGTAAGGTGCTGTCCTCCTGCTCCAACTTAGAGACTCACCCAACCCTAGGGCTGCAAAACAGTTGCACGCTTCTGCCATCATTTTACAGCAACCATTTACTTTTTAGGTAGGAAAGCAACGCCATCTCCAATCCTGGCAGCATTTTAGATACTATAAACTTCAAATCATCAGCCATGGGAAGATGCGAGGTCTGAGATGCACTGCTTCTTGTAACTCACTCCCTACCTCTTATTGCAAAGTCACATTTTCTATGCAGACTGCCATCTTAGTGTGTTTTTCTAACTTTGTTATTGGATAGGTTTCTTGTTCTCCACTCATGCAATACCCCCTGTGCTTTGCAGTTGCAATTTAATTTCCTTCCGATCACCAATTTTCCTGTGTTTATATTTTATCCTGTGCCCCATAGCTAATGAATGCTGCTCTAGCTGAGCTCTGGCAGAGCTTCTGCTGTTGCCTGGCAAGCATTCTCCTCTCCCTCCACATATTTACTTCTTGATTTCAGCAGGACACAGTGTGGCATTGTAACAAAGCTGGGGCATTTGCTTAATCGAAATTTACGTGGCGCAGAGAGAGTACAACATTTACAAATGACATGGGCTGCCATGCTTTCATCCGTGCTGGCCAGCCGTCCACTGGGATCTCAGATTTCAGGACTGTTACAGAGAAAACAAGGTAATCAAAGTAGATGGACGAAGGCAATCAGGATTCCTGCATTCTTTGCCACTGGTGCATACTCTAGTCTAAAACAAGCTACTTTTACTCTGTGAAAGAAGAAGAGGCATAATAAATCTTTCTAGTTATATTCTTGGTATTAAAAGGTTTAAAGGACAAGAGCAATCTCTTACATATAAAAAATACAACTGGGCACCATGTGGACAAAATTAACATTGAAAATATGTGCACTGTATTAATATTCTGTTGTTGGTCCTTCACCTCAAATCTTCACATTCTCCCCTCCCTCTTCCACTCCTTCATTCCTCTGTGTTATGTTCCCATGGCTTCCCAGCTAATGGAAGCTTTGCAAGAGATCAAAACTGCAGAATCAAGATGTCACAGAATGTATAATGGGATTATCCTGGCCTGTCCTTTTGGAGAAATATTTTTTTTATTTCCTTTCCCAGACTTCACACTCCATTTTCTTCTTCTTCACTGACAACCTTTCCCCTTCCATTATGCAGAGAGAGAGAGACAGCCAGCCATTCTGGAATTATTGTTTTATTTTAGTTCAGCGGGTTTCTCATCATGAAGGTCCCACTTGCTGTGATAGTGCATCCAGTAAATGTTTGCACAGCGGGTGGTTCCAAATGCCAAACATGTAGCAGACCAATCTGGGAATATATTACTAGTGAAATGATGGAGAACTGTTCATAGCAGACTATTCCCTTTAGAATATCATTTTTAGAATATTAAAAACCCCAAGAGATGTTTCTCAGACTGAACAGCTACACACCCCTCCACACTCTTCACTTCCTGACTCATCACATTTTATTTTTAATGTGTTGCCCAAGCCTTCTGTCACCAATACATTTTTCCTTCACAGATGATAACCACTGACTCACGCTTTCTGCAAAAACATGACTTGTGCAATGGCAAGAAGGCATAAAGGACTCAGAGGAAGGAGGGAGGACTTGCAACCAGCTCACTTCAAGAAAGCAGCATTGCACATCTCTTGCTTTTGGCCCTCTCCCCAGCGGCATGCTGCTCACTAATGCTGAAAGTTAGACACCTTTGGGGCAGAAAACCAGAATTTTCCCTAGTGTCTGTAAGAGGACTAAAAGTCACTGTGTAAAGGATACCGTTACTTTAAGCTTGAGTACATTTTCTGAACAAAGGTCACCATAATCATGTCCTGCTGCCTTTGAGGCAGGAACAGTGTTTTCCCTTCTGCACTTATCATCCAGAAGAATGTGATCATGAACAGACCTCTTAAGATACATCACAATGCAAGCAGTTAAATAATAAGTAATGCTAATTGAAAAATTAGGCACACCAAGCAGTAAATATTGAATTTCAAGAGTACAGAAGCAGTAGTGTCTCTGCATAAAACACCTAAGCATTCCCCTCACTGCTCTTCACAATTCCAACTCTACTGTCATCAGGATTTCATTTTCCTACTTCTAGTTTCCCCTCTCTTTAATAATTTTTATTTACTCAGCAAATCCTTGTAAAGCCTGAGTTCCATTTACTTACGTATTTATTTCAACTGGTTGTTACTTACCTCATCCCACTCTAGAAGGTAGCTGGTGATTTTTGAGCCGTTATCAATAGGCGCCTATGAACAAAAACAAACAAAAGGCAAAAGGCAGTTTTGGGAATAAGAGAACTACTTTCTCCCCCCAAGCATATGAACTACAGTTTAAAGTAAAATTAAAGCACAGAGCTTGGCAGCCTCTTAACGACTAACGAGAAGAAGCTGGAATGTAATGAAACACATACATTTTAAAAGTCAAGTCAGTGCACAGGAAGGGATTTGTCAGAGTAGAGCAAGTTCATGTCCCTTACTGAAAAACGACTGTCTCATTTTCAGTTATGTTTTACAGTTATGTTGGCAAGCTGCATTTTCCTCATTTTTTGTAAGTGCCCACTCTGACCCAAGCATTACCTACCTTCCATTGTAAGGTTAAGGAGCTTTTGGTCCTGTGCGAGGGCTTGGGTGGGAAGGGACACTCTGGTGCTGAGCTGTGAGTGGTGAAGCTTACTGGCTCTGAGCAGGAACCCCTTACTGAATTGTACGTTGCATACACCCTGGAAATGGACACATGGAAATGGGTTATACATTTGCTGAGCAGACCAGAAAGGACTGCCTCAGACATAACACTTGACTACCAAAGCATCCATGATACTGTCCACCAATGACAGATTTCTCACAAAACAGTGGCTATCTGCTTCACTTGGTACAAGTATCCAAAAAAATCCACAGCAGAAGAAGAGAGTTACAGCATTTTATGCACCAACTCCCATTGCCCACTGGATTACCATCATCTTTGCTTTCTACCACAAGAAATTATTTATTTCATTGGCTACTGTGTCATTTTGCACACTGTGCAAAAATGCTCTTCAGAAGACAACAAAGCATGAACTCATAATTAAATAGGATGAACACGAATGCCCTGTTCACACTTGACTCACATGTGCCATGTCCAGTGGTGGCAATTGCTGACCTCCCTCCATGAGTACAAGCTTCTACACAGCTGCAGTGCCAATATTTAGTGAGCTTTCTGAGTTAAAACTAACACAAACACAAAAATAGGGATAAAAACAGCTCAAAAGCATTGCTCTGTTAGAAGTCAACTTGATTTCAGGCAAATTGTCTATATACCAGAATACAGGGATATAACTGTTACAAAAATAACACAGGAAAGCAAAACATATCTGAGCACCTTTATACATTATGAAAAATTAATGGCATTTTTCTCCTCCACATTTTCCATGAAGCAAAAGAAAGTGCAAACTTGAAGTCTTCTACTCAAAAAACATTCCAACCCTGACCAGACAATGACCTCTGGGCTGGCTGTAGCTATTGTGCACTTGAATGGGAAAGGGCAATTTCTAAATTTGTTTAGAGTAGATAAGAGTAATTTATGCACAATGGCCACCTACTCAGAATCAAACCTTAGGGGGAAGTCACAAGAACTGCTCTAGAGCTGTTTTATAGCTCACCTGTTAGCAGTCAGGAGTAAAAACAAATGCAATTAATTAATTGCCTCTGCAGCTGGCAACTGGCCACACTGTGTGCATGTGTGTTGGAAACAGGCAGGGCTGAGAATCAAGCACATCACTGGGAAATACAGATATGTAAAGATGAGTTTAAGGATCATCTTCTGCAAGTCACTGGAAAGCTGCACTGTTGGCTTTTCCAGTTGGAAACTGTGGTGGTACCTGAGTGTCCCTATCACTAAGTGCTCTGCTGCTGCTTCCTGGCTGGTGGAATGTCAGCTCTTGGGAAACAAAGAGAAGGTAACGAGGGTTGTGGAATTACATGGCTCTGAAATTTCAGAAGCAGAAACCTTGCATGTGGTTAAAGACTTCATTTTCACCCACCTTAGCCATAAAAGGGACCAAGAGGCTCTCACAAAGGCACATGCCATCATCTTTGTAACTACCAGCACAGTAATATTTGAACCCACATCCTCATTTCTGCAGAGTAGAGAGGCTGTTCTAGGTGCCCAGGGCCCAATGCAGCACTTATCAGTGTGAAAACAGAAGCCCTCAGAGATGCTGCCAAGGTTAAGCAGACCCAGGACAACGTGCTGAGTGACGGCTGGTCACATGCATTTCTTACTTAACAGATTTATTCCTTCGTAGCTGTTAATACATAATGCAGTTTCAACTAACAAGAAAATTGTCATAGAAAGCAGTCTGCTTTTTCAGCATTGGTTTCCTCCACCACAAACACATGCTGCTGCTTTTTAGGTCTGACTTTTATATTTGGCAGTCGCTCATTCTCTTTAAACAAAAGTTACAGCTAACTGTTCACAAATGATTTATAATTTGGCAAACATGCAGAAAAACACAGGGAACTGTAGGTAGGCAGATAGGCAGAATGAATTGATTTGGAAGCAACCCAGCCAAGATCTGGGGCAAATACACCCAACACCCTTAGAAATCCTATGAGGTCTCAACGCCTCACTTTGTAAGACTACCAGTTATTTCAGAAGTTTGCTTTAAAAACTACACTCAATTGCTTACTAAAGGAAGCTCAGCAGTGTTCTACAACTATCTCCTTGCTACCATCCTTCTGCTGCTGTGGCTGCAACTACTGCCCAGACAGGGAGTGTGAGCATCTTGGACAAAGTTACTTAGAGATCTGAGCAATACTTCAAAAGCTTTTTAGGCACCAACAGAAAGTAACTTTGAAGAAAAAGAAGGTATAGTATCAGAGGAAGAAAAATGCATTTTGTTTGGTTGTTTTCTCTCCTTGCTCAGAAGTGCTTGTTGTTTAAAGCTTAATAGTAGTGGCCTGGATGGGAAAAAGCCAAACATAGCCCTTGTCCAGACAAAGAGAAGGAAACAATAGACAGGAGCGAAAGGAACTTTTTAAAGGATACTGAGTGTAAGGGAGCAGGATGTGAATTTGAAGCTTTAATTCATGAGTCAAGTCTTTAAAAAACACAGCATGAGTAGATGGTGTTAAAAACAGCAGGGAGCAGAACTGAGAATGTGTTAATAACTGTGTGACAAACAATTTTAGAATCAAAGAGAAACATGGTCTAAAAATATCAAGAGAAGCCAGAGTGAATCCATTTTTAGGGAATAAATGCTGCAGTTACTGTGGTCAGGTGATCTGCAATCAGCAGATTTACTTTGTGAAGCGTGTTTATGAAAAAAAGAAAACCAAACCTCTGGAGTACCTTTGAGTTTTCTAGCACATCTATATTACAATAATTGTGAATACTTGTGGCCAAACACCACTTGCTTCAGTCAAATTCTGAACAAGCTTGAGGTATCCCATTTTTGTACACAAGCACCCTCAGGGCTGTTATATATACATACAGCAGTATGCTTCCTCCCTCTTGCTTTAACTGCACCTTATAGTTGGGTTGGACTAAATGAACTTCTGCATGATTTACTGCCATGCAATTGATCAGACTGTATTTAAGTGACCTTCATATTCTCACTGACTCACCTGACGTGATAATCTGTTGCTGGCCTAAGGTCTTTCAGGTTGTATTCTAATTCTTCTCCACTGCAGAGAAAAAATACATCAATTAATTACAAAAAGCAGCACCACACTCAGCACAGCTATTGCTTTTCCAGTGACAAGCAACTCCTACATGCTATGACTTGAAAAAAGAAACAGAAATTCCACCACAGAACAATAGTAGTAAACAATACACGAATAATTTGTCAACACATTTCATGTTCTTGAAAACTTCATATAGCTCTGTATATGTAACAGAAGGTAGTTATCATCCCAATTTGTTAAGTAACCTATTTATTTCAACACTAAAACTATTTTGTTGACATTTAGATAAAACTCACTGTGTTTTTCAACCCTCTCGGGGCTGAGAGGGCAGAATCAATACAACATTATTCTGTACTGCTTGCACATTTATTATTTCGAAATACTTTTTAAAAAGTGTGAGCCATTGGACATCAGAAGGAAAAGTACTGTTCCTTGCACAACTGCTTCAATGAGTATCATTGCTTTCTCTTCCAGAACCACATTCTGTGAGGATCAAGCCAAGCAGATGTTTAATTAATATTCTAACATTACTGAAAGAGATTCATGTCTCTTTTAATAGCAAGAATAACTTTCAGTAACATTAGAAGGACTAAGTTTCAGGTATTTTAGGAAAAAAAAAAACGGAAAAAAAACAGTGTAAAACTTGGGCTGGTGTGTCAGTTAAGCCTGAAATTAGCATTCTTTTCCTTCTGGTTAGTTTGCTGGCAAATGAATGTTTCACTCTAGTCACATACTGCTGATTTTCATAGAATTGTTTGAGCTCAAAGGGACACATAAAGGCCATGTGGTCCAACTCCCTGCAAGCCACAGCTCCATCAGGAGCTCAGAGCCCTACCAGCCTGACCTTAGGTATGCCCAGGGACTGGGCACCCACTACCCCTCTGGGCAACCTGTGCCAGTGTTTCACTATTTTCTTAAGATTACAGTATGGGTTAGTAGTTAGCTACATAATAATCATCTCCTGTAAGTGCTTGGCTTGTTCATAGTTTTATTAACATATGGGAAATGAGAAAACTCTCTGCCATAAAAAAATATTCCATAGATAGTTGGGAAAATATAGGGAGATGTCTCAAAAACATGGGAACGAGATCAGACAGAAAGCATGTGCCTGCTGGTCTGCCAGAAATACAGAGAATAAAACAATTTTTTAAAAAAAGCATTTTTAAATATAGCCCAATCTCCGTAAATTCAGTTTTTCCCTTTTGAAAAGGGTGCACTTCTTTGCAAAAAGAGAATGTATTCAACATATTGCAGGACCTTCTTTCACTCCTAAGTAACAGAGATAACTGTAGGTCATAGCAGAGCACACGCAGCATGTTCAGCTAACAGCTGTACACTGGCCAGCAGCAGGAGACAGATTACTCTGAGCAGCTTTAAAACAGATGCACAACATTTCATAACCAGGAGAAAATGTGCAGCCATCAGAGCAGCAGGCACAAAAAGTACTTGAAAGCATCCTTTCCATTTTAAGAGCTCAACAGAATGCATTAACATATGAAGATAACTCACAAACAGCTAGTGTAAATATCAGAGAGAAGCAGGCAGCACCTCCCTGGTTAATGCTCTCAGTTTATACTACCCAAGGCAGTCCATGCAGGGACCAGGAGGGATACCCTAATCCACAGGACGTCTTAGGAAAGGAGATAGCTTGGTCTCAAGAGGGAATTCCATGAACGCTGTACCACCTGGACTCTACGTAATGACATTTGTGAAGGATTAACTATTTCACAATAGCTAGGGTCGCATCTCAAGGTTTTCTACCCCAGACATCATTAGAGGGAAAGAAAGAAAGGCGTAACACCATCTGTACTTGATCGTGAGCTGAGCTCAGCGGATCACTGACATTAGAGACAGAGAAATCCCTACGAATTTTTACTTAAGGCTGCTAGGAGTCAAGCATTCGAGGTTTTTCTGTGGAGCAGTGCAGCTGGCTGATCAGTGTGCTCCCTCCTTAATCAATCTAAGGCAACGGGAAGGAATAGAAAACTCAAGTTTTTCCTGTAGTGCAGTGTGTTGAGGAGTGGGAAGGAGAAAAGCAATGAGGAGCTTGGGGTGTGCATCCTGCCAGCTTGCTGCAACAAGGGGTCAGATGGGGTGGAGAGGAAGTGTAAAAATGGTCCTGTTACCTGTAAATAATCTTGTATTTTCCATCCTTCCCTTTATCTGATAAGGCAACCTCGTAAGTACAGGTGTAAGGCAAACCATTGTTGTGTCTATCCGTGTTTAAAAGGCCGGCAGGAGGTGACCATGACAGCAAAACCGTTCTTGCTTGAATGTTTGTTACCTACAAAAGAAACATCAATTTAAAATCATATCAAAATGAATCACTTTATCTCCCGACAGAAAGATTGCTTTATGGTCACAGAATCATAGAATGGCCTGGGTTGAAAAGACCTCAAAGATCATGTAGTTTCAACCCCCTGCCCAGACATCAGCGGGCACAGCTAACATGGGACCTAACTGCCAGATAGGTGGGAGTTTTCTTTAAGAAAACATTGAAAAAGTGCCTTAAACTTTAGCACCAGAGAACAGAGCAGCTTTATCAGCCCAGCAGTGCAGCACTTGTCCAGCAATACAGGTCCAAACAACACCAGACTGAAGGAGGAGTGCAGCCACTGGCATCAGCCCTCAAGAACAGTCTTCTGTTATCAAGCCAAGAAAGAAGAAAGAGAACAACCCCTTCACACACCATAACCTCAAGAGAAGTACAAAACAATAGGAACATTAGCTACCTTGGAAAGACTGCACAGCATTTTTATGCACGTCTTCTGAAAGAAGTGCAGAGATGATACCCTGCAGCATCATCATCCAGATCTGCCTCCCAAGTGCCTTCACTCAGTGTGGAACACCATCCTCACGTGAAAGCTCAGTGCTTCCAGCTGAAAAGCACTCTGACAGTGTATGAGAGTGCTATATCAAGCAGATTCTTTCTGAGCAAGCTGTAAATCTGTTTTTAATGCACTGACAGGGAGGTCATACTGTGAGGTGTTTCACCTTAAGCTCTTGAAAGTTCAGGATTTTAATTTTTAGATTTTATAATTTATAGGCTAGATAGCTTACAAAAATCCCAAATGCTTCAGAGAAGACAAATAAGTTTTATTCAACATCAGTTTCTATGTGAATTAAATTATGACAAAGGTACTTACAGATAACTGCCCATATTTGAAATAATGCTTTTAATAGATCCTAAATATACACTACTACTATACTAGCTCAACCCATCAACACACAGTTTCTTTTATTATCATGGAAATATGCTTGCATAATTGTTTTTCAAAAATCCAGACGAACTTGGAGCTTGAGGCACGATATCCTGCCAATGTTCTATTGAAGTGTTTTTCTCTATGACTACCCACAGGGACACACGTATATATATTCTGCATATGGTTAAAAACTTTGGCCTTTCATGAACTTTAGCAATCTGTAAAAAGTTAAGTCTTTTCTCCGTTTCTTAATAGAAGAGAAAGGGCACTACAGACTAATCATGAGGAAAAGTCAGCCTTATTCTGCAATCAACATGCACACATCTCCATGCAGAGGCTCAGTTCCCAAAGCAGCTCCCAAGCACGGTGCTGCTCCAGCTGCCATCATGGCACGGCGTTCTGCAGGGCTGCACAGCAGGCACACTGACTGCTGATGGGCAGCCCGAAATACAAACCCGAGCTGCACACACACCAAGGGAGTAAAGCAACAGAGAGTTTGCATGTGTGATAAAGTCAGAAAAGGCAAATCTGTACACTCCCTGGGTATATAGGGCAGCACAGCCTGTGCGTGCTCGAGCGAGCACTGGGAGCGGATTTATTTGCACGGGGAGAGATAAACCTATCTCCTGCTCACAGAGTAACAGGCTCAATATCGTGTCACGTTTACCAGCCAAGGGTGTATCTCCTCAGTATCTGATTTAATGCCAAAGCCACCACTTCACCAGGCAACTCCTACGTGAGCAGGAAACACTCGCTTCGCTATGAGAAAGGGTAAGTTAAATAAACGTGCTTAAGGAATGCTGGAAGCAGCAAGCAGGCATTCACAGGCCTCTTGGGAGCCTGAAGCCCCTTTTGTTCTGGGAAGAGAAGCACCTTCCAGACAACAGCAAGCAGAGCTGGAGCAGCACTTTCAGTGCTGTAGGGGGCAGGACAGCTAAACTGCAAGCAAACACCCATTTACCATAGGAAACTGCTCACTGACACTGCCCTACCACCATCCTAGCAGGACACACCAGCACAGCACTTGGCCACAAGCTGGGCAGAAGTGGTGCTGCTGCTGAGGCTCTGCACGCCCAGCCCAAACCTGCAGCACCCAGCACTGCCCCATGGCTGGGCAGCAACAAAATATTTTCCTATGAGGAGTTTTGTGTGTCTTGCAAAAGGCACAGTTAATTATTTCTGAAAACTTCTCAGTTGACACAGTAAATGTCTGCTTTATATGCTATCAAAACTTGCTGGTGTAAATAATTATTTTCTAAAAGCCCCTGGGAAAGAATCCTAACTGCTGCGCTGCTGTAATAAGGTTACAAGGCTGATGAATACCCACCCCTCCACTCTTTCAGGTAACACACAATGTTTCTGTACAACTTTCATTATCTTTCAAATTCCGGGTTAGCATTCACAGGCATCGTGTGGTTTGGGGTTTTATTGTGTGTGTGAGAACTACACTGAAAGCCACATTCATCTACTCCCTCGAGGGCAGTGTTTGAAAGACATGGGGGTCAAATGGATGCACGGTTATTACTGGGGTGAGATTGTGCTTTTTGATGATGAGCCTAATCCTGCAATTTGAGACAAAACCCCAGTGATTAAATATGAGTTTAGATGCAGAACAAGGCAACAGAGCAGGCTGCCCTTTGGGAAGCCAGACCCAGTGCTGCAGCCCGGCCCTTTGCTCTGCTGAGTGCAGGTTCAGGTTTCCCTTCCCTCAGCCAGGTGTCTGCCATAGAGAATGCCTGCTTGTCTCCTCTAGTGTGAATTAAAATTAGGAGACTGCAGTTTAAATTAAGGCATGGAATGTTTCTGATTTTTTGCTCTCAATGGGATAAAATGATGACTGAAGTTGCAGCTCGGTCGCAAATCCCTCAAACCAGTAACAACACTACCTCTGAAAACAAGCTTTTTTTAAATAAATAACTTTAGAAGCATGTTTACATTGTTCTTAGAAAGGTATCTCATACTGGGACACCTGGACAGCTGGTTGGATGGCTCAGTGCCACCTCCAGCCATATATGCATAGGGATCACTAGAAAATACATCCTGACTACTTATGCATAACGTGATACATTTTTGTCACATATAACATTGACTACATGCACACAATTATAGTGATTAATGGATCATGGCACTCCTATGAGTTTAATTACTCATAAATGTCTAAATTACAGAGACAGTAGCAGATAATCCCCAGCGTTCTTTTGCTACATGCCATTACCATTGAACTAGGAGGTCACGCTTGGGATTTATTTTAGATTCCTACTTTTGAAATAATTCAAGGAAAATTAGTGTTTGTCTGATGGTTATGTTGTACTGCTCTCTGCTTTAAGTGCTCCGGTTGATATAAATCTCATTACAGAAGGTTCCACATGCTGCTAAACTGCTCAGATTGCTTCTCTTCTCACCTCTGCAGATGTAAACATGACAGGTCACATTCTCCATTTCAAGCATTTCACAAAATTAAGACTCAGATACTCCTCCATACAGAACACTAACTCGCTCTGTACAATTGACTAGCCTACTGTTGTGCTTACTGTGCATTCCTCTCTTCTGTTCTCTCCCTGAAAATCTTCTGAAGTGTCTGGATTCTATTTAAATCCCCACAATACCCTTTTTGGTTTTTCATTTGATGCGCCCAATTCGAAAAACATCACGTTCAAAGGCCTTACAGCCAGATTTCTTAACAGCCTTACCTGACTGTGGTCACACCCAACATTACGGTTATTTACACAGGGATTCAATTTCCATCACAATTTGTGTGCTTTTATGGTTAAGACAAACACAGAATACAGCAATTACCACTGAACAGAAGAATTAGCTTAATGTAATCATGATTACAGATAAATTGCTCATGACAAATGAAATTAAACCCAGGGGAAAGGGGTAGGTAGGAGCCATGTTAAGCACCACAAGGCACTGGATTCCCTGCAGTCAGCAGTGTGGGAGCTCTCTGCAGACAGGCAGCTGGCGTGACTCCTCCAAATACCCATGAGTTTAAAGGATGCTCCACATTTACTCCCAGTGACTATTGTTCTGCTGTATCCCTGTAAAATGAGTCAGATACGCAGAGAAGCCACAACCCATAAAGAAAAAACCACTCAGATTTTCCACTGTGACATGACCACTATGTTGTGACATCATCTACTTATCGTATTTGCTATTTTTGGTTGGTATGGGGGTAATCCTGGAATTCTGGATCACGTACCTGTGGCTTCTCCATTCCAGAAAGAATGTCTTGAACCCTTTTTGTTTCTGAATCATATTCTGTAAAATAGAGAATGTGGAGATAGGAAGAAAAATAAATTAATGAAACAAAACAAAAGTGTCAGCTCTATCAACAGTCCTTCAGGAAGCTGTGAATAGGAGATGCAGGTTATCTGTACACAAGCATCAGATGTTCCGCTATTGTAAGTGTAAGGTATACAGGTACAGAAATTAGTGTTAAAAATATGAAGAGGAAAAGGAGAAAATGAAACTTGCAGTAAGTGCACGTATTTGGAAAAGTAGGATTACCTGTGGAGGTGTCCTCCACAGTGTTACTGAGGGACTTGGTTTTACAGAGTAACATCACCCTGCTTCCAAAGGCGATGGCTGTGGAAGAGCCCCAGCTTTCTCCAGCTCCCAAGCCAGACCCTATGTGCCAACTGTGATCCCTCATCCCCCACCAGTGCCACTGTGGGGCAGGATGCAATTTCCCCCAGATTAAATGAATCAATTAAGCACAGAAGATACCGCAAAAGTGATCATCTGAGCACTGGAATCAGAATTTTCCTCCACCAATCCCCCAAAGAAATCTCGAGGTAAGGCATCAGCTCAGAGTAATGAGGTGACAGAAAGCAGCTTTATTCCTTTTGGACTGCAGCACGGAGAGGCCACGCTTTCCACTATGCTGTTCTCTCATGGAAAGCTAGGAACACATTTTCTTTCTTTCTTAAATGTTTAGGTAAAAAGTTTGCTAGCCAAAGCAGAGAAATACATCTCCCCCACCCCTCCAAACAAAACGTGTTGGGTCTCTTTATAAAAAAAGACTAAGTATTTGACATAGGAAGCAAAAAAACCCCAATACATTAATAAAGAAAAATGGCTAAGATTAGAACAACAGCTTTCCCAAATGATTCCCCCCAAACCTGACCTACTTCTTCCAGCCCAAGAATGTGTCTTTATTTTTGTCCATGACCTGCTTTTAAAAAGTACATCTTCTTTTTGAAAATTCCATCCGCTCGGCTGCCAGAAACAAACTGGCTGAATGCTGATGGCAAACCTCCAGCATCAATGCCCATCTCTCCTAACAAGAGTGCAGCTCACCAAGGTGCAGAGTGGGAGTGACAGATCTGCTGCTTCGTGCATTCCTGGGCTCCTTTTGGTCTCAGCCACTTGGAAAGGAACGAAGTCGTAATAATTCAGAATAAGGGAAGGATAACATGAGTGCTTTTTTCCATAGCAGATAACCTTTCGAGCGTGTTATAAACTGTATAAACTGACAGGGTTTAGCCAGCGTAAGATACGTTGACTTGAAAACTACAGAGATGGACTAAATTCCTTAGGAAAAGGTTGAGATACCGACCCAAGTGACAACATCACCAAAACTGTAGGGGCTCAGAGCTCATGGTTCCCCTTAGTGCTATTACAGTGCAGAACTGAACACTTGGACCCAGGCATAGAAACTGCAGAGATCCTTCAGGCTTTTCTCGAAGGAATGCTAGTAAGAAGCAGCTTCTGTGGCTACAGAACACAAGAAAAATGCTGCTACTATTCTACTGAAAGTTTATGGTCATTATGTCACCCTTAATTACAGCCCCCAGAAGCTACGCATGCATCACTTTCAACCTTAAATCCCAAACATGTGAACTGAATTTTCTTTCCTCTACTTTTTAGCAAGGATGCTACCAGTGTCACACTAAACAGGAGAAGAAAATAAACCCTGGAGCTCCGAGACATCTCACTCCCTCTCTTGTGAAAGACAATTGCTTTGTGCTGTGCTAAGTCCTCTGACCTTCGCGGGTCAAGGCTGAAGGTTCACACTGTTCCAAATGCTGGAACTGACTTTAGGACCTACTAGGGTTGGAGTACACCCAGGAAATAAAGAATAATAATTACAGTAAAATCAATTAAAATAAAAATACAACCTCAATCAGGCTTCTCAGCAAAGAGTCTTACCAGCAATTTTTTGGTATTACCTCCCCAGGCAGGTAGTGTGTTCACAAGGTGGCTCTGAGCATCAGGCACACCGAAGCCTTAAGATATTAAGGACACATGGACATCTATGGGCACAGTATGGGCATTTACGAGTGATAGGTAATGCCACGTGGAAATACTGCAGTAAAATTAAAGGCAGGAAGCAATAGATGTGCACCTTAATGACGTGTAACAGCAGCTCAGGTGGAAAGGGACCTCAGGATTTAGCCCAACCTCTGTCTCAAGGCTAGGAAAAGAATAGTGCAAATCAGCCCCATGGAAAAACTTGTTAACAAAACAGAAGCCATCAGTTATAAGAGAGAAACAAGCTCACAACATCATATCATACCATAACATTCTTATAGTATTTCAAATACTTAGTTTCCCATTTCACGAGCCATAAAAATTCTCAAGCTTCTATGGATGGCTGATCTCCTTTCAATAACAAACATAATTATTCACAGTCTCCTGAACCAGACTAAGCTAAGGAGAATGGGCTGTCCGGAATCCTACCCCCAGCAGGATGCTGCCTTACCTGGCAGCCCCTTCATAGCACATCAGCATCAAGCTCAACAAGGAGCAAAAGTACCTTTTAAAGAGAGAATGAGAGAGAGGGGAAAAAAAAAAAAACATTTCATGTGCTCTATGCTTATAACAGAAGTGCTGGAAAGGCTTTTTTTCTGCAGTAACACTAACAGTCTCATGACCACTGTTAACCAACGTGCATTGGTGACTGCTCCTAGATGAGCTCACAGGGGTGCTTAGGGACAAGGACACCAGAGGTGCAATGGTGGAAAGGTGGGGAAGAACAGGAGAAGGAATAGGGAAACCATGGTGTTAAACACTCCATTTTTCCTTTCCTTTTTTTGACACTGACAACAGTTCAGTCACGTCAAGGAAGAGCCCCACTTCGGGTCATTGTCCCATTCTAACTTCTTCCCTCCACATCTGTTCCTTGCATCTGCCGTAGCAAAATCTTCATCCTAGGAGGAAGTTGGGGGTGGGGATAAATTCCTTGTGAGTGCTCATGGAGTCCTCCGAGGGAGGGCAAAGAAGCCGAACTCTCATGCAGTTCTCACTGCCTAAGAGACATTAGAGCTGACCCAAGCTACAAAATGGATCCAGTGTTTCAGGCTAACCAACCTCTTGCAGCAGAGGAGCCAGCTGTAAGACCTGGAGCTCCTCTCAGTTTGTATTTTCATCAGCTCTCTTTTTTCAAAGTTTTGGGTCATCACCATAGCTTCACAGATATAACCAAGAGTAAACGTCCCTGACAAATATGCAATGCTCTCCCAGCAGCTGTTTGGTGCTAACAGCATTTCAACACTAATTCTTGCTGAACTAAAGCCTTTCATTATATGCTTCTGTTAGCCTGCATCTATGTTCCTTTCTGCACGTACGGTACAAATATAATTTCAGATCTTTCCAACAACACTTCTGAAATCCAAGAACAGCTTTAAAATACAGAAAAAAAAAAAATCTTTTCATTTCAAGGTAAGTTTGAAGTTTCCATGAATATTTTTCATGTTTGCATGAACAGCAGCTGTGTATGCAAATGGTTTGAAATAGCTGCAAGCTCTAAACTAATTAACATTTTCCCATTGCAAATAGAGATTTTAGGTTTGTTCTGCATTCTTTCCTCCACAGAAAGGAAGAGGTCCAGCTCAATACTTAGCTTCTGGCCACAGAAAGTATTTACTGTTTCAACAGCCTTTCCATTCCAAAGCAATGACATCAGCACCAGCACTTCACAAGCTTCCAGCCTAATTCTCAAGCAGAGCTCCACACTCACAGATATGCCAGTCATAACATGACATGCTTTTCAGAATTTGTTCCAGATTTATTGGGGCTGTGACCAGCCTTAATGCTAGGAGAGATCTTTTATCAGTCACGTACTGCACAAACCTATGAGCCGCAAGGAAACAAACTCTTCAGAACACAGCACAACTCCTTTGTGAACTGCCTGCCGATGTCAAAGCTAAAGACACTCTTCTTTAGAACACATACAGATCTTTTTGCTTTTAGATGACTGTAGGAATGTACATTAATATAGGAATGTAGGAATATACATTAATGTATATCTCCTTACACAAGAACGAACCTGAAACTTCAGATGCCACACTGCAGCAAAGTCATAGAAATGAGGACTGGTGGGGACGTTGCATGGTCACTGAGTCCCTCATCCTGCACCAAAACACGACCACATCCATACCCTCTCCAAGAGATCTCTGCATTTTTTAATTTTAGAAATAGCAATTGAAAAAAACACACACACACAACATGATTACGACAGCCTTACAATGGTCCTAAATTGGGCAGCATTACTTGAGGCACTGAGTGCTTCATAAAGTGGAAAAGAAGTCTTTATTTTCACAACAGTCAATCATGCCATGCTAAAATACAGCCCACCAAGGAAAATTGCCAACAAAGCCTACAAATATCAGAATGAGCTTTCTAATCAACGAAGCTAATATCAACAAAGCTAACAGAAACACCAGCAATAGAACATGATGCAGCTCCCACATCCGTGCTAGAAAACCTGACAATGCCCAACTTCAAGAAAAGATCCAATTGTTGAAATGATCTCGTTCTTAAAAAATAAATTGCTGTGCATGAAGATCTTACACTAGTCCTCCATTTCTAAGAGTCTTCCCTCTTCCCCTACTGCTGTCTTAATCTTCCTGCTAAAATGCCTTATTTGATGTCTGTAAGTGTGACCTTAAAAAACAAATCCTATATAGAAAGCATCCACAGTCAAGCTACTCCATAAGTAACTGAAGGCAATCAAAACAGAAACCCTGCATAAAACCCAGAAATCTACTGTCAGACCTAAATAAGTAAAATGAATCCTAGCCATTGGGATTTTCTGAAACTTATGCCTCAGCATCATTGTAATTTATGCATAAATTAAATGATGCACATCAAAGCTCTCTTGGCCACAGTTCATGTTTCTCAACTTGATAGCTTTCCCACAACTGCTGTCAGTTTTCTACTGCCAATGTGGCAGGGCATTCCAAATAACTGGAGTGCAAATTCAGTTCATCTGGTTTACCCCTCTGTTTCGCGTCCACATTCTGCAGCTTTACCAAAGATATCTGCTATCACTTCGACAAGCATCAGATGTTTTCACATCAAGCCGATGTGGAAACATTCAGCTGCACATAACAAAGCCACTTCCTCTAAAATTTGTTTTAAAACTAAATGTTAATTGCATTAAATCGTCCCATGTCCCCCAGTATTGTTTTGATGTATATTTCTTCTAGGAAAGCAGCAAGGAAATAAGATCAGCTGCACCTACAAGAGAAATGAAATGCTGGATGCAAGGGACAAATGGAGTGTAAGTGACACGCTGGGTTTGTTTTTCTCTGCTTCTTTGTTGCTACTGCTGGGACACAGCAATAACAACTCCTACTTCATTGGCTGAAGATCTGAGTGAATTCCTACTGTGAACACACAGTTGGTCCATTAGAAGGCAGAAAAGGGCTTTCTTAGGAAAACACAGCAACTGCCCAGTCTATATCACATGCAGTTTACATCTTAAGAAAGTACTCTGTACATCTTACAAAGAAGATAACAGATGCAATGCACATACATATGGCTGCAGCTGGCTGGTTTTGAAGGAACACCAAATAAAACAATGACATAACCCACAGAAACATAGAAAGCACAAGCTGAAGCTACTGCAACAACAAACTTGACTTACACATAGGACATCTTCTCAGAGAATTCTCTTTCCTACTTTTGACTTGCTTTAGCTCATTCTCTGTATCAAAACAGTTTTCCTTTTATTTACCTTAGGCAGCTTGGGTTTTTTTGCTGTTACACAACAGCAGCCTGCCTGCTACATGGGCTTGAGAAGATGAGAATCTGCTGATAAACATGGGCTGACTCCATGGGCTGCCACATGCAGTGGCCACAAGGCTTCCTTTCCGTGAAGCCACATAGCTGATTCACAAAAAACCAGCTAGCCAAGAACAGCCATTTCATATTTTACTGATTTTATTAGCATAATTTAAAGTGCTACAGAATGCAATTCCAAAGCACTCCTCTAAGCTGTGCCAGCATAGGCAAATTCCTGCATCCACACATGCAAGATGTGCGAAGACTCCCCATGCTGGCAAGCACTCCTGTGGGACAGCTATTAGTAAGGTTGAACAAAGCATCTTTGCAGTTAAAAACACAAATATCTACAGGCTGAGCAGCTGAGAGATGCAAGACATTCGCATTCTGGCCAAGGAGGGGACTGCACAGTTATCTGCTGAACAGCCACCAGAGAACAGCAGCTCAGTGCAGTTCATCTCTGATGAGATCATACAGGCTGGCTTGGAAAATATATATATTTTTTCCAAAATTACACAGCAGTACTTCCTAATTAATAAGTGATTTTAATCAATCACTGACCCTTCCTGCACCTTGCCCAACCTGACTGATGACCAAACTGCTATAATGTGAGTTTATTAGTGTTTCTTTGTTTTAAACAAGCATTACCTCTCTTCTTTCATGACTTTCTTCCTCTCCTATATCATTTCTGATTTGAATGGATTTGTAGGAGCTCCTTTTCTTCGCTACATCTTTGCAAAATGCTCTTCTACCTACGCTTTTAGGAGTTTGCTAGCAGCCCGCTTGTAGTTGCCATTAACGCCTTTCATGTGAAGCTACAATAAAACTTTCTGATCTGACATAGAGACTGAAAAGCCCTCTTCCCATTCTCCTGCAGCTCCTGACTCACAGTTTCTGGGCCAGAATCTGATGCTTCATTTCAGCTGCAAGCCTTGCCAGCAAATGGTAATCTTTTTCTAGACACAATGAAGTTCTTCAAACGTCTCATGATTTTCTATGACAGCTGGAATGCGTGGCATTGCCTTATCCCTAATTCCATTCATTTATTTGCGTACTGTTCCATGCCCTCCCTCTCTCAGCTCTATTTCCTGTCACTTCAGCCCATGACTGCCTGTCTGTCTTGCCTTCATCGGTATTCAGAGCCACCGTGCTCCCTGGCAGGGCAGTCCAGGCAGCCCTCCAAGTCTGAGGAACTGAGCGGTCATTCAAGGGCAGGAGTAACTTCTGCCCAGAGCAACACGTCGCTACTATTATTACTCCAGGACCACAATCAGTCAAAAAAGCCCTACAGGATCCT
Organism: Phasianus colchicus; assembly: GCF_987193195.1. NCBI lineage: Eukaryota > Metazoa > Chordata > Aves > Galliformes > Phasianidae > Phasianus > Phasianus colchicus. The sequence goes on along the minus strand of NC_143445.1, from coordinate 21,990,428 downwards.
CCAAGTTCAGGAGAGGAGGAGGTAAGGGCTGACTGTGCCACCAAGGTACTGATGCTCCTAAACTGTGGCTCTAAAGGAGGTCTCGCTGCTGCCAGCTGTGAAATGACGTTATCTGGAACTTACAGACCCAAGATTTCCTCTCGGAAATAAAAGGTTCCCTTCAGTCACGGCAACAGGCATCTCAGCAGCTGGGCAACATAAGGTCAGAAAGTCACAGACATGAGCAACAAGAGGCGGTCACGTCACTTTTCTCTCCACTGAGTTCTGCATTGATGGAAAGCACGATCTTGACAGCACCAAAAACTGCACTCATCTCTTCACAGGCTGATCACAGATAGATCTGCTGCAGACAGCTGTCATGTGAATTTGTCTCCATCACTCTTTCTCTCCATGGATCCAGCTGAGGCAGCCAACAGGTGATCCCCACGCCCTCACATGGGAGTAGAAAACAATTCCTGTAAAACACAGCCTCTGACAAGTTTTCAGTGTTAGCACACTGAAATGAGAGGTTTTCCAGCACTGTGACAGCAGCACCATGCTGATCAGGAAACACTATTCTCTAAAACATTGTCCACCATGCAAGGAGACAATGGTAGCTCTATTGCACCTAGAATAAAACTTGCTTTTTTTCTGAATCCTCAAAAGTACAACCATACAAAAACTGGCCAACAACCACTTTTGGTAATCTGCCCGTTACACACAATAGGAGCGTTTTCCTGATCAAACAAAAAAAGCTTGCAAAATAACCTGCAAATATGCATATTTGCGCAGGAAAACAATCAGACAGCACAGCTGAAGCAAACTCCCTAGGAGCTACAGCAGTGGTCTGGATTAAAGGGAGCTCCAAGCCAAAATTAACAATCTCCTTGGCTATCATTGCTACATCAATGAGAGCACTTTCCCAACACAAAGGCATTCGGGTGCCTGTAAGAGTCAGAGACCCTAAGTAAATAACTGCAAGCCAAATATTGCCTTCAGTCACAGCTACTCAGCCTCCCTTGAATAAGAGGATAAATGTCTTCTTCAGGTTTTGCTACAGGCAATGGAAAGAGCTTTGAGATGTGAGGCTTCCAGAATAACACATTTCTTATTCTCAGAATAAGAGAGCTACTTTCCTCTTATGAGCAGGTAAGCAGGCAAAATTTCTCTAGAGAAGGAGAAAAGCAGAAAATTAGCATTTTAACCTCACTTGATTTTGTCTTAATATGTACACTGAAGGAGAAATTCTATTTCTATGCACTATTTCCAGTATCTGCATGTTTTTAAAAGCTAGATTTCACAAGAAAAAAAGACTTCAAATTTGAAATACAGTGAGTTTTCGTGGGACCTGCACAGGGATTTTTCACCATTAGCTGAACAGCTACAGAGTCATCTTGTTTTTTGAAAGAATCCTATCCTAGCTTTTCTCTTATATTATTGACCTCTCTAGATGAAAGCTATGAAGCAGCCAGATTGCAGGAACTTTGGGGGACATCCATCAGAGCAACCCAAGATGAGAAATTTTATTTATTTAAATAAATTTAGATAACAGCAGGACAAGGGGAAATGGTTTTAAGCTGAGGGAAAGAAGATTTAGGTTGGATGTCAGGGGGAAGTTCTTTACAGAGAGAGTGGTGAGGTGCTGGAACAGCTGCCCAGAGAGGCTGTGGATGCCCCGTCCCTGGAGGTGTTCAAGGCCAGGTTGGATGGGGCCCTGGGCAGCCTGGTCTGGGATAAAATGGGGAGGTTGGTTGCTCTGCATGTGGCAGGGGGTTGGAGCTTCATCATCCTTGAGGTTCCTTCCAACCTGGGTGACTCTGTGAACTGTCTGTGTAATTAACAGTGCTGGGATGAGGACGACAAAATCTCAAATACTTCAATGGCTACTTTCACTCCTGTGAATCTTCCCAAATATTTAAAACATTTCTCAGAAATATCCACCTGATTATGGATCACTGGGAAGGCTTCAGCAAAGCAACAAGAATTTCAGCTTGATCTGGATTTCATTGCTGAGATGAAATTCAGACAGAAGTCACATGGACCACAGTAAATCAAAGCAGCTGCTTCCAAAGCACAGCTCCTTGAAGAAAAAAATAAACAAAAAAAAAACAGAGCCCCAAGGTTCAAGACAAAGCCTTCTATAATAAACCATGGAGAAAATGAAACGACTGTTCATTCTAAAGGAAAGCTCGCTCACATTTTAATTGCAATTCTCAAAACTCTGGACATCAAATTCCATCCGTTCTCAGAAAAGGAAACTCACTGATGGATAAACAAATCCCATTAACTTCAGTGGGACATGAAATTTCAATTCATTAGCTGTGTAAATCCAGATGAACATACAAACAGACATTGTTCAGAACATCTGGGCAGACAAATAGGGATTGTTCATTAAATTATTAGGTGTTTTTATTTTTTTGTACTCTGGAGGGAGGAAATGTTCTACCTCTTCACTATAAATACCCCCTCCCTCCTGGCTCAATGTCCCAGATATTTCCAAATAAGGGAAATTTGTTTCCCTTCCTTTGTCGGTGGTCCACATTATCTCTCCTACTAACTGGTGAGAATACACTGTTTATCTTGCTCTGAAGCTCTGAGACCTTTGTGTAACTTTTCTCCCCAGCACAGGGATTTAGTTACTGAGCATTTGAACAGGATGAAAACGGTCTTGATATGTTGTTTCGTGTTTTTTTTCCTTGGTTGGATATCTATAAATTACGTAAACTCCTAGGAAAAAGTCTCAGACTCAGATTTCAGTCTTCTGGATTTGACTGTCGGCAGCAGCAGAAGCTGCAAATTCTTGAGATAATATGAAGATCCTTTGGGGGAAGAGGTGCCTTGCGTCATCCAGCACCAACTTCCTGATAAATCATGGAGCAGATAGCTTATCCAGCACCCCTCTGCCAGAGATCATGGTGGAAATATGAGACGAGGGAGGGATGAAAGCAGATGGGACAAATAATAGGAGAGGCCAGAGGGGTCAGTCAGAATTGTGAAAAACAGCCTTGGGGAAAAACAATAAAAGGTTTAAGTAACCAGTGAGGTAAAATGAGAGTCCTGGATCTAGATTTTCCCCCTTTACAGTGTTGTGCTACATTTTCCTGGACTTCAAGCTGTGTTTCTAATAGGATGGCTTGTTTAAGGTTATTTTGTCTGTTTCTTTGATGAGACTGCAAATGTAAGCAGAGGCACAGTGACCCACTTGCCCTGGCTTTGCCTTGGAGCTGTGTAAACCCCAGAGACCAACTCACAGCAGCTTATAACCATGCCAGATCAAGCTGCCCACAGCTACCAAGTGTTTTGTTTGTATGTTCAGTTACAACAAGCTTGGATTAAACCATGTTTAAACATATTTATGTTCACCTTAAAGAGCAGTGAGATTCAAGATGGGACATCACTGTGAAATTATATTAAGCAGCAACACTCCTATTTAGACGATGAGGAGAATCTCTTATCAACAACCTCTGGTGCCTAAGTTATGAAGCTGATCCTTTCATCTTCTCAGATAAGTGCATAAAAATAAAGTGTGAATATCTCCTCTTTCCTGCACCCTGTTGCAGGAATCTGTGCTAATGAAGCACAAAACAGCTTTCCTGCCAAAACACAGTGTGCTCTATCATTCACACTTCCCTTAACTTTGGTTTTGTTCCTGCAGTACGGGTATGGTAGGAAGACACCTTCGTGCTCACAACAGTCCACATACAGACAATCTTCCACAGGCTTGTAAATTCCTGGAAATTATTTTGCACACAATGGACTTCCAAGAAAAAGTTGGTCAGGGAAAGACATGCTATCTGGAACAACCCATAGGCAGCCCCAAAGCAAGACACTGCTGGTTTTGGAACTGGGCAAAGCAACAGCTAAGGGAGGGAGTATGTGAGCACAAACTTGACCTTCAGTATCACTGGTCTCCTTTGGATGTCTCATTTTAACCTTTCTCCATGAAAACCTCGTGATCTAAGTCAAACCTCAAGGCAGCAGAAAAAACTGAGGCTTGCTTTTCCCTTTCAATACACAGCGTCTTTCTCAGTCAAACTGGATTAACAGCTAGCAACTCTCTTTGCTAAAGAAAAGCCATGAATTAAGCCTGGTCTGGATAAATTCTTGCATGCACACAGATAGCCATAAACGTGGGAAAGTACTTTCCTTCAACTCCGCACAATGTCAACTTCTCCAGTACATTCATCAGTCCATATGAGCTCCCTTCAGAGGACAGTCTATGTGATTACTTCTTGAAGTATTTTTTGGTGTACAATCTGTGTGGCCCAGCTAATGGAGCTGGCTGGTACACTCAGCCACTAGGAACTCATCTATTTCACTTTCTGCCTGTAGAAACAACTTCACACCTTATTAATTGGGCAAAAAATATGAAAGATAAAGAATGTTTAAGAGGTACCCATGTATGCAAATAAATCTAAACAAGAATGTAATGTGGGAGGTAAGGTAGAGGCACAAGAATATCACACTGGAAATTCCCAGGTGTCACAAATTAACTGGTTTCTCAAGTTCAGACAAGTGCCCTAATTAATGCATGTTTATTTCCTCTCATTTACTAAAAATTAAAAAACCAGCACACACACACAACACATGGTATGTTTCTAGTTATATAGGCATCTAAGCAACTTGGTTAAGTAATATTATTTGCTGAAACTATAAAAAACAGCAAGAACAGTAATACTAAGATTTCATGTGATGCTGATCTGTACTCACAAAATTCAGAATGCCTCCACTTCCAGTAAATACTGTGCGTCATACTCCAGTACTCTGTATAATGCTAAAACTCACATATCATCACAAGTGTACTCCAGTCTTTGGGAGAGGTTTTTTTTTTTTCCATGCTACTAATGAAATCATTATGTTTTTGTTTTTTTTTTTACAGTTTGTTTTCAGGAGACAATCTCATTAATTCTCCTTATTTTATACAATCCAGTACATTTAAGGAAGAGGGAAAGCAGCACTTATGTAAGGGTATTTTTTTTAATGTCTGCATAAGAATCAATTACAACCTTTGTGTGTAGAATATTTTTCTATCAGTTTAATAAAGGTCTTCATAGAATCATGGATGGATTGGAAGGGACCTTAATACCCACCCAGTTCCAACCCCTTGCCATGGGCAGGGACACTCCCCACCACATCAAGTTGCTCAAAGCCCCATCCAATCTGGCCTTGGGAACCTTCACAGATGGAACATCCTCAGCTTCTGAGGACAACATGTGCCAGTATCCAGCCACACACAGAGCAAAGAATTTCTTCCTTGTATCCAATCTCAATCTACCCTCTTTTCATTTAGAACTGTTACTCCTTGTCCTATCACTACCTGCCCTGCTCCTGGCTACAATCATCAATTCTTGGCTAAGAAAACATAAACATTACATACATTGCCACAGTGTTTCTCAACTTCAGTGCTTACAAACCCAAAAGTAAAGAAACTAGGCTTTTAAATCTGTAGAACGCACACACATAGATACATAGACAGCCCAACAGGTTTACAAATCAGATTCAAGACTAGAATGGAAAAGAACTGGCACGAAACAGATTGAGTAAGTAGAGGAATTTTGCCTGGTTCCTGTCTGCACTGAATCACATCTCCATTTCCCTTTAACTCACAGGCTCTGGATTCATCAAACTTGATGCAGTTGAAGAACAACAAAAACAAAAGAACACCCTTTTTCTAAATATATTTAAACATTACAAATGAGAGGAACAGGATAGGGTTGAACCAAGGAAGCATCAGCTCTATTTCCTGTGTTGTCATTCATTCACTCAATATTATACACTAGCAGCTTGCTGATAGCAGATCTTGCCAGCACCAACCCAGGCTAACGATACCTGCTGGCTTTACTCACATCAGCAGCCTTGCTGGGGGATGTGCAATGGGAGATTTTCTAGATAAAAATGGCAGCCTCACAGCTGGGCTGAAAAAACTGCAACCAGCAGAGATAAGGAAGCCAGAAAAGAGATCGGTAGCCCAAAAGAGTATTGTAAGACCTTGTTTTGCTGAGTTTAGTATGTTTAAAATATTTTCAAAGTAAAAGCACCACAGTCAGGAAAGCTCTCTTAGTAATCTGATTTTCAAACAAATGAGCAGAAGGAAGTAGTCAGATCTCCTGAGGAACTTCCACAGCAGCAATGCAGGCAGGAAAACTTCTATTCACAGCAAGTGCTTCTGGCTATCTCAGGTTCTTGAAACTTCAATGAGAGTTTTTTCAATGAGAGTTTTAAAAGATTTTATCTGATTTGAAAGGAAGAAACCTTTTATTAGCAAATGGGTGAGAGCACTACAAGAATACTTAAAACTGCTTATGTGCCCACAGCGCTTGCACACACACACACACACAGATTGTCAAACGAGTAGATCCTTCCATGACCAAGGAGCAAATCACTGAATGCATGAGAAGGAAGTGACTCAGACTGAAATTCATAAAGGACAGATTGAATGGGACAGGATTTCCGCTTACAGCTCTTTTTACATGGCAAGGCTCCTCTATGGAAAAAAAAAAACCATCAAAAACAACCAGCTGACCCACTCCCATTCAAGCTTTAAACCAGCCTTACTGCAAAGCTACGAAATAGATTTCAAATCAGGACTCCTCCAGCTGATCTCCAAGTCCTCTGCCTGTACAAGACACCGTCCATCCTACCACAACAAACACACAGGTCAGCTGCTTTCTGATTATAAGCCATTGGTTTTCTTTTCTTTTTTAATCTTACAATGGCAGGTTTCCAGTATCCAGTATAAGCCAGAAATCTTTATTTACAACTCTGCCTCCCAAAAGAAATATACAATGCTGTCACTGAAAAAGGCCAGAGGAAGCACACATCGTTTACGTACTCCTGCATCATTTACTTACTCAATTTTAGCACTACTGATGATGCTATCACCCCACTGCTTCCAAAAGTGCTGGAAAAAAAGGCATTCTTTTAATATCTGCAGGAAGCAAGTTATTGACAGAAGGCAAAACGTTCCTTAAGTGCTTACTCATGTGCACAGAATAAGCAATTCATGTGTATTATGATAGAAAAATATGTTGCTAACTTAAATATCTCATGCCCTGAAATTTGGAAAAAGTAGAGTTGTCCTTGCATTATATGATGAACATTTTCTTCACTAGTGTTCTTACAGCACTGTGAAATAGTCTCACTGTAGCTGAGGTCCCTCAAGGCTGCAATCCCTCTGTGGTTCTGCTGCAGACCCACGCTAGCTTCCACCTGGGACCTGCAAGTTTCTGCTCCAGCAGCACATAGGGATCCTAACACCCCTCCTGCCAGCAGCTCACAACCCACAAGCTGCCACCACGGTGTTCTGACACACAAGCCACACCATGAACCTGCCAGCTGCCATTCCACACACACACTGACCCAATAGGAATCGATATGCTGTGAAACCCAAATCTCAGTTAAATTTGGTTAAAGGAACCTATCGCCTTCAGTTCTCCCTCATCCTACTTCAAATTTTCAACCTTGCCCATGGCAACAGAGGCTGGAATTGGATGATCTACAGGGCTCCTTCCAACCCAGGCCACTCTACAATTCTAAGTTTTAGGCTAAATTCATACATTCCTGTGTGCCTCTCAAGAGGTTTTTGTAAGCCCGGCTTTCCAACTCAAGACTCTCATTCTTTATATATGATGTACCTTTTATAGTTTTTCCAGGGCACTCTGCAATTTTGGAAGCAACAATACAGTGTCATCAAATTTTTAACTAGTGGCAGACTTGAATCTACACACGCAGAGCTAAGCTGAAGCAGTTTCCATACTTGTTACTTATGGCATTCTTTTTCTCAGTTACTCTGAACACACTGCTGTCTCAGCAGTACGAATCAAAATTACCAGCTACTTCTTGGCTGCTTTTACCTCTCACCTCAATTACCCATAAGGCCACAAGTATTGATAAATCCCCAAATAAATCAAGAAGAAACACAGAAGATAAATAAGCAGTAGCAGAGATGATTAGAAGCTTATGAAAACAGTTTTGTTCAGTGGGAGCCATTACAAAGCCTCAGTGATCACTTTCCTTCAGATATTTGTGTACTAGTATGCATGTATGAATGCACCAATAGACTGAGGTGGAAAAACTCATGTCTTGAGTCATTTTTCTTTATGAAAAAATGATTCCTATTGAGAACAAAACGGATGAAAGTCAATTTATTAAAACAAATTATTGAGCTAAACTAAAGTAGAACTGGCTATGTGCAGAATGGCTTGTGGTAAGCTACAGATGAACTAGGTGAATGACCTTCTGTTTCACTGTAGACTTGCAATATTTTGATGACAAGCTTCAAAAAAAAAAAAAAGTTGAAGAAAATTATTTCAGAAGTAGCCAGGTCCAGCTATGAATTCCAATTGCTAAGATTAAGCAATTATTTGTCATGTTTCTTCTGTTTCAACTAACTGATGAAGCTTCACACAAACTTATTTTTTCAGCAATTATCCCAGAACATCCTTGCAAGATTAATACATTCCCCCAGAAGAGAGAAGTAGTGCTACTTAGCAGTCTGGTCTTGGTTAGAGCTCAGTTGTTCCCAAGGTTTTTGTGAAACGTCAACATGCCTGTTTGATAAGAAAATAAAATCAAAAACTTGCTTGCAAAACGCATTTCTCCAAACAGATAAAAAGAAAGTGACACTGCAGCTACCAAGGAATAGTCATGAAAGATAGGAGGCAACGGGTTCAGCTTACAAAATAAATACAGTATAGCAAACTCAACGTTTATATTTACCTTCACACTGTATTAACACTGTCTTTATGTGTGGGTGGTAGTGTTTTTTGGCTTAGTTACTAGATCCATATACAGGCAGTTGTAAGCTGGAAAGGTGCAATAAAAGAGAACTACAAATAAATAAATCTGCCTTTACCATGTGGCTCTTGTTCGTTAGACTTCGGGCTGCTCCTTGCTCTGCGCTCTGGCTTCTTCACTCCTGGTGCTCCCCCACCACTTCCACTGCTTGCCCCATTGTGGCTCTTTGCATAACCATTATATACAGTTGTGCAGCTGCCTATATGGCTTTTGTAGATGGATGAAGGAGGACTGTTCAGACGGTTTTGGCGATCAATCTGCCTGTCTTTGAGTTTTTTGTGCTGTGGTTTGCTGTACTGATCTTCCCTGGTAATATAGCTGGACATCCCATATAGTGGTATGATTTCTGAAACAAAAGATTTCATTCACATTAACTCAGAACAAGATCACCAAATTCCTGACCATCTCCAAATTAAATCCCACATCTTCTCTGCAATTACCTCCACAACATTTTTTTTTTTTTTTAAAGAAAGTTTTTCTGCAGGATTGATGTTTTTTTCCCAACATCATACTAAGCATGCTCACTTGCTGTTTGACATTTCATAACTCTCTGGATGTAGGTGCATGTACAAATAAAACAAGAATGGAGGCAATCTCTTTTTCTCCCCTCCTTTTCAGTCTGAGGCCCAAAGGAAAAAAAAATCTAACAAGACAAATATTTTGGAAAAAGCCTTCATAAATTCATTAAGCACTCTAATAGATTCTTCCCCATTGCTGTTTCTGGTACAAGCCCTCAGACAAATGGGAAACAGTAGACTAATATTCATAGGCATAATATTCCAATACTCACCGCTTCAGTTATTTTAGTGTCACAGATACAGGTCATATGATTGAGGCAATCAAGGATTTTTTTTTTTATTTTTATTGCTTAATTTCTGGATTTTTATTGCTTGTTTTTAAGCTGAACCAGTCTCTTGCTATCTCCTGGCTATAGAACTATTCAGCATCTGCTTAACCAATGGCTGAAAATCCCTGTGTTTATTTAACACACTCCAGTGTTTGCACACAACATTTTGTTACGCTATCTTTCAAACTGCACTGTTCTCTTTTCAAAAGAAACATTCCTCACCTATTTATCTGATGAGCTGCAGTGGCCTATTGGTGTCCTGTACTTTCCATTTCCTCCCCCCAGGATAAGGAAATTAAATGTCAGCTGTAATGTCCATTCTGCATTAGGAGATGGTCTGTTGGTCAATTGAAACTTCAAAGTGAGTCATCATTAGATATTTCTCTTTCTGTCTCCTCTTGCCTTCTCCAGAAGAGTCTCACTTCTGGTGATATGACTTGAAAGTATTCTTTAAAGTGTATTAAGTCCAGGTATTTTGGGAGTAAAAACATGAATCTCGACCTGACTTCCATGTATCCTGAGCAACTTTGCTGACTATTAAATTTGAGTTCCACACAGACTTCTCTCCAGGATAGACGAGACACCGCAGTGCATATTCCAGACAGAAATATGCTATTTTCACTTCTTTTATGGCAATTACTTATGACCTGATTTGGGTTGCCATGTTACTCCTTGGTACCAGGTAGTGCTTTTCAGTGACTTTGCTGACCAGACTCAACCAGAATAACAAACAGAAAATGCCTGTTATTTCTTGGAAAACTTCTGTGATTCTGAGCTTCTGAGGGACAGAAAGCACACTGCTGCCAACAGGAAGTGGTGTTCAGCTTCTCCCACTGGAAATATCCGTGGCAAGTCTTGCTCGGATCTAGCCCTCCTTATCCATCCTCACTCCCAAGCCAGGATTTTGTCTTTTGGTTTTCTGTACAATGCCGCACGCACCATGACAATGAAGAACGATCAGCACAACTCACAGCCCTACTCTGAAACACAGGATGAGAATTTCCCCTACTCTGTATGTATGAATTAAGTTAAAATTGGACTTGCTTCCGTAACCTAGAGTTGCACCGTAGGGCTATCCTGTGCTGCTGCACTCTGGAAAGTGACACGTGCTGACAATCTCTTGCTCCAGTAAATAAAGGAAACTCCATCTGTGTTCTCTAATTCATTTGCCACTCTTGGTTTCACTGGCCCTTAACATCAGCTAAACACCTGAACAGGTGAGAAATGCCAGCAGTTTTTTCCAACTCACCTTGTTCTCCATATAGTGTTGGTGGAAGATGATGCTGCGGGAAAAACTGTGGTGGCATATCCCCAGGCCCAGTGACAGGAGGATAAAAAGCTGTATGGGAGTTGTGAATGAAATGAGGATGGTGTGTCAGGTACGGAGGTAAGTGATGGGTCGGAGAGATGGCTGAAGGGTAGCTGGGAGGGTAACACTCTGGAGACTGTGGGGTGACCACCACCCTCCGGACACCGGTGTTGTCTTCTATCACCTGCAAGGGAAGGCAGGGACAGGGGCACATTATGCAGCATCTGAATTGAACATGGTTTTCAAACAGCACTGTTTACAGTTTGTTATCCCATTAAAAAATGGTTGGTCCTTATGTTTATACATAAACACGTTTCTAAAATTAATATCAGCACGGGTAAACACAGTGGTGATGTGGCTTTTCTTGGAGATTCAGATAGCCACACTCATCACTGGGAGACTAACTACTGCCAGCGATAACTGTGTGGGTAAGAGACAAAACAAATACCCTGTATTTATAGAGTAAAGCAATTAAGAAAGGAACAGAAAGCACCAGAATAAGAGTACTCATTAAGACCAATCTTACCTTCTGCATATAAAATTTCTACCACTGATTTTGACAGTGGTACAGAGTTAGTAACAGCTGGAGATTAACCGGCAGTGCTGTTGTGTGTGCACAGAGACCTGTCAGCTGCAGGAACCTGCTGTGCTGACACCCCTTTTCAAAAGAATTGCTCTGTTCACAGCAGGTATTTCTAATTGTTAAAAGAAACCATAGGGCAGCAGTTTTTTCCTGCTACAGAGCTGATCTATATGTCCATGTAAATCAACTCTCAAATATGCATACCTTGGCCCCAAAGATCAGAGTCAAAGCATGTAAAAACAGATGTAGAAAGGTGGAAATGTGCTTAGGCTGAAAAAAAAAAAATGGTTTTCAGCTCTGGAAAAAGTATATTTCTGGAGAAAAGTCAGCCAGCCCAATTTCAGTCCAGACTTAGGAGCCAAGCTATTCTTGAAGCATATTCAAAAAAAAAAAAACTGCCATTCCTGGAACTTAAAAATACAACTGAACAATTAATACTCCTTTAATTCTGAAAGTAAAAATACTGTAGAAAGGCGTGCAAGAATTTAGACAACCAGTTTGGCTGTCAGAAATTAGTTTTTCTAAACTTTCTGATTTCTGACACAGGGAAGAAATAATGTTTGTGATGGATGTATTGTATGAGAAAGGTGAATGCAGAAAGGCACAGCTTAGCGTCCCACCATTTGCAGTACAAACAGAAGGACAGAGAACAAAGCCTCCTGATGCACTGATGAAGATGCATCATGCTAAGGCAGATAAGGTCTGGAGAATTTTAGATGTCTGCCACAAGATATGATCACTCTCAGGCATTTGTCACTAATTGGAGATATTTATGCCCCACCAGCATCAGCAAAAGAAATCTTAAAAAGATTCCCACACTCCCGTGTCGCTTGTAACATCATAGGGTCTTAGCCCAAACCACACAAAAAACTGTCTATGCTGACCTATGCTGAGCAGAAGCAATCATGACACGAGCACACCACTGTTCCTGCTGCAGGGTGACAAGCCTTGTCACAAACAGTGCTGGAGCCATGAACAGCAATGCTCCAGCGAGTACAACCCCACATCTCAGGCATCATCTGAGCAACTTACACAGGGTATAATTCAACAGCATTAGCTGTCCCAATTCTTAATTCACACCACTTGTGCCCTAAGGTTATGTGAATTATGCCTGTAAGCTATAGGCTGACACCACAGACAAGGACATGGATGAGCTGTCTTCCTTACAGAAAAAATTTTCTATAGAAAGTAATTCAGTCACTTGTAACTGATTTTTTTTTATATATTAAGAGATGTGTTGCTTGCCATGCTGAATAACCAGAATAGGAATTGTTTAGCTTACTTTTCCTAAACTCTTATTTTACAACCTAAGCTAGCAATTTGTCATCTGCTAGCTTTCAATTTCAAAGATCTACAGACCCTAGAAGACAGCTGAGCCTGGGAGATGGAGCAGCACCTCAGTCTGCCGCGTTCTCAGGCCTCCAATCTCTGCTGTCAGGCTCTACTCAATCCCCACATCCCTCATCCACGTATGAAGTCTAAGACTTGCTCTAAAATTTGGAGGAAAGTCTTTTTGCAGTTAGCGTGAGTGAAAGCCAAAATGTCTTATTTAAGGCTGTACATGAAAATGCTGAGACTTAACTCTCTTAGATTTCTATTACTATTTAATTGAGACAGCAAGCTCCTGCATTTTGACATGAAAAGTTTTCATCCTGACTTTCACCAGGCTAAGCTCCAGAGCCCTGATGGGTTCAAGCCCTTATCCATGTATCTACATCAGATGACATCTGGATCCTGTGCTCTAGATGAAAGAGGGATATGTTCAAAAACAGTTTTAGACAGAAAGCTTGTACTCTGTAGCAGCACCTCATGTAAACCAGTACTGAAATTATTATGATTTCTCTTCCTAAACTACCTTTTAGAGAGCAGGGAAAAAGCCTCCAAGTCCTTTTGACAGTCTTTTTGAAATTCTATTGCTGCTGAAACTGCAGAACACCAGCACTGTGAGAAAAGCCAGAGATCAGGGGATGAGCAAGCCTTCCAAATGACTTTCATCAAGAAGTTAGGAAACTAATATCTTTTGTTTCCTCTAGACCACAAATGCTTACAGCATTCCTGTTACTTCATGTGCATGGGTTCCAAACGAAGGCAGAAACACAAGGGAACCTGCAAAAAGTCACTTCCTTTCCTTGCCCTATAGGACGTTTTCTCCTTAAACTCGGATTTATAGATAGATACGTAAATTTTAGAAGGAGAAGACAATGCTTAAATACAATATTCTGTCCTTAACAGATCATGAAGTTGGCATTGCATTAGGTTTTACAGGCATTGGGTAACTAAAAAAAAAAACCACCACCACAGGGATTGACTGAGACTGCAGACACCTCCAGATTTATAAAACCTGCAGTTCTATAACCATCATCATTCTGGGAGATGACACTTCTTCAGCCTAAGACCGAATAAATTAGTTTTGATAAATAAATAGTAAATAGCATAACTTAGTAGAGAAGTTAAGCTTTGCTAATTTAAGAAGAAACCTGCAGCTCTTCACATCTCCCTTCGTGTCGTGAAAACCAGAAATTTGTCAAGAATGCACTATCCACTAAACAGCCTCCAATTCAATGCTGGAACCTTAACCTCTGTCTCCAGATATAACAGTAATATCAAAAGTAATTGTTATTAATATAGTGAATTAAATTTACAGAAAACAAATAGTTCTGGTTGTTCAGCACCTAGAGCTGAATAAGTTATCATTAGTTTGTGTTTTTCAAGCAGTTATTAGTTAAACTGTCTTTTGCAATTATTTTTTGTGCTTGCTGGTGTAATTGGCACGCCGCTTTGCTAACTATTTTATGATTGCATAGTTCTACGTGATTATCTTCAGAAGATTAATTAGTAAGTGAGATGCATGATCTTTCAGGAGAGTTTGGATAAACATTACTCATACAAAATAAAATTGCCTTCTTTGTTGGTTGCCATGTTTGGAGAACAGCATTTTTTTCTTTAATGTTATTTGTTTTGCATTAAATATAGTACTGTAGCAATGAAAACCAAGATGATTTATATATATGTATATCACTACTCTACGTTCTCTATTTTTCTCCACTAAAATTTAATACTTCACCTGCAGGAAAAATTCATCCGTTCTTTTTGTACAGGTAAGCTGTACTTGGATTTTGTAAGTTTCAGCTGAAAGAATACAATCATTGTTATATTCTGTGACACACATCTACTGAATAGACATGGTAGCACGGAATATATTTACATTCCATTTCAAAATCCTGCTCCTATTTCACTTAAACCTAACGTGCAAGATTCAGCAAGGATAGCTGGAGCACGGCCACTGGGTGGACCATGACCAGTACTTGTGGAATTTCATAAACTAATTTGAAACTTCATTCATAAATCAATCTGTACCAGAAAACAGTACAGAATGAGCTCATCTTCAAGGCACTTAGATGTTAACATTTTATTTATTCACTTCATTTTTTAAGGATGCCAATCCAAGCTCATGCCAGTCCTGACAAGTTTAGCATCGATATCTTTGTCATCCACTGCATACAAACACCAGTATTACACTTACACCTTAGAAAACAGTCAGAAGAACATCCCTAATGCTGGCAAAAATATTAGTATATCTGAAACCTCGCACAAGACTGATTTTCAGGGCCAGTGTTCATGGACTGCAATGGCTCAGAACGTTACGGCTTGCTCTGTGTAAGGCCTGCAGAGCCTTCCTAGCGTTCAGCAGGATCATCCTACTAAAGGATGACTCTATTGGTTGCAGCTCACAAAATACAAAGAAAAGCTCTGTGAGCAGTAAGCCACACAGAAACAGAGTCTGCGGCTAAAAGCTTGTGCTAGACAAGTTTAATTTGGAAGAGAACAAACACCTCCCAGCATACAGAATTTACCCAGACACAAAACCCTGAGGATGTGTTGGATTTTCCACCGCTTTAAATGTTATTTAAAGATCTCCCTCTTTCTAGAGGTTACGATTTCTTTCCATCAAAGTCTGAGTGCATTCAATGCGTAGCAAACCACAGGGCTCAGCACGCAGTGCGGCCTACACAGCTCCGCGCAGCACCGTCTGCGCCTCGCGCTCCTGCCACCCCGCCAGGCCCTTCGCCTTAAAATAGCTGCGGCCGAGATTGCATATCAACAACTCTGTAAATAAAAGCAACGTGGAGGCTCAGACCAAACTTTCATGTCCAATTACGTATGAGTAATTCCTCAAACTCAGTGGAATTACTCCGGATTTGCTTCAGCGAGAGCAGCCTTCGGCCAATGGCCCTAAGCAAACAAGTTCATGGTCATGCTTTTCCATATTTCCATTATTCAAGTTTTCAGCAGAACGCCCCAATTCTTTTCCCTTGCCATTCTAAGTTGTGCTCTTATCGATAATCACAAAACAGAGTTTTTAACTTCAAGACAATAGAGCACAAACAAAAGCAAATTAGGCAGAAGCATTTGTTACAATCAGAACTCATTTGATTACTACACACTTCCAACTATTATGCACTATGAAGCAATCTGAAAGGAAAAAGGGCTGCTCTCCACAGAGTAGAACACATTCTGCTGCTGAAAAGCACTGCATACACAGTTCTTTCCCTAAAACTTAATTCCAGTTGCTGGAAAATTTTCTTCAGAAGAGGTTTTTGGGTTTTTTTTAATTGGTTAAGAAACCAAGAACTTCTTTAGTGGGATTATTAGACTGATCCACAAAAAGCAGAGAAGGAGAACCAGGTTCAAAAGAAGTTACAACTCTAAGACTTTGATCACTTGGCTTGCCAAAGCATTTCAGCTACAGCCAGCCCATACCTTAGTCCAGGAAATGAGATGTATAAGCAGTTTAGTAACAAAATGGCATTAAAGTTATTTCAGAGGAAGAGCAAACGCATCCCAAAGCCTGCCCTGTCCCTCCTGTTTGCTCCTAGTTCTTTAGGCAGGGCTTTTTAAGAGGCAGAGGGCTAACAACAGCCTCCGCACTAGGGGGATATTTCCATTCTGTTGAGAAGTTAAAATACCACAGAGTGATTGCAGTATTTTGTGGGATTTAAGCATGACGCCATCCACAATTTTTCAGAATTAGACAAGCTCACATTTCCTGGGGAGGGAGGAGGGATTCCAGGACATCATATGTTTTCTACTTAACAAGAAGTCAAAATGTGCGCATCCAAAGCTCTTATTTGATCCATCGGTGCGATCTGAAATGCTTTGTATACTTTTAGTAAAACTTCTGGTCTAGTACATGTGTCACGGAAATTAATACAATAAATCTGAATATTATATCATTTGCTGTTACCCTGCCTTATTTTTTTTTTTTTTTTAACTATAGAAAGCCTCTAATCTTTGCAGGAGATGGAAGGAAAATTAAACAATCATGTGATCAAATTTCCTATTTACATAAAAAACCAGCAGGTGCTCAAGAATATCAAAAACCTGAGAGCTTTGTGAAAAACCTTTTCCCACTTTTTTTTCCCTATAAATACAGAATAGATAACTATCATAGCCATCTTAAAAACAAAACACTCAGTTCTTGACAAGTCAGTTTTTGCATGGATACCACTGAGAACCCAAAGTGTATTTTATAGCTACTTCCACCACCCTCCTACCACATACAACTGTCACACTAGAGCTTAACACATTACCCACCAACGTGGACAGGTAAAGAAGTTGCACATGTAGGCTCAAACTATATGCACAGCTTTTGCTAGCATTAAAAAAAACGGGTGTACATTGCACACAGTGTGCAAAGGTGCACATGCATGCTCATATGCATAAGTGTATGCGTTGCCAATAAGGACGAATACAAAAAGGCACATTACAATTTTCACTTTCATACATATTTCTAAACCACACTTCAGCCAAGACGACTTCTGTATGTTATCAATGCTATTGCTTCTATATAGACATTAACTCTTCCAGAAGCATACCTGCGAGATATAACCAGGAGGCACATGAATAGGGGGGATGGATCCATTGGGTGACATCATGGGAACCTCTGCTGGTCCTAAAAGAAAGGGAAAAAGAGATTCATTTCAGTTGAAAGAAATTGCACAATTGCTCAGAAAAGGTTAAAAATAGCTTTATTTTAGAAGCCTACAATAACAAAGTGAACAAATCCAGTAATTTCTGGTGTGTGGAAAATGCCTTATGCCATCATCCTGAAAATAAAATCATTGTTCGATGACTTTAACATATATTCTGCTGAAATAATATTTTCATCATAAAACAGCTAAAACACAGGCTTTATATTACCCACTGATCAACTTATACAGCATTAAGCAGTAACACAATATGTCCTTTAGCAGCCCACAATTCCTGTACTGAAATCTGGTTAAGTTATTCTTGTCAAAGACTTGGAGGTGCAAAACAAAGCAGAAACTGTGCAGCCTGGAACTAGGCAACTCCCAAGGAAAGTGTCCAATTGTACCAAAAATCACATATGCGAAAAGCTATCTATTTAAGAATGCACAAAGACCAAATTCATTATCTCAGCTATTCAGACTAACCTTGGAATGCAGTTGTACAAGCAAGAAGCTTATGGTTTCCACTCTGAAACCCAGCCCTGAGCATGCCAGTTCCATTTTAAGGCACTGAGTACAAGTATAACAAAGCAAGTGCCATAATCATTTGACTTTGCAAACACAGCCTCACAGCTACAAGAAAGCATCTAGATAAAAATGGAAATAGTTGACTTTCTTGCTCACTGATTTAGCTGTTAAAACCAGACACATCACACATAGCAGTCAATGAACTCCTCAAACAACAGACAGATGTTTGCAATGAGAGTTTACTGTTTTGAAAAGAATAATGTAATGATTTCCTTAGTACATATGCTAATGTTCATTCTAATCTGTCCCTCTAGCATTTGCCATGGGCTGAGAATTCACAGCCAAACTCTGGAGAAGAGCTCAGAGAGCTCTGCACTTTGCTGCTGCCAATTGAATTTTAGCTTAGGCAATTGCTACAAAAGATCACTTCAATCTCCTCTGACAGAGGAGGCACCCAGCATCTCCAAACCATGTCCCATTCCATGAAAGGAAGCCAAATGTCAAAACATGTGGAGAACTTCAGCCATAAAGGGGTGGAATGGCAGCTCATCAGCTCAACACTGTCTGCCTCAAACATTTGGACAAACCTGGTGAAACATCCAGCAATGGAATGAGCTGCAGCTTGCCATCCAACAGCAGCAAGGAAACAGGGACACTAGTCCACACTGACCCATAAAGAAGCCATTCTGTATCTGCATATGGTTTTTACTGGTCACATCTACATTTGAAGTATGATAATTTAGTAAGTGCATTAAACATGTGAAAACTCCTGAAGTCTCAGTGTTTATTGTTTCAGAAGTTATTTTAAGCATGGGGCTTTGCTGTTCCTCATACGGCTCAACACCCAACTACACAAGGAACCTCACCTACACTACAGCCCCACTAGGAAAAATGGCTTTATCACTCATCTAGCACAGATGTTTTTCCCCACCTCACTTTATAGCTCTATTAATGTCCTTTGTCTCCCCTAATAAAGCTCCCACAGTCAACAGTTTTAGTGTGAATGGAAAAATGTAACAGCATGAGTAGTAAGCAATTGCTGGGTGGATTAAGCTATGGGTTAAATGGTTCTGTTTAAACCCATCACAAAATATGAAGTGACAATTGGTTCACAGGGAGCTTTTCAGAAATATTTGAGTAAATGCATTTTTCCTATTAAAAAAATAAATCTTTGCATATGTCTTCTGAGGAATACGGTTTCATGCTTTTCTCCGAACTTCCTCTGAGAACAGTGCTGAGTTCAGCAGGGCACAGCACACAACAGGAGTGTGCACAGCAGCACTGGGCTGGGGGAGAAGCAGCCACACAGGATTAACAAGTGCTGTTGGGTTCTTCAGGGTGCAAGAATAGGTGGAAGGAATAATTAGCACTGTCACGCGGCTCACTTTAAACATTACAACAAGTGAATGATGTTAAAGAGAATAAAGCCTCAACTTTTAATGTGTTTCTAGCCCTCAACCAAAGTCCTCTATACTTGCAGTCACTGTGGTCCTAGCCAGTCTCTCAAAAATATAAACTCTGCCTGGAAATTGAAAATGGAGCAGCTCTGGAGTTTCTATGCATAGATCAGCTAAGTGCTATATGACAGCTGAGAATCGCTCAACTCGGCACGGCCATCATCTGTCCCGCAAAGCCCTTGCCAATTGCTCATATGGAGCAGCAATCGACTGGCAGGAAGAAATCAAACTCCCACACCGAGACTGTTGACTGCAACACTTCCATTCCAATAAAAAAAAAGATTGGGTTTTATCATCAAAACGTGCACTGCGCGAGATGATTCCTAACCTTGCGCACAACCCACAAACTGTTAAAGTCATTTGGGTAACAGGTTTTAAAAGAACGACAGCCCCGTGATTTGCGGCAAGGTTTTGTTTCCAGTGCTTTGATTTCCAGGCAAGCCAAATGACTTTAGCATACATTATTTCATCTCTCTCGTCAACGGTATCAAAACAACTTCAAGTGGCAGCGAGTAACACAGAGCCCCAGAGTTACTGAAGACCTTGCCTGCAGAGCAACCACTCCCAATTTAGCACTAAAAACAAAACTCAAATCTTTTTTTTTTTTTTGAGGGTAGTTTATCTATCTTTTACTTACATCTAATATTTTAACTGTTAAAAAAAAAAAAGTACTTAGAAATGGATGTTCCTCAATTACTTATATTCATAGGAAGGACGTAAGGAGTTTCCCCCAGGGTATTTTAAACCCTTGCAAGTCTTAATAGAAGCTCACAGTTCAACACACGATTTAATCTACACAAGGAGGAGTCATCCTGCTCTGCCCTGGATGCTGCCCACTCGCCGTAATACGTTTTGAACCTGTTAACAAATGAAGGCCGTCCCCTGGGTGCATCACAAAACTGAGCCAGAAGAGATTTGGCTACTGCTGCTCGCAAAGCCGGAGGCCAAATTCCCAAATTCCACCCTGAGCTCCAGCACCATAAATACTGAGTGCCTCCAGCAGCTTCTGGAGAGCTTCCCCAAACGCAGGTGGGAGGAACCCACTGCCCTGACAGCACCAAGAGTTTGTGCTTCCAACACGTTTGTAGGCAAGGAAGCAGGAGAAGCAGAGCGGCTCGGTTCCCAGGGGGCACAGCTGGTGACCAGCCCAAAGCCCTGGTGAACCCCATGCTGCCTTCCCTTTCGTTGTAATTACTGTAACCATTTTGAGAGGAGAAAAATGTTTTCCAGATCTGCTGCCTTTAAAACAAATCAAAACCAAGAAAGCACCTGCACCAAAAAAAACCCACAACTACTGTACTTGCACTGTGGCACATCATGTGAAGCTGCAGATGACACTGAGTCTCTCTCTCCTTTCCCTCCTGCACCTCCCCAGCCAAGGACGCTGCTCTGTCCTGGGGACTGTCAGCTCTTCATCTGCTCTAAGTCCTTCTGCAATCACAGCACAACCCACTGCAGGAATTTCTGCCCCAAGGTTTTCAAGGCAGACTAGAGCCTTGGTTTCAGATCACAGCACTCGCAACTTTCTTGTATAAAAGCAGTTTTGAAACCAGTATGCTTTTATTATGATCCTCAGTGATCTCTTATGCATGAATTAATTAGTTTTCTTCTGTTAATTACAGAAGCCCAAGTCTGGCACACTGGCTCCCCTGGCTGGAGCAATTCATCTTGCCTGTTTCTTTGTGTGTAACACCATGAAGCAGCAAGGTCACTGCGCTATGCTGGTTTTCCCATCCCAGCTGCTCCACAAACACAGTGCTTTCCTCTCCCTATTGCTAAAGCATTTCCACTGCAGAATATTGTCCAAATCCAGTCCCAAACCTATGCCCACGTGCTTTGCTACATATTTGCACTGCCCATATTGCAGAGCTTGCTCCTACAACTCAAACCCCTCCTGGCTTCAGGGTGAAATTCACCAGTGAGCAATAACTCTCAGGTCCATGAATTGCTCACTGGGATCTCAGTCCTGTTTCCAGTGAGCAGTGACTTAGGATTGCGCCCTCTAATACCTGCAGGAGAAGGGACGTGGTGATTTTGGCAGGGTCTTACTTTGAAATTGAAGAATCCTCTATTCTGATACTATCAGAAGATGAATGCCACCCAACCACGCGCCCTGTGCCTTACATAGCGTAACAGCTAGAATTAATTCATGGAAACCTCACTGCTCCCTCAGCTCGTAGCAGTGGCTCTCAGTGCTGTGACTCGGCATACAAGGCTGTCTCAGGAAGTAAATCTATTGAGCAAGAGCTGTGACTGAATGAAACAGGAAGATCGTTTAAGGGCAAATTGGCCTGCTTTGCTAAAACAAATGACCCAGGACTCGCTGCCCTTGGCGGGGACCCAGAGGTTTGCATTTTCACATGGACGAGCAGCTGTTCCGGAACAATTTCCTCAATGAAACAAGCACAAACAGGCTGCCTTTCACTGCTGGCTGCACACAGCTTCTCTTCCTACTCCAGCAGCTTATGTGCCACGTAGGGTGATGGCACAGAGCACCCGCATCCCAAGGTCTGCCTGTTTGTCCCATGCCCCACAGCCACACCTCCTGAACTCACCACGGCACAGGACCCAGATCTGCTGCTGATCCAGACTGGAATACTTTGCTCCTACATGACTACAAACTTGTAGATTGAGGGAACTCTGCATGAAGAAGGAGCAGCTTTTACAAAACTAAGTGCCTGAGGGGACATGACAGCTGTTCAGAAACCTTCAGAGAGGTCTGGTATGTCAGAAGAATCGCAGCTATGCTGCATTCACAGAAGTGGGGCTGTGGAGGGCACAAGAATAAGGCCATTACTACTGCCCAGGGTTAGCAAAAGCACCCAGCACTCAGCCATCCCCACGGGGCAGCACACCCATGCTGCCAGGTGGCTGCAGAGAGTTTTGCACTACTTGTGGGTCTCCTTTCTTAGGGCAACCTCACTTACACTTAAGGTGTGAATAAAAGGACACCCAGTACACACCTGTAGAACTCCTCAGCAGCTGCCTCAGCTGCTAGACAATATCCCTTGATTAGCAGGAGGAAAAGGGGATCTCATCAGCACGCATGGAGTCTAAGGACACAGAGAGCCCATGCTCCAACAGACATTTCTGTAAATGCACAGCACTCCCGCTTCGGAGGAACAACTCTATGGGCACATTCACTTTTACTTGCACCTCCACTATTCACTTTCTGTTCAGATTACAGTCCAGGAGAAACCATTCCTTTTTGCCTTACAAGTGTAGTATGATAGAATTACCAAGTTCCAACGGGTTTCAAATGATCTTGGTGGTCCAGCATCAAATGACTATTTAAATGTGCACAGAGCATCCAAAAAAAGCATCAGCCTGAAGCCAGCTGCACCTGCATGGCTTAACCACTGACTGCAGTTACCTCAATACATACATGCAGACACAGGGCCTGACAGGGAAAGCTGAAGGATTTTCCATAGGTGAAAGATGTGTCCTAAAAGTCTTTGCATCTTCCATCACCCTTCATTTTTTTCCAATATGCTTTTAAAATCCTGTTAACACATTGGATATGGTTACAAATGATAAGCCCTTTAAAATCACCCCTGCCCAAATTAATTGGCCAGAATCATCTAAAAATAAAAAAAGTTTAAAAACACATCAGTCCCTCAGTGCATCATTGCTGTTACTGTTAAAAGGCAAATCCCACAGCTGTGAATTATGTGCGCAATGTTTGGATCTCGCAGCAGGAGGCCCTGCATCCAGCCCTGGGTTTGTGCTGTCTCTAACATATCTGGACAAACTTACCCAAATATCGAAGGCAAACACTCAGAAGCACATGCCAAAGGCTCAGAGCAGTCAGTCCATGAAGCATTTCTGGGTGTCTCATAGGACAGCATCTCTGCTGTTCGCAACAGAGCCTTTTGTGGGCTGCTTTTCTCACCTGTCCTTGCCAACTGCCCTGCTGCACACTGCCTCCAGTTCATAGGAAAACAACAGCGCTGATGTTAGAAGTGTACACCTCTGTCTCCCAGATGTGGTATTCTTGTAGAGTGTTTTTAAGGGCAAATAAATATTTTGAAGTAGAACTTTTTTTTTTTTTTTTAAATAGAAGTGGAATATTTTGCTGCCCTAATCTGAATAAACAATTTTGATTCTTTTGCTCAAATAAACCTTTTCTGCTGGTTGGCTCAACAGTCGCTACTGCAAAAACACTTGCAAGGAGTATTTTGCAATACTTCAAGCACTGAAAATAAGCATACTCCCATGGCAATTCACCAGATGGGTTACAGATTGTAAATCAGAGATGTCTAGACTAAAACACAAGAGACAAACATCCGTCTAAAATCAGTTAGCTTGAATGGCAAATACTGTTAAATAAATTAGGGCTACTCTGGAAACAAAGAAGAAACAACTACGTTGAAAACATCTGAAATTAATCCATTAGCATACAAGCCACAAAACAAGAACCTGGAGCTGTAGAGACATTCATTACACGGTGAGCACAACCGTGCCAACACCCTGACGTGAGGAGCAGGGATGGCAGAGCTGCCCACGTCCCCCACAGGGTCCCCACACAGAGCAGTTGCAGGAACGTGGTGGTTCCAAGACTGGGAAACCACACAGCCAACCTGAGGTCACACAGGGACCAGTGGAAGTGATTGGCCACAAACCCCCATGGGTCAACTCATACAGCAGTGCTCAGGACTACATAAAGCAGGCAGAATATGGGAATCCTCAGTCAGCAATAGGCTTCCCTTTGGAACCACACACCTCGCACACTGAGTTGAGGTGCTTCAAACAGTGGAGGCCCAGCAGTCCCCTGATACCTATGTATGCAGCACCACCAGCCCCTACCCCAACCTCAGCTACAGGGAAGTGTCCATCGCTGGATGAGGGCAGTGCGATTCTTACACCAACATGAACAGCATTTCCATTTACATGCTGCATAGCACCATTAGCCTGATATTGACAGGAATTATTTATGTCTAGAATGATGAACACCAAGCCACAAGAACACTACAAAGGATGGATGTTGAACTATGGACATTATTTTCCTCTTGCAAACAGCTTTTCAGCACATTCTAATGATGTAAATGCTTTTTGGGGTACATGAGTTGGCTTGCTGACACATTTACAAAATGGCATTCAATTGTAGAAAGTTTTGCTCTGTCGTGTGTTTATACAAATGTTCAATATTCAGCTTAGAGTGTAGCTTTCATTAAAGGTAACAATAATTATACAACATCAGTTTTCTGCAGCAGTAAAAGAAAATGCTCTAATTATTCAAAATATAATTATTACATTCCCATGGCAACACCAAAACGATGGTACAATCAGCGACAGATCCAAACCCAAGCCAACAATTATGCTATGCATTATGTTCTCTTCCACCTGCCCTTAACGAGGCAGCAATTAGGGGATGGCTATTCTCTGCCTGTCCACCCACAGCAAGAAATATCATGCAGCCTGAAAGCCAATGTCAACCTTCCATCCATCAGCCCACCCAGCACTGAGGGAACAGCACTGGCACCAAACACAACAGCATCTGACAAGTTTTATTCCTAACAAGTTTGGATCCTGGACTTTGGTGAATCATTTAAAACACTCTATTTGAACACCCTCACCAAAATATGACAATTAATATCTGCCTGTCATAAACATGCCTTCTTTATTGCAGAGGGGAATGGGGAGAGAAAGAAAGGCATCAGTGCCTTTTGGTGATGGATGTGTGTTTCAGCAGAGGTGCAAACAGCAGCTGAGTGAGCATCCCCAGTACACCAGCCTGTGTTCTCCAAGAGCTCTGCCATCAGCCCTGGTGCTCTCTGCAAGGAGGCTTCGTTGGCAAACATCTACTCCATTTGTGCTGCCCCTTTGCTGGCTTGTCTGCTCAACCAGACACACGTCACAGGACATGGCATCACGTGGTAAGAGTTGGTACCGATATTTAACCCTCCCCACTTTAAGACAAATAGAAGTTACTTAACATAACATGCTTACACATATTTTATACTCAAGTATCCTATAGCGAATACAACAACCAGAGACATTAAGAGGTATTTTACAGAGCACACCACATCATCAGCATGTTACACTGCAGCAAGCTGCACAAGCTTCAGAGAATGAACTCACTTCCACCTACAATACAAAATGTATCACAAAGAGCTTATAATCGTTTGGACGTGGTTCATTTCTCCTTTCAAGTTTTCTCACTATAAACAATTGACTCTAGCTTACGTCAATACTGCCCAGAGAATGATGAAGGAACAGGGAGCTTGCATGGAGAGAGCTTCCCTCTCCTCCATGCTGAAGTCCAGCAACAAATACTTTCTTGTTACTTCTCTGATTGCACAGCAGGCACATGCTGAGTTCTGCTCAGGACTCTACAAGTTCATGATTTCTCATTTAATTTTAAGAAGCAATTTTGGCTTCCAGCAACTCTCAGCACCAGTTTTTTTTTTTCATACAAAAGGCTCTTATACTTGGGCATCACGAAATTGCTGGTGAAGCACTGTGGAAACAAAAATAGATGAGCAGTGCACTTAAAGGAATTACAATCCACATTTATCTAGGTTAAGATACAAATACAGTTAGGGAATAGGAAAGTTTTCCTTGGGGGAGGGCAGGGAACAAGGCTGAAATTTCACTTGAGCCACCATTCCCTGCAGGTCCTATTCCAATGTTCAGATCAATCCAACAAAAATCACATCATACCTGTCAACAAGTTATCTATACAATTCAACAGAATATTGCCTGGATAAAGTTAAGCACATATAAATCCTCTAACACTCGACGAGCTTGCCCAGGTAATAGAGCAGTTTGTGCAAATTCTGCTGTAGGATCATGCATTGCTACAGTAACTTTTCCAGCACTGAAGTATTTTTGCAAGCTACAAAAGAAGGTTTAGAAGATGAAAATAATTATTTTTACAGGCTTAGAAAGGAGTTATAATGAACCTGTTAGTGACAGGAAACTTTTTTTTTTTTTCAAAACAACCCAAGTCACATGTTGAAAATGTACATTAACATTATTTTGTGCAAGTTGTAGGTAGAAACATCAATGTTTTCTTGTAAAAAAAAAAAAAAAAACACCACCACAATGGTTTACATTACATTATGGCAACAAGAGGTCAAAACCTTGTCCCTTCTTTTCGACTTCCTTCCCCTTCCGAGCCCCTGCACTGAGAACTGAGGCAACGCTCTCTTCTGCTCCCTGAAGGTTGTCTGTGACAGCAGAAGGCTGAGAGCAGCATTTCTCTCCTGGCACTCCAAAGGCTGCAGCACAAGAGGGTCCATTCAGCTGCACAGAGCTGGGCTGCAGCGCCTGCCTGGGCCGCGTGGCCACCGCTCGGCTAACAGCAAACAGCACGGCTGGGTCCAGGCTGAACAGGAATGCCTTTGTGCCACAGTTTGATGGGCTCTGGAAAAAAGCGTGCTTTCTCTACACAGCATTAGATCTAGATCCAAAAAAAAAAAAAAAACCGTTGAAAATCTTAAAAAAAAAAAAACCCACAGAGGAAATTCCACTGAATTATGTGGAAGTATATCTTCAGTAGCTTAAACTTTTAGACAGCGTTACACACCTCTGTGGACGCTTATCTGCTTTCTAAGACTATGGCTTTCTGAATGTTTCTAAAGCAACAGAAATCGAGCGTCGAACAGGCTAGAAATTACTAGCATTGCTCTGAGATAGCATATTAAGAACTAAAACATCAGCCACACAATGTCCCAGCACTTGGGTTTGAGAGCTTCCACACCAGCAGGGCAATCCCACACCTTAGGCTGCACCTCACTGCAGCCCACACGGCACCCACATGGCCAGCAAGCCAGTGAGATGCTGGGACGTCTGGGGCAGAGGGAGCAGGGTACAGGGCCTCAGCCTGACAGGCAGCCAGCAGCAGTCATCAGCCTGATGACACTCAGTGAGAATGCTGGTGTAGGAATTCACTAACACATCTTAACTGAGCGACCCAAAACTTCCATACAATTTACCAAAAATCTGCTTCAAATACACAGCGTCCAATGCACTAACTACAAAACTATGTGAGAAAGGCACTATTAGAACATAGCAGTGTGTGATGAAGACTCCTGGCCTCACGATGCTCCCATTATGGGCCCAAGCCTGATACTCATCCTCATGCACGTAACAGCTGGGAGAGAGGTGGCTTTTAGGCTTTGTGGTTTGGGCGTTGTTGGGTTTGTTTCTTTTTGTTGTTGTTTTGGTTTAGCAAGGGGGGGGATTAAAATGGGATTAAACTCAGGAGAGGTTTTCTACCATGCTGCACCTCAGTTCAGGAACAGCAGCTGGGCTTGACACACTTGGTCCTGCAGCCAGTGTCACAGGAGCTCAGAGTTCTCCTTTCTCTGAAATCTCTGGATCCCCAGATTTCCTCCTGCTTCTACCTGAGCAACACCAAGCTTTCTGTTTTTACTATCAAGCCACAGCCTGCTGCTGGCCTGGTGAAACTATGAGCTCGCTCCTGCTCTGCAGTCCTCATCTGGAGGCCATTCAATGTGAATGGAGTTGTCCAAAGGCGCCGAGCAAAGAGTTAGCCCTAATGAAGTCTCTAACACGCTCATCAACGAGAGGAAGCAAACTGTTCCTCTGAAGATTCAGAAGGCACCATGCAGAGTAAAGAGGAATGGAAGGGAAAGGGGAAACAGGAGCCCTTCAACTTATGGGATTTTTTTATTGGTCTCCTGATTTCCAGGGTACAGCCTTCCACCTACACACTGGAAACATCAGCAGGGCTTCAGGAACATGAGGCAATGGCTTTCTCATGTATGCGTGGAAAAAGCCAATATTTATACTGCAGCAAGATACCACTCACCATAAGCCTACAACTGAAGCCCAACCATAGGGCCCTCTCTAAAGGAAGGGAGTTGAATTCTCTGTAAACATAAAATGCAACCAAATTATACCATGGAAACCCATGGAACATTATTCAGACCATTCACATGAATAAAACATCCCACTTTTGCCAAGTTTTGTTCAAGCTGACTTCAGCTTTCTGCTTAAACACACCTCAGGCTACACTGACATCATTTGTAGCAGAGGCAGCATTTTATTTAAGCTTGAAATCTGTGGCTGTTGGGTAGATTACCAACTAGAGGGCTGAGTTTTCATCTACAGAATCTTGAGTGACCTGACTTCAAAGGCTGGATTTAGATTTACTGAGCCAACGGGAAACAAACACCTTTAATCTCCATACTGAAATTAAACTCAAACAAAATAATTCTGGGAAAAGCCCTCTATTACCACACAGCTAGACGGAAATGGAGGAGAGGTGGTAAAAACTCGAGCAATTCTGCATGAATAACCTGTCTCATAGGCAAGGGTACTAGTTCCTCTCTTCCTGATATCTTTTTCCATCCTGTTTTACTCACCTCTTTTTTAAATATTAAGTTATACTTGGCACTGAGCCTAGATCAACATATCTGAACACAGAACACTAAGAATTTATTCTAGGAAAAATCTGGGCATCTAGTTGCATATGCAAACACCTAAATTATCTGTCATTTGCACCTAGGTGCTACTGTGCTTCGGGTAAGAAATAAGCTTTGCACATGAAAGAAAACCGGCAGCACTAAGTGATCTTTTCTGGCCCTGGAGATGCTCAGTTATTAGACCCTGAAATCTTATTTCTAGTACAAGGTTCAATACTGTCTGGGATTCCGGTGCATTTGCAGAAATAAGGAACAGACATCATGTGTCTGGTTAAAGAGAACACATCAAGATCAACAGACTTCTGCTCCATCTACATATCAAGAGCTTTAAGAACAACTCAGAAACCCAAAAAAATACTTTCCAAAGAAAGAGAGAGGGCAGAGGAGGAAACAGAATCTTTTACCATACAAACACCACCAGCAAATGCTGTGGCAAATGCTGTGTTGCCCAGGCACACCCATGTGACAAGTCTACCAAGATGAAACAGGCTCTGGTTTAAAGGCAGAAGCTGTTAAACAGCGAACAACAGAAAAACAACATTCAAAGCAGGAAAGATATCATAAATCGTTTGAAATTTCTAGATGAAATTCACCCAAGACAGCATACACATCCTTCACTCAGGCACCAGAAGGTGAGTGATCTAAAGAAAGGTTGCAGGCTGCACAACCCAGACTTATAAAACGTACCCACAAGGAAAAATACACCATCACATTTCTTTCTTAAACAAAAATCACTGCCCTTCTTTTGAAAAAGGAACATCAAGTTTCCCGCTGAATTAATTAAGGAAGTCTCAATATTTTTAGCATGCTAAGTGAACCTGTCCAGCTACTCACATAAAAACACACAATTAGTTTGACCCAACAAGATGCTAAGCACGTGTAATTCTCAGACTCCAAAGACCTGAGTGACTGACAAGGTGAGCACAGTATCTTGCAGGTATGGGGTTTATAGAGTTACGCATACTGTCTGTAGCTTAAAAACCCAAAGTCCCAGCACTGCAGTGTTCACTCTGGCAGCCCACGTGCTCCCTCTGTACAAAGGCATTGAATGAGGCATCCCAAAGGCCAGGTTTACAAGATGAGATGCAACTATGGATCAAATCAGCTGAAACTTTCACTTGAAAAGAACGCAGTGCTTGCTGAAGCTTTGGAACCTTCATCAAATTAATCCTCCCCATTGATGCACAGCAACAAGAGCTTGTGAGAGGTCATTACAGGAATTTCATCCTGGGTAGATGTCGGAATTTCAATTCCACTTTCTAAATTCTGTTTGAGAACACAAAACAAAACACACACTTCTAGGTGGAAGCACTGAGAAAATATTATTGACTGGAATTTTTGAATATTTATAGACAGGAATAGATCAGCTGTAACTGGAATGGAAAACCACCTACATTCTGACCCCAACCTCCTGAACAGCCAGCT
Organism: Phasianus colchicus; assembly: GCF_987193195.1. Lineage (NCBI taxonomy): Eukaryota > Metazoa > Chordata > Aves > Galliformes > Phasianidae > Phasianus > Phasianus colchicus. Next base: position 21,960,140 of record NC_143445.1, on the reverse strand, counting down.
GGGAATTGTGATGTATACCTTCAGAAAGGCCCGCAAGGAAACACAGCCCAGTGTTCAACAACAAATCATGCCTTTGTGCAGATGCACAACATAGTTTTTGTAAAGGAAAATCCATTACTACAGTGAATACTGAGGATACAGAGAGACAGAACCACACCTTAGAGATGCAGAGCAATGTAACGAGAGGCAGCAGACAACTGGTACATTGGAAACTGATCAGATAAAATGGAAAGCATTTTTAAAAAAAATTTTTTTTTTTTTACTATGAGGGCAAGCAGACACTGTTCACAGGCTGTGAGATCTACAGCCCTGAAGTGCTCAGCTGGAGAAGTCCTTGGGCAACCTGCTCCATGCAGAACAGCTTTAGGGAGAGGGCAGTGCTACAGCCTTTGGAGATCCATCCAACCTAAATTACTCCAATTTTGTGGTTCAGCTCCGCAGAAGAATCATTTCATTGTAATGCTGAGCATAAGTACTGGAAGTGTTATTTATAAAGTCTTCTTAAAAATAGAAACATTAAAAAACAAAAACAAAGATATTCAAAGACTGTGAAATACGTCTCTTTAACCAACACACAGAGAATGTTTACACAACACCTGATTTCTGCTCACTCCTGTTAATGGTTGCAATTCATGGCAGCACGTTTCTCATGAAGCCACCAAGCATGAAAAGAATGCAAAGAGCATCAGGGAGAAAACACCTGGAAATTTTCTCTGCCACAATTTATTTCCACGCTTATTAATATTGTGTTAATTATTTATTCAAAAAGATAGAAATCCATAAAAATAAAAAGCAAGTCTTGTAAAAAACAGAGACATTTCATCTTTGGAAGCTTAATCCTGCTACCTATTAGTTTTTCTCTTATGTAAGCAACAGCAAGGGGAAAGCAGCTTTTCTCCTGAAAGCGCTGTTGTTAAATACTCCATGTCATTAACAGGAGCTCATAAATCCAGCATGTCACTGTTGATATGATCAAACACCGCACAATTATTTAATGAAGTCCATTGGATAAAAATTACCCGACCCGCATTCATCTTTGAACGGTGAAATTGTTTTCGCTTTATTAAATTTTAAGGCTGCCATTAAGAAAGCCTATTAAGAAGGAGGTTTCTAAGCTCTTTCTTACTCCCAACAGTATAGCTAGACACTTTGTACCACTGCTACTCATGATCAGCATTAAAATCACTATAATCAGATAATTTCGGTGCTTTAGTGAGCCATGCTCTACCATCTGGAGACTGAACCATGCTGGGGTAAATCAGACCCAACCTGACTGACATTGGGAATTTGTTTTATGGAACTACTTAAAGCTAATCTTACCAGCCACGTTCTGCTATGTGGCATCTGAAAGTACACTAATTTTTTTTGCACTACCAGAGAAATGACTTCACCAAATGGAACAGGGATTGGACTCAGAGACCTGAAGGGTTTAATACTGGGCGTTACTCTGACTGTAAACCAAACAACTCAAGCCTGAGCCAAAGGGCATCTGTCAGATCATTCCTTTACACAGAGAGGTATCAACCTATACCCAAGTTTCCTAATGGTTGAGTGTGCTTTCAACACAAGCAACACAAATTCAACCAAGAGGAATAACGCGTTCATTACTCCCATCTTAATTTTCCTGAAATTTATGCCTGCGATAACATTGTAAACATCAAGAGTCACAACAGATAGATGTGAATCCAGATGAGGGGCTCGGGAAGCAGCCAGGGACGACGCTCTGCCTGCACTGAGCACCTTCCGTTGGGAAGGGCTGCTCCAGCACCAGCTCTGCCAGGCAGCATGCACAGCTGGCCCATGGCTGCAGAACGGGCACGTGCACACTGCATGTGGGCACAATGAATCTTAACTAGGGCAGCAGTTACTGAATAAGCGAGGCATTCAGACTGCCAGCCATGCCAGCAAACTCACTGTGTTCTCAAGTAGCAAGAAACAGCACAGCAACTCGAGTCAACTCCGCACAGAGCCCCATCTGCCTGCCTGCAGCACAGCCCTGCTCGCCTTTCCAACCCTCGGGTGCCAGCTGCCTTCTCCTCCTTTTTCGTTTATGGTTTACCTGCCCACGTTGATAACCAACAGACTAACTTCAGAAAGAAAAAAAAAAAAACAGAACAGAAGAAAATAGCTCCCCAGCAGTGACTGTAGCTGTACTTATCCTCAACTTCCTTTCCCTTCCTATAGATCTACAGTTTTGGTTTACAATATTTCTCTTTCCAACTCTTACAGAAAGATACACTTCTATTTAAAAAACCCTCCAACGAAAATAAATCCCCCAAGCAGCTACCTGAACAAAAACACAAGTGGTGACGCTCCTGCAAAGACAAAAAGCAGCTCAAATGCACACTCCTTCCCTTTGGAGCAGCTCCTACATGTGGCACCAGAAAATACCCAAACTCTTTTTCCATAAGGAATGTGATTTAAAGCTAAACCTCTGCCTGAAACTCTTACATTAAATCACTGTTGGTATGTAAAAGCAGAATCAATAGTCAGACACTTTTTCAAGATAACTATTTACTTTTGCACAAATGCATGCTGGAGAAAAAACCTACCTTCGCATTTTGAAAAGGGGACTCTAAAGGTTTTTCCCCTTGTATTCAAAAACTAATCTTGCTTATTAATTGTTGCCTTTGGAGTGAGCAAAGCTTTTAGTTGTCTCAAAGCTATTAACAGCGACAGCTGTGCATTAAACTAACTCAATATTCAGCAGCCCCATCCCAACGCCCTTCTGGAGCTCTGCAAAACATTTACCGAACACCTTTTCCCCTTTGCAAATAAAAGGGTGTTTCTAGACTGATTTCTAAAAGCTAGCTCATTTCTGATTTCACTAGAGGTTTAATGCAAATAATTATGAGAGCCACGTAAGCATCGAGGGAATCTGTGCCATTGCAGAAAATAACTGACAGAATACTCAGTTCCTAGGAACCGTATTCTGTCAGTGTTTAGAATTCCTGAGATTCCTGAGCACCATCATTTCAGCATCAGGGCAACAGTAACTAAAACCTCAATTAGCGTTGTCTAAAACCTCCTGCAAGACTAACAACCTAGAAAAACGCCACATACATTATGAAATAAGGACTGTCTGAAAGGCTTTCAAATTGACAGATTCCCATTTCACAGCAAAACAACAACAAAAAAAAAATCACGTGGAAAGCTCTCCTCTATTAATCAAAGCTTGAATTTGCATCACTTCTCACATTTGCTACTAATTCTGTGGACAAACTGCATTTACATTGCTTTCTGCTGTGAGCAGTGACCCATCTGGAAGCAGAAACAAACGTGCCCTGCATTTTTCTTGGCCGCTCACGTCCTTGCTATGACAGAGCATTAGTCTGACCATCCACCAGCTGCACCTATTTTTTTTCTCTTTATTTATTTATTACAAACCCCAGTCATTTCAGAAAAGCTCCCAGGCAGGAGCAAGGTGGCCCTGGCACCTTTTTGGCCACGTCCCCTGATGAAGCACAGAGCCACATCACACCAAGGAGGAGGGATCCATAAACACACACAAGCTGTTCTAAGATGCAACGCATCGTATTTTACGCTTTATTACTTACAAAAAGCACTGCTTAATGGAAGAGAAAACCAGAAGGGAACTCAGGAGCCTGAAGCTGGATTCCTTGGACTGGCAAGAATTCTGAGCATGTTGTGTCTAATGCACGATACGCTGCAAGTGCCCTTTGCAATAGGCAGCTTCAGATATCCAAGCCAGCATCCTTGCAACAATACATACCATACCAGACTTGTTCTGTTCATGGATGTGTTTGAAATCAACAATTCCTATCCAAAACTTAAGTCTTAGAGAGGTTAATTGCTGTTGAAGCTTCCTTTTGAATTAATTAGCATGGCATAATCTTCTCACGATGTTCCAAATGCCTGCTGTGTATATATATACACACACACACACATTCAATATGTATAATTATTACTTACATACCAGATGCAGGATAATTACAAGCACCGTCCCAAACCAAAGATGCCAATACACGAGCTGATGCTGCATGCAAGATCACCTAGCCAACACGTAAAAGCATTCAGTGTGTGATCCAAGCAGGTATTTCTGGGTCGCACACAGCTGAAGTGGCCAGAAGCTAAAAATTGCACTTGAAGTACCACAAGGCAGGTCGGGTTAATGATCAGACCGAATTTCAGTAGCGTGAAACTGCCTGCTGACATTCCTTTGTGGTACATCATTCTCAGTAACCCACCCATCCCAGCAGGTGAGTCAGGTTTGACTTCACAGGCTCACATCAGGTGGCTGCATGACCCAGTGCAAACAGCCTGACATCTCCAGCACCACAGGCAGACACATGGCCAGGGTTATGCACCAACCATACCAGGATTATTCCTCAAAGAGCTCATACATGAATCTAGCAACTCATTCAAGCCAAACACATTACACTGAGGACAGAAGGGTTTCTGTAAATCTTTTACTTAGGTAAATAAGGGCTACCAAATCCTTGGGCTTCACCATTAAGCAGCAGTGGGGATCCCCAAAGGCACCAAAACCACTTGGCACATGCCTAAGCCAACAGGGGATTTTTATTCTTTATTTCTTAATACATACAATAATAAAAGACTATTACATTGAAATCCTAATGAGCAACACACAAGTGCACAGTAAATTATATATTATACTTAATATACTTAATAGAAAGACTTCAGAAAACAGAGCTCAAAGCACAAGATTTCCCAAAGGAAAAGAAAAATCCAAGGTGTAAATGAAACCACAAATGTTAAATGAATGCCCAGCATGCATTGACAGAATGCAGTTTTCCTTCAGTGTAAACAAGATCTTTGATCTTTAACACCTATATTAATCTATACCCACACAACAGAAGTGTCCATGTTTTACCCTGAGCTGAGGGCACAGAGATGGGCATGGATGGCAACCAGCTCTCACGGTACAGCCCCCAAAAACATGCCAGATCTACACCAACCAACACCTTTTGGAATGTCATTGCAGAGATGTATTTAAGGAACCCCTCATTACCAATACTGCAAAACACCAGACAAACAATATTACTAAATGAGATAAATGCTGCAGTCTTATTTCTTTCGTTTTCAATACTGTTTTGTCATTAAATAATCTCATTACCAGGTTATGCTCCAAGTCAAACTGCACTGTCAATTCATTGCTTAAGTTGTTGTATTAAGGGGATAGGCACCAAACTTTGCAGGATGATAAAGTAAAATCTGTGTGTCCTATTTCTTATCTATGTTTATTAAAAACACTTTCACGCTTTGACGCAAAACAGGTCCTGAACCACTCACCCAACTACGGCTGTGCACGGAGACCTTGGGCTGCCTGACGCGGCCTTTCACCACAGAGGAGACAGCACACCCAGACTGCCTTCCAGTGATGGGAGATGCTCAAAATCTTGGGTAGTTCCCCATGCCAACAGCAGAATTAGAAGCCAAGCTGCCTCACAGTCCTCTAGGCTTCCCGAAAGCCACAGGATTTTTCACATTCCTCACATTTCCTACCTTCTGCTCTCCCGATGTCTCTCCCATAAATACACTTCCCGTAACGCTTTCAGCAGCAGATCCCGGTAGGCGAATAGGAAAATGGGATTTTAAAGTTATTTGCCTCACTGTGTTCGTTCTACAGACACATAGACAAAATATCTGAGAAATCTGTCCAAAAAAAAAAAACACCACCAAAAATATGAAAAATTGAGCAACTTTCATCTCATTGGTCAACTGAGAAAAACATGACTTCGAGGATGCTGGAAGTGAAATTATTCTCTCCACTTCTTGATGTTCAGATAGAATTATTTTTTGTCTTTAAAAAGCAGCCGTGCCCACACTCTACTACTCAATACCTTGCGTTTCAACAAGCAGGGCTGTTTGCTGTTTTAACAAAGCAGAAATAAACCCAAACGCTACTTCTGAAGGCTCCTGCCTGCTCTCCTTTCTCTTTCCTCTTGCTCCAAAGCTCAATGATCCCCTTGGGCAATATTTGGCCTGATCCCATTTAATATATTTTGGTGGTCTCTATCATAGATCAGTTTAATTGCAAACAAGTCACTAATCACAGGTGAAAGCAAACGTGGAATAAAACTGATGTATGTAAGTTTTGCTGTAACATTTATTTTCTCCGCACGTAAAAAAAGAAAGGGTTGTGCTCTCAGGGAGGACCTGGGAGGGGCACAATGAATTATGAACCCTTTGTTTAACAATTGGGAGAAACCACAAAAGGAGGGATTTTGTTCAGAGCTCCTTGGCACACGTTGGGAAGCTCAGAGGTTTGCACTCACAGAGCACTATTACTTGAGAAGCAATCACAAAGCAGAAACATCCCCTTCTAAAGAGTTCGAGTCTCCCAGCTGATGGATGCTGGCTAAGTCACAACATAACTATTTCACCCCAAGAAACACCGCGTCCATCCGGGCGGGAGAACCTATAGGGCCACGGATGCACACGCAGATGTTGGTGATGTGGGGGCGGGCGGTGGCAGCCAGCCCCACACATCTGGAGCTGTGGGAAACGCCGTGCTGGGCTCATGTCAGACTGTGTGTGTTAGCAAGGAGCACAGCTGGTCCGCGTCAGCTAATCCTTGTTGCAACACTGCGCCCAGTGACTACGCACAGAACTATGCCCTGCTGGTCACACTCAGCTGTACTTCTGATTATCAAGGGAGATGCCACAGTGCTTTTTTAAATTAAAAAAAAAAAAAAGTTGAATGCAGCTGTTTCTGCCTTAAGGAATGTCAAAAGAAATTGTTTCTCTCTGCCATGGAGGTATTCTTCACTGCAAATCTGAATGCATTCCAGCGCTAAGGCAGCTGCCCACTGGCAAAACACAGAGCGCCAAACGTTTGCGCAGCCTGAGCTGGGAGCAACCCTTATTGAGCACAGACAGACGTGGCCATGAGGTTACCAGCTTCGGCTCAAGCTCTGGGTGAAGAAAAATACCCTAACCCCTGAAAAATCCCCACCTGAGAACAAATCAGTGCTCGCACACTAACAAGCTTAGCAGAACATCTTGATGCTGAAGTGTACTGTTTTTGTTTGCTATCCTCTCAACACAACCAACTGACGTTACACCAAACACCCCCCTCTTAGGGGGGTGAACAAGAAATGCAGAGCCCAAACTACTATGATGGTAACTGTGTGATAACATCTTACACCAGATGGCAGGTGCACTGCTGCTTCCCTTTGAGATACCTGAATTTCAATCTGAACATGGAATTTGTGTCCATTTTCCCCACGGAGCTCAGTTTTCACCCTCTGTAAAGGCAGACAAAGCAGAGCACAGAGAGGCTTTGTGGCCAGCAGGGAGTTGGGCACAGCCCCCAGCCTCCTCTGAGACTCTCCTGCATCGGCCTGCAGCCATAGAGGGAGGCTGCACACAACCATCCGCTTCCAGAAGACACACACAGGCCCAGCAGGACAATGCCACACTCTTAGGAAGTAGCAGAAATATAAAAAGGAGAAGGGGAAAAATGATTTCATAGACACACTTCTGTTTGGACGCACATCTTTCAGGTGCTCTCACTCAGCACCATAATTTAAGACTGAACAGAAATATCTAGTGGACAAAATTCCACTGTTACAAATGCAAGGAAAGCACTTGAGCAAAACTTTATGTATGCATAGATCGTCAGTGCATTTGTGCTTAATAAGGCAGCTACTCTTCTGCCTGCAGAGCAGACCACAGAGCCGTGCAGTGCACTCAGCAGCTCCCAGCCCCGCAGCACATACACATGGCCACGCAGGTGCAAGCACAGGACACATCACCACCTGCACAGCAGCCTCATGGTGCAGCTGGAACCATTTTGGGTTCCACCACAGTGCGGTGAAGATGCTGTCATCTTCCTGTTCCACAGGAAGCCACCGACTGCCTCACATAGAGGATTTGCTCACACTTCCAAGCATATGTTTGTGTGCAAGGGGAACCAAGCAGGATGCTGCAAGGCAAGGGTTCTGCACGCAGACCCAACTCCAGCATCAGATAGAGCCATTACATTTCAGCAGATGAAGGGCTTACCAGATAAGTAGCTCAAGTCCGCTTCCATACAATGAGTCCACGTCCTTCCTAAAACAAACTCACTGGCAACTGCTTCTTTGAAGCCAAGATGCATGTGGTGACCTCAGACCCACCTCAGGAACACCACCTAAATAGACTTCTAACTGCAGGCTGGAATCTGAAGCCCAGCTGACCTACCCTGTACTGGCTCTCTCCCCCTCATATACAACAGTATCAATCCTTCAAATAACAATTTCTCCTTCAGGAAGTGGATATATCCATTTTCTAGGACAAAGACAACTCCCCAGTACATCACTATTTTCCTGTTTTAACAATACGAGCCCCTGCTTGAATGTACAGTAACTTGTAACAGTTATTTACCCCATTTCCACTCCAGACAAAAAAGCAGAACCAAAGACAGACATTGCTCTTTAGATCCCTTACCCATTAAAATCTAATGTTTTATCAAGGTCTCCCACAGCAATAGAGAACAAAGCATGAAGTTTATTTCCTGAACTTGTAAAATTAAAAACCTCAAAAGCATTTGGTAGAATTAGTTCTAATTTCAAGGCTTAAGCATGCAACTGGCAACGTAACAGCACAACAGCCATATGGATGACCTGTTGTCAGCAACAAAAAGGTTTTGAGGAACCGCTGAAAAGCAATTCTGTATCTCCATAGAGCATCAGCTCAAAAGAATGATGCTGAGAACCATTTTACTATGGTGAAAATCGTCTACTCTGAGAGATTTTGGAGGCTGTCCAGAAGCAGCCATGTCTTCAGGAAAAGCAGTACACAGGAAGCATTTCCCCAGAACTCTACCAATCCCATGGGTGTTATGACATTACAAAGCAAAACCATGAAAATCCCCTCCAAAAACCCACAACATCAGTATAATAGTGTCCCAGAAGTCCTAAAATTCTGAGTTTTTCCTAAGAATTGAGTGTTGAACTGCAGTTGCAGCATCTTGAAGAGCTCAGAGACAAGAAGTATACCATCCAAGAGGCTATTTGCATACAGCAACTGGGTTGTTCTCAGTCACAGCTGCAGTCAGTGTCAGATTCAACTCAGAGTAGGAAAATGCTGCAGGTACAAAGACTCACAGCACAGCTATTTCCTATGCAGTAGATGCATCGAAGCAACAAAACATACAAACCAAGCTGCATGCAAGTAATGAAGATGAACAGCAGGGCAAAACATTGGCCCCCTTCTTTAAAACGAGGTGAGCCGTGCTCTCTTAGGTCCAAAAGGAGCTGTAATGCTCCTGGCTTTTGGGGAGAAAAGCAAAACATACAGTAGAAACAGAGACAACTGAAATTGCTCTGAAATTGCAGAGGAATTTGATGCAACGCTTACATGCATGTCTAAGATGAACAGAGCTCTTACATTCATAGGAGGCAGCTCATATTCCCAATGCATGCTACTTTCCTACCAGGGTACAGAATTACTGACTTGGGTTTGTGACCTGATGCCACCAGAGGGGCAGCCACACTCCTTCTTGCTTCTTCCTCCTCCTCCCAAACTGCAGAAGATATTCAATGAGACTAAATGGCAGAAGAACTATTCACTTGGTACAGATCAGCTTTCCCTTCCTCAGTAGGCTCACAGGTCAGCAAATAGCAGCCTGGCAAAGGAAGCAGCAGGAGATGGCTGAGGGGTGGGGAGAGCATCATGAGGCCCCGTCTGTCAGCAGCCGCCCTCCATCAGGGCAGGGCAGGGCAGCTGTAACACAGCTACTTTTACAATCTCCAAAACAAGAGCTGCTTTTATCAACTTGCTCTCCTCTGCTTAGCACAGAACGACAAGGAGAAGAGCTGCTCTGCTGCAGGAGAAACCAAAGGAGTAAGTGAGCAGAACCGGGAGCTGCATGAGAGCAGCACAGCTGTCGGGTGCAGCACAAGTTGGAGGCCTGGAAGATGTAGAAATGTGCAGCTAAAATGTAAAAGGAAAAGAATCAGAGAGGGGCAGAAAGGGTTTAAGAGTTTCTTTTGTACAATGAGACTGTATTAACGGATGTCAGCAAACAAAATGAAAATAAGGAATAATACAGTTTTCAGGCATGATTCTCTATAGCCTCCTACCTTTGAAGCAAGTCACCTCTGGGAGAACAGGCACAAAGGGCTGAGAGGCTGAAAAAAGCAGTGCTGTCCAGGCTTCCCCACCAATTCAGGCTGCCTTTTTTGTGAGCAAGAGCCTAACTACTGCCTTGAAACTCCCTCTGAAGTGGACAAATTCAATCCACCAGCTATTGAGAAATTGCCATTTGGCCTCCCTGAAGTTAAACCCAGGCTCCAGCCATGCTCTGGCTGTGTTTCACAGGCATTCCTCATTAAGAAGCATTCATTAGCTGTCCAAATGTCAGTCCTGCATGCACCAACTCCAGTGCTGAGAGCTGCTGGGTGCTGAGCACTGAGCCTTGCTGACAGTGGCAGGGACACAGCAGCTGCATCAGTGTACACTTGCATTTCTTCCTAGCAGCACTCATGCCAAGTGCTATAGGGCCTAGTTAGCGCAAAAAGCAAATTTTCAACCTCTAAACATGTTTGTACTTAACTCAGAATTACTACCACTTTACTTCACCTCCCTCGTTTTAAATTACAAGAAGTTTCACATAAAAATGGCTATACGTTTTCATGAACTGCAGTTCACAGCTCACTGCACTCAGGCAGATAATGCTAACCATGCACATCCATCTTACAGCAAAATAGAAAGAATAATGCTCCACACTGGATACTGAGAATGCTATGGACATGCACCTTCTGGCTCCACAAAGAGAAACAGCAGTAAAAAAGAGAGGACAGCAGTAGTGGAGGAGCTTTGCAATCACACAGCTTGAGGTTAGAAAATAGCTATCCTTCTATTCCTAGCATAGCAGCTGGCTCAAATAACTGGCTAATGCACTTAACCCAGCATTCTGTACACTTGTTTTTTTTGTTTTGCTATGTATAGAGTGGAGATAGCTACGTGCATGAGCAGCACTTGGTAAACGCCCAAGATCTGCTTGCTAACCAAACACAAATAAAAGAACAATTTCACGCTATACAAAATAATTCACCCAAATCTGATGTTTGGGTATTTAGGATGGCCTCAAAACTGAAATTCAGATTAATTCATTCAGTTTGCTGTCCTTGTCAACAAAGCGTTAGATTAATCAGGAAAACATAGGCATGTGCATTTTAAACACAGTGAAGGCCCCAGCTCAAAAGGAGGCATTAATAAGGAAACTGCGCAGCCCCTGGGCACAGCTGCCCTCCCAGGAGCTTGCCCCATGGGTAGAGCAACTGCTTGAATAGAGGGCAGGAGGAAAATTCAGCTTAGAATGGCAGGACTTGGGCTCTGCTTTTCTCAGGGTTTGCTTTTTTAAGCACATGGCTTACACTAAAGCACACTCGGGATGCTTCCATATGTTCTGCATGACAAATATTTCTGTTCAATTGGAACTACTGTTACATTACTCCCATTTATAGCCACAATTACGTCTATCACTTCCACATGCCTCCCCACAAGTTCTTCTTTCAATTTAGTATCTTGCCATATGTGCAATACAAGTGCAAGCATCTAAAGACAGCTTTAAACTTGGAGTTTGACAGAAGTTCTGCTGCTACTTACATACTCATCAAAAGCAGCACACTAATATCTCCCAGAGTAACCAGATCTGGTCACCAGCTAAAACATCACCATCCACCTACCCACACTCACAGCCTCAGTTAAGGAGACGACTCTCCTAAGTGTTTATAATTACAGTGAGCTTCCAAACAGCGCCAGGTTAGCTGTTTAACATGGTATGTACAAACACCACCTCACAGCGGGCTACATCTGGGAACCAGAGTTAGCACTTCCTTACTAGCAAGAAACAAACCAGACAGTTCTGACTCTTTTATTTAAATGAAGTCTTAACTGCTGGATTAACTAATATGCTAGTTAAAAGCACTTCAAGCAAATGCAGCCAAATCCCCACATGCAGGAAGGGGAGAACCCCTTTAATGTAGGAACTGAAACACCCCCAAAAGGAATTTGGAAGGCAAGACTCCTCGGCTGGGAAGCTACCAGAAACATTCAGTTCCTGTACTAAATAAAGTCACTGCTAGGAGAGGCTTGCTCTGGAGCCAGCAGCAAGACTGCATGTTGCTTGGAGCTCCTGGAAGAAGCAAATCCTGTACAACACATCATAGGGCTATTTCTTCTGTTATTTTCTGCAGGCTCCAAGAAGCTCTTATGTGCAGAGTGAAACTCTTACAGCATCACACAAAGCACAGAAAAAGGTACGTGGCTGCTTATTGCCACGCAGGCAGCCAGATGACCTTGCAGCAATAATGGGGCTGTTAACATGCGTGTTTGCTTTCCAGCTGACAGTTTCATTACCACTCCTGCCTACTCTATTCAGACATGGGAGTTAGTCAAGCAGTTCATAAGAAAAGTGAATATCCCAAAAGAGAATTTCAGAAGAAGCTTAATTAAATAACTGATTATTCTTGGTGAAGAATTGGTATTAAGAAATAAATACATGCACACTTCCTTGTGACAACCTCCCAAGGGAAAATTTGTAAAATAAGCACAGTGTTTATTTAACTCAGAGAAGCAATTAAGCCATTAAGAAGAGATCAAAGTAGGCATTATGCTAATTAGCCCTTAATTGAATGCATTCACAACAGTGACACACAAACTGCAGCACTAACAGCTACCTTCCATGCTCATTGCTTCTGACCTGGGAATGCTGCACTGCACACCCACATCTCCCCAGCAGCACGCATCCAACACAGAGCTGGTTTCCAAGTGCCACTCCGGAACTGCTTTTCTTAAGCTCTTATCTACTGCCGTGGAGATATCTGTTACTACTTTAGGATCCTAACAGGCTTAAGTTTACTTAAATATAAATAATTGCATATAAGTTATTTTTATCTACTTTTCACGATATGGCATGTAATGCTGACAAGAATCCAATTACAGCGTTCGCCTGCTCTGCACATCTACCCTGAGTGCAGCTGTGTTCTGATGTGGCTGTAGCACACAGTGGAGCACAGAGGTTCCTGCACGCTGCAAGGCACCAGATGTCAGCAGGGAAAAAGTCAATGCCAAGTCTGGCAGCCCCAGGAAGGCAAAGCTATAACCTGAGGAGCTCGTTCAGAGAAGCACCAGACAGCAACCTGCAGGCTCCCAAAGCACCGGTCAGTTGCCAAACCTTCCTCACCCTTAGCATGGAGGTGCAGGGACAGCGTTCAGCACCAAGAGCCATGGGGAAGGCATCACAGAACCTGAGCTCTCTGCAAAAACAGGGCTGCCAAGCACAGCTCACAAAGGACTGTCTAGAAGTCTGCAAAATTACCCCGGGGGCTACAGTAAAACAGCCAAAACGCACAATTCAGAACACTTTTTCCAGTCAACAACTATTGCATCTCCTATTTCCAAGGACAGGAGTAAACAAAGTAATTTTCTAATTGCCCTGGCAGCAGTGGTAGGCACCACCTGACAGGAAGCCGTCTACTCCAGAGCATTAAAATAGAAAAGCAGCAGCCAAGCTACCCAGTTGCCAAGAAAATTACAATATGATAGTCTTAATTATACTAATTGTACTTCCTGGTATTGAGGCAGGATTAATATAGTATTTCTTATGCTAGATTTCATAAACACAATTGGTTTCTGCTTAACTCTTTATAATTGTATTTCACAGTTCCTTCAAACAATTAGCCACCAATTACGTTCACTCCATTTTGCGGATGACTGTTAAACATCCAAAATATCAGAATCCTCCCCCAAGGGAGGCAAATCCCTCTTGACTTGTTGGGTAACCTAACGGCCTCTTAGGGAGCATCCTGCAAGCACTGCTGCTTGCTGCTTCCACCTTGTCCCCCAGGCAGGAGAGCAGCCTCCAGGGGACAGACCAGCTAATGTGGGGAGCTGCACATCAGCTGCATGATAATGCATTGGCCACAGTATAATTTATGTATACAATACATAAATAAACATCTATGTAGAAATCACAGTCAGATTTACAAAATGTAATGTTTCCTCCTTGGTCCTGGAATGTCCCATGTCACTCTTGTGACAACAGGCAATTCCTTTCACGTCTTGCTCTTTTCCTGGATGCCTTCCTCTAATTTTGTCCTTTTCAGCAAGTTAAGAGTAAAATTTAAGAGGAGCTTATAAACAGGAGGGAGACAGACTCTTTACACGGTCTGATAGCAAGAGGACAAGAGGGAATGGTTTTAAATGAAAAGAAGGGGGGATTTAGGATAGCTGATAAGAGGAAGTTCTTTATTCAGAGGGCAGCGAGGCACTGGCACTGCTGCCCAGAGCTGTAGGTGCCTCATCCCTGGAGCTGCCCAAGGCCATGGGTGGACCCCAGGCAGCCTGAGCTGGTGGGGGGCAGCCACAGGGGACTGGGACTGGCTGGACTTTAAGATCCTCTCCAACCCCAGCCATTCTATGATTCAATGAATCTACCTCTATATGCATAAACATTCAGAAATCAGCAAGATGCAGAAGCAGCTCTAAGGCTTTGGTCCTCAGGTATGGGAACTGAACTTCAGACACTCCTTGTTCCCCACCAGTGCCCCACTCATCATCAGCTCTTCACCAAACTCAAAGCTTCTGGCCCACACAATTGAGAATGACTGGCTTTGTGTTTCAGTCCCCTCTCCAGGCACAGCTCCAACACTTACAACAATTCAGCTAAAAATGTTCAAAAAATGTTATTATGAGATAGCATCTTCTACCAAGATAAAACAACATTCAGTCTGTTACAGCAAGGTCACTCCTAGCAACCCAGCCAAGCTGACACCTGAAAAGACTGAACCTTAGCAAAGGTAAGCAGCCACAAAGAACATGCATGTTTCTAAAACATTTGGGCTCAATTTTCATCAGAAACCTATAGCCTAGCCTTCCTCAAGATATACATCACTTCAAAAATGACATCTGGGTAAGTAGGACGCCAGCAGTTATAGGCCAGATAGACCCTTGCACATTTGTCTGAAAGCTCTCTAGATGCATCAAAAACACGTTAAATTTACAGCACAAATTCCAATTCTGGATTTGTCTTGTAAACATGTGAATGATACCCTGGATGGTGATCTGCAGCCTTTGAGGCTGTCCAAAGTTACGCAGCTTCACACTGGATAATGTGGCTGAGTGGGGCTTTTTTCTTTGTTTTCCTCTTCAGGTCAGTCTGTGAACTTGACTCAGTGATTTCTAATAGCATCTATTCTTCAAACCTGTATTAGTGAAAACATTTTCTGCATCAAAAATAATTGATGTCACACAGAGTCCATGACATTTCGGTGACTATGAGAAAGCAGTGGTGCAGAAGAAACGATACGGTAACACATTTTGTATCTCAATACAGGACTGGTTAAATTGGCAGAGTGAAAGCTCTCCTACCCAGCAGTGTGATAAGGAGATCCAACAGCACAATCAACAGCTCAGTCACTGATAGCTTCCAACAACCTCTACACATCTGTTTTCTTATGGTGGGCATAAATACAATTAAAAATCCACTTTACATTCTTCACCATAAAAAAATTTCACATCAATTCAATTATTACTTGAGCTGTGATTTTTTTAAATTAAGAATAAGAACCCCCACAATGATAAAAGCCAAGTAAAGCTTCTGAGTAACAACATGCTTCATTTCATCCACAACCCCAAGCCATGTCATCATCTACCTTACTTTCACATTCATTTATGGATTACCTGCCTTGCTGCCACAGGGATGGACCCACCACCTTCAGCCTCCCTCAGGGGAGGAAACTCAATCAGGAAGGAATTCCCAAGGTGAAGTACATATTTGGAAACTGCCACCAAGCTTCTTTCATTAATCCCCTTCATTCCTAAAATGGGTAACTCAAAGCAAATCTGCATGTGAAGTCTGCTGCTTGATGTCTCACCATGGGTTAACAGTCTGACAGCATGGAAAGGAAATGGCTGCCTTAGCCACTTTATAAATATCATTAAAAACGCCTGAAACTGGCATAGCAGACAGTCACAATGGACCACGTGAAGTTAATAAAAGCCATAAAACTGGCAAACTTGTTTTGTGGAGAATATGAAGTGTCTTTCTTGCAAGAAATAGTTCTTGACATGCTAAAATACAGAGAGAGCACCGGTAGCACCAGAAGCATTGTTTTGTAAAGCAGAAGGGTTTTCCAGCCTCAGACAATTGTGATTAGAGAACACAATACATACTGATATCCTAGAAGAAAGAACCAAGGAAAATCCTGATAGAATGAACAGAGGTGATTCCTTCTACCACCAGCCTGGCAGAACCAACAGGGAGAATTAATGGCTCCCTGTACTTGGATAACAGACCCTCTTTGAATCAAGGTTAACATCAGTTCCCATAGCAGCTACTGCTGGTTTTGGCAAGAGCAGGCAGGACTCCAGTTTCCAGCATTTTCCTTGCAGCCTGTTAGGAGGAGCATCACACCAAATGCACAAGAACTTACCAGATCTTCTGTCTGAGACAGATCACACCTTAGTGAAGCCAGCACACCTGCACACCCACCAGCCTTCCTGCTGCTCAGCTCCCTACTTCCTCTTCATTTATTTCCTCTCCAGAAGATTACAAAACAGGGTAAGACTTTTCCAACCAAAGTATACAAATAACTATTTCTGGTTGTAACAGCTCACAATGGCTTTACTGTGTAAATTCTAATGTTTAGCAAACTCTGCAAATTGTGCTTCACCAGGAAGAATTTTTCATTGCATATACAAAACATGAACCAGAATCAGAAGGGCAAAGAATAAAAAGAATAGGAAAGCAAACATCTGTCTGTGAAGAGTAGCAGTGGAATTTAATAAGGCTGATAGAATCGTTTCTCAGCTCTTCTGGCCAACAAACATAACTGCTTCAGATTAAGAAGGCTGCTTATAATTGCTTTGCTAACTTAGAGCTGTAGCTACACTAATGCACTTTAAAAAGACTGAAAGCACTGACTAATGTGTTTGCAATGTCTGTAGCCCGAGTAGACTGTGTGAAGAATGTGGATCTTGGATTTTAACATACTGACACCATTGATTGGAATGTACTGGTCCTACAGCTGAAGGATTATTTACAAGTGAGCAGACCTACACAGACAATGCAGCATTTCTGCAGAGCCAGATTTGTTTTTACCAATATAGGCACACAGATTCCCTGTATTACAGGGAGAAATCCACAGATACTGGAAGACATTTACATTCGCAATATATTTACAAAACCAACCAAGCTTGAAATTACAGCCCATCAGGCTGCACATTTTAACACTCGTGTTTATCTGTGGAATTAGGGCAGCAGGCTTTAAAGACATTTCCCAGCAACAGCTTCCTAAGGACTCAAATAAGAAGAAGGAAAGCCTGCTAACACAACCCGCTGCCCTGCAGCGAGGTGGGACACGCTGCCTGGACGTGCCTGGATGCCAGCAGGGTTGGATCCCACAGCCCTCAGTGGCCTCCTGCTCACAGAGGCCACGTCAGCAGGGCTGGTGCTGGTGTCAGGTCACATCCCAGCTGCCTGCAGCAGGCTCCTCTTGAGTGCTTCAGGTCACTGTGGGGCTCCTGCAGGATGCTCAGAGCCTGCAAGTCCTCCAGCTCCAGCAGCACTTCTCTCCCTTTCGCCCATCGTGGTACGTATTGGGCTCAAACAAAGATTTGGGAAGGATTAACTTCATAAAGTTTCTTCTTCCCCCCTTCCTCTTTCCTCCTGTATCTTATGAGGAAAACTATAAGAAACAATTGCTATTTTGATTCGCTATTCTTCATCAAAAGGGATTTGCACAGGACCCGGCATTCTACACACCAAACCTACTGCAGGTGCACCTTACTCAGGATTTATTCCACACACATCCTCAGAATATCCCAATGATTATTCTTAGCTTCACCACTTCACAGCTGATAGTGCCCAGATTATTCTCACAGTAAACAAAGCATCCTATTGTTTACTTTGGGCTTCTCACACGGTTTCCTATGCTTTATTCTGGTGTGCTAAAAACAAAACCTATGAGATGAAAGAAGATTGGTGCTACAACCTTAAAAGGAAAAAATCCATTCTGATTAAGTTAGCACCTCCTTCCTCTCTCTTCTCATAGAGGATTTCCACACAAATTTCACAGAGGTGTAGAAATAACACAAGGTGACCAAACACTACATGACCAAAATACGAAGAGCTGCTTTGAGAGCTGATGCAACAGGTAGACGGATTCTCACAACTCGTTTCAACT
The DNA here is from genome assembly GCF_987193195.1 of Phasianus colchicus. Taxonomy (NCBI): domain Eukaryota; kingdom Metazoa; phylum Chordata; class Aves; order Galliformes; family Phasianidae; genus Phasianus; species Phasianus colchicus. The sequence goes on along the minus strand of NC_143445.1, from coordinate 21,941,979 downwards.
TCACACAGTTCAAGAAAGCCAGCTGCCTGAAGCTGCCCTACGTGCCCCATCTTCTCTGGCTCCTTCCACCCCCAGGCTCTGACCCTCCATCCCCTGCTCCCATGGGTATTCCCAGCCCTGCTCCCATCCTGCTCTCCCCCACTCCGCCCAGCAACACCAGTTATCAGCCCATCCTTTGCTTACATGGTGGCCCATCTATTTTCAACTTTTTCCTTTCCTCTAAGAAACTGAGTCACTTCCTCATTTCCAATCTCGTACTGAAGGGAGAAATAAAAGACTTCTTTTTGTTTGCTTAGACTATACCAGGCAGTAACAACCTCATTTCATTTACACATTCCCCGTGTTGATCTACACCCCTTTACCTCTCTGGTATTACCCATTCCTTCTCATTTTCACCAAAAACTCTAAGTTTAAAACTTGTTTTAAAAAAAGGACAGTTTTCTATTAGTGCCGATTCTCAGCTTTTATTTGAAGAAATCCACCCACACAAATTAAGGGAATAAGAATTCCAGAGAATCTTTCATTTGAGAAACCACTGCTGGATTTTTAGCATACTTCATGCCTCCCCCCTACGTCACTCACTTTTGGAACCACAGAAAAAGAAGCACTGCAGTTTAATTCATGTATTCCTGGCTTCACAAGATAAGAACACAGAAAGGCCTTACAGCTCCTCAAGTTCAGCAAAACACTTGAAAATTATCAGTGGAAGTGAGCATCCATATTAGTAAACTCCATGTGCTTATTAATCCTGTTTTCATTTCTAAACGTAACCACTCCACACACACCACCCAAAGGCAACTTAGGTACCTGTCTTAATTGGATATTCATGTTAAATATAGCTACAACCCTTCCACGCCACAGCATATTTACATCTTATTCCTGAAAACATAACCAATCAGAAATCCTTTTAACACTGTCTTTTAGGGCTGTGCTAAAGGCCTGCGCAATGCTAGGACATATGCACAGCCTCCTTTCACTGGCATGTATTTATTGTTTCTCTGCACAACACCTTTATGCTTCAGTATTCCAAATCTAGAGCTGCTGCATTGAACAAAAGCTGGAGATAAGTTTCAGGAAAGTGCTCAAGAATGCTTTATTTTCAGCAGTGCTATAACACACCCATGAATTCAGTGTGTTTAGAGAGCACAAAGGGGCCTTGCTGCCCCACTGCCACTGCTTTTGGAGGAAGCACTTTATCACTCACAAGAGTTCTGCCATGTCTCTGTCAGCTCTCTGCTCCTCACTCACGCAGGCTGGAGGTTGATGTGACTGCTCCACACAGCAGCTTGCCCATTGTTCTGTTCCCCTGGGTCAGTAAGAGTTTGAGTCCTGATAAACTGCAAAAGGACAATGGCATTTGGCTCCAAGTAAAAATGACAGCAGGAACAGATTTTTCCTGGAGAGAGACTGTCAGGCCAGTCCGGAGAGAAGGAAACCTGACAGCACCCTCTGCTCAAAAGCACTTCTCTGAAAGAGCAGATTTATCCTTCTCTTGAAACATCTCTTCTTGAGGAAACGAGTCCCTTCTTACATTCCCAACTGCCCAAACTCCTGCCCCTGCTTAATACTCTTCGGATGGACATAAATTACACACAGGGGATAGAAGTACATTAGGCATCTCAACTCACCTCTGGCCACACACAAAAGGAAAGCAGAACAGGAAACAACACCTAAGCACACGGAACGTTCAATTACAGGTACACACTTACTCCAGTTTTACATCATTTTAGAAGCGTGATTTTTCAGGACTGGGGGAGGCTGTTTTATCTGACTGTATTATATAATCAGATAAAGGTCCACGTTTGAAGCCACATAGTTCAGCAGTAGAAATATATCAGTCACACACAAGTTGATAGTTCAGCCTGAAAACAATATCAGAACTTTCAGAACTTAGGCAGTGTATACAAGTGAACGTGCATAGGCTTGTAGTCAATGCAACAGTTCTACCAAATAAGAGACCATCTTACACCACAGACTGTAAGTGAATTTTATCAGATTGCTGACGAGTACCAACCAAACCCTGTCAGCACAAGTATGTTAAAAATATAGGGAATGTGGAATAATGAGGTTTCAAGTTTTAGTCATTCAAATATGTTGCCTGAACAACACTTAGAACATGAAAAAACAATTACAAATACTGTCCTAATTTATTTCTAATGGAAGATTAATATACTAGCCAATAGAAGAGCATTCACTTCAGATAGCAGCACACAGCTTTATTACTCTGTTAATTGCCATACGGACCAACTCCTTACCACACAGCATGCTGGCTATAAATCTCAACAAGTAATTTTAAATTGCTGCTATTAATGCTCATCAAGACTGAATAATCGTGAATGGTGTTCAGAGGAGCTTTTATAATGTCTATCACAAACAACTATTAATTTCTTATTTCCACGGGGATGAAATTTTGAGCAACAAACACACCCAGATCTTAGGTACATCCAAACAGCTCATGGACACACACGTCCCGTTCCCTCAGATGATCTCATCCTGAAAAACTTTTTCTGATGACATCGCTCCACGTTTTTCTTTTAAAAAAAATGAATATTTGGAAAGTCAACAAATGAAAAAGTAACATCACCTCCTATTCATTTTGATAATTTTAGATCTGGGAAACTCCTGAAACAGGGTTCTGCATAGCGATGACGTTAGTAGGACTGCGGCCCCAGTCTACCAGGACTTAGCATTCAGCTAACCTTCGGACAAACGGATGTCAGCCTTCAGACAGACTGTCACTGTGTGCTGCTGCAGGGGCATGCAGAGGCATTCCTTACCAAAGTTCCCACATACCATTGGCAACAAGGCACTGTGAGACACAGGAACGTGCCGTGCAGGGTTGGAGCATGCACAAAGGACACCACCAGAACAACCACAGTCAAAAATACAGGCTTAATTTACTAGCTAGAAAATTATCATTGATTGACTATTAGTTTTATCTACTAACTACTTTTTAAGGAAAGGTTTTTGAATGACTAGCACATTGAGATTGCTGCTTGAAAGAATATGAGCTGGGAAGGATGGGAGAAGCAACACCACCTACCTCCCCCTTCTCAAAAAATAAAAGTCTTAAGCTCAAAAACTACCACTGAAAGCAGTATAGCGAAGTCTATTCTCTTTAAATTTTGATCAAACCTTCCTGTATTTACTGCAGGCTGAATTTTACCTAGGGAATTATCTGCTTCCCTTCAAAGCTGTATTTGCTACGAGGTAGAAGCCTCTTTTCATAGTACTTAATACACAGCCTGAAAAGTCTTTTGTCACTTCTCCCTTCAGACCTTAAAAGATTTTGTGTGGTCCCTCTCATGAAAAAAAATGAGAGAAGCACTGTTTATCATATTTACACAATTTTAGAGAGAAGTAGAAGGGCAACCAAAAGACCGCTCACACGCTTTTATTTAATACAACATAATTAGCCAGCTCTAGTTATAAAGAATCAATTAAAGAACCAGTTAAAAATTCTACTTAAAACCAACCTGAATTCTCCAAGCACTCTGCCATGCCTGTGCATCTCTATTCATTTTCTGTCACTCCTGATGCCCACATGAAAACGTTTTCCCCCCATGTATCCATTTAATCATTACCGACTATAAGTACAACTCACTAACTTTCATTTGTATTTAGCATTTGGTTATAGAGAAACATATTAAAAATGCTGATAAACAACCAAAAGAAAATTCATGACTCATTTCTGAGATACTGAAGTACTACAATAGATGCGGCAGCCACACCTGCAACTTCTCATAAGTATTTCACTGTATAGTCAGAATTGCATACCATATTTTCACAGAGCTCAGAGCATTAAGTTTTGAGCTTAAGTTTTCTGTAACAGTTAAACGCTCACCTGCGCATCCCAGTACCCTCTTACCTTGAATGCACTGCAGGGTTCCATCCTCAGCCCTTATTGTAAAGGTTTCACCTGGATTCACTTGAACCAAAAAGACCTGTGAAAAGAAACCACGTTTGTTTCACTATAATGATTGAACTTGACATTTCTTCAACCCAATAGTTGTGCTCTCAGTGCTGCAGAAAACATTAAGGGGTGCAGGAGGGGATAGGAACCCCTATCCCACACCTTGGGTACCAGCAGAGATTTACAACTTGCCTCCTCACCTAACATTAGGAGATGAAATGAAGATTTAACTCTGCTGTGTGTAATCAAAATTAGGGCTTCAGCTTCCACCTGCAAACAAGACAGCGAGTATAACTAAATGGCTAAATGCTGATAGTAAGGGACACAGATCTTCAGACCATGACACTTCAGAGCAGATTCCAGCATGAAGGATCCAACCATACCATCATTTCAAGCCCACGGGAATAAAAGATTTTAATTAAGCAAAATCCATACACAGACACAGCTCAACAGGTGCAGACAAAACAAGGGCTCCACTGACCAAGTGTAATGCAAAGTCCTGCACAAGTTGCCCTCATCTTTATTAACTTCCAGGCGTCTAAAGTCAGAATGTGAGCAGTTTGAAGATTTGCCACTCAGACTCATTTCTTTAATGAAGAACTTCACTGAAGGTAAACCATCATTTATCTCATGCTCACACTGCTTATGAAACAGTTACTCAAACACAGTCCTGTTAACTTTGCATCGCTAGAAAGTTATTAATATCCAAGTTAATCTCGGTATACTTTGAAAATGCACACAGATCTACATCTTTCTGTGATCTCTCAATTTAGATCCCATTCATGTTCTAGGACACCCGCATGCAGAATTTAATCATTCAACCTCGGATGACAGAACTAGAATTAACATTCTGTTTCTGAAATCTTTAACCTAAATGCATAGGGTAATTACTGCCTATGTGACCTTTTGAATTACAGTAATCCTACAGAAACCCATTAATGCAGTGACACTTTTGAAGCATGAGCTGGAAATCAGAGGATTGATACAGGAAAGCCATTATTTTGCCTGCAACAACAACACCTCCTCAGAGATCCATGGGTGCCCCATCCCTGGAGGTGCCCAAGGCCATGTATGGGCCCTGGGAGCCTGAGCTGGTGGCACATCCCACCCACAGCACAGCTTGGGGCTGGGCAGGCTATAAGGTTCTTTCAGTCCAAAGTACTTCAGGGGGAAAGGAATCAGGCAAGATGCTACATTGTAATGAGAAAGCAGTGATTTGTAATTGTACAGAACACCAAAATGCTCCTGCTTACATTTAATTTTCTCTGCATTTCATAGAAAGAGGCAGCAGCACGCAGAATCAATCTTCAAACAGGATCTTATCAACACAAACTCAAAGCATGCAGAAGAAGAAACCAATAAAGTGCTGAGAAATCAAGAGGTCAAGTGGTGTCAGAGCAGAAGAGAGTTCACTCCAAATGCTCTTCTAAATTTGTTAACAACCATTTCTATCTAAATATATCTGCAAAAAAATGTATATCTGAGTCAGATGGTCTCTAAGACATCAGCCTGTCACATACAGCTTGACAGTAACAGGGTGCTTAAATCTTATGCTTTCCCAGTACAGCAGACTTTTTGGGAACAAAATGAAGAAGTGACCCCAAATTTTGTCCCAAAGTTTGCTGTGTCAGCTCAGCAGCACAAGCCCAGCCAGGTGACAGCTGTCACATTCCTGCAAGGTGCAGAACAGCCAGCCTCATTCCTCCAGTGGACATACTCTGATCTCCTTTATTCCATGTTTATGACCCTAAAAGGCAAGAGCAGGGACACACAAGCACTAAGTGAAAGTGCTCAGACATTGAAAGCCAGTGGCACCAGGGCTTGGCACAAACACCTTCTCAAGCAGGTGCCAGCTAAAAGCTCACTGTGCTGCTGCAAGGATTGTACCAGATGAAAATGAACCTGCCCCAAAACCAGAGTGTTCTATTCTGTACAGACAGGCCTCCTGACTTCACACTCCCAGCACTCTGCAGCACACAGCTCAGCACCTACACGAAGCTGCTGGAATGCCTGAAGCACAAGATGGATTGTAAATCCCAGAACCCCCACAGCAGTGACAAGTGGATTAGAAACAGAATAAGCAGCAGCTCTGGAAGGGACATGAAAGCATTTATTTCCACTAGGGTTGACTGTATTAAAGTGTGGGAAACTTAAAAGAAGAAAAAAAAAAAAAAGGTGAGTGATGTCAATGCCATTTTGGGTAGTGCAGCAAAGGGAGATTAATGCCAGGCAAAGCCATCCTCAGCTCTGCAGTACTTATTCTCAGGAAAACAAAAACATCAAAATGCTTCCGTACAGTTGTCTTACATTACAGCAGCGTGTACTGGCAGGATCCCCTTCTGCAGCCCTCTCCATCTGGATGCTGGTAACAGCTGAGGGCTTTACCAGCTTCAGACGGCTCTTTTCTACACATCTAGGAACCGATCTTTTGAGGAAAGTCTTCCATCTCAGGCTCAGCACTCCTGAGTACAGCCACAGCACAGCTCTCCTTGCAGCCCCACAGCCTGGCCTCCCACCGCCTGGGCTTCAATGCCTTCCTACCACCAGCTTCTAACAGGGGTTGCAATCACACCCTGGGCAAGCACATCCTTGTAAAGCTTACACCTACTTATAGAGTAATGCAAAGCATCTTTATTAAGGAAGTCATTCTTACATGGAACAAATCTGTTCCCACCTCACAAATAATTGAGTCTATTTCAGTAATTATATACCATTTAAAATCTTGTTAAAAGCAACCAATTAGTCCATTTGCTGCTACACTGCATGGAAAGGAAGCAAAGCTTATAGTCTAATCTCATTCAGTTTTAGAACTACCCTTCTAAAAGGTGAAAACATCAACTAGAGCTTCAGGAATAGGACAAAAATAATAAGGAATAATGGCAGCTAGCAGTGCAATCAAAATATGAGGGCTCATCCAGATTGTAGGCAAAAAAATCTTGAAGGAAACTTGTACTCCAGCTACAAGTACACAAAAAGAAAAGGTGAGGAGTTTTTCCTCATTTAAGATCTACAAATATGATCCAGTAAGTGTGTACGTAGAAAAATGACACTACTCAGCAGCATTCTGCTGAGTTGTATTTGTGCATCACAGTGATTCTAACTGCAATGCATCAGCAGTTCTTCTTTCTTGCTCTGAAACATTAGATGAGAAGTTAGCTTACAGGCAATGGAGGCATCTGCCAAGCAAGGCTGCTGAATCATCACTGATGGGGAAATTCAGTTTGACTGAGAACCTCACCTCAACCCCTCCTTAGAATACTCCATTTATACTTTCGGTAATGCAAAAGGATCCACTGGACACTCCACCCCAGTAAATGGCTTCCAGCAAGGAAGAAAGGGGGTATTTTTAAGGAACGATTATGCTACCCAATACCAGTAAGATCATTCTTTCACTTTAGCATATCAGTAATGGACTCGGTAAATAGAGCCATTACAAGCATTCTTTTTCTCCTTCAATTTGCAGTATACTGTGCAGAAATAAACATCTAAAATCATCACAGCAATGAAAAGTCTGTGTTGTTCTGAGAATCCAGAGAAGCAAACAGACTTGGAAGATAACAAGGACTTTTTAGATTGATTCATGAAGGAGAGTTTGTTTTGGCAAAATATTTTAACCAAAATGTCTCAGACAAGGACAGAACCAAATTACTAGGGCAGATGTTCTACAAAGGTTAACCCAGGATGACAGGTCTGAGAAGCTACCAACAATCAGTTTGAACCTTGAGCCCACACAATGCTAAAGACATCTGTGGTCTTTGTATCACCCTACCTACCTCTGACTGAGCTTACTGGAGAACACATCCCAGAAAAAATAGCAACCATGAACATCAGAAGTCCACTCAAAATTCTCTTCTGCCACTAAGGTTTATAGTGAAGCACAGGGTAATACATAGGATGGCAGCTATTACACTTAGGTGAGAAAGGAATAGTAGACATCATAGAACATTTGTCTCCATTTCTCCTTTGAAGCCCCTTTTCGCAATCTAGTTATCTAAACACTTCAAGCTTCTAAGATCTCATCTCAGATACCTGTAAAATATCTGGACAACAGAAAAAGAAAAGCACAAGACCGACTTTCTGAAGCATTTACATCCATTATTTCTGACCCATTATTTTAATCCAATGAATACATGGTGCAAACAACCACACTGAACTGAACGATACACTCAGCACACTGCTTTTGGAAGTCATTCCAGCACAAAGGCAGATTTCTACCTTCTAGGAAATAACCTGTTCTCCCTGGTGCATGGGGAAGCCAAAGCCTTACTTCCGCATCTTCAAAAGCCCTCAATGGCCCACAAACAGGTTATTTAAAGCAGTCACTTTCCGCAAAGCTCACTGACCTGCTGTGATCCGTCGCCATTCACAATGTGAGGCATCATGGCTACCTCCCCATTCAGCAGCGGCGGCAGCTCCAGCGGGATTTGGTCGGTCATCATCATTGTGACGTACATTCATGGAGAATTTTCCTCAACGGGCTTCCTGCAAGACAAGCATCAGTTAGAGACTTTGCAAAACCCTCTCATGCTTTCGTGGATTTCGCCCATAAAGCAGCAAACTGCTTTCGTAATATCTGCGGCTCAAAGCCAAATACCTTGATTTCCCATCTAGGATCCTGTAACAGTGTGAACTGACACCTCCAACACAGAGCAGACTTTCACTTAACCACCATCCAAGGGAGAAGCTAATCAATGTGTTATAACATGTCACCAATAGAACACAGGGACACTGCCTTGTAAAAACAAGTCTGAATTCAGCGTTAATAGTACCACCACCCTGGGTTAATAACCCAACTCTTTGATGACTAGGATGACCTAATCCCATCATTTCTCCAGACTTCTGCACAAGAAATGCAAAAACAAATCTTAGGGGCCCACAGTCTCCTCAGTCCCTCATACCCGAGAATCCCTGAGTTCTTCCAGCAATTTCACATCCACTGCAAACTCAGGGTACAAACAGAGTTTTTTGCCTTTGTACTTTGCTCAGCACATTTCCCAACCTTACGTTTTGCAGTATTTGGCGTTTATTCCTTAATATTTTAGTTTTTATTACCTCAAAGTCTTAGGTTTTAATTCTGAGAAAGACTCAAGCTCAGAACTCAGGGTTGTAGGTCTGGGGTTATTTGGGTGGCTGGAAGAAAAGGCAGTGCACTGCGTGGGTTCATTGCTTGGTTTTAGGTGGTGAACAAAAGAAAGTGAGCTTCTGAATCATTTCTTAACTGCATGGGACTAAGTAAAGCATTGCAAAAGGCTAACACAGAGGAAACAGACTGATTCGATCCATTATTACTTGTACCTCTAACTACCCTGACTATACACATCACACATCTATGTAGTTGTGTGCATATATTCATTCATATACAAATAGATGATCTTCAGAGAATGCAAGTTTCACAGGAACTATTTTGAAACCATGGGAAACAATACCCACCCCCCAATAGATGACACATCCACCTAGTCCCAGCCTGAAAGCCTCAGGACTTAAAGTGTCATGCTATTTCTATTTTCTAAAGGGGAAAAAAAGCAGCAAAAAAAAACAAGCCACAGACTAGCTTCAAGCTACATATTTTCCTAGTAATATTTCCATTCCAGGCACAACTAATATGTTGACATTTATTTGCTATATGTCATTATTTAAAGTTTTACAGCTGCATTCTTTTAGCTTTATTAATGGTTTGTCACTACAGCCGTGTCTGCACTTGCCTCGCTTTAGAGGGGGAAAGAAAGAAAACAAAAAAGAAATAAAGAGAGCTTCCTTCATCTGTTGGGTCTGGCACAGCTCCGCCAGCAGCAGTGTTGGCTGCAGCACCCAGTTGGCCACAGGCTTCTTTCTAACAGCATTGCACTCTGAGGTACTGCAGGCAGAGCTGAATCAGACAGGGTTAAGATGTCTACTGCAGGGCTGGCAGACTTCACACCAAAGCCAACTGTCCTGGAAGCTGCTTCACATGCTTTTTAGCTTATTCTCTCAAAAGTCTGCCTGAGAACAGATTTATTCACCACGCATTCACATCCATCCTAAAAACTGGAGCTTCTCCACCCTCAGATAACCCAAGTTCCTTCATACAGAGAAGTCTGAACACACATTTCTCCTCCCCATATAAATTCAGGAACATCACGGGAAGAAAACAGCAGGCAAGGCTCACAGCACCAGGTCACATTTCAGGATATGAGAACTCTTCCTTAGTTAAAATATGAACTGCCAAATACTAACCCACAGCTTTTTTTTTTTTTTTTTTTTTTTTTTTTTTTTCCCTTTTCCCCCCTTCAGGTACTAACTCAAATTTGGGGTTTTGTCTAGAAAGCCGACTATATTTAAATTTAAAGACATTTCCTGTGCGTCTGCATTCCCCAGGTTTGGCCAGGGCCGAGCTGAGAAACGGCAGTGCTGGGGCAGAGGTGGCCTTCCCAAATCTGCTCCCTCCAGGAACACAGACATCAGCCACAGTGAGAGCTGGGACAGCCATCCAGCTTCATGGCTCTGACCCCAAACCAAGCTCCAATCCTTCTGATGTTTGCAAGTTACTGCTACAAAGCTGATTTTCCAATACTGTGCCCCTCTACTGATCACCAAGATGAGTCTGTTCCCTTAAATTAATTCAATATGTGAATTAGTAACATATAAATTAGTTACACATGGCAACAGAAAATAGAAAAAAATACAGAACAAAGTGCAGCCGTCTAAAACCAGTTTCCATGTATGGAAAATTAGCGTGACCCAACATGTTACGTCAGAAGTAGCCTGAAATTCCAGCCACAGTTTGAACCACACACAGATAACCACCAACTGTTCCTAGAAGGTCTCTTCCATGCAATTAATGGAGGTATAAGCCCAGGACATTTTCCTTCTAGTGCAGGGCTTTGGTGGGGCAATTCAGGCCCATCAGAATGGAACATACAGCCCAGAAGAGTTACAAAGGTGCATCTGCTATGCTACTGTTGACACCATCTGAAACACAGCATGTGTCTTCAAAAGGAACAGTTGCATCCCTTTCCAGCCCAAGCAATAGACAATTCTAACTCGGGCACAGCCAGCGTGGGTACAAGCAAACAGGAGCTGCCTCACATGGTTTTGTCACGATTGAAACAGCTGTAGCATCACAGACAACATGGGAGGGAATCCCACATCACCCTGCACAGAACAAGTCCATAAAGGGAAGGCTCAAATCCTTCCAGAAGGAATCCCACGTAAGGGAAAAAACAAAGCTAAACACAGAATAAGAAAACCCTTTCAGGTTTGCAGCCGTTACCTTCAATAAAAAGAAGCATTTAGAGAACCACTTGCTATGTGCCAGAAGTTTATTTGTGGAACTGAGGAATCCTACCCAAGCCTGGTACGTCAAACCACAGCACCACACAGTTGAAGAAATCAGTGCTTCTTCCAAAGGGATTTTGAGCTGCATCCCTAAGAGGAGAAGCAACCAGGAAAAAACCTGCATGTATGCACCCATCTACACAAACATGAATACCCACACCCACAAACTTGTTTACATAAGGACACATTCAGATGCTAAGAATTTAAAGCAAGCACCTGACCCACTGGGAAGGCTCCCAGAGGGCAGCGCTCCCAGTTTGGGCCACTACGAGTGCTGGGTCTCACGTGTGAGAGATGACAGTGCTTACATATTGCCCAGTTCTCCTGTTTCTGCACTTCATGCTGCACATGTGGAAACGTAAGCTTTGGTAAAACACCCGCAACACCGGTGTGTTGTCATGGAAAAGCAGGGGAAGCACTGCAGTGAACATAGCTGCCTTCAAGAGGCTCCTGCCTTGGCTTGCCACTTCAGTTCAGAAAAGAGCACTAATTGTTCATGTAGAAAAGCATCTTGAGACATGAGCAGTACCTGGAGGTATGTGCACAGATGGTTGGTCAAGGCACAAACAGTCTGGAATTTGTCTTGTCTGATGGGTGTTCATTAGCTTCATTAAATCACATCCGTCTGAAGAACCATTTAAACCTTAAAGCATTCTTTCCACGTTTAATTGCTAGCATGGCAGATTAACTTGAAAGCATCCAAACAGATAGGCTTATTTGTAACAGTTTAGGAGAAATACACGATTTTATTATTTTTTTCTTTAAATCTATAATAGTAGAGAAAACAGATTAGTGAGCAGGCCTGCCCCCAGAGCTGGCTGAGGTATGAAAGGCTGAGAGCAGCAGCCAGGCACCAAGCAGCTACTGTCCATCTCCAGGGCTGGAAAGCAAAAAGCAACCACTTCAAACCATAATTCCTCAGTAGGCTTTCTCCTCTGGTTTGTTTTTATTTTAAGCAGTGACAATTTCATGTCTATGATACATGTCACCTCTGAAGACTAGAGTTATCAGAAGTATTCAGTTCCAATACTTCCAAACTGTCGAACGAGATGAAGGGATGTCAATAGAGTTGTGCTAGGATGAGACTAGTAAAGCAACTATCCAGATAGCTCTATGATGAGATTTGTGCTAGTTTGCAATTTAAGCCAGTCATTTGACAGTGTATTTCTCAAGATCTGGAGCTCTGATATTTTAGGAAGAGCCATTTTGCAATCAGCCATATCCTCAGCAGGTACATCTACAATTTAGGAACAGCTAAACAAAAAGGGATCCCTGCTCAAACATGGGATGAATTAGAATAACCCAGTGCCTCAAATACTAAGCATCTTCTCAGCTAGGCAGTTCCTTTTAACTTAAAGACATCTCCCACAAAAGGGCACACAGGGTTGTTTCTGCCATTCTGCCTTCCCTGTGGAACATATTTGCTTGTTCTGATTTGTCATAATAAATAGCAAGACATGGCAAGGCCAGCCAGCCCATAATAACATTACAAGAACAGAGGACCCAGAGAGCAGGTTGGTATCAGAACTTCAAAGGCGACTCAGAGGTGAGCATCAGGAATGAGATGAGGTCAGACAGCATAATGCAGGAGCATCTTATTTCAGCAGGAGAGTACAACTAATCAACTGATAATAGCTCTGATGAAATACCAGAATAAAGCAAGCTGTTGCACAAAGTAGTCTTTTACCAAAGGCAAAACAGCTTTCCCTGGTTCTTCCAGGGCAGAATCTCATGAAAGTTTCTCAAAGGAAAGCTGCATGGGGCTGGAGGCTAGCGTGCCCCAGAGATACTAACAGCCAGACAGCAGCACTGAGGGCAAGCGAGCAAAGCACAAAGTGAAAGATGTCCAGAGATGTGGCTATAACAAGAGTAACATCTGAACAGGAACCACAAGAACACAATGAATCCATTGACTCCACAGCATTCTCACTTCTGCAAGTAGCACTGTTAGAGCAAACCAACCTCCTGCTCTGACTCAGTTCTTCAACATAAAAACATGATGGCTGCAGCTCTTGCTGCTGACATAACAGCAGACCAGAAATAAGGCAACTTACATGCAACACACTCTCACCATTCACATTTCTCTGTGCCTTTTCTTGAAGCTAAAAGGTAACAGCTACTCCCATCTGTTATTTGTACCACTTTTCTTCTTCAAAGGCTTCACACATTTCTTTCCTCATCTCCCTCTGCATTAATCACAGCACAGAAATGGAACTCACAAGCACATCAACAGTTGGTGGTTACCCCTCTCCCTGTGACTTCCCTGATTGCAATACTAAGAATTTACAAATTTGAACAAGTCAGTTCCAGCACTTCCATCTGCCAAAACGCCCACTATCTGCTGATAACCCTTTTTGGGTTCCCTGAACTCCACGTGGCCTCATTTTTCCAACAAAAGCCATTTGTAAATGAAACTCACAACGTCATAAAATAAACTGGGTATGTTTAAACACCATTTCAAGTAAATACAAAGTCATTCCAACCACTTGCTTGAGGAGAAACAATACCTTCCAACCCAGACCTACACCTGTCTACAACCTGGGTCTCAATCCCTCAGAAATTTCACAGAATGATTACGGTTGGAGAACAGCTCTCAGATCCCCATCCCCAATCCATCCTCCCATGCCCACGTCCCTCAGTGCCACAACCCACAGCTCTGAACACCCCCAGGACTGTGAACCCGCTGCTCCCTGGGCAGCTGTGCGTCTGCCCCACTGCTCTTTATCAGAAGAAATGCTTCTTCGCATCCTGAACCTCCCCTGGCACAACTCGAGGCCATCATCTCTCATCCTATCACTGTTACCTGGGAGCAGAGGCTGACCCCCACCTCACCACAGCCTGCTCTGTACAGAGCCATAAGGTCTGTGAGCCTCCTTTGCTCCAGACCAAACCATCCTATTCCCTCAGCTGCTCCCTGCGTGCTCCTTCTCAGCTTTGCTGCCCTTTGTGGTATATAACACAGTTATGTCTTCAGGTGCACTTCAGAGCATTATTATTGGTATGCCTAAGCACTCAGCTCCACAGGGTTGGGGCTCTGACGCTGTGCACATGCCCAGGAACACATCAATCCCTACACAAAGTTCTTAAGCAAAGATGTGAGACAGATAAGAAATGCGCCTCACCTGTTTGCTTTCTTCCTACATTTTAATAACCAAAATATTAATCACTGTCCCAGCACGATAAGCACAGCAGGTTGGTGATAAACACCCTCCCCTTCAACTTCACTCTCCAGGTAAAGCCCAAGGAACAGTATCACAAAGACCTCAGTTATCTCTTCCAGAATTCCTGTTCAGGGAAGAATCAACTGAAATCAATGGTACTTCCCCCCGCCCCCCCCCTAAACTACTAATTAAACCACGAAGAAAAAAAAAAAAAAAAAGGACTATCTATCACATCAATCTGCAGCACTTGAAAAGCAGGCATACCAAACTCCATTTACAGCAAGGCTCCAGCACACCTTCATGCACTGCGAATGCTTTTGTTTCAGCCGATCCCTGCTAACCTGACTCCGGGCTGACGCCGTGCTGACAAAGTCGCTCATTGTGCTCTGGTGGGAAACCTTGTTGTGTGCAGCTCCCACCCGGCTGCTCCGAGCGGGCACCCAGCATTGCTGCTGCCAGAGAGCCCTGCAGCACAGCCAGGAGAATGCCCACAGCAACGTGCTCCCACCTGATGGCACACAAAGCCCAGCACTGAGAGCCCACCGCCCTACGGCGTCAAGAGGAGAGAATTTCCAGCTTCATCACTCTTCAGTTTCAGAGAATATAATGTGAAGTTTGGCAGGAGTGTTTTACTTTTCTCAACTGTTAAAATGATAATATGGTATTTAAGAGTGATTTTTGGCTGTTTGTTAAAGAGACACGTCTTCCACCTTTATCTCCAATCAGTACTACGTGATGGCAGCGTCGGTGCCTTCAGCAAAATCACTGCTCATTTACACTAGCTAGAGAAACAATCCATCACGCAGAGTTGATCCATACCTCGAGAACACTAAAAGACAAAGCACAGCTGCAGACCAAAGCAGCTTTTAATCAAGAGTTGATTAAGGCAACACAGAGTCAAGTGGAGCTCACAGCACCAAGCGCCAGCCTTACCCAGATACAGCAGCTCCCACTGCAGTGAGCACACCAAGCAATGCCGCTCAAGTTCTCTGCGACACGTTTTAAGTGGGAAAACCCTCGGGTTTTTTGTTACCTGAAACAGGACCCAGGGTTGTAATGAGTGGACAGTCCTGGAACAAGAAGGGCCCACCTTCCAGCATACTGCTGGCCAGGCTCCTTGGAAACTACCCCAAAGGAGTGAATCTGCACGCAGACTCTATGGTTTCTGCAGCTTTGCTTAAAAAAAAAAGTCAAAAAGAGCATCCAAAATGCCCTACTTGCAATGGTGACCTTACTGCTCTCAGCTCCAAAACAAGGGAAATACTACGACTGCTTGCTGTTACTGTGAGCTTGGGCTGAAAGGTAGGAAAATATTCAGGGAAGGAAAGGGAGGAAATGAAATAGAAAGAATGTGGACGTTCTTACAGCAGGTCTGCAGATGGGTACCAAGCAAGTTTTCTGCTGCTTTCTAAAAACTTGGAAGACATAACCACAACCAGCCAAGTCTGCACAGGCTGTCCACTTAGGGTATGACAGCACCAACCTGCAGGTCCGCACTAAAAATTAACCTTTCACACCTACAGGGAAACGGAGGAAAGGCTCCTGTTCACCAGGGGAGTCGCACAGCTTTGGAGAATGTCATACTGTAAAGATATAGAACAAATCAGGGGTCTCAAAGATAGCCACACAAAGTCCTTTTGGGATGGTCAGAAGTCAGATGCACAAAGCAATAATAAGAACCAGAAACTGAGCTGGGTGAAGGTAAATTACTCCACAATGAAACTGTAATAATTGAATGCAAACTTCTTATTTAATCACAAAGGGGATGGTAATGCTTGTTTGTGTTTCCTTAATAATACAGCCATACTCAGCTCCAATAACATCAAATCAACCACTGAAAATAAACTTCACCTCTGCATCCTTTAAATTACACAATTCTATTTAAGTGAAAAAATTCAATGGGTGAGAAGCAGAAAGCAAACTACCTCAAGCTTCGTGAAACACACAGCTCCTATTTCATTTTCACTCACTAACTTGAGGAAATTCATTTTCACAGCTGCATTCCAAACTTTGGAGGTGTAAGAGCCTGGAGTCAATATTCAAATAAATTTCAGAAAACCACACAAACTTTTATGATGGCTCGTGTTCATCCACCCACAGCACTTCAGCTTTCTGGAAAGAAGTATTAAGAAAAAATACATTCTTCCAAAAAAATTATGTTCATAACTCTACCTGTAAGTAGACCCAAATCTCAAGAAATGGACTTCAGCTTGATTAGAATGTGAGACTGGGGAAAATGACTATCTTAAAAAAGGAA
Source organism: Phasianus colchicus (assembly GCF_987193195.1). Lineage (NCBI taxonomy): Eukaryota > Metazoa > Chordata > Aves > Galliformes > Phasianidae > Phasianus > Phasianus colchicus. The sequence goes on along the minus strand of NC_143445.1, from coordinate 21,925,334 downwards.
GAGGTTTTAGAGGGTTGGCGAGAAGGTATGAATAGGAGTTCACCCACCAAATCCCAATAAACAGGATGCTGGTGGCTATGCAAGCAATGGAGAGCATTGCAGGGAAATCCTCTGCTACCCAACAGCTTTTCACAGTAGCTCATCCCTCTCCTGATGCTCACTAAGGAAACTCCATCATTCTTAATGAATTCTAATGTTTTTCCACAGCTCCAGATAGAACTCTGAACGTGGGATTTTTCCTCTAACCTTGTTTTGTGTCTCTAGGCATTGCTATCCAACTCACAGGTTGCTGGGCATGCTTCCTCCCCATCCCATAGATGGCTTACTTCATCAAGCAAGAACTCAGAGCACGCCAAACATAAGTGACTGCTACAGCACTACAGCAGTTTTAAACACTCAGAAGTTTGCTGTCGAAAATCCATTCTGAGTTGCTTTGCTCTCAGTGACCTCCCTGCTCAAGGAGGAGCAGAACAAGATTTATTACCATTTAAATGAGAAGGTCAACCTGCTGCAGCTTTTGTCTTTAAACTGGAATTCCTGTAGCGGAAGGAAAGGTAAATGCTCTCATTTTCTTCTTTCTCATCCATATACATTAAGGCACTGAAGTCTCAGAAGAGTAATTGATCAAAAATAATGAATGAGGTTCATTCTCATCCGAAATGGGCAGACTATAATACGGTTATTGTTAAGAATGCTTTGAATCAGTGAAGAAGGCTAATTTTGAAAACTTCTTGAACTGACTAAATTAAGAAGTCATCTTGTTACTAGCAATTTCCTTCTTTTTGACAGCAAGTTGAACCTTGTATTTATCAGGTACCAAGAAACTACTTAGACTAATAATAAACAAAGAGAAAGTGTTAGCACAACCACCAACTGCTTTCATGTTTATAGCATGAGTGCTGATTCAGTATCGGGTTGTAAAAGTATTAAGATTTCCTAAAGATTATTAGAAAAGTGATGAAAAGTGCAGAAACGTGGTGGCACCCAACAGCAGAGCGGTGCAGATGGGAGAGGGACAGGAGGAGCAGCCAAGTTGGCAGGATGGGAATCCACTGCAGGAAGAGCCACCATGGGAAAAGCATGCTGTCTAACACGACGCACCACTGATCAGATCTCATCTCCCACAGAGATCTGCATTTGTCATCAAGTTATTTACCCACTTGGAAATGGCTGAGGTAAAGCACAGGAGCTCCCCATCAGAACAAGGGGGAAATCTTCATTTCAGACTGCGTTATATTTAGTTTGATGTGGCCAAACACAAGGTACAGTCCATAAAAAATAGTTTAATAAGCAATAATAAACATTAAAAATATATATATCCTTATCAGCAGTGAGAAGATGAAGATGTACAACAGAGCAAGAAAATCGTGGCTCGATCTACAGCTCAGCATTTAGAAGACCATCAGTGGCCCCAAAACCAAAACAAATAAGAGATAGGCTCTGCTTAATACAAACACCAATCCACCATTCCCCATACAGCAGAGCTGGTAGCTAACACACAGTATTTCAAGATTGTTAGAGGGTTCTAATCATGCTCACAAATAAGAATTCAAACAATTATTAAAAAAAAGTAAAGAAGGGGTTCTGCTCTTTTTTTTTTTTGCTAGAAAGCCAAGTGATAAGGGACATAAAAGAATAATCTCGATGTCTCACCCTTATTATCCTGGATGTAACCTGTTACAAAGCCACGTGGCCTCACCGTGTGCCTTCAGCCCCACAGCCAGGCCTGCCTGCACAGCAAAGCCCTGCGCGGCGCTCACTTCAAAGCAGCCGCAGCCCGGGGAATTCAGCTCTTGCCACTGGCACATACCAAGGATTCCAAATCATTTGTGCACCACTATGAAGATGTTCTCATCCATTTGGATTTCTGTTTTAACACGTTGCAGTCTTAAAAAAAAAAAAAAATGCAGTCTCAGCATGGTACGTTCCATGTTGTTTCAGAAGCCTTTTCTTGGGTGCTAAGGATGGACAGAGAACGGGATAAGTAGTTCTAACACACACAATAATCCTATTTCCAAAAATAAAGTCCAGCTGCAAACTCCAGAAAGAGCTTCACATACCTATTGAGTTCTTTTCTCCTTTTATTAATGCAAGGATGAAAGTAGCATGGGCACTTTCTTTGTTAATGCCTCTTGATTACGCTAGCTTCTTTAAGTTTTACCAGGGTGCTCAATGTACATAGCTAACTGACATACATCCACATTTATTTATGTGTTACTTAACCTAAAGGAAACATGGAAACACTTGTTATTAGAAACAAAAACAACAGAAGGAAAAAGATGATAAACAATAAATCCTCATTGAATCTAATAGCTGTAAAGCTTTGTTGGAAACAGCCATCTCAGTGTGCATACCTACATTCAAGTGAATTCTATCTGAAGTTTACAGAAGGAAGCATACACAAACAGCCTTACAAAGGCATTCTGGTAGCAGGAAGCACTTCTCTGCTGCTACTCTGGCAGCCAAGTCGTGTCACAAGCAAACCTTGCAGCCCATGGGGGAGCAGACACAAAATGCATCTGCAGCACTAAACACAATTTAGTTTCACTAGAGGATTAACCAGATCACAAATTACCAATTAATCTTGCTTTATGATTTAGGCCCGAATTCATTACAAACACAAAGGCAAGGCATGCAGCAGACTGGAGGAAGTTAGCCTGGAATGCTTTGCACCAGCTCCTCCTGTTCCTTCTCAATAACAACATTTTGAAGTTGTTCAGCTTTTTTTTTTTTTTTTTTTTTTTAAATCTGAGAGTTAACTGATGGACCTTACTGATGTTGAAAAACACAAAGCATTGACTATTACATATGTAATTATGCATGCTAGCAGACAGCTATATAAAAGGTCCACATTTTTCAGTTCTCCAAATCTTCCCCAGTTCTTCACTTCGCTGAGAACACTAGAAATTTCCAGACTTCTGCTGTAACGTTTAAGTTTCCTTCCCCCTCTTCCATTTGGTGGATTTTCTGCCAATAACACTGTTGAAAAATAAATTCTTGTGGACAGGAAATATCCCGAGCAAAGGATATCCAGCTTTACCATGCTTTAAAAGCTCTGCATTCTTCCTTATCTCCCTCATGCCGCCTCTGAGCAATGCAGGGCTCTGGGCACTCTGTCCTGCCCCAGCCTCACGCCCAGGTCCACCAGCTGCTGCAGGGCTCCTCTTGGCCACACTCAGAATCACTCCTTGCAGTACAGCCCAGCAGAGGAGAAGCGAGCTGCTTCCTGAGCAGTGCCTGCTATCGCAAGTACATCCTCCCCAGCCCCTCCTGATAAGGTGCTTTAAGATGAGGGCTGCGAGCGTAATTTAACGGCCTAATCTCATGGAGATGGCTTGGCCTTTCAAGTGATCCCTTCGCTCAATTTCCTCAACAACGGCACTCCACAAAAGCAAACATCCTGGCTGTCTGGAGGGCCAGGTTCCAGCTGCAGCAGGCTCCCAGCGGGCAGGCAGCCCAGCATAGGACGCAGCACTCGGCTCAGCACGTCGTCTGGCCTCTGGGATGGACCAAAAGCCATGAAGGGATTCCTGGCTCTAAAATAAAGCCATTTGACTGGTCTTTAAGGGCTTGCTCTGCTCCCAGGTGCCCAACCTGCACTTGGGTGGCTCCTGCACAACCACCCGATAGCTTCAAATCCAGGTTTGTCACTGGGGGTAACAGCAACTGGACAGAAAAACTCAGATTTCATGAAATCACCTCAACTATATAGCATAGATATTGGGCGACAGCCATGTTTTAACTTACCATACAATTTTTCCCTACGTGATCAGTTTCAGGCCCCAGTAAAACACCACCCAAAATCAATGATTCACATTAATAGTGTTTTCTCAGCAGTCAGTAATTTGTTTCTTAACCAGCAGCAGAGTAATCTTAAAATGCACTGTTACAACCAGAAAGGTCAATGCAGTGCGAGGGCGATGCAGGAGTGCAGTAGCAAAGGGACTAGTACAAACAGTGTTACAAAGGAAAGGTACTCACCAATCTCTGAAGATCTAGGTTCACAGGGAAACTTCCACAAGGGAAGGACCTCCAACCAGAGATCCTTCCACAGCTGCAGTCAGCCCTTAAATGAGGGTTTAAGAGAGGTGCAGCCAGGCTCCACCCATCCAGGTCACACAGCTGAATTGCCTTCACCTGTGCTCCCAGGGCTGACTGGATCCTTTTCCCAGGTGCTCAATCAGTGGTTCACGCCCTGACTCAACAGTTACCATACATGGATTCACACTAAAATCAAGATTAGTGCTTTCTAAGGGCCCTAAGTAGCTTGCTGTCAGTGGTGAGGACCCACGGCTTGGGCTTGGAGCTAGACAATCCGTAAGGTCCCTCCCAACACATGCCACCCTATGATTCTATGACAGTGAAGCCCAGAGCTGAATGCTTCTAAAACATGCACAAGTGAGATTAGCACAGCTGATTCATAACCACTGGCTTGAGGCTCAAACACCTCTGAGCGAGTCCTGAATGTGCAAACATCAAAATCTGACCTTAAGATATACTACAAAAAGAATGGGATGTGGTAGGACTCCCTCTGCATAGGAGGGAAAAACCAACTAAATTTCATATATACACACCCAAAAAGCTTCATTCCATTAGAAAGTTTTAATTGTAAAGGGAAGCCTGTCCTGTTTACCTCCCATCCCAGCACCAGAGGTTGCACGCACTCGGGCTGCAATCAGCAGCGCAATACAACTTCAGTGGCTTTCAATTCTCAACTCTGTTGGCTTTGCCTCGTTATTAGGCACAAGTTAGATCCCACTCAGTGCCTCGCATCAATAACTGATGTTCCAGTCAATACTCAAGTATGTCACAGCTCTAGCATTATCCCCTCTGAGGCCCAATGTCTCACAAGCACAATATGCCAAAATTAGCAACAGAGCCCAACAGCGCAGCCCGCTCACCTCAGGACAACTCTTGGATGAGGTATACTGGATTCCAGGCACAACCTCTTTGAGATCCCTTTGGTGCCTCCACCACCAACCACCCACAGTCACCAAAGGAGTCTGCCTGAACACTGAGAAGCTGAAAGCGATCCATCCCCAGGGGCGAGAGCTTCTTTCAGCCGTGGCCAGCAAGCTCTGACTAGACAGCAGGAGAGGAAGAGCTGACACACCTGCCCATGGGCACGCAGAGGGAGCAGCACCCACACTGCCAGCAGAAGTCTTGTCCTTAGGTGACACCAAGGCAACCTGCATGTGCCAGAAGCGTTGCACAATTAGCACGCTCTTAATTTTGTATACCCTTAGAGGAGCTAAGTAAGTGCACTTAATCAACCGAAAATAAAGCGATGCAAAAGAAAGCAATCCATGTTACTAATTAGTTAAAAGATGTTAAATGGAAACAAAATGAAGTGTCTAATTACATCCTATCAGTTCAAGTGTACAACACAACGCATAAAAATATGCTACTTCCTATTTCAATCAAAACAATCCAATTAAGCCCCACTGCTGAGTAATACTAGAGAGAAAAAAAGGCTTTTTTCTAGTTACATAAGAAAAGCAACACAACTGTTAGGACCTTTCTGGTGAAGCTCCATAAGATCATTACAGTTCATTGTAAGAACCCACACTCAATCAATAAATACTAGCTTTAGAAGAGATCCTAGATCCACTGAATCAATGAAACAAATTCCTGAGGTTTAAGGCTTCCTCTCAGCTACCTATTGCATGCAATAAAATTCATTTGAAGACATTACATCAACAAAAGAGTTCTTGTTTCAGTTTCCCTCCAATACTCACATAAATTGGATACTCCCCTACATCTTCAGCTTCTACTCTCAAAGCAGCATCTCAGCTTCCAGGCACGATCATTAAGCCTACTGAAAAGCCACCGCTGACAGGTATTAATTCTTCAGGGGAAGCTTTCTTCAAAAACCTCCATCCCTATTATTGCATTCTTTGCCTATGGAATGATTCTCCAGCACTGTAGGCTGGGGGGGGGATTTCACCCTTGTTGAATATGTTTCCTTTACTTCCATAGAGATCAGAAACTGATTTTTCTTCCTCTCTTGGAAAGCAGCATGTGGCAGGCTCCCAACAAAGTTCATTTTTAGGCACAAAAATGAGAATACCCACAGGGAATTCAACTGATGTAAGCAGAACCTCCCAGCATCACTACCTGAGCCCCGGTGCTTTGCATTTGGGTAGAATGGGGGGCATGGAGGAGGGAATGAGGGAAGAGAATACCTTACCATACTCTCTTTAATAAAGCTCCTCAACTTGAGCCAAGTGTTTAGCTAAAATAGCCAAGTAATGCTCTAGAATAGCTGAAGATAAGAACTGATCTGTCTGACATCATCGATCGTGAACGCGCAATCTAAATGGAAGCCACTGAAGATTATCAGAGTACCAACAACGGCATTTTAACAGCTTGAAAATGTCACAGCCTTAGGAACAAATACCCTGAATGAAGCTGTACCGATTTGCATCAGAGAAAAGGCTACCCCTGTGCTTGCCAAACCCTTACTCCTATTACAGCCTGAAAATTCACTCCGGAAGATAAGCAACAGCAGGAAGGGCAGAGAAAGAGAAAAGGCATCGGAGCTTTTCAGAGCTCAGAATACAAAGCCATTTCAGACGTTCTTCCAAACTCAGTTTCATTGAATCTAAATGGCAAACGCAACGGATGATTCCTATGTCCATTTCTGACAAGTTGGTTTTGGACTTAATGTTTCTTCTGAAGTATAAACAATCATCACTGCTTCAGTAACAAAAACGTAGCATTCAGAATCCTTCCGTGTGTTCTGGAAACAGCAGCAGTATGCTGTCATACCACTTGACAATTTTGTCCAAATATACTTCTCCCTACAAAAGCAAACCAATTGTTGGGGGGACAAAAAGCCAGTTTCAGTATGAAATACCAAGAATGGCAGAACTTGGTCCTCGTGCAGGGGAGTACAAACGTGATTGAATCTGCTGAAATCAGGACTCGCTGTCCTTAGAAGTAAAGCAGATTTGTAGCAATATGCAACAACACAGAATCAACCAAAAAGATATTGGAATTCTTTCTACATTGTACAGCCCTTCCCATCCCAACATCCAGGGTTCCAGAGCTCCCTCATGCCCACATTTAGGTCATTCAGTTCATCCTCATGCATGACGAAGCCTACTGCCCAGAGCACAGCCAGCTCTGGCTTCTAACAAGGATGCATCTTAAAGACATCGTTGTTGGGAATTCCAACCATGCTGCACATCACCTGGAGCCCAGCACATAAACAGACCTACCACACATACCTTCCCGTTATTTATGCCTAGCTTGCTTTTCAGTGCTGGAGCTGTGTCTGAGCTCCAAAGCATGCTGTTCCTCCCTTATAGCATGGGAGCTGCAAGCACAGGAGTCACACACCCAAGGACAATCACTTCACATCCACCATCCATTTCTCTAAGGGGACTGAAGCCCAGCTGCTTTCTGCCTGAACTTTTGTTTATTTCTTACCAAGCTGCAGTAATTACCCCTGACAAAAGACAGACATTCATTAACAAACAACGACCAACCTTTATCTGTAGAACATCATCTGATCCAGCTGAAGTTCTGCTTTTAAGTCACTGTTAAACACCACATTTTAGCAGTGACTAACCAGGAGATGCCCTCACCACATAGAGCTACAACTCGTGTTCTGATGACCACTGGTGGATGATGCAGAGGATATAAAAGCTCTTCTCATCAAACATGGAAAACAAGAAGCAAAGAGTTTCAGAGAACAAAGAAACCTGGATCCATTGATAGGTTGCTAAAGGGGAGGAGACTGAGTTATTTAAATGAAAAAAAAAGTAGTAGTCAGTGTTCCTTAAACCAGCACATCACTAACATGGACTGCAGGAGCTCTGCAGTCAGCAGGGAGGTGCTACTTCTGTGCAGAACTTGGGGGAAAGAACAGGCAATGATAAAAGCAAAGTACAGCTTACAGGAAGTTGGTGCAAGACCAAGCCTGCTGCCTGGAGTCAAGGCAAGTCAGGAGAGCTCTTCATCACTTACACAGCAAGAAAAACGAACTCTTTTTTTCCTAAGTAAATTAGGAAAGATTGAAATCTAGTGGTGTAACCTAACTGAAAAAAGAAAAAAAAAAACAAACAACAAATGAAAATACAGCTTATGATGCTGGATTAAAAATAAAAGAAAAGCATTTACTACAATTTTCCACTCCATATTTGAAAGGAGGCAAACCAAGCACTGGTAACAGATGGGTGAATCACCTCCATGAGCAAGTCAGCCCCAATGTCCTGCAATGAAGGCCAGATGCAGCTCTCTCTGCAGATCTGATGCCACTCACATGGCACCGATGCCACCCCACCGGTGGATGGGAGCAGGACAGCTGTGTGCCATTAGGGGACATAACTTCCAGAGAAAGCAATTAAAGGGCAATGGGGGATCCCACTGATAAAGAATTCAAAGATACAGACACAATCAATTCTAATAAAACAGGTCCTGTCAAACAAATCCTAGTGCACCTCTGACAAGATTACACGTTGGGTGGGCAGAGATAGCTGTGTTAGCACATGACTATTCTGCAGCCAGCTCCTGACTTTGTGCCCTGCAGCACTGTTAAAAGCACAGGGGTAGATGGACCAGCCAGGGGAAGACTTCTAACAGGGCCTCGGTGAGAGCAAGCCTGCACCAACTGCATCCCCAGTGGTGCCACCTCCCTGCTCTGTTTCCCTGGCTGTAAGATGGGGTAATAAAATTCTCTGCTAGGTGCTCTGGTCTCTGACAAGAGCAAAGCAACCACACTGGTTATTCACTCATGCTTAATTAATGATTTGCTAATTAAATTGACAGTCTGTCCTGGCCAGTAACATTAATTAATATACTCAATTCACAGCATCTGGTGGTCCATGCCAGCAGCTAGAACTTTACGCTATTGATTTTTCCAGGCAGACCTTCCTAATCCAGAGGATGCTGAGCATGAGTGGGACTGCAGGAAACAGGGCATCCATCTGGGTGCATCCAGCTGTGCACACCCAGCTGCCATTAAGGCAATGCCCACCCCTTGTCACATCACAGCCCTGGGGAGCTGGCAGGGGGCTCAGCCACAGCTCTGAGCCTGAAGTCCACGGGTACCGCTCCTGACCCCTTCCCCAGTACAGGGGACATCAAAGATGGTGACATCCCCAGAGCCGTGTGCTGGTGACAGAGGCTGAGATGTGCCTGGCAGTGGCCCTCAGCCAGGATTTGTCACCATCTGGGAGTTTGCTGGGCTTTTGTTTCATGTCTCCAGCCCTGATGGATGGAAACAAGCTGATTTATCCATGTTAACATAAAGACAACTAAAACATTTTTCCCCGAGGAGCTCATAAGTGAAAACACATCATACAGTCATTACATTTATTATTAACACTGCTTCATTCAATGTAAAACCTGACTCTTTGGAACAACAACAGCAGCAAAAACTCTATTTGGTCACGAAAGCAGCACCAGGAACTGCAGGAGAACACTGAGATGAGAGCAGCATACGGACCGGCTGCCTGCTCCTCACCCCCAGAAGCATTAACTACTCACCAGCAAAAGCTTTTCTGCTGAGAAAGGGAACACCAAAGGCCAATATTAAAGCAATTTCAGAACAGCTACCAAACAATTAGCTAGCTAATGCCTTCGTTACATGCTGATTTGTCTTCTCCCAGAGAACTGGGTGCAAGCATAAGTCATCTGTTGGTTGTGCAGCCTCTCCTGGCACTGCAGGTGACCCAGGCTGGATTTCCTTCCCATACCACAGAAAACGCTTCTGCTTTGGTGTTGCACACCTGTTCACTACTTTATCTCAATTTTTTTTTTTCCTTTTAAACCTTCACATTTCATTTTCTTCCAGAAAATATAAATTCAGACATTTCAGTTATTAAATATTCGCAAAACATTGAGCCTACTGCTCGTTACCTCTACATTTCCACATTTCAGGACATATCAGAACCATCCACTTACCTATTTTTGTGCCCCTACACCATCCCCAGCAACTCAGGATACGCCAAGACAAAGGTATGCAATTCAAACATGCAAAGAAGCGAGAAGGGAACAGGCAAATGAGTTACAAAGAAAGAAGTCAAGGGACTGAGATCTGCTTGCAGAGACACTGCACTCCAACAGCCTGGAAGGACCGAGAAACTGAAAAACGCTTTACAGCAACTTTTTGGAGTGTATCATCCTGCGTGACTGCATGACCAAGAAATGCCAGAAGGAAGCGAAACTGTTGATGTCTAACTTCAGTGTTGGGTATGTACAAATATTGCCTTTCCAGTAACACAGCAGCTCTCACACATCCACTGAAGCACCCTATTCAGAGGCATACAAATCAAAACGTCGCCATCCTGCGTGCTGCAGAGATTGCGGTCGCACAAGCATCCCAAGGCCTTGGCTCCTGCACTGTATCCAGAAGCAAGAGGTGGCTGCTGTGCTACAATCCAAAGCTCCCAGCAATCACTCCCATAACCGTTTCCTACAGCCACTGAGGAGAGCAATGGAGACCTGGACAAGAACATCCAGCTCTATTAACCAAGAAAGGAAGGGCTGCAGATCAGACATTGTGTGCATGAAACCCTGTAGATTGGAGAAAATTGAACTAGACAATGAGATCACTCCTCCCCAGAGCAGGAACTCCAGCAGCTGGGGTGCAGATAGCCACTCATAGATGGGCTTCAAATGAGGAACAAACTCACACTCTGAAAGTCACAGAGGATGTTTATTTTTTGTGCAATCATTAGAAGCAGCAGCAAACAGTAAGCAATTATACAGATCCGTCGGAGCAGCAAAAATAAGTATGTGCAAAGCAGAATCAAAGCTGATTTTGCTACAAGTTGACACACAAGAAGTACAAAGGCTGACTTTATGTAAGCATGAGTACCCTTAACAACTCAGAATGCTCCTGTCCAACATTACATCAAATTTTGCTCTGTTGAAAACCATAGCATCTGCCTTTTCCCCTCCTTAACCATCAAGTTCCCTGTTTACCACTTATGGTCAACTATCAGTACAGAAGCCCAAGTGTCCCACACCAAATCCTGTCAGAGTGCAGCCCTGGACCACCTCGAAGCAGAACTGGCTCACATCACACAACAGCAAGAACTTCCACAAGCCCTAAACTGCTGCCCTGTTGTGCTGGTTTATCTCCTTAGAAGAGAAACAACAGCTCAGCAGGGTACAGCACTGCGTAAGAATGATGCAGCAGTACCTGCATCCCTGTGGATGACGCCAGGGGATGGTTATGACTTCTGGGCAGAGGGCACCAGCACTAATGTTAACCAGAAGGTGAAATAAAACATCACTTTGGTACGGTCCTTTAGGTGTCAGCTACAAGCTATATTCTGATTTGCCTTATCTTGTCATGGAAGCAGATTTTTTTTCCCCTTGGCATTAGCTGTACTGCTTTACAGACAAAGAGTTTGTGCATCCTTATTTACAGGGGTTTGTTTTGACCTGTAAAGCAATACTATAGTTACCCAGCTCATGTCATCTGCTCCATTTAGCAAAGCTCATTCACGTGTAAACGTTTCAACATATAAAACATTCATAGAAACAGCATAGAAACTAACAGACAAAAGTGTTGTAGGAAAGTCAAAATAGACAGCCCAGGCAGGAGTCAGTGCTGTGCTGAGAGAAATACCATGCTCTGCTGCTGTTCCCACTGCCATCTGGTGAAATTACCTCTTTGAAAGAATCTGAAAAGAAATGCAGCCCAGAAGAGACACTGTGGCAAATAAGGATTGCAACAACCATTACTTGGGTGATAACAATACACTTAACATGTTAAAATGGGTTAAGGAACAGCTCCCTAAGAGCTGCCAGCATTTTGGCTGCATAAATGAGCCCAGTCACATCCAATGATGAGAGGATGAATACTGTCTCCATGAGGATATCTCCAACTCCCACAGATGGACACAGAGCCCTGCGAGGTTTGTTTTCCCAAGCTGCAGTTGCTTGGCAGTGCAGCCCAGATCAGCCTACTTCAGGTTATTACCACCACCACCTCAGAGGCATACATCACTAAAGAGGAGCAGAAGGATTTCCTGGGTCTCAAAAGGGTCAGTATCAATATCTTTAAAATATATATATATATATATATATATATATATATATATATATATATATATATTTATCAACTAATTTATTCTCACAAGGTGATGCTTTTGCTCACCGTTCAGTTGCTTGTATCAGGACATCAAAAGCAACTCTTCTCTAAGATGACATTATGTGACTGCAGGCTCACCAGAAGGAAGCCTATTAAATGCTCTTGTTATCAGCAAATGCTACCCTCTTTTTTTTTTTTCCCCTCTGCTGCATTATCCCACATTGATAAATAAATAACAAGTAAAGAGCACCACCTGATACTTAATAACCACCAGCACGAGTGTCAGCAAGCATAAGGTCACTGGTGTGATATGGATTGCCATTGGATAGCATGCTCTTCCACAATCAATGTTACTCACAAAGTGGAATGGATTCTGGCAGATAACTAACTGAGAGAGAAACAGCAAGGTGATCCCAAAAGACAGCAGAACTCTCTTCCCAGGCTCTTTCTTCTACCGAGCTTCTAGAAAAATCATACCTGATTGTGTTAGGTCTGATTAAAGAATCATGCAGGGCAAAAGACACCACGGAGGCTGCAGCAGAGAACATCCACATTTTATTAGTGGACAATAAGGGAGTAGGGAGCTACCACGAAAACCAGAACAGCCACACTGAGGCCCAGAAAGGCAGCTACACACTGAGCAGGATGCGCTCAGCATTTTGCTAGCTTTGATGAACAGCACGAGGAAAGCTGTTCCCGGCATTCCAAGGATCTCAGAGGGTGGTGAGGGTCATCTCAAATTGTTGCTCACTGAAGTTTCTATTAACAGCCTCTTGAGAGCGATTTCTTTTTTCGCTTTTCAAAACATTCCATATGAAGCACTTCTGGAGGCATGAAGCGCATGTTTAAATATATACATACACACACATTCTATTATAGGAGTCCTTTGCAACGACCTAATAATAGAAATGTCCACAGTCACAGGAATTACATAGGAAGCACTCAAGGAATGTGCATTTCAGCCACAGAACAGCAATACACCAAGTCAGCACTGAGCAGCCAAGCACACCTGGCACCTGCAGACCAACAGCGCGTGTTATTTCAGATAACATCAATCTAACACAACAAACAAACAAACAGTGGCTACAACTCCACTCAAACCCATTCTGGTCACTGCTGAGCTGCCTGCACAGAACCACAAAGCAGATGCCAGATGCAAACACACATACCAGCATTAGCTGTGAGGTTTGTTCTCTTAAAAGAAAAACAGGAACAGCATCTTAATTCCGAATCACTTTAGATTCAGATTATGTACAAAAGAACACCATAAATAGCTTTCCTTCAGTATGCAGAGTGCCTGAGTCCAGCATGTCACCTCCAGAAACACGAACAGCGAGTGGTCCTTGTAGGGCTGATTCAGTAGTCTGTTATCCATTGATAAACAACAGCATTTACTGGTAAATAAAGGACGGATGGAGCTCAGGAAGCACACCACTTGAGAAAGCAGTATGTTTTAACCTCCAGGCTTTTCCTTGCTACAAGGCAGTCCCTCCTTCCACAACACCCAGAGCCATGGTAGCTGGCACCTCTGGGGAACGCTCCTGGGCTGGAGGGGACTTCAGCAGACACAGCACTTTTCTCCTGAACTCGCTCAGCAGCTCTGTAGTTTCTCACCCAAAGCACAGATTTCACATCTGCAGCAGAATTTCTGCAAGGCAACCAATCTCTCCAGCGCTGCTTCAGACTGCACAATAAATCAGGTTTAATTAGTTCATGTTTGTTTTTTTTTTTTTTGGCAGTCAGCTCTGCAATAAAAGAGGGGCGTCCACATTCATTCCGCAGAGGTGCTCAGAATAAACTGGTGAAAACGTAATCATCCCATCCCAACTGGCAAATGTTTGAGGAGTTATCTGTTTTCCACCGCCCAGCATTCCTGCCTGTAGATGGCCTGTTACCGTTGTGTACCCAGCGTCTCCTATTTCCACTGTGTTGTTCGAAGAACTTCCCTCTTCCCACATACCTTCCATCTCCAGGGACGGATCACACAGCGACACTAAACCTTGGCCATAAACAACGTTACTTTTGATATTCCCGTCCCTGAAGGATTCCCCGCTGCTGCTGTTCGGCAGCGCAGAACAGATCACCTATGCACAAGGCAGCTCTGCAGCTGATCTGCAGAACTCTGCCTCACTGCTCTTTTGCACAGCTGAGATTTACACAGAGGTTTGTTGGCCGCCTCCGCTATTTATTTTATTTGCAGTGCGCTGGAGTCACATTTGTTTAGAATAGCCTTCCATAACTCACAGCACGTTCCACAAAACGCGTTCTGATGCACCAGGACGCTGATCTCAGAACTCACTGCCTGCTAGCATGGTGTTCCTGGTACAGAGGCTGGGACTGCTCCCAGGGCAGCCAAACTGCCAGTCCTCACACTCCCACTGCACGCCAGCAATCCCCACATCTGCTCCTCCCAAAGCAGAGGCCAGCTGCACTGAGAACAGCACCGTAGAATATAATTTGTTTTATTAGCTGCATCCTGGTTCTGAGGCTTTCAGGTAATAACAGCTGCTTTGTAAGACTTAAGATCCTCATACTACACACACAAACTTCACTTCTGCGCTAACGTTCACCAGACTGAAGCTCCACACTTTCCAGCTATAGAGAGCAACAGCTTGTTTGGATGCTAACTTCTTAGAGACGCAGAATTGTCTGAGTTGGAAAGGACCCTTAAAGGCCATCTGGTCCGACCTCCCTGCAAAGGAGGGAGCTGCTGCACCCACAGCTCCATCAGGTGCTCAGAGCCCTGTCCAGCCTGACCATCATATACATCTCTGGGCAACCTGCACCAGCATTTCACCACCCTCACTCTGCCCTTCACAGACTTCAGCCAGCTGTAGGACAACAACATGAAAAAAACCTCTCATTGCTGTCCCAGCAGTGATCTCAAATCCCAACCAGATTGCTCCCAATAGCTCACAAAGACTGTGATACATATTACCTTCCACACAGACTTGTTCCTGTGCTACATTACGAGCACAAACTTTCTCAGGGATACTGAACTGGGAAGAAAGACTTTGAGCACCTCTGGGGAAGCTGGCATTGCTGTCCCAGCAGGGTCCCAATACAACTTCAAAGCACAACTGCCTTCAAACTAATGAGAGAGAACCACAGAGCACTAAAGATTAGGAGAACAGCACTAACAGCCCATTCCTGTGCAAGACCCTGCGTGACCCTGGGAACACAGCCAAGAATCATTTCTTATTGGTAGCACTGGTTGCATATTCTCATACTGCCAAGAAAAAGGCACAGGTGGCAGAGGGGTGAGACCACAAGCAAGGGGCTGTCCTGCAGGGGAAGTGGTTGGGGGTCCTGGGAGCGTTCCCACAAGCACACACTGTGCCTCAGCAGCAATCCATCAACCAGGGCAGCACATTAAAAAGGCAGAGAAATCACATTCTGGACATAAAACAGCATGCCAGTCTGAAATCCCACCACCCAGCACATTGGTAAGCTCAGATCAGACTGGTTTGGCGCCTTGCAGAGATGTACACAGGAGCCCTGGGCTCTGCAGGGTACGCAGTCAGAGCCAGCGTGGCCACGGGTATGGCTGTACCTGAGCACTGCTCCGTGCAGCACCATACAGAGGGAAAAACAACACTCACTGAACAAGGAACTTGGGCTTTTCCACTTCTCAGTTTCCCCACTGTGAAAGGGAACTTGAAGGAACGAGGCAAAGAAATGCAAACGAAATCCAACGTTACCAATGTGGAGAGCGGCAGCTCCCGCCTTTCTGCTACAAATAGCGACGGGATAAATGCTTCGTTACACCGAGCCCCGACCGCACCGCCTCAGCCAAAGCCTTGTTCAAACAGCGCATTTCTGAGAACTGGGACGGGGGGGAGGCACAGCGAGGGCTGCAGACGCGTCTCAGCCTAAGTTCAGCTTTTCAAAGACTTCTTCTCTTTCTTTCCCCTCCCGTCTGCTGGTACCATGCCATTTACAGAGGTGTCTGGCGAGCAACGCACCACGTTTCCAGGATCTTCCCTCCTCAGACCGCTCAGCCAAGGGCAGACTGGCTCGGGAGGAGCCGCTCGGCTCTCCCGCAGCCTTTCCCCGCTCGGATCCCAGCGCCGCGCTCCGCCGCTCCCCGGCTCCACACTCGGACGCCGCTTCGCCCCGCTCGCAGCCCAGCCCAGCCCAGCGTTCCGCCCGCGGCTCCCCGATCCTTGCGGCGGGCGGAGGCGCTGACAGCCGCTCCGGTCTGCGCCGCGCCCCCCCGCACCGCCCTTCGCACAGAGCCCGGCGAAACTTCTCTCCCCCCTCGCCCACCCCAACCCCAGCACCGAGCGGGAGAAACTTTCCCCGACGGCAGCGGCCGCCGCCCCGCGACGAACAAAAGAGCCGGGACGGGCGGGCGGCGCGGAGCCCCGGGCTGAGCGCCCAGAACGGGGCGCCCCGCCCGGCCCGGGCAGCGCCGCGCTCACCTGCGGATGGCTGTGCGGGCCGGGCCGGGCGCGGCGGCCGGCGGAGAGTCGCAGCTAGCTGGAGCGGCTGCCAGGAGGGCTTGGTGGGGATTCCGCCATGTCAGTGATGTCGGCACCACATGGGGCCCGCGGCCGGCCCACGCTACCGCGCACTCTGGAGTAGAGGCTCCCGCCGAAAAGCCGGCTGAGGCGGGCGGCGGCACGGGGCCTCCCGCTCCGCCCCGCCCCGGGGCGGCCCCCGTCCCTCCGCCCCGTCCCCGAGCGCCGGGTGGGGGCGGGCGGCCCCGGAGCGCTGCGGGCTGTGCCGCGGCCGGACGGCGCCGCGCTGCTGCCCGCGTCCCGTGGCGGCCTCGGTGCCCGGCGGGTCCCGGCCGCTCCGCTCCGCTCCTCACACGGGCGAGGTGGCAGCTGGGGCTCCGTGTAGGCAGCCCTGCGGCTGGCTGAGGCGGCGTTCCTTTGAGATGAAGAAATAGCCGGCACGCTGCAGTGCACAGCCTCAAAGGGGAGATGGAGTTGTCCCCTTGTGGAGTAGAGCCGCTGGGTGCTTCACCTTCCGTACTCCATGGGTGCGGTGTGGGAATCGGGGTAAGGGTTTAATCTGGTTACGGGAGAAGCTTAAAAAACGGGGCCTGAGCATTCATTGTGTCATAGAATCGCAGCATCATTAGGGTTGGAGAAGACCTCGGTGCCACATCCTCATGGTTCCTGAGCACCTCCGCAGACGGTGACCCCACCACTCCCTGGGCAGCTGTGCCACTGCACCACTGCTCTTCATCAGAAGAAACATTTCCTAGCATCCACAATTTCCCGTGGTGCAACTTAAGGCCTCTCATCCTAGCGCTGTTACCTGGGAGCAGAGACCAACCCCCACCTCACCACAGCCTGCTCTCAGGGAGCTGTAAGAGCCATAAGGTCTCTCCTGAGCCTTCTCCAGTCTGAACTCAGCCTCTCCCCATCAGACTTGTGCTCCAGACTCTTCACAGCTTTGTTGTCTTTCTCTGGACACACAATGACCCCGTCTGTTTCATGAGGCGTCATTGGATTTGGCCAAGTCATAGAATTGTAGGGCCATACAATCATTTGAGTTGAAAGAAACCTTTAATGGTTATCCAGTCCAACCCCAACACAGTGAACACCCACAGCTTGGTCAGTTGCTCAGAGTCCCACCTAGCCTGTCCTTCAGTGTCTCCACGGATGGGGCATCTACTGCCTCTCTGGGCAAACTCTGGGCAACCTCTGCAAGAGTTTCCCAAGTCCCTGGGTACGCTTCTCCCAGAGACTGATCTATATAACCTACCAGAGCCAGGTTTTCTTTCAGAAACTCTATGGGGTTTGATCAGCCTAGGTACATTTTCATCAGCTTCCATTAAAACAGCAACAAAAAGGCCTTCCTGTGGGTCTTGATATTCTACTTGTCAAAACTCACTCTAAAAAAATATCAGTTTGGCATAGAAGTTCAGCACAAATGTTATACCCAACTTAGCTGAGTGTTATATTAAGAGACCAAAGCACAGGAAAAAAAAATGAAAATAAAGTTATCTGAAGTAGATAGTTCCTATGAAAATAGAAAATTAGCATTTTCCCATGGGAAAGATCTTTCAATGTAAAATGGCCAGCCAGCACCAAGTATTGTTCATTGTTAATTGCAGAAACTTTTGTAATGGGTAAAATCTAAAAGCAGAAAAATGTTTTGTTTTATTAGTGACCACAAACATGCAGACTTTTTGATGATCCTGGATTAAGTTACAGACTCAGATGAGATTAATTATTCACTAGGGTGGTAAAGCCTTGACTTGGTCCTGTGGGCTGCTTTGTGAAGGAAAAGAGAGAGAAAAGGGAAAAAGGGAGTTGCTTTAGAGAGGAAAGAAATATCTGAGCTAAAAATTTACTGAGAGATTAAAGTGAAGAGTAAACAAACCTGAAGATAGGAAAATGAAAATAAATAAAGCAGAGGAAGGAAATGAAAACTCTGGGTTTGTATCTGTTCTATCAAATGGGCCAGAGGGAGGCTGGGTCTTGTCTGAAGAACCAACACAGGCTCAGGATGTGGGGATTTGGGGATGTGGGGTGAGTTGTCCTCTCGCCAGCAGAAGCAGAGAGATGCCCTATGCCATCATTACGAGCAGTGGTGGGTGGGTGGTGTGCATTTCCCTGCAGTTTATAAAGCATTTACAGTCCACACTTACTTCACTTTCGTTTCACCAATGGGGCAGGAGTCAAAGAGAAGCTCATCTGCCATAACCACATTGGATATGTCTGAGGAAAAAAAATGTGCCCAGTTATTTGGTTTCCATATGGTTTCCAGTCTTACCAAAACCTCAGGATGTATCAGATATGAAAAAGCAAGTTTAGCTAGGACTGGAACAAATGCATACCTTTTCCTGAGAGCTCTTTTTTTCAGCCACTCCATTCTGATGAACTCAAAGAGCAGCTCTAGCTAACAGCAACTGTAGAATGGTTCAGTGGAAATTGGACATGTGTCAAAGCACAAGGAAGAGTCAGGGAGGGGAGCAAGAACTGCTTTTCCTTAGAAATTTCCTACCTCTTTCTTTAATGGCTTACTCCCCAAACCAGCTGATCAAGGAAAAGCATTAATCAGACAAGGAGGAAATATTTTGCCACTGAAAAAGGAAAAGAACTAGCTTAACATGGTGACACATCGGGGACAGACAAATTACTCCAGAGAAAGCAATTGACCTAAACTATCATCCAAACAAATACAGACCGATGCCATGAACTCAACTTTTCTATTTTGATGAGTCCTTTTTTTCCTGAGTCTATGCTTTCAATAATATGCATAGTTTTCTTTTCTCATGGTGAGATCTTCCTGCTTATTCAGGAAGCAAGTGGAGCCAGAAGGGCAGGAGCACTTCCCTGCCTGTGCAGAGGGGCAGGGTGAAGGCTGGCACCACTGGCCAGGACAGTCATTGCCGACACAGCTCTACCAGCACTGGGCTGACACCCTAAGCATTTTTCAAGCAGGAATTGTTTAGCCATCAGACATTAACAATTTAGGGACTGTTGACCAGTGCTGGATTCAAACCAATTCCATATTCTGTATTCTGCCATCATCCCCTTCAGCCATCCCTTCCTATTTGGTGAAAAATTCCAGAGAGGAGCCTGTGGAAACTCTGTGCATGCAACCAGGATGTGGAATCTGAGATCAGACATCATTGTAAAGGCTGTGAAGACGGTCTTTATTTTTACAAGATGCTTTCCCTCAGCTTTCTGATGGGATCCAAGTTCAACTTTCACCATTTCAGCAAGCTGCATGCTCTGTATTCCGAGGGCAGGCTGAGATCTTGGCACCAGTGCTGTCCAGTGGCACACAGAGAACGCTTTGATTGACTTATTTGCTGAGCACTGTTTTTTTTACCTGGGGAGCACTGCCCGCAGGCATTCTCAGTACCACGCGACACGAGTGTGTGCCGTGCACGAGTTTTTCCCCAGCCACGTTATGGAGGTGCTGGAGAGCAGGCTGGCTTGGGCTGTGGTGTTCAGTGTGGTGCACGAGGCAGACCTCCAGGCTCAGGCTCTCTCAGTGCCAGTAGAAACCTGAATGGAGGAAAAGGGGCACAGCTAGCATGGAATAGCTTGCCTGGCCTGCAGCAGGCTCCCTAACCAGGCTGCATTCCCATTAGACTCCAGCCTGCACCCCCTACCTAGGCTGGAAGGGGCAGGGTACAGAAGCCAAACACGAGTGATCTCCCTAGGAAAATGATGTCCCTCTCCCTTGTGATCACCCGGCAAAGCAGGGACCATACAATCTGTTTGTTCTTGTCAGTGAGTCCTTTTCCAAGCCCTTGCCCTATTATACATCTCAAACCATTAAAATCAGAGCAATTAGAACAAATAGATACTCAACACCATACAGAAGTTTTTTGTCAGAGTAGCCTCCTCTCACTCTTTTATCTGATAGAAGGAAAGCTAAATGCACAGTAGATCATACAGATCAAAATGTACTGAGTCCCTTCAATCTTAGCAATGTTTTATTTCAAGGCAGTGCTGGTGGGAACTGGCCCAGGCCAGAAGATCTGGAGAAGCTCAGTGCGTAGGTTGGGACGGTCCCTTTTACTGTGGGGAATCCAAAAATCTGCAGGACGCTTTTTTTAAATAACTAGGGCATGTAAACATTAGCACGAAGCAGGATTTCTATCTGTGCTTCTCTATTTAGATGAAATGAATGCCAGTTATTCACTGAGCACATATTCATGCTTTTGAATTCGTGAACTGAGTTTGGTTAGGAGTTTGTATTCATGGTATTAATTGGTAGTTTTTTCCCTTTTTAGGAGACAGGTCACTATTTCACATGCTCAGTAACACACACAGAAGTTAAGCCCCCAAATCTTTTTACTGGGATAAGATCAAAGGACTAATTGCTATTAGAGTCCGAAATAAAAATTATCCACCTTTTTATTGGGGTGTGTTGTAAGTTTGCACTGTACATCAGTCCGTGGTAAAACTAGTTGCCTGTTGGATATCCTTTTATAATATTTAACAGGCAAAGTTCTCAGCTTAGTGTTTCAGTCTCCCATACTACTACTCTGCACTAAATGTGCCCTTGAGTTCTATGAGAAGTCCCAGAAGTCCCAGTGACTTTAACAGAAGCTAGAAGATACTCTCTGTATACCAGCACCACTGTTCTAAAGATGCAATTTCTGACACTAGCAAACAAGTTTTTTGTCAGCAGTAGTATTCTGTTAACTGTCCTTAAGCTTTACAAAGGCATGATGGAAAGAAAATGTTCCTGTTGCCCTCACTTCCATGAGAAGCACCATTGTCTTCATAATTTTTCTGCTTGCGAGCTGAGGACTTACACAGTGCATTTTTTACATGTTTTTGTCTACGTTGGTTTTATAAGTTTAAATAAGCTCCCATCTGCCAAGTCTTCCAAAGAGCACTGGCGCTGAACCAACCCAAGAAGCTTGCCATGAAGATTACACACCAGTTGTGCTTATTCAAAACAATAACTTCTGACCACTGCACCAGAAGAAAATAGACTCATTTATTGTCTCATAATGGCACATCTCTGCAATGCTGGCCCCACTCTGCCAACGAGAAAGATATTCTTCTGATATTTCACAAATATTTCAGCTAAATCTCCTTAACACTGTGCAGTCCTTTGGCTCTTCAGGTTTGGTTTGGTTTGGTTTGTTGAAAGCTTTTGTTTCAGTTTGGTGTCTAAAGAAAACAAAGCAGTGTTGCTTGCATTGTTAAAGCCAAAAGCGGGGCCACAGAAAAAATGTTCCTCTTGGAAGATTTTGTAGACTGGTATTCATGAAACAGCTGGAGATGAAACATACAATGCTAATCCTGTCCAGTTGCTCCTGGTCATGTTGCACGTTCAGGAAATTCATAATTAGGTGGTTGTATTCACAGTGTTTCCCCTGGAGCAGTCTTTGCGATTTATCTTCTTTCTTGTCATTAAAAAACAAACAACAACAAAAAGAAAAACCTACAGAGGAAGAAGTGGGGGAGAAAATGCAAGCAGGAACAACTTCAAGTATACTGAATAGCTTCTCCCTGCTGAAAAAAGAATCAGATGTCATTTCTGCACACACCAGCAAACTTATGCTGCTCCATTGCCCTTTTCTATCACAGTATTTTTCCTATTCTGTATCTCCTTCCTACTCCCAGAATTTATTTTGCCAGATACTTTTCTTATTTTCCCATGCCAGTTATGCACATGCCTTCCCGTAAAGGCAGCCACACCTGACAATTTAGAAATAAACACTTTGGTAAGTAAACACTTATTTTTCTTGCTGAGTGGAAGCACTATACAGGAGGTTTTATTCCCAGTTCCTCCCAAGGTTTCTAATTAATTCCTAAGTAGTTTCTGCTTTTTACTTTGACTTTTCCTTCTCTACTGCATTTTACAGGCAGTGTTTTGTCAAAAATTCAAATTTAAAATCAATCAGCAAGGATTTGTGCTCCTTTTATAGCCTTTAAATAGCCTTATCTATTGTTAATTACATGCATATGCAATGCAGAGATTTTAGTCTATAGAGAAATTGACAAGAGATGCTGCCAGTTTGGTATTAAACAGTTGTCAGTGATTCAGCAGATCGGCTCTGAAATAGCAAAGCATTAAAGGTAGATATTTTAAACAATCATTTTTACTGATTTTTTCCCAAACTAATTATAAAAAAGCACCTGGCAAAAACAAAAAGAAGAGATAATACTGCTGGTTACAGTTCAGGAGTTTCCAGAGCTGTAATTAGAAAGCTGCCCTGGTAGCTCAGAACATTGGCTTTTCTGAGATGTAAGAGAAAACAACACAGCAATTTCATATTGCATTGAGTAAACACATAAATATCTTTAAAACAACAGAGGATTCATAAAGCCCCCTGATGCTGAAATGGCATCTCAGTCCCTGCTCACAGATCTCCAGACATCACAGCAAGACATTGGAGAGCAGCCCCCCAGCTCCCACCCCATCCCAGTCCTCTTGGATCCAGAGCAGCTTCTTGCCTTAGGCTTCAGTGACAGGTTCCCTATTCTTTCAGGAGTCTGCTAAATGTATTTTTAGTCACAAATGCAGCAAAAATACATGGAGACAGGGTCTTTTTTTCTTTTTTTTTCTTTTTTTTTTTTTTTCCTAGCCAGCAGTAAGCATCACAAATTCCCTGGGTGACAGGTGAGGGCTCGTTGCTTTTGAATGGAGGTGCCCATTCATACCCACATGCAAGTCCACATGGAAATGCATGGTAATTTTCAAAGCAAGACACAACTCCTCCAAGTCTTGTAAGGAGATGTAAGATTGCATATCCCTTTAAGCCAGGTGGGAGACCCTTATGAAAAATACATCACCAAGTTTCAGTATATTATCTCAAAAATGCACTAGGGAATGTAAGAAAATTTTTAGACTCCTCACCATCAGTGACTTTTTTTTCCTAGAGATTTCCCAGAGCTGCATGGAAATATATAAAATGTTGCTTTGAAAAGTTTTTAAATGATTTACCAAGTTAGTAACATTTCCAGACTTAAAACGTGATGCTTGAGATAATGTGTCTGTTTCATGTTGATAAATAATGGAGTCTGGAATACAAATGTTCCGGTATGGCCTTGGAAAAATGCCTTCAGCTAACTGTGCCTCGGGCTAGAATAATTCTACAAAATCATGCTTATTTTACCATTCCATTACTTCTTTTATCTACAATAAGTAGCCACCCTCATTGTGTTCTGTCCCAAATTCTACCCAATTATAATTTGATTTAAAGAAAAATTAAGGTCTTGCAGTATGCCCTAAAGATCAACAAAACCTTGAATTGCGTTTGGCTCAGGTGGGAGCAAGCACTAGAAAGAAGCCAATGTATGCAACCAGCTCCTGTCTTGTATGCATTGTGGCAGATCTCAGCTGTGCTCTGCGATGGAAGGCAGACTGTCTCTCACTTGAGTCGACCCTGAGGGGCCAATAGGTGGGAGGTGAACTTGTGTTTCTCTTAAAGGCCAACCACAGAGCCATTGCAGAGCTTGAGGTGTGACTGGGGCACGTTAAAATAAAAAGGCAAGTGGATTCTTCACAAGTTTCTGCTTCTGCTTCTCTTTCAAATTTTGAATATTCATATGATTTAAATAAGTCTTGAAATGACAGAAAAGCAAACAGAGTAACTTTCATTACCCACACAATGAATATATGAGGCTTCGTTGGTGGCATGTATAAAAATTCTTTGTGATCTATAAAAAATAGCTGATAGGGAGGAAAGATGCTATACAAATGCCAACCACTGCTGCTATAAATATTGTTCCACATACAGTAAAGAGAAAATAAATATAATAAACATTTCAGGATGATTGAAAAACATGCCCCTTTCCTGGCAGTAGACATCCCTAATGCTTCTCCTGTCATTGTCTCAACATGGTAAGCTTCGTGTCAACCTGACACCTCGATGCACAGCCTGCTTCTGCTCTGGGACTCGGCGTACGGTGGGGATGGAAGTGATGGACAGGGCCTGATCTGGCACGAAGCCTGGCTGCTCAGAGTTAATCCGTCAGAATGTTTTAAATAAACTGGAACTGGCAGAAAGACTTCAGATCAAGTGAACACTTGGTTTCGTATGGCAGCACTTTTAATCCCTACCCAAAAAACACACTCCTTGTCATCCCACCACTCCCTCAGTTCTTCGGTCTTCCTGCTCTCCTGCGACTGCAAAACAGGGATCTCAGTATTTCTCCATTGGGATTCGCATAAATGCCTCATGAAACTGTGCAGCTCCTTGGAAGCAACACTGAACTGACAGTGCTAATTTCTCCTGATTGGCATTGAAGTCCTGGCAGATTAACCCCAAATTGCACCAATCCTTCGGAGTGCAGTAGATGCATGTATACATTTGACTTTACCCGTGGATTAACATACCCAAAATAGATGGGGCTGCTGGTATGTGGGATGGTTCTGAGAGCACACTGCAGCTTTCACAATAATCAAAGGGCACATGTGGGACTGAGGGCCAAGGCACAAATATTTGGAAAAAGTATAGCTGTGTCTTCCACAGGAGAGCTGCAAAGAGAAATGATCATTTCAACAAATGCTTAAGATATGTCCATATTTGACTTTACATTTTTTGTATAGCAGTGCACTTAAAATGAGAGAAAGAGAACTATAGTTATTCATTTGGGGGAAAGATTAAAGCTTCAGATAATTTCTTTAAGGTCGTTCTATCTCATCCCTATGCAAGCTTGAACTTGATCCCAAAAACTGCTCACTTCCATTAAATGATTTGTGACTCCATTTTAGTAACCAGACAATAGTATCTGAATACTTTAAAACAATTCCATGAATTTAAAAGAGAAAAAATGAAATCATGTAACCAAAACTTATCAGAACATGCTTATGTTGATCGGTGGATGGAGGAAAAATGTTTAAATTGAAAACACTGAACTGATACAAATGCTACGCTGTAGAGAGACAAACGATATCGCTAAAGAAGGTAAAAACACAAGTGTTGTTTTTTTTACTGAACTATCAAGTAAATAATCAAACGTTTCCTCTTTCAAAGGTTTCCTTAATAAGCTGTGTTTCTGTAGCCTGTAACTATAAATATGTGAACAAATGCTGCCCAAAGCACACACCGTGTGGGAGAGCCTCCACAGACCAAGGAGATAAATGGGATGTTAAACCTGGGATGAAACAAAGTGATCCTTTGCCGTCTCCTTATTAATTACATTGGTGGAAACAAGCTGCTTAATGGGATGATAAGATTTTGGAGGGTGAAAAATGCAAACCTAAATTCATCCCACTAAACTCAAAGACAGAAAACCTAACCCTGTGGTATTACTGCCTTGTCTGGAATATGATTTGGGTTAGGCTGAACTTTGTTGCCCAAATTGCAGCTCCAGCTGTAGCTTCAAATGCAGTCTTTGGCAGTAATTCAGACCTGAGACACAACTTACGTGTCTCCCTGCTGGCTCATCCCCTGCTGCTGCCCTCGCTGGATTTCACATCACTGCTGAGTCGGGCTGGGAGTTTGGTCTGGCTGAAAAAAAAGCATTCCCCAAAATGTTTGATTTCATCCATTTTTATATTGTTCTGTTATTTTCTCCAGCCATATTAACTCCGTGACTGATTTCAGACAGCATATGAAGCGAAGGAGGTATCCTGGATGGAGGTGTAGAGCAGAACAAGCTGCATTATTTCCTCTCCCTATCTACTTCTGAGCAGCTGCAGAGTTCACCCTGCTGAGGGAAGTGAAACCCCAGCTGGATACTAATCCTTACCTGCTCCCGTGGATAACCGCCTGCTGAGCACAAACGTTGCCTGCAGCACTGTGTGCTGGGACATGGCCCAGCGGCTGCAGAATGAAGATCCCAACTTGTTGATAATCCCACAGCACGGGGTTACGTTACCAATCTCGCCCACATCCTGAGTCATGTGTCTGCTGCCTCAGTTCCTCCTTTTTGTTTCCCTGATGAACACATACGTGCACTCACATGCATGTGTGCACAAACCGCACGCTGCGGTTCAGTGCTTCCTGCATTGAAGCTCAGATTTGTGCAGCCTTCACTCCACCTAAAGGAGTTTGCTAAGGCTGAAATGCTTCTGGATGCTGAGATGCAGCTGAAACAAAACACTGGACTTGGCATCTTGGTGCAAGCTAAGCAAGAAGAATCTGGTCAGAAGGGTCTACGTAGTTGCAGGTACATGGTAAGAATATACACCATTAAAATACAGTACCAAAATCCAAATATTTTTGTATAGCTCTGACTTCACTGTGTCTATCCAATATTTAACTTTGAGGAGAACTCTATTGGTTCCTCTGCTGTCTATTAGCCCTCTGCTCAACTTCTTTGTGCTGGGCAAATTCCCCATCCATCCATCCATCCATCCATCCATCCATCCATCCATCCATCCATCCATCCATCTTTTCCTTTGCCCCTAAAGTCTCCCTCTTACATGAAAGGCCAGTCTAATTATACTGACAGAGTCAATGGTGCAGCTACTTTGTGCTAACTCTTGTTGGATATTTGAGAACCACGCTGCCCCAGTAGTTGATGGCAGCTGGGGACAGCAGGGTTACAGCTGTGACCCAGAAAGGAAGGGCGGGTGCTGATCCCAGTGCTAAACCACTGCTTCTCATCTCCTGCTGGGGAAGTTTAGAACTTCTCTCTTCTAGGTTGGTATTGGGTTCTTGCTCTCATGATCCTTAATACCGGGTCTTTTTAGGGTAAGCAAAAAATATATATATTTGCTTTCCACTGTTTCCAGGAACACTCATTTACATTTACTTGCTTTTTCTGCACGTAGAGATGCAAATATCCAGAATGCCCAAACAGATCTCAATTCAGACTTGCTGCTTCTGGGAAGATGCCAGGCATCCTTCACTTTGTACATGGCTTGATTTCTTCTGCAAATAAAGCTGGAACTAATTCCCCATCAGGATAATACCTTTGCAGGTAAACGATTTTCAGAACCTGAAATGTCTGGTAAAATGAATACAGCACCTTCCTCAAACATCCCAAAATCTTCAAAAGAAATACGAATGAAGAAAAATCACTGACAACAGCCAACAGCTTACTTTGAAAGAAGCCCATGTGGAATGATGGAAGTGTTTGGAAGGGAGACTTCCCAGGGGTGAAAAGTGTTGCTTAACTGCAGGGCTGCTTGGAATGTCCTGCCTGTGCTTAAGCTCCAGCTTCAGCTCCATGCTGTGCACCAATGCGTGCTCATAGCCAATGGCAGTCAGAGCCAGAATACCAACCTCTCAGGAACTGTTTTGTTGTTTTTTTTTTTTAATTTTTGGAACTAGTTCAGAACTAGTTGTGAACACAGAGCTTAAATTATAAATGCCCAACAGCGATAAGGGACAGGCTTGCTTTTCCAATAGACACGCTCGTCTGAGCTATTGCCTTTATGCATTGCCCTAATGCAAGTCCTCCTTCATGTCCAGTGCCAAGTTACTTGTTTATGTATCTCAGAGGGCTTCAGGAAGAGTAGAATCTGCTTTTTCTTTTTCCTGTGCTTTTTCCTGTGATAAAGTATAAAGAAGAAGATTTTTATTCTTTTGGATGGTGTGAGCACTAGATGCAGACTAGATCATGTTTATTTCTTCTTTGGGATTCTATGGGACTTCTGATCTTCCTTTGACTTCCTCACTGCATACCTAAGCTGCCTTCTTGGTGTCGAGGACCTCAGCCATTCTGCCCAGAGGACAAAATGTGACCACTGCAAAATGAAACAACCCTTCAGGGAATCCTTTGGGCTTGATGGCCCTCACAAGACACAGCTCTGGCTCTGTCAGGATGAGAGACCCTTCTACCTGTGCTGTTACCCGGCCTTTCCTGTCAGGGTTACGCGTATCCACAGCAGACATCTTTGGTCACATTCTATGTACTACGAGCAGCAACACATCCAAATCACGGGTGTTGTTTAGACTCCCACTGACTTGTTTGGGTGTCCCAATTCAAGGAAAATCTGCAAAGGCAGGAGGAGAGTTTCTCTTGACCTTCCATTATCTGTAGACAGAGACACGGGTCCATAAACTCAGTGTTTAGTTAAAACATAACTGCTGGTACTGTTAAGTTTATAATGAGGAAAAAGAGGCAGAGATCAAAAGATTTGCCTTTTGCGGGTTTAAATTTCTTTCCCATCTTTGCACTTTGGTCGTAAACACTGCAGTTCCCCCTCTGCCCTCCTGTTCCATATACTGCAGATTATGTTGGGAAATATTTTTAGAAAAGGCATAAGTATACAGAAGGGAGTCTTAGACTGTGACCTTATAGCTGCTTTGGAAGTTTTTGAAGGCTACGTGGAAAACATTCTCAGTATTTCCAAATTCTCAGAATAACGAGATTCATAGATTGCTCTTCATTAATTTAAGTGTACTAATTGGCCACATGTATGTTTATTCCCTCTCTCTCATGCAGGCACGCAAAGAGCAAAGCCAATGTATATTCCATGAGGCCCAAAACAGATAATGAATCCACAGTGCTGCCTCAATGGCTGCTGGCATGGAATGAAAAGTACACAGCAAAACAGGAAAAGGAAGGCTAAAACTGGATTAAACAGATTGCTGCATTCAGAAGTGTGCAGTCATCTGGGAACTTCATGAAAAAAGTTGAAAGAAAAAGTCAAAACTAATAACACACAGGCCTCCCTTGTATTTTTGAAAATCCCTCACCGTCTGTGTGGTAATACGCCTTTAACAAACCAGCACGCAGTATAGAACCTAGACGATGTATAGAATTCACCTTTCATTCACTAACGTAAGCAAAATATCAGGTTATTCCTCATCACCGGAATTCAAATTAGGCTCGTGCTGTTTGACTTGAGATGCAAGGGGATGTCGCGGATACAAAAAGGAGCTTCTTTATCTTGGTTAAAGGGCAAAAATATAATTTCTCAGGATAAGCACATGTTATCAATAGAAATTTATTCTGCATACACGTAAAACAATATGGTTTCAGTTATCTGTAAGAAGAGGTGTAAAAAATCAAGGTGATTTAAGAACCCGGCCTATTACCAAAGCCAGCTAGATCTCTCACTATTTCTGTCATTTGAAGCCAAAGTCTTCCCCTGAATACTCTAATTCTTCTTAATCCTGATTTGGATTTAAACTTGAACCCTAGCTCCTAGCATAAATCAATCCCAGATCTTAACATGCATTTTCCAGAGCAGTTCTGATAGCACAAAATCTATAGAAATCATCTGGCTTGCCCTCCGTAATCATTTCCAAGAGCTACAACATGGAATGCTGCTACTTTCCTGACTGACTTCACAGGGACGTGCTTTCAGGTCCCCCCAGCAAAAACAAACAAACTAGCCTCTTTCACCACTGTTTGAGGTTTTTAGGTTTGGAAATGTGAAAACCATCTTGGAATAAAGCCTCTGTTGGGACAATCCATCACGTCAGTGATGCAGAGTTCTTCCCTCTTGTCTTCTTCCCACTGGGCTCCTCCTTATCTTCGAGAGAGAGCAATCCACACATCCACGCAGCACGTAGGGGGTTTATATATAGAATTAGAGCAGGAATCCCTGGTTACTATCATTTTCTTTTCTTTTTTTAAAAAAAGTTGTTCCAGGTACCAGTACAACAGAAACAAGATATTCCAGCTTCAAGATGTAATGTTCATCTCTGTCTCTCTGACAGTGGCTATTATGCTTTGTGCTCCACTGGTAACGCAGAGAACCAAATCTGTTTTGTTTGCAGCCAGACTTGCCCTTTCCCCCAGCAGCTTGTTCCTGTGTGATGGGTTTTCAGCCATTGGTTCATAGATCCCCCACTCTCCCCACCCCAGAAACACTTCAAGACCTGAAAGTCCAGAAGGAGGGCATTTCTCTTTGAGCTCTGTTCAAGCTGCAATCCCTGCGCCCAGTGGAATGCAGGTGGTAGGCAGCAGTCTGTAATTACTTCAAGGACTGCAAATAGAAGAAAAAAGTACTCAAAGAGATGAAATCCTGGTCCAAATGGAAGCAAAAGGAATTTAGCTGTTTACAGGAATGGAGCTGGGATTACCCCTCCAGTCAAGCTGATAAGACCCTAAAGTTTATCTATACATTTACTCTTGTTTTCTGCCAGCAATAAACACTGTAAAAAGAGTATCAAAGAAGCTGACTGTGCTACAGGGATGTTTCTCCTAGCTTCAAGCCACAAGCTTATCTTGCACAAAGCACTACGTATGAAAGCTATTGTGCAAACAAGACACAC
This sequence comes from Phasianus colchicus, assembly GCF_987193195.1. NCBI lineage: Eukaryota > Metazoa > Chordata > Aves > Galliformes > Phasianidae > Phasianus > Phasianus colchicus. The sequence continues at coordinate 21,894,717 of NC_143445.1, read as the reverse complement.
CATCGTTTATTTTATCGTATCACAGCTAATCATAACCCTTTCAAAATGCTGACCCAATATTATGGAAAGCACCACGTTGTCATTACTGGAGAAGGTAGGCACTGCTGGACTGGAGAGTTCACTTAAACCACCGCAGCTGGGGCTTACATGCAGTGCTTATGGGACTTCACAGCTTGTCTGCTCTTCAGCATGAAATTGATTGGAGACAGAATCTATTCTGAACATGAACTTTGACACAGCCTGAGGTTTGACTTACTTACTGTACCATATGTGCCAGCATCATCATTTTGATGTACCATTTCTCAGTGTTTTGACAAAGGAGAAAGGCTTCACCATGTGGCCCTTCCCAAACACTGCTGTCACCATCGTGAGCTCTGTGCTATTTTGGTGTAGGACCATCAGAAAAACGACAGTGATTTTAAGACATTACTGGTCATAGCTCTTTGTCCTGTTGAGGCCACATCATCACAGTGAGTCAGGTGTATCCCAGAGCCACTGCTTATGAGCTGATGTACAGGTGAAGTGTTCATTTATTTGAGGATTTCTTTTAGCTGGGACACTCTGAAAGCCCATCACCTGGAAACCTTACAGCAGTCTGACCTCAAGGAACAACTGATGATTTACTGGATGGAAAGAATCTTTATGTGGAGAAAGAGGACACTACAGGGACTTGAGCTGCCTTGAGCTGCAGGCTACAGCCTCCAGCGGAGAAGCAGCTGGTTAGGGAGGACAGAGAAGCAGCCAGAGATTCAGTCTGTTTTCCTGACGTGGCGTAGGGCCTGTTCACTGTTTTTGTACTCTTTTATGAGGATGCTGACACACACTTCTTTTTCCTTCTTTTCTCTATAAAAATGTGACTTTTACAGGTAAGGTGCTTCAAAAACTTCCTCCATAACAAGAATTGTAAAATGTACTTGGTTTGATTCCAATTTTGACTTCTGTTTGTCTCAAACACCAGAGGTACAAAGGCACCAATATCACTCCCAGGTACACCGTAGGCTAGAAGAGCATTGGTTTCCCCATGCTTGATGGACCTGACATGCTGCAGGGTACATTCGACCTCATTTCCCTCCTTGCAGTGAATAATTCCCAGCTCCTGCTGGACAGCAGAATGGAAAATTTTACCTCTTTGTTTATCTAGTGAAAAGATTTAATCCATATCCCTGGTCATTTACTGTTCTGGAGTCAGCACCTGAAATAGTACTGAATGTTCAGGGCTGCTGCCATCAGCTCCCATTCGCATTATGAAGTTCAGGAGCTAGCCTGGTGAAGCTCTTTGATCTCTTGCACTGTTCTTTAGCCAGTCCCTGCCCTTGCTTTTGTGGCCACAGCCAGGCATCAGCCTGTAAATCAGTGCACTTCTGTCTTGCTGAGTCCACTAGACAAACTCCCAGCAGAGGTGTGAACTTCCCCAATTAATCTTAATGAAGTGTTAACTTCAAAGCTGAGCTGCAGTCATTTATAGGTTAATATAACCTTGCAGAAAAAGCCTCCCAGCTTGACTCATTAGAAAATAGCTCCAAGGGGACAAGTTTGGTCAAATCTGGGGGTTATTCTGGGATCTGGAAGAAATCCCACTGCACTGACAGCCTTTGCCTGTGCACCACTTCCATTGCAGCTGCATTGTTGAGAGATCGAAGGGTCAGGCAACCAGACTGGAAAAACTGTACAGCGAATGTATGCTAAAAATATCACTGGAATTGAGCAGATGGAGCAAGATAAGGAAGCCAGGATAAGGGCTATAAGGAGCTGTGTAAGCTTGTTGAGCCCACTGATGACCTTGCTCCTACTATCCTTTACCTTACTCACACCAATGAAGTGGCAGAGCCAGATTCAAGTCCTGAGCTCAGACTTAATGATGTATGTTCAGAATTCTCGGTTACCCGAGTCGTGACTTCAGGAGGCAGATATGTTATCCAGAAAAAAAAGCAGGGAAGAATATGCTACAAATGAGTCTGGAGGTGCACGCACAACTTTTACCCTCAGCTACTCCTGCAAGCAGAAAACATCGTCCCTCACCTCAAGATGTTCAAGGCAATAGGAAAAGCACCCCATTTGGAACAATTGCATGAATCTTTCTGATATATCCCCAAAAGGCAAAGCTGCTGTGCTGAGCAGTGCAGATTGCATTCTGGATACAAAACCATAAAAGAGGAAGATCCTTCCTGGCACTTTATTACAGCTCCCTTGAAGTCTGACTCAAATGATCATTAATTGCCAGGACTTGCCCACATTTGCCTGTGTAAGTTTTTAAAATACAAAAATGGGAAGAAAAATGTTCATTTCATTATTCCTATTTAGAGGAGTTTAGAAGTCAATGGCTACGTTGCCATGGATGCTGCTTTGTTTATAATTGTTTTTCCCTCATTATAGCACCATTAGCTGATGAAGAGCAGGAGTTCACTTCCAGTATTCTGGCCGTGAGCTCCCCTGCCCATGCGCTGCATGCAGCAGGACACAGCAGCGCTGCCTTGGCCAGCAGACGTCGGTCAGATGATGCAGGCAGCCTGACCAGGCGAGCAATAATTCTTCCACGCCCACGAAGCTTCAAAATGCTTCCAACCCAGCTCTGGTCCCCAGGGCTGGGAAGCAGCTATTTGCACAGTACAGAGTCTCAGTGCTAGCGCTCACGGCGCGTCCCTCTCCCTTCTCTGAGGTGCCACATCAGACGAGGCAGGCTGCTCAGCTCAGCGTGGTGGCAGCTGGCAGGGCAGCAGCAGAGCAGCTCAGTGCTGGGTGAGGTGGGAGATCCCACTGCCCACAGAAGGGATCAGAAGCAGTTATTTTAGCTCGCATAGTTAAAGCTGACTGGGAAGAGCCACTCAGCAGCTCCAAGTTCTGGGATCTGTTGTTCTGACGCTGCTCAGTCATGCAAATGCCAATAAGCTCTTTCCTAAATCTATTTTTCGTTTGAATGGGAATGCGAGTGGATGCTTACCAGGGAGCACGAGCAGCACAGGCTGAGCTCAGCAGTGCCTCTCCTTGTCCTGTGTTGCTCCCAGCAGGAGCACAGCGCTGAGTGCCAACCGCCCTCCAGCACACGTGTACAGAGGGAGCTGCCTGTGCTATACAGGTTACAGTCATCCTTTAAGGACAAGCTCCAACACGAGCTAAGCATTCAGAGCCCCAATACAATCGTCTCCTTTTCCACCAGTTCTGTATCCACCCTGGAAGTCTGGGCTGTGCTGCATTCCCCCAAAACTGACTGTGATGTACATGTGGGAGCATGGTGGAACAGCTGCACTCCAGCCTGGTTTGTCAGATTGTCTACACCTTTTTTACTTTTAATTGCATACCCACCGTGCTCTTTATTTGGCAGACTTTGCAGAAACCGAAGGCCACTTACCAGGAAAAATAATGATGATACATTTTACAGATCAATTATTGATATTTAAAACTTTGCATTATTTCTTCTGTAAATTATCGCCACTTACTTGGTGACAGAAGAAAGGAACAAAACACCTCATAACAGAGCCCTACTGAGCAGAGATAAGCCCTGCCCTAAGTGCTCCACAGCAGGTCTGCCAGGGCAGCACTAAGGCTGCCTTGTTGCCCATTTCTGCCTGAATTGCTTAACAGAGCTTATGAGAATTTAAAGCAGGCCAACAAACGTTTTCCTTTAGATACCAAATCACTGAAACTTCTGGAAGCACAAGTTCTTGGGCACTCTTTGTCTCGTAAAGAAATTCATTATCAATCGATGAGAGGGGCGTGAATGCACATGCTTGGTTCCCACATTTCTGTATGCACTTATGGAATAACTAAAATCTGATTGTTCAGCCCAAGGAAAGGCAACTGACAGAGTGCAGAAGGAATCGACATTGTCAAGTGACATGCAGAAGGTGAATAAAAACTAATTGCTCACCCTGCATCGCATCAAAGACTAATGAGTGCTTTATGAAGCTAGCAGATACCAGATTCAAGACAAAGATGTTCTTCACATTACTTATTAAGCCATTAAGCCAGGGCCCATCTTCACAGTGCTTAAGAAGAGCATGCAGAGCAGACCCAGGGATCAGAGCCAGCCTCAGCCAGGAGTCCAGAGCAGAGCACACTATCATGATGGTGGGGCAAACCCAAGGCCAAGAAGTCAATCTGACTTAACTTCCCATGGACGCGTTCCATGTTGCATTAAAACAGCAGGAAACATGAAAGAATTTTAACATGAAGGTTTGTGGAAGGGAGTCTGATCTGCCTGGTACACTATATGTAATACAATAACAGTTTTCAGCCTTTCTTGATGCGGACTGAATATTAACAGACTATGGAAAGTCAGTCTTAACGTGAATCATGGGCTGTCATGTGAATCACTTCCTCTCACATCTCCATCACACTCTGGCAAGGACAATGATAACATTTATGGAAAATTAATGACAGTTATATCATTAATTTGTTACGCTGCTGAAAATAAGGGTACCAAACTATCCCTTCTCTCTCTCTGGACCACTAATGATATATTTACTGAGGTTGCTGAGCCATGGGAACATACAGTTCTGTACTTAATAACATGAGTCATTCGCATGGAAATTCTCTATTCTGAAAGTTTATTACTTTAATTAAGAGCGTTTAAAAAACTAAACTTGCTTCATGCTTTTTTTGGTAGTATTTTTTGTTTTAAATATTACCTTTACGATATTTCCATTTCTAAGAATCATAAATGCTAAGTGAAATAACGGAAGTCCTACTTGCAAATGAAGGGAAGTTTATTGGCCTAAATTCATAGGTCAGTATCCCACACCACATATCAAATTAAGCAAACAACTCTTTTTCTTTTTTTCCTGCTGGTGCAGTACGGAACTCTGCTCTTAATTAAAAGCACAGTTGCCATAATGACAGTGCAGGGTGCTGAGAGTTTTGCTGCATTGTTAGGTTGGGTAAACAAAGTGCATGGAAGGGGCTGAAGAAACGCCTGGGTTGCTGTAACACTCAGCAGAGATAGATGACGATTGTGACACTGTGTACCCCACCATGACAAGCTGTCTGCAAGAAGATGGGTTTGGCCCATCAAATCCAGCACTTCATCTTCGTTCTGAGAAGTCTCCCAGTTAGAATGGGAGCGAGGAGCAATGGGCTGCAAGTGACAAACTGCAGAGGCAGTAATGACAGGGAGACTGAAATACAGTACAGAAGACATAGCTGTGTTAGCAGGTCTTAGAGGAAGTAGCAGGGCGAGCAGCGAGCTAGACGTGGAAGACTCATCTGGACAGAAAGACAGCTTCTACCCACAAACTGGTCTGCAGCCAAAGCAAAAATGCAGTTTGTGTCCTTAAACAGCCATCCCATTACTTCAGTGCAATTTGCTGTTCTCGCTGCTTTTGGTTCCAACCTCACGTTCTATTTCCATAGGAAAAGCATTGTACCTCTACAGACATTCAAACTGATGAAGCTACAGCTGTAGATAAGCATGGATGTGGAACTGCTCTTATGCATCAGCTGCTTGTTGGCTTGCATACTGCCTTTCTGGATTCCTGCAGTTCCTGGAAGAACGCGGTAACGTGCAGTCAGGACTTCTGTTCAAGGCAGCTTTCAGCCCTCAGCTGCTGCCACAGCTCTCCCTGCCAGCCTTGAACACCACAACTTATTTTCCTAATTCTGTGGCAGATTGCCTGACAAAAGGTTGTATGATGCTAGGCTACTGTTGTATATTAATAATTTAGTATTTCACAATAGTTTCATATGTTAATGACACATTATTTTGAGACAGTTTTGCATGGCAAAACATAACTGGACACAGATATGGTGAGTTAGAAGATGAGGGTGCAGTACTGTGTTGGCTGTGCAGTTTGTGAAGGCAAAACTATAAAGGGAACTCCTCAAACACATCAGATTGTATCTTGCTTTGTGCTCAATCTTGCTCTTTCAGTCTGTCAATCCTCTTCAGTATTAAATCAAATCTTTTTATGACAACAGTTTTATACACCTCAGTTATGTGCTATTTCTTCTTTTCATAGTATCATAGAATCATTAAGGTTGGAAAAGACCTCGAACATCATCTAGTCCAACTTCTGCCTATCACCAGTATTGCCCACTAAACCACGTCCCTGAGTACCACATCCCCATGGTTCCTCCAGGGATGATGACTCCACCACTCCCTGGGCAGATGTGCCAATGCACCACCACTCTTTTGGAAAAGAAATTTTCGATTTTTCCTCCAACATTTCCAGTCCATCAATGTCTTCTCTCTCTCAACAGAGAGTATGTCATACCATGGCACTGCTCACCCAGTGCTCTTTCTGTTCTTTCTATTCCAATGAGCACCAGACAATATGGAATCTTTGCTTTAGTCTACTGTTCTCAGTCCCCCATAACCCAGCCCTCCTTTGTTCAGAGCCCTGCTTCAGTCAGAAATTGAATATATCCCTTCCTAAATCTCAGACTCAGTTCTCCCAGCTTGTAAAACTGGAGATTTCCTGTGAATAGTGAAATGGAGGTCCCAAACCCCACCAAGAAAGTCTTTTTCTGACTGAAGCAGCACTCTAGATAATCTGTATGGAGTCAGCCCCGGTAATTGGTAGCAGTGTAGAAGTAACTCTCAGTTTCCAGACACGATGGATGTGGGGAAAGCATCCCAAACCTGGGAGAGACCATTAGGAGCTCAGTTTGGCTCGCAGGCACCAGCAGCAGGGCTGTCCAAAGCATGAATAACTGGAATTTGTATCAGGGTGATGCTGATGTAATGTGTACAGCTGGGACATCACACAAAAGCCAAGGAAAAATAAGAAACAACACATTCATAAACACAGACACACACAGATTAGCGGGAAGTTTCACCTCAGGAAATCATTGTGGCTCTCTGTTCCTGTCAGAAATGTGTCTGCAAATGTCACCCAGCAGCAATGCATCACCCCATGAGCAGCCCAGAACACAGAGGCAACCAAAATGGTGGTGAGAAAGAGGTTGCCAAATACTTTTGAAATAAGTCAGGGGTTGGATCCACTGGGAGAGAAATTACACAACAAAATAAACAATGTGCCAAGAAAACCAGGGCTGAGGGAGGAAGCTGCCTGTGCCAGTCCTGGACACAAAGGAGAAAGCTTTTCCCCTGGGAGAAGACACTGAAGCTGGACTCACTATGTGCTTCCCCAGCTTGCTGACTTCCTTAACATCTCAGACAACTGGTTCTGTCCAAATTGGTGCTCAGACCTGAAGCTGGACTCTTTAACAGGTGTACATGGAAAATAATGCCTCCACTCCAACGGAGCCCTGCTTTCCTCTTAGACCACCCCTCCTTGCAGCAGAGCTCTGCTGTCTGCCTCTTTCATTTTTATTACAGACCAACAGTCAGAGAAGGAGCAGTCATAGCTCCAGGAAAACCAAGCTCCGTTCTCTGCTGTCCAAGCATCCCTCTGCTGCTCTCTGAAACAAGTGGCTTGGGTTGGTGGCACCTCGGGCTGCAGGGCGCACCTTTAGTACATGTAGCAAACTGCAGATTCATGGTTCATCTGCTCAAAATGAGAGCCCAGAGGAACCTCTTGCTGCAAAACAGCCCCAGTTATTCAGCAGCTGGTGTCATGCAGGAGGTGGGGCAGAAGGTAATAATGAGCAACTCAAATGCAATGAGGTTGTGCAGAGCAGAGGATGCAATGTTGTGCTGTCGCAGTACAGTGAATTAAAGCTGATCACAATCTGTCTGCATGTTTACAACTCTGTGTAATTCTGATGAATGCCAAAGGCTGCCCAGCCTGTGCACAGCCCCATGTGCAGCTCTTTAAGGCAAAGTCCATGCTCCAAGGCACACTTTAGTGAAAGTGCTGGTATGGAACAGACATCAGTAGGTAACTTTTTGCATCATTGTGAGAAGCAGGGCTGACCTGGAGCCTTCACAGATGGGTTTGCTCATTTCTGAGCCCGTTCAGCCTCAGCAGCTCTGCAGACATGGCCAGCCTGCCAATCGTGATGGCACCCGCAGGTCTGCGAGGAAATGATGTCACAACAGTAACTGGAATACCTTCAGAAAAGCTTTCCATTAGGCAGCAGGGACTGAAAACCACTACCAATGAGGGCTGAGTTAGAAACAGTAGAAATCTCTGTATGGCATTACAAATTGCCACAATTTGGATTTAAAAAATAATGGTGCCATGCACTGCTCCAGGTGAACCAGAGAAAGACTTGGCTCAGTGGAGCACTCAGAGAGTTTTAACAGGTTAATACTGGCAAGTTTGTTTAATACACTGAGCTCAGTTCCTGTTGGCTAATGTTAATGTTGGCACAATTAGGCTGATGAAAACACTGTGCAGATGTCCTCTGGTGATCCAGTCCCTCCCCAACACTTGTAACTATCAGATAATAAACACTTTTTCCATGATTGTTCTGGTTGGTGATTCACTGCAGATTACTAAGCTAGTTCTCCTCTCCCTTTTGCAATGTGTCTGGGCTCCTTAGCTAATTCAGTGCTTTCTTCTCGGCCGCTATTGGCCAGCCAAAGTTCCTCTGGGCTCCTTGCTGCTGCTGCTGCTCACGCAGCACGGGCTGAGCTTCTGCCGTCTGCCTTGCAGGATGGGGCTGTGATGCTCTGCGAGCACAGAGGAGTGCTAACAGGCACAGTCTCCCCTCTTTAAACAGCTACAAATAGTTCAGCTTGCTGTTTGTTTTTATGGTTTATTTTGTTTTCTTTTAAAAGGGCTTTTTCCCTTAACTGAATTTGCCTTACTCCTATCAATGAGAAGGCCAGGATGGATGCTGGTTGCTCTGCCTGTCCCTGTAACTGCTCCCTTTCAGCTCAGTGAGCACTTCAGAGGTTCTGGAGCAATTCAGCACTTAGCAAAGGCCTCCATCTCTGGTGTGGGAAGTAGGCTATGAAGTGTTAGAAGCAGTTTCAGTCCCCTGGCTACGTCTGGGCAGAGGAATGTGGGTTTTGCAGCTTTCAGACAGCTCCTCATCCTGGATGTGCTGTCTGCTCAGTGCCCAAGCCCCAGACTTCTCTCTGGACCTTTTATGGGAAGGAGATCTGCACATGTGGGCCGGATGAAGTATAATTGGATTGGGTCGGAATAACGAAGGACCATTCAGAGGAATGTCCTCACGGCTCAGCTGAGGTGTCACCCTATGACAGCCGCTGTTGCCAGTGGGGAAGAAGCCCTTGATGTGTTCTGCAGAAGCTGGGCTGCTCCCGCGGAGCTGACTTGTGTTGTCAGCTGCTAGAGCATATTAAGTGAGCGCTTTGCCAGTATTGCTCTTCCATGCAAGCCACTGCTCCAGTTGCCATAGGGATGGCTTGTGACTGCGGCTGGCGGGGATCTCAGGGCCATCTCTCTGGTGATGTGATGTCTGCTGTCAGTGAGTGAAAGCCCCCACTCATTTGCATTTCACAGATACAGCCGTGTTTATTGCCAGCATCGGAGCAGATGAAAAGAATGATTTGTTTTACTTTATTTTTTTTCTTGCAGGCTAGTTACTGTTGTACTTTATATTCTCCTTCAGTAGAAGTAAACATGAATCAAACTTAGAAACTCATCATCTGAGGCAAGGAACACAGTGCTGACCTTATCTCCGGTCCAAAGATGTCACAGAGATTTTCAAGAAACATAAAGCCTAAGGAACTGATCTGTGCATGGTGGGTGGCAGTGGTCAACTGCGCTCTTCAAAAGCCGTTCTCACTGAATGCTGTTAGTCATTGCTATGCAGCAGAAATGAGGAAAGCAGCCTTTCTTCCCCTGCATTGTTTTAGTTCACAAAAACCTATGTTGACAGCATTGTTTCTTAATTAAAAAAGAGTTTTGAGCATGAGATGTGATAAATGCGAAGCTCTACGAAGAGAAATGAATCTCGTCTTCCAAGGATAATCCAAACTATGTGTGATTCATGTTTCAGCAGACACTTCTGGAGAACTTGTCCTTATTTATTAAGCAATACCATCTAGATAGAACTATAAATAGAATATCCTGCTTTTCTATTCATTGTAACAACTCACCAGCGCCACATCTGGCTCTGCAAGAGCCACGTACCTGCATGAGGACATCTATTGTTTCCTCTTATTGCACTAGGATGGGGAAACAGGAGGTTTTGTTCTGGCAGCCTCAAGGAAAGAATGAATTTCCAGCTGATTCCTCCTCCCCAGTCATTAGCAAAGTGAAATTTCCTTCTGCAGAGCCACTGCACACAGATGAGGAGGGACTGCCAGCCAGATCACAAGGCTGGAAAATGAAGTCAGGGATCTGCTGTTTCATCGTGCAGTGATCCTACAGGAAAGGAGAGCAGACACGTATCCATCTGCCCTGTGGCATCCCTCCAGCACTGATACTGTAGGCATCGAGAATGTCAGTGCAGGAGAAAGTAATGGATCTTAATAATACCTCATCCAGGAAAGACTGAATGAGTTTCATAGCTGAGTGGTTTAGCTGACTTCTTCCTAGAGGAGGAGTGCAAATTTTACATCTGCTTTCTACGAGGAGTTTTATCTTCCACCTGTATCTGAGGTGATGGAGCAGGCAGTGTGAAACTGGAAGAATGGATGTTGCTGTAGATCTCAGGGACTATCAAACTTATTTCAGATTAGCACTCCAAATCAGTTTGGCAGAGGAGGGCTGCCTTCCACTGCCCACCCTGAGCATATTTCAGAAAGGCCATCTCTAAACCACAGAACCAGCAGTGCTTCCTGTCTATGCATTACATCCAAACATTCAGCTTCCCATCGCCTTCCCTTGTATTCTGGCCTCTGTGCGTAGGAAATGAAGGCATATTACTTTCTGTTCAGGTTTCCAGTTGAGAAAACTGCAGGAAAAAAACGCAAATATTTCACATGCAGTCTACATATGATCATGGCCAGCACCACCCTATCCCTCTGGTGAGAAGCGTTGTTATCATTTCCCTTCTGGTCTTAATCCTTGTATTCCCCATGTATCTTTTGTCTTTCCTACTCCTTTGCTATCTTATCTTTTTCCTCCTCATCTCCTGCTCCACCCTCCTCCTTCCCTTGCTCCCCAGCCTTTACCATGCCCATCATGAGGCTGAAAAATCCTAAGAGATACTGGAACAGGCAGGTCCTGCCAACAGGTGGAGAGGGCTGACGGGGAATAACTGATGCACAGATAACTGCAGAGTCCTACTGTGTCACAACAGCAACATCACGGCAGAGTCAAAAACCAACGCTGTAACAAAGGCTCTGACACAAACACTGCCAGGGCTGAACTGAAGTGCTCCGAAACACCCACGCTATCAGAAATGGCTTCTACTGACTGATTTAGAAAGACAGAAAGCTTTCAGGTTTGACAAATGTAACACTCGTGTCTGGGAGAAGTAAGTATCATAGTTTACTACAGAGCTCAAAGCTGCACCAGACTGTGCTCGTGGTGCTGTCTGTGTGTGTCACATCCCGAAATCTGTGAGGCCCTTGTGCAGAGAAGACATACCGTAGAGTAAACATTTGTATAGCGTGTGACTCACACTGAAACAAAACTGTTCTGGCAATTACAGTCAGGAAAACATCCCAAACCCCTTTTGCCTTCAATATCTCAGGATACCCAGCGCAGGCTCAGCACCCCATGCACAGCTGCTGACAGGCTCTGGGCTGATCTCTTAACCCAGTTTGCACAGCATTTAAATGGAACGCTTGGTCAAGGCATTGCAGCTTTCCATTGAGAGACTTCCCATCTCTCTGAGAGGTAGATTTACATTGCTAACCCCACTGAGCATTGATGTGTTTGCTCTAAGCGCTCACAGACAAACCTGGGAAGCCGCAGGGCTCAGCGCCTCCTGATCTCACAGGGCTCTGTTCAGCAGACATTCACCAGCAGCTGGGAGGTTGAAGATACAGAATCCATTCTTTCCTTTCACGTTTGCCTACAGAGCTGTAAATGTCAAAGCCTTTCAAGTGCCCCTCAAACAAAACGAGTTAGTAAATCAGCAGAAGTGGCTCCGCACACACTCATGCGATGCATGTTAAGCTACTGTACTTCATTCACTTCTTTATGCCATGGCTCCGTGAGAAAAGGGCTCGCCGAGGCGCCGAGATGCCTTAGTCATTTTGTTTGTTTTTTTTCACATGGCTACTGTTCTTGTTTTGTTTTTCTCCAAAAGCTGCGTCAGATGTGCTTAGCATTCAACTCAACAAGATACATTGGATGAAAAGGCTATTTTCTCCTCACTGATGAAATATAATTGAACCCTCTTATAATGAACTCACATACCAAATAATGAAACTCCATTTGGGCGACCAGGGCTCTTTTCCGAACCCCTCGATTCCCATTCCCCAAAGGGAATGCTTTATGTGCACTTCCACCACTTGCACTGAGATCACAGTTTGGCACACCAACTTCCCTCGAAAATGAAAGTTCTTCATTGTCTCTATGCTAGAGAGAAGCAAGTGTGTAAAAAGAAAGTATAAAGAGTAGGAGTAATTTAATTAGTAACCAGTGCATTCTTCCAAAAGCCACAGGCTGGCTTTGCAGAAGAAACCATTTCTTTAGCACGGAGATTTTCTCAGCCCCCTCTTTCTCCTGTTTTATCTCCCGTTCTACCACAACCCATGGGTTACCTTCAACCTGCGTCAAGTTACCGACTGCGGATTCTGCAGGAAGCTGCCAGTTTTGGCACAGCCCTGTAATTTGTTCCCTTGAAAACTGTGAGGGCCTTGTTAAGCATCAGCGGAGCTACGGCGAACATTTGTGTTGTGTCTGTGTGACTCCTGCCGAGATAAAGCCGACCCTTCGGCTCAGATCTGAGGAGATGTCCCCAACCTCCTGTGCGGGTAACCCTCATGGATAAGCAGCATACTTGGCCAGAAAGTCTCTATGTGACCTCATGTGTATATCAGGAGAATGTCACGAGCTCTTGCTGGAGATAAGGAAGAAGACTTGTCCCCAGACAGGGAAGATATGGAAGGAAGGGTGGGCAACATTGCCTATGCTTGATGGATTTTAGGAAAAATACATTTATCATACACTTATTCAGATCCAACTGCCCAAAGCCAGGCACTTTTGCTCCTCTCAGCTCTGCCCTGGGTGATCTGCTGTGCAAAGAGGACCAACCAACTAGAAAGACCTAGTTCTTAAATGAGTGATGTGCTTTTGCTGAGGTACTACCAAGAGCTTGGGAACTCTGACAAAAATTAGCTTAAATACAACTACAGCACCACTGCCTGCCAGCCCACTGGGTTCATCAGCCTGGGCAAAGTGTAACCCAGCAGCGGGCTGCCAACACTGCAGGCCATGGAGCCACAGAACTTCATCGTGCAAATATTTCAGGAGAAGTCCTTTTATACAAGAGTATTCTGCTTTTGTCTCACATAAGAAGGAAATAGCATGTTTTCATGCATCTTATTTTAAATGAATGCCTTTAGAAGGGCCCCATGTGCAACTAATGGCTCTGAGCAGCTTCACCTGGGCCCCCAGTCACACCTGCCCTCTGGGCCCTATTTAAGCAGAGCCTAGAGCCCTTGTTGTGTGCCTGCTAGTTGTAGTCTTGTTATTGTTCTTCTGTAGTTTGTGGTCTCCTTGTAAGGCCTGCTTATGCATGTGGGAGTTTCTCTGTTCTCTAGTCTTTTTGTTCTGGGTGAGGGTGGTACTGGGTCTGCTTATCTCCTGCTGTGTCTGGGGCTGTTGTTGGTACTGGGGTCGTACTCTAATTCTGTGGGACTGAGGTAGTCCCTGTGGTGGGGTTATTCCTGATTCTCTCCATCAGGGAGTAGCTGGGCCCCTGGTGCTCTGTGATGGTATGTGACAAAGCCTAACTAGTTTGGTTTTTGTGCTTCTTCTCAGGAAATCAAACAGCATCTCTTCTCTGTGAGCCAGAAGGTGAACTGCTGGAGTGATTGAGGAGTTCCTCCAAATGTCATGCTGTGCTAGCTCTGCTGTTCCTGGAAGAGCATCTCTTCTTCTATGCATGGGAGCTGAACTTGTCTCTCAAATTCCCTGCTCCAAGGGAGGATGTGGTTTTTTGAGTTCTCCACAAACCAAAGACAAGGGACTGACCTCAGTATTACCTCTACTATGCTGTGAGGTGGTCATTCTGGCATGTATTCCTATATTTGTAGCCCTACTTTCACTCAAAGCACCAAGTCTGCTGCTACTGGAACTAATTTTTTTCTCTTTCAAAAAATGTTAACAAATAACAAAGTATTTTCTGTAGGCATGGACAGTAATTTTTGGAGTAAATAACAACTTCAGTTCACAGAGAATTAGTGGCTTTTTTGTCCTAGCAGCTGAAGCAAGCAGCTAAGTGAATGGCTGCTCATTAAAATTACACTGTAGGTCTGGTTGGTAACAATCCACATCTGTCAGACTGAAGATGAAAGTGGGTGCACTTCTGTCAAAGCACTGAGTGGGCTGAGGACAGCTGTTGTCAGTCTGTCTGTGCTAATCTGAGAATGAAATTGAGATGGAGACAAGGACTGGTAAGGTGCCTGGGAGCTCACTGCTTCCTGCTGTAGGCTGAAAAGCAAACGGGCCTTTGGGTGCTACTTCCCAAACGCTTGGGGTCACAGGGAGACAGCACTAGGAGACTCACTTAACTTGCTGGCACTGGTTTCTAACTTGCTGTCAATCTGGATTTCAGATCAGGATGATGCTGATCAAGTCCCTTTCAACTCTTGTCTCCCTTTGGAGGTTGCTGAGAGGTTAGAGAAGGCTAGCTTGTTACCAACCTGAATGCGTTCTGGTAGGTGATTTATTGCTAACAGTTAGGGAAGGAGAAGTTTGGAGGTCCTGCAGAGATGATGCAAATGTAAGTAGGAGAGATTAGAGATGGAAGATGGTGACAGTGCCTGGCAGCAAACTGTTGAGCAATGGCCTGGTGAAGTCTACACCCAGGAGTTTCCTGGCTCCTGTTTTTACTGCAGATAAATACAGCTGTAGCAGAAACTGACTGCAACTTGTTGAGCTTCAAGAGGCTGAGCCACTCTGAATCAGTGCTAGTGAGGGCCATCAGCTGCTGATTGTCAATCTGCAGAGAACTGAAGTGTCAGGGTGAACAAATATTGTGTGTCTTTCAAGATGAATTAGCTGATGTCCTGCAGCCTGGTTTCTGTGGCTGCTGGTGCCTGCAGACAAGCTCCTTGCAGAAGCACAGCCTTCTGCTGCTGCAGCAGGGGCTGGGAATTGGAGTGGCAGCTCTCACTGGCATTTCAAAGGAAATTACTTACAGTGCTAAGTGAGGATGAAGGACTGTTGGTTATTGCTGTGATGAAGCTAACCCAGTCCTAAGAAAGATAAAGGTTGCTTAGCAATGCTTTAGTGATGACTAGCAATGCTTTACTAGGCTTGTACTGTTTACTGAGACTTTAATAGTGGCTCAGCGGGTTTTTAGTGGAATGTTCTTACTATATCTGTAATGGCCTCTCCTCTTGAGAAGCTGTCACACGCTTCACATATAATGAACAGGAAGCAGTCAGAGAGCATTTGGTGGCTGATCATGTGTTGATTTTTGGCCTGACCTTGTTAAGATTCCATATCTCTACCTTTTCTTTCCCTAGGAGTTCTTAAATTAGCCACGGAGATTAGATTATTGAAGTGCTTTTCATACAAATGCCTCCTGGTCTGTTTATTTTTCCTAAACCACTCCTTGTCTATGTGGAAGCTCATTTCTGGTGCATAAAGGAGAGGTGTTCTGAAAAAGAGATGGGCTGAGAAAATGGTGTTATGGTCTTGTCTAAAGCCCTTTAACAGAGCAAGATGTAGATTGTTCTATTTAATATTTCTTACTAGAATACCTATTAAGTCTCCTTAATGGAGGAGCCTGCTGTGTAGTTTATTCACATAATTTCCAGAAAATGATAGGGACTTGAGGGCTGAGTGCTCTATTCGTGCTTTTAGGTATTCAGCTGAAAAACACAACCATGCACCAAAGAAGCAGCTCCTCCTCTTCTTTAATGAAGTATCTGAATTGTGGCTGCCACTGTAGAAAACATGCAGGTTTTTTTTTTTTTGGGGGGGGGGGGAGGGGGAGGAAAACACATTAAGGATGACAAGTGCATCTGGATTATTTAAGCATTTCCCTGTCTGTATCCATGCTTTCGAGTTGATGGTATCAAGGGAACAAGTAACAATATAGTAATCCCAGCATGACATAGCTTACACTTTAACTGTGTCCAGGGAGTACTGTGCAGCCAGGCACATCCACACAGCTCCATTTCACAGCCTGGATGAGACCTGTGAGTCCCACCAGCCTGGTGGCTTAGCATACTTAGCACTGAACTGAACAGGGATCCCACAGCAGAGAGCCATCACCTTTGTTCCAGGTGTGGGACACAAGCTGGTGTGGTTCTGTGGACCTTTCAAGGAGCAGTGAGATCTTTCCCTCTGACTCAGTGAGCTGTGCAGTTGGCTCAGTTGGCAGCATTGCTCCTAGTGTAGGCAGTGTCATGCAACTGCCCCATCATCCATTTATCCCTGGACTGAATCACCTGGGGAGAACTTGATCAGGCACTGTGGAGCACGAAGTGAGTGCCAACCTTTGGTGTTCCTGGAGGGGAAATGAAGATGGTACTTTCTCCTGAGTTCCAACGAAATGGATGGTCCACATGAATAACACTAATGTGGACAGGAGGAATAGAAATAGATTTGAAGCTGAAATTCACATTGAAGCTTTTCACAAATGTATTATTAATAATGCCCCAAAATCCAATTGAGAACCCTCTGGCTTTGGCTGATGTCTTTAGATACGAGTGCTGTCCCCTAAAATCATGACTAGACAGAAATAGCGTAGATGAATGTCACCTGTGATTGCCTTCTCCCTGCTGTCAATTGGAGCCTAGAGCAAAGCTCAGAACTAACGAGCTATTAGTATTTACTCTCCATAAGAATCCCTCCGCCCCTGAAAACTGGAAAGCCCCTGGGGAAGGGGTGCCAGCTGTTCACCTGGCTGCGATGATGGAGAACTGTTTTAATAGTGTTGTGGAGTTGGTAGTGAATGATGATAGACTGACATATGAAGACAGCCATTTCACTTCCCATTGTGGGTATTTTAAGGCATTCATTTAATTATCTGGGGGAGTCCTTCAACACAGTTATTTCCGTGCTTTTAGGGAGATGCATGAAATTAAGTATTTTTGGTACCTTTGTGGTATGTATAGACGAATAAAATGTAACACATTCATATATATTCATTTTTTCCAAGCATATCTCTTTCAGTGGTCCTCAGTGGATGCGTATGTTTGATGCTGAGGATTTATTGGAGGCTTTTCTACTGCTCTGCTCTATCTGACTGCAGCCAGTCCATATACTTACCACCTGAAGGTAAGACTGAAGCGTACCTACTGAGCTTATAGCTGTGAGAGGTGGGGAAACTATAGGAAAAACTTGCATGTTCCCTGCAAAAATAAGCCTCCACCTGGGGAACAAAGCAACAATGTCACACTCCATAAAACAAAAACAAATGTAGGTTAGGTCTTCTGCTGTGAGCCTTCTCCTGGGAAATAAACTGTGATAATCCGGGAGCTTGCACTTGGCAGAGGTGAGCAACAGGAGTGTGTGCAACTGTGCCAAACTCCATTTGGGGCCTGGGGCTTGTTTTTCTGTTCTTTGTGCTCCCTGGAGACAGAAAGAGAAGAGAGATTTGGGCCTGGCATGGGGGTGGCAAAAGCATTGTTGTGCCTTGTTTATGAGAGCAGCGCTGCGCTCCTTGTTCCAGCTCACTGGGTGCTGGGTTCAGAAGCTGTCGTCTTTTTTTTCTTTAAAAAAAGAAAAGGGGTGGGGGGTGTTCCTCCCTAGTTTTTTTAGGAAGGAACTGAGAGGAATGTGGAGGATGTGATATTTTTAAAGAGAAAGGAGGTGAGGGAGGAATGCTCTCACAGGGATCTCCTGCCTGCAGAGTGAGGAACGAGCTTCAGAGCAGAGGATTAGATGTAGAGAGGGATTTTGGTCCCACGTAGGTAGGAAAACATGCTGGAGTATCTGTTGTTTGCCTAGGCTCATCATAATCTTTGCACTAGCCAAGCTTGCCTTGGAGCTGGGCTACCACCATGTGCATGCCTTGTGCTTTTGCACTCCAGCTGGCAGAGTGGGCAGGGGGTCATGGGCTGGGTAGCTGGGGTGGCTTAGGGAGCTGAGTCGCCTCACCAGGGTTGGATGGGCAGCAGGGTGCAAGGCAGCTGGAAGGGGTTTGTGACTGGGACTGACTTGGTCCTCTCATGGCAGCTTGCTTTTCACTCACCTAGAGCTGAGTGAGGGGTGAAGGTGAAAGTGTAAGGTAATGGATTTGCAGAGTTTTTTCCCTGACCCACAATCTTCTTTGTTCTTACTTCATAAGCTCAAAATCTGGGGTTTTGGACCCTCTGTGAGGTATTATTAAACTCCATCCATAGCTAGATGCTCCAGCAGCTTAACACCACTGGTGTGGATGGGAATGTATTGTGGGAGGCCTGCAGCCAGGCACTGGTGTTGGCCATGTGGCTGGCTGAGTCGTCTTCTGGGTCTGAGCTCCTGTAAATGGGCACTGGCTAAACTGGAGACAAAGTAGGAGACTTCTGTGGGACTGGGATGTTTCTCATTTGTAACTTGGAGAGGAAAAGAATCATATTCCAGCTTTGCAAATTGATTATTTAATCAGCCTGTGTAGGAGATGTGTGTTTTTTTCCTGGAAGCCTGTTCAGACAACAGAGGAATTACAGTAATGGAAAGAGTTTTCAGAAGATGTGTGATATTGGCAGTGAGGAAACTTATTCTGAGTGTATAACCCTTGTTTCAAAGGTGCTTCAAGCATCAGTTTCATCAGGTCCTTCTTCATCAGCTGTTGCCTTCAAAGGAAGGGTATGATTTAAGAAAACATGGTGATTACTTTTCTTTGATCTTGGCCAGTAAAGCTTCTTTTTCTTTTTAATTTCTTCTGCAGTATTCCACAGTTTGCCACACTCACTTACAGATAACTGGAAACTAATCCAGGAACAAATAAGAACCAGTTTAAAAAGAATAATCATTTTTTATCATATCAGATGGCAACTTTTGTTAGCTGTAAAAGTAGGCAAACACTGCTTCCTTTCATGTGGTTTGACTTCAGCCTAAACTGCCTTGAAGGCAAAAGATCCTTACTGCTGACCAGCATTTGCAGTAGAGTTGGATGTTAAAACAAAGCAGGAGTAATGTCAGTAATAAATCATAAGCAGATGTCCTGGGGAGGAAAGGGTTGAGGGGACTTCAGCAATGCCTTCTTCTTGGTTTTATTAGTACCTGCACAGTAAGATTGATGTCTGATTTCCAAAGCGATCAAAAGAAAAACCTGAGAAACCATCTAAAGTAAACAGCCCAGGGGCACAGGGGTGGGCTGGGCAAGGCTGGGGTGCTGCTGCCTGTGCTCTCCTCCTGGTACAGTGAACAGGATTTTGGTGAGAGTAACATAGCTAGTGCTAGAACTAACTTATAATCATAAAATAGCTGTGCCTCAGTGCTGTAGCACTGATTAGATCCTGCTTTCACCTGTTAAGGTGGCATCATGGCTTTAAAGAGCTGGCAGCTTGGCAGTGTTGACTGGAGTTGCTGTAGCAAAATCTTCATTAGATGTGCTGCAGTGTTAATCAGCATTGCCTCACTTGTAGGCAGTGATGGCTCAGTAAGGAAGTGCACTGAACTGAAATGGAAATTACAACACTCAAAGCAAAAATACTCTCATATGCTTGCTGCCCATGTAAGTAGTTGTTGACTAGAGACCAAGAGATGAAACAGGTGATGGGACAGGAGTGTGCTGATTACCTGCTGTGAAGCACTCACTTGATTCAGCTGGGCAAACCACCACCCACTGTAATTTTGCCTGACTGGTGATTACAGGTTTCAGCTTTAATTCTGCTGTCTGCTGTGTGTACTGATGGACACCTGCATCACGTGCAGCCAGGTGAGAGGAGGAACCTGAGCTCAGAAGTGACTATTTTCTGAGAAGACTCACAAATTATTCCAAACTGTTTTGATAGAAATCTCTAAGTATGTCCAAGCTTTATCAAGTGATAGTTCAAGGCTGGTTAATCAAGACCACTGAAAACAGCATTACTGTTTCCAAAATTGAGTAACGCTGTTTACATCAATACTATATAGTATTTCCATGGAGGTAAGAAACTAGTTGAATCATGAAAAGTGAAATCGTAACATACTTACGTAGGTCATTAGCTATCAGGGTTGCCAGACTTCCCTCGTCTGGAAGAGATAGTATCTTGGCTTGGACCACAGTTATTGTCTCTCTGGGCAGAAAGACTTCAGGAGGCTAGGTTGGCTGAAGCAGCAAGGAACTTTCCATTTCTTGTTAGGAGCTAGTGGATGAAAAATGTAAGCAGCAGGATAAGGAACTAAAAAATGATGCTGACTGAGCCACAGGCTGAAGAGTGGGGAGTAAGCTAGGGGGAGGAGCAGCAACAACCGTGTTGGAGATCTGGGAAGACTGTTTTACAGGAAAATCAAAGTTAAGGCTGGCCCACTGTTGGTAACTACATGGAGAGCAATGTTGTGAGATGCAAGAAAGACTTCGGCATGGGTCTACAATATGCCTGGAAGGTAGGTGCTCCAACCTGTGGAGCTTTCAAGGTAGAGGCCTCTACCAAAGACTATACCTTGAGTCTGTATTGGCTCCTACCAATTTTATTTGAAATTGCTTTCCTTTTCACAGGTAAATTATTTAAACTTACATTCCACGCAGAGCTCCCTACAGTCTCCGTTGTGTGCAGGTGTTAAGACTGATGTTAGGCTTGCAGATTTCTATCATCACTCACATGTTTTTGGCTTATCTTTCTGTTGCAATTTTAAATTAACAGCTTCTTTTAAGAGTGCTGGAGGTTAACAGGATGTCAATATGCAAAGCAAACTTTCTGAACGTCAGCATAAAGCTATTGTTGTTCCTATTTATTGTGGTGCCAAACTGAAAGGTGTTTCTGTTGATGCAGGATCCCACACCCAGATGGGTAAAATCTATCGGTGCTCTTCCACCAGTTGCTGGGATACTGGGTCAACCAACCCTGGCTCCCTTCAGATCATGTGAGTGTGAAACAGTTTGACCCCCCCCAGGTAATCTGGTAATATTTGGAAAAGCTCTTGGTAGAGCTAATTCACTGCTTTTTCTGGTGTTTGTGGTTATTGGGCAGATTAATATCGGTAAATATTAATGGTGTCATCTGGAAAGAAATAGGTGCTCTAGCCTTTGCCAGCAAACCACTTAAGCACATGCTTGGAGATAAGCACTCATACTAAGGTAAATGGAATTGCTCATAAGCTTGGTGTTGACTGTGTGTTTAGGGTTTCTGGATTTGGAGAGACTTATGAAACTCATTGCTTAATGAATGGAAATTAGGTCCTAATATGAGAATAGATTTTCATGAAATAAAATTAAAAACTACTAAAAGGCAAAAGTCAGGATGAGAGAGGGAATAATTTTAATTTGAATGGTATTCATAACTTCAAGAACAACTTCAAGAGAAATTCCTTTCCTGTCTTCTGACCAGCTCACTTTAAAACACTCAGGCAGGTTGGCTCAGTGCACTGGGGAGCAGTGTGATGTCTGGATGGACTATGCTGGAGAAGAAGGCAGGAAGGATTCTTCTCTTGCTGAGCTGATCAAAATAAGAATTTGACTGAAGCAGTTTGTACCTTAGAGCAATGTTGCTCACTAGTAAGCAGTGAGCAGATCTGGGTGTAGTGAGTTATTTTATGTGCGCCTCAATCTTGCTGGACCTTCAAGTATCCAAATGAAAAATTAACTATTTTGAATATAGTTACAGCAATGCTTGGAGAGAGGGAATTTGGATAAAAGCATGTCTGACCTTCTCTTGCCAGGAATAATCCAGGAGTTTGCAAAAGCTAAAACAGGTTCTGGTTTAATATGTGCCTTTGTCCCCAAGAGGAAGATGCATGAGATGTTAAAACGCTCTGAATGCTCTTTCTCCTTTTCCAAAAAGGAACATGAAGCACCGCTGAGAACTTACTGCTGTGCTGAAGGATATCAGTATGAAAACAGGGATTTTCCCAGAAAAATCTGGTACAAACTGATAGGATTCCCATTCTTCTCAGAGGGAAGCTGCATAATCCTGGCCCTTGGTTTGGCAAGTGTTGTTATTTTTCATGGGGTGAAGTGTCCCCAGCTGGGCAGGCGAGCAGTGCACTCTGGCGTTTCCCTATAAAGCAAAATTGGCATGAAGAGGAGAAATAAATTATCAGATCTTGGATGCAAATTCTCCTTAATATTAAAAATGGATAGGCTCTGCTCTTGAGAAAGGAGAGAGGGGAAGTGGGGAAGGGCTGAGCCCTCAGCTGATGGAGCAGCACTCCTGCTAGCAGTGATTTGCAGTGTCAGGCCTTTAAGCAAGCCGTTAATGCCTGATCTGTGCTATGCCTGGGGAAGGGGTGCCAGCTGCTCACCTGGCCATGATGATGGGGAAAGGGGCCTGCTCTGCTCTGTGTGCAAATAGGAATTTATAGGGGGAGAGCTGTGATATTTGGCAAGTGAGCGCACGCAATTTAAGGTTACCTGCAGGCAGCTGCTGCTTGTTCTGTGGGTGTTTTTATGGCTATTTAATTGCATGTTGCTCAGTGCTAAATGAGTGCAAGTTGCATGAACAACCACAGCAACGTGAATGCTGCTGCCCCTGAGATAAAGGGCTGTGTTTGAGGGCCTGGCTAACGATACCACAGGCCTCATGCACTTCTTAGTCTGCGCTTTATCTCTGATAAAAAGGGAAGAAATGGGCTAGTTCTTAAAAAATAAACCCAAAGCATTTTAAGGACCTTTTCCCCTTTTCTATTCTTTTCCCAGGTTGCAAAAATAACATCCAGTAATGAAATGAAAACAAGCTGAATGGCTGCATTGAGCGGAGGAGGGCAGAGGTAGTCTCAGACAGCTGGAGCATGTCTGGACCAGTGTCTCGCTGCTTTTCTCCCTGCTAGTTCAGTGCCACTCCAGGAATGCAGACAATGCTGGCTACGGCTGCTTCATATTTGATTTCCACACTAAAATTGTGCTTGTTAAGTAAAACCCCATTGTCAGGCTGGCAGACAGCCATGCTCCCTCCCCAGTCTTGCTTCCTAGCTTCTCTGGTTGGGTGCTCAGAGCCATCTAGCAAAGACCAGGTCTCACTGTTCTGGTGCTGCTTGTAGCATCACAACAAAACCTTTGGGCCCTCATCAATCTGTGTCTGAGGGCGGGCAGAAGCCCTGCAGGGAAGGAATGGGGTTTGGAATGGCCTCAGCTGGGTGAGCTGCTGGATAACCTGTGAGGAGTGGTGCTCCAGGGCTCTGTGGGACCATTGGGTCAGGGCAGAGCATTCAGCAGTTGTAGGACTTTGGCAGGGTCCATGGGTGGTGGCAGTGCAGGGCAGGAAGAGAAACCCTGCAGATTGGAAGCAGAGCAGTGGCTGTGCTCGTAACAAAGGATCACTTCATAACCTCTGGGAAATACCAGGCAGGGCATGAAAATTATGAATAATATTAATAAAGCTGAGAGGGTTACTAAATCCGACAGCTGTCCAGCCCTTTGTGCAAGCACTTCTGTCCCTTCCAGCCCCTCACGAGCTGATGTTGTGGCCTGATGTGTGCCATTGCCTGGGCACCACTCAGTCAGCACCAGTGGCACCGAGACAGGCAGGGCTGTGCCCCCAGAGAATGGCTGCAATGTGGTGGGCAGCAGCAGTGTTCTGACAGCAGATCCTTCAACTGCCCCAGAGGAGCCCACTTCTGGACTGTAGTCATGGAAACCACTACGTGAGTGGATTCAGGACTGGCTCCAAACAAAAGTTAAAGGGGGAAAGCAGCCCCAAGGGACTTCTGCAGATGAGAAAGGTGATGTTTTCATCAGCAGACTGAGGTTTGGGGATGTCTGGAGCAGCAGTGAGGCCTCCAGCTGCTGAGATGGATGCTGTGCTTCCTGCCAGCAGCTGGGCTGGCTCTGTTCTGGGCTGCCCTAACTCCTGTCCATCCACCTCTTCCCCTCCTCTCACATTGTCAGGGTGATGCTGCCAGGCCTGACCACTGAGCTGTGATGGGCTCTCACACCTCTTCTGCTCACGGGGTGCAGCTGTGCCCGTGTGGTTTTTAACTCTGCATGTTAATACCAGTGCAGCATTCACAGTTGAAGAGCAGCAAGGCAAACCTTCAGATTCTGCTTCCTTTAATAGCCAAATGCAAACTGTATAACTTCTGTGAAGTTTATATCAGCCCTTAAAATCAGAGGCCCTGACTACGTGTGCTGCAAGTTTGCCCTTTTAGTTGGAATGGTGCTGGGATATCAAGGATAAAAAGGGCCATGTTGCAATTTCATGATGTGATTTAAACATGGAATGAGGCACGTGGCTTCAAGGTTGATACTGGAGCATGGATGTGGTGCGAGTGCATCCAAAATCTGTCCTTCTGCATCCCTACTGGCAGTGGCACCTTCCCTGTCCCAACCCATGGTCGTGTTGAAGTGTCACAGCTGGATCAGACTCACCTGGAGCAGAAGATGTGCAGAACATGGGCAAACTTGAACACAGGTCAGCTGTTTGCAGGGCCATTGGTACCACTCAGTGTACTGGATCTTTGGGGGATGTGAGAAGCCTGCACAGGGGAAGGGGAACAGGACCATGTAGCCATGCAGTTAGTCCCAGTGAACAAGCACTTACAGTACAGGCCCAGGAGAAGAGACGCAATGGCAACAGCAAGCTGCAGCGAGGCTCCTGTGATGCTCAGCGTGCCTGAGGCAAAACTACCCCCACTGAAATAGAGACAAAAGTGTTTTATCATTTCTGCGACCTTGAACTTTTAAGCTCAATATTCCTGTATGTCTTTGTTTCCAACTTGGAAAAAGAAAAACTGTTTTTCATGTTCAGTCTCCTTTGTGCGTGTCCAAAAAGAGAAGTGATGGTAAGGAAAACTTAGTAGATAAATGTCCTGAGCTTATTAATAAAAAATGTGGGGTTTTTTTTCTGTCCTTCTTACAGGGAAGGCGATGTCAATGAGAACTTCTTACTAATATACCAGAAGGATAAATGGGAATGCTTTTATTTTAGCAGTTGTCACAGAGCATGTAAGTACAGTGGGTGGCCTTCTGAGCTTAAGCTACATGCTTGACTACTAACAAAGTTCCTCATTATTAAACAGAAAATGTGATAGGAACTGGCAGAACCACTGTGCTGTTGGGACAGTTAATTTGCACCCCCTAGAAGCCCCGTGCAGTGTATTTGATCCACAATATTAGCAGGAAAAGTGCTTTTCCTTTTGGTTGCCTTTTTGATATTAAGTCTGTTGTTCCCCTACTGCCTCCTGTGTGACAGCATGTAGAATAACAGCATCTCCATGTCTATTCCATCAGCCATTTGGAATGCTGAGGGTACCAGCAAGAACAGCCTGCAGAGGAAGCAGGCAGTTAAATGTGAGGGCTGATGATGGAGCAGGCCAATGAAAATGGATTTATGCCCCTCCGTGTGCAGCCCCTGAACCACCTTGGGGCACTAAAAGGAACAGCTACTCCCAGTGGGGGATGTCAGCAGAGCCACCCTGCTGGCACTGACTGCCAACACTGACTGGGCTTTGGGCTCTTGCCCTGACAAACCCAGGGAGCAAGGAAAAATGCCAAGGTGAGAGAGATGGGAGAGCCCAAAGGGAACCCCAGGCAAGGTTATTTTAAGGTCTGCTTCACTCTGTCATCACTCCACATAAGCAACGTGTTTGGATTCAGTTATTCATCCAAAGTGCTGTCAGAAGCACGGCAGAGACTTGCCTTACTCACCAAGGTCTCCATCAGGGCAGGGTATGTTTCATCCCTGCCTTTATTTCAGAACCAGTTCTGAATGGGGACGAGTGTCTGTACTTTTTTATGAGCAGACATAGGCACACTTTCATTCATTTAAATGCACCAGCAATGAATCTAGCTTCCAGTGAGTGGTCTTTTTCACAGCGTAAGCATCTTGGGCCCACATGTAACTTAGCTCCTCGTTTCAGGGTGGCGAATGGAAAGAAGAACTGAAGATGTGCTAAAAGCAAGAGTCTGTCTACGAGAACGCAGAAAACAGCACGATCTGGGCTGTGCCTTCTGCTGCAACGTAGCAGACTGTGGACACTGATCCAGGACCTTGAGCAATAGAGTCCTGTGGTTTGGTTTCCCTTCTGGCACATTAATTGCATTAGGATCTAGGTTTATTCATGGCACTTTCCATTTATGATTTAGGGAATTTGAAGAATACTTCTTGAGGCTGAGCCTGCAGTTATAATCTTGGCATATCCATACCATAAAATTCCCGTGGATAAAAGCAGAAACATCTGGATTCATGAGTGGATGTTGGCTAGATCCACCAGGAAAAAAAGCCTTCAAGGGATCCTAGAGTGTTCCAGCCAGGATAAATAATACAACAAAATAAGAGTGCTATTAAGAATAGTTGTAATGCAAAAGCTGAATTATAAGATGAGGGTTAAGTCCTTTTCACAATCTGCTTTTCCAGCTAAGAGTCCTTCAATTCACACTTAGTGCACATGTGGCTCGTGGAACAAAGAAAAAGCTGAAGAAGGATGAAAGCAACACAGATTATTCAGCATTGCTGGTTTAGCTCCAGGCCCATCATTTAAATGAGTAGATGATCAGTTTCCAGTTTGTTTTAAATTCTTTGGCAAGAAATTTTATTCTCTATCCCAAAGTTGGATGTGCTTAAAGCTGGTTGGTTTTTTTTTTTTTCTTTTTAAGCAGCTTTGCCAGTTTGTTATATTCCTTAAGGTGAGACTATGAAAAGGTTCTTGCAGGGGTCACCCGAATTGTGGGACTGGAGGCACAGGCTGACTGTGTTCCAAGGGGTCCACGCTGTGTATCTCAGCCTGGGGGGACCTCAGGGTTGGAGAACTTCTGCTCCTTTCCCTCCTCCCCCTTTGGAGGCTGGGGCCCTGCCTTGCCTAGCCAGACATCAAACCCAAGCTGGGCAGCACCAGAAGTTGAGGGAAGTGGTTGTAGCAGCAGTGTGCCACAGACCTGCCGCCTCTTTTGTTGCACCACTTGTGGGTGGAAACCTTACCAGTGAGTCCTTCTCCTGTCTTTCTTCTTGTTCTCATCTTCTCTGTGCCAGCATCCAACTGGCTGAATGTCTTCTGAGGAGCTGTTCTGTTGGTGCCACTCTTGTCGGTGTTTTTTCATGGAGGGGCTTTCAGTTGTTCCCTGAAGAGATGCCTCCTGTTGCGGTGTAATCAATGCACTCTGAAGACTGCCACGGGGGTCTGGGTGGTGCACACACATTTGGGGCTGGGCAGTACTCAAAGCATGACTGCAAATAGCAGTGATGTGCAAATGACTGTATTTACACTGCCTTATGTTTCATAGGAGGAATAATCTTAATTGCACTGTAAGGAGTGGGAGTTTGGCCTTAAACAGCCTCGACACATTTAGTAAAGCCATTAAAAGTATGCCCCAGTATTTCTTAGGACATTATTCTCAGCAGATATTTGCTATTCTTATCTAATTTATTGTCAACATCTGTTGCTGCTGCTGCATATGGGCTGGCACCAGCCATCAGGGCATTGCATTTTGCTAACGTGACGAAGCATCATGACTGCCAAAGCAAAAGGAGGGGATGAATCTTCTTGTAGATGTTGGAAAATATTTGGTTCAGATCAGCTGCTATCGCTGCTGCTGACCATGTTTATTGTGGTATTCCTCCACCCAAATTGAAGTGGGCAAAGAGATCTGCTGAAACTGTGGGGCTCTTGGTTAGGAGCAAACAGCCTGAGAAGCTGAGAGATGAAGCAGAGCTAAATTTAGGATCTCAGATAGGAAAACGTCTCTATCTTCAACACTCCGTGTTTTTTTCTTCTGCTCTGCACAAAGCACACCTTGGTTTGTGTGGCTGTTTGTGGATTGCGCAGACTCAAAGAAGGCTTTGGTTTGTGGAAAAAGAGGCTTTGATGTCTTTGGTAAACAAATAGCGGTGTTAATAGATCTTCAGTTCTTGCTAGCAAGCTGCAAACAGCGATGTTTGAAGAAAAATAAACATCCTGAGGTTGATGGAAGGGTAGGAAGGGCATAAAGTACTGCTGTCAGATCCTTGGTGTGAGCCCATCAGGAATGTCAGAAATGAAAATGCCATGAAAAAGCTGTCATAATTTTCTCTTTCCTTCTGTATCAGGAGGAAAATAAACTGGTGCATGGTTTACTAGCCACACTGGTGGGAATAAATGGATTTAGCCATGGAGTTTTATATCGTTACCACTCAAATCACAAGAAGACTGCAACAACACTAAGAACTGCCTACAGGTCTTGCCCTCCCAGCACTGGGGTTTGAGGAGACAACTCACCCTTCCTCCAGCCCCCTTCTGACCCAGCTCAGAGCTTCATTTGCCAGGACCCCAGGGCCTTGTCCCCAAATCCTGGTCTGTGCTCTCCCAGTGCTCCCATGAGGAGGTGCAGCCATGTGTCTGCTCACGGTAAGGATGGGAATTTCACAGCCTGTGGCTACCTGAACTTTTGCTCTCTGAAACTCGCCGTGCTTGTCTCATTGCATCACGTAAAACGTAGCTTAGGAAACGCAAAAGCTTGGGAAATGAAACAAAGCACAGAGCTAAACAGCGATCTCAGTCGTGCCAGCGTAGCCTTGGGGATGTTAATTTACACTTACACTGTTGTGATAATCCAGATTTGGTTCAGAATGAGAAAGTTTGGGTTTTCTCTGTAGAGGGAAATCAAAACTCAGCAGATCATTATAATAATAAATACACAAATATTTACTATAAATCAGAGCAATCAAGAGCCTCCAGCAGCCTCTCACTTCAGTTTCATGTAATTCTATGCATTTATCACTTTAAAAAGACTTCAGAGGAGCTAGGAAATAAGTAATTCAGATATAGCCAATTTTTTAAAGTCTCTCTAATATCACTGATATCTTCCCTTTGATAAAGCTTTTTCCTGCTTGCCAAAGCTTCATTCCAAATAGGACTGGCAACATTCCATCCAACACATCAGAAGAAATAAAAAAAGAGGAAAAAAAACTAAAAAACAGGGCAAAAAGCAAAAAATTCAGAAATAAAATGCTTATAATCCCAAAGGTAATAAATATTCCTCTGGTAACTTCATACAAGTTCTTCACTATTGTTGTGAGCCTCTGTCTGCTGGATTCACAGCAAGGGAGGCAGGGATGTTCCCTAATAACCAGAAACTCCTTAGAGACCTTGGCCACGGCATGTGAGAGCTGCTTACCTGGCCACATAAAGCACAGTTCTGTTTGTCTTCAGATGCTCCCGAAGTTACTGAAGTTATTACAGCATATTCAGTAAGGCCCCTTCACCCCCAGAAATATACTTAAGTATATATATGTGTGTATGTATGTATATATATATATACACACACACACACATACATACACACACAAATCATAACTGTTGCACTTCACTTTTAGCTTATCGCATGATTCCTGAACTACTCCTCCTCCTTCCCATGAGGTCAGACCACTCTGTCTGTCAGGACAGAGGCAGGAAGGCCTTTCATTTCCCAGGGATTAGGGCTGGGTGCCTCCCATGCTCATCAGACAGAATCCCTAGCTATACTTGTACTGTATACCTTATCATATGCCATCCTCAAGGCACGTCACTGATAGCCACCAAACTCATTTTGGACCCGCAGCCCCTTTGGAGCTCTGCCATCAGTCATCAGCTACCACCACATGCCCTGGGGCACGTCTTTGCTTCTCCCACAGGATCTGCAATGGAACTTGGATGGTTGGTCATGCTTTGGGAGTACAGTGGTGGCCCCTCTGGACAGTGGGGAAGGCAGAGTGACAGTTTTAGCAAGTGGTGATTTTACCATTGACCTTACCCCTCTAACTCACCCTGTTGGGTGGGATTTGGCACCGAGCTGATTTATGGCATAGTGCAGTGGGCTGTGTGGTGTGCATTCCTTCCAACAGCGTGGAGCCTTTCTATCAAATAGTCTTCCACTTCTTGTTTAATTGAAACACAATTTGCAAGGCTTTCGATTCTGTTAAATATGCACAAGCTTCTACTAAATTAATGTTAATCTCTGTTCAGTGTGCGAGTCGCTGAAGTGACATGTGGAAAATTACATGTAATTGACTCAGGAATGCGACTTGGAGGATGACTTCATGTTCCTGAATGAACATATCGGCATGCCAGATGCGCTAGTGCCTGACCCCTTCAGAGGCTCCCAGAGATCAGATGTAGCTTTAAAATGTAATTTCATGCATGCAGAAAGAAGAAAGAGAGCCTAATGGCTTTGTTATTTAGCCCTCCGTTTAATCTGGGTAGGGCAGTGTGAATGCCTTAATAACACAAAGCATGGCTCTGATCCCTGTGCTGGCAGAGTGCTTCCAATAGACATCCTGATCCTTTCTCATGGTCAGAAGGGTCAGCTATCCATATTTGCTTGCTAATAACTAGAAGTTGTACTTCTTTCCCCACCGAGGGATGAGTGTCACAGTGAGGCTGACACGAATTCAGCCCTCGCTTTGAGCCATTCACTTCTTCGTGAATTATTTCATCTGAGGGAAAAAGCAACAAATGTAAGTATAGGAAAAGAAGTTGTATTTGTAAATTAAAAAATAAGGTGGCATTCAAGCCTTCCTCTTCTCAGATGCCTTTTCTTCCTAGCCTGACAGCTCGCTCCCTGCTGAAGGGCATACTGAGTGCGAGCCAGGTCTGTCTTTAATAACTGTGTCCCCAAAACAAATTATATAACGGCGTTCCGAACACTTGCGCTCTTCCTCTCCTCCCAGTGCATTCCATGCACCTACACAGTCATGCTAATTAGCTCATGTAATAAACTTAAACGTGGCACCGATCTGTTTGCAGGGCGTTGCCAGACAAAGCCAGATTTGGAAAGCGGCCATTTGTGGATGTTTGGTTTGAAAAAAACCCCACGGATTTTACTGGATTGAGAACAGAGCAGAATCCATAACGGGAGCTGTAATTGAAGGAGACAAATGATTTTGCTTAAATAGCCCTTAATGACCTCCCGGGAGGAGCTGTGCAGCACTGAAGCCATGGCTGCGGTGCTCCCAGAAATGCCAGTTCCCTGCATGCACATCTCATCCGAGTGCTGCTAACAAACATGGGAGCTTCCAGCTATATCCCTGATCAACACTAGATGTTGCTATGCTGCTATTCATATCAGCTATACGTTAGCCAGGCTTTTAAGTGCTATTCACTGCCATTTCCTCTTTCCTGTTTCTGCTATTCACGCTGTTCTGGATGTTGACCTGCTACTTTAATT
The DNA here is from genome assembly GCF_987193195.1 of Phasianus colchicus. Classification (NCBI taxonomy): domain Eukaryota; kingdom Metazoa; phylum Chordata; class Aves; order Galliformes; family Phasianidae; genus Phasianus; species Phasianus colchicus. The sequence continues at coordinate 21,863,649 of NC_143445.1, read as the reverse complement.
TGCCTTTTATTTTTTTTTTAAACATGTTCCATTTCTGCATTATCAAGTCTAAAACCTGCTTGAAAGTACACGTGAAAACTTTATGAGCAACAAACAGACTCTTGTAAGTGATAAAGCGAAGCAGATCCTATATTTATGTCAAATATTTACTTAAACTCTGCTTCTGGATTTTTTGCACTCTGAGGGGAATGACATCGTCAGCAGGACAGTTCTGGGAATGCAATGACAGCTGCAAGGCCATGGATGGAAGCTTGTTTATAAAGGGGAGGGGGGGGGGAATACTAAAAAACTGTTTAGCCCTGCTGGGTTTCAGCCTTTCTACTCCCACATGCTTGAGTGGGAGAAAGGACAAATCTTAGGACGTTGATTTCCCCATGGCAACAGAAAACGGAAATTACTTTAACCCCATCTAGTGACAGATGACTCATTGCTCAGCCTGCTGCTATTTTCCAATCTCTAAAACAATACAGCTGCGAAGAAAAGGCCAGCCTATATTATCTCATAGGCTGAGCGCCGGGGCGCGTGGGAGAGGGCAATTCTAGGCTGCCTTTTTGTCACAGAGAGGAAGAGACGGAGTCTTTTGGTGACAATGCACAGCACAACCACAGTCCTATGTGCTCCTGTCCCCATGGCATCAGTGGGTGTCCCATGGTGTCCAGCTCTTCAATGAAGTGACTAAATAACCCTCCTTCAGTGGTGTGCCCTAGACTCTGCGTGTGATGGAGGAATTATTCATCCACAAATGCAGCCTTCTGAGGGCACAGCGGGTATGAGCATGTGAAAAAGATACCTGACGGGGGAAACAAGTTCCTGTATTGCTCAGGAGGGCATAACGAGATCCCACAGGTAGAGGTAGAAAGAGAGAGGCAGATTTGAAAGCTAAATTAGGCTAGCAGAAGGGGTAATTGGGTAGACTGTTTTCTGAGGAAGGATGGTAGAACCATTGTCACTGCATCCTTAAAACCAGGCAAGGTGACATGCCTTGAAAGGAGCTAAAATGCAGCTGCTGGTTAAAGGGGCAAGCTGTGCCCAGGTCAGCATTCACAGCTGCCTTTGTCCTGTTGCATGGCATCAGAGCTGCTCCAAACACACAGTGCACCAATTGGTTTTGTAAGGCATTTCCAGCCGTGGGCTCCTCCTGCTCAGCACATCAGGACAAGGCAGAGAAAGACAGTCCTGGAACTGGTTGAGGCCTATGTGTTCCAGGGCTCTGCCTCTTTCCAGAAGCCAACTGATGCAGGAGAGAGTTTTGCTGCATGGGTCGGCCTTCCCCACGCCTTGTTAGGAAATCAGTGAGGCTCAGAAATGAGGCCAGTAAGGCTTACTGAGGCTCAGATGCATTTTGCACGTTAAATACTCTACCACTGATTCTGTTGAACAGAGAAGATACTAACCATAGAAATCATAAGTGGTTTGGATTGGAAGGAACCTTGAAGCCCACCCATTCCACTGCCACAGGCAGAGACACCTCTGTATAATCAATGAAAATTATATAAAGGAATATTATATAACCAAATAATATTAAGATGTTATAATAATGAAATAAGCAAGAGAGTTAGGCACAGCAAGACAAAGAGAATAAATAGGAAGCTCACCCATGTCATGGGCTCACTCAGGAAACTCCAGTGGAGGGGATCTTCTGAAGAGAGAGAGATCCTTCCCTACTGGCAGTCAGCTCTTAAATGGGTCTAGGAGAGGTGCAGCCAGGCTCCACCCCTTCCTGCAGTACAGGTGAATTGCTTTCACCTGTGCTCCCAGGGCTGACTCAGTGCTCACCTCAGGTGATCAATCAGAGGTTCAGGCTGTGACTCAGCTGTTCCCATACACACCTCCAACTCAGTCATCCAACCTTAGTGCTGCCACTGAGCTGAATTACTGGTCTGTTGGCACCACTTCCTTCACCTAAAGTTTGGGCAGAGAGCACAGTGCTGGGAAATCCAGAACTCCAATGAAGCTATGTGACAGCCTGGCATCATCACAGGATACGTGACATGGTTTCCTCCTAGAAAAGCTTTGGAGGACTACTGGTGCAATAGCTGATATTTTACTCAGTCGTCTTATTTGTGTGCTGGTGTGACCAGCAATGACAGCAAGCTTCCTAACAGCACCAAATCAGGCCCATACATTTCAATTTGAACAGTAAAATTAACAAAACAAAAACAAAGACAGGAAGATCTCCATTACCAGGCCAGTCTGGAAACCAGACATCAGGCTGCATTAATGGCATGGCATGAAGATTACCTTTATACAGACAAGATCCTGTATCAGCAGGAAGGATTTTTTTCCTTCTTATTCTTCCCTTGCAGACCAGTGATCAAAGCAGTTTACACTTGAGAAAGTAAGTGCCACTGCTGCCATTTAAACTGCAGTCAGCCTGGTCAACCCTGAGAAAGCCATGAGGATTTGTCTTCCTGAGTTATATTTGCTGTATTCAGGGCTTGTGAGTGCAGAGCTCCCAAGACAGGAGGGCAGGGCAGGTAATTTCTGCTTCCCCAGCCACTCACCCAGCCTGGCTGCCAGGAGCACTGTGGAACCCTGTTATCTGGTGCATCTGCCCACATGGTGTGCTGCATTCAGCTCTTTACAGCCATCCCCCCGTGTCTACCAGCTCACAAGCACTGCGGTGGCTTATGTAAACCACAGAGAAGTGCTGTGCATGTCTGTTGGTAATTCTTAGCTCACACCACCAGGCTCTTGCCTTAGCAGCACCTGCAGTTTGACAGTTCTGCAGCATGTATTGCACTGAAGCTTCATCCTTGAGCAAAAGCACCAGGCAGGCAGAGGTCTGGGTCCCAGCTCTGTCTCCTTTTAGCAGAATGACCATATTTGACAAAATATTCTCATCTCCATTAACCCATGAGGGCTTGGCTAAGCCTGGTTCACTGTCAGGTTTGCTCTCCTCAAGCAAACCTTACTCTTCCCAGCAAACCCTTGTGACTGCAGGATCCAAAGAGACCACCCCTTTCCTATCCTCATTGGGCAGAAACCTTCCTCCGTGTCCGATGCTCCCAAGCACTCTGGAGTTTTCCCACTGCACTGTGCTCATTTCCAAGCTCCGCCTGGAAATGCCCTTTTTTAATCTCAACCCTATTTTCCCCTGCACCAGAGCAACAGAAGCCAGCACAACCCGGCAGCTTTGCTGGCACAGCTCCGGGAAAGCTGTGAATTCATCTTTCCGGGGAACTACAGCTCCCAGAAGACAGCTCGTCTGCTGACACTGAGCTTCCTCAGCGCGAGGGAGCCCTTATGGGAAGGATTTCAGGAGGAAGGACTCCGCTACATGGCCCTGAGCAATCTCTGCGCTATTTCGCGTGACTGAGCACAGTGCTCAGTCCTTAACGAGCATTACTGCCCCTAATTAAAAGCAGTTCTTTTCCAGGCTCTTGCTGAGTGCTGCCCGGTGAAGCCGCGGATAGCGGCACCGCCCCAGCATCGCCCTGTGCGCGGTGCCCTGATCTCCTGGAGTCATCTCTGGCTGTTGAGATTGGAAGGCAGGGGCGTTCCCTTGATGGCATCTTTGCAAAGCCCTGTTTCCAAAAGCCTCCTGCAAATCAGCCATCAGAATACATCCTGGCCGGGATCCCAGGTCCCAGCCTGGCACATGCAGAGCATAAAGTGTGGGATTGGCTTCCAGCAAACCAAAGGAATTGAGTAGTGAGCAGCGTTGTCTCTCCAATCCTTTAAGAATGCAGTGGGATTTGGGTTCCAAGAGTGAAAAATCAATCTGGTGTTTCAAGACTGCCACGTTTTCCCTGTCTGAGGCTGATTCTTGTGCTTGAATTCTAGAGAAGCAAATTTTGGTTGCTGAATTTGCCCCTCAAACCACACAGACCTTTGATACCTCTTCCCTGAAAAGCTGCAATTAGCTAGCTGCTGTATCTGGCCATGCCCTTCCACTTCCTCCCAGCTTGTTCTTCAAAAGCCTGCTGGAATCAGGTTTGCACCAGAAGTGATAGAAAAGAGAGAGAGGAGATAATAAAAGTAAGAAAAAAGCAAAGCCACCCCATCAAAATATTTTTGGAAATTTGAAATAACAACACACTGTTTTTATTTTTGTTTTTGTTTCCCAGCTATTTGCAAGGAAGTTCTTTCGCTCTGCCTTTAAAACAAAACCCAGCAGATGAACTTGTATGGGGGGGGCGGAAAGGAGAGGCCACAAACTGCCCTCGCTTTGGTGTTTGGGTTCAGCACTGGGTGACGTGTGGAGCAGGAAGCACTGCTGTGAGCCACAGCAAGCGATGCTGGGCAGCTGGGAGCTGTGCCTCCCATGCCTGCTTCCCCCACTGAAGGCCAGCAGACCCAGGAGCAGCCACGGCCACTGGGAGACACCACGGATTTGGGAAGAAGTGTCTTTTTGACCAACGCAAAAAGTACAAGTAAGTCCTTTGCATAGCAATCTGCCTGGAAAGACACAGGTATGAATGGCATGACTCAAAGCAAATAGCTGCCTTTGCTGTCCCAGCTCCAAAACCTTGCTCAGCTGGAAGGTGCAGCCCTGTGTCACGAGTTGCCTCCGACCCAAAAGCACAGCAGCGTGCCTTGCTCATTGATGTGTGCAGGGGGCTGTGCCCTGCACAGCTGGGCTGCTGGGCAACACAGTGTGGCTCAGGTGTGTGTTCCTTCCGTGCACAGAAGGCAAAACAGAGGGATCTGGCACCCCACATCTGCTTTTGTTTGGAGGTTTAATGACTGATACCCATAAGGCTGTATGCAACTGGCTGTTCTGTTTGCATTCTTCATATATATACGTATTTAATAATTTTTAAAAAGCTGTGATGGGACACTGCTTGCCAGCTGAGGCAGCACAAAATTCTGGTGAAGTGCAAAAGTGCTGACTGCTTTTCCTTCAACATTTTCCTCCATTAACAGAGGTCCTGCTGGATTAGCCGGGTAAATAGGCGTTGCTCCACCCTTTGGTAAATACCTGGCAGCTCAGCATTGCACTCCTGGGCTTCAGATAAACACCTATGTGCAGGTATTTCCTTGAAAAAGACAACTCTGTCGTGCTGTCATGTCTTGTGGGTTCCCTTGCTGAGCACGCTGCAGTCTTCCCAGCATTCTGGGTGGAACTGCAGGGAGGTGGAAATGCCCTCCTGCTGTCTGTGCTGCTGACACCGTGGTGAGTATGAACAGAACAACTGCATGCACTCTGCTGGGTGTGTGTGTGGCCTTTGTGCTCCTCCAGTTGTTTTCTTTTTCTCCTTTTCTTCCTTCTTTTCACTTTTCATTCTGTGAAAAAGCCTCTTTTACTCAAACTATACAAAATGGCTGGGGCTCTCCAAAAAGAGGAAAAAGAGGAATAGGGAGTGATGCAACTGTTTTTAGTGAAGTGCTTGAGCAAACTGGAAGCAGTGTGCTGGCAAACTGGGGCTGATGTCTGCTTTATCTTGCATTTAAAACTTTGGAATGGCAACACACTGCACTTGGCCTTTTTGCTTGTGTGCTTGCCAAAGGGTAAAATAAATTCTTTGAGCCTAGCTTGATGCTTCCTCACAGATTTTCAGTACAGCTGAAAGAAAACAACATCTGTGCAGTTTGTTCCTGTTGGAGGTGGCATCCACCCCAGCCTGGGTTTTCCTCCCCCCTTGCTCTTTGGAGCAGTGGTTGCTTTGCAGCATGGGAGCAGCCTGCTGCTGCTGCTGGAGGATTTCTGCTCAGCTCAGAGCCTGTGCCACTGTGCCTCAGGACTGCTCTGCTAAAGGTGATGGAGCTGCATGGTGGCTCTCGGCGACACTTCTGTAAGCTTGGTGCTGCAGCAGGACCACAGTTGGAGCATCCCCGGAGCCCCTGCCCTTTCTCACATCCTAGTGAGGGTCTGGATCAGGCCAGCTGTGGGCTTTACGTATGGAACAGAGGACACGGGTTTCAGAATGTTCTAACTCAATGGGAGTGCACTCAGAGCAAAGTCTGAGCGCTGCCTGCTGCTCAGCACCAGGCCCATCTGCCATCACCACACACACCCACAGTGAGTCACCCTAAGCTGGGGCTGCTGGGGAGACACTACAACAAAACCTGAGCTGGAACGTCCCCAGGAATCCCGGTGCAAGCATGTAGATAGAAAGTGCAACAGGGCAGTGTTCCAACAAGAAAATTTGGATCTGGAAAGTTTTGAAACAGGGTGGGGATTATTAAAAAAAAAAAAAAAAAAAAAAAAAAAAAAAAAAAAGGAACAAAAGAAAAGCAGCTGCCTTGCTCGTGGCTGTGCCTGGGCAGCGCTGCGTGCGAATTCGGAGCATCTGAGATGGGAAGTGACATCTGCTTTGTCTGACCACCTCCCCACCAAGCGTGGTTGCCATTTTTTAGTATGAATGCTGGACTCCTGGTCATCCATTCTGCCCTGCTGTGTAAAGCAAGCTGCAGGGTTTGTAGTCTCTTTGAGCAAGTGTAGCTTTTGGGAGGAAAAACCCCAGTCTCTAAGGGAGGTATTGTCAGTGGGATGATTCCAGCTCACCTTTGGCAGCTGGATGGGTCTGGATCATCTGATGCACTCTGACACTCAGCCCTGTCCTGATAACAACCAGAGGGCTCAGGGGATGCCCACGTGCAAGCAGTGTTTTTTTGCATATGCTTCATTAAAGCAGAGGAAAAAGAAATGAATGGGGAACCGTGGGCAGGGCGTGCTCCAGAGAGAGCAGCGCATACACCGGGTCACTGTTACGCAAGGAAAGGGAGAGATAAGCCTGATAAAATCAACTGAAATGATGCAACGACTCGCACACTTCCTATCCTTTCTTTGAAACCTACTTTACAAACAAAAGTCTGGGGAAAAAGAAGCGGGAACTTAACTCAGAAACTCAGAAACTCGTTGGATTTACTAACCCAGGCAGGAATGATTCACGGTGCAGGCGTGTGAGCAGCACGACCTCTGAGCAGGGCAGGCACAGAAACTGTGCGAAAACTGGAAAAAACGCTTGCAGTGATTTTCTTTACAACACACCCGTCTGGACACAAAATGAGCAAAGCACTGCCCCTGGCAGAGGCATGGCCTCACCAGGCAGAGTGGGGCGGGTGGTGGATGTGCTGCTGTGGGCTGAGCCACAGGAACTGCCTTGGCCTTTTCAGAAAGAAAAACACAGCAGTGCTTACCCATGCCTGTCACAGGGCAGACTTGCTCCTTTCCGTGGCTTGCTGCTGCAAGTACACTTTATCCCAGACAAAGGCCTCTTCTCAGGAGTTCTGAATGGTTGTTCTGAACTATTGACAAGCTTGGAGTTATCAAAACAGGCTCTTCTTTCTTCTTCTGTAAGTATAATAAATAGAAATGTACTATGATAAAGACTCAATGGAATATAATATGTTGTTACATGAGGAAATGTGTATAATTTTGTTCCCAGACAACAGCAACAAAGGGATGCTGCAGGGAACTCCTCGCAGTGATGGGGTCTGAGCAGAGAGAGGAAATTAGGTCCTGTGTCTGGGAGAGGCAGAGGCTTTGTGAATGGGGAGCACGTCTGAAAGGTGCTGGTTTTGGCCTAATTGTGCTTGAATAATTGTACAGACTAACACTGCAGCTGAAGAGGGCACTAGGGGTCACCACTGCCTTATCTGTGTCATCTCAAATCAGGACTAAGATAAATGACGCAAAAGAAAGCAAATCCAGGCTATGCTTTTTTCCTCTTTCTTTCTCCCTTTCTTAGCTTTCTTAGCTTTCCTTCCCTTCCTTCCTTCCTTCCTTCCTTCCTTCCTTCCTTCCTTCCTTCCTTCCTTCCTTTTCCTTTTCCTTTTCCTTTTCCTTTTCCTTTTCCTTTTCCTTTTCCTTTTCCTTTTCCTTTTTCCCATGGGCTGGACAGCTTGCATTTTACTTCCTTTTTCTCTTTTTCTCTGCTCTGGGCTGCCTGCCTTCTGTCAGTCAGCAACTTGAAGGATGCACCCAGGAAGGATGCTCCAGGAGCAGAGGAGCTGCACGCAAACCCCTTCTGTGCAGCTCCCACTCACTCAGAGCAAGGGTTGGGCAGACGGCCTGTGCCAAGTGAGGCAGAGTCACATCGCGGCCTTGGCGTGTTTCTGCAAGAACTGATTGCTGCAATGAATGGCACCCTTGTTGTCAAGAGAGCTCCTCCTGACACATTTTGCTCTGCCCCATCAGTAATCCCATGTGTGGAGCTCTTTGTCCCCTGCTGTCCCACCACAGATAAGGATCCCCAGTTCTCACACAGCCGCCTCTCATGTCTGTGCCAGGAGGGGGATCTGTGCCTGGGCTGTGAGCAGAAATGCAAATCCTCTTTTCTGATGTCTGGAAGTAACCAGCGGTGTGGGCTGACTGTATTGTCTGAGTTTTGGAATCGTGCTTTTTAAGGCAGGATGCAAGGTGTGTGGGGAGAAAGGCTGATTTTACCGAAGCAAGGGATGTGTCTGGATGGTGCCCTGGGATCGGATGGGTGTGTATGGCACACAAGAGAACACAGGCACAGATATACGTTCTTGGGCCAGCACTGAGATGATGGAGAGCGTTATTTTGATGGCAGGTTCTGGAGAAACGTGGGCCGGCCCAGCGCTTATGGGCCCAAGTGATGGCACCAGCAAAGCCGGGTTAATGTCAGCACAGGTACACGTGTTCTGTGGTCGTGCCTTCATCCAAAGTGGGGGAGTTCTCTGGCTCCCTATTTTAGGGTTTTATGTAACGCCCAGCTTATATAAGCCTTTGTCTGTTAACAAAACAGGTGGAGCATATCTTGCGTAGATTTGTCGCTGAAGAAACACTCGTTACTTAACTCTTACTCAAGTGCTCATTATATACTCTAAGAATATTTGTTAGTTCCTTTCTAGCTGCCAATAATAACGTACCTCCTTGACAACCTGCTATGGATGAACGATAAAACATGTAATTCACCCATTTAATGAACTACATCTCAGAATACATTAGAAACAATGCTATTGATGTAGACAAGGGAAAACCAAGGCATCCCCAAACCATGGCCTCGGGCTGCATCTTGCTTGCCTTTGGGCAGGGGACAGTTTGGGGGTGCTGGTAGGGGAAGAAGGATGGTTTGGCCTCACAGGGAGTGGAGGGGCAGCCTGAGATCCTGGGCTGGAGAGGACTGTGAAAATTGTTTTTGAATGAACTGGCTGAGCTCGCTCAAACCTGCCATTCCTGCTACTGCTCAGCTTTAAATAGCAAGCCAGCGCACATCTCCACTTAGCACCATATGAGCCGGTTTGCATTCTCCTTCCCCCGGATGCTGTTGGCTCACTGATGCGCCTGGCATTGCTCGGAGCTCAGAGCAGCGCTGCACAGCACAGCAGCTCCAGGCCTGGCCCTGCGGCCACATGAGGGCATCCCGGTACCCGCACGGCCCTGCACAGCCCCAGAGCAAGTTGGAGAGTTTTTTCCGTTTTCATTCATTCTTCTCCCTTGAGAGGAAAAAAAATATACCCAAACAGCGAGAGCTTTGTTTTTGTTTCCATGGGAATTCTGTGAGAAGGGAAGGTGTGAAAGCAAACTGAAATATCCTGGCCAAGCACGATCGTTCTCAGCGCCTGGGCAGCCATGGAGTCATCTGACAGCAACCCAACCCGGGGGTCCGCTGTCCCCTGGCCGGGATGGGGCTGTGGGAGCTGCAGTGCCTCGGGGAGAGCCACAGTGCAGGACTTGGCCATGATGAGACATGACTACAGCTCCCAGGAGGCAGCATGGCACGGCAGCACGGTGCCTGACTTCCTCTCCTGCCTCTTCCTCCCAGGGGGTGGCAGCCGCTTCCCTGGGAGGATATGGGAGGAGGGAAACAGAGCGGAGGAGAACTGCTCTCCCCGCTGCAAGAACGCTGTCTGTGAGGCCTGCAGGAGCTGATGGCAGCTTTCTCCCACCACGTGCTGCTTGCCTGTCGCTGAGAGCAAGCAGCTGTTGGCACGGCTCTGGGTGCTCTGCTGGCCTCTGCTCCTCCCCTCTCTTCTGTGCTTGGCCACCACAGTGCCCATGGGTGAGACCAGAGCACAGGGCTTTGTGTAAAAGAAACGAATCAATAAAATCTCCATTTCTTTTCCTTCAGCTGGAGGGCTGTGTTTGCTATGCAGCAGCACAGGCTGCCAACAGTGCCCAAAAAGCTCTTCTGCAGATGTCTCTGTGTGCGTTATGCATCCCGACTCCTTCTTCGTTGTTTCCTTCTTTTCTTAAAGAGAAGGAAAAACGTGACAAAATAGCAGCTAAAAAAATATAGTAATATTAAAAATAACCATGACATTGTCCCTAGCATTCTAACCCTGGTTTTCCAGAGTCCAGCTACATGACTCCCTGTGTGACACCACGCCGTGTACTCACCTTGGATAAGCATCCTTATGACAGTGGGAAGTGCCCTTGGAGAGCTGCACAGACGGTTCTGGAGGCCAAAAGTCAGTAAGAGCAGAGAACAAAGGAACCCCCAGCTCCGCCTGCCCTGCAGTCACCCAGCAGCACTGTGTTTCTTCAGTGCTGGAGGTATTTGACAAGGTATGTGCAACTCATCTGCTTTGTGCATTGCCTCTGGGTCAGGGAAGGCGATGGGAATGGTGCTCGGGATGGGGGGAAACGTGGTACATAGATTCCATAGTGCTCATGAAGAGGTTTGTAAGTAAGCCTAAGGTAAATATGCATTAACTAAGTTACTGTTCATGAATTCATTAAGATCCCCCAGAACTCAGCTAGCCAGATGTGGGCATGCTGTGTGCTGTCCCACCAGGGGTGGGAGCGGGCATGGTCCAGGCAGCTGTGGGGTCAGCAAGGGAGCCTGAGGAGGTGGCAGAGATGGGGCATCCCCTCCAGGCAGTGCCCTGAGGAGTGCTCCCTCATCTGCCCTCCAACACTTCCCACCCCATGTTGCCATGAGCAGTGTGAGGTAGTGTGTTCAGGCTTTGCCTGTGCTTTAGAACAAGATGGGGATGTAAGTACCACAGGGTGACTTTCCATCGTTTCCATTTCTCCTGTTCTTTGCATCAGAGTTCCCTCTGCTCGTCTCCAATGCTTTCCTGATGCTGAGTGCTACAGATGCCCATGCTATCCCCTCGCCTGATGCCATCTACATTCACAGTTCCCCATGATGCTGAGTGGAGCAGTCTTGGAGTTCAGCACCAACAGAAGCAATGCTGTTGCAATGCTGCTGGGAACTCAGCTCAGATTGGCCAGTCTGATTTTAGGCGTGAAGGGCATCACCCAGCTGTTCTCAGTCAGCCACCAGTCAACCAAGACAGGGGAAACCCACTTCAAACAGGCTGAGCTGATAATGGGTCTTTTTAAAAAATGTAATAAATCCTTTAAGGAGGAAAACTGTCTTAACATCCATATTGAAACCTTAGCATAGGGACTAAAGTGGGAATGCTGAATTCCCTGGGACAAGTCACCACGATGGCCCTGTGTGGCTGCAGCGAGGGAGGCTGTGGCACTGCAGAGAGGTTTGGGAATGCTCGCAGCTCCCCAACGCGACTGCCAGAGCAGCTCAGCGTGTAGAGGGTTTTGCTTTTCTATTTGTCATTTCAGTGCTTTTCTATCTGTCCCTTCCCCCTGAATCTGCTTCTCTGCCTATTCAAAAGCGCTTTGAGAGTGTGTATGGGGAGCAGCATGAAAAATGCAGCATTTGCATACTGCTCAGATACAGACAGTATGTGACCATAATTATTAAGTTGTCTCACCCTAAAACACCGTTACCTGTGTATTTAACTCACTGTTAATTTGCTCTGGCTTTCTCGTTTGCTCCCCTAGCCAGAGGTACCTGCTGGGCGGCCAGCCGGCTTATTCCTACTGCAGCAACCGAGAGGGCACAAGAGGGGAAGGCGCGTCCTCCCGGCGGAGCTGGGCTCGGTCTTACCTTCAGAATGCAACAAATCTCTGCTTCAAAAAAGCAAACTTTCTCCCCCTGCTAAACGAGCGCTCATCACTTATTATTTTTCCCTCGACCGCGGAGCGCCCTGCCCCGCGATGAGCCACAACCTCCTCCTCCTCCCCCCGCCCCTCCTTCCCTCCCTGCGCTGTCCCACGCCCGCTGCTGTCGGGGAGGGGTTTCCCGCAGCCCGCCCCGCTCGTAGGCTGGCAGCGGCCGGTCCGAGGTTGGGGCCGGCGTTGGGGTGCAGCGGGGCGAGGTGCGGCCCGGCCCTGCCGCTCCGGGACGGGACAGCACAGCCCGGGACGGGACGAGCGCTCACGGCGTCATGGAGCGGCCGCTGCCCCGGGGGCAGGAGGTGGGTGCGGTGCGGTGCGGTGCGGTGCGGTGCGGTGCGGTGCGGAGCGGCGGGCGGCTCGCCCTGCCTTCCTTTTCCTGCCGGTGCAGGGAGGGGAAGGCTTGGGGGTTGCGCTTGGGGCGTTTATTTGCGGGCTCTCCCCGCGCTGTGCGGGGAGCAAACTTCACTCCCGGGAGGTGCCGTCCGCACCGCGGTGCGCGCTAGGGAAGCCTCGCTGCTGCTGCTGCTGCTGCTGCGCGCTCCGTAGCTCCGCGCCGGGCGGGGGTCGGGCGGTCGAGGCGGTGCCCCGCGGACACCCGGCACCCCGTGTGCTGCCCCGATGCGCCCGATGGCCGAGACCCGACGGCTTCCCCGCAACGGCCCCGCTCGGCACCCCGGGAGCCTTCTCCACTGCTTGCGCTTTGTCTTTATTTGGCGCGATGCTTCCTTGCTTTGAGAGGTTGCTGCTGGAGATCCGGAGCCCCGAAAGCCTGAGAGCTGCCCTGGGCGGTTGGTTACTTCAGCAGCGATCCCGCAGCGTGCCCGGGGCTGCGTGCCTTGCGTTAGTGGTCGCGTCCTGCCTTGAGGTGAACGTGCGGTGCCTCGAGCGTTGGGTGGATGTTTTGGGCAGACCGCGTTTCCCTACGGTCCTATCCCCGACAGCGGGTACAGCCGTGTTAATGTCACGTTCCTCGGAAGAGGGATGGCACCGCAGCGCTGCAACAAGCACTGTTTTGGTATGGCGTTATGTTTCCTAGCTGCTTCCTTTTGCTACTTGAAGGGTGGGAACGCCGTTTCAAGAGTCTTTAATTGCTCAAAAATTTGTCCGTGGCACTTGGCAGCATGAGCTCATGCTGATGGCTCACAGGTGTCAGGACTGCACCTCTGCTCCTGCACTTGGGATGCTTGTGGCAGCCTCGGCCCTGGCCCAGGTTTGGAAACTGCCAGGCTGCCCTTCCTTGTCTTTCAGCTCTGCTGTCTGTCAAGGTTTAACTTTTCTGCTTGGGTTTCTCGCTGAAACACCTGTCTGCACACTTGATTTTGTCTGGATACATGACATCTTCCTTTTTGAGGATTGCTGGAAATGGACATTCAGGCTGTGGTACTGCTATATAGGACCCAATTGAGTGATTTTGGAGGTTTCTGTGCTCAGAAGCTGTTGCTATGACTGGGGGAGGCAGTGTCCCATGAGCAGACCCAGAAGTTTCTTGGGATCAGAACTGCAGTTTCCTTCAGCTGCTGAAGATACAATTAGAGTTAGAAAGAAAAAAAGAAAGAAAGAAAACGAAAGCAGGAGGCCCGTGAGCCTCACTGGTGACTTCACTCTTTCAGGAAGCATCCTGAAATCACATGCCTCAACGAGAAAGTTGCACTTCTTTTCTTAATAGTGATTGTAAGGGCTTGTGTCAGCTTGACATTGTTATCCCCAGTAATTGGTGAAGTGCTCTTTAGACCACAGGTGTGGCTGCAGCAGCAGAAGGATCCCACGTTTTACAGCAGGGCTGTTCTGCGGCAGTGATTCGGGAAACATCTTCGTACATGAAGGAAGTGTGGCTGTGCCTGGCTTAGTTACGAGCTGAACTTGGCTTGGTACACGTATTCTCTCCCTGGATGTGGGTTTAAAGCAAGTTAGCAAATCTCCATGGAAGGAAGTATCAGGAGAACACGCCGCTGGCGCTGCCACCATTTTATTCCCGGAGAATGGCATCATAAAGCAGGTAACAGTCATGGGGGTTTCTACAGGCTTCTGGGTTTGTCCTCCATGAGGGAAACCCTCACTCAAGCCCTCGGTTTGAGTTTCTGTGGGTATTGGTTCAATGGAGTGCCTGATGCAGGAGCACTGGGAGCAGAACACGGCCTCACGTCTTGTTCCAGCTGTGCATGGGATGGCTTGTGTTGTGTCCTGTGCTCTTGGGGCTGTCTGATGGAAGTCACATTTCCATCCTTTTTCCCTCCCCCAAACCCTGCCCGCCCTTCTTTTGTTGTTTCAGTCTGTGGTCAGGTTTTCTCATATGTATCTGTATGTGATTATTTTAACACGTATTTCATCGGGTAGCCTAAAGAGCAGAGGGAGTTGGGGGAAAAAAGAGCTGAGGGGAGGAGGACGAGGAGGAGGAGGATAGCTCTGTTCCTGGTGTTTCTCTCCCAAACAAGCACCGTGCTGCTCTCCCACCCACATGGCACGGGGAGCCCAGAGCAGTGGGAGGCAGCTGGTGCCTGGGGGTAGCGGACACGTGTCCCTTCCCTGCTCTCATGCCTGGGGGAGCAAGAAGAAGGCAGACTCGTGGATTTACAGGTGGGGTTGGTGCCCGATGCTCCCACAGCGAGAGTGAGGACTCAAAATACAGGTTTGTAATGCCAAGATAAGATGGCTATGCCTGGGGAAGTGGTGGAGTCACCGTCCCTGGTGGCTCTGAGAGATATAGTCAGTGGGCGTGGGGTTGGGCTTGAGGAACTTAGAGGTCTTTTCCAATCTTAGTGATCCTATGAAGAAATGATCCAGAGACCAAAGGAGCTGGCTGTGTAAGGAGAAAAGGTGCAGTAAGGAGGCAATGCAGTGCTGGGGCAGGAGTTTAGCAGTAGAGGAAGTGCAGGGCTAGCAGTGTCCCCAGCGGGGATGGAGCGCTCCGGCACGACACGAGGACACAGAGGGCACTATGAGACAGACAATATCCCACAGATCAGCACCGTGACATGCTCTGTCCAAGTCTGTGCAAGTGGATGATTCACATCCAGTTGTTGTTTCTGCTTATCTCGTTGGGCAGGAACTTGCTTTTCTGTGCTCCCCGTGCCTTGGGGCACACGGGTCACGGACACGCAGGAGGGACACGGCGCGGAGCCGCTTCACCAACACATCTCCCAAAAAGGATCACCTTTTTAAACTGGAATGCTTCTTTCACTTTTCCCCCCCAGCACAGCCCCTGTTGTGAACGTTGGCTCTGCATCGTCTCTTTTATTTGAGTGAGGCACAGTTACACGGCGTGGTTGGCCGCTCTGTGTGAAGCATACAGACGTGTCCATTGCTGTCAAAGGAAGATGGGAGCGACTCAGAGAGCAGGCAGTGCATTCTGTGGCCTTTCAAGGGGAAATATTTTGGTCTCCCATTCCACTTTTATCTAAATGTCTATTCCTGTAGCCCCGATGAGATGCTCTAAAGTGTGTTTTTTCCATGACAGAGGTTCCCAGCAAACTGATATTTTTTGCAGGGGTCCCACCCAGCTGTGAGCCCTCCCTGTGTGGAGTAGCAGTGAGTCACGGTACCTTCAAGAGTCTGTGGTGTGACCGATCCCAAGACATTTTGGCAGCAGTTGTGGCAAATGAGCCGTTTTGTTTGCTGGCAGAAAGCACCAGAGATAGGAGTGCTGTCTGAGCCCTGGCAGGGTGCTTTTTTTCCCCCAAAACACCGAATGTTTTTGTTTCTGCCAAGCAGCCTTTCTTTTCTTTCTTTCTTTTCTTTCTTTCTTTTCTTTCTTTCTTTCTTTCTTTCTTTCTTTCTTTCTTTCTTTCTTTCTTTCTTTCTTTCTTTCTTTCTTTCTTTCTTTCTTTCTTTCTTTCTTTCTTTCTTTCTTTCTTTCTTTCTTTCTTTCTTTCTTTTTTAGTGTGCAGAAAGAATATAACTGTCTGCAAAAAACTCTTGGAGAGCATCACTGCTCCGGGAGGCTAGAATGGAAAATATGGGGAGGAATGTGATTAACCTGGGGCTGATGGTGGGCAGGTTTCCATCTTGCACTGAGCTTAGAGGGCTCAGCTTGCAGGTCATAACCTTGGGGCTCTGATGGCTTCTAGGAAGGGCCATAAGATGATGGGGGTCTGCGGGCATCCCGTGTGCTGTGCTGGGGGTGGGGCAGGGGGGGAATGAGCTCTGCTGGGGCTCAGCAGTATCTCCCACTGCCTGCACCATCGTGATGGAGAAAAGGAAGGGAGAAAAAGAAATCCAAGGCGTCTGTTTTGTTCTAAGGAAGCTGTTAGTATTGTTGCTGTGTGTAAATGAGCTGTGCTGCATAAATTTGCAGGTATTCAGTTGTATTTAAGCAAGCAACACAGAAGAGGCTTTCTGCTATTCCCTTCCTGCAAGTTCCTTCTTCCTACGTGGCAGTTTTCTGCTGAGTTTGCCTCTTTCTGAGCTTAGTTCCTCAGGTGCTGACCCAAAAGTTGAGCAGGCTGCTGATGTGACCCCCACATAGAACCAAACTGTCCTGCAGCACAGTTTCCTGCGGGCAATGGCCCAACAAAGCACCTTTGGATACTTCCGTGTGTGATTTCCAACAGTGCTGTGAGCAGAGCAAAGCTGTTTGCTGCTCTCTGGGAACCGGAGGACGAGCAGAACTACTGGAGATCGATCCCTTTGCGTTCAGCCACAGAAATGCCATTACACTGAGCCCAGAGCAGCTGCCTTTGCTGTGCCCGGCTCTGGGTGTCTGCTACGTGCAGCTCAGAGTGTTTGCATTCCTCTATTGGGACCCAAACCCTCCTGCAGATGAGGCCCCCCAGATTCCCTGCGGTCTGTCAGACCCAGAATAGCCTCAGGAGATGTATGGGATGTATACGTTTAGATAGTGGAAATATGTCCTGCATTTGTATGACGTGTTTGGCTATATATAAGGGTGCAGAAATGCACACCATTCTGACATGGTGGTCCTGGTCATCTCTGCTCATTGTCACTCTGTGATCCTTTGTGTCATGCTGTCTTCCTGGCAAGCTTTCCAGATGTAGGATTTCTATACAGCTTGTACAGCAAGTGCCAAGAGCTGTGTGTCTGCCAATGCTCCCAAGTGCTGCACCTCTCATCCCTGCCCCAGGGACTCAAACCATGGGCCAACAGGCAGGTGGCAGCCAGCCTTAGTCACTGATGAGCACCTAATGGTCAGCTTCCTGGTGGAGGTGGTGCTGCCCGAGGTGGGGCACGGGATGTGCATTCCTGTCATTGCCAGCAAAGGCTGAAACACAGCCCCAACAGTGAGAGCATCCCAGGGGTTGGGAAACTGCCGTGGCTCAGGGCTGGCCCTGAGTGTGTGCATCAGTGTGAGCTCAGCAGTGATGCTCCCCTGCAAACACCACGGTGGTGTTTTCCCTTCGTGTCACTGCTTAGAGAAGCAAATAAAAGGAGTCCTTGGGAAAGGCCGGGCTCCCAGCCATAGGACAGAGTGCTGAGCAGGGATCTGAGCAGATATCCATGTTACTGATGGAAACTGCCATCCCCTGCTGCTGGGGTTCCCAGCACTGAACGTCCCTGCGGTGTGCTCCTGGCTTGGCAGCAGTCCTCGTGGAGAAGGGCTGCAGAGATCGATAGCGGTGAGGCGAGAGGCTGTGCTGCAGTCATTAGTGCGGGAAGTGCTAATTAGCTCCTGCTTTTAGAGGTAGATAATGCATTTATCAGCAGATAAACGTTAGGAGATTCGCTGTCAGAGAATAATTGTTTTGGAAACAGTGTTTTGAAATATTCTGCTTTTCTTGGGACTGGGCCAAAGGTAAGTAGTGTCAGCTGGGACCATGCCTGAATATACTGTTTTCTGTTGACTTGGATTTGTGTTTCAGTCCTTCTCCAGCTGTGGTTTATATATCCAGGATGGCAGCCATGCCTTATTTCTTGATCAGTGATGTGGGAGAGCATGCAGGCAAACAAAACCAGTGTGTGCCTGTTTTGCTCCGTATGGGGACGTGTTTTGGAGCACAGACGTTCCCAGGTGCTCTGCAGGGCTCCTGCACCTACTGGGGAATTGGGATGGCAGCACTGCTCTGTGCTGGGTGTGGATCCAGGGCTGCCAGCATGCAAACATCTCCTGCAGGGAGCTCCATGGAGGTGTGGTGTGAAGCTGAATTTAAGTTTAAAATATGAGAAATTGGGCAATATTTACATGAAGAACCTTTCATCTCTAGGCAGGGCCAGCAGCTGCTGAGGGCATCGTGCGTAGGATTTCCTTGGCACACAGCCCGGGCTCCCGGTGCCTGCATCTTCTATCCCCACTTTACTGCCCTGCCCCAGTCCGAGCTGAGCTGTGCAGCATTGCACAGGGAGGTGTGCAGGGGCAGAACTGGCTGTGGGACAGAGGCCATTGCACACAGCCCTGCCCCAAGGTCATTGTGCGGGGCTGGGAGGGGGGGTGATGTTGTGAGAACCGAGGTCAGGGCAGTGTTCAGGGATTTGTGTTCCTCACGGCTGGGATGGGAGCTGAGAGAGCATCAGCAGGAAATGCCTGTTTTTATTGGAAGTGCTTTCTCCTTCCCGACTGGGGGCTGTCCCAGTTTCCTAGTTCTGCATGGTGCTCATCAGTGTCTG
Organism: Phasianus colchicus; assembly: GCF_987193195.1. NCBI lineage: Eukaryota > Metazoa > Chordata > Aves > Galliformes > Phasianidae > Phasianus > Phasianus colchicus. The sequence continues at coordinate 21,845,249 of NC_143445.1, read as the reverse complement.
AGATTGTTGCAGTTCCGCCATGATGGTTGCAAAAGCACAAATCTGGGCTGGCTTCATTTCTAATTAATTTTGTCCTACTCCCCACCTTTCTGTGATTTGCACTACCACTGGATCCTTCATATAATTGCCACCTTCAAGGCTGGCAATACCAGCAAGCTCTGCTGCCCATCCTTAGCCCAGTGCTGCAGCCCTTCTGCTCTGCTGTTGCCAGGGATGTGTTCCCAGCCAGCCTTGTACTCAGCTGGCTGCACATTAACCCATGCAGGTTGCTCAGCTCACCCCTGAGCATGCATGAGGTGTCTGCACACAGGGCTGAGCACAGCCTGATGGAGCAGATTGCAGAGCTGCACCCCGATGGGCGCTCTGTGCCTTCCATTAGCTCAGCTGCTGCTCAGGCTCCTGGGGCTTTGGCTGGGCTATAGCAAGGCTTATTTCTCCTCTCTAGCCCATAATCTGTCTCTAATCTCTAGGGCAGTTTCTGGCTGCTGGGGCTGACTCAGGTCCAATTGTGCCTGGACTCTGCTCTATCCCAGAGCTTGACTGTGCCAGCTGTGGAAACAACTTCAGCTTAAAAAAAAAAAAAACGACAACTAATAATAAAGAAATAAATCTTTAAGTTATGCAGCTGTACTGTGGTCCTCAGCAAATAGGCATGGCCACACTGGTTAATTGTTTATCCATTAACCACCTGGGTCAACTGATGTGAGGAGAGGAGCATGGCTGTACCTGGCACAGCAGGGAGGGGAGGATGCATGCCCAGTTCCATGCACTCCCATCTGCATGGGCTTCCTCCAGCACCAGCTGTGTGGTGTTTGGGTGCTGCCTTCCCACCAGAGTAAATCACAGCATGGCTCCTGCAGGGTGCTCGAGTTGGTTTTTATGCAAACCTCTTCTCTGGGAATGTGCTTTAGGTTTTGGTGGAGCAAGAACATCTCTTCCGTGGATGGATCCATGGACAGAGGAGGTCTGTTGGATGGGTCTGTGTTATTCAGGCAGGCCTACTTGCGTGATTCCTGCAGTGAGCTGGTGCTGTGTCTGGTCCTACAGCATGGGAGCTCACTTGCTGGGAGACAACCCAGTTTTTCCTGATTTTAGTCAAATAGGCGTTTTTTGTTGTGGTGGTTTTACCATAGTTTGGGACTTGTGTGTTATTGGCCTTACATAATAAAATTATGTACTTGTTCCAAGAGAAAACAAAAAAAGAGTGTTCTCTCTGTTAAAATGTTAAATTATTTCCTAATTACAGCATACCCAGCTCATTTTATGGAGCTCACTCACGAACAACTGCAGTGTTCTTTGCAGAACTTAGCATCAGAAGTGTTGCAAATGTTTTTAAAGAACTCATTATTTCACACAACATCAGACCCTCCAGAAGCAGAAATGTACTGGCTTCTTTGAAGTGTTGCCACGCTGTCCTCTCTGTATTTTTTCAGTAGTGCTGCCAGGCTGTGACATTTATTGCTCAGCAGAACAAAGGCCAAGGAGACCTTTTTGGATGCGGGGGGGGTAAGGTGCATGGGGATAAAGGAAGTCTGAATCCTGTATTTAGGCATTGCAGGTGGCAGTAGTGGGGTGAACTCTGTGCCGTGTTGAGATATTGGAGATGGCAGCGATGGGGGTGGTTGGGACGAACGTCATCCCATATCGATGGAGGTGGCAATGACAGCCCTGCTCCTTCCTCCCCAGCCACCCTTGGCTCCGACGCCCGCTGATCTGAGATGTCCCTGAAGCACGAGGGCCGTGCAGCTGCTTCAGCGCTGAAGAGGATCGCTGCAGACATGAGCAACATCATCGAGAGCCTGGACACCCGCGAGCTGCATGTCGACGGGGAGGAGGTCGACTCAGAGGTGCTGAGTGATCCCAAAGGTGCTGGTGAGTTATCAGTCACTGTGCGTGTGTGAGAGCCCAGAGTCTCTGCAGTGCTGCACTCAGTCCATCTGAGGTGTGCTAACGGGCTGTGTGCTCCTTGCAGCGTGCATCCCCTTCTCTGCCATCTATCACACCCGTGGATTCAAGGAGCCGGGCACGCAGACCTACCTGACGGGATGCCCCGTGCGTGTGCGTGTGCTGGAGGTGGAGCGCTTCACTTCCACCAAGAAGGTCAGAACCCACCTGCCAGGAATGCCGTTCTGTTTCCGTACAGCTTTATTAAAATGCTGTTTGGAGGTGAACTCTGGGTGCTCTCAAGGGGGAAGGTTTCCCGTCTGCTTTAAAACCAAATGCTCCTTAGAACACAACGAGGGCTCTTCGAGTGGCTGCAGGAGGGCTGATCTGTGTTGTCCTCCTGCTCAGGTCCCAAGCCTCAATGTGTACACCATCGAGCTGACCCATGGGGAGTTCACGTGGCACGTGAAAAGGAAGTTCAGGCACTTCCAAGAGTTCCACCGGGAGCTGCTGCGCTACAAAGCCTTCGTGCGCATCCCCATCCCCACCAGGAGGTGCGTGTGGTCAGCTTCCTAAATGAGTCTAAAATACCTTTTCTTTCTTTTTTTTTTTTTTTTTTGCTCTCCTGCCCACCCATCTCTTTGTGGGTCTGGGGAGTTTTTCTAGGAAAAGCAAAAGCCTTGCATGAGAAGGGTGGTTATACATCGAGGTGTGGTTATGCATTGGGGTTTGATGCACACACTTAAGCTCAACGCTGGGCTTTGTGATTCCTAACAGCCACACGGTGAGAAGACAATCCATCAAGAGGGGAGAGCCACGGCAGATGCCCAGCCTTCCACACACAGCCGAGAGCACGGTGCGGGAGGAGCATTTCTCCAGCCGCAGGGTAAGTGCTGGCATGCTAAATCCTCCTCCATGCAAGGAGGATGCTGCTGCTCTCTGGGTTCAAAAGAGCAGAGACTCCTTGTGGTTCAGTTAACCCACGATGCCTAGGATGATGGTCCCCCTGCTCCCACCTGCTGCTGTTTATAGATAGAAGAGGCAGCTTACAGGGTCAGGTTGCACGATGAAGGCAGCCCCGCGGCCATCAAAATCCGAGTGATTTCAGTCTGTCCCCATCTGAAAGAGGAGATGGCAGTCAGGCTCTCGATGCTGAAATGGGTAATTTTAGCCAAGGCACACGTGTTCCCTGTAACTTCATCAGATGTGAACAGATGGGCCCCTCCATGAAGCAGGTGGGTGTCTTCCTACCTCTTCACTGCGGCTTTGCCGTTTGCACAAGCAAGCCTGGAAGGGTGTCTTCCTTCACCCCTTCCTTCTCCCCTTCCTGCTGGCTGCTCCCTCCTGTGCTCTGTGCCTCCAGCATTCGAAGAGCTGTGTCCTGTGGCTGTGCTGATAACCCACCCTGCTGCAAACACCTCACTGCTCTGCGTGAAGTTTTAGCTTTAAAAGAGAGAGAAGAAGGTTTCCTCAATTCTACCCATCCTACTTTAAAAACTTTTTTGGCTCTTGTTTTCCTTGTTGCAGTCCCACACTTTTTTACCAAGGGGTAAAAAGTCCCTGCTGCACACTTGGGAGTGTCACATGCTAGGATACCAGCACTGCAAAGCGCAGCATTCTGAATGGCATCTGGTTCTTTTTGGTTGGCACTGTAGCACACAGGCACACATGTAAGCTCTTCTTTGCCCAGTTCCCACCAGGGTGGGAAGAGATTTTCTCTCCATTTCTCTGCTGGGATGGGCAGAATGGGTTCTCCCTGGTGGCCTAGGGACAGGGCAGAGTGGTCACCATGCTCCCCACATCACCCCATTGACTTGGCTTAGTGCTGAATAGGCACTCTCGGTTGTGTCTGGGGCTGAATTTTCCTATGAAACCATTACATACAGGCCAGAAGCACCAGGGACTGGTTTTGTGTTTAAAACAGCTCTGAAATTTGCACTCGGGCAAGAAAAAGATCCTTTGAATTGCAGTGCCAAGCAACAGGTCAGCTGGGGGGGAGGTGCAGTGCACAGGAACCAACCTGCAGTCAGGCTGTTGTGCCACTGAGCCCTAATCCCCAGTGAACACAGAACAACACATTTATTTGTCTATTCGAGCAGAAGAGTGTCTGATTTCCTGATTGCTTCCCACTATCAGACAGTTGGATTTCTTATTGTTTTTTTCATGAAAATGCCTGCATCCTTTCTCAAATTTCGATGTTTGAATTGTAGAAACAGCTGGAAGATTACCTGACAAAGATCCTAAAAATGCCCATGTACAGGAATTACCATGGAACGGTGAGTAGGAATTAATGTAATTCAATGGCAACAGGGCATTCTCTTTCTTTTCATGTGTTGAACCTGCTGAAAGAATGCCACTTAATGGCCATTTGGCAGTGGTTTGGGCTCTGCTGATCACTGTAGCATGGGTGGGATATGATGAAAACCAGAGGGAAAGAGTGTGAGGCTGACTGCTGGAGGTCACTGTTGTAACAAGGCAGAAATACTGCCTCAACTTAGGGCGTCTGAAGGAACTCATTCTTCATTTCTTTTTACTAACTTGGGGAGAAGTGCTGCTCTGGAAGTCATTTGCAAGTTTCTAGCTTTGCAGGGACCTCAGGCAGCCATTTGGCACTGGGGCAGAGAGCGGGGCCAGGGCTTTGTGCGGGTTCTTTTGGGGACGAGCAGCAGAGCGATCGCAGTCTGCAGATGGAAAACAGTCATCTTTCATTCTCAAGGCAATGTTGGGCTAACTTGGCAATTTTGATCAGCAGCATATGCAGAGCGGGGGAGAGTTATTCTACAGTATTTATCCCTCTTGTCAGATCAGGCATTGCTTGTCGGAATACTTTGCAGGATTTCTGCAAATGTAAAGCTGTGTGTGATGTGACTGGGATAGGGGGATGGGTGGTCCCTGCCTGGGCAGCCATAAGCTGTGCAGGGTGTCCCTCTGTCCCCAGCCACAGAGCCAGATGCCACCATGCACAGAACCTCTCCGGTTGTTGTTGGCTCATGTTGGATTTGGCTGCAGTGAAACATTCACTTTGCTGCTAAGGGCAGCGGTCCTGCGCCGGGAGAAAGCATAGGGAGCAAAATGTTTTCTTTCAACAAAAGAAAACAAAACAAACCCCCACCATTCTCTGTCTCGACGCTAAATTGAAGGTTTCTGGCATTTTCCTTGGAACTGAATTTGTCCTCCTTAGAACAAAATGAGCACTTTGCTCTCTGTGGTTGAGAAGTCTCTGCCCGGAGTCTGGAGAATGCTGCTCCTGTTTGCAGCTCGGAGCATTTGGCTCTGCAATTCCTGCTATTGAGTCGCTGAGGGTTTCGGGAATTCCTAAATTCTTGGTGAAGTGGAGTGGCAAAGGCAAGCTGTGCCCAGCATGATGTGCAGCTCTTGCTTCTTGTACACTGCCCTTCTAATCTGTGCAATTGGATTAATTCTCACATCTGCTTTCCATGCTGTGTCCTGAAGTTTATGCCATGCTCTGGGAGCATTCTTGCTGCAGGTTGGGTGGCTGTTTTGCAGACAAAAAGTTCCCTTCCCTTCCCTTCCCTTCCCTTCCCTTCCCTTCCCTTCCCTTCCCTTCCCTTCCCTTCCCTTCCCTTCCCTTCCCTTCCCTTCCCTTCCCTTCCCTTCCCTTCCCTTCCCTTCCCTTCCCTTCCCTTCCCTTCCCTTCCCTTCCCTTCCCTTCCCTTCCCTTCCCTTCCCTTCCCTTCCCTTCCCTTCCCTTCCCTTCCCTTCCCTTCCCTTCCCTTCCCTTCCCTTCCCCCCTTTTGGCTCTGTGAATTGTGATTCAACTTCATATCTAATATCCCTTCCCAAAGGCTTTTTGTAGTTCTGAGTAGAAGTGCTTAAAGACAATTACCATTAAAATGAAAGTTGTGGAAATCCACACCTATTTCTGGGAACTGGAAGCTGGAGAAAGATAGCCCACACAGGTTGGGAAACAGGACCTGTGGGTTTCATTGCATTCAGTATAAATATTAAAAAATAATAATAATAATAATAAAAATTGGGTGTTTACGTTATTTTTTATGTTAACTGCAATAGCTGAGAGTGGGACTAGATGATCTTAGGGGCCTTTTCCAGCCTGCGATTCTGTGGAGGATGCCTGAGCTAAAGCAGAAATAGCTTTGATTGAACCAATGCCCCATAATCCTTCCATAGTTTTGGTTATTGGACTTTAGCATGTATGATGTTTTTGGTGTCTGTGTGTTTTTTCTTTTTCAATTTAGGCTTATGGTAAGCCAATTTTCTGTGTAAGAAATAGCTGTCATCTTGTTGCTGAACAATTTAATTCTGAACAGCGCTGTGATCTCATTTTATTGCTAGTCACAGCTGTTAATTAACTGTTTATGCTTCTTTGGCCCACTAAATTAAAAAAAAAAACAAGCATCTAAATGGAAAAAGCGGAGTGGAGCTGCTGAACTCTTTCTGAAATGCAGATGCTATAGAAAGTTTGCCATAAATAAATCAGACACTCTCGACGTGGCTGTGACCGTGGCTCGTGTGCCTTGCTGCGGTTCCCCACCTTTCACTGCTTATCTTTCTGCAGCCGATCGCTTGCATCTGGGTTTTTGTTTTTATTATTTTGTATCGCTGCAACAATGTCATTGAGTCTGCATTCTCTCAGTTCCTACCTCATACCTCAAATACTCTGCTGCGGACTGCTTGGAAACCGGAGCAGGACCGCTCCCCGCAGGCAGCGCAGGAATCCAGCTGCCCGCCTCCCAGCACCGCTCCGCTGTGTTCTGAGCACCTCTGCTGTAATGCTCTGCAACAGTACAGCTAGCTGATGTGGTAATGGTGGCAATAAACCATCTGATCAGTTATTTTCCATTGTCCTGAGGAATCCTGCTTGGAAGTGATGAGATCAGTTTGCAAAGCAAGCCCCAGTCTTGCTTGTTGCTTTGTGTCAAAGCACATCTGACTGCATGGGTGAAGAGCAAGGAATTTCAATAGAATGAGAGGGAATGGCCTCAAGCTGTGCCAGAGAAGGTTCAGGTTGGATATCAGGGCACGTTCCTTCTCCAAAATAGTGGTGGTGCATTCACACAAACTGTCCAGAGAGTGGTGGAGTCACCCGGAGGTGTTCTGGAGCCCTGAGATGTGGCACTGCGGGACATGGGCAGTTGGCTTGGGGGATGAGTTGGGGTTGGTCTTGGTGCTCGGAGGGGTCTTCTCCAACCACAGTGAATCTATGAATTTAATTTCTCCTCCTGGCTTTTCTTCTCATCCTCCAGGGACTGTTATTTCTCTGCTCACTGCTGATGTTTTCAAAGGGTTTTGACACTTCTGTGCAGCATTGTTTTCACTGTGAATAATGTGAGGGAGACGGCCAGTTTTCTGATCCGTCTGGTGGGAATGCCAGCCACTTTCTGAAGGAGTGGAAATTGGTTTTGAGGCAAGGAACCAGCCTGAAAATTCTGCTTAGGACCTCCTGTAAGAGCTTATGGCATGCCCTGGGCTCTCACACACTCCTTGTCTTGTTTTGCATGTCACTGCAGAAATGGATGGAGAGGTTCACAGCTCACAGCCAGTACTTTCTCAGAGCTGATTTCCCAGTGAGAATACTGATATCAAGATGGGCAGCAAAACCATGAAATAGTTTGTCCTAGTCCCTGTCTGAAACAGGCTAAAATCAGCAGAGAATGAGGGCATAAATTTGGTTCTGCTGAATGGAGGTTGCTTCATGTCCTTAGGCTACTGGGAGAACAACAGATCCTTTGTCCTTCTCCTGACCTTATAGATGGGGTGAGGAGTTTGGGAATGTCCCAGAGGGAACAGCAGGGAGAAAGAAAGATGTTCTGTGTTCCTGCTGCTATCTGGGGCAGTGCTGGGCATGGTAGGGATGGGGCCTGAGTCAGTCCCACTGTGATGCAGGACAAGCTTATGTCTCAGGTTTGCTGATATTCTTTGTTACGCTTCATGTTTTCAAAGCCTTGCAAAGTTTGTGGTTCCACCCATTTACCTCCTCTGTGGAATCAGATTTTGCAAACGAAGGCCCTGAGATGGATTTGCCAAAGAGCCCCTGGCAGAGAGACCTTGGAGGGCCTCCATGGGTGGTGAGATATCAGTAAGCTTGGGATGCCTGGAGACTTCTGTCCACTGCAGGGCCAGCAGCCAGCAGACAGGCAGGGACGTCCCGCTGTGCCAAGAAAAGCCAGCTCGCTCCAAATCGCAGGGTGTCCTATTTTTAGAGTTGAATGTAGTCATGCTGCGCTTTCTCACCAGCTTTGCTTATCTTTGCATTCCTCTGCTGAATGCGTTCAGCGTTCTCCCTGCCGAAGCAGGAGGAGCCGGGTGGAGGCAGGTGACTCAAATCTGAGGTTTGCTGATGCACCTGGTGGTGGGAGCTGGGGCTCATCCTGGGCCGCACAGATCAGCAGAAGTGGAGAACGTGCTGAACGCTGTTCTGTCATACTCTGTTTCACTCTCCTTCTGCCCCACCACACCTTCACTGTGGGTGTTTGGCTCATGGGGGTGGATGAGGCCATGATGTGGTGGAGTGAAGGCTGAGCAAGAGTGTTCTGCTGAGGTCTTGGTTTGAGGAGCTGAGCACCAAAATGGTGTGTGGTGGTGGTATAGGGGACTGGAAGCCAGTTGGGAGCTTCCAGCCCCAGGGATGAATGCTCATTCTCTTTGCAGCTTTTCTGTGCTCTTCCTGAGGATACTGAAGTTATGGTGGTGATTTTTGCTTAGGCTCCTCTGTAGGTTCTCTCTTGGTGACAGGGTGAAGCAAAACTGTTTTGTGTCTTTCCCCAGATGGAGTTCATTGGAGTAAGTCAGCTGTCATTCATCCACGACCTGGGACCAAAGGGCATGTGAGTTGTGAGCTGGTTTTTTTTTTGTTTTTTTTTTTTTTACTTTGTAAGATACAGTTCACCAAGAACGTGGCCTTATAGTGTTCACAATCAGAGTTTTCCTTCCTCACTAACAACTGACTGGGGAATATTTTACCATATGGATATAAAAATGCATCAGTGTTCAGAAAGAAGTGCTACCACTTTGGGAAATAGCCTCAGTGTAGGCTGCTTTGCAAGACGTGGGCTGCAGCTCACCAGCTGGGTTATGGGGTTGCTTTCCTCCCCTCCCTACAACCTGTCTGCCTCCATGTTTGTGAGCCTGTGCTGTGAAACACTGGAAAGCGATGGAGGCAGCATCCCTGGAGGTGTTCCAGAGCTGTGGAGATATGACACTGAGGGGCAGTGGGCTTGGTGGGATGGGTTGCGGTTGGTGCTCTTAGAGGTCTATTCCAACCTTAATGATCCTATGATTGCATGAAATGGGGCCTTTTGTTTTTTAAATCTGCATTGCTTCCTTGGGGAGATGTTTTTGCCCTTCTTCTGAGGGGCAGTGCTGCAGGGCCGTTCAGGCCTGGCTGGAGGTGCCAGGTGCCATCCCTTGGCTGGGCTCCGAAGCAGCATGGAGGGCACTCAGGGTGAGGCCTGCCACCTGTCCTGACCACGTTTGTGTCCTTGCAGGGAAGGGCTGGTGATGAAGCGCTCCGGGGGCCACCGCATACCTGGTCTGAACTGCTGTGGCCAGGGCAGGATGTGCTACCGCTGGTCCAAGAGGTACTGCGGGCTGAGGGGTGGCAGAGCTGAGGGCTCCTCTCCCGTGCTTTGCTGCTCCCCATGCCTGGAGGTTTCCCCATCCCTGGAGGTGCTCAGTGCCAGGTTGCTTGGGACCCTGGGCAGCCTGGTCTACTGCCTGTTTTGATGGTTGGGAACCCTGCCTGCAGCAGGGGGCTGGAAATAGGTGGTCTTTGAGATCCCTTCCAACCCACGCCATTCTACAATTCAGTGATTCTGTGATCTTAAAAGTTGCTGTGTTCTTGTGAAGATGTTCTATTTCTTTATAGTCTTGCCAGTATTACTTCAAACAGTTTTACAGGAGTTATCTATAGTGATTTTACAAGGAGATGACCTTCCAGGTCAAATCATTAAGTGCAGTAATACTGCCAGGGAGGATTTGTTAAAATCCTACAGATGATTGTAGGAAGAACTTACATTCATGTCTGGCTTCTACAAATAATTTCATGTATTTCACAAATAGAGAATGCATTCTCAAATAAATCCTCTAGATCTTGTTGGATAAAAGGAGGAAAGTACTGAAATAGGCAGCATGCCCCATAATTTATTTTGTCACAGTAGTGTGAAGGTGTAGTTTTGGCTGTTCTTCTCCCCCTTAAATGCTAGGATGGCAGCATGCTCCAAGACTCAGCTTTGCAATCACTTTTCAAAATGTGTTGGAAGCACTGTAAAACCTAACTGCCTATTTCTTACAGCTTTGCAAGTGTTTCGTCACCAGCCTGCACTGCCCATCCTCGTCCTTCTCTCTTGCTACATTTCTCTCTTTTGTCTCTTTGAGACATAATCTGCTTTGCTGCAGGTGTTGGGTTTTCCATACCCCAAATTAGTTTCCTAAGTTATAGCAGGCTGGGGATGTTATGGCCATGGGTCTATGGAAAGGGACACGGAGGATGATTGCAGGGTGACACCGTGAAGGTGCGTGAGTCCTCAGGCATGGAGAGCTGCCCAAGGAAATGAGAAGTGCACATACTGGAAACCATACCCAGCAGGGATGCTTGGGAATGGGATTATGGGCCTCTGGGGAGAGGAAGGGAGGGTATTTTGGCACCAAATGAAGGGTGATGCTCGGTGGCGCTGAAAGAAAAGGAAAATAATGGGATTTGGAAGTATCAGGGGAGCCGGGACTGTTACTAAGGGTAGCAGAACTCACATGTTTTTGCGGTGCATTCTGTTGCTGTGTGTGTTTCTGCATTCGCACAAGAATTAGGCGGAGGTCTCGTGATGGAGACCTGTGTGGGACAGAGGGGGCCGGTTACCCCAGCTACACGGCACGGGGAGAAAAATTAGAAATGCCATTCGCAGCAAAAACATATTTTTCTCAGAGTTGCCTTCAGGCTGTGGTATTTATGTAAAACCTGCAGGTCATCTTTCATCATGTGTTTCTAGCAGAGTGCCTGTTGCTTGGCAATAAATGCTGTCCAAAATGCCTTGTTCGTACATTCTGATAGGAGCAAAGTGATGCTAGCTTCAAAAGCAAGGTGAGCCATTAGCACAGCTGCCCAGGGAGTGGGGCAGGGTACTGTCCCTGGAGGTGCTCTAGAGCCATGGGGATGTGGCACTGAGAGACATGGGCAGTGGGCATGGAGAGATGGGCTTGGGTAGGCTTGGGGATCTTGGAGGTCTTTTCCAGCCTTAATGTTTCTGTGATAATTCATTTTGGAGATGTCAGGCAGTTCCAGTATCACTTATAGGTGGGGCATGCAGCCTGAATGGAGATCTGGGTTAAAAGGAGCGCTCCCTTCACCTGGCTGGGATGTTTGTCTCACTGCTTTTGTTATGTGAGATGCTGCCTTTCCAAAGACCTCTATAAAAAGTAGCATGCAAGTTGCTCTGGAAGTCTTTTATTGGATACAGACTTACGACCTAAGTTCATAAAATGAGCACTTGGGCTTTTCTGCTCTCCTAGCAACTACTTTGGGTTAAATGCTTTCCTTCCCCTGGTGAGCAGTGCACACTTGTTTGGAAAGCCTTCTCATGTTACTGGGATTTTCTGGTGGTTTTTGAGGGATGTAATGCCAAGCTCCTGTGCCCCACAGGTGGCTGGTGGTGAAGGACTCCTTCCTGCTCTACATGAAGCCGGACTCAGGGGCCATTTCCTTTGTCCTGTTGGTGGATAAGGAATTCAGCATCAAGATAGGCCAGAAAGAAACAGAAACGAAGTACGGCTTGCAGATAGACAATCTCTCTAGGTAAGAAATCCAGGCTTAGCTAGACGCTTTTTTTCTTTGCTTTTATTATTTTTAAGGAGTCAGTGGTATCTCTCTTTTTTATTAGTGTCAGAGCAATGCTGATGTATTCCTTTGCAAACAAAACAACAAAGCAAAGACTCTTGCTGCTCCTTACTTGTGGCATTAATAAAACATGACCGACAGAGGTGCATCTAGCAACGTGCAGACAGGGAGAAGCAGCCCAGCGAAAGCACTGTGCCCTGTGTTTCTCTCTTACAGGTCACTGATTTTGAAGTGCACCAGCTACAGGCATGCCCAGTGGTGGAGGCAGGGAATAGATGAGTTCATTCGGAAACATGGCAAGGACTTCCTCACCGAGCACCGCTTTGGGTCGTACGCGGCCGTGCAGGAGAACACACTGACCAAGTGGTGAGTTGGGGGGATTTGGGGGCTCTGGATGTAAACCCATGGTAGTGCAGGTGCTAATGAGAATGCCTTCCTCTGGCTGCTTCCTCCTCCAGATCTTCCTCCTAGAGCAGCAGCGCTGCAGATTGGTTTTCGTATGCCCCTCTGCTTCCATCCATCAGGTCCTATCTCACAGCTCCTGCTGCTCAAATGGTTTTTGTAAACCCAAGCTAACGTGCTACACCATCCTTTCCTGAGAGCCGAAACAGCTCTCACATCAAGTGAAGCCCAAGGATATGGCGTGTGGTTGGCAGAAGTACCGAGTGGCACTTTGTGATCTCTTCTCATGCTGTTTTGTTAAGCTGCTAATAGCAGCATGGAATTCCTACTATGTGTTGTCCTAATTCTTGAAATAAGGTTTATGCCTTATTTTGAGAAGAGAACATAAGTAATGTTAGCACTGAGCCTGTTGGTCTTTCACTGTGAACTTCTTGTTTGATGAACGGGGAGGAAAAATAAATCAACATACTTTGTTTGGTTTTGCAGGTATGTAAATGCTAAGTGGTACTTTGAAGATGTTGCGAATGCCATGGAAGCTGCTAAAGAAGAAATTTTCATCACAGATTGGTGGTTCGTACTTGCATACTTGGGTTTTGACCAGCTGTCACCCTTGGGGCATTCCTGACAATGCCGCAGTGTTTGGAGGCCATACAGTATGGCAGCTCGCCGTGCTGCCAGATGGTTTGGCAGCACACCCAAACATCGTTGTGTTGGACTCAAAGGCCTTTTCAGGAGGGTTGGCAGCAAAAGCACATGATTGAAATCAACTGCTCAGTTGTCTCCTACCGAGGAGAGGCCTGAAACTGCATGAAGACACCACCTGAATTGCAAAGTGTTTGAGTCGCTTCGTTGGGAGCATAAAATGCTGTACAGCCAAGGGACAGGAGTGTTTGGCAGGGTGTAAGGGACCATGACACTCGGATACCACAGATTTAGGCCATATTCTTCCCGTGTCATCTGCACTGGAGCCTAGGAAGAGGCAGTGGGGACAGGCTGCTCAGCCATCCTCTCCGATGTTGGGCACATCACCTCTGTAAAAGGAGCCTTTTAGTACTTACCTACTGCTGGTAGGAAGTGGAGGGCTTAATTCTAAGGCAGCAATTATTATGAGAAAACTAAATGTAATGTTGGCATTGACAAATGCAAGCCTGCTTCTTGACATGGCCACAGATAAACCCAATGCTCTTGTTGCTCCATGTGCAACACCAGGTAGTAGTGCAAAATGATTGCATTTCAGGCTCTTTGTCTCTTAACATTTTATTCAGCAACAGTCAGTTATTAACACACTGTGGAACTGCAGAACTTACCTGAAAATTGGAATTAAAGATAAAAAAGCTGTAGTGAGAAGCACGGTTTTAGGATGTAGCAAGGTGCTTTAGTCAAGCACAAGTTCCTCTGTTCTGTATGAAAGTAAAGGACAGAAATTCTGTTGCCTCACTTTGCAGGATTTAGATACAAAAGCTTAACTCTTCCTTGTGACCCTTAAAGCCATGAGTCACTAAAATGCCCCACTGCAGTATCATCTTGCTTTGTCTTAAGGCAGAATGGAAAATTCAGCCCAAATCTGTGCTTCTCATGCTGCCATAAGCTTTGGGAAAACTGAAATCACACTTCCTGATTTCTTTGCTTACTGAACTGATCATTTAGACCAATGCTCTGTTTGCAAGCTACATACGCTGTGTTCTTCTCCCCCTTTATTTCCTTAGGCTGAGCCCAGAAATCTTCATGAAGCGGCCCGTTGTTGAAGGGAATCGCTGGCGGCTGGACTGCATTCTCAAGCGGAAAGCTGTAAGTGAGCTCCAGCTTCTGCCCCTCTGCACGGCAATCCCTATGGCTGCAGGGTCATGGTCACCTTCCCGCGTGGAGGTTGTGGCCACGATGATCTTGGTGCATTGCTGCAAAGAAATGCCATTGGGAAGGGGCTTCAGCATAATGTGTGGCTCAGGATGAGTAGTGTTGTGTAGAAAAAGAGTGCCAACACCAATGGCATGCTGTTCCCCAGAGCTGGGCTGTGGTGTTGAGCTTCTGAAGGAGGAGGTGATAAATGTGACTCAGACGCTCCTGTTTGCATTGCTGTGTTATCCAAGCTAATAAATGCTTGTGTACAGTAAGCAAATGCTTCTATAAGCTGGAGTTCTTGATATGGCTTTCTTTTTTCTTCTGCTTTCATCCCTTGTGTTCTTCCTGGTGGAGCAGCTGAGACCTGCTGCTGACCTTTGCCTGTCCTGGCACTCCCTCTGAAGACTCCTGTGTGACGCTGTGTGTGCTCGCACTCCTTCCTTTGTACAGAGCTGTGAGATACTGGCAGAAAAAAAGATCAGAGTGAGGGTTGTGTGAGCACAGGCTGCGTTCCCCTTGCCCACACAGCCCGTGGCAATGGCTCTGCTGGAACTGGTGCTTTGCCTCAAGTTAGTCAGGATGGGAGGCACAGCCAGGGAAGTCCTGAGCATCGCTGTGTAAAAGGGCAGGAATCCAGGTGGATGTGCTCAGATTCACTTTGATTCCCTCCCCTCCCAACCCACTCATCTCCACCCTCCTCACCCATGCCACATCCCTAGAACTGTGAGGGTTTTGTGCCTGACTTTGATTGATTTGGATAGACTCATCCTTTTGGCAAATGGAATGTGGCCACAGGGCATTGCTCACTGGAGGAAATTGGCTTGGTTTGCCGTGACGGCATGGATTTTCCTGTGGCTATAAATACCTTGTATAAGTGAGGAGTGTTTCAAGGTCAACTCCTGGAAATACTTACCTGTCCTCACTTGTGGCATTCCTTGGCTTTGGCAGCTGTGGTCCGGCTGGGGATAAGGCTGGCTGGGATGCATCTGCCGTGCTCCCTTGGAGAGCAAAACATCATCTGCAATTTGGAGACTGCCTAAGTCTGCTCTCAGTAGAGAGAGCTGCTAGCTCCACCAGCAGAAGCAGCTTGCTGGCATTCACTCTGGTGCATCTGCTTTGGGAGAGAGATCTGTATGAATGCACTGCTACTGTGCTGCACGTGCTGCTAACCGTAGGCAAACCTCAGGGAGGTATCCACTGAAATTCCTATGTGTTTCTTTCTGACAGCAACAAGGTGTGCGAATTTTTGTAATACTGTACAAAGAGGTGGAGCTGGCCTTAGGGATCAATAGTGAATATAGCAAGAGGACACTCATGCATCTCCATCCAAACATCAAGGTAATTGTGTGCGGGCAGTCGTGCAAAGGGCATTTGGCTTCATTTGCTGGTGTTGACCCTCTGTATATTTGGGTGTGAAATAGAAGAGCAGTGGCTCCACGCTGTGTTCACTGTGGACATAATGTATGAAGACATACCCATGCTGTGGTTACTACTTCTGAGTGTGGAAACCTCATTTCTTTAGGTTATAACTGAACGTAAAATTACTTAATTTAGAATTGCCAAAGCAGCTATTCATCTAATCCATATGAAACTTATTTCAGGTGACGAGTTAATGGAGCTACATCAAATGGAAAATTACAGTTTGAGAATGTTGTCTCATCAGCATTTCTATTCCTACATTGATGATGAGAGTCAACACTGGATGTTTACATTGCTGTCATAAATGAACATCATTGCACTGTTATGTGCTGTTATGCTGCTGCTCTGCCACGGAGCAGAAAATGGATTGTGGATTGTGAACCCGTAGCTAAAGCGAGATCCAGTACCTTGAAATTAGAGACATCTGTTTTTTAATAAGTGATAAACAAGCTGCTAAAATGATAGATTTACGATCACTTGATCAGCTGTAGTAGTGAAACACTCATTCCTCTTACCTTAGCAGTGAGTAGGGCTGGTGTCACTGGAAGATGGGCACTGGCTGCCTACAGGCTCTGACAGGAAGTCAGCTTTACAGTTCTTCTCTGACATTAAAGATCAAACTGTGTACTGTGTGCTTAGATAGAGAAGTGACTTTGTCATAAACAAATGTCAAGAGAATGTCATAAACAAATGTCAGACAACTTGATAGTTTAAAAAAAACAACAAAACAACTTCCCATTTCTCTTATGTAGTGACAACAACCAAAGAAGTGAGTCAGATCACCAATATGTTGTTTTCTTTTAGATCAAGTTCTTTAGATCCTCATGGGAATGCAGCTATGCTGTTGAAACATGGCCTACCCCAATGGCAGCAAGTCCCTTGCAGTAATCACAGCTCTCTGTGTGGGGTTCTGTCCTCAGGTGATGAGACACCCCGACCACGTGTCCTCCTCCGTGTACCTCTGGGCTCACCATGAGAAGCTCGTCATCGTGGACCAGTCGGTGGCCTTTGTGGGTGGCATCGACTTGGCATACGGCAGGTGGGATGACGATGAGCATCGTCTGACCGACGTGGGCAGCGTGAAGCGAATGGGGGCCATCAAGTCAGCGTCAATGGCCAACCTGGCAGTAAGTGGGCTGAATGGTGGCTGTGTTGGATGTCTGTCTGTTGAGTTTGCAGGAGGGATGAACAAGCGGTGTCCGCTTCACAGCACGGGGTCAGGTATGGGAGGCTGAAGGAGGACTCATAGAATCGTTGAGGTTGGAAAAGACCACTAAGATCACGAAGCCCAACCATGAATAGGAATGGGAAGAAGGATCTGAGCATTAAATGACTCTTTAAAGCTAGGTCCTGTCCAGCCCCTGCTGGGGCAGGGAGGTAGGCAGTTGGGTTTTCGTCGAGGTTGGAGTAGCGGTTACAATTTGCAGGCTGTGTTCTTAATAAACTTAGTTACAGGTGTACAGAAGGCACTTGGAGAGAGCTCTGCTCTTCCAGTTGCTCGGGCCCTGAGCACATGCATAGCTTACCAAGTTTTTCTGCTAACCTGGGTCAACATGCATCCTGTTTTAACATGTCAGCATGTTTTAGACAGCTCTAAAACAGTGTGAAGAGGTGTCAGTGTGTGACAACTACACGGAGAATAGTAATCCGGAGTAAATTGATTGCTAACTGGTTGCAGAACATACTGCTAGCTATCATCAGTGGATTTTCCTGTAATGAAAGAAGAAAGTGCTCATACATGCAGCCATGTCCTGTGTCTTTCCAGTCTGCAGCAGAGTCGTCTGAACACAGTGCCCTGCAGTCTCAAGCTTCATCCCCAGAAAGCCATTTGTTTCAGAAGAATGCTGATGATATCCCAGACATATCAAAAATGAAAGGGATAGGAAAACCCAGGAAGTTTTCAAGGTTCACTATTTACAAGCATCTCCATAGACACGGCATGCACCATGCTGACAGCGTCAGCAGCATAGACAGTGAATCAAGTAAGTAATGTGCTTCATCCCAGCTGTACCCAAATGACATACATAAGGGCTGTGTGGAGATGGGTGGTGGGTGTGCATGCAGATTCACATAACTGCTGGGGTAACGTGCTCTTTGTAAAGAAGAAGAGTTGATTAATTCCATAACTATCGTAATAATAATTATGTTTAAGCAATATGTAAATCTGTGTTACTGTGAAGTACACAGGAGCAGTTACAAGTGGATTTGCATTTAGTTAATTAGCAATTGTCAGATGACGTGGTGCAGTGTGTGTGGTGCCTAATGCTTATGATTATGTGGGAAAACTTCTGTTCCTGCATGGGAGAACTGAGTCTTCTGTTTTTCAATTTGTATTTGTTACAATAGGTGAAACAATTTCTGAATATGACTTTCCCTTCTCATAGGTTGTGTTACGTAGATTCAAACCAGTTCACTTAAATTGAATCATTTCTGCTTGCTAGAGAGTCTGCTTGACAGCCAGATATTTGAATACAGCTTTTAATTCCCCCCACAAAATGTGACTTCCAAGCTAAAGGTACAGGAGTCAGTGTGATGTTCATTCTGGCATGGAGTTCTTCCTGAAATCTCCCAGCAGAGCTTTCTCCTTCCTCTGCCTGGAGCATAGCTGGGCCAATTGCAGTCAGCTCAGGATGTATATTGATGCAGCAAAGGCATCGCAGTCTGTTTAGTTTCAAACCAGCTGGGTCTGGAATCGGTTCTTTACATACTGTCACTTGTAGTTTCAGCAGATTAGTGTTTCATTTGAACTCCTGTCACATGAAGTGTCACCAGACTGGAGTGGGGAGAAGTGCAGCAGAAGTAGACATGCATTTTTGTCGTAAATAGAGCATTTGACTTCCTGCAGGTTGCTTTAACCCCTTTACGAGTCAATCAAATTTAATTCAGAGTTTAAAGTCCTGTCTGGGAATGTTCTTCACCTCCACAGTGAATCCGAAAGGAGTTGGGCAGTTAGGTGCACTGAACTGAACATCTCTGACTGATGGCAAAAGATGCTGTTGAAAGGGCTGTGTAAATGCAGCACCTCATCTGGAGGATGCTGAGTTTTGGTAAAATTGTATCATAAGATAGCATTGTTATTTGGAAAACAAAACAATAAATCAAACCAACAACAACAAATAAAGCAAACCACAATATTTAATGTGGAAACATAAACTTTCAAATCATTTCATTTTAGCTAATAAAGACTAGTTTACATTACAGGAGATACATCCAACTGTAGAGTCAAAATCATAACCCGTCTAGCAGAGAAATTGGATTTAGTACTGTAAGGCACGTTACATGGATGATAAAATTGATGTTCTTTCTTCTAAACATACCCACTGAAGTCAGTGGGCTCCCACATGGTAATATTTAGGTGAAAAGACAAGCAATTCTGGAGTAATTTTTAGTCCAGTGTAGCAAGAATTCAGTATTTCATTTCCATAGCAAATTAATGTATACATAAAACCTGTATTGTATAACATATTTAGATAGAGATGAAGAAACACTAACAGAAAGACTAGGTAGAAAACAGCTTCAGCTGAGCAGGACTGCCAAGTCCCACCAATGCTGTTGCATGACACTGAGCCTCTCACCAATGCTGTGCAATGGACAGTCCTGACTTTGGAGCATGTGGTTTTTAAATTTTCTTTGCCCGTGACAGATAAAGGATCCATTCGCAGCTTGAAGACAGGTGTGGGAGAGCTGCTTGGGGAAACCAGGTTCTGGCATGGGAAAGACTATTGCAACTTTGTCTTCAAAGACTGGGTTCAGCTTGACAAACCTTTTGCTGGTAAGTGTCTCTGCTCACTGAAAGCTCTGAAACTGCTTTGGTTTGGCTGTTAGGAAGAAGCAAACGCCTTCTGAATGGCCTTGGGCCAACTCTCCTGCCATGGTCCATGGACCTGTGGGGGCAGTCAGCCTGCACTGCCCTTGGTGCCATGTCACAGTAAGCTTCGTGTGAGGATGAGGATGCTGCAGTTTTTCCTATCTGCCTCCTTAGTCTGAAGAGGTCCAAATGTGCTTTCCTGTCCCATAGACTTCATTGACAGATACACCACCCCTAGGATGCCCTGGCATGACATCTCCTCCGTGGTGCATGGCAAAGCAGCACGCGATGTGGCCCGGCACTTCATCCAGCGCTGGAACTTCACCAAGGTGAGTAGGGAGCAGTGCTGTGGGGGCACAGAGACTGGAGGTGCACACGTGCTTTATCTGCGTGCCCCCCACAAATGTGCTTTCTTATTTTTTGTCTTACATTCTTTGTATTTCAGTCTCCTCAAGGGCTTTTTTTCTTTATTTCCCTGAGGCAGATCATGAAGCCCAAATACCGTTCCCTGTCCTACCCATTCCTGTTGCCAAAATCTCAGCAAACTGCTAATGAGCTGAAGTATCAGGTGCCTGATGCTGTTCATGCCACAGTCCAGGTGAGTGCTATGGTCTTCTAATTGAGTTCTCCTAAGAGCATTTTTCATCTTTCTGGAAGGAAATGTCACTACAAACTCTCTGTAGGACTTAATTTAAGTAGAAGTTTTTCATGTTATGTTTATTGTTCGTAGCACAGCTGATCAATTCCTCAACTGCAATAAAATGATGCGTTAGTTGTTACCTCCAGCTTTGGAGATAAGGGGACTGAGCAGCATACGATACTCAAGTTTTGGGTGCACCACAGCTTTGTATAGTGTGTTGTTTTTTGTTTATTCTGCTGCTCTTTCTCTAATGCCCATCACTTGGGTTTGTGCTCTGGGTAGGCTGGTGGGTTGGTGTTGGACACACAGCGTCTGTTGCTGATATTCTCAGTTATCCCCCCAGCCCTGGAAGTCCTGTTCAGATGGGCAGTGGCCATTTGAAGCCCCATGTTAAGAGCAATCTTGTGACTGTTGCTTTCTGTGTTAAATTTTATGTGTGGGTCTTCATCTTCAGACCTGTGGATCCTCTGCACTGCACGCTCTGCCCTGCACTGCACACTCTGCCCACAGTTTTGTTTCTGACCATCATCCTCATGATGATGCAAAAATGTATTTATTTAAAACACTGTTAGCCATATTTAGCGTATATATTGAATGCAAGTGTTAACCAGCAGAAGCATGGACTTACTAAAGAACACGAAGTCAAAGTAGTTATGCTGAAGCAGCAAGTCAACAGGGTGTCTCTGAGAACAAAAGATGTGTGAGATAAGAGGGATGAGACCCAAACCAGGAAACATCCATGAACTCACTGTTCAAAAGGAGCAGTCCACCCAGATGACAGCAGCGCCTGGGGATGCTTCATGGAGCAAGAAGCATTTGTCTGGGTTTGTGGGCTGCAGGGCATTGTCTGTGCCTGGCCATGTGGTGAGGGGTGGGCAGCATGGGCTGTGTGACAGCCCTGTGTCACGCAGATGGGTTTGGGCTTTTTACGTCAAGTGCCAAAACACTGCTTGTGGCTTGTTGAAAAACGGTCTTGCTCCAGGCACCGCTGTGCTTCTGTGTAGCTGCAAATACCTCCCCAGCTCTGTCGGTGACACTGGCTTATTTGGAAACTCTGCTCTCATGGAGGTGTGGGGGCTTGCTTCCCCAGAGCACACACTAACCATGAGATAAAGCTCAACCTTAAATGATGGGCTTTGCTTAGAAAAGAAAAGGTTAAGCTCTAGTGATTACCAAGCTGGAAGCTGGGTTTGTCTTGTGAATTATTCATTTAAAATACCTCTCTCATTTCTAACTGATGCTCAGTTGCAGCTTTTAGAGCCATGTCAGGGTCCTGATACCAAATTCTTTGCTGAGACACCAGCCAAGCCTGTGTGATTCCACCTCAGTGCTGCTCGGGGACTATGTGAGCAATGTCAGAACAGGAATCACTGTCTTAGTGTCCCTGGGCATGAAATGATTGTCAAAAATCTGGCTGACATTTTTCTTGTTTCTGAGCTTGTTTGCAAATCTGTCTTCAATTGTGGGCAGATCAGAGACAGAGACAGCACAAAGGGTCCGTGGGGATTGCTGGTCTGAGCCGCTGACCTGTCATCAACACATTCTGACCTCATTGTACTGTCTGGCTTTGCTCTGTTTAGTCACAGGGGAGCAGAGAGTGCATTTTAGGGAGGGTTTGGAAGAAGGCAGGGTGAGCAGGAGGTGAGCAATGTGTGCATAAGAAGCAAATGTGGAGGTGCAGGCTGGGAGGGAGGAATGCTTGGATCTCAGCTGTAGGGGTGGTCAGGCACAATGCATCCTTCGTCTACTCTCATTTGAACTGTTGGTCTTTGCTTGCCATGGCAATTCAGTTGCACATGGATTTTGCAAGAGTCAGAAAGTCAAAGGCAGTGTTGATTTGTTTCCATTCCAGAGCTGGCTATTATCAGCCAACGACAGCACTACTGAAGACGTGTGGTGAGGCAATATCTGGTCCATGATGTAAATGCAATGAAGATTTAGTGCTCTATCAATGACAAAACCCTCTTTGAAGTCTGCAGGAGGGCCTGCATTGTTCAGGATTTATGCATTAGCTCTTAGCAAGCATAAAATTTATGACTCTTTTGTCAGTGAAAGAAGTCAAAGATGATGAGCCCGAGCACTTCACACTGCTGCTGTCTGTGGGTCTTGTGATAGGAGAGAAAGGGGATGGAGATGCCAGCTCTTGGTGGTGGCGCTGTGGCCTTTTCTCTGTAGCAAAAGAGTTTGGGTTTAAAGCAGTTCATTTACAACACGCTGTCAGGACAGGACAGATTGCCTGGGGTGAGATGGAGCTGCATGATGCTGCCCTTCGTGAACACAGAAGTCTCCTCCTGCCTGTCCTTATGGCTGTGGAGCCATGCAGTGACTGGTGCTGGCCTCTGAATTGATCCAGGTTGAAAATAACCTACCTTTACTTAGAGGAGGGCCAAGCTGCAGTGCCTACCTCCAAGCCAGTATCTTCCATTGCTGCTTCTTCCCTCCCTCACCTGTGCGTGAGGCTGATGCAAAAGGGGATTTCCACGTAGCCCTCCATCAGCAGAGACACTGCAGGGGGTTGTGGTTATGTCCAGGTGGGTCCCCAAGGACTGGGATGCAGGCTGGGGTGTGGATTCGACCTGGATTCGAGGATGTGTACAATATCAACTTTTTGAGAGATGCTGTGATGCTGCTCTGAGACACAGCGACAATCCTTTAGCAGTGGGCAGCTTCATGTGCTGTGTGGAGAGGGCAGAGAGGAGGGGGATGATAGGGAAAGGGCTGCACTCTGGTAAGCTGCGAATCTGGAAGGGGATTGTTGGGTGGTGGGGGTTGTCATTAGCTGGACAGAGAGAAAGAAAAGAAATGCACTGGAGGGATTTCCAGGAGAAACGAGGTTGACCCCTGGAGGAGGACAGGTTTGCGCACTTACTGACACACATTTCACAGATCCATCGCATTTTCTTCTTGTCCGGTGTGTCAGTGCACTAATGTGCTGCTACGATGGCTCTTTTGTGATGCTTACAGCTATTGTTTCACTGCTTTTGTCTTGACAGTGTTTAAAGACAGAGGCTAACCAAGAGTAATTTTCCCCAAGCAAGTACCAGCCTGTAATTAAAAGCCACATTTCCACCCAGGAGAATGCTGCTCAGGGCATGCCCTGACTGTTGCTGTGCAGAGGATGTTTCTCATGTGGGTCTGGCTCTTTTGCAGGGAGAGAACGTGCCCTGGGGATCCTGCAGTATCTGCTTTAAAAGTGGATATCCAGAAAAAAAAAGCAAAGGAAGAAGTTTGGGCAGTTGAACTGCTATGAATTTTAAAAGTCATCTCATCTCAAATTCTTATTTTTGCAAGAATTTGGCTGAAGAAATAAATGACCTCAGGTGCACATGACAAGGCTGTGGCCAGCATTATCGGGCTGGCCATGTAATTGCATACTGCCCAGCTGTGGGAAAATGCACTGACCCCACTGGAGACCTCAGCTTTACTGGAGAGGTCGCTGATTGGGTGTGCACCCCTAAAGCTTGGAAAGTCAGGTTGTTTTAAAAACAGTTTCTTGTAAGAACTTGAGCAAGAATGAGACTTCTGTGCTCCTAAGAATTGGTGTAGAGCTACTCAGCTGGCAGAGTAACAGCAATGGGACAGGGCAGTTTGCATCAAAACACTAGTACTGGAACAGGCTGCCCAGAGAGGTTGTGGATGCCCCGTCCCTGGAGGTGTTCAAGGCCAGATTGGATGGGGCCCTGGTCTAGCATTAAATGAGGAGGTTGGTGGCCCTGCATGTGGCAGGGGGGTTGGAGTTTCATGATCCTTGAGGTCCCTTCCAACCCTGGTCATTCTGTGATTCTGTGATTCCTAAGCATTAACACTACTCTTGAGCCTCCTTTTCCCCTATTACAATTATTAAATGCAGTATGAATGGGGAGTGTTGCACTTACTGCCTTTCCTAGTCTAATCCTGAAGGGCAGCAGTGCCTCTCGGACAATGCAGCACTGCTGGGGCAGAGGCAAAGTGTTGTTCTGTGCTACCAGGTGATCCGCTCTGCTGCAGACTGGTCAGCTGGCATCAAGTACCACGAGGAGTCCATCCACACTGCCTATGTCAGCGTGATAGAGAACAGCAAGCACTACATCTACATCGAGGTGAGTGGAAGGAGGGGAGGTATGGTTGGCAGCCATCAGGAGAGCAGTCCTTTAGGAACTGATCTGAAAGAAAGCATGCTCTTTTTTTTTTTTTTTTTGCTCATCTCTGGCATTATGTGACAGTAGTTGTGCTCGCTCTTCCCGCAGAACCAGTTTTTTATTAGCTGTGCTGACGACAAAGTTGTCTGGAACAAGATCGGCGATGCGATTGCTCAGAGGATTCTTAAAGCTCACAGGTAACCTCTTCTTAACAAGGCAGTCGGAGTCTGCCAGCTGCATTTATGCAGTGTGGTTCAAAATAATATCGTAATGGACACGACTGTACAGTAGCTCTTCTTCGCAGCGCCTATGTGGTCAGACATCTACGTGCTTGTACAGCTGTGAGACTCTTCAGTGGTTTCTGTGCTACCAGGAAATGGTTTTTTGGACTTACTCTGATGCATGTGCATATTTAATGATGGAACTTGTTTGAAATACTTGCTTCCCAGAGGTCCCACCTTTGTGCATAGGCAGCCAGTCCTGGTCTATAAGGAGGACAAGCTGATGGATGAGAAGGTTAAACTGGGATGCCTGGCTTGTTTAAATCATCTGTAGAGAGGATTGCTTTTAAACTGGGGATGCAAACACATTTTGAGAATTTGACTGCAGGGTTCAGCTATTGATGAAGGCTCTTTGTCCGATAAGTGCTGGAGAATACTTGCAACCCATTGCGAGGGGCTGCAGTTTGTGCTGGGATGGACACAATCCAGCTGCAAAATGCTCCTTTTACATGAGACGCCTGATGCCATGCTAACTTGAGTTCCACAGGTAGAGGCTTGTTTTTGTTCTGATCCCAGGTATCCTTGCTTAAGGTTGCTCTTTTGGAACTTACCTTGAAGATCTGTGTGTGTCATAATACAAAAGAGCATCCCTCTGTTGCTGGGCCAGAAAGCTTCTTACACTTCCTTTCACATGCTGTTTTTCCATGTACAGCTATAGAGGAGCACTGATGGAAGTTAAATAAACTCAGATCCTCTTTGTCTAAAACTTTATAGCTCTATTTACCTTTTTTGAATGGCCAGTGTTCTGCTTGTTCCCTGAGCTTTTCCCATCTTTTCTAGCATTTCTGACTTCTTCAGGCCAGAATGGAGCAGGCATTTCTCATTAGATGTTGGGTTTCTGCCCAACAGCAGAGCCTGCAGAGCTGCTTTGTACCACTTGCAGAGGGGCTTTGGGCTTTGCAAACTTTCACAGTGGCGCACACAGTCTGCTAAAAAAAATCTGAGCACAAACTGCTGATGGCAGGTAGAGAAGATCTGAACCTGAAAGTACATTTCATACTTTGCTCCCTTCAAGTTTGTGTAGCGGCCTTGTGGACAGAAACCAAGCCAGTCAACACAGAGAAGGTGAGACCAAGCAGGAAGACTTGCAGGTTGATATTTTCCTCAAATGTGTTGTTGTAGGGAAAACAAGCGTTACCGAGTGTACGTGGTGATCCCACTGCTGCCTGGCTTCGAGGGTGACATCTCGACAGGCGGGGGCAACGCGCTGCAGGCCATCATGCACTTCAACTACAGGTACTGTGTGCTGGGGGTCACCCAAAACTGCACCGTGATGAGGCCCCATAGCTTCAGCTGCAGTGCTGTGCTGTGAGCAGGGCACACACCACAGAGGAAGGTCCCAGCATCAGAGTGAGTTGGGTTGGAAGGGACCTTACAGCCCACCCAGCCCCAGCTACTGCCATGAGTCTGATATAGGTTGGTGACACCTCCCACCAGCTCAGGGTGCCCAAGCCCCATCCGTGGCCTTGAGCACCCCCAGGGATGGGCACCCACAGCTCTCTGGCAGCAGTGCCAGGGCCTCATGTCCCCCTGAGCAAAGAATTTCATCTTAAACATGGACTGGCATAAATTCTTCTTTTTTTTTTTTTTAGGAAATGAGCAGTTATTGATAGTTCTTCCATTGTATGGGAAAATGTGCACACATTTCTTCTGTTTGCATGGGGTATTTAAAAGGCAGCTGTGTTTGCAATTTACCTTGCTTCAGTAAATGCTATTGCCTCGAGCTGCTGTGGCACTCAGACCTCCTTAACTCCTTTTCAGGACCATGTGCCGAGGAGAAAATTCAATCCTGAGCCAGCTGAAGTCAGAAGGTAAGAGCTATATTCCTTTCCTACATGGTCATGAGATGCTGCTGTTGGACAGGTGGATCTGTAAGCTGAAGCTCACGTTTTCCAGTTGCATTACGCTTGGGAGAGCTACAGCTGTGCAAACCCCAGGCAGTGGGGACAGGCACACCGAAAGCCTTGCTGCAAAACATTAGGCAGCAAGGCCCTATCTGCAGCTCCTGGCTGCACACAGCTCACTTATTGCTGGTGTAGCCAAGGGATCAGGTTTGGGCTGAAGCATCATGAGTGACCTCAGCCTCCGCAGCACCCCAGCAACCCAGAGGTTGTGTGAGCCTTGGCTGCCTTCAGCCTTGCATCTGAATGCAGCCCCGTTCTGGAGGAGGGAAGGACCCCAGGGAGGAGCACAGCACAGTTCCAGCTGCTTACATGTGTTGTAATCATGAGAGGCATCCCAAACACTTGTTAGTTCTGGTGCTCTGCGCAAATCCGTGCTGCAGGCAATGACACTGGGACGTGTTTTCAGAACCATGCATGGGCAAAGCACCTGCTTATTGCCTTTCTGCAGAAAAGCAGGCATGGGGTCTGGTGATTTTAAAGTTCCCATATAAGCTGGGAGTATTTTCATGCTGTGTGAGGGGGATTTGGGTCACCTTTCACCAAAGTGGAATGTCTGAGCAGGCAGCAGAGCAGAGAGCCCACAGGTGGTTTTAATGTCCATTTTTAAATAAACATACTTCCAATCCCTGCCTGTGTGCTTTTGTAGCACAAGATGTTAAAGTAAGCTGTGCTGTTCATATGGGGCTTTACATAAAGAGGATTTTTTCTGATTTTTCTCAGCCCATTGATTTTGTTTTCTTTTCATTCTCAGTTGGAGATAAGTGGATCAACTACATTTCCTTCTGTGGGCTCCGAACGTATGCAGAGTTGGAAGGAAAACTGGTCACTGAGCTCATCTATGTCCACAGCAAGCTGCTGATTGCCGATGACAACACGGTCATAATCGGTGAGCAGGGATTCTGCCCTTAGCTTCTGCTCTGTGCCCCGTGTGGGCTGTGATGCTGCATGCTTCTCTGTGCTGGGAGTTGTTCCCTATGAAATAGTTTGCTGTTAAAATACAAACAAATATATTCATCGGGAGGATAGGTAGGAGGGAAAAAAGGGTTTGGAAAGCTGTCATTTACTTTGTTTTTTTAAAACAGCTTTAAATCTCTGTGTAGCAGTTATGAGAATCCCGGTGCAGGGAATATTGTCCATCTGTCTTGTATCAGGCTCAGCTCTAGCAGGAGGACTTGTGAGACTTGTCATCTGTTCCTTAAAGAACAGAATGTGCCGTGAAATTTGGACGGTTTGGACAACATGTGTCATTTATCAGCTCTGTTTCCTAGGAGTGGGGAAATAGGTTATAACAAATAAGAGAGAGCATTTCATCTGTCTCTGTTACCATATTTATTATGAGACTGTGAAGCAAAGACAAGAGACCTCAGGCTCTGAATTGCACATTGCAACAGAAGAGCAAAATTGGAGCCTGTTTCTTTAACAAAGCCCTTTCTGATCTGTTATATCAGCAAAGAGAACAGTTCCATAGGAGATTTTACAAGAGTCAAAACTCTCCTTTCCCTCAGAGCAGCAGCTCAGCCCTTGCCTCAGATGGTGAGGTTTGCACTATTTGCCCTCCCATGCTCATGAAGTAGCATTGACCTTTCTCCCCTTTCAAAAATAATCAGGATTAACTAAGTCCAGCCCTCCACCTTCCCAGGAGGGACCGTTCCCTTGGTGCTGTCTTTGTGCTTTATCACCTATGTGCCATTGCCTGTTCCCTCTCAGGCTCTGCCAACATCAATGACCGCAGCATGCTGGGCAAGCGGGACAGCGAAGTAGCCATCATTGTGCAGGACACTGAGACTGTGCCCTCGGTGATGGATGGGGAGGAGTACAGCGCTGGGCGATTCGCACAGTCCCTCCGGCTGCGCTGCTTCAGGTAGGGCATGGAGACCGGCCAGGTTCAGGCTCAAAAGCTGAGAAATCCAACAAGCTGCTGCTGTGTCAGATTGAGCACTGCTGGGCCTGGCTCTAGCCCAGAGTTTGGCTGCTGCTTACCAGAGTTAGTCTTCCTCCTGCCATCCCTGTTCTCAGCTGGCAGCTTGACTTACGGAGCATTTTGCTCAGGGAATTCTCTAGGAGAGCTTGTAAATAAGACAGTGATGTTTTCTTCTGGATACTGTTTTCACACTGTCTCAATTTTGGGTGGTGGTGTCTCTTTCTGATGAACGTTTGTTCACTCAGAGCAACCATCTGGCTCACAACATAGTTGGTTTTCGTTAAGACCTCTTTTCCTTTCTTCCCCCCCGTATTTCCCATCTGGACAGCTGCTGCGCAGAAGAAAGGGTGAAAATCAGGCAGCAATAAGGCTGAGGGATTGTGGCAGCAGGAAGGCGTTCTGCCTTTTGGCAAGTCCCAGGGACACTTGGGGACTTGTGTGTTTGGGACAGATGCCTTTCCTGGTGTTTCCAAAAGTGGGAGTGCCAGGATTTGGTTTGAGCAGTCCCTTCCTCTTTTTGTCTCAGGGTTGTCCTCGGCGGCTCCGATCTCAATCCAGACCACCAGGATCCCGTCTGCGAACGGTTCTTTAAGGAGGTGTGGATCTCCACGGCAGCTCGCAATGCCACCATCTTCGATAAGGTGATGCCTTGACCCATTGCAGGTGGGAGGGCTGGCGCAGCAGGGTGAGCTCTTGGAGTCGGTCAGATGTTCTGAATGAATGAACGGCATCATTAAAATGCCATAGCTGGGAACAAGAAACTGGAGCTTCCTCACACTGCTCCAGTGTCCTTACTTCTAGTTGGCCATCTCCAAGCTGTTTTTTAAACTGCTGCCATCCAGAGGAATATGTGTTCAGTATTTTTATCTTTCTCAGGAAATCCACCTCACTGTATTTCCCCAAGCTGACTTGCCAGTTCTCTCTGTTTCTCTCAGGTGTTTCGATGCCTTCCCAGTGACCAGGTGAATAATTTAGCCCAGCTGCGTGACTTCATCAACAAACCAATATTAGCAAATGATGATCCTGTGAAAGCAGCTGAAGAATTGAAAAAGATTCGTGGGTTTCTGGTACAATTCCCCTTCCGTTTCCTGGAGGAAGAGTACTTGCTTCCCTCTGTTGGAACAAAGGAGTCCATGGTACCCATGGAGGTTTGGACTTAAGGAGATGCAGACTGCTTTACGTTTTAAAGTTCGGTTCCCTGGAGACAAGCTAATGAACAATATGTGATTTCTGAAAGCTGTTCATTGCTAAGGGAGGCAAGAAAGATCTCCACCAAGCTAATGTGCCTTTCTCAAGGATCTTGGTGGAGGAACTTCAAGCAAATCAACACTAGAAAGGAGAGGAGCAAAAAGACTCTGAATTTATGACAAATAAGAAGTTTCAACTCAGAAGGAGTTACTTCTTAAGGCACATTCTGAGCACCTAGAGGATGCATGCCACTTCCTAGGATAGGGAACAAATCCTAACTGCTGTTGTTACTATTGCCAGCTGCGTGCTGTCGTCGCACATGTGCTGTGGTCATGCTGTGGGAGCCTCCTCAGGCTCTAGGGCACCACATGGTGGCTCAGCAGAGACCCTCACCTCATTTTGGGGACCGTCAGAGCCGTTTGAGCAGCTCTGTCACTGCAGGAAGTGCTGCCCAACCATCACTGCTTGCCAAGCGTGGATGTTGCATCTCTTAGTTGGAAACACACAAACAATCTGTTGTCGGAATCAGTATTTTGGTCTCTTCTCCCCTCTAGGGGAGGAAAAATACTGTTTTTCCTGTGGCTAGAGCAATCAGCATTCCTATGTGCAACATGGTGCTGTGTGGGAGCTGGCAAAGGGCAGCCTCCATGGAGCTGAAGGTGCTGGCAATCGGCAGCTCTCTGGCCTTTACAGAAATACGGCACATCACTTTGTTTAAAAGGCACGTGAAAGCTTTCTCCAAGTTTTAAACTAAAGCCTTATGTCTCTGGAGCTGAAGGCAGATGAGGCACTGAGTGTGACAGGGAACAGCTACTCGTAAGCTAGCATGAGCCAAGCTGAACACTATGCTCCGCGTACTTCACTCATGCAATTATATCACATTCTATAGGCAGACCTTTCCATTCCTTTTTTGCTCCCTATTTAAGAGAAGGTTGAGGCCACAAAGCCAGAGGTGGAGTGTCAGCAGGCTGTGCTCAGACTGAGCAGGCACATCACTCTGTAGATGGGGTAAATGCAAGGAAAGGGGAGAATTCAGCAAAACCTGTCCTCTGATCATCTTTGTTATTAGACCAGTTTTGATCCTGAGCTCAGTTGTTCAGAATACATCCTTCCAGGAAAAACTCCATTCCCAAGCTATTTTGCATCTCAATGTGCAGTGAAGCAGCAATTTGATCTAACATCCTTGAGTAGTGCAGCTCCTGGGCTAGGACATGGCCTGGTAGGTGCCAGCCCAGTCTCTGTGCCATCCTCTGTCCCACAACAAACTGTGCTTCCTAATTCCATGCCCAGCCCCAGCTGCAGCCTTGGGAGAGGAGCTTCCTGTGTCAAACACTAAAAACATGCTGCAGGAGACACTCAGCTGCAGAGGTGGAAGGCTGAGCTCCTCTTGCACAAGGGCTGGGACTCAGTGAGGTGTGACCCGCGTTGCTCCACATGCCCAAAGCTGCTCAGTCAAAAGCCCAGGTGATCTGTTTTTTAATTTAGTTCATTAGCAAGTCTCATTTTACTTTTCTTAGCTCTTCCAACAATCTCATCTGTTTTTAACTGGAAAAGAATTACAATGGTCATCCGCCTATTCCCAGCCATGTGGCTGGCATCACTTTCTAGCTGATTGTCTGCTGTCTTCAGAACTATAGATAGGCACCAGGTCACTCTGCACAGCATTGCTTGCACAAGAAGTGAACACCAACATTCCCTGGGCAAATCACATTTCAGCCATGTCCTGCAGTTCTCTCTGCTTTACGCTCTTTTTGTAGGTGGAATTGCGAATTTCTCTGTTCTGTTTGGTGTACTCGTGGTCTGATCAGCCAGGTGGAAGTGCATGTGCAGTAGTTTCATGATAATCTTTGGTCCAAGAGGTTGATGCTTTTGGCCAGCATGCTGCTAGTAGATAATTCTGTTCTCTTGTTTTTTAATCTTGAAAAAAATCAACCTGGGGTCCCATCCCTCCCTCCCCCCCTTGCAGAGCCAGAGCAAGGTGCCATGCATCAACTGTTGGCAATCAGAAAAGATCAAAGGTGTCTTGTTATCCTATGTCAGTGCTGGTTCAGAGCTTTTATCTCTTGAGATGTTTTTAGCTGATTTAGTTGGAACAAAGCTGCTAACTTCAAACAATGACAGCCTGTCAGAGCCATTGCAAGTCACAGAGATTGGCAGTCATAGTTGAAAAGGCTCAACCCCCACCGCCCATATGCCTGAACCTTGGAGAAATGTAAGGCTGTCATCTTCCAAGTGCTCTTATTGTCCCCATTCTCTTATTAGCAAAGATAGTTATAATCATTAAATTATATTGTCCTTAAGGTGGAAGCAAACTATTAGGGTTTCGTAGCTATTGGTGTTAGTAGAAAACAGCTCTGCACACCTGAGCAATGTACACTCCACTCATCTGCACCATTTCTGGCCATACCTGGGCTCTGTGGCTCTGCTCAGAGACAGCTGGAGCTTTATTTCTTATATTAAGAACCCTGTGAGGTTGAGGACCTTGAGATAGTCAATATCTGCAACTGAACAATCACTACTTCTTAGGCCTTAGTACCAGAGCAGTTTGGCTTTCCAGACCTTCCAACTGCAAAGGATTGCTCGTAGATGTACAATACTGTAACACAGGATGTGGGTTCAAGCACTAGCAAGCCTGGAAACATGCACTCTTTCTTGTGACATTTGCTCATTAGAACTGAATGAAAGGGGAGAGGTTTCTCCCAGGCTTAGGCTTTATTTCGCAGCTTAACCAAGAATGACATTTATTATTATTATTATTTTTAATTTATTCCTTAATAGATGCCACTTTGGGAACTCACACTCCTTATCATAGCTTCATGATTAAAAAAAAAAATTCTAATATTTAAAAATGTATGTATATTGTTGTATGGATGTTGGACTGGATGAATGTTTCACAGTAGAATTGGCATATGGTTTAAAAACCTGAGGAATAAGATGCCATCATATGCTAAGAATGTTGCTAACAGTAACGTCAGAGACACCCAGTGCTTTGGTTGCTGGTCTCAGCTTGCAGCTGGGAGGCACAGATCTGTGCTCTGACTTGTCTGCAGCTGGCCATTGTGTTCATAGAGGCACCAGGCTAGCAAGTCCTCAGTGTGAGTTTTTCCAGGCTGACGGTGATGGTGCACAATGCCGTTGTTCCTTAAATCCACGCACAATCAGACTCGGGCTTGGTGTGCTGTTATCATTACAGTGGAACAGTGCCTTTTTGCACTTGTTGCTAGAACTGCCTGGGGATTTCAGTCTATACCCAGCAGCTGCATCTGTGGTCCATGAGAAGATATCTGGATGGCCTTTTAAATGAATGCTTCTTTCTCCTGCTGAATGTGTGGACACGAGTCTCACTGCCCTGCCCTGGTCCCCCATTGCTGCTGCTGCTCTGCTCTGCCAGCAGAAGGGACGCTGCAGGAGCTGTGGATGTTTAAATGCATGCTCGTGTTTTGTGGCACTCGTTCTGCAAAAGGTCCCCAGGAGGCACTCCCTGCTGCACAGCTGGGGTCCTGCTGGGAGCAGGATGGGAGTGAAACCAGGATCACCGCACTGTGCCAGTGAATCAAAGTGGAACACACACTGACTATGTCAGACCACTGAATGCAGTGATTCTGTATGGGTTTTTCTTCTTCTATTCCTGCCTGCTTTTTTGTTGTATTTTCATCTCTTTGATTATTCTGTTTTTAACCTCCCGCTGTTCTGTCCTCAGAGTAAATAATTCTGATGTACTGACTTTTTCCTGACATTCGGGGAAAGAGAAAAACATTGTCAAAAGTCACAATTCCTGGAATGTTTTTTTTCTGTATCGTGTCTCTGGCAAAAGCTGTCCCCTATGTGAGAGCTCCCACTGTGGGTTGAGCGCAGGTCCCACCCCCGTGCCTCCATGAGCACCCAATATCCCTTCTGTGAAGGCTGCTGGAACCGGTTTGTACCCTTGTTTCTGCTGATTATTGCTTTCCTCTCCACTCTGTGTATAGTAAATGAATGTGTATTAAAGGACTGAAAATACAGCGGAGTATGGCGTGCTGAAACACTTAGCTTTGGTCTCGTTCCTGCTTGTTTGGGGGTCTGCAGCCACATCCTGCTCATGGGGTGCAGAGCAGTGGGAAAAGGCCCAGAGCCACCAAAAATAAAAGGGTGGGTCTGAGTCATTGGGGTTTTCCTAGGAGACAGAATTTGCTGAAGTAGAACTGCGCAGTAAGAGAACATTGGACTTCTTGAAATAAACAAACAATCCTGTTTTAACGAGCCCGAGGTATTATGAAAAGTGCTGATAGGAACAGTCCATCTCCACAGCGGCATTAACTTGTGACTCTCTTAACTTTCAGTAGAAGAAATTCAGCTCTGGAAGAGCAAAAAGCAGATTGCTGCTGACCTCCAGGGAAAAAAGATGAATAAAGCAGTGGCGTTTCCAAGCAATCCTGCAAGCTGAAAACTTTAACTTCTGTTTCTTAGGTTTCTGTATCACGTGTGCAGGCACACAGGTGCTTTTACTGGGCACACGGCTTCATCCCCATCCATTAGCCCATTGAAAATACATATACAAGTGAATAACCAGGTTTCTCCTCCAAAAATCAATCTGTTTTTATTTCTCCGCAATTACCAGCTCTTCAGACGTTTGAGTACATCTCTGTAGCACTGATGCAGTGGAGCGAGGGCTGTAAGAGCCTGAATCCCAACAGCAGTGTGAGTGAAATGCTCAATTTTTTTTTTATTGGAAAAATTAGAAGTGACTGTTTCAAAATTGGTTCCACTGCTCTGATTGATTACTCAGAATATTTCGCTCAAAATGATTATGGCAAGGCTTTCTGCTGAGGCTCGTGGCTGAGATGGAAATTAATTTGGGAGGGGGGGCAAGGGGGAAAGGAAGTTCTTGAAAAAGAAGAAATTATTCTGCAAGGGAAACAGTTTATACCCAGAATCAATGATGAGTGATCTCTTCATATTCAGCCCAATCTTGATAATTAAACACCCTGCAAGCTATTACTGGAGGACAAAGGAGAGGCAGCCAGTGTTATCAGAGCTTTGCAGGTTTGTTATCTGAATTAGTGGTGCCCAGAGGAAGTAGGAGTGTCTGCATGGTGCTTGGAGGCCCTGCTGACACTTTCCCATGCAGAGCCGCCCTGAGCCAAGCTGTGTGGTTGGATAAGGGACCGCAGTGCTGGGCTGCAAGTCCTGGGCCAGGAGGAACTGCCAGGGCATGTGATGGTTGTTGCAGGGCTTGGGCACCCACAACTGCGCCAAAACAGGCAGAAAAGTGCTTGCAATTGATACCCTCTTTGCTAGGTTGTCATCCTTATCCTGTTCTCCTCTAGTCCAGAGCACATTAAAGGATTCCAACCAGGCCTCAGCAGAGCTGCAAGCTGCAACCTGCTTGCTGTGTGTCCAAGACACAAATATAACACACACATTTCAGGAGAGGAGTCAGTCTGTTTGCACAACATTTTTTTATTTTGACCTGAAGGATATGTGTGAGATTTGGAATGTCGGTGCTTCCTTATGTTTTAGGATTTCACATCTTAGACTTTCACATTTTAGGCATGCTCCCCTTTCAGGTAGGTAGATGGTTCATGAATCAAATACAAAGCCTTGTAGCCTCAGAAACATGAACTAGGTACTGTGTGTGGAATTGATTAGAGACACACTAATAGCTTGGTGTGGAAAAGTCTTACTTTGGCAACATCAGAAGTGAAGAACTGCCAAAAGGACAGTTGTGTACAAGCACAGCAGTCAGAGAGGATGCATGTCCTCCAACATCTCATGCCCTTTGCATAGCACAGCCTAGGAAAATCTCATATGCTCTAGGACTGTACTGCCCAGCACACAGTGAGTTGAAGAAAGAGAGCTCAGCGACAGAATTGCATAATACAAATGCAATGCACCTGTTCATTCATTAAGTAAGGAATCTAAGCTGTTCTTCCTTGGGGTCACACTAATGTATGTTTTCAGGGATAGATCACTTTTAGGTAATACTCACTCTCACTCCTCTTGTGTGCTCTGCAGCCCGAGTGATGAGAGCAGGGGATGAAACCTCCTGAAAGGGAAGGATGGAGAGGGATGGCTTGCAGCGCACTCACACCCTCCCTGGCAGCCAGGGCTGGGTGCCTGCTATCCTCTAGAGGGTGCTGCGGGCTCACCCAGCCTGAGTCTGGCTCTACCACAGGTGAGCGATGCCGTCTGTCAGCAGCTGTGAGCTGGGGTGGGTCCCACAGCCTGCAAGTCCTGCAGCCGCAGCAGTGCAGAAGGAGGAGGAGGAGAAAGGTGCCCTCAACTCCATCACCTGTCGGCATCCTCCTCCGTGCTCTTGGCTTGCCACCCATCCCCTCCCCAGCACTTGCAGGTCAATGAGCCTATCCTTTTCCCTCTCTCTTTTGCCCTTTTCCCCTGAACGCAGCTGCACCAAGCCATTTTATATTGAAATACTGCATGTATCTTCCTTGTTTGGGCTTAAATATGTTCACTGCCTAAAATGTGGCTCCCAGGAGGCTGTATTAGCTCTCAAATGGCTCGCTGCAATGCATCTCTCTGCTGTGTTTCCTTGCAGGCCATATCTGTATGACATCAATTGTGCTGGGTAAGAATGCTTACAAACCTATTTCCTGCTGCAGGATGATCACATTATACACAATTACACACTCGAGGAATTTCTCCTGAGATCCAGATGGGTACAGTCTGGAATGGCTGAGGAGCCAGCACGTGTGTGGAATAACAAATCATTCACTCAAGCTGACACGTCAGCGTCAAGCTCTTGGGTTGCACAAGTATGTGTTGCACTGCACTCACTGCTTGTTATCCTAAAAAAGCCTGAATCATCTAAATCATTCCAAATTTGGGTTCAATTCTGTGCACTCTCTGTGCCTTATCATTTCATTATTATTCCTTTTACCAGATCAGAAAGACTTCTGCAGAAATGACTCAAAATGCACCAGCAGCACAGGTCTCCCCAAGCTGAGACATGCTGTTTCAAACAGAAACTTAGTTCAGTAGAATCAAAATCTGTTTGTCACCATCCACGTGGTTCCTGCTCCTTGCAGGGCAGACTGCAAGCAAAGAGCCAGTATTTGCCATCATGATGGGCAGGAATCTTGTGTAGATTTTTTTTTTTTTTAATTTTGTCTGCAGTTGAGTTTCTCTATGAAAGCTGTGTGTTGTAGTGTAGCATGAAGGATGTGTCTCACATATGGAGATGATAAAACTCCCAGTGAGGAGCACAAAGCCCATGGGCCGTGCCAACCTTCTCACTCTTCCAAGGCAGCAGCCCAGTGTATGGCGTGATGTCAAAGGCTTTCACAGGCTTCAGAGACACTTTATTCACTGTTTAATCATTATCTGCCAGCTCAAAATGCTGGAGCATACTTGTTAGCTAAAGATTTCCTTTTAGGGAGCTGGTGGCAGATTATACTGACTGTGCCTAAGCTGTCACCCACATTTCCAGTCTTTTACAGCTGGTAAAACTATGGCAGGAATTCAGAGGAGGTGTGGAGGGAGCAGTCTCCTCGACCACGCAGATCACATCTGCTCCACCTCTGGGTCCTTTGAACTTACCTTTGGTTTCCCTTCTCCTCCCAGTCTAGTCTCAGACAAGTTTTCCTAAGGCTAAGACTTTTGCTTTCTTCCTAAATTAGAACTAAAAGTCACATATAGATGTGTGTTTCCAGGATCTGCAGAAATGTTGACTATGGTGAGATTTGGGATGTAAATGAAGTGAACCAGCTCCATCCCCTCACCATGGTAACACTGAGACAGGCACCCAGAAGAACCCTGCTTTTTGACTAGACCAGGAGCTTCTCCTTTGGCTTATGATCATAAGCCTGCAAAAATAAGTTAGTGTGGACTTCACTGGTACGCAGCCTTTTGGTAGATTTCTAATTTCACCTATTTCCCTGTCCATTTTGTTGATAAAACCGAAGTGAACATTTTCCAGTGCTATCTGAATTAGTGCCATTTTCATCCTATAAACTTATATCTTTCTGATGAAATTATTGCTGCTTTTCTTAGTTTTACTGTGTTTAATCTCAATACTGGTATTAGGCTGATGTGCTCATTTTGTTCCCAAATTGCTTGTTGTCCTGCAATGTCAGGACCTGAATCAGTGTAAGGCAAAACTGCTAAAGACAAATGTGGCTGTTTTGCATGCTTGGAAGAAGCTGCTGTCTTACAGTTGTCTTACAGGTTTTTTCATTATTTTTTAATGGGTAATTTTAGGCCAGCAGCATCTCAACTCTTACACTAGCTGATGTTATGGACAGAAAAGAAAGAAAATCAAAGCTGAAAGAGAGCCAGAGCGTTTCAGGAGCCCGAATCCTATTTTCCAAAAGCAGTGTGGGTTTCAGCAGTCTGACAGCCATCAACTTGCAGCCAGACTAGCTCTTAACACTCAGTTTCGCAGAGGAACAGCCTAATTCCCCTTCAACAAACAGCCTGCGTCAGCTACACCGCTTGCAGAACTCACACTTTGCTGTGTATGTCATTTAGGTGTGCGATTGCTCATAAATCACTAAGTCCTCCACCTGCCTATGTAGAGAATACTGGATTTTCTGTTGGGATATGTCTCACTTCCTAACTTATTGACTAAAGCACTGAATTCTCCTGCAACATCTAAATAACCTAGAGACGTTTTGCAGAGAGGAGCTGTGGGTTGGAGGCATTAACCCTACGGAGGTGTGTGCAGCTTGCTGTTGTCTTAAAGCTTGAGGATCTCACCGTGGGCCCAGCTCACTTACTGACCACCAATCCAGAGACTTCTGCTGCTGCTGTTCACCAGCAAATCCAGCCTGCTGTCTTCCATGCAGCCCCACCGCACAGCACTTTGGCTTCATGTCACATTTGCTGTGTCTCACTCCTGCTCAGCTCTCTGAGTGACAGCCTGATCCTGTGCCCACAGCAGTCACCCAGCACTTTATGGTGGATTTGGTCTGTCCTCCTTCATCAGTCAAGGCATATGCAGGGACTGATCCCTGTTTATTTTATTCATGTATCAGTTGTTTTACAGCAGCACCTTTGACTTTATTTTATGCTGGGCTGTCATTTATGCCAGGTAAGGGAAATTGTGTGTTTTTGGCACTCAGGACTCTTCCAGATATTATTTCCCTGCATTCAGTGCATATTGTCTGTGCTGTTAAAAGCCAAATGGTGTATAACGGATGACAGGGAGAAATCAACTGGGAAAATACCCACTCATCACTGCCTACTTTCAAAGGGCCCACCTTGGAACCATAGGATGAGCAGTGGCTGCAGTACCCTCAGTGCAAGCCACAAACTGAGAAGCACAAACTTCTGAAACCCTGAGATTAATTAAGTATATAATGTCACTTTTAAATATATCTCTTTTAATATGCTATCTGCTTTGAGCCTGTAGGGGCCACAATTTCAAAGGAAATTTTCCAATTCATCCTTTCTACTTCAACACTGATACACAGGGGAATGGGGCTCAGCCACATCTCTGCTGCTTGGGATTGATCTGCATTCATTATGTGGGCTTGTCTGAGTGTCCCAGAATCCTCATGCTATTTTGCTTCTAGCCAGTGTTTCTAGCCAGTCTCTAGCTTACCAGAGCCCAGGCTGTGGGTGCAAACCAGTCCCAGGCTTTCCCCAGTCAGAGGGGAAATCAAGCTGCTCCCTTCTGTTCTCCTGACTGAAGATGGAGTCATAGAATGGCTTGAGTTGGAATGGACATCATTAAAGTTTACCCAGTCCTAACCTCCTGCCATGGTTTGGCTGCCTCCACCAGCTAAGGCCTTGGGCACCTCCAGGGATGGGGCACAGAGCTCTGGGCAGCAGTGCCTCACCACTCTCTGAGTGAAAAGTTTCCCCCCAACATCCAACCTAAATCTCCCCTCTTTTAGTTTAAAAACATTTCCCCTTGTCCTATCGTTATCAGACTGTGTAACAGCCTTAGCACTCCTGATGGGGCCTCATGAGTGCAGAGCAGAGGGGGACGATCCCCTCCCTGCCCACTGCCTCCCCTCCTGCACTGCAGCCCAGGATGCAGTTGCCCTTCTGTGCTGTAAGCACACCACCGGCTCACGTCAAGTCATTCCACATCTTTCACAGACTCTCATTTTCAAAACCACTTCATTTCCTGCCTGATGTTTCAGTGATTTTTCATTTCTTAGAAATCACGTGTTGACACTACGACCAACTTGTCTAACTACACCTGTTTCCTCTTGTTTTATGTAACCCTAAGCAGCTCCAGGGGCTGACCTGGCTTTCCCCATTGCCTGGTCTTTGCTGGCCAGGGGGTGCTGCAGAGCTTCTACTCTTCTGCCTGTCCATGGTTTTGCCCCTTTTACTACCCAATGTTTGTGTTTCAATCTCCTTGTCTGTTTTGTGGCTCTCGGAGGTATCTCTTGGTGGCATGGCCTCCAGGGCCCTCAAGGGGCCATGTCTGTGTTAACTGTGTTAGTCACTAGGCTGTGTTCGTGGAGAGGAGCTGCCACGGCCATGTTGGCTGAGCTCCTCACCGTCTCTTCACACTCTCAGAGACTTTTCTGTCTGTAGGTGGTGGTAATGCCTTTAGCTGGGACTGGTAGGAGGGAAGGCTGTTCCATATTGCAGGCTGGAAAAGGCCTTCAGAGGGGCACAGAACTGATGTCGAAGGCAGTCTGCCGCTTTCTGTGATGGCCTGTCAGTCAGAATATCCAAACTCTGCAGGATCTCCTGGGCCTGAAGGTAGCTTGGGGCCACCCTCCTGCTGCCTGCTGTGGAAGAACTTCTACACATAACGCCTGGGCACAGGTGTATATTTACACATGTAGAGTCCTTTCTGACAGGGTGAAGTGATATTTGTGGGAGCTCTGACGGTGATTTTGTGTTTCAGCAAGCCAGAATGTTTGATGTCTTTGAAATCCTCCATCCATTTCTTGAAAGCACAGCATGTCTTGCCTGTAGTGAACATTTGGGTTATCTTTTTTAAGCGTCTCCCTGTTATGACAGGACCTAGAAACTCTTTTCTTTTTTTTTTTTTTAAGCCATTTTCATCTAATTCCAGGAGCAGAGCTTTCATAGACTGCCACATCTCCGTGCAGGCATGAGGAAGTAAACATGTCTGAGGGAACCTCCACACAAAGCCCCAGCAATTGGCCCAGGCCCTGTCTTCCTACAGACACCGCATTAAGCACTGCTCAGAGGATCACTTTAAGTTGCTTCAAGTACCTCCAGTTGTTTTCTGACTGGCTTCTGCTTTGGTCATTGATGCTGAGTGGGAAGCATGAAATATCAGACTTCAAAACTCTGTTCTGCAGCTTAACCTT
Organism: Phasianus colchicus; assembly: GCF_987193195.1. NCBI lineage: Eukaryota > Metazoa > Chordata > Aves > Galliformes > Phasianidae > Phasianus > Phasianus colchicus. The sequence goes on along the minus strand of NC_143445.1, from coordinate 21,804,794 downwards.
TTTTTCCTGAACATAAAAGACTTTTTTTTTCAGAGCAAAACAGTTAGTATTCAACATGCTTGCAAAAAAGCAGAATCACTTGGTGTTGTAGCTCTACCTCCTTTGCAAAACAACACTTTTCACAAGCCGTGGGGAAGACATCAATCAGTAAAAAGAAATGAAAATCAGGAAAAATAAGTATGCCAAGAAGGATTTGGGCCCACATTGCCTCTGGCCTGCAGGTGCCAAGTCCCTGTGCACCCTGCACACGTGGGTCCTTCACTATGAACACTTTTTGCTAACTGCTATGTGCAGCTCCCGCCTCGTAACCCCCTTGCTAAGGAGATATAGGAACCCTACCCACACCTCAGGACAGATTAACGTTAAGGAAAGAAAAAATCCTCACTGATCCTGAAATGCGTCTTAATTAACTCCCAGCAATTTGCATCTGACAAAAGATAGAGCCAGTTTCTCTTGTTCGACTGATCTGTGTTTAATGCCAGATGGGGGTGGCTTCAGGTCAGGTGTTTCCCAGGCCTCGGGCTGTCTTTGGTCTGTGAGACAAGCCAAGGTAGAAGAGGGAAAGTGAGTCTAAATGCTGTTTGTCTCAGGGTAGCTCAGATCCAGATTGGTCAACAGAAAAAAAAACCAAGAAACAACAACAACAAAAAAACATATCAGCAGGCTAAATAGTTTTGATAACAGGAATTTGGAAAGGAAGCAGCCCCCATGGAGAGGGTTGCAAAGGCAGCATTCAGGAGCAGAGCTGTTTGTGCTGCACTGAGTGGGCTCTGGAATGCTCCCTCCTGAATCAGGGACATGGCCCTCTCGCTGCATATGGATGCTATCCTTGAGATCTTGGTAAAAAAGGGATGAATAAGTATTCCTCTGTGGGGCTACAGGTACTTGGTTGTTAGGAGCAAGGCTGCGTTAGGTTTTCAGCAAACAGTGCAAAAATAGGATTTTGATTGCTTCCTAAGCAAGCACAACTGGCACATTTTAAATGACTACAAAAGATATGACGCCCTCCCAGAGAGGAGGGCTCCCTTGGATGTTTATTTCTTCACAGAAGAGGCAGAAATTAAAGTGGTTAAATGATAAAATAAAGTCCTACAACACGTCGAGCTCTGAAACAGCAACACAGTGATGCACTGACCACATAAAGAAGGTGTTGTGCTAAAGCAAGCTAACTGCTTAAGTGAGGAAGTGATTAACTGTTTACAGGATTTTTTTGTGTGTGTGTATAGCTTTAGGAAAAGTCCTGACAGCAGAGTTCACACACAAAGTCCTGCCCAGCTCCAAGGATGCGGTGGAAACACACTTCTCTCCCCCAAGGAACTCCTATCAGTAAAAGAAGGACAAGCAATCAGTAAGTGATAATGAATCTGTTAAAGTGCATCTGGGCAGATCAGTAGATGAGGGTAGGACACAGGTAGCCATTTATTTCTGTTTCTTTTAACACAGTTGCATGTTATCAACTTAAAATCCAATTATGATGGGTTTCACGGTATTAATTTTTCAAAATCCTTCATTCAGTTTGGGCAATTTAACTACTGCACTACATGGGCAGACACTGGGGTAACATCACCTGGATTTGGAGGATCAGAAAAATGATGTTGTCACAACCCTTGGGGATGAGTGGTCAGGGAATGACTGCAAACTTGTGGCCCACATAGGCTGCTAGAATAAATCATATAGTAGGTCCCAAAACAGGGCCCAGCCAAGCTTTCATGTTTGCTGTGTTCCTTTTTTTATCTTTGCTTTTAGAGAAGGATCCAAAACATGGAGCACCTGAAGCTCTTGCTAATCATACAAGGCCTCACACATCATTTAGACTTACTAATTCCACATATAACCCCATAACATAACAGCAGGGGGACTGCTAGGTGATTATATTTAATTTTATGCAGAGGTCAAATGAACAGAATAGTTTCTATGTGAGCCAATGCCCTTTAATGAATAAATCAAAACCACCGACCCGACATTAGCCCTGCACTGCCAACAGGTGAGCTTTGTTTGGCTCATTAACGTGCTCCCCAACCAAGGCTGGGGACTGCTACCTGTAGGAAAAGCTGATGTTGTCATATGTCTCCATCTTCCAAATGGGGGTGAAATGACAAAAGCAACATCTTGCTACCAAGGTCCCAGTTTCTGCAGTGCTGATCATGGGGTGGAGCAGAAGCTCAGGACATGTGCCCCAGCTCCAGCTGTGTGTGGCAATGGGACGGGGTGTGAGACACAATGGGGCCCTGCCATCATTTCTGAGGGCATGTCAGGTGGAAGTGCAATTTTGTGTTCAACTGACTCACGGCAAAATATTTTGGGCTGATTCAACAGAGTGCTCTGCTTCCCATCATAATGACTCCAATTGCAAGGCTTTGTTTGGATGCTCCTGGCAGAAAGAGCAAATACAGAGAGGCATTAAAAGAAAAAAGAAAAAAAAAAGTAACATTTGGAAACTTAATTTTCTATATAAAAAGCTTCCTGCAGCCTGGGCCCTCGCCAGGCCTCTCTATTCACTACCACTCACTGGCAGTGAGTTATTGGTACGGAAGGGTTCTCTGTGTTTTTGCCATCTTGACAGACAGAGGATTGACTGTAATTACATCACAGCTTAGCTTGAGGCTTTGCATGCATGCAGAGGGTCAAGGCAATCTGTCTGTTTGCAGGACTGGAGCATAAATTCATTTTTTATTTTCTAAAAATCTTCACGAGTTTCAAAAATTATACCTTACATTCCTGGGTGGGAAGCACATCAGAGAACAGCAGAGCTTATTTTATTCACTTTACCATTTTGACTTTTGAAATTGAGGACTGATCACTGCACAGAATATCGAGGATCCCTGGGTTGGATGAAGGGAATGAAGCCATCCACACTGTGACCCCATGGACCTCACACGCACCGGGCTTTGCTTCCCAACCCAAATCCCTCATTGCTGCTCTCTCTGCAATTAACTGCGATCGTTTTCAATGCACAAAGCGCATCTCCAGCCCAAAGTGTAAGAAAAACCCCATCCGCCTGCCAGTTGACTCATGTGTAGGGTTTCCGCTTCCCAGCTCTGCATATTGCGAGATCCTGACATGAGTCGGGGAGAGCTGATGTTGTCAGCGCAGCTCCCATACGGTTTGCTCAAAGGCAACAGATTTTTTATACATATATATTTATACATGGCACCTGGGTTGGCAGAAACTACATCCGAAAAAGGGAAACAGGGAAAACACTCAGTGCTGAGTCTACTTAGTGGGGCGTGGAGGGGTTTGGGCCATTTCTGGCATTGTTTAGTCTGGAGGAGGCTCAGGGGAGACCTTATCGCTCTCTACAACACTGTGAGAGGAGGTGGTGGTGTGGTGGGGGTCGGCCTCTGCTCCCAGGTAACAGTGATAGGCCAAGGGGTGATGGCCTCAAGTTGCACCAGAGGAGGTTGGGTATTGGGAAACGTTTCTTCCCAGGAAGAGCGGTCAGGCAGGGGCACGGGCCGCCCAGGGAGCGGTGGAGTCACCATCCCCGGAGGTTTTCAAGGGGAGGACAGTGTGGTACTTAAGAGCACGGTGCAGTGGGCAACATCGGTGGATGAATGGACTAGATGATCACAGAATCACGGAATCACAGAATCACTAAGGTTGGAAAAGACCTATAAGATCATCCAGTCCAACCATCCACCTGTCACCAATGGTTCTCATTAAACCATATCCCTCAACACAACATCCAAACGTTCTTTGAACACCTCCAGGGTCGGTGACTCCACCACCTCCCTGGGCAGCCCATTCCAGTGCCTGACCACCCTTTCAGAGAAGTAGTATTTCCTAATATCCAGCCTGAATCTTCCCTGGCGAAGCTTGAAACCATTCCCTCTAGTCCTATCACCAGTTACACGAGAGAAGAGGCCGACCCCCAGCTCGTTACAACCTCCCTTCAGGTAGTTATAGAGAGCAATAAGGTCTCCCCTGAGCCTCCTCTTCTCCAGACTGAACAATCCCAGCTCCCTCAGCCGCTCCTCATAAGGCCTGTGCTCCAGACCCCTCACCAGCTTTGTTGCCCTTCTTTGAACACGCTCCAGGGCCTCAATGTCTTTCTTGCAGTGAGGGGCCCAGAACTGGACACAATACTCAAGGTGCGGCCTCACCAGATCTTAGAGGTCTCGTCCAACCTTAATGATTCTACGAGTTCTAAACGGTGGCTCTGGGCCAAATGCAACGTATTGACTCAGCTGGTGGCTGGGGACAGCTCAGGTTGGGGTCGGCTCGGGGTGCGGATGCGACGCCTGACTCAGCCCCGGGGCGCAGCTGCCCACGGCGCCCTACAAGGCCGGGCAGCGGCACCGCAACCCCGGCGCCTACGCAGACAAAGGGCCGCGCGAGCCCCACGCGTGGCGCCGCCGCCCGCCCCCTGCCCGCCCCCTCCCTCCCGCCGCTGACTGACAGGCGGCCCCGGCGGCGCGCTGGGCCGGGCGGGCGGCGATGCGATGCGGCGCCGCCGCCGCCGCCATCCCGGCGCAGCCCGCGGCGTGCCCTGCCCGCCGGCAGCCCGCGGCCGCCCCTAGCCGCCCCTAGGTGCCGCGGCGCGGGCGGAGGGGCAGGGGCGGCGGCGGCGGCTTCTCCCTCCCCGGCAGCCCCGCATGAGGGGAGGCGTTAAATAGCGCTAGCGCCGCGCCGGCCGCCACTGCCAGCTCGGTGGTGGCGGGGCCGCCTCGCCGGCGGCGGCGGAGGAAACATGGCGAGCGACTCGCCGGCGCGGAGCCTGGACGAGATCGACCTCTCGGCGCTGCGGGTGAGGAGGGCGGCAGCGGGCGGCGGGGCGGAACGGGGCCGCGCTGCGGGCGCTGCACACGTGCGGGAGCGCCGGGCTGTGTGTGCGGACGTGCCTGCGCCTATGGAGGTGCATGTGCGGGTGTGTGTGCTGCGCGAGTGAGCGCGGCTGTGTGCGTGTGTGCGTGCAGCCCTGCTTCTGTGCGGCGGTGCGTGCCTGTCGCCGTGTCTGTGTAAAGCATGGACATATAGCCTTGTATGTATGGAAACGTACGCGCACGCAGCTTGCACGCATGTAAATGTGGCTGTGCACACACGCACGTATATACGCGCGTGCCTCTGTGCGCACACATGTGCGGATGTGCGTACGTCCGTGTGTACGCACCCGCACGGGCACACGGCTGTGTGTGTGTATGCATGTGTGTGGGTGTATGTGTGTATATGTGCATGTGTGTGGATGTATGTGTGTACGCCCAATGCCCGCGTGCCTTCCCCCCCCCCCCCCTCGCTGCCCGCCCTGCTGCCGCGGGCTGTGACCGCCGCTCCCCGCTGTGATTTGGGGCTGGGGGCAGCGCGGTGTTCCCCCCACCCACAGCGGGGCCGGGCAGCGCTTCGGCTCGTCTCGCTCCGTTGATCAGTGCCGCACGGCCGGGGATGCGGGATGGATGCGGATGAGGGATGCGGATGTTCGCGTTGCTTCCCACGCAGCGCTCGCTGTGCTCCCTCCTCTCTTCCCCCTTTTGAGATATCGCTGTCCTGCTGCCGTACCCTTGAAATGTCGGACGTGTCAGCTACTGCCTGTGGCCCGATGCTACCCCCAGGTCCTTTATCCTGCAAGATTTTTTTTTCCCCTTTTCCCCCTTTCCTCTTCATCCCTTTACTCTTAGCAGCTCGCTGCTGGGGATGACAGGCTGTTTCCCTCAACCTGCTGGCATAGAGAAATAAATAAAATTAAGCAGAACCCGCTGAGGACAAGCGCAAGTATATTTTTAGAAATATTATTTGTTTCAGTGAAAAAAAGAAAAAAGAAAAAATCTATCTTTCTTCACTTGCCCTACTTTTTTCCTGGTGAGTTTCTGGTTGATTAATAGTATAAGTGTTTGCTCAGCAGGACGTGGTGCACACCAGGCAGGGACCCACCACCATCCTGCAGGGAGGGGACCTGCAGTGTTCCATTCCTTGCAGGGTGGGAGGGAGCTGGAGCCACTGGGGTTAATCTTGGGTAGCAGTGTCCTTGGAGGGGAAGGGAGGGCCCTCTGCTTCTCCCCCACCCCCATTAGCCATGTATGTATCTATATTTAACCATCAGTGTTAGCTGTATGTGAACCGGGTCACTAGTTCCTTTTAAGACTACCCCCATGTGCTTAGCTCTAATGTTCTTGTGGCTTTTTAATAGTGTTGTGCTCAAGACACAGCCTGGATTTTGTTTTCATTTTATGAAGAAATCTCTAACCCTGCCTGTCTGCAAGCCCCCGGGGCCTGGGGACATGAACCCCTTCTCCTCCCCCCCAGCCCCTGGCAGGGCTTCACAGGGAGGCTGCTTCTGCAGAAGGCGGATCTGGGGAGTACCATTATACAATTGGGATTTTTGGACTCCCACTATAAGATTAGGATTAGAAAAAGTTGTGTGCATCCAGGAGGCAGTCTCCTGATGGGGAGAGAGACCTGTTATGGCACTTTCTTTTAAATTATGAGAGATGTGTTGGTTTATAAGTGAGACAAGAATAGGGCTTTAATTTGCCAAGGAATAGATCTTCTTCTAAACTAAGCTCTTTTAGCACTTAGAATAATTGTTAAAGGTCATAAATTCAGCAGATCGGGCAAGAAGTGTGAATCATTCCGCAGAGCCTGAATCAGAAATCAATAGTAGATTTGCTGCCTGAGCACAAAACTCGGCAGCGGGAAGTAATTCCCCAAGCCTTGCAAAATGTCATTTATAGGAAGATGAGAGGAATGTCAGATCGGTGCTGTGGATGGGTCTGGGCGGGGGAGCTGCTGCTGTGTGTCTGTGCTGAGAGGTGAGGGGTGGCTGCTGGGGGTGGCTCAAAATCTGGGAGTGGGGAGAATGATTTCTTCTTAGCAGTGGGGAGAGGAAGCTCTTGGGCTGCTTATCGCCAAGTTTGAGTCACCGAGGTGTTCCAGGAGGTTGGGTTTGAGGAACAACATGCCAATGCCTATAAAAAAAAAAAAAAAAGGTGGACCTCTGCCAGCGTGCCACACCATCCTTCTGGAGCAGAAAGGTGTATGCTGGGCTGGGCAAACACCACAGCCCCCATGCACTTTGTCACATGGATTTGTGTTGGGTGTGCAACTGTGCTGCGCTGCTTCATGCTCTCACAGCCTGGAACAAAGCACCAAATTCTGATTGCAGTGCATGGCCTGCTGCAGCTCAGAGCCCACCTCGGGGTTGTTCCTGCCTCCTTTGCAACATATTTCTGTCAATCATGTTATCCTGTGCTCATTGCCATGGTAGCCAGGTGTCCCCATGTCAGCACAGCAAGGACTGCAGGGAGAAGCTCCAACATCAGGAAGGCTCTTACAATAGAGGTCTTCGTAGTGCTGGTAATGAGCATTGTTAATGTTGCAGAAAACTGTAATTTAAAATGATGAGGCCATTGAACAGGTAGTGCTGCGTATTACACTGACAAGGGGATAAGATAAACTGCATTATAATGTTCTTTTGTCCAGGCTGGGAGGTATTTCTGCTGGTCTGCTCAGCATGGTGAATAGCCCCATGGGCTGATATTGCTATTAGCAGAATCATGATTAATGCAGGGATTGCATAAGGTTGTTGACAGAGCAGATTTTTTTTTTTTTGGTAAGAAAATGAGAACGTGTGTGAGCAGTGATGCAGCAGGCTGTGCTCCCTGGTGCTGCATGTGCAGCTGAGCACCACAGGAGAGCAGTCAGAAGGACGGCTCTGGCTTTTCTGTCTTCCCATTCGATGTCAGCGTGCGTTCGGGGTGAATGCTGTCATCTCGTGCTGAAGCCAGTGGCCTCGATCCCTTTAAAATATCCAGGTCAATAGCTTTCCCTCCACTACGTCTGTTTGCAGCCTGGCTTCTGGCTGACATGCGACGATTGCCGCGGGCTCTGCAGCTGCAGCAGAGGATACGCTTGGGGTGCTCTGCTTGGAGCTGGCCCCATCCCCTGCTTGTGCCCTGCAATGTGTGGGGGACTCAGGACAAAGATCCCCTGCTCTCAGCTGTGCCTCTTATGCCTGGGAATGGGCTCACCTGGGCTTGGCAGAGGATTTCCTGCTTAAAAACAGACTTTCTGGGGGAGGAGCAATTGTTTTCTTTGTGTACCTGGATGTTGCTCTGTTTTGGGCTTGTTAACAAAAAACGAGGCTTTGCTATTTACTTCTGTGGAGTGCTGACCGTGCACTCTCTGGAAACTGGATCCTAAAATCGGTGGTTGTTTTGGGAACGCCTGGCCTTTGCTGCTCGGGTTGGGAGAGGAGACAGCACGGAGTTAAGGAGCCGGTGGGTATTAGCTGTTGCTGGGAAGAATTGGATGAAACCCAAAAATGTCACTGCTGTTCCTCTAGATGTGCTTTGTATAGAAGTGGAGCTCAGTGGCCGTTTGTTTGTGTTAGTTGATCATTGTCAGTGAAGATTAAAAACTCTCTTATTGAAATCGAAGCAAACAAACAAAAAAGCCCCAACGTGCTGGCATTGCCCTGCGTTCAGAACTTCATCGTGCTATGGAGCATTTCAGAATCATTAAAGATTTAGGAGAAGTCCTAATAGGGTATAAGCACTACAGCCACCACTCGGGAGCATTATCTCTGCAGCATTACGTTAAGCTGCTTCTTTCAACTCCTTTTAAAAAACTGTAGCTCAACAGAATTGAGGCAGCTTTTGCAAAGGTCACCTTCTTCCTAAATAGAAAGAGGAACTAATTTTACTAGAGATGACTTCTGGAGATGAAGATTAAAGGCATCTTTATGTTGTGTTCTGCATGCTACGCTACCATGCAAAATTTGGAACCTGCGTTCAGCAAAAGTGTGTATTTAATTGGAACTCATGAGGCTAGACCCTCTTGGAAGTTGTGCATCAGTGCCTCCATCAGTGTAAGCCATGGACTGTGTCTGTGCCTACAGGCTTGGTAAATTTTGAGCCTTTTTTTTGTTTGTTTTTAAACATAAAACCTCAGTCTGAATAATCCCTGAAGGAATGAAAATGTCCAGCTCTGAGCCCTGCCTCCACACCTCACTTCCATCCTTCAAGCCAGCAGTGCTGGTCATGGTGCAATCACTGTTTTCTGCCCATACATGCATATTGTGTGCACGTTCATTAAAAGTTACACCAGAAACAGCTGTCTTCTGCCCAGCCCTCTTGCATGGCTGCTATTTTTCACCTTTTGGAGCTCTGCAGCCCGAATGTTGCTATGCTGCTGCCTCCACATCTCCTCCAGCTCAGGTTGCTTACTCTGCCTGATCTCTGGAGATCATCCACAATAGTGGAAATAGATGGTAAGTGTGAGGAGGTCTTTCCTTGATGTGTGGAGGTAGTTTTTATCTGCCAGTTGTAAATAAAGTGGTGCAGTTTACATGGGGGTGAAGGGGGAAAACCGTTTCCATTCCATCAGTATGTAAATCTCCTGAAATTAATCACTGTGCTAAGCAAGAGGTGCACTTGAAAGTCATTATTTCTGTGTTGCCAGGGCACACATAAGCTGCTGTCACACCCCAAGTCTGGACTCTGAGCTGCTCTCTGCGAACCAGGCCTGTCTGCCTCTAATGCACCCACAGCCACTGTGCATCCATCATTATATACATCAGCAGCAGCCTGTGCCTCAGCCCTGTGAGCAAGGACACAGTATTGATTCCTGTCTGATTTCTTCCTGCCTAAAATACAGATGGGGAGAATCCTGCCAGTTCTCCTGTGCATGCCCCAGGGAGAAGCTAACGTTAGGCATGAGTGTGTGGGGCATGGAAGCAGCAGTGGCAGCCATGGGATGTGGCGTTGGGGTGCTGAGCCTTGGCTGTGTGGTTTGTTCCCCACCCAGCTGGCTGCAGTCTGTCACAGCTCCATTAAATAAGGGTTGCTGTCCCCTCTCCCTGTCCCCTTTTGTCACTTTGAACTGCAGCAGTGCATTGACATCAACGGGCTGCTTGCTCTGTTCTCAGGAAAACAAGTGATATAAAATTAAGTTTGATGTTCTGCATGTTAATGGCTTATGATTTCGAACAGGATTACCTAGCAAACACAATCCTGCAAAAATGAGGACCCCTCATCTGCCCACATTCCCTTTCTGCGCTCATTTGAGATGAACCCATTGCAGGGCCAAGTGACAGTGTCCCATGGGGTGAGGATGCTCAGCAGGTAGGGGCCAGTCCTGGGGCCCTCACTCTTGTTACTGGGAGGAGAGGCAAAACAAGCAAGGTTGGGGAACATCGATAAGAAGTTTAATCAGACCTTGGTTACAGCTCTCTGCACACCTGATTTTATTTTGTCATGGCAAATGCTTTGAGAGCACAGAGAGCCATTTTCCCTTTGATCTGGAATGTTGCTTTTCAATGTTAATTCTCTGTTGTGCATGCCAGAAGTTCAAGGTTGTGTATTGGCAGTAAATTATGGATGATTGTAATCAGCAGCCAGCGCTGGGGAATCCAGATGCGTCTTGTGTTGCTGAGAACCAGCGCTTCCTCCTGCAGTAGGTGAAACAGCCTTCACTGCCCTGTGCTCAGCTGATGAATCGCTGTGAATGCAGCAGGATCTATGCACTTTGTTCTGCTGCTGATAACCAGCTCTGCTACGCAAAGTCTATCAGATATTAATGGCTTCGTGCAAACACCACCCTCTTGCCATTAAGTGAGACTGGATTGCTTCATGCAGTCCCATCCTTCCCCCACGCAGACTGTGGTGGCCTGTGGCAGGTGCAGGGCTCGCTGGAGCTGCTCTGCTGAGTAAAGCCTGAGCAGCCCCAGTGTAACATCCTCTCCGTTTTAATGCTGCCACTGCAGCGAGGATGGGCGGATGTGTTTCTGTTCGTGTGAGCGCACGTGTGGTTTTCAGCTCCAGCGTGCATGAAACCTTTTGTTACAGTTATTGCTTGCTTCCTTCAGCAGTGTCATTTCGGAGTATAGAAAGAGAAATTGTTTAGCTCTGCTGAAAACACCATTTTTCAGAATCCAAGGGTATTGCAAACGATGTATATTCCTTTATAAACTAACAAAGAATCCAAAATTCCATTTCGGTGGCTGACACTTCCCCCTCGTTCCCCCGCCTTTTAAAAATTCTCTTTGCTCCTAATTTTGAAACTCAGCAGGAAAAAGCCTACTGCCAGCTGAGTCATGTGCTCGGTGCATGACAGAAGTGACTGTTTGGACCATGCCCTTAATCTGCTGGATGGAGCCTGTAGGATGTATTTGAGGCAGCAGAGCCTTTGCCGAGGAAGAGATCACACAGCTTGAATGTAATAAAATGTGCCTCATAACTGCTGTAGCATGCTACAGAAATACTAGAGATCAAAGCTTTGAAGGCATTTATTTTCATAATTTGTGGGTCAGATCCTTGCCGGACTAATTGGGTGCTGTTTGATGTCCAGGCAACAATAGAAATCTCCCTGTAAATCAGCATAGATTTGCCTTTTCCTTTCTCTTCTGTACAAAAGCATAAAAGCTTAATATGATTTTGAGATAAACTGGCAAAAGAGAAGTTGCAGATCTCCTTCCTGTCTTGCTGCCATGCTTCTTAGAAGTATTGCACTGTGGGCCACGTGGCTGATACAGCAAACGACTCAGATCACGTGTACCTGGTACGTAGACCTTCAAAACATCCCCATATTTCCAGATCAGATCTGTGCATTTATAGTTGATATCCACAGCAGAAGTTTATTGTGTTTGAAATATGGTATATATGGTTTTAACTTGCACAGGCAGACTAAAAGTGAGTGTGGAGCTGAGTTGTGTAGGCCAAAATCAGCTAGATTTGGGGTGAAGGAAGGGGCATGAGAAAAGGAGGAGGGATTTGTGGAGAAGAAGTGGTTATAAAAAGTCACCGTCTCTACTAAAGCAAGGGAAATAAATTAGCTGTAAATCTTTCTTCTGTGGAGGCTGGCTGAAGCTGAAGGCTAGCAGGTTACCCTAGAGGCACGGGTATCCCTGTGCAGCGTGGTGATGGATGAGATGAGTGAGTTTTCCTGTTTCTTTCCATGCAATGAGAAAAGCAGAGAGGAAGGCACAGACCCTCTGGGTGTGCAGCTCGTTTGCAGTCGAGGTTGTTGTTCCCATTGCTTTTGGGTGTTGCTTCATTTGCCATTAACCTGAACTTGCACATGAAGGCTGGCTGGAAAAGAAGGGCACTGCACTTGAACCTCTCTGTGTTGCATTTTCTCCTCCTGTAAGGGCATACCAAGGAGGGCTTCCATGTGTGTTGGATTCCTCCATTTGAGTGCATCTAGAAATATGGATGTGCAAAAAATGGATGTGCTTTGAACTAAAAACAGAGGCCAAGGCAACAAAATTAAAAGGGCTTTAAGTGCATTTTCTGGCCATGCAGACAGGCTGTCTTTGCTGCAATAAATCTTCAGTGTTCACGTATTGATTAGTCTCAGTAAATACTGTGATGACTCTGTCCTTCCTATTTCTATTCTGCGGGGATCGGTATATTAGTTTCAAGAGGCTGTAATGGCTAAACGGGATTCCAGTAGTGAGAGTGGTTTTTAGATGGTTTCCAAAGTGAATTTCAGCCACTGTGACTATCCCTGCTCCCTGTTAGAATGCTTGGCTGCTATAAATATCAACACAGAGTGCTGTGCTGGTGACTGAGCTAGTGATGGCTGTGTTTTCTAATGGACAAAACTATGTTTTCTGAGCCAAGTGCCATGGAGTGGTCATGCCCAATCCTGGCAGGGATGCTGAGGGATCTCAGCTGTCCTCTCGTAATTTAGTGGTTGGGGAGCTCTGCCTCCACAAGTCACCTACTGGTGTCTAAATTCAGTACGGGAAATATTCTACCATGAGTTGCATAGGTTTGGTTAATACTCCCATTGAAATGTGGGGCTGCTTAGCTAACTAGTCTGAAAAGGACTCCTTTTCTACCTGTTCGGCACATAGCTTGTCACAGCTTCTTACTCGGCATGTGTGGATGGGCATGGTTCAGAGTGACTTTGTTTGCTGTGCTCTGCCCCTGCTCTTGGAGGCATTGACGTGGGGTGGCTGCCCAGTGGTGATTGTGTTTGAGCTCTGGACCAGCCCTGGGTTCTTGGAAAATCAGCATTATAAAGTAGAAAAAGCAAGAAGGTGGAAGCAGCAGCAACCTGTTAACACCAGATGAGCAGCACTGGGTGGAGGGATGGAGAACTGCTTGTTGTAGTCATTCTGTGCCGTAGCTGAAAATGCATTTGCATGCCCAATTTTTATGATTGTACTGCAGTGGAATAGCTCCTCCAGACATAGGTTGGGCCATGAGGTGAAAATCCAAGCTTCGCATGAGACAATGGATGGGAAAGTAGGAGAGAGCAGATGTAAAATTAGCATAACAATATACCTTTAGTTCAACTTGAAGGAAATAATTGAAGAACCACTGTCGCTTATGATGATGACCTCTGCTGAGATGACTCACAGTGCAGTGTAATATGAGTCACTTGTTAATGGTGGCCTGTTAAAGGAGAAAGTGCCAAATCCCAGTAACTTATTTGTTGTGTGTTATAAAAGCCAGGGGAAGGAAGAATTTCAGGATATTGCTGCTTGAAAACTGCCGACACCTAGAGCTCCAAAGAACCTTTACAGGACACTCGGGAACCCTGACATGAAAAGGCAAAGGGCCTGAGGAGGAACATTACTTTCACTTCAGTTTTAAAGAACCTTCTGCCTTCTTTGCATACTTGTGTGAGTGTAGTGTTGTCAGAGCGTGGGAGCCATGGCCACCCCTGCAGAATCTGCCTGGCAAGAGCTTGGGCTGGGGTTGGAGGTCTGGAGGGCAGCATGGCCAAGGTGTGACAGTGAAGTAGGACGGCTGGAACAAAATCCACCACCATGAGGGAGTGGGGAAGCCAAGGGATGACCTGTGGTTGCGTCCTTGCCTGTAGCCAGGGCTTTGATGGGTGCAGTCTCCCTGTAAACTCACCTCTGACGTCTGTCAAGAAGGCGCAGGATGCGTTTATGGCTGTGAACAGTCTGAAGTGATGCAGCAGCAATTGACTGAATACTTGCCTGTTAATCATCTACCAGGCAACTTAAATGGTTTTTCATGTTGGACGGTTGCTTTTCCTCAATAAATGAGGTTTTACGATCCATGGAAGAAAGAGAGAGCCTGACTGTAAGGCGTTGTGGCCCTGGGCAGGAGCTCGCTGGGGAGCCATGAGTGGCTCAGGAGCTGAGCACAGCTCTGGAGGCTGTGCAGGCTCTGCTCTGTCCTCTTCATGTGGTGGGAGCGCTGATTTTTTTTATTTTTATTTTTTCCTGAGCTTTCATTTCTGGTAAACCTGCTGATCTCCTGTCCCACTCTTCTGACTCCTGCTTTGCAGTCTCTCTTGCCCTCTGCACCAGGCTGGCTGGCATGGGCTGCTGGGGCAGCTCCTGCTGGTCCTACTGCAGATAGGGAGGTGGTGGTGAAGGGCTGTGGAGGAAGGCCGAGGCCTTGAGACAGGAAGGGCTGGGCCTGAAGGAGGAAAGCTTTGTACCCAGGGCTTGCCGTCAAGACAATCTGAGTATTTCAGAAGCAACCAAAGGACACTGAATATGCGAGTGGTTGTGTTGCAGAAAATTATGGTATAGTGCCTTAGCAACAGAACTGCCTGGTAGAAGAAGGAACGTTTCATTATGAAAAGAAGCAGGCAATGCAGTGGGACCCACGGCTACCTATAAATCTTCCTTTTGTCTTAGTCCTTTGAGAACAGGCATCCTCTTCTTTACCAAAGTCCCACCATTAGCCTGCTGATTCTGCTGCTCTTGGGAGCTGTCACTGTGCCTCTGTTACCAACCTTGTCAACCTCAATGTTGGAAGGACCCCCCGTAAGGAGGCTTTTTGGTAGAGCAAATGAGTGCTGTCTCTTCCCTTGAAGTGAACTTCAGACTGGTTCATGGACCTGCTGATGTGCTGAGCACGGGGTTTATCCTGTGGTTCAGACTGTTCACAGCTGAGTCTGGTAATGGTCAGACGGGCAGAGCTCCCCGCTACTGCACTTCAGAACTGCTGGCCAGACTCACTGGAGTGTACACAAAGTCACTTCAAAGGGAGGGATGCCTTGTAGTTGGGTAGACTATCATGTCCCCTTCCCCCATAAATAAAAATTAAGCGGTGTGGTGAATGACGGAGATGTGGCACATGTTCAAAGCCAGAGTCACTTTGCCGAGAGCCTTGCACATGAAGTTGTGGTTTTACTTGTGCCATTTCATGTGATCTCTTCCATGCAGTTGGTTTAAAGCAAAGTGCCTGCATGAGTGCTGGCCGGAAGAGAAAGTGTCCTCAGGAGAAGATGCAAGAGCCCCGCTCATTATCAGAACCAAGAAACACTGCTCCAAGCTAATCTGACTGCCTAAAAATAGCACTAGTAGTAGGGGGAGGGATTGTCTTCTGTGTGCATTTGCCCTTGATTTTCCTGACATTTTGCTGCTCTATATTATATGTTTTGTAGGGGAGACTGTGTGTCCTGGTCACACTGAAGCAATTCACATGAACGCGTGATCATGTCAGAAAGCACTGGGGAGAAAGGCCTAGAAGTTTGTTCAGGGTTTAGCAGTTAACTCTCACAGTGCAGTTGTATTCAGGTTTATTTCCTCATTCTCCTGCCTCTGTCATGTTCACAGACTCTCTTGGTGTGATCTTGAAGCACCCCCAGGGGTGGAGCTGGACCCTGGGTGCAGCAAGGTGATGGGAGCAGGATCATCCATTGTGTGTGCATCTCACCAGGGTCCTTCCTCAGCTGGAGGCTGCAGTATCTGCTTTGCAGATAAAAATAAAAAATAATAAATATATCACTCATGAAATTTAATTACTCTGTAACTGTTACTGAGCATTGAAAACCCAAGTTTATAACAGCCTTGTGATACCTGCATTTATGTTCTTTTTTGGTATTATGCAAGCAGCTCACCTTGTGATTATGAAATACTGAAATGTGCTTTCTAATACTTGCCCTCTGTTTCTCTACAAGTATATAAAACCTCTTCTGCTTTCCATTAATTGTGGAACAATAAGACATTTTTCTCTTCTCTTTCCAAGTTCTGCTCCTCAGAGACGTTTCTGATCCATGCGTTTGGACTGAAGCAAACATACCTCCTGTCCTTTGCTGTGCTGTACACCACTTGGATCCGTCTTGGAGCAAAGGTCTTACAGCACTGGGAAAGTCCCAGCTCATGCAGTGCTGTTGCTGGCACTGCTGCTAGTGGCGTGATCTGCTTGCAATGTTAGCTGAGGCAAGTGGGAAAAGTGGGAAGGGGGCAGGACAGGGTGACTTCCTTTCCTCCCTGGAAGATCTGAAATATTACCTTGCTTGATGTTGTTTTCCAAATGGAAGCTTCTATTAAAAGCAGAAGAAGCCCGTTCTGCATCCTCCCAGAAGGGCTGGGAGAGCCCCACAAAGGCTGTGGCACTGGGGCAAAGCAGAGCAGGACCTGCCGTGTAAGCGAGGCCCCGTGAGCTGCTCTTTGACCGTGGGAACATGCTGGGTCTGCATTTACCTCATCTCCACATCCAGCTGTTGTGGGATAGTAGTGGTGGTGGGTTTTTTTCTTCTTTTTTTTTTCTTTGCTTTCTTGTAGATAGAAGGAATGTAAAATTCTCCCAAAGCACAGATGGGGAATGCAATGCCTGAGCACACTGAAGAGGGTGGATTCAGCCTAAGTGGCCAGTGCTGCTGCTCCTCTCTTTCATACTTGGATTTAAACGCATCCGGAGATGCATAACTCTTTGCAGATGCTAATGAGGAGTTTACAGATAAGATCCCCTGTGAGGAAAGGAATGCTCAGATAGTCTTACAGCATGGGAAATCAAGGTGAGGGTTCAGGCATCTTGTCTGCATTCACTGCAGGCACTGCGGCCGTGGTGGAGTTGGGAGTAGAAGTCAAACCTTCTGGCCTCTCAAACTGTGCTTTAGTCATTAAACTATGTTCTCCTAAGATTAGATAAGGTGTGCTTTCTGTGCTAGCAAAGCTTGATGAGCAAATTCCTTTCAATAAATGCTTTTGTTGTACATTTGCCAACTCAGAATGAGGTTTGGGATACCAGGGAAGGGAAATAATGTGCAGTTGTCAATTTTCAGGAAGGAAATCAATCAGATGAGGAGATAACCAGCAGGTTATGAATTTGTGACTGAGATTGGTGCACTAACCCAGGCAGCTGCCAGTCATGCAGGGAAATGGAAGACCAGTGTTGTGACTGGTCCTCAGTGATGGGACAGCCCTCTTCATCTCTTCCTGTCTTATAGTAGCTGATGTGGGAAACCCACAGTGGAGTTTTGCTGTCGGCAGCCTGCCACCGGTTTTAGTATCACTAACAATCTGGAGCTCTGATGAAGTGTGGAACAGGGGTTTGCCAGGGCCCTCAATCGATGCTGTTGCTAACAGGGTTTTGCCTCAGTATCAGGTTTCTGGTGGATCCAGTTGCAGAGATCTAATGTAATTTTCTTACTGCGTGAAATGTGCTAGCTTGGTGCTTGCTGTCACCCAGACCCAGAGCAGCAATTCAGTCCTGGCTTCAAGATGTTTTCAGTCCGTGCAAACACTGGAAGCTGGACTGGTTTCCCAGCAGAATGAAATACTCCTTTTCAATACATCAGGTCTTCAGAGGAGAGAAGGATTACAAGGGCATCTTGATCTCACGGTGATTTGTCTTCGTAGCTGTAGCCTGGGGCTGTGCAGCAGTCTGGAGCTGAGCTTTGCTGGGTCAGGTGAAGTGACATGGGTAGGTCTGCAGACAGCTCTGCTGGGATTTAGGGTGGCCCTGCAGAGTGTGGGGTCACGGTTGAGTTGAACGAGTCTCCAGCAGTCCCTCATCTGTCTCCAGGGTCTGCAGGCAAAGATAAAACCATCCCAGGCTTGGGTACATGGAGAGCAGTTCATGGGCTCGAGGATAAAACACGGATAGAGTGGCGTGAAAGGGTGCAGGGGTGTTGTGTTGGGCACTAATGTACATGAGATATTTTGTTTTGTTTCCCAAGATGGAGCACTTCCCAAGAGCTGCTGCTCTTGCGTGGATTTGATTTCTGGTTATGCACACCCTAATCTGGCTCTGTAACCATTAGTTCTTCATCTTGCCTTCATGGAAAGCTGTGAGTTGTTTCATCTGATAAGACATTTCTTATCAGCTCTCACGTTTATTATGTAGTCTTAGAATTTTTCTGGGAGCTATAAAAGAGAGGATGGAGCCTGGGAATTGGAGTTAAGAAGCTGTACCTCTTTGTAGAGACTGATGAGATTTAAATGGAATGTATGAATCTCTCCATGTGTGAAGCCAGTTCTTGATTGTGTGTCATGTCTAGAGAAAAGCACATTTTCCAAGACTTGCTTTCCTTCCTTACTTTGTGCAATGTCATCGAAATGCTCCTCTTGGCCTTTAAACTTGTTACCCTGCTTGTGAGATACCCAGAAACACTCAGGCTGCGTTTGCACTGCTGTCCATGGGCTGCACTCTTTCCATGTGGCTCTGGTCTTGTGCTTGGAAGGGCATAGAGCCTTCTTGAGCATACAGGCTCCTGGTTTCTCCTGACGGTAGGCAGGTGAATTACTTTGGTGCTGCTTATTGGAGCCAGCTGAGGAGAGGTCCCTGTCCCTGCTCACTCTCCTTGCTTTGCACGTTGTGCCGATTGGGCTCTGGTCTGAATAACAGGAAATCATCATGACTAACGTTGTGCTGGTAGAAAAATTAATAGAGGTGAGTAATAGCACAAGATACATGGAAATCAACATTTCTCTCCTTGGAGGCTGTAGATGTAATCCGCTTAATATTCTTTGGAACACAAGATTAATTTTCTTCAGGATAATATATGGGAGAGCTTTTCTTTAGAGTGCGCTGGCTGAGGCATTGCTGCATTGCCGCAGCTGAGGGCAGGGAGTCAGAGAGGGAAGGATGCTGGCTGCTTGTGGAGGAGCCAGGATGGTGAAAGCTGGCTAGAGGAGATCCAACCCATCTCTGCACAGCTCTCCTGAGCACCTGGGCGCAGGGCTGGTGCCTGCAGCAAATGGGAACAGCCCCAGCCCTGCGTTTGTCCTCCTCCGCAGTGTACCTGTGCTGTGGTTTGTGCTCACTGAGCTTTGCAGAGGTTCCTTTAAAGCAATGATGAACCAAAACACCCGTTCTTCTTCTTTCACAGGATGGAAAGAATGCAGCCACTTGCCAAGCGTAAAGAGGAGTAGATATAGCAGAAATAAATAAATCAAACTGATTTATTTTAAGTTGATTAATCTGATGTGTTCGTATTTTTCTAAAATAAAATCCAGCCCTGGAGGTTTCAGCAAATCAAATAACAACAATGGCAATTAATTTAGCAGCAGTTACAAATGGTTCCCATCCCTGCACCGTGTGACTCATATCTCTGTGTATGGGCCAAATCCTGCTTGGGGCTGTGCAGTTCCCCCATTGTGCTGTGGGTGGGAGCTGCAGGCTGGGCGCACAGTGCCTGCAGGAGGGCTTGGCTGCTGCTGGCTGCCATTGTGCTGTTGGAAGCCCAACCACTATGCACCTCCCTGCTCTGTTTTCCTTCTATGTGCAGGTCTTCAGCAGGCTGCCACTTGTGGTCTTGCAGAGCTTGCTTTGCTGCTGTGTGTGTTGTGCTGATGGTACCAGTCTGCTGGTGCGAGCTGACAAGGCTGGAGTCCTAGCAAAGAGCGTGTTGCTAGCAGAGGACAGATAATGTCGTGTCTTGCTGCAGGGAGCAGAGCAAGCAGAGAGCTCTGAAGGCAGGGAGGTGTCACGGGGCTGTAATTTGGTGGGAGCTGAATGGATCCCATGAAGCAAGAGGTTGGGTGCACATAGCGTCATGGTGACTTGCAGAGCAAAACCAGAACCACTTCCTCGAATGCATGAGAAAGGTCCCTCTGTTTTGCCTTATGTGTACCACAGTAGTGCTTCACACTACACAAACTAAGCTACATAATCCCTGCCCTCAGCTGGGACATTGAAACTTAAGAGCAGCTCCCTAAATTTACCAGGGTGTTTTACAGTGCAAGCCACTAAGAAGCAGGACATGCAGAAGTTTTGCTATGGGGTGTACTTTATGACCTGGCAAAAAATTATTGCAGAACATTTCAGCGAGTGTGGATTGTCTCTGACTTGGAGCAGTTCTTCTGGCATGCAACTGGCAGGGTGTTGCTTTTTCTGCTGGAGGATCGTTCACTTTCCCCAGTGTGAGTGAAGGACTGTCAGGATCCAACCTTCTGGCTCCTGGAGTCTGGCTTTCCTCAAGGCAGCCTGTGAAATGTAGGAGAAGGGTGTGAAGTCTTCCCTCCCCCTTCCCCATACCTTGTTTGTTCTTGGATGAGAAAGATGTTTCCTGATATGAGACACAGAAATTAACATACACTTCAATTTATATATATATATATATATTATATATATATACATGTATAGTAACTTTGTTTTGTCAAGGCAATTGTATGGAAGATGTGTTCATAATGCATATTTTGGGGAGCTTGTTGGGTATAGTTGTGCTTTTTATGGTCTGTTGGCTGCATCTTGCGGACTTTTGCAACTGGTAGAATGCTAACTAATCTGATGTGATTTGCTCCCTGCATTGTCCTTTTTTGAGCTATTGCTGCTGGAGGGTTACCTGATCCCCTTCTGCTCACCAGCCCTCACAGAGCCAAACATAAGGAGCTGATATGAAGTGACGGCTGGGAGCAAACTCTTGGAAAAGTGCTAGAACAGCAGCTATCTCCATCACCAGGTGATGGGTGAAAACTGGGCTGGTATGCCAGCCTTGTCTGAATGCAGCAATGAGGTGATGTTTTCCAGACGCGTATGCAGGGATTCTGCCTTATTTTCAACAAAATATTAAAAGGACTGGCTATCATTTTGGGTTGTCCCTGGGGGGGGGGAGGGGGTGAACAGGTGGTGTTTCACCTGTGGTTGCAGCACGTGGAGGATGAGCTGTCCACCCATCTCTCTCAGGTCTAATGTTTAGTTTAGTACCTCCAGAAGGTGTTAAGATTTTTTTTTTTCCATTGTTTCTAAATGCCTGTTCGGAAGCAAAGTGTTCTTCCACCCTTAGGCATTTTTCTGGCCATCAGTGTGGCTGCCAGGAAGGAGCAGGGTTGCCTTCCTTGATGAAGGCAATCAGACACCTGAGCTTGGCAGCCTCTACTGAAGGCTGCAGAGGCTGCAGTGTCCATCTTGGAAAGATGCAACTGGCAGTGAGCTGCTACCCCTACAGGCATCCATGGGCCTGTGACCTGCAGTGTGGGATGCTGAGTTTTTTGCCTGCATGTTGGAGAGGGCTTTTTGCTTTTGGTGCTGAGCTTGGCAGTGACCTTGCTTTCAGAGCATGCCTCCAGGAGTGGTATGTGAAGAGGCTATAGTTCCTGAAGCAGCTGCTCGAGTAAGTAATTAAACCAGCTCCTCTGAGAGCCCGTAAACCTTTGACTGCATTAACTAGTAGGTAGCAATATCAGCTTGATGCAAACATTTGCTGGCAAAGGAGAGACTTTGTTTCTCAGAGAGACAAGATCTAAACATTCAGGAATACTATCTTATTGGTCTGCAATGGCAGATGAGTGACTTCCAGTGTGGAGAGTGTCCAGCTGCTGCGCTCTAATTGATGTCTCACGTCCTGAGAAGAGTGGCACAGTACTAGTAGTGACTTAGATCTTCTGGGGACTATAGATATGATTTATAATTGGCTCGGTGGCTTTTTTAGAGGCACTGAGCTTAACCAAGCCTTTTATATATTGTCCTGCTGAAGTTGTGTGCTTGAATTAGATGTACATTGAAGTGGCTGGCTGTGCTGGGGCTGCATTCATCTGACGTGGGGCTCATTCAGCACTGCTGCTTTTGCTGGTCCTTCTGCACTGATTGACTACCAGCTCTCCTAGGTGAACAGTCTTCTGTGAAATGGAAGGAGTGTTTATCATGACTGCAAGTGATTGTGGAGGCCTTCCTGGAGATCTCTGGGATGTGCTGTATGAATTTTACAATATGTGATTTCATCTTAAATTTGGGGAAGTCAGCCTTTTGCATGAGGAGTAAGCAGAAATTCCTCACCTTGGGTAACTGAATATCTCAGTCAGCAGCTTCTTACCATGGTAAGACTTGAGGAATCTAGGTGGTGCTTCAAGTCAAAACCTGTTCACTATTAAGGTGCATGAGGACTGGATAGAGGTACCTCGTTGGTAGTGATGCATGGCTCAGGCTCTTGAGAGAGTGAAGAGGCTTAGATCCTTCTTGTTCTGGTTTCTGTACATGTGCATCTTGTGGATGTTTTTTTCTTATACTGGGGTTCTCCAGTGTGCCCTCCGGGAGAAAGGTTAGCTTTTATGTATGTCAGTGAGATCTATTAGCTGAAGTGGTGCAAACACATTATCTTGGTTTGGTATGTGTGTCTTTTTAGGCTTGAGGAATACCTAGTCAATAAGGAGCACCTTATTGACTTAAATGTCCCTGTGTTTTGTGTTTTGTATTTATAGAGGTTGTATAGGCTAGCTGCTTTTCCTTTTGACGTCCTAGGAAGGAGAACCTCACTCAGAAGAACTCTGATTTTTGTGTGGACGGATGGCATAGATCAATATATTGCAGCTTCAGTGGTGTGTCCCCAGTGGGACTGAATGGAGGGGTAGGTGCGTGTATTTTCCTGTCCTTCCTTCAGTGGGGTTGTTATGCTTGTGGCCAGTAGCTACAAATTCACACTTGCATCTTCAGTTGAACAGGTAGCAGTTGGAGTAACCCAGCTTTACTGATTGAAAAGCCAGTGTGGTCATTAGTTCTTACTTGATTCCACTTTTGCCAGCAATTGGCCAGTATTAACGTTTTGGAAGGAGAGGAAGTGCACAGGTAGTGGCTGGTGCTAAGCAAGAAGCTGGGGAAAGGAATGTGGGAGGCCTGGGGGAGCTGTGGGGGGATTTAAATGGGTAAAGGCCTGAAGTGACTCTTAGTAAGGGCTGGAGGAAGGGCTCCCTGTGAGATGCTGAAGAGGAAAGGTTCAAATAGATTTGTTAATAGGCTTCTCTCAGCTGTCAAGTGGAGAAATCTTTCTCCTGTTAATAGCTTAGCCTTGACAACAGTTTTTCTTATGCTCTATAGGAATGTTGTTTCTTGACTAACATCTTCATTCAAGATGTGGAGCTGGGTGTTTGGGGATGAGGGAGGACAAACTACTTCTTCAGAATGAAAACAAAACCCTCAGTAAACTCCTTATTACTCTTCCAAGTGGAGCAGCTTGTATTGCTTGAGTAGGCAGGCGGTGCAGTGGTAGATGGCATTGATGATAGCTTGTTTTGTGAGGCTCTGTATGGGTGGGCGAAGGAGGGGAAAAGTACCAAAGCTAGGAGAAGACGTGAGACTAAGCAATCTCTCAGAGGACTGAATAACACCTAGTAGTCCAATGTGGCTCTGCTTAAATACAAATACTTGGGTTATAACCAAAGGAAAATAGCTCAGAAATACCTGTGCAGCCTGTTGAGGTATTTTGCACTGCTTTTACTGTTGTGCGGCCTTAAAGGTATGTCTGTGCAATGGGAAGTGTCTGAAGCTCAGAAGGGTAATGTCCCCGACTTTTTTTTCTATAGCTTGATCAATATTTTGTTGGCTTGGCCTTTGCCGTCCTGTTTTGCTTGCTGTTGTCTGCAGCTATATTAGCAATCCTCTCCTGGCTCGTGCAGTCCATCTTTGTATTACTCACAGGGTTGTTAACGAGAGGAGCCTTGGAGATGGAGACAACTAGTTTATGATTAAAAAGCAACTGTGTCTTCAAGTACTCTTCAAAGCTCTCAATTTTCCTCTAAACTGCGTGCCATTTGGGGTAGCTTCCCTAAGGGGAGCGGGACCTTGTTCTGTCAAATCATACAAGTGCTTCAATTCCTGCTGTAGAAGCCAACGTAAAAAGTGTGGTAAAATGAGCAAGTTAATGTGTTTTCAGAGGGAACAGCAGCCGACTTCTTAGAGCTTGAGATTTCTCAGGTCTTAATGCTTGGCAGATGTGTATGGCCTGCAGTGACTTTGCTGCCTTGAAGCGTGGCTTCCCAGAGCGTGGCCAAGCCTGGACATTTGGCCTTGGGAGATAAAATCTGGGCAGGTATTTAGCATGGGGGGTGAAAACTCGTTCTTTTGTTTCTTGTCCTCGTTACTCATAGTGATGTTTTTGCATAATCAGAAATGCATTACCCATATGACAATTTCATGTATCAAATTGCATTGCTGAAGGGCTTTTCTGGCTCTCATGCATTCCTAGGAAAGTGTTCTCTCATACTGTAAATTAACAAGCTTCCTCCTCTGGTTGGAGCCCAGTGGGGTCAGAAGCAGTGATGTTTGCCAGGTGGCTGTGCTGATGCTTCCCAGGGCTGAAATGCCTTCTTGTGACAGTGGAACTTGTCTGTGCTCAGACACCTGCTCACAGAAGGAGCTCCCCAGGTCTTGAGGGGCAGCAAGCAAGCTGCTTTATAAACCCATCTTTGGATCCTGAATGTGCCTGATCAGTTTAATAGCATCTCCTGCTGAGGGTGTTTTATTAGGGAGCTGTAAGGCAGAGGCTCAGAGTGCCGTGCTGTTTGGGAATGTCAGTTGCATGGGCTTATTTGTAGTGGAGATGAAAAACCTCTCCTAGTGCCACAGAGCTGCTGCAGCTCCCCAGTGCCTGGGGACGCTCGTCATGCACTGACCCGAAACGCTGTGCTGCTTTCCATTGCACTGAGCATTTTGCTTCTCTAGGGTTATAACATTTGTTTAATGACTGGTTATCTCCATGATTTTTGGCTGGAAGTTGTCATTAGCTCTTCAGAATTGGGGGAATAAGTGCACAATGATTACAGAGGCTCTGATCTCTCATTTTCCTTCCTGTGCCTTCATGGCAATAGAAGTTTAATTGGCATGCCCCTCAATCCCACCCCCCCAGCATCTCTCCACTGTTTCCTCATATAACCCTTTCTGTTAAATACCTTCAGTGTGTGCTGGAGGGGAGAAAAGTGAGGCTCCCACGAGGAGAAGGGGCAAGCTGGGGCTACAGCCTGCACAGAAATGCTTCCATCCTTCTTCTTGTGTTTGTGGGCATCCACCCAGCAGTATTTAGGAACAGATCACGGGTGATCTGCTAACTCACTCATCTCCAGGTGAACCCTGCAGCCCTTAGCTGCTTCCTCGTGCAGAGTGTTTGGCTCCTTTGCATACGGGGCTCGTTGGGATGTGAAGGTGTAGGCAGAGCTGAGCTGCTTTATGCAGTCCTGCAGGTCTGTGCTGCGCTGAGCGGAGCCATTTTAACGAGGCGAGCGCTCCTGCTGTGAGCCCAGCTGCTGCTTGCTTCAGCTGATAAGTGCTTCAAAAAGGATGTGCGTGCTGGTGCCGGAGTTTGGATGCGTTCTGCTTTATCATCTCTGTGCAGAAGTCCCTTTTCTGGCAATGCAACAGTTTTAAATACACAATTTATTGAAATACAGTGAACGTTTTTCCATGCTATTACTGGAGATGATTGTGCTCTTGCCTTGCTTTGTGTCTCACTCCGTTCTGCCACATAGATCTTGATATCACCTACTTTTATGGGAGTTAGCTGAGGAGAATTCCCCTCTGGAACACTTAATCCTGTCCTGATGCAGCTGCAGAAGCAGAGCCAGATGTGACATGGGAGGGTTTGGCCTGCCCTGCCCAGAGCTCTGTGCAGCCTATGCCACGAGCGTGTGACTATTTCCTTTCCCATTGCAGCTGAGACATTGGGCTGGGCCCTCTGTTGCCTTGCAGAGAGCCTGAGGACTGAGCTCGCCTCTGGCCAGGATGTGCAGCTTTACCAGCACAATGCCAGGCAGCAGCGTTTCTATTTGCAGTGCTTTGAATGAGAGCGTTCTGTTGTACAGAGCACCTGTGCTTTGCAATGCTCAAAGCACAGCCCTATGAGTGCTGGTTTTACCCCTGCCTCAATGCTCTGATCCTTTGTTGTGGAGCCAAGGAGGGGGAAGGAGGACCTGTCTGCTGCTGTATGTCTCTCAGCAGAGCCTGGTGGTACTACGATAATGCAGACGGTTTTCTGCATGATGCTCGTGTAAAGCTGAAAATTATCCCTGGGTTTATCTTAAATGCTGGTTCTTTTCCCCGGTTTTCAGAAGCATGACCTCTTCCAGTTTCTCTGAACAGACAGACAAATCAATTGTATGTTTCTCCTTTTGTTTGTTTCATATTCAGTTTAAATAACAACAGCAAAAAAGCAAGAGTCTATGTGAAGCCATGGAAACAGGGCTCGTGGCTGGGGGGCTCCTGCAGCCCCTTGGAGGGTAGGAGCACGGAGCCTGGGGATGCTGCCAGCGCCAGCGTGGTATCTGCAGCACGGGCTATATTTGGTCTGGGATTACTCCTGCCTGGCCTGGATTGGTCCCCAGCCAGGGCTCTGTGTTCTGTTTCTTTCCCTTGCTAAGCTAAAATTCAGCATGCTGTCCTGTTTTCCTCTCTCAGCACTCGTCAGCTGGGGCTCTGCAGGAGTCCCCCAGGTCCCACGGACAGTGCTCAGCAGCCATTGAGATGCAAAGCTCATCTCCTGTTCAGTGGAAAGAAGGATTTCTCCCTGCCCCATCCTCTGCAGTGTGTATTCTTGGAAGGCTCTTAGCAACATGCTGCTGCTGGGCACTGTTTGGAGCAGAGCTATCCCTTCGAGAGCCCATTGCATGGGAAAAAGCCACACCAAGGAGGGACTGCATTGCTGGGAGGAGCAAACACGCTCTCCTCTGCGTTCCCTATGTGTTGCTAGGGCTGTGCTGAAATTCTGCCTCTTCCTGCAGCAGAAATGCTGCTCGTTACCTTGGCAATGCCCCTGAAAAACACAAGGAATAAGCGAGGTGGGAGGATGGCCATGATGTGTGTGCCTTCACTTGGGTCCTGGGGTCTGCAGCCACACGGGGAGCGGGCACAGATGGACCTGGGGCTGCCCCATGGCTGGCATCCATGTGTGGCTGACCCACAGATAGAGATACTTCTGGGTTTGGGGAGCTGTGGAAAGAGGTCAGAAAACGTAACATGGAAAATGGGTCTCTTTATCAGAACTGGCCAGCTGCTTCCCTGGATGCGCTTCTCCAAGTCTCCCAATGATCTGCCCTAGGCACAGCTTTCTTCTCTCTTAATCTCCTAGTGAATATTCAAAAATAGATATACTTGTAACACTTGAAAAGCCTCTTTCAGAGTTGTTTCAGCACTGCAGAGAATAACCCTAAGGAAAGAAACTCAAAAAATAAACAGCAGCTGCTGTCATTTCCCCTCCCGCCTCCTTTCTCACCCAGTTTGTTAAAACTTGGTGCACTATTGCTTCCCTTTCCCATCTGTTTTTGGGGAGAACTGCAATCGGTCAGCTCCAGGTGGTGGATAGCACTTTTGGGCTCCAGCTGGACGACTTTTGTTGGGTTTTCCCCATACTGCTCTGTTTGCCCAGGCTGTGCTCGGGAGCTATGAGTGTTCAGTCCTGCAAATCGGGGAGCGGGGCATATGGGAAGAGGTGTGCAAAAGCACAGTGTGGTGTTCCTGAAGCTGTGCAGCTGGGGGAAAGGTGGATTAATTTACTGGTGCTGTTATTACACGTTAAACCTCGCTTGTCAGCTGCTCACAAAGACCCAGTGTTTGACTTCTGGAGCCATAAGTCATTCGAAGTTGATCCAGGCTTTGTGATGAGTGAAATCTCTATTTCCACGATCTGGTGTTGTGATGGAGGGCTTCCCTTTGCTGTCTTCCAGGGAGGGCTGGTCTTCCTTCTCCTGGCAGAGCTGGTCATCTACCAATGTTCCCATGGCCAACTCCAACCCTCATTTTCCTTCCTCCTCAAACACAGCTTGGCGCAGCTCGGCCGCACAGGGTGGATTAACAACACCCTGCTCAATGTTACTGCAATGCTGCTAATCCCTGTGCTGTCGGAAAAGCTTAAACCACTCAAAACATTTGTCAGAAAAATGTCGATCTCTTTGTAAAATGCTTATTTTTGAACAAGTCAAAGTATGGCTTATTAAATGTTCTTTCTTTCTTTTCTCCTAGGATCCTGCAGGAATCTTTGAGTTGGTGGAGCTTGTTGGCAATGGCACATATGGGCAGGTGTATAAGGTAAGGCTACACTGATGTCTGAAGCGGGCTCCTTGGCCATGTGTTGAACATGGAGCATCCCAGTGCATCAGGCTGGTGAGGTTCCACCACATTCAGATCCATCTAGAGCCCCTGCTGGGCTTTGGCTTTTTGGTTGTGTGCTCAAGTACCGTGCATCTCGTGGAGCTCCTGTTAGTTCTGAAACTGCTGCTAAAAAAAAGAATTGCTTTTTTTTTTTTTTTTCCTTCTGTCTCCTCCCAATTGATTATGTGATGAGGAGGGAATGAGGAATCTGTGGTATAATAGATAAATCTGGGTCTCTTCTGAAGAGCTGTATTATGGCCACAGGAGCCTGCCAAAGGGCCTGCTGCAGCCTGCTGCCCTGCCTGTTCCGTGGGGCCAGCACTCAGGTGAGTTGCAGCCAAACCTGCTGCTCAGAAGGCTTGCTTTAAAACCTCTGCAAATGTCAGTAAACAGTGATCCAAATGGGAGTATAAAGGAGAACAGAATTATGAACACATGCATGAGCTTCTTTACAAAAGTTTTGAAGTGTCCATCTTTTTCTGAAGTACCTCACCTGCCCCAGCACCTCCTAGTTTGAAGGATTTCCAGAATTTGTCATCTTGATGGTATTCTGTTGTGGATGATGTATATGAGATTGGGAAGGGTTGAATTATTTCTAAGACTGGGCTTACCTGCACTTAAAATGTACGGTGTTAGGAGGTTTCATGTCACTTTTGCATGGTGGAATTTGCCGAGTGTTTTGGATCTGCTGGCAGACAATAACTCCATGGGCTCCATTCTCCAGAGGTTTCTATACATGTGGGCATTGATCTGTGTGTATGTGCATGTGTGTTCACACAGAGATCCCATTTGCCTGCCGTGCCCATGTTCCCTTTTGACAATAGAAGCGAATACATTCAAGTACTCTGACTGGGTCACTGTGAAAGCACTTGCCTGTCGTGCAGTGAAAGACAGACAGTGAGCTGTCTCTAATGAAGAGAAGAAGGGTGCTTAGAAAGCTACCTGTCAGGAGATATTTGTTCTGAATCCTGGTTTCCCCATCCTCCCACCGCCGTAGGCTAATTCCATCAATTCCACAATAGAAGAATTGAAGTGAACCGAGGATGAACTGAAACTTCTGGAGTTGAAAATGGGTGAATTTTTCAAACTGGAATAAGTTTAAAACCAAACCAAACAGAACTTCCCTTCAAACCCCTTCTTATCAAGGTTACGTTCCAGGAGCCTTCCCCTCGGCGCTGTGCTGCTGTTTTTCTCTGGGAGGACGATGGTGTCTGTGTTCCCATTGTTCTCACTGCAGGAGTTGGTCTCAGAGCTGTTTTTCTTTTCAGCCGCTCAAATAATGGTGGAGGGTGACCTAATTTTAACTTGTGCATATTTCTAACAATCAGTGGAAACTATGCACCTTTAACGGCCTTTTGAAAGCGTCGTGTTTTTGTGGAAAGCTGAAAAGGGAAATAAACTATCTGATGCTCTGCTCTTTGCACAGCTCCACTGTGCGTGCTTCCTGTTGCAGTGTTTGACTTTTTCCAGTGTGCCTATGTGAGATCTTAAAGTGGGGGAAGAACCATGCAGAAGCATTCAGCTGTAGGACTTGGGGAGGGAATATATTCTGAACGCTTTGGTGTTTCTTTTTTTTCCTCTGTATGAAGCAAATCCTTCCTCCTACTGTCTTTAACTAGCTGGAGCAATCAGACTGTGCTCGGCGTGATCCACTCACTGGTGGTGCCAGACAGGATGGTGATGGGAGGGGGGGAAAGCTGCTGTCCAAACCCAGTTAGTAAGTATTGAGGTATGAATTCATGCTAAGGCTGAGCTCAGAGTTCTCTGAAATTGAAGTCTTGGAGTAATATCCACTTTATAAACAAAAGGAGACTTTGATATAAAGCACACATAACTGTTTATGGTGTCCCACCCTAAAACCTAGTACAGAAATAAGATCTCTGAGATTCTTTTCCTCCAGATACCACTGCTGTATTTATCTCTTAAAGCAAAACAAATGGTACAGCTTTCGACACACTTAGACCTCCTGGCTCCCTTGTAAAAAAAACAAAAAAAAAACAAAAAAACAAAAAAAAAACAAAAAAAAAAACAAAAAAAAACCCCACTTCTGAGGTCACACTTACCTGGGAGTTGTATCTGCTGTAATCAGATGTTGTAACTGGACGATTGTTTCACAGCCATTTTAAACCCTTCTCAGTCAGATCTGGGGTTTTCCCACCTCTCTGTAGATGTATGTTTGCCTCTAGTCACGTTACAGATGTGGAACAAGCAGCTCACTGCAGTGCTCGCTCTGCTGTGAGGAAAGCAGCTCTGCCTTGGGGACAGCAGCAAGGTGTTGGTCCAGGCAGCGAGAGCACCTTGCAGGGTTGTGCTTGTGCTGGAGGTGGAGGTATCTTCAGCCACTCTGCCTGCCCGGGACCCAGAGCCCAGCTCTGGGCAGCATGGCATGGAATCCTCTTGTTTGCATTGATAAAATGTGTGGTTATAGACTTCTAATGGCAGAGTGAGAGCACAGGTCCTGAGAAATGACTCTTAGAGCAGCAAGTACAGCTGGGGAGCAGCAGCACAAGAGGCTGCTGTGAAGAACTGCGTTTTGGTTTGCTTTGTTTCCTTCCTCTGCTCCAACCAGCCCTCGCTGCGCCTTCTGTGCAGGGTGGCCATGATTTGTGAGGGAGGTGAGGAAAGCCCTAGCAGGGTACTTCTCATAGCAGCAGCCTGGCCCAGGAATGCCATAGGAGAGACTTCAGAGCCACGAGTGTTTCACAACTTCTGGTTTGCTGTAGGTTCCTTACAGTGTCAAGCTAAAGCATCTTTTTTCCCATGGATCACGTGAGGCAGGCATTGTGCACCAGACTACTAATCTCTTGGACTATTAATTAATTTGAGATGTTGCCTCTAGAATATCTGGGATGGTAATTCCGTATGGTGCCTGTTGATGGATGGCTTCCAACTGTCACATCCTGTGGGCAGCTTAGAGGTCAATGCTAGTAAAGCTGTTTGGAGTCCCCAATGTTTGATGCCTGGGAGAGGCTGCAGGGCCCTCAGGCTGGACCATGAGGCTGTCATTATGGTGCCATTAAGTAGCCAAGCATGATTTTGGATTTTGAAGCAAGCTTTTCTTTGCTCAGGACTGCAAGAGAAGAGAGAGGGAAAACGTTCTTTGCTGGCTGCTCGACACTCCTTTGTGAGTAGTGTCATTTCTGGTGTGTGGAGAGATGGTGCTGGTTTCTCCCCCTGATTGAACTGGAAGCTTTGCTTTATTTTCTAGTAACCCTGCATGTAATGGCCCAGACTGTGAACTGTATTGGTTACAAGGCTGAGAGCTCCAGTGTAAGGCATGGTTGCACCATGGGATTTTTGTGCTGGGCTTTTTTGTTAATGTTTAGAGAAATGGCTAACAGGAATAGTGCACGTTGGACATAGGGGATGAAGCCATTGCTTCGCTGTTTTTTAGCACGTAGATGATGACTGGAAGCAAAATGGTAGACAGAGAAGTTGCTGAAAGTTTTGGTAAGGCTTTAGAGTATTATGAGAGAAGGCTTCTTTTATTGCAACTATTATTATTACCATCTATCCCCACTTCACATTAGATAGCAAACAAAAATTCCTTAAATGCAGTGCATACTTGGACTGCCTGGGTAAAAGACATTGCCAAGGCTGCAACTCTTAGCCCCAGTGAGCATGAAAACAAACCAGGTTACTCAGAAGCACCGTCCGGATTGCTCAAAACCAGGGGAAAATAGCACTTGTTGTGCACTGAATACGTTACCAAGGAAGCTGTCCCCATCGTGGTGCTAGGCACTTGTTTTGGTGGCTCTGGGAGTCAGTGTGCAGCGGGGTTGGGGGCTGGGAGCAAACCCATGCACAACATAATGGGTGGTGAAGCAGTGGCACAGTTGCACAGAGAGGTGCATCCCAGAGGATGTTCAAGGTCAGGCTGGACAGGGCTCTGAGCACCTGGTCAAGCTGTGATGTCCCTGTTTGTTGAGAGGGGTTGGACCCCGTAGCCTTTCAAGGTCCGTTACAACTCACATGATTCTATTATGCTATGATTCTATGATCACTTGGCTGATGCAAGTCTTCTCAGTGCTAAAAGAAATTGGAAAGTGGGTCAGGTGGTAACCATCAGCATTCTCATCTCACATAGTTTCTCAGCGTTGAACAGGGAGATAAATGATGCCAAGATTACATGCTTGCGTGCTGCTTCCCCACCCCAGCAGGACAACGCTCAGTAGTGCTGCTGGCTTTGAGATTCTGCTCTCATTTATAGCGTTAGCAAAGCTTCATCTTACTTGTGCAAGATTCAGTGCTCTGGGCCGACCTCATAGCCACACAGTAACTATTGATTGTTTAATTAGCTGGTAAATGCCACATAATCACTACGCCATTACACAGCATCATTCTGCACTCTAACGTAAGCACATGGGACATGTGTGCTGCTGGTGCCTGAGCATGTTCCTCTGCTGCCATGGGAGTGGTGCTGGGCTGTCACCAGTCACCAGGTGAAGAGAATGACACCGTTTTCCCAATTGCTTTCCACTATGCTGTGGTTTATACGTCTGGGGTATGGCATATGGGGAAAAATGATGAGGAAATGTGGTTGGCAGCCCTTGCCTGTGGCAGGGGGTTTGGAATTTAGGTAGTCTTTGGGGTCCCTTCCAACCCAAGCCATTCTATGGTTCTATGAAATGTATCCCAAGGTCTTCTGTTGGGCTTCGTGTTTGTTACCCAGCTCATGTCTGTCTGAAGCCAGTACCAGTTCACCTGGAGGTGAACCCCCAGGAGGTGAAGATGTTGAGGAGCACGGGAAGCTGGGAGCTGAGAAAGCAAATGAAGAATCTGAAATTCCAGTTGGGAGCTGAGAAAGCAAGTGAAAAATCTGAAATTCCATTAGCCACCTGTGGCTGCCTCCTGGTGATGGCATCCCTGAGTCTGCAGGTGCAGAATGAACCTGGATAATGTAGTGCTGCCATCCCTGGTGCTGTTCACCTGCTTCCTTAGCACCCAGCACCTTGGCCTGTGTCCAGCTGCTGGATAAGGTAGTGGGTGGATATGCTAAAGATAGGGGAAGATTTCTTTCTTTGTTTTATGTTTATTTTCAATTGGAGGTGTGAGAGAATAACTCCTGCGCAGGCTTGTGCCGTGTTCAGCCTGCCCATGGTCTGGCTCAGCCCTGGTGGGAACAGAGACTCTGCAGGTTCCCAGGTCATTATTAGCAGTTCAAATAATTAGCTTGAGTCGAGAATGACATTAATTGTTTTTAATAATTGGTTGTTTTATTGTTTCTCTTTCTGAAAGACTGATGGTCAATAGTTTGATAATTAATCACTGTTGCTTTTAGCCCAGTGGAAGAAGTTACCATGCTGCACGAAATTATTATTTCCTGCAGACTGTTGCTGTAAAGAATTAATCTTAGCTGTGTACACACAGCCGCTGTAGCTGGAGGCTGACTGCTGCACCTTGCTAGAGGCCCTGCTGCCTGCAGGCTGCGTGCTGCTGCTGCCCCAACCCATCTCAGTGCCTGTCCCAGCCGTCATTCTCTCTGTCCTGTGGCAGCCAGCCTTTGCATTTGGAGGGGCATCTTAAGCATTTCACTTCTCCTGCCTTCTTGTTGGTTTGTACGATGGACTGAGTGTTCCTTGAGCCAGATGTGTTCTTCTAGTGCCATATGCATGGCTGTGGGTCACTTCCAATTCCCAATTTCTTCTTCAGAGGTTACGTTTGCTGCACGGCACAACAGGCTGCAAGTGTAGCTTCATGCATGTATGCATGTATCCACCCCATGGCATGGTCTCATGGATGCTGCAGGCCCACGCCCTCTGCTCTGCTCACTCCCCTGCATTCTGGATAATACAAGTCCAAGGTGGGGTTGGTGTGAGAGATGCTGCCCCACAAGGTACCCCTGGGTCTTCAAGGTCGCTCGAGGGCTGTGTGGATGTGAGTGGATTTATAAGACTTACAAGCTGCTTTATAATCCTTCTGTATTAGCAGGCCAGCATTACACACTAAGCCATTGCTTCCGCCAGGCCGGCTGCCCAGCAGGGTCTGTGCTGCTTGTGGGGCTGCTGGTTTGCAGGTTGTTCTGTATATTTGTATCGCTTCTCAGCGGGGCATGGCAGGGCTGGGCTGGCGTGCTGCTGCACCGCAGTGCACACCGGCTTTATCAGAGGGAGAGCTGGCGACCTCAGCTTATCAGATTCCTTGTGATGTTAGCTTATCTCTAGAGGAGAAGATCCTTCCCTTGCTGACTCAAATGCTGCGTGTGTTTGTGTGTTTCTGAAATGTGGACTTGTTGTGTTGGGTTCGCAAGGAAGTCTGAACTGGAAAATGATGTTTCACGTAAAAAAAAAAAAAAAAATTAAAAAAAAAAAAAAAAGAGCTTTGTTACCAGAGCAACTGGTACACGGTGTGCTGCTTGGTTCTCTGAACACACAGAGCACCCTCAGCCCGCCCTCCCCCCAAGAAGCCAGCCCACACACACCTACGTGCCAATATGTCACACTCACTTCTCTGCCTGCTGAATAATGCAAGGGAAAGGTGCTTTTTACATTTCAGCCCTACGGAGCGCGGATTACAAAAGGTGATTAAAAATGTTCCTGAATTAATTTCTCATCTCCCTTTTAATCTTGATTCCCTCGCCCCCTCTGCAGCCTGCAGTGGGAAGGGCAGCTGGGGGGCTGGAGCTCCCCGTGTCTCTGCAGGGACGCCTGGGCACGCTCCTTGCTTTGCTGCGTGCTCTGCTTCTGCAAACACTGCGCAGTCTTGCAAGACAAAATATCTGCAGTGGCACAGGGGGAAGACAGCTGCCTTTGGAAATGCTAAACAAAGCCAACAGCGTGCTGTAGAGGGCAGGGATGTCGTGGTCGGTATGGCATTGCTGTTTGGGTGGGTGCAGCAGGAGGGAGAGCCCTCTGCTTGCCCTGCTGGGGTTAAAAGATGCAGGCACCACTCTGCAAAGCTCCCAGAAACCCGTTTCTAGTACCACCTTCTGTCCCTCAAGAACTACTGGTCTAGGAGCTCAGACCTGTTGTTGGGTCTTCTGTGGAGCAGCCCAGTTACCGAGGCATTATTGCTGACCAGTGATCCATAGGGCACCTGATGGTGGAGCAGTGCTGGTGGATGCATGATCTGTTTGGTGCAGGTGGGGCCTCCCAAAAGCAGAAAACAGGTTGCTTCTCATGCCTGGGGGCATGCATTGCCCTCCTGTTCAAGGGGGATGGCTTCCTGTCCTGCAGCTTTTGATGCTCTGATCACCATAATGCAGAATGTTGTAACAGCACAACCATGACCAGTGAGTGAGGTTTGTTTGTTGCAAGGCTTGGGTGCACTGCTGAAGAATATCCTGTTAGAATAAGCTGATCTGATGCCCTATAGGTAGGTGAGTGGGGAGTGTCTTGCTGCATTCAGAGGCTGGTTCATGCTGGTTTGTTATTGTTGCTGACTTGTTTATAATATTTAATGAATATCGGGTTGGTGTTGGTGCCGGGAGGTGCTGTGTTGCTCCCAGCTCTGGAGCTGCCACATGCAGCTGAAAGGGCAGCAGAAGACTTTTTGGAAAGCTTAGAGAAAGGCACATGGGGTGCAGAATGTTGGCTCATGCTGCATGTTTGAGGCTTTCATGGTTGTCAGAGTGCTTATCTCCAGAGATGTTTCTCGCCTGTCAATTTTTGCATCTTTTCAAATTTTGATGCAGCCTGTCTTGCAGCTGACTCTGAGGGCCTGAAGGAAAGTGATGCCAAAGGGCATCCAGCTGGAGCTCAGCATCTTCTCCTTCACCACAGTGAGAGCGTGGCTCTCAGCATCCCCAGCCTATTCTTAGCTTTACCTGGGAAGCCCTTTACGCTAATTACTTAAAGATGGAAAGTGCCAAGCAAACAAAGCCTTCTCCCAAATGCTGTGTGTTACTGCTTTTTTTTTTTTTTCCACATAAGAATGGCAGCTTGTTGCTATCTGGTTTTCATTGTTCAGGTCATTTTCCTTCTCTCTGCTGATTCAGGCAGCGTCGCACAGCTCAGCCAAGAGCTAGGTTTGGGCAAAGTTTTGGTCTAGAAAGGATGGGATTGCAAGATGTTCCTGTCTTTTTATGTACAGAATACAGACCTCCCACTGTCTCACTGTACTGGAATGACTTTGCTCTTAAGGAATGAGTGTTGGGTACATTTTTTTCCTCCTGCATAGCTTTAGTTTTTGAGCAGAAGGAATGTGAAGTGCAAGATGCATCCAGTAGAGTCAGCTGTGACCACAGGTCTGCAGCAGGATCACGAATTGAGGTGCTGAGGTAGACCTGGTGAGCATTCTCTTAGTGTGGATTTCCACTTGTGTGTGGTGTTTGGAAGGAAGGGCTGTAGGAGCCTCCCTGGTTCCTGGGTTCAGATCAGTTGTGTGGTTGGAGATTTCATGGTTGAGCAGCATTGGCTTCAGCTCAGCCTCCACAGTGCTCTCATCCTACAGTAAACCTCAGGCCTTTCCTTGGCAGGTGGAAGTGCCTGTGCTATGCGGGGCCTGAGAGAAGTTGTACAGCCTTCCCTGCCCTGGCGGAGCCTCTCTGATGCAGCCAGAGTGGGTGTGATGCTGTGCACCCCAGGTGGGCAGCGTGAGCCCCGTGTTCCCTTCTTCGCCCTCTGCAGCAGCCTCTGCTCTTTCATTGAGCACTTGCAAACTGTGCAGGCAAGTTTGCAACATGAATAGCCTTCTGCAGATTATTTTTGTAATCCACTTTAAGACTGAATCTGAGAGCAAGCATTACTTGAAGTGACCTCTGTGTGCGGGGGCAGAGAGGGCAGGGAGCTAATCCAGCACAGTATGTTCGGAAACGGGAACTGCAGAGGGGGGAGGGCTGCATAAAGGATAAAAATTGGATTTTGGGTTGCCACAGTTAATTTTTCAGAGGTGCCCACAGCCCCAGTCTGGCCGCTGTGCTGCCTTTGTTGTCTCTCCATGGGTGCCTTATCTGGACCAGCCGTGTGAGTGCAGCACAATGGAGGTGATGCTTTGCCCCCACTGCAGGGAGCAGGCAGTGCCACACACCACTCCTTTCCCATCGCATTTCAGTGGATGTTTTTGTGCAGGATGGGGATTTTTTTTTATTTTTATTTTTTAATAAGTCTAGCTGTTGAATTCCAAATAAAAACAAATAGTGTTAGCTCGTTACAGTTCTTCTATTCCCTTGAGAAATAGTTATTAACAGGGTCAGTGTGAGGAAACATAATTTATGTTTGTCTGCATAGCATCTAGATCAAATCAGAGCAGACTTTGTACTGTGAAACTGCTACATTAAAAGAAAACAAAAGCGACGAAAAACTTGTGGATGCTTTCTTATTAGCTAAAAGGTGTGATTCTTTTCTTACAGGTTAGCATTGTGTTTTCCTTGAAACAAATGCTGTGCAGTTGGAGTGTGAGCTCCAGTGTGGTTCCTCCATCTGGGCAAGCAATCGAGGGTGTCTTCAGGGATCCTCAAGGG
Organism: Phasianus colchicus; assembly: GCF_987193195.1. Classification (NCBI taxonomy): domain Eukaryota; kingdom Metazoa; phylum Chordata; class Aves; order Galliformes; family Phasianidae; genus Phasianus; species Phasianus colchicus. Next base: position 21,767,453 of record NC_143445.1, on the reverse strand, counting down.
GATGGTGCAGAGTGACCTGTGGTGACAAAGAGTGCAGGGGACATGCTGGGGAGACACCACTGCCTGACCTGCCAGGGCCTGTGGGCTTAGCACTTGGCAGGGTGAGACATGGTCTGGCAGGCACTTAATCCCCCGTTTATGGTGCTTTGCATCCCAGTTTGAAAAGATGGCAAGTCTTTCAGCTGATAAGTCTTTATGCTAATACTTTCCTTGGTGTTGCAATTTGTCCCTGAGCAAAACCATTAGTTGGGAATATGATGCCTCATTAAGTACCTAACTTGAGCATTCCGAAGTCTCTGGCCAACCTCCTTCCTCGCAGCCTGGTAGATAAAAACCTCTGTAGTTTGAAGCTGTTATGGGCAACATGAAAGGCTGGAAATATATCTTTGTTTTATGGAAGAAGAAATTTGCATGGAGACAGCAATTTGTGTTTAATACAAATTGCACATGCAGCTGGACTTGCTGTTAGTCTCTGTCCATTAGAGCAGTAGTTGTTACAGCCAAAGCAGACAGTGCTGCTGGTGCTGGGTGGAAGTGCCTTCATGTTGCTGGGCTTTGGGGATCTTCTCTTCTGCACTTTAATTCAGCAGATCCAGGATTGAGGCCAAAGCCTTTCTTCTGTACATAACTAGTAGAAAGACAGCCAGTTCAGCAGAATTTGTGTGAATAGCCTGTTCCAGATGAATTGTGCATCTGAATGCCGATAAGGCTAACTCAAGGGGTAGTTTGCAAAAGAAAATTGAAATCTTACATTAGAAGAGCAAGCATCTGAAATGGAATACAGCATTGCAGTTTGGGGCTTTTAAAAAAGCGTTTTTAGTGTAGTCACGGAACTGCCTTAGAATGAAGAAAACCTAAGTTGTGACCCATGACGTGGAGGTGCCTTGTCCAGCCCTACCAGTTGCACAGTTACTTGAAGTCCTGCAGCAGCCATCCAGTGAGCACATCCCTCAAAAGTCATCTGAGAAGAGTGGTTGTTTTAAATGACAAAGAACAGCATCTGTTGGGATAGAGAAGCTGTGGCACTTGGTTGTGCTCAGAAGCTCTTCAGGCATGATGAGCTGCTCTGCCAGGCTGCAGTGGGATGGAGTTGGCCTCGGGGATGTTGCAGCAGCAACCTCATCCCTGGAGTTAACCAGCAGTTGTGTTTGGATCCAAGGTCTTGTCTGTCCTTGCGAAGCCAGAGCTGCCAGGGCCTGTTGTTCCTTCACGCTGCCTGCAATGCATCTCCTTGGGTGCTAAATGGATTTCCATGCACGCCGCTATGCTTGCATGCCAGAGTGTGCAGGGCATGGGAGTTTTAGATTACAGATTTTTGCTTGCAGGAATGCACCGGGGGTCTGGGGAGAGGCTTTCTCTCAAGCGATGTGTTTCTCATTAGGCAGGTTGTCTTTGGCTGGTTTGGTTTTTGTGAGTTGTTTGCACAGTGCTTTGCTGGAGACTGCACCTCACTCACTTGTTTGCCAGGTTAGCATGCCCTGTGCATCTGAATTGCAGCCTAAAAAGGCTAATGTGAGTTTTTTTGTTGGTTTCTTTTGTTGTTGTTGCTGTTTGGTTTTTTTTTGCATCTGTCTATTGCTGAAATTTGGCATAGCCAAGGAAATTTGTTGTCTCTTTGAGTGCCTCCACACTTTGAGTGCTGGTTTTTGTTTTCCTATTGGTGACCATTCACAACCTATTTCAGAAGGCACTTGAGAAGAAATAATCTAATTATATCATTTAATAAAAGATGTGAGAGTACCAATTTAGGGAACGGCGGTGCAGTGTGGAGAAGCTGGGTCTGAAGAATGTGATTTGTGTTGCACAGGAGATATTAATCACGTCAGCTCCCAGGAGACGGCTCTGCCAGGAGGGCGGTTGTGCTGGATGCACTGCTCATACTGAAATTAGGCTGTGTACAAGAACCAGTAGAAGCAGAAGAAAAGATTTCTAACCAAAGGGATCAATAACTTGAAAGCATTTACATTCAAAATTAGAAAAATGAAAGCAGTTATAAGCAGGGAGAGTGCATTAATAAAGAAAAACAAGTATTTGTTACCGCTGGTGTGAAATGAGGTAATTTAAGAGAAGTGCTCTCAGTGCTTTTGTCATAGATGATGCCCTTTGTTAGATTCCCAAGCAAAATGGAGTTTGCGACTTTCAGGGTTCTCAGATGATCAAAATACCGTGGGGCAGTCTGATCGTATAATACTTCACTGGAATGAGGTCATCAATAACTTCTGCCTGGGTGTGATTTACACAGTTGTCAGTGTCTGAATTGCCATAATATGTCTCTGCCTGAGAAGAAATGCTGCATTTGGAGGAAAAAAACCCAAAGCAGCAGCTCACTGGGTAGCTGGCTCTCTGCTAATAATGGATACAGAAGAGTGATGACTTGTGATCCATTCAAATAGAAATGCTCAGTGTCTAGAACTAGAGGCATGGAAGCTGTTACAAGGTCAAGCAGTGTCCTTTAAGGAGAAATACCTGGTGAATATTGTCAGCTGCAGATAACACATCTGCAACATTGTGGAAAGTACATCAGAAATTAAGATTAAAGGTGCTTGTGCTCATACAGAGAGGGGGAAAAAGAAGATAGGCAAAGTCAGAAGAAAGAGGATTAGCTTTTGGTAGGTGACAGATGATAACTCTTGCAAGGAAGAAATTTAAGCAGCAAAGTGCTCAGTGACCTGGGGAATTATTAGAGGTTTCTGTAGTTGCTTCCAACTACAGATTTTGAACAACTCTAAATTGTTTGGTTTTGAACCTCTCTCCCTACCCCATTCATCTGTATATGCACACTGTCTTCTGCTGCTGATAATACAGGCCAGGAATCCAAAGACCAGAAGCCTTGGTCATCCACACTCACAAAGTCTGCTCTAATTTTAGATGCTCCAGTTTAAGTGGAGGCAGAAAAGGGACCTGACCTTCAGCAGTGCTGCCAGGCCCCTTCGTTGGCTGGCATGCTCTGCAGGTCAGGGTGCTGGGAGCTTCTGAAAAGGAAGACCTCGCATCTCGGTAGATGTTTGCAAATATCTGCTGCAGTGATGGGGCAGAAGGCTTTGCTGGAGATCCTGCAGTGAGTTTGCAAGAGAAACTGGATCTCTTGGCTCTTGAGTATGAACCAGAAATAGCATTTCTTAATATTATGAAGAGGGAGATACTGGATGTGTCGGCAATCCCACCGTGCTGAGAATGTGTTTGTGAAAATACATCCTGGCTGCAGTCTCTAAAGAGACTTGACCCTTTACTGCCGTGGCAAAGCCTTCAGATGTGAGAAACCTGGCTTCCTATTTCCAGCTTAGAGTGATCCCAAAGGAAAATACCTCCCTTGATGCAGAGCAGGGAAGGCTCATGTGCACATAAGGTCCTTTGGACCTGGTGTTTCTATTCTGCCTAGGAAGATTGCCACAACCGAAGAAAACCTGTGGTTTTCCATTCAAATTGGACTATTCAATGCAGATCTTTCTTGCAGAAACATCTGAGAAATCTAGGATTTATTCTATAGTGGAAGACAAATATGTTTGCAAACCTCAGGTGTTCTGGGCAGCTGCCAGTGGTGTCCTGGGGTTGCCCATGTGTGTTTCCTCTGCAGCAAGGCACATGCTGACGCTGGCTTTATCAGCTCTGTAGGTACCTGGGCAGCTGGAGACCTCACTGGAGCCTGGAACGTAGCTGACCATTCATTTTGCTAGTAGAAAATGAAGATTAACCTTGAGATCAGCAGACTACAGTTAAGAAAGGATAAAAATAGACTCAGAGGCTGGAAAGGAGGAATATTACATTTTAAATTTAAAGATCATGTACGTGGTACTGATGTACCAGGCCTGATCCTGAGCTTGTGGAGGCTTTACCTGCATAAGGGCACACAGCCCACAGTGACTTTCCAGCTATACATCCATCTCCATCCACTGATCTGCCCAAACTGGTTCTATCAAAGGAGCATTTTTAATCTAAAGCAAGCATCAGAAAAGTAAGCTAGTATGGTTTTCAGGGTTCAGTTGCAAATTTTTTTTCTGGATTCCTTGGCACTTGCTTATTAATGAAGCATTTGTTCTGTTTGCTTAAAACCCTCCCAGCTGCTAGCATATGTGCGCTATGCAAATTATTTTTGGTCTGGTTAAATACTGTTTTTCTAGGAAGGGGAATAACTGAAATTGGTGGAGGTAAATGAGTAACATTAACCCTCTGTAGGCTGTTCCCTCATTAATTGTTTTGACCGTTGGGCTCTCGTGGTGGAATCACGTGCTTTGCTGTCATTAGCAGGCTGGAGGAGCCTGACAGCAATTTGGGACCTCTGCTTGAATAGTCACGTACCCCAAGTGCTTACTTTGGGTGGCAGTGGCCCAGAAAACTGCCAACATCCTAATTAACACACTTTTTCAATGGACAATATTAATATTCATACTATTATACTGTAAAATGAGTAATTTGAATAGACAGAATGTCTTGCACTCTCTTGATCTCTTGTGGATTAACCTACAAAAGGCCATTGGCACTCATTCTTTCAGGCCTTAATGGGTATGAAGGCTTCTGATGAAGTCGTGCGAAGCAGAGGTACCTAAAAATGGGTAGAAATCTAACACGTTTGATAGGAATGTTGATATTTTGTTAGAGCAGCCACTGAGATGTGAAGGAAAATGTTTGTAATAGATGAGCACCTCATAATGATGGAGGAGGAAGGCAGCTCTCCGGGGTGACTGGTCCCACAACATCCATCTAAATGATGCCAGCCGAGCTGCAGTAATGGAGAGGTCCCCCAGCTGAGCCGGGGCTTAGAGGAGAGCAGTGCTGAAAGGGAGAAGGCAGATATATGTCTGACTGGAAAACAAAAAGCTTGGAAGGCCAGTCATGTTTTATTGATGCCCACCATTAGGGGCTACAGCAAGATGTAGTGCCGATTCTAGCAGAAGAAATGGAAGTGCAGCAACTACTGCAAAGGAAAACAGATTCCCCAGGAGGAGAAAGCGGAGGCACCGCTGAAGCAGAAAGCAAATAGACTAAGAGAGGTGAGGATTGCAGGGTATGCCCAAGTAAGCACCTAGTAATTTGCCGATGGATCCAGATTACTGCATTTACCTGAGATGTGTGCCCAACAAAGTCATGAACTATCCTTTAACCAACACCTCCATCCCATCTCTTCTAAGATCCAGTTGACCTTGAGTCCTTGGGAAGGGAGAAATTGGCTTCAGGGTAAATATTGAGGAGAAGCAGCTGCTGAAAAGAAGATGGCACAGCACATCTGCAAATCAGCATTCAAAATTGAGCAGGCCTGGCGCTCCATGCCCCTGGCTGTGCAGAGCAAGCTTCCCAGCAGCTCCATCCTCTGAGGAACCTCGGTGGGTGCAAACAGGAGCAGTGCAAAGGAGAGAGGCCCACTGGGCAGCGGGTCTGGCTGTGGTCGCTGCGAGGTTTTGGATGCTGATGTCAGTCTGTCTTAAGCAGCAGAGGAGAGGATGGAGAGGCCTACCTGAATGCTAACAAATGATATCGTGTCTCAAAAATGCTCTGCTAGGGCTCAGCTGGGGAATGAGACCATGCTTAACAGAACCAAGGGGATCCTTTGAAGAAGTGATCAAAGCAGCTGAGCGAGCTGGCAGCTGCAGACGTGGCTTACATGGGCTCGGGTGGTTCTGGTAGTGTCCCACAGCCCATGAATTGGTGTGGGCTGGCACTGGGTGTGCTGGGTGTCACTGCTGGCCCTGCTGTGTCACGCTCTGGTGTGCTGGCATTGCAGATGTGGTGGGTCCTGTGTAAACTCTGAGCGTGGACATGCCTTTGTCTGTAAATACGTAAATACTCTATGGTACCTCAAGGAAAACACCGCCAGGTGCTCCCATCCATCCTGTGTGTGTTTTCCCATCGATTCCAGCCACAGTGGGGGCAGTCAGTCTTGCTTGCTCCACGAGCTTGATTTAATTAAAAAAATATATATTATAATTAAGATGAAATGTCAAGAAAAATAATGTTTAAACCTATGCCAGAGGTTATGGCACAAAGGAACCCACCAGCGAGGTTTGAGACATCAGGCTGCCTTTGCCCAGGAGATAATGGAAAAATTACAGGCTTTTAGAGCCTGGGTCAGTGTCTGACTCAAAAGCTAAAATCCTGCTTCATGACTGCAGCTCTGAGAGAGCGAGTGAGCCCCCTGCAAGGAGTTTCTGTGAGCAAATGAGTGGAAAGTAACAAGGCTTTGTGGTGTCCTGGGGCTGCAGCCCAGGTGGCCGTGGGGCAGCATCCCCACCAGCCTTGGCTTTCGCTCTCCATCCCTTTGGGCAGAAGGTATTTTGGCTTAAACCAACAGCAGGGCTGTTGTCACAGGAGAGCAGGGCAGTGCTGGCCCAGCACTGTGACTCACCGGCTGCTCTCATGGTGCGCAGTGCTGCAGCATCACTGCTCTTTTGTCATTACTCCCTCAGTCTCCAGGCTCAAGCTGATTAGAGTTTCCCTGGAAATTTGTTTTCCCCCCTTTACGAGAAAGACATTTTCTGCAAGATGCTTTGCTTTGGTGCTGGAGGAAGAAAAAAACTCTTCTAATCCCAGATGTTCAATATGATGGTTTCCTGATAGAAAGAACTTCTTTTTAAAAAATGTATATATGTGTGTGTATTTTCTCCTTTTCATTTTTCTTTTTTTTTTTCTTTTTTTTTTTTTTTTTTTTTTGAGGGGAGCTTGCTGTGGGATGTGTATATACTTGTGATCATGCTCTTGGAGATGTGCACTGTTCTTTGATTTGTTTGTTTTTAATGGGGTCTTTGTAGAGTGAGCTGCTTGTTACCCAGCTGACTGTTGGACCTTGACAGGAGGACGCTTAATGAGAGGTCTTCCAGGCACCCCTTTTTCAGCTGAATGTCTTTTCCTGTCTGTGCCATGGCCCAAGGTCAGGCATTTGTGGTCAGTGAGGAATCCAGGAGCACCCTTTGCAGGACTGGCTGCTGGGTAGCACACATGGAGGTAATGACACCCGTATCTGCCTGTCTCTGTGGGACTCAGAATGAATTGCCTTATCTTCATTTCTGTTATTTCAGCAGATTCTTCTGACTTCCTCAGGGCCTGTAAGCAATCCATGTCCATCTGCAGCACTGCTGTGGAGCTTGGGATGGGCCAGGCACTAGAACATGGTGGGGTTGCATTGCCTACGACAGTTAACTTCCTTCATTCCCACCCTCCTTCAGCATTGAGGCAGCTTTTGCATGCATACCTGTTTTCTTCCCATGTTGCTGTGAGATTCATGCCAATGGAGAATGCCTGGAGCAGAAATGTGTTTTCATATCCCTTGAAGCTGAAAGCCATAAAGAACAGAATGACTTTAATGAACAGACCTTGCAGAATCACCACCTTGAAGCTCTAGCTGCTCATGTGAATCAAAACCTGCTGAAAGTAGGTCATATAGTAAAAATGAATTAGGTTTACTTCACATTTTATCGACTCTGCTGGTTTTTCATTCATAGAGGCTTATAGTCAGGAGTGTGTCTTTTAACCCTCTGCTTGGGCAAAAAGGGCAGATTCTGTTCTTTTTCTTACCCTTTAGCTTACGTGATTGACGTTGTCAGGGATATGATGGATGCATTTTCCCTTTCCCTGTTTATCCTCTTGTTCTGCATTAAGCAATGACCAAGTTCCCATGGTGTGGGTGCTGTCAGCCCAACGTGGCCGGGGGTGGGGATGAATGCTCCCCCATCCCAGGACTGTTGATGGCTGTTGCTGTGGCACACCTGGCTGGGTGCAGTCTGACTGCAGAAGTTTGTGCCTCCAAGGTTTTAGATAAACTCTGTGCTGTGGTTTTCTCTCTCCTCCCTTTGGTAAATGCAAGCAAACACATTTTTTGTTTTTGTTTTCCCTTTGAGCTGCAAACTCTTCCAACCCAAAGCAAATGCTACGACTGGGTGGTCAGTGATATGTGGCACTGGAGCAGAGCTGGGGGTAACAGCTCATGTCTGCCTGGGGCTTTTTATCTTGTTTGCAAGACCTTCCGATTCCATAGCAGCAGTGAGGGCAGAGCTCAGCCCTGCTGTCATAGCTGCATAATCTGAGGAATTGTTTAATTTGTAGCATTTAATGCTTATTACGAAGTGTGCCTGATGTACAGCCAGTAGGTGGGATAGCCGCTTTCAAGTGTAACTGAGACCCCAAAATGTGTCAGTGTAGCAGATGTTTCATTTAGATGAGCTCAGGAGGACTTTCCATGAGGCCAGCTAATAGGATACATGCATACCCCAAGTGTCACAGAAATGCCACAGATAAGTCTCTGCCACTGCAAGCACCCACATTCCTGCAGTGAAGGCCAGAGCGAACAAGGCTTGTCTGGGGGAAAACAAAGCTTGGAGATTTCTGTGATGTTTCTAAGTGATCTAGATTTCCAAATGGAGAGTTTGAGCTGTATCCCCATGGCAGTGAGTGGAGAAGGAAGGGACAGGAGCTGGGCGGCAGAAGGGAGATGCTGTAGAAAGATGTACGGCATTCAAGCACCAGAGCCGTGAATATTGAGCTTTGTTGGCTTACTGCAGTTCAGATGGTCTCATCCTCCAGTGCTGGTGCCTCTTGGGCTCCTGAACTGGGAATTAAATGGATTGATTAGAATTCAGGAGTGTAAAAACAAGGGTGCAGCTCTGTAAGTTTGTTTGACCATTTGATCATAGCTTGTAGCATCTTCTTTCATTATTATAGAGAGGATGTCTTTCTGGTGCTAAAGAAAGAAAAGGAAACCATAGGCTGTAGTGGAAGGTGGCTGTGGTGACTGGTGGCTGGGCTCGCTGCGGAGAAGCCGTGGGAGCTCAGAGCTTTGTCTGCTGCTGTCTGGGGCTCTGTTCTCCTCCTGGTGTTGAATAGTCTGATCTCAGCTTTAGCAAGAAGCTGGGAGGAAGAGGATGGAGAGAAGGAAGAAGAGCTGCAGCAGCGGGCTCCTATGATGTAGTGTGTGCAAGTGGTGTTCATTTAAAACAGGTCTCTTTTAAGGGAGATGCGTAATAACACAGACCTGAGATTTTATCTTGTGTTTAGGATTTCTCACATAGCTAATGGCAGATCTGTAAGTGATAGCAGCCTTTCCTATGATCAGTGCTTTTTTTTTTTTTCCCTGCCCTCCTATCTTGTTTGCCTGCTGTGGATGGTACATAACTTTACAGGGGGAAGAAATCCCCACTGATAAATTAGGATTTGTTTTGTAACCTTCTCTTTGCAGCTACAGCTTAATGCTTTGATCTCTGTTGAAGACCTTTATCCAGCAGCAGAATATAAATCTTCTCTACCTATGGTTTCATAACTTAAAGAAATATAGCCTGAAACTGACTGGGTAAGAAATGGGAGACTGTGCCAGTGCTCCTATGTGCAGCACAGTACCAGTAGCCTCTGTCCTTTTAATTACTGCTGGAGCAGCCCCACATTACCAACATTATAGCTTGAAAGAAATAAACTATTTGTGACCTACAGATGAAGGCCTGTAAGTAAACCAGTATTCAACTCAAGAAAAGACCTTCATTGACTATTATATGGGTAATAAATCTTTCATTTTCTCATAAGGAACAGTAATTACAGAAGCTTCAGCTGTGGTGGGTATCTGCTGCAGACAATAAATGCTTGTCCTTCAGCACATCATCAGCATCTCAGTGATGGATGCTGGTGTGGACTATAGCGTCGAGATCATAAAAATACTGTTGGTAGTAGGACATCCTGGCAGCCCTTCCTATAAGCCTCAGGAGTACAGGTTGGGATAGCACTCTGTGTATGCAGGAACACATCTTGTTTGTTGGCAGCCCCAAAATGTTTTTGCTGTCAGGTTCCTGGTGACTAGCAGTGAGCTCCAAGGAGATAAGCTCCTGTCCTCAGCAAGTATGGAAGTGCCTCAGCACTGGCAGCAAAGAGGGCTGTCCCCTTCCATTGCTTTGCTAGCAAATCTGAGCAAACAAACCCAAGTGGATTGCTGGGAGCCATAATCCCACTTCATAGCATGGAGTTGGGCCTCTGCTGTTCTGACACAGCACTGTGTGGGGTTTTTTTTGTTTTTTATTTTTAATCACTCACTCTGTGGAGCACTGGGAGGATACTCTCGAGTCCCAGGAGACTGTAGTTCTTCCGTGGCATGGCTTGATGTTTCCAAAAACTGCCTTTGGGATTAGTTGCAGATAGACTGTTTTCAGATTTTCCCCCCTTGTCTCAGTGCTTTGTAGCCCCAAATGAGCTTGGTGGCAATGCAGAGGCTTGGCCTGCTGTCTTGTGAGGCTGTCGGAGGTGAAAGTGCATTTCTCAGAAGGCTCAGCTTGATCTGATTTCATTGTAGTCTTATTAATTACAGCAAGCCTTCAATTCACCCAGAAGTCAGAGCGAATTGGGGTCAGGGTATCAGGCTGTGTGTGCTGCCTGCTTTGGCTGCCAGGCCCTTGCACAGGCTTTTTCCATGCAGCGTTCACATGCTTGAGACTTGAAACCATCTCAGTAAACATCTCAGGGATGTGTGCCTCCGTCAGTGCTACAGGAGGCTCCACCCAGGTCCTGCCTGTGGTGTGAGGCTTTTAAAAAGGCTGCATTCAGGCAAGCAGATGCTGTGCTGGAACCTTGAGCCTTTCTCTCTCGTTCCCTCTCTTGCAAGCTGCTCTTAAACAGCTCTGCAGTGGGGATGCTGGAAAAGCAATGGTTTGAGGAGAACAGCAAAATAAGCAAACATCTGACTCGTCTTTAGTGGTAGCTGCATTTCTTTCTTCCCTTTACTCTTAAATGGCATTGTTTCTAGGTTTTTTATTGTTTGTCTTTTTTTAATATATAATTATTATTACTTTTAATCTTTTCCTAAGTAGAATTGCCTTAGGTGCAGAATATAGCTTTGTGGTGGTCTTATTTGGCAGCCCAATTCCCTGTTAAAACTCGTCCACAAATTACACCATTTAACTTGCAGCATCTTTTGGTTGCCGTAGAACAATTCACATAAAAGTAGAAAACCCAACTTTCTTCCTTAATTTCATGCATGGGAAGCCATGCAGAATATGAAGGCAGAGCAGATATTCCTAAGGTGTGCGCAGTTTGAGCAGCTCACCATGCAAATATGGGAGCCACACTGAGTGCTCGCTGCATCCTCTGCTGTCAGTGCTGGCTTCTGGTGCTGCGTGTCCTCTCTCTGCTTGTCTTCTGGAGATGGATACCATGAGGCACCATTGCAGCTGTTGGTTAAATCCCAGGCTGAGCTGCATTGTTCCCCACAAATGAGTGGAAGTAACTGGCTGAGATAAGTCCCTAAATAATTTACTTTTGGAAGAGCCCTGGGAAGCAGTGAGGAGGGAAGTGAGGTGTTTCTCCTGCACAGCAGCACATAGAAGAACATTTCCAGTTCTTTTTCAATGGAAAGAACACATTTTGCAGGCTGCCTTGATTTCTTTCAGTGACCGGTCTGGTCCATTTCATATTACCCAGTGTTTTTCTTCCTGTCTGGAGCAAAATCTGGCCTTGCCTTGGCTGGTGACAGATGTGCTGCTGGCATTTCCTGAGATGATTCACTTCATGCCATGCTGTTGCAGTTAGGGTGGCTTTGGGCTATGCAGTGGTTTGGTGATTAACTGAGCATCTTTCTGAAGGGGCTTTCAGTAGTGAGCCCTCGTGACTTTTTTACTGTTTGAGAAATCGAGATGCAGTCTTGAGAAGCGTTTGTTTGTGGAAAAGGGAGCTTCTGGGGTCTTCTTACTGCAGGGGTTAGTCAGATAATGCCCAGTGGGCTGTAGCTGGAGAAAGCACAGGTAAATGTGGTTAAATCCCAGGACTAAGACTCAAGGGCTGCATGTTCCTCTGGTGCCATGTGTTTTCAGTATGATCTGCTGGCCTTTCTGGGCTCCATTGGCTGTCTGTAATGGCAGCCTAATGGGGACGGTGCACACTTTCTCCATTTCTCGTGTTGTGGATGCTGAGCCCCAGCCTGTCCCTATGAGAGCTGCCCCGTGGTGTGGCTGGGCTCTGGGCCCATCCTGGTGCCACGTGCCCTGATGCACAGGCAGCCGCCCTGCAGAATGGCGCTGGGAGAGCTCAGAGACCTCACCGTGAGGTTCATTAAGAGTTAGGTGGGGAGCCTGAGGTGACGAGTTAATGGGCTGTCTGAAACTGCAGAGCGGACTAATTCGGAGTGGGGATTACAGCTGGGGAGCTCCTGGCACACGTGTGTCGCCAGCCCAGACCCTAACTGTGCACCATGGGCTTTGCACTGCGACATGCAGAGCCCTGTGCCAGCGTGGTGCTTCCAGGAGAGCCTTCCCTGCAGCATGGCCTTGCTGTGGAAGAGGCAGGACTGCCAGAAGCATTAGGTTCTGGTTAATTGTCGCTCCTGCTCCTCTGTTTCCCTTCCACCTGTACCACGGGGCTGCCAGCTGTCTCTGCCCTATAGCTGGCAGTGCTTGGAAGGCAAGCAAAGGCTTTGGTGTGCCAGGTCAGCTCCACTCAGTGTAACATGAGGGTTCATTGGTGCCATCTCAGTCAGCAGTGGTTTTCACCCACTCAGCTATGGTCTTGCTGCCCGCTTTGAGAGCAGCCAGGGACAGTATCTGAGAGCAGCACGGGTGTGAAGAGGTGCAGACAGCAAAGTGCTGGCTGTATTGTTTGCACTTTTCTTGTCCTTTTAATACCTTAATCCTGGGATTGGGGTCCTGAGAGATTATTGGGTCCTTTTTCTCTTTTCTGACTTCTGCAGCAGCGTGTATGCACTAGCTGCTGTAGAAGTCAGGAAGCAAATCACTGTGATGAATCACCATTATTTTCTCACATTGGTAGAGGAGAATCCTGGAGTGTGTTCAGTTGTTTATTTGCAAGAAACAGATGGACGGAAAGGACCACAAGTGGGATGGGTGTTCTTGTGTCACCCTGAAGGAGAAAGCAGTCCCTTCCTCGCTATTCATGTAGCAGAGGGGCCTGGGTGTACCTGTGTTACAACAGCAGATTGAAATGTTGTGAGCAGATGAGGCTGGCGAATGCCTCCTAGAATTCAGATACAATCACTCCTATACAGAGCACTGCAATTTGATTGCCCTTGTTTTTGTTGAACGTCTGAATTAGCAGCTAGTTATGGGAGTGTGGTGGGACCTGGTGGAGGTGGTGATAGAGCCACCAGCAGTTCCACTGCTCTGTGCTGCAGTAGTAGGTGTGCAGCCCTTGCTGCCCATGGCTCTTCTCTGGCAGATGGAGCAACCCAGGGAGGGGTTGTTGGACCTGGAGATACCACAGGGTGAGAGCATCCATTGTAAGAGCCAGCATCACAGTTGAGGAGGGCCTTCTCCCTGTCAGAGGGGACTTGATGAGCTGCTATACCCTTGGAAGTACAATCTTTCTGATGCTCGTTGCTTACTTGTAGACCAGTTAAAAGTGAAGAGCAGCATGCATTGCTTATGGCGCTTATGATGATGCAGTGATCTCTTGGTGATGGTGTTGCACATAGATGCTGTTGGAGCTAGGGATCAGTGTTATACAATCATAGAATCATTAAGGGTAGAAAAGACAACTAAGATCATCTAGTCCAACAATCATCCCAGCTGCTTTTGGCTTTTTGCAGCTCGTGGTCAAAGATACCAATCTCACACCGAAACAAGTTAAAATAGAAGAAAAAAATCTGTCATGTATCCTTAAGGGAACGGTGTGAGAAGGGTCCTGTGGCTCTGACAGCAGCTTAACTCCAGCTGCCAGGAGCTGGGATGAGCCCTGCAGCATCCAAGTTGTCGTGCTCCAGGATGGGTCTGCGTGGAGCAAATGGGGTGCATTGCAGGGAATTAAAAAAGTAGGACACAGGGCACTGTGGTTTGGTCAGTGAATTCAGCAGATGTGAGTAATGCTGGCTGAGCAGAGAAAGTGCTTTTTTAACCCAAGCTGATTGCCATTTCCGCCTGAGATAGGGCAGTGTGTAAGCATGAAAAGGACATCTTAAAAAGCCACAGCCACTCATTCCCCACGTTTGTGTATATGGGGATGAAGTGTTCTGAAGGCTCCCTGCAGCTGCGTGCTGGCTGAGCACATGGGAGTGTGCCTGAAGCAGCTCCCAGCACATCCCCTTTGCTGTGCTGTATGCACAGCCCACAGCAGGTCGAAGCAGCAACTGCAGAGAGGTCAGCCTGGCACGAGGAACGCGAGGCCTTCCCAGTGAGTGCGGCTGTGCATGACGTGCACCCTCAGCTATGCTCCCTTATGCTCGGCCCTTGCAGCCAGCAGATAAACTCGTGGCTTACAGTAAAGACAAACACCAGAAGTGCTCCTGTGAGTTATCGTGCGTGACATTATTGCTGTGATGGAGTGCCCTACAAGGACCTTATCGCATCGTTTTGCTCCGTTATGAGGCGGTAATGGAGGGCTGTGTGGGGATACCGCCTTTTTGCATTGCACAGTGAGCTTAATGGGAGATAATTCAGTCTTTCCCAGGATGATAAGTCACATTAAAAGTTTTCAAGACCTGTAAAATTAGCAGCAAATTTAAGCTGTCTGGAATAGAAGTAGCTTCTTATGTAACATGTTGTGGCATGGACAGGAGAAAAGCCAGGTTTGGAGGAGGAGGAGGAGATGGCTCTTGGTAGAGGTGGGAGAGCCCCTCTGTCATGGCAGGGTGCTGGCTTGGCGCGGAGCTGTGAGCAGCAGTGTCTGTGGGCACTGGGATGGATTGGCAGCGCGCCTGCATCCCTGCACTGCTCCCTCAGCAGATGATGTGCAGGTGTCCCTGGGGGGGAGGGCTCTATTTTCCCCTTGGCCATCAGTGATTTACTTCCAGAAGTGAACGTTTTCTGCCAGAAAAATGTTCCCAGCTATGTTTTTTTCTCACTGGCTTTATGGAAACACTGTGCCTTTCTTCTCCCTGCGTCCCAGCTGGTGCCTGCCCTCCCTGCATGCTCTGAGTTCCCTCTTAGTCACCGAGAGGCTGGTTACACACTCCTGGTCTAAACTGGTTTATATTAGAGAAAAAAGAAGGATATGCTTTTACGTCATGTTTTTGGTTTGTTGTTTTTTTTTGTTGTTGTTGTTTTTTAAGCCATCTTTACTCAGTGCAAGCCCGGAGCTGAGCATGATAGTGAATCTCCCAGGGAAATGAAGTTGCTGCAACCTCTGTGTCTTGGTGAGACTCTGCCTCCAAAGCACAGAGTTCCAGGCAAAGGGCAGATCCCAGCCAGGTGTGACCAGAGAGCAGTTCCTGGGATGTCTGAGGGATGGGTACTGGCAGCAGGTTTCCCAAAGCCAGGTAATCAGAGCAAACGAGGCCCTCATTACTGCTGCTGATGAGGGAACAGCTGCAAACACTAAACTCAATTAGATTATTGAATATCAAAGAATTAATATTTATGAGTCACAGAAAATAGGTTTCATAAGCGGCGGTGCTTGCTTCTCTTTACCTTTCTAATCAACAAAACAGCCCTTTTTTATAAGAGATGTTTAAAAGGCCTTGCTTGCACCACTTATTTAATGGTTTGTAGTGAGCCTTGATGGGAAAGTGACCTAGTTCAGATCCCCAGAGGCAAGTGGTTATCAGCAAAATACTTCTATTGCCATATGGCAGTTTCAGGCATTGCACACACATGTGATCTGCGACTGCTTTGTCCAGAAATGGCCAGATTTCTGTTAAATAAATATATAGAGCAAAGCAAAAAAGGAGGTGTTTGTTATTGGTGTTCTTCCCTGCAAACTGGCTGCAAAATGCTCAGCTGCAGGGTGGCAGTGAGCTCTTCCACTGTGTGCATTTGTTCTGCAGGCTGCCCTGGATAATGTGCTTTGGGGAGCTGAAATCCTCCAATGTAATCGAGTCAGTTTTGCAGGTGCAGAGCACTTACTTTTTCCTTATAAGCCCAAGCAGAGATTTAATTGCTGCTCTTCAGAAGTGCAAAACAAGAGAATGTAATAATTAAAGCTGTCAGGGTGTCCTTTCTTTTATGCTGATGCTGATATTAGCTGGTTTAAAGCCTATTTTTAACCTCTGCAGGGTTGAAGACATACTGTGTATATTCAGTCTGGGCTTATTTGTTTCAGATTTTGCAAATTTTAAGTAACTTAAACTGGAAGGGTGGGGGACATCAAAAGAGGAAGGAAGGAGGAAAAATCAAGCAAATGAAATGCAAAATATGTCCATAAATTATTTCCACCTCACTGTTTTCTTTTTACGGGCCTGCAGAATCCTCCCTAACTGGAAGCTAAAAAATCTCAAAACACAAAGCACCGAGCGCCCGGTAAGATAAATATTGTTTTTAGCTTAGCTTCAGAGAATGCCCTGGGTTCTGCAGGCAGCAAGAGGGCCATTTTTCTGCTTAAATAGCTCTGGTTTTAACCAAGTTCATCCCCTGACCCCTCTGGGAGTTATCTGTTATCTGTAATATGACTGATGGAAACAAGGTAGTGCATGCAGTGCTGATTCAGTACTCGTGTGTGTGTGTGTGTGTATATATAGTGTGTGTATAAGTAGATGTAAGTATATACATAGATGGGTATAGATGTGTGCTTGTGTGTGTATATATATATATACATATATATATATAGGAGGCACTGAGAGTGAGTTTGGGTGTAAAACAGCATCTGCATGCTCCTTGAGATAGAAGCTAAGCTTTCATACATGCCACCAGCCTTTGTCCTGAAGTAGGCAGAGCGTGCACAGTGATGTGCAGAGCATCACCAGCCCTTTGGGGCACACTGGTCCTGGAGAGCACAGAAGATGGCATTTCTGGAAGTGCTTTCCAAGTTTCTCAGCACAGAGATCCAGTTCCTCTCCTGTCCTGCTGGTTCCTTGTGAGTGGATTAGAGTTGTGCTGTTCCTGGCCTTTTTCTTATGCAAAGTATTGACATCCAAAATATGGATTTCTAATACTAAAATTACAGCCTGCCCTTTCATCACTGTAAATCAGTTAGTTAATCTCTAAATAGTTCCCCAGCTCGCTGTTAGTCACTTCATGCTATTAAATTCTCAACCAAACCTTTATCCAGGCATTAAAGCATGACTGTTAAATATACCCCCTGTGTTACCAGGCTGGCTCTGAACCTGGAAACCCCAAACAAGGACAGAGCAGCATTTTTACAGGCCAGCTGCTCATATGTTCCTCAGCCCCAGCATCTGCTGGTCCGGGCTGTTTGTAGACTTAGGAAAGAGAAGCAGAGAAAGGGAGTAAGCGGTTGCTGGATGTGGTGGCCTGGTCATGTCCTGAGCCATCCCACAGAACGTGTGCTTCTACATGCAGGGATCTTGACTTGATTCATATATGGGCAATGATGAGACATTGGAGTCCTGGTGCAGCACTGGTGTAAAGCTGACCTGAGAGCAGAACTGTGCTCAGAAGTTCTTCCCTTGAGGCTGGCCAAGGTGTTATTCCTAATTTTTAACCGTAGTTAAACCAAAACCAGGCTTCCCCCACAAGAGCTCAGTTATTCAGCAATCACAAGAGCTGTTTTTCTAGCAGCTTGATCTGCAGTTGGTTTTGGTACTACCTTTTGTTAAATAGCAAACGAGGATCCTGCTATTAAGATTACTTATTTTTCTTATTTCCCCAGTACTCGGGAAGCAAGCAGGAATTTCTGCAAGTGCCAGAACTAATCGACCTGGTTTCCTTTGTATTTATGTCCTATGGTTGATTGAGTACTTCCCTAATTTAATTAAGTTTCTATTATATCTGCTCATACATACAGTCTCTCCCTCTGATTACTTTGCTGGCAGCTCTGAGGCTGTTATAACTGACAAGAGACAGTGGCCAACAGGATTAAAAGCTGTTGGAGCCACACTGGAGAATGGCTGACCTTCATCCCTGCACTGGTGGGCTTGATGTGTGTGTAGGGCATCCTCATTGCCAGGAGCACTGACCTGCCTGCAGGGGTGCCTGCCACAGCCTGCTCGGGTGCTCAGGTCCCAGAGGTCTGTTGCTGGTTCCACACCTGAAATATCTTTCTTTCCTTCTTTCTTCCTTTCTTTTTTTT
Source organism: Phasianus colchicus (assembly GCF_987193195.1). Classification (NCBI taxonomy): domain Eukaryota; kingdom Metazoa; phylum Chordata; class Aves; order Galliformes; family Phasianidae; genus Phasianus; species Phasianus colchicus. The sequence continues at coordinate 21,749,585 of NC_143445.1, read as the reverse complement.
TTTTTTTTCCCTTGAAATGATGATAACCTAAGAAAAAGGGCTGTAATGCCCATGGAAGCCAGTCTTGCAGTTTGTTCTCCTTTAAAACATGGCAGTGCCCAGAGCAGACTGGTGGCAATGCTGCTTTTCCTACTTTAAAACAATGCACTCCTGTATGAGAGCGTTCAGTACAAGTGCATCTAATGGAAGGCTGAGAGGGCTCTATCCTAGGATAGTGCCAAGAAAACAAGTTAGCAGGTTGAAGGGTGGAATGAGATCTTTTTCAGTATGGGACAAAAATGCCAAATCCTGACAAGACTGTAATTCTGGGTGGAAACCAATCTTCAGTCTGAAATGCTGGGCACAGCTTAGAGGCTTAGGAAAGGCAAGAAAACCAGCCTGGTCTGACTGATACCTGTGTGAAGGTGGTACCTTGTGAAGTCCAGCTTAAGAGTCCACTGCCACGCTCACTGTTTTCTGAGTGTGAAACAAAACACAGCGGTTTGCAGACAGCTTTAGGATTGCAGTAAAAAGTGAATTACCTGAAAAATGGGAATCTTTATTTCGTGTCCAGGTGCTGCAATAGGAGAAGCATGGCTGGAGGTAAGGGGGAATTTGCTCTTTGGTTTTGTGTCTTGGCTTGGGCAGGGGCCTCCTGTCATCGCAGTCTGTCCCATCCATGAGATGCCACAGCCCCACTCGTGGTGTGGGCAGGGAGCGGGGCTGCACTGGGAGCTGTGGGGAAGGCAGATAATGGGGAAAAGCTGCGTGCAAGAAGGGGAGGAAGAGGGAAAGAATGCAAATAAACAGGAGAGAGGAAATGGGGAAGAAAAAAGGGGACAGAGCAGGAAGGTAGCAAGAAATGGGAGGAAGTGGGGGCTCACGGGGCTTCAGGAGCGAGAGAAAAGCAGCTGTCAGTGAAACACTGCAGGAAGCCCGAACTTGTATTTTTAGGGACTTTTACTATAAATATTGGGTCTGGGGGAGGATGGGGAGAAACGACTGCTCTTCCTACCGCCTGTCTTTGTTTTGCTGATGGTTTTTCTCCTCCCAGCTCTCGATGCAGGGCAGGAGGCAGGCTGGTGGCACGTGGCCCCAGCACTTTGTTCCGGCGTTTGTTCGCAGCCGTGTGCCACATCAGCAGCCTGCTGACCCAGGGCCGGGTTCACCTCAAGCAAGAAGATTTTCCTGTACATTTCTAAGTAAATGTTTGCACTTCAAGAGGCACTCATCGCTCAGCACAGGGCAGAGGAGCAACCGCTGGTTAATCTAATTTACATTAAATTGTTCAGGAAAACATAGTGCTTCCGTTGGAAAGGACGGCTGCATTTGTGACCTGTTCACTACGCTTACAGAAGGAGAAATGGTTTCAGGTTTCCTTGAAGTGTTTTCATGCTGTCCAGGAGTTTCGGAGGAGACAGCGATCTTCTTTTCTGTTGTCACATTGGGTGTTTTTCACTTCTGCTTCCTGACTTAGTTCTTAGCAGAACTGGGACACATTTACAATAAATCACGGTGCGGTGCATTACTCGTGTTTTCACTGAGGCTGGTTTAAGAAGCACTAACAGAAGATTCTCCTCCTGTCCCCAACAGCACATAGAGCAGGGCTGTGAGGATGGCTTCCATTTGACATCAGCATCAGCCTTTACTGAGTGCTGTGTCCTTGTGGTCTGTTGAGTCTTTATGCTTTAAGGTCTGGAGAGAGCAGGAGAGGCACTGCAGCAGGGGTGTGTGCGGAGTGAGTGGTAACCAAGAACTGCTTATTGAAATCTCTCATCTGAGAGATACTGGGAACTGCAGCCTTCAGGGAATTCTTCAGCTCATCTCTTTCAGAGAAGGGTAGGAATTTGGAAGCATGGAGGAGGGAAACAAAATGAGAAAGCTTAAAAAAGAAAAGAGAGAGTCTTCTAGCACCTATACCTAGCCTAGCTCAGAGATTTGTGTTCCAGAAGTTTTGATGAGGGCTCATTCTTTTGTCTGAAATTACTCATGTTCCCCTTTGTTCGAAGCAATGGAGGCTCACAGCTTGTAGGCAGTACTGATGAGTTGTTCCTCCTGCAGTCATTCCGCATCAGCTTGTGCTGCTGGTGTTGCCAATGACTGCGCTCCTCAGTCACATTGCTGCTGTGAGCATTAACCACTATTATTCACTTGTAATTACATTGCCAGGATGGGTCTGTAATGGCACTGTGAGCTCTCCGGGACAAGCTTGGCTGGAAGCAACATCCAGAGAAACTGGAGTGAAGCTGGGTTAGACGGCTCACCAGGTGGAATGCGGGAGAGGGCCAGAATTAGGAAAACATCTGTCTTAGGTGTGCTTGTTCCCAACCTGACAAGTGGGTATAGGAGGAGAAGAAGCGAGGAGCACCCAGCTGAATGCAGACGAGTCGGGTGTTGGGGAGCAGACTGATCCACGGGGTTGTTGTGTTGTACATGCCCTCTGCTGTCTGCTCCTGCTGTTTCTGTATGACTGATGGAATGGCAGATGAACTTGAGAGCTGCTTTGCCTTCTTTGCTGTGCCCTAAGCAGTGACTCTCTTGCACTGCCTGGTATTAGGATGGCACTCGTGTCTGACGGTGTTCATGCACAGCTCTGCAGGACTTGTAACGTGACACAAACCTCTGTCTTCTCATTTGCCTGTGCTGTGCTTTGCATATTGAAAATGTGTATTCCTGTTCATTATGAACTCATCTTTGTGATATGAAATAAGTGTTATTTAGAGGAGTGGTTTTGTTCCAGAGGACCTGCGTGCTGTTCTGTGACACAAGAGAGCAAGGGCCAAGGCTGAACAAGTGCAGAATGGGAGGAGGACCTGAGGCAGAGACAACAAGCAGAGGTTTGGGTTCAAAGCCTGTCAGTGTCACCTCTGTGAGCAGCCCCTGCTCCTGGAATGGATCAATAGCAAGTGGATGTCTTGATTATGGGTTCAGTTGCAAAGAGTGAGAGGAGCTTTCCTTGATCCTTGTGCAGCACTGATCTCTTGATCTGGTAGAGAAAAGGCTGTTATCTCCTGAGACCCCTATGCTTCTCTGTTTGGGCTCATTGCTGCCCTCTGAGCTGGGGAGCATGGATGAGCCCTCTGATCTTCCTCAGAGGTGATTCCTTCTTGGGGAACATCAAGTGGAGGTAAGGGCATGCAGGGAAGCAAACACTTAGGTACTAATGTTCCCTGGGCTGCCTCTCCCTGGTCCCTTTTCTATGCTTTTCTCACCCCTTCTGCAGACAAGGGCACTTGAGGTGGTGACTGGGAAATGCTGAAGATCAGCCAGTCTGTGTGACCAGTTGGCTTCAGCTCACCTCAGGTCCAGCATCAGGGCTGTTTGCACTGAAGTTTTGGTCTGATCCGTGATGCGCTGCAGAGATTAGGGCATGCTATGGGGTCCTGCCCCATGTCCTGGGTATGCATAGGAATATCACAGGTGTTGGCCATTTCCTCCTGACATGTCCCTTTTATAAGTGCTTTATGGTGGCAAGAGGAGATTGAAACACTTTTGGGTTTCAATCAGCTCAGGCTGTTGGGAGCAGGGAGGAGAAAAGCGATAATAAGAGCTGAAAGTTTGGCAGAGCAGAAAGCAATGTGTCTGCTTGCAGGGGCTGCCTGACCCCACAGGGCCAGTGCCTGCTGTCCTTCCCATGTCCATGGGCTGCAGCCCTCCAGGGACAGGAGAAGCCTTGGAGCTATTGTGGTTGCAGGAGGAGCAGGCTCAGTGCACCAAGTAAACCAGTCCTTTGTTTGAGCAGAAATAACTTCATTTCATCTTTTGCCCTTAATATTTATGCAAGCGTTCCTGTAGTCTCTGATAAATGCTGGCAGCTCCCCATGTAAAGTTGGTAAACAGTGCTCTGCTGGTGTATTTTTCTGAGGCCAGGTCTGAAGCCTGCAGAAACATGACTCATCTCTCAGAGATCAGGTTTTAATTACAATTTCCAGTGAGCTTTTGAAGCACTTTTTCTTGTGGAAATGCTGCATAGGAACATTTGAATTACAAATGTAAAGAAATTGTGCTCATTCGTTTAAAGCTGTTGGGAAAAGTAGAAAGAAGAAATGCAAGGATGTATGCAGTGCTATTGTTTGGATGTGCAGATCCAAGCAGCATTGCAGTTTGAGGGACAAGCTTGCATACCCAAGTGTGCTTCTATGCCATCTCCTAAGCAGTGGTCTGAAGCATCATGGGGCACATCTTCCCCCTTCATTAGGGTTTGTTGTTCCACAGCATATTGAAAAGATGGTCATTAACCAAGACTCAACTCTAAAGGGCATTGAGCCTTCTATTTCATCTTTCCCCAGCCATGTTTGAAGGAACAGGTGAATGGGCAGTGTTTGATTTTTATGGAAAAATGCAGTGAGCTCCTTTCCCATTCCCATGTGCTGGCTGTGTTTGTGGTTAAAGGTGCTGCAGAGCCGGAATGCTGAGCAGCAGACCAGCTGTGTTGTGTCCTGCAGCTTGATCTCACTGCTGGGAAGGATCTTGAATTTTTAATACAGAATCTGCCTGTAACATATTGGCTGCTTTTAATGCTCAGCCTGCATTGATCCTGCTGGAAAAGGGTTAAAAGCTGATGGCAGAGCGGGGTGTTGCCCTGGGTGTGCAGGCACCTGGGGAGGAGCTCCTAAAGCATTCTTTTCCTCTTGTTTTAGTACAGCTGGAATTGCAGGTCAGGGGTTTGATTCAGTGCAGTGCATGGACTTGGTCCCTTCCTGCAATGCCTGGAGCATGGCACAGCCTGAGCAGGGTTTGGATTAGCCAGGGGTGAGGTTTCACACAAATCCTGTCCTCTTGCATCACTTCACCTGGCAGATCTCGGCGAGTAAAACCCATTGCCTTCAGATGGTGCTCTTAAACTGCACAATATCGATTGCCTTTGTGCTTGTTATTTCTTTGTAATAGGATCTTTAGTAGCTAGATAGCTCTCCTTTCCTGATAGCCAAGTGCAGGCAGTGGCTGAAGTCTCTTGATTCCCAGCTACCTCAGTGCTGTGCTAGTACTGTGCTCGTGCAGCGGGGCACCCAGATCTTTCTGGCTTCCTCCCACTCCTTCCTAAATTGCACTGTCCCCATGCAATCCCTGGTGCAGGTGTCACCTGCTGCTGCTAATCCTAAATCCTCCTCCTCTTCTTCTGCTCTCAGCCCCATCTTGGCGTCACTGTGTGTGCTTGCGAGTTCTCCTTGCTTTGTGGCATCTCCTATTGGTAGCTCCTTTCCTAGCAAACCTCTTGCACCCCAGGCTCTGCATTTTGCAGAGCTGCTTTTCGCAGAGGCTGGGACCTCTGAGCCGTGGCTGTCCCAGGTCCTTTTAGCAGGGCTGTCTGGAAGGCAGGAAAAGGACGTGCCCTGGCTGTGTTATTTCATAATAGAAAAGCTCTGTCCAGCTGCTGTAGAGGTAGGAGATTGCTGCTTGAGAGGGGAGGCTTGGAAAGCGAGATGCTATAAAAGCAATGCCATTTAATCTGCTGATCAGCTGCTCATGCCCTGCTGACTGGCTCTGGAGGTAAGCCGCAGTGGGACTATTTGGCAGGAGCCAGAAAATCCCTTCGTTATCCCAAACAAAGGAGCAAATACATGTGTGACATACATAAAGCAAATAAAAGGATAAAAGGTCTGAGCAGTGTTTCTTGGGCTCCTCTTTCCAGTAAGCCTCTCTAAAATGTTGCTGCCCAATACCTGACTCACTTGAAGCAGTGGATGACACAGAGATGCAGCCCTGCACAGCAGCATTGGTATGGGTAGCACATAGTGCTGCTCTAGGCATGGCTGGGCTTCTAAATCAGTACAACACAGGCACTGCAAAATGTTTATTGACTGCTGACAGTAAGTGACTGGGAGTAGGCCAGGCTGGATAGTAAGTTGTCAGGGTTGCTCAGGGCAGACAAAAGCCCTGGAGGTAATTCTGGATAAAAGAGTGTGATGCCTTCAAGTATGTGAGACCTCAAATTGTTGTTTGAGTTGAAATGTGCATTGTGGTCTGCAGCATCTTGCGTTCTGGAACCCTCAGCAGTGCTGGATGTGGGGTTACTTCTGTCATCCTTGTGCTGCTTTTCCTAACACCGGGATCTAAGTCACCCTAAGAGATAGATGTGATAGCTTCTGGTAGCTGTGGAACTTCATCCAAAGCCTCATGGAACCTAAGTACCTTTACCATCCTGCTCCTGCGGCGGGCACTTCTAAACAGGGCCTTGGAACCTTGCTGCTGAGGAATGTGAACGCATGAAACCTTAATGTACATAGAGCTGGCCTAAAGCCAGCCATGGGGCTGGGAACTGAGGTGTGAGACTGTCTCTGATTTGCGTGTTACTGAACAAGAGAGGCTCAAGGAATCTGTAGGTTTTGGTCCTTCTGCCTCCCTAGCAGAGCTGTCAGCATCCCCAGCTGTGAATTCACTTGTGGGTTGCACTCAGAGCTGGGGGATGGAAGAATCTCGCCTAGGTAATGCTGGGAGCTGTGCTTCTTCCCTCTCCCCTTCCTCTGTTCGGTGCAGAAGAGCACAAAGGTGAGTCTGAATACAATTGCTGCTGCCTGCAGTATCATTAACTCTGAAAATAATCACAGCTGGGGATCTCGATCAGCTTCTACAGCTGATACCTGAGTGCTGCCTCCTGCTCTGCACCCGTCCATCCCGCAGAGCGCTCGGCTCGTGGGGGTGCTTCTCTTGCTGCTGTTGTTGGTTGGAAATCCACCTAGCACTTTACATGCCACCTCCAAAATTGGATCTTGCTACTATGAAACTAGAACCAGAGCCAAACAGATGGCACTGAAGAGGTGTTTCAAGAAACCACATTTCCATCAGCATGTGTGGGGTTTTCTCTTTAAGGGCCATTTTTTTCCCCCCCTCTAAACTGTGGTTTGTAAGAGAGTTACAGATCTAGATTAAAGAGAGGTAAAAGTCTGCCTAGTGAAACACAGCCCTGTTAGATGCCAGGGCACATTTTCTGGCAGAAAACTCATTGGTGACGCTGCTAATTACAGGGAAGGGTGCAGAATGCTGCCGGCTGCCCAAGGACACCCATTCATCCATTCCTGTGTGCTGCACAGAACCCAGCTGGCAGCAGGGTGCTCCCCGCTCTGGTGATGGCCTGATCCTTTGGAGGAGGCTTTGTCCTTCCTGACTGCCCTTGAGAGCTCAGCATCACCACTGTGGGACCCAGGGGGTCCTGGCACACGGTGGAGCTCTGTGGGAATTGTTCCTTCCACAGCTCAGTGCTTCCCAGCTGGAAGGGATGGTGTGGTGCTGTTATGGGAGATGTGGCCTGCATACAAGGGTGCCTTGCAGGTCTCTTAAATGGAGATTTAGTTTTAGTTATGAATGCTGCGGTGTTGAATAGGCAATGGTAGGAAACAGAAGCAAAGTGGGGGTGTTAAAGGGTGGTAATAACATGGCTGTCATGAACTAATGTTACTGGGAACAGACTGTACTGCCTTCTTTTAGCTGCAGAAATGCGTGTGCTCAGCACAGGGAGAAAAGCCTGGGAGCTGAGGACAAGGAAGGGATGGGCTGAGGGGCATGGGGAGGTGGAGGAAGCAGTGAAGGGTCCTGGCTGCAGGTCACCCAGCTACATCCCTGCCACTCTGTTCCCATGATAGTCCTTTGCCTTGCTGGGAGATCTCCTGTGGTGTTTGTTCCTGTGCCATGGGAAAGCCTTGCAAGATGCAGAAACATCTTGAGGCGTTGCCCTGCTGTAAGGTTTTTCAAGCACTCGTGGACAGCATTTCTCCACTGTGTGTGAGAGGTGAAGCAGATAACACAGCCCCTTACTGCTCCCTGATTTGCTTCTGTTTATCACCAGCAGTGCCACAAAGAGGCAGTGAGTGCTTTCTGAGCAGCTCTTATCCCTGAGTGGGTATTGGAAGAGGCAAAAGCTACATCTAGAAGAGCTGTCTACAGAAACTTCCCATTCTTTTAATTTGGGACCTCTTATATTCAGTTTTATCCATGGGAGAGGGAAATCTCTTGGTTCTTCTTGAGCCACAGACAGAGCTGGGATTTCCAGTCTCCTTTCCTTGAACTGAGATTGAGGGGGTGGCACAAGTGCAAACTTTGGGCTTAGGGATGCGTTTTGTTATTGCTTTGCTCACCTATGTACAACAGAGTGTTTTGCTTTGGAGATGAATAATATGCTAACTTAACAATTTAGCTTGGTAATCTAGTAATGCTGCCTACTTTCCTTGTCATCAGACTTGTTGTTGATCTGCATTAATGGAACTGCAGCTCTCTAGGCCACATGCCCTGGTTAGACCTTGGGCAGACACGGTGGGTGAGAGCTGCTTGAGCCCAAAGGTTATTCCCTCAGCACAGGGCATCAGCTCAGCCTTGTGCATGTCTGTGCTGGGAGAGGATTTATGCTTTTCTCAGGGAAAAATAAAAAATCTGCTCTATTTGTTTTTCTTTCTCTTTAGAGTTTTTTTGAATGTTTTCCAGCATTTTACTTCTTAAAGGTTGGAAAAGATGATGGATGTGAGGGAAGCTTGGATAGAAGTAAAACTTGTGCTTGTCCTGCTTGCTGGAGGTCCCTGCTCTCCAAAAGCCCCCGGAGGGGGTGGTGCCAGCGTGGCTGAAGGGAAGGGGCTACAGGAGCCCCCAGGCTGCTGCAGAGCAGGTCAGGGCATGGAGGGCAGCTCTGGGAATGCCCCTTTGCCTGAAAATAATGTGTACAGCGGTTGTGTGTGCTTTTTTTGACTCCTGAAATGGAAAAAGTATAAACATTTGAGATCAGTTACTTCTGCTTTGCAGCCTGGGTTCAGGCACTTGAAGGAGTGGAGTTCCCTCTGAGTTCAGAGGAATTGCACTGAGTTGGTTGTGTCCTTCAGCACCTTGGGGCAGCAGGGCTGCTTGGAACTTCTCACAGAGCTGTTTGTGAAACTGTGCAATGATGGAAAGGTGGAAATGCATGAAGCTGGAGGGAAATGCACTGTCATTGTGGTTGCCTTTGTCACGGTCATGCTGTTTCTCTCAAAAAAGGCAGTGTGGAATGGCAGAAGTTTTGTGTGCTGAAGTTAAGTGCAGGCAAGAGCAATTGGCCCGCGATTGCTCTGATTAATTGAACAGATATTTTGCTTCAGTTAAAATAAACACTTTATATATTTCCCATCCTGTTACATGACTCATTTTTTCTTATGCTGACCTGATATTTAGAGTATCTGATGTTTTAATTACTTTCTCAAAGACGTGGATTTATTTCAGATAAGCCTTAAGAGATGTGTAAGCCAAGTGCGAAGCCAGAGCACATTGTTTATAAAAGCAGCTTGTTTTGGAGATTGCTGGATTTTCATACTGGGAAGAGCCTGTTTTTCCATAGATGTTAGCTCCTTTAAACTAGTCTGAGCGTTGTTTTTTTCTTTCAAGATCCTTTTCAGTGGGAAACTGAGAAGTACATAAACTTGCCTTTACCCTATAAAAGCCAAGTGCGAATCAGGCTGGATGCTGTAAAACGGTCTAATTTAATGCAGGATGACAGTTTGGGTGCATGTCCAGCACTTTGTAATTTCATTGAGAAGCACACACTAGTGTTTGTCAACACGGGTGTATTTCAGTGGTGCTGATGCTTAAGTGCATTTACTGAATATAGACACAGTGCTATAAAACAGAAATAACGATTCTTTTAGCTAGCACTCCATAAACAGAGAGCCTGCACTCTGAATTTCCCTTTTTTGCTTTGCTGGGGAGCTCTGCAGGTTCCCTGCAGCATTGCTCTGTATTCACTGCCTGCCTGCCCCAGCACTGGGCTCATGTTGGGTGCTGCACGGTGCAATGCTCTGACCCCACAGTCCAGTTGGGCTTTTCCCAGCACGAGCTGCCAGAGGTGGGAGTTGGAAGGCACAGGTCTGCCTGCTGCTGTGCCATTGCCATGCCTGGAACAGAAGAGAGGCCGCGATGTGCTGGGTGCGTGCCGTCTGCATCGCTTCTCTCAGAGCATCTGGAGCAGTCGAAATTGAGGTTGTTTCAATCCCAAGAGCTACGTGTGCGTGGTGCTGTGATTGTCAGCCAGAGGCCTGAGCAGTAGCAGCAGGCTGTAAAATTGTTTGTTAGCAGCCTCCTGGTGCTTTCCAGGCTTCGTGCTAAGGTAAATGCACTTCCCGTGGTAGCGCTTCTCCCAGGAAAAAAAATTGCATGCAATTTTGGGTTGTGTTAGTGCTAAAAATCTTGGACCAAGTCCCTAAATTGCCTTGAACTAGCAGAAAGCTAGAAATTGACAGGAGCGGGAGCAGAGGCCTGCGTGAAGTTCTGGCTCACCACAGGGATGCTTGGCTGCAGTAGGTCTTGAATGTAGAAACAGAGCCTGGGGGAGGTGAGGCTGCTCTCCTGCTGTGCTCCTGGGTTATGCTTTCTCAGCTGAGAGGGGTGACGGCGTTCTGTTCCATCAAGGCTGCCATCAGAATTTCTGAAGTGCCTTGTTAGAGCACCCTAATCCCACTTATTTTAATGTTTACATGTTGCAGGACTAATGGCGCTGTAAAATGGCTGAATATGAAGTGTTTGTCTTCAAAGCATTAAACCTGCTCCGTGGTTCCTCCATTAAATGCCTGCTATGGGGATTATGCATGCATGATGGGGTTTATAGGCTGAGCAGAGAGAGGATGCCTTCAGCTGCTGTGTTCTGCCTGGCTCTGGGGCTTGGCTGTAGTCACAGTGAGTGGCCCTCCTCTGTGCATGTGAGACTAAGTCCCTCCTGGAGCCCCTGGAGTCACCTCTGCTGTCTCGTTGTCATTTGCCTTCACACAGGTAGACCTCTCCCATGGACCTATAGCAGCCCCTGCCTAATTTAGTGTGCTCCAGTGGATCTTTCTATTTATTAAATAAAGAGCCCGAGTGCATCAAATGCTGTTTAAAGGCATTTACCAGTGTTCCCATATTGTGCCGGTTCATTACGTTTTACAGACCGTGGAGACCACAACCTTTAAAGAAATACTTCTGGTGCCTGCTTTACTCGCAGAAATTAGTCTTAATACTTGACACTCTCAAGTTAGTGATAGTTGATATAGCATTTTGAGAGCAATTAGGAGCACACATTTATGCTCAGATGAATGTTTAATTAAAAACCGTGGCAGCTTTGAAGTTCACACTTGAATAATCTTGAGGATGAAATGCGGGTTTAAACCCAAGTGAATCTTGACAGCAAATCCAGAGAAGTGAAAAACGCTTTAGTAGCTCCTATTTCTTCCTATTAGTTCTATACCATCACAGCATCGCCGTGTCTGTAACACAGTACCGTATTTATGGAGATGAAGGCAGATTGAGCTGTTCAGCCAAGATACCACCTGTAGATGCTGAACCTGCTTTGGGGAAAGCAGCAGGAGGGTGCTGGAGAAGCTCTGGGTGCCGTACCCATCAGTGACACCAGCAGCTGACCTTTGATCTTTGCAGAATCAGTAGTGGTTAATAGGGCAGAGAATCTGCTCCTGGAGATCTGTGTTCCTTCCTCCTTTTGAATTTCTTTAGCTTCAGTTGCCACACTGCATGAGAGGGGCGATAGGGGTGGATAAACCCATGCTGATGTCTAGAGGTGATGGTGTACAGGGACTTGAGCCGCTGGCTTGGTGCCATGCTTCCCGCGTTGGGCTTTAGGAGGCTGATAGTCCTCATGCACCTCTAGCTGTTAAGGATGAGAAGCCTGAAGCAGCTCACTCAGCACCAGTCAGTGGCTGCTGGGAATTGGCCTCAGCCGCATACAGTTGTGTGCAGAATTGAATGCTGCAGCCAAGCAGGGCTGGGAGATGGTCATCTGGAAGCACTTGAGTTAAAAGGCTACAATAAATAATATTCCAGGAGACAATACTGTGAAAAAATCCAGCACAATGGAAGCAAGAAGACCACGTGTCACAGGCTGCGGGAGAACTGCTCACCTCCTTTCCCACACGCAGGCTGCTGATAGAGGGCTGTAGTGTACGTCAGTGAGCAGGCAGGAGGGCATGGGGCTGCACTGAATGCCTCTCGCTTGGCCACGCTGCTCCCCTTTGAGCCTTGTTTGCTGCTGTTGCCAAAAAGTGGTGGAGATGGTGTGCTCTCGATGCTGGGAAGTGGTGGGTGATGGGTGCCTCTGCTGACAAGGATCGCAGTTACTGCTCATGTTTCCCAAAGGCTGCTGGCTGTCCTATAAGCATTGCTCCTGGGCTCTCTCCGCCTCTCCATGGTGAGCTCCCAAGCACAGAGGCACCAAAATCATAGAGGAATTTTGAGAGAATTTCTTTTTAATGAAGGCATCTTGGGTCTCATCTGTTTTGACCGACATCCTTGGCTTTGGGAGCAGAGCCAACCTCAGGAGCACATGGGCTTGATCATATTGTGTTTGTAGGAGAGTTCCGGTTGACACAAGTTTTGATCAGGTAAAAGCATGTTGTTACAATGGCTTTCTGGCTCCTTTCTTGTTCAGGGTTGTTATCCCAATCCCTATTGATAGCTTCATTACAGCAGTGCAGAGTTCACACTGGCCAGTTTAACACTTGACACACGTTAATTATGAATTTCAACCTGCCTTGGCTTTGGGAGCAATGGCACACATTGCCAAAGAGTGGCCTGGCAGCTCTACTGGTGCTGCACGGGGGCACAGAAGTCAGGGGTGCAGATGTGGGGATGTTGTTGCTGCCTTTGGGGCACATGCATCTGTTCCTGCTTGGCCAACATGCAGGATGTGCTTGGTGACTAATGCTGTCAAAAGGGCTTGTTGCTGGCATGCAATCTTTTAATATGTATGGTTCTCATGCTAATTTTGTTCCTCCATTGTATCTATCACTTTCATTTTCAGTGCCTGTCTTCAGCGTATCTGTTCTGTTTGCATCCATATTATAAAGCCAGCAGTGCCTACAGTAGAGTGATAATGACCTGTTTTTTTTACTATAGATGGTGGTTTCACCAAAAGTATTAATGCTGAACACCAGGCTTCTCAAACTGAAGGCAAAGATTAATTGGCACTGAAGGGACACGGTGCTCACGCAGTGCAGAATGCAGCAGGGATGGAGGAAGTGGAGCTCAGCTCTGGCCCCGCAGCCTGCTTTTCTCTAAGGTCATCGTGGAGTCACCATCAGCACGTGCAGCTGGAAGGAGAAACGCCCAGCAGGGAGGAAGCTAAACAACCCACCCCTGCTGACAAACTACATGAAAAGCAAGGCTTTGTTATAAATTCCCAGGCTAAGGACCTATCAGTTCCACTTCCCCTGTATTTTGCGTGACTAAGTGTCCCTAATGATTTACACTCACATGAGTTTCAAAGTGTTTTGCTTTAGTAGACGTTTGCGAAACGTTTTTATTTTCCTCTGTAAATGTTTTGAGAGGTGTATGGGGTGTTGGTTGAGAGAACGGGATGGAATCAGGCTATCCCTTGTCTGCTGTGAGCAAGGCTGTTGATTGGCTCTGTGACCCCGCGCGCTCGAGCCTCCCAGCTTCTCAGCTTCGGCATTTACCGATCTGTGAAACAGAAAGGATGGCACCTGACCCACTCACAGGGCTGCCTGCAAAGCTGGGCTTGTTTGTCTTTATAAAAGTGCAGAGATCTGTGGGAGAAGGATGGTGTGGGCACCTGTGGTGTTGAGGTTTGTGCTTGCGGTGCGCTGGCAGGGAGGAGCATCCAAACCCAAAACAGCCACAGAGCCCAAGTGGTGCTTTAAGGTCAGCCCCTGCTGGGTCACCACGAGGCCCTGCACAGCTGGGCAGCTTTTACAGTTGACTTCTCTGTTGGTCTCCGTCCCACGTTATCTCGGAGAGCATTTACTGACTGGACTCCTACTGTAGTCTCTAAAGCAGTACCATAGCTTTTGTTATTTTTTCCAGTACATTTCATAAATAGTTTTATTCCTTTTTCCCTTCACTAATATCAAAGGTAGGCAGCAGAATTCTACCACAGCAAGGCTGGGACGCTGACTGTCAGTGGACTTAGCTCTGTGCCTTTCAGCACCATGTGTGACCAGCTGCTGCCCTTTGGCTGTGGTGTCCCAGGAACAGCAGAGCTTTGTTGAGCATCTCCTTTAGAAACTGCGGTTTCCATCTCAATTTTTGCTTGGAATAAACCCCCTCTGCAGTATTGTTTCAGATCTGCGCTTTCCATAGAAATTGCTGCTCTCTGCATGGCAAACACCAAGTGTGTTGCTTTGGTTTTTCACAGACAGAGATCTTGGCAAGTGCCAGCATACTGTGGAGCTGGCAAGTTCAGATACTTTCAGTTGCTCAGGACTCTCTTCCAGACCTCCTTCCTCTGTAAAGCAGACCCTAAACCACTTGAGTAGACTTTTTTTCTGTGTCTTTCTATGGTGGCTGCTGGTGTTGGAGATGACAAGATGGACCTCACTGGGAAGTCCAGAGAATGTCAGTGATGTGGGGACTCTCTCATTATTTGACCCAGAGGGCACTAGTGATTGGCTTGACTGGAGCTGCAGTAAATCTTTGGGTAATTCGTATTTAGCTTTGCTGAATTCAGGTCTTCCTTAACACTTAAACTCATGGTGCGGAGTCACAAACAGAAGCTGACCCACCTTGAATTTGAGTTCAGCTCTCAATTTCAGCCCTAAATCTGCAACCTTGCTGCTGTCCCATTGAAACAGATACTGTGCCGTCAATCTCGCAGGCATCAAAGATAGGAGGTAGTCACTGTTGGTGTTAACTCCAAGTGTGTGCTGTAACCATGTGGTGACCTGTATCAGGGAAGCTCTACGTGGAAGGAGAAAACCCAGTGACAAACCAGTGTATGAAGCCATGGTCTTGGTACTGTGCTGTAGTCTCCAGTGCCACAGGTCCCACGGCCAGCAGCCTGCTCCTCACTGCACTGCAGATTGCACGAGTGGAAGAGCATAAGCAGGGTTAAATGGAAACAGAAGAGAATACAGGCAACATGAACAAAAACTGGTTTTATGCGAAGATACGCAGCAACTCTGAGCTTGAAGTGTAAAACAAAGGAATACTTGAATTGTCAAACTGTATACATGTTTTCTTTTGTTTGGCTCCCGCAGAAGCCATTAAGATTCTGTAAACACCCATTTGAATTCAGCCCTGAATTTCAGAACCATTGGCCTTAACACTGATATATGAATTGCTGCATAGTATGTGATCACATGCTGCATTTAAAGAGGTGCTGTGGGATGCATCATGGCTACACTAATATCTCTTTCTTCTGGATAATTAGATAGCCAAAATGTGTCAGCATGTCGGAAGAGGCTAGGTATGACTAGCACACTGCACGGCTTTAAATGCCACGAGTTGCTTCCCCTTCTCTTCCTCCATTTTATTGAAGAGTCAGTGGCTGTGATTGTGTTCAGCTATCCCCTGCTGCTGCTCCCCAGGCTTTAATTAAAGACTCAGTAAGTGTGGGCGCTTCCTGGCTGAGCAAACAAGGATGGATTTAGGGAGGATTTGGTTTTGCAGATCAGGCTATCTAAATAGATGATGGCTAACGGTGCTCTGGTCCTTCCAGGCTGTGTCTGAGGGCTTTTTGAGCCGTGCCCCGGGGTGCGTACAGGCCTGCGTACACCACCAGGCACTTCTGAAAACAAAAGTCTCTTTCTGTTGTTAGGACATGCGGTTGCTCAAGCCGTGTAAATGGTGTTACTAAATGAGGGAGGAGTCCTGCTGGGTGAACTGGCTTCCTGGTGAAGGTGTAAATCCAGAGCAATCCCAAACAGCCCCGCAGCCAGTGCCCGGGCCAGGGTCAGGCTGGGCAGAGGGCTGCTGCAGGGCTGCCGTTCAGGAAGGGCTCATCTTTTCACCCACCTTTTCTGTTGGATGTCCATGTGGCATGTCCCCTCCCTGTGGTGTCCCCACGTGCAGTTTCTGCTCCGTAGATCTTCAGCATCCTCTGTAGCTGGGCCTCGTCTCCTGGGGTCACGGTGGTGGCAAAGAAGCACATCTGTGTCCCTGATATGTGACAGACGGGGCTGTGCCATAGCCAGGGGCGTTAGGAGACCACGCTCAGTGCCATATAGGTGCTCCAGTGAGTGCAATTCCATAGTCTCACTGGACCAGTTACAGTTGAGTCATGGTCTGTGCTCAGGAGAGGCCCAGAGCTGTTTTTGCATGGCTGAGCATTAAAGGGTATTCTCAGCACTTATTTGCCAGGAAAATACAGCAAGTAATGAAGGCCCTTTACTAATTAATTGTAATGGCAGGAGGAAGGGGGAGGGAATTGCTTTCCCATCATGGCTGCTGTGAAGATGCTCTTGAAAAAAGCAAAAAATGGGTGAAAGCTGCCAGAGCCAGGAGATTGCTTAAGGATATTGTTTATTGCAAGCAAAACACTGCCAAATAAACGAGCAAAATAAACAAACTTCTCCTTTTTGTTTTGCAGGGTCGTCATGTTAAAACAGGACAGCTTGCTGCTATTAAGGTTATGGACGTCACCGGGGTAACGTATCCTCCTGCTTCTGCATCCTTAAATTGCCAGATAAGAGGGGAAAGGGGACTGTGTGTGATAATGTGTGGGGGGCTGTGGAAGCAAATACTCCTTGAAATAAGGGAGAAGGAAGCAAATGCAGAAGAGTTTTGAGATGGAATAATGTTACACTGCAGCAGTGAGGCATCCAGTTGCAGCTTTTTTGAATGGATTGATAAAATCTTAGCAAAATTATAGCAGCATGATCCTGCATTGGTAAGACATGTCAGCTTATCCAAATCGAATTTTCTCACTAAAAAGTTAACTCACTAAAAAAAAAAAGTTTCTCACTAAAATGTGCAGGCATTGCTTTGAATAAGTTTTCTGTGTGAGATGAAGTACTGCTGTGCATCCTGGAGGCACAGAGGAAAAGTGCAGCATCCTGGTCTCAGGAATGTGGCTCTTCTGAAAGTTACTTCAGACAAAGAAAACCAAGAGTTTGCAAATTACTGATCCAGTGACAGGATTTTGGAGAAAAAGTGCTTTCACCATTGCCCTGTTTTCCATTTTTCACAGAAGAAGAAATGAGTAGAATTGCTCAAAGTCTAAACAGATGCATATAGGAGAGTCATGTGAAAATGCCTTTTCTTGAATAAGACTTTTTTTTTTACGTGCAAGTATTATATAGCCCAATGCTCTTGCCTACATAAACAGCACCAAGTTCAGAAGCAAGCAAGCATGTTCTTTCTTTGTTTTTATTTTTAATGGAATAGCACATTTCAAAATTTAGGACTTGATCCCAATTTACCCACCTTGTTTTTGAATTTATGTTTTTGGTTAGTTTTCAGAAGTTCAGCATGAACAGAAGTGCCTTGCTACAAAAGTGGTTGGTTAGCCTCATGTTTTGAAATACCACAGATGTTACGGTGTGGTGTTTATATCTACAGGACCTTCACTCAGGTTCTTTTTTGTATTAATAGGTGAAGCGATGTGTGGAAATAAGTCAGAGGGAATTTCTGTTTTCTTGCAATGTCTGCAAGTAACGTTCATCAAATTTTTATAGATCAGGCATTGGGCAGACCCACCAAGCATAACCCCATGGCATAACATTCCCACGGGATTAAGTCTGAGGTTACAACAAATCTAAGCTGAAAAATCAGAATATTACTTTTAGGTGAAAGAGGAGTGTAAATTTGAGTCAGCGCGTAATTCAGTGGTTTTTCAACTATTGTGAGTACAAGCAAGGATTTTGAAGAAAGATAGCCCAAATCCAGTCCTGCTCAATAATTGATATTTTCAGCCTTATCTTTAAGTTCATATCCTTGATCTAGACTTCTTGCTTCCAAAAGAGAGTCTCAGCTTGGAATCCTTCTTAATAACTGCTCTGTAGCTATCCTGCAGGTAGTTGTATTTAATTAAGGAGAACAGTAATGGTGCTTCCTGCCTCTCTCTGACTAGCTGAAGTGAATGTCCAGGGCAGTAAATCATATATTTGGCATGGAATGTGTTGTTTGGTTATTAATTATTTTCCTCTTGAGCTGCTTTCAGCTATATTAAAACATGTCCATTATTTTTATTTTAATATATAATCCATAATGCATAAATTCTCCTTAAAAAAAAAAAAAAAAAAAAAACACAAAACAAACAAACAAAAAAAACACCCTTACTGAATTTTTGCTGCTTCTTATCCCTCTGAAGACCACTGCAACGACCACATTGAAAACTGAGCAGACCTGCCATGTGATTGTGTGCTCCATACTGTTGATGCTGAAGTCAGACCTAGAGCCATGCTCTCCAGCCACCACAAGAATTGTTTCTGGAGACATTTCTAAAGTCAGTTCCTGATTCTTGCTTGGAGTTGGGTTTGGCTCCTGGCCCAGGCTCAGTGCAAGGTAGCAAGAACCCAGACTCCAGTCCTTTGCCACTTCCTGACATGCACCACTTCCAGTTCTGCAGCTTTGTTCTATCCAATTCTCCTCTCCTGCCCTTTGTCCCTGATGATGATGGATCTTTCAGAAGCCTACAAAAGTGGATGTAGTGTGTTCACCCCAATCATAGCCATCTATAATTTCATAGTGGATAATTTTGGACTGTAGATCTGCCATAGTTAATTGAGTAATTGAGTTCCCAGACTGCATCAACCCCAACGTTTCCCTGTGCTAAAATCCCAGAGGATTCCTGAAGACAATCCTTTAACTCATCTGAGCTCTTGCTAACTGTATGGTGGGGAAGATTGGGGCATAGAGGCCCTCAGATTACAGCACTTGATCTGTCTGAGCAGTGACTGTGAATTAAGAATTCAGATTAATTTTCCAGAGGCTGGTTCTGCTGCATGCTCTGTGACCTACTTCCCAGACACTGATCTAATAGAATCAATTGATGGAGGCAAAGCATGGCAACAGCACATGGTCTGTGGGTTTCTGGGTTTTCCTCTGGGGTTTTGGAGTAGTTACAACAGCTTGCTATGATAATTCATTTTTCTGCCCTCTCTGGCGAGATGTACTGGTGGTGGCTGCTGGCAATGATATTGCTCAGAGCAGGAGGTAGAGCTGGGGACCCTGAGGGGACCAAAGGTCCCTTCCAGCAACATTTCTGTGATCTTTGCCCAGGCATGAAGCCAGGTCCCCATGGTTTTGGCCTGACAACCCTGTCCATAAGGTAGCACACATGTGTGCCAGTGTAGGCCTCTGTCATGACTTCTGTAATAGCGCAGGCTCGTGCCAGCACGGAGCTCCTGTGTCTCCCTTGGAGCCACATCCTGACTTCCACTGCTTAGATTTATTTATATTATTTTCGTACTTCTTCACCTTTTTCCCCCATTTTGAATTACTCAGCCTAAAAATGGACTCAAGATAAAACTTCAGACTAAGTGTCCTCATGGCTCTTCTCTGTCCTTGGCAGAGACTGACCCAGCAGGGGGATGGCAAAAAACCTGGCCAGAGGTATGCAGGAAGGTGGGTTTTTGTACTGACAGCTCCTTGTTGCAGGACTGATCATCCAGTTGCTTTTCTGCTGCAGAGCATTTCAAGAAGAGAATATCTCTGGGGCCTAATAATCTAAGTGTTGTCTTCCCTAGCTCCCCAAGCAAACAAATACTAGCAAAATTACACTGACTTCTTGAAGGGAAGAGGTGATAGTGGTCTTTCAGAATAGTTCCTAGATTTTTCTTAAAACCCTTGTGCCCATTCTTTGCCCTCATTGGTGCTTATGCTCTCTGTGTTCATACTGAAGATATAATTGGAGGTTTTTTCTACAAGCTCCTACTACTTGTTTATTTTTTCCTTCACTGTTCCTTCCTGAATTGTCTCTGAAAAACTTGTTGAGTCATTTTCCTTGGTAGCTTGGGAAGAAGTCTGCGGTTCTGGCTGCGTTGTGTCTAGTCAGGGAGCGCTGGTCCTTAAGAAGAACTGTGTCTGTGGTTAATCTGATCACCAGGTCATCCTGTCATGTGCTGGTTGGTGAAACTGAAGGCAGGATGAAGCAAGTGAGGGATGAAAGGGTCCTACACAGAGAAAAAAGTAACCGTCCTTCTGGTCCTTTTGGAACAGTGCTCATCAACATAAAGGTGCTAACCACTGCTCCACAGCCTGAGAAGGAACAGCAGTGCAGAATGTTCTAGAAAAACATCCCGGTGGACTTCTTGACAGGTCTTGGAGGCTGTGCTGATGCATGATGGGACTAATGCAAGTATAGTTCAGCTTCAGAGCCATGCGGTACAAATGTTAGGATAGAAAGTAGAAAGGAATCTGTTTAAAAAGGTGGGCTGAGAGTGGAGCCTCATGCTGGTGGCCTGCTGGATGCAGAATGTATCTCCAGTCAAGGACTTCTTTCCTGGCCAAACCTGGCTGTACTGCAGCCCTGCAGGTCAGTGGTTGTGGCCATCTCCTTGTGCCCGCTGGGGAGGCACCGACAGTCTGAACCATTTGGGAAGAAGCTGGTTTCTGAACTGCCTGGCGATCTTTCCAGTTCAGGGTTTAGAAATGTGATAGGGGATGTGGCAGTGCATCTCTGGGCCTCCTATTAGCTTTTTGTTCAAGGGCCTGTGTTAAACCTGTTAGTTTCTGGTCCAGATTTTCAGGCTACCAGGACTCTGGTGTCAATGACATACTGTAAAAAACCAACCAAACAAAAAATCCCAAGTCAATAAAAGGAAATTTAGGAGAGGACAGGCAGAAGTGGTGTATGGAAGCTCTCCAGTGTAACACAGAGATATCAGAGCGGCACCTGTGAAACGCTGCCTTAGGGTGAAACGCTGTCTCTTACTGTCTCTATTTTGTTCTGGCTTTTTTCCCCTCATCCCAGGATGAAGAGGAAGAGATCAAACAAGAAATTAACATGTTGAAGAAGTACTCTCACCACCGAAATATTGCTACATATTATGGTGCTTTTATTAAGAAGAACCCACCGGGAATGGATGATCAGCTCTGGGTAAGTAGCTTTCTTTTCCTTGAGAATAACTCAGTTTTGACAAACCCAGTTTCCCTGCATTGTCCACTTACCACCACCTGTGTTGCTCAAAAAGCCTCATTTTGCATCTGGCTTTTTTGACATCGTGACTTTAAAAAGGCTGTTCCTACACAGGAAGATGCTTCTCCATTTTGCCATAGAGTCTTTACAGACTGATAAAAACAAACAAACAACTATTTGTTTTGGACTGTCATTAACAGCATCTTTGTTACAGTAATTAATTGAAAACTATTTTTTGCTATTAAAATAAGTGTGTTGAAACCAGTTGGAGGGAGAAGGGAGCTGCACTGGGAAGATGGAGGCTGAGGTGCTGGGTGGGGGATGCTCTTGCTCCTAATTCCTTGCAGCTCTCTGCCTTATCTTGTGCTCCATGTTCTTCAGAATGCAGAGAAGTAAGGAGGGGGATGGAGAAGGAAAGGCAGAAGGGTCTGCAGCTGTTCAGCCATTTCAGGGATGATTGCCTTGTGTGGTTGAAGGGCTGGAAGCTGCTTTGCCTCCCCCATATATCCTAACCTGCCTCATCCTGCTGCCTCCCCTGAGAGCGGCTTCTCAGTTATTCATTCAGTGTTCCCAGGCCTTGGAGAATAGAGCTGCAATCCGTCGTCTATCAGTGGACAGAATGTGTGAGCCCACCTCCTCCTCCTCCTGGCCCTGCTGCTTGCAAGAGCTGCACAGAGCAGCTTGGCACAACGACCCATGGCGCTACTGTGCTTCCTACCATAAGGGCCATGAAACATTAATCACAGGCGTTGTGCTATGTTCTGAGCCTGGGAGGCTTGCAGCCAGCTCCCCTCCAGCTGAGCGGGCGGCCTGCCTGCTGCGGGGACACCCAGAGCACTGCGGGACTGTGCCCACACCACACAGGTGACCCCACATGTCTTCCTTGCATGATGTAGGATCTTTGTTCTGCAGAGTGCTGCAGGTGGTGGAGCTGGCTGGAACTCAGCACATGCAGGCCAAAGGAACCAGTGCCAGCCATTTCTCAGGTTTGCTCAGTGCTGTACGTGTTTTGCCTACAATTCTGGAAAGGCAGCAGTGTCCTCTTCGATTTTAAGGTGGAGTCTTAAGACGAAAGCTCATTTTGCTGTCTAGAGTTTTTCAGTGTCTGAACAAGATTGCCAGAGTCTGTGTTTTCAGGAGTAACGAACAGCCATGGTTCGGCTAGAAAGTGATGGAAATGCTGAAAAGATAAAGCCGGGGCTGTTTTATTCTCCATGTCCACTTGCCCCACCTCCAAATATACAGATGTATATTAAAAAGTTAGGAATTAATGTCAGCATCCAAAACCTTGGTTTTCATTCAGCAGATCCCAACGTATTCCTCTGCATCTTGGCAGTTACTGCAGGTTGTGGCTTTTTTTCATTAGTTTCTGTATGATCTAGGCTTTATTTTAGGAAAAGGTTCCCGCTGCAGTGGCTTCAGTTGTGTCCATGTGGCAAAATGCTGGGGCTGTGGGAGCTGGGGAGAATCATGGAGGTCAAAAATGTCACTAAGGGCAGAATTGAAGCTGTTGGGTTCTGTGGCACGTTGATACCCAGCTGGGCTGGTGGTTTGAGTTGCTGGGAAGGTGCGGGGGCTTGGGCTCCAGGGACTTTTGTTACTGAGTTTGTTGTTGTTTTTTTTTCTTGTGGGAACTCTTGAAAAACATGTTCTTTGCAGAGAGCCTGGAATTCAGCGAGGAGAAAGCTGTCAAGCTGAGAAATGCCTTTTCATCCTGTGAAATTCCATTTGGCTTTAGCTGTTTTATAATCTGTGTCCAAAAAAAAAAAAAAAAAAAAAAGAGAAATGAAAACCAACCCATTTTTTGCCTTGAGGGGAAAAAAAAGAAAAAAAAAGTCAAGCACATGCCAAAGCCCTCACTAGACAGACAGCCACTCTTGGAGCTGGGCTTAGCTCCTGCCTGAGTGTGGGATTAGCACAGCCAGACCAAGGCAGAAGGTTTTTGTGAATTCAGCTCCAGTTCAAGGAGCTCTTGGCATATGCAAGTGTTAAGAAAATAATTTTTCTAAAATGTTTAGTCCATGCAGTGCAGCCCAAGCTACCAAAAAGGGGAGTTCCTGGGATGAGGAAAGGTTCTTTGTCATGTCTCCGCTGTTGAAGCTGTGTGTGCTGGGGCACCTTTGCTGGCCGAGGTCAGGAGGAAAGCTGTGATTTCCCTGTGGGTCAGCCAGCCGTGCATGGGGAAAAGGGTTGTGCTGCTCATCCTGGGAAAGGCAGGTGGGCAGTTAGAAGTTGTGTTGCAGTCTGTGTGGTGCTGGGCTGGCTGAGGTGTTATGGGGACGCTCCCTGGCTGTGCAGTGCTGGTGTCACTGCCTGCAGTAGCTGTTGTTTTGGCACCTGATTGAATTAGGACTTGTGCGAACTCTATCAGTCTTCCAGTGTAGATAAAGGCCTGTTTATTTTTCATTGGCCCTTTGTTGAAATAAAACGGTTTCTGATAATGCCCAAGTAATTCTTTTTATCGACGTTCGGGAGGCTGATACGGAAATAAAAAACAGAGAGCTCTTTCAGTGGAGATTAAGATCTCTCGGAAGCGCGGCGGGCTCCTGCCATAAAGTATTGTCATCGTTTCTGCCGCGTGCTTTGGTGATGAGCAGGTCTCTCCTGTTTGGTAGCACTGCCTGCCCTGAAGGACGAGCTCGCCAACCAGACGAGTTTTCCTGAAATAAGAGAGCTTGCTTGGCCAGACAACAATAGAGATGTGTATCACAGATCTGATACAGTAGTGAAACAGGAAGTAAAAGTCATGGGGACAACCTTTATGGAATGTTAAATACAAAACTGAGGTATTCATAGAATGATAGAATGACTCGGGTTGGAAGGGAACTCGGTGATCATCAAGCTCCAGCTTCCCTGCCCTAAGCAGGGCCACCAACCTCCATATCTAATACTAGACCAGATTCTTGTTGGATTCTTGTGAGATTTTTCTTGCTATTACAGATGAGGCATTGCTCCCCGGGGGGTGCTGTGTGCCTTTGGTGGGATTGGGGCCCAAGGGAGAAGAGGTGCAGAAATAGGGGGAGCAGCCCAGAGGGTGGCCAGGACCTCACTGCATGGCCCTTGCTCACTGCAGACCTCAGGTGCTGGTTGCCAGGCCATCACACATTGGCAGGAGGCTGGTTGTGGTTGAGGTGTAATTTCCTTCAGTCCCCCAAATGCTGCCACTGCCCACGAGTGGCGTGTTGACATGGCAGAGATTTCTGCATGTTAATGCTCCATCACTGGCTCCATCATTGCCATGATTTGTGGGGTGAGAGCCCCTTTCACCAAGGGATGGGTGGGGTGGGAAATCTGTGTGGCAGGGGCACAAGGGGTTGCATTGCACCCAGTTTCTGCTTTCACATTCAACAGGGGAAAGGGTTTCCATCAGCATTTTGCTTGGGGCAGTTGTGTGATGGCTTTCACTGACTTGAAAAATGGAAAAGGTTGTTGGTGGGAGGGAATGGAGTCTCTGTGCAATCCCATTCTGGGAATGGTGGCTGGTTTCAGAGCTGTGTCACTCCTCTGGGTGATACAACAGGACGTGGAGATTTACAGATGCTGCTTCTGAATTTGGCTTCCTTGTCAAGTCTGCTGTTGCTCTGATACTAGAGTTAAGTAAATGCTAAATGAACTGTATTTAAAAATACTTCCTCAAGAAATGGCCTTGCAGATTAAATTTTGGAAGATGATATTAGCTTTATCCCATCCTGATGATAATTTTAATTACAGTTAAAAATTCAATCTGCATTTCAAGTTTATTGTCTTCCCCATCATGACTCCATCCTTTAAGAAGATTGCTAATGATGCCAGTGTTAGCTGGTCAAAGCACTCACCAGACATGGGGCTGGTAAGAAAGTATCTGATAGGAGCACCATTTGAAACCCTTCCTGTTGTTCCTTTTTCTTTTCTCCTGGAATGCCATTTGTTGGCTTCTAATCTACATGTACCCAGAGGGTGTTTATATATAATGATACCATGGCAATGTCTGCCTTGTTGCTTAAATAACTCTCCATCTAAACAAATCTTTGTGTCCTCTGAAGTGACCTGATCATCCTTTCTGTACCTGCTCCAGTGTGCACTTATTGCTCTTGTGAAGCCTCACCTTACCTAGTAATGTGTGACCCACCTTCACTATTTGCTGTCTTTGTAATTGTGCAGTAAAACCATATTTGGGTCTTATGTAGCATCCTTCCATCTGAGCATCAAAGAGAACTCCAGGAGCGGGATTTCATTGCTGCTAACTGCCACAGCAGCATGCTGCCCGCTGCCTTCCTGTCCCATTGAAAACTTCTGGAAGTGGTGTTTTTTCAAGTCAGGTGTCCATCAGCTTTCTGTTCCAGACACAGGTGTGCTGGCAGCCTTGTTGTCTTCCTGCTGCTCCTCTTGGAGAACTGATGGCAGGGCTGTCTGGGAGCTGTGGTGTTAGCAACCTGTGCTGCTGAGCCCCTGTCTGCTGGTGCAGGGTGTTCTCCCAGGGATGCTGTAGGATTGGACAGCTCTTCAAAAGCCAAGTTGGAAACACTCCTCCAAAGAATCTTTTCCCCTCTGTCTCTTCAGTCTTAGTCTCTCCGAGGTTTCACAATTACAGATTTTGGATACATCAGCGGGCAGCTGCATTATTCACCTACTGGTGCAAAATTAATCTTAGCTCTGTGGAATGAGGGAGAGAACAGCAGACTGAGTGAGTTGCCAACTCCATAAAGATACTCTGGCAGATTAATGTGTGCACTGAGAACTTCTAATGGTGTTTGTCCCATCTTCCTTTAAGCGCTGTGACTGCAGTACACAGCAGGATGTGCCCTTCCTCTGCAGGGCTGTTGCTCATGCAAACAGGTGTGGTATGGGTGAACCTGTCTCCTTCTGAAGGAGAAGACAAAGGTGAAGTGATCCTTAACAAAATGATTCCCAGACCTCCTCCAGCCACCAGGGCCTCTTGCTGCAAACCCCGGTGAGATCCTGTGGATGAGTTTCCATGGCAGGAGGCCATAAAGTGTTGCAGGGAGAGGTCAGCCTATTGGGTTGGAGAGTGTTTTCAGCTGGTTCAGCTATCCAGGGATTTCCTTTCAGTGCTTGCTGCAGTGGTATCCCTAACACTCTGTTAATCAGAAACACATGCAGATACTGTCCTCACAGGACAGACTTTGGCCAGCCATGCATCTTTGCTGGGAGCCAGTTTCCTGATGTAACGAGATATGCAAAGAGTATTTCAGCTGTCATTTTAGGAAGAGAAACTTGATATCAAAACTAAAGATAGGAGCATGGTCAGAGGGATCTCTCAGCTAACTAAGATGTATTCTGCTTAGGCGTTTTATTTATACAGGAATTTTATAGCAGTACTGGGTCTGAATTCTGTGATTGTTTATTTATAACGGTCTTTCTAATCAGTATCTCTGAGCAATTTGGGTAGGACTTGGATAGACCTTTTGTTGTTCCCTTCTTCTCTTAGTCCATGCTTTTAATGAGGTGGTATCTCTTGCTTGGAAAATGTTAAATACCACATAAGCTGTGTGTGATGGGAAACTTTAAACACGTGCAGTGAAGAATCTGGCACAGCATGACTTGTAGGGAAAGGGAATATCTTTCTGCAGACAAACTGATCTAACTGGAAAATGTGGTTTCACTTTTGATAGAGAAACTCTTCAGCAGGACTTGGGGGAGGCTTTAGCATGTTCTTGCTGCGCTCAGGTTCTCAAGCACAAGGATTGCTGCACGCCAGCAGCCCGTGGTGGCCCTGGAAGGCAGAATCACATCCTGGGCTGTTTTGGAATGTTTTATTTCACAGTTGCTCAATGACAAGATTAAGTTTGAGTGCAGGTTAGATCCTTGTGTTTCTGTATTTAATATTATGGAGCTTTGTACGTGGTACAGATGGTGGTGCCTGGTCTATTTGGCATCAGCCCGAGCAGTAGGGCTCCAGCTGTCCCTGGGGAGCCACACAGTGAGCTTGGCCTCTGGAGGGCTCTCTGCTTAAGAAGGTGGTTGAAGATGGAGATGGGCTGGTACAAAAATGGAAAAATATTGCTGTTTTTTAAGGTTTATAAAGCTTTCAGATCCACCGTGTTGCTCTCACATATTTGGGGTTAAAGAGCTTAAATGCAGGAGGCAGAGTTTTGCTAGTGTGGTTTCAAGGTTTCTGATCTGTGCTTCTCAGCACTGAAGTGATTCCTGTTTCTTATTCCCACCCTACTGGGGAGCACCGCACCTCTCCAGCCTTCCCACCTTTTACTGTTTCCTTTTTTAACAAAAAACACATGGATTAAAAGTAGATCGGTTTGATGGCAGCTGCGCTGCCGGTGTCAGGCCCTGCCCTTGGGCTGCGCAGCCCGGAGGATGCTTTCAGCCTAATTGCAGTAATTGCACTTCTGTTTCATTTGGCAGCTGGTGATGGAGTTCTGCGGCGCGGGCTCCGTCACCGACCTCATCAAGAACACAAAGGGGAACACTTTGAAGGAGGAGTGGATTGCCTACATCTGCAGAGAGATTTTAAGGGTATGTGCCCAGAGGGAGCTAAATGCCATGCGTTGGTGGAGTGTGGCACGTGGGCCTTGGGGACACGCGAAGCCGTTGGCTCTTGAGGCTCTGCTCTGTGGACATGAGCAGCTTCGGTGCCGGTAGGCATGAATGATTCATGTGCTTGTATGATGCATAATAAATAAGCACTACTTAATGCCCTTTAGCTTTGTTAGCTGCCTGAATTTTAACCCTCTTCTTTCCTTCAGCTGAAATATAATTTCCCTTAATATTAATGAGGTGAAGATTTATTTACAGTAGGACTGTGATTTCAATTAACAGAAAGGTAAGGACTAATAGAACCTGTGGAGAGAGTCTGCATGATTAAAAAACATCTTATGCTTTATTAAATCCACATGCCTCTGACTTTAATGAGGATGCTGCAGCTTTTATACCCACAAGATAAATGTTTGACTGGAATGTCATAAAACGGGCCTCGCTGGAGTTTCACATACGGGAGGGTGGCACCTCTAGCAAAGACTTGCTTGTATTTTCCACAAATGAGGTCAGATTATGCAATTGCAATGGTTGCCCTGACATTAAAATCTTAAGAGTTCATGAACTGAAATTTTGTTGAAGGGAAGACAGAAATAGCAGACACGTGAAGAAAACTATACAAGGGCCATTCAAAGAAAACGAGACAAAATGACTGCTCCAACAGCTCTCACTGGGCTGTGTGTGACGCTGTCTCTTAGGCTCCTGTTGTTGACCAGGGGTGACGCAGCACTTCTCTTGACCCTGGGTGTCACCATCTGTGCCAGCACAACCAGCCTGATGTACAGAAGGAGCTGGAGCTGATCAGTTGTGTCAGGAAACCACAGTTGCATGTGGGTTTATTACAAATGTATGAGCTCTGCGAGCCTACTTCTTAAAATAGTCACTGTCAGTCAGTCAAAACCTATGCACTGAATCATGTCCCAGGGCCACCGTCAAGTGTCACTGCTCTCATTTGGGCCGTGCAGAGTGCAAGCTCTGCTGTGCTGTGGCCATGCTTTGAGGCAGTTGATTTAGTGACCTGCAGGCTCCAAGGGCTGCTGAGGATTTGGGGTCATAGAACAGTATTTTGGAGCATAAAAGACTCCCACCTTCATGCTGCAGTATGCGTGGTTCGTTCTTGGTTCAGAAGTCGAGGGCACGTTGTAATTCTGGCATGTAAGACTTGATCCTGCTCTGTGAAAGGATTTGTTGGGTTTTAGTGAAATTTTTGCTTTGCCTCCAGTGCATCGAACCTCTAACTGGGTATAATGTGGCTAAAAATTGAATGCAGCAGGGCACCTCTACAGATATAATCTGTTCCACAGTGTTGTCTTAAGGTAACAAGCAAAAAATGACTAATAACTACCAGCAGTGATAGTAGAAATTATATTCTTCCTCGAATATGAATGTTTAATGTGAAGTGTAAACCTAATGCAGAATTAGTTTTTAAAGTAATCCATTTTTTATTAAGCTGGCAATATAGGTGGATGTTACTTTGGAAATGTAATAATAAATGAATGAAATAAAAATGTAGGCTGCAAAAAGAAATTAATGAGCTAATAAAGCAACAAAACAGAAAAGCTAGTTTACCTTTAGCCTTTGAGACAGGCTTTTAATTTGAGCTATATCTCTATTAGGGATATGTGCAAGTTATAATATTTGTATTTCCATGGTATCTTTTTTAATACAAGCTTTTCAGTATATTGGAGTCCCATTTATTGGACCAATATAACAAAGAGAATTGGGTTTTTTTGGTTTCTTGATGATGGAAGTACAGAAAGGACACACAAGCTTTCTATTATTTCTGCAACACAAATGGCTCCTTAAGGCAAAAAAGCCCATGGGGAAAACTGCATCTAGAAATACAGAGAAATTTGGGTTACTATGGGTTCCTGCAGAAACTGAAAGGCTGGTCTTAATCCCTCTAGAATTGTCAGTGGTTGTCACCTGCTATAGAGCACCCACTGCAGCACATGCAGCAAGTCAGTGGGCGTTTCATTTGCTGGGTATGTCCTCCCAGCATGTAACACAGGACAGTGTTTTCAACACATAATAAACAAAAGTGTTCTCAAGTGCTTAACTCCAACTGTGAATCTTTCATTTCTGGCCCATAATTGGTTGAGGAGGAATGTCAGAAAATAGCATGCTTTGAACTCGGATTCCTCTAACCTTTCTCTGAATTCTCTAGGGCTTGAGTCATCTACACCAGCACAAAGTAATTCATCGAGACATCAAGGGGCAGAATGTATTGCTGACGGAAAATGCAGAAGTTAAACTAGGTAAGGATTGGTTAGAGCTCTTGGAAACTGCAAGTAGGCTGCCTGGAGAGAAGAAATAAAATTGGTAGAGCCTGTAAATTACTTGGAGAACGGCAGTGAGTCCTAAAAGCTGCTGTGTGTTTTTTCTTGTGCTAGCCTCAAAAATATGACCTTGGGTCTTGATCAGGTACCATGCAATAAACTGTCAGTGACTGATGACCAAGTTCTGCATACAAAGATCTATTTACAGAGGTGTTTCTGCAGAGAGGTGGGGTGGGCAGTTCTGCCACCAGATGCAGGTTGAGCAATTCGTGATCATTTTTCATGCCCTAGATTGAAAATTTGCCTGTGTGCATCCCCGGACGTTATCAAAGTGTATTTCCCCACACCTGTACGGATTATGTATGCCCTCCAGCACCATAATCCGTTCCATTTACCATGGCATAATCCAGGTTTGCAAGTTAAACTGTAAGGCAGAGCGTCAATTGCAAGAAATATTCTGAATTTTGTATGCAGTGTTTGTCGTCCTTGAAAAGACCCATTATCCACATGAAGATATATGGACAACAACACACTGTCTGTGCTGATACCCTCTGTCATCCAGCACCTATATTATTAAAGCTATCTTTGTGCGTTTTTAATTTATGCTAGTGATGGAAGATCTCTTACAGTGGTGAGGTGAGGTGGAATCCTTGTTTTACCATGTCTTTGCTGTGGAATCAAACCCCATCTTAACAGATGGCACCACCAGCTCGTTTGGCTTTATGCTGGTGAAGATTCCCCTCCAAGGGGAAATTCTCCAGGGCAAATCTCCAGCCATTATGTTGTGCAAAGTGAACTTAGTGGACCATGGAGTATTCTCTCACTGATGTGATTTCATCAGTTTTTGCTTCATTTTGCAGCTCTGTGCTTGACATTTCCCTATGGGTTTTTGTCCTTAGCCTTCGGTTCCTGAAGTCTTTTACATTTCTGCCATTTCCAGCAAGAATTTAGGTAGAAAAATGAGGCTTCTACAAACATTTGGCAGGCTTTAATTCAGTGAAAAAAAAAACACAGAACAAAGGCTGCTGCTTATTCATGTTTCTAACCCTGATTCTCATTAGTATGAGGAACTGTGATTTCTTTTCATTGCCTCCTGGCAAGGAGGAAAAGGCACGGGGTTGCTTATGAAAGCTGGAAATCAGATGATCAGATTCATCTTTGGTTGACGTCTGTTAATCTGTTGACCTCAGCAAAGATGAAACAGAAATGTCTCTGGCCATATTTTTCTCTCCTGACGATGCTGTTAGTGTACTTCAGTGTCTGACATTCAACAGAAGAACGTTGCTCAGGTTTGTGTCTGACACTTATAGTGTCCTGTTGTCTTTCCTATCCATAGTGGACTTTGGTGTCAGTGCTCAGCTGGACAGAACAGTGGGCAGGAGAAATACCTTCATTGGAACGCCTTACTGGATGGCCCCTGAGGTCATTGCTTGTGATGAAAATCCTGATGCCACTTACGACTTTAAGGTACTGTACTCTTTTCTATGTTATTACAGATGCAGTCTTTGCAAAGTCTAGTGCAGTGACTAATAAGGTAATCAAGGAATTAAAGCAGCCAGGGGACTCAGAGAAAGAGTTTTCTCTATGTGCTGTCTTACTTGTGAGTGCTTAAAATGAGAGTTGTGACCATAAACATCTGAAGGTAGTGCTTGGTAGGATCTCAGATTTTGCATCCCAGCACCTAAAACTTGAGCAAGCAGGAATTTAGTACATTCTTGCAGCTTTGCTAATTATACTTACAGGCAGTGTAGCCTCCTCCTGCTTTCTGGCTGTTAAATTTTGAGATGTGAATTTGGGTCCAATGTGAATTTTTGTTGCGCTCATCACCTACCAAGATTTAGCGTGAAGAAGTCTTTCCCCATGCTAAGAAAGGTGTCAGACTGAGGCTTCCTACCTGCTCTTCAGTTTTTCAGTGCTGAATGTTTAAATACTACCATCAAACACACTGCGTTTCCTCAATTTATTCCTCAGAGAAGTCAGGTCAGGTTTAAAAAGGGCAAAGTCAGATCTTTTGGCCTGCAGGTTGGTATGCACGGGGAGATCTGAAGGTTGCCACACAAGCAGACGTTCGGGGCTCTGACCTACTTTTCACATGTCTGTTGCCTGTTGAAAGTTTATTTTTGGATCAGTGACAGCACAGCATTGCTACTGAGCTGTAAGATGAAGAGAGGGGCATGCCATGCAGCAGGTCAGCAGGGGAGTGTGATTCCCACTGCCCCTTCAAACTGCAGTGGAGGCCGATGCTTCAGGCAAGGAAAGCTTTCCATATTTTATCACAGTTCTGCCACACTGCAAGTTTCTGGATACACATTTGTGGGCTTGTCCCTTGGTTTTTTGTGCTTTGTGGTTTTGTTGAAGTGTCAAGAACTTGAATTTCTAACTGCAACCCCCCCTGAGATCCACTGAGCATTTTCGGACAGCAGAGAAAGCTCCAAATGTGGGCTTTTGGAGGAAATGCAGGGGGATATAAAGCTTGCTACGCCTCTGTGCCCACCCTGAGAGGTCACTTGCAGAATAATATTTTAAAAGGACTTTGCAGCCCTTTGGTGTGAGGCTAGGTAGGTAGCTGCTTTTTAACAGCAGGATGTTACAGTGTAATGTAACGGCACAACAGCCCACCAATTTGCAGTGCTATTACTGGCCTCTCTGAACATTTTTAAGAGATGAAGGATTTTAAAGTAACAAAAAGTAGCTTTGGTGTTTGGTAGAAAGACAGACTGGTTTGGGTTGGGAAGGACCTTAAAGATAACCCAGCCTCACCCCCTGCAGTGGGCAGTCATCCCACCAGCTCAGGCTGCCCAAGGCCCACCCATGGCCTTGGTCACCTCCAGGGATGGGGCACACACACATCTCAGGGCAGCAGTACTGGAACCTCTCTGAGTAAAGAATTTTTTCCTAATGTCTAATCTAAGTCTTCCCTCTTTTCGTTTGAAGCCATTTCCCATTGTCCTGTCAGTGCATACCCTTACAGAATCCCTTCCCACCTTTCCTGTGACCCCCCTTTAGGCACTGGAAGGCTGCTGCATGAGGTTTTACTCTTTCCAGAAAAACTGGGGCACTTAATATGTCATTGAGTGATGCACAAGTGCTGGGACCAAAATCCCTCTATTGTCCCCAAGGATCAAATGCTCATAGCGTGCTGGGCCCCTTTGTCTCTGCACTTGGCACTGACAGTTTTTCCTTGACAGGGGATGTGGAACAGAAGACTGTTTGCTGCTGACAAGCTTACTGCAGGGTGTTTGTGGAGCTCATGGTGATGTGGGAGCCACCAGGCATTAGCCCATACCCCAGGTTGTGTCCCTGCACCTGACGTTCTTGCTTTGAAGTGGGGGAAAAAATATGAATGACAATTATTATTTTTTAAACACATGCGAATCAGACACTCAGGTTTAGTCAACTGGCTTGAAATAGCGAATACAAAAGATGAGACTTAGAGGGTGAAGAAAAGGAATCCTCACAGGCTTAATCTGTTGGACAAAAAGCTTCTAATCTCACTTCTTTCTGAGCCAGGAAGAGTTGCCATGTAATCGACGGAAGGCTGCAGTAAATACCTCCTCAGAAAAATAAACCACTAAAAAAGAACAGATAGAAACTCCACATTGTTGAGATTATTTGTTGGTTTTTCCCCAGACATTCTTCCTTTTTTCTTTAGATATCTTGTCAGTAAGTGTCGAATCAAAGGGAAAAACCAGCTTGCTTCCCTCCTCAAGTCAGGACAATACAAATATATTAGCACAGCAGCTTTTTGCTGGGTGGACTGAAAAGCTTTTCAGACTCAGGGAGAAACAAAAACCTGAATTTTAGATCAGTTTGAAATGCGTGCTTCCCACTGAGTTTTCTGCTTTCTCTCGGAGACTTAGAGAGGTGATAATCCTTCTCTGTGTTGCTCCAGTTTTGAGATCACTTGGCATGTTGCATATAATACTGGGCACCTCAATATGGAAAGACACATTAGGAATTTGGAAGGAGTTCAGGCAACCAAAAGGAAGGGGTCATGCGTACTGAATCATGTGGAAAGACTGAGATAATTAAGTATGCAGCATAAATCCCAGCTGAGCAGAGACAAAGAATGGATGTGGCTGTCCTGCAAAAGTGTTGCAAATGAGATTTGAGGGAGAATTTTTAGGCAGGTACAAAGATCTGTAGCAAGGACTAATGGGACAGCATTTGTTAAGGAAAAACTTGGGTTAGAAAGAAGGAAATTGGCCTTGAAACTGTAAAATGCAGGTTGTCTTTCCTGGAGGGTGTCACATACATACATACATACATACATAGAAGGTGCTGTAGTCCCCAGGGGTTCCTGCCCTGCAGCTCTTGGTGCTCTGAACTGGGAAGAATAACCTTTCTTGGATGCACCAATTTGCAGGATTAGAGGCTCAAGGCTGCTTGGGAAGGACAGCTTTTGAAATGGAGCATAGACTGAGGAGTGACTGCAGGGCCATGGTGGAAAGTGGGGCACAGGGAGAGCAGCATGTGGGAACTGGAGATCACAGAGGGAGAACGGGAGGCAGAGTCCATCCCCTCTGCTCTAGATGTACCTGTGCACAACTCGTACTCCTTTTTCTGTGTCACTGGAGCTTAGCCAGTCTTTGAGTCCTCTTCAGTGTACTCACAGCTTCCAGCTCACATCCGCATCTGTGCGTGTGGGGCTCGTTTGGCTTCCTTGTGGGGCTATGGATTCTGCCCTGGACCACTGCTACGTCCCATCTCAGCAGGGCTTGTTCTGTAGCTGCCAAGTTCTCGGACTGCCCTTCAGCATGAGCCAGGCCACGACTTCAGCCTCACAGCTCCTGCGCTGAGCTCCCAGAAAGCCTGGAGTCGCTGCTCATTGTAGGGAGCTGGGAAGCTCTGGTTGATGAGATGATGTCCAGGGACAAAGCCATCTCCACCAGACCTGCTGGAAGAGCAGACCTGTCCTTGAGGTCCGTGGCAGAGTGGAGAGAGAGGAAGGGGAAGGAGCAAGTTCTTGGCTTTGCTTTAGCAGTGTGCCTGTGCCAGCTGGCACCTTCCCCTCCGCCAGGCCTGGAGATGTGTTAGGGAATGTGCTTCAAATGAAGGCACCAAAATTAGTCTGGGTTCTGTTCCCAGCGCGTTGGGTGCAAAGATATGAATCATTAGGCAGTCCTATACATGATGTCCCAATCATGAATTAGCCACCTTCTGCCAAAAGAAAGCCAGCACAAGTTGCAGCAGTGCCATTAGGGAAAGTTCTCGTTTCCTCCTGCCTGATCACATGGTGTCCTTTCCTCCTGTCTCTAAGAGCTGAGCCATCCTCTGGGACTTGTTACTGGATTGAGTGGTGTAGCCAGGGCTCACGTGGGATTTCTTGTGGTATGGATTGGTGAGGAGTAGAGCCTCACAGGCATGGAGCTGGGGCTATAAATATCCCTCATTGCAAGTAAGAAAACTGAAGGAAAAGTGATACAAGCATGAAATCAAAGGAACTTTCTGAATAGATGCACTTTCCGTGCACTAATCATTCAGGAGACTAAAACAACCATGTGGGCTGAGGAGGGATTGGGAACACAGTAAGTGAGGGTACCCGTTTCTCCTCCCACTAGCGAAACGCTGCTTTTCATGCTTCTAGCTAATGAGCAGTGCATGATTCAGAAGAGTCCTGAGGTATCTCAAGATACTTCATGTTTCTAATCTATCCCAGACAGGATGTATTCTCAGGAGCTGCAACAAATCCATTTGTGTATCATCCAACTTGAAGCAGGAAGCTTGCAGCACCACTGCCAGGGCGCAGATGGCTGCTGTGGGCTACGTACAGCTCCAGGGCTGGCACATTGCTGCTTGCATCCTGTGGTGCAGAATCAAAGCTGCACCACTGTGCTGTGTCCTTGGAGCTGAATAGTCAGGTCACAGGGCATGAAATCTCAGCTCTGCCAAAGTCTCAGGAAAATACCTGGAGTTTGTGCCTCCTTCCTGCCCCTTGCTGCTTCCCACTTCATGGAGCAGGGAGGTGGTGTGTTGCTGGATCACTGAGGCTTTAGGGGGTTTGCTCATCCCCAAAGGGATGTGCTGGGACCTTTGGGGTGCCAACATCTCTCCACCACAGCTGCTGGGAACTGTGCCCAGTGAGATGGCTGCAGGGGTTGGCCGTGTCCCACACCTGCACTAGTGTGATATCCACCAAAAGCTCTGCAATAAAGCTTGGGATAAGCAGCAAGTCTGGGAGCCTACTATCAAGCCTTAAAATATGGGAAGAGCATAAAAGATGATCTCCTGTGCTGCAGGTTTAGGGCCTGGCAGAGAAAGCAGAGGCCCAGCTCATGGGGCTGAGCCCTGGGGTTCACTTTGTGCTCACTGTTGTGACAACGTTCCACTGCATCACACATTTCCATCTGCTTTTTTTTACAGAGTGACTTGTGGTCTCTGGGGATAACAGCCATAGAGATGGCAGAAGGCGCTCCCCGTAAGTACATGCATGGCTCTGCTTTATTTAATGCTGGTGGTGACTTGCTAGGATTTGCTGAGTGTCAGCAGGCATGAGGATCTGTGCTGGAAACCCCAAGCAAGGGTTTTGCTGAGCAGCCTGGACTGGGTTCAGTGCAGTTTGCAGGGTCCAGGATGCGATGGGAAAAAGCTGCCAGGTCGACATGGCTTAGGGAATAGGAGCAGCAAACAAAGGCACAAAAACCCCATGTGTGGCTTCAGGTGCTGCACGTGCTCCGTGTGTCCTGCTGATCTGGTGGCATGAGAGGGAGTTTGGGTGTATGTGTGTAGGCTCTTCATGAGACATCATGCTGTGCTTAATGCCTCTTCTTGCACTTTGCAGCTCTCTGTGACATGCACCCCATGAGAGCCCTCTTCCTCATCCCCCGCAACCCAGCCCCAAGGTTGAAATCCAAGAAGTGGTGAGTCTCTCCATATTCAGTGGTTATCAAACAGGTGGATATTAGGGCCTGGGTCTCCTTTGGAGAGGCATTTTGGTCTGCACAGAGCACAGGCATGGAAGGAAGAGGGAGAAAGGGGAGAGGTAGAGAGGGAAATGCCTCTCGCATTGCCCTTTCCCAATATTGAGTTGGCTTTGTGCAGCTGAAAGCAGCTGACACTTCACTTGGCTCCCCTTTCTTTCCAGTAAGGTTCCATTTTCAAATGGAAACATGTAGCCAGGCCAAACGAAAGGAGAGTTTATCTTGAAGGCGCAGGAATGCAGAGGTTTGTACTTAGTTTGGGCTTTATATTAAAATTTTGGGGGAAAAAGTACATCACCGTTTTGGAAGAGAAAAAAAAAGGAAAAAGAAAGGGGGGATATGCCAATGAAAACCCGTAGGAAAAATACTTCTGAAGCCCAGCAGATGTTGTTTTGTTACTGTATGTTCTGTACTGATGGAGCTGGAGTCCTTAAAAACACTCATGGTTTGCATGGTTTGCCTGCCTCAGGTTCAGCCCTGATTTTATCAGGAGAGATCTGCCAGGCATTAGAGAAACAGCATGGCCTCAGATAGGCTGAGACTGTGGAGGAAACTGTGCTTTATTCCTTGAAATGATGCGTATTATCTGTTTGAAAACACACACACAAAAAAAGGGAGCAGAGTAATTGGTAGGCACTGCAAACACTTGGTGCCAAAGCAGCGGGAATGCTGCTGGGAGGGGAGAGGAATTGAAGCCTTGGAGTCCCAGGCTTTAGCAAAAAGTGTCTTCATTTTGTCAGCTCAGTCCTCAGATGTTCCAGTACCAAACCAGGACAAGGACCTTTCCCTGCCAGCTCTGCCAGAGGGTATCGAAGGTGCTCTCTCTCCTTGCACAGTTTTTTTTAGGATGCCATTTGTCAGAGAGCTGAGAAAACAGTTTAGACACTTGTTTTCTGCCAGATTACCAGTCTCCTACTTCATTATCCTCACTGCTACAGCGCAGAATGGATTGTAAGACTTCAGAGGGTTGGTTGTTTTTTTTTCATACAAATATGCTGTTTATTCAGCAAAGGTTCTCAGCCTCCAGACAAAGGGGAAGGCAGCTGACAAAAGCAGGCTTTGAGCAGAGTACTTTGCCCATCTCCTTAAGGTAAAAACTGCTCTGGGGTGGAGTTTCTATTTTACTCCTTGCTCAGATAAGAGTCTGACATACTTAGATGTGTTCTGTACCAGCCAGGGTATTGCTTGACACCATCTTCCCCAGGTGTGGCAGATGATCTACATATCCTTGGCTTTTCTGCTCTCCTTGGTTGCATAGCTCAGCCTTGAGCTCCAAACCAGTAAGAGTCCACCAATTCCTTAAGAACAATTTTTTTGAGTGTTTCCAGCAGGACCCTGGGCAGATCTGCTGTCTCTGACTCATTTCTCAGCTGGAGGTATTGGACCTGGAACTCTGCAAGACCCAGGAGAATCTGAGATGTTTGACCAGGCTCTCACAGTGGCTCTATTTATTGTTTTTTATTGCTTGCCAAGTCTTTTTTTGCGTGCTAGATCATTGAACTCACTTTTGAAACAGTGCTGTGGTCCTGTGAAGTTACAGATCTTTGGTATCCTTTTCTCTTCCAATTAAATCCAGCCAGCAGTGGTGCTTTGTTTTCTTCCTACATTTCACAGGTGAAAACCACTTGAACTTTAGTGATGTCATTATCGTAAACACTTCCTGTCCCTGCCTTATAAAAAATGACAAGATCTCTTTGTTAACGAAGTGGTATTTGCACTGTGATAGCACTTTTCATCTAAGCAGCTCAGAAACCTTTGCAAACATTTATTTAAGCTTTGCAAAGCCCAGGAGCTGAGGGAACAGCAGTGCATTTGACTATGGAGATGGGCTGAGCTGGGGGAACAGCAGTACATGTGGCTACAGAGATGGGCTGACCTGCACCAGGGTGGTGATGAGAAGTAGTAAAGGTGTCATCCAGAATCAGAGCTAGAGAGAGTCCTGCTTTCTGATGCTTTTTTGGAGAAGAGAGCCAAATGCCTGCAGGCTCCTGGGGTATTTAAAGCAATGTTGAGTGGCATCTACCTGGTGCTGTGAGTGCTTTATCTGCTGGACTGGGAAAGGACACATCTCTGCATCTGTCCTTGCAACTTGAGGACACACGGGGCAGGCTTCAGTTTCCAGCAGCCCTTGTTTGGGTACATGCAGATTGCAGTTCTTGCTGCAGCTGGAAGTTTGTGACAGCAGCTTGATGAGGTACATGGTTGTGTCTTGGCTTGGTCAGAGCCAGGCTGGGCACAGACCTGTGTCCTGCATCTCTCTGCAAAAACTGCACTGGAGCCTGAGGAGGTGGACAAACCCATTGTGTGCTGAAGGAAACATCAGAAACTACTTCAGCTTAGCCCTGTCTGGAGTTGGATTGTGCACCTGGAAGTGAACTGTCTCCAGGTTCAGACCCACAGAGGAGAATGATGCTTTAGAGGTGCAGTTTTGAGAGCATCATGTGGTCTGGCCCTTCTGGAATACACAGAGACACAGGGTTCCTTGAGGCAAGGTGGAGGATGAAGATTTGCTCGCTAATAAAGCTGGAGGGAAGATTTAATTGGATCCAGTGGTGTATTTTATTTTTGCATCTCAATTTGTATGGATTAGCACTTAAAAGATAAATCACTTCTAGTCTGACAGCTTAAAAGTGAAATCCCCCAAAGCTTATTGTTTTACTTCTCAATGCAATTCTGTAGTATCTGTTGGCTTCTGTCATTAATTTACACTCATTTTCCTATTTGCTAAAGCAACATACAGCATAGTGGCCTGTCAACATCTTTCTTCCTTGTAAATCCCTGTTCTCTTGGGTTTATAATGTGGTGAAATTAATTCCGGCAGAACTTCTGATATGCAAAACTTGAGATTAAGAAGGGTTTGTTTATTAGAGATTTGGCTGAAATTGTTTCAGCTGAGGCTGAATTTAACTATTTGGTGGTGAGGAGAGGCTGAGCTCTGCCACCCACAGCCATGGTCCTGCCTCTGCCCAAGCCATGCTCCAGAAGAGCATGTCCTGTTCACCTGGGGCTGTGAGCAGGGACATGGGGTCTGATGAGTAACAATTCATTGAGGGACTGCATTTGTAGCTGTAGGTGTGGTCTCTTATTCTTACCTGCAAAGTCAAAGGGAAGGGTGTAAGAACATTTTCTTGCACTTGGCTGCTATTGGTGCCATTTGGCTCTGCTGATGCCCCATTACAGTGATGGTTCCCACCTTTCTCCAGACTCAGCGGAGTGGTGTTTTCCCCTAATAGCACCTGGGAAAACATGGACCGGAGTATGCATGGGAAAACTAAGAGGAGATTTGATGATGCTGCTTTGAGCCCATGCTAAGTGTCGACAGGGAAGCTGCATGAATCCTCCCAGAATGCTGCATCTGAGCAAGAACTGGGAGTATCCAAGCAGTATTCTCAAATACCCACAAATTTCTCACTTCCCAATACAAGAATCAACGAGGCTAACTGTTTGTTTTTGTTTTCCTGTGCCTTCCAGGTCTAAAAAGTTTCAGTCGTTCATTGAGAGCTGCCTGGTGAAGAACCACAGCCAGAGACCGACGACGGAGCAGCTGATGAAGCATCCCTTCATCAGAGACCAGCCCAACGAGCGGCAGGTCCGCATCCAGCTCAAGGACCACATTGACAGGACGAAGAAGAAGCGAGGAGAAAAAGGTTAGTGGGAACGCTGTGCTCTGGGCACTCCCCGAGCTTTGTCATGTGTTTGGAGATCCCTTGGGTAGACTGAGGTGCACCTGTGTGGGGAAGGGAAGAGGAGGAACGAGAAGGGCATAAAGGACCAGGTTGCTTGCAGTCTCAGTCTCAAGTTTCCATCACTCAGATGGCATGCAGGTTGAGTTAAGTAGGTGTGCTCCTTTTTTGTGCACCCTTGTCATGGTTTTAAAATACTTTATTTGATTTGGTTCCAATTGGCTATCACCAAAGTTGAAATGAGAATAAATACCTATAACAAAACAATTGGTGCTGATACAAAGGCTGCAGCTGATTGTCATTATAGCTGATCAATGTTTTTAAGTCCTTTTTTTTTTTTTTTCTTGATGAAAAATAGTGTCTTTTTGTTCAGGTAGTAATTTCCACTTGGAATATTTAAACTTTGATTCATAAAAATGTGTGTATAAAATGTGTGTGTGCATATATTCGTGCAAGCATGTAAGAGGGAGAAGCTGCCAAGCTGCATTTTTTCCCAGCTCACATCTTTTAATTCTGTTGATCTCCGTGACATTTCTGCAGCACCAGTGATGAGCAGAGCAGTGCAAATGAACATTCAGATAAGACCCTTGCCCAAAGCAATTCCGCTGACTAGGAGTAACCTATTAAACTGGATGTTTGTATTAAACTGGAGTGAACTCTCTGAGCCCTATCAAAGTGCTCTGAAAGGAAGATCAGATAGCTGAAAAACTTGTTAAAGTACTCCATTGCTCGTGAGCTGAATTTGAATTTGAAAGCTTGTTTGTAGAATTCAGCAAATTAATATATATCGCTATTTCTTTTCTTATTGGTAGCAGTATTAATTTTTCATGCCTACCTTCCAGCCCTTTGTAATGGATTTCACTGTAATCAAAACAATAAAGCTGGATCCTAGCGAAGTATTAAATGTGTTTAGTCTTGCAAATGAAGGTTGTACCCTAGAGATGGAGAGTAATTGGATAAATGCAAGTCTTTCTTTTTACTATCTTTCCCTTCATCTGATAAAGCCAGTATCCCAGTAGAAATCACAGTACGTAGCACAGCTTTGCAATTGGGCTGTTATGTAGATATCTTCGTTGCCTGGAAAACGTACAGATTTGCATAGGAAGAACATATTTTTAGGAAGAAAGTCATTACCTTCGGAGCAGTGGTTAAATCCCACCTTCCAATGCCTGTGGCTTCAAAAGTGAGAACAAAAGTGTGTCTCACTTGCAAGAGCTCTTCTGAAGAGTGTTTTCGCTGTGTTGTGGTAAATCTTTGTTTTATGGTTACTCTTCATCCTTACATGGTGTACCTTTGATTGCTGGAGGCTTGCACCTGCTGCAACCAGGACTGCAACCTTCTCCCCAAGTGTGCTGTGTGTGCCAGGACCAGCAGTCAGGGACAGCAATGCTGATTTTATGGCCTTGCAGACATCACAGAATCAGAATCACAGAATGGCCAGGGTTGGAAGGGACCTCAAGGATTGTGAGTCTCCAACCCCCCCTGCCACAGGCAGGGCCACCAACCTCCTCATTTAATGCTAGACCAGGCTGCCCAGGGCCCCATCCAATCTGGCCTTGAACATTTCCAGGGACAGGGCATCCACAACCTCTCTGGGCAGCTGTTGCAGCACCTCACCACTTTCTCTGTAAAGAATTTCCCCCTGATGTCCAACCTAAATCTCCCCTCCCTCAATTAAAACCATTTCCCCTCGTCCTGCTGTTATCTAGACAGACCTCTCATAACATCAGAAAATGGACAGAAATGATGCTGGGTATTCTTTTTCATGACAAGAAAAAAAAGAGTGTTTTGTTTTCCCCTCAGAGTTTTTAACCATCAGAAAAATAAATGAGTCCAGTAAAGGGCATTGATAAGCAATTATGTTCCTAGATGAGACAGAATACGAGTACAGTGGAAGTGAGGAGGAGGAGGAGGAAAATGACTCTGGAGAGCCCAGGTAAAAATCAACCTTTTGTTTCTACCTTTGTGTCTCTTTAACTCTATACGAAATTGACTTGGATTATAGGCTTATAACAAACTAGCAGATGGACAGTTTGATCACTGAGTCCTGTTCTCTGGTAGGATGAAGTGTATTTCCCCTTGTTAGATGGTGAGTGGGCATTAAACTGATGCTACAGATCCCACAGAATCACAGAATTGCCAGAGTTGGAAGGGACCTCAAGGATCATGAATCTCCAACCCCCCTGCCACACGCAGGGCCACCAACCATTCCACCTAATGCTAGACCAGGCTGCCCAGGGCCCCATCCAATCTGGCCTTGAACACCTCCAGGACGGGGCATCCACAACCTCCCTGGGCAGCCTGTTCCAGTACCTCACCACTCTCTCCGTAAAGAATTTCCCCCTGACGTCCAACCTAAATCTCCCTTCCCTCAGCTTAAAACCATTTCCCCTTGTCCTGCTGTCACTCACCCTTTCAAAGAGTTGATTCCCCTCCTGCTTGTAGGCTCCCTTTAGGTACTGAAAGGCTGCAATGAGCTCACCCCGCAGCCTTCTTTTCTCCAGGCTGAACAAGTCCAGCTCCTTCAGCCTGTCCTCATAGGGGAGATGCTCCAGTCCCCTGATCATCTTCGTGGCCTCCTCTGGACCCTCTCCAACAGCTCCCTGTCTTTCTTGTACTGGGGGCTCCACACTTGGACTTGGACCCTTAGTTGAAAGTCTGGGAAGACCCAGCTGTCTCATTTTCTGTGGGATTGACAGTGCAGGCTGGTGCAGGAGCATGGCAGGTCCCTGTTAGACGGCCCTGCTCAGTGCAATCAGTGCAGAATCCTTCATGCACACACAGCTGCTGTGCTCACATGAACTACGCTGTGAGGAACTGCCCATATGGGTATTTAGATGTGGAAGAATGTGTGAGCTGTTATTAAAACAGATTCTTGCAATGTGGTTCCTTATATCCACACTCCCTATTTCCGTGTAACTTTTCACCATGAAACTTTCCAGCTTTGCTTCAAGCACAATAGGGCTGGAACTTTCTTTGATGACATTTTTCAGTCTCATTGTAATTAGTATCAGATTATTCCATTATTTCCCTGAGATAATGTAGCATTTTAATAGCTGGCAATGATTCATGCTAAGTGTGCTTTGTGAACATCTAAATATAGTGCCTGCCACTGCAGCACAAGGGACTTTGGTTAGAAACTTTACTGTAAAGGAATCCTTTAGCAAATAAATGTTGGTGAGCTGTGGTCTGGGCCAAGACGTATGATCAAGCAATGTCTTGTCTGCTTCAGGGTCTTTATTTAAGAAGAAAACAAAATTATTTAGAAAAAAAAAAAAAGGGATGGTGGGGGGAGATGGTGTGAAACTCACGTTCCGCTTGGACCGACCTGCCCCAGTGCTTGTGACCCAGCCCTTCCCTCCGTTCCTACCACGGAGGCGTGGTTGAGTG
The DNA here is from genome assembly GCF_987193195.1 of Phasianus colchicus. NCBI lineage: Eukaryota > Metazoa > Chordata > Aves > Galliformes > Phasianidae > Phasianus > Phasianus colchicus. The sequence goes on along the minus strand of NC_143445.1, from coordinate 21,706,093 downwards.
CTTAGGTGCCGTGGGACAAGAGGCTCAAGGATGTGCGTGGGACCTTCCATGGTGCTTTTCTCCTGTGCAGCTCCATCCTGAACCTGCCCGGCGAGTCCACGCTGCGGCGGGACTTCCTGCGGCTGCAGCTGGCCAACAAGGAGCGCTCGGAGGCCCTGCGCCGGCAGCAGCTGGAGCAGCAGCAGCGGGAGAACGAGGAGCACAAGAGGCAGCTGCTGGCCGAGCGGCAGAAGCGGATCGAGGAGCAGAAGGAGCAGAGACGAAGGCTAGAGGAGGTAACTGGCTGGAGTGGAGCCAAACTGGGGCTCTGGGAGCTGAGCAGCAGTGTCTGCTAACAGGTCCCACTCTCTGCGTGCTCCGTGATCATGTCCTGGGTAAACCCAGGCGGTTTGTTATGCTGAACAAAGCCTCTGTTCACACGTGCTGCATGTAGGTTGTACCATGTAAGTGTTGCCAGCCCTTGTGGAGGTATTAGAGCTTGTTCATTGTAAGTAAACCCCTTCAGCACCAAACTAAAAGGGTCCCTGGGTCTGCTGAGCACAGTTAGTCCTGAACTGGTGTGACAGCTGTATTCAATCCAGGTGGCCAGAACTCCTGTCAGGCCAGATGTCTGTCACGTTCATTGTCTTTATTTGCTGCTGTGGAATATGATGCTTGTGAAGAAGCTAAAAAAACTCCATTTGCCCTTTCCCCAGATCCATGCACCACTTATGTCCCATTTAATCTCTTATTTCAGCCTTGCTCCTTTCAGCCCTGCCAATTACAATTTCTCTTATGGGGGAGGAGCAGATGCCTGGCTTGTGCAACAATCCATATGTGCCCCGAAGCATAAGATTTCATTACCCTTGTCTTAACATACCAGCTACAAATGCGACTGGTCATGAAATTATCCACCCCATTTAAAATCTAGCTGCAGTGTTTGACTGGGTGGCTGCTGTGTCAGTGAGTGGCACCCGACCCTGTGTGCTTGCTTTTGAGTTATCTCACAGTTACTGACTGAAGAAGTTCATAAAAGAATAAGGGGATTTCTTCAGCTCTTAGGCTTCTGATGTGGTTTTGCATATGGAAACCCATTGACTCACTCTGAGCTCATCCCAAGCATCCGATTGAAGGGTTCGTGCATTAAGGGTAATTAAGTTAGCTTTATGAAGAGGTCACCGATAGGTCTGAAAGATGTCTTGCAGTAAGTGGGCTATCAGAGTACCCACACCCTTAATTTGACTGAGCCACAGCATCTTTTATGTTTAACTTGGGTCTCCCTAGGCCGGGTTGAGTGGGATGAGTAATGCCCCAAGTCAGGAGCTTAGCTGAGAAAGAATTCCATCAGCTGGTTGTTCACCATATATGAGGCCATCTGTTGAGGTGGTCCTGCTGGTTCTGCGCTCTTTTCTGCCTGGTAAATGTGTAAGTCTGTCATGGTGTCAGTGTGAGAGGACCTTGGAGAGAGGACAAGGTTTGCACATGCACACACACCCTGAAATCCCCTGTGCCAGTACGTGTTTATTTAGGGACTATCATAAGGGAATCATGGCTCTGCCATTGTAAGAACGTGCTTGCTGCAAGCAGTACAGAAGAGGAACAATACCAGGATAAAAGCGGACAGCAGATTAGCTGAAATCCTGTAATGAATACAATACTTGCTGCTGTATTAATATGTTCTCTGCACATAGAAGAAAATCGTTCTCTCTCTTTGCCTGTGCTCCTCGGGCAGGTTTTGATGGAGGACTAATCCCCTCACTAAGCTGGCAGCTCAGCCCTGGACTGCTGAGGCACAGCTCTGCCCAGCTCTGCTCTTACCCCCATGTCATTAAAAGCTAATGCCACCATGGCTAGTATTTAAAATCTGTGCCACTGTTTCCAGTGACTGGAACAGCCCCCCTGGGCTCTTCACCCATTACCTCCTTTCCAGCTGCTTTACAGTGTTCAGATCTAAACTGAAAGGCAGATTCCTGCTGGAGCAAAGCAGGCCACGAGAGAAAAGGTGTTTTTGTGCTCCTGCTGTGTCAGAGAACTGGGAAGGATAGTGGGATGGTGACTGAAAGGTGTACTCTGCCCAGCACAGAGCCGCAGCAGGATCAGCCCATGATATCTGTTGGGATTAAGACAGAGCAGAGAGCTGTGTACTGGCAGCTGCCATGTCCCCTCTGCCCAGCAGCACTCATGTGCTGGGGGCTGATCATGCTTCATGCCACACAGTGGGGTTTCAGATGCCCCTACATTACCTGCTTTCCCCAAGAAACCCTTCTGAGGGGTACTAACACCTGTAGCTGCCCACCTGCTTTCTGTGGTGGTTTGTATCCACCATGGGTTGCTGCAGGCAGAGGCAGAGGTTAGCACACAAAGTTTCATTGCTCCTGCCCCTAATTCTAGCAGTCAGTGATGGATGAAGTTCGGTCTTCATACTCTCCCCAGATATTTTGGGGTGGCACATGCCTGATGGCCACAGAGGCCTGCAGACAGTGGCTGTCACAGCTGTGCCAAGCTCAGTATTGAGGTCAGTGCCCGAGGCACTCTGTGCTCCATTGCCCTGCTGCTGTTCTGCTCCACAGAAGAGCCCTACAGACCCATCACAGCAGCACCCAGATTATTTGGCAGCAGCCTGGCAGTTTCCTTTTGGCCGCCCAGCTCCTTCCAACATTAACTTTTCAATAGCTCCAGTTGTTGACCCTTTACTCTGGATTTCCTCTAACTAATAGGACCAGGATTTCTTCTGTGCTGCTTCACGGGACCCATGGCGAGGCTTATCTTTGCTGGATTGTGAGGAGTAGAATGGCAGCTTTGTTTACCCTCATGCAGGAAGTTTCTGCACGTTCCATTTGTGCAGAATGAGCCTTGCTGCCTTGCGTTTACCATCAGAACTCCTGCTGAGCTAGAGGAAAACGCATCTCATGGTCAGGAGCGTTAAGGATACTGCACAAGTACCCATGCAGACCCCTCGGCAGCAGTGAGCAGCTGTAGTCAGGAAAGATTTTATGTAACCTCGTTCTTATGTCACGTTGCAGATTTTAATTTTCTTGATAGGCAGAAAACGAAAGGTCAGATCTTACAGGGAATGCAAAAGCTCCATCTGAGCACCTTGCTGTTTACATGGCAGATTGCAGTCACTGCAGTAACTGGGCTGATGTTCAGTGAATACAAACTTGCTGCAGCTCTGTTAGATGATAACCAGCTGAGCACTGTCCAGTGGAAGTTTTTACAAAGCAATGCAAAAGATTTCTTGCAATTAATTATAGGTAAACTTAGGCTAGCTGGAGTTGTAGTTGTTATTTTCTTGTGCATATGTGGGTGTCATACAGCTTATAGGAGCATTTTCATTGGGACTGCTACTTGCAGTGATCCTGGCAGCAGCCAGCATACCCATTTACAAGGAAAACTGCATTATATGAGCTCCTATAATACAGTTATGCACTAAACTTTACATCTCCTTAGTTTTGCTTTGTTTATAAAGCTTGCAGAACTCATCGTTTCGGAAGCAAGACCCTCCTCCTGTATGGAGTCTCAGTCGTTTTCCTCCACGATGACCCCAAATAAAGATCCCTGCAGTGGTTCAGAGCATTGTCACATCCCCGTTAGCTGTGGTAGGAAGTTCTGACCCCATTTTTCTACCAGTGGGAAACACCTCTCCATGCTCCAGTGCTCGGTGTGTCGGGAACGATGATGTTCCAGGCATAGTCACTGTTTCCCTGGTGGCTTGGATAAATGAGCCTGCCACAACAACACAACCACCTCGAGTATTTGTTTTCATTTGTTACTTGGAATTCCCATTCCACATCTTTGCTGCCTCATGCTCAGGTTTGGGAGCAGCTGCCAAGGTTTTTGTGATCTGCATTTGCGTGTGTTAGTGTCTCTCAGAGCCCTCGTGGTTCATGGGGAGACTCTGACCCTGAACAGCTCTCCAACTGCTCCTGTTCCTAAACGCATCTTGTACAGTGAGAAGAGCTTGCTCCTTTGAAGTCCTTGTTTCATGCCCAACCTCCAAAGGCCTTCCCACTGGAGGCTTTGCCTTCATGTGTCTTTCCTCATCAATATTTAAAACCTGTCATTTCCAGTGCAGCACAAATAAGATCCCATTCTGGCTTACAAGCAGCTACATAAATCTCTACCTGCAGAGTTATATAAACGCAGTCCTAATTAATTGGTGCTCTTGCCTTGCATGAATAATAAATCTGAATAGTGTAAATACACACAGTTGTTGCAGGCTTGGAGAAGTGTGGGAAGTGTGCACTTAAGGTGGGAGGGAGAGGGCAGAAAACAGGGAGAAAAGGAGGCAAATAATGAGAGCTCTTTGAATCCTTCATTTCACTTTTGAGCTGCATCCTGCAGATTTCAGTTCCTATTTCAAACAGGATCCCCCTATCATCCTTGTGCTGGCGGGCACAGGAACAAGTGAGGAAGGCACTGCTTTGAGCCAGGAGTGGAAGAGAGATGCATTGCTGGGGGGCTTCTCTCACCCCTCCATGGGATCAGATCTCTCCCGGTTATTTGCCAATTGCAGAAGCAGGGCTCTAAGAGAAAGTGCACAAGGAGTCTGTGCTGCTGCATCTCTGCAGGGACAGCATTGGGCAGGATGTTGCTTGTAGGCAGCCATGACAAATGCCTTGGTTATAGCATGACCTGACCGAAGGGGTGTGGAAGTAGGGAGAAGCACAGATGAGCTCTGTACCCCAGGCCTTGATAAAGGTGCAGCAGGGTGTAGAAGTCTCTTAACTATTTCGATTAGCAGCTGGCCCAGCTCCAAAAGAAAGCTGCACTTGGGGGTCTCAGTTGCCAGCTCCTGGGTTTTGCTAGGCTTGAGGTGCAGAGGAGGCTGGTAGTTAGGTGTATGCCTTTTGGGAGAGAATGAAATGGACCTGTCTCACTGGGTACTGGTGTGTGCATTTAGCTGAAAGGGTAGCAGTCTGCAGCTCCCTCCTGGGAACAGCATTTTCTGTTCTCCCTTGGAGGGATTTGGCTTTGTGTGCCTGCTGGATGGGAAATAAAGACCAATCTGGTGATTTTTATCTGAGAAATAGCTGTGGCATTCAGTCCCCTGCCTCCTGCCAGCCAAGCCCAGCCTACACAACCATTATGTGTTTTACTCAACAGTATGCTATTTTAACCAAAAAAACCCACCATGTTTAAAATGCCCTCTCTCCCCCAAGCCAAAGCAGTATGATGCACACTATGTTTGGGAGTTGAGGTTAGCATGTGTTCAACCTGTGCTCCTGGGGGCTGTCTGAGTCCATGGGAGCAGCGACCTCCTCAGCTCTGATCCGAGGAGGTCAGGCAGGAGCTGGCAAAGCTGGGAAATCCCATTTGTCACTGCTACATCCCGCTCGTCTCATTTTGAATAGAGAGCTCAAAGAATCAAAGCAGACATATGTTAGCACTGCTCTCAACGAGGGCATGCGTACGCACAGAGTAACACATGCATCTCGTGGGCAGTGTGACAACGTGCTTGGCGTGGGACACAACGGAGTCTGGAGCTGGCAGGTTATTTCAGGTTGAGTGCGATTTTCTTTCCCTGCAGCGAGTTAAACAGCACTGATGAGCGTGGCCGTGGATGGCACTAATGCTGTGTTGCAGCTCTCCTGTTAAGCTGGAGGCAATTGTCAGATTGCAGAATCCCCATGGGTGTTACCTGGATGGAAAGGTGTAACACAGGCAATGGCTCTTTCATATTTTGTAATGTGGGTGTATTTTTGTTGTTGATATCTATATATCTATGGAGATTTGTATCTAGATAGGTCTGCAGATAGATGTCTGTATATCTGTAGGCAACAGACACCAAATCTACGTATATAGACAGTGCAGGTTTACTGCTTATCAGCAGTTTAAACTATATGCATTTTCACCTCCAGGGAGCTCAGCCAGCTTGGGCAGAGCCTTTGCAGCCAGCTGCCTGTTCTACATCCATGTGATGTAGCTATCATGCAGCATTTATATCACTCCGATACCTTCCTCGACACTGCAGTCTGTCAACACGCAGCAGCAAGAGTGTCTGGGTAGAAAAAAAAGTAGTAAAAGGGAGAAACAAGGCCTTGGTCCGTGCTTCCGTGGGTTGCCTCCCCATGAGCGCTGCATGTGTGTCTCTGCACCCAGAGGAGGAGCTCCGCTGGCCGCAGTCCCTGGCAGCTGCTGGTTGCATTTGAGTGCCCTCTGCTGATGAGCTGGCTGTGGCCATGTAGAGCTGCCTGCTGCCTTGGTGGCAGGAGCATGCCTGTGGCTCCCAAACCCCTGAAGAGAGCAGTTTGGGCGTCCCTAAGCTGCAGCCTTGGAGGGATGCCTTGAAGGGGAGAAAAATCATGAGTCACACTCTTGGTACCTCTGAAGTAAGGAGAAGTCCATCCTCCTCATGCAGTTCACATTAGAAGCATGGGAGCAGGAGGCAGATAGTCATCACCCTGAGATGCCCCATGTTGCTGTTGGCTAGGACATGACAGAGCCAAACAAGAGGGATCATGGGCCAGGAGGTGGGCAGGGGCAGGTTAAGCCCCCGTTGCAGTTGTTTTGTGATTGCAAATGATTCAGCCTGTTGCTAGCTAATTATTTTCAGTATGGGCATGCGATGAGTGTATGTTTCCTCCCCTTGCAAGCAGTGTTGTGGCCATACTGGAGCAATATGTCGTTACAAAGCCAAATTGATTGCAGGGGAAGAGGCTGTAAATGTGTGAGCCCTTGTCATAAAAAGCAGTTTGATCTTCAGCGACTTGGTCAAGAGCCTTCTTTTCCTTAGCAGATAACATGACTGGCAGATAAGAATCAAGAAAAAAGAAAAACCCTTGGATTTTGGATCTTCTGTGTGTTAGCTTTTGGTCTCAGCAAGCATAAGAGGGACGTGTTGCCTTCTTAGCATCCCCCCCAAACCTGGGGAGTGGCTTTGTGGGGCTGTGAGAGGAGGGGACGCCCATGTTGGTGGCTGACCTGTGCCCTTCGCCCCTGCAGCAGCAGCGGCGGGAGAAGGAGCTGCGCAAGCAGCAGGAGCGGGAGCAGCGGCGGCACTACGAGGAGCAGATGAGGCGGGAGGAGGAGCGGCGGCGTGCCGAGCACGAGCAGGTAGTGTGGGCCCTCACCCTCAGTGTGTGCCTCTTGCTCTAATGAGATAAAAGGTCCGTCTTCTCAGGAGCACTCCTGTTTCTTCCCCGCTTTCGCTACTGGAGAGGAAATGGTTTAATTGTTACCGCTGTGCGCGTCGCTTCCTGCTGTCCTAATTGATTTCTGTGCGGATCCACTTGTCTGCCAGCAGGTTGGGGATGCTTGGTGAGGGGTTTTCCCACCCTTCTGTCCCCAGGGTGGGGTTCTGCACTGCCCACGGTTGGCCATTTCCAGGCAGTTTTAGCTCATTGCCCTCAGAAATCCCTGGGCTCTTTGGGCAGGGCTGAGGGTACCCAGTCCGGTCAATCAGTGTCAGTATATGGGTGGGATGGATTTGGGTGCCCACCACATTGCTCTTTCCCTTGCAAAACACTGCCTCTTTCACCTTCTTTCTCTTTTTCCTTCGATCCTTGCTGCCATGCCTCCAGGAGTACATCAGGCGACAGTTAGAGGAGGAGCAGAGACAGTTAGAGATCCTGCAGCAGCAGTTGTTGCAGGAGCAAGCACTACTTCTGGTAAATGGGACACCCCGTCCCTGCTTGATGCTTCCTGTCCGCATGCACTCACGCCCCCTGCATGCCTCCCACCATGCTGAGGCGTGGACCAGCAAGCTGTGATGACCATACAACCACCCCTCCAGCCCCACACCAGCATGCCAAGCTCCCATATCCCCATGTGCCTTTGGCCTCCCTCAGAGGAACAGGCCTGGATGCAACATGGCCCTGTTTGTTTCCCCCCCCACATTTATGGCTGTTAGCAGCATGCTAATGGAGCTGTAACATAACTGCACCGGGCAAACCCACGCTGTGATGTGGGTTTTAATGTTTTGTGTGAATGCTTCTGTCTTAATTCCCTTGCAGGAACACCGTGCAGTCCCTCTCGTGACATTTTCTTTTTTTGTTGTTTAATTATTTTTTGGAACGATTCTTTTAAAGTGCCGTTAGCTGTTATACACTCACTGTGTTTACTTTTAATCTATATGGATTATTGTTTGTTCCCCTATTGAATTTACTTAGGGAAAAGTGAAACCCTCACACAAGCCTGTGCTTTTTAAAAAGGCCTTTTCAAAAGTTGTTAATGATTTAGTCATTAAACCTCACAGAGCTGTAGGGATTCAGGAAGATCATACTGTTGGCTCTGCTGTGCTGCCATTGACACCAACAATAAATTAGTCCTACAAAGTGCTCCACAGACTCAGCTTTGGCTGGGGTTTTTATGAACTAATGGTATTTGGCACCTCATTGCATTGATCCTTTGTTCTCCTCATCCAGAAAAATCTGGGCAAAATCAATGGTAATTTATAAGCCCTGTGAGCAAGTTATTTTATCTAATTGGCTTCTGTTTGGGATTGGCATTGGGATGTCCATGCTGACCTCGTGTTTCCGACGTAGATTTGAAGCCTCCCCCAGCAGCTTGGCACTAATGTGCCTCTGCAAACCAACTTTCCATGTGCCTCAAGGCACAGCTGTAGGCTGTCAAAAGCAATCTCTGAGGTGCCTCCCACCTTCTCTGAATAGCACTGCAGCCACCAAGGGACTTGGGTGGCCCATGAGCAGCACCTGACCCTGCTGGAGGAGGTTGCCCAGGTCCCTGGTCGGGCTGCTGTGTGGCAGAGAGTTGTACAGGTTTTGTGTAGGTGTTGGAGCCATCAGCAGGTTGTGCAGGGTTTTTCTGGTGATGCAGCACTACCACTTTCTGTTCCCACGTAGAAAATGGAGGCAGAGAGATCCACTAAATGCAAAGTCCAGTGCAGGGTTTAAAACTCTGGATTTGTTGGCTGTGTCCTCTGAACTGTCTCTTCTCTGGGATGCTTTACAGCCCACACTCCAGAGTCTTTGGATTTAAAAGGCTTTGCAAGAAAACAGCTTTTCAGATGCTTGGGCCCAACCTTCTACCCAAAAAATAAACCTGCAGTTTGCTTTCGTGCATTGATGTGCTCACTGGGCACCGTGCAGCCATGTCACTGTGCTTTCTTCTGGGTAGGAATATAAACGCAAGCAGCTGGAGGAGCAGAGGCAAGCAGAGCGGCTGCAGAGGCAGCTCCAACAGGAGCGGGACTACCTGGTGTCCCTGCAGCAGCAGCAGCAGCAGCAGCGGCAGGACCAGAGACCAGCAGAGAAGAAACCACTCTACCATTACAAAGAAGGGATAAATGCCAGTGAGAAACCAGCGTGGGCCAAGGAGGTAGGCATGAGCAAAGAGTGCGTGTCGTGCATGCTGTTGGATTCTTACCCACACTGTGCTGGGTAAGAGATTTTTCCATGAGGGTGTACAAGGAGATGAAGTCTCCGTGAGGGATTCAGCCATGGGTACGTGCCAGCAAGGAGCCTGGGCAACTGTTGTAGCTTCTGTGTTTGCCTGAGAAGGGGCAGCTGCTGGCCAGTGCCGGGAGGTGGTTGTGGGTGCACTCAAAGTGCTAATTCAGCTTCCCATAATCAGAGAACAGACAGCTTTTTCTCCCATGCTGAGGGCTTTATCTCCGGGGATTGCTCTTCTTTTGTGATTTTCAGGAATGGAAGCCACATTGCTGATTTTCTCCCCATCAAAAAGACAGAATTGTTATAACCATTGTGAGATCTTGAATATTAATTATTGCCTGACTGAATCGTCTCGAAAAGATGAAGACATGCATTGTCTGCAGTGCAGTGTCAGAATCACACGCGAACGTTTTCTTTCTCTTTAATCTCTTTGTGGTGGCTCCATTAAAATGGGTGCCCACTCTTGTTTTTAATTTTTCTGAAATTCTTTGGGTTTAGTTGGTTTAATTTTGTGACTCTCCTCCTCCACAAAAAAGTCGTTTAATAATTCACCCATTCTTCCTACTGAGCAGGGCCACTGCTGTGCTGCCAAAAGTCTGGCACTCTTTGGTCTTGGCAGAGTTAATGGGGTTTTGGAAACTCTGTACTCCTCTTCATGCTCCCTTTGGTTTCTTCTTCATTCCCTTCTCATTCAGTGTTCAGAGTCTTTTGATGACAACCAAACATATTTTCACAGAATTGCAGGATTATTCTGCAGCCTTTCATGTGGAAGAAGGGGTTGGTAGGTGGTCAAGACATTTCTGCCTAAGGCCAGATGTGCTATACAGCACGGCACCGAACTGCCTCCAGCAGGAGAGACTTCCACCTGGGTGGTGCTTCTGCAGCTTTCTGCAAAGCAGGGGATCTTCTTCATCCACAGTAGCGTTAAGAGTAAGTAGCAGGCAGGAAAAAAAGAATAAACTCTGTCTTTCTTTGCCTAGTTTTACATAAATCATCTAGAACATTACTGAAGTGTACCTCTGGCACTGTCATTGAAACTATTACAAAGATTTATAAAGAGGAATCTTTTTCTCTGATGAAGGAGAAAAGTGTTGGGTTTGGCTTTCGATTTCAAACACCAAGGCCCATTTCTTTTATCCTCTGGGTGAGTTGTCATTTTTTGATGTCATCACTTGAAGTGGGGCATTGGGAACTGCAATGCCAATAGGAGTGGTAGAAAGTGTCTCGTACCCTTTGCTGAAATCATAGGAAAGACAAGGTTTCCCATTGTGCTGGAACGTCTCCAGCTTCCACCAATTAGCTGTCCAAACCATTTGTTCTTTGCTTGTGTCATTCTGTCCAGTTTCAGTGAAATGCTCAAAGCAGTGATTGTGCCATCTTTAGGCTCTTGGGAGCAGTAGTTTGGTGTACTGCCTTGGCACAGCACCCTTGGGAACTTCCCAAAACTACTCTTTCCTCCCTGTTTTATCTACTTCATATGCTCCCAGTTTTAGCACTGTTAAGCTACTTTGCTGTTTGTATTGAAGTACCTTTCTTACTGGCTGTACTCAAGTCCATCTTGTGCTGATACCTGCATACCATGCTGGCTGCTGTAGTTGAGCTGTTCTAGTACCCAATCCATACGTGCTAATGTAGTGGAAATATTTGATTTCCTATTGGAACAGGGACAAGCCAAGTCTGAATACAGGCAATCTCATCTGTATACCTACACAGCAAACCACCACACAAAGGCAGACTTCTTCATGTCATTTCTCTCTGCTTGTGTTTCTGCCAGTCTGACCACCCTGAGCAGTATGAATCCAGGTGGACACAGAGGCAGTGATAGCAGCCTTGGCACAACTTAATAAAGGCTTTGCAGCAGGTGGGATGTCACCCTTTAAATGGTCAGTGAGTGTTCTTCATGTCAGGTTGTTTGGATGGGAGAGGTTGAAGAAGGAGTCTGCAATCTGTTCCCTGTGTCAGGAGTGCTCAGTGTGTGATTTCTGGAGGCTCCAGGGAGCTTGTTGGGATATTCACTGATGATCTTGGCCCTATATCTCCCTTCTTTTTATGATCTTTCTCCTCAAGTCTTCTCTCTCAGGAGTCTGATCACCACATCTGAGTTCTCTTGCCATGGACCCATCCAGTTTTCCTACTTCTCTCTCATATAGCTATTTATCCACAGCACATCCAAGAGATTCCTCTTTTTGTTCCAGACAAAACAGTCTGACCAAGTAGTCTTCACTGCCATGCATGGATGCACATCCTCATCTGCTGTCATCCCTTCTTCTTGCAGGTGTGAAGGATTATCCACTGGAAGTTAACTTGGGATGTAGCTTGAGTTCTGTCCCAGGCCTGGCCTGCTTTCCCACACAGATCTCTTCTTGTAATTAAGGACTAGCTGGGCCATTTCAGACATAATGTGGGACCCTCTGATGATCCAGCCAGGAGCATCATGTCAGCACTGTAAGCAGTGTTACTCAAGTTGGCATCTCTCTCCATTACTGACTGTTCTGTTATGGGCAAGCATTTGCTGATCAAAGTGATGCAGGTAGCTAATTTCTCAATGACAGAGTACTTGCAGCATATTCAGCTGAAGAGCAGGTTTTGGTCAATACATGCCATGCATGACCATGCATAAGGGGGACACGTTCAGTCAAACATTTTCCAAGCAGTGGCCTGGCCCTGCAGTGCTTTTCCACCACACAGTCTTTAGGGGCCCAGCACAAGCCAGGCTGTTCTCTACAGCAAGCCGGCATGCCTGAGCTCCTCCATCTGTCCCTGTGGCTTTTGTTCTTCTCATCATGCTTTGAAGTTGCATGTTAAAACAGCATCTTCCACTGGGGCCTGAGCAACAGCTACTAGGGGTGTTTCCTGTTGGAGGAGGATCTTGAGTTATACAGGAGATAGCTGGAACTGGAGTGATGATGAATTCCTACAGAGCTCAGCACTGCAGAATGATGCTTTTTTCTCCCTCTGCTTAATGGTGAGGTTGATAAAGCTCCATACAACACAACGGGAGAGTCCCAAGAGCTTCTTCTGCTGAGCTAGTGAAACGAAGTGCTGTCAAGGAGGCTTGGCAGTGGGAAAACCAAGCTCCTTTCTCCTTCCCAGTACACAGTCATCTCTGTTTCATTATTCTCCTGCCTTCTCCCCCACGTGAGCTTCGAAGTTCTCCAAAATCAGCCACGCATTATGGCTTGGCATTCTGCTGGAGAGCTCCTGCAAGCAGCCAGAGGACATACCAATGGCACTGTCTTCAGCTGTTGCTGTTTTGTGCCAAGATTGGCTGATAAGCAGATTGCTGGACTGAGCCTTCAGCTCAGCATTCATGCTGCTGCTCCCTTGTTCAGAGGAAGTTCTCCTTTCCACTCTACTCCGCTTCTGTCCTTGTGTCTGCTCCCGTGGGCATCACTGATCTGAGCTGTGCCCAGCCTCTGACCGTAGGTGGGCAGTGCCTGGGGGAAGCTGTGATGTCCTCTTGGGACACAGCCATGGCCCAGCTTGTCACAGAGAGCTAGAAAAGATAGCATCTATAACACTTTTTACCTGAATTTTACTCTTTCTCCTGCTTGGCATTTGGAAAAGACTCATTTTATCAATATATAATTTTCCTTTTTGCTTCATGAATATTTGCTTAGAGAAGAGCTGTGATTCTTTCCGAGCTAACTTGTTCCATGGATCGCTTTTCAACATGACATTGTAACTAGGATAATTAAGACATGCTAAGGGTATTTAACACATCAATGACATGTAAGTGAAACTATACATCAGATCTCTGGTTGAGGAATCAAAAATTCTGCGTAGCATACAGCGTATGAATATCAATGCATACGGTCTAATTGTGGCATTACCCAGATTGCACACTTATCTGGGCTACCTGAAGACATTGTGTTTCCATCAAGATTTGCTGAGAGCACTGGGCTTTATTTTTATTTCTCTATCTGTAGTGGAGGGTTTTTTCCTTCTGTACATGACAAGGTGCCTGACTCAGTAAATTCAGATCAAAGCCAGCCATTTTCTGGCTGCCATGTTTATTCTTTTATTCAGATCAAACAGAAGCAGTCCTCATGGTGCTCATAGTAGTGAAGGAGAAGGATCCCTTGGCTTACAGATACATTAAAGAAGAAATAAGAAACAAATGTGGAAACACTTCTCTGAGGCATGCTGCCTCGTCCTGGAGCTTTAATTTTCCATTTCACACTCAGAAATGAATTACGCACATGAAATACAAATAGTCATTTTGGAGTCTTTAAAATGCATTATTTGCACAATCTGCTGGGTATCAGGAGTCCCCTAGTCATACAATACCCAGATATATCTAAAGAGTAAAGAGCTTCCTATAGATTTGCATACCTCGGCTTTCAGTTTAAAATGGTTCCTTATGGGACTTCCTTACCTTTTAGAAGCTGGAAGTTCCTTTTAGGTTTCCTGATGGTATTGATTGCCTGCAGCAGCATCCTGTGGGAGCTGAGCTGTGTTCAGCTTCAGGTGAATGTAGCAGGACCACGGGTGTGTCCATATAAAAACCCAGTACCCCATACAACCATTTCTTCAAATCAAAGATGAGTTTTTCGTATAAACCAAGCAACCACAATTCATCAAATAACCAGTCAGTGTCACCCCCTCCTACTGCAGGTGGAGGAGCGCTCCCGACTCAACCGTCAGAGCTCGCCAGCGATGCCACACAAGGTGGCCAACAGGATTTCAGACCCCAACCTGCCTCCTCGCTCAGAGTCCTTTAGTATTAGCAGTGTGCAGCCGGCGCGGACTCCACCCCTGCTCAGACCTGTGGACCCGCAGGTAATGGTGCTTCCCCTAACTGATGCCCATACAGCACCCAGGATGCCAGGGGTGCCGATCAGGTAAAAGGAAAAGTAGTATTAAAATAGTGTCTTGCTCTGTGATGTCTTAGCCTGAAGCGTATTTGTGAGGTAGAGCAGCATCTGCATTCATGAGTTGATCCTCGTCACCTTCATGCGTTAGAAACATCACGCTGGTTAAATACCTTCCTTTGAAGCATCAGGTCCTGGTTACTGCCAGAAACAAGCTGGAGGACTGAGAGGAACTGCTGGTCTGATCCAGTGCAGCAGTCGCTCTCTTCCTCTTTGAATCTGTTTTGTTAAAGGACTGAAACCACAGTGCTTGGTACAAAAACCCAGGGCACTTTGATGCTGGGCATCATCAGAAGGAGGTTTTACTTTCTTTGTCACTTCAATTCGGGGGTTTTGTTTCTTTTTTCCATTGAGTTAACATCAGTCACAAACGCATCTGGAGAAGGCATAGATCACCATGACCATTACAGTGGAGGAGAATTGTGCTTTTAAGTTACCCTACTTGCAAGGTCTGTCAGTAGGCTTCTGCAGCAAGTTGGTGGAGCATCAGTGCTGGCTCTGGGTTGGTCACTGGAAGTGCCCCTGCAGATGTGCAGACTTGAGCAGGCTCGTTTCAGAGAGTACAGAGCCTTCCCTCCACATGCAGGTGGGCTTTCTATGGGAAAATGTGGAAATAAAGGGCCATCTACGTATAGTATGTGCTCCTGTAAGTCAGCAGTACAGCAGTGACTTCAAACAAAACACATGCTGGAAAGCCCTTAAATGGAAGGCTCTTTCTTCTCCAATGAATATGCATTCTGTATGCATCGTAGACATTGGGAAGTGGGTAAAACTCTACTTTGCAGACTTCTCAGTAATGTCTCTGATTAACCAAACATTTCCTAATTTCAAGCCTGGAAATATTTTTCAGTGATTTTTTTCGTGACCAATATTGTCAACAGCTATAAAGGCTTTTGTTTGACAATAAAATAGCAGTGAAAAAGCTGCTTGAAACTCAGAAATCCATGTAAATATGTGTGTCTGTACACATGTGCATGCATGTCCATGCATAAATAGGCATGTATGTAAAAATGTCACGCTTACCCTGAAATACTAATTACAAATCTGCTGTAGCAAGGAAAAGGTCATTGTAGATATCACAGGGTTCTGGAAAGAAGCTCTGATTTCATAAACTCAAATGCTGTGAATGTTTCTGATTTTCCAAACCAGATGTCAGCATTCCTTTCATTCACTCATAAGCCTTAGATCTGTAGACCTGATCTAAGGGATGGGATTTGTAGCCTTATAGAAACTCATGCCTCAAGATTTATTTTTAAGCCATTTATGCCTTGGAATTCCTGAAGCTTTTTTTTTTTTTTTGGTAACTATTATTTACTATTGTTTCTCTTTTTTTAATTATTATTCTTAATAAGGAAATTCCATGCCAAACATCATTAGCACATCATTAGGTAACCCTAGAGTTACCAGGTGTAGGAGCTTGACATTGGGCTTGTGGTAGGTGTAGCCCAAGGCGTGCATGGCCTTGTTTCATGTGTGTGAGCTGCCCGGGACACCCTGCCTGCACTCCTTCAGTTGCTGCTGTGAGTAAATGCCTCATGGCAGTGCCTGTGCAGAGCTGAGACGTGGCTCTGACTGCGGCATTTCCCCATTTCCAAATGCTGAGCATGATTTTTACCCGTTCTTGCATTGAAGTGATGTAAGTCAGAAGTTCCTGAAACCAAGGCAGTGCTGATCTCAAACCAAGGGGGCTTTTTTAGTGCATCCAAAGTGCTAATCAATTTTAATTTTTTTTTTTCTAAAAATCGCATTTTTGATTTTTCTCTTTTCGATCCGCTTTTTTTTTTTCCATTTTGTACTGATAGTTCTGTTTTGACTTGGTGCTTAGATTCCACATCTGGTCACTGTGAAATCCCAAGGAAGCTCCTTGTCTGGGTCTCAGTCACTGCATGAACAGCCTGCAAAGGGGATGGCTGGGTTTCAGGAGGCTCTGACGGTGACCTCTCACCGCACTGAGATGCCAAGGCAGAACTCGGACCCCACCTCAGAAAACCCTCCTCTGCCCCCTCGCATTGAAAAGTTTGACCGAAGTTCTTGGTTACGGCAGGAGGAAGACATTCCACCAAAGGTAACACTATTGCTCCTCGCTTTCAGCACATCAAAGAGGCCATCCCAGAGCTGGTCCCTGCAGGACTGGGCTGACACCAGTCCTCTTTGCCAGCCAGTGGAGCTGTGCTTCGGCGCTGTGCTCAGCACCTCTGGCCAATCTCACCCCTGTGGGTCTGCAGCAAGGATTGACCCTGCAGATTTTGCATGAGCTGCAGAGACACTGGGAGCTGCTTTTGGGTGCACGCACAGCACTGCAAAATAGCATTGCCCTCCAGCAATTCAGTAAAACGGTTCAGCAAAGAAAGTTCTCGAGCCCGGACCAAGGCCAAAACAAATCAATTTCTCCTTGCCCTAGGAAAAAAAAAAAAACAACCGTCTGTTTAAATAGAATTATAGGATCATAAAATTTGTCGTGCTCAATAAGAAGGGTCCTTTTGGTCCAGCATCATGCCGCCTGTTGCAATCAATATTTGATGGAAGACTTGTAAGGGCTCCAGCAGCTCTGTACCTTCATTGACATGATGGCAGTATCTGGCAGTACCTCTTTAATTAAGAGTCTTCTGGCTCAGTTTTTCAATTGCATTGTTTATACACCTTCATTTTGAATGAATTGCAACTTGGCAGTTAGAATACCCCTTGCAGTTAATCAGCTCTTAGCCTGGAGGATTTTTTGAGAGGAAAAAATTATTACAAATTGATAAGTGACGGTGAGGCAGATAGTATTTGTCTGTGATTGAGAGGCAGTTTTTCTGTATAGTAACAAGCAACTGGCTTCCATCAAAAGAACAGATACCAGGTAAGCCATTGTGCAAGAGATTTATGGCAGTGTGTTGTATGGTGGTAATACCATTCCTGTTTTGTGTACAAGCAAGGGATAAGGTGCATCAGTGCTGAGACAAAGGGAAAAGCAAGTCAACGGCTCCAGTTTTCTCATGCCTTCCTCCTCAGTAGTGCAGAAGGGTAACTAAGGTTTTTAACTGAGTTTTTAAAAGTCCTTTGCAGTTTGAGAGTGGCTAGATTGAAAACAGCAGCGTGTGGTGCTGCTTTCACCTTCAGACTTTTCAGAACAACGTCTCTTCTGATCACAGTAGTGCACTGCTGAGGGGGTTTATGGAAAGGGGTTGGTTTTGGACACCACGCAGTGTATCTGCACTGAGATGAGAAAGTAGGGACTGTGGAAAGGTCTCCAGGCTGAGTGGTATTTCACACTTGGGGCTGTCACATTGGCAGTCATACTCGCAAGAAGTCTGGCTTCACGTTTTACTGACTGAAACCACTTTGGTGTGTTTCTCACTGGGAACAAAAGGATTGCACGTGAGATGGGGCCGGCAGCCTCTGTGGTCCAGGGTCTTGTTTCTGCCAGTGTTTGTGACTGGATGCTTCAGAGGAAGGTAACAGAAGCTGCAGGGCCCTGACTGACAAATAACCTGTCCAGAGCAGAGGTGGCTTTCTAATGGGATGTGTTGTAGCTGGTTGTGCTGCAGCATGCAGAGCTCTCTTTCCCTAAGTCTTTTTAGCTTGTCTAACATAACTGTGTGTCTGTTATCCATAAAAATCCTTAATTCTTTTTGCTGAGCCCTTGGCCTTGCCTGTACCTGGTGAGTATTGCCGTGCCTCTCCTTGCTGGCCTCTAGCACCTGGGTGACTCCATGTGATGCCACAGTGATGTCCAAGCTCCCAGGTGTGGGGATTGGTGGCCTGGCCCACATGTCTGGGGTAGGAGCTGTACCAAACCTAGGCTGTGGTTGGGATTTCCAGAGGTTGTGTTTGCCATGAGCTGTCGTGCCTAAAGCGCCTGGCAGCCAGCAGGCTTGGCTTGGCAGAAGGGGCCATCTGGTTGGAGTGAGAGCCTTAGATGGCTCTGTTTGGACCTTTCTGCTACCAATCCTCATTTGTCCACCAGTCGACATTTTCTCCCTGCTGGCATGTGTTATATCTGAACTAGAGACTCTAAATTCCCTACTGCGAGTGCCAAAATGCTTAAGTCTGAATTTTACCTTCAAAGTGACTCCTGGGTTTTGTTAGGTGTAGACCGTCTCTATGTGCATGCATGCGTTCAGCCTCTGGAGAAGGCACTTACAGGGCTGCAGTGTGCTGCTCCTCAGCACTTCCCTGCTGGCTCAAGCTGTGCCTGGTCAGAGCTGAGAGCTTCATAGTTTATAATTGCTGTAAATACAGCACCGGTGGGAAATCAGATATAAATCAAGTCTTATGGAAATACTGAAGGCCAGTCTCTCGGATGTGTGAGCAGCAGCAGCCTGCCCTGGCCTTGGTTGGTGATGAATGTCTCCCTTCTTTCCCAGGTGCCTCAACGAACCACTTCCATATCCCCGGCGCTGGCGAGGAAGAACTCCCCAGGCAATGGCAGTGCCCTAGGACCCAGGTTGGGGTCCCAGCCCATCCGGGCAAGGTACGGTCAGCACCGTGTGACAGACAGTGGTGATCCTGTGCTGGTTTTTCCTGCAGTCACCTGGCCGAGAGCCCAGGCAGATCCCCCTGGGCTGGTAGGATGCCTGCATCCTTGCTGGGCTTCAGCTTCCTTTGGCCAGCTAGCAGAAAACAGGAGTTTTGCAATGTTTTTGTTGTAGCTGTGGTGAGCTAGGTTTGCATCAGTGTTTTGTGTTAAAAGCTGTGTGTGTGTAAGATTCCCATGGGTTTTTCTTCCTTTTAGCTAACCATAGGATGTTCTTAGGCATTGCAGGATTTGTAGCTGGATGCTACAAAAAGTCTATTGCTTTGAAGTCTGACGGGAATTTGACCATTCTCTTGAGTTGAAGATTTGGGCTGTCCAGATATCACTTCTTGCCTACAAAGGAGTCCATGTACTTGTAAGCCAGTGGGGAGTTCACAATAATACATACCATAAATTTCCTACTCGTAGCTTTTTACAAGTAATGACTGAGGAATGTGACCAAGGAACGGGCACTAATACTTTTTGTTGAGTGCTGGACCTTCTGCCATAGGTCAAGGAATAAATTCCATTTGGCTTTCTGGGAGTAGGATCTTTTCCCACCTCCCATGCCCATGACATGGAAATGTCACTGAGAAGGACAGAGAGGACTCTGAAGCTTCTTCCCCACTTCCTCTTACCACATTTAGCTCAGGTACGTTGTGGAGTACATTCTTGGAGGGTCACTCTCCCAGCACTGAGGAAGGATAGGGAGATCCATGGCAGAGCCATCCCGAACATGTTTAATGAGCAGAGAGGTTAACAGGCTCTTCTCAGAATGGGACTGAAAAAACATAGCTTAGTCACGGAAAAACTTGGCTCTGATTAGCAGAGCATTGTGGGCAGATCTGTAAACCTTGAACAGGATAAGTGTGTTGTATGTAGCCTTGCATGATAGAACTCAAAGCCTGCATTGTGTATCAGCAAGTCTGCCAGCAGCAGCGTCAAGTAGCTTGCAGGGATAGCAGAAGGAGAAAGTATCTTTTTTGTTCTATTCTTAAATTAAAAAACATTCATATCATGGATATTCATGTTTATTGCTCAAGGCTGAAGCATTTTGTTTTCCTGAGAACGTTGTTCTTTTAATAAGCTGCCTGAAGGACAGCATAAAATCTGGTGTTATGTTGGATTGAGTAGTGCTATTATGTGATGGCATTGAAGGGAAAAATAAGTTTGAGACTGCAGAAGTCAAGCTGAAGGTCACCTCATGTGCCCACAGTCCTCCCACCCCAGTCCTGGTGGGTGCAGGTAATACATTGATTGCCAAAGTTTGCAAGTTCATCTCATGAGTTAATTGAGCTGAGGATATGCCAGCTGTACAGCATGAGCTGGAAGACATCAGTTTGATGAAAATTGAAAGTGATTAGGATGCTGCCCTGTCCATTAAACTAAGTGTTCAGTGAAATGATTTCACATTTCATTTCTCTCGCAGTAAAGTACCATTTCTCTAATTTTCCTTTCTAAACACCTCTTCTGTTTGCTCTTAATTCCTTAATTACCTTCCTACGTAAATGCTGTAAAAATATGCTTTCTGTTCTTTGTTACCCTGTTGCAACAACTGGGGGGCATTTCCAGACACAGAGGGATATGCTCTTGCTCTGCTCACTATAATGCATGCCTGTGTGGATACAAAATGACAGGCAGTGATTTTATATACTGTTCATGCTAAACAGCGTCCAAATGATTCTGCCAGCAACCCAGTGATGGCTTTGTACAGTCCGTCCATTTTGCACCATTCTGGTCATTCTCTGAAAGCTCTGAGTGATGCAGTGTGCACACACTGCGTGCTTTGTTCTTCATGTTCTGAGCTCTGAGTGCAGCTGCATTGCACAGCATGGCATCAGTACAGTGGGATTTGTATGTCCACGAGGTCCTAAGTGAACTCAGTGAAGAAAATTTTTCTGTACGTTTTTAACTTTGAATAATAAGAACATTTAACAGAAATATTACATAAAAACGAATTCCATAACTCTGCACAAGCGTGTCAACTCAGTGCCAAATAAGAGTTAAGTTTCCTAAAGGCTTCTGATACCATGAGAGATCTTAGTCACTGTGTGTCAAGGAGGCATTTTCTTCAAGACTTCTGTATGTGCACAGGGGGAAAAGAAATCAAGGAAGAAAGTGCTTGAAGTGGGTAACTTGTGCAAGTGTGAGGTGAAGCCATCAAACTCCTGAAGTGTGCGTAAGTGGCAAAAGTGATCTGCAGCCTTGTTGCAAATTTGAGATACTTGCTTCAGAAAAAAATAGCTGTCTAGCAGCCATTTGCAAATTCCTGCTTTTATTTTGGATATTGGTAGTTAATTCAGGTAGCTCCAGCATTGCACTTGTATGGGCCTAAGAGGAGTTTGAAGCAAAGCAGCTTTGAATTTTTGATGAGAATATAAAACTGCTCTAGATGTTTGTTTCTTTGGTTGTGATTGAGCTCTGTAGAGGTGTTGGGTCCCTTGTTCTGCTGTCTCTCAAGCTGCCATGGATTTCAGTAGGGCTTACAGGATCAGTAGTTGCACAAGAGAAGACTTCATCCCTGTCTTCTCCAGCAGAAAAACTATCTTCTGACCATGCAACTGCCTGGCAGCTGGGGACGGCCCCGAAGCCCCTGTGGCCTCCCTGATGCAGTCGTGTTTGTGCTCCCACAGCAATCCAGACCTGAGGAGGACGGAGCCCATCATTGAGAGCCCTCTGCAGAGGACCAGCAGTGGCAGCTCCTCCAGCTCCAGCACACCCAGCTCACAGCCCAGCTCCCAGGGCGGCTCCCAGCCGGGCTCCCAGGCTGGCTCCAGCGAGCGCAACAGAGTCAGAGGTGAGGTGGCTTTTTTGTCAGCTGTCCCTTAGAAGAATCAAAGGATTCCTCATTTCTGATGTACTTCTTTGACTAACTTGTAAACAGAGATGCCAGCACTGCTTTCTGCCTGGACGCTGCCGAAGGCACTGCTGCATGCTGATGGCAGCACGGTGCTGCCTTGCTCTACCAAAGTACTGCATTGATGATTAATTGGTGTAAAAGGAGACAACGTTTGTGCTGTAGGATGAAAAAAAAAAGAGTTCTGGTTTTCTTTCTTCACCGACCCAAGTTCACATCACGCCAGTTTCTTGGGAATGCATTTCCACATTGCATGGGTGTCTTTGGTTTTGATCTTCATCTTCTTGCAAAGAGTGAGGTGGGAGCAGAGGAATAAATCAGCCTGGAAGCTGCTTTCCCTAAAATGCTTTCAGAAGGGAACTGTGTTTACACTGGGTTTTATTTTTCTAGTTGAATTGTTTCCTATCATTCTTAAAGATCTGCTCTCCCATTTAATCTCACTAGGAGTTGCTACAGCACAGACAGCCCATTTATCTACATTTTTGTCACAGCTCTGGAGTATAAATCCACAGAACTGAGGCGCATTAGAACAAATGTTGCATCCATGCTTTGAATTTTTTATGACCTGACTGTAAGATGACATATCTTTCGTTGAAATAATCACTTCTTTAGATAGTCAGTAAAAGTAATTTATCACTGATTGTCCTTTTCTGTTTGTTTTAGTTTTTGCTAATGAGGAATCCTGTGACGAATAATATCCTAGCAGTGTCAGGTGCTGCAGAGCTTTTAATTTATCACATGCCTTGTTTTTTGCGGAGTGAATTTGTTTCTTTGGTAGCAAGAAGAAAGGCAGCAGTGCTGAGAGCAGGCTGTGCATGGAGCCTGAGCTGGGCTTTAATTCTGTTGCTGGGTGGAAGGAGACTTAATGCAGCAACAGCCAGACAGAGAGGAGCAGGGGGATTTTTTGAGACAACAGAAGCAAGACAGGGAGACTTCATTAGCTGAGTAGAAAGTGCCCATTAGCAGGAGATCCAGGCTTGAGATGTCCTTCTCTAGTTTTACCATGGTTTTCCTGCTCGTAACAGGCAGTAGCTCAGGAGGGGCTGCAGTGCCTTTGTGCAGGCAGGAGGATGATGAAGCTCCCCTGCGCCCACCATTGCACAGGGCTGGGAGCAGCGTGTGCAGCAGGCGGTGCCCCGGGCAGCGTGCACTTTGCATCCCTGTCAGAGTTTTAGTTTCCCTCTCTCTTTGCTTCTGTTTTGCCCAGGAAACGTCAAACCCGAAGGCTCACCCGTGCTCTCCCACGAGCCTCCTAAGATCAAGCAGGAAGACAACCGAGATGTGACGCGACCAAGCCGACCCGCTGTGAGTCTTAACTTATTCCCTGCAGGAATGTTGCCAGTCGGATGGGCCGGGTGTCCGGCCAGTGCAGTAGTGCAGCTGTGGGAACCCCAAAAAAGAGGCTAATACCACTGCTTCTCCAGCTGAGAGACTCGAAAGCGGCGGTATGGCAAGAGCCTGTGGGAGATTGGAATGCTTTAAGAGAGTGCATGAGTTTGATCAGGAACCCAAGTCTAGGGGAAAGCTCTTAAGCCTGTGTTTTCAAACTAAGCAGATGCTTAAGCGCTTTGCTAGATTGGGCCCAGTGTCTGCCTCTGGCACACTGTTGTGTTCCGTACTGCATGGTGCCCCGCAGCGGCCCAAGGGATGCTCCTGCTCAGGAAGGCTGAGCGAGCGGCCCTGACAGCCTTCACAGCTCAAAAACCAGCTGGGTACTGCTTTTGTACACTCCTGTGTCATTACTGCTAGCAAAGGCCCAGCAAAATCTCATCCAGAGTGTTTCTTTTTGGTTTCATGTTGTTGACGCTTGTATTTTAAAACTTCAGAGTCAGCCTAATAACAAAATGAATTTCTACTGCTTCTCTTATAATATGTATTAATGTTTTGCTGATGTTGTTCTTTCTTTACACTCCACAGCGTTGAGCTAACAATTCTAATTTTATTTCTAACCTGCTTGCCCTTCCTCTGGCTTTTTCCTGTCCCGATCTGTTTCCTCTGATGCTGATTAATCTTCCCTTACTCACAGAGCTATAAGAAAGCTATAGATGAGGTTAGTGATATCTTTTCTCAGCGGGTCATGCCAATGCGAGGTTGCCTAGCTAGCGCTTAATATCAAACCGGGTTTTCTTGGTGCTGCCATTCAAAAAGGTGATAATCCCATGTGTTGGGTCAGGTTGGAGATGGTGGGCACAGCGAGCCTGCCTGCGGGAGGGGATGGAGCTGTCAGTGCATCCTGCCTGCCCACAGGCTGTGCGGAACCCACTGGCAGATGGTGTGAGTGGAGACCAGGTCTGTGTGAACCTTCATGCTCTCAGCAGCTCCTACTGCCATTTGTCTGCATTTCTATAGAGACCAAGAACAGAGTTTTCTTGTGTCAGTGGAGGGGATCCGGACAGACTGAGCCACACATCAGATTCTGCTCCCAGCTACAGCCCGCCGGAGCCTGCTGAGTTCAGTGGGCAGATAGAGCTGTCTTTGAAATGCAATTTAGGCCCAATTCAAGCGAAGGCACTTGGCAAGTAGAGGAAAACAGAGCAGTGAATCTGGTGAATAATTCACCGTTACAAACCAGACCATCAGCTGCATTGAGGGAGTGAGGGAGCTGTCGTGGTTTGTACTGGCTGGGAGTCTCACCCTGCAGTGCATGTGGGACACAGCCATCACCAGCCCATGAGACTGGTTTGGGATACTTTCTTTATTCTTCCTACATTGAGGTTTTCTTCTGAGTGTTTAGAAAAAACAGAAGGTGGAGGGAAGGGAAGAGGGAAGGAAAGAGAGTGTTCAGATTGTGAGACAGTGATGCCCTGTTAAAAGAGCAGGTCATTACTAGCAGCTCCATCATATAAAGCGAGAGCCAGATCCTGCTCCGTGCTGAGCATCACTAGCAAGGTGGTTTGAATGTGGTCTGCCTTGTGTGGATGGCAAGCTGATAGAAAAATAATACAAAAGGAGGAGAGCATGCTGGCTAGTCAACTTGTTCTTCTGGATAAAAAATGAGCAATGCTTCATGTTTAATGAGGTGCTTTCTTGAGAAAAAAGCACGTCAGTCAGTGTGAGGAAGGCAGCATGTATGCTAAATTCAAGTTAAACGAGCTGTGTGATTTTGGAAACCAATCTGACTTGATTCCAGCAAATATTAAATCTAAAGACATCTTTGCAATTAGTAATTAAAGAGCACTGATACTGCTAACTTAACATATTGTGCCACCTTCAATAATAACATTTCAAACAGATGTGGAGCTACAGAACACGTTATTTCTAATTGTCAGATGCTTTTTGGTCCAAGAGCAACTCGAAGAAGCCATTTAATCCTACAAAATGCTCATTATCTAGAGAACATGATAGCATCAAAGAACTAACCATCCTGAGGCAAAGCTCTAACTGGGAACTATGAGTTATCTGACGGTATTGTCTGGGGCTATTGTTGCTATTAGAGCTTCCAAATTAGTTATTAAGAACTAATTAAGCTGATTTTAAAAATATTTGGCTCTCTCCTAATGATGACCAAAGAGTATGTCCGTTTGTCAGCCTGACAGAAAGGTTTCAGCACACCCTGGCTTTTCAGCCTTGCAGAGGTGGTGAGCTTGGTTTGGGACACTGCACTTGTGTTGTGGTGCTGCTGAGTGCAACCCTTACTCTGAGCAATCCCACCCTGTTTGGTGATAAGGTCTGCGCTGGGAGGAGGCACCTGGAGGACATCAGGCTCTGTGTGCAGCCTGGGGTGCCCCACAGCTGGATTTGGGGTGCACCACCAAGCTGGCTAGGCACTGCCCTTGTGCAGGCAGGGAGCTGCCTCTGTGCACACTGAGCAGTGGGAGGTGCAAAGAAGCAGTTTGCATGGTCCATCCATCTGATAGGGCAGGGCTTAGTGTTGCTCCCACAACGCAGCAGATCCGATTGCAATTTTAAGAGGCTCTTATGCACTCTTCTCTTAAAGTCCATTCCAAAGTGGAAAAAGCTTTAATCCAGAGCAAAGGAAAGTGCTCAACAAAGGGCATACTTTGTACTCTCAACAGAGAGCGTTGTTAAGCCGTTGAAATTTTCACTGAAACAATAATGTCATAGAAGCTGCTACAGCCTTAATTAAAGTAATTAGTTGTCATGACTGCAGATTTGACTGTATTTCAATTCCTAACATATTGGCATCAAAAATAAACTCTTTAAATACCACGTTTCCCTTTAATCATGATAAAGAGCCTTTCCTTTAAGTTACAGAGAGCATTTGGATTTGCAGGATATATAACACCCGTTATGGGTATCTGCTGCATAGGTTGATCCTAATTTCTGTCATTAGCTTTTTTCGTGTCCTGATATCTGTGGGTGTGATGCAGAGCTCTCTGTTGTCCCAGGGGGTCTTCCTCTATGTCAGTGGGCTTTGAAGCACACCTTTAATCCTAGTTATCAACCAGCACCACACACTTTAGTGTGGACTGAATTTCTGAGAAGTTTCTCATAGATAAAATGAGGCATTTTAGTAATACGTTTGCACAGAAGGTGCCCATTCCTCCTCACTTTTCTTCTCTTGCCATGTGGAAAACACTTCAGTGCTGGAGAGAGAGAGCAAGCCAGGCTTGGTATGGCCAGCACAACAGCAAAGATGTTCTCACACATGGCCAGAACCCAGTCAGGGTTCCAGTCATGGTGTCCCAGTCATGGGTGCTCAGGGCAGGGCACAACTGGGAGCAGAATGCAGGGGTGCGGCCCGCTGTCCCACCACCACCAAAGGTGGGCACCTCCTCTGGTGCTCCATCACCAGTGTCAGGGTTTGGTTCTGAGAGCTGCTCTTTGCCCCAGACCCAATTCAGGGGGGCTGGAGAGCAAGTCTAAATGTCAGTAAAGCATTTTGTCTGATGTATATAGAACGGGGGATAAATGATTGCTCCACTTGAAGCTACGAGTGCTTCACTTTGGGGTCTGATGGCACAGCAGAGCTTGTTATGTCCTTAATAATGGCCAAGTACAAATTGCTTGCAAAATATGATTAAAAACAAACTGGGTTTCCATCTCAGCCATAGAAGCTTTTCATCGTCCTCTCCACGTGTCGACGGGATAGATTTTAAGAGCTCCCTTTGCAACCGTAATTAATATTGCTGTAGTCGCCCAGCTGGAACGGTAAACTGGAAATGTGTGGCGCGCAGTAACGAGAGAATGTGGCCATAAAACGATTGTGGAATTTAGTATTTTTCAATGAGTTTCTTTCTCCCTAATCCTTTATCTCTGACCGAATGCACTGATGGCTACCTCGGTCACTAATATAGGGAGAAATGGTAAGACTGACAGTCGCGATGCTTTGTTCGTCATGTGCATGTTTTGTGCAACAGAGTACTCTAACCCATTCTAATTAGAGCTCTCATGCTTTTTTGCCCTACTGCTTCCCCCTGCATTGCTATAAAAGCATGTAAGATAACAAAAAGTCTATTTTCTACACGGTGCCTGCAATGTTCCTTGTTTTTAAATAGCGGTGTCTATTTGATATGACTGTCGGGTCTGAGGCCTCATCAAAGTCATGGTAAACTGAAAAATTACTGCTAGGTTTTGGGACTGCTCCCATCTTTTTCTCGTTTCAAGGCTTTTTTTCCCCTAGCTTGTAGGCTGTCACATCTCACATAAAGTGCTTAATGGTTCCCGCTGAGGAATTTTTTGTTTTATTTTTTTCTTTGAACGATTGCATTTATTCTTTTTTTTTATTATTTTTTTGGTCGTGTGGCTGACTCAGAGCAGTGACTCAGAAGTCTGGCTGCACAGGGCGCTGCGCTGAGCCGGGCACCTCCCCTGGGCGCCCCGCACCGCGGCTCGCAGCCGCCTGGCAGCCCAGACTCCTCACTGAAGCAGCTCTTGACTTGGGGATTGCACCACTCCATGGAAGACGCTGTCATTGCTTCCTTCCCAAATGCATTTATTACAGAATAAATACAATTCTGGGCTCTCTTTGAGAAGTTTGAAGGAAGAGAAAACCCTGCAGGGGAAATTCTCCAAGCCAATCTTTGAAATGACGTTTTCCAGTTTACTATGATGGTGACTGAACATCACCTTTTCCAACAAATATGATTTTGTCGTGTATATACATATAAGTGTGTGTATCTATATGCACATACACGTTCCAAACAGAAAAAGAAGAGGTTGGCTATTGATTTTTCAGTGAGCATAAATCAGTTTTGTTTTGTTTAATAAATGCTACATGCTACAAACATTGTCTTTCGTTCGTCTCATGTTTGTAATGACTCTGTAAAGCTATTTCTCGTTGCTCGTGCTGTTAGCATTGGCTTTTGAAGAGATGTGTGTGACCTTCTTCTCACTTCAGACGTAATAGCTGTCGCTTTCCTGTTTTGTTGCCCCCATCCCCTTTAGGATCTGACGGCCTTAGCCAAAGAACTGAGGGAGCTGCGCATCGAAGAGACCAATCGCCCTCTGAAGAAGGTGACAGACTACTCTTCCTCCAGCGAGGAGTCGGAGAGCAGCGAAGAAGAGGAGGAAGATGGGGAAAATGAGACACACGATGGGACCGTGCCTGTCAGTGACATCCCAAGGCTTATGTAAGAAGCTCTTTGTTTTGGGGGAAACCGTAGCACTACAGCATGCCTTTCTCTGGAGGAGCAGTAGCTGTGGTATGGGGCATATCCAGAGCACACTGGTGTTCAGTGGCTGGCAGCATCATGGTTTCAGAGGGCAGTTTGCTCAGATGTGTCTTTTTCCTCATCTGAATTAGAGGTGTTTAATGTAGAAAACTGGATTTTCTAACTGCACATTCACTGAACTTGTATTCCAAGTTAATCCCAGGCCTGTTCCTGCCTGCAGACCTGTTTGATGCTCTGCCTGCTCTTCAGCCTGGTGTTGCTCCAGATCAAGCCATAATGAAGCACGGTATTTGGTAGCCTGACCAGTGCCATCTACTAGAGCTTGGATTATTAGCACATAATGTTCTGGGATTTTTGTCACTGATTTCTGTCGTTGGCTCAGTCCACGTGCAAGCTAAAATGCTGGAAGTAAAAAGTCAGCAGGCTATAATAGAGCATTTGTGTCCCTGTTATAGGTTGTCAGACACTTCTCCTTTTGAATATTTTGCTAGATGAACAAGGAGGGAAGCATAGCATCAACATACACAAGACACAACTGCCTTTGTGCAGACTGAATTCACTGAGGCTCCTCCACCAGTGTGTTGCTGTTCCAGGTCATGGCAGCAGGGGTTTGATTCCCTGCACTTCTGAATTCACAGCAGAGTGCTAGGAAGGCTTGAGGGACTGTAAGCATGTTAATAGATTAATTTTCATCTCTCCTGCTAAATGAAGTGGGTTACTAATCAATGGGAATGTACCATACTTCATCCCTTGAATGAACCAGGAGCAGCAGGGAGACATGAGGGATCCGTTTCATGTTCCTGGGTTGGAGCTTCCTTCCAGGAGAAGCAGAGAAGTCAGACTTGCGGAATTCATCAGAGAAAGGCAGGAGGGAATGAGATGCCATGAATATGCAGCAGTCAGGTGGGCAGTCACACATTCAGGAAGGGAGCTTAGGGCTGCATGCAGAAGAGTTTTATCAGAAGCGATTAAACTGTACTGCCAAGGTGTACAAAACACCTTGAGTTTGAACCCAAGGAACGAAAAAGCCCTCAAATGCTTTGCAGCTGGGTGTATGGGATAACAGAGGTGGCAGTGAGATGAGTGCCCCAAATCCATCCCAGCCCAGTGCTGTCAGCCCTGTCTCATCCACAAACATTCCCCAGGGGGTGTGCGTTGACATGCAAGCCCCTTGTGTCTGAACAGGGGCAGGTGTGCTCTTTGGCATGTGAGCTAGAGGTTAGCAGGAATCTGGGGGCTCAGCTGCACAGCTGTGTGTGGGGGGGAAAGAAAGCGGATGCTTGATTTTGCACTCATTTCTCAAAGGGAACGTTAACATGAGTTCAATCCAGATGTCGTTGGTTGTTTTTCTGTACAAGCTTTACTTTTCCTGTGTTTGCTATGTTTCATTAGATGGCTGGGAGAGATCATCTCATTTCCTGCTCTTTCTGAATGATCTCCATATAACCCATCTTTAATCCCTTCTCCACTTCCTTGAACATCCTTCTTGAGTACTTTGCTGCTCTTTATTCCAACATTATCCAGTCTCCCCTGATGCAGTTTAAGCCCGTTGCTTTCCTCTCTAGCATACAGGACGGAGTTTATTCCTTTCATCTCTGAAGATACCTTTTCTGTATTGAAGCCTGCGATGGTTCCCTCCAGCTCTCTCTTCTCTAGGCTATACCTGCCAGCTCTCACTCAAGTCCAGGGGTTTCTTGCAGGGTGACCTACAGAGTGCATGCTACTGAAATTTGGGAATTTGGGGCTACATGAACCTTCTATTCACTCACAGCATGGTCTCAAAATTGACACAGCCTCCTTTTCCTCAATTTTCTTTTTTCTGAAAGTGAAACAATCGTGTTATTTTCCCATTCTTTGGTGGCATTGAAGTGCAAAGGGTAGGAAGGAGGTGCAAACTGAAGTGCTGGGAAGCACTGTGTGCTGTTGTGTGATGTCTGGTGTTGCGTTGGGATGTGAGTGAAGATGTGCTAAAGAGTGCATTCATACTGATGGCAAACAACTGATGGTGTGTGTGGCTCTTAAATGCAAAGAAACTGGTGTGTCAGCAACACCTTCATACCAGCTGTCACAAGGCAATCCAGGAGCTTTGTCGTTTGCTTATGGTTGTATTTGAACTATATGTAATCTGCTCATCTGTTAGTAATGTAAAATCATAAGGTATGGTGGGAGTTCACTGCCTGTGACATTCACTCTGAGGTAATCCTAAAATTTTGCATGTTTGAGAGTAAATTTCCAGCACAAAAATAAACTCAGCTGCTCCCAGAATTCCATATCTGGAAGCTGGGCCCTGTGGAGGAGATTGATGATGTTTCTGCACAGAAGAGGTGCATTAAACAGCCCGTTAATCTCTCAAGTGGACTGATGTCAAACCCACACTGTGAATTGCTCCTCCAGACAATTTGTCTTAATGTTACTGCTAGAACCAACCTCTGATGGTTACAACAGAAAGCCAAGGCATGGCAGAGTGGGGTCACTGTGTCCTTACCATGAGCACATCTGCCCGGAGTCAGGCTTGGCCAGGTGTGGGTGGGCTGGAGGAGAGGTCCGGGTGCCTCACTCAGCATCAGCCACCGACAGGGAATGCTTTGCTGCAGTAATGAGGGAACCAAAGCCTTAATGCTTATCAGTGTCAGCTTGAGTGGCAGAGGCACCCTCATTAATGCTGGTGTATTGCCAGCTGCAAAGCAGCTTTCTGGAAGGAGCACCGCACCCAGGTCTGCCTGTCACTGCAAGATTTGTTCTTACTTCTCGAAATCTCATCTGAAAATGACAGGGTATGTTCCATGCCAGAGGTAACAGCCTCAGGATGATGCTCTCTTTCTCAGAGTTGGTCTTTTAACACAAGGGACCTGTAATTATTTTCTGCCTCCCTCTCTGATGCCTTCAGGGCTAAATCATGGGCTAGGGCTATGTCTTCACCTGAATAATGGTGGAAAGCTGTGAGGTAGAGCTGGGGTGTGTAACTCAGACCTGGTAACATGAAGCTTCTGGTCTGGTGTTTAAAGCAGGTGGCCAAAGTCCACCTCTGTTTGTGAGAGTGGTCCTGTGGTGGGTTGGGTACCCCCATGCACTGCTGAGTCGAGTTGACAGTAGTGGGAGTAATCCATCTTCCTGACCTGATGCTGTATTCCTGTATTTTTGACCACATCAATGATCTCTCCAGACATTTATGTGGCTGTGTTTTCTAATTTTTCTTCTTGTGCGATGGAAAGCCTTACCCTGTCTAGAAATAATCCTGAATCGAAAGATTTTTCATCTAGTTTAGCTAAGGAGGGTGTCTGTCACTAATGCTTTTCTGTTCTGTCCTCAGACCAACAGGAATTCCTGGAAGCAATGAGCCATACAACCTGGGAATGGTGACAACCCACGGTCTAGAGACTTCCCATGCAGATACGTTTAGCAATATTTCAAGGGAAGGGACTTTAATGGTGAGGGAGGTAAGTTGTAAAACAAAGATTTCCATGGAGCATCTTCAGGAGGTTTTGCCCATGTAAGCACAACAACTCACAGTGCTGTGTGTCCGGAACACAAAATGACTGAGTAAATTGTGCTCGTTAGTGCTCTCCTAATGCAATTTACACTCAGCAAATGTGACAAGTGCAGATGTTTCTCAGAACTACAAACAGCAGTGAATAGTAATGCTGGAGCACAGTGGGGTGAATGCTCACATAAACAACTCTACTGTAGTCCCAGAATAGCTCCAAGCAACAGAAGTTATCTTTGGTTTAGAGTGCTTTTTTGGAGTCAGGCCCGAAGCTCCCCCAGGGCTTTGCAAGCTTTACCACCATACAGCTGTTTGAGGCATTCAGGAGAGGTGGTGTTTTGGAGGCTTTGTGTGGGGCTGCAGGCAGCCAGTGCTGCTCAGGAGGATAGAGCCAGTTGGCTGGAAGACTGAGTGCAGCTTCCATCAAACCCAGACACTGCAGACACCGCTGCTGCTGCTGCTTTCCTACTCAGATATCTTGGCCCAGTGCCTTTGCCATATTCTCAGAGAGCAGATCTCCTTGTTGTCCCAGCCTTCCCAGCTCCCAGAAAGCAAAGTACTAACAAAGCAGCACAGCTAGGTCATTTCTCATCAGTGATACTGAAAAAAAGAGGCAGGAGAAGGTATGTCCAGTTGGTTGAGGAAGACCTTCCCCAGTATTTCTTCATTTTGTCCTGTAACAAGCTGGTGATGCCATTGGAAACACAGACAGGTAGCAGGTCATTACAAGAAAGAAAGGAAGGTTTCCAAAGAAGTTATAGAGCGTCTGTTGCAGGTTTATTGCTGTTCAGAAATGCACAGCTCACCTGATAATTCACAGTCATTTACCTGTTCCGAGCAGAAACCTCTGAAGCTTGGTCAGCCCTGTGCACATCCTTGTAGCAGCAACACTGAAGAGGCTGAGTAAGAAAAAACAAGAAAGGCATTTCTGAAATGAGCTTGGATTGCATTGCAGCCATTAATGTGCCAAACCAGTGAAGCAGTCAGCTAGACCAAGACTTACAGGAAGGTTTAAAAGCCACAGGAAAGATAAGTGGGGGGGAAATCTCTGTGGGAGGAGAGAATGTTCTAAGACACCCAGACCATGATGCAGGGTGCTCTCTCTGTTCTTCTGACCACAGCTGTCACAGCCAGAGGATGGGCTCGCTGACCTCCAGGGGCTTTGGGCAAAGGCTTGCGTGTCACCCTGCACAGGCAGGATGGCGAGGTGCTTGGAAGATGGGGTAATAGTTGATAGATTAATGTTGTCAGAGCAGACCGATAAGTTGCTGAGCCTGTTTCAGAGGAATTTTTTCACTAATCCTGGTAGGTGGTGAATTCTCTAACAGTCTCATTGTACCCAAGTTCATCAGAATGGCAAATACCTCAAAACAATGGGCAGGGAAGGGAGAAGTTTCCTAGCACCTGCCTCACATGAGGTTGAGATTGAAAGGAGGAATGTATTGGAATGGCTGAGTGCTTGCTTGACTTGGGCAGCTGTAGTCAGTATTCCCCTGAGAACACCCTGGGAGGTTTTCTCTGCAGACAAGTTATTCCTGGTGATGCTGCAGGGAATTCTGTGCACAGAGCAGGATGTGAATAGCTCTGCCACTGCAGGCGAGGGCAATGCTGTCACTGTTCACTGCTGTTTTGGGTTAAAGAAACATGCAATGGGGACTCTGTTGGCATTTGCGGTCAGGCTACTCGCCGCCGTAGCAGTGAAAAGCCATTAAAGCTCACGCTGATCAAGGGGACAGATTCTGCTGTCACTGTGGCTAGTGGCAGTGTGGGACGAGAGCTGGCCACAGGGCAGCCATGGGGTTCGCACCCATGGTGGCAAGAGCAGAATCTGCCTTATGTTCCTTTTCTCAAAACAACGATGATCAGGCTTCTCCTTTTGCTGTAATGTGGCTAATTACTCTGTATTGACTTTGTCATTAACCCTGTCTTTATTTCTCCTTGGGGGGGGGTTTGCTGCTTGCCAGATTGCATGGGGATGGAGACAGCAGAGAGGGTCCTTGTCCTGTTCTCGCTCAGGGAACTGGTGACTGCAGACAACTTGGTTTTGTTGTTCTCTCTTCTTTTTCTCTTCTCTTTCTTCCTCATGCCTTGTGTTTCTGCAGACCTCTGGTGAAAAAAAGCGTTCTGGCCACGCAGCCAGCAATGGCTTTGCAGGCCACATCAATCTCCCTGATCTGGTGCAGCAAAGCCACTCGCCTGCAGGCACACCGACCGAGGCCCTGGGGCGAGTCTCCACGCATGCGCAAGACATGGACTCGGTGCCTGAAGTAGGTGGTGGGGGCTCTCCTTCCCTGCATTGCTTTAAACAAGTATTAACATCTCTGCCCCGTGAGGGGCCTTTCTGCTTTCTTCCCTCGCTTCCTTTGCTCTTCTCTCTCTTTGTTTCCAGTCCGTGTGGGTGAGTGTAGGGAAATGAAAGGGGAGCTGGTGAGTAATTGGTGTATGGGTCTGTGCCCCATGGTAGAAGGGCCCACTTCTTAACCCACCAGCTGAAGTTCTGGCGATGATGGCTTGAATGCTGCAATCCGATGTGAAAGTCCCCATCTTCTGGTATCTGGAAATGTAAAAAGAATATGAGCCACTGGTGCCATTAGCATGAGCCGAGCCCAGCTTCTACTTGTGCAATCTCTGAGACTTAACGTGATCCCAAAGGTTAACAAAAACCAAAGCCAATATGGCACACTTTTAGCTTTTACCATGGCCGTGTTTCCTGTCACAGTATGGTTCCCTGGTTCCAGCTTTTTCACAGGGACATGACTGAACATAATGAATGTTTAAGGTATTAAAAAATCCTAAAAAGGACAAGGTGTTATACGTAAGACAGGGGAATTGGTGTGTCCTGCTGCCACCAGCAGCTCTGGGAAACAGTCACGTATTTCTCTGTTTCCCCATGAGAAATCAACCAGCTTGGTATTAAATAACCCATCTTATTTTTCTTTTTGCTTGGTTGGATGGTTGGATATACACTGGTAGTTTTGTCATCCTTCTTCATAGAGATGATGTACTCATTTTACAGTTTGCTTTTACTAGCAGTATAAAAATACAAATTGCGTGGAATTGTGCTCTGATAAAATGTAAGAACAGGCAGTGCCTGACTTGACCTCCAGGTTTTATCCATTTCCTTGCTGCCTTCAAAAATGAGACAGTTGGTCCTGAAGTAACACCTTCCAGAGTCATCCTGGGACTGCTTAAACATGAGCAGACAGTTTGCAAGAATAGGCTTTAAATATATTCATTTATGGAATACCATGCAAGAGGATCTTTTCCATTTCTGAAACTGCATTTTTAGGGCCGACTGAGCAAGGAGTGGGTGTAAGTGGAAAGTTTTGGATTCGGTTCTTCCAGGTGACTCATATAGCTTGCAGATTGGCAGGCAGTGGCGTAGGCACCTTACTTAGAGGTTATCCCTTGCCCTGATTGTGTGGAGACCCCTACAGCCGTGCCTTCATTGGAGATGTTGAGCACAGCTTCTCTCAGTCAGGGCACTGCATCCACACTGCTGATATTATCAGTATTGTGCCGTGTCCCAGTGGTGCTGCAGGGTAGTGGAGCTGAAGGATAGGATGGCTCTATTTCCATAAGGATGCCCTTATACATGGACAAGCAAGCTCTGGATGTGTTGGCAGTTGGGGTTGGCTTGCACTCTATGGGACCACAAATGAATGCTGTAGGGTTCTCTGCTTCAGCCCAGCTCAGAGCTGAAGCTGAAGTCAAAGCCCTGCTTATGGTGCCAGCTATATTAACAGCATGAGCCACGGTAGGGTGCACTGACAGACACTCTGGGCTGTCCTGAAGGCGCATGGATGGGAACTGTGAGAATGTCACACAGAGCGACCTCAGGTCTGTTGGGATAGCTGCAGGGGCTGCACACAGAGCTGTGAAAGCCTGTGAAAGCTGCATGAGTGTGGGGACTGTGGGGAACGTGTGGGGCAGTTGTCAGGCTGCTCTTCCACACTGCTTCCCCCTGTACAAATAGTGCTGCAGTGTGTCAGGAAGGAGTGGGTCTGAGAGGACCAGCACTGTCTCACTCTGCAGCTTGGTGCTGTCTCCATAAGCCAAAACAGAGGTTTATAATCAATTGAACAGGACGTGAAGGAAGATGAGGGCTTAGTATTTAAATAACAGGCTTAGAAGTTCTTAAAATGCCACCTCCTTAGGAAAAGAACAGCTGAATCTGAGCAGAGAAGGAGGAACTGCTTGGGGGATTGGAAGGAGGGAGTTCATCACAGTTGCTTGTGTGAAAGCACCTGGCTCTCAGCTGGAAAGCTTCTTTGTAAATACTGAATATTTCTTCCCTCCTTGAGTTGTGGGTGCTTTATGGAAAAAATGCCCAGTACAGTAAAAAAATGTGTATTTATTGGAAATGAAAGAAGCACAGAGTAGCAAGTATATCTTTTATGTACGTATAAGTATTTGGGCCATGCAGTATATGTAAATCTGGTATCTGTTACTGCAGCCTTCTCTGCCTCAGGCTGCAAGCTCCTTACATGGGTCTCCATTACCATTTTCTTTTTTGAAATCATCCTGTTTCTATGGTAACACAGGGCTGTCTCCAGGCCTTGGGAATGTGGATGGAGGCAGGAGCAGTGCAGTGCTGTGTGCTCACCCACAGCATGCAGTGCTACTGGGGAAGGGCTGGGGGGACTTCTGGGGCTGTTCTGCTCACGTGCCCCCCGAGAAGCTTCAGGCAGGAGTGAGGGTGTTTCCCTTCCTTCTTGGGAGACCTGGTGGCGTGGGGGCTGAGCAAGGTGTGTTCCCAGTGAGGACATCAGCCAGGGAATTGGGACATGAACAGCCCTGCTGCTGCTGCAGGAAGATTTGATTTTTGCTGCTGTTACGGCTTTTAATGTAGGTCACAAATAAAGAGCACCCCGGATAAATACTGTAATAGGAGGAATAAGCTGCTCAACGAGGGGGGAGATCTTGGCATTTTGACTCCCAAATAAGAATGTCATTTTGCTTGGGAGAAAGCTTAGCCTCATTTTCTGCCTTAACAAAGCAATGGTTTTAAAAAGAAATCAGTGTGGTGCTGCTGTTTGTTCCTGTTTAAATCCCCTTGGCAAAGTGTTGGCTCTGGCATTCCTTACAATATGTTCAGGTTCAGTTTTCCTGATTTCGAAATGGCCTTTTCTGACGTCTCACCTGAAAAGCTGTAGACAATCTAAAATACTTCCTTGGAATTGCAAGTAACACATCCCCACCATGCAAGTGACGTGTGGTGGAGACCAGAGCTGGGGAGGATGGAGCAGTGTGGGATGTTCTGTGTTCTCACATCTGCTGTCCCGTGCTGAGCACTGCAGTGGGGTTTTCTGCAGAGCTCATGTGGGGCAGTCACATTAATGGGAGAAGCAACCCCTTGCCACTGACGTCCCAGCCTGGGCTTTAAGACAGGTGTGCTGTGTGCAGAGAAATTGTTCAGCCCTGCATTCACTTTTGCCTCTGACACTGCGGCTTCTCCGCTAACCAGTCTGGCTGTGCTGTGCTTCTACCTGCAAGCCAAGCCCATGGCACTGGGCACTGCTCCCCGTGCCTGCACTTCTTGTTCTCTGCTGCTCCAGAGGCATTCACAAATCCAGTGGAGTGTCATCCGTGATCACTTGTGGGGGAGGAGGAGGAAATGTTCATAGAGGGTTCACAAAGGGCGCTGCAGGGACAGGCACTGTGTGCTCATTGCAAAGCCACACACACCAAATGTTAGTGTTATTTCTGTGCTCTCAGCTCTGTCTTCACTCTGTATTTTGCAGTATGGAATGGGAAGTAGCACCAAAGCCTCTTTCACCCCCTTTGTGGACACCAGAGTGTATCAGACCTCACCTACCGATGAAGATGAAGATGAGGACGAAGAGTCATCTGCTACTGGTAGGAGGCAATGTGACCATTTGTGAAGCCTGAATAACTCCCTTGAACCTCTCAGATTTCACTTCCTCTTGTGTTTGTACCCTTGTGCTTTCCAATTTCCATCCAATTCCTTCTCTCCATCACTAGTGAAATACTCTCAGAGAGAAGACAAGGAAGAGCCACCCATCCTTGTCTGCCTGGGCACCTGGGAGAGTTGTTCCTGGCAGAGCCGGGAGGTGACAGTCACTCCAAAAAGCTTGCAGTTGCTTAGAACTCATCGAAAATAGATGCATGTGGACAGAGTTAGGGTTGGTCATCCCTGTGGGCAGTGCTGGAGGTCTGGGGATGTTGCCTGTTACCGCTTCAGTGTTGTTTCCAACCCATGAGAAAATACTGATGTTCTCTCTCAAAATTTGCAACTTGTAACAGAGTGATGACATCCCTAACAGAAAAGAAAAAAATAAGCAAGAGTTTGCTTCCAATCACACCTCACTGTTCTGTTGTTTCCTTGTAAGCACTGTTCACCAGCGAGCTGCTCAGACAGGAGCAGGCCAAGCTGAACGAAGCCAGGAAGATCTCCGTGGTGAACGTGAACCCCACCAACATCCGTCCCCACAGTGACACCCCGGAGATAAGGAAGTATAAGAAGCGCTTCAACTCGGAGATACTGTGTGCTGCTTTGTGGGGTGAGCTCCTGGTCACAGCTCTGTCAGCTGAGACCCTTTGGTATAAGAGCGATGCTTCTTGTCTGTGGGAATGCAGCCCTTAGTTACGATTGTTGCTTAGAGATAGCAAAGAATGAACTTGGGCTGTAATCCTCTGGTGGCAGTAGCTGTGGCTCCTTGTGCCCATTGGTCTCTCTGTTTCAGGTGTAAATCTGCTGGTGGGCACAGAAAATGGCCTGATGCTGCTGGACCGAAGTGGGCAAGGGAAAGTCTACAACCTAATCAACAGACGGCGGTTCCAGCAGATGGATGTACTCGAGGGCTTGAATGTCCTTGTGACAATATCAGGTACACCTCTCACCCCATCTCTGACCTTCTGGTTCCAAATGTGGGAAATGAGAATGTGGAAATTAGTGTGGGAGTCCTGCAGAGGATGGTTGGTCATCAAATCTGGGAAGCTTTTGAGCTGTATCATCATTTCTGTAAAACTTTTCAATTTCATTGTGAAAAGAGCTTTACTTTTATCTTCCTTGAGGGAAAATAAACACTGGAATCTCAGGGTTTCCCATGCAAACCCTGCAAGGCTGTGCACAGAGAGCTGGAGCTTGGGGCCATTCCTTGGGCTGCGTGCTGCTCTGTTACCTCTCACTGCCTCTTATGGCCAAGTTTTCCTTTGCCAACAGGAAAGAAGAACAAGCTGCGAGTGTATTATCTCTCCTGGCTGAGAAACAGGATTTTACACAACGACCCCGAAGTAGAGAAGAAGCAGGGCTGGATCACGGTTGGGGATCTGGAAGGCTGCATTCACTACAAAGTTGGTGAGTGGCTGAGGCCACCGTGCTGCATGGAAGAACTTGTAGTGCCCAGTACAGCCATGAAATGAGCAGCTGGAAGGGTTAGCAGTGAGAAGAGGCCGTGTGCCCATAGCTCTGAGCCTGGAGAGGCTGATGCTCACTGGACTGCCCCGGGCTCCTTGCCTGCTCCACAGTACTGGGAGTGCCTCCATCACATCCTATGTGATAAAAGGTTTTGGTAAACGTCTTCCAGTTTGTCACATCGATCGTGTGCTGCATAAGCTACAAGCAAAAGTTACTTGCAGTCTTTGGGGATTTTTATTCTGTAGTGCTAAATCTGATTTGATGATTTC
The DNA here is from genome assembly GCF_987193195.1 of Phasianus colchicus. Taxonomy (NCBI): domain Eukaryota; kingdom Metazoa; phylum Chordata; class Aves; order Galliformes; family Phasianidae; genus Phasianus; species Phasianus colchicus. The sequence continues at coordinate 21,666,823 of NC_143445.1, read as the reverse complement.
TCTTGAAAGTATGGGTAGGCAACAACCAGAAATAATTTTTCTATTCATCTGTATGTATTAGGTGGATGTTACTACATGAGAATCAACAGAGAGATAGCCTTAGCAGTTGTTTCTAGAGATAAACTGTGCCATCTTGAAGCAAAAAAGAATGTTCTAAACATCTTTTATTTTAATTTTAGTGAAATACGAAAGAATCAAGTTCCTGGTGATTGCCTTAAAGAATGCTGTAGAGATCTATGCTTGGGCTCCTAAACCATATCACAAGTTTATGGCATTTAAGGTATGTGTGCCTTGTCACCAGAATATGCTCTGTAATTGTAAATACATGAGGTTTCTGTACTGTGTGGAGTAGGAAAGTGCTTTGTTTATAGTCCAGCTCCTCAGACAGCGCATCGTCTTTGAGGGCCAGTGAAGATAAGCACCCACAGGGTTTCCTCTCAGTCTTGCTATGCAATGCCAGGGCTTTCAGACTTCAAGGACACAAACAAAACCACTCCTTAAAAGGGTTATCATCACTGTACTTGCCCTGGCAGAAATGTTATGAAGCCCGTGGCTGCAGAGATATAATATGTGCTGCTTATGGCTACCAGTGAAGCATTAATATCATTTATCCTGGGAGGCTTCATTGCAGAAGTTGTAGAAAGCTCACCAAATGTTCTTTAATAAAGCAGAGTTGAGGTTTTAGGGGATTTTTTTAAACCTTGTTTGATTGCTTTAGCCACAGAGAGTGAAATCAGGCTGGTGTTATTTTCCATTTTTATTTTGCAAGGTCCTCTCCCCTTCTGCAGTGTGGATTCTGTATCAAGAAGGTGCAGGAGAGTGACCCACTGTTTTTCTCTCCCTTTTCATCTCCCCCAGTTTCCTTCAATGAGACCTTTCTCCTACATAACCTGCCAGAGGCTGTGCTGTACTTAGTACTTTAGAGCACTTTTCGTTCTAAGCTCTGTGCAGCAGCAAGTCACAAGGGGCAGTGCCTTCTAGAGACTTTCATGCTGAGTAATCTCATTTTGAATCCTTCCAGAACAAATGGGCTTATTTGGTATTAGGTCACATTTGCTTTCTCTGAACAAAAGCCAGAATAAATGGGCTGGGTGACATGAAGAGCTCAGCAGCATTAGTGGAGCCTGGGATCTGTGGGCTTAGTGGGGATGCTGCCCAGCACTCTTGGTGCTGCTCTTCCCATCTGGGTGCTGAGCATCCTCACCTTACCTTGTAGGCACGGATCTGTTCAGGCAGTTGGAAATACAGCTCACTGATTTCCTTGTTGGGAGTCAGAGAGGTGCTTGCACAGGGAGCAAGGGCTGGCCTTGGGGAAAAGATCTGTGCCTGACAGGGTGAGCACCTGTGTGCTGGGAAGGCTGGAGTGGGTGGGTGGTTCCCTCTGAGGCATATGACCGAGGAACAGCACGAGGAACAGAAATAATGACATGCTTAATAGGAAACAGGTTCAAACAAATACGATTTCAAAACCATATCAGGTTGCTGCCATGGGGTTTGTTATTTCTTCTGTGGTACTCACTAAAAGGGTTATAAAAGTCTTTTGCAGATCTCCAGCACAAACCGCTGCTTGTCGATCTCACTGTAGAAGAGGGTCAGAGACTCAAGGTTATCTTTGGATCACACACTGGTTTCCATGTGATTGATGTAGATTCTGGGAACTCTTATGATATCTATATACCATCTCACGTGAGTACATGGGGGAGCACTGCTCAGAGAGGGGAATATTTCCTCCCTAGAGCTACCTGTAAAACTCTGGGTTTATTTACCTAATCTGAATTTGATTCATCAGTCAGCAGTTGCTGATCAGTGTTACTGCCAGGTGTCAATCTTTGGGTGTACGTGTTGTGATCTCTGTGTAATTGCTGACCCTGCTCATCCTTGATGTGTAAGACAGCTTTGGCACTAGTGTAAACATGACAGTTTATTCCCCTTCAAGCTTATCTCTAAAAGCCAATGCCTCTTTGTGGAATGGAATGTGGGTTTTGTTGTTAGTGTGGTTTTGGGTTTTGTTTTTCTAAGGCTTTGCTCCCTTCCCCTTACCACTTCTTCCATTCAATGTAATTCTGACTTGTAGGGTGTTTATTTTAACTGCAGATTCAGGGCAATATTACTCCTCATGCCATTGTCATCCTGCCTAAAACAGACGGGATGGAGATGCTTGTGTGCTACGAGGATGAAGGTGTTTATGTGAACACCTACGGACGGATAACTAAAGATGTGGTGCTCCAGTGGGGAGAAATGCCTACTTCTGTGGGTAGGTCAACCCTTCCTGTTCGCCTTCGTAAAGTAGAAATGACATAAGGTGCAGAATCAAGCATGCTGGTTATTTGGGATTTTGTTTATCAAGGGAAACTTCTCTCAGCCAGGTAAGAGATGTAGTTGCCAAATGTCTGTAGTTTGGTTCTGCACAGTAAAAGCAAATGACTTTTTGAAGATAGTAACTGTGCTTTATCCCAAGTATAAACCATTACATTGGTGGGGTGCTGTGTTGACTGCAGTTAGTGCCAGATGGGAGCTGGGAGAGCCTGGGTTGCTCAGCCCCACAGCCTGTGCAGGTGGGTCACTGTCCCAGCTCCTCACCTGTGGAAAGCAGAACTGATTTGTATTCTCTTTAAATGCAGCAACTTCTGGATTAAAACCGCTATGTAAAGGCTATTCAGCAGAGCTCTGTAATTCACCTGCAAAGACTTTGAATTTCTGCTCATCGTGTAGTATTGAGCTCAGCACACATGGTAACACCTACCAAACGTTTTGTTTTGACAGCCTACATTCATTCCAATCAAATAATGGGCTGGGGAGAGAAAGCTATTGAAATTCGGTCAGTGGAGACAGGACATTTGGACGGAGTATTTATGCACAAGCGAGCTCAAAGATTAAAGTTTCTATGTGAAAGAAATGATAAGGTAAGTCCACTGCAAAATCTGTATCCGTGCTTTAAGGTAAAACCGATCAGTTTTAGATTTTAAGTCTAGTTTGCCTTGGGGTTAATAAGTAATTAAGCTCAAGGTCTTGTTTAATAAACGGTGCCCATAAATCCCATCCCACTTAGTTTTCTTCAGTGGATGAAGATCTCAGCCTGTGGTGGGAAGGTCAACAAATGCCTCTTCTACTTCAAACTGAGGTCCCCGTGGACTTAGCTTGAATTCCTCTCAAATGTTGCATCTGACCATTAACAGTTGAGGCCACCAAATAAGCTCTGCAAAAGTTGAGGAATGGTAGAGCTAAGGTTGTGTAATAACCCCCATTTGAACGGAGCTGTAGAAACATTATGATGATGCATTTTCAGTTTTGTGATTGTCAAGTGTTTTCTCCATGGACCCCCATCTTTTCTTATAGACAGTACTGATAAATGCTGTTCTGCAGGGGCAGCAGAGCCGTGTGGTAAAGGCACTTGCATCATAAAATAGTATGGCTGCATGGATGGCCCCTGCCTTGGGTGTTGCTGAAGTGTAAAGGTGCACAGGGAATGAGGGAAGGAGAATTGTTTGGAGGAAAAGGGAAGTTTTCATGGCAGGGATAGTTGAATACTGAGATCTTTTTTCAGCCCTGATGTCTGCTGTCAGTATTTCCTGTTATACGGGGTTTCACCAAGATAAATCAAGACCATGCAGTAGGGAATTGTTTTGTGAGGAGCACGGGCACAAAACACATGCAGACACTGATTGCTCTGTCGCCAGAGTTGGGTTTAATAACGTGCAATAAATAGGATTGGAGGCTGCAATTGGTTTATTTAGTTGGCCTGTCTGTTCAATGGTTTTAAATTAGGACCTGTGGAAGCATTCCCTTAAATATTTGCACACGATGACTTATTTTTTAAGACTTCTGCTGTGATCCAACAATGGTGGACACAGAGGCACATTCTTCATAGAGAGGCCCAATACCTCTCTGTGCCTTGAATGTATTGAAGGAAAGTTTGGGTTTTCCCCAGTTTAGCATTCGGAAGTCGCTGAAATAACATAAAAAACTTTTGCAAAGAAAAGCATTTCAATCTGAGGCAGTTAACCACTGTGCTGAGTGTTGACCCAAATGGTTAACGTTTAGCAAGATATAAATCACTGAAAGCAGTCGTATTAATGTTGCATAATAAGTATTGCTGTGGCAGTAACGTGATAAACGTGGTATTTGTAGACTATTCCAAACCTTGCTCTCTGCAGTGGTGATAGCAATGGAGGTGTTGTTACACGCTCGCTATGAAGTGGTTGGGATTTGAGCTGTGGTGCATGGGCTCACAAGGCTAGATCCCTCCTGGTCTGTGTTGCTCCCACTTTGAGCCACTTCCCCAGGCTGAGCTCCGTGCCTCCATCAGCACCAACAGCCTTTCTGCCCAGATTGCTACACCCAATGTAGCACCATGACTGCAGTCACCCAAAGAAATGAGCAGGCACTGAGGTTTAGGCAGAGGAAACTGCACAGAGCGTGGCTTCCCTTGTCCATGAGTGTTCACAAATTATTTCTGATCATCATAAAAATCATCAATATTCACTGAGTTTTTGTCCCCTGTCCCCAAACAGGTATTTTTCGCGTCGGTCAGATCCGGAGGAAGCAGCCAAGTATTTTTCATGACCCTCAACAGAAACTCCATGATGAACTGGTAACAGAAGAGCCCTTGGCACTTACCTTCGTGGCATTATTTCTAATTTAAAGGACATTAAACACGTGGACTAACACTGTAGAGGCAGATGAGGAGGGCCCTGAGGATCACCGCTCCCCACGCTCCCCTGCCGCCCTGGGGAAGGCTCGGCACGCACCCCGCGCGTGGCTTGGGATAGGGAAACCACCTCTGGAGGTCTCCCGATTACGCTGTGTTATAGTGGGTTATGAGGTTTTCTTTCTTTCTTTCTTTCTTCTTCTTTTTTTTTTTTTTGTTTCTGTTTTGTTTTGTTTTGTTTGTTTTCTTCCCAGTTTTTCTTTGTCCCCTACTTTGTAAGAATGGGGAAAGAAACCGTGTCAAAAAGTCTGTTTTTAATTCTGTCTGCCTGCTAGCATCAAATATATAGTATGTTGTAAAGTTACCAATTAAATCTGGTGAGAGACAGCACAATAAATGTACCTTTTATCTTTGTGATGAAGGCCATAACCGTATAGCTGGGTAATTTTAGAAATCTTTTGCCTTCACCAACATTTACATGTTGCTTTTGGCAGCAACGGCTTAACAGATTTTTAAAGAAGAGAAAAATAATAGGTTTTTTTCCCCTCTTTTGGGAAATGGATTTTAAATGGCTAAACTACTAGCCTTAGACTAATAAAAATCAGCTACCGTTTTTGTCAAGTCTGTCCATCCATATTTCCATATGGATCTTCACATGATGCTGTGTCGTGACAGGGACAGCGGTGCCGTTTGATGCCGGCGGGAGAGGGCTGGGATGGAGGGGGCTGGGGGGCCTTGGGCACCCATCCCATGGAGGGGCAGCCGGCGTGGGGACGGGCACAGAGCAAACCGCCCGCTGTGCTGCTGATCGGGCTTGTAAAGAGCTTAACAATATATATGTGTGTGGTTCCTTCGGCCAAGGGTCTGAATCTATACTCGTTTTCTGCCCCCCCAACCCCCCAATTCCCTACGAATTACCCAACATACAGTGAAAGACGACATCTGTGCCGAAATGTGTGTGTGTTTAGTTCGGGTTGAATCGTGTCCTTATAAACTCTGCTCAGTTGATTTACGTTTCAGTGCGTATCTGGGGTTTTCTTTCTCAGTAGCTGCAAGCATGGCCGCTGTGGTATTGGGGTGTCGCATAACAAGGTCTGTGTTGCTGGTTTTAACCTACCTCGTTTCGTTTCGGTTTTTTTTTTTTTTGGTTTTGTTTTGTTTTCGTTTCGTTTTGTTCCGTTGTTTTGCTGTTGATCACAGCACTGTTACCTCCAGCGACATATAGAGAGCTTAACTGGCAATCTTGGTGTACTCAGTAACGATGGCTTTATTAAAAAATGATTAAATCAACAGGACTTGGTCAAACTCGAATCTTTATCCAGGGTGAAAGCGTTGCTCACCAGGGATGGGATGGGGTGGGATGGGATGCTCTGCCTACAGTGGTACCCACGTGGATGGGGGCACTGCCCCCACTGCCCCTGTTGCCCCGCAGCACAGCCCTCAAACCGAACCCATCACCGATTACCACCCACTCTGTGTATTTTAACTGGGGTTGCTACCTGAAACCAGAGCCTTCTATCAAATTATGTTGCAGGCGGATCACTCCTTCATTTCATTTTGTTCCCCCCTCGATGTGACTGGTTCAGAATACGCAGATTTAAATGATTTTTTTTCAGTTGTGGGGTGTTGGGGTGCGGCGATGAAATAAAAGAGAATTGTTGTGTATGAACACAAGGCAGTTTGTGACTGTATCTTTTAACACCACGGCCACACAAACCGATCAGAAGAAACCAAGAGGAACACCTCAGTCCCTGCCCTCACCCCACTTCATTACTTAACCACCGCCCATCACGCTGCCCCCCACCTTCTCCAGCCCAGGGCTCAGGACCAGCCCTAACCTGTGCCAGGCAACACAGCCCCATCCAGACCCCATACAATCCCATGGAAAGACATCCGGGGTCACCGGGAGCCAAATATGTGCTCCAATTGCCCTGGGTGCAGCACAGCCCCGGGTGCTGCTGGAAACCAGCTGACCTGCAAACACCATCCTGCCCTTTTTTGGGGGGTATGTAAATGGCCTTCCTGGCCACGCACACCCCGCTGGCATCCCGAAGGCTTTTCCTCACCCCAAGCAGGGATGTGGGAGGGGGCTCAGCCCGAGGGGTGGACGCAGAGGCTGGGGCTGCATGAACGCAGTGAACCCTTTACCTCAAGTTAAAGTTTTACCCTGAGCCCAGCACAGCGATGAGCAGCCTTCGCCTCCCTATTTTTCCCTCTATTGAAAGCACCCTCTGTGCCCACGCGAAGGCTCCTGATGGACAGCACCGTGACTCACCGTAACCCATTGGAAGGCAGCAGCACCTGTTGGCATGTGGGGTTCCAACCCGTGCCACGCAGGGTTTCAGCAGAGAGCCGAGCAGTACCAGTTCAGACCAGATCCACAGCACTGTGCAAAGTCCGATCTGCAGGACAGCATCAGCAATCACAGCAAGCGGGGCTGTGCGCTCACACCACCACGGGCTGCTCGGGGTAACGGTGGGGTGATGGTGGTGCTCGGGTCATTTGGCTGCGCCGTGTCTCTGTGTCTGCACACAGCAATTCTCTGAGCGCTCCGAATGCCCGCACGCGGCGTGCGCAGGCACTGCAGGGAGGGCTGCAGCTACGTACACACAGACACCTGGACACATCTGCATCCGTATACGTTTGCTGTTCACAGGTATCTTTTAAAGCAGGTGCCAAGTGATGTTTAAATAAAACACGTACTCGTTTCCTAGCATCTTTGTTCCATGTGCTGGAAAAGGTTTCTTCTTGTAAAATTCAGCAAGTTTTGTGATACAGTCGATAAATCCAATACAGAAGCCAGCACAGGTGCTGAACTCCTGTGTGTGGCTGCATTCCCTGCTCCCCAGCATGGCACGGTGCCATAGGACAGCCCAAACTCAGTTGACTGCACTGCCCACATCCCTTCTCTGCCCTCAGAGAGTCCTCGTTCTTCTATTCAGCCCCCCCAAAATGCATGGGTTGGCTCTGAGCTGAGAACTGCCAGGAGGACGGGTTTCTCATTAACTCCGGAGGTGATATAGTCCCATCTCCCACAGCACGGCCGCTTGTGCTGCCCCTGCTGTCCCTTCTGCAGAAAGCGGGAGCAGCTCAGCACGGTGTCCGGAGGAGTGGGGATGGATGGGAAAAGCAAAATGCAGGCAGAGAAGGTAACTGCTGGTGGTGGTGGGCGCTGGGATTTGGAGGGAGAGCAGCACCAGGGTTGGTAGTTGCTGCATGCCAACACTGCAACCAGCAAAAATACCCCCTCTTAATTCACTGCTCTGCAATGTCTATGTACAGAGCCAGGGCAGAGGGGTCGGGGGGTTATTTTTTAAGATCTTTGTCACCTCAGAGGATAATTTCAACTGTGGCAGAGTGAAAAAAGTACTCTCACCAGCACTGCTGAAAGCCAGCAGCTTGGTGTGTCCTCCCAGCTGCACTGAGGGGTGCTGTGGGGGCATGGGTCTGTCCTGGGGCTACGTTATTCCCAGCTGGGGCTGAGGCTGTGCTCTGCTCCCTCCCAGCACCTCACAGGAACGTTGGTTCTCTCCGTCTTCACCGCAGTGCTGGGCTTCTTCCAGTACGGCTACAGCCTGGGTGTCATCAACGCCCCGCAGAAGGTACGTGCCCAGCAGGGTCCTGGGGTGAAAAATCCCCACAGCAGAGCCCAGGGGTGGCTGTAGCTCTGAGCTGATGGCATTTTCCTCTTTGCCTGCTGCAGGTGATAGAAGCGCACTATGGGCGAGTGCTGGGTGCCATCCCCATGGTGAGGCATGCCACCAACACCTCTGGGGATGATGTTTCTATCAATGTCACCGTCCCAGGCACAGAGGCATGGGGCAGCTCTGGGGGGACGCTCCCACCCTCAGCTGGCTTTGAGGACCCCGCCGTGTCCCCTCACATCCTCACCATGTACTGGTCACTCTCCGTCTCCATGTTTGCTGTTGGAGGCATGATCTCCTCCTTCACCGTGGGCTGGATCGGCGACCGGCTGGGGAGGTGAGCAGCTGCCTCTGGCTCCAGTTGAGCAAAAAGCATCACCCAACCTGAATTGTCACTGCATGCCCGCTATAAGTCTCTGCTTTGTGCTCTAAAATATTGAGGTTTTCAGCATAATTTTGTTGGGCAAATCCCTGTGGGGTTTGAGGGCTGGGAGGGACCAGATTCGTTTCCCTGGTATTTATGGCTTTACGCAGAGCCCGGAGCTGGAATTTAGCATCTGTCCTCCTGCTCCCGTGCGCTCTCCAGGCATGTGAGTCCCCACTCTCCAACTCCTCTCCATGAATTTCAAATTCATAGAAGCACAAAATAATTAAGCACATAATATAAGGATCTTCAAGTCCAAACGTAGTGCACTGCATTAGTGCAGTGTAAGCCTTTATGTCTGAATTTTCTCCAAAACGTTCTTCTTTCTTGCAGAAATACCACTTGTGCTATTTTGTCTAATTCACTTAAAAAAACATCAGACCTCCAAAACAGTGCTCCAAACATCCCAGAGGTCTGGCTTTTTAAAATCCTAAATTACAGATTGGGTGTTTTATTTCAGTGCTCAGCCCTCAACCAAGAAGCCACTGAGCAACCCTTACGGACACTCCGATCCCATCCTTTCCATGCCAAAAAAGAGAGGGCATTTCAGCAGCGTTTGCCATCTGCTATAACCCCTGGTTTCCCTGCACCCCACTGATATTTCTGCTGCCCTGCAGGGTGAAAGCCATGCTGGTGGTCAACGTCCTCTCCATCGCTGGCAACCTCCTCATGGGGCTGGCCAAGCTGGGCCCCTCACACATCCTCATCATCGCCGGGCGGGCGATCACAGGGCTGTACTGCGGTGAGTGCCAGCAGGAACCAGGAGGGTTTCTCAATTTCTGCAATATTTTTTTTTTTTTTTTAGTTCATAAAGGTTTTTTTCCCCCATGCTCATCCTTCTCAATCCAGGATCTTCCGCAGGGGTGTTTGGGTCAGTTCCATCATAAAATCAATTATGATAGAAGGGAGCTGGATCCTCCTCCTGGGCAGTGCCTCAGACTTCAGGATCAGCCTTGGTGGTGACTGTCCCATGAGCGTGCTGTTAGTTGTGCTGTTTAACAGGTTTCCAAGACAACAGCCAATCTACACCCAGACTGCAGATAGTACAGCAGTGCTGTGGGTAGTGAGGCAAAGATAGCAGGCAGATAATACGGAATTACATTGGAATTAGCTTAGAAACACATTTTGTTATCGCTGTTACTGGTGTGTTCTGATGGGTCAAGGAAAGCCTGAAGAAAGCTCTTTGCTCTGTGATAACTGCTCCCAGCAGAGCTCTGCCCCGTGCTGGGCTGTGCGTGTGCATGTGCACCTGAACAGCCCTGAAAGGGATTGGGCTGGATGGGATGTGGGGTGTGGGATATGGGATGTGTGATATGAGATGTGGGATGGAGGATGCAGGATGCTGCGTGCGGTATGTGAAATGACAGACGCAGGATGTTGGATGTGGGATTCGGGCTCCATCCTCCTTTCTTGTTTGGGGAGAGGTCTCTGCTGCTCACAGAGGGGTGATGCTCATGTGCTCCGTGCAGGGCTCTCCTCCGGCCTCGTGCCCATGTATGTGAGTGAGGTCTCTCCCACTGCCCTCCGAGGAGCACTGGGGACGCTGCACCAGCTGGCCATCGTCACAGGCATCCTCATCAGCCAGGTACGAAGGGAAAGCCACAGAACCAGAGAGAGCATGACAGATAGCAGGGGATACATGGGGGAACCTTAGAGAAATTTTTCATGTTCCATTCCAAAACTGAAGGAGAATTTGCCCGAATGGGATTAAACTCCAGCCCTGAGTCAGAGGTGTGAAACACCCCAAGGTCTTCTGCCCACCCACGTGAGATTTTGGTAGACATCTGGTCAGAGTCAGACGGGATGCTGAGCATGAGATACTCACTATCTAAGGATGGCTCTGTCAGAGGGGTAGGGAGCAGGGAGCACCGTGCACTGTGTTGGGTGTCCCCACATCCATGAGTTCATCTCATGTGACGTAGCCAAAAGACTGTCTCTTCTTACTCTTTCCTGAAAAAAAAAAAAATAATAAAATAAAATAAATTGGGAAAAAGGTGGCAAGGTCCTGCTTGTTGTGCTGCAGTTACGAAAATGCTTTGCAAACAGTGCAAAGAAAAATGCTGCCCACGCATCTTTTGGAAATCTCTCACTGCTTTCCAACATGCCTCCATAATTCCAGGTCCTGGGTCTGGACTTTCTCCTTGGCAACGACGAGCTGTGGCCGCTGCTGCTCGGGCTGTCTGGGGTGGCTGCTCTGCTGCAGTTCTTCCTGCTGCTGCTGTGCCCCGAGAGCCCCCGCTATCTCTACATCAAGCTGGGGAAGGTGGAGGAGGCCAAAAAAAGTAAGAGAAATTCTGGGTTCACCTGACTGTTCTTACACCACCCGTAGTGTTACCTATCAGTGCACCTCTGTTTTGGCCAGAGAAGGCTCCTTCGCTAATGTAATACAAGAAAAGAATTTTGAACTTTCTCTTCAGGTTTGAAAAGGCTCAGAGGAAACTGTGACCCGATGAAAGAGATTGCTGAGATGGAGAAGGAAAAGCAAGAAGCTGCCAGCGAAAAGAGAGTGTCCATTGGGCAGCTGTTCAGCTCCTCCAAGTACCGGCAGGCTGTGATCGTGGCACTGATGGTTCAGATATCGCAGCAGTTCTCAGGCATCAACGCGGTGAGACTCCCAAAAATGTTAAAGAAATCCACACTGTTCTGCTGTTCTTCACTTCCACAAGATAGGAACTGCCTTATTCTTTGAGAGAAGGGAGACATTGGGGTCATTTCAATATTATAATATCAAAAAAAAAAAAAAAGCTCTTCAAACCTCATACCTATCATGGTATTTGTTTCCAACGGGCAGCGCTGGCAATCCAATTCTGGAGATTAAACATGGGTGGAGGAGAACTTTCAAAAGTGAAAATGTAATAGTTCAGGGGGGAAATTTAAATAGGATTTTTAACTTCCTCAGGTTCTTTCGAAAGGTTCGGCTTTAATTATCACAATAAATAATTTAAAAGTTGAAAGATTAATCACAATTAAATAACTTCAAATGTCAGGCCAAGCAGGATAAATCCTTCCTTCAAGTGAACAGACGGTTACAGCAGCCCTGTTACCTAATCCTTCATCCTGCTGCATTTTGATAGATCTTTTACTACTCTACAAACATTTTCGAGAGAGCCGGTGTTGGCCAACCAGTTTATGCAACCATTGGCGTTGGAGTGGTGAACACAGTCTTCACAGTTATCTCCGTAAGTAAATATTTCTGCCCTAGATTCCCAAAATGAGAGAGCTGAGATTTGATTTTGAAACTTGATTTTATGCTGGAGCAGGGGCTGGAGGTCGTGCTTTTGCAGAGCTGCTCGTGCATACCTCAGGGGAGAAGCCTTCCCTGGGCATCCCCTCCTCTGGAAAATCCTTGCTGTCAGACAGCACTGCTCAGTGCTTTACGAATGACAGCTGCATCATCTTGTTCAGGGAAGCTCAGGTAGATCAGCATTGAGCCCCAAACAACAGTTAGATTTGTGACTGTGATTCCATAGCTCCAATCTGCCCCAGGAGCAGAGAGCTCATAAGCTCCTTCTTATCATTGGTCTTTCAGATTTTCCTTTGCATGCACACAGTGCCTGCATGATCGATATCCAAAGGCTACTTCATAGCAATAAACAAATAGAGCACTTATCCTCCTCAGATCTATGCAATGCTCTGCAGCAATAAAAGGGTGGTTCCAGCTTCCCCAGCCTTCCCATCCATGTCTCTCTCTTGGGAGCATTAATTCAATTCTAATCAGCAGACTTCTTTTTTTTTAATGTGATTATTACTATAAGAAGAGCAGGAAAGGCCAAGCATGACCACCTCCCTCATATCTTTGGAGCACATTAGGGAGTAAAGGACTTTTACCCACAAGGAAGTGGGACTAGATGCAATGCAGAAATACAGGTCTCAGCCCATCCTGCGGAGGTAGGAGGACTTGGCGTGAAATTTCTTTAGAGAAAGTCCATTGCAGGTCCCGTGCAGAGGGAAAACCATGAGTGTTCATTGTGAAATGAGGCACAGAGGCTGTGCCACTGGAGGAGGTCTGCCTCCAGCTCAGACGGTCTCCTGCAATTCCACATCTACCCTGGGGACGTTTGCTCTCTTGGCCATCAACACTTAAAGAGTTACACACACCTGTCAATGAATGACAGCCCCTGACTAAAAGGCAGAATAACTGACAGACAGGCAGATCTTGGCAAGGGGAGAGGAGGCGGAGGCTCTGCAACTCCATGAGTCAGTAGGGTGACCTGTCTCCAGAACAGACACCATCTCCTGGAAGTGTAAATCATTGGCCGTAATTACAGGAAAAGGAGATGTCTGAGGTTGAGGGAATGGCCACAAGCGTCCTTTAAAGTGGACGGGAAGAAAAGGCAGCTTCAGAGGCTGATGTCGGGTACCTCAGGGCAAGTAATGTTTGTTGCCATCTGGAGCTACCTCCATCTCCTTGTTGGGTGATGCTGTTGGTACAGATACAAATGTCAGAAGCTGGATGAGGTCACCAGACTCCAAGAAGTGCTGAAGGATCAAGTTGAGCGTTGTGGCTACCAGCTAAGCAGGACTCTGGGAGCCGCCAGGGCAAAACTTCTGACTCCAGCTGCCACACAGGCAAGGTGCAGTGGTCTCTCGACCACATCAGCTAAAAGAGCAGGACTGAGGTGCAGTGGTGGTAACGAGCTGTTTGCTGCTAACAGACCCTCCTAAGAGCAGCGCTGCTAGGGACTGATCATACATGCATTTCTGCAGGTCTTCCTGGTGGAGAAGGCAGGCAGGCGCTCGCTGTTCCTGGCTGGTCTGATGGGCATGTTGATCAGCGCCGTGGCCATGACGATTGGACTTGCACTCCTGGTAAGGCTTCATCTCCACTTTTTCTCTGTAATTTGCAAGAAGAAGAGAAAGCATTCCTCAAGGTGAAAGCTCTGCATTGTTCATCTCATAGAGGTTTGGAAAATACTTGTCCCTAGAAGGGACAAAATGGCAATAGCTGGAGCTGTTTTTTGTGATGTAGCACCCGGGGACATTGCACCCTTTGTGTCCTGCATGTGCAGCCCCTACAGGCTACAGTCTGAATAAAGAGTGATTTCTGAAAAAGAAACTTAATTAATTAGCAATAACTAATGGGAAGCATGTTGGAACCATAACACCAAGTGCATCCTCTTGCAGAGCCAGTTTGCCTGGATGAGTTACGTCAGCATGATCGCCATCTTCCTCTTCGTTATATTCTTTGAAGTTGGGCCTGGGCCCATCCCCTGGTTCATTGTAGCTGAGCTGTTCAGCCAAGGCCCGCGTCCCGCCGCCATCGCCGTTGCTGGCTTCTGCAACTGGGCCTGCAACTTCATCGTGGGGATGTGCTTCCAGTACATCGCGGTAAGAAACCTCCCTAAAACAGTACCAACATGAGGCGGGTGAGGTCCCCAAGGCAGAATAGTGGGACACGTCCCCCGGATCTCCGAGGCTATGCAGGCAGGGGTGACGATAAGCCGTGCTGTGATCTGATGGCTGTGCCATGCTCTCGTTGCCCCACTGCAGGATCTGTGCGGACCGTATGTGTTCGTTGTCTTCGCCGTCCTCCTTCTGGTCTTCTTCCTGTTTGCCTACCTCAAAGTACCTGAGACGAAAGGAAAGTCATTTGAGGAGATCGCAGCTGCATTCCGCCGCAAGAAGCTCCCGGCCAAATCCATGACGGAGCTGGAAGACCTGCATGGTGGCGAGGAGGCGTAGGCATGGCCACACACACAGGAAGGAGGGATGCAGAAGGAAACGATAGGCAAAAGTCTCATTTCACAAACACCTTGCAGGTGCCAGCACAGGAGGACACATCAACTCGCAGGACTGCACAGCGCTGCCTGCACCATCCAGCCACAGGTGCCAAGCTGGCATTTTGCTCTGAAACTGTTGGCACAGCTGAGCTGCAGGAAGAGCCAAGGAAAGAATGGGAGGAACACCGTACATGTGTGCCTCTGTGTCCCACTGCACTGTGACAGGATGATCTTACTAGCTGGCAAAGCACTACATGAAACAGGATCATCACTCAGCTGGAATGAAGGAAAAAGGGGTTGGGTGATGCTGAGCCTTATGACTTCACCTCTTCTTCTCATGCGTTCTGCCTGCTCCTGCTGAGTGATCTGAAACCTTGAGAAAATACCTGCTAGTGCAGCAGTGTTAGCAGCACGCCGCACAGATCCATAATATGATTTGGGTTGGAAGGGACCGTAACGTCCATCCAGTCCCATAGGCAGGGATACCTCCCATTAGATCAGGTTCAAAGCCCCATCCAACCTGGCCTTGAATGCCTTCACAGGTGGAGCATCCGCAGCTTCTTGGGGCAGCCTGTGCCAGGGCCTCATCACCAAGTGGAGTCTCACAGGAGAAGAGACTCACTTCCCTTGCACTGCCAGTCACACTTCTTTTGATGCAGCCCAGGGTACAGTTGACTTTCTGAGTTATAAGTGCACACTGCCAGCTCGCAGTCATCCTTTTTTCGTCCCCCAAGTGTTTTCCTTTAGGGGTGCCCTCCATTCAGTCGTTACCCAGCCTGTATTCATGCTTGGGATTGCCCTGAGCCGGGAAGAGGATCTTGCATTTGGTCATATTGAACTTTTTGCATGTGCCCACTTCTCAAGCATGTCCATCATTTTTCAGTGTTTCTCAGAGAAACTAAGAAACTCTGTCTGGGTTGATATGTGTGGTTGCAGACTATTTCTCTCCTCTTTCCTTGTAGGAAGCTGTTCCTCTCAGTTTCATCTCTCCCATGGTGTGACGATTGCCAGGTCACCTTCTCTCGCTGCACTCTGTCTTTTTGTACAGAGTTTAGATCAACTGTAACAATTAATGATTTTGTTACTTGAGTCTTTAAGATTTGTATATTCCTTGCTGTGAAACAAGGCCTTCTAGCAAGCTTCTCAGGATAGATACCCACTATTTATTTAGGAAGAAACATCAGTGCTGCTCACAGTGAGCTCACAGCGATGACAAGTACTGCAGTGGCTGTGATGGGAATGTTCACGTTCCCTTCTTTGGGCCTGAACTTCCTTCCCATGCAGACTTTGCAAATTTTTGGCTCTTTCCAAGCGACTGGAAGTGCAGGCACGAGGTTCACCAGGACCAGCATTGGCCCCATGTGTTCAGTGAAGAAGGAGATTTCCTGGAACGCCTGCAATAACAGCAGTGTTATCTGTGTCTGTTACATAAAGGTGACCATGAACAACATCTGCAGTGTGTGCTGGCTTGTGCTGTTGTCTCTCCCCTCTGTACATCTCAGACACGTGTCCATCTCTAGACAGGAGGGCACATTTGTGGGTGGCGTTTGCTGTGCAGCTGCAAAACATCTCTGGTGGCATGCAGCTGAGCTTTGTGCAGATGCCTGAGGAGCATCAGTCAGCGGTGCCTTCAGGAGGGACTGTGTCCAAAATGAATAACGCAGCGGTGAGGTATCATTTGTTTAGCAAGACACTGAGCCAGGCAGCCTTTGTTTTCCTCTGTGTTACCAAATAAATGACAACTAAAAGCCTGAATTGCTGGTTGTAATGTAGCACATACATCAGTTTAACAAAGCCCACGCTGCCATAGGTGTATTCCTGAACTTCACCATGGGTTCAGAGCCACTTGGGTAATATGAGTGTAAAAATGGTTACCAGCAGAAATATATCTTCCCCCTGTGTGCTTTTCCACAGCCTGTTGCCAGCACACTGGGACTCCTGAGAGCTAACGGGTTCTCCCCTTGCTTGGTCAGTGCTGAGTTGAGCCTTTGGGCTTTTTAATATTATTCTTTCAGCTGTATCACCCCCTACAGATGGTATTTTGGTTATCCTGGGATGTTTCCAATCAATTCTGCTAGTGGCTGCTGTGGGGGTGGCTACATGGAGAGGATGGCGGAGCTGGGAGCTGCACAGTACTTCAGCAATCCCTGTCCTCACCGTGCTGCTGGGAGGGATGGAGCTGATATGCCAGGCTGAGCTATCGCAGTGTACTTTTACCGAGCATGGGGGTGCAGGAAAGGGTGACAAGGGTTGGTCAGATCTGCAGATATGTTACGTCTGCCCTGTCCCATCAGGCTGGCAATTAGCACGTTATCTGCCCTTGTCACACGTGAGTTCCAGCTGAAACTTGTTCTTATGACACAGCTTGTTCAATCATTATTTTTATCTCTGTGTTACAGTTTTGTTAAGTTGCTAATCATTAAGATTTAAAAGACCGAGTCATACTTATTAGCTAAATGGTCGTTACACTTTAGTTAACATGCAAAATATGTTCCTGTACCATGGTTAGCTAATAACACAATATAATTAATAGCCCCTGAGAAAGCGTCTTGTCAGCAAGAGCTTCGACAGTGTTTTCCTAATGTGCTGAGATGACAGCCATTAAGACTCTTCTGTTATGTCAGATAAATGGTGAACAATATCTAGTTTCCCACACTCTAGGCGTAATTTCAAAATTAGTTTGACTTTCCTAATCCAATAAGCTCGGGACATTTGGCTCCATTAACACTTTCCACACTCATTTATCACTGATTTTTCTGCCTCGCTTCAACTTGTTTTTCATCATGGAGAAGAGGTGCCCTCCCTCTCCCGACTCAAACAGCTGATGAGGATGAAGCTGAAGCACTGCACATGCAGGGACCAACGCTGTAGGGTCTGATGGTGCTCTGTGTCCTTATCTTCCACTGAAACCTCCAGGGGCCGAGGAATTGCAAGGCAGGAGAGCAGATTGGGGGTCAGAAGCAGGGCTCCCCGTGGGGCACATATCCTGGTATTCGCGTGGCATCAGCCTGGGAGGAGCGAATAGCAGAGTTGCAATGCATATCTCCTCCTCCTGGTGCAAGTTACAGCTGGTTCCAGCTGGCTCAGTGTTCCCTGGCACTGTCACACTGCTTGCCTCATACCTGCAGTGTGCGCCCAGGGTAATTCTGCCAGCAGGGCACATACCTTGCCCAGTCACATCTGCACAGCCAGGCAGAGCGCATGACTCGAGAGCGACCAGGGAGCAAGAAGAGGCAGAGTGATGGGAGCTGAAAGCGTCCCAGGACACACAGCCCCTAATCATTGCAGGGACATCCCAGAATCCCGTTCTCAAGACCATCACAAACACGGGACAAGCCGCTGGTGCTGAGCTCAGTCTTGGGAGAAGCAGGGGGGGGATGGCAGCGCTCAAGAAGTGCCTGGAGCAGAGTGCAATGCCTATGGCAAGGTCACAGCATAGGCTCTTTCATCTGGTTCAGACCATATGCAGGAACACGGAGGGTCTGCTGAGCCCAGCACTGTCCTGTGGGGGGGATCGATGTGCCAGGCGAGCAATGCCTCCTGTGTTGTGTCGAGTTTGCTGCAACTCGGCTGCGTGTTTGCCCCAGAGCTGGCTGAAAAATGGCTAAAGCTGGGCTTTAATGAGGTGCTTAAGGGCACCAGAAACTTCTTCGGTGTACGAACAAGTTCTCTGCTATTTTAAACCTTCCGAAAGCTCCCTGACCACTGCTCACTTCTGCTGCATGACCGGTATAAAGACTGAGAAGGAGAGCTGAAGATCGATAATGCACTGAGCCTGCTCAAAAGAAGAGATACTCCAGGTGTGCAGTGCTCTGAGCACACCTGCAAAGATAGAAATACATGTAAAGATGAGAGGCCCTGATGGTTACAAACGTGCCTTGACACCAAACTGCTGCTGTTGTACACCAGTACAGCCAAGAAACACGCTTCAGAAAATAAACGCTGATCCGGACACAGGAGCGATGCCTGCAAGCAATGACTGATGCATCTTGTTTTCAGGTTTTTTAATGAAATTCTGATAAAGGCTGCTGTGTCTAAAAAAGAGATATCATCCATCTACAGCTGCACCTCAGCAAAAAGCTGTGGTTTAGTACAGGAGATCTCTCGGGGCACACCCAATTCATCTCTTAATTGTACAAAATGAACCGAGTTCACAACCTGACACTCAAAGAAATGAACCATCATTCTGCTTGGCTCCCTCCTGCCGCACTGCGCGCTCAGAAGAGCCGGCAGCTCTCTCGTGAAGTACTTCATCGTAAGCCAAGATGCCCTAGAGCACGCGCAACTCAGCGCACACCGTCGGTAAGCAATCGCGGCGCATGGCCACACGAACACTTAACGGTGCGACCCAGGCACCGCCCATCAGCCGGCACAGAACGGCGCAGCCGGCAGCCTCTGCCCACGGCACTCCGAGCCCGCAGCGCCCCCCTCAGGACCGGCGGTGCGGTCGCTCCGATCCGTTCCGAGTGCGCCCCCGGGCGGCCGAGCTCCGCGCTTGGCGCCGGTTGAGCCGCGCCGCTCTCCGTAGCGCCTCGCACGTGGCCGGCCGAGGGCCGAGGGGCGGGGCGGGACGAGGCGGGACGGGCCAATCAGCGCGGAGGAAGCGAGCGGAAGCGGGGGGGCGGGACGCGGGGCGTGGTGCGCGCGCTGCCCGCCGCCCGCCGCCCCTTCCCGCCGGCCGCCGCAGTGGTCGGGCGCGTGTGCGCGGCGCCGTGCCCCCGCCCGCCCTCCCGGCCGCCCCGCCGCGCTCCGCAGGTAAGAAGGGCCGTCGGAACGCTTCCCCTCTCCCTTTTCCCGCTCCCGCCCGTTCCGGGCCTGGCGCTAACGGCCCCGAGGGCGGTTGGGCCGCGGCGCTGAGGGCCCCGAGGGCGGGCACGTGGCGGGCGGAGCGCGGCTCTCCGGCACCAGGGCGAGGGGGGAACCGGGAGGGGAACCGGGGGGAACCCCGCGCTCGGACCGACGCTGTGCGTTCCCCGCAGCCCCGCAGCCGCCGCCATGGCCGACGAGTTGGACTTCACGACGGGCGACGCCGGCGCCTCGTCCACCTATCCCATGCAGTGCTCGGCGCTGCGTAAGAACGGCTTTGTGGTGCTGAAGGGGCGTCCGTGTAAGATCGTGGAGATGTCCACCTCCAAGACGGGAAAGCACGGCCACGCCAAGGTGAGCGGCGGCGCCGCGTGTCCTCCGCCCCGAGCGGGCGTGGGGAGGGCCGGGGGGCAGGGCCGGGCCGGGCCGGGGGCTCTCCCCGCCGCGGATTGTCGGAAGGATTACGCGGCGGTGGTGATAAATTGCGGTGGCGGGGCAGGGTAAGTTCTGGAAGGGGCTGATGAAATCCCCAGGGCGTGGTTGGATCGCGCCGGCTGCCCCAGCGACGCTCCCCGGCACGCGGCGTGGTGCTGCCCCAGCAGTTGGCTCTGCAGCTGTCCGGGCTGGGCTGCCCTGCAGTCATCCGGTGAGACGTATCTACAGACGGGGGCTCGTTTGATTCTCAAGTTCCCACGGCCTCGTGTGACTATGAAGTATTTAGCATTTGTCCAAGCTAGAGGCTGCCAAGCCTTTGCTGTTTTATTTTTTTTCCCCACTATTCTTCTCCTTGCACTTCATGGCTTTTTTTTTTTTTTTCCTCCGGACTTACATAGTATTCCTAAATACTGAACCAGTTGTAAGAGTGAAAGGAGCTGAGCAGGACGGGCTGTAAACCTAATCCACGTGCTCGCTGCTCTGGGCAGCTGCTGTAGTCATCAGGGGAGGTGGGAGCTGCTTTCATCTCAGCACGTGGCCACTTCCATTTTCCTTAACCTTCTTGTTGTCACCAGCCCTGTTCTGTTTCACACAACATGAAATAAATATTCTTTAAACAGTCACAAACCAAAAGTCAACCACGTTGAGCTTTACCTTGTACTGTAAAGTGATGGAAGGCGAAGGCTGTAGCCTTCACTCATTTCCTTTAAAGGATGATCTGAAATGTGAAAGGGCACCTTAGGGGCCTTCTCTTAGGGTTTGGGCTGCTCTCGCACAGCAAGCAAAGGATTTGAGGAGAATCTTGTCTCACATGTCAGCTTTTAAAAGACTAGAAGCCCTGTATGAGCCAGCAGTACTGATTTCAGTGGCATTTGGCTTCTATAGGATGGACAGTAACTGATCTGTCTTTTTTCTTGTAGGTCCACCTGGTTGGTATTGATATCTTCAATGGGAAAAAATATGAAGATATTTGCCCATCAACTCATAACATGGATGTCCCAAATATAAAGAGGAATGATTATCAGGTGAGTTAATGTTATCTTTCCACACTTAAATAAGTCTAAAAGTCCTAACACTACAAGTAAAGTATTTTTTACCACAAAACTGCTTGTCAGTTAATGAAATAATGTTGCCCTCAGAGAACTGAGGGTTTGGCAGGCTTGCCCGTCTAGATGTGGCATTGCTGAACCAGAAACATTTACTCAACTGTCAAAATGGTCAGAATTGTCTGAATAGAAATCTCCTGCTTACTGTGCCACCAACCTCACAAGGCAAATTAAATTAGATTCTTAACTGTTACTGATGTAGTACTAAAGAATTAGTGTAACAGCTAACTGTGCCTTCTGCTTGTCTTTGCTTGTTGCCTGCTAGTGATACTGATGTTGAACTTCCTAAAAATGAAATTTCTCTTCACAGCTGATAGGGATTCAGGATGGGTATCTCTCCCTGCTGACAGAAAGTGGCGAAGTTCGTGAGGATCTAAAGCTGCCAGAAGGTGATCTGGGAAAAGAAATCGAAGGAAAATTCAATGCCAATGAAGATGTGCAGGTAAGAATAGAGTAAAGCAGACAAGAAGAGAGATATTTTAATTGTCCTTGCCTGACATCAGAATAAATGTTCTTCATTGTGTAGTTATTTGTATTATTTCATGATAAGGGGTTAGAAACATGGGAATTGGTTTTTTGGCAAGTTGGGGCACGCAGTATGGCACTGAAACCTGGCTCTGTTGACAGTGAAATGATTTGAGTCTCAGATATGTCAGGATAAATCCTAATGGTGCCATCTGCTTAGTGTAGACTGGAGCTTCCACTCTTTCTTGTGTGGAGCTTTGTGAGATAATCTGGGCTGTAGAAACAGCTTGAAGCTGAGAACGAGTCTTGAGGTGCCACGATCTTGCACCTTGAAGTGTGACTGGCTGTAATTCTAGGAGCGGTTCCTCTGTGTGGGGTTGGAACTAACCTGTGTGTCTTTTCTTCCAGATATCCGTCATAAGTGCAATGAATGAAGAATGTGCTGTAGCCATAAAGCCTTGCAAATAAAGAGGATCGCCAGGCACGGGCAACTGCTCAGGTCTGGATAAACCACAGATCTTTAAATTTGGTTCTGATTGTCACCAAAGCTCTGGCCTTCACAAGCAACCTCATTTCTTTTTTGAATTGTTACAAAGCAGTGCTGGATTCTGGATTAGTGTTGCAGGCTAACTGGCAGTTTTCAAAATCACTGAGATTTTAATTCCTTAATTGTAACTATTTTAACATTCCTGTGGGTTTCAGCTATGGATCTAAGAAACCGTTCAGGTGTTACTAGTGGATATATTTTTTTATTTGCTTGAGCAAAACAGTGTTTGTCTGTATGAACAGACAAAATACAGTATTCAGGGGCTTTTAGATAAGCTAGTAGGTATCTAGGATTATAAAGTGACCTAGAGCACAAATAGTATTTTTCTTGACATGTTTAGATAGAACTGACAATAAAAGTAGCTTTTTTTTTTTTTTTAAATCTTAAATATTTTGTGGATTGGGACTCTTGCAGAACTGTAGGTACCAATCACAAATTTTAGACCAAGAAACTCAAGTGATCAAAAATGCCAGCTGGCTTGACCAAGCCCCAGTGGCCATGTGCAACTTAACTGTATTACCTCTGTATTCTTTTTTGCCAACTTGTTGGCTTATTGTAACGTTAAAATGGTGTCAAAGCCTACCTGTGGTTTAGGCAGGCAGTTGAGTTTTGAGTAGATGAGACATAGATAGGTCAAGGTGAGGATGGATGCTAAAGCTATAGACTTTCACTCGAGGCCTTTGTCAGACTTAAAGAAAAAAAAAAGAAAAAAAACACAGTTCAGTTGCTCTCCTTTATTATATTTATCTGAAACTATAAAAGGGTGACAAACTCCATGGGAATCTGTTGCAGTGCTTCCAGCTTTAGGTTTCAATCTTCAGGTTCAGACCATATTTTTGTAGCGCAATGACCACATGTTTTTTGAAAAGTGGGACAAATTGTAGCATTGAGCCTAAACTAAATGCATGTGTGGTTTTCTTTTTTTTAATAGAACTACTGTCTTTTTAAAATACAGACTTGACAAACAATGCTGAACAACCATGACTTAACTATAAAAGTAACTAGATAGCTGAAAAAATTAGCTCCTATCCCCAGGAATTTGGAGTCATTGAAACACACATGCATGCCTCTCTAATTATTTAGTAGCTTAACAGGCAAACACAAAGCTTTACAGAACTAGTCATGAAGGGATAACTAGCTAGCTTACTCTTGATTATAGCACTCAACTTGAATTCAGACACTTAAAGACTCTTCATAGGTGGGAAACTTCTTAGCCCATGGCTCAATCTCTCCTCACAGTGGGTAAAACATTTCATGGACTTGCCTTAAGTTTCAGCAGCTATCGGCTGATGTAGGACAACTTGTGAACACCTAGTGTGCTGTGTTAGGCAATCTGCACAATTCAAACTGTTGGCAGTGAGAGTCAGGCTTAACACTGCTGCTTACTGCTTAAAGTGTTTCCAACTTGTACTCTCTAATCCCAGAAGGGCTCATGGCAACTGTCCTGAACTGCCCTTGTACATACTGTGGTAGGGCTTGGCAAATCTTGGAAGTCTAATGTAGTGGGCAAAAGCATGTTCTTTATAGACTTCTCATGATGGAGAGCAGTACAGTGAAGGTAAAGACAGCAATAAATATACTCTGGTAATAAAGCACAGTTACCTGGGACACCTGGCAGAAGTAGGATACTGCTGCATGCTCTTACCTAGTACAGTGCATGTTGCAGGTGAGCTCTCTGAACAGCTCCTTTACAGCTTTCTAAAAGCTGTAGATCCAAACTATTGAAAGGCTTCAGAAGGCATGCCCTTAAAAACCTAACAGTAGAAGCAGCTCCGCGCTACGTCCTTTCCTGCCTCTCCATACCAGTATCTAAGGGACAGGCTTTGTTGGGGTTGAAGATGACTGAAACCATTGATCATAGTCTTAACAGTAAGCTGATCTGGTGTGATCAGCAGCCCAATGGGGAGTCATCATTATGAAAGCTTTCAAAAATGCTTGAAATCTAAAAGACTTGGATTTGTTGTTCTGGTAGGGTTTCAGTCTGCTTTCAGGTGCCTATCAGTCCCCCCAAACCCTTGTTGTAAGACAGGTGTTCAATGCCACTGGCCCACAGACTTCTTAAGTATTTACTAAGACTGTGTAAGTTCTCGAGGACAGGGGCTGTTTCCATCCTGTTTTTACAAGTGGGATCCTGGCCTGACTGAAGTTTTCAGGTACTAAGGCAATCTAAAGATCAAGATTTTATGACCTCCAGCTTGCTGGAAGAACCCTCCTTGGGGCTTAAGGATGTCCTATTGCAACCTTCAGTTCTGCAAGACCTAAATGATTCAGTACTTCAATATAGGTTTGTTCTTATATACTTAGTTGTCTTTTGTGACGTACTTCAAACACAATGGAAGTGCATAGCATTGCCTCGTCATGCATGAAGTTTCCCATAGATAATAATACATAAGCATGAGTCTTAAGCATAATCTCCAAGTTTTAGTAAGGTTGAAAGTTGCTTCTAAATTAGAACACGTCTTTGAGACACTTTTTCCAAGGTAAGATGTTTCAGTCTACTGTCAGAATAATTTGCAACAACTTTGTTATCAGTAGTCCATATAGATGCATATTTTTAAGATCTCCAAGCAAATGCTTAGGAAAATTCCTATTTTGTAGCTTTAGTTTAAAACAAACATCATCTGACTACTTGTTTTGTAGTATTGTCTTTAACACTCTCAAACAAATTGTATCAAAATAGAAAACTAAGCTTCTGATAGCTCATGCAATTGCTTAAAATAAAGGCTGTGATGACTAGGAGGTAAAGACAAGTATTTCCACTCCAAACAATGCATTTTTTTATGGCTCCAATTCATTGAGTTTCTCATACTACTTTACAGAATTGGAAAGACTGCAGTATTTCCTGCCTCAAATGTTGGCACGTAATACTTCAAGATTTCAACAGATCCTTCAACTTGTTGCTTCTAATGGTGGTTTTTCAACTAGGCTCCTGCTAGTTGAGCCATGTTCTCAGGGCTGTTGTTTTTTTTTTTTTTTAAGAAGTTAGCTGAATTTCATTGTTTTTATGTAACTGCTTTCAAGCCTCTCGCAGGTTTTTCTAACCCATGATGTACTCAGAAACGATGCACAGTCTGTAGCTTCACAATACAGGTAATTTTACAGAATCTGTAAAGAAGTCAAACTTGTTGACAGTTGAAACTCTTATGGTTACTGCAGGTCAGTCTTACAGAATTCAGAATTCAATAAATCCCACTTTTTTTTTTTTTTTGCTTGAGTGATTAGAATGTAGTTTGTTACGGTAGAATTAAATGTCAGGATCAGATGACCTTAAGGCTATATTGCATATCTCACACACAAGTTACCGAAGGCACTGAGCTCTGGTGCCTATGGGAGTAACTTCTGTGAGCCGAGAGCTGCTGTGTTGGTCTGAATGTTGGCTCTGTGTCACTGGAAGCCCCATTCCCTGTGTGGGGAAGCCTCATTCCCCTCAGAGCTGTGCCCCGAGGCAGCTGCAGGCCCGGGGCTGTCTGTGTGTTTGAGAAGGCGCCTTGCTGTTTTACACCACACCCACAATGAGGTGAAAGCGGTCGCTGTGTGCTTTGCTCCAGAAATAATCAAGATCTCAGTGCTGGGGGGCAGGGGGGCGATGCTTGGGGTGACGGGGCTGCTGGGGGGATGTGGGCCGGTGGTCCTGTGGGGTGGTTTGGGCCTCCTGTAGCTTTGCAGTCAGCGCTCGCTCTGTGCCTGCGGGCCAACCCCGTGCTTTCCGAACGAGGAACACTTTAACGCTAGAGAAGCTCGGCCTAGAATTGTACGAGAAAAAGAGAATTGCTTTCGTTCCTAATGATTATTAATTAGAGTAAATAAAGAGGTAACTCGCTCCGCTGCCGCCTACGACTCGTCCTTGGGGGAAGGCGGGAGGGACAACGCCTGAGGGAGCCGCGGCCCCGCCCGCCATCCCGACACCCTCTGGCCGCGCCGCTCCGCCTCGCGCGTGCGTCATGACGTCACACGTACGCATGCGTCACGACGTCACGGCCGGCTATAAGAGCGCGGCGTGCGCCCGGCCGCTTCCTTTCTGCGAGCGCGTCGCGGCGGCAGCATGGGGCCGGTGAGTGCGGGCGGAGGCCAATGGCCGGGCAGCCGCGGCGGGCGGGGAGCGGCCCCGTGCCGGGGAGGAGCCGGCTGCAGCGGGGCCGTCGTCCGGGTGACGGTGCGGCTCCCCCTGCTTTCTTGTGGCGCTGAGGGGCGGGAGGTGGCCGGGCGAACAGCCTCTTGTGGAGCGGAGCTGACGCTGGTGTCGTTGCCGTTTCGTTTTTAGCAAAAAGATAGGAAATCTAAGAAGGCGACGTGGAAGTTTTGCCTCGACCTGACTCATCCTGTTGAAGATGGAATCTTTGATTCCGGGAACTTTGTAAGTGGTGGCCGCGTTCGTGCTGGTAGCGCTTCGTGCGGTACGGCAGCCTTTGATAAACCAGAATGTAAATAACGTCAGCTGCTTTTTAATTCGACAGCAGTTACTGAACGTTTCCTGGGCTTAAGTACCTCGTATAGGTGATAAGATGGGTGCCCTGTCCCTGCCTAGCGCAGGCTGGTAGCGCCCCATGGAGCTGCGGGTGTTCCTGCTCACTGCAGGGCCAGATGGCCTTCAAAGGCCCTTCCCAGCTCAAACACTTCTGTGATTGTGTCACTTTTTAATTACTTGCATGCTGGGAAGCCTTACAGCATTGCAGATGCTTACTCGTGGCAATGAGTGGTATTTAATATTACTCCATGACTAGGGTCCCTTCCCTAGTTCATACCTAGGGTGCCCTTCCCTAGTGTTCTGTTTCTTCTCTGATGTCAAAACAGGAGCAGTTCCTAAAGGAGAAGGTTAAGGTCAATGGAAAAACTGGAAACTTGGGGAACACTGTTCACATTGAACGTTTGAAGAACAAAATCACAGTGACATCTGAGAAGCAGTTTTCTAAAAGGTCTGACTGGATTTCTTTTTGTTGTATTTACAGAGTAGTGGGATTTGAAAAGTGATAAGTACATTGAATATGGCAGATTTAATACATATTAGCAAATAGCTAATATTTCATAGTGCGTGTTAATATTAGCAAAATATACAATTCAAACAGATTTATAGGATTAGATATTAAAAAGAAAACAACTTAACTTAAAGGACAAGTCTTAAACCACAAATTAATGTTTCTTCTAATACAGATATAGTAATACAGAAATGTTTATGTAGCTTGTTGGAAATATGCTTTTTAAAATTACAGCTGAATTCATATCACGAGTGGCTGTTTTATTACTTAAATAGTTATATTAAAATATGTGTGTACATGATATGTGTTGTGGCAAGAGACCCCCTTAAGCCAACTGAAGCTTTCCAACAGTTAGTTTGTTGTAGCATGCAGCAGATCAGTGCATTGAGCTGGGTACAGTTCCTTCCCCACCCCTTCTTTCACTTTTCTGATACAGGTTTGCCAATATCTGTTGTGTAAGAACAAGGTTAAGAGCAGAGAGAAGTGGTTCTGGAGGTACTGGCAACGAGCTATGTAGTCAAGAAGCATTAAATAAGGTCTTTTATATATATGAGGAATTAAAATGTAGGCTTGTTATCTGCTACACACAATAATTTGTGATTTCTTGCTGTAATTAATGCATTAAGTGGAATCACCCCTTGGAAAATTCAGCACATAAAGGTTACACCGTTCCCCCTGTTAGAGCCATGGCACAAGTGGAGTACAGACATTAGTAAGGAATGTTAAATGGCAAAAATTCTAATGTATAATTATTGTTTTTAAGGTACCTAAAATATCTCACCAAGAAGTACCTCAAGAAGAACAATCTTCGTGACTGGCTTCGTGTTGTTGCATCTGACAAAGAGACGTATGAACTACGCTACTTCCAGATCAGTCAAGATGAAGAAGGATCAGACTCTGAAGAGTAATAGAAGCTTAGCTTCATGCTCAATACAGCGTACAAAAGGAACATCTATTTATGAGAACACTTAACTTATTGGTGAATAAAGATTTTGTACTCTGTTTGACAGAGCATGGTTAGTTTTCAAGCTCTTTTTTTTTTCCTCTTAAATTGTAATTAATGTAATTAATAGAGAATCATTTGATTTGAGTTTTTATTTGTGTTGCTAGAAATTGAAGCTGTTCAACATGACATCAGTGAAAGGCCAGGTAGGAAAGCAGAACTAAGCCCTTCACCCAGCAAAATTCTGGGACTTTTACAGTGCTAAATGGTGTACTCAGGCTGCATGAAGGCAGCTGCTTCCTTTGGAACAGCCACATAGAGTGGGTTTTAAGCCAGAATTGGGTATTTAGAGGGAGTTAACACTGTGGATTCTGCTATGCTAGTTTATAACAGGGATGCATGAAGGCTGCAACACTGAGATTTTTTGCCTGAAGAAAGCTGCTAGTTTAAGCTGAAACATTTCCTTATGGATTTTTGATTATTTATTTCAGCACTGCTTTTGCTGGCAAGTTTTATGACAGACTTGAGAGTTGCACTTGAGAGTTGCCAAAGCACAAAGCAGTACTTTACCAGCCACAACACCCTCTTGTGCTACCTAAATCTAAACAAAAAGTGCAGAGGGGATGATAAATGAGACCCCAGAGCACGTGGAAGTTTGTCACTTGTTTTCCAATTTGTTTGAACAGCTGTTCTTAACAGGAGATAAGAGGATGCAGCAATTGAACAGCTGCTTGAGTAATTGCTGCTCTGCCCATTTGTTTCATTTTTCTAGCAGAGGTAAAGGAGCCAGCCTGCTGCTTTGGATTTCATTTATGAAAGATGGTTATGGTCAGAAAATGCCACAAGCTGGTGTGTCCCAAGGCTGCCAGCTGCCAGACACTGCTCTCTCTCAAGGTTTGTGTTGAGTAGATGCAAACCTAAAACTGGATCAGTGTGTGACAGCATGAGTAGCTGCCCTTGAGCTGCAGAGCAAGCAGCTGGGAGCCATTTCCCCTGAGCACTTGATCCTCTGCTGATTTTCAAGCAGCAGCCTTAGGTGCCTATGTGTTTTTTTTGTTTTTTTTTGTTTTTTTTTGTTTTTTTTGTTTTTTTTTTTTTCTGCTGGAAATCCAAAGGGCAGCTAACACTTATGTAAGGTGGTTAGAGGATTGAAAGTTCATGCTGCATTCAACAAGCAGTGTGTTCTTCGTATCAAGCTGCAAGAATTTGGGGGGGAAAAAAAAACAACCACACAAAATAACTATTTGCAGCACAGTTAAGAAAAAAAAAAAAAAAGAAAAACAAACTGTGACTGAGTTGTATTTCAAAAATACATCTCCATCTATTTTTTTTTTTTTAATTGCCCTTTTATATGGCAGTGCATCCTTTAAATGAAGCTGACACAACAAAACTATCCTGATTAAATGTAACAACCAGAAACAAAATCAAGTCAATAGGGCTGTGCTACCTTGTTATCTCTCTCTTCCTTTTAATGCAGCGTCATGTGTTGTTACACAGCCTAACAGACAGACAGCATCATTCAGCAAGAGGTGGGGAAACAAGGGCTGAGATTTCAGCAAAGCACAGCTGGATTTGGAGGAAAAGTGCTCTGCCATGTGAGTGGCAGTGCTCTCTGGGCTTAGCTGGAGCAAGGATGGAGCCCAGGAAGCCCATTCCTTCCATGGGCTTCACAGGAAGAAATAACTGCAACACACAGACAAGAAGAGAACATCAGAAAAACCTGAACAATGGGTATTTTTTCATAACATCAACCATTTCATAGCAACAGAGCTGGGGTAATGCAGGTGGGGGTGGAAATCAGCCAGTCCTTGTTTACATTAGGAAATTAATTAAATTATCCAGATAAGAATCACATGGACCTTTTGGGTCAGTTTTTTTCCCCCCCTTTCTGTTTATTTTTTTTTAAAACCCACAGCTTAATCCTGGGAGCAGAACAGCATGCTAAGTTTTATATTTAGTTTAAATTAAACATACATATAAATACATAGGCTACATAACCATATGCTTATATAATATATATATTATTTTTACTTCCATTTCTTTCTCAGTAGACGTTTCTCTGCTCTCATTTCTCTACAAGCATTTCTGCTAGGCTTCTCCAAATAAAATTGGTTTAGGACAGACCTCCCACACATGGAGGATTTTGATGTCTGGCAAATAAAGAAAATAATGAAGTGCTTTTTCTTAGACAACAAGCTCAGCAGCTGTTACCACAGCAGCAGTAGCAGATCTGCATCAGCTATTTGTTGTGAGCATACGGAGAGCTTTTTCTGCACCACCAGTTTCTCTCATCTCTAGTGCAGCAGAACCTCACTGACTGCTATTAAAAAATAAAACCAAAACCACAAGCTTTCTGCCTGCTTGCTCCCTAGGCTTAAAACTACCAGAAATCAGAAATCAGCTTTATCATACAACCAACATCAGGAATAGAGAGCAAACTACTGGCAGGAAATACCTGGAGAGGTGCTGGGGCACTGCTGTGTATCACAAAGCCATTTGGCATATCAGAGGTGGCACAGCCTCAGCATATTCCCACAGCATCAGCACAAAGTAATTAGGAACAGAGAGACCCATGGAAAAATAAATAAGAATAGCTTGAGTGTCCCAGAGGCAGGAAATGAATGCATGAAGGGAGCGATCCGATTACACCAAATATGGACAAAATAGGGATAAAATGTTGTTTCTTTTAGAGACAAAACAAAAGAAACCTCATCAGCTGGATGGGATGGGGCTGAATGTCTCCCTGTGCTGCTGCACCAAGCCTCCTCCTTACTCATATCCTCACCACTATTAATTGTCATTATTCATATTCCCAGCACAGACTCCCCACTAAGGGCAATGACCCTGCAGGCCTTTGGGGTGCTCTGAGTTGCTGGTGCCCAAGCCAGGAACCAGGCTGGCATAGGGAGGAAAGGCAGCATGGAGCAATGGATGCCCTGAGAGCAGCTGGCTGAAATCCTTCCCTCTTTGACACAGAAGGGTGAGTGCACTCCTCCAGCACGCAGCCCCACTGCCAGCATGGATAAGGATGGCTCTGAAGTCCCTGTTCCCAAAGCTGTAACATTTTCCTGCAAAAATGCATTCATCCATCCTCCCTCCTGCTCATGTAGAAAATATTTACGCTGCCAGGAGATAAGGAGCTCAGAGTTCAGGATGGTTTTTGCTGACAATGTGGGATAGGAGCTACAGAGCTTCCAGGTTTGTCCCAAAACCTTAACACTTTGGGGCTCTTTCCCCAAACCTGCTCCAGGATCAGCCCAAACCAAGGGCATTTTCAAACAAAGGGGACAGCTTGGGGAAATTGCACTATCCTGAGGACTGAAAGTTTGAGCAAGGGATGTAGGAAAACAGCTGTGTGGGAGCTGACACAGGTCCTTGACCCAGGAACACCCCGGGAGTGGCAGGGACAGGAGAAAGGGTTGCTGTCTGTATGTCACAGCTCTTTGTGGATTTCTCCCCTGCCATATGTGTGATCCAACTATTTCTCCAAACACCACTTACTGTCAGTCTTGCAGTTCTTTAAATCAGCTGTATATCTGCAAAGCTAGCAGGAGATGGAGCCAAACCAACCACTGTGTGCTTTGGTGAGCACAGGGAAGCTGAAAGAAATACTTCAGCAATGATGGCATAAAGGCAGCAGGCACAGCTGCTTACCCAGGTTTGCAGCACCCCTGTGACTGTGCAATATCCTCTGATTTTACATTTTCCTGGGTATTTTTCATAGTAAGCTCTAATAAAGGTGATGGTAGAAGCACACACATCCACCTGTACTTTCATTTTCCTTCTCCACTCCTATTTTGAAGAAATTGCATAGATTTCATCCTTGAGGTAATATTATCAATCCCTTAAAGCCCAAATATTGAAGTTAAAATGTTTCAAGACCCAACTATTGAAGAGACTGCACTCAGATTTTACTTCATTACTGATGCAGAGATAACTGCAGAATGAAAACGATGGGGCAGCGAGAAGCAGAGCTAAGATGCAAGCCAGCATTTTGACCCCAGGATGCTGTTACACCACTGGTGTGGGAGGAACCACAAATACTTTGTGCCAAGCCCTTAATCAATGGAGTCACAGGGAAGAGATGAGACATGGTGAAGTGAGATCCTACATGATTCAAGACCTGACTAAAGTGCTCACTGAGGGTGGGCCGAGGGGATGTTCTGTCAGCTGAAGTAGCTGCCTCCAAATGCTGCCACTCTGGAAAAGGGAGCTCTAGCAGCAAGTGAGAGATCTCCAGGATCAGGATCTGAGGAATTGTCCCTACAGGTTATTGCTTTGCTGATTCACCAAAAATCAAATCATTCTTTGGAAACTTCCCACCCCAGAAACTTCGCACCCCTGAGAAATGTTTTCATGAGCTGAAGTTTCTTTGAGTTAGGGAAGAGAAACACCAGCTTTTGTTTAACTGTAGTGGTATTTTAAATATCCCTATAAGCTTAAGTTGGAGAACTCTGTCCCTACACACACTTCCCAAGACCTACCCTGGCAAGGTCCATGTGACACCCATACTGCTCTAGATACACCATCTTCCCATCTGTGCTCACACACAGGTTTTGTTGCTAGAACCATACTACATTAGATCTATTTCTCTAAATGGTCACCACTGAAGGAGGTGATTATGCCACTCTCCTTTGATCCTGAATCCTAAGGGCCAGAATAAGTGAAAGATGGCTGATCACCCAGCAAAGTGCCTTTCCTCATGACCAGCACAGTGAGGATGGATGCATTAACACGTACAAACAAAAACACACAGTGGGTTGAGAAGCACTGCCCTGATGAGGGAAAATTGACTGTAATTTGTTTTGCAAGCACTTAGCAAAAGAAGAACTGAAAGAAGTGGGGAAGAAGCAAAATAACATGAAAATTGTCCTTGCCAGCCTCAAAACATGCCCTTTTAACACATTTAGAGCAGACCCTGAATCCGAAGTGACCAGAGACACAGCAACATGCCTGCACTTCTCATCTCTCCTCCCAGCCATGGTGTATAATGCTATAACAGGATGGAAAGTACCAGGATAACAGAGGGGTGGCAAAGTCTTGGCTGCAACAAATGTGAACAAGCCCAAATGCAGCATCCTTGGATGCAGAAATGAAGGAAAAAAAGCTGCTTACCTTTGGAAGGCCTCAGGTATGGAGGGATCTCCAGTGAGATGCCCTCACCTCCACTGCCAACCCTTAAATGAGGGCTGGGAAGGGATGCATCCTGGCTCCACCCCTTCCAATCACCCCGGTACATTGCACACACCTGAGCTGCCTGGGTTGGCCCTGCCTTCCTACCAGGTGCTCAATCACTGCTTCAAGCTGTGACTCAGCATTTCCACTACAGCATGAGCTGCAAAACCACAGAGCAAAGACACACACCATCACTGCCAGCAGCAAACTGCTCCCGTGGTCCCCAGACCTGCATGCCTGATAGCTCATCTTACTCTAAAAGCTTACAAAAAGAGAAATATAAAGCAGTCAACACACATCAGATCCTGCCAGAGCACACAGAGCATCTTTGACATGGCCTCATCACCTCCATCCTGCTGGTTCAAGCTCTGAGCATGACCTGTTCCACAAGCAGTGGGAAACATTGCAGCTGAGATGGAAATGGATTGTTCTTTTCTCTTTCAGCTACTGTGAGATATGAATTGGGAATTCATTAGCTGTGAACTGCTGAAAAATAACATTGCTCTTAAAATATTCAGTAGCCTCCTGGCTCCAAAGGACCTTGGTTAACTGTAGACAGAGCAGAGGGGTTTTTCATCATTTAAAATATCCTGGAAAGGCTCGTTAGAAATTACTTACTGTTTCTTTCAGATGCTTTTTGTTTCCATTTGCAGTCTCTTCTTGCTCATGGAAGAGCTGACACAAAACCATTTATCAGCCCTGGAGAAGGTAAAAGGATTTCTTTCTGCTGCTGTGAGAGGGGCAGGGTGAATGGTGGGGCTCCGGGGGGGGGGTAGGGTTGCAGGCCCTCCGTGGCTGCCTGTTGGCCTCAGTCTCCTGGGCCCAGGGTCCAACCACAGCTCTCCATGTCGACTCTTTGAAGCACAATTTATTTTCAAGGGGTTTGAACAACAAGTTGAAAGAGTGAGATGGTGGCTCCACAAAAACCCAATGGGTGAGATGGAATCACTGAGGTTGGAGAAGACCTCTAAGATCCCCAGGCCCAGCCCCAACCCATCCCCACATGCCCACTGCCCATGTCCTCAGTGCCACATCCCCACAGCTCTGGAACACCCCTAGGGATGGTTGTTCCACCCCCTCCCTGGGCAGCCTGTGCCAATGCCTCACTGCTCTGAGATTTCCCCTAGTACCCAACCTGAACCTCTCTTGATAGAAACAATACACCATCAGAACCAACTAACTGCAAAAAAGTTTCAAATGAATTCAAAATCAATTTGCATTTTGCTTTTTTAATGGATTTTTTTTCCAGCTCTTTTCAAAATGCAAGTACTGGAACAAGATTAAAATTCATGTCATAATGAGTGTCTGCATGGTACCTTCACGTCAGTCTTCTGAAAACAGTAAATCCCTGCTTGGAGAACTTATCACAAGGAAAGGGAGGTCCTAAAAGAAAAGCTGGCAGCAGGAAACAATCAAATCAGCAATTTTTTGTTTAACTGATGTTTTCCTGTGAAAAATATCCTTTGAAAGAAGGAAAGTAGTCCTTGCTGCACAGCCATCCCTCCCATCACAGGGCACCGGGGCTGAGCACAGCATGGTTTTGCCATCCTCCCAGGGCGTATCACGCACATCCATGCTGAGAGCAAAGTAGCAAAGAAGTGACATATTTTACATTAAAACCACCTCCTTCATATACCTCTGCTGCCAGCAGCCATGGCAGATGCTGCATATCCCAGTGCAGGCAGCAAAAGGAAAGGCTCAGCAGCAACATTGTCTCTGCAGATGCCTCTCACTGGCCCTGCCAAAGGGGAACGATCGATTTCACAGCATCACTGCCAGATCTGCAGCCACAGCCGGCAGCTTAGGAAAAGGGCTTACTGCTGTCTCTGTGCAAGCTTGGAAAGATTCATAGTAATTATGTTTTCTTAAGAAAATAGTTGGATTAATCCTTCTGCTGGGGTTGCACTTAGTTTCCAGTCAACTGGAGTTTTGGAATCATGTCAAAAGCAAATCAGGCTGCCTGGCACCATTTCCCCAAACAATTCATGGCCGTGTTTCTCAAGCACTCCATTAAGTTTTCAGAAGAAAACAGATCTGATTTCAGACACGCTCAGAGGGTGCTGCTGGGTGCTGGGGAAAATGAGGCTGCTGTGGTGGTACCTCAACAAAAAGCAGCAGATTTTGCATAGACTTAGAGTGCTGGAGATGGATGCCAACCACACACTTTCGCTGGGTTGTAGTTGTATCATTTTTTGCAATGATCTCTTTAAAACTCCAAATTTGAAGTGGTAATTCCAAGGAAGAGAACAGGAGAAGCTAAAAATGGGTGAAATTTCATGAAAAAGTTCCCGAGCACAGCCGTGCTGCTGGTGCCAACACTGCACTGCTCTCTGTCTCAGCAAGAGACGTGCAAGCACCAAGGTTTGCAATAGGCTGAAGGCAAAGCTCAGAGCACGGTTAAGGCACGACTAAGGGGTTGGTAAGAGAGCTAAGGACAACACTTAACTATCATCATCGAAATACCTTCTGTGAAAGGCTCTGTAGAATTAGCTTTCATGAAAATTACTCCAGCTTCCACACTACAGCTTAGTGTAAATTAGTTTAATCACTGAGAATTAAGCAGAAACTCATACACATCAGCAATGCAGAAGGCTCTTCTTTATAACAGTTATGCAAATGATATATGTGCCAACTAATGGGTTGCTGTGGATATACCAACACAAACCCATCATTAGAAAGCAGTTAGTTTGTGTAAACTTGGCTTTACAAACACTCACACTAAGCAGGGGAGATGGTGGTCGAGTCAGAACCAGTGGTTGTCAGCACCTTCCCGCAGTGGTGGCTCACCCACAGAGCAGAGAGAGCCTGTGGTGGGATGTTAGGATCCAGGCTAGGTCTTGATATATGGACTTAGTCATTCTATTGCCTCAACTAAGAGTACAAGCATGGAAAAACAGTTTCAGAATAAAAATAAATAAATTTGACTGGGATGGATGAGGCTGAGATGAGGGGGTATCTTTGTCGGGACATCCTCCTCTTAAAGCTCAGCCTTTTTGTCTATCCACTCAGCCTGTACTTTCCTTCTTTAGTCTCTACTTTAAGATATTCTTGAGGCACTCACCCATTCTCCAGCTTGGCCATTTTCTCTGAAACCCCCTTGATGCCTCATGCTCAGCCCACTGAAGACTTTCCCCATGCACTTGCAGGCACAGCCTTTCCCGAAAGTGTGGTAATGGTCAAAAAGACAGAGAAGAGAGACTCCACAGGGAGACTGGAGAAGGATGGCTCATTCAGCTGAAAGCCTAGAGGGTTGAAAGAGGTTATTACTGCTGTTTATAAGTATATAAGGAGTCACAGCAGGAAAAGAAAATAATTAAGCTAAGAAGAACTAATGGGAATGAGCTGGCCATAAATAATTTAGGGTGGAAATGAGGAGAAGCTTCACACCAGTAGAGGAGATCTCCATGAAAACCTCAGTTCTCACCTCCAATTAGTCTTAAGTATCATAAGGAGTATCACATTTCCAAGTCAAGACCTGAATGCCTCCTCCCCACGACAAAGAGAGACAGAGGAGGAGACAGCACCTCCCAACCTCAGCCCCATTCATCGTGGCAGGAGATCATAACGGTGCTAGGGACTCTTTGTGGGGTAGCTTAGGACAGGAGCCATCTGGAGATTGCTGATGGTTCTGAAAGCTTTCAAAGATGTCAAAATGCACACACTTAGTTGCTTTTTCAAGCATAAACATGAGGGTCAAAGCCAGCGAGTGCACAGACATTGCCCAACACCAGTGCACCAACACAGGTCATGGGGCAGAAATGGCCAACATCCACAGCTTCTCTTATCTTCATTGTTTGACTTTGTTGTTACTGACATTAAGCATCTTCAGATATTTTGAAGGATGGTCTAAGAGCAAATTACAGGATCAAAGTTAAAAAACGTTCACTCAATAAAATTGAGTTCTTAAACATTATGAAAATAAATGTCTCCGTGAACCCTTAGTGGCACAGTGCTGTGGCCTTCATTCAAAGCTGGGGTCAGGGCATGGGGAAGAGCCAGTGTGGTCAGCTGCAGTCTGACTGCAATTTAAATGCCAAAAATGAAAGAGGGTTCTTAATTCTCAACGGTTTGCTGCTATTACCTCATTCTTTCCATCTTGAAAGCAGCCAGTTCAGGAGACATGCAATCTACCACCTTAGAAAGTGAGTGATAAGCATCCATGGCAGTGGGAAAGTGGATGGAAGAGAGTATTTAGAGTGAAGGGATGCAGATGGATGGAAACTGGTGCCCAGGGATTTAATATCTTGCAGTAGGAGATGCACAGGAGGTAACTGCCTTTCAACAATGTCAAAATAAGTCATCAGAAGAGTTCATAGCCATCTGGGATGCAGAAAACACTGCAATACATCAGGTTCAGATGGAACCAAAGCTAGTTAGAAGATTTCACATGCCCCAGAGCCAAGGACGGACATGGAAGCACAGCAGCAGGGCCAAGTGAGATGCCTCACACAAAGGGACAAGCACCACTGCCAGCTTAGCCACTGCCATCCATGGGTATAGGCCTTGCCCTGCTCTTTTGCCCTCTTGCACAAATCAGAGCCATTCCAGAGAAAGCCAACATGCCCAGGAGAGACTCTTCCACCCGTGAGATAACACAGACAGAGCCTTTGTTTTGTTGAGAAATCTGCTGATGGGAGGGAGGGTCAGGCTGGGGGGAGCCACTGCTTTTGGCCTTCCCACGTTGCTCATTGCTGGATGTGTGCATGTCAGGGGCTGCGTGGGATTTATCAGGGACGAGGCTTCAAGGACAGCACAGAGAGAAAGGAGCCAAGCACAATCACATCATAGGGCAATTCATTAGCTGCAGAGCTGATAGCCAAGCCTGGGGGTTGCAAGTAGATGCCAGGGATAAATGCCAGGAGACAGAGAGTTTCAATTTGACTTGCACAACTTGAGCAGCTTTTCAGCTTGGTCTGTGCACAGAACCCTTAGGTGGTTTCTGACTGCTCTCTATCCAAGCCAACTCCATTGCCCAGGTGTCACAGAGGGTGACTAGAGGCAGGCATATGGGGATCTTGATAGGAGTCAAGGAGTGTCTTAGGTAAATCCTCCTAATCACCTCTGCACTCATTACAACTTTCAGTCATAGCTAGATTTTATGATTCTCAACAGTATTGCCAGCTTTCCAGAATAAGGAAAATCTGTGTAACCAAAGGGCAAATATATTTGTACAAACCTAAGGATGGACACGTTTGTGCAAATTATGCTGGAGAATTGCATAAGAAGAGGATGTCAAGCCAAAAAGGGAAGTAGGAGATGTCTCTGAATGCAAGCATTTATACCATCAAAGTGTGCTTCTGGTCAGATCATTAACTGCAAAAAGCCACTCCAAAGAAACCTGATATTCAGAAGTATCAAACACCTCGGGCCCTCTCGTGCCAGGGTACTCTTTCAGTCCTACATCCATCTCTGCTGCATCAGCCTACGTGGTAACCATTTCTTCAATGAGAAAACAGGGCACAGAGCTGATAAATAACAGCTGGAACCTCCAAGCAGATTCAGGCACCCCTTTCCCATTGATAATCATGAGTAGCTGGCATCTTGAGACAGCAGAGCAGAGCAAAAACACTGAAATAAGGCTGTTTGCCCTTCATCTTTTAAATAATTGGATATACTTGCATGCCTGCAAGGGTTCAGCCTGAAGGTAACTAGAGCAGGAGATACACGTGTGCAGTGGCCACCAACCTCTACAGCCAGGGCACCTTGGGAGACTGCATCTCTGCATAAAAGAATTACTGCCATCTCCCAGTCTGCAGCTTAATGCAATAACCCGTGCGAGCAGAGCACAGGAAGATGCACAGCAGCTAAATGGATTGTGCAGGCTGAACCTCAGACACCCAGGCACCAAAATGAAAAACCCAAGCTTCTGTCATGGGCAGTCCCCATGCTTTGCCTATGACCACCACCCAGAGTCTGGATTTGCACTGATGCTATCAAAAACACACCTGATGGGTTTTGCTTCTGCCTCCAGGCAGCTTCCTCTGCAGAGTTACAAATATGTTCCTTCTCGGTCTGAGCTCAAATTGGAAATGCAGAGCACCAGTTGTCTGTACCAAAAAGGAAAAGGCATTCAAGATCTTCTCCACACAAATGGAGCTCACTTTGCCAAAGGGAAATTTTAATATGGATTGTAAGGAGAATTTCATTGGACTTAGCTTTGCAGAGAGCTTCATGTATGGATCAGACACACAAGGAGGGAGGAAACCCAAAATCTGACAATACTGCAAGAGCAAAGTCTGCTGGAGAGGATGGAGAGGGCAGGAGGAGACCCTGCACTCCTTCCCCTCATCCCCTGCAGGGCTCTGACTCACCTGCAGAGCCATGGATAAGGGCAGCATCAGCTCTCCCACCCCCTCTTCTCCTTATTTTGCCCAATAAGGCTGTGCTCCCCAGGAGCTGCAGACAACAAGTACATCTCTGCCACGCTCTGTGCTGGCACTCCGCTGGCAGCACGCTCACCAACTGCTGGTTGGTTTTTCCACAGTCCCTTTGCAAGCCTAATTAAAGCTTTCCATCTTTTGGGACAAGTAGTAGAACCACTAATTAACTACCAAAATTATAGCTAGGAGCCAGTAACTGCTGTGCAGCTACCTCAGTGCTCATTAGCATCACAGAGTGATTTTGGTGGGAAGGAGCAACTGCAGAGCTACAGAGGACATAGAAAAGACAGCCCATCAGTACTGCAAACACTAGCAGTGTAGGAGACAAACTTGGTGCCTCCAGGCTGGATGTCACAGGAGGAAACACATTACAAACACATACAACAGGATATTCAAAGCAGAGGGTTGCCCAAAGCACCAAGTACTACCTGCTCTTGGCACCATCTCCAAGCACAGGAGATGGGACAATTCCATTTATCGTGATGTTTTCATACCTTAAATAGATCTGGTCCCCAGGACTAGAGAGGGCAGGAGCTGATAGTCACACAGTGCTGCTGATGAGAGACTTCTAGGGGAGAGCTACAGCCAGGCTGGGCTTTAAATAAACCATATCCCCTACAGGGCCTTCCTGATGAGAAGGAGCACCAGATAACAAGGCAGGTGGTTGGGGTGAGATGTATGCTGTGCAACCAGTGGAAATTACTTAGTGAACCATCCTTAAC
Source organism: Phasianus colchicus (assembly GCF_987193195.1). Taxonomy (NCBI): domain Eukaryota; kingdom Metazoa; phylum Chordata; class Aves; order Galliformes; family Phasianidae; genus Phasianus; species Phasianus colchicus. Next base: position 21,626,835 of record NC_143445.1, on the reverse strand, counting down.
TCATCAACAGAGCTACTGAGATACTTTCAAGCAGAAAAGATGGCGACTGAAAAATTCTGAATTCTCTTTTTTCATTCTGGAAAGCCCTGCATAGCCTTCTCCGGGGACCCAAGGCTTCGGGACAGGCTTTTGAAGTGAAAGCAAACCTTTCGACACGAGGCTCAGCTGAGCATTGTAAACATACCCTTCAGCCTTCAGCTGTTGCTGCAGCTGAAATATGTTGTTTGTGCTTTGCCCACTAAGTGGAGCTGGGGGTTCTCCCATGTTTCCTTCCCATGCACAATGTGGATTTTCCTTCCTGGACAAAGTGGCAGAGCCATTGGGGCAGTCCTAGCTATGGGGATCACAGTTTGGGTGCCGAGGCCACGTGCAGTGGGGAAGTAAAGCGATGTCACTTTCTGTGTTTGCCTAAATCACATGAAAGATATCAGTTTGGGGCATTTCCCCCTTTCTGAAACAGCACAGGGTGTTTCAGAGCACAGTCCACCTAGCCCTGTGTGAGAAGAGCAGAGGGCATGGAAATCAACTGGGATACAACCACAGCTTCACAAAACTCATCGTCTTTTCCTGCAATGGAAAGATAATGAGGAAATTGTTTTTAAACTAATGATTCATAGCTAGCCAGGAAGGAGCTATGTGAGGAACATGACTTTAATTTCACCTATTAGTGCAGTACCCAAACATGGTTTGCAGTATTTCTGTGCCCAGGAGTCAAACACTTCCAGCTGGTGCCTCTCTACCAGTTTCTTCTGCACAGCTCTCCATCTCAGAAATGGAATTGGGCGATTGCCTGCATGGCATGGGCAGCAGCTAATAGTCCTCAATGTTGTTTTCTTTCTTGTTGATGTCCCCTTCATACAAGTCAAGCTTGTAGGACAATACTAGCTGCATATCGGTTGTAATATCAGTTATAACAAACCAGACCTTGCCCTATATTAAAGGTAACTGTTGCATTCACGTTCTGTCAGCACATTGATGGTGTTGGTTGAAATAACCATCCTTTCTCCATAGTGGTCTTGATCAACACTCAGGGCTCCAGTGGTGCCTCTAAGGAAAGTTGGGTCCTGGTAAACCCATCCTCAAGTGTGACAGATACCTGCCATATGTTGTGTGCTTGCGTAAACTGAAATGAAAAGCATCCTTCCAGGCAGTTCCTTTTAATCTACAGAAGAGAAAAGGGGAAAAGGTTTCATAGAAAGGAGTATTTGCTGATATATTGAAACATATTGTCATTATAGCTTTATTGCCAGTTATCACAGGGCTCTTATCAGCACATCCGCTCAGTAAATGAATAAACCCTTCCACAACACAGCTCTGAACCACACGCCGAACTGCGGCCAGGGAAGCCTGTGTGTCCCCTGGGCAGCAGCACGGCCACCCCAGGGCTCTGCCCTGCTCAGTGCCACCAACACCCAGAGAAATGATTTCTCAGGTCTGCTGTAACACTGCAACAGACAAAGCTGTCCGTGGTTTTGTGACATTCCAGACAAAGTGTCAAGGCCGTATATGGTTGCAAAACACCCGAGCTGCTCAGCCCAGCCCAGGCTGGAGCTGCTGCCCCACAAGTCACTTTATTATATTGGTTGCTCCAAACATAATGCCTCCTATTTATTTCCTTGGAAATGACAACAGATACAAAGAGCACAATAGCACTATTTGATAGAGCAAATTCTCAGCTACAAAACTCTGTTTTTCAACACAGTCACCACCATTAGCTGTATATTTTCACCAGCAGAGGTGACCACTGCTACCATTACCACTGCTGAAACACTCCACTCACTGCCCCACTGTGCTCACATCCACCATTTGTTCTCCATCAGTGTTCAGGGAACACTCTGTGTATTTTTGGTAAATATCTGCTCCAAACACTTTGTGCAGTTGGAGGGGGCCTACCTAGGTAGATCCATGCCTTACACAAAAACATAAATACAAAGATGCAACAGTGGGCTGAGCTCCCACTGTGAGGTCTGGGCTGTGCCAAGTGGCTTAGCCATCCCATCACCACTTCTCTCTCTGGCAGTGTGCAGGCTGGTGTCACCTCTCCTGGCAGATATAGTTTCCATAGCAACGTCACTTTTACCACATGAGAGGATTCACCCGATTAAAACAGCCGCCTTCAGGTAATTAAAATACATGAAATTTCTTTGTTATTTACATTTCTGCCAGGGAGGAACCACAATACTCAATTCAAACCAGGATGCTGAGGGTCTTTGAGACTGAACAAACAAGAAAGAAAGCTGTCACTGTTTGTCCAGCACAAAGTGGGGACTTGTCCCCGTGCACAAAAACCTCCCAGTGCAAAGCATGCAAGGCAGAGCAGGGCAAGCTGTGCAACCTGGGATTTGCATTCGGGGCCGGTGCCAGAGGGCTGGCGTGAATGGCCTGGTTTATTTTCTAGAGAGGCAGCCTTCAAGAGAAGACATAATGTACTGGGTGAGTAAGGGCTGCAGCCTGGTCCCGGTCAGAGTTGTAGGATCACGGAGGGGAGTGGGGTTGGGAGCACAGGGCATGGGCTGCAAAAGGACCTGGCCAGGTGATCAGGGAGCTGTGGCTTCTCCTCAGTTAGGTTGTGGCTTTGCCATCTTCATCAACTGCTACCAGCAAGGCATCAGTATGTAGGGTATAAGATGATGGCCTTAAGTAACGCCAGGGGAGGTTCTGGTTGGATATAAGGAAAAATTTCTTCCTGAGAAGAGTGGTCAGGCATTGGCACAGGCTGCCTAGGGAGTGGTGGAGTCACTGCCCCTAGAGGTGTTCAAAGACCGTGGGGATGTGACACTGAGTCACAGTGGATATGGTGGGATGGGTTTGAGTTGTACTTGGGGATCTTAGGCACTTTCTCCAACCTTAATAATCCTGTGATCTGAGTTCTATGATCTCAATTTTATGATCTCAATATCACAGCGCTTCTGTCTGGTTTCCAATAGACTGAAGATGCTGAAAGCTCTTCTCAAATTAAACACATTCTTACTTGTCATTTAGAATCCTTGTTTCTAATTAACATCAGTTTGAGTGGCTGCTAGGGGAAGTGTTCTTGTTTGGAAATACTGGGAATGTTCAATCCAATGTTGTTCTTAGCCGTTGGCCTTACTGCGCTGCTTCTTTTCTCCTCCACAGTTAGAGACAGAGGGAAGAGGACTTTATTTGTACTAACTACAAGACAACTTCCTCATCCCTACTTCGAGACACCATGTCTCAGCAGTTATTGTAACATTTATTGCCCGAATTCTGGCAATCCCCAACTCCTCCCATGGGGAATAAAGCAAAAAAGCATTTAAACGCAGATAAGGCAGTCCTTACTCTTTACTCTGAGCTTTCTAGCAGTTGTCCATGGAGATGAGTAGAGCCGCCCACCCTCTTAGAAGTAAGACTTGACCCATGAAGATCCACTGTAGGGTCACACTGCAAACTTATTCATCAGCCTTTATTACTGGGAACCTTTCTCTAAAATCCCCAAGGAGCTCAGTTCCATCAGTTGGCATTAAATACTGTGGGCAGCTAGGTATGACGTAGAGCAGCAATTAAAACCTGAAGGCACAGGTCAGACAGGGCTGGCAACATGCAGCTAGAAGCTTGCCAGTCCCTGGAAGCCCAGCTCAGCCCCTGGAAAGATAATTTACTGCTGCTTGGATATTTCTATTGCAAATAGCCAATGAGGTCCATATGTGACATCACTGTGGCCTTGTGGGGTTCTCTGTGTTGTCTTGGCGCATCTTTAAAGAGATGCATTTGTTTTTAGGAAGATGAAATGGAAATAAATTTTAATGAAAAATGAGGACAGACGTGATTACACAGAAGGAAAGTAAACCAAGCATGCTATGCCTGGCAGGTATCCCCCACCCTTTGAAAGAGCTGGTTATCTGTTGATGAAAAGAAAACAAAGAACTGGAAGACAAGAGAGTATCCATTAAACAAAGCTATAACCTCAGCCAACACCCTTGTCTCATCTAACAAATATGTTGATTTTAGGTTATTTGGAGCAGGTTTAGATGCTACCATGGAGCTTTAATGATGCTGAGACTGCAGAATAGGCAGTGGGCTACTCATCTGCTCCTTGCAAGGGCTTTGGATTTGCACCAACTGCTGTTCTCCTTAAGTCAGTGTGTCTGTTCCTCACTGTAGCCTGAGCTGTGGGTTAAACCTAGTGCCAAAACAAATGATGTGCATGGAAGGTATCAGCTCAGACGTCCACCTGAACACAGCTTTGAACTCACAAAACATTCCAAACTGAAAAGAAAGGAATAGGATATACTTTGTGTTTGGAAGAGGACGAGGATGCCAGGAAATGTGTGCAACCCACCACAGGACTCTGATCAGACCCTGGTTGCACCCTGCAAGCTTCTTCCAGCTGTCCATAACACATTCATCTACCTAACAGCTCAAACTTACCAATCTTTACAATGTGAACCTTACCTGCTTGGAATACTCAGATTAAAACAGCAAACCACTAATTTTCTAGACATTACATTTTAGTATAAAATTGCAAACCCCATTGTGAAAACTACCCGTTCCCTACAATAGCTGATCAGCATGCACTAATGCTGTTGGCACACGTTCTTCCCAGACTACATCTCATCATCCCATGCTGAGTTACAGCACATCCACAAAAGAAGGAATTAACAGACCTGTTGCAGGTTATAAGTATGCTCAGCTGGCAACTTGCTGAGAGCAGTGGAAATGAAACTTACAATTATCTGAGTGTTTGGAAGAGGTCAGCCCTGTAGTTCGTGGTCCTCCAGCAGGGCATTGCTGGCGGTTGATAGATGGACTTCAATACAGCTTGTCCCAGGTGCTGTTCTCAGCCATGTTCCTCTGTGTCTCTTGGCCAAGGGACAGACGTAGGATGGCTTCTCACTAGAACACAGTGAGGCATGGCTGCTTGTATGTTCCCATCTACTTTGAGGCCCCTTTGTCAGTAGCACGTCCCAGAGTCCCATCGTCTCACCTGGCCCAGGCAGCTGTCCCGCATTAACAGGAACTCCCCAAATTCCCACAGAGATATCTTGGATGAAACATGACTCACAGAGTGATTCAGGCAGCAAGAACTAGTGCTTAGTGACTCAGTTTTGATTCATTATTCTGGTCAGACCCTATCTGCTAAAAGTTAATGTGAAGGTCATTTTGAATGAAATGCAACGTGCGTCGTTCCTGTGATGCTTACCATCTTTGACACTTCCCCACAACTCCCCTTTTTTCTCTGAAAATGCAATGACGACACACAGCTTCTCTGAAGCAAAGATGGACTCATTGATCCATACAGAATAAAACAGAGTGGGTTCTTTCCCAGTGCCTTAGCAGCTCTCTAAACACCACACACAGCTGAACGTATTGGAAGTATCTTATTCTTTTTTTTTTTAAATTAAATTTGAACTAAATCATTCAATGCCCCAGCTCTGGAAGAAGCTCCTATCTATACACAGTTCAGCTGGGTTTTTGCTGAGACACAGCTAATTTTATGCTTCATCAGAAAGACCACATTTCACTCCCAATTATAATTTTAATCCTGTTCCTAATTTGCATACATTAACACTCAGAAGTGATTAGAGTTGCACAACATGAAATAATCAAGTTTAAGCACTATACATAATGCTCAGCAGTTTCTGCCCAAGGCAGAACATACCATCCACAAACTTGTTAGCAGGGTTGCCCTTTTGCCACTATCTGTGGCTTTTCTGTTGGCAAAAGTATTTCCTTTTTTTCCCATGGTATTTGCCCAGTGTATCCTCTGGAAGACCACAAGGAAGAGGACAATACAGAGGCTGCCTCCACAGCCCTTCATACGCAGCTCAGAATCTGTAGGAGGTTTGTTGGGCACATTTTTTGCTATGCTTTTTGACTAATTTACTTTGGGTCAAATCCAGAAGTTTTCACTGAGGCAGAGATTCACTGTCATTAAATGATCAGATCTTGAAAGAATCCCCAGTTCCCAATAAGCGGACTGTCAATTCAATTAGGGTTTCTCTCTGCTAATAAATTAAATATGCTTGGGACTGGCCTTCAGATAGTGGCCAGCTGGCATCTGATAACTCATGGCCATAACCATTAGTTCTCAACCTGTAAAACAAAGGCTGCGTGCACATTGCCCACAGGCAGGTCTCTGACCCCAATGGATTATACCAGTGGCACAGGCCAAAAGTGTTTCATGGATGGCTCCCAGAACAGAAGCAGCACTGGGGACTCACCTCCTTCTTGGGCAGTGTGATTCCAGGCTCTGGAGTTTGTAGGTAGAACCCAGGTCCCACCTGGGCAATACGTCTGTGGCTGTGCTTGGCCTTTAATCAGGGAAACATTGCAGCCAAATGTGAAAAGTGAGCCAGGGCTTCTGAGTTCTGAGATTTTACAATCTTTGGGAAGTCTGAATTTGCAAAGTTTTCCAGTTATGATTCTTTCTTGATGCATAACTTTTGTAATATCCACCACATTACCTATGAGGGATTAAGCACACAAAGAGGAAGAAGCAGCTCTGACAGAGTAGGATGGATGGACTGTGACCATTGATGTGAAATGCACGCAGCTGGCTCGATGCACTCAGTATTGAGCTGATTGCTGCACAGGGCAGCAATGAGGGAACTTGGGGCTTTGCTGCATCTGAGCCACAGAGGAGCTCTGCCTCTTCCTCAGCTCTTGGCAAGAAATGACCAATGCCATATCCAATTCCTGCGTTCTTGAAAATGCAGTGGGGATTTGTGCTTCAGCCTGTACAGGGAGAACCTGTACTGAAGGGATGGGAAGGACAGCCAGAGCCAGCAGATTTGTTCCCCATCCAGATGCTCATGCCACCCTCAGACTAAAGCAATTCATTTAAAACCCTGTTGTCTTGCTCCTCCCTTTGTAAGATGGGGATTTATGTACATATATCAGCATTCAGAAGATGAACACAACATGAGGTGTTTGGCTGCGACAGCCAAGGGAGCAACAACAGCAGCATCCAGAGCAACTCCAGTTGCCACTCTCCTTCTCAGCAGCAATACACATCTGACTGGTCCCATTTTATTAATTTCATTATATAAACATGGTCCTTGCCACTAAGTATTCCTTGTTCTGCCAAATAACTGACTTTTTTTTTTTTTGCCAGCTCCTTCTTGCTGCTTCTGACCTCTTTTCTCCTTTCAGGGAGAGGAATCCATTGTGGATAAAAGCACAGCAGATTTACCAGATAATTGAAATCATCACAGAATACAGTGTTATGTGATCTAGACTTTGTTTTGAAAACATTGAAGATATGCATATTTACAGTATTAGTTTAAAAAATATACATATCCCACCGTGGACTGGGCTTCTGTTGTACAATGTAAGCCAACCCCTGCTCACAGTAGCTGCTGGGCTGGCACCAAGGGGCTCTGACCTGGCAGCAGTGATGCAGTTTTTCTCCTGCAGCCACAAATGGGTCACAGCTCTGCTCTAGGAAGATCTCTGTTATGTGGAAAAGGATAGAGAGAGTTGTCAGCCCTCTGTCAAGCTCCTGGATGGCAACAGAAGTGCAAGTTCAAGCTATTTCTTCAGGTGGATTTGATGATGGCAGTATCTGCCCCCAGATCACTTCCCCGAGTACATTTCATGCAGACCACAAAAGGGAACATTTGCTTACAAAGCAATTGTTTCAAAGCCAAATCTTGAGTTTTTAATTTATTGAGTATTTGTTCCCCTTGACTGAAACTTCAGCAGTCTTCTTCTGCCAGAGCTAATATTTTAAACTGTGTACTTTAACATCATTTGCATAACTTCTCCAAAACATGTTATTGCTGTCCGTGTCCTCCTGTTTTACATCCTGCCTAATCCCAAGGTCAAGGAACTCAATAGGAGCGCCTCGATTGTTCTGGGCTTTGGACAAGAATTTACAGACCCAGCACGAGAGATCTGCCAGCAATGCAACGCCTTGGCCATGGGCTCTCGCTGGTCTCCTGCATACACTGGACACTTGACAGCAGGACTGCTCTTGGTTTGTTTTTACTCGCGCTGTGCCATGAGTTTTAAACTTTTACTCTTGCTCAAAAAGCCAACAATTATGCTTACAGTGTTTTCCTGTAAAGTTTTTAATGGCTGGTGCAGAGCCTTTGGTCAAAACTTGAGTAACAGCTAAAACGTTTTCTTTTTCCAAATCTATCTTTCCCTTAGGAATAAAGATGTTATGGAGAAGGTATCTACTAGCATAGCAGCCTTTCTGCTCAAAAAGCACCAGGAAATGACTTTCAGCATTGTCACCATGAAAAAGGTGGCTTTTGGTACGTGCCTATTGCTTGTTCAAGTTGTGTATGTTTATCAGGAGGCCAAAATGGCTTAATTTGCTTACAGACTCATTAACTGTACAGCATCAGTATTCAGCAGTTCTGCTCCATCCTTGTACTTGTTACGTGTCCAAATCTCTTGGGATTTAGTTCAGCACAAGACTGAGACCATTCCCCATCAGGAGCCAAAGTTCTATCGGACAACCAACTGGTGAATAGTCTGCTTCTATGTTAGCAAAGAACAATTGGTTCTCATTGCTGATTTAGGGGCAGTGCATCCAAGCTGTCTGAGTCATCATACATCTCCTGTACAGTGAGTTGAGTCCAAAGGAATACAAAACAATTGGTAGCTGTCTTTTGTTTGATAGGGTCTCTGTAGAAGCAGGGTAGAAAAATGCCTCCGGGAGACAATTATTGACACTTCTTTGCTTGATATCTAGGACAAGAAAAATAAATATCATCTCCTACATAAGCGCTGATCAGGGCAACTCCTGTTTCACTGATTTTCAGTGACTGAAAAATGTCACTTCAGAACTACTGGGCTACATGTTGGTGTGCAGGTTTGTGGAAACACCCCGTGCCCCTGCTGCAGAAAGCTGACAAAGGTTGTATTAACAGAGAACCATTTTCCCCAAACCTTCTGATAAAGAAGGAACTTCTTTCCTTTTTTAAAGTTCTATCAATCACAGCTGACTTGATGATAATTTGTACCTCTCTGATCAGTTGCCCAACATCTACAGTGCACAGCCAGTGCCAGGGGTGGGATTGCTGTAGGAAGCCATGGACCTTCAGCATTCTGATCCTGCCAGCTGAGCCTCTGCCTTCGCCTTCTGTGACTCATCCTCCTCCAAACTGCACAAAGAGCCCTGAAACTGCATGGCTGAGTCATACCTGCTCTGGGGGTGGCTCTCAGGGCCCCTGTCTGCACTAGGTGGAGGCAAGGAACCTCAAGCTCTAAAAATAATGAGGGGATGGAGGAAAGGACAAGAGCCCCTCACAGCCTCCTCGTGTAATAGCACGCTGATGCGTTTCTGCAGGGGCAGGTGGAGGTGGGATGCATGGGATGGACGAGGTGATGAGGGCTGCAATTACACAGGATTAAAATGCACAGCCCTTCTGTTATATTATAACAGAAAATTACAGAGTCAGTGGGAAGCAAAGTCAGAGAAGGGCAGCAATAAAGCAGAAGAAACACAAACCCATCTCTGATCGACATGTGTGCATATCCTCTGATGGTTTTGGCCACGTGGCACCCACTGATGGATACGCATGAGCCAGCACTCCTCCCCACCAAAGAAGATACAACTAGAAATGCCCTCAGGGATGGTGGCACAGCCCTTACTTTCTGTACCAGACTTGGGCACACACCTCCTCCCCTACCACAGGAATCCCCACATGCAGGTGATGGCAAAGCCCATGGCCTCTGCTGCCCTTCTCACCCATCCCCTGCCACCTGCCTTCAGACCATCACTCACCATAAGGGAGAACATCTCTAATTGCACTATGTGAAAGCACACTTCTGTTTAAGCACCACTTTGTTGTCCTCACATAGAGCTGGGTAGCTGTGCCAGTTGGTGTCACTCCACTTCTGGCTTTTTTCAAATGTCCTCCTTGCAAGAACACAATCTGCTGCCAGCAGGAAACAACTGCTTGTAAATCATATAAAGCCCTGAAAAAAAGTGGAGAGTTGGTTTAGATAAGAGCTACAAATGGGGTCTTGGGAGAGTGGGCAGGGGCTGCAAGTTGCTATCTTCAAGCTGAATGCCTGTGTTTCCAAGCAGGACTGAGCAATCCATCAGGGTTTGCTCAGATGCTGCTTTCATGTTCAATTTATTCTGAGAAATTTAGCTTCATTTGGGGAGTTGCAAATGAATTGCTGCTTGTTCTGCATCAACACAACACTGGGGTTTCTTGCTTAAAGAATAATAAGGAAAACACACGTTGTCAAGCCAACGCCAGTGACCTGGGAGCAGTCTGTGCTCAGCACCAGCTGTGCTTCAGTATAACGCACCTCAGAGCCATGCCTGCAGGAAAGGGGACATTCCCTGAAATACAGAACCACATTCTGCAGGAAGTGGAGAGATGGGACCCCCAGCATCTTCTCCTAAGGGTGCGTCCTGGGATAGGCACTGCAATGTGTGCCATCCAACAGCAAAATTTCATTATGCACCACTCTCCCTGCTCCTTAATTGTTTAATAAAAACACTCCAAGAAATCCAGTAGTGCTAAAATTAGCAGCCAAGCCTGCCTTCAGATCCTGAACTCCAAATAAACACATATCAGCACAATAAACTCAGTAATAGACAACTCATTTTAATTTCTCCCTACTCCACAGGTCTGCTCCGAAAACAGCATTGCTTTTAACCCCTCCAGCTGGCACTGTACCACTTTTCCCCTGTGTGATCCCATTCTCCCAGCATGTGCCATTCCTCAATGTCCTCAGCCTGGCTGGGCAGCAGTGCCTTGTCCCCTGGGAGGCTCAGGGACATTCATTCACCCCTCCTCACCTTCCCCTCCTGCAGCCACAGGCTCTGCAGGTCTTTGAGACACAGCTCAAAGATTACATTTGCTGCATGCCACATCAAGAGGTGAAGCTGGATGTGGAAATGAGCACGAGGGCAATCAGACATGGTGAATTCAGGATGTCAGGGCGAGCTCTGGAACAGGGCAGTGAGTCACAGAATCATGGAATCACAGAATCATTAACGTTGGAAGAGTCCACTAAGATCACTTAGTCCAACCATCAGTACACCATGAGGACCTTTGCAGATGTCCAATCCATTGGTGAGGAAGGGTGGAGGAGAGACCAGCCAGGAGGAAAGGGGTTGAACCACCTTCTTCAGGAGCCTTGTTTACCTTTGTTCATGTAAACCAAGAAGGTAAATACACATCAGATATTGCCTATTACAAGAGCATGTTTGGACAGAAGTGATGCTGCTTTATGTGATGATGTTTTATGTGGACAGTCAGGACACTGTCCTCCCTGAATGATGAATCCAGCTTGTCTAATTGAGGCGTTCATTTCTCTCTTACTGACTGGACACATTAAGAAATTACTCAATCACTACTCCTGGTTTTTAATTGAAATGTACTTTCACCATCCTCAAAAGCAGGGCACAGCAAAACGCTTCCTTTTCCCACACTCAGCACAGAGGAGACAGCACCAGCCCATCTTTAACGCTCACTTCCAGCTCTGTTCAGCACCAGTTTCAGGAGACCAAAAACATCAGCTCACATTAGGTAAACCTCTTCATAAAAGCCATTAACTCCTCTGCAGAAAAGCCCAGTGGATTTTTCCAGGCAATGTAATTTCTAAAAGACAGTGTTTAGAAGTCTGCAAAGGGCCAGAAGAATAGCAATAAAAAGAGATACAGAGCGGGTCAACATGAAGAGCATTTCATTTGTACACTGCCCAGATGATCTCGAGGGCTGCGCCATGTCTATAATTGGGTGACCTCAAAAAGCATTCCCAAAAATGTGCATTTTTAGCATTAGACCTAACTGAATTAGAAGCAGTGCCATTATCTGCTTTGAACCCTTGATTAACCTTTCTGTATACACACTAATGGAAAAATGTTCTCTCTCAACTTCCCAACCCTCTCCCTATGTTGTAAGGGCAGAAGCTTTTTGCATACTAGCTGGCTCATCATCCTCCCCCAGCACTGCAGAAGCTTGCTTGAAACCTATTTACTGCCACGATGTGCATATTAATGACTTGTCTTATTTGTCTCGACAAACAGAAAGAAGGCTATATTAAGTTACTAGAAAATACACAAACTAACCTAAAATCCAATCTTAATTTTGCAGAGAAGCCATCTGGTTCATCTTCCCTCTCGTGTGACTTCCAGAGCCTCTTTGGGGTTCTCTCATCGAAAGCTCACAGCCATGCAGCAAAGGAGGGCTGCTAATGGACTCAGTAATTCACACAGCTTTCCCCACTCTGCCTGATGGTGCAGGGAATGCCAGCACCCAGGTGTGCAGATGAGAGAGGTGCAGGTGTCGGTCAGCTCTTTCCCCCACAGCCCCATGGTCAAGAGAAGTGGGTGGCAATGCTTTAATGAATACCCAATTAAAACCTAAAACTGTGCTACCACAAGCTCAGATCTTATCAGCCTCTCCTGAAAGCTGAGCTGGGTCAGGCTCTGTGGGTTCTCAAACAGGAGATTTCAACTGATGTGCTGTGGGTAATTCAATAGGTGTTCTGCTTGGAGCAGTGTTCAGCCAAGGCTGCATTAAGATATTAAATCCACAGCAATGTGAGAGGTGCAGGCTCTGCCCGTCGTCCTTCAGCTGAGATACAAAATTAGGATCTGAAGCTAGAACAGACCTGGAATGACCCATCTGAAATAGCTGAGCTTCATCCATTGCAGAACCTGCATTCAGTCTGAAGAAAAATACAATTTAATCTGGGTAATGTGTTCATCCTCAGGGCTGACCCTTCCCAGGCTCTGCCCTTTGCCTGCAGCAGTAAGAAATCTCTGGGGAACAGCAGATCAATGGGAACACCAGTGATAACAAACAATCATATCCATACAGTCCTCATTTTCCTGCAGTGCTGCCCATTCCTGAGCTGAGTTCAGCTCTCCTGCTGAACTGTTGGTGCTACCAAGGGTCAGCCTGGGGGTGTTGGTGGGCTCTCATCCCAGATGTGCAACTTTTTGCTGCCCACTTGCCTCACTTGAGCTTTTTATGCTTCTTTGCAAAAGCAGCAGCAGACAATGAACAATCTCGTTTGCATGCAAAGTGAAAACTGATGAAAATACAAACCTCTCAGCAAATCCCAGTGTGGGCAAAACCCCATCCATCATTGGTAGCAAGATGAATAAACCAAGCTGCCTGTTAAAACTGCAAGGTAACATTCTCTTTTCATTTTCCTTTCCCTCTTCTTATCCCTTTCATTTTCCCTATTTGTAGTTCAAGCAGAAATGGCACAGACTCTGGGTGAAATTTGACAAGCAAATGCTAAAATACCCCAAAGGAAACCATTTGGAGAAGATCCAAATTAATAATTTCTATATCACATTGTCCTGGCCACATCGTTAAACACAAGGTCTATGAACTGTGATGGTTCTGATTAGTCTAAAAATCTGAAAAATCAGAAAACAGATTAAACCCTGACATCACCTGCACCACTGGGACAGTGGGAGCTGGCCCTCAGCAGTGTCCCATGTTCCACATGATGTATGGTGTGACCTGGATGGACATGTTGCACTCACCATGCCCAAAGCTTTACCATCAAACCCAAAGAAAGCTGAATGGCAGCAAATGCTTCTGTTTGTCTGGGTTTGTTGTTGAAAGGCACATTCTGAATAGGAAAAAATAGTGTGTGGTCCTTTAAGCAGCCTGCAGACACTGAATCGTTTAATCCCCTCTCGCCAACAGCTTTTATCCTGGCTTCCCCCAGGCACATCTGCAGCCAGATCCACCATGAGACACTCTCTTGCACTGCCCATTCCCAAGGTCTCACTGTGTCCCCACACAGCTCTGATGGTGATTTCCTTCATGCTCTATCCAAACCGGGAATGTGTCTGATGGATTTGTTACCTGTGTTCTCCACTCAGCCCAGTGAGGAGGGTACTGAGCAAGAAAGGCTGGGGGAAGTGAAATGAAACCAAATGGTGAATTTCCCTTCCAGACAGTGGTTTAGCTTTAAATTAAGAGAGGGGAGATTTAGGTTGGATGCTGGGGGGGAATTTTCACTCAGAGGATGGTGCCCAAGGCCATGGATGGGCCCTGGGCAGCCTGAGCTGGTGGGGCAGCCAGCCCATGGCAGGGGTTGGGGCTGGGTGGGCTTTAAGGTCCCTTCCAATACAAACCAGTTTTTGATTGTATGATTCTGAGCGTTTCTGGGTCCCAAAGGAGGCTCAGCTACATCACAGGCAGTCCCTGACCCAAAGGAATTACACTCTGTGCAGATAAGACACAGCCTGCTTCCAGGCAACATTTTCATCCTCATTTTCCAGCCTTGGACTGCAAGAAACCATGGAGTTCACTCAGAAACCTGTAGAAGAGGCAGTAACTGTAAAGAAGATTCCAAGTCTCGAGTCAGGGCTTAATTACAGGATGAGCCTTCCTCACTCTGGTTCTCATCATACCACAAGAGAAGATGAGACAGCGAGATTAATGCCTCTTCTTATCCTTCCATACTAATGCCAAATCTCTTTGACCCCTGCAGGGAACTCCCTGAGCTTTCAGCTGATGCAAAAGGAAGAAAGAAGGGGGCCCAGCTTTCTGGCTAAATGTGATTTCTGATTGGAATGTGATATTATTTCTACAACTAGATAGTTCTACAAATTTGCTTCAAATAGTTTTTTCTTTGAAGCATGACTTGAATCAATGGATCTTTGCAAAACCAACAAAAGGACAGTCCTGTGGAAACTGCCTTTTTCAGCAGAAACAGTTTAGAAAAAGATTTACAGGGTGTGATGGGATGTCCAACAGCACAGGTTGGGAGCTCACTCAGTCCAAGGGACACCCAGGCAATCTCTTCTGAAGCCAGTCCTGATGATGGCAAGACATTAAAGAACATCACTGCAAAAAGCTCAGTGAAATAAAGGAGATAGAGAGGAAACTTTTATTTCTGGAAAGGTTTAGAGATTCTCTCTGTAAGACATTACTGAGGCCAAAGCCTGATTCAAATTCAAAATAGGATTAAGCATTTGAATGACTGGTCAGCCAGCCACGTGCTGTTTTGGGAAAATGAGCAGAAATCATCGTGGTATAGAAACTACTCAGTGCCTGGGGAGAACAGACATTCTGCCACAAAAGCATTGTCGTGTGCCTGACTGTTATGGGCAATTTCACCCTGACATGAGGGTGACCTCAGTGATAAGACTTGTCTGGAGGGTACCTCAGCCTCGTCCAGCTCTTTGTCCAGATGACAGATGCATTTAATCAAATTGAAGAGTACCACTAGAGAGACAGCTTTAGAAATTCATCTTCCTGCAAGATTGGAAGTAACAAAACTCATGAGAACAGAGGAAGGATTAATGAGAGAGCGCTGAAGCAAGCCTCAGGCACAGCACTTTGCTCCCCTTACTGCTTGGGGTGGTTGCAGGTTGTCTGGGGGGCTGACAGTGACACCACTGATGAAGAGAGGAAGGAGCCTGGTAAGAAACCAGGAAAACTATGGCAGTCATCTTTAAAGCCACGGAAATGGGGCTAGAAAGGGATTCAAAGATGGCAGTGGTCTGCTGCCTTGCACAAAGCCGGGACCACGCACATCCCAGCAGGGCTCCTCCGCACGGTGTTGCAGCTCATAGGTCCCCAGAAGGTCAGCTCCAGTGATGTGGTTTTTGTTGGGTCACTCACAGGCACTGATTTCTCAAACAGAATGGAGGCTGAAGGATCTCTTTCAGTTGTTACCAGCAGACATTTTTTTTCTGTGGTTAGAGAATGAATAGCTTCAGGGCACACCATGCAGCTGGGAATGGGTCACATTAGGGGTTATAGCATGACGCTGTAATGGAGACTGAAATACGATCCTCCCCAAACATCCCTGGAGATGAAACCCTCTTGAGTTTGCTTGTGAGATGGAAATACAGATAGATACAGAAGGGAGCTTTTCTGGAGGGAAGCAAACAGCGAGAATCTAGAATTAAAAACACAATGGGAAAACGAGAATAATCCTTACAGTGAAGCACAGCTATTCTCAAAAGCATTTATGGATATAAAACATAAAACACATCCTGCACCTGCTATCTAACTCCTCCCAGATAGGCTGGGCAACACGGCGTGCTGCAATACATGAAGCATTTCATTTAAGTCTTAATTCTGCCTGTTCCGGGATTACAGTATTAGCACCCAAATCTCACTGCGCGGCTCAGGCAGAAAGCAGAGGGGGAGCGTCCCCCTCCCTCTGGCTGCGGGGTGACGAAACCCATCCTCGGAGGAGGCCGCTGGGGGCGGGCGGGCTGCAGCCATCGGGACACCTGAGCGGGCAGATGGATGGGGACGGCGGGATGGCAGCCGGCGCTGGTGGCCGTGCTGCGGCCGGCAGGATGCCCAGCAGTGCACGGCGCGGTGCTATTGCCGCTCCGGTCACATGCGGCAGGCGGGGAGAGGGGGAGCGCTAAATAATTGAGGAGCTGCAGCGCCCTCCTCCATCCCTCCCTCCTCCATCCCTCCCTCCTCCCTCCGCCCTGCGTGTGCGGCCGGGAGCCGGGGCCGCCGGTGCCCAGCGCAGCCCCCCCGCCGCCTGCAGCACAGCAGCCGACCCCGCCGGGCTGCTCGCCCGCGGAGGCCCCGCAGCAGAGCCCGCCGCTGCCCTTTGCGCCCGGTGAGTGCCCGCACGGCTCCGAGGGGGTGCAGAGGGGATGAAGCGTTCTGGGGTGTGGGGAAAGCGCCGCCCCGCTCTGCCACCTCACCGCCCTGGGAGAGCGGCTCGGAGCATCCCGGGGTGCGAGGGGGAGGTGAGAGAACCGCGGATCCAAGCGTGGAGAGCTCTGCCCCGGCCCCACGGCGGTCACCCCGTCCGTCGCCCCGCGCCGGTGTTGCGGGGGCTCCTCCGGAGCCGCTGGAACAGACCCGCTTGGGGCAGAGACCCCATAACTGCCCCATCCCGCAGCCGCGGGCGGCCGCAGCCCCGTGTTGACAAAGTGGCGCTCGCTGGAAGGGAGGAGGGGGGGACGTCAGGGCTGACGGCACGGGATTGATTGAAAACAGAGAACGGCGGAGAGAGGGGATAAATGCCGGCTGGTCCAAGCGACAAGACAGCTCTGGCTACAAGTTACCGCACCAAACGAGAGAGATGAAGGTAGAGGCACTGCGGGCAGGAGGGCAGTGTGCATGAAAAAGAAAAAGCCCAATATCAATAATCCGACGGGGCGGCGCGGAGCCCCAGGGCCGGGTGGGCGGCAGCGCGGGGCGCGCCGAGCCGGGCGCTGTCCGTGGTGCTGAACATCGACGGGGCGGCCCGGGGGCTCCCGCTCATCCGCGGCCTCTCCCGGCGGCGCGGGCAGAACTCCCTCCGACTTAGAGGCTGGTAATGGAGTTATCTTCCTTTTTACGTCATCCCCGGCTCGCTGCTGTTTATTGATTCCTCACGGGTATTTTCGGACTGCTGAGTATCAACCGCCTGCCTGCCGTAACCCTGGGTAGGTGCGCTTCTGCATCACTTTATTAAAAATCCTCATCTCTTTTTTTTTTTTTTTTTTTTTTTCTCTCAAACTTGCTTCCCAGCTCGGGTCTTGTGACCTATCAAATGATCATTTAGACAGATCGACTTAGTGCCTCCCTGTGACAGTCTGTGCCTAGAGAGCTCTGATAGAGGGCTTCCTAAATCAACACAGACTCTGGGGAGACATGGGAAGCAGTATTACTCTTGTCAGCCCCAGAGAAGACTCTCAGCTCAAAAGGGCCATACCTGATTTAATCTAGCATATTAACTAATTAATCTTCCTAGTGGCCTTAAGTAGTAGGTAAGTACATTTTAGCATGCCAAGGCATTTGTTTAATTGACCAAAAACTGTCATGAGACTGAAAGTCTGATTGCTAAAGGTATTTACATATACCCATTTTGTTGGTATACATAAGGCATATGACTTACTGTAGTTGAACAATACACTGTAAACAAACAAAAACCAAACAATCTAAAAGCAATATGAGAGTGAAGAGTTACCTAGATTAAACTAATTATCTGTTCTTAAAACATTAAGCTCCCTGGGGAATCCCTGCTGCACGAGAGCAGGTTTTATTGCAGGGATCCAAGGCCCAAGTGCTATTTCCCATTTTCATCTGTCAAAAATGCTGAAATTTGACAACAAAGTAGAGACTGGTGAGGGTTAAATGATGAACATGAAGCAGCTTGAGTCCACTCAAAGTAAATTCAAGTGTGCAGTACATATCTGAAAAGATACGAAGAAGGCAATACAATAGGCATTGATTTAGTTAAAAACAAACAAACAAAACAAAAACCAAAAAAACCCACAAGCAGTTAAACAGAACTGAGACCTAAAAAGGCTCATGCAATTGCTCTTCAGTTTTAATCTCCCCTTGGCAATCGAGAATGCTAGAATGCAGTAGACATTAGAAAAAAATAACAATAATATTGGGAATTTGAAAAAGAAATAAAAGCCAAAATAGAAAGTACTGGAAAAAGAGTCTTATAAAAGATGAACTACAGTACATGGTCAGATCAATTAATTAGAAAAGAGGGTGGGAGATGACTTGATTCAAGAGGCTAACAGCCTTTACAGAAAAAAGTGAGCAGGCATTGAGTTACTTCTCCATCTGCCAAAGAAAGGCATGACAGAAATGGATGTTGACTTGCTACAGCCAAAGCATTCTAATTTAAGTGAGTGCTCACATTTTCAAACAGTGGAGGGTTGATGACCTCATGAAGGAACTATCAGAAAACCTGGTGAATTCTCCGTCTACTCATGTCAAGACTTGATGTCCTCCCAGAAATTGTAACTTTGCCAAAGCAAATCATGGGGCTTCCTGCAGGAGTAATGGAAGCTACTAACTAGTTCAGACAAAATTAACTCAGTGGACTTAATGGTACCTTTGATCTCTAGATCCCCAGTCAGACACAAGGCCATACAGCAGTCCTCCCAGGTGCCCCAGGCTTTATTCTAGACAAGCACATTCCCAAGAGGAGTTTTGGCCACATTCTAAGAGCAGAAAAGCTGAGTGACCAACTTGCATTTTGAACATTCCAATTTTCCCACTGTCTCCATTTATTTACTCTCCCTGAAATAAATCCTTTTTTCATATGCAGTAAAATGAATCAGTATAAAACGAAGATCAGTTTACTTGGAGAATCAGTCATTACTCTGAAGTGAAAATGCATCTTACCCCTCCCTAGATAATTTTTTAGGATCATGTGAAAATTATGACAATTTGTTCTTTATGATACTGCAGAGTCTCAGATGGAATCGTATCAGAAAGTATTCCAGTCCAAAATATTTTGAAGGATATATTTATAGGCTGACTTGACTGCTTCCTTCTTGAAGCACAAGACAGTCTGTTTTCTCAGTTCTGAGATCATACACATATAATAAGATTTCATCCATCTTTCTTTGAAGCCACCAGTAGTTTTTCTAGAAAATTCAATGAGAACAGAGCCACTTCTCAGTGGATGAATTAATGGCTTTCCTGTGAAGACTCTGCAACTTTCAAGCAAATAGGATAGCAAAAGCTTGTGGAGATGTAAATACAGTCCTAGGCTCCTCATGGGAAAAAACAAAAATAGTTACAACAATAACAGAATAGTCTATCATAGAATATAGATAAACATAGACATCTTAGTTCCAAATGATTAAAATTTTGACTCCACAGCACCCAAGCCATTAAGATCATCATAATGTATATGTTTAACCATCATCTTACAGTATAAAGCCACGACAGGGCCCAAAACAGCACAGAATGGTCCAGTCAAAAAACAAAGAAAACATTTTTTGCCATTTCCTATGGATCTGAAATCTTGGCCAGAGTCTCACCTCAGTCCAGAGTGAACCTACTAAACTCGTTAAACCACCTGCCTTGTCAATGGAAGCAGATTCTAACTTAGATCCATGGACCACATAGATTCATAATAACTTTTTTTCATTTGCAAGCAGCAAGATGTAGAAAATCACAGTTGTCTATTGGAAACTTCCTTCTAGTACTGAACAATTTTATTGTTGTATATGTTTATTTCTGTGGCTCATCACACAGTAGCCCTGGGATGTGCAGCCATCAGCTCAGGGCTCAGATGGGGCTGGGCACTCCAGCTAGCGTTAATGCTGCTACCACGGCTGATTCCTTGCTGTCACCTCAGTGGAACATCCCTGGGAGAAAACTGCTCTTTCCCTGAAATAAAACTGTCAGAGGGAAGTCCAGGCACTGACAAAACAAAAACAGTGAGGTGGAGCCACATAGCATGTGATTCTATTGTCTCTGATCCTCTGCATGACACCTGTATCAATAATTTACTGAAAAATGGAATACCTTAAATTGAATCTATCTGGCAGATGAACACAAGAAGAGCAGGTTTTTCAAATCCTGCAATTTAATTGCAAAAGTACAGAGTTAGAGGGTCAGGTGGGTTGCTGCATGTAGGGAGATGGATTATTACTGGGAGATTCCTTCTGTTATGCTGCAAGTGTTGAGAGATGTTGCATAGAAACCTTATGTAAGCATATTAAAAAAAAAAAGTGTGTTTGATCCACAAGTGAGAAGGATTTGAGCACTGGTCCTCAGTAACCACCAACTACTGCTGCCAGTGCTTGTCAGTAATTTGGATACAGCTTTGGTCAACTCCTCCCTGCAGGTCCTGAGCTCCCTGAGTGTTGGTTGGATCTTTCTGAGCAAAGTCTTTCAACACACACTTAAAGTCTGAGGCTTAAGGCACTTTCTTGTGTCTAGAGACCACTAGTACACCTGGATGCACTCTGCCAACAGCAGCAAGCTGTGCTAAGAGCACTTTGAACCAGGTCTTGATGTGCCTATCAAGTTGTGCCAAGTGAGCAGCTGTTCCCTGATGCCCAGCAATATGGTTGTGGTGTCCAGGTGGGATTTGGACACCCTGGTCTGACAGTGAGGGAAACACATGCCTGCTGCCTACCCTTTGCCCTGGCTGGGATGAGCTGGCAGCACTGGGAAGTATCTGGGTCTGCCAGCACCTCTTCAGGGCACCTGGGCAACAGCAGGTGTGTGCCAGCCTGCACACTGCCTCATTAAGTGGCTGGGGAAGCAACAGGGACCAGGAGATGCACAATTAATAGCTAGGGTCACCAGCTCCACACTAAGTAAATTAAGATAGAAGGCAGTAATGTGTCGTGTTCCTTTGGCCAGGAGCTCCAGCACAAACAAGAACCACAGCAATAATATTTCAGCTATTCTATTCAATTCAGTTCTAAGGGAGGCGAAGAACAAGGACGCAGTTAGCTAACAGGGCTCCAGTGACAACCCAACTTTCAGCTAGGCATAACCATGTTTACTCACACCAATTCCCCTTGCCACTCAAGGACATCACCAGGCAGTTTGTGCGCATTACTCAGGAACACCATAATACCATCATTTTTGAGCTGTTGGTCTTTTAAGAACACGTCATTCTTTGTTCAGTTCTGCCTCATTAGTAGCATCCTATATGCTGACTTAATCTTGGGTGTACGTTCATAACTTGCTTGTTGGGAAGTGTCTAAAAGCACTCGTGCTACAATGCCAGGTATTACTCACACCACACACTGCTCAAGTGCTGCACCACGTTTGCCTGACTTATGATGATAAATGACTAAACACAGAAAATCTCTTATAAGCCGTCTTCTTTGATCAACTTGTGTTCACATTACTCATATAATCAGTTCTGTCGAAATGCAGGAGGATTACTCATGTAAGGCAAGGATTTTTTGTCCTAGTGAATAATAATAATAAGCAGCCAATCATGGAATAAAAGCAGCAAGATCTGCTATTCACTTCCTGAATCTGCCTCACACTTCTGTTGGGGAATTGGTGACACAAGTTACAGCCACCCAAATTACCCTGCAGCTCTCTATTTTGTGTGCAAAAAACCTGCTGATTTACATTTACTACTGCTCCTCCTGGAGACCTCAGCAGGCACTGAAGAAATGCTTCCTTCCAGCTCCTTCTGAGGAACGTGTTTCTTTGAGAACCTCTCCTGCATTAATTAGCCCACAGACAAAATCATGCAAATAGGGCAGTGAGGCATAATCAATTACACTTGTATAACTGCTGATGGAACACGATAACTAATTAATGAGACCACGTGCTCAAACAAAAGAGAAATGCATTTGAAAACCTACAAGAGCCGAACAGTGTGTGTAATTCTGATGTGCTCACTGCACAGAAGACCAGTTCAGATTCCTAAATTATTGCACGCAAGGCTTTCCAGAAGCCAGAGAGACTGCTGATGAGAGTCAGCTGGGAGGGAAAAGCAGTTCTTTAGCAAGGACTAAAGGAACCTCTGTAAAAATAGCAGTCTTCAAAGCAGAATTGGAGACTTAAAAACAATAGATTTTCAGAACCTGCATTTGATACGCAGTCATTATTTTTTTTGTTTTGGACAACAAAGTATTAAATCAGTACTTCACCAAAAAATGTAATCTGTGTTTTTGCCATTGCAATTCACGTTGATATCCTGAAATGAAATAAATTGTCATAATGATGCATCAGCCAGGCTTTGCAATAGCAAAAATCCATTTTCTTTAGAGAGCCTCACACACTAATAAATAACCCATTCTGTGATTTATGTCAAATTTAAAAAGCTCTCACGGCTGGCCTGGAGCAAACCATAATGACTTCCATTCTATGGTGCAAAAGTATGGATCTACGGGGGAAGAAAAAGAAGGTGCAGTCAAGTAATTACAGAAGCTGCTCCTGCATCTTATTAAAGCAAAGACATTTCTTCAATGAGTGGTGTTCTAGAACAGACTGTCTGGTCACTCGGCTCAAAGCAGCTCAATATAAATGCAGCTCTTGTCCACTGTGACATCAAGGTACAGCTGGAAGAGCATTATCTTTAGTGAGGTTTCTCTGCACCTGCCTTAGAACACCCAGCTGCATTAAGCACTCGTGCACTTCTGTTAGGCATCATTTTACTGGTGGAAAAGCAGTTCAGTTATTTCATGTGGCCCCCTAGAAGGAGCCTTCAGCATGGCAGTTCCAAGAAGTTCCTGGTTGCCCGGTTCTGCTCAGCTCACCCATCTATTGATCTGTCATTTCCCCATACTAACAGCATCATTCTGTTTCTTTAAGGCTTTTACTTCACCACCTCAAGACAACAATGAGAAACCAGTCCTTTTTAGAAATGTGCAAATTGATTATACATCTTTCTCCATAATTCTCTTTTTTTTTTTTTTCCTTCCTCCTAGTGGTTAAATAGCTTTTTGCAAACACAAATGGAGCACTTCATGCATATTGCATTACTTACAGTGCTGCACTCACAGATGGCTGGATGTGCCAGAAGTACCCGGCACTCAGTGCTACACCACTCTGCACCACACATAGTCAGTGCTCCCTGGACAAAAAGGGCAGAAAACATGTGGGAACACAGAATGCTTGCATAGGATGGCTTCCTGCAGGCCCAAGTGCACAGAGGTAGATGCAGAGCAGGATGCCCAGAGGGATACCCCTCAAACCCTAGGGATAATTCTCCCTATGGGATCCCAGCAGCTAGGGCCAGCTTCTTGCAAGGCTGGCACAGAATGAGCCCAGCAGTGCTCGAAATAACCCATCACCAAGGGATCTGCTGGCCTTCACCACAATCAGCTCCAGTTTCACCTCTGTGTGCTTTCCTTCACCTCCATCTGTTCCTCTTTGCTCACCTTTGTGGACACAGCGTCCTGATGTGGGTGTTCAGCTTTGGAAGAAGATCCCACAGGCTGCAAAACAAGGGGGTTATGCTGGTTTGGCTTTCTTGCACCGGAGACAGGAATACAAAGTTTAAGGACCCGTCTGCAGCACCATTGCCTTATGTCTTTAGTCAAGCTAAATTACTCAGTGTTTATTTTGCTTATTTCTCAGAAGGAGATGATGGTATTTGGCCAACTTGCAGCAATATTAGTATTGGTAGAGCACCTAAAAAAATACAGATGAAAGAAGAACAGAAAAGAGCTGTGCAGCCCCTCCAATCCCATTTTGCTATGAAGACAAAAACAGAAACAAAAAACACCACGTAACAGCCCTGGAGCCTTTTTTTTTTTCAGTAGGCACATTGCTAAATTGGGCTTAAACCTAAAATATATCACTGCTTTTTTTTTTTTTAGCAATAATTTTAGCTTAAAATAATAACTGCTCCACTTGAATGGAGGTAAAAAAATTGGAAAGGGTTAAAAAAAAAATCCCCAAATTAGCAGCAGAGGGGCAGATGCTGAACCCCTGCACAGTGCTCTGAGACTGTAAAACGAGCAGACAGAACTCCAAACCCACACAGAAAGCAGCAGTGTGACGAGCAGCCCACAGCAGCATCCCTGTGCCGCGTGGCCAACGGCGCTGACGTCATTCCTCTCCCTGCTGCCGGGCCGTAATGAAAACCACATCTTGTGTCTGCTCCTACTGCCCAGCTCACAGCTACCAGCCTAGTAATTAAAACTAAAAACAACACAGCAGGCAGGGAAGTGAGGCTGGCAGGGATTTTCCTCTCTCCCTTTCTCTTCTCTCACACCGTGGGTTGCAGCTCTGCATCGCAGCTCTCCGCGCTGCCTTCCCATAAGAAATGCTGCAGCCCAGCTCCACGCACAGCCCCGCGTGGGGGCAAGAATGCTGTTGTAGCAGCAGGCATTGGGATGCTTTTGTCTCTCTCTGGCTTTATTTCTCATTCTGTCTGAGCACTGAGTCATCTCAATGCCCAGCTGCACCTGGGGTGAAGCATGAATTTTGCTCTGCAAGCACCTGCGTTAATATTGCTGCCGTGGGATTTGCTAGGAGTCTGCTCTGCCCTGCTTTTCTAGGGCATGTAGAGTCATACAATGGCTGAAGTTGGAAGACCTTAAAGATCATCAAGTTCCAATCCCCCTGCCGTGGGCTGGGATGCCAACTACTGGATCGCCTGCAAGGAGGAAGGGGCTTTCCCATCACCTTCCTGAAGCAAACTGAGGCCTCCATGGGCAGCAGGGAGATTTCCTGTGCCGTAATGACTTCTGCGAGGAGAAAGCTGGAGGAAACCCAACCGTTCCATCTCAGCGAGCACCCCTGGCTGGCTCCTTACCACCTGGAGCTCTCTCTTTTAATCTATCACCGTCCACACACTGATTCTCCTTGTGTTCCCTGAATTCTTTACAGAGGGCATTGCACAGGGACATCCCAGAGCCACCCAGGCAGAGGGCACTCATTAACAGGAGGACTAAATGAGTCACCCTGGCAGGCAGTGGGTGTGGGATGGGGCAATGAGGATGAAGCAGAAAGCAGCAGGTTTAGTTCAGGAGTAATTTGGCACCAAACCACACACTTAGAAAGCTGTGCCTCTGAACACTGAGGCCTCTCCTTTCGATGTGATTGCTGTTTTAGCTCATTTGCGCTAATGAAGAACGCTGTTGTGGTACAAACAGCGGTTGCTAACGAGCACGATGGCAGCAGAGTTAGCCGAGCTGGCCCAGGCACCCAGCACAGCCCTACTCAGCCTCCTGGATACGCAATGAGGAGGGCAGCCATCAAGCACAAGAAAAGCGCTTCCTCCCTCCCTCTGGCTGTGGATTTACACCAGTCTCCTAAGACTTCACCATTTACATAGCTGTGGAATGGATGAATGCGATTGCTGAGCAATGCCTGCACCTCGGTCTTGCCAAAATCCCCCCCTGCTGCTGTCTGCTTCTCCATGTCCTTGGGAGCATAGATGGAGCAGGGCAGACATAAGCTGTGTCTGCCCCAGGTAGGCATTATCCCTCCATCAGGCATGTCTTATGGCTGTGGGTGGGGGAGAGGATGTTTCCAAGTGATGGAGTAGCAATATGCTGCTCTCACTTAAATATCACTGATACTTTCAAATGATCGCTTTCATTGAGTACAGCCACAATTACAGAGTAACTTCATTTCAGCTGATATTGAGATATTGCCTTCAGCAACTCAGGGCCCTCTGCCACCCCAGCTTCTGGCCGGGAAAGATTATTTTCTTACCTAACATACTGCATGAGGAAACTACACAGAAATAAGGGCATCTCGACTGCAGCTGTTCACAAACCAGGCGGCTATTTCTGCCCAGTGTTCTATTTAGCTGAGGTCTGTTTGTTGCAAACCCAGGCAGACCCACCCAAGTCCTTCCAGCATAACAAGGAGTGCTGATAAAGACCTGCAAAGGAAAAGAATTAAATAAAGGATTGGACACAGCTGAGTGAAACACAGCAAAACCTCTGCATCAGCCCATGCCTCAGAGATGCTGTGCAACAGCTCTGGGTATGAGAAGCTGAGTTTGGGTTAGGGATCACTTTGGTTAGAGGAGCTATTCCCCCCATGGCTAAAATCTGGCACACAGGCACGTGGCCCTGAAGCAGCCAAACCCAGCTCTTATTCTCACCTCAAAGATGAACATTCGCTCAGGAGTGGCAACCATTTTTCACTATTAATATCCTTAGCCAGAACATGCATCCTTTCAGCTTGCGGTCGCTCGAGGTAAGGATCAGCGCAATTCAAACTGCGATCAACCAAAACATGAAACAAATGCTGTGTTTTATTTAATAAACTCCAGCAAGACAAGGCCGCCTGGTAGACACAGTGTAATTTGTTTAGGATGTAAAGACCAAAAAAATAATTGTTTTGGCTCCAAGGCAGTAATAATAATAAAAAATTACTGCATGAACAGGAAGGAAGCTTTCAGGCTAAAATTCATATTAAAGAAACAATATCACTTTTTTTTCTATGTATCAATATGCAGAGATTGTCAGTTCTCATTGTTTTGCTCCAAGTCATCACACGTCACCAGGAGGTTATTTCTCCCTGCTTGGGAACTACACTGTCTGTTAAAAACAAGAGAAAGAGAAGGAAGGAAAAGGACAGTGTCTGAATAGTGTCTGAAAATATGACCGAAGATGAAAAAACATGAGCTAATTCATGGAGACAATCTTATGATTGGGTAGATGTAATCACCATGCAGAGCAGACAGGCTCAGGCGGCAGCATTTCAAAGCATTCAGAGGGGTGACCTGCTGTGCCCCAGCTCCTCGTGGTTGCCCAGGAGCATTTTTGGTGTTGGTTGGGCTCTTGGAGGGTTTCAGGTTCCTGCTGTGTATGGGATGATATTGATAACTTACCCCCTTGGGACAACACCTCTTCCTTTGCTGCTTCAGCTCAAACACACACTGTGAGACCTTTTCTCTTTCTTGCAGCTGGGTTGCCATCACTGGAGAACTGGCGATGAGGCCACAGCCCTGAGCACGGATTCAGCCTGGGACACCCAAGCCCAGCAGCAGCCATGAGCGGCCTCCTGTCACGCCTGGACCCACGGCGGGTGCCATGGGGGGCTGCAGGCCATGCCCTGCGCTCCCGCGTCCTGCGCACCAAGCCTGTGGAGTCGATGCTGGAGGGCACGGGGACAGCAGGAGGCCAGGGCGCACGGCTGGCCAAGGTCCTCACCACACTCGACCTCATCTCCCTCGGTGTTGGCAGCTGCGTGGGCACAGGTATGTACGTGGTGTCCGGCCTGGTGGCCAAGGAGATGGCAGGGCCTGGCGTCATCGTGTCCTTCATCATTGCTGCCGTCGCCTCCATCTTGTCAGGTGAGTCTTTCCAGTGGGTTTTGAGCGAGGTCTCAGGTACACTCTGGCTACCTTCGTGGCTGAACAACATGCCAATGACTGTGCTGGTCTCGTGACATTGGGGTCACATCCGTGATGTGATGGCACTCAGGATACACACGGCACGGAGGGGCAATGACATCTCCTTACACTGAAAGCCCCTTTTGCACTTGAGGTTCCCCACCGGCACGGGGTGCCCAGCTACGAGGAGCCAGCAGGACAGTGGCATCCTGCAGGTGAGGCCAAGCCCAGCGACTCCTCCGCTACCTTTCGAGCTGTTGTTATTGGCTCCTTTTCACTCAGGATCACTCTTTGAATTTCCAACAAAACAAAGCAAACAAAGCAACGTGCAGAGAGGGAGGAATTATATATTTTAGTGAAAAGTTGGTGAATTCCATTGCCTCCTGTGAACCCAGCTGAGCATATGGCCTGAGCTGCGGTTTCCACATAAGCCAGTACTGCTGGCATTTGTCCTTTCCAGATCAGTGCTAACGCGATGATGCGATGTCCCCACTCTCCCTGCTCACACGACTTTGCATGCTGTGTCAGTCTGGCAATCCAGCTTGCGTGTGTGGGCTGGGCAAAGAAACCTGACTCAGTGACAAAGGACATCAATACAGGATGGGAATGACCTGACTCCACTTTTCAAGTCCTCAGGTTATTGCGCTTTCCCCATTTTCCACAGCCCGTTTTGTGATGCGAATCAAATGAAGTGGAGCAACCTGGGTGGGTCCGCTCTGAGAAAACACGCTGTCCCCAAAAAGAGCCTTTTTCCCCCAAGCCGTGGGCCCTGCCCCGCAGCAGGAAGCTCCTGCCGGCCCCACAGCCCTGCCGCTCCCAGCCCTGCTTTCATCTTCCCCCTGCTTGTGCAGCCCTGGGAAAGTGTTTTCCCAAGGATGCGGTGTTTTCATTATCTCCTTGGCCATTTCCTTGCTTCATCATTGACACTGCTGTTGTTTGTAACAGCAGCGCATTTTTGGCAAGTGAAACCCAGTAAGGGCTGGGAGCTGGACAGGCTGCAGTGGGGATTTCAGCTCTCACTTTCACATCCTGTAAGTGTGCATGGATGGATTTTAAGGAGCTGCTTTGGCTTGCAGCTCAGGCAGATATCCAGATCACCTGTGCTCACCCTTAGTCATCAAGTCAGAGCCCATTACCTGCAAATTATCCCAGAGTTTTTGGCTGAAAATGCTCCTGCCAGAATGCCTTGCAGATTGCTGGTGCTGAGAGGGACTGTAATGCTCAGATGTGGCTGAGGAGGGATGAGGCCATCAGCAGCAGAGGTTCATGGAAGTCAGGATTTCTTCTGCATCAAAAGGGGAAATAACCCCTGCAAAGAAGAGGTGGAGCTTAGCACTGTTGCAAGATCCCAGTTTCACAGAAATTTGGGGATCATCCTGCGAAATGGGAATGCCACTGAGTTTGATGGCATTGTGGGTTTGTCGCAGCCCTACACACAGAGCAACATTCAGTTATGCAGCTTTATTTTCACTGTTACACTACAGATAGGGCTGAGATCAGTAAGATAAAATCCACGTCCTAATAAGTTATATCATCTTCCTTTTTAAGCAGTGCATTGAGGGAAGTGCTGTGAACTCCACTTCTGCTGGAGGACCTATAGCACTTAAGATGCCCTGATTAATGCCACCTGCTATTCACTCAGTGGCAGTCAGGGATGTGCACAGGTCTTGCATCACTCATCCCCTGGACTGCTATTACATGCTATGATAAAAATTGGTTATTTTCTTAATATACACTGAAATCTAAAGCAGATATACCCTATAGGTTGCAATATCCAGTGTGTAGTGAAAGATTACTATTTTGGGATCCCTGTAGAGTAATTGAAAAATCAAACATTTTATACATATAAAAGTCTCTGCTCTGTCATTATCGCTCTGCATCAGTATCAATCCTCTTTAAGCCTTATCTTGTTGTTGGCTAAAAGAAGAGCTGCCAAGAAAGATTATATGATTTTTAAAGCTATCAAAGACAGAAACCAGATACTTGTCCCCACCAGAGCACCTGTTTCATAAATCATTCAGGCCTGCAGTTATCTGTGAGTGCCTTACCTTTGCAGAACGCATGCATTTTTAATCAGCTTTGAATAATGGTGTGGGGCTGGATGATCGGGACGTCTTGTTGCTCTCATAGCTGGGCCAGCTCTATAGACTCTATAAACTCAGTTTGGAAGAGTTGCATTGAAAACCATAGCCAGGGACAAGGACCCCACCTTGTGGGGTGGGTGGCCTTGCCAGCACTTATCCTGACCAACACCCTGGGAATTTCTGATTCCATCCATGACTACTAAATAAAATCCGATGGTTGTTTCAAGACAGCAGTGTCTTGAGTCAGGATTTTATTGAAAAATACCCTGATGTAGTAAGCCTGGAAAGTATTAAATCCCACTGAAATCTCCTCCCAGGCAGTTCCAGTTACACACTTTTCACATTTCTTCTCTTCTTTACAAAGGCAGTTTTGCAGTTACTCCCCAGAATGAAATCTACAAGCAACACTTAAGTGTTAAAATAACTTAGTTATTTCTGTGAGATGGCTTCAGACTCATATGGCATGGGTAGAGTGAGGATGATCAGGACAGCGCTCATGCCTGCACCTGCATTGTGGTGACCCAGAATAGGCACACAGCATCTCAGGAGAAAATGGCACAGAACACATTAGCATCCCTATCAGATGAAGAAGAAACGTCTGTCACCATCAAAGCTACTGTATGAAAACTGGGCCACCACGACCACAGCACCACACTGCCCACTGCTGCTCTCTGTGGATGAATTTCAGTATATATTTTTTTTCATTCCAAACAGGTGTTTGCTATGCTGAGTTTGGTGTGCGGGTCCCCAAGACCACGGGTTCTGCCTACACCTACAGCTACGTGACAGTGGGGGAATTTGTGGCATTCTTCATTGGCTGGAACCTCATCCTGGAGTACCTGATTGGCACGGCTGCGGGTGCCAGCGCCCTCAGCAGCATGTTTGACTCACTGGCCAACCACACCATCAGCCGCTGGATGATCAGCAGCGTTGGGACGCTGAATGGGCTGGGTGAGAATCGGGATGGAGACATGTGCATCTTGTTGTGCTTCCTCTGTTAATTAGGGCCTGAAGTGTAATTGGAAGCTCGTCAGAAGTCAGACATGGATATTAGGCTTCATTCATTATTTACCATCCATTGGCCTCTGGTACTTTGCATCTGGTTCAGTCTGGGTTCTAGGTGCAGGGATATATGATCCCAGTACTTTGAGCCCCTATCAACCAAACCAGCATTTAGAAGATCAGAACCCCAGAAAAAATGTTTTGACTTCAGTGGGTAACAATAGCACAGGAACACTCTGCTCTGCTCAGCCCCATTAAGACTCACACAAATTTTAAGGAGAGCCTGCAGTACTGACATGAAGAAGCTCAGTGCTGTGATGGTTCTGTGTGACCAGCAATGGCTCTTATCAGTAACAACAGTGAGCTGTCTTGTAGCTCTGTTGTGAAAATTTAATGTTTGATTGACTTTTAATTAGTACTTATCAGGTATGCATGATGCAAACTAGGATATGATCATTTGTTTTCTGCTCTCCAAAAACAGTGTCATGTCAGAGGCATCAGGATTTACCACCTCAATAAAAAAGCCATACCTCGCAGTGGCACAGTCACCTGGAGACCAGCTTTGCAATGAGAACAAGGAGTACTGCAGAACTTCAGGATCTGAAAAACACTGTCATAGAGTCATAGAATCTTTTGTGTGGGAAGGGTCATCTAGCCTAGCTATGGACAAACAGTTACGCACCTCTTTTCTCTTACCCAGGGAAAGGAGAGGAGTCATACCCTGACCTTCTTGCTCTGGTCATTGCCATCATCGTCACCATCATCGTGGCCATGGGTGTGAAGAACTCAGTGGGACTGAACAACGTGCTCAATGTGATTAACCTGATAGTCTGGGTCTTCATTATGATTGCCGGGCTCTTCTTCATCAAAAGCGACAACTGGTCTGAAGGGCAGTTCCTGCCGTTTGGATGGCCGGGGGTAAGTCCTGTGTGCACTGTGCCACACGGTGCCACCCCCACCGCGTGCTCAGCTTTGCTTGTGGTGTGCAGCCCCTGCTTCCACTTCGTTCCTCAGGTCCCAGCCCTGCTCAGCCCACCCAGCTTTGGCCGGAGGCCTCTAGCTCCCAGCTTGGGCCCATCCTTCCCCACTCTTCCAAACCTGAGGGACACGGTGATGCTTTGCCTGTATCTCCTGCCACTCTTAGAATAAACTCAGTCCTTTTCCTAGATGCCCTCTTGGAGAGCCAAATAGCACGTGAAAGCATACACCAGGAAATGTCATTCGTCATCAGGCTCACAGCAGCAAAACGCGGTGGCTGTCCAAGGAAGGGCTCGGGAGGATCCAGCCCATCCCCTGCAGAGGGGGAGATACTTTTGTTGGCTGCTTTTCAATAACAATGTTCTCGAGCATTTGTTTTGAGCACTTCATAATGCCACCTGCTAGTGCTTATTTTATGGATGTTCCCTCAAAACTTACTGAGAATTTGGACATATTTGGCTTTTTTAGCTTGCTTGCACTGGTTTTTATCCAAAGATGAACAGAGACTGAAAATATCTCAGCTGGCCTAAGCCCAAGATAACTTCTCAGATTTACACTGCTTGACTCCATAGGGATTTTGTGCGGAAAAATAAGCAAGAAAGTAAAGTAAACCAAAAATCTTGATTGCTGAAAGGATCCCAAGCTGACATGCCGTCCCTTCATCTCTGTAAATCAGCATTTCTCTTCTGGAGCATGGCAGTGAGGAGCAGTGCTCAGGCCCAGTTAAGAACAGAGGTCAGATTTACTTTTGGATGATACCTGTCTTTTTCTGCTATAAAATAGGAAAGAAAAAAGAGTGCCAAAAATAAGTGTTTTGTTCCAACTCCAAATCTCTCTTGGCAACAGTACATAGTTTTAAAAGACACATTATCCAAAACACATGAAAAACAATATGGTCTTCCTATGGTTTTCAGGTGGCTGTTTCTCTCTGAAATCATTTGTAGAAGTTAATCCACCACAGCACAAGCTCGAGATCCCCAGAAGCACAGAGATACTTTGAAAAGTGAATTACAGACTGTCCCCTGAAAGAGGTGAATTTTCCATCACTAAAGAACTGAGATAGATGTGATGGACATGGAACATCCAGCTAGCCAGATAATGCAAGGGCTTTGCAACTACAAGTTAGCTCTCTCCTTACAGCTACACAGTCTTTAGCCAGCTTCAGTGTTTGTTTCTTATAAACATGCTAATATTATACATTAAGAAAGAACATAATAAAGTAACTAGCAGTACAAATAATTCCCCTTTCAAGTATTCCAACCTGTCTGCAGCTTCCAAGCAAAGCAAAGGTTGTTTGGACAGTGGTTCATGTCTGACTGTCTATGCTCTGTTCTGCTTCCTCTGCTAGCAGATCTTGCTGCCTGATGAGAATTCCTGCTAACACGAAACACATGAACATGTTGGGGATGGGAAGTCAGTCAATCCCTCAAGATCCATGGTGTTTTCAGTGCCCCCACACAACCCTAACTCCACATCCCAGTGCAAGTAAAATAAGCACAACATGGTTTTGCATGATCACTTGTTCCCAGTTGGGTGCCAGCCACCCTCATGGCACTGAGACAGTGGCTCCTCTGTGCAGGTGCTCAAAGGGGCTGCGACGTGTTTCTATGCCTTCATTGGCTTCGACATCATTGCTACCACGGGAGAAGAAGCAAAGAGCCCCAACACCTCCATCCCCTACGCCATCACGGCCTCACTCGTTGCGTGCTTGACAGCATACGTGTCCGTAAGTACCTGCTACATGTGTATATATATGAATACATGTCCATACATACTAGCTATACATGCACAGCCATCCACTGGGGGTCTGCAAGGGGTTGAAACAAGTACAGTTGTGTGGGGCAGGAACCTGTATCTGCAAGCTCAGGGCTTCTGCTAACCCTTTGTCCTACTCATCTTACCTTCCCCAGGTAAGCATCATCCTCACACTGATGGTGCCATATGATGCCATCGACACTGAGTCCCCACTGATGGAAATGTTCGTGGCACGTGGCTTCTATGCAGCCAAGTTCATCGTTGCCATTGGATCTGTGGCCGGCCTGACCGTCAGCTTGCTGGGCTCTCTCTTCCCAATGCCAAGAGTCATCTATGCCATGGCTGGTGATGGGCTACTCTTCAGGTCAGTCATACATACATTAGCATTTGGCTTTCTCCTTTGCATTTTCAGCCAGGTATGGGCTATTACAACAGGCAGACATTGCAACCTGCAATTTTAAACCTCTACAACTGTTTTCTTTTTGCAGGTTTTTGTCCCACGTCAGCTCTTATACAGAAACACCAGTAGTAGCTTGTATAGTGTCTGGGTTTCTTGCGGCGCTGCTCTCCTTGCTGGTCAGCCTGCGGGACCTGATAGAGATGATGTCCATTGGCACACTGCTCGCCTACACACTGGTGTCTGTCTGTGTGCTGCTCCTCCGGTACCAGCCCGAGAGTGACATCGATGGCTTTGTCAAGTTCCTCTCTGAGGAGCACACCAAAAAGAAAGAGGGTATCCTGGCTGACTGTGAGAAGGAAGCTTGCTCCCCAGGCAGCGAAGGAGAGGAGTTCACAGGCCCACCAACCAACACATGTGGGGCAAAAAACCTTCCATCGCTGGGGGACAACGAGATGCTCATTGGGAAATCTGATAAATCCACCTACAACGTGAACCACCCCAATTACGGCACAGTCGACATGACTTCGGGGATTGAGGCGGACGAGTCTGAGAACATCTACCTCATCAAGCTGAAGAAGCTGATCGGCCCTCGCTACTACACTATGCGGATCCACCTGGGGCTGCCAGGGAAGATGGACCGGCCCACGGCAGCCACCGGCCACACGGTCACCACCTGCGTGCTCCTGCTCTTCGTCCTGATGTTCATCTTCTGCTCCTTCATTATTTTTGGGTCAGACTACATCTATGAGCAGAGCTGGTGGGCCGTTCTCCTTGTTGTGCTGATGATCCTGCTCATCATCGTGCTGGTGTTTGTCATCTTGCAGCAGCCAGAGAACCCCAAGAAGTTGCCCTATATGGCGCCCTGCCTCCCGTTCGTCCCTGCGTTCGCCATGCTGGTGAATATCTATCTCATGCTGAAGCTCTCCACAGTCACGTGGATCCGATTTGCTGTCTGGTGTTTTGTGGGTGAGTCCCAGATTATTTTATTACTGACCCTGTTTTCGAAGGGTGGTAATAGCAACGTCACCAATTACTGCTTAGGTTAATGCTTTTTCAGTTGGGATATCCAGTCCCTTGCATTTGTTCCTCATAACGCTGGAGTTCTTAGAAATCTGTTATTCAAGCCCCCAAACTACAGCTAACTCAAAAATTACACCTCCAGAAAAATGTCAGTTTGATGAAAGCAAACTTCTTCATGCAAAGGTGACTGTTCTGATGAGTCTTCTGATGGAAAGTAGGTGGGTTTTCTGCAGAAATCTGCCTGCTTTCTTGCTATTTCACCCACTTGAGCTCTTTCAGCAGCCCACACCAAGATTTCAGCACCACATTTCTAAAATGCAAAGCTGTCCAACCCTAACAGTTCTGGAAGGGGCAATGCCAAGGGGCTGCGGGCTCCAGCTCCTGTTCTTGGCCTGAACCCTTCACTTTATGGGCAGGGGGCTCTCAGAACATGTAGGCTCTGTTGTGAATATTTGGGCCACATTTAGTCTTCCTGGCACGTATCCAGCAGCCTGATATGTCTATAATCTCCTTTGCTTTATATTTCTATTCCCATCCTACAAAAACCTAAGAGAGAAAGTATAGCTCTCGTAACTCCTCCTGAAGGCTCCCAGCCTCAGACTACAGAGAACTGAAGCAACGAGGAATACCAGAACCAAGGACTCCTTAGAGAGACTTAGCAGCCGTATGAGCAAACACAGATATTGCAACAGCCCATAGGAACCCCAGCTGCAGACAGCAGACTCCAAGCTTCAGTGCCAACATCCAAAACAGCCATCTCTGGCTGAGCACCCCAGCAGATGCTCTTCCCATTGGGAAGGTGTGAAAGTGGATCGTTGCAAATGTTGGAGGCAGCTGCTGCCTCCCATAAGGAAAAAGTTTGTCTGGTCATAATACAGACCTTGGATCTCCAGTATCCCAGAACAGTTTCACAGTTACCAGCCCTCACGGGGAGATTGCTACCAGCTTTCCTCCTCCATGTTGCCATATCCTCTCTTGCTTCAGAGTAAGGATGTGGGAGAGGCAGGCAGCTCTCACAGGTAATTCCTGAGGCCCCACAGCAAGGCTCCATCTGTGAGCACCTCTGAACCCTAAGCTGAGTTACTGAGGAGCTACATACAGCTCTTACACTAGAAAGGAGATGCTCAGAGTTTTTCTAGCTCACTCAGCCAATAAGTGAAGGAGCAAATCAAGGAAAGCCCTTTCACCTGTTCTTTAGAAGGAGAGTGGCTTCAGAGCTTCAAATCAATCTGCTGTGATTAACCCTTGCACCTATGTGCACATCTAACACCTTGTCAGGTGCCAGCAATGATAACGAGGTCACCCTGCTGATGTGTACCAGACTCTGGGTACACAGGGCTGTGTGTGCTGGCAGGAGAGATACTGAGAGCATAAGAAAATTCCAGAGGGAAAATGATGGCTGCGAGGCTGCCAGGGTGGAAATCTGGGCTTCCAACATAGGAGGCCAGGTTAAGTCTGTTGGGAACTGCTTTCCCACCAAGGCTGCAGGTGGCACAATCACACGGTTAAGCAGCCAACCCAGCTGATGTTTTAAACGCAGCTCCCCACTCACACACTGACAACATGCTGGTTTGAAGTCCAGACTTCAGTGAAAACATACATTCGCTTAAAAATAAAAGCAAAACAATATTTACTCAGATTAAGCCCTCACCAGCTTGAGCTGAACAGGAGGAGGCAGGATGGAGGAGGCTGGATGCTGGCACGGGCTGTGGGGACAGGTGTGGCTGTGGGTTATAGACAGGGCTAGAAGGGGAACGATGGTGCAGCGTTGTCCTCCCCAGCAACCTCTCATTCTCACTCACCCCAGGTCTGCTCATTTACTTTGGCTACGGGATGTGGAACAGCACGCTGGAGATCAGTGCCCGTGAAGAGGCTCTCCACCAGAGCACCTACCAGCGCTATGATGTGGACGTTGACCCTTTCTCTGTGGACGACGGCTTCTCCTACGCCACCGAGGGTGAGAGCTACCCAGACTGGGGCCCTCCCGAGGACAAGGGCTTCTCATACCAGCAAATGGCAGGAGCAAAGGAAAGCCATCGGACGAGTAGCAGATCGAAAAGCAAGGGAAGGCACAAACCGTCCTCAGAGGCCCTCATCGCCAACGATGAGTTGGACTACTCACCTGAGTAGTGGGGCGAGCAGGGGGACGCCGTGCTGCCAGCCAGCCAGGAAGGGCCTGCGGCTTCCCTGCCCCGTCCTGTCCTCCACCACCACCCCGTCACCTCTGGTCCTCGGGTCACATGCCGCAACTGCTGCTGACCCCAAACCAAACCCACCCGAGGGCTTTGCCAGCTGAGTCCCATGCCAGGGAATGCTGGAGCCCTGGTACCTGCCGAGCCCCAATTGGCGCCCAGTGGGAGATGTGCCAAACTGAGGGGGCTCTGAGAGGTGGAAGGATTCACGTGGGAGG
This sequence comes from Phasianus colchicus, assembly GCF_987193195.1. NCBI lineage: Eukaryota > Metazoa > Chordata > Aves > Galliformes > Phasianidae > Phasianus > Phasianus colchicus. The sequence goes on along the minus strand of NC_143445.1, from coordinate 21,589,775 downwards.
ACGAGATGGGTTTTCCCTGGGGAATAGTCACCCTATGGCCACTCCTATGTGTTTGGCGCTTTCTTAGCACGTGTGCTTTTTCCTCTAACCACCCAGCAGTAATAGCTTAACCAGAGGGACAGGCAGGTAGGACGTGAAAGTGAACCAGCTTCATCCAAGGGGGTGGTTCAGCTCAGTTGGCCCCATCACTTGACGTTTTCATGGCTGTTCCAGCACTAAGTGTATGCAACAAGGCCACTCCATGCTGGTCCCCAGGCCCTGAACCCAAAGATTGTAAATACCAGGATTCAGTCTTGCACTGCTCTAGACAGTCTCAAACAAATCCTGAAATCCTGGCATAGCCAAGCATCCTGAATCTGAGCTTGGCCTCTTTTCAGATCACACCTGACCTAGACTTATGCAAGCAGACAGCAAACTACACACAGCGTCCCTGAGGTTAAACTGGATGCTGCTCCCACCACTTTGTCTTTCCCAAAACAGCCAGCCCATTGTCTGTGAACTGTTGTGGGCACATCCCAGCACTCATTCTGGCCATGCTGTTTCTAACCTTGGCTTGGTGGATAATGCGTGAAAAGATACAAAAATGCTGCTTGTTCTAAAGACACGTCTAACGTGAAACCAAAAGGAGTGACTGGGAGGGCTTCAGGATGGGAGTTAGGGTTTGGTAAAAGGACCCATTAAGCTTCACTCTGGTTCCTCTCCTGCTGCCCAACCTTGCTACACTTCCACAAGTAGAAACCCAAGAGCATCCCACCCAAAAGCCTCCACGATGCACATAAGCTCTACAATCCACTTGGGGATCTGTCCTACAGGCCTATCCCCAGCGGTGCTTGAAGCCCTCATGATGCTCACTTGTGCCCCGCTGCTCCCCTGAAGGATGCCTTTGAGATACCCAGGAGAGATGGCACCTGGCAGGTCTGGCTTTATGCTTTCAGAGAGAAAGATTGTTGCTGTTTTCCTACCAGCTCTCAAACTAAACCATGGGGTGGTCATCCTTGTCCCACTACCGCACGGTATTTAGGCATCTGCTGGATCACAAACATGTGCCCAAGTATCCTGCTGAGTCGAAGCCTGTTGTTCCTTTTGCAGCCTTAATCTCTTGCTACAGAGCAGTTTGCAGTACCAGTGTGTGTTGTTGTGTCCACCTGAGTATCATTTGGTGAGAGCCTGATCCCTTGCTCTTTGGCGTCTAGGCTCCTGTCATTGTATCAGTTGAGTGGGGCCCTCTGGCTGCTGTGGTTCCCCTGCAGCCATCCACCATTCCTTGTTCCTTCTCCATCATTTTCCCATCCCTTCTCCATCCATTCCCCTTCATCTCCATCCCATCCTCATCCATTCCCAGGGAAGCAGGGAAGAATGGCTGCCCACAACTCCAGGGCCACCAGCAAAGGTCATTTGGTCCGTCACCTCTGGGCAGCATTGGCCTGGGGCTAGTTTGGGATGCTGAGAGGAGCCAGGAAGATGACGCAGGTGTTGCTGTAACCCAAATATATCTCCATGCCCTAAAAGGAGATTTTCACGCAGCCACCACATTACAAAAGAGCATTGCCAGCACCACCGCCGTCCCGCTCCATGCCAGGAGCCAGCATCCTGTTGCTGGAGCCCAAAGCATGACCCAGATGGAGCAGAAATACCTCACATCCCCCAGACCAACCCAATGAGATCTTGGTCCCTCTGCAGGTTGTGACCACAGCAGCACGACCCAGCACGCATCCTCTGCACAGCAGAGCTCACGCCCCGAGCGACGCCGGTGTCACAGCCCCAGCTTGTAAATGATCCTCACTCCTCTCGTTTTGTTTTTGGTCTTTCTGATGTAGATCTTGCTTTTTTGCAGATGGTACTTTCCGGTGTAACAGTTCTCTGCAGTTCTGATATGAAATTGGTGTATTTGTTAAAAGAGTTTGTTAAATTATTTTATTTTATTTTTGTGGTTTCCAGAAGCCCATTGGTGCATTGTACAATGGGGTCTTGTAGTGTGTCATGAGAAAGAAAAAAATATGCAGATATATTATGGAGTGACTTTTATTTTCAGATGATTGTGTTGTTGAAAATGATACATATATATATATATTATCAAGATACTATGAAAGAAATCTAAATTTACCAAAATCTGTATATTTTAATAAATGCATAAAGCTTTATTGTGTGCCTTTACATTACAACAGACAGACAAATGAAAGGGAACTAATGGATTTTTAAAGGAAGTTGGAGATAAATGTGTCTCAGCATCGACTTCCATAATAATGTAAATCTTTTAAATGAAAGAATAAATAAATTTAAAAAAAAAAAAAAGATTTTTCCCATATAAATTTTGTTAAGCTGATCAGTACCTGAAAGTCCAGTATTTTTTCGATGTTAAATAGAAGTCAGAGATGAAAAAAATCTTGCCTTAAGTGCTTCAAAATTTCCTTTGTAGAAGATGCAGTTCAATGGGCTGACTTTGGTATTTACTTGCACTGTTGTGAAAAAAAAAAAATGGTTATCTGTTTGCACAATAAATAAAAGAAAGAAAGAAAAAATAAGAGCCAATGGCCACAGGTTGACTATAACAGAGCAAAGCTCACCGAGCTCCTTCACCACAGACATGGGGAAGCGCCTGGTGGCACAATGGGGGGACACTGCAATGAGAGGCGGTGGGTGCTGGCCCAGGGAGGGCTCTGTTGGGATGTGGAGGACCATCCCCAAGTTGGGGTGACAACAGAGCAGCCAGCACTCCATCGCTGATGCCAGGTGTGGTGTGGAGCAACTCGTTGTGTTCCAACTATGTTTGGTTCAATTTTGAGGCTTTGATGCGATGAGCATCAAAAACTATTGAGTGCTGGTAGTGCCATGGCCAGCCCTGCCCAGCAACCAGGGTTCCAGAGAGCTCTATGGGATATTCTGGGGCTGTTGGTTCCTGTGATCCTGGGTAGGGTGCAGGGAGGGCAAGGAGCTGAGCGCCAGCCCTGTGTGCCTGAAAATGTCGATTTGCAGCCTAAAATAAATGGAAAAAAAACCCAAGTGATGCCTGGCAAGACTTTATTCTCCATAGGATCCCACATCTCCCTCCTATTAGGATTTGCTGAGCTTCCCACAGCGTTGCAGTGCATTCCTGCCCTGAGGGCTCCCTCTCTGCCACCAGTCCCAGGGCTGATGTGTGCACAATCCACAATCCCCGCCGCCCGCACAAGCTGGCACCCACACATCAATGGCAGCACTGACGCATCCCTGCCGAGCACACAACGACCAACTGTGCCCTGCTGTGATGTCATGGGCACAAGTGTCCTGCAGAGCCCTGGGCTGCGCCTCTGGGGCTGCTGGAGCTCGGGGCAGATGCTGTGTGCTGGAGCAGCAGGGCGAGTGCCAGGGCCTGGGTCCTTATCTCCATGCTATCCCAGGGGGAGTGCAGCCATCCTCATTCTCTCCCTTTAAATGCTCCCATTTCACCCTCACATCTACCCATGGCAAAGTGTGGGACTGCAGCATCCGTGGCCCTAGTTGGGCTCTCCAACCACAGCAGGCCATGGATGGGGAGATCCCAATGGATGAATGAGCACATGCCAGCAGACCAAGGCTTGTCCTACTGCCCTGTTTGCAGATCCCACCACCCCAAACCTCCTACTGGGTCTCTGCTTGTGCACGCAGCTCCAGGTTCTCCCCTTGCTTCAGCCCCATGGCTGAAGTGTGCACCAATTACATGGAGTGAGTTAACAGCCCTGGGAACTGATGGGGCTTGGTATCACAGTAATTGCTACAGCCTCCAGTGAGGACAAAGCTGGATCTTGATCTTACATGGCTTTAATCAAATCGAGTAATGACCCTGGATCAGACTTAAACTTGAGTTCAGAGCAACAAGATTTTGGACTTTTCCAATGGGTTTCCAAGTTTCCTGGATGGGAAAAATGCCACAAACCCCAACCCTGGGATGAGACACAGGGAACATCCAAGGCTACAGTTGGTTCCAAGCAGGAAGGTTAGCAGCTTTTGAATACTCTCCCAAAAGCAAAGGCAGCCTTGAGTCTGCAGCAGAGCAGAACTTCTCATCCCAAATTGCTTTCAAAAAAACCCTTCAAAATCATTAGGAAACTGCGTCATGGAAAGGCTAGCTACGGAAGCACACAGGAAGGAAGGAAAAGGAGAAGGCAGAGCCGCAGATACTCTGTTATTTATTGTACAGTATTTCAGTTGAAGTACAAAGGCATCATCAGTATTCACCAGAATTGCATTGTGACAGTGTAACTGTGTGTTAAAAACGTGCTACAGAACGGTGAACACAGATTCATGGGGTGAAAGCAAATGTAAATGTAAAAACACATTTTTAGTAACTGATCTGTACAAAGAAAAAAAAAAAAAAAACACTAAAAAAGAGTGTGGGGATTAGAGCCCCCAGAGTCATTGGAACTATATACAGACACTGTTACGTATTGCAGCGTTAGGACCTTTGGGTTCTGTTTCCTTCATACTGATGACCGGGGGAGTGGGAGAAACAGTGTTACTAAAACGATCAAATCCATACAAAAGTATTTACAGAGAAAGGCAGAAAAAATCCCCTACTGTTCCAAAAGAGAAACATTTGCCTGTTGGGAGGGTGCACCTCCCTCAGCCCTTGCTCCCAGACTGTGCCAGAGCGGTGACCTTGGGGACAGGAAAGCAAATGGGGACGTGCTGGAGTCCTCAGCAGCGGGGAAGTGCCTCTCACGTCTGCTTTGCTGCTTTAAGCTCTCTTGGTGAGCAGTAAAATAAAAAACCCCAAACCAACCTGAGGCCCACACACCACCCCTGGGGCAGGAGGATGGGGAGGGTGAACCAGGTGGGAGTGGGGGCTGGGGCTTGTTTTCTAGAGAAGGGGACAACAGGGGGGACAACAACACTTGGGACTGCCGGGCGCTTGGGCTGCTGTTTTAAAACCTTCCCGGGGAGCACAACAGCAGCGAGCGCCGGGAGAAGTGAACCCATGGTGTGCAGACCCAGTGGGTGTGGGAGCTCAGACGTGGGCACTCTTAGCGTGGGTGGGGGAGCTGGAGCCCGAGGCGTAGTAGAAGCGGTTCTCGCCGAAGGTCTGAGCATCCCCCGAGCAGCAGACGATGACGCAGCCACCAAAGAGGCAGAGGGCAGAGCCGATCCAGCCCGTGTACAGGGAGTATCCAAAGCTCATGATGGTGGTTTCACGGTGGGCGCAGACAGGGAACCAGATGGTGGCCACCACGCCGCACATGGCTGGGGAGACAGGAGGGGAAAAGCCAATCACAGAAATGTAGAATCAGTAGGGTTGGAAAAGATCTCTATAATCATCCAGCCCAACCTTCAACCCGACACCGAGTGTGGGACCAGCGAGATACCCAGCAAGTCCAGGGGATGGAGCATCCATCCTTTCTTGGCCCCCCAAGACAGACCCACGCACTATTAGATGCGTGAAGCTTGGAGTTAGTCTCCCGCAGCTTGTATTTCCTCTGGAGGATGGGGAGGAGCCCATCCTCACGCTGATCCAATGGGGAATAAACAGCATTGGCTTCAGGACTCCTGATGCCAGAGCAGGAGAGGGGTGGGGTTGCCTGAGCTGGGAGAGGTGGGGAAGGACCAGCAATAAGGAGCAGAGCAATCGCTTCTTGACACAACTGAGCTGACAACGAAGGCTGAAGAATGAAAGTCAGCTCTGAAATTGGTGCTCTGGAGAGCTGTGTGTTCAGGAGGAGCTGAGAGCAGAAGATTACAGAAGCCTCACGCATTGTAGAGGCAGCAAAACTTCAACTCAAAGTCAGTTGGAAAGTGGATTCTACTTCCCTATGGAAAACAGGGTCAAGTGGTGGGGCAATGCAGTGAGGCTTCTCAAAGACCTAGTGAAACAAGTCAGAGGGACCACAGTGCTCAGCCTGGAGCCCACAGAGCACGACTACCGAGGGCTTCTAGTTTTGCTCCAGGCTTTTCCACAAAAGCAGGTAGGTAGCAACACGAAGGTGAAGAAGATGTCCATACAAAAATCCATCCCTGCATTCTCCTGGCGCTCCCTGCCCTCACCCTGCATGCAGCAGAGCCGATGGCGTTAACCACCTACAGGAGCAGGTCCTAAAACAATACTTCTTTATGGCCCGCACATCTGAGAGGAATGAATCCGTCAATATTGACTTGCCTCAGGGACAAGCTGTGCAGGACTCCATCCTTGTGGCTATCAGAGAATCGGAGCAAAACAATAACAGGGCTGTGGCAGCTCTACAGCTCTCCGCCAACCGCGCTAAGAGAGATCTGGAGGCGGTGTCAAAAAGTTAAGGTTGCAAGAAGGGGAGAAAAAGGGGCAGAGAAAAAATATAACTGTTTGGTTAAAGTGGAAAACAAACCATTGCTGCTGGCCGGTACAGCAGAAAGCCCATCCCCAGTCGCTGCAGTTATTATGAGAAAAAATATTTTCTTATGGAAAAGAGAACGTTCGGAAGATGCTAATGAAGCCAGCAATGACCTGGGGCCTCCTCAAAGCAAGGGCCCTATGGCTCTGGGAGGGGGCTGTGGGGAAGGAGGGCTGCCCCTGCTGCAGCTCGTGAGCCTCCAGAGAGGGGTCGGATGGGAATCTGCAAAGCATTCTAATGGGCTCCAGCATAAAGCTGCTTTGTTGTCCGAAAGGACACAATCATCTTTTCTTCTTCTGTCCACAGTAAATATATATATACATTGGTGTCCATAGACTATAAGAGCCTTATCCCCTCAGACCCTCCCCCATGGCGCAGCGGAGAGGACAACGCTCGCGTTGGGCCAAGGGGAGCTCTCGGGGACACCGGGACAATGGCATCTCTTGTGCGGTGGGGCAGCCACATGTAGCACCACCTTATCATCGTGCTGACAATGCTCGAAAGCTGGAAGGCTGGCCAAGGGCTGAGCAGAGCTCATTGCAGCTGCTGGTGATCCCAGTGGGGAGGAGGAATGCACCGGGATGGTTGCTGCAGTCAGTGCAGTGCAGTTTGGCAGAAAGCAAGAGGAGCAGCTCGAATCCTATAGACTTCTACCACATTGTCCCCATTGGCACCACCTGTCCCTGTGTCCCACATCCCAGTGGGTCCCAGTTCCTTCTGACCGTGCACCTGATCCATGGAGCTGAATCTCTTAACATTTGCCATTATAGGCATGGTTTAATCCAGCACTGGAAGTGCATGTAGAATCATTAAGGTTGGAAAAGACCTCAAAGATCACCCAGTTCAACCATCCACTGATAATGTTCATAACCTGCTCTCCCAAAGCACAAAGTTGTTTTATGCAGGTTATGTGTTTAGATTCTGCTTTCCCTCCTGCCCTGAGCCACCTGCCCACGGGGAACACACAAATACTGCAGTCCAAGCCATAGACTGGGTGGCATTGATTTACTGGTTGGACTTGATGAGCTTGAAGGTCTTTTCCAAACAGAAGTTGTTCAGTGATTCCGTCATTTCTTCTAAGGGGAGCAGTGTGACTTACAGAGGTCTCTTAGTGCCCACAGCTTCCCAGAAGGGAAGAAAAAAAAAAAGAAAAAAGCACTTTTGAACCTTGTTTATCTTGGGATAGAGTCCTCTAAGAGAAAACAATATCCAGAGGAATCTATTAATACCATCTATTTAGAAGACAATAGCTAGCATGGTCAGCTAGCAGTGGTAAATCCCAGTAACTAACATATTTTCCATCTGTTTATCATCCTCAGGTCCCTCACTTCCCCATGGGGAAAAGATCACTTGGGTACCAGCACGGGGTCCCCCAAATTAGCACCAACAATATGGGATGGGATGGGTTTTTCCATCAACATTGCATTGGAGATGTTTTCATAGCAGCTCAGAGCAAATCACCACCGACAGCTGTGCACAGCCATAAATCAATTCCCTTGGTCAGATAGGACCAAGCAAAGACATAAATACATCAGCATACAGGATAGGAGGGTGTGCACACATGTTGCACTCTGCAGCCTGCTATTATCAGCGACAGGAAAATCAATGGAATATCTGAGCCCATTGTTTTCCTGGCAAGTTTTCAACTATTTTTTTTCTCTCTCTCTCCGTTTTTTTTTCGTGATTCCATGCTGTGTTTCAACCCCTTCTTTCCTTTTTAACAATTTCTGTCCTAAATGCCATCCCCTCCCTGAGCAACACGCAACATTTGCCATGGAGCCAACTCCAGTGATTGCATCCCCACTCTGCAGAGTTCGTGGGTCTGGATTTGTTTTCTTCTAACCAGACCTATGGGAGCTGTGCTCAAGCCTTGATGTTGGGGGGAAAACACAGAAAGCCATGAGTGAGAGATCAGTGGCCAGAGAATAAATAAGAACGGCCCATGACAGAAAGACTTTTAAGCCAGCACTATGTCTTCCAAGCCTGATATTCATACTTATTGAATGCTCTGGAATGGTGACACTTCATTTTTCCAACAACAGATCATTAATCAACTTAAACAATGTCAAAGTCCCAAGCTCCGTGCATTGCTCTCTTTCCAAGGGGACTGATTTGTTAACCAGTCTGGAAAAACAACTGGATTTTGTACAAAAAAGTGTGGGTTGGTTATTTTTTATGAAAAGTTTAGGAGCCAAAGGAACATGTTGATCCTTCATCATTGCCCAGCTCTGGGGCAGCCCAGATCACACAGTGGTAACGACCAGCAAGAAGGCCAAACCTGACCCAAAGTGCACCTGCTAGCCTTCATCCTTGTTATCTCTTCTCACTGGCCTTACACCAAGGCAGGACCAGACCCAAAGTCCTGCTTCACCCCACAGAGCTCTGGGCTTTCACTTGTTCTCACGCAGTGTGACTCATTGGAGTCACTGCCATGTCTGCTGCTCCTGCAATCCTGCTGCCCTACTGCAAAGCAGATTTAGGGGCAGTGCTCTCAGCCATGCAAAATGGGGCTGGTCTACAGCACAGCTCTTCTTGCCCAAAACTAACATTTTCCATTTGTTTGTCATGAAGCGCAGCTCTGGTGGGACTCCCCCAGCTCCCAGACCAGAGATAACAGCAGAACAGACTCTCCTGTTGCTACAGTGTCACTGACAGCATGAAAAAAACCTCTCGTTCACTGCCAAGCCCAGGTCTGTGACTGGAGGTTTCAGGACAGGGATAAGGGACACATTGCCAGAGCTCTCCAGTGTGACTGCAACTGATGGGATGTCCTAAGCAGGCCTTTACAGCTGATGTTAGCATTTCCAGCTGCAGCAACGGGCCCTTAAAGCCCACTGCTATTGGAAGACCTCCTTGGTCTCACTTTTAAATTTCAGACATATTGACTCATCCTAACCGTTCTTCATTGGAGCTTGTAGGAGGAAGATATAGAATCATAAATGCTGGAATAGATATTTAGGACCACCAAGTCCGACCCCAACACATTCCCCATGCCCACGTTCCTCAGTGCCACATCCCCACAGCTCTGAACATCTCCAGGGACGGTGACCCCACCACTCCCTGGGCAGCTGTGCCACTGCATCACTGCTCTTTATCAGAAGAAATGTTTCCTAATACCCTGAACCCCCCCTGGTCCTATCACTAGGAGAAGAGACCAACCCCCATCTCACTTCTTTTTAACGTTATAAAGATTGGTAGAACAGTTGATGTGCCAAAGCTGGGTGGTGGGGACCTCCCATCAGAGTACGGAGGGATCTGCTGCACAAGGCTCCATCCCTCCTTGTCCCCATGCCTCCCCAGCTGGAGACATGCAGCTCCGTGTGGCGCCCACTTGAAAAAAACCTCAGGAGAAGCAGAAGAAAGAGGAGCAGGGTGATGTCAGCGCTGGCTGCCGGCGAGCGGCAGAGCCGCACAAAGAAGCCACTCTCCCTCTGCCCCCTCCTCTGCCAAGCAGACGGGTGAAAACAAGGCCCCGCAGCCTGTGGCTGGGGTGACGAGGCCTCAAGAACACGCAGGTGCCGTGTTGGGGACAATGAGCTTCACAGGCTGAGCTGCACAAAACAATCTCCTCCGCGGGCTTCGTGGATGGGAAGAAATCCCAAGGACAAGGCTGGCAGGAGGCACGGGGCTGCGCCCCCCCCCGGCGCCCGGCCAACTCCATGCTGATGTCCCAAAGGAGCAGCACCCGCTGCCCATAGATCTGCCCCTCCCTGCTCACACACCACACCATCCCAAAGCAGAGGAGGCCGGGCCGTGCCTTACCCAGGAGGATGATGAGGATCCCCCCCAGCTGGGAGCGGCGGTACTTGGCGGCGCCGGGCTCGTGGCCCATCCGGATGCAGGGCAGCACAGTGATGAGCAGGAAGATGGCGGGGAGGCCCAGCACGGAGGCGGCGATCATCAGCGCTCGGCACGCCTGGACGTAGCCTGCGGGTGGGGTGAGAAAGAGGATCTGGGTTATTTGGCTCAAAAGGAGGAGAACTTCGGGCAAACGTTGCTGCCCGATGAGCTCCCAACACCTTCACAGAGTGCAAGAGATGGATTCTATGGTTCTACATAACCCTAAGCAAATACCCAGCAGGCGTGAGACGCCAGTGTGCAGCTCAGAGGTGTGCGAGGCCAAGTTTCCACTGAGTGAGAATGTCTTCCCAGCAAGATGTTGGGAAATCATGAAGCTGGGAAAGATGGCAGGGAGTGAAACAGCTGGGGAGGGGTTTTCCTACAGATTTTCAGCCTTGGAGCAGCCACATGATTTCTCAGGCCTTTATGGACACCACGGAGTGCCCCAAGCTTTCATTACCAGCATGGCTTTCCTGCCCTGGAGCAGCCAGGAGCAGCGGGGTCGTGGGGCTGCATGTGGCAGTGCTCCTTAGCTCCTAGTTCCCTAAGGAGTTAAGGGCAGAAAGTGAGACCTAAACAAAGGAGATGGCAATGCCCAGCATGGCCTCTGTGTAACCGGTCCCAAGCAAACAAGCACACAAACAAGACACAAATGTTCCAGTTTAAGGACTTGGCTCGGTGGAGGACTCCGAACACGGTTCAGCTGGAGGGAGGGAACCAGGAGGGATCCCATGGGCAGCAAAGGGGCTCAGAGTGGGTATGGGCAGAAGGATCTCACTTTGTGATCTGCTTCTGCTGCAGAGAAACACTGCTTTCAGTTGGGGGAAGACTTTATTTTCTCATTTATTAAGTTTAATTCCATATTTTGTCAAGATAAGCCATTTTCCTGCCTGCTGTGCTGGATCAAAGTGAACAACAGTAGCTATAAGGAAGGCAAGTCTACTGAACTGTAAGTACTTACAGGGAGAACAGGAGCTGGTCTGAGAGGTCCAGCACTGCCAACCTCTGCGTAACAGGGGCTGGGCATTGTATCAGGGGGGATTTCAGGAGTGACCTCTCTAACCACTGTGAAGTTATTTCCACAGTAATTGAAAACAGATAAAGAAGGGAAAAATGAAAAACAAGGGACGTGTATTTCTAACCAGTTGGCTTTGGAAGGGGCACCTTGATGAGGTGAAACAGAGCAGAGAAACACCATGGAGTTAACAACAATTGAAATGGGTGAAATAATTAGCTAAAAGAACCAGCTAAACTACAGGGACAAGATGACACACAGACCTTGGTAGGTTCAGTTAGCCCCAAAGATGCATTCATCCTGGAGAAACACTCGGCTTAGATTTTACTTTGCAATAAAGTAAATGCTTTATGATTAGAAAGTAACAGGACAGATCACGCAGGGAACAGACGTGACTATGCTAAGAGCCCTGCCATGCATTAGAGCACAGGGGAAGCACAGGACTGCCAAGACTGATGACGAACTTCCAAAGGATTAAAAACTACAGCAGTATTAATAATGGATGCCACGAGATTCATCCTTCTCAGCATCATTTTAAGGAACAGATCCTTCAAATTTTAGTGGTTCATCATCATCACGAGACGGAACTGAAATACAAAGAACACTGAGATACAAGAGTAGGTTCTGCAACGCTGCCTGGGGATGAGATGGGAAAGGAACGACTTGTTAACAGTTTGTTAAGAGCAGCGGTTGGTAGAAGTGGACCTTAATAGCCAGACATAAACGTCATACCTAAGGACAGTTAGAACCAGGTGTAAGTGAGCACCGTGTTAGGAGACATCGCTCAATTCTCTGGCATGTTTAAGGGACCCCCTTAATGGTGATGAAGCGGACGGAGCTCCACCACCGACCACCCCGCAGTGGGGCACAGCCTCGCTCAGCGGGCTGGGAGGAGAGCCGGGGAGCATACCTGGCAGGATGAGGATGTCCACCAGCGGCTTGCAGTGGTAGAGGCCCGTCGCCATGACGCAGTCCGCCCACAGCCCCTTGGAGCCCAGCTCGTCCATTTTGCGGCAGGTGGTGATGGTGTAGCCGCAGGTCACCACCCAGTCGTTGGTGGCGGTGGCCACCACCACCCCGATCCACCCGATGAAGCTGCAGACAAACCCGGCCAGGTGCAGGCAGGTGGCCACCATGTCGACGCGCCGGGCTCGAGGGCCGGGACGGGGAGAGCAGGGCTGGGAGAGGCGGCGCGGAACGGGCTGCGAGCCGGAGCTGCGGGGAGCTGCGAGCAGCCGGGACTGGAGATGCCGGGAAAGGTCCCCGAGCTGCACTGGGCGGCACCGAGCGGCTTCTGCCCCTGGGAGGGGTCAGCGCTGCCTCCGGCCCCGCTCCATGGGAGGAGCGAAGGGGAGCCCCGACTTGCGCGTCCGTCACCGGGCCGGGCTGGGGGCGTGCGGGGAGCGGCCGGAGCGGGGCGGGCAGCGAGACGCGGCACTGGGGTGCAGCACGGCGGCGCTCCTGAGCTGCAGCGCTCCCGCTGCCGTCGCCTCGTGGGTAAATAGGGAAGGGAGCTGGCGGGACGGGGAGCCGAGTTAACTGGCGGTGCGATGCCGCGGCCGGGCGCTGCGGCGCGGAGGACCGCTGGTGGGCAGCGGAGGAAACTGCAGCGGTCAGCCGCGTCTCCACCGCCCCTCACCGTCAGCACCGGGTCGATGGAGGCGGCAGATGCAGGTGGGGTTAATCCTTTCCTCCGCATACAGAATCACAGGTCACAGAACGGCCAGGGTTAGAAGGGACCTCAAGGATCATGCATCTCCAACCCCCCTGCCACGTGCTGGGCCACCAACCTCCACATTTCACACCAGCCCAGGCTGCCCAGGGCCCCATCCAACCTGGCCTTGAACACCTTGAACACGGGGCATCCACAGCCTCTCTGGGCAGCTGTTCCAGCACCTCACTACTCTCACAGTAAAGAACTTCTCCGACATCCAACCTAAATCTTCCCTCCCTCAACTTAAAACCATTTCCCCTTGTCCTGCTGTTATCTACCCTTTCAAAGAGCTGATTCCCTTCCTGTTTGTAGGCTTCCTTTGAGTACTGAAAGGCTGCAGTGAGGTCACCCCGCAGCCTGGAGGCACACACACGGCTGTAGCTGTCCTTCCTCTCCCCCCCTGACGGCAGGTAGCCGTGTTAAGCAATGCAACCATCATCTGCACAGAATGGAGCCGCTGTAGGGTAGTTTTCACCATCAGTAAATAAAAATATTTTCCATCACATGAAGTATAACACTCACTTCTAATGTTAAATGTTTATAGATCTCAGCGCTTGGCGTGTCAATGCGTGTTATCTCTTCATTACCCATCTATTAAGGAGAGGTGTGAACAACTCCAACGTTGCTAGAGGAGTTAAGCAGCAACAAAAGCTGTGCACCAGAGAACATGCCAGCTACACAAGTGGTTCTATTTATGTACATCTGAGCTGCAATGCACGGGTATCTCACTGCCAGCACTACCTGCACGGAGCCTCAGGGAAAGCAGCCACTGTGAGAGGGCACTGACTTGGTAGATCTGCTAAAAATATCCATTAAGAAACCGGGGACCTCCTGCAGGCAGTGGGAACGGTGCAAGTTTCACTGTCATCAGTGTCTTAATTGATTGTAATCAAAGCAAGGAAGACCATCCTCCCTAGAGATGCTCCACAGTTTAACACCTTCCTGATGTGTAGCTGGCATTTCAGTGCATGATACCACAAAGACCCGAGTGTTCTGATGGTACAGTTTTTATTTTTGAATCCACAATCTGTACACGTATTTACAAGGCATGAAAATGGATAACAGCACAAAATACAATTGAGGTATAAGCTAAGAGCACAGTATGTCATGTTTCAATAAATATAATTCAAAATTTGTAAACTAAGTGACCAGATAGATGCATTTTGTTTACTAAAACCATATAAAATATCTGTTAATCTCACGTGAGGTAGAGGACAGTTTTGTGTGTCATGTAATGCAACCACAGCAACGCTAACAATAAGACTGTACATCATTGGCAAAGTAGTACGAGCTGTTGAATGCAGCGATGGATCTCACAGGCTTGCTGTGGTTTGGAATAGTCACCAGCTGCTGCCTCCAGCCCAGCAGAGCGCTGTGTCGCTTTGCAGCCACCTTCTGTAATCCAACACAGTCATACTGGCATGTCAACACCAATTAATGCTTTTTGAGAGTGAGCATGAAAACAAAAAGAGATTTTTATCAATCACAGGAAGCAGCGTAACTGCGACAAAATCTTTCAGACCAACTTTGCATGTCCTAGATCTATTTTAAATACAGTGTAACTGTGCTTTCCTTTAAGTGAGGTATCTATATTGGAAGAAAACCAGAGTCAATTGATGCTGTTAGGGAGGCAGTTTTCCAATAACAAAATTTCATACCGTTTGTTTGCTGTGCTTGACGAAGTGCTTCACTCATTTTTCAAGCATTTCCCAACAGAACCGCTAACGCTGAACAAACCTGGTTTGCTAAATAATGGAGACACACAACGAGCTCTCGTGCCATTTGTGAGCCGCAGCCACTGACTTTCACAAAAGCTAAAAATATGGATCTTTTTTTCCAAACAGATATGCAACAAACTGAACATCCTATAAGCTTTCTATAATGAAAACATCGATGAACGCTTCTCACATCAATGAGCAAAACTGAACCGTGCAGCTTATTGCAGCTTGCTGTTGACAGCTGAAAATAAAACTACTGGAAGATTTCAAGCACAGATTAACAGATAGGTGGGATTATTCTTTTGTCAACTTCACCGTAGTATAGAAAACTGTTGTGTGGGTTAATTACATGAATTAAGTGCAGAAAAAATACAAAGTCGTTCTCTTTGCTGACAGTTAAAATATATGCTCTACAAACAAGTGAACTCGAGCAAGCTGACCATGACAGCCAGCTCCACAGCTAATGCTAGGAAAGTCTTCTGAATAGTCCATAACGTGGTACAGCTATCCAACCCCCCAAGATAAGCCAAGAATGTATGAACAAACAGTTGTGACTTCTAAAACATGGACCGAGCCACATTTCTGCGGGCCACCAGAAGCTTCAGGCTCCCACCCAACTTTTCCTACTTCACTAATTGCATTATGCCTTCACTATATACAAATGATTTTACACCTAAGCTATTAATATATTAAATATAGAATAAAATTAGTGGAAGAATGTGAAACAGAACCACGTTTATCTGAATTCCCGAGCTAAACGATATGCTTTACAAGAACTAAAACACAAGTTTGGAGATCTGAGATAACATCTCTCCCATCCAGGGTACTGTGAGCAAGGGTACTGCCAGACTGCCAAAACTGCACGCTGTACTCTCTGAGTTCTCACATCTTCTTGCTCATCAGAGCACACAAAGCATGTGAAAGTCCTTTTTTGTTTTTCCAATACACAGGAGCAACAACATTCACCCTGAATCCGAGTTCCAAAAGGTGCACACACACGTAACTTCGTTTTCACTCTAGGTGCTCAACCAGGAAACTGTTAAAACAGTGAACAATTCCAGGCTTTTTTTTTTTTTTCCCCCCTCTAAAGACTTAATGCCACAACTATGTGAGAAAGCAACTTTCTGCCTAAAAGATCAGCAAATGAAAGCTGAAGGCAAAACAAAGAGAAATGCATCAAACGAGCATGCCATGGCTCAAAGCAAGAACCTCATGACAGAACTGGTTTCTACCATTAAGTGTGTACTTAAGTGAGGGCCCTTAAGTGTTCACTGCAAGTTTCTATGTTAGGTTGTAAAATAAACCACTCAATATAACAAGCATAAGGTAGTGAGAAAAGGTCAATGTAGATTTGTTCTAGAGCTACCAGCGTGTTATTTACAACTCACTCAAAAACTATCTTTCAAAGACTGAACACACAAAATCTATGGCACAGTTATGTTTACATTATTACTTAAAACCAGTATAAAATTAAGTCTACACATATGAAAATTATTTATGTAAGTAACCTGAAAGTAATATTTAAGAATTTTAAGAGGATTACAATAATTTAAAACGCATTCTAACTTTAGATTAACTAAATGGAGTATTTACAAAGCTATTTTAAGGTCATCTTAACAGATGTTCAGTTCACTTTTTCAGCCAGATGTCTTACAAGCATTAGGAAGCCTCACCTGCAGCTGGAGCTGCTAAAACTGTATGCCAGCTGCTGGAGTTCCTGCAGAAGTGAAAACAGGAGTACAAACTATGGCTGCCTTCAGCAGAAGCTGGTTGGCACAGAAGTGCAGGCTGGGGCAGGGGAAGCCCAGCAATAGCAGCAGCTGCCACAGGTTGGAGTCAACCGGAGGTGAAGAGGGAAACCTCAGAGCAAGGAACGTAACATAGACAGGACCTGAATAAAAACTGAATATACAGTACTCTAAGATCATAATCCCATGAGGATTCCATTCGTTTGACAGCTAAGCCACAAACACTGCAGTGAACCCATTACTTCAGCCTATGAAGTGAGTGTGGAGGGCCTTATCTACACTGACAACTGAACAAGTTTGGTTCACAACCCTTACATAGAAAAGCATCTAGAAATAATCAGGTAACACCCAATGAAACTTTCTGGTTTCCCAGGCTGGTGTTTCCTGACTCGTCAATCTAGCTAATCCAGCCTTGAGCTCCAGTGCCTCACATCACACTCCTACCAACACTGCTGCAATTTATACTCGGCACATTTGCTTCCTTCCAAACCACTGCTATGCTGTAAAGACAGTCTTTTTTTTTTTTCTTTTTTTCTTTCTTTTTTGTTTTTAAGCAATAATTTGGAGATGGAGTTGAAGAAGACGTGAAAAACATCATCTGGATCCTCTTTTCTGATCAACATTGCCAAATAAGTTTCATTTTTCTTCATCTAATCTGCCCTAATATCAGTGTAAATATGACACGGGGTCCATAAAGAAAATTATGCACTGCTATGAAAGAATCATTCTATGACTCCACAAAACAACATGTATCACCTCCTTTCTCACTCAGCTTAAAGATTTGTGCCATTTTCTATTTCTGTAAAAGAGAGCTAAGAAAGAACTCAGCTTTCATTTTTACTAGTTCAGAATAAAAACTGATGCCAGTGGATTTTCCTAGTGGTTTTATCCAGAATTAATCGACTTCTTTAAGAGAGTAATAAACCTAAGCACCTTAAAAAAACAAACAACAAACGTAAGCACAGGTTAAAACAATGTAGTGAAATAACAGAACTACTAAGATAATTCTAGTCACAATCAGCCAACATCTGTCAGCCATGTCAAACTTTTTGGAAAGAAGTGCACAGGAGTACTTCTCCATCCAAATCTGTAGTCATGCACTGAATCCACCAGGAATCGGACTTCTGAAGTACTTGAGTAAATGCTATATATACATAAAGTGGAAAGTCTGTACATTGACACATTTCTAAATGTCAGAGCTCAACAAACATG
This sequence comes from Phasianus colchicus, assembly GCF_987193195.1. Classification (NCBI taxonomy): domain Eukaryota; kingdom Metazoa; phylum Chordata; class Aves; order Galliformes; family Phasianidae; genus Phasianus; species Phasianus colchicus. Next base: position 21,572,211 of record NC_143445.1, on the reverse strand, counting down.
CTGTATTTCTTAATTCATGGCAACATTACCATGCCATTCAAATGTAGAAACGATCAAACTGATTTTCAAAGTGCCATATCTTAGAATTCTATTTTTCTAAGCAATTACCACAATGTCAGTTAAGGCCTGTTCTATGTATAGAAAGAAAAATTCACAAGTTAACAGGAAGCTTGAAGTGTAGAGGCTTCAGATACTAAATAAACCAGTAATATTTTTTTTTCTTTTAATAAATGTTACTTTTCTTGGAAGCATTAGTATCCAAAAACCAGGCAAGCCAAGGAATCCTACACGTCTGTGCTGGAAGGACAGTCAAAGATCATCTAGCTGCAAGCTCTGTGCCATGGCAGGGACACCTTGGCCCCTTGTCCTGTAGCTACCAGCCCTGGTAAACAGTTTCCTTTAACTGCTATATAGAAGGAAATAAAAACTGAGAATTTTTAGTTTTAGAGTATTCCATTTTTGAATGTAATTTTTTCTGAATTTAAAACAACGACAAAAAAAACACTCCTAATGTTTTTGTTCTTCCAGCACGGTGACCAAACACCTGCTCTAAAATCACTTACTGAGTTGTCAAATAGCACACGCTGAAAAGGTCAGCCTGACTTCACGTAACAGAATTATGGTGCTGGTAAATCACTTCTGATAATCATCCATCTACTGGCATGGTGATTTTGAGAATTACCCTACAGCTGCCTTTACACTTTCCCCAGTTCAGGAACACAAAATTCTCACTGAAAACTGAACTATTTTTGGCCTTGAAGAAATTAAGATTTTTTTTTTTTAAATACTTTTATAACCAAATGTGAAATTGATAATAAAATAAAGATCATCAAATCTGTTTTAACAGATAATGTTAAAAGGTATAGGGTCCTCAAGGGCTGCATTAGAAATAAACAGAAACTGGTCACTCTAAATCAGAAGTTTCTTATTTTTTCATAGTTTGAGAAACACCAGTACAAATAAATACAGATTTCCATTGGTTAGGAGAATCTAAAAATGTGTACCTATCTATTTATTCATATATATGTATATCTTCATCTGCACTTGTATGGCAAATAGAAATCTGTAGAGAATACTTCTTATCGCACAGAAACTGCTTACAATTCATTAAAAAATGAAACACCCTGTTTGAAGGACACAGTCATGCTTGTTTTCCAATTTCTATTTTCCACTTCCATTTTTTGAAGATTTCAAGATCTGTAGCTTCAATTCTTTGATCATCATCTCTAGCTTCTCCCTTGCCTCTCGTTCTTGTCTCAGTTCATCTTGAAGCTCCTGTCTATCTGCCTCTGCGTGATCCAGTCTCTGTCTCAGTTCTGCTAGCTGTAAGATAGAGGAGAGAGATGTACTTTTAACAAACATATTTGTATATGACAACCATTCAAAACCCCACTGCTAACCACCCTATGAATCAGGTACAAATATTTCAGTAGTATTTATCAGCTCATTTTCCTATGCTTATCAACAATTACGCAGCTGCAGACTGCACCACTGGCAAATGACATCAGTATGAGAAGTGGCATAAAGATGATGCTACAATAAAATAAAAAAAGAAAGCCAGAAGAGCCCAATTTTAAATACACATAAATTCCAGTGATGTGAACTGCCACACTACACCGATGTAAAAACTCTGTTAGAAGACTGTGAGGATGCCTGTATCAGATCTTTCACAAATCCCAGAATAAATTTTCCATTCCCCAAGTTAATTTCTCTCATCTGGCAAAATATTGTTTCTTTACTTCAAAGGCTTAATCCATTTCTAGAACACCCATAACCATCAATACAGTCTTCTGATATTCTTTAGCATAAATGACAGTTAGGAAAATGAGATTCAGAAGTTCTTGACCAGAACATCCTGTGCACTGATTTATGTATGTTCAAATAGAAGCATCAATCTTCCCAAGCTTTTTTGTGAAACGTTCTGTGTTTCAACACAAGAGAATAAATAGGTTTTAACCTATAGAGTACAGTAAATCTCAAATTTCACTGAGCATGAGGAAGACTTGAGCAGACAAAATGACAGTGGCTTCTGCTGGAAAGAACATTTCTCTTATGACACCAAACAGATCACTGCACAATGACTGAAGTAAGAACACTAAGTCTTGTCATTTTTGTCTGGGATAATATAACATGCTGAAATGTTTTAACTTGGAATTTGGTGCCATGTAACCCATCGAACTGAAACTACTGATCCATAAATACACCTATCTGTTTTTGCAGTCTAATGGCAATGACATATGATGGCTTGATTGAGATGCTATATCTCTAGGAAGAATTTAAATTAAAAAAAGATTGTTAAAGTGCATGACAAACATTCTTTTTTATCTTCTGAAGAGTCCCACTGCAGATGATGCAGTCAGTTTAGAAAACTTACTCATTAAAAAAAAAGTTCCACATTTAAATATGATTATATAGAGAGTAAAGCAAAGATTTTTGCATGAGATTGTCAAACATTAACGACATCAAGAGAAGAGTGTGAATCCCACGTGTGATCTGTTCAGTTGTTTGTATCTCATTTATTAAAGCTGGACTTTCAGACTGTACCATGCAACTCCACAGTAGAAAATCAGTGGTAAGCCCCAATGATTCAGAACATTAGTCACCTTAGCTAAACCATTTACAAAATGGAACCATTAAAATTAAACCAAAAAAACAGCTTAACAACCACTGTTTGTATATGCAATATAAATACCATACCCAGAATTAAATCAATAAGAAACTACTTTGAATTCATTAGGGTCAGTTCTTTCCCACCAAAACTTCTTCACAATAAGATCTGGAAAACTCTGATGAATTTTTCAAGTGTGGCAAAGTTACTGCCAAGTTGCTTATATGTATTACCACCAAGTTACAACCTGAAGACAAAAGCCACTTATCTGCTCTACCATGGGTAGAAGTTGTTTCTTACAAAAAGACCTCACTGAATCTAAAAAGTCCATCTGCACTTATGATGTTGGGCTTCCATCTAAATAATCACTACGTGTACATCTCACTGAAAAAGAAGACAGCTCATGACAGCAAAGAAAAGCAGAAGCACACAAAAACACCGCTGTTTGTCAGCTGCTGTAAAGTGTGGGCAAAGGAACTACTCTGCTGATTTTGCAAAAACATATTATTCAATGGATGTTCGTCTTCACTTCATAATGAGAGGTATTTAAGTAGTTTTTAGACAGCACGAGCCTATCAATGTGAGTCTTCTGACTGAGATGCAGACTGGTGCAGCACAGCAATGCCCACTGCCTGCATGTCACAGCACGCAATGCATAAATCAGCATGTCTGTGGTGGAGCTTTTGTTTTCACCTATAAAGAAAGGCTTAAGTACTGGTTATACTGTCCTATTGTGATTGATGGGGTAAAGCAACAATTAAACCTGGTAAGTCAGTAAAGGAGTCAAAAAAGGGGGAACACCTCGTGCATCTTCAGGCAGGCCTCGACAGAAGAACAAATGTTTACCAAAATTGCAAATCCCTTATTATTTATTTCCTTCAATGTACAACGAAGGCTTTTCCCAGCCCACAGTTCTCAGAGAAGGCAAATGGCTTCAAGAAAACATCACATTAAGGCTATTTTAAGTGTAATATATACAGCTTGGGAAAAATAACCGTTGCCAGGACCTCTGTTTAACTCAGGTACATCTGACAACTGCTTGGAACCCATGGTCCAAAATGTACTGTAAGATGTTATAAATGGAGAAAAAGATTCCAATGACACGTTCCAAGTAGCTCTGCAGCACAACTAATAACAGGATAAACTTTCATGGAAGGAATGCATTCAGTATTCTAACATCAAAAGAAACAATCATCCAGACTCCTTGGAGAACAATTCATGGTTTTTATCCTCTAAAGAAAGTATATACTATAGCCATATAAAACACACTACGCATGATCATCTTCATCAACCAGAACATGTTGTTACTTGCAGTAGCAGGGCTTGTACCAGATGTTTGGTAAATCAGACCTTAGTCAGAGAGGATTACTTCTGGCAGCAAAGGCCAGGAATCTGTGGAGTGGGATGTCATGAAATTAAATTCACGAGAAGGATTTACAATGCTAGTCTCTGCCCTACTCCCTAAAAATACAAAAACCTGTCTCTCAAGTATAGCCTGTTTCTTATTTTGAGACTGTATGAACAGCAAATATACAAAACCATAATCAAGTGACCATAAAGCTTAAGTTTTAGGTTTTGTTTGTTTTAAAAGACTGTGACACAGTACAATGTACTTCAACACATTTCTATAGCTAAAGCAATCGTGCTTAGTTCTATAACACAGGCAAGCCTATATATATTAAACATGACTTGCTTTGAATAAGAATGTTATAATCCTTATGTCTAAGATTAATTATTTAATCATTAATATCATACAAATATCTGATGAAGAGAATCCTAACACCTGACAGGTGAAGTGTTTCCGTAAGCTACATTTTAGCTCTGTCTCAATCAAGGGACAGGGAAGTAAATATGCTATCATTGTGACTAAGGTGGAGAAGATGAAACCTTACAGTGGATGAGCAATAACTCCATATTCACTCATGCACAAAATATGATTTGGTTTGAAACAGGCTTTCCCTTCTCACCTGTGCTGCATATTCTGCTTCCTTGTCTTTCTCTGAACTGGAGTCACAGGTACACTTCTGCTTCATCATTTGGTCCAATTTCTTCTCCAAGTCTCTCTGCTCAAAATAAAACTCTTCCATTCTTTGAGCATGCTCAGTTTGCAAAGATTCAAGTTCTTTTTGCAAATTCTGTTGCTCTTCACTTAGTTCCTTCATAGCTTTAGAGTTGTTTAACATTTCCACTTCCTGCCAAGACAGATCAGGATCACATACACCTTGCTTCTAACACCAGAAAAGTAAAAAAAACAATCTTGTGATTTAAAAATGTAACTGGAAACAATGAGGCAAAAAAGAGCACATTCATCTACTGGTAACAATGGCCTGATAATGGAACTCATCTTCTTATCAATGGTGACATGCTGTATTCAATTAATATAACATCATTTATACTTTCAAGCACATGGAGCTTCCAGAAACAAATTCACAATGTCCAGCAGTGAACCTCAGAATGTGGAAGCACTGATTTACTAAAACATATTCTGAAGACAAAAGAAGTGTCTCATCAGAAAACAGAATAAAAGTGTTTGGCTTCTCTTTCTGTGCACATTTTGATATTTGTAAAAGGGTCTTCATTTTTTTTTTTTCTTTTTAAATTACCTACAAGCTTTACCTCCAACAGCAGAACACTTTAAGAGTAGCAGTCCTGGGGCCCTACCTGAGATTGTAGATTCTGAGCTTAATGTTAAAAAAATAATAGGTCTGGTGTACAAATATAAGCAGAAAAGACAGTATTTACTTAATTTAATGCAGAAAACACAAAGTGATGCAAAATCACAAATGAACACCAATCTCCTCCATAAAACCCCCTAAAAAAAAGGTTCAACAAATAGAAACAGGAAGGTGCTATTCTTGCTATGGTAAGATCAATTCCATTCCTGCATCTTTAAAATCCTAAAAAGTGAAAAATTTCCAAAGGGCTTAAATTATATTTGCCAAAATATTTCTATTTTTGAAAAACATTTGCAAGTTTAAGTAGTGTTCATTTGGACAAAATGAAAGAAGGAGCTCCTTGAAGACAGTTATTACAAACTGAAAAAATAACACCAATTATTAGTAGCCTCTGATCTAACAAACACACAGGATATTAGAGATTTAGTGTCAGGATTCAAGCTGGTGGAAAATTACATTTGTGCTCCAGTGTTCTAAATGGAAATCATCCATGGAATGATTCTGAAACCAAAAATCTAACATCAGTTTCTGATGGCAAAATGAAGTTTTTTCACACTGGCATCATACCATTTGAAGCTGCTGCTTCCTCCGCAAAATAGTATTTAGTTTTTCTTGCTGTTTGATGTAGGTTTTCATTACTTCTTCCATGATCCTTCCCTTGTCGTCCTCACAACTGATGTCTTTCATGAGAGTGGGGGACAACGTTCTCCCATCATTACCGACTTCAACACATCTGGAGCCTCTCATGCTTTTGGAAGAAATACGTTCGGATTTTCCACCTCTTGCAGAATGAGCTGACACTAGGGGATCTAAGATAAAAGTAGAACGTGGCATAATAAGCACAGAAAATAAAAGTAATAAAATGCAAAATAAACTGAAGATTAGGAAAAGGTCAGAGGAATTTTTGGAGTACCGAAGTGATACGGACACGATGACAAAATACCAGCTTGGTGTTGTTCCTTCCAAAGTTACATGCTTTAAAATCAAAAAGACTTCAATGTAATTCTTTTTTATAGCTTATCTACTCACCTAAATGCTTATGCTGCTCCAGACCAGCTTTCAAGTCAATTTTCTCCTGTTCCTCAAGAGAAAGCTCTGGATAGGAGGCAGGTATTTTGTGCTTTCCACTACTGAGCTTTTTCTCTGACATTCCAGATGAAGACCTGATTACCTCGGAAGTTCTGACTGTTGTTTTTGTAACATCCTTGTATTGTGATGCAAGAGATACATTTGGGGCAACCACTTTATCACACATGTAAAGGTAGTAACTGAAAAAGTAGAACAGTAAAATTAAGGATGAAAATGTGCAACAAACAATAAACGAGAGTACTAAGTTTAATTTCACTTGCTTTTAAACAGCAATATTTTCAATAAATGTAAGCTTATCCTTTTTATTTCTTTTCCTGTACAAAAGGAAATACTAATGACTTCATCCTCACTGGTAGATCATTTAGACATGGTTTGGAGGCCACAGAAAAAAACTTATGCAAATATGACTGATTAAAAATACATAGATACATACATATATATATATATAAATCATATGAAGTCTTCTCTTAAATGCAAAGAGTGAAATCAGAATGCCACCAGATCCAGACTCTCTAGCATTCTGATAATCCTCCTATCAGCAATGGAGTACAGGAGAAGGGACCAGCACAGTGGTGATGTGCATACTGCTTTTTAAGTAGCAGGGCTGGGCACTGACAGTGCTGGGCAGACTTGGGGCCAATACTGGACCTTCTTTTCCACATATACTGACCAACACTGATGCAGAATGCAGAGTGTGTACTGCATTAAGGAAATGCACTCGATTTCTGAAACCTGGAAATTAACCAACAAGTCAGCTGCAGTCATTCCAGCATGGAATAAAGTCTTCAGTTTTCGCAAGTCCTTTTTGAAAGGAAATGAAGTTGCACTCGTGGTAAATAGGCCCTATGCAGCTTTTCACATACGTGCATTATGTTATAATAGGAAAATTAACTTCTGTCATTTCTAGCCTGAGAAGGAAAACTGTAATTACATTTCAATTGTATTTCCTCCTGAAGAACACCCATACATCACAGCTTGAGTCTCACACCAAAAATGGCCCATAAACAGTTCATTAATATTTACACTAAGAAATGAATTACAAGTTAGGGTGCAATTATTTTTTGTAACAGCTCAGGTTGCAAATGCTTTTTTTTTTTAGCTGAAATTTATGTACTGAATTTATGTATGCAATGCTCATCGTGCTGCAAAGGAAATTCAGTTACCTGGGATGGAAGAAGGAGGGTGGCTGAGGATCAGGTTCTGCTTCCTGCTTTATCACAGGATACCACTGTGATAATTCCAGGCTCTGCTGGGAATCCACCTCAAGAAAAACAAAAACCAAACAGTAATTTGAAGACAGGTTCACGCTGATGACATTTTAACAAACTGTTCTCAGTGGAATGGCACTTCCACCATTAATGCATACACACAGAGACAAACTGGGGTACTGGAAAAGGCACAGACTTTGGCAGAAGCGCATGCTGATGCAAGTGACAGAAGTTTCTTCAATCACCAATTTCCCATTATGAGTAAAGCAGCAACGAAACTGAAAGAAAAGCTCTTCATAAACCTATGTAAAAGCTGTGCTGAGCTCCCAGGACTCTGCCAGAGGCCAACAGAGACTGGCAGAAACAGAAAGCAGAAACAGGATTCCAAAAAGGTTGTATCACCCTTTGGTAATTAAGCATCTACACATCAAAGTATGCACCTGCCAGATACTTCACTACAAAATGAAATCTGTGAGTAAAAAGCAACAATTACTGGTGTTACAGAAACACAGCTGGGCAAGGTCACTGCAGTAAGTAACAACCCTTTGCAGTAAGGAACAGAAGTACCTCAGGTGCATCAGAACACATCATCTTTAAGCACTTCTACTGTGCATGCAGTATTTGGATAGCAATCCTCCTTCTGTTTGTCTCAAAAATCATTTCCAAAATTAAACTTTAGTCAAAGTTACTGCTGATACTTACTGCTCTGCTACAAAGTTACTGTTATTTTCAAGTGAAAGGTGTCTTTAGGTCCCATCTAAAAGACTCCTAGCTGAAAAACTGATTCCTAATTCCATCACATTAAAATAGTCTTGGAAATGGGGAGATGTCTACACCCACTGAAACCCCTAGAAATGTGAATGTAAGTGGGGGGGAATGTATATGAACCCCAGTGTGATTAGCTGACCCCAGTCAGCAGCCACAAAAAATCCATATTCACACACCCAGAAACAGATTGTCATAGAACCTCACTTCTGACAGTCAAGAGTCTGCAGTCACAGCAGCATGGCCAGTATCAGATGTCACTTGACCACAAAGAAGAGTCAATCCTATCTACATTATTCTGGTCCAAACGTCAAGCCTGCTAAATTCAAAGTCTAGCACTGCAACTGCAATGTAACTCCACCCATGCAGTTCCTCAAATCAGCTCCAAAAGGAACAGAAAGGAAACAAGGAAGCTAAGCTCCAAAACAGTGAGTTCGTACCAAACCCTTCCCCACCATTTTATCTTTGCTCAAGTTTTCAGTTTTTCTTTCATACTAATTTCATATGCTACTTAATAATAATAACAACAACTGCACAGGTCTGTAATAGAAGAATCCAGAAAGGGTTTTTTGTATTTCGTCTGTACCAGTCCAGTCCAAATGACTGCTGCTGTGAACTTCAGCTGTTTTTTCATCTGTCTACAGGAAACTGAAATCGTGGTCAGAAGTCTGCTAACACAAAACAGGAAGCAGCCTCCTGTAGTCACACCTAGAACACACTTCCACCCATGCCACAGTTCATTACCTGTACTGACACTGCAAGGATAAAGACCATCATGACAATGAAGACTCCTTGCTGTGAGCTTACCTGCCCCTCCAGCTGATTCAGCATGTGCAAGAATGCCATACAGCAGACTTCTGTGGAAATTTTCTGATAAAATCCCTTACAGCAGACTGGCACAACTGTAGCAATAGCTGTTACTGCAATAAGCCTTTCTGTAACACTAAATGTTCAGAGCTGTGCTGGAAGGTGTCATCTCACTGCACACCTTTCTGGGCTCACCTGCATGGACTGCTTTGAAATCCAAGACTAAACATCCAACAGGTGAACCAACAAGTTTTAAGTTTAGATTATACTCAATAAAACTGCATATTCTTTAAATGCAAACATCCATGTTGTCATCACCTATGCGTTCCCTCATTTAATGAGCTAGCTGCTCTCTACATTCCCTACCAGCTCTCCTCTTAAAAAGCCTATTTCTTGCACACAACGTGATTATTTCCCCAGCAACATCCAGCATTTATCTGGTGTTTATTATTTAAATTAGAAGCCCTCTGAAGGAAAAATAAGCTCTGTATTTTTGAACTGCTCTGCAGACTTGCAGCAGTATTTTAGGAAAAAATACTATGTCTATTATTAACCATTGTCAAGATACCATCCTACAGCTCTTTACTTGGACTGCTTCAGAACTCCTCTCTTTTGGCATATTTCTCCATATAATTCGTTTAAACAGAAAGCTACTGCTGAACAAGCAGGCTTTGGGCTTCTAACAGGAGCTCATCGATGCGCCCTTACCCACGTGCAAAGCCATGAGATGGGTGGTTGGCAGGCCAGGCAGCCATGCACCACGTGTGTGTGTGCAGGCGTGAATGCAACAAATAAAAAACCAATTGGTAACACTTGATTTTCAAGCTCCTTTCTGCATTGTTCAGCTGCTGCAGCACGTACCGCATAAAACACATCAAAAGATCTCCAAATTAATTCTGAACTTTCCAGAGACTGCTTACTTTAAAACAGAACAAGAACCAACAAAACCAAACCATCTTGAATGAAGTTACTTAGAGCCCAAAGAGGAAAGAAATCACTATGCCTTTTCATCAAAAATGTACTTCCATGGTGAAGCTCCCTCACGATATTCATTTAGGCTTGACTAGACAAGCATTCCCATTTACAAGAGGCAAGCACTGTGCTTCCAGAAGGACCATTTACGTGCAGAGAGATTTAGGAGTTCTACAAGAGGAGGCGAACTTACTTTTGAACGAGTTCTTTTCTGATTTTTCTCACTAAATTTCTCCTTCATCTCCTCCAAGAGATGCTTCAGCTCCCGCTCCTCCGACGTTCCCAGGTATTTTTGGTTAATATGAAGGTAGCAGTGCCACTTGGCTGACTCAAAGCCCCAGTGGCAGGTCCTCTTGTCGGGGGATCGATGCGAATGCATCACGAAGGTCTGGGGTGAGAACATCCCATAGCACTCCAGACACTGGATACAGGGGTCGTCCGGTGCAAGGTAGAACTGAGGTGCAAACAAACCCTGGCACTTGCCCAGGCATTCGTGCTCTACTTCAAAGGCACTGCCAGTCTCCTTCAGTTGGGCCAATGTGTTCTTACCAGGGAGAAAGCTGCCATTTTGAGGAAAAGTGCGAGGACGTAGTAAAGCATTGCATAGTCTCTGAGCATCAGTCAGTGTAATAAGCCCGCAGGACGGAGCATTAAATGGAAGAATTCCCAAGACCTTCAGAATATGAAGTTGGTCAGAAGTGCACCTGGAACAGTATATGTACAGTTCATCACACACTGTATTAATCTGTTGCAAAGAAAAGTCTCGAAGAACTGAATTCAACACCTGAGGCAGGCAGAGTCTTTTTTCTCCTCCAACTTTAAAGCAAGAGATGGATTCCCCCTCCAGTACAGTCTGAGTGAGCTCTGTGGAGCTGTCGGGAGGAATGAGCAGCGGAGCAGACAGGATCTGTGGTGATGGAAGAGGCAAGAAGACGGTGGGTGACATGCTTTCCTGGGAATAGCGAGCTGAGAAAGCTGCCGGTCCACCCAGCGAGCTCTGGCTGCTCAAGTGGAATTGTGCCAACGTGTGTTTCAGACCTGGATTTAAATTCAAAGGCTCAGAGATTGAAGAACTGTTTGGCTTGGCACTCTCCCCGTCAGCCTCCACAGAAGTTTCGTCATATTCGTCCAAGTTTTCCTTCTTGATTGTTGGCAGTTTATTTATCACAACTCGCACTTGGCTATTGACGTGCATTTCTGTCATTAGTTTTTTCAGTGGGGGGCTCCCATCCTCCTGGATCCCACTCCTCTTTTGCTCTGAAACAAGCCCTAGAGGGAAATTTGTTTGCGGGCTTTCCATCGCTGAACACCAGAACTTGAGTTAATTACAGTCTCGAGTGCACATTTTCCTGCTGGCTTCGACAAAAAACGATTTGAAGCGATCTCGACTACCGCAGGCACACCCTGCTCCGCACTCCACTTAATCCTTCGGCCTCCAACAGCAAAACCTGCAACTCATTTTGAGTATAACACTAAAGAAATCAAGTCTGCAGAGGTCAAACAGTTTTTCCCTTCTAGTTCTAGAACCATTTGTTCAACTGCCCCTTATACAGAGCCACCGTGATTTGTACACACGGATTCCCTTCGTGTGCTGCCCGCCGTCGCACAGCAGCGCTTCAGGAACAGACGAGGTGCAGAGCAGCGTCCATTCGCGGCCACTTTTTTCTTCCAAAAACAGACGGCCGTAGAAGTCGGTCTGTACTTCGATATCAAAATACAGAAGCGCCCGCAGCTCCGTCCGATCCCAAACGTACCTGGAGCCACGCGGAAATTCCGCTCGGCACTTTCAGTTCCTGGGGATGGAGCCCGAATCTCTGGGGCCTGCTTTATTGTGCTGCCAACTTCGCGACGTCGCCGCCGCCGCCCGCGGAGCGCCGGCAGCTCGCAGACAAACCCGAGCGGAGCGCCGGCAGTCACCTTTGGCACAGATGTCAGCGCCGCGTGTCACAGTTCTCCCACCCCGACTCACGGGCGGTAGGACCGAGGCCGAGGGCCGGATTCCCCCCGCTGCGTCGCGCCGTCAATCCGCGCAGAGCCTGCGAACAGCGCACGGGGTCACGGCGAGCCCCGGCAGCGGGGAATGCCCGCCGGGAGCGCCGCGAGGAGCCCCGCCCGCGCCGCCCCCCCAAAGCCCTTCCCGGAAGGGCGCGGGACGCCGCTCCGTGACTCACCTCGGAGCCGGGCGGCTGCGGGCAGCGCTCCCCCCGTCCCCCCTCCCCCCGCCCGGCTCCCTCGCTCCCTCGCCCGCCGCGTCGCGCCGCGCCGCCGCTCCCTCCCCCCGGGCACGGCGCGCCCCTCCCCCGGCCGCCGCCATCCCCTCCCTCGGGCGCCGCCTGCCCCCTCCCTCGCCCTCTCGCTCACCCCCGGCTCTCCTCTCTCGGCGCCGCGGGGGCTCCGGCGCCCCGGGATCGGAACGGGCGCCGCGCACGCACCGCCCACCGTGACCTCACTGCGGAGACGGCGGCGGCGGAGACGGAGACGACGGCGGAGACGGCGGCGCGCGGGCACGAACCCGCCGGCGGCGCGCACCCCCCGCCGCCCTCAGCCGCCGCCGCCGCCGCAGCTCCGCCCACCGTCTGGGGCAGCGGCGGGAGCGGCCGCCCTTCCCCCGCCGCCCGGGAGGGAGCGCCTCGCACGCGCGGCGCAGCAAAGCGCGCTAACGCGCAGGAAATCGCGACGAGATGGAAGAAAGCACGATAAAATGCGACAAAACGCAACAGATAAACGCGGAGCTACTTAAAGGGCCGATCGGGCCCCGCGTTCGGCGCCGCCGCTTCCCCTCAGCCCACGCCGCCCCCGAGGCCCGCAGCCGCGCTCCGCCGGGAGGCACCGCGCTGCGAGCGGACACCGCGCCGCGGCACCCCGTACGGAACGAACCGCAGCGCTCTTTTCTCGTGTTACAAACTACGCGCAGTGCTGCTGGCCAGACGCACAAAGCGCTGCCTCGGCCTGAGACGTTTTGTTTGCAGGTTTTGCCTTTGATGTTCACCTTCGAAGTTAGAGCCTACCTGCGGCTGTTACCTCAGCTGCTTTGTATGGCGAAAATAAAGAACTGCTGACAGGAGAAAGAGGACAGTTGGGTTTAGAATAACTGTATAAACAGCTGTGCCCAGGCTTTTAACCATAATGCTGCGAGACAGTAACAGTTATATTTATTTTTTAGGGCTTAGAGAAAAGCATTCGACCTTTCTGTTATTAAAGAACTTGGGTAGAGATGAAGGAACTGTACATCTGAAATAGAGCATGACCTCAATTTTTATATTCAGTGCAAAGCGCCATTATAACGGGATCGTGGTTTTACTGCTGCCATGTTGCAGGACCCTCAGGCTTTTCCACAAAACAAAGGGGGACTGAACAGACACCTTAACTTTGTCGCAGGATGTAAACCTCCACATCACCTGGAATTAAGCGTGCTTCCTGGCATGCTTATATGAAATATCTCCTTTAACACCTATAGAAAAGCACAACTTTTCTTTTCGCAGATAGAGAAAATAGAAAAGGAAGGGAAGGCATAAATTCATTCCACTCCATGTAGGCCAAAGAAAAGATAAATGCTTCCCAAAAACTGAAACCAACATTTAATCACAGGGAAGAATAAAATTATTGGAGAAATTAATTCTCTTCCCTTTAATATCCCACTATTTGGCCTCTTCCATCCTCATTTTGTTTCTCTATTTTTATTGTAAATCACTAAAGATTGACTCAGCCCTTCCTCAGGGAGCATTTATCATAATAGCTATTACCATTATGGGAAGTGCATTTTTCCTTACTTACATTTCCCCTACTGCTTTCTAGATCCTTTTGCCAGACACAGTCTGCATAACTCATTTGTAGCAGCAGAACCACAGCTGAACCCTTTACATCTCAAACCACCAGCCTCTGTGCATTATGTGAGTTAGGTTAACTGGGAGACCATCAGGACTGATGCCTCTGCACTTTTCAGCCATTTGAGATTTAATGCAAGTAAGGTTTGTGCTTCTAAGGAAATTTCACAACATTGGACCATAAACCAACTCCTGGCTCATCTCAAGTGCAGCTTACTGCACTTGAACTAATTTAGCAGCAAACAGTAGTTAATAAATACTGGTCATTTCACCTTGGTTTGGTTTCAATTATCTTTAAGCACTGTTTAATTCTTTTTTCTTCTGCAATAAGATTTTTGAGGGTGGGTCAATAACTGGAAAGATAAGCACGTTTGTGAAGAACATTTCCTCCTACCCCCTGTACTTACTCATGAAGCATATACAAGCTGAAAGGATACAACAATATAGCACAAATAGTAAGAAAATCTACCAGCTTCATGGACCAGCTGCAATTGTTCAGACATTCTGGACATTCCTGTCTTCTCTAGCCTCTAGAATTTAGGATCTGATCATAGAAGTTATCTGCAAATGCCAACCACTGAGATATGCTATATCATGTTTCCATTTCAAATTTACTCAAGAACATGCAAGACTTATAACATCATAGCTAGAATGAACTATGGATGTAAAGGCAGCAACATATATATGTAGGTGGATATTACATCTTTTATTAGTCCTGCTGATGTCATGGAAGCTTAGAAATTCAGTATCATCATTTAATTTGAGTTTTAAGAAGTTCTGCATATTTTCCATTTCAAGTTGCAAACCACTGTGGTAACCACTGTGCTGTAATAATAACACTGCCATAGAGCTACAATAATTAGGCACTATAAGCCAAAGTTTGTAGGGTAGAAGTTGTCCAAAAGATGTTAACTCCACCTACAACTTTTATGGCAGACCAGGCAAAGCAGTTCCAAAAGGTACCGCGTAGCTGAAACCTGCATTATAGACCCTTGTATAACAAATTGCAGCAACATAGCATAGGAGGGGGATCCTGCTTTTATTTCTGTTCTGAATTGTCAAATTACTGGAAACTTACAAAATTAATATTTAGGCTGTCTTAAAATGTAATTCACAAACAGTACCTTTGCTATGTTTCAAAAAAAAAAAAAAAAAGAAAGAAAGAACCCCCCCCCCAAACTAAGCCTTTCTCCTCGCACATATACCTTTAGGTTGTGCAGGCCACTCTTGGCTGTCTCTGGGCTTGATACCTCTTCCTCTCACACACTAGGAAGAAGAGCAAGTGAGACATATTAACCTGTATTTCTAAGCACAGATAAATCCTTTAAACAACTGCATCACAAGCAGAAAAGAACAAAGAACACCGAAACACACTAACTGAACTCTTCAAGAAAATACAAGATGTAAAATTCCCTTCTTTTGAAAGAGCCTTCAACCCTCAAATCCCTCTTTTCAGGAAAACACCGTGATAATTTCAGATACATTTCTTGCTTAAACTGCTTACTATATCACTCATGAAGTCAGGATGTATGTTTAGCATTTTTCAAGGACATATAGATGGTGCAAGCTCCTAATTTCTTTTATAGAACATCTTTAACATAAACAATTGCTCAGACTGAGCAGAGAGCAGTTGGCCACCAAATTGAACAGAAACAAGAAGCGTGCGTGGGGGGAGGTCAAGCATTTAAGATATGCAACCATCTGTAGCACTTGTCTAGGACTGCTGATATATACTGTTAATAACAAGCCAGACTGCAAGAGGAAATGTCTTTTAAAATAGGGATACAAAGATCTTAAAATATAGATATATTAAAATAGTGCATCTGTAATAGGGTATGAGGTAAGTGCCATTCCCTCAGTTGGAGAGTTGAGAGTATGACAGGGGGAGTCATGAAAGAAAAAAAGAAACTGTGCAAAGTAAAAGCAACGGATGAGCGAACTGCTTTAAACTGCAAATTCCCAGCAGCTGCAGTGATAGCACAGGAGCTTCAACTGAAAGATATCCTCAGTTAAACATGCTGGAATTGCATTTTACATTTTTTTTTGTGAAGGTTGTTGTTGTACTCCCTCCCTGGATGCTTAAGGGTCATCTGAAGATATCAAACAAATCCCAGTGTTTTGTAGTAGTCGTTTTTTTGAGATCAATACACAGCATCCTAAATAAATGTTTTATTTAAAGTAAAAATTGTGCACAAGTAAAGAGAATGATTACACAACAATGTTCAAGACTATATTCCATACGAAACAAGAAAGTAGTAGAGACAATATGGACGAGCAGAGCACCCATAAGAACCTAACTCGCATACAAAAGGATCAGCTCCACATAAATACATCACACTTCTGATGCAGACACTTTCTTCAAAATTCAAAGCCTACTCAACTGTTTACATGCCATATCCCTTCTGAATACTTAGGAAACTTGCTATCACACTCCACAATGAAAAATAACTTAATATCATGGCACTTAAGAGAAAATTAAAGTTTAACAATGGACGTACAGTCATTAAAGATATTTATCTCAGTGGCAATAGTTAGATGTGTAAATAGAAAAAGTATATTTTCTGTGACATTATCTATAAAAAGTTTTGCTCTGAGCACAAAAGACAGTGCTCTTCTGTGATGAACAGCAGAAATGCCCTTCCCTACGTAAAGCTATTTTGCTTGATATTGTACATGAAATTGAGGAACTGTACAGAGAAGGCTTTTCTTGCTTGCTTTAAGTAACTTCAAAGTTCACTATCAATTAAGTTCCAATGTCTTAACTAGTCACATGAGTGTCAAACACTTAAATTTATAACTAGATGCAAGCAGTTTCATTTCACATGAAATAATAGTGTTCAAGTTATCAGCTGCTCTTTAAAAGTAGATTTACTCTGATATTTCACATAGGAAAGCATACAACTTGAAGCCAAGAGAACCCAACTTCCAACAGTGCAGAAGTTTAACGCTTCCCTGGAATGGAGGTCCCTCCAATTTATTCCCAGTTTTGAAAAATTCAGCCCAATATTCTGGTTCCTACTCACGTTGCAAAGAAAAGTACATACTAAGTACCACACTATGAACTACTGTGCTTGTGCAGTCTCTCCCCCTGAAGCTAACATGTAAGTGAAAAAAAACATACACTTGAAGATTCATGCTGTGAATTTACAGTTTTACCACACAAGGATTTTCACAGAGACATTGACTAAACAGAAAGCTTACTAAAAGCTTCAGATAAGGTTTGCTAACTTGCATTTACAGACACATAAATCTGCTTTAAGTAACACTACGTTGACTTACAGCTCTTATTTATATAAATACAGGTTCTTTTCTTCAATGTCTCTTAATCCCTTTTCCCCAAAAATAAAAATAAAAAGTGGAACATTTGGCATTTGTTCAGCCTAAGACATTCAAAGCTATTTCCCAAATATTAAAAATAAGAATTATCTGTGCTGTATATTACACTGTTTGCTAACATGAAATGTAATAATCATACCTCCTGAAAGTCCCAGTTTGAACTGTTCTATTTATTCTAATTGCTTTACTATTAGCTTTGAGTCTACTACCAACACTAAAGGTTGGTTTGTTATTACAAATTACTACTATAAATGGAAAAATTAAGGGAGTCATTGTGGACAGCACCTATTTTTTTCTAGATGTGCCTTTTCCACTGGCAATGTGGAATGCATTTCTATCAGTATGGCAGTAAGATTTAATAATAATAATTATAAAAAAAAGGAAAATTGGTAAAACAATGCCCTTACCTAGGCCATAGCTGTAACGTATGCAGTTCTGATACAGTAAGACAGAAATTGTAAAAGCAATAAATAAAAGCATGAGGTCCTACATTCGTTAGTTTTAGCTGCCCATTCCTGCTAAATTGCACTCTGCAGATTTTAAATTTTAAAAATATTAATTGAATTCCTCTTATACCACCCACATCCCTCACTGCAAGGGAAAGGCTCAGAAAGGCACTCTGTATCAGACTGTGTGCACTTCCCCCTGTATCATTTCAGAGTGAAGCCTGACTCTAATACTGAGTTAAACACCACCTTTAGGATGGATCAACGTACCTTATGAGAACAGCCATTTCTTGACCTATTCTGCTTTCCTCACTGTCATTTAAATCTGAAGGGCAATAACATAGCTGTAACTTCTATATCTAAGGAAAACAAGGAAATCAGATTTAGATTTAGAACTACAAGTCATGAGATCTTACTTGTCTCGCTGGAATAGTAGAATTCCTTTAGTGATATTTCATAATGTCCTCTGATGCAATTTGTATTCTTAAAGTAGTAAAACAACTTTCCTTTATCAGAAGGCTGTATTGGCAGGTTATACAGCCAGATCCCATTGTTCAGTCAGGAACCCAGAGACCAACTTCAAGTTTGGCAAGACTTCTTGAAAATTTACATTTTAAGTATTCTGGCAGCCCAAGGTTCAGCATAACAATTGCCCCGGGTGATAATTGATACAAGAAGAAAATTTGTGAGTAATTCACACTCGGTGGCAATGGTATGATGATGAGTTACTCATTTTATGCTAGTGCATCCAAATGAAGAGATCTTTATCCATGCAGAAAAAACAGAGTAACAACTGGCACAGTCCAGAAATGGAGAATTCAGACGCATTCCTCAGCTGACATCAAAAGAGGATTTATGTATTCAAAGCCTTCAAATTCAGACTGGTCAATCTTCTTCACAATATCACTGTTAAGATTAAAAACAGTTGTTAGTTTAGCACAATTAAAAGTCAGTACTATCAGCTGACAGTTTGTTTTTTTATCATTTAGACCTGTACAATAGACTGCAATTGAAAACATTCCCTTCTCTCTTTTCTGCCCCCCTTTCCTTACAGTTAATACTGTTTTCTTCTAGGCCTGTAACAGTAACGAACACACCACCCCTCAGGAGCAGCAATTTGGCAGCTCACAAGTAGGAGTTCTCCCACAAAACACTTTAAAAGCTTTTCCAAAACATCCAGTTCTTAAAAGAAACTGAAAACACTGGGATGTGATACTGTTCTTACATTAGTAAGTTCCTTAACTTACTTGTATATTATGCACTAACACAGAGATAAAGAAGGAAGTAGGATTTCAGACTTAACTAAGGTGCACAGGTAACATTTAATACTTGCTGTTTCTGCTTACAAATTAACATGCACGTTACACAGAACCCAATACAAAACCTAAAGATCACATATGGTTGTGGTTTAGTCAGGACAGAAAGGCACTTCCTATACAATCCCAAATCAGGACACTCAGTAGGCAAGGTACCACAAAACCCACTGCCAAAACCAAAACACTCTCAAGCATTATATCAAGGCTTTTCAATCAGGATAAACTCACTCCATTACTAACAATTGAAAATACCCAAACAAAGCACCTTTTCTTGTCCAGAGTATCCAAGATAAATCCAATCCAAATCCAACATTCCAGAAATATCACCTCTTAGCATAACACAGAAATAAACCACGTGTCAAAACCAGGTCTTTTCCTTCACACATTTATTCCTTGCAAATGATACCACTAGAATTTGTAAAATAACACTTAATCATCCTTCTCCAAACTAGAATTCTTTCCCACTGATCACAGATTTTTTTTACATCGTGCCATATCACTATATTTAACCCATCCATAACAAGTCTACAAGGAGGAGACAACAGACTCTCTGTACTATGAATATAACCAACTGATGAATTTATTTATCAAAACATCTTAATTTCTGCATTACTTACTCATCATCTGGAGTGAGCTGCACAGGTTCATTGGTGAATTGGGAATCAAAGTTATCCAGACCAAATTCTCCAGATATATTTGGCTTAAATGGAGGCACCACTTGCTTTTGCTCCATCTAAGAATAAACACACGTAGTGACATCAAGAATGAATTACAACCTACACAATTATTTTTAAACAAGGCTAGAAGTTACTCTCAAATTCATTCCATATGCTTTCTAAAATACTTTACTGTACTCACTGTACATAAGAGAGTTAGAGGTTCTGTATTACAACTGTGGTATGCCAGTTAGGAGCTTAAGGTTTGTCATGGTTTTGAAGTTTTGTGGCATCTCTCACAGTCAAATGTTGTCACATCACTGCTGTACACAAAGAAGAGTCCAACAGGCATTCACATACCAGATCCCAATCAACATTGCGAAAAAATGGATGTCCCTGGATATCTGCAAATCCTGTCTGAGGGTGGCAGCCTAACCGCTCCTTTGGATCCTGAGGAAGAAAATATTTCTAAGTGAGTGCCACGGCCTACATGTGAACAAAAGCAATGTTATGAATTCTGGGAGAAATTATGAATTGTTATGAGTTCTGTTAGAGGTGCACTGAAGAACTAAATTAATGTTATTTATTTTGTTAAATGCTTCAATTTACTTTTTTACTTGTGAATATATATATATTATTCAAGTTTGGGCCTCTATAAACAACCACCCATCTTTACTCATTTTTATTCAAATGGGTTTAAACGTTTCAAAGCAAGTGAATTTGATTCTTCCTCCTCAACAGGCAGCTTGCCTATGCCAAGCCGATTCGAGACAATAACTGCAAGCTACTGATAAATACAGCTGAAAGATTATTATAACACTTCTATCCACTAGGAGGCTGTAGGACTATGCTCTATGTAGAAGCAGAAAGAAGAAAATGAGTCAACTTTAAGAGGACAGCTCCAGCTCTGACAAGTCCCATATACAAGGGAAATAGCTTCTCTGGTTGCTTATAGATGTCACACTATCACAAATAAACTACAAACAGTTTAGGTACCCAGATAATCTGCTAAGCTTGTCCAATTTTCCAAACTAAAGAAATTATTTAGAAACCCTTTAGTTTGAAATTTACTTCCAACCCTAGAATAACAATCTGAAGCTTCAGACTCAAAGACAAATATTTTAAATAAGTTTCCCAGCCCTGTTAAAAATGTTACAAGATTACACCTTTTGTACCTTTTCTCTACAGACAGCAGCTAAGGTAGATCTGCTACACATCAATTATTTCACAAGCTTCTTACCTTATTAAGGAAACTCTTGAGAACACCCGCTGCTTTAACAGAAAGGGATCGAGGAATTCGGATCTGCTTTTCCAAAATTACTGCAAGAAACCAGTATTTTTATCAGCTTTTACATCTTTAAAGTTAGACTAAAGGTAAGTGGAAACAAAATGCTGAAGTACATGAATGCTCATGGTACTTACCTTGGAAAAGATAGTCTTCTGTGTTCTGATCAGGATTGTCAGAACTTCCGACAATATCAAATGGTGACCTGCCTGCCATCATTTCAAACATAAGTACACCAAGTGCCCACCAGTCTACACTGAAGCCTGGAATTTACAAGAGAAAATACTGATAAAGATATTTTAGAGCAGAAATAAAAACAAGTCTTGCTTTAGTCCTAAAAATGTTGAGAGAACAATTAGTTTTAAGAATTTAAGTATTGATAGTCTGAATATCTAGTTTGCTACAGACTACCAAATAAAGGAGAGGTAACAGCTGTAAACAGACATTACTTGGTTTGTTATATGCAGGGTAGAAGGAAATTCTGTACAAAGAGGAAATGCAAAAAACTTTAAAGGGTGATGTCATAACCTTAACAAAGTCTTAGAACAGGCTTAGTCATTGCTAACCAGTAGTATGTTATCTGGGAGAGGACAAGAAGGAAGTACATGATCCTTAATAGTAGCAAGACAGTCCTTATTCTATTATGCAGTGCTAAAGAAAAGAATTCAGCAGCTAGGCTGAGACTGCTTATTCTATAAAACTTGTGAAAGGAAGGAAATCTCGTGGACTTCTTCAGCAAGTGTTTGCATAGACATTTTCAATTTTTAAACACCAAAATTTGTGAAAGGGACATTCCTTATCTAAGCTCTTTGCAATACACGTATTACTATCACTGCTGCCAAATACAAAGGTCCAAACGTGAACACAATTCAAGGCAAGCAAGCCTATCTTTAAGAGTATATAAAATGGTTACAAACAATAATTAACTTAGAAGACCCATGCTTTAAGACTGGTAAAAACAAGATAAGAGAGCGGAAGGTGGGATATCTTATTTGTTTGTTGTGATATTTTCAGCCTTCCCTTTGAAGGGTACATTCACACCACGTTAACTCAAATGGATCAGGTGTCTAACAGAACTCCACCTCTAATCAACTTGAGTGAGAAGTTGAGATTAGCTGAAAGTTACAGGTAGTTACATGGTAGCATTGAAAAGCTCAAATTACCGTAATCTTCTCCTCGAAGAATTTCAGGAGCAATATAGTTTGGAGTTCCACAGAACGTGCTTGTTGTATCGCCAGGCCTCAGCCCTTCCTAAACAAACAAACAGCATCACTGCCAAAACAAGCTGTGTGTAGCTCTCTTCCACCACATACTTTCTAAAACTTTTATTTGCCTCCTGTCCGTCTCAAAACAACAATCCCTCTAAATTCCAGGCTGGGACATATGATTTGCTACACAAAAGCAGGTTGCAGCATCCTCTCATGAGGATGGCTTGTACCCACTGACAACAGTTTTTTAGCCTTTTACCTAGTCAGCTCCATAACATCTCCAATAACATGCAAGTGGGAATAACTGAGATGATGTGGAATGGTTCACACGTATAAAGAAACAGTCAGAAGTTTCACCTTTTTAAGTCTCTGCTTCTTTTAATTTATGACAATTTCTTAATTGTTGCTTTTACTATTTAGGAAGAAACTACAGCTTACCTTGCACATGCCATAATCTGTGAGTTTAATGTGTCCTTCAGAATCTAGTAGCACATTGTCTAGTTTTAAATCTCTATAGATTATCCCTCGTTCATGTAAATAATTCAATGCAAGGCTGATTTCCGCAGAATAAAACCTAGAATAGTAAGATATACTGATTACCATAGCAGTCAAACAAACTAGTAAAAAAACCAACAAAACACTCCAGACCACAAGAACAGTCTTGGTGGTACAATACTTCTTAAATTGAGCTCTATTTTATTGTAATTTTTAACCAGGGAAATAGATAAGTTACTTATGATCATACAGTCATTTCTACCCACAGTCACTTAATTATTTTTTCTCAGTAATATTCATGTCTACTGACATCAACCCTTTCAACTCACAACCTGAAACAAAACACACAATGAGAACTCAGCATTTGTCTAGACAGCAGGCCAGGGTGGTTCTAGGAGAAACCTATTAATACCATCAGGTAAAAAATACCACAGAACAGTTTTTCCATAAAAAAAACAGAATCAGACTGCCATCATCAAGCATAATGCAATAATACAAGAAATTTGTTAGTGCTTCCTATTACAGCTCCTCCTTGAAACAAAGATACTGTAGCTTGCAGCATTAAAATGAGAATGCAGTTAAGGATTTCAGAAATGTGAAACATCTGGAAAGGATTTGCTAGTTCACCACCATAATCTGCACTACTGCACTGTGCCACAAATCTAACTGTTCTGATGCAAGAAATCTGCAATTAGACATACCTGGCATGCTCTTCTGGCAGTTTTCTCTGTCTCTGCATGTGAAACATCAGATCTCCTCCATTTACATACTCTATAACAAAGAATAACCTGAAACACACAAGAGTGTATCACAAATTATTGTATACGAGGTTGAAAAACTTTGTTATTGTTGCAGGTCTTTCCTGGGCTTCGTCAATTTAACTTCTCCCATCTCTCTGGCAAATGACTGGCTTCACCTTTGAATGAACTCCCAAAGTTAAAAATCAAGAATACAAAGCTTCACTAGGTAGCTTGTTTATTGCTCAATGAAAGCAAAGGAAATCCTTCCCACATTCTTAATCCATTACAACTACTACTTTGTATTTTCACATGTGACTATATGGATAGACTAGCATAGTTTCTGTGCACATGGCAGAACATACACTTTTTTTTTCCCCATTTTCCTTCATGATCCTCTTAATCTCATTCACTTATAGTTAATATTATTATTACTCTTCAAATACTCTTCTCACTTAACTCTATCAGTTTGCCACCTTTTCCTACTGCAAGGATACTGTTTACACAATATTTTATTTGTGCTGAAAATTATTAGTATACAGAATAGTAATATTGTAATGTCTTCTACATATGGACACAAAAAATCAGTATTTTCATCTCTCTTCCACTGTTTCCCATCTTAAATTAAGACACAATTTTCCAAATCCTGACTTGTCATCATGGAGTCTAGGCAAATCTGAGATCCATTTCCTCACCTTTCTGTACTTCTTATTTCACCTTCCCTAAATCCTTTTTTTTTTCTTTTTGCTCCTTCTCTAGATTGGGTCTTCTACCTCATACTCTCAAGCAAATTTTTTTCCCTGCTAGTTGCTTCTCTTCCTTTCTAACATTCTTATCATAACACCCAGTATTTCACACATTTTTGCATCTTTCCAATCTGAAAGCTTAGACAATAAATGTGGCTTTTTGTTCACAAAATGCTACAGTGATTTACAGCACACTGACTTTCACTACCTACCTAACACTTAATCATTTAAATAGGCTTCAGATGTGCCTAACAGTATGAAATATTTCTTGAAGAAAAGACTATCATAATCTCCTTTACCTGCTTTCTGTCTGGAAGCAAGAGTGCAGTCCAACAAGGAAAGGATGATTTGAAGCCTGTTCAAAGACATGTTTCTCTGTCTGAACCCAATCAATATCCTATTTTAAAAAAAGCAACATTCAGATAAGTATTGTTGTGCTTTGTAAGGCAAGTACTAATGACAGTTAGCATAAGGATAAACTGGTGCTGATGAACGTAAAGAAGTCACAAGAAAAGCGGTTGAAATGAATGTCAGAACTAGAATAAAATGCAAAAGCTCTTGAATAGCAAATCACAGTCAGTCAAATCTTCACAGAATACCCTAAAGAACCATGAATGAAATCTTCAGCAGCAGGAAGAATCTAACAGTTGTCTGCAAATGGTAGCAAATTTCCACAAATCATTGTGCATGCTGCAACCAATCTGTAAATGTGGATGCCTGATTTAAAGAGCAAATAAAGTAACACTGTGAGGTTCTCTTTTGTGACAAAAAACAAAAATCCCCACAGATGTGAAAAAATAGACTCCACCTCCTTTTTCAGCCCAGCAAGCAAAAATAATAGGAAAAATATGGAATGCCTCCAAAATAAGGAGGCAAGAGAAGCTTATTAAGTGATTTCTGCATGAGTAGTGCTGTAGATGGTACCAATTACAACAGTGACATTGGTTGAAGTAATGGGGCTCTTGACAAAGCCACTAGCACAGGATGACTGCTGTAAACTATCAATCTGTCAATGAACACCTCAAAAGGAGTCATCTGTCTTGTGAACTTCTTGCAATGCATTTTCAAGTAGCTGAATGTTTAATCCATGGGTTTTAATTCATGATGCAGACTCAGATGTCTGGCTTCCCCTTTGTAACAGGTATTAAAGCTGTTGTTCAAAAGAGTTGGCCGAGTTATTAACAAAAAGCTTGCCTACCTCATCATCGTTGACGAGTTCTTTCTTCACCACCTTCATTGCATAAATGCGTTCTGTTTTCTTCAATCGAACAAGCAGTACTTTAGCATAGCTGCCTCTTCCTATAACTCGGAGCAAATCAAAATCCTGAAGACCCAGACTGGAAGAAGCTTTGCCGCTTTCTCTTATGCCCATTGCCTACAGATAGAGATACCTCTGAATTCAGGAGCAGGCTTGTCAGTTTTAACAACTGTTGTTGCTGTTCTTTAAAAGAAAGTTAGCACTTCAAACACAATAGCACAATAAATACACAAGTGATTCAATTAACACTTGCTATTCTTAAACAGCACAGCCAGGTAAAGGAACAGCAGGGAAAAAGAAGAAAGTTGAAGAAACATGGCAGGTGAAAAACAAATTTAACTGGAAGAATTTGGAACACTTTCTAAATCAAAGCACATTTCAACCCAAATTTTAAAAAAATCAGCTTGAAAGACACACACGCAACCACCGAGTGAGCAATTCAAACACGCTCTATGTACTAGTTTTCATTCTGTGATGAGTTAAATTACTAAGACAGTAAAATAAAGAGTGACAGAGTTGAAGATCTCTGAATACAATTAGCACGGTTAAGATAATTTACCTCTTTTTCTTCACCAACATGATCTAAGCTCTCATGACTTGATGGATTATATGGAATCACTAGAGATGCAAGGAAAACAATTAGATCTATGGAACACAATGCCATTTTATTTCTCTTCAAAATTTCCACTCATTAGTTGAATCAAGAAGAAACAGTTTAAGTGTATGTATTATCAGCATTCAAAACTGTTTTTTGTTGTTGTTGTTGTTGTTTTTAAACTACCTAAATCATTCTCTTTGCAACACTGCAATACCAACAGTTATGGCTAGTATGCTGTTGTGATAGTATTTGCAAACCTATTTAGACTACTCTTGACATACTGTATCTTGTGCAAAATAACACTTGTTGTTTAACTGATCATTGTCTATGCTAAAATTGAAACATCAGGAAACTTTCATTTTTTTCCACTGTAATTTTGCTTAGGGCTTTTTTATTTGTTTAATGAGGACACAAAATACACAGCTTACTGATGGGAAAATGTAAGTAACAGCCTAATGATTCTTCATCATTAAAACAATTTTTTAAACTGCAGGACACAGGAAATATATTTTATATTTAAATCCCCCTTAGTGTTTAAAGCAGCTGTCCTCTTTTTCTTGCCCAATAAAAGTTCTGTTTACTTCTTTTCAAAGTAATTTGCTTAAAGTTATTCCGTTTCATTTTAAAACCCATGTTCATGTTTCAAAGAGAAGTATTGATCTTACCTGATTCTACATTATCTGGATGCACTGATGATGGATCCATAGGCATTATTGGTTCCTGCAAAAATGCACAACATTTTTTGTAACAGAAAGTGAAAAGGATCTCTAATCTTTTTTTAGATGAATCTACATAATTACTGCTCTAGACCATACAATATAAAAAGAATCACTGCAGTCTTTATTTTATCTAATTTCCAGAAGTTACAGCAAGTTTCTAGAAGCTATTGAAGAAAACTTCATACAACAGAGAGAAGGTAGTAGAGAAAACTACACATACTTCAGCAGTTTTATTAGCCAAATAAATGTATGAAACAGACTTCCAGCTATTTGCTTTTAACATTAAACTACAAGTGGTATTGACCTATTGTTTGTCCTGAGGACTTGAGAACTAAAGATGACTGCATCATTTGGGAGAAAGTCAGAACTCTCGTGCCTCACCTTCCTTTTCTATCAAACAAAATAGTCAAAAAATCTAACAGATGTTTAGAGAATTTACTTGGACTTCACTCTGGATACATGAAATGTACTCATACACAAACGTACACATACAGATAAACACTATGTAACTACCTGTCACCTTATCTTTCACCATCTGACACAGAAATAGACAATATATGCAAGAATTAAGAACTTCTTGTTACTGAACTGCTATTCTGCTCAGCATCTCAGCTATTTTCTTGTCACCATAAAGAATGACAAGCTTTTTAATCTTCATCTACTGTGATTGTTTGCAGAGCATATTTTGAAAGCCATTAGTATGAAACAAGCTCCTTTATTTCATTTATTATTGCTTTTTAAAGACAACTTTTCAGTTAAACCTTACTTACTGGCTGTAGTGTATGACGACCACATTCAGAATTGACCAGTTTGTGACACTTCTTGTGAACAAGGAGTTTGCAATTGATGCACTTATATCCCTGGCGACCCAAGCCCCATATTCGGTCGCTGCAGATGGCACAGTGAGCTCGCTAGAAGGATAAATCAATTAACCTGATTAAAAGCAAAGCTAAATAACAAACTATTCAGCCACACTCTCGTTACTGAAGAACACTAGCTAGGAGATCAGAGAGACCCATACTTCAGTTACTACTGTACCAGAAAAGTCTATGACAGAACTTTAAGATAGAACAGGCAGATACAACATAGAAAAGCCCAAGAATTACAAATGAACAATAAGCAGCAACTGCTTATCAGAAAGAGCACATTTACATGGAAAGGTGCAGGCACAGTCAGCCTCTTCTGCTGCACGTGGACCCAGAGAGATGTGAGTCAACTGCAGGTCAAAAGCAGTGCAGATGAATAAGCAGGCTCCTGTGACCAAGCTAGTTTGCTAGGTCTCATTATCTTTATGTAGAGGAGTCCTTAGATTTGAAGAGAGAAAGGCAGGAAGGCAAAAGCTTCAGCACAGTTAAACCACCAGCTAACAGGAAATGGGAAGATCACCACTCACTGAAGGACACTCATAACACAACTCAAAAGAACCATGAACACAGGGCACCTACAAAAGCAAGTGGGATGGTGCCTTGACAGCCTTTGACCAGAAAGAGGTCAATGAGTATTTCTCAGAGCATTGTTTATGTTTAAAAAAAAAAAGTTAAATGAATAATGCTGAATATGAAGTTTAGTGGAGATAATTTTGAGCGTTAAGCATGTGATTCACAGCTTAGAGAAGAAGGAAAGAATACTGAAGCTGTCAAGGAACCTTGCTTCTTTAATTTTTATTTCATTTTTCAGATACAAGCAGCAGATAGCTTTCTTGATTCTTAACTGTCTTTGACTATTGTTTATTGAAAGTATTAAAATTGGCCTATTATTTTCAGTTGTTTATATGCCATCATAAGCAGATGTTAGAGAAACATCTCAGGTTTTGTTTAAGTCATGAAGTGTGCATCATAAGCAACTCAAAGTACGCTTAAACAACTGCAAATGCACTTTCAGTTCAGTTATCTAATACCAGTGCTGAAGCCTGCCCTCTGAAGATTTTAAGGGAGCACTAGAGCATTTCTATAACAGAGAGCATAGTTAGAGTATACTGTAAAGTGGATTACAACTATTTAACTTTTTTAAGTGCCTGATTTTATATCAATAAGGTTTCCTGAAACTACAGCAACCCAACATCTAAGTACTACAGACAGTCAACAAGAATTAGAATAAGCCTACCTTTTTTTTTTTCAAGGCAGTAACGTTAAAATTATAAAAGGAAGACAACCCTGTAACATGGTTTTAAGCACCCAACAAGAGTCTCACCCTGTTAAATCGTTTGGCTTGGAAAGTGTGACCATTTGCACAATAGAGCTTTCGCCACCGGCGGGCGCCACGGCGATAAATGGATTCTAAGAGGAAAAACATATGATTATATCCATAAAAAATATAAATGCAGAACTGCAGTATTTTCTCATGGATGCTTCTGTGTAAAGTGATTTGCAGAGTAAATTTTCACTCCTGCAACCTTACAGAAACACAATGTATTTTCTCATTTTTCCAATTTTGGAGAAAACCCAGAGCAGAATACTCAGACCATCTGAAAGTTAATTCTGCCTTTCCAAAGTTAAAAGGAAGAGTGAGTCAAAAGGAGGAAAACAGCCCAAGCAACACAAGCACTTGTTTGCAAAACATGCACATACCTTACCTAATTCAAGGAGGAGCTGTGGGAAGGAGGGAAGAAGGTGCATTTCAGGAACACGTCCTGATTTATGGTTGTTGCACAAATCCTCCAGTGTCTTAGGTCCACAGCTGCCACCACTTTTTGACTGTTTGTCTCATTACAGGCATGTCAGAAACCAAAACTGAAAACTAGAATATGCAAAACTATCTCCAGTTGCAAAGCTATTTCAGATTTAGTCTAGAACCTTTCTTTCCCCCCTTCAGAAAAGCAGCATTACTCCAAAGTTAACATTTAAGTACTCACGCTGACATCTGTCAAGAACTTGGATATCAAGCTGACAGATGTGTGCGTGCACAGCATACCCATCATCTTTTATAAGATGAATATCAACAGCATAGAAGCCTACATTAAATAGATGGAAAATCACCTCTCATGGTTAGTACATTCACTAGCATGACAAATGTTTTCAGAAAATACTTCTATTACCCAAAGGTTGGTCAGAAACTGATGATTTGACACCCCATTACAAGTGGTTGCAAGCCTTTGCTCACATTAGTCAGCTAGCAATCTGGCAACTACTACAGACAGGAATAGAATAAAAAACTGCCATGAAAGAGGCAAAAGCAAGGAAAGCAGAGAAGCATGGAGAGTTAACAGAAATGCAAAAATGCCTTATTAACAATGACTCAGAAATGACAAACAACACTCAAGTTTAACAAAACTTTCTATTCCTTTTTAATGTTTAAACTGCAGAGACTTGCATTATTAACAGTTACAAGCACAGGAAATCAAACAATAGAATATCAACTTTTTCTAGAATAGAGATTACTTATTTTAAGCATGCCCAAACTAAAATGCCTACTTACTATCTTCTCCTGGGCAAGGCATCCCAGGCCGTTCTGGTACACAAGGAAACACTGCA
Organism: Phasianus colchicus; assembly: GCF_987193195.1. Taxonomy (NCBI): domain Eukaryota; kingdom Metazoa; phylum Chordata; class Aves; order Galliformes; family Phasianidae; genus Phasianus; species Phasianus colchicus. The sequence continues at coordinate 21,541,993 of NC_143445.1, read as the reverse complement.
AGAAAAATATTAACTTCCTATTAATCTGTTTCAGACAGAAGACAATTCTTTGGGTTAAATACAACACCTATGTAAGAAGGCAACAGAAACAGAAAATTACTACAATGCATTCTAATAGCAAGCAAGAAGAAAAAATGCCACAAAACTCTGTACTGGACATAACAGTGATGCAAGGAAGAAATACAACTGGAGCAGAGTAAGCTAAATTATTTAAAGATGTTAGCAACAAGTACTGAGGCTGGTTTCTCATGTGATCAATCACTGCAGTCAGTATTTGGAAATCTGGACTGTAAGTGAAGCACATTATAGCGTTCCAGAACAGCCAAATATCATCTTGCCTGCATTAGTTCTTTGTTTCCAGTGTATTTAGCCACAGTAGCAGTAGGAAAGGAAAATCTGGTGCATATTTATTCAGAAGCCAACCAAGCAGAAGTAAATGGAGACACGACAGATCAAAAAGCATAGCAATAAAAAACAGAAATACACGTATAGGAGCAGATGAAATCATTTCCCGGTTTTTACGTATTTTTTCCTTTCTTAATTCCATAAAGAATACTGACAAGTGCTGACAGCTAAAGAGTGACCCGTGGTCTTTGGCATCCTCTTGACAGATTGCCACAATAGGCTTTAACTGAGGAAGATGGAGTAGTGCAAAAGACTATGGTAATAGGAGGTAAAAATTCCAGGTCTCCGTAGATGCAAACATTAGAAGTTTAAATATTAAATTGAATATTAAATTTCAGCGTACCGTGAATTAGAAGTTCTGAATCCTTGTTTAGTTCATACAACCGAAAGGCCTCTTCTAACTCCAGCTGGGAAGAAACCGTACATGGGTCTCCTGAAGGAAGAAAACACCACAAAACTCAGTCTAATTAGTTCTGTGCCATTCAACAGCTCCCTCACAGTTGTTCCTAAGATAATTATTGTAGCAAACCAAAGAAACACTACTTCTGTGTGGTAGTGTTTCTGTCCTTTTTCATCATATCAAACGTTCCCATCCCATTAGACAGCCTTGGCACTCAGCTGCCTACCCACTCTGTAAACACAAAGTGGAGAGCGTGGAAGGAGAAGGAACATCCCTATTCATTCAGACTCACCGAGAACCAACAAACCAGTTTTTCTTCTTGTGTTTTGACACCTGTGCAAACAGCTTTTTGTTTCTTTTTGACAGAAGAAAGGGAGGCTTTCAAGAGCATATGCAGTGCTTCAGATCACACACAAAGTTTACCGACTAGAAAGGAACCTTCATAATTAAATCTGACTTGCACTTTTTTAAATTGGTGATCACCACTTAGCTGACTATGGCAAAAGCATGCAACTGATCTTTCTAACACTGCCCTCAGATTCACAACTTTAAATAGCGAATAACTGAAATCTTAATTCACAATGTATTACTAATGATGGCTAAGTATAAAAATGATGAACTACAAACATTCTTTTAACAACACCAGATTAGAAATAATTTTTCAGTCATCTAAAGTAAACACAGATAAAATATGTCAGGAAAGTGTTTAATTTTGACTTATCTACCAAGAAGATATTGAACACAAATGCCAGTCTAATGTCCATCTTACAGTACACATTATGAGACAGAGGTAAGAAGAGATGACCAGATATAGATAAAATCAAAGTTCATCTAAAAAGAAATTAGGTTTCACTTCATTTTCCAGTTGAACCTGACCATTTATTTGAAGTGACTGCATTCAAGCTAAATTCCATCTGCCTCTGTGTCACTAAACTCTGTGAGAAGTAATTAAACAATGCTCTACACCTGCAACAAGTCAGAAGACACATTTAGAGCATGACAAACAGAAACCTCAGTGACCAGTCAAATTCAGTTGAACAGTTTAGTCACAGCAGTACGGTCAGAAAGTAGTGAAGAAGGCCAAGATATCATACCTTGTCTTTATCCTACCAGAAGTGTGGTAAACAATTCCATCATACACACATACATGCTTCATTAAAGACAGACTTACTTGTTACTGTAAATCTCCAGGCTCTTTTCAGTGAAAAGTCCTTAAGATAAAACAAAATAGCCAAAGTGCCTATCTAACTCAAATGGCACCACTATGCAGAAATTTGCTTATAAACATTGCTCCTTTCCCCTTACTGCATCTGCCTTGTGTATATAGCTTGGGAAAGCTGGTGATAAGCAGAAGAGAATCACAGAATGGCCCAGGTTGGAAGGGACCGCCAGGATCTGACTCCCAAGACCACAGCCTTCAACACAACTGCCCATATAGCACTTCCAAAAGCAACTTGAGTCCCTGTTTAGCTCTGAGCTCTCAATAAATTGGCACTCACCCAATTCTGAATAAGAAACCTGTGACAAGGGGAGGAAGGAGGTCTATAAGCACCGCCTATGCTAATCACTGCATACAATTACTAATCACTGCAGACAAATCACTGCCTTTTATGTATTGCATCAAGTACTTAGCTGGCTAAAATAACAACAGCTATTCCATAATTTAAATGTCTTTGGTGTGGCTCAAAACTTATGTTCAGAACACAGCCCCACAAAGAAAATAAGAGCTACAAGGAGGCTTTTCAAAACATGCCTAACATATACACACAGCTCAGAGGAGAAAAAGGGAGAGAGAACTTTTTTCATCTGATATAAAATACGACATGGATAAATGACGTGCTAAAGATTAACAATATTTCAGGGCCAAAATTTCTACAAAAAGTTACTATACGTCATTCAGCCAAGTATCTTCTTCAAAGTACTTTCTCTTAATACTTTTTAAAGAGTTTTATTAAATAGCTTTATGTTATTAGACTCAAGGTTGCTAATGGAACAACCAATTCAATCAAAATGCATTTTCTGGTTATATGAACAACTATATACATTAATCTGTATCAATACTTCAGACAAATACTGCAATATGCATCATTTAAGGTCAGTCTCCTTCTCAAACACTCCAGGCTTAAGGGGAAGCATGAGCATACTTTCCATTTCCTTCCTAGTAAATCCTAGCACTGAATTCACATTTTGATAGTCACTGAGATTTATGAACAAACTCCAGCAACAACAACAAAAAAACAAAAATAGAGCTACATATTTCATTGATTTGAACTAACAAAACTATACTTACAAGGGCACTGGAAAAGCCATTACTTTTGGAGTCTGAGTTACTATTACTAAAAACATACAGTTTATCTCACAAAGGCAAAGGGAAAGAAAATGATGAAAGGGAGAGAAAAAATAGAAAGCTGAGTACCAGAAAGATCACAAATTTCTTGGAAAGCAGGCAGCAAGAATCGACTTACCTTCTTCATCAATCCATTTCATGGTGAAAAGCTGCTCGTTGTCAAAGGAGCACATGTCTCGAACTTCACTGCACAGTCCCTCAAACGAGATGGAAGGTTCAAAATATGTTATCATGATGTCCCTAAGCAAGAGAAAAATAATACTGAGAAAATGTCCAATGCTGTAATTATAATTACACAGTGTTCTATCTTCACTTCTAAAGCCTTCCATGCACCACTGATATAAAACTCACCTCTTGCCACAGCCCCTTAAAAAAGGAATCTTTAAGCAATATTAATAAGCCATGAGCATCAAGATTCCTTCCTACAGCTTGCAGGCTCCAAGTAATTCTTATTACTGATTATTTGACATTTATTCCTCCCATTATCTGCTTTTGAAAAAATGAAGATTTAAATTCCCAAATGACTTTGAAGCTGTGTAAGTTGTAGCTTTTAAGTACACGCAGCAATGAAATACATTATTCCAGTGGACAGCAAAGAATTAAATGCTGCAATAATTTTGAAGGGCATTACTAATGTACTGCTGGTAAGAACATAGAACTTACTTGGAGAAGATGTGTAATTGTGGGGATGGTTTGAAATAGTCATGAAAATTATTAAACAGCAGATCAGGGGAAGAAGTTGCAAATATTTAAAGCACCTTTAAGAAGACATGGGTGATGCTTCCCCACAATGACAGGGAAGGCAAACACAGAAGCATGCACTTAGAATTAAAGTTTACTGCTTTACTGTTATGCAGAACTGGTATTTCTGTTTTAATTAAGACTGAGAGTGGTGCTTTAGAAGCATTACCATAACATGCTGACCCACTGCCCTGGTATTTGCTGGGCCTTCAAGGGGAATAGGTGACTCTGGGTCAGTCCTTTGAACAAAGAATGTCAGAGGTACAGCGCAAAGGAAGGTGGAAAGAAAGAGAAAAATGCCAGGGCTGTTTACAACACTACTCTCCAAACAGCTCATAACCCACTGTTTGAGCACCGATGTTCCCAAAAAAAGCATAGAGAGCACAGATCCAGAGTGCAGGACAGTGCTCTGCAAACTCCACACATCTAACAGCACGTTACTGACATGCAGCCATCAACCAAAACCCGCAAGGCTCTATTAGGAGGCAAAGTCCTAACCTGTATTTCCTGTTTTTCAGGGACCTACATTTTAGGCAGGAGATAAGGCACTGCTTAGCAACTTCAGTGAATTTCAGCTAAAGTTCACCAAAAGATTTATCCACACTACAGTGAACAGAAGTCACATATGCACAATATTAAGACGTATCAAACAACTTAGGAACAAAAAGCCTTTCAGTATAGTTACAGTAAAAGCTGATATAAACCGAAGGAACACTTCCTACTTGTCGTTACCTTCAGGTGCAAAGCAGTTGCCCTATAAATAAAAAGGGAATTTGGTTATTTCAGAAGTTAACCAAGCTCTCTGCAGTGCCGCTCCAGCCCCATCAACAGAAGACACACCAGACAGCAGCAAAATACATCTGGAAAAGCACCCAGCTGTTAGAACAAACACAAACCTGTCTGCACACGTGGCAGAACTCTGGCCAGAGCAGAGACACTGAACAGAAGAATGGATGTAAATATAAACAAGAGTCTGCAAGCAACAACAGCACGCCTTCTAGAGACGAGAAGCTGGCTTTACATGATGCAGAATGTGAACGATGCTGTCTTTCCACAAGCTCACCTGGCAATTTTAACTACACTGGCATTTTCCACAGAGATCGGGCTCGTTCCCAAACTAGTTCTGCTATCACTTCTTCAGATTACATGGTGTTTTCCACACCTCCTGCACCTAACACCACACTGGGCATGTCTTCACTAGGAAAAAGCTGTACCAACTGAACCTAAAATACAAGATTAAACTAAATGTGGTATTTTATACAAAAATTAGTAAGCTGTGTAAAAGAATGAAGGGAACGTACAGTGGGCCATAGCTCACTGTCTTGTGTAAGAAAATACAAAATGCTTTCTTTTCACAATGACAAAAGAAAAACAAATCCTTTCATTCTGATAAAATCAATGAGTAAAGCTTCTGTTCAGCAGACCTGCCTGTTACAAAGCTATTCCACAGCACAATATCCTTATTTGCCTCCTCATGACACACACAAGGAACTAGAAAGCAATCTGATTCCAGACAGCCATTTCCACATCTGGATGCTTTACTTATCTCATTATAGGGCAGCACTGTGTTTTTTTCAACTTCGTAGGGATTTTATGCCTCTCTAGAAGACCACCAGCCTCACTGCTACCTTCCCCAGGTCTTCTCTGCAACCAGACAGCTTTTCTCACCTCATCACAAGGAGCAGCCCTTCAGCAACACGAACAAAGGGAAAAATACAATGCTGACAGTTAAATGCAATTGAATAGGTGTACCTCACTTCTCAGTTCTAAAGTCAAGCTCCTGTGGGAGGCTGCCGCTTGATTATCTGGAGCCTAACACAGCTATCACACGTTACATTTGTGAACATACATAGATATCCAGTCACGTATTAATTACATACCCACACATTCATCATACACCTGGGTTAATCTTTTGATTACGCTTAGAGGCAGCTCACTGAAATTAACTCGTGCAAGGCTCCCGGCGAATCCTGGTGTTTGTAAGTAGTTTTTAGAAGCTCTTTAAGCTGAGCACACTCCTTTACATTCACTTTACATTCCGGGGGCAACAGAAGACATCGAGCTGAAACAACGACCAGAAAGTTTTCAAGACAAAGAACAGTGTAAACAAAGGATGTGGGAAATCAAACATTCTTTAACGAATTGTCTTCTGGAAATATCTGTGGAAGTGCATTTTGATTTTACAGTAAAAATGGAACTGTTTTCTTTTCCCACAAGTCTCACCACTCCTGTAAATGCATTAAAATGAAGAAAAGCAGCACAATTGACATGTATTCTGAAAAGACTGCCAGGGATATTGCTCCTTTGAAACAATACAAACTGTGGGTAAAGGACTGGTGTGCCTTTAACTGTACTAAAAGCCTAACCTACGTTCCAGCCTACACAGTTAAACCAGTGCAAAATCTATGCCAGCCACTGCAAAGAGCAAGCAGATCTAATCATGACAGAGAGATGGTTCAAGATATGTGTGTGTGTGTATATATATATACATATATATATACACACACACACACACACACACACACACACATCTATAATCAATGATATTAGTCCTATAGGATTTGTAATGCATAGGTAGCACTCTTACTTGCTCTCACCCACTGCAGCACAACCCTTCCCTGATGTAACAGCCTCTTGTACTGAACTGACAAAAAAGCACCTACAACAAATGAGATAAGCCAAAAAGTAAGCTTTTAAAACAACATCAGAGACCTAAAACGGCTGTAATTATAGATGCTGTGTAAATGCTGCGCATTTGAAGCTGCTACACTTTGTCAGTATATCAGCAAAAAAAGAATGTAAACACAAGGAACAATAAATTCCTAGGAACTGCTGGGAACTCCTGCTACATCCAGGGCATAGATTACAGGAACTCTTTAAAACAGGAGAGGCTATTTTCAGCATTTCAAGCAATTAGTCCTACAACTGGGAGAAGGAAATATCAGGGTAAACACAACTTAGATCCCAACTCTCTGGGAATTCCCATCCTCTTATTCCCATCACCTCTGTTTGTTTTAGGAAAATTTTCCTTCCCGGTTTTACATATTTCATGAATTTAAGATAAAGAACTACCACTGCACGGTTGAATGGAACAAAGACCCTTCAAAGAGTTCCTCATGAAAGCTTTTGTCTCGGCTGAGAAAAGCAATTAGGCTCCTGGCCAGACCCGGGGTGTTGTGGGGCTGCAAGAGCAGTGCTTGAGCCACGCAAGGGCCTGACCACCACATTCCACATTTCTATTACAAGAAAATCAAGAAAGATTAACATTTCCTGATTAACAATATTTCCCATAAAATCCTCTAACCGACTGTCATCTTCACGCAGTTTCCTTGATGAAAGGGTAAACATCGCCTTTGATACCTGCACTTAGATCCTCAGTCTCCAGCCATTCCCAGTGCAAGTCAACTGCTTTGCTTTGATATCCACTTTTTGACAGTGCTGGTTTGAGAAGCAGGCATGAGTATGTCACAGGGGAGCCACAGGGGAGTGGAAAGGATAGCTTGTTTAGATCTCAAAACAAATAACTGCCAAGGCATTCAGCTTATCTGTTTGTTTGTTAACCAGCTGCCCATATGACTCAGTGTCACGATTAAAAGCAAACCAACAATTGTGTTAACCGAGAGTCAGCAGATGAAACTCAAAAGAAACATTCCAGTGCCTGTGAAATCACTGCCTTATATCTGAAGTGCCATGAACCAGCATTCCAGTCCAGCGCAGCAGTTTTCTTGCTCACTCCCACAGCTGCTTTATCTCTGTTCCTGCACCACAGCTTCTCAGCGCTAAGGCAAGAATGTGTACAACCGCATGTGGAAAAGACCAAGATTAAAACTGACCCAGCAGAAGAAAAATAAATGTGTTTAATCCAAAGCACTTCCACTTCAGTTCACCGCCCAACCACACGAGCCCTCCTGTCAGCTGGTAGCATTCAAGAAATGGGGGATTGATGAGACCAGAAGGCAAAGATCTGAGTTTCACATATAGTTATTCTGACAGGTTCCACAGGTCCTTCACAGCCACAGTGCCAGTGCTTTGGTCAAGAAGAGCCCCAGAGCAGACACAGGCCGGAAACTAAGCGCCTTACCAAATACTAAATGCCTAGCATAGCTTTTGTATCTCTCCTTGAAGCCATAAAGCCAGATATATTGTATTTACAGAAAGCCAGACATACTGTAATCAGAGTACTGACGGTCAGATAAGCCTTTTCCTGTAATCCACGCAGGTAGCTGGAAGGAAGCTGCCGAGTGCTTCCAGTTTGGTCGCAAACCAAAAACGCAGCCGACATTTTTTTCGGGTTAGATCAACTCGGACCGAACCCACGGACCCGACGAGGCACGGACCGCCCCGCTCGCAGCCGGCTGCCCCAGCTGTTACAGCGGGGCTGAGCCCGAAGCGCGGCGGTTCAGCCCCATCCGCCCGCTCACAGCAGCCAGCCTCCACCCGAGCGCGGAGCCGCGGGAGGCGAGGCCAGGCTGTGCCCCCTCACCCTCGCTCTCGTTCCTCGAATAACCGGAGCTCCGCACGCCACCGCAAGCGCGGCGCTGAACACGGCGCTGGGAGAAGCGGCGCTGACGGAAACCTCAGCCCGGGAAGCGAGCTCGGCGCTCCGCTCCCAGCGGCCTGCCCCCGCACTCACCCCTTGTAGTAGGCTTTCACGCGGACCTGGTGGGCGCCGTCCCCGCCGAGGCCGCCCCCGCCGCCGCCCGGAGCCGCCATGGTGCTGCTGCCGTCCCGCTGCGTCGGCATCCCCCCGCGGCGGGCGGCACCGCGCAGGGCGGCGGGCGGGAGGGCGGCGGGACGAGGGGGGCGGAGGCGGCCGCACAACCCCTCCGCTCCGCCGTGCCTCCGGCGCGCCGCGGGCCCGCCCTGCCGCACGGCGCCGGCACAGCGCGGGCGGGACCACTTGGGGCGGGGGGGAACGGGAAAAGGCGGGGAGAGCGCGTGGAGCTACGAGGGGTGGCGCGGGGCGAGAGCGCAGCACAGCCCTGCGGTAAGGCTGAGGAGCCGCTCTGGGAGCGGGCGGCAGCTCGATCGCTCCGGGCAGAAAGGTGGACAGCCCGGCGTTGTGCTCGGCGCACCCCCAGCCCGCGCTAGGTGGGCTCTCCCTGCGGCTCTCTCAGAGCACACCTGTGGAGCGGAACGCTCCACCGCGAAAGAGAAGAAGGGGGGAAGCACCAGCAGCAATAGGGCACCCCGCATCTCCGTGACGGCGCGGAGGCGCTCCGCGCTAGGCAGGGCAGAAACAACGCCCCCCGCCGCCCTGCCTCCCCAACACGTGGTACGGCCCGCAGCGCGCCGCGCACGGGCAGCACTGCGCCTGCGCGACGCCGCCTTGGCGCCATTAAGGCGGGAGGCGGAGCGCGGTCAGAGCGGTGCTGTGAGGCGTGGCTTCTGTGGCGGCTGCAGCGTCACGGCCAGGAGTGCTCGTACGAGAGGAGCGGGAAAGGAGCTTCTCACACACGAGAAGAGATTTCCATTTCTGAAGGCTGGCTCGGTCAGCAGTAAACTCAGCGTGTGTAGTCGCTGAGAGATGTTATAAATCTACGCAGTTAATAGTTGATGGGTGGTTAAACAGCAATTAGGGATAGCCCGGCCCAAAGGTGTGCTGGTTTTGTGGGGTCACCACCCAGCACCCACCTGTGTAGGCGTGAGCTCAAAGCAAATGGCTCAACGTGCTGGTACCCAGTTCTGGTGCAGCACAAATAGAACTTCTTGAAGAGGCCACAGCATGCTGCTCCTCCACCTCTAGGCCAGGGAAGACGGTATCAGCATTAGGCTGCAACGATGTACTTGGCATGGTGGAAAGCAGATAGAGGGGCAAGAAAAGGTGAACATTGTACTGCAGGTATGCTAAGTATGGGCTGATGTGCTAGTGTCAACCAAAAGGAAGGAAAATGGTCTGAAAGTGACCTCTAAGGCTCAATGAGGGCTATTGACATACCAAAACTCGCTCCTGTCTGTATGGAAATGAGGCAGCAGTGTCTGCACTCCAGAATGTAAAATCTTCAGCATCACAACACCTATGCCCAGCAAGGAGAAAACAGCAATCAATCAGAAACTGCAGATGGAAGGAGTTTTGTAAATAGCTGTGTATAGAAACTTGTGCTTCTGCTTCGGGGTGCGTGGACTGCTAAACACACAATTCTGCAGAGTTGAAATAGAGATCTTTGTGTGGGTTCTGGCACAGTGCGCTGATCAGAGAAGCACCCTGTTAGGATCCCCATTTGGGGAGACTCAGATGAGTCCTTAAATTAGCCTTGCCCAGTCCAGCTTGTTGGCACTGGCAATGGAGGAAAGAGCAGAAACCAAATGTGCACCGGTGATTTCACTGGAGGCCTGGCCTCAGTGCTCCAAAATGCATCAGACCATGGCTTCCAGGAATCCACCAAACATCCAGGGATGAGGCAGGGGATCTGCTGAACTGGTGAGTACAGCCTCCTTAACAGTCACCTGGAGTGTAAGACTCACATGTGGATGCTGTGGTTTGCAAAAACACGTCAGCCCTTAGAGCCTGTTTACTGGACTAAAAGGTTAAAGCAGGCACTGAGGAATGTGGGGAATGGCCGGTGCAAAATTCCCTAGGCACTCAAAGGAGTAGACCCCAACAATTTGTCCAAACTTGGAATCTGAGTGAGTTCAATTGCTGGAGCCTTCAGCACTGCCGCATAACCACGCCAAAAAATTCCCCTGTAAGCCCGATGTCCCCACACGGTGGCACTCTGACCTCTCAGGAACAGCTCAGACGGCCCTGAAGTGTCTTCCTCCAACGGAGCACCCCCCGAAGGGACATCCCCCGGCCCTTCAGATGGCTCAAACTTCATCTGATAGCTCATCATACTTTAGGACAGATAAGGCAAGTCACTCAGGCTCCATTAAGGCAAAGACCCTCTTTGATTTTTGTTTTGTTCATGTTCCCATTCACCACTACAGATCTGTTAAATTGAAAGCAGTCTGTTGGACGCTATAGGATGATCCAACAAGCAATGCACCAGGTGTTGGAAACTATGATGATGACTCATAACTCCAACAGGGGAGATGTGTGAGGACTGTTAAATGCATTCTGAGTGTGGAGGAGAGGAGGAAGGTCCTGTGGGCAGTGTCACTGCTTCACCAGTTCAAGCTTGCCTGTAATTCTTCGGATAATATTTGCATTTATAAGATGCTTACTGAGATTCTTTTCTTTGTACACTACTCATCTATCCCACTCAGCTGCTAGACGCCTTTTTTCTTTATTCCCTCACATCCAATTATCCCATCTAAAGGTCTTGCTGAGTTATTTGCTGCTTGTTTCTGTTGTTACCAATGTTTTAACAGTTTGACTTCCACACACACAGCTACTGTTAGATACTGAGTGTCACAATCTCACACTCCTGCACAATGCAGCAGATTTCTTGCCTGCTCTCAAAGCACTGAGCTTTTTTTCTGTATGGTTGGGAACGTTAAGCAACATTGAAAATACTGGTGTGTGTGGAAACTCTGCATTAACGTTGTGAAGCTCTAAAATATAGAATGTGTTCCTTCATCACAGAAAAACGGTCCTGAATTGTCAGGATGAGACTTACGTTAGCCTGGTATGGTACAGCAGCTGCTTGTCCCTATGGAGGCCGGGCTTTGCTCACCCGTGCCGACAATACAGAGGAAGAAGCCGCCTTCCTCATGGCAGGGAGAGACTCGGAGCCAGTGAAGAAGCACTGTGAGCGAATAGCTCACATCCCCCAGCCCTCTCAAAACAGCCTATCGCCTTCTGCCTTCCCACTGCAGCTGAAGCTCGCTCCAGGCCGCACAACACTGAGGCGGCCTCCCCACCTCAGCACGGCGGGCTCTGACGGACGAGGCGACAAGATGGCGGCGGGGGGCATCACGTGCCCCGCGGCACCCAGCGCGCCTGCGCGGCCCCGCCCCCTGAGGGAGGCGAGAAGATGGCGGAAGCGGAGTGAGGGGCTCGTCCGAGGCGAGTGTGCCGGCGGGACGCGCGGAGGAGGGGGAGCGGCAGCGGCAGCGGCAGGCCCGGGCCAGGCTGCGGCGGGGCGGGGCGCGTAGGCGGGGACCCGAGCCCTGACAGCGCTCGGCTGCGGGCAGGCCCGGGATGGGGGCCTCCCCCCGCCCCTCTCTCCGCCCGCCGCCGCGGGGCTGAGAGCGGAGCGGCGGGGCCGGGCTGCGGCGCGGCGGGGCGGTTGTGCTGGGTGAGGCCGCGGCGTGCGGGGGACCGTGCCCTGCCCGCGGGGCTGCCTCGGGGCTCCGCCAGTGCTCTGGGGCCGGGCCGGTGCTTCAGGGACACGCTGCCCCGGGGAGCGTGGGATGGGTGCCACGCAGCAGAAAATAAAAATCTTATTTTTTATTCCGTTGAAAATAAAATCAGCTCCTTGTCGCTCTGAGGTTTGGTACTCCGAGGTTTGGCCGAGGGTGGTTTGTGGTGTAGGTGGAGTGGGGAACAGATGAAATTGTCTTCCAGTGTCTCCCAGGTTCAGGTAGAACTGCTCCTAGAGGTTGCGTTTATAGGGAGTTGTCGCTTCTCTTCTGTGTTCCATGTGGGTGGGAGTTGTAGGGAGAGGCAATGAATGAAATGAGTAAATATTTTAAATGTGAAAAAACTTACTGGCTTCCCCATAGTAACTGCAGAGCGTCAACAGTGTTGGCTTTTACTGTGTCGCTTGCAGAAAGCTGAAGTTTCTCAGGTGGGAGCCGTGCCGTAGACACACACTGTGCTGGTGGCTTCACAGTGTGCAACAGCAGGTGCTCTCTGATGTTTCTTTGGGTATTCGGTCTTTAAGTCTCAGAACAGGGAGAGAACAAAAACTTCCATATATTTCCATTGTGTATGGTATAACTTGACGTTACATACTGTTTAATATGCTCACTATTTGAATAAATACTTCTAAATGCAGTTTTCTGTTGTGCTTTGTATCTTGGACTTGCTTTTATATGCAGAGTGATTGTTCAAAGCCAGAATTGTGCTAAAGCTCAGTCCTCAGTGAGGACCTTTGAGGTACATCTGCACACAGACCGTGTTGTGAACAGTCCTGGCTCATTTATCAAACTCTGTAAGCGGGGAGTTTTGCTTTTTTGACGTTTTTGAGGAGTTAACGAACAATTTCAGGAGATTGTATTTGCTTGTATCTGAGAACTGGTTATAGTTACAAATACAACATTGTCTTGATGTACTTTTCATGAGAATTCCATAATGATTTTCATGCTTTCTGTTATAAAAGAACTGTCTGTTAAATTGTTAATGGATGCTGAGTTTTCTTACTTTAAAAAGTGTGTTTTGTCAATTTCCTTAAGCATCCTGCCTTTTACTTTATGTGAGGAGAAGCTTTGAGGCAACTCAGTGTTGTTTCAGCCTACAGAGGGCAGGACGTTCCCATGCCAGGGCTGCCAGCTGCAGCTCGTTGTTTGCCATGCTGAGGTGGGACCCGAGGGGTGGCATTTGGTGCCTGAGGAGGACTGCAGGTGCACATCAGTGCCAGGCCACACCACTGTATGCTTTAAAATAAGACACTTTCAGGCAAAAGATTACCAGCTAGTAGGGGGTGAGCTTCCGATTCAGCTACTGCAGGGAGACACATTGCTCATCTCAATAATAAGTTTTAGATGTGGCTAAGAGGTAAGGAAATTAAACATCCAATGTTGTTAGGCTAGTTTAAACAGTTGCGTAACTGCTGAAACAAGCTAGGCAAGTTATAGGTGTAAATATTTTGATGTGCCTTTAATGCCCTCTGGAGGAGACAGAATTTTTTTTCAAGGCACGTTTCATTTGCATTGTGTGAAATTCATTTGAAGTGGTTTCAAAAGTGATGTTGTTCTTGTTACGATTGAAGCAGTTAATTTGTCTCTGCTAGCTTGTGCTCTCCTGCAGGTGGATAAGTGACATCTGAAATACACAACAGGTCTGAATGTTTTAAAACGAAGCCGTACTTTCCTTCGCTTGTAGTGGTGGGATCCGTGCTTTGAAAGCAAACTTCATTGCCACAAATCTTCAATGTCAAAAGATAGCAGATTTCCGTACAGCGATGGGCATGATGTCTGTTGGGGACCATGCATCATCTATTGAAGTTTGGGCATTTCGTGTAACTGGCAGTGTGTGCAGTGCAAGTCAGTATGGAGAACTTTGTGGGGAGGAGGATATTGTTTTATTTGTTTTCTCTAAGTGTCTGTAACTCATGTTTTTGGGGGGGCAACTCTGTGTTCTGCTTTCAGCAGTATGAGGTGGAACTCCCAAATGTGCTCCTGGTAGATGAAGCACCCAGTGGGCCTTTCATTAAGCACTTGGCAGTGCTGCTTTTTTGTTTCCTAGTGCATTGCAACTCTCTAAATGATTATTTATCTGAGCTCTTCTTTGTTGTAAAAAGGAAGTATTTCTCCCCACCTGCTTCTTTTTAAGCATCCTTTAAAAAGCAATTAACTGTAACTAAGCTGTTTCCTGTTAACCATAATACTGAAAGTGAAAAAAACCTAAGATAAACAACCCTCATACGTTGAGATATGAGATTCGTTTTGGTCCTAATGAGAATATTTTTGGAGAGAAATTGTATTCTGCAATGGAAAGCAGTTCTGATAGGTTAGGAAGAAGTTGTCAGAGATACTTCTAGGTATTTTTTTCTGTGACTATTGCTGTATTTTGGGAGGCATTGCTGTAGGAAATAAAAGCCTCTTTTCAGTACAGTTTCATTCTGTTTCCAAATAGAGCGTGTCACCAGTGATTTTAGCCAAGGAATTCTTTTGCTAAATGCACACAACAGGCAGCCAGTGGCTTCTGCACTATGCTCTGGGGAAGAGGGACATGGCAGTACACCTGTGCAGTGTGCTGGAAGTCCTATGTGTATTCCTGAATTGGTCTTCTATTGCTCCTTGTGATGCAACTTAGAAGTTCTTCATAGAATCAGAATGGTCTGGGTTGAAAGGGACCACAATGATCATCTAGTTTCAACCCCCCTGCTATGTGCAGGTTTGCCAGCCACTATACCACATCTTTCTATAAATTCCATCAAGTAATAGCTGACGCTCTGAGCTCATCCATTTGCAAATTATCTGTTATTGTTCCTCAACGAGGCTTGGGTTTTCTCCTTCAAAATCAGTATGTAGTGGCTTTTGTTTATGAACTGCTTCCATTTCAATTCTAGCAGGCTGGACGAACACTGCTCAGCTATGGAGAATGAGCCAAGCACAACAACATGTTCTGCATCCACAACCACCATTACTACCACCTCCACGTCCCGGACACAGCTTCCACAGATATCTGTCTACAGTGGCTCTGACAGGCATGCTGTCCAGGTACTGGGATGCCAGATGTTGTTTCCTGTCTTGTACGATGCTCTCAAAATTTTTACAATACTTCACACAAAATTAGTGCACAAAATTAACTTTCCATTCTTAATTTCCATCTTCTTTCTCAATGTCTGGCTTAATGTTTTCATGCTGTTTCATTACTGTTTACTAAATGATATCAGACCACTTAAGGATAGGACAAGGTACAGGCCTGCCTTCCAAATAATGAGAGAAAAATTTTATGTGAAAATTTGATTTTATCAGTATTCCATAAAGGTGCGGATTATTAACATAAAATTTTACTAAGTAATAGTACAATATAAAGGTTTTCACTTGACTTACGTTGACTACAGGGATCCAGAGGTATCCTTGCGTGTGTAACTCTGCTTCTTGGATCCACCCCCCATTTTATTGTTCTTTGACTAAGATCACCTGGAATTTTGTACAGCCTGTTCTGCTGGGTTTGATAATGAATCTCACAAACTATACTCATCTTCCAGAAGATGGAACATTGTGTAGGATGTGATCTGAGAGTGTAAGACACGTGCAATATCATTTGTGACAATAGAACAATGGATTGCCCAGGCTTTATTTGTAAACCTGGATGTATTTATAGTGACTGTGTTTGGTAACTTTGTTGAAAAAAGTGGTGATGGAGCAAAATCAGTATTGTCTAATTGGTGTGGAAAGGCATTATTTGGCTTTATTTCCTCATACAGGTAAACTTCAGCATCGTGCTAGCACAGTGTGTACTTTATAATTGTAATAATTACCTACTGATTCATCACAGGTTATTCAGCAGGCCTTGCATCGTCCTCCTAGCTCAGCTGCTCAGTACCTCCAGCAGATGTATGCAGCCCAGCAGCAGCATCTAATGCTGCAGACTGCTGCTTTGCAGCAGCAGCACTTAAGCAGTACCCAATTTCAGAGTCTGGCAACTGTACCACAGGTGAGAGTGAAGATTGCTGAAAAATAGTGTTTTACTACTTTCTGCAGTAGGACTGCAATTCTAGAGTATTATCAAACATAATAACAGGTTAAGTGCCTGAGCTTTTAATGTCTCACAATTCAGTGTTATATTTTAATGATTTTGTTCTTTTGAATTGTATCTTCCTCCAAACTATTTGGAGGATTTAGTCAGCCTTGTAGGTGCTCCAGTAGGCGTCCATTCCATGCTTTACTGCATACATTATAATGCATCGTGTAAATCATCAAACAGGAAAAGATATGTATATTAAAAATAGACTACTTCAGCCTTCATCCCATTATTTTTTTCTGAAAGTTAATGGGGAAAGCAGTGAATAGCCATGTGCTTTAGTAAAGTCAGATTCAAGTAGTGAACATCTGGTGTGTCTTGCCACACATCTGGCTGTGTTGTAAGTAAAGGCAAAATTCAATTTTAACTCCAAGAGTGGAAATATAGGTAGTAAATGACAATGGTACATTGCATTTCTGAAGCAAAGCTTTTAATAGCCACAGAACATCAGGTCAGGCCTGTTCTGAAAACTCAAGCAGTGGAAAGACTTCCTTTGACCTCAGCTGGCCGTGGACTGACAGTACTGTCTTGCAAAGATAGGTGGCTGGTAATTATTTTGTATGAGGAAGCACTAATGCAGGTAAAAACTTCAGGGATACAGCTGTTCATTGTCAGAAGTAGGATGGACTCTTCTGTGTTCTTGGCTTCTACTTACGTACCTTTTTCAGTAGGTCAAGATAATATATTGATTTATTTTTTGGGATAGATTTACACATACGCTATTACGGAGATACAGTGAAGAGGTTTAGATTGGGGAAGGCTAAGAAGTTTTGTTATGCAGTCTATTAAAATATCTATATCTAAATCACTGTCTCTGTATTCAACTGAAGGTCAGGAACAGTGAACTGCCATTGATACTTGTTGTGTGTCCATTAATTATAATTCTAGAAGATATGGGGATGTTCCTTGCAGCATTTATAGAACTTATTTTAATTTTAGAGACTTCCAGTCATAATAAAAATTACAACGTGAGTTTTAATAACAGTTCTTAATGATGTCACATTGTAAGTTCTGAACACCATAGGTGATGAGCTGATCTGTTAGCTCCATTGTTAGCAGATTGATAAACTTTACCTCTGGTAGTTTTTGTTCAGGTCTTTATCTGTAAGAGCCTGTCTGAAAGCTGGAAGGAGTTCAAGGCATTTGACACCTTGCAGATACCAGCTTACAGCATGGAGTTCACTTTGAAAACTAGTTCCTCTGAGCAGCATTCCTGCTGCTAACTCAGGGAAAGTTAATGGTAGAGAGGAGTTTTTCTGACCGTTTATGCAATATTATGAACATCACTTAAACATTTTTTGATTTCAGTATTTGACACCTATTCTTGCTATCTAGGCAAGCCTGTCAGGTGGGAGGCAATGTACTTCCCCCACTGGGAGTGTCACTCAGCAGTCAAGCATGTCGCAGACCTCGGTACGTAACTGAACAAAGCCCTCCATCCATTCTTAACCCCTGTTGGTTATTCTATAACTATTTGGCAGCACAGAAAATACTTCAGTATTTAAATTTGTGTGGTTAAACAGAGTACTACAGGATCACTAAATAGCAGAATGATGACTGCAGTAAGTATTGGCTGCACTTTCGGTGTCTGCCACTCAGCCTGGTGTGAGCTGGTTGGTGTTGGAGGCTTCCCTGGTCCCAGCCCACTTTTGGTGCCCCGAGGGGCAGCTGCGCACTCAACGGGCACAAGTGACTGTTCAGACTGCTGCAGGAATCCCTCCCTGAGCTCTCATTTCTTGCTGGATTTTTTTTCACATTAGTTTCTTTGGTCAGGGCACAGCTGTAGATTGAAGTCATAACTGTGTATACCACTGATTACAGAGTGCTGAATCTAACGAATCCAAGTCATTTCTAACTTATATGAAACTGGTTAAAGTGTTTGTAGCTTTCATTCTTTTATTATCATTGTTTATCATGCATCTTTTATGCACTTTAACTTATTTTGTCCATATTTTAATCATGTGCTCAGGTTTGTTGTTAGCAGCTCTGTGTTCAGTTCACACTGCATTTCTTTAAGTAACATCTTCAGATGTGTAATTTGCACAGTCTCCATGTGCAGTTCTACAATTGTCTTGAGTAGGCCTTTGTTAGTCCTACAGACATCCTGCTTATTAACCATGCCCTCAAGCTGTTCATGGCTTCAGTGCATAGCTTCCGTGATGTAACTGTACAGCTTTTTTAAGCTCTCATAGCATTGCTTTGGCTTACAATTGTTAAAAGTAAAATTATTCATTCATTAAATTTGAGAGAAAGTTTTAAAAGATGTCTGATGTTAAGCTAACAGAATAATTGGGCTTGGATTTTCAAGGAAATCTTAAAATGATCTGAAAGAGCTGGGCACTTAACTCTGTTAGATGTGTTAGAAAAACAAACAAACCAGCTTTTGCTTGATGCCAAAAAGAAATTTTCTATGAGCTTTTAATACAAAATTATGAAGAGCTGTAGTTTCCAGTCATTTTTAAATGTATATATGAGAAATCAGAGTCTGTGTTTGTCAGCACAAGTAGGCATCCTGGTCAAGTTTAATAACAAGCATCTCAGAAGCTGTCAGTTCAGTCAGATAACACAAGATATTTATATAATAAAATTGAAATGTTTTTCTTAAAAAATGACAAGCTTTATGCTATGTGTTGTATGAATATGTATTTCTATGAGATATATTTTTTCAGATTTTGTAACATCATCATTTATATTTGTTAATGCTTGTTATTATTTACTGCTAAATATTCCTTTTAGTTTGAGAATGAAAATATACAGTCTTGCCAGAACCCAATTTTTTGATGTTTGGCTCAATACGTTTTTGGTATCTTTACAGTTCAGAGGTTTCAACTGACCCTGCCATTTTTTGTCAAAGGCTTTCTGGCTTTAAATCCTAGGATGATTGAATTTCCATGACAGAAGCAATATTTTTGTTTCCTTAGATTAACCTCTCCACCTCTCCTACACCTGCACAGATAATAAGCCGTTCACAGACCTCCAACACCACCAGCAGCAGTATTACCCAGCAGACTATGTTGCTAGGGAGTACCTCTCCAACCCTGAGTGCAAGCCAGGCTCAGATGTATCTCCGAGCACAAATGGTAGGTTTTGGTTCAGTCCTTAGGCTTGAGGATGGCTTGGGTTGTTTTTTCTCCCAAAATGATACTGTTTCCATTCTTATTTTGTTTCTAGGAATTGCTTTGTTATTTTTCTTTAGTTTCAGGTAGCATTAAGAGTTTAGTTACTAATTTATGAATATCAAACTCTGGAACACTTCTGAAGTCAGAGAAACAAAAGGTTGCTATAGCTTAGTTCTGCAGTTGAAGTCTGCTCATGTAGCCTGGTCTTACTACGATTGTTAAATGGATCAAGCATAGGAAAAGTAGCAACAGAACACGCCTCTTTTCTGGCTGTGTAAGAGGGATGTGCTGGAGTCTATCCATTTTCAGGACTGGGCTCTTTCCAGTACGCTGGTAACATCGAGAGTTCATTTTCTTGCATTTTAACTAAAATTCTCTCTAGAATTTGAGTTGGATGCATAGCTTTGATTCTCCTTAGATTCTTATGAAAATCATTAGATCTTCTCATTTCCTATCAGTGTAACATTTCTATTTCTTAAAGGGCAATACTGAGAAATCTGTGTAGTGATTCTATTTATTTTTTTATTGAATACTGTCTGTAGGGAGTCTTCTACCGACTGATCCCTACCTACAGTGTGTGAAATTTCATAGGAATTACCAAAGTTCTACACGAGGCCTTCCATAAGTCTGTTATACTGTGGCTAAAGAAATCAGTGACAATTAGTCATATTGATATATTGAAATTAGTAACTTGAGGTTGGTTGATTCTTGCAGTGTAACTTAATTAGTGTAGTTAAAGTTGATAATTCTGTTAAATCACATTTTGAGAGATTAGAAGATATTCAAAGTTTTCTTTCTTTAACACTGTAGGAATTGGGCTACTGTTGACTTTTTTGCCTTTTTTCACTCACTTGTAGAATTGGAAGGAAAATCTTTTTTAAAATTCTTATGTGAAAGCTGAAAATGTGTATTTTTCTGAATCTGGAGAACAAATATTTTACATTATTCATTTTAAGTTATATTTACTTAACATAGTGCAGTAAATAATGTTCATCTAAAGAAAAAAAAAGTAACTCTTAGAAGCTGTACATCATGATGTGTAATTCATGTATTTCTCTTCAAAAGTGCAGCACTGCTTTTCTTTAAGGTATCTTCAAAGTTTTATTCTGTTACCTGGTATTTTTTCTTGCTTAACAGCTAATTTTTACCCCTGCTACCACTGTGGCTGCTGTTCAGTCTGACATTCCTGTTGTCTCATCATCTTCCTCATCTTCCTGTCAGTCTGCAGCTACTCAGGTGAGCTTATGTAAATTTCTTAAGGGTGTGTCCAAACCAAGTGTGCCAAAACTGGGAAGTAAATAAACTTTATGCTTAAGTTTTACTGAACTACAAAAATTAGTAATTATTCTGTTTCTGTACATTTACAGTGTGTTCTCTTTACTGTCGTCATGCCTTTAGAGGTGATTGCATTATATGTAAGATTGGGATTCTGGGTATAAAATTTCAGCTTGAGGTAACAAGGATGAGAGAGAATTACAATGAATAACTTCATGCTTTCAGCTAAACTAGTATTGTCATTTCACAACTGAAATTATACATGATCTGGAAAAGCATATGGTACAGCACAGCTCCTTACAGAATGTTAGTCACTGTCTCCTGCTGTGAAAAGCTAACACTTGTCCAATTTTTGTTTTCATGAAAGATCTTCCCTTCTTTCTTAACAGTTTCTTTTAAAGTTATTAGCAGTGGGTTTTGTTTAGAATGCTTTTGGAAATCCAAGTAAATTACACAGTTTGAATGTTCTGTTGTTTGCTATTTTTATCACAGATGTTTACCTGTGCTTGTCTTCATGATTTACTAATTTCTCAGGTTCAGAACTTGACGTTGCGCAGTCAGAAGTTGGGTGTATTGTCAAGTTCACAGAATGGTCCACCAAAAAGCAGCAGTCAAACTCAGTCGTTGTCTTTGTGTGCTAATAAACCTGTAACCAGCACCAAGGGCATCCAACCAGAATCCTCAGAAAGCAATAGAAAGGGTGATAGCCCAGTGCCAGAGTGTCGGAGTACACCAGTCACACGGACATCGAGCATACATCAGTTAATAACACCAGGTAGGATGAGAACGAAGCTATAGAACTGAAGTAGTTTGTATGGTATAGTTATGTCAGAGTCTAATGCTTTCTGTCCAGGTTCTTTTAATGTTTAATACTAAATTTTCTTATTTGTTGGTATTTGACATTACATGGGACTTTGATATAGAGGATTGTTACTGCAGTGTCCTGCAATCACAGTACAAATGCAACGCAGCAATTGCAATATACAGCTGAAACTCAGTACAAACATAGTTCTCATTACTGGTCACTGTGTATGCACACTTAAGATGAAGCAGTGAAAGTATATGTGGATTATTTTCCCCAAAGTGCATTTTGTTAGTTATCTTGTGTGTCATCAGAGTGTTTTTGTTTTGTTGGTTTTTCTAGATTTCAGATAATTGTAACAATCCATAGGTAATAGTTCCCCAGAAACTTAATTAAGCAATAAATCAAGGAAAGCATGCAGTTGGTCAGTTGTGCATTTGCAGTGCATTCCATATGTTTGCTTTTTAGTATTCTTATTTTGAAAGAGTAAGGGTTGCCTAGAGAATTGGTTTTAATTCTGGGGAGTGAGCTTGCCTTAGTAGCAGCTTTTAGAGAAATAAAACATGCTTCAGTTATTGAGCCCTAATACTTATAGAACTTGTTTCTGGATGGAATGAAGTCCATTTTTAGTAGCAGAATAAATAATGAAAGACATAAATTATTTCTCAAGTGGAAAAGGGAAAGCAAGAAGAGGCACGTGAAGAAAAATGTGTGTGTCTGCATGCACTCAGGCACTAAGGAATTACTAGTGAATCACTGGTTCACTTAAATGTGATGTCATATCTCTGGAAGTTGTGCTGGTTCTAGACTTGGACATTTCAGTTTGTGATTTCAAGTTCAGGGAAATATTTTGGTTTTGATTCATGCTGAGCTCTCACCATTTTGTATAGAGTGCCTTAATATCATTACCTAAAATTTAACTTGGCAGTTATGAACAAATCCTTTTGATTGTGATGTATCTCTCCCATTTCAGTCTCTTCCAAAACAAAGGTTAAATCCATTTAAAATTGCATGAAATTCTTATGTAAAAGACTGGATCAGCAATAATCTTAGAACTAGGACCAAAAAAGTATAGATACTTTATATGAAAGTATGTTGTATGCATATATATGTAAAAAAAATATGGCTGTAATTGCTGCAGTTCACTTTCAAAATTGTTATAATCCTGTAAGTTCTTGTGTACTATATGCTGTCAAATAAGGTATTTCTAAACTTGGATCTGAAGGTCTGAAAAAATTGTGCTGGGCATACTTGGAAGTAAAAACTTCCTTTCATTTTTTTTAAATGTTCTCTGCACCCAAGGATGTGAATGCTAATTGTCACTTTTTTTTTCCCCCTCACAGCTTCATATTCTCCATTACAACCCCATTCTCTAGTAAAACATCAGCAGATCCCACTTCATTCACCACCTTCCAAAATTTCCCATCATCAGCTGATACTGCAGCAGCAGCAGCAAGTCCAGCCGATCGCACTTCAGGCTCCTTCTGGCCAGGAGCCTCCTCCATCACAGCACTGTCTACCACTCCCAAGCCATAGTCTTCCTCCAGCTCCTAGCAGTGTGCAGTCTCATTGCTCACCTATTCACATCCATCCTCCACCTCTAACACTATCTCCCACTCCATCCCAGTCAGCTCAGCAGTCAGTAGTGGTATCCCCTCCACCTTCTCACTCCCCTAGTCAGTCACCCACAATAATTATTCATCCTCAAGCACTTATCCAGTCACAGACAAACTCCCTTGTGCCAGCGGCTCTTCAGGCAGAGCAGTCTGCCCCTCAGCAAACTACTACCAGTCCAGTGCGACCAATTGCACAGCCACTTAATCTTCCATCACACCTCCCACTTCCACCTTCCCCTGCTGTACACATAGGATCAGTGGATCAGCCCAGCTTGGTTTCCCCAGGCCAGCAGATAGTGTCCTCCACACCACACCAGCAATATTCAGCCTTGCAGTCCACGCCTATCCCTCTTGCAGCTCCTCCACAGCTGTCAACATCTTCAACCCAGATACAACAACTGCCATTGCAATCTGTACAGTCTTTACAAGTCCAGCCTGAAATTCTATCTCAGGGCCAAGTTTTGGTTCAAAACACTTTGGTTTCTGAGGAAGAACTTCCTGCTGCAGAAGCTTTGGTCCAGCTGCCATTTCAGACTCTTCCACCACCGCAGACTGTTGCAGTAAATCTTCAAGTTCAGCCATCGGTACCAATTGAAACTCCAGTGGTAAGTGCTCAGAAACCATCTTCTGTTTGATTATGCTTCTGTGTAAGGTGGAGAACAATTTGCAGGCTTATGGTTAAATTACAAAGCTTGCATTTCGCAGAAGTCTTTAAATAGCTACAAGGGTGTGTGCAAATTAAAATACAGGGAACTGTAAATATCTGCTGTTTGAAAAAGTTGAGTTCTCTGTTCTATTTGATAGAAGAACCTATGCCTCTTAAACTTGTTCTTTTTAACAAAATAATTTTTCTTTCCATTGTCATCATGATGCCCACAGAATTTGTTGTCTCATAGGCAGTTGAAAACTAGTATTTATTAAATGAGCGTATTTTAATACCTCAACTAGTAATTAAAAAACAAACAACTATTTTTATATGACTCTAAGTATTAAGGTAGACTGGAAATATTTCTAAAGTGATAGTTTTGTTTGAATGTAGATTTACCAAGTGGAGAATGTATGTGAAGAAGAGATGCCTGAAGAGTCTGATTGTGTCAATATGGTTAGAACACCTACGCCACCGACCTTGTCTCCACCAGCAATAACCTTGGGGAATGGAGATGCACTTAATTCAGAAGAGCCTTTGTCGGGTGAGAACAAACATAAAACTTAGGTAGCTGTTTTGCTTAGAACTTAAAGTAAAACGATGTGTTCCTGAGAACTGTTTGGTTGTGGACTAGTCAATCAAGGAAAATCAGGTTTTGAGGGTAACTCTATAAATTTTAGAGATAAGTCTGTGTTACAGGACTCTGGGTACGGGGCTGGGTGTGTTTCTCTCTCTTCTTTGTATGATTCTGAGTGTATGTGTAGACCTAAGTCACAAAAATAGCACATACTTTGTTTTTCAGACCACGCGGGACTACCTTCAGTGACATCATCAGTCAGTGCCTCAGTAATTAAATCTCCATCCGATCCTTCGCATGCCTCTATTCCACCACCACCTCTTTTGCTTCCAGCCGCAACAACAAGAAGTAGCAGCACATCAATGCCCAATAGCATTCCTAGTCTAGAAAATAAACCTCCACAGGCTATTGTTAAACCACAGATCCTGACTCATGTTATTGAAGGCTTTGTGATTCAGGAGGGGTTGGAACCATTTCCTGTAAGTGTAAAAGTTGCTTTGAATTTTTTACTACTAATTCTTGAAATAAATTGTTTTTAAAGGTAGTTTTCTAGATGTTTAGGTCATTAAATTTAGAATATTTTTTCCAGATGTTGGCACGGACCTTTTATCTGCTTGGTAACTTGTTTCTTACAGCACTTCAGTAGACCTGTCTTACATATTTAATCAGAAATTGTGCTACTGTTTGGCTTGCTGGTATCACTGGATGGCAAGGTACTAAGTGAAACAGGCTATCCAGGGATAACTACAGAGGGTGATTTTAGGCTAACATTTACAATAACTTTGTATTATGCTTGTCTGTCTCCTACACACCTCAATTTAAGTGATAAATTAAACCTCTGAGATGATTCCTTGTTTAAAGTACCCCTTTACTAAGTAGTAATGTGTCTGGTAGGAGTTAGTGTTGAAAACTTGAAATCCCCTAATGGCCAATTTTAAAGCACTGAGCCTCCGCGCTTAAAGGATATTATCTTCTGCCTCATTAACAAATGTAATCCGTCTTTTTTTCCTGTTCCTTCTTTTCTCTAGATTTAGTATTTCTTCCTTTGCTGAATATAATTGCAAACTTTGCAGACGAGTCTTTGTATTTGTTTGAGAAAAGGTGTGTAGAACTTTGCTGTGTATTGATGACTCATTGATAAAAGAGTAGAAATGATACTGCTGATCTCAATTACAACTGCTAACTCACAAATAATGTTTCCAGTTATTCATTCTTCAGTTAACCATTGCTTTGCTTTTATTGCAATAGGTAAGTCGTTCATCTTTGCTGGTAGAACAGCCTGCAGAAAAAAGATTGCTAGTGGAGGGTCAAATCATGAGTGTTATGTGTGTTGAATCAGACTTGCAGAATACAAAACATGCAGACAACTCATCGGACACAGAGATAGAGGATATGATTGCAGAAGGTTTGTAGTTTTTGATTAAATATCCATTTTTTCCCTTCAGGTCTGTATCTCTACACCATCTCTAATACAGATTGTTTAAAAATGTTTATAGCTAGCTGCACACCATAACAACAGTTGCTGTGGATACACAGGAGCATCAGGAAGCTGTGCCCTTGTCCTGTCCAGAATACAATGGTCTCTAGCACACACAGCTCATGAGTTTAAAACACCCACATTCCCCATGCAATGTCTGAGATGCTCATCATTGTGGATTTCCTTAGAACTCAGCAATTAAGTTTTTTAAGTGTGTTGTATCACTATTCGTGCTCAAGCCCAAGTGTAGGCAGCCTCATAAATGATAGTGAACAGAAATTAAAGCATGGACTGTCCCAGAAAAGCCGAGTTAATCTTTACTTCACTGTTCAGAATTTTTCTGCAAGCTCTGTATCTTCTCTTCCACATCCCAAGAATTTGCACAGGGACTGATTTTAGTGACCTGCTAAAAATTTGTTGTAATTTATTAACACAGCTCTTAGTTTCATTGTCTTAAAATAGTTATTTTTCTTCTATATGAAAACCATAGTGAGCAGAGTAAGAAGGAACTGATCCAGAGCCTGCTACTCCTGCTGTCACACAGAAAATGAGGCCTCAAGTCTGCACTGGGGTTGTGGCTGAAAAAGTCAGGACTGTGTGCTGAGCAGTAGCAGGTGTTTCCATAGCTATGCTTCAGCTATAACCCACAGCATGCATTATTCATTCTCACCTAATTAAAACAGTTTTTCTTATGGGTGCTTTCAAGATAGGCATACCAATGACATTTTGTTAGGTACTGTGGTTCTTGCCATGGTAAGTGGTACTGAAGCACAGTGAAGAAATTGATTACATTTGTTATATGTCTCAACAAACGGATCAGCTCAACACTCAGTCTTTCAGATTATTGGATTCTGGTAAATTATTTTCTAGTGATTTATATCTTACACCTTTCTGACCAAGGATTGAAGACGAATTAAAAACTTTGCTTTACAATGGATTCTAAATCTAGAAGAATATTTACTGATAGTAAAGTTAAATAAGCATTGTTGGACTTTTGCTTGAGGGTGCTTTGTTTCACAGCTCTGGCAATATATGTTTCTGCTTGAAATAAAGAGTATTGTTTGTAGCACTGATTTTAATAAGAACTAGTTTAGCTTGAAAGTTCATCATTGAAAAAATGATGGCTTGCAGTCTTCCCATGTGTTCATATCTGTGCAAAAAGTGAGAAACAGTGGAGACAATGTCTGAAAAGAGGTCATTAATCTCCTGGATTCTGACTGTGTGATTGCATTTACTGGTGTAGTCTGCAGCCCTCGATATTTTCCAGTAACAGCCTAATTTAGGTAAAGGATATTTGAAGTGCTCTGCTTTGTAACTTTTGATTGTGTTGTAATTAAGATGTCTACATAGAAAAATGATTAATACAGTGTCCATTTCTGAATACAAAACATTCATAATTTGAGGCCCATACCTCATTTTTCACATAGGCATGGCAGGTGAAGTCTCAGAAAGTAAGCATTTGGCATACTGATAGAGGAAGGATGCAGTGTGACTAAATTTTTTCTAAACTTTTGTTTCATTTAATTCAAAACTTGTTATTTTTTCTCTCTACCTGAATGGTGGCCTGGTCTCCCGATGAGGGCTTCCATTTAATTAGTTCTTTGGGAGTCAAGTCCAGTGATATGAGACCGTCAAGCACAAGAGGTTTGGGGAAAGTGGGGGAAGTCATCAGATAAATTGCATGACCTCATTTGATGTTTTTGGTTGTTTTACAGTACAGTGGATTTTTACTATTCTAGACAAAATGACACTTGCCAATCTCTTAGCTCACGTAGCTTAGTAAATTCTTAGTAAGTACTTGATTATTGTTAATTTTGCTTCATCCTATGTGGAGCAAGGGAAATTTTGGGTGTTCTTCTGTATCTTTTAGAATACTCATACCTCTGTTGCTGTACGTGTTTTGCCTTTAGTACAGTAGATATTAATTCAGTTTTGCTTTTAGTAGTTCTGAAGAACCTTTAGGATTAATGCTGCGTTGTCTCTCGGATGCCAGACAGCTTGTGTGGTGTTTTATGGAATTATTCAACCACTCATGTTTCTGTTTTCAGTTTTCATTCCTGGTAGCTGATGTTAGATTTATGTACCCGATTTGCAGTTATTCATTTGATGAGTTAGGAGATATCCAGTACTGGGAGGTACCTACATTTGCAGAATGACAAGCAGAGGAGATTTTCTTATGCTAAACAAAGATTTAGATTGTGCATATATGGCAGGTACTCCTAATATAGAAAAGGTTTTTAGCATCAGTTATTGCTTTAAACTGTTCTTGCTATTTTCCTACATTATGTAGTTTGTGGGGTTTTTTTGGAGACAGCAATTAATTTGAAGGATAAATCTGGTCTTTATTTAGCTTTGGCTGCAAAGTTGGTCAGATTTGACGCGTTTCCAATTTCAACTTAGGGCATGAGGTAGAGACTTGCAGTGTGATAATCCTCAGTCTGACACTGCTGGTGGAGTTTTTTTTACTTCATTTATGCTTTTGAATCCTGGTACATCAGATGTGTTATTCAAATAATCATTTCAACCTTTTAAACTTAGCTGCATTATAGTGCTTTTTGATTTGTCACCTTGTCAGCTCAGTAGTTAGCGAGCTACTGTTGTCATAGCAATGCTGCAAATTCATAGTTAAAATCTTTTGTTTAAACCTTGATACGTGCATTTGCATTAGCTGACCCCAGTGCTGATCAATGAGTTTTGAACAAAAAATAGTTGCATTTTTGCAACTAATCATGTAAAATCATGTAAAAAAATAAAAATGTAGAAAATGCATAGCAAAAGGCAAACTATGTGAAATTTGTATAGGTAAATGAGAAATGGGGAAGAAATCTGTTTTGCTCACTGAATTTTTAAACAAATGTATTTTGTCCTTGATTGCATCCATGTGGCACACTGTTCCTTTACTTTGGTAGATGAAAATGTTGTATTTCAGTTTGTGCCAGTTTTGCTCCTAATGATGTATCTCATTGACTTATTGCATAGATGCAAGTTTGTGGTTTTTGATTTTTTTTCTCCTGCCAAAAATCAAATCTGTTTGCAGAGATGGTGGCATTCCTCTAAAGCATGTATCAGCTGTGCTCTCTCAGTGGAAGAGGGTGTAGGCGTTCAGCATGTCAGTGCAAGGCAGCATATGCCTCACATCAGGGCTTTCCTAGGTCTCCTTTTACTAATGCTTCCCTCAGCAGTTTGAGTGCTTCCCAGGGAGCAGGAGAAGCACTTGCTCATCTCAACAGTATAATAAAAAATACCCTGTCACTGCAGATTTTAAACTGATATATAATCCTTTTCTTCCTTGTATGCACGTTATCTTTGTAATGGATAAAATTGAATGCATTATTTGCTTTTGTAAGTGCTCCTTTTGGTTGTAGCTGTTGCTTATTCAAATAAAGTATTTACAGGTTTAATGCAGCATTTCATTAAAAGAGAGCTTGAATTTGGAGTGTGTGGTTCTAACGAATGCTTTTAAAACAATTTGTAAGAACTGTAATGTGTTGGATTTTTTTAATTGATGGATGTGTCTGAGGGCATACTTGTTCATGGGTGGTTTGAAATTTAACAAACAGTGCTGACTAACTTCACTGAATAATTTAATCTATGGTCAACTTACTTGAGTTCTCTTTTATGGAGAGTGAAATCCATGATTTTCTTAATTTGACATAATTCTCTGTTAATCGAAGTTCTTAATTATTAGATGTATTTTTAGACCTTCTGCATTTCTGCATAAGAAAAGAAAAATTTGAACACAATTTTGTCAAATTAAATCTGATCTCTTTCTGTATCACTCCTTCCTTTAGAGGGCCTGGATGAAATTGAAAATGAACTCCTGAAGTGTGAATTTTGTGGAAAAATGGGATATCCTGACAAGTTTCTACGATCAAAACGATTCTGTTCTACATCCTGTGCTAAAAGGTATTCTGTCTGTTATTTGTTATCTGATTAATGGTGTAGCACTCAAATAGTGTCTTATGTAGAAAAATTAAAAAGCAGACTATGTGGGATACCATGGTAGCATGTAATGTATTTCAGAAAGATAAACTTACAAAACTTACAGGTAAATTGTGGAGCTCTTTCAGAGGATGTAGTGAATGCAGTTAGGTTTGTAGGAATGCTGATGGATATTTGTGAAAGGTTGGTTAGATTTGGGAACTTAAACAGTAGTTTGTGGGCCACAAGTCACTGTATCTTTGTGATGTATTTTGCTGTTGGGCAGTGTCAAGACAGAACACTAGTCTGTGGGCTTTCTTATGGTTTTATGCAGTGTGGGGGGAAAAACACTGAACTTCATGTGATTGAAATGCATTTATCAGAAATGTTCTTAAATGTTTTTAGTAATGGTGTAAAATTCATTGTTTGTGTGGAGCAGAAAAGTAATAGTTATAAATGTAAATAATTTAATCCTTTCTTGAAAATGATGCTGGTGTGTGCTTTTACGTCATTGGCAAAGGCAAATGAATGTTGGTTTCTCTTTCTCTTTTGAGTTACTGTACTTTTTTATTATGTGTAGATCAAGTGAGAAACAAGTTGTAATCGAGATCTGAATCCTTTCATCATTGTAGATGGTAGATTGGTATTTAATCTCAGATGTTTTAGAAATGGGGAATAGTTCTCTGAGGAATAGATTTAAGTTCCTCTTATTTCTGTGTTGATGTGCTTCAAAACCACCTTTCTCTTATGTCAGCTGCTCTTTTCATACTCTCCCTCAGACATTCCAATTTTAAGCAGTGGAAATATACATATTTTCTTTAGTAGTTGTTGGGACTAGTATTGAAATTATATTCAGGAGGGAGTTGGGCTTTTTTCCTCTATCTTCATTTTGGCTGGCTGTCAGCTAGGTAGAGAAAATGAAAGCAAAAGATGTAACATGGTGCTAAGCTCTCAGAGGATGTGTTAGAGAAGTAGAATTTGAGTATGTGATAAAATGCAAAACTGTTTTTATCATGGGATTTTTTTTAAAAACAGGAAGGATGAGTGTCTGTTGGGGTTTATCTGGAAGTATATGATCTTGTTTCAAGGCAAGGGGTTAGAGTACATGGCCTTTTCTTTCTTACATTTGTGACACCTGCTGTTGTCTGGAATTAGGCAGCATTTCTGTAGACAACGATGTCATTTTCTTGCTAAGTCGATTGAATTCAGTCCAAAAAACTATTAGTGCATTATTGAATATATCTTACTCCTTTAGGCACAGCCTTAGTTGCACTAAGAAATTTGGGCTGTTTGCATCAGACAAGACCAATCGTTGGAATCGGAAATCAGATAGCCAAAGTCTTGGGCGACGCGGGCGTCGACCGAGTGGCCCTGATGGGGCACCACGAGATCATTTTCTTAGACAGGTCTGTGGAATATTTGCTTAAAACTATGGCATTGTTTTGGGAATTGCAAATGAAATATAATAGTGTAGTGTATCTGTACTGTATTTTCCAGCTTCCAATTACTTATCCGTCTGCAGAAGAAGATATGGCTTCTCATGAAGATGCTGTTCCAACTGCAATGACCACCCGTCTGAGAAGACAGAGTGAGAGAGAGAGAGAACGTGAACTAAGGGAGCTAAGAATTAGGAAAATGCCAGAGAGCATTAACTTGTTACCAGTGGTGCAGTCAGACCCTTCGGTATGGACTGTTGATGAAGTTTGGGCCTTTATACATTCTTTGCCTGGTATGTAATGTGCAGTTACTTGTTGCAGATTTTTAACAGTAAATCTCCTGGTTTTTAGCATTGCTCCGAGGAGAAGGTGGTATGGTAACAGCACGAGTGTACTCATTAGTTGGTGATAGAGACTCGAATGTGATTTGTTTCCTCTTGCTTGTTCCTTCAGCACAAATCCCGTGTTGATAGAACTAGTCCCACTTCTGCTGTTGCACCCCAGCTGATGGAGACTAGAGGTGTTCTTCCCTTCAGTCTGATTTCTCTCAAGAGGTCAGTAGAGAGATCAGACACGCTTCTTCCCCTTTACGTTTATTTCTTCACTTCCCTCCTTACTGCTTATTCAGTAGAAAAAGCAAGAAGGGAGTCCTTTCCTTTTATGCGAGTGAAAAATTTGAAAGGCTTATCATGATATAAATCACTAAAAAAGAATAACCAGGTTTCTTCAATAAAGCTAAATTTTTTGTTTTGCTGAAATGGAGAATTCCTTATATAAATGATATACTCTTTTGCTAGAAGAGGGAAAAGGTAGTATCCAAGTCTCAGAAAAACATCATGTTTCTCCTTATTTATGCACAGTTTTCCTTAGCTCAGTATTCATGCTTGTCTTTTTATCATCTTCAGGTTATTTGGCATTTGTTTGTTTATCATTTCCTGATTATCATAAGCCTTAAAGCTTTACACCCCACCCCTTCCCAGGAATGCCATTCTGTCTGATCTGATATTGTAACCCTTCCAGTAGACAAGATAGGTCTCCATAATAAGTCATCTGAGAATCTTTGTTGTTTACCCATACAACTCACATGTCTAAACATTGAAACCTAGCTTAGACTTTTTCCTAATTTTCTACTATTTTCTGGAATGCTGAACCATTTTGCTGTGTATCCCATTAGACTAATAACCTGCAAGAAGTGTATCCTTATTTGCTGAAATGCATGCATGTGTATGGCCAGTTACTATTTTTAATATAGGTCACACAAAAAATTGAATTAGAGATGTTTTAAATCAACCCTTCTTCTGATGGTTTATAAATTACAATTAAGGTATGTTATCTGCATCTTGGGAACTTTTGTGATGTCTGTAGAAACAAGTGAAGTTCCTTAGGCTTAAGGCAATGTATTTCTGTGTTCTACTGGTGTTACTGGGGTATGATGGCATTGCTGCTGTCTGTATTTTACTGGTTTTATACTTTGGAAGCTCCAGTTAACTCCAGAGCCCCCCCTGATTCTAGGTTCTATGAAAGAATAAAGGATTGCTTGTGTTCTTAAAAATGTAATACATTATAATCACAACTCATTTGCAAGTATGAAAACAAAAATATTATCTTTAAATGTGGTTACTGTTTTGAAACAATAATGGAATATTTCATCGGCTGCTGAATCTTTTCTATTTGTTCTGCAAGTGAGTTAATCATTGAATTTTAACACTTGATTTTTTTTTATGTATGCATAGTTACTAATCTCTATCCACACTAAGATCTAGTTCCTCTTCAAAAAAAAAAACAAAAAAAAAACTTAAAATATTCACAGCCTGCCAGAATTTTTTGTTACGTAGCTACATTCGTATTTTGGCACTTTGGAGTTTTATTCTGTCAGCTTCTCTATCTCAAATGTTAGGGACATCCGTTTTAATTTCCTGTTTGTTTTCAGTCTGTAAGCTGAGTTCTAGCTGTAGCATCAAGTGTCCTCATCAGAATTCTGAATGCCTCTGGAGTCTTGGAAGAATGTAGATAGCTGGACAGTTCTACTGTTACTTCCTCCCAATGAAAGAGCCAGCAACAGTTTGAGCCCCAGCAGAGCTGCTCCTTCCTTCTTTCAGTAGTTGCAAGGTTAATGTTCTCTTGCGCGTCTCCCCTTTCTTGTAAAGTAACTGCACAACCAATTGCAAAAACACCCAGGTCTGCTTGGAGGGCTACTGAAGTGCATTCAACTTCCATTTTTTGTTTTTTTCCAAAGTGACTTTGAGGAAAGACTGTGGGTTTTTAAAGAAAAGCAAGTGCATAGAGCAAGTCCTGCTTAAAAAGGCCTCAAATGAAAACAAATATTTTGTTTTCTAGGACCACTTTTGTTCCTAAATATAAAAGCTTCTCCTGTAAATGGTGTGTCCTGACAATCACCGTGTTCTAGTCTCACATTAGACAAAACACAATACCTATCACAGGAAATACTTAGCCTACAGAGGCTTTGTGGGTTGTCAGCAAACCTGTATGATGATTGCTCTTGTCTGGGGTGGAAAAGTTCTTCCAAAAAATGCTGAAGAAAAACCCCTAAAAACAACAAAGAAGAAAACAAAAATGCCTTTGAGGAATAACTGAAAACAGGAATGGAAAGTGGAGCCTGAACTAAAGTGTATGAAAGGCTTGAGATGTATGGAAGAACCATTGGACTGAGAAACATGAAGGTATTGAAACCAGGAAATGTGTGGCTGTGGCAAATAAAGCTTCAAATAAACAATGGATGATGAGTGCTCTTATGCACTTTGTTAAACAGACAAACATCTAAATAGAGGTGCAGACAGGGCAGCTCTTGAACAATTTTTTGTTTCCATAGTGTTGTTCAATGGAAAGCGACCTTCAGCTCCTTTGAACAGTCCAGCTCCATTTATTATGTTGATACTTTGTGTTCAGAAGGAGTTTACCATTTAAAGAAAAAATTCAACCAACTTAAAGTTGTGCTTGATGATGAATGAACTATTGATAAATGTACTAGTGAGATAGTTGTGCTAAAGCCTGCAAATCAAAATTGTTTGTTTATCTCAATGGAGTTAGCATCGTTTGGAAAATGTAGGTAAGTGAATTTTCTCTTTGAGATGTAGCTAACAGTAGAATAAGCACATCTTTTTATTGTTTGAACAAATCCATGTGAATGGTGGCTGTTTTTGTGATATCATCTGTTTCTTCCAATTGCAAGACCATGGCAACTGTTTTTCTTAATGAAATGAGAAAATTCTGTGCTAAGACTCGAACTTTCCAGTAAGTAATTCATAAGTAGTTATGGTGTAATTAGGTACTGTAGTAAATATGGCTTTCTTATAATCTTAGAAATTCTCGTCGTTATTGAGCTCTTTCATATACTGTGGGTTCCACAAGGTAAGGAGGTAAGCTCTTGGAATTGTGTAACTGTAAAGCTCAAGTATGGACTGTCACTGTGTCTAGGAATGCACATTTCTAACCCAGCAATTCTTTTTCTGTTCCCTTTAGGTTGTCAAGATATTGCGGATGAATTTAGAGCACAAGAAATTGATGGACAAGCTCTCCTCTTGTTGAAGGAAGATCACCTTATGAGTGCAATGAATATTAAGCTTGGACCTGCATTAAAAATCTGTGCACGTATCAATTCATTGAAAGAATCGTAGGGGGTGAACGTGGAGGTTTAAGCAACGGCTACTCTGTGACTAAACCAGCAGAAATATGCCAATGACTTCAGCATGGCATGAGTGTTACGGTGATGTTTTGTTGAACATCTGGGGTTTTCCCCCCACAGACTTGGAAAAAAAAAAAAAAAGAAAATATTCTGCTGCTGATATCATGTAGTCCTTTGCAGTTTCCAGCAATTAATAAGTTCATGTTAAAGCCCAAATAATGCATTGAGTTAAACTGGGAGTTCATGGGAAAACATGAAGTGAAATATTCTGTTAATATTCTGTTAAATATTTCCCGGTTTGTATTTGTAAGTTCAAGATCAACACCCCAACACCCTCATAACCTAAACACCATTTACATTTTCTTGCTGTATTGTCAATTATGACTTTTCCCACATACAGCAGTTTTTGGACTGAAATAACAGAAGAGTCCACAGACCCTGTGGAAGCACTAATAATGGTAAAATGCTATGCATTTAGTTGTGCTCTCCGAATTTCTTTTAGTCTTGGGCAAATTATTTGTATGGAGTAGGTTGGCAGCCTGTTTTCCTTGTATAGACTTACCTTCATCTCTGCCACTGTAGTATTTTCTTTGTTTGGGAATACTATAAGCCATGTAGGCATCTCATTCAAGTCCTAATTATCAGGCTACTGAAATGCAATGGCATTACACTCTTGCCAGAGCTAACTGAAGCACATATATTACTTTACTCCTTGTATGCTGCTGTGCACTAAGAGGGCATTAAGATGTTAGGCTTCTAGTTCTGCATGCTGCTAGTTAAACTAGACCAGCAGTTCTCAAATGCAGATCCTGGTGTGAGAACACTCAGGTCAGGTTCCCAGTGCCTAGGCATGAGTGGTTTAGTTAGTTCTGGCTGCAACTTAAGCTGAGAGAAGTCTATCCTAAAGACTGGAGGTAGAGAGAAGGGACAGCATAACTCACAGCCTCTTTTTCCTGTTACCATTTTGTCTTCTAAATTGTCTTTCCTTGTAGTGCATTCCCATTGCCTCACTGGAAGCTTCCAAGCACCTCTTTGTCCACTGACTAGTGTGAGCTGGGCTTGCTGTAGCCTGAGGAAGGAACGTGATGAGGAAATCTGTGTAGGAGCAGCTGCCATGGCAGTGGAAGAAGCCTAGAGCTGTAGGTGAGCAGGAGGAATGTGCCCTTTCTAGGCAGCACTGGCAGAAATCTCTAGGGTCCTGTTTGTGCTTCTGGCAGGAGATTTTTGCTTGAATGCTGCAGACCCAGGCAGTGGGATCAGTGTCTTTCTTCTTTCTCTTGTGTTTTATGTGGAACAAATGTTTCCCCACTTACTGACACCCTCAGAGTTGGGCTTTGAGGCAGCAGCACCTTCTCAATCTTTGCTTCCCCGTTACCTGTGTAAAGAAGCTCTTAGAGAAACTTTGCACCCTGTGTTCCTTTCCTCTTGCAGCTCCACTCCCCTTATGTACAGGCCTAGCTCCCTAAGCTCTCCTAGAGGGAAGGAAGGGCGTGTGTGCTGATAGAGTTACTGTGTATATATTGGAATATGTGTATGTGTCTGCAAACAATGTATTTTATATTTTATGCAAATTGATGCATAATACATGAGTGTGTAGGGTCTGCCTAAATATTTCCCTAAGTATTCCTGAAAAGAAAAACTGATCTAAAATTTGAGAACTGCTGACCTAGATCAAAAGGGGTAAATGCACTTACACTGGCTGAAAGGAAGGTTTTGACAGTTAGACTAATATGTGTAGTATTGAACTGATGACCTTAAAGAGTCCATTAGGATTGCAGAAAAAGTTCTGCTTTGTTTTCCTTTAATTAGATATTTTTTCATTCTTTTAAGAGAGCTTCTACCATTATGTTTCAGAGATCAATGTCAGAATCGATTCTTTTAATTACAACCCCTTGAGCTTTCTGATAGCAGATGTTATTAATTTTTATCAACAGCCGAAACTCCAAGTTAGGACAACCCATTGCTGTTACATGCTAATTTGTGGTGAGAGCCCTAATCCAAATGGCACTAAAGGCTTTGGAGAATTAATTGATGTCTGGGTTGGTTTTGTTTGGAGGGAAGTTGCTAAGCACTTTCTAATTTGTTAGAGTTTTTTTCTGTCTTCAGTTACTGTTGTGAAATAAACTTAATTGTGAAGGTTCAGTGTTTGGCAATGTTCATTTGAAAGATTCTCAAATGATGGAGGCAGTAGGTTCCCATCTGTAGCATTTCTGTAAGATACGCCATGTAGCATATTTGTAACATAAGTTTTAAAGAATATGTTCTGTTTTAATGAGCTAATTGAAGACTGAAGATATCTTAGATATTTATCTTTTGGCTTCTGTCTAAAAGTTTTATTATTTTTATACAAAAATGTCACTGGCTAACTTTTAACCTGTCTTCTGATTGTACTGTTCTTTGGCAGTGTAAAAAGTAGGTGTACTTCAGTGTGAACTGATAGTTGCTTAAGGCATATTTAAAAATGTGGACTTATGTTGTGAGTCTTATTTAAACCTGCAGTTAATCACGTTATGTGCATGAGAATTCCACGATTGTTTTAATTTTTGTTTTATGAGACAGCTTCCAGGAGAACTGCAGCTAGTGTTCATGCACAACTCTTGCTAATCACTGACAGATGCTAGGAGCCCATTGCAGACATGATGAATGCACGTCTGCTCTGGTTCTTCTGGTGCACTACGTTTTCTGTGGTTTTGGGAGAGCCATAGATAATGAGCTATGCTTTAAGTATTCATGAATGCAACTAAGGATGTGGGCCTTATGCATATTGGAAGGTTTTTTGTTCAACTATTTTCACATTAGGACTTCAAATCAGATACAGCTATAATAACCTACCCTGATAGAGCAGTGCCCATATCAGAGTTTGCCAGTATCACTGTGCCATTAAAATCTGTTTTTAAAAAATTATGCCTGTACACAAAAACTTTGAAGTGCAACTAAAGTATTTCAGAAACTTTGGAATTTACTCAAAAGAACAATAAAATACTTGGAATAATATTCCTCTAGAACAGCTTTGCATATCAACTGCTTCCATTTCTGTTCAGGTCAGAGATTTTCCCAGGCTTGTGATACCATTTTGCATAGCTTTCCCCACAAATTAAGTTCAACCCACTTTCAGAAGTGAAAATCTTGCTGATTTTAACTGATTTTTTTAAGATGCTCCCATCACACCAGATGTGTATGCTACAAATCCTTTTCATTTGTTTTATTTCATGGGACTTTGTATTCTGTGTTCAGATTGCTGTTTTGGGCTGTGTCTCACAGTTATTCCTGCTATATTTCAGTTCCTGTATGAAAATGAATGCAGGTTGCTGTAGGATCTTAGCTTGAAGTGGAGATGTGTTGGGTGGTTTTTTCCCTTTTTCTCCATCAGCTTCCATCCTATTTTACTTGCTAATTGAAAGTGCAGCATTAGCTCAGGGCAGCTTTCTCAGAGCACTGAACTGAACCTGACTATCAGGATTTCTTCCAATAGAATTACAACAATTACACTTGTCTCAGATTCAAAATGTATTTTGTGTTTTAAAGAAATGCACCTGAATGGTTGAAATGGGTATGCAGATTGCCCCATGTCATCTGGTTCCTATCACTCAGCAGCCCTTCTTTTTTAATAGGAACAGAGTGCTCTAGTGAGGAAGCTCAGCCACTTCAGTGACTTGAGTGCTCTGGGAGCTTAAGGCTGCTGCTTGTTCACCTTGAGGCTTGCCAGTGAACTGCCAGTTTCTCCCAGCAAACAGTGGCCCGTGCCTCACACTTGGCATATTTGTAAGATTTTTATCACTTTGCTTATATAGAGAATTAAAAAATCATCTTGGTAATTTAAACTCGGTTGGATTGGATCACAAGAATGAGAGTTTTTAAACAGACTACATTGTAAATCCATTATATTCATTAATTCTTGTCATTTTTTCAGAAAAGATGGTGGGTAAAGCCTTTGTTACACTTCAGTCAGTATGATTACTCAATCTGATGTCCTGCAAGCATCCATTTCCTCATTTCTTCCCTGCAAACGTGGTTTTTTCCTCCAGTAACTTCTTGAATAAGCCACAGTTCAGAATCCAGCCTTTTGGATAGCACAGGAGTCCTTCATCACAGCAGATGTGGCAACAAGAGGAAAGAAATGTGAACCAATAAGTATTTGAGCAGATTTATAATAGCCTTGGATTGCTGCTTTATCTTGATCTTAGCTGTAAGGAAATTTTCAGGTATTGCTTAACTGTAGTTTGAGCAGAAGTTTGTGTAGTATGGAGATTTGTAGCATGCTGCTGCATGACATACTGTTCCACTTGCTGCCTGTTACAGATGACTGCTCTCATCACAATCTCAGTGCAGAAACTTACAGCTCAATAATAGCTTAAGAGATTTCTTACACGTTAACAACTGTATAGCTCTAGGCCATCAAAAAATGTGGTGACAGCTGAGCTGTGAGTCTGAGTTTTACAAATAAATAAGCATCCACATAATTTATAATACAATTAGTTCTGCTGATTTGATTGAGGCTATTCATGTTAAAATCAGGTATATACAAGCTTGCAGGGTTATTTTCTCTTACCAGTATGGCATAGAGAGTTAGCATACATTTAGGTATAGAGTCATCTAACCAGATTTCTGGTTCTTGTCAGTTGTTCTAGGATGCAGATAATGACTCTGCAAAAGAATCCTTCTAGGATGCTTTTATTTTTTTCCCAGCTTTTCCCAAACTTAGTTTACTAGAGAAGGAGAGAAATGATCAGATTAATGTGTTTTGTTTTAAATACACTGCTTCTGTTAATGCTGGTGGAACAGGAATGGACAGAGCTAAACATGGAGGAGCTCTTTCATGTACCGTTTCTTCTCCATTCATAGATTTATGAATGTGCTTTTTGCACTTTTGGGTCTCAGCTGTGTTGGCTGGAGGATTTTGTGTTGTGCTTGTCTCCTGGGTCTCATGGTCAGCACTTTCACATATATTGAAGGCCCCATCCTAAGCTGCTGTGTAGGTTTGTGTTATCTCTGTGTTATGCCTGATGCACGGATGCTTGTCCACTTGGAGGTTATATCTATTGCTAACTGGTCTCTTACAGCTAAGTGGACAGAAAAAAATTAAAGGTGTGAATATTCTTGTGGTAGGAGATATGTAGTAGGCTTACAGTGTGACTTTTGCAGCCGTTGATCTAAGGTAAGGGTCTAGAAAGATGTTCTCTGAGCTTTTTCTGTCTTACTATAATTTGAGCACAAATGTACATTTGTAGAGTGATGATCACAAATACTGCTTTGAATGCAATACGGAATATTTAAGGAGTACTTTAGTTTTGTGTAAAAAGCACTTTTTACATAGGGTTGTTGAGAGGCTTGAAGTTATTGGATTCTGAAGGAGGGTGTCCTTACTGATAATGGAACTGCACTAGAAGCACAAATACAACTAATTTATGACACAGCTGTTCTGTGGGTGAAGTCCTGTCCGTGTGTGGGAGCACTTGTGCTGTCCTCCACTACCTGGTCAGTATTTTAGCAGCTGGAATGTTGACATCCTTCTGGTTTTTGCAAGGTGTATGGTTGAGAAACCAGTGAAACATCTGCAAAGCCAGCTTCCCTTTCAAGTACTCTCCATGTTTTGTAGTCTTAGTAAACCAGTGCTGATCAAGAGAGACGTGTAAAGATGGTTTTTATTGATAAGTGCCAAATAATTTCATGAAAGAGATAGAATAGCTCACTAAAATCAGTGTTGATTTTTAAGGGACTCTGGTATGAGCAAAGTACAGAAGTTTCTCATAAAGTGTTAATACTTTACCCACTGTTATCAGTAATATTATATAATCCTATAAGAATTGAAGGAGTGTAAAACGTTTGTGTGGTATAAACTCATTAGTTGCTGTCACAACGCAAGTAGTGACGTATAGAGTTTAGTGGTTGTCTGTCATTCATATTATTTCAGGTCTTATCACCTTCCTAACATAGCTTCTCCTCTTTCAGGCTTGCAGTGAAACTGTAATCCTGTTCTGCAGAGTAATGGTGTTTGGTTATATTGCTTGACTCAAGGTCCAGTGTTCAGACTTCCCAGAAGCACCAGATAAAAGGAAGTGCACCAAGAGTGGAAAAGAGGCTGTTAGGAGGATAATAGGATGAGATCACAACTGGATCAGGTATTTCCCTCCATAAAATGTCAAAGATAAAAACGGGCTTAAAATGAGATGCTTTCATCTCTTTTAAGTCAGTTACTCATCAGTAGGCTTAGACACCACAGTTGGGCTCTATGTGTAGACCCATAGTGCTTCTGTTACCTATGTGGTGGCTATAAATGGCAGCCTGCAGATTGATCCTCTTTGACATTTTCTCTCAAAGAGTATGAAAGAGAGTTCTTTGGTAACTCATTTATGTAACATCAGTACATTAATAACTGATTTGCCTGTGTGTTGTAGTTTCCCTGTAAAAATACAGTCTTAAAAACTTTAAATGGCTTTAGAAGCAGTGCAACAACTGAGGGCATTCTGCAGCATCAGAATAGATGAGGATTTGTAAACTTTAATTACAAGTTGAGAATCTGATAACTATGTCTGAACCTTACCCAGCTTCTTGCCATTCCAGTTCTGTCTGCATTAGTGAATCAGATGGGTGAGGCTAACCACACAAAAGGGATCTGAAATGTACGTTACTGAAATAATCTTGCCTTCATCTGGTTTTAAGTGAATTTAAAAT
Organism: Phasianus colchicus; assembly: GCF_987193195.1. Taxonomy (NCBI): domain Eukaryota; kingdom Metazoa; phylum Chordata; class Aves; order Galliformes; family Phasianidae; genus Phasianus; species Phasianus colchicus. Next base: position 21,500,618 of record NC_143445.1, on the reverse strand, counting down.
GAGATATTTTCCCTTGCTGGCTGAGTCGGTACAAATAAGTTACTTCATGACCTTCTGAAATGCCTGGTGCATTACTACATTTGGAGCTAGGTTTTGTTGGTATTTTGTCAAGTCCCTTTCAGTGGGCGTCCAGTTTATGTAAAACCTGAAAGAAATGTTTAGGCATACTTTATCCTATAGCACATCAAATGCTAGCTGGAAGTGACTGGAAACTGGGGCAGGGAGCGATTCCTTAAGGCTCTTTTATTTTACATGCTTCCCTCCTTCTAACGTGGAAATAGGATTTCCTCCAAATACATCATCCTGCATAAATGATGAAACACTTTGTAATGCCAAACTCCTCAAACTTTGTTTGCTGCAAACATTGCTGCCTCTTATTACACTAGTTTTAAAACTTAGGTTTTTATCCTTTACTGTTTTGGGGGGTTTTCTTATGGCCTTTTTATCGGATTTTCCAGAAACCATTTTCTGCTGCTTTAAAAATGCTGTCCTTTTGGTTATGTCATTGAAACCTCAAAGAAGCTGACCCCTAGTGAATGGTGCAAGAAGCACTGTGTGGGGGTAAAGCAGTAAAATGATAATTGGACTTCGATACATTGCAAAAATATAAGCTTTAAAAGATGATATTTGATTGTGAATTCCTATCATGGAGCGATATACTAGAATATTGTTTTATAATAAATTCTAGCACATGTATTGCTGATGTATCACTAAATCCTGCAATTAAATCTTGTCTATAATTAATACATAATAATGTAACTGGTAGCCCCAAAATTAAATTCTACAGTTGAAGAGCACAGTGAACTATGTAAAACAGATGATCTTCACCTTGTGAATCATTTTTAAAGCACTTTCTTATTACCAGTTAGCACGTGAATGAATTTTAGATTCTCCCATTTGTTATCATCGATAGAAGTGAGATTTCTTTAATCTGTCTGTTAATGTTTAAACTGATTATACAAATGCTGAAACAAAGCACCTTATACTATGCTGCTTAAATTTGCTTGTAATTGCACCTTTGGTTATCTGCAGATTTTTCTTTCGTATTCTTATGTGATACCATTGTTCCCTGTGGGTCTGAGTGAATGATTAACCAACCTACAACATAATTTACTTATATAGTTTCTACTTCAATACAATATTGTACTGTGAGTTCAATGCTTCAGAAATAAATACTACTTCCATTTGTCTGCTTGGTTTGTGGATCACTTATTTATCTATCCCCCTGTAAATTTAAGAGCTTTCTCAAGCTGTAAGAACTTGAAAACTAATGAAATACTTTGGAAGTCTGAACAGGTTTTCCCTTACTGCAGTAGGGCACACTTTAGCAAATTTAACTACTTTAATGTCAGTGTGATTTTGGCTCCAGCATAGATTCTATTCTAGTCCAACCCATCCTTTACCCTTTGGCATGTACTCATGTAACCCTGTAAGAGTAGACACATCTGCTTAGCATTGGGGGTCTAGTCCAACTGTTCATATTAAGCATGTTTGTATTTCTTTTGCATTAAAGCTCTTATTGCTGTGACTGTAATTAATTAGTTTTTAATGTGCACATACATATCTTAGAGGAACACTAACAAGGAAATAATGAAACACTGCCTTTCTTGTAGTTGTGACAGTATACATCTTGCAACAGTTTCCGTAAACAAAGTTTATATTTCTGTAGGAGGTATAGCTTTAACTAAAACAATGTATTCCTCATTAACCACGCAAAAAACCCCCCCATAAACTAACAAAATGTTTAACAAGAAAATACACTTAAAAAAAAAACAAAACCAAACAACCACAGCAGTTTGAACTTGACAGTAGGTCACCTCAATGTAACTGATAATAAAAGGCTTCAGCCTATTAAAGGCTGATGCATTTTATACTATAAAACCTGAGATCATTCAATTTAAAACAACTGTAAAATTGTAGTAATAAACACCAGCTTTAACCAAGAACTTATTTTATGTAAACAGTGGTCTTCTCTTAAATACTCTGAAATGGAAATAAAGCCCAGTGCAGAAGTATGCAGTGTCCCACATTCTGGTGCACTATTCCTTTCTGTACTCATGAATGTTGGATTTTCTTCCTGTGGATTGTAGATCTGGAGATGCTTCCTTGTATTATCTGTAAGGACGTGGTCACAGAACATCCAAGCACACACAGCCCTAGCAGTTTTCTCAGTCAGCAGCTCGTTAACAGATGACAATTACTGTGCCTGACTTTTCAGCTGGCTCTATGTTTTCACTGTTAAATGGCATAAAGCAGAATTTCCAGCTGACAAATGGATCTGTAGACCACATCTCCTCTGTCAATTCAATGTCATGACATCGACACCAGTATGCTACTGCAATTAGAAAGCTGTTGATGAAGTACAGCCAAGGGATGTTCATCTCCATGTAGGCTGGAATCCAAGCACCAAGAAACAAGATGATAAACTGGAGAAGAACAAAAGGTGCCCAAGTGCCAAGAAAACAGATGAGGAGTCTGGTCAGAAGCTGCCGCTTGAAACAAGTCCTGTTGTTGCTGGACACATAGGAGAACATCAGGACGGGCTGGCTGGCAAAGGAGGCTACCCTCATAGACAGCAGCATAGTGATCATTTCCTTCCAGCAAACCACGAGAGCCATGCCTATGAGAACCAGCATGGCAACTGAGACCGAGTAGCTCTGCACACTGACATAGAGGGGACACTGATAAGGAGAGAAATGGTTCCGAATTTCTAGTTCTTCATAGATGGCAGGAACTTTCAGAATACAAAAAAAACCTGAGATCCATATAAAAACCACAACAAAAATGTAAAATAATCTTCGACTTCTTCGGGGGAATTGAGAGGTTTGGGCTATAGTCATGTAATAATCCAGACCTGCCACGAGATACACTGGGTAATGCAAAGTACCGTAAGTAAGAGAAATGATCTGAGTAAACAGGCAGATGTGGTACTTAGTAAATCTGACACCCCAGAGTGCAAAGTCCTCCAAATAGAGGATGACAGCTATATTCAGCAGCAGTATGAAATCAAGAAGTGCCAGAGAGACACAAAAATATCCCATAAAACTAACTTTCACTTTCTTGTGCTTAATTTGCAGCATGAAGAAATCCAGACACACTTTTCCAAACATGACCAGAAGCAGCATGCAGCTGATCTCCAGGGGCTGGTTGAGCTGGGGCTGGTGGAACCGACTAGAGCAATTCTCACAGAGTAAAGCAGCCATCCTCCAACGGTAAGAAGCAACACAACAAGTATCACAGGGCACAGGGCTTCATATCTGCAAAGAAAAAAACGTTTGTAGACATTCATTTCTGTGGCAGCTCTTCCAATGAGTCGTTCCGTATCGCAGCTACTACCAAAGCTACACCTGAATTCTCCAGGTTCCTGAAGTAAGGGTGAAAAGCTTCAAATGATTAAACTGTCAAGAAGCGCCTAATATTCCTCAAATTATATTCTCTTGGGAGTTAAAAGATCAGTGTAAACTTAAGTTATTTGTCTAGCTACTTTCCTAATGAAAGGTTTTGCAATAAGGTTGATGGTGTTTCTTCCTCATAGGAAGCATGGTGGTCTTTCTGCCAGGCTGGGCAGAGGGATGGATACTTCAGAGCTCCTTCATAACCACACAGGATAGAAATTGTGCAACACGTGGGATGTGTTACGTTATGGTCCCCCACTTTGCTCACAGAATCCACGTGGAACTGAGACTGTGGGAATATCCCCAAAGCAGAAAGGCAGCAAACCAACACATCCTTTTCTTGGTCGCTGAAATCTAACAACTGTGCCGATCCCATGTAAACAAGCTGTGTCCGTTGGCTGGGGCTTTCTGTGCACTCCTGCAGCAGCGTGGTGCTACAGCACTACACACCTGCCATTGCTGCTCTTCCCCTGGAAGTTGGCAGAAGTTTCCTTGTAACAGCTCTTTCCATCTGTTAATTCTCTAAACGAATGCAAGCGGGCAGGGATGGCAGGGCAGTCACGAGCAGGACGGCAGCATATGAGCAACAGCTAGGCATGGCTTCTTCTCTCTTTGCTGAAGAAACAGGATGGTGCGGCTGGTGTTTCCACAGCCCTTACAACCGCAGACGAAAGCAAAGCACTCTTCGCTCTGCTGCTCTGCGGCTTTGCTTGTTTTCTCCTTTCCCCTTTATCTGCAGTACGGCGCCCAACACTTCTGCCTTCTCGCTCGGGTAGAAGTGGACGTGAGGAAAGCCTGAGGTCCGTCCGACACAGCGGCTCGGCGCTCCGAGGCGTCCCCGCACAGCGATCGCGGGGCGCGGAGCGGCCCCGACAGCCGCCTGCCCTCCTCCCGCAGGCACGCAGCCGCTCACAGCCGCCGTCCCGCGCTCCGGTAACGCGCGTGTCTGTAACGCTCCTCAGCGCTCCCCAACCGCGCTCCCACAGAGCTCCCCGCTCCCGCAGCCTCCCGCCCGCGCTCCCTGAGCCGAGGAGGCGGCCGTGAGAACCCACCTGCCGCGGCCGGCCCTCCGCGCTGCCTCTCGGCGGGACTTTCCCCGGCCCTCTCAGCCGGCGGCCATGCTCGCCCCTTCGCCGAGGCGTGTCGGGGTGCGGCCCCGCCGCCCGACGGAGGAACCCCGCCCGGCCCCGTCTGCCCTCTGGGGACTCCCTCCCCGTAACCGCGCGGCGTACGGGAAGGGATGTTGTCCTGCAAGCGTTGTCTGAGCGAAAAGATTCTTTGCAAATGGCTCTCTCCGCTTGAGGCTTTCAGCAATTAAGAAAAGTTTGGAAGCAGATTAGGAGATGGCTTATTGTTTGTCTAAAGATAATGATGAAGATAATCCTGAAGGTAGAGCGTGAAGCCTTCTAAATGGGTTGGCTTTTTAGCCTGGACATCCTGTAGCAATCTACTTAATAGAATTTAAAAAAAAAAAAAAAAAAAAAGGCAATAACAGCTCTTCTCCTCTTCCAGATCAGCCTACTAATTTGGTTTTCCATTTGTTGCTTTAATTCCCATCATCCAGCAGCAAGCATAAGAGCAGCGCATGTCCCACTGTGGCTGTGCTGTTCCCTTGGCTGTGGCTTTCAGCTGTAACTCCGGGATTTTTTTTCTTTCTATGATGTGTTTGGTAACTCGGAGACAAATCTACTGAGTGACAAAACGTGGAGGCTGCGAGTTCATTGCTGCAGCTCCTGCCCCATGTGCAGGATGGCATCCAGAGCTGCGGCGCCTGCCTGGCCCGGGTCACCGTGTGGGAGGTGGTGAGGTGAGTCCTGGGGTGATCAGAGAGCAGCGGTGCTGCTGCCCAGCCGGCCTCAGTGAGGTGCTGGCAGGAGTCAGTGGCATCTGTTAGATGATTCCTGCAGAAACGTAGGCAGAACGTGTGGTTTCTGGGACATAGTCAGGCCTTGGAGAGCTAAACGTGTGGGAGCGTTCTGGATGTGATGCGGTACCCAATTTAACTTGCATCTTGATGTCAGAACATCAAGGCAGCTGTATTCTTAGTGTGTTTGGCGTCCATTGAGAGGGAAGCATTTTTAATTGCCTTTCTTGCTGAATCTGTCCATGTTTGGCCTGTGTGTACAAAGTGCCACGTGGCTGGTGAGACCTCTCCTGAGAGCGGTTTCCTCTCAGGTGCTCTGGAATTTTTTCTGCTGATGAAGATGTTAGCACAGTGTGTCAGCTCAGTGCCCCGCAAGCTTTCTGAGCAGGCTCCGTGTGGCCCACAGGCTCACAGAGACCCTTGCAGTGCAGCTCTCTTTTGTTGGAAGGGGGCATTGGCAGCTGCTTTTGCGTGCTCTGTGCTTTGGGATAACCTTGCTGCACCCAGCATCCCCAAGTTAACGTTAGAACTTTTCAAGCAGGCTGTAATGCAAGATGGATGCCATCAAGACCAAATGCATTGCTTTTGCATTGGCAGTTCCTTCTCATTTTGCGCTCTCTGTTGAATTAGGTCAGGTTCATCTTCAGTGTCTGCTCAGTTTACAACTCTGCAGGAAAACTTACAGGCACTTGACAAATGCTGTCCTCCTAAATAACGACTTGAGCCTATCCTACTTGATTAAGGCAGCTGCATTCATGTGTGCACAACTAGAGAAAGGCTGAGAAATGAATGTGTATTTGCAGCTGTGTGAAAACATTGAAGGTGGGTCCTTGAAATGATACAGCTGACCTCTTGCAAAAGTTGCTTTGCAAGGTCACGTTGGGGTTCTGTGTCCCCTGTACTTGAAAGAAATTTTTCATAGATGCTTCTTCAGGTTCTGGTTCCTTCTGCTGTTTGATCGTAGTTTGGTTTCTGTTGTTAAACTTAACTGTGAGCATAGGATTTTAGGAGAATGGGAAAGGAAACAGGACAAAGCTTTAACTTTAAATCTAACTTGATTCATTTCTGAAAGAAACAGAGAGGAGAGACTGAATGCAGCTAGCATCCTTCTCAAGGAACAGTGTTGTGCTCTGCTCTCTACCTCCACCTGTGACAGAGCTCAGCACTTCATGGCTCACAAGTTTCTCCTTGCAGTGGAGTTTCTGCTGCATCTGTTTCATCCTCAGCACTACCTGACTGAGGGCCTGGAGGTTCCCTTGAGACAAGGGCAGATGCAGATAACAAATACAACTTCCTAACCTGTGTTCATCACATCATGGTAATGATTCCTAGGTAGTCAGCCCCAAATTTTTTCCCACAGTTCTTCCTATCTGGGCTTTGTTGTTCTTCAAAACCTGGTTGCCTTCTTACCCTTTATTCAGGAAGGCAGAAATGTACATCTCATCTTTGTGTATTTCAAGAAGTCTTAGATATCTGGGATGCCTCAAGCCACACGGGAACTGGGAGATCTATAAGTATATTTATGCACTTTGCTGTCACGTGAGGGCAAAGGTGTAGGCTGTTAACTCCTGGAAAAGTTATTATGAGAAACTCCAAAAATTTGGGCTCTGAGTTAATTTGGTGCTGAATGGACATGAGAGCCATGAGCAGAGCTAGCAGGAGACCAGCTGCGGGAGATGTGGAGATGGGTGCCCATCTGATAGAGCCTTTCCTGTATCCTTCTCTGTTTCCTGGATGTGCCTTTAGCTGGGTGTTACCTAGCAGAACAGGTTTAATGCCTTAATCATCACATGATTTGTCAGCACAGGATTAGCAATTTGAGTTTTGCAATGACCTGATGAGCATGCAGTTGTGCGCTTGCTGTTCCTGAAATGCCACCTCTCAGAAGGACAGGAGGGTGTTCATGAAGATTTTAATAAAGGTGTTAACTAAGAAATGTGTGCTAAGGGACAGCTTCTTTTTTAATGAAGAAAATCACCAGTGTCCCATTTGCAAGATATTTCCATGTATTCAAGAGCCTTTTAAAGGTGCAATGTACATTCCTTCTTTCTCATCTTAGGTTTTGCATCTCTGAAGAAGTGAGGAGACAGGTAAAGGTAACAAACTGCTTTGTTAGTGAAGGCATAGAGATGAAAAGAAATATTCTTGCTTGATTTTTGAAGGCATGGAAGATTCTTTCTGTTGTTGCTGCTATGTGCATGTTATTCCCATTCAGAAGACATGAGCGTGTCAGAATAAGTGGCTCTGGCTGGCTGGCTGTTGCCAGCCTTGATGTGTGTTTTGGAAGTAGTATTTCGATTTGTGTGATCACAGCATGTTCTCACTGCAAAAGACATGATTTCCCCAGGGCTCATCATGGCACTGCAGTCTTTTCTGTACCTTTCTTTGTCATGAAGAATATCTCAGAGTACTGGAAGAAAAACAGAAGTATAAGGCTCTGAAAATTACGTTACATGGCAGCAGTACTTCGTAAAAGCCAGCTCTTGTCTGGTTGGTCACTGGGACAAGAAGCTAAGAAGGGGAGCCAAAATGGAGTGCACCTGCACCCTTCATGGGATCCTGGCTACATCGTACTCCCTAGGATCATAAGCTCAGACTTTTTTGTGTTTGGTTTCTGTTTTATGTGATGAGGATTAATGATGGATACCACCTGTACCATGTATTTCAATCTACATCGAAAGCATGATTGGTATCAACTGAATGCTCTTATCTCGCTCTTCGCTTGAATTTACACTGAAACCATTTGCATTGTGCTATTGCTAACTCTAACTCATCTCCAAAGTCCTTTATCATAAAACACTTATTTTTCTTGCCTGGTCATTATTTTCACGTAAGAAATACACATGGCAAAATGAATGCCCACTGTGTCAGCCCGTGAGTAATGGACTCTTTGTGGACACAATCGGATCAGGAAATGTGCCTTTTGTTTTCCTGCACCTGTTGCTGTACTACAAATAAAATCATCCAATGTTTTATTAAATAAAACGAGAAGCCCTAATGAAATTGTACCAGCCATTACCAGGAAGTCTATTGAAAACATTCAGCAGCTGCTCAGCCTGAGTTTGTTTACACTGATAAGGCTGTTTTGTCCCATTCCTTATGTGTGAAGTGAAGAAGCTACAGTGCAGTCCTAGTGTGCAGCAGAGCCTTGGAGTGTTTCATACCACTCTCTTCAAGTTCCTTTTAAAGTATTTGGTTATAATCTGTGATGTTACGTATTTGTGGATCTATTGTGAAGAATTTAAACTCGAGTACATGAAAGCAAAGCAATACGGGCCTTCCAGAAGTTGAGTCAAAGCCATGAGCTCCTTCAGCAGGGCTGGCCCAAAAGGCCACGTGCAGAGGGGTCTGTTCCATGAAAGGGAGGATGGTTTGTAAATTAGGGTGGACTGAAGACCTGTATTTAACGCCAACTAATGGCAGTGCATAGCAGCATAGGGGGAATAGATTAGAACAAGGGAAATTTGGGGGGAAGGATGTAGCCCTGTTATGAAGAGCCGGACTGTGCAGCATACAGCCAGGTCCATCCAGTGATGAAAGAGCTGGTCTGTCCTCATGGTGACAGTGGTGACAGCTCCATGGAAGAGAACAGTAGGTACTGATGCTTCTCTTTTCCACAGTGGTTGTTTTTCCAGGTGGTACTTTTGTTTTAGTTGGTAAATTGCTTAGGTTGGTGGTTGCTGCACAGATAGTGACACAGGATAGTGATGGGGAAGCACCTCAGCAACTGCATGAGGGACATAAAGGGCAGGGAAGGGCTGCATGGAAGATGGAAAGGATTTACTGTGTACACTGAGCTCACTTGAATTGAGGCTGCCAACAGATGGATTCTGACAGGGATGTCCAACTTCTGCCAGTAGAACAGCTGCATTTGGAAGATGTTCCTCCATTGCCTGGTGCTTCGGATGCCAACTGTGAGGTCTGAATGTTGCCTTGCTGTCTGTGTGACCCTACTAGAGAAGACAAATTCACAGAGCAGCTGGAAGGTAACCCTTCAAGCTGAGACAGCTTAGCTCCACAGTGTATTATGTGCTGAGATGTGCAGGTGATTGCAGGAAGGGGTTAAGCCAGGCAGCAATATTTTCAACATTTCTACATATAATGTTTGCATATTCTGTGCTTAATTTTAAGCAAGGCAGGTGCTTGTCAGCCTTTCTCCTGATGTAACCAAAGGAGGATAAGTTTTGGTTAAAATGTAGTTTAGCAATTGATTGAAGAATTGAAGCAATCTTCATTTTTCTTGCCATCATCATGCTGTATGCTGCTCTGTGAAAGTTCAGTATTGCTTTCAAACAGAAACTGAAATGGGTATAAATGAGCAGTGCATATATATGCAGAGATTTTATAAAATGTGTATGCTTACAAATTTCAGAGAAAACAGCTATATGGTTTTTGAGTGAAATGTCCACAGAACACTGATCTGCATTAAGTACCATTTTCTGTTTTGCCAGTAATCATTTAATTCCTCCAGGAGCTAAGCGTAATCCTATTTTCTTGCAAGGAAAAATAATCAGAGAATTATATTGGCTATATAGATTGTTGGGCTTAAAATCAGTAAGACCACTGTACAATTTTATTGCATATGGATGTTTTGTTAGTCCTTGCAATGGTCCTTTAATAGCCACTAATGTTTAAATGTTGTTTAAATAACATTCTGATAACATATCTATGTGTTTATACATAGGGTACATGCTATGGTCACCCTACGTGCTGGCAGTTAAGGCAGTACCAATAAGAAGACATTTACTTTGCAATAAGTGATGTAAGAAGTGGCCCAACAGGGAGGTACATGTTGGGTAAGTACCTCTCTGATTTTCTCTGACTTGTTTGTAAGCGCACTCACAGTTTTGTTATGAGCATATTGTAATCTTCTATCATTATCTCATTCTAAAGTAATTTGGAAGTATTTGGGGAATGTTTGTAGAAAATGCTTGGTTACAGTAATGGGTCATGGGTCATCAAGTCCTTTACTTAACCACTGAGCACCTCCATCAAGTTCTCTTCCTTTACACTACTACTACTTTGTGATTCAGAGTTGTTCATGGCAGATCAAGTGAAGGAGCTGCAGGTGAATTCAATTTCTACACTGTGTGAGTTTGGAACTCCCTTAAGGTGACAGTACACATTTTTCATGCATTTTGTAACCTAGATCCTTGTCTCTAGGCACAGGTGGATATCACTGCCATGTCACACATCCACCTAACAGGTAGTACATGGCAATATTACTAAATTAAGTTTTTATTATTTTGCCAATTCAACTTTGTCTTCTCACCAAGTAGAAAACAAGAATATTTTCACTTTTATGAGAGAACAACTAACATCTACTGTGTTAGTTTCTCCAAGAAGTGCCAATCAGCTGCCTGCTGCTAGACGTGCTGCCGTAACAGTGTTCTACAGCGTTCAGTGCATAGCAGTGCTCTCTGAAATACTAAGTTCTGAAAGATACACATGCAAGAGATCAGCCAAACTTTTTTCAGCTCCTGTTGGCAGCAGCAGGAATCCAACTAAATGAACTGCAGGGATGTCTTCAGTAGAAAAAAGACTTTATAATTCTGCTCTTGTATGGTAAACAGTAAGTTAGCTAGCAGTCTGCAGTCAGTAAGAGTTGCTCTTAAGGTCAGATGTACTGTAAATCAGAGGCAGCCAGCTGAAGACCACTGCACAGAAAGGGCTGCAGTTCTATTCTCAGCTCTAGAGGTGAGGATGCAAAATGCAAGCACAAAGAAAACTAGCACCTAGCAAAGCATAAAATAGCTGCTGAAATGAGTGAAATGGCTGTTAGCTGAGACCTTTACCATCACATAACGTTAACTCAGTAAGGTAATGAAGGTGGTGACAGGACTTTGTTATTTTAATTAGTTCTAACATACAAGTGTCCAGAAGTCAAACTATTTCTATAATGGGCCCTTTAATTTTGATGTTATATTCATTTAAAAAGTGGTCCAATTTATCTGTTTTCTTATAGATCAAATATCTAGATTTAAGGAACAAGTGACACCGTGTCCATGAGCTATCAATCCCCCCATTAAAACGTGTTTGCACAAAAATAGGTATCTTCATCCAAAATGCTAATGATGGAAAGAAGGGGAAGCAATTTAGGACTGAAAAGAAGTGCTGAGTTAATGAAACTAAGATAAGGTTACCCTTATCTTCTGTGAGCTGGTTCAGGAAACAATGAAATCTACAGCTTCGGCTTAAGTGATCTAGAGGAATGATGCCAAGTTTTAACTTCTTAAATGTTTAGTTAACCAAAACATACAGCATATCCTCCAAACATCCAATAAATAAGGAATGCATAAGAGAAACTGCACAAACTACTTCAAGATATTTATAAACAAATTATTTATCATCACTTCATATTAGCTTTGATTATCTATATTTCTGAACAAGCGAATACTCTCCCGTCTCTTCTGTTTAAAAAGTATTCCAGTTCCAGAAAATAGAAAGTTTTAACATTAAGGCATACATACAGCTATGTTGTTTGCTTTCATTTAATAAGGATCAATTTACTCATACTCAAATACATGGAATGTTGGCACAAAACTAAAGCTCTTGTGGAACAGCTACTGATCATACACAAATACTCTGTGAGGTCCTCTTGACTTGCATTTTCTCTGATAGACACACCACAAAATGGCTTTATTAATACAAACTGAATGCTGGATCAAATCTCTAAATAATAAGTAGCAGATACAGTAAATGGTTTGCTTTATTTGTAAATTATGTACAGAATACATATTTTTTTTTTTTTAATTATGATGGAGCAGGAGAAAGAAAGCAGGCATTACTTCCAAACCATGCTGTTTCCTTCACCTGCTGGAGATGACATCTTTCTCTGAACCAGATGTACAAAAACAGTTTGGATTTCCTAAGTTGCTGGCACATAGTCTGGAGAAACAGAGAACACTGCAGCCAAATTCAGCACTACCAGCTTTTATATTTTCAGCAAAATACTTCTGCTAAAACTACTTTTCTTTAGGAAGGTTTTCACAGTCTTTTGAAAAGGAAATCAAGAAACATCAAGAAAGCTGTGGGCTAAGAAGGGCTTTATCTAACTAGCTATCAAATGAGTAGAACTAGGAATAATCTGAGATTTGGTCATTCAACTTTTACCTGTTTTACAAAAGGAAGTTTGAGAAGCAGAACTAATTGACCAGTTATGCAAGTACCAGAAAGATGTGGTTTTCAGTGTTTGAGGACGATCTGGGCAATCTATTAATCAATAGAAAACTTGTCAGGTTGATAAAACTTCTGTAAATGTATATTAATGATTAACATAGTACCAAGTAATCAAGTTAATGGTTAAAAAAAATGAAGGAACTAGATATAAAACTGTTTGGTAACATGTATATTTCAGCAAACAAAGATGCTACTGTATGGTCTATGTTTTGGTGATCAGCCAACAAAGAAAATCCAACCATTTGCACATACTTAGTCCCACAGGCACAGCGAGTTATGACTTCTCGTCTGCAGGCCTACTTTCAGTGTCATCTTCCTCTTCCTCTTCACAATCCCCTTCATCTGTTTGCTGTTCAAGTTCCTCTTTTGTGATCATTTCAAAGTCGTTTCCATTTCCACTACTGTGCTGGGACCTGTCATCTTCACGCCTGTCACTGTCTGTGTCTGAATGCCGCTCTCCTCCTGAGCCTTCCGTTCCAGAGTTCCTCGTTGCTTCTGTTTTCCCATCTTCTTCTTCCTTCTTCTCACTATCTGATTTCTCCTCACTGTCATATTTTTGCTGCTTTTTGGATTCTGATTTTTCCTCTTTCTTTAAGTCTGCTTTTGGTCCTTTGTATTCGTGTGTGTACAGGGGCCTGAAGGAGTCAATGAATCCCACATCTGCTGTAAGGTTTGGCAGGAACCAAAAGTGATGCCTTCCTCCAGTGATGAGCCAGATAATAAGGAAGAGGATGCAACGAGCTGTATTAAAACAGTTTGAAAATTTGTTATCGTAGCATTCAAAACATGCAGTGATGTCTGGTGTAAGTCATGCTAGCATCCACACAAAGCCACAACAGCAACAAGCTTTGGGAAAATCTCTCATTTTTGTTACTAAGCCCTTCTCCCTGCCCCCAGTAATCATATATCATCTATGATTTAGCTCTTAATGCTTTCAAACCCTGGTTATATCGTTCTTACTCCAGAATCTGTTCTTATGCTCTGGCTTTGGTTCTGCATGGGCTTCTTGGTTTCTTTTTTTGTTTGGTTTTAAACTGAGGAAGTAAAATCTCTGCTATACAGGAAACACAAATAGGTGACACAAACTGGAGATTTCTTTCCTTCTGTGGCACAACTCTGACACCCAGCGGCCACCTGGGAAATATGGACACAGAATCAGTCTAGCTGTTGCTAACAACAAATTAATCAGAGGTAATGGAGAGATTCGCACATCTTAGTGCATGGTACATTTTTGCTCTTCTAAATTTCACCTACTGAAGAAATGAAGGTTACTGACACTTACCAACGGCAAGAAGAAGAATACTGGCTACAAAACAGCCTGCACCTACGCTGAGGTAATAGACACCAACACGCATTTCTGCTGGCCAAAGTGGAAACAGAGTTGCAGCTATAACAGCAATCACTAAGTAGAAAGATAAAAAGGAAAGTATGAGAAATATAATTAGTTCTTCCCGACATGTATATGAAGTTTCCAGGCTTACCATTTATTCAAGGTACTGGCTTAGCAACATATGAGTTAGATAATACTGTTTTATGCCTTGACTGAAATCTTTTCTAGTCCCACTGCTGCTTTCATTATGGGTTGGCAGACAGACACCTAGGATAATACCACATGCAGCAAGTACCTGATCACCAGAGAGAACACTTCCAAAAAGGCAAAAAGGCGAGCAGGGAGCTGCCTGTAACCTGCCCAGCAGGAAGCAGGCAGAGTGAGTTGGGTGCAGTCCTTGGGCACCACCAACTGATCAGAGCTGAATGCAGCCCCAGGAGGTGACACTTCTGGCTCTCTGCTGTGAAAAGCTAAAGTACCAGGTACAGGTCGGGGTGCTGGACTAGCAGCACCATCAGCTGGGACCTCACTAATGCCTTTAATATATTCACATTTGTATATAATCCACAACAGTTACCTATGGGGCAACTTACAGTTTAAAGTCACTGAAATGAACAGCTTGCAACCTTGTGCAAATTCAAACATTTTCTAATGCAAGTCTCAGCTGTGTCCTCTTCTGTATTTTTTATTTTATTTGCAACTGTCCTCCCTGCATCCCAAGATCAAATTCACATAATGCGACTGCTGTCAAATCATGCTAAAACAGAACAAAAAAAGTTTTGTCTAGGAAGAAGATAAGTTTCTCCAAGGAGAGATACTCCTGTTTGGTAACATGCCTGCTTGCTAACGTCTGCTCTTACTTACCAAGAACAAGTCCCATGGCAAACGTTTTAAAGTGAACAGGGTCATAGATCCACACATACACCTACAAAAGAAATAATGTTTAACACTTGAAAAAAAAGCTCTCTGATACAGGATAATTTTTTTTTTTTCCCCTCACTCAAAATCTTAGTGCCACCCGAGGCTGCTTTGCACTGAACCAACTGTGCTTCAGTCAGTACCAAAGGAGGGCAAGGGGTATTGCCCCATAAGAAGCATTACACTTTGAATAGCACTTGAAACAGGTTTGTGTCTGTGAGAAAGCCGCCAAAAGAGACAGCCATGGGGCTGCATGCCTGCATGCCTATACTGATTGCCTCGGTATGTACTGATCACAATCTGAGCCTGAGGGCGGGAGCCAAAGGGACTGTGCAGTGCAGTGGCTGGAAGGGAAGGGTTCCTGCTGGGAGGGAATACATTTCTGGGCTGGTTAAGAAAAACATGAGAAGTTTCAAAATGCATCTGTTGAAGAATTACTTCATGAAAGAAGTTATTACCCAGATTAATTTACAGGTGATGTGAACATTCCAACAGTAAAAGTGACGAGGAAATGCAAGATTCAGAGTATTATGAATCAAGGTGATTTTTCTTGTATTTCTGTTTTTCCATTATGCATCAGTATTGCTCAGCATAAAGCACAGAAAAAGGTTTGTGAAAATAAAAATTTTCTCAAGTCTGCCAAATAAAAAAAAAAAATTGCTTCTGGTTTTGAAGAGCTTTCTTTAAAAGGAAAAAAAAATAGAACACCACCACCAACAAAAATAACCAAACAAGACAACGTATGGAACAAAGCATCAGAACTGCTCAATTCAGCTCAAGTCCCATCTGCTGCCCTCAACTACATACATTTGTACCCTCTGCCACAGCATGCTCACCTAAATGTCTACAGTTGCAACGCTCAAACGTTTGCATGAGGATTCTGGATCCATCTGAACCAGCATTGTTCAGCCTTAGGAAAGATGCTTCCTGGTAGAGTTTTCTGAACTAGTACAATTAATTTTATTTTTATTCTCCAACTAAACTGTTTTCACAGTTACAGTTCAAAGAAGAAGCCAAGTACCAGTAAGCAGAAGCCCTCAGAAGAGGAGTCGATGCAAACTACCAAAGGTCACCTAAGAAAAGGCAGTAAGACTTTCAGAGTGATGCAACTAGAAGTATTTAATATTCTGCTTCACTTCATGGCCAAAAACATAAACTACTGGGAATTACGTTTTCTATTAGACATCTAATCTCTAATCTTGCTGATATCTGAAATTTGAAATTGCAAGATCAGCCATCACATTATCATTATTTCTTCCTTCAACAGGATAAGAAAGTCTGTGGAATTCCAGTAAATTATCTGACAATAATACACTGACATTAAATTTAGGAAATACCCATAAATCTTACCTCATTTCCATCCAAGAAAACTTGGTCTTCATGTGGCTCAAGCTTAAATTTCCTCTTAGTTTCCTTTTTTTTTGGTGTGCCTGGGGTATCATCCTGAGGACAAATATAAACTATACATAAAAAGCACACACAGGGTCTTAACTTCTAGTATTTGAATATATTGAATCTGATAACTTTTCACAAACTTGATATATATCAAATGTGATCATAACTAAAGATGTTTTATTTCCTCCTGTTCTCCTGAGTAGCTAAAGATAAAGGAATACTGTAAGGACAGAGAAATTTTATTTTATGTAGTATCTAAGGACAATACTATAACCCCAGGATTGCATTATGTGTTTAAATGCATATCAAAGCTCCACTGACATAAACAGTCTGTGTAGAGACCACCAACTCTCTTGCAATTATTTGGTAGCTTGGTGCCACATTTACCACATGGACATCTTTCAGAATCAGTTTCTGCCATTATATTCTCTACCTTCCTCAGTTCCTTTCATGGCTTGTGCTTCTCCCCTACCTCCTGTCTCCTTTCTCTTTGCTAGAAATAAACTTTCTAATTTTTGCCCTCTGCTAAGTTAGCATCCACTGGCTTGTATCAGCTACAAAAATATCAGTTTGATAATTAAGGATTAAAAATTAACATTTAATAACGTAACACTTCAGAAACAGGGAACTGGAGGAGTTCCTAACTTCCAGTATCAGCATTTTAAGGTATCTCATATCTTATACTGGCTTCTTTGTTTAGGCTGTCAGCAAGTTTGTTTTGTTTATAATTTCCTTACTGGCCATGTAACTTTCTTCTGAGATCCAGACCTTTGCATAGGCAGACTACGCCTTTAAATGTGTACCATTACCTCACTTTAGACTGTTGGAGCTGGACTAACTTCTGAGGCTATCCTACCAACTCTTGCTGGATTCAACCACTGAACACATAACAAATAACACACCCCTCTTCAGCGAGTGTCAACTGTAAAGAAAATAAATGAGAGATCTGTGAAGTCTAAGCACTGTGTAGATTACAAACGGATCTCCCTTACACCAACATGGCCCACTACTACAGAACTATTCACAAGCACCAAGGATCACATCCCAAACTTTCTTACCACCAAACATGGCAAAAATGCTCTTCTGTTTTACGTGTGCAGCTGCACTGCTTTGAGATGTTAGGTCACATACACACATGTCAATCTATGCTACAGTACACTTGCACAAAGCATCAGTGCCCACTGAAGCTGAACAGAAGCAGTTTTTATTAATTTAGCCCACGTTACAAGATGATGAGGTACACAGAGACACAAATGAAGTGTCTGCTTTGATCTGAATCAGAACTAGAACTCCAAAGTGTAAAAAGGTGTATTTTAGAGACTAAGATTGGCAAAGAAAAAAAAAGCATCTCATACTTTGGAACAACCAACTGCATTTTTAAGCCCATGTAATCTTCACAACATCACTCACTGTATTCTCTGTTGACAGGTTTGTCTCTTTTCTCAAAGACCTCACTTACCTTCTTACACTCTTCTTTTTCACCATCCTTTTTCTTTTCTTTCTCCTTCTTTGTTTTTTCATCTTTGCTGCTTTCCTTCTTGCTTTTCTTCTCTTCTTCTTTCCCACTCTCAGCCTTTCCTTTTTCCTTTTCTTTCTTTGTATCCTTGTCAGGTTTCATTTTCATCACTTTTAATGCTCGATGAAAGAACTGTTTTTTCAGGAGTCTTAAAATGAAAAAAAGTTAAATGACATATTTAAGTGTGGCTGGAATAATCATGCTCACATGCAACTACGTTATTAGATACCAGTCTAGATTACCTATCAAAAGTAATCTTGTAAAGCATAACTGAATGACAGCGATCACCACTGTGAACTACCACATCTCCTCTCTTGCTTGGCTCCGTTTTTCACCTGTTCAAAAGTTAATAAAACCCATACTCTTCTGTGGCTGCATTTTGAACAGATATAAAAGAATACATGAGATGTAGGGATGTAGGAAGGAGAAAGCCATCAGGCCAATTTAATTAGCTTTCCCATTAATCCAATGTTTATTTGCAAGTGCAGGTCAGTGTATTTGGTTGCAAAAATAAGGAAGTGGACGTACAGGTCTTGGTAAGAGATGCAAGTTGCATAAAAGTACCATTGGAAGTGTGGCACTTGTGCAAGCATTTGAGTCATGTCAGCTACAGACATACCTTACAGCATGAACATACTCAGCTGGCTGGGCCAAAGGAGGTGGTACTGGGCAATCTTGAAGTTGTTATCTACAAGTAATGTCCACAAAAGGACCATACCAAATTCAGAATACTGCTCTTCAGACTGAGGGCAAGCAGTGACATACGAAATCCAATGGCCAATTCACCTCAAAAAGCCTGGCCCTACACATCAGACTAATTTGGTTTGTACTTGGTTTCTTTCATCTCTTACTGCAGATCAAGTACTGGACTGCTTGTTAAATTAGGTAAACTGACTGCCCTGAGCAGTGGCAACTCCCCCAGCTTTATCATTCAGCATGATGCTGTGTGTACAGAACACCCCTTTGGCCAATTTGGGTCAGCTGTGCTGGCTGTGTCACCTCCCAGCTCCTTGTGCACCCCCAGCTCCTTGCTGGTAGGGCAGCATGAGGATCTGACATGTCCTTGGTTCTGTGCAGCACTGCTCTGCAACGACTAAAACATCAGGGTGTTATCAGCATAATTCTCATCTTAAATCCAAAACACAGCACCATACCAGCTACTACAATCTCTATCCCAGACAAAACCAGGACACGGGTATATTTAAAAAGAAAAAAAAAATCCAACAACAGAAAAAAAAGCCTTCCTTCAGACAATTGTTTATGTAGTTTCTAGCAGCAGAAAATCACTTTCTTGGGAGCAACTATTTTCTTCACAGCGGTATGCTTAGGTTGGCTCAGGTATTGAGCAGCCCACAAGTATGGCCTTCAGGGCAGCTCTTTCCCAACCTCTCAGCTCTCTTTAGATCTGCTGAATGCAGCATTATTGCTGCAGCTTATCTGCGCCAAATCCCTGCATGGGAAAACTTCCTGAACTGAGATCAATATGTTAAGTGCACCGGGAGACCTTATGCACTAGAGGAGTATAATGAATTCAGACAGTGAAGTGTTTTAAGTATGGAACTATTCAATGCAGTTGACACAGGATGAAGGAGCAGAATCTGATCCTTGTTTTCTGTTGGACAGGACAGGCAAAACAATCGCAATAGCTACACCAAGAAAGTTAAGGTACTTGCTTTTAATATGAATAAGTGCCTAAACAACCTTATCCTGAAGGGACTACAGGGCTAACATTCAAAACTGAGAGCAGTTTTGATGACCAAAGGTGGTCTTATCATTATCAGTGATTTAGGAGTCTGCAAGAGAAAATGAGTTGCAGCCATGGTACTGTGCCCAGTGGATCATCAGTGCACCAAGTGATACTGGTGGCAAAAAGCAGAGAGTCAGATTCATTTTATTTGCACACTATGTAGGCATTCATTACACTGCTGGACCTGAAGGACATAGCCAACTACTGTCTCACCTGAAGCTTCAGTAATCAAAGAACAAATGTACAGTCCAAAGATTCTTGAAAGGAAGTCTTATTTTTCTGCTTGCATTAATGTAATATATGTTTGTATTTTACTACATTTTCTTGAAAAAGTAGCACAGGGATTAAAGTTCACTGAACCAGCTCTGCCTCAGCCCTAGAATTGAGAACAGAATCTCACCTTGCTGGATGGCTGTGTAAAAGAGGTCCCAAGAACAGACTAAATATTAGCCATAAACTTAATTTCTAAGTGGCTTTTGCAGAGCTCTTCGAGAGTAAGATGTAGGCCCAAAAAAGGACAGAAGACAGAATATGCTACTCATCTAAACAAAGCATTCTGAGTACTCTAAGCGATGGACATACCACATGAGAGGCATAACAAGAACCCTGAAGTTCTCATTTTGCTATCGTGGCAGACAGAGGGAGGAGATGTGAGAATTCCGATCCTACCTACTTGAAATAACTTTACAATTTAGGAACTTGCTGCACCAAACAGCTTAATGAAAGCATGAGAGAGTTCTGGGAACAAAGATAATGAAACTAAGTTGTGTCTATTTCTCATCTTACACCCTCAAATGTAGTAATAAAAATACAATCTTTATTTTTACATAGTAACACAAATGTCTTAAAGTGTGTGAATTCCTTTCATCAAAGCAGCCTAAGCAGAAGTGGTTCTTAGTAACTCAGACATCTTGACAACTATACTCATTATTAAAATTGATGAATTAGATCATACCTGTTGCAGTAATCAACTACAGACTCTCGAGTTGTAAATAAAGCTTCCTCTCCTTTCTTGGCCTTTGCCCACTTAGAATCCAGGAGGCAATCCACAGCTTTCGAGGCTAGAGGAAAAAGTGGGGAAAAAATCCCCAAACGTTAGACATTTGTGTTATCATCATCTACATTCCTTGAACCAGTGCAGTACCCTCTCCATTTTTAAGGTAAACAGGTGGGTACTGTTCTGAAGTACTTGACAACTACCTGCTTCTAACCCACAGAGTGTAAAGTTAATTGTGTTTATTTCAGATCTAATTAATTTTACAGCTATGAAATGTCTAGATAAGTTTTCCATACTGTAAAACCAAGACTTACTAGATAAAGAACTAATAATGAAACAAAATCCCTCCTCCCCAGTACAATGTCAGCAGAAGCAGTACCACTCTTTGGTTAAAAATAACCCTACCAATAAAGTAATCCACTCGGTGGCCCATCATGTTGGTGGATTTTGTCGGGCAGTTGAACCGTAAGTATTTAGCAACAGCCTTCTCCTCTTTGAATGGCTCACCCACCTCCTGCAACAGTAAAGATGCAAAATTAATACAGGTTTAAACATGCAGAAAACACTCATTTTGGGATCAAAAATCAGAAATGGCAGCATTATCATCCTCATTATCTTATGGCAATGATCCAGAGGTGATGACTATGAACTCATTTAGCAGCTGGAGAAAGGGCACATTAAAGGAGGGACTGAGAAGCACATACTGGGCACCTGGCAAATGGGAAGCTGCTTTCAAGGCTGGATGAAAACAGTGGTGAAGCTGAGAGCAAAGGAAACCAACAGAGAGGAGTGAGTACGTATGAAATGACAGCAATGCAGGCATATTGACAGAACACAGAGCAGCTCAACTTTCGTGTGAAGGAGAAGGGAAAACCATGTTGAAAAGAAGTAGAAACATTTCTGCAGAGTTTTCAGTGCCACTGCATGACTACAAAATGACAAACTTCAGAGCAGCATCGAAGAGATTCTGTGAATTGAGGTGCTAGGAACAGCCCTATCCAGCATGGCTGGAAATGCATGGAACTTCCAAACATGCACTTTAGGAAAAAGGAGCCCTGAAAAATGGAAATGCAAAGTCAAGCAGATGCTGCTACACCAAAAAAAAAAACTTCAGACAGTGAGAGCTGTTAATTTTCAACAGTTTGCACAGCTAACTTTCAAAGTCAACTGGTTAATTAATGACCCTCCTAGCAGACATCCCTGCCTTTCCTATCTTTTTGCAAGAGCATAACACAGGTTTAACAGACCTCCAAATTACCAAAAGCACTCTGTGGTTTGCTACATCTGAGACTACTATTTCAAGCTCAGTAAAAACTGTGTAAAACCCAACCAGGTGATCCTAACAGCCCCACATCCAGCACTTTGTGATTTTACAGGTCTGTACGAAACATCAGACAGCTCATGGGAGGTTTAGGTTGAATATTACAAGGAAGTTTTTCACCCAGAGGGCAGTGAGGCACTGGAACAGGTTGCCCAAGGATGTTGTGGATGCCCCATCCCTGGAGGCATTCAAAGCCAGGCTGGATGTGGCTCTGGGCAGCCTGGTCTGCTGGTTGGTGACCTGCACATAGCAGGGGGTTGGAACTGGATGAGAATTACGGTCCTTTTCAGCCCAGGCCATTCTATGATTATTCACCACCTGGCAGTGCACATATGTACATAATTGACATACAGTGGTTCGATGTCCCCGTGTACGATACAGTTGTACCAGTCATTGTAATTCACCTATTACCTTACCAGCTTTAGTCCTAGACCAGATCTGATTTAATAGCAACAAAATAAATTCTCGGGCACTTAACGAAAATGAATGAGCGTGTGCCATGCTTAGTGCCCAGAGCACTCCAAGGTGCCATGGATACTAAAGACTAAATGCAGCATCTGCATTTCAGAATAATGCTCTTCTAGTAGTTCCTACCAGCTCTTTACTCTTACAGTACTGATTCACAAGACAAACGTTATTCTTCCTAACAGTTTGTAAAACAGCCAGAGAAGCTAAAGACATTCACACCACTTAACTCCTCTGCTAGCACTGCACTTTTTTTTCTTCTTTAAATATTTATGATTCTGCTCAGCCATGAGATGCACCATGCAGGCAGCGGATGGCACCAGTAGTTTTTTACTGCTCACACTCTCTCTTGCTTTGTCCCTTTCTGTGGGATTTTTCCATAATAATCCAAGCAAAACCATTCTCCTGTGAGAGATATTGCCTGAGCTGAACCAAGCTTGTTCTGAGAAAGCTTTCCCTGCAATCCCATCTCCACTTGTCACCTTCATTTCAGCCCTTTATTTTTATGGTCATGGTTCCATTACAATCACAGAATCACAGAATGGCCAGGGTTGGAAGGGACCTCAAGGATGATGAATCTCCAGCCCCCTGCCACAAGCAGGGCCACCAACCTCCACATTTAATGCTAGACCAGGCTGCCCAGGGCCCCATCCAATCTGGCCTTGAACACTTCCAGGGATGGGGCATCCACAGCCTCTCTGGGCAGCTGTTCCAGCACCTCACCACTCTCTCTGTAAAGAATTTCCCCCTGATGTCCAAACATGACGACAGATGAAAGACAGCAAAGACGACTGCATTCCATCACAAAGTGAATTCAGCAGACACACTGGAGATGTCGGCATCCCAAGCACACATTTTGAGCAACGCACTTCAACGGAGCTTTATGTTCAAATGTGGCAACAGCCAACCACCAGCAGGCTATCTAACCTTCCCATGCACTTAGAAAAGGATTACATGGATTAAGCAGGGGGCAGTCTGAAATAAATTATAAAGCTTTAAAATAGATGAGATGGTCTTAAAAAGTGTATGAAAACTTTCTGGCATTTCAAGTTTGCTTTTACTGGAAAGACAGAAAGACTCAAGAAACATTTCAAGCAATGTATTTACAGAATGCTGTGAAAGGTCCTCTCAGTTAATATTCTACCATTAAACTTTCCAGTAACTGAAAAATAGGACACTGCAATGTTTCCAAATACTTCTGCAGGAGGTTTTATTTTAGACCCTTGCATCTAGTTTAATTTTATGTACTGAAAAATGCATGGGAAGTTGAGATCCCTGATAATTTACACATTCTGGAAGAGTGCCATTAAAAACAAAACCAAAGCAATTTCTTATCTAGCCAGACAGAAGAATTTCTGCTACAGGAGGGCGGGAGGAGCAGTGCTCAGCCTGCCCACTTACTACTAAATGCACTGAAATATTGAGGCATTTTTAAGAGTAACCCTCAAGCATTCCTATCAAAATTGTGTCCTGTAGGAATCCATAAAGCAGGTCAGAGATTTTCAAAGTGAATGGAAAGCACTAATCAAATTCACTTTTTCCCATTATCTCCCAAATCAAAGCATAGCACAGTGCCTTCTGAACAGCCTTCAATACACAGCTGTAGCTCCCAACTTAATTAAACCTCTAATTGGGACTGAAACAAAAGAGGCCTGTGTACACTAAAAATCAGAACATCTGAACTGAGCTATGAAAACCACTGTAGGCAAGAGCTTCTTTCTTCCTTTCATCTCTACCCAAGTATGACTTATTCAGGTTCTCCTGGCACCATTCAGTGAAGGCCAAAAGACACAACTGTGGTTTGAAATTTCACTCATTTTTTTTCTGCGCTGCATCACAGGCACAACCCAAGACCAGAGGATTTCTTTCTGCAATAGAAACAAGGTTTCTGGAAAACCAGAACAGAGTAAATGATGATTATCACTAACAAGACAAGTTACTTCATGTGCAGTCAAAAATTACAAGGATTTATACTTTTTTTTTTTTTTAATAAAGGCCATGAAAATTCTTTGATTTCAATGAAACAAGTGTTTAATTACTTTTCTTTGCTCCTAGACCTGTGAACTTTGGTTTTCAGAACCTTGTTTTTCATGTGAGATTTCTGCAGTCTACATTCATTTGGTACACAGCCAGCACCACGTATGAAATGCACGCAGACTAGAAAGCATTGAGTCTTAACTCATCAGTAAGCGCTGAGATCCAAATCTGCACAGACGTTTTCCAGACTTTTCTTAACACCTAACTTACACTGCCGTAGCTGCAGTGAATTCCCACTGGCTGGAATGCTTGGGTGAACTCCACTAAGGAGCCATCACCATTTTAGCCATCTTAGGAAAGTGAATCCAACCCTAAGGAGAAAAGGTCCCCCTGCATCACCCTCTGCAAGTAAGAAAAAGGTCTGGGGGACAGCCATCAAACTAGGGCACCTCCCTGAACAGATCACTTCTAACTCATGGATGGCAATGCCAGCACTTCCCCACAGCTCAGGGACAAGCTGTGGCTGCCTCCTGTTCTGCTGGGCCGAGGACTCAGACGTCAGCATCTCAGAAGGTGCTGGGTGCATCAGACTCTTGGGACTCTACCAGAATTCATGATAAAAAAAACAACAGACCAGTTGCAATGCAATTTGTGTTACTGGAACTGGTGCACTGTCACCTCAGAAGATCCCTTACATCCGTACACAAAACCTGAACCCACAGGAAGCAGCAATGCAGCTGTTACACATCTTCCTTCCAGCAGAGCCAAACCAACAGGGCAGGACTTTTCATCCTGATTTCTATCTGTCCATCAGGAGGAGAATCTCAAAGCATGAATCCAGACATCAATTTGCAGTTGGGACATTTGCCAAATCATGGCCTTAAGCACAGTTTCCTCTATTTATAAAAGCGGTATTTATACACATTAACATTTCTAGAGCAGAGGGCAGGGCATAAGATGCTACACAAGTGCTATTAATCGCAGCACAAACACAGCTCCACATGGGCAGAATAAAACCATGCACAATGGAATCTGGCCAACGTAATTAAAACTTAATGCCTACTTAACAATCAAATTGCAAACCTGCCAAAGTGCCACACGTTACCAACCTGCCAAAGAAACTGAATGAAGATGTTTTGTTTAAGCAAGGATTGTGGGACTGACTGCTTTTCCCAAGAGATGAAATAGCTTTTATTGGGTTACTGGAGTAAAAGGCGTTCAAAGACACCCCGCTTCTTTCAAGGGGGATTTGTCTGAACACACTCATTTCTCTATTGCATGTCTGTGTTAATTACAGAGAAATTACTGTCAGGAGTGACACTGGAAACTTTACCTGTAAGATGTCTTCATTCAGACTTCTGAAGTCAAGATCTCTGTGACTTCTGTAACTTTTACTTTGTTGCCACAGGGAGAGCCTAAGCTATGCAATACAGATTAGGCAATGTATTTTGTTTTATAGAATGCATTTTCATAACAAATCCTTCCTGTTACCACTTCCGATGGGAAACACATAAAGCAGCTTGAAAGAATTCTGAACTATTTTACTGAGACTTTTCCACAGCTCACTGACCTATCATCATCTCTATTGTGATGGAGGATATAAAGTTATTCAGAAGCCCACTGCTGGGCACACAGCACTTGTAACTGAACTCTACACCATCAACCCTTCCCACAGCTATAAGCGTTGTTTTCTGCTAAAATCTCACTCTTTTCAGGGCATACAGCTCCACTTAATGACAATGGGGCACTCATAAGCCAGACCTGCATAGAGTACAGCAAGCAGTCTCATTATTAGGGGGCACGGATCACTCTAAGATAAGCACTCACTTCTCAAGCACTTGGGACACCTACAAACAAATGCCTCATTCTCCCTTTTGAAAGAAAAACCTTGCAGAGCCATCCTGAAACACGTTAATCACAGGGGACCGTGGCAAGAAAGCTTAAAAAGGTTAGAAAGAAAACTAAGCCAGAAAAATACATATTGCTTTATTCACTCTGCCCAATTAAGAACACCCTCTGGGCATTCAATGGCCTTCTTTGTTCATTGTTTGGCCTCCCCACTGTTGTTGACATACGCTGGGAAACTACCAAGAAGCAACAGACATTTATTGTTATAATTATATCACATCTTCAGGCCGCAATCTAAAACCATGTTAACCTAGCCACGGATGCAATTACTAACAAACCTATTGCTCACAGGCTGGGAATAAGCCTGTGCTAAGCCCGGAGCCCAGGCTGTCACACGGCATTTGATTACATTCGGTAGTTCTGATGGATGCCTCGCTGGGCCATTGCTGTGTGTGGCAGCGGGCAGCCTGTGACAGCTCCGAAATGATTGCTCTGATGCCTAACGCCCGCGATAGGTAAGGTTTAACAAGATTACAAGATTCTGACTAATTACCCCTTGCTTTTCCCTCACGGAAATCTGAATTAAGGCACTAGAAGGAAGCTGCAGTGACACGTCTGTGCCTCCATGGGGAGAGGGAAGCGGACGGAAGGATGGAGGGCAGCGGGCAGAGCGACGAGGCACGGAGTTTGTGCCTGCTGGTCGGCGCTGCGATTCCTATCACGAACATTATCTCTGCTCACGGCACAGCAATAAGCACTGAACAAACACTGACGAGCGCGGGGTCAACAACAGAGGGCACCGCCGGTCGTTATAGGAACCGATGCTGCCGGCACAGCAGCACCTGCACCGCACGCTCCAGGAGCGGCAGCTCCGTCCCGCCCTGCGGCGCGGCCCAGGGCAGCACAGCATCGCCTCCGCATCTCAGCGCGGCCCGCTGCCGGCCAAGCCTCCCCTCGGGCACGGCAGCGAAGAATAACTTTCCGTTCCCCGCCGCACCGCCGCCTTCGGGTCGGCGCCGGGCCGCTGCCCGCGTCCTGCCAACGGCTGCGCCAATCGCGGGCCGCCCTCGAAAGGCGCCCGGCTCCCGCGGGGCTCCTGCCGGCGGCGCCGAGCCGAGCCGAGCCGAGCCGCCCGCGGGCACGGCCGGGCCGCGCAGCCCGAGCCGAGGCGGGGAGGCCGCGGGACGGGGGAAGCGCTCAGGCAGCACGGCGGCAGCCGGCAGCCCCGACGGGAGAAGGGAGCGACGGGCCGGCGGAGGGGGGACAAAGCGCCGGGAAGGAGGGGTGGGGAGAGGCTCGGCTACCTGGATCCGCTTCCTGTGCCGCCGCCGCTCCGCCATGTTGTCCCCGTCTGCTCCGCGGTGACGTGGGCCGGGCGGCGGCGGAGGCCTCGCGAGAGGCGGCGGGAGGAGGGGAGGCCGCGCCCCTCGGCGCCGCGCGGGGGCTGCGGGGGGCTGCGGGGGCCGCGCCGGGCGCCGAGCTGGGGGCGGTGACGGCGCTGGGGGCGGTGACGCGGCTCTCGCTGCGCCTCCATCGCCGCGGGCCGTCGCGGCTGCGCCTGCCTCCCTCGGGGCCGCTCCTTCGCGCTGCAGAGCGACGTGCAGCTGCCGGCAGCCACGTGCCGCCCCGCCCTCGGAGGCGCTTGGCACGCGGGTGCGGCCCCGCGCACAGAGCGGCCCGTAGGAGAGGAAAAAGCTTCGTGGCGGGGCGGCCCGCGTGCTTTCGCCGTGAGGTGGCTGGGGTTAGCCAGGCGAGTTGTGCCGGCTCCGTGTTCCCGATCCGTGCCGTGGCACTTTGCGATGGAAAAGTGCGGGCCTTGTGCTGGTGGAACCTCTGAGGTGAAAACGAGGTAATTAAAAACCCGACGTCGCTTCCAGAATTTGCCCTGAATCACCGTGCCGGCGCTGTTTTTGGTGCACCATCTCCGAGCGCTTTCCCGGTGCTGTTGCTGGGCAGTACTGTTACACAAGTTACAAATTAAGCTGTCTGACTGCAGAGGGAACTATAAAAAGTACCGCTGGAGAGAGAAAATGACAAATGCACAGAATTGAAGGCTTTTATGGTGACAGTAAAACAACCTCCTGTAACCTGTAGGCAGAATACGTTTAGCCAAAGATACGTTTATATAGGGCGATCACCTTAACAGCTATTTGATGTGCTTCACTTACAGTGATGCACAAACGCATCTCAGGCTGAGGTTTCTTGCAGGGAGGCTTCCAGCCATGGCTGACCACAACAGCCTGCCATTGGTGCTGAACTGTGGCTTAGCAGCCAAAGCACGCGAGTGTCAATGACAGGACACCAGCACAGAAAGATGCTAGCTTCCAAAAAAGCACTTTGGGCTTCTGCTTAACGTCCGTTTTATTTTCTTCACAGAGCTTTTGATTCGTCTGAAGCTTGAGAAACAGTAACTCACAGGAGCGGTTCTGAGGACAGCCTGCATGTTGGTGTGGCACAGTGAGCAAAGTGACCACCTCAAGCAGATCCTAGGAAAGCGCCAAGAAGGGAAGGTGATACAAGTGATGTATCCTCCAGTGTGAGGCACTGAGTGGAGCAGTTCCTGTCGTTTTGAACACAGAGCCTGTCAAGACTGAATCTTGTGTGGAACAAGCTCGTTTGTAGTCACAAATTCAGCCAGAGAAAGAAGGAGAAGCAAGAGAAGCGAGTGGCAAAGAGTCAAGTAAACCAGGCAACGGAAGGGAAGGTTCAGCTGCCTGCATTTAAGGTTAGTGTACCTGTTAGCTGTGGGGCAGGCTGGAAAAGGAGCATTTCAGAACCATGCAAGATGTTCACAGTTTCTTAAGTGACAACTGCCATTTCTGTTGGAGCTGGGTTTCAGAATCATGACCGCTTGAGTTGCTGTTGTGAAGGATATTGCATGCAAGTGGAGTGGTTTCCTTCTTCAACTGAAGCAAAGCCCACAGTATTTCATTAGCTTCTTTTCTCTCTTCTTTTCTCTGTGTGATCTAATGTGGCTGTAGGGATGCTGGAAATGTTTTTAAAAAGAAAGAGAGAAAAAGGATACATTCACAAAACAAAAATGTATCATGAGCTATTAACTGTAAAAATAATCTCTAGCTGTCTGTGTAAGAACCCTGGAGGCAAAAGGAGTTTTCTGTGGTCTTTTTTTTTTGTTCTTATATGCTGCTTTTGGGTATCCTTTATTGGCTTCTTAGGCAGGACACCGAGTCAGGTGTGTTCTACTCTCTCTGGTGTATATATTTTTAATACCCTTATATTCACTTGTTCTTGGCAGTTTATTGGCTTGTGCACTATTGGTAGTCCCATTGTTTTGGGCCAGTGTTGGTCATCCTGGATCTGTAAGATGATACAGTCTTACCACGAATGACATAGTTAATATTCATCAGAAGTGCAAATCTACATGTTGGCAACTGAATTACTGGCAAGCATGTCACAAACTGCCCTTTGAGTCACATTGCCTTCTGCAATACAGAAATTGAGGTAACACAAAGTCTGACAAAATGTCTGTTCTGCTGAACAAACCATTTGCTTTTTTGAAGTTGATCCATTGGGCCCATTACTGATCCTTCTGGCTTTGAGGGAAGAGACAGGAAAACACAAATCAGAGTTACTTCAACTGTTATGTTGACAGGCAGGAAGGCAGACAGGGGGAAGAGCAAGGCAGACAGAAGGGAGGAGCTTCTGTAGAGGGAGTCAAGAAAGATGCAGTAATTCCCTCACAGTATGTTTGGAGCCTTTTCATAGACATCTACATGCAGTAGCGTGCTGGTGGTCATTCTGGAGTGACCTCCTGTCTTTCCAGCCAGCTTCAGCATTGGTTATGGATTCAAAATGTAAAGGATATGTGCCTTGTAACGTACAGCAACACATACTTTCAAGGCAGGTTTAGCTAGCATCCACCCACAAACACGAACCATTACTCAGTACAGTGTAGACATATCCTGAGTCACCTCCATCACAGAAGCTTATAAATGTTGAGTTAGCCATTTAGCTTTTAATTTAGCAGAGCAACAAATATTCATTAGAAATTATCATTTTCTTTCACTAAGATTCTAATTAAATCTTCCACTCTTGCCAGTTACTCTTCATTTTTGTATAACTCAGAATTATTTGACACACATAACTTAAAAAAAAAAACATAGTTGAAGTAAACATGAATTTCCTCTTGTTCTAGTCCTTGTGTAATTAGTTTCATCAATTTCAAATGCCAGCTTTTTTTTTGTTTGTTTCTTGCAAGAATATGCTTTTATCTCTGACTGGTGAACCTGTGAGGTCAGTTCTGCTGGAGAACCAGCTGAGGCTTTCGGGGAAAAAAAGGCTTGCTTCTACATCTGTATTTTTTGGCAGTGGCAGAAGAGGAGGAGAAGAATGGTAATAGCGAAGGACATAGCATTAGGAAAAGCTAAATGTTATTTTATAAAACCACAAGTTTCCTATTATGACTACCAGTATTTGAGTTTAAAATCCTTGTTCTATAAAAATGTGATTCTGGTGTTTACATCTCTCAAATTAACAGACTCAGCCAGAAGCTGGTGGATGCTTTGCAGGCTGTCTTTCAATAACAGCCTACTGGAAGCCCATGAATCACAGGCTGAGCAGCACTCATCTCTAGCAGAGCTGTTTTAACCCTGTAACTGAAGGTTAATCAGAAGATGAAACTTAGGTCGGCTTGATGCTTTCCTTGTTCCCCTTGGCTACAAGGGGTTCTGTTTGCTGTTGTGGTTGGTTTGTTTTTATTTCAGTAGTTCACACATGCAGACATCACATATGGGTTTTTAAATATGGTGAAAGAAAAACATCTATTCATGTCTTTCATTGTGTTACAGGGAAAAAAATATTGTTCTCTATATAACACTGGGCTAAGAAGAAGCTATGTATAGGTTCTTCTTTCCTATGATCTAGGTAAGACTTTGTACCCTTGTCAACAGTGAGATTGTTGGCTCAAGAACACCATGCAGAGAGTAGCAGAACTAATACCTGCTTGGGGGAATACAGGCTTAGGTAAACTTGGCAATGGGACAAAGGAAAGGAATGCATACAGGCCAAGTAACAGAGTAATCCTTGTGGCTTCAGATGAGAAAGGAGAGGTGAGTTTCTCCTTTGCCATAACAGATGTTTGTGTTACATTTAAATTACTGTAGCAGTATGGCCATAGCTATATATTACAGCATGAAGGGCTTTGTCAAAGCTGGGCATCACAGGAAGGAGAATTGTGAACACCACAGCTCTCACTGAGCTGTTATTTCCCCGTGAATAATGAACGGCTTAGATGAAAATATCAGGTCAGATAGGCTGATTCATTGGCAATTTTGCTTGTTCCTCAGACCAGATGTTTCGGAAAGGGTTGAAGTGAGTACCTACTCTGATGGAAGTTAGAGCTGATGCCATTTGCTATGGCAAATAGTACAGCATATTTTAAAGCATGGAAGAAACCGATTCAGCAAAAAAAGTGCTGAGTTTTGTATATTGTATTAGGAGCAGAATGAATGGGCAGTCTGGTCTAGCATTAGGTGGAATGGTTGGTAGCCCTGCGTGTGGCGGGGGGGTTGGAGATTCATGATCCTTGAGGTCCCTTCCAACCCTGGCAATTCAGTGATTCTGTGAATAGCTTATGTACAAAGGAGGCCTTAGGGAAGGTTATCACAACAGTTTTCTGTTGCAGCTATGTGATCTGAAAGCTGCACAGGGCTTTGAATTTTATTCACACTGCCTGTAAAATGCATTGCATATCCATGGCAGTCCAAAGCCTTTCTTAGTTGGCTTGTGCATCTGGGTTGTGTTAGAAAGCTTGATGGTGTACTTTCATGTTCCTCATGCAACAAAGGATGGCACTCTTAAAAGTAAAGATTTTTACCCACATATGTTCACATCTATCCACTTCAATTAGAAATTTATTTTCTGATGCAGCTTACTGCTACTGCCTAATGCACAGTAGATG
This sequence comes from Phasianus colchicus, assembly GCF_987193195.1. Taxonomy (NCBI): domain Eukaryota; kingdom Metazoa; phylum Chordata; class Aves; order Galliformes; family Phasianidae; genus Phasianus; species Phasianus colchicus. The sequence continues at coordinate 21,468,746 of NC_143445.1, read as the reverse complement.
TTTAGTCCAAAAATTCTGTTGATGGCATGTTGATGTACTATAAGGCATCATGTGCTATTATAAGGCATCATATGCATTCCTCTGTGATTTAAATAGCATTGCAGAAAAAAACAAGTGCAGTGGTGGTGTAGCCACTAGAAATCACTGACTTCCACAGTTGTGCCAGCTCTGTTACATACTTGAAGTAGATAACTGTACCCTTTTGCAGCTGGAATAAGCATTAAAACCAGAAAGCTCACATGGCTGCTGAGAATCAGCAAAGCCTCCAGTGTTTCCTTGTAAACATAGTTCATGAAAACACATCCAGATCTGAAAGCAAGGCTGTGTGTACTGATTCTGTATCTTTAGTGTTTTGAGTTTTTTTAATTCTTTCAGAAGTGTTTGTCAGAGGGGAAACTTTAACCATTAGTGATAATCCCTACAATAGAAATAGAACAGATTGTGTCCATTTAGGTAACTCCATTTCCTTCCAGTTTCACTCTGCCATTGAGTGCAGTCTGGGCCTTGCTGCACTGTGGCTGCTCTGACATCTTCCCCTGTTTGGAGTTCTGGGAAGGAGAGCCCGGGATGTGCAAAGGATCACATACTTTTTAAATTGCAGCACTGTCAGGCTTGGCATGCGTTGATCCAGCTTTCTCTGCTTTCCTAACCGTTCATGTCTGAGCCATTTACAAAAACAGCACTCACATTCTTCAGAACCAGATTTCAGTCTTTCTTCCCTAGCACACAGGATTTCAACTCAAGCTCCTCTGCTGTTACTTCAGGAAAACAAGCCCTGTTTGCTCACATCCCTGCTCTTGACACCCAGCTGCATGCTGTGCTGCCGTTCCCTTGGGGGCTGCCTCTGCAAAGTGCTCACAGCTGGGCAGCGACATCGTGTGGCCCAGTGGGCCCCCAGCTGGGGTTGGTCCTGCAGCACCCAGGGCTTGAGAGGTAGGACACCATTTGAAAACCAACAGGTGAATTGTGTTTAATTAGATAAGCGGCATTGTTAATGTGTTAGTCAGTTTTACAAAAGAAGGGAATTAGAACTTGTTTCAGACACCAAACACTATTGGTGCTTCTGATGCTTTTTTTTTTTCTTAGCAACATGTTGACTATATAAAAATATTTTCTAATATTTTCTTTTTCACTGATGGTTCATGAACAACCTGCTGCAGAAAGAAGAAAATCACAGGAGTTGAACCTACTGTGAAAGGAAACTTCTGGTGTCAGTAATCTGAGACATTACATATTAGAATAGCATGTGAAAACATTACAACCAGACTGTGACTTCTTTACAGTGATAATTGTGCTTTATCCAGAATCTGCAAAAGTAAACATTTTTTATTATCAAATTATTATAAAACTCTTCTGTCCACCTTGCTGAATTTTAGAATCTTGGAAAAACAGAAAAAATATTGAAGAGAACAGATGTTAACACTCTGAAATTCACTGAGACAAAGCAAACAGCAAACTAATGGCCATTCCAAGATTATTTCTGCTGTTGTTTTTTAGACAGTCTTGGAATTATATCTAGGCTTTCCAGTTTCAGATTTTAATTCTCTTTTTCTGGATATTATTAAGTATCCAATAAACAGTTCCTTGTATGAAAGATGCTCATAGATGATGCATAAAACATAAGCCGGACTCTTATGGTAATGGAAAGACTGTCATTAATTTCATCAGATCACAGGCATAAATGTCAGCACCTCACTTAGGAGATTACCTTAGGGCCTGTCTGCATCTTTGGAGTATTTTGTTGTATAGCAATTCACACTTTTCCTTTGGGCCTAACTAGAATTCATCAGTGAAACCTGGAAACATGAACCCTACTTGCAGTATCTGAAGATATAAGCACAGAGCCCAGCACTGCTGTAACTGGTGGTGGTGGCAGAGTTTTCAGCAAAGCAGAGTCATGCTGAAGTCTTATAGCAAGACTTTGCTGCTTCAGGAAAGGAACATGAGAGGTATCTGCCACTCCTCTCAAGGCTACGAAATTCGGACAGCACAGTCAGATGAACACTGAAAGTTACTGTTGCTAACTTCTAATCTCATCTCATCTACTGCACAAATATTTGATTTACAGTATCAAAAATAATAAAATATTTTTTCTCAGGCTGAAGCAGAAAAACAGGTGCCCACAGTTTAAAATACAAGAACGTTCGTCCTCGTGCATTTGGACACTCACCATCTACACAGCAGTGCACCTCTTGGTTTTTAAGAGGTTTTCATGTGGCCGCAGAAACTAATCAAAGGAGAGGGAATCTAAAGTGGGAATATACAGCAGATCACCAATCGACCAGCACTCAGTTTACTTAGTTTTCTCAAAACTATTTGTGTGCACTTCAGAGTCAAGTTTTCATCAGAGGAGGGTGGAGGACAGTTCCAATTCCTCAGTGCAAGAGCAGCCTGTGACAAAACCACTAATGAGGGAATAAAGATAATTCACACAGGGTTCATTATGGAATGCTGGGGAATTTTCCCTAGCTAAAAACTCCACTCATGTTTGCTGTGAGATACTTAACCATCAGTATAAGCAGAAAGCACTTTTCATCTTACGAAGAATGCTGAGTATGCTGCTGAGGAAAGGCTTCCATGGCTTGCCCAGGTGGGCAGAGGGGAAGGCTGCTTTGAGCTGCTGCCTCCAGGATGTGGCTCTCACTGCAGCTGGTCTTCCCAGCAGTCTGCTTCTGCTTTGTTCTGAGCTCAGCTCGCCTATGCAGTCACACAAAGCAGATTCCAACCCTGGCAATGGGCTGTAGCTTTTCCTGGTAGTTCCTCAGCAGCCTGCACAACTGTACCGAGTGCACTCCGAGCCTCTGACAGATTTCAGCAGTGTTAATTGTACTGATACCCTATTCAATGAATTGCACTTGAAAGTAATTGCACTAATATGTAGTCCTGTGTTTTTAAGTGCTTTTCAGATACCACAATGCAGCTGATTTCATTCAGTCCCAATCCCATGCAGAGGTTTCAGGCTGCAGCCACCCTCTCAAACACCTGGTAACTGAAGGCTCCTGTATTATTAGAAACATTTTACATCTTGGGCCCAGCTCAACTCTTCTGAAAAGTGATCATCTGGAAGTCAGCCTGTGGTCCGTCTGCATCACACGGATGATCCCTGCTTTCTGAAACAATCTGTTCCACTGTTTTTGAAGTCTCCAGGCCCTGTGAGCAGGGGCTGTCCAGTGCATCACCGCTGCTGTTGCAGCGAAGAGGAGAGGTGATGTCAGAGGGCTGCTCTGGGTGTTTGCCTGGAGCAGGAGGCAGGGACACAGACAGGGGAAGGTTCATCATGTAGAACACATTGCCCAGACGTCGAGACACCTTGAAAGACAGAAACAAAATCGCAGTGGTTGTTTCATGAGGTGGTTTTGCTGTCATTAAATGTCAAGGTTGGCTGTTGTGTAGCAATGCCAGGAAGCTGCCTGGTCCCCCACCACCTCCAAGGATTAGCAGTGGTTAACAAAAGTAAACAAAATCCACGATGAAAGTAAGAGCAGAAAATTTCAAACATAGAGGGACAGCATCTCTACAAATCATTCAAGATTCTATTCCCAGAAAGACTGTAGAAACCTTTACTTGGTGGATTTTAAAAGTCAGGTTGGAGCTAAAGCAAGTATGTATCAGAACAGTTCTTACCGGTGGGGAAGGACAAACAGGAATACAAGGGAGTAAATCCATCAAATATCTTTGCATTACCAGCCTCAGCCCAGTCTGCAGCACTGCTGTGTCCTGAATCTGCCCCGAGCATCTCTCAGACTGTCAGTCCTGACACCCCACCTCCACTGTCCCCCTGCTGCGTCATGCAGAGACGCAAAAGCAAACCATGCTGGAGGAATTTCTTTTCCCCCACTATTACAGCAATGAGCTTATGAGCGAGAAAGAAATGTGATTTAGTTTGGAAAAAAATCATCTTGATAGCTTCTGAGCCTTTCACATCTGCATGCCTTGCTAGTTTTGGTACATCTGATATTACCTGGGAGCGGATTTTTAATGCTGGCCCGAGTTTTAATCCCATGGTATCTAGGAGATGTTCCTCTGTTAGCAGTGGGAGGGTTTCTCCATCGATAGCGTGGTCTTTGAATATCTGATGGAAAGAAAATAACATCGAGGTGTGTTCAAACAGACTTCACCAGTTATTCTGTGTGCTTAACCCTGAGGTATAAACAACAAACAGAGGAAATACTTTCAATGTTTTATCTTCACGTTTCTCTCATGACTGCACTGTGATGTGCTTTGTTCAGATACGTGGACATCTGGACATTTTCTTGTAGCTCACTTGTTTTTAGCAAGTGGGGACTTAACGTGGTGCCAACTAGTAAACCTCTATTTGTCGTATTTATTTGTTGATCTTAAATCCAGATGATCCTAAAGACCTTAAAATGTGACTGTGACCATTAGGTGTGTTTGTCATCACCTGGGCATAATCGGAGCAGCCTGGGAGGCTAATGATGAAGTTGTACACATCATCAACCGTCCACTTGCGGATGTCTTCAATGGTGGAAATGTCTTCTCCATTCAGGATCAGGCCATGTGCTGTTTTAAGGAGGAAACTGATGTTATTTTTGTAGAATTCTGCTGGCAAAACAATAGGAAAAGAATGTTGATGTAAGATTAAGGACACTACATTAACAGCACCATGTAGTCACCGATACAATAATCCTTGACACCAGAATCACTTGATAGTTGTAACTGGTCTTGGAGGGTTTGCTTTTATTTGCTGTATGCACTGTACATACCAGTCACTAAATGTACAAATCACACTGCAGCATTTCCAACAGCATTATCCAATACTTTACCTTTGTTTTACCTTCATCCAGAGATTTTGTTTAAATTCCTGTAGCAGACAGGAGCTGAATAGTTAACATGCATCGTTTGTTTTTTCAGTGAGATGGTATCTTTGGTAAATGTTCCTGCACAAACACCCCAGCCTGTTCTCATGTCTGGTACTGGGATGTTTTGTGCCATTTGTACATTTAAGAGCCCCAAAGCTTTAGAAACTATGATTATTGTACAGTGACCTTATGACTGTGTCTTATGTAGAGTTCCTACAGAAGGCAAGGTTTTCCTAAAGCAATACTTGTCCCATCCAATGGAACTCTGGGGAACCCCAAGGTGCTGCCAACTTCACTGTGCCATTGCATTGCCCTGCAAAAAAAAACAAACCTGAAACCTCCACTGTGCCAGCAAGCTGCAGATCTGCAGGTAGGGAAAGCCACTCTTTACCATTGTTGACATGGATTTACCAAGTCTTTTTGCAGCATATGAGTTCCATATTAAATTGCCATGACTCTGTTGTACCCAAATTTGCTTTAAGGAAGCGGAAGAAATAAGAGAGCAATTCAATAGAGATAATGACTATTGATCTGCTATTTTAACTGTAATCTGGAGACCTGACAAACCTGGAGGTAGCAGTGGGTTGCTGGGAACTGGAAATCCATATGGTAGTGCTGAGAACGGGATGGCAGACGGGTACATGTACTTGTCATCAAAAGCAGCACAGGAGCTATTAGGCTCCTTCTCACTTGTGTTGTTGCAGCTGTTGGGTTCAGCAGAAATTTCGTGATTAGCACAGTTTTTTCTCAAGTCTTGCTCCAACTCTTTGCAGTTTTTGGCAACTGCTGACGGCTCCACCTGGTTCTTGCTTTGTTCGTGTTTGTTTGGCATCTCCACCTCTGCCTCTTTCTTGTCTTCTTTCTCATCATCTACCGCAGTGGAAGCGGGGTCTGTACTTTTGTCTTCAGCTTGGCTCTTGGTGCCGTTGGCCCCGCAGTCTGCAGCTTTGTGGTTTGCAGCTCTCCTCCCCGGCCGGCGGCCCCTCTCCCTTTGCAGGGTGCTGACGGGGGGGTACGGGCTGGTGGCCATCAGCATGGTGTTACCATGGATGTCATCGAGGGTGGTACGATGAACGTATAAGTCACTGGGAAGGTGTCCTTCAGGCAGCCTGTGCCTGCCACGGAAAGCAATGGGACTGGCCGGCATCCCGTGGTAAAGGAAAGGTGCTTCCAGGCTCAGCAGTCCTTTCCGATGAGCTTTCTCCATTTCTTTTTGCTGAAAAATAGCGCTCATCTCCATCTCCATTCTAAGAGACACACAGAGCACAAGCAGTCAGGGCAGCTCGGTTCCTCGATCACCTCTTTTTTTCATGTCAGATTAAAACCAAGATATAATTGAAGAGATTAAAGAGTACCGCTTTTCATCCCTCTGCCCTGTATTGCTATTTGTGAGATGTCATAAATGCTGCAGGTGGAATGGTGAGCTTGCCTATATTTAATACATTGCCAAGTACATACAGTAAATTAAAAGGAAGATAAGATATGCTTGTCATGTGATACCTCTGTATAGTATTTCAGACAAGAAAAAGAGAGGTGTTATTTGTGTATTGGCAATCCAGGCATTATAACAGGGCTTACATTCTCTTCGGATTTGGAAAAGTGTCTCTGGGGTCATAAGGGCCAAAGGCTGCAGAAAATAAATGATTAATATTCCAATCAGGAAATTATACTGAGAACTGGAAAATGGCAGTGATATTGCAAGTATTCCAGTGGAGTTGAGAGGTGGCAGAAGTGAGCCCACCTAACAGCACAAAGCAGAGGGGCTGCAGCTGTCTCTCTTGCTTTGAGAAATCTGCAGTGGGACTTCTATATTCTTATTTGGAAAAGTGTTTATGAGGTCAACAAAGCCCATAAAGGGAGATAAGATAGCCTTCTAAACACTGCAATAAGAGCACCAGGGCAGGAAGGCTGACTTCTGGGGGACTTCTCCTTAGAATTGCCAAGAAAACCTCTTGGGCAGCAGGTGACTGTTGCCATCACTCCTTAAAATCCAGTTCTTTTTTCCCTCTGCCCTCTTTTCAGCTGTGCCACAGTCTCTGCATCCTCAACTTCCTTCTTTCAGTGTGTGACAGTGTTTTGCCTGTGCCCCATTTTCTGGTACCTGTTGCCCAATTATCATTACTCACACACTGCTCTTAGGTGGAGGTGAACAGCAGAGCATGACATCTCGCTTGTTTTTCTCCGGGGTTTATCGTGTGGCAGGAGCTATCTGAAACACGGTGCTGATTCAAGTGCTGTGCTATGGGGGGTTTGGTAATCAGGTCTGGCTGACTGAAGGGCTTTAGACACACCTGTCATAACTCTGAGATGTGTGATCAGGATGTATCCCTTCTTTGATCTTAATCTTACTGTGTGAGGGATGCTGCAACCGCAGGAGCCCAGCACAGCTCTGGTTGGGGCTGGAGTTGATGGAGATGGTGTGGTTGTAAGGGGGGGCATTTGGGATTACTTAAGCAGCAACTGATTGCACTGGTGCTATCCAAACAACCTGGCTGTCTGTGGTAACCTGCCAGTCAGATTGTTTGGCTGCAGCAGGAAGCTGCCCACCCACACTTGGCAGGGCGGAGGTGCAGCTAAGTCATCCCTGCAGCCCAGCTGCGGAGGCTGAAGATATTGCATGTGATGGATAGCACAGCTGTAAAGTTTGAATTTGTTTTTGACTGCTTGTAACTTTGGGGTGTTTGGATCCAGAGTTCAAGGGCTGGGTCTGAAACCTGCAGTGTGTTTGTTTCTTCAACCAGGCTGAGAGGTTGTTTTCTTTTCTTTGAATCGTTTTAAGGCTGAAGGAGAACGGGAGTAAGCAGAAATTTCAACAGCTTTGGAGATAGGAGTGCCCTCTGATTTGCTGGGTGATGTGAAAAAGAATCTCAATCACCCCCAGTTAACCCCAGCAAAGCCTGTGAATTCCTGACTTCCATCTGCTGCCCCAATCCCAGCTGCATCTCACAGCAAAGCTTACAGGCAATACCTGGCAATATTTTGCTTCTGAACCAGTTCCTGTCTTCTGGCCACAGCTTCCATGGATTCTGGTTGGAGAAAGCCATATCCTTAAAGGAAGGGAAGGGGAAAAAAAGTCTTTAGTCTTCTTCCTCAAGCAAACACACAAACCCCAAAGCCATGCAGAAGCACTTGAAAAGCTTTTCAAGACTCAAACTATGTGCTTTGCCAGGAAGCCAGAATGACTCTGAGTTAAATTAAATACTCTTTATGTTCATGGCTTCCGTGGGAATGTGTAGGAGAAGCACGAAGCCTGGCACCAGGTGTGTAGTTAGGTGCACCTGCCGTTGGCTGTAAAGGAAAGGGACAGCAGGGCTGTGTTGTAGACACTACTGATAAAGCTTCAGAAAGCTCCTGCAGGCAAAGCTTCGCTACCTGGGCCTGGGTAGATGCGGTTGGACAGCAGGTTGGGCATGCTGCTGTGCTGTGGGACTGTGGGCCCGAGGTGCGACGCGATATGAATTTGTCTCGGGTCGGCTGTGGCCGTCATTTCAGCTGAAGGTAACAAATCTCTGAAAGACAAACATTCAGACACAGAAAGGGGAATTCTTCAGTTAATAATAATCTAAGATTTTTGCGTGCTCAAGGACAGCACAGGACTGTTTATTCTGTATCTGCAGTGTTGCTATAGAGAAGCGTTGCAGAATACCTGTCTACCAGGCGAGGCTCGAACTGGGAGGGGATTGCCTGCATTCTCTGCTGGGCTGTGCCCATCAGCTGAGGGTTCACTGCCATCAGCTGGTTCCTCATCAGCATCTCTTGTCGCTGCCGCAGTTCTGGCACAAAGCACACACAGAAAGTGAGTCTTTCTGTAGTAGAACTTTAGTAAAGAAAATAGTTTTTGTATGAATTAGCAAATCACACACTTTTCTTAATAACGTCATTTAAGAAGAAGACATTTTCACTGCCACCTTAACCACTTTGTTTAAATAATGCAGTTTTATACAATCAGTCACAAAAATAAATAGAATGTGCACTGTCAAGTGTATAAAAGGACAGCTTACAATGAGCAATAGTTCACGTATCACTATTAAACAGAGCAGATTAGCCAGAAATGTTAAGTTCTCTGCTTGAGAGAGTTTCATTCTTAATACCATTTTCCTTCAAAGTAGTCGTATTAGCTGGGACCTGCCCAGTGGTGAGGCAGAAGCTGTGGAAAGAGCCTGCAGCTGTATGGCAGAGCCTCACGATGCCCAGGTAACACTTCTGCTGCTGAGTTCCTCTGTGGCCTTGACCCCTCTTCCAGTTGCTGAGCATCTTTTGATCAAATTCTGGATGCCAAGAATTTCCCATGTTAACTTTTAACTACCTTAATGGAGAAATATTTTTCCAGTTATTCCTAAGACAAACTTGAGATACCTTTTCAAAGGTATCTTGTGCAGAGATTAGCAGATCTATAAACAAACATGGAGTTAGTTGGGTTTCTTCCTGCTTACCTCCTGCTGCCATGCCACTTGCTAGACGATACAGGTGCTTTTCTTCCAGTGCTCCCTGTTCCCCCAGGATAGACATTTTTCTCATGTGATCTCGTGGGGTCATACTTCAAGGAGACAGCAGCAACTTTTCCAAGGTAAAGAACTGGATTGACAGGTCTAAAGAAAGGAAGGCGACATTGACTGATGTAAGGAATTGGCAGGTTATACCAGTTACTGCTCAGATCAGCAAGCAGTCCTTCTGGCAGTCACAACCATGCCCTTCAGTGCTTGGGGATTATACTGGTTATCAGAAAGAAACTTTGAGTTTTCATGTGTGCAAATGTTTCTGTTGTTTATACTGAGTTGTTCAGTGTTCTTGGTCTTACTGTGTGGGGCAAGTCAGGATGTTGTGAAGTATCAGCTGTTCAGAAGGATGTCTTAAGGCCAGTATCATTTGACTGCAGCCCCTGGTATAGCACAACAGCACTGAGAACTGTGAACTCATAGCCTGGAAGGCAAGTATCCCTGTTTTGAATGGGGGATTGTGACTGTATAGGGCCCTGTTTGCTAGATGAAAGAGAGGGAAAGAAGTGGCAGAAGTAAGCAGTTCCAAATCACATAAGCCTCTTCAGACTGCCAAGTGATGTGAAAAAGGTAAAAGAACATATGTGCTTTGTAGTGATTAAAAAAATCAGATTTATGGGTAGATGAAGTCAGATAAACAGTAGAAATCTAGACAGAAAACTGCACTACAAATGCATCATTGAACAGCTGTACTTCATTGAGGTGGATTGCATCAGCATTTCTGAGTCTGCCCAAACAAGCAGGTGGCTAGATTACAAGTGATCCTGATAGCAAGGGAATGAGTAATCACAAAGCACCCTGCTTGGGATCTGGGGGCAATGATCTACACAGGATTATCAGTGTAAATGCCAGCCTTCTCCAGGAGCTCTGTTAGCCTGTTTGCTTGTTTTATTTTTCCTCACATTTATGTTAACTTGCTTACTTTGCAGGCTGGAATATATTTTCATTTTTATACTGTGTTGTGCCTGTTCTTGGTCTTATTGAGTCAATACCTGTGTTCCACAGAGCTGCTATGATGAAATCCCACTGTGGGATCAGTTCCATTTTGGTGACCCCCACAAAGACAGCAGTGCTATAAAGCCACCAGTGAGACCAAACGAGGTGTGAGATGTTAGGGGTGAGCACAAGGCTGGTCCAGCCACCACAGCCTTTACCTTTACACCAGCGAGCATGCACGGCATGGTGAATATCCTTGGTCTCAGCCTTAAGGTCAGTTTTTGAAGGGTAAGCATGTTAGCCATTTCAACCATACTGACTGTGAATCAAGGTTATACTGGGTCCAAACCTACTGAGTCCCCTTAGAATAAAGATCTTCCTTATGTTTGTAAATGTTTAAGTGTTTAATTCTGTGTTGGCCAAGCTTGTGGTCTTTTTGGAAGCAGATAACCGTATCCAAACCAAGAAGAACACCACGATGCCCTTTGTTTTTGACATAACTATCTGAACATGTGCTGCTGGACATGTTTCCATTTGTTTTTTTTTTGTTTTTTTTTTTTTAGGATACTTTAAACTTAAAGCGGTTTAGGATGCTGGGTGCCTCATGAAGAGCATTTGAGCTGCCAAAGTGCTTCTGAGCTGCTAAAGCATTTTAAAGCTCAGTACTAAAGCGATTTAGTGCTGAAGTAAACTTTACAACAGCTCAAAAAATAGGTGGCAACTGCAAAGATGGTATTTACCATACTGTATCAATCTGTGAGTCACTGAGGTGGTTTCTGCTCACCCATGAGAGCTCTGAACTGAATGCTCAGGAAAACAAAGCTGCAGTTATAAACTTCGTCCTGATCCCTCTACAGCTGGCTGCAGAGCAGGAAGGTGGAAAGCAGCCACTAAAGGTCCAAGTAGTTGCCATGAAAGAAACAGGAGGTTTTTATCTTACTGTTCTATGAAATCAAGGAAAAAAAAAAGTCAGTGTTAGCACTAATAAGGTTTCACCTGTCAGATGACTGATAAGCTGTACCACTTGTTCTATTTAGGAACTGCTAGCATGATTCAGTCCTCTGTTCTGTTAACAGCTGGGACACATTTTGCTCTAGGGAAACCGTCCCAGTTTGGGGAAAAACATACAAGTTTTATCAGACAATCCTTATCAGGCCTTCCTGGAGCTTCTACATATCTGCTGTTGTAGTGAAAACCCCTTCTTTCTCCCCATAAAATCACACTTGTGACTAAAATTGTCTGGTGCAACTTTGAAACTGTGGAATTGCGGAAAATCTGCATGGAAAAGATCCATCTATTTTGATCCCAAACTACAGCCTCCATGTGGGATCAAATGCACCCCTCCTGTTTTGACATCTGTCAACAACTGAGTGGTGGTAACTGGTGAGAAACCATTAGCATCAGCATCCTGGGGGTGTTTTCTATGCAGCTCCTCATACAAATATGGAATTTGTGTGGTATGCTGCCTGTTGACAGTCTCTCTCATAGTCTCCTTTCAGAGCTGAAGTGGGACTACCTGAGACTTTTCTCAAAATCTTTCTTTTAAAAATTGAGGTTTTTCTTTCAAGTGTTACAATTCCCACTAAAAGTGTGGTTCCATACACAGCATATGCAGCAGCATCCATAGTGCAGTTGATCCATATGTTTTGGTAGCTTGTTAGCCATTACTGATAATTATCTCAAGGAGATACACACAGGCTTATAGAGCATCACTTTCAGACAGTGTTCATGACATCAGCAGCTTATACTGAAAAAGCCTTGGAATAGCATGACTCAAAAGTTCATCTGCATCTTCTCCCACTAAAGCAGTCACTTACTGCTTCCACTGACCCAGTGCTGGAGTCCTCATGTGCCAAAAGGAGGGTTTTCACCTGTGTTGCTCCATAAAGTCATTCTATCTTGTTTTGTTTTCTGTTGTGCCAGTCAGCCCTATGTAACATCTCTTGGATTCCTTCTCAAATATATAAAAGAAACTCTGGTATTTCTGGTAAAAGTCTTCAGATGCTATTTCCACTGAAATGGTGCTGCTTTTCTAAGCTGCGTGTCGAGACGTCTTACATCTTACATAAATGACACACTTTGTGTGTGTGTTATCTGTATTAGATTACTTACCTCCCTGATTTTCCTGTTCAGTGAAGCACTGAGCTGATCAGGTAGGATACTTACCTAGTTTAACATCCTAATGTTAAGACTCCTGTTTGACCTTGTGTCAGGAGGAGATGCTGAATTTTACTGGTTTATGTTGTACTGTTTGGATTGATGCCTTTTTGAGTTACCTAGCTGGGGCTCTGATTGACAGGTCAAAATCAAGGTATTTAATTGAGGTTCTTAGTATTTTCATAGTGACTAGCATACTAGAAACCAACTTCAGCAAAAAAAAAAAAAAAAAAAAAAAAAAAAAAGCTCTCTCTGGGAGAAGAGGGAACAAAAAGATCAGATGCAGGGAAAGTATGCTTCTGATACATATATTAGCTGGGATTTGAGAGTAGCTCAGAATCCTACAGCCAAGTTCATATAAATTCATACACACCAGCTGTCTGGCGTTGCATTCATATATGGCTCTTCTCTGATCCTATTGCACAAATCCTGGCTGTACAGCACATTACAGGGATGAAGACAAGTTAATCTCTACCTTTAGAGTCTTACCCTTAGCAAACCCTTCTTGACAGCAGGCAGAACCACTCACCCAGTACTAATTCTGTCTCAGTTTATTAGACAAGACATCGCAAGACATGAACTTCATGAACCAGAAGTGTTTGGAAATCTCATTATTCTGTGTGCAGATTCAAAATGTCTGTAGCAGTTCTGTGTGTCTGTATCATAATAGCATCTTATGTCTAGTGTAGGTTTGTTGGAAGACTTATTTTTTAATTAAATGCTTTAAGGTTTCATTAACTGATAGTGGTTTTATCTACATCAAACACATGTAATTAGCATTTTTTAAGAACAGTTTTTGGTGTACCTTTGCAATGAATGGATCTGCAGACTTTATGGGAGAAGCTGAGTGTTACTTCAAATATTCAAGTAAGTCTGCCAGAGAAATCAGTTGAACATATAAAAATGTATGCAAGCTTTTGGGTGAAATATATGGAGCAACTCATGCATAGTCTCATTTCTGTTCCCATTGAGTCCCTTCGTAGAGAAAGCTGTCCTGATTGCTTGAGAAATCAGATTTTGTTTGAAAAAAGCAAACCAAACAATATTATTAGTATTCTAATGTTATTAACTGTTGTATCAAGGGTTTTGTTCTTAAACTATGCTAGGAGACCTAAAGTTAGAGACTGGTTGTTCAAGAAACCACAATCAGTAAAATAAATGACTTCTGGAAATGAAGAAGATGATGATACCAACATTATGAGCTCCAGGACCATGAAATATGTCTTCTTAACTGGGTAAGGTACTCCTGGAGAGGCTGTAGGGCTAAATTCTAATCCTGGGTACGTGGGCACAGACTGTCCAGAGACTGAGATTAGAGTGTAATCCTAAAACTGGATTGAGAACCATACATTCCTTAAAGAAAGGAAAATAACTATATTTATACCTGGTGTTATCTGGTGAGTTTACTTGCATGCCTTTACTGAAACGAAGGTGTGGATGGTTCACCATTTTTGATCTAGCTGATAGTTAAGATTGCAGCGAGTCAGAGTTCTTTTAAACATGATGCTATGGGGTATGGATCAAGGCCTAGTATTAGTAAATTCAGTCCTTCAGGAACTAAGTTTGGTTGGCACCTCGTTCTAGGAGCGGGGTGAAGGTAGACCTGTTCCTTTCTGCTAGCAGGCAGCTATCAGCTTCATGCTCTGATTGCAAGCATAAGTGGGGTTGTGTGGCGCTGAGCATCACAAAGGCACAACAGGAGCCCCCTGTAGGTGATGCAGGTGGGTGGTGGTGGGAAAAGAAGCCCTCCTCCCCTTTGGGGCAGCACTGGGGCTGTGGGTACAGGACAGGGAGCTCTGAGGTGGGGCTCTGTGGAGCTGGAAGCCGGGGCCACGTCCTGCAGCACAGCCCTGATGGTGTACAGCTGTGGTTGTGGCAGCACCCAAAGGCTCCATCTGAGGTCACACTGGGCAGAGGCTTTAACATTCTATCACTCTATTTGTTAAAAATTGGAGCAAGGATTAATGAAAATAGTGGTCGTAGCTGAGCAAACGTGGGTATGTGTGTGTGTATGTGTGCAGTTGGACACCTGCCCTTGTCTCCTAACCAGCTGTTCATGAGGGATGGTCTCTGTTACATGACTTACATGCAAAAGGTTAAAAGCATGATGCATTTTGTTTGCCTTGAGGATTTATTTCATAATTAACAGTGAAAATAGCTTCTCATCGAAACAGTATCATCTTTGATTGTTTTAGGGGATGAAAGGTTGCAAAATGTGGTTGAGTGGGGTCAGTTAAAAGGAAACCAGACTATGTTGTTTACTTCGTAATCGTTTGCTTTTAAAACATAAAGAAGGGATTTTTTTTTCCATATTTTTTATTCCTAGGTATTGGAAATAAAAGTCTTGGGATGGAGAACTCTCTGATGATCGGAGAGCACGGTGAGTATTTTCAAATGAAATGAATTTTTAGTGGGATTTTTGTCTTGCTTTGAACTAAGCTGAAATAGTAGTACAAACAGCAACACTGCCAGTGCTGAGAGAAACCAGGCAGTAGAAAAGCGAGTGAGTTTTAGGATGGCTCTTTGGAACTATTTATACTTAACGACTCTAATTTCCACTAAGAGTTTGACTCTCAAAAACATGTACTGAATCCTCTGTACCTTTTATGTTCGATTAGAATATGATATTGCACCAGTGTCCTTCAGACATCCCAACATTTCTGAATAAATGGAGAAAACTGTATTAGACCACTAAAGTAAAACAAGATGGTGCTTTTAAAATTAGTATTATTAATCTTTTCAGGCTGGTTTTCTTCATTACAGAACAAAAGACTGTAAACTGGTGTTAAAAATATTTGCAGATTATGCAAGTCAGATATAGGACACTAAAATCACATTTTCCACTTCATATAGAAAGTCATAAGCTTTAACATAAACTTATTCTCGTTAGAAGAGCAGTCTGACATTGCAGAGCTGATCATGTAAACAAACTCAGAAGTCAGCATCTGCAACAGGCAGAATGCGTTCAGTTCCACAGCTTGCAGGATCAGACCAAGGCACAGTTACCTGAGTCAGGATTGTCCCTATTGCTCTTTTTCTATCACTGGAGCATGGGAGAGATGGGAAATCCACATATTGTGTAACTGAGGAGCTTGAAATTTTAGCTGAAAGGCAATATAATAGTGCCCAAGCTCTCCTCAGCCTGCATTTAATTCCACCCACACATTCTGATAATAACAAGGTATAAGGAACTCTTATAATATGATGATGCTATTTTTACAAAATATATCACTCAATGTATTGGTGTTCTACAAAACTCTTACCACAGCTTTCCTGCAATGACTATGCATATGAGCAAAACTTAAATTAGGCAAATCTCATGCAGGTATATCAGATTAAACCAGCCAACTGCATCCGTGTGATTGTAACATTGATTAATGCAAATTGCACACTGATTTAGGCAGCTCACTACTCTAGGAAGTACCTGTGAAATGCTGAGGTTTTTCTATTGCACTTTAAGAAGTATAGCACAAAGAATCAGCTGTACTGAGTTACAGCCAGTTAGCTTCTAATATTTTAAGACAGTTAGAAAAGACAGCAAAACATTGGTTTATGTACATTAAACAACTCAATTTATGTCCAGTTTTCTTAAAAACTACTGAGCATGCAATGAGAAGCCCTCCCAAAGTAAAAGCTAAAAGCTTCCTTTTCTGAAATAGATCTTTAAACGTTTCCAGAATTATCAAGTGTATGCTATAAGGCAAATACAGTTTCCACCTGGATATGCATGTTTATTTACCCACATTTGACAGATGGCTGAGGAATTGGTACATAGCTCATCACAGACTTTACTTTTTCTATATCACTCATGACTACCCCATACTTTGCTCTTTGCAGTGCAGTGCTGCTCTTCAAGAAAACAGCCTGCTTCGACCTGTGCAGTTTCCCTCCTGAGATAAGCCTTTGCCACCAAAACATGAAAATCATACACTTCTTGGTATTGCTTAGCAAGATGTTGCATAGCTATTCGTATTATAAGCCAGCACTGTTTATTTCTATTTCATGTATACTTACATCTATTGTGAAGGCCTTTGTTTTGAGGAAAATGAAGTCGCCATGAACATCCAAAAGTTTGTGCCTTCACGATAGGTCTTCCTTTCAAGCTGCCTCAGTAATGTGATTGGCAGCTTTTAAACCACATCAAGATTAACATGTCAAAAACTGCCTTAACTAACGCTGACTTTACTTTAAATACAAATTGAATTTATCTTGATTAGCCCTCATCCCTGCTTCTAAGCCCTACCCACTCTGACATCACAAGCCCTTCTCCAATACCATCCTCTAAACAGGCTGCAAAAACGTAATTACAAGAAGAGGAGCACGCTGATCTGATAAACCTATTTCACATTTAACCTGCTAAGCTGTTGTTAGCTTGTAAGATGCTTGTTGCATTCACTTAAAATCTTCCTGTTCCAGAAAGAAATACGCGAGAAGGTTAAGAAGTGCCTGGCTCTCTGCACTGTTGTCTGTTTGCACAGATTTCTAGGAACAGCATATTTCTGTCAGTTGGAGGGCAGTCAGCCCACAACTGTGTTATCCCAGAGCTGTGTATCCGCTTGGACTGGGGAAAACTAGAAGATGGAAATCCTGTTAAGCACATTGTGAGGCTAACACAAGGATCAGATGGTTATACTGCTCAAGCCGGCAGTTTACTCTTTAATTCTCACCATCAGTGAGTTAACTCTGGGAATGAACGCCCAGTATATCACCAAGTTTAAAACGGCAGGGAGAGGTAAATTTTTTCCAGTATCCATGTCAGCCCATGGGATGTCAGAGGTGATGTTTTTTTTCCCCTCGCTCACCCTCCTGAAGTTCATCAGGTGCTCACTGCAGCAAGCACAAATGCCCCATGTCCTTTCCCAGATACCATCACAGCACCTAATCCTGGAGAAATACAGGATTAACAAAATTTCCAGGTCTAACAAAATACAGGTCTAACAGAAATTCCACTTGCAAGCAGACGAGGTATGTCAGTAGCATGTTAGCTACCAAGATGATTCTCAGCGTGTGTTCAATCCTCTCAGTCTGTGGCTGCCTACAGAAGCTTGTCAGTCCAAATGTGATGAGCCAAAGCAGCCTTGAAGAAAGCTCCTCTGCTGGGATGTTTTGGGATTGTCTGAGAGAGGCTGAAGCAAATGCTTAGTAAGATATGGGGTTGCCCAAGTACTCTAAGAGCAAAGTATTGCATCAGCATACATTCTTCATCAGATGTTTCAGCCTGTTGTATCACATTTCAGGAAAACTGTGAAAAGTTTAACGCTAGGAGAAAGTACTTCCTGAGGTAGAAACAAAACCAGCATATGTTGATATATGTATTTGTTTCTGTTTTATCTAATGAGGGAAGATTGGAAAGGGAGAATGCTACTTCACGAGATCCCCGGCATCCAGTCTTTGATTTCTGGCACAGAAGCAGGGTTGCTGCATGCTGTAGTGATCTGTGACAACCACAGTGCTTTGACAGTCCCTCTCTGGAAAGATCTAATTGTTCTTGACTGGATTTCACAGGTGTTGGGGGTATGTTTCTGAATCAGACATGTATCCATACGTATCTCAGCAGTCTTGTTTTTGCTGGTCATCTTCTCCAATGGGAAAAATGGTGAAGCAGCAATGGAGAGTGAGAGAGAGGGACACAGGAGGTGAGTGGACTGTATCAACTTGTCCTAGACCGTGGTTTGTCAGCCAGCATCACTGTTAGCTCAGATGATTTAGCACAGTGTGTTCCCACGTTATTCCCTTTGCACTGCAGAATCTGAAGGTGAGTGATTCAGTAGTTGAACAGTTCCAGTGCAATATCTGGTGTTGGTCACCTGAGCTACACTAAGTATATACTAATGTTAAAGATAGGGCTGGAGCTACACCTTCTCCTGTGCACTCTTGCCCAGATTTATTGGCAGAGTTATCTCCATAGTCAACACAGCATCACTTCGTTGTAGAACATAAGGATTTGGAAGAGCACTACCAAAACCCAGCAGTGTGTATTCAGGTTCAATCTCCACAGAATGCAATGGGGTTTTCCTGAACTATCCAGACCCATTGTACCAGATGGTACCGTATGGATGTAACACTGATCCTTTGACTCTGTTGATTTCTAATTAGGTTTCTAGTAATTAATATAGTTTGCAGGCCTTGCATGAACTCTGCAGATTACCCATTCATGTGAATGATTAACTGAAAGGGGATTAATCCTGGCATGAGTTCAACCAAAAATAATTTTCTAGCCTGAAAATCTTATCTGACAGGCTAGTAGATTTTAATAGGGAATGAGACGTTGATATTTGTGTAGTTCCATTTCACAAAGAGAAACTTGACGGAAGAGTGTTAAAAATACAAGCATGGTAGACATAAAGCATTTGGTCACCACTCGTGGATGCAGGGTTTGGATTTTGGGTGGTCCTGTGTGGAGTCGAGTGTTGGACTTTGTGATCCTTGTGGGTCCCTTCTGGGATGTTCTGTGATTCTGTGGTAGCATAAAAGTACAAAGAAATGTCACCCATGAAAAATCTCAATGAGTCTAGGGAAACTGTTTTAAGGTTTCTCAGAGGACTGTGCATTTCTGAACCCAAGGTTTTTGCTGGGTTAGCATGTTCTCTGTGCCTTTTCAAACTTCTCCTGTGACCAGTCTATGGTTGTACATAAATACCAAGAAGATCAGCTGTAGCTTTCATAACACATTGAAATCTGTTTTAAACAGCTGCTGTGTGTCTGGTACTCCATTAGACTTTCAAACACTTATTTTACAGGAAATAATGTGAATTCTCAGGTCCTTGGACCAAACTTAGTCCTCAGGCATGCACGCTGATCTCAGTGTGGGAAAGTCTGGAAGGTATTTGTTCCAGGGAATTGTCAGTGCTGCACAGTTTTCTGAGTCTATGAGCCTATAAGCAATGCCAATAAGCATTTTTCCATTCCCAGCAATTTCTCAGCCCATGCAAATACCTACTAGGCAAACTGCAGCAGATTGAGCCAAGCAGGAGAATACCATGAAAGCTACTGCAAGCAGTGACATTCATGCAGAAGGTGGGAATGGGAGCAGAGATGCATGCTAAGGAAAGGGGGAAAGAATAACATCGTGTTGACTCAGTCTCCTCTTACAGAGAGGACAGTGCTGGCTGCACCTAGGGATGAGCAAAGCTGAGAAAGGGAACGTGGGTAGAAGTAAACAAGGGTGTGCTACTATGTGTTATAGGGCTCAGAATGTTGAACATCCTTAGCAGATAAATATCCAAAATCATTATATTCTATATAAATACTGGGCCAAGTGCCTCTGATATAACTGCAGTTATTGACTATAGCAAGTGTGCTGTATTATTTCATCCAGGTGCTTGGGGTGCTAATTTTATTTAATGGATAATAAGTGCCATCAAAAAACAGAGTTGCTACTTTACTTGGATTTCATTGAAAGATGCACTCCTAAAAGGAGAGGAAATCCCCAAAATGATACTCGGTGATTAACTACATAGAATATTGGATTTCAGTGTTTGCAAATCCTTTTTTTCAAATGAACTTGTGGCACTAATCCTCTAATGGCATTATTTCTTTGGAATATATGCCGGATTAAGGAGTCACAATGAGGCAAAGTACAAAAATCCACATTAATCTCTCACCAGTGGATGCTGTGTGGGATGCAACTTTAACTGTGTTTTTCCAGACCTGGTCTGTTCCTATCCTTGCCCCAGGTCTACACAGAGGGAGGAACAGATATAAACAAATGTGACACTGAGCGCTCAGCAGATGGTCACAAGCCATTTAACTAGATGGAAAGGCCTGGGCATTTATTATTTTTAAACTGCAGAAGCTAAGCCTGCCCTATGCTGTCTGTGGTGAACTGCAGGAAGTAGATGGACTGGTCTGCGAGGCAGGAGCAGGGCAATGTTCACCAGTGTGCAGGGAGAGAACAGCACTGCCCTGCCTACCAGCTAATGAGGGCCTGCCCACCATTCTGTATTCCACGTGCAGGGCACAGCCTGGGCTACTGCAAAGTAGCATCCATGCTTTCAGCCCTCGCTCTGGTCATCCTGCTTTGCTTTAGGATAACCTTGCTGTCCCCTCATCCTGCATAGCTTGCTTTCTAGGAAGAAGAAATTAGGTCGCTGTGAAAATACAATTCCCTTCTCACCGGATTATAGGGATGCTGTCATGGTGCCATGAGGTATTTTTACTCTCATTCAATGGCCTAAAGTGGTGATAGAATTTCTGAATGGTCAATGCATCACTTAATGCACTGATGTCAGAGCACTGAAGCTAGCCAAGCCTACCACTGTAATCAGTGCTTAACGTGCTTAAGGATTTCCCCAGTTCCAGGGATCGGAGATTATCAGATATTCCCGTTCCACCTTCATCGAAGCACGGTGGGCATGGAGCCCTGAGCCCAGCAGAGCCTGGCACGCGTGCACAGATGTGGGTTGCCTTGTTGCTGTTTCATCCCTGGGCACTCTTGTTAAGCACGACATTGGAAGTGGATGAAAGCTGTCGAGTTCAGTGAGTTCCTTACTGACAGGAGTGCTTGGGGTTCTCAGCTGTGTAACTGAGACACCCAGGTAGGGGTAGGACTCACATAGGTGCTCTTTCCCTGTGGATACAGAGCAAGGTGCTGATTTCAGAGCTTGGGTCAGAACAGCCATCCCTGGGCTCAGGAGGCATTACGACCAGCTTGGAGATCTCTGCTTTTTGGGAACAGTTATGTGCCCTTGATTCTTGCAGGTAAACACTGCCCATGAGAGCGGCTTTGTGCATTTTTTCCTTCTGCAAACATCTTTCTGAGTAGTATTTCTCATGGGTGGGAGGATTTCCCTGCTGTTCACTCGAACTTTTCTTCTCCTAATCTTATCCTATTGACTCTCAGCAGCACACTGTGCCCCACTCAGCCCTGTCTGAATCATTTGTACGTTGACACACTGAGTCAGGCCTGTCCTCAGCCAGTGTCTGCCGTGCTTGCACAGCAGTCATTACTTTTATTGACCATCTTTATCACTCCCCACCAAAAGCACTCCAGCTTGCATATGTCTGTAATGTATACATAGCAGTGAGAGGACCACGTAAAACGGTGTTGGAACAGGTACAGGTGAAGGTGAGCAGGAAACGATGAGGAAAACTCATCTGGCACATGAGGGGAAACAAGAGGTGTTGGGTTGATGTAGGCTATGGGGGTGACAGCATCACAGATATTGGGCAGGAGCATCCAAGCTAGAAAACATAACTCTCACTGTCATGGAAATCAGATTTACACACACACAAATATAGGGTAGCTTGGTTTATGCACCTGATGTGATCTGTGATGCCTTACTGTGCTATCATGCTGTTGCCTACAAGCAGAATGTGGTGGGTGGCACAGCAGGACCTCTCCTCTCCTGCATGCTGTGCCATGAAGTGCTCAGCAGTGAGCTACCCCTCTGTGTCCCTTCCATCACCAAACTGCAACGCCCACTGACACCTGCCTTTGCTCAGCCTCCACCAACACTCCTGACAAGCATGGACAAAAGAGGTGGGAAAACAAAGAGCTTTTCTTCAGGTGCTGCTGTAACCCGACCTGCGAGGTGACTCAGCTGGCAGCAGCTGTGCGGGACGTGGGGCGGTCAGGGTGCAGCGCTCAGCCTGCACTGCCACTTCCTCCTTTCTGCATTGCCAGGGAGCTCAGCTGCGGCACCAGCAGAAAGTACCCAAGTGGATTCTCAGCTCTCCTGCCTGAATAGTGAGGCTGGAGCAGCAGAAAGGACCCGCAGAGCTGTTGTGCAGAGCTGTTGTGCAGAGCTGTCGCTGTCAGGCTGATGAAGACGGGAACACTCAAAAGAAAAGCACCTGGAATGTCCTGATAGGTAGAAGTGAAGTTTTGTTCACGTGCCATGGCTCACTTCTGCCAGCCCTGAAAGTGCTGTAAAAGGTGAAACAAACCCACAGGTGTACCGATGGAAAAGACAGGTATGGTTTTTTGTCTGTTTCAAATAATACTGTTTTACAGCAAGAAAAGCAACCTGGATAACTATCGTTGCTTTACAGCTCAATAAATATGCTTTGTACAATTTTTGTACTTTACACATGAGAAATACAGCTGCATCAGGCTAACAAGAGCAAGATTTAAAAGAATGCATCAGCTTTTTTCAAGTGCTCTGCCCTTGAACACTTGTATCATAGCAGATACCTTCCAGCAGGAGAAAAAGCCTACATGCATATTGTTGATAGTGGTGACATTGTGTGTAACAGTTTTTAAGGTGATCAAGTTTGTGTGCTCTGCTGGGGATGCTGGGTTGTGCAAAGAGTTCTGTGAGCAGATCTCTGCTGGGGAAAGGGGTCACAGCAGCTTCAAAGTCAGCAAATGATGATACAGCAAGTGTGGTATAAAGAAAGAAGGAAAGAATGTATATGAATTGTTATAAAGCCAAACTTCAATTTACCTGTCAATTAGTCACTGAAACTGAGGTCATCATAGCACTGAACTCTTTCAAACAAGCTGACTGGGGCCCTTGCTTTTTTCCAGCACTGGTGCACTCCCAGGAGTCCTTGTACTCCCTATTGCACACCTCACCTTCCTGACAGCCAGCCTAGCCTTTGGCGTGGGTCACTTTGGTGCCCAACTTACCCGACAGGGAAGTCTTTAATTTGGCCCTAGGGCTCCCAGTAGCCAGGTGGGGAAGCCTCAGGAGCAGTCTGTGTTAACAAAGCAGCAGAAAGTGAATCTTGGACCACGTCACAGTGGGACCAGTGAGTCTGCTGTGCGGATACTGAGCATTACCAGGTCCTTTCAAAGGAGGAGATACGAGCTCAGAGACTAGTTCAGTAAACAGTGACACTGATATTAGCATGGAGGGGATGGTAGGAAATGGTCAGTGCATCTGCTGTTATGAAAGAGGGTGTGCAAGAGTGAATGTTGCTAAAGATAATTCCTTCTATGTCTGCTGAAAGGAGACACACAGAGTTGCCAGAACAAGAGTGAGGAAGACATCCCAAAGAGTTCCCCATTTGACTTTGTTATAAAGCAGTTCCAAGGGAAGAAATCCTCTTCTGGAAAGAGAAAAGAGCAGCCTTCAGCCATCCAGAAGTTCTTCAGTGGCTTTGACTTTGGGAAATCAGAAGGCAAGGAAAGACAAAAAATTGAAGAAACAGAAATAAACAACTGTAGAGCTGATGATCAGAGTGAGAAGGAAAATCTCTCAGTAGAAGGTAATGCTGATACAATGAACGAATCCATGTGGGTGCATTTTAATTTCATAAAGAGCCATTTGCTTTTCTTTTTTTTCTTTTCTTTCTTTCTAGACAAAAAGTTATATTTTACTGCCTACAATATATCCTTTAGCCAGAATTTGCTTCTGATTGAAACATTATTGAGGATGTGCCCTCTAACATGATAGGTGCCAAGCGAGGAGTGGGGTCTGTGCTGCTGAGGAGGCATAAAGCTTTTGTGTGACCTCCCTCGTGATCTCCAGCATGAGAGGTCAGTGCTGGAGGCAGCTTATTAGTTGCAGAGCTTATTTGGTTTCAAAGCCAAGCTTTGAGCAGTAGCTTGGCTTGTTGTATTTAAGATTGGTCTCTGTCCACCCCGCTGCTAAAGCAATCTGAAGGCAGGCAGAGCAGATGTTTCCTACCCCTTGACACCTGTGAGGGGGAGGGAAAGGGAATGGAAGTTCATTGTGAATGTTATTTTGTTCGTACAAGAGCACTCTCTACACACCAGAGAAAATGAGGCTATTCTTACAAAGGTGTTGGAAGGTGAGGCTTAGAACCCCATTCTCTGATGTAAGAGTTCTGGGAAAACAATGAGAGGACAGCTACTGTGAATTGGATTACTGTTTTGTGTACCTTTTGGTGTTTTCTTTTTCCCTTTTCATTTATGGACATTAGATGAAACTGCTGACTTATTAAAGGGTTTAGTGGAAAATTACAAATGAAGCTTTCCTTGCTGTACAAACTGCATGGAGGAAGAAGGTAAGAAAAGCAGGAAGTGCACTGCACAGACAATGTATGAAGTGAGCACAGGCTGTCATAAAGCAGGAGACGATCACCACACAATTGCAGGGCCACTCTGTTCTGACTGACCCAGTACAGGCTGTACCCCAGCCGTGTGGCACACAGAGGTGGTTAAATGACTTGTGTATCCAGAGTAGCTGCAGTCTGGAGTTTTGCAAGAATTTCACGTGCTTGAACGAGTAGTGCAAACATCCTGAGTCTCTGGCATAAGGCAGCAAGGTTCTTTTCTCACTGAGCATCAGGAGCTGTGTACTGATCTGACCTATCTCATCACTCAGGTTGTTGGTCCATGCTGATCAAAAGTAGAGGCTGGCTTACTGGCAGCTTTAGTTCATTTCCTAAAGTCTCTACCTGGCACTCTGGGTTGGTTGCAGAGGTAACCAGGGCTGTGTTTCTTTGTTACTCAGATGAACCTTCACAGCTGATTTCTGAAGCAGAGTCACCATCTGGTGAGCAGAGATTTAACCAGTTCATGCAGAAACTAGGAAAGAAACCCAACAGCAAGAACTTGGATCTCAATAATTGTGCATTAAGTGCAGCAGATGTAACAGAGCTGGGTAAATATGTATTTTTTTCAGCTGGACACTTTGTGTATTTCTTTGATTCTGATTTGCCTATTCAGTTGTTCACTCTTTTCCTTTCCTTTTCTTTTATCTCAGGCTTTATTTAAGATTTCATTTAGTGGTCCCAGGTCCCTGGGGAATGTTAATAAATAAATTGTATTAATTATGTAATATATAAAAATGTTAAAACCATGCAAGACTGTGCAGCAGGAGAATACCTTCATTCTCAGGCTGCGGATAAGAAAGCTGAGATGCAGATTGTTATGATTTTGTAATGTTTTAGAAAGCATATCTGTATCGAGATGTATGGACATCCAGGGTTTGCACATGACGTACAAAAAATACTTTTTTTTTCTTTTTTTTTTCTTCTTCAGCTTCTTTACTGCCATTTCTCCCAGAGCTGGAAGAGATCGGCCTGTCCTGGAATGGTTGTGTTGGAGGGACTTTGAAAACCCTCACTGCTCAGTTCCATCATGTGAACCTGCTGAAAGTCCTTCGACTTAACAACTGCAGGCTGTCAGCTGAGGATGTCACCTCCTTAGGTACAGGCATTTATGTTTGCTTTCAGACAGCTTGGGTGTAATGTAATCCATCTTGTCTCTTCCTGCATCCTATCCCTGCTGCTTCCACACTGGGCAATGTGAAATCCCACTGCAAAACACTGGAAAGAACTTGGGGTTATGAGTGACCTCGTACATTTGAACAGCTGTGTTGAGTTCATAGCTCAGGGCACAGAGCTTTCGTATTCAGAAGGCAACAGAATTCAGTCCCATTTGCAGAAGAACATGTTTTCCATCTGGATTAGGATTTTTTTGCTGTCTTTAATATCTAATGGTAGACAGCAACAAAAGTGAAAAAAGCTATCAGTGATAATAGGGTCAGTTTAGGACTTTGTTGCAGGACAGATGCAGTGCTTGTCACAAGATATTTGGAGGAGACTTAAAACCAGCAGTTCTATAACTTGTTTTTGTAAGTTTGGAATAAGTTTATTCCTCTGCTTCTTTGCTGGGAGTGCTTGCAGCCCTGCTTTTTGCAGAGCATGCTGTTTAAAGGTTTTGAAGTTGGTGGTGTGCACACAGATCCTAATCCTGAGTCACTTACCTCTGGGCCTGGAATTTACTGGTGGGGTGGGCCTGTGATACGTGTGTGAAAGAAGGGCAAACTCAACCAACTGCGTTGTTCTAGAAGGTCATTGCTCATTTTGCAAGTTCTAAAAACTGGTCTGGGTTAAAAGCTTTCTTTTTCCCTATCATTTGAATCCTTTTTTTTTTTTTTTTTTTTTTTCAGGAAATGATCAGACATAACATGTATGCTAATAGCTCAGAAGTAGCTGATGCTATCTGTTGGGAAAAAAACAAAGCATTTTTGTATTATAAATCTTTCGTGAAGTATTAGTTAAGAAAACATAGAGACATGAAAAGTTATTATTATTTAAATACAATTAATGATTTCTGGGTTAATTATGAGACTCCGGATCAAATACTGTAAATTGCATTTGCATATTGGCTGATTAAATGATTTATTTGGAAATACACATCTGCCTCATCCCTCCAGAGGAATTTAGGAAGTTGGATTTTGCAGTGGGATATTAGTGCTACAAAGCAGCAGTAACACAGTTCAAATTGGCTGCTGTGTCAGGCCTGGGAAAGGCCAGTTTTTGAGAATACAATAAAAAGTCAGTGCTGTCTGCCTTGAAATCTTGGGAAGCTAGTTTGTTTCAAAATGATACTTACCTTGATTCCTGATGAAGTGAGTTGAAAAATCCTGCTGGAAACAAACCCTTGAGAAATAGCTGTGAGAAGACTTCTTTCATCCCATCCCAGGTGTCCTGTGGACACAGTATAGAAGACGCTGGAAGTGTGCCAAGTAAAATAAGGCAGAACTGTACAGGACAGTAAATTCAGGCTTGTCACTTGTATTGATTTCCCTGTAGACTAGACTTTCTGGGTCATGGCATAGGTCTGCAGTGTTGATCATGCAGTCTAATGAGTGTTTGGGAACCTGGATAAATACAAGGTCTGTGTGCACTAGGATGGTAACTTGTGTTCTGTTTTGCTCCTTGGACAAAGTGGGGATTTATACAGCGTTGCTGCAGTAGAATGCCATACACCAATTTACCTATCAAATAATCCAAATTACAGTTTGAGAATCAAGTGGGTAACTTTTATTTTATGTATTCAAGGCTGTATTTTTGTTTTCTACTGAAATAGATGTCTAGAATGAATCATTTTGGACTTCTGTTACAGGAGAGGCATTTGAAATTGTTCCTCAGCTTGAAGAACTGGATTTATCATGGAACAGTAATATAGGTGGCAAACTATCACTCCTGACAAAAAAACTTCGGAAGGGATGCAAAATTAAACTTCTGAAAATTACAGATTGTAACCTGACGGCCAAAGATGGAGAATCCCTTGGTATGTGTATCCACATAGCTGGACTGAAAGACTGGCTTCACAGAGATGTAACTCAGTTGAGTTAGATGATGGCTGTTTTGAGGTTGATCTCAGTTGAGAGCTATTAATTTCAGGCTTTGCATTATAGCAGTATTTACCATGCAGTAAAAGAAGACCTGAGGGATAGGAATTGGAGTTGGCATCCAGTTGCCACCTCTCCCCTCTTTCTATCGTATCTTAATCTTATGTGGTCTTTTGATCTGATTGAGTTTTTTAGAAGATTTTCTCCCTCAAGAGAAGTGCCTGTGCTCGGTTCTGATCTTTACTGTGAGAGATGGCTCCTATGCCACATAAAGTCCTGTATCTTCTCATTAGACTTTGTATTCCTGCTTTTTGTTCTCCTTTTTCTTACTGTCTTCTATTTTTTTTTTTAAGGATTTCTTTTTCTATGTGGGTTTTGACTGATGTTCTTGATTTCTATCTAATCAGTGTTTTGCTGTATTTTTGGTAGAATAGGAACCTTTTCTATAGAATAGAATAGGAAAGTTTAAATCACATTTATTGGTGGTGCCTTTTCCCGTTTGTCATAATGCTGTTCTTTTCTAGGACTCATCTGTATGT
Organism: Phasianus colchicus; assembly: GCF_987193195.1. NCBI lineage: Eukaryota > Metazoa > Chordata > Aves > Galliformes > Phasianidae > Phasianus > Phasianus colchicus. The sequence continues at coordinate 21,440,802 of NC_143445.1, read as the reverse complement.
TCCAGACAATTACCAATTCTAGTTTTCTTTTTTTCTTGCCAGCTGAAATACTAAATGTGCTCCCAAACCTTGAAGTATTAGATCTCTCTATCAACAAACACATTGGCTGCAGCATGAAGGTCATTGCTCAGGGTCTGAAAAACGTACCGGGCCTCAAGGAGTTGAACTTGCACATGTGTGGATTAAAGCAGGACAGCCTCCAGGGATTAGGTTAGACTTTACACTCAGAAAGTCTTTCATTCTGCATAAACTGTACATCTGAAACCCATTTCAGAAAGGCAGTGTGGTAGACTTTTGCTGATGGTTTGTCAGCGTTAATGGACAATGGTTATTTGCTGCTTGAGGATTGATAAAAGACTACAGAGACTTTCTGCAGGAGTAGCATTTATCTTCCCTGAGTTCAAGCATGTGAAAGTCAGTGGGGAGAGTCACCTTCCACACCATTTATCTGAGACACATCTTAGGGTAGATTAATGGCTCTCTGGACATGCTTCCTCCCTCTGCAGACAGAACATAGACAAGGGCACAGACAGTCTAGCTAACTTCTGAAGACTTAATCCTGCTCTCAGAGGGGAATCAGAACCTGCCATTATCACTTAATGACTGTCCGGTGAAGCCATACGAAATGGGCTTATTATCTGTGTCTCTCCCTAGTGGAGGTCTTATCCTTAAGACAAAACAACTGGCACTAATTAGCACTTCCAGTAGTCTTTTCAGCAAAAAGCTGAGGATTGAATGGATCTGGGGATGACTTAACCTCACCTTCACCTGCTCTTTTAGAGAAGAATGGAGTAGCATGGGTGGAGAAGCTTTGCAGTATTACTGTGTCTGCTGTGATTATGTGCTGAAGCTTAGTCTAAAAGCTTTGCCTTCAATACTTTGTGCAGAATTTGACATTAAAGTAAATAAGTGTTGAAGCTGTGACCCGTGCTATTGTAGTAGTCAGTGACCAGCCTGCTGTCGTTTCCTTTTCAGACACTGCTTTGCAGCACCTTACAGCACTAAGAAAATTAGACATATCATGTAACAAAGAGATTGGTGGTGGCTTTAAAGACTCAGCAGCTCATTTGGCCAGCTTGAAAAATCTCGAAGTCCTTGACCTCCACCAGTGCTGTGTAACAGAAGAAGACACGACCGTTTTGTGTAAGGACATCTCGAGGAAATGATTTAAGAATGTATGGTTTTGACTTCTGAAAATACTTCAAAGGCAGAAGAGATTCTGTGTAACATAGTCTAGCACATCTCAGTTCATTTTTTGTTAGGCAGCTCTGGAAATGCAGCTCAGGGGATAGCTTTCTTGATCAATGTGGAGTGGGTTTTTTTTTTCTATATCAAAAGAAGTCCCACAGTGGCTGATCCCATGTGGAACTAAGGGCTTGAAACTGCCATGATTCAGACCTGTGATGTGAATGTAGGAACCAGCCCCAAATCCAGTTGCTGAGGATCAGTAATTTGGGAAATGTCCAGAAGCAATCTCACTGCTGGCACAAGCTGACATGGATCCAAGGCTTTTATGTGCATGCTAATATAACTGCCTAAAACTACCTTAGTGAGCCCTGAAGTGGGGAATGATGTTGGTCTCTAACTCCTAAGTACAATTAGGAAGGAAAATACCTCTCCCATTCAATCAGTGAGACAGCTTATTTATTGTGTGCATTATCATAACTTTTTGATATTAGTTTTTGCTTTTTAGAACAGCAAAAAATCACGACTCGAAATCTGTATTGTCTAAGTAAATCTTATTTGCCATTGTGAAGAAGATAATTTGAAAAGCTGCTGATGAAGTATTGGGAATCATTATTATTAAAATCAATTGTTATTTTTAAAATTTCTTCTGCACATACTAGAATCAATAGAGAACAAATCACATTAATACAAGTAGTTTAGGTTAGCAGTGAAGACTTTTAGAAATAATCCTCCCTCTCATTTAATATTAAATTCCCTACTTCACCTGGAAAATTTTGGCAGGAAACTGTGTCCTGACAACCTTCAACGCAGTGTCTAATAATATCTAATTTCTTAAGCATTCCTACAGAAAATGACAAGCAAGAATTAAAGTATGTTTGAGTGTCAGATCTTGGCCTTGACTTCTGGGTTGACTTATAAAGACAAGTAGTGATGTCAGTCAAATATACAACTGCATTAGTTCTGTGTCCATGACTAATAAATACTTCATGTCCTCAAAGCCCAGGTGATACCTTTACTCTCCAGTCTTCAAGAGCTGAATTTGTCCTGGAATAAAAACATAGGAGTCTCATCTGATCCTCTTCTCGGCAGACTCAGATTTTTACCGAAGTTGAAATCTGTGGCCATCAGCAATTGTGGTTTAGGCAAGGAGTCCTTTTCATCACTAGGTAGGAATGTTTTTTTTAAAGTGTATCTATTCTCAGAGTCTCCTTGTGGGACCAAACACTTCATTCTCTGTTGGCTGAACTCCAAAAATAATGATTACATTATAGTGCAGGTCCTGAGTGGAAAAGTAATTGTCGCTTTCTCCTCTGGTTTTGCCTTATGATGAAACCAGTGTTTCATGGGACCTGGTTGCAAGGGAAGATCATTGTATGTCTTCCCGTTTCACCTGACTGAATGAAGTGCTGTTAGTCCTTTATCTGTTAGTGAGCTTTCATGTACTTCTTAATATTGGAAGAGCAGGCAGCAGAACAAGATTCGTATTATGCTGGAATTGCAGTTTTACTGTAAATCTGGAATTGCAGTTTATTAAGGTCAAGGTTTAAGGGTTTTTTTGCTCTCACTACAGATAAAGTAGAAACTTTCTGACTTATAGTGAAGTGTGGGGCAATGGAGGAGGTGAGAAAATGACTGCAGTAGTGGAAAAGATACTGCACGGCCAATGAAGAAAAGTCCAATCTAACACAGGATATGTAAATGCAACCTCTTCTGCTTACTTATTGCAAATCTCAGTGGATTAGTGGCTGTACTGTTCCTTTGATAGGAGTTCCATATGGCACACAAAACCTAATACAGAGGGGTCTGTTAGAATGCATTGTGCATTTGCTGTATGTTTGATACCCTTTATTAGTGACACTGAAACCCTGAGTACAACTTGACTGCCTTTAGCAGAAGCAGCATCAAGCTGAACTGATCTGAGGTCCTTGCAGAAGGAGTACCATGTTTATGTCATTCCAGTTATGTAAGAATGGCATCATGGAAATCAGTGTTGTCAAATGATACACTGTATTTTACCTTGAATGGTGAATTCACTGCAAAATTTTTCTGGATGTAAGTGGATTTAATATGTTTTAAAAATATGCTGTTATATTACATTGACTACAGTGGAACAAGGTGAAGTCAATAATGCAAACAGAAAGGAAAGAAAGCTCTTCTGAGAGTCCTTGAAGAATCTGTAGACAGGCCCTTGTTACATTGTTTAGCAAACACAGGAGAGATTTTTTGTTTGTTTGACGTTTATTAAGACAAAATAAGTCATTTTAAGCAAAGATAGGCAGCCTGTCAGGAGCCTATTGGCAGGTGACTTGCTGGTGAGGTGTCTGTTGAGGCCACGTTGTTTTCTCTTAGTAAGCAGAAGTTGCTGGTCTTAATCTTTTCAGCTGAGGCTGCCCTTCACCTTCCTGAACTGGAGATATTAGACCTTTCTTGGAATAAGTGCGTTGGTGGAAACCTAAAGCTGCTTTTGGGAGCACTAAAGCTTGCAACGGAGATTCAAGTGTTAAGACTGAGCAGCTGTAACTTGGTGGCTGAAGATTTGGCGCTTCTAAGTACGTATAACATGGTATTTACTAGCAGTCAAGGAGCCAGTGCACACAGACCACAATTCAGAAGGGACTTGTTCCATGTGCTGAGCACGTTTTTGGACAAATCAAATGAAAAGCTGGAAAATACAGCACTGTTTTTCCCGGAAAGTATTTTCATTTTGCTGAAAGATCTGTGTCCCAAACATGCACAGTGCAAAGACTGAAAGGGATAAAAAAGCAAAGAATCATCTCAGCAGTCTTAGGTGTTAATACAAAAATGCTGCATGTGGAAAAAATGTATGGTTCAACCCTGTTTTTTATATCAGATTTTTAAATCTGCCTCTGAGGAGTTCTGTTTTGCTCAGTTACTCTTTTTGGGTCAGTGATTGATGAGAAATGTACATGCTGACAGCCAGTAAGGCAGGCACTACCAGCTCTCAGTGCATCAGGTATGTTTTTGGAGTCCAGCTGTGGTGGGAGAATTAAACTGGAAATATTTTTGCCCACTTTTCAACAGCTGCTAAAAAAGCTGGAAGATGGGAGCCCAGCGAAGGAATAAATTTCAGAACTGTTTAAACAGGTTTTCGAAAGGCATCCTTATGATTCTGTGGGCCTGACTCGTGGGTTTTGAGTGTCTGAGATTGGCAATAGCTGTGTGATTGCTATTAAGGCCCTGTAATCTGGAGGCTGGTGAGAAAAAGCCTGAATATTTTTGACTTTACAAACATCACCCTTGACAGGTGGCTCTTTAGTTGAATATCCATTAAGGATCTCAGGTACCTTTAGGGTATATTAGGCCCATTACCCTCCCACAGTGAGAGATGGCTGTTGTAATCATGCAAACTCACTGAGTTTTGCTGTTCTCCTAAATCTCCCTATAAAGCCTGCCTGTCTATTTTAATTGGCACCTGTTATATCCTCCAACTGACTTCAAGGTCTTCAGGTTGCCGTACAGTTTTATGTTTGAGTCCCTCTGTTTGACTGCTGAAAGACTCTAAATAACACGGTATTAAAATACTCATCTTACTTACAAGCTTTTAAAGCAATTGCCAGGATGTATTGATTGTGTTTGTTATTTCTTGCAGCATTACTGTCACACGATGGCCACCTAGCCAGGTTACGGAAGCTGGATTTGAGTTATAACAACACCATCTCTGATGAAGGGTGGATGGTTTTCTGTCAAGGCTTAGCAACATTCAAAGAACTCTCAGAGCTGGATGTCAGTCTTCGTCCATCATCCTGCCGTGCCTGTGGGACGTGGTTCAGTGAGTTGTTAGCAGCACTGACAAAGCTGCCTGCATTGGCAGAGCTGGGGATGCAGAGATGGGTCCTTTCAGAATCACAGCGTAAACAGCTGGAAGGCTTTAATCAAGACAACAAAAGAAACATTCGTTTTGACTGTTGATGGAGGTTGGAGGTTTCTGGAAAGCCTTTGACAAGCAACATATGAACTAAGTATTGTGTGTCTCTCACTTAGAAAACTGCACAGTTTCTAGTTATCTCTTCTCATGAGAGAACTTGAAATAGTTCAAAATTTATATAAAAACAGTTATTTAACTTTCTACACGCACAGATTGTTCCATTCGATAACGTATTCTTTCAGATTCTCTGGGCCATGCTTACTCTGCTATTGTGACACTACTGAATATGGGTAAGCTTCCAGTTGTGAATACTGCAATGACTGATACCAAAGGAGCAATGACAATTTCAGATAGACACACTGCAGGTTTGCCAATGCAAGGAAATGAGTGGAGTGTGCACTAATGCAGATGGACGGGCAGTGTAATTATGGCATCATACAAGGACACAAGGATACAAGGACATACAAGGAAGATGTTTCTAATGCAAAAATACCTGAAACCTCTATGTTTTAGAATTTTGTTTCCCCTTTTCCATACATTTTAATTTTTGTGAATGCATTAAAGCTACATAATTGTGAGATTTGGGAAGCATCCCAGCAACTCAGGATTATATGTCAGTCCAGTAAGAAGAAAACAGCAAGAGTTGTTCTGCCTCTGCTATGGCTCTCAATGCCATCTGATAGCATAGATGAATCCTGCATACATAAAATCAAGGTAAGAAACATTTGGTTGGTGTCTTTGCAAGCCTCAAAGGGAAATACTGCATAGGTTAGATCAGGAAAGTCCTGCTATCTTAGCAACAATCTGAACCTTTCTGCATACAAGACTAACCCATTAGCTTTTAAAACACTTCGTGGCAAAACTATTCTTATTCTTATCCTAAATGTGGAGGAAATCTATCCAGGGATGCAAAAGCTATTATTAAAAGCCCCAGGGCAGCTCCTAGCTAGGAGCAGACCACCCTGCTTTGCACCCAAAATGTTAGAAAATGTACCAACTCGGGTCATATAAGTGGCTCTTCTTTTTACGTTTGATGATTTCTTATTTGGTGTTTTATTGGATTTGCTTGCACAGAACCATATTCTGGCATAGTCATTTATGTCATGGAACATCTTAACCCACATGTGAGCTCAAAGACTGCACTGGGATTATTCATCCGTAAGGTATTTTAGGAAGTAAAGATATTAGATCTGCCCACTGAGTGAGGAGTCTTAGAGAAATCCTGAGGGATCAAGTACTGCTCAATTAGCCCTGAGTTTGTCTACACACTGCAGCAATCTCCTGGATGTGAGGCACGAGAGAATCATCAGCTGGCAGTTTCCTAGCTTGCCCAGATCCCTTCAGCATGTTTTCCCGTGGAGGTGCAGGGCAATACTCAGCCTTCAATCTGGGTGACACCTTTAACACCGACTTGTGACTGGTTCTGAGTTTATTAGTAGCAGCCAACCACGTTGTGCTGATGCCTGTCCATTGTTTAATCCATGATTTCGTGAGGGTCTCCCTGGACTTCTTGATTTCAGTTTCAGTTCCACTGAAAAGTGCACTTGGATCCCACAAGCTCTGAGGAAAGTGATCAAGCAGAGTGTCGTGGTCAGAGGTAGCAGTGAATTGCTGCAAAGTGGGATTGGTTATTTTCTACAGATTTTCTCAACCCCCTAAAGTGAAGCAAAGAGCCCCTGTTTCATACAGAGCTAACAAAGGAGCCTTTCAAACTGTTATTCAAGGCAGGAGAGTTATTTTAATGTGGAAACACTGTCACCTCTGTTTCACAGCAGCACACCAACCTTCTCTTTCAATCACTTGTCTTAATGAGACTTTCCTTCTCAAATTTGCCTTTGGTCCATCTGGAGAAACGATCCTCTGTGTGTTCTATGGGAATCTCTGTGAATCACTCCTCTCTCACTTGAACCTCTCTAATTCAGATGGACTTCACTGTTAGTTTGATTATGATGTCTCTCTTGGGCTCCTCATTCTCATTTCCAGGGCACAGTAAGGATGTACTGTTTGCAATCTCTCCACTCACTTTTTTAAATTCCCTTCCCAGTCCTTTGCCCACTTGTGAATCTGCCATGCCTGTTCTGCCACAAAAATCTTTTACTAAATCATTTTGATTATCCTGTCTGTCAGTCTTCCCAGAGGTGCCCCTTCCAACGTTTTCCTCCTCAGTAGCCTCTGCTGTCAAAGCAGCACCAGTTTCCTAGTGAGATGGAAAGCCAAAACTGAGCAATCCCACCTTTCTGCACATAATAGTCCCCAGTTCTCTCCTACCAAGAAGCATATTAGTGAGATTTCTGTGACAACAGATTCAAGAGCAAACCAGAAATAAGATCTGCACCCTGGATGCAGATGTAGCTCAGAAGAACGTGACCTGGAGGTGGAGCTCTTGGGAGAGTTGAATCTCAGTGAACCTTCCTTCACCTCCTTCTTTGGGGTGCCACCAGCTTCTCGTTCTCTGGGGGAGCTCAGGCATGGGCAGGGAGAGCAGGTCTGAAGTTCTGCCAGTTTAAGTAGAGAGACCTGCTCTCTCCCACTTGCGCATTTTGAATCTGCACAGTGGCTTGTCCTAGTTTAGCTCTGTGCTTTAGGTGCATTGTGACAGTGTTCTTACATGTCAGGATGCAGAGCCATTGTGAAATGCTGCGTTTTGCAAACTCGCAGTTTTCAAATCAACCTGTTGTACACGGACATTTTACAAACTGTAACCAAGCCATCTCAGAGATGAGCTACAGCACTAAGGATTTGACAGCTTGCAGTCATTCAAAACTCTGTAACTACAGATTGTCAAAACATTAGGGAACATTTTTGCAGAAGAGTGGAGATACTTGGAGATACTTGGAAACAGCTCTTTTCACTCCTGTTGTGCAGATTGTGGCAGGTGTGGGTATGTTCTGACTGCTGGGAATCCTCCTCCATGTTTCCAAACAAGGTATTATTTATAAACATAAAAGACAGTAAATAAGTGCCAGTATGCATGAGGCTACAGGTGTGGTTTATAGTCTAGATATGGACGAACCTCACCAACTGGAAAACAAATTTCTAAGGATGTAAAATACTTGGAATTCATAACAACAAACAGTTAATCACACCAGGTTCCTACAGATGAGATTAATTTCCAGTTAATCATCTGCCTCCGTGCTTCAAGATAACGTCCATTCAGGATGAGAAATCCCAGACTGTTTCAGAATCTGCCTTATTCAGCTGGAGTAGCTGAAAGCACAGTAACAACCCTAAAAAAATCACCAGTTTTCATTAGAATATCCACTGATGCAAATGCTTTAATGCTGTTTGTTTTGTACTCACTTCTCTCTGCTCACACCGGCTCTTCTTGCAGCTGACAGGGTTCTGTTCGGCTTACTGCACAAGAGTCACTTTTTGGCTTTTGCTTCTTTTCCAGACTTCTGTTTTCCCTTTTCTTTTCCTTTCTTTTCGTTTTTTTTGTTTGTCATACTTTTAAATGCCAAGAAAGGTCTGATCCCCTTCTTTGTAAGCAGCCCTTGCCACATATTTCGGATCTGAGGGAGAACATAGTCTGGTTACCTTGAGGAAATGGATAAAAGCCAGGCACGTTACGGCCTCCAAAACAACTCTGAATTAGAGTACATTCTTTGCAGCTTGCCCACTTGCCACCTGACTTTTCTTTTATCGTGTGTTACTTTTTCAAGAGGAATTCCTTATCAGGGAGAAGACCAACGCTGTCATCCTCCAGATCCTCTGAGGAGTAAATGGCAGTGGCCTCACGTTTTTAAACGTCACCACTAAGTTTGGAAGAGTAGTCTGGGAGAAACACATTAATTCATGAAGAAATAGCAGACACTACAGGAGAGGAAGATTTTCAGTTTCAGAAGAATCAAGGACTGTTCGTCTTTCCTTCCTTCTTGCCTTGTTTTTTTCTGAGCTAATTCATTTCGTGTTCTATTAGTGATGCAGACTGATGGTTTGGGAAAACAAAACAAAACAACGGCAGCAGAATCTCACAACAAAATATGTTTTGTTCAATGTGTCTGCACACTAGAACTTCAGTTCTCTACAGTCAGAACACAGCAAGGTGCCAGTCAGATTCATCTTCAAGCAGTGCCCAGACTTAGAGGACCTACTTTGAATTTAGACACAGTGACTGTTCCCCTATCACTGGACAAAGCTGGTAGCTGATGTGTTGCAGAGTGCCCTGTAGGTTGTTCTAAAGTATCTGATGACTAAAAGCACTGCTTTGTACATACACACATACATCGTGGTTGCTTTAAAACACCTACCTTTGAAGCCTTGGCTTTTTTATGTCTTTTTTGCCATAAGTACTGCAGGATAGCAGATGTCCCCTGACAGCACACTTCAGTGGGAGGGTCTGTCATAGGGTTCCCATCCACAAGGATCACCTGCAGCTGCGTCAGGCTGTTCAAATCCTCAGGCAGCCTGGACAGCTGATTGTTTTGAAGGAGCAGTTTCTGCAAACCTGAGCACACAAAAGCAGACAGCTGCAATACGAAGGACAGGAGTGATGCAAAGCATTCCTGCATTCTCCCTGTAGAACAGCATATGGAGGAGGCATAAACAATTCAGTCTGTGCTTATGAAGAGTTCGAGTACTAAACATCCCATCAAGGGATGTTTAAAATTCAAAGTGCCTCTCCCAAGTGTGGAGGGATGGGACTCAGTCTCTCCTAGCAAGGCCCATCTTCATTAGGTGAAGACTGGCAGTCTGGTGGCCAAATCTGCTATATTGTGCACGACAGCACTGTTGAACTTGCCATACATAGAGATGTATTGGGGAACAGGGGAAGATAGAAAGACTGAACTGGAGAACAGAAAGCATGTTCCTCATCACTGCCCACCAGGTCTTCTCCTGCCAGTGGTGTGCTAGGAGCTGAGCCCCAGGAATCTCCCCTGTCCTCTGAGCTTGGGCATTGGGAAGCATTTCCTTCACCCTCTCACCTCGTAACTTCTCTAAGTTTGTCCCTTACTGTTGCTGGGCCAGCACCAACCAGTGTTCTGCCTTCTTTCTCTCCCTCCTTCCAGAAATATTAGGTCCTTAGGGCCGCTAACACAAAGATGATTTCTCACCTTGCATTTGGCCTAGAGACTCTGGGAGCTTCTTGAGGAGATTGTTGTGACAGTCAAGTATTCTCAAGTGGGTCAGTGAGCCAATAGCTTTGGGCAGGTACTCCAGACAGTTATTCTCTATATGCAGTTCTTTCAGATTCTGGAAAATATGCGTGCATAATAACTTTCCATAATTAAAGGATTTTTCTTTAGCTTGCTGTATTATCAATGTACAGATAATATCAGCAAGTGGAGAAATTGGCTTTAAAAGCTGAGGCATCATTGGGTTAACTGCCTGATAGAGAGAGACAACCTAAGTTTTAAACACTGACTATTGATGTTCTTCCTATTCTGATAGACCTGGCCTGATGCTACACCAGGTTCCCAAAGACATAAGGAGAACCTTCAGTTCTGCATTTGGGAGCAGCTGAAGTGCCAAGCCACAGTAAACGCTCACCCCCCACCCTCTCCTGTTGTCCCTACCTGCAATTTGATGATATCTTCTGGCAGACTTGTCAGTTTAACTTCTTTATTTTGTCCCAGATATAATTTCTCTAATGACTCCACGAGAAAGATTTCCACTGGAAAGTTGTTGAATTGATTTTTGGACAGGCTGAGGCATTTTAAATTTGTTAGTTCTTGTATTTCTGCTGGTATCTGGACACAATCATTAAAGATACATTATGTCAATTAAACAGTAATTGTAGGGATTTGTCTTTAGGGAGAAATCTCTAGGAAAAGCTATAGTGCTTCACTATTATTGATGGATGAACAGAGAATGTTCTACTCATTAATATAACATTATATCTCACAGTATGGTGGAAAGGAGGGGGGAAAAAATCATATTGTTTCCTCTGCTGGAAAGATTTCTTATGCAGTTTATTCTTAGCAGAAATGTTTGTCTGCTTCTTCACTTCTGTTGTGAGCTCAGTGCAGGGGAGAGTCATTGAAATGAATCAAACCTGAGAGAGATTCTTCTGTGTGAATTACTGCTTGTCTAAAGGGAACCTTCAAAAAGAAAATTGCACAAGTGAAAATCTCCTGGGGGGGAGAGGGAAGTAGAGTTGCATTACTTAATAAGGGACGTATATTCTCAGCCCTCAAATGAATATGTAATACCTTAAAGTACTTAAAAACTGTTCATTATCAAATGATTAGCAGATATTAATGATTTTAAAGGCATTCACAATATGTCATCTATTTTAATGTTGCCCTGTGCTCTGTTTCAGTTTTTGATGCATTGGTTCTACAGAAATGCAGCTCTTATTTTCCAGCTTACACAGAAAGATGATGAAATAAAGCACCCAACTCTGACAGCAGTTCCTCCAGTCAGTATTCATCTGTATGATTCAGCACAAAAGTAAGTGTCTCCATGCTCTTGCTTTTCACTCTCTGTCTCAGCTGTCAGTGTCAGTGTTACCCAGGCTCAGTGCATGCCAGGGGAGCATCTTCATACTTCAGTAAGGGAAGGCAGCTCTTGGTTGTAATGTAAGACTTTGCAAAAGGAAGGTCTCAGTGAAGTAAGAATGAAAAGATAGGAACAAATACCTCCTGTATTTGATTGTCATCCAGGTTCAATATTTCCAGTTTTTTCATGGAGCATATTTCTTTAGGAATTTCATCAAAGCAATTTTCACTCAGATCGAGTACCCTGACACTGGTTAGGCTGGTGAAGGACATGTGTGCTCTGTGCAGTCCGGTGTTCCTCAGATAAACATGGCTAAGTGATGTCCAAGAGCCTGTCTGGGCTGGCAGCTCCTCCAGGCTGTTATCAGACAGGCTGAGTTCTCTCTTTTCAGTGAGATTATTCAAAACTGGGGGAAGCTTTTGCAGGGGATTATGAGACAGATCCAGCACCGCCAGCTTCTGGCAGTGTTGCAGCGTAGGAGGACTGGAAGATAAGTTATTAAAAGCTAAAAATAGCTTAACTAAGTTTGTCAAAGAGCCTATCTCTTCTGGGATGTGACCGATTAGATTTTGTTCCAGATCTATTATTTCTAAACTAACAATTCTACAAAGCTCGATGGGAAATTTTTCAAATCTATTGTTTTTGAGGTATATTTCCTTGAGTTTTTTCAGGTTCACTATTTCTTTTGGCAGACACTGTAGATTATTGTCAGAAAGCCCAAGAAGTTCAATAAGATGGAGGTATTTGCAGATCTGCACTGGGATTTCATGCAAGTTTATTTGATAGAGCCTGAGCTGGTGAAGGGACTGCATGTTGCTGATTACCAGCAGAGAACTGTAAGAGAGGGGGTTGTTACTTAAGTCTAAGCTCAGAATACTTTTCAACATCCCCAGCTCTTCACATATGTTCCGTATGTGATTGTGATCCAAGTAGAGAACCTTCATGTTCTTCAGGAGTTTTATTTCTTTTGGGATGTTTACTATCAGGTTCTTCTCCATATGCAGCTCTTCCAGATGCTCTAGACTGAAGACCTCAGGTGGGATGATTTGCAGATGCTTATTGGCTAAATCAATAAAAAAAATCCTGTCTGTGGCATTCCTGGGAATCAGAGCTTCATTCTCTGGTACTTCATTCATTGGTTGTTCTTGTGCAGTCACAATGTGATTATCTTCAAAACCAATGGGGTCACCGTTAGGGTAATGAGTGTCCTTTGTCCTGACCTCTGTGCTCTGCTGAGACTCAGCCATCTGTAATTCTTACTTTTAAATTTCAGAAGAGAAAAAAAAAATAAAAAAAATCAACAGTACTCAAACACTAAATAAATAGTGGAAGAAGTTAAGACTGAGGGATAGGTCCTACCTACTGTCAGTTGTACCCCTGCAAAAGCTGCTTACATTCCTTGACATCAACATCTGCAATACATACAGTGTGACTGTGACTTTGAATCCAGAACCCCAAAATGCCAAATCAGAGGGTGGCCTTTGTGAAGTCAGTGGGGCTGGACGAAGCAACCTTCATTTACAAATATTCTTAGGAAAGGGGTCTTCTATAACAGAATAGTTTCTTAGCCAGGGAGATACCAGTGAACCTCATATTCAGTAGCCCTTTAATTGTGCAGAATTTGGACTGTAAAAGAGTGAGAGGTGGAAAGGTGACTGCCTGGCTGACCTCTGCTGTCTCTGAATGAATGTTGGTAGCTTTGGGCTGACAGTGAAGGGAGTGGGGGCTGAAGTCAGGAGGAAGCTGCCAACCCCTGGTACCTCAGGGGTGACCAGAATGAGGGGAAAGAACCAAAGGGCAGTGAGGTGTGGGGAGAGCCATGCTAAGCTTTGTGGTCTTATTTAAGCTTTGATAGCAGCGTTTCTTTTTTTCATTATTTCAGTGGTAAGGAGTGAGCATCCTGTGGGGTGATGGGAGCGCGTGATCCCAGCTCAGCCTTGGCTCACGTGGGAGTCAGTGGGAGGATCTCAGTGGAAGGTGCACTTCTGAAGCACATAACTGTGTAAACACACTGATTTGTGCCAAAGCTCCTCGGAGGGTGTGGGCAGAGCACTCAGTAAACATTGCAAGGGTAAGTGAGGCCGGTGTTAACATGGAAGTGTAATGCCCTGCCCGGCACCAGGCCTCCCCATCTGAGGTGGGCAGCAGAGTGGCTCCTGCTCCATTGGGCACCCAGACCCTGCGTTGGAGATCAGCTCAGTGGTAATGGGCTCAGCTCACCGGTGTGGGTGTATGTGGGGAGGGTGCGGAGGAGTCGGGGTCTCTGGCAGTCTCGTGTCAGCTGGTAAGCTCAGACACGGCTGCCTCAGGCAGAGCAGGGCAGGAGAGCAGTTTGCTGGGGGTCTTGTAGCGCTCTGTGAGGCTGGGATTCATCCCAAAGCTTCTTGTTTGGGCTTTCTCAAATAGCTGCATCACACACAGAACCAACTTTCATCACAGACTGCAGGATGCTGCCCTTTTTACAAAAGGGAAACAGGACCTGTCTTTATGAATATTACTTCTAAGCGTTCATATTCTCTGTGATGGCAGATCAGGAATACATACAAAAGTCTACATTTTCTCCTTCTTTTATTTTTTCCATCTGTGTGTCCATAATTCAATTATTCTGGTAACTGCAATTCTTTTCATAGCAGGACCCATTTTTACTGTTGCACATCCCCTGGCACAACAGAATGTGGGTCCATGGAAACGTTGTTAGGCTGCCATGGTGATGCAGTAACTGTTTGCTTTGTTTTCAGGCACGTCATGTCTGTTCCTCCAGATCTTCATCGGCAGTATTTGCAGACTTGCCAAAACCTGAGCCAACCTGAAAATCACTTCATTGCTCGTGTGCTTCAAGAAGCTGATAAAGGCGATAGTAGGTAAGAAAATAACAATCAGCATGTTTCAGATACTTCTGAACTCCTTAAACAAGATGGTAGGACAAGAAATGCAGCAGTGGGAAAGTTTGAGCAGTTTCAGGTTCGAACACAAATCGCACTTAACATTTACTGCAGAGGTTCTGGTTTGACTCATCCTGACATCATCTTGGCAAAAGTCTGTAACTGTGTATCCCTCCTGGGTAGCTTTACAAGCAATAAAATCAGAAAAGTGAAAAACGGGAAGAATGGTAACTTTACATCCCTTGGAGAAGCCAAACTCACTATCCAGTCATCCTAACTCCCTTCCTGATTTCTCGCTCCTGTTTAAAAAGGCTCAGCTGCATCCACTTAGCTTCCAGCTGATAGTACTTTCCTGAACTGTCTCTGAGTCCTGACAAGGTGCTGACCACACAAATTGCTTCTCCTTTTGTGATTAGATAGTCCTTTCTCTCAGGGATGCACCTGGGGTTGGAGTTAATTGCCTTTTGGAGAGAGAACACAGGACAAGACAAGGTTGGGCAGTAGTTTGTGTTAGCTGTTCTGCCTTGGGAGCAGGATAGAACAAATAAAGAAAAGAAGGAACAGATGAGATTACCCCTGGGATAGTCTTCTCTATTTTCATCTGTGCTTTTCTTGTCTTGCTGCTTCTTGCTCTCTGTGCACTTGTGTAGCTGTGTGGTACCTTCAGAGTAACAGGATGGGTAGCTAACCACATGCAGGCATGCCAGGGAGGGCAAATAAGAAAGTATTCTTTTTACTAATATTTTCCTTCTTATGTGATTACACTTGTATGTTGTAGCAGACAGACAAAAGGGATCACGTTAAAAATAGCTGGAAATAATCGCTTAGTGCCCGTGCAGAGAGTTACAGATGAAGATGTTCAAGTTCTTGCCTCTGTCTTATGCAGTGCTGTATTTGTCACTGGTAAGTATCTTTACATGTCTGATGTCAGTGCTAATATTGTGCTGGTTTATCGCTGGGCAGTGAACATCGCACACAAAAAAATAACAGAAAAATAAAAGAATACTAAAAAAATAAAAAAATTAAAATTAAAATACAAAAGAAAACACAAGCAATCTTGATTTCAGTTCATCTTTATTTCTTTTTGTTTACAGATAAGTAGGCAGGGAGCCTACAGAGGGGAGGGGAATCAACTCTTTGAAAGGGTAGATAACAGCAGGATGAGGGGAAATTTGAGGTTTTAAGCTGAGGGAGGGAAGATTTAGGTTGGATGTCAGGGGGAAATTCTTTACAGAGAGAGTGGTGAGGTGCTGGAACAGCTGCCCAGAGAGGTTGTGGATGCCCCGTCCCTGGAGGTGTTCAAGGCCAGACTACATGGGGCCCTGGGCAGCCTGGTCTGGGATTAAATGGGGAGGTTGGTGGCCCTGCATGTGACAGAGGGGTTGGAGATCCATGATCCTTGAGGTCCCTTCCAACCCTGGCCATTTGCGATTCATTCTGTGTTTCTGTGATAAGTTAATTGTAGGAATGCACCTCTTGCATTATTTTCAATCTTTTTTAGGATTGGATCTGAGATATAACAATCTGACTGATGTTGGAGTAAGGCACATGGCAACGTTCCTCCAGGTGACAAAATGATTGTATTTCGGAAATGTGGTTTATTTGGCTATGATAATATTTCTGTGGTGTATTTGAGACCAAGACTGCATTGGTTTGGCAGAATTCCATTAATTTGACTTTTGCATCCAAATCTCTCCTGTTAGGATCTCAGATTATGGTCTCTGGGATGAATTTGAACTTCTGATAGTATAAGATATTTGATTAGGATGTCTGAAGAAAGAGCAAGACATTAAGCCAGGGGTTTTTAAGCTAACGTTCAATTCAACAAAGGATGTAGTGGTAGCATGGATTGTGCCAGGGCCTTTGTTTTATATATTTTGTCCTTTCTCAGCCTTTCTGTGAGTCTAAACTTAGGAACCTTTGATGCTGCCTTTTTACAGTTGTAAACACTGGCACGCAGATCAAAAACAGTGACTTCAAATTCAGTGTCTGTGCATTCACAAAATACCTGCAGGTCTGTATCTGAGCTTCACCTGCCTTGTGTGATCCCCTGAGCTCCCAGTTGGCCTCATAGGACTGTGAGCATTTACCCGCTGTGTGTTTTTATGAGATGGGTACATCTTGTCTGATGTACTTTAGCATTCTTTAACTGCTTTTCCGCATCAGGGGCTGCCTGTAATGTGGTGCAGGACAGAGGTTGTAAGTACATGTATAGCATGTCTCCTTTTTGAAAAGTGCAGGGCTGCAATTGGAGGAATTCTCATTGCTTTCTGCTTTATTTCTTCTGAAGGAAAACTCAACTCTGCGATACCTTAACCTGATGTTTAATGATATTGGCACGAGTGGAGCTGAGCTGATAGCAAATGCTCTCCATGTGAGTATTAGTCTGGGAGATTTAGACAATGGCATCTCGTTTGATATTTTCTGCTTCTGATGAGCAGTACGAGCTGTCCTGCCAGCATAAAGCTGGCTGAAAGAGCCCTCTGTCCTCAGCCCCTCAGCTCTTTGCTGTAACACAGCGACTGCTTGTTTTCCCAAGGCAGACTTCAGAAATCAGATTTCACACAAGAGAAAGTAGCCCTGTGCTGCCATTAGTACTTAATTATCACAACTGTGTGATAATTTTCTGTGTGAAAAGTGCTGTTGTGCTGTAGGATGCATAATGTCATCAATGTTTTCCTTAGGTTATGAATTTTTAGAATTGCGTGTGAAATTTGCCTGTACCTTAATGTCAACAAATGTCCTGATTCTAAATGCCTGAGACAGGTTTTCAAAGCTTTGCCTCACAGCAGCATGAAAATGTTTGTTGTTTTTAACATGGTTTCCCAAGGAAACGAGGCCAGCATGTAAGGTTTGTTTTGTCTATGAAGTGAGACTCACGTGGGCTCTTCCTTCCTTCTTCGTGGTCTTTGAACTAATCTCAGCTAAATTTGAGAGGCCTGAAATGCTGAGACTGTATGATAGGACTGTGTATTGCCAGTTCATGCAGAAATATCTGCCTGGGTTATTTTCAGCTGCTTAGTGCTATCTGTTAGTGCTTAGGCACAGTTCTTCTGGAGGGACCTACTGTCTGTGTGTGACAGTGAGCAGGATCCACAGGAAAAAGGGCAGTCATATTGTTATTAAGAGAATTGAAAGAAAATGATTTTACATTTTTTTTATTTTTTTTAATTTTGTCCAGAGCAATGAAACTCTTCTGCATTTGAGAATGACTGGAAACAAAATAGGCAATAAGGGTGGAATGTACTTTGCTTCAATGTTACAAGTTAACTGCAGCTTAGAGAAGTTAGATCTTGGAGACTGTGATGTGGTGAGTAAACCAGTAGAATCATCAGCAGTGAAATAACTCTTTCAGGAGTATTGCAGAGGTGTTGCAGTGCTTGATTAAGAGAAAATGCCATCTGTAGCCATTGATTTTGCATTTTATGATGGCTGGAGGTAACACAAAACATAATATTGTAGTGTGTGCTTGGAAGAGCATGTTGTATAAAACACTGAGGTCATAACCAGTGACACATTGCAGCTGCTGCCCTTGGGAAGTCAGGTGCTTGGTTTTCATGTACTCCAGCATTGTTTCTTCTGTTCCCATTATTTATGTGTATATATACACACATATATAAATATATGTATATATATGCACACACACATATATATTTTTAATAAATATATATTTATATTTGTGTGTGTGCACGCAAATCCTGTCTGATTGATGCTGCAGAAAGGTGTTGCTCTCCTCCTAAAGTGCGCAGTACTCTGAAGCTTGAAAGTTATCCTCCTCATAGTTCTGTTGCTCGTGTTGGAGCTCAGCTCGTTGATGCCATAGGTGTGGCAGTGCTGAGTTGAGCACTAGCTCGATTTTAGATAACTTGCTGCCTCCTGGAGTTGAGTGCTGGGACTCCCCTGAACTTCAAGGGGAAAGTCAGGAGAATAGGAACTGGCACAAGGAGTAAGTTTGACAGTAACTGGAGGCAGGGAGAGATTTGGGGGTCAGGTTAAAATGTTGTTATATAATATTTGTTTCGTGGAATTACAGAATTTTCTCCCAAACTGGAAGAGGGAAATACCTTCCAGGAACTGGGGAGGATGTTATCAATACATGAACAAGAAAAGTGTTGCCGGAGTGAAACTTATTTGGATGCTTCATCTATTTACAATTGGTAGAGAGTTACCAGATCTGTTTTAAAATGAAATGTCTTTGAACGTAGACAAGGCTAATCAGAAAAAAAACCATGAACATAAGTTAGGAGCAAAATGAGGAAATAGAAAGATCCCCAACTGGCCTGTATTCTAGACTGACAATTCTGTACCACGTTAATTCACATGCAGTGTGCATTTACCTAGTGGAGAAGTGTTAGCTAAGACTGAAGATTGTAGGGAACACTCAGAAGTTGATTTTTCTTCTTAAATCAGGAAGACTAACATCAGGATCAATGAAACGGACAAGTACCTCTTGGAGATCCATCATACTTGCTTTTTATTTTCTGAGTTGCTGGATTTCCTAGCTGTTTATAGTTCTTAGTCTCATTCCACTGCTGTTCTCAAGAGATTGGCATTGGTGCCAGCAGGCACTTGCTGACTGCACTTATTTCTCCAAGGTACAGGAGGCAGAAGTAACACTATTTCCAACCAGAGCCTGCCTAGTGGTTTTGATCTTCTGACAATCCATTCTAAGAAGTAATATGGTGGCTTGACCCATTCACCGGACAGGTTTATCTACAAGACTTGCCTGTTTTCATTTGCAGGGTACACAGTGTCTAATAGCAATAGCATCAATCCTGACTCAGAACAAAGCAGTCAAAGCAATAAACCTAAATCGTCCACTGCTGTACAGCCAAGAGGTAAGGTAATAGACTGCAGTGGCAGCTCAGGCAAAGAGAGGAGCACAAGCCAAGTCACTACTGATAAGTTTATGGACATCTGGGCTACTCTGGGTTTTCTTGCAGTGATAATTGGTTGTGGGAATACTTTATTTTCTTTTTGGTCCCAAGTTTTATGCAGCCTCAGGCTGCCCTTGTTTAACTGGAAGGTTAATTTTGTTTTTTTTCTTAGTACATATGCATTTATGAAGTAGTGTGCTAAGGGAGATGACTGGGTGTTACTGAACCAAATATTCATTTTGCTGCCAGTGCTTGGAGAGTTTTATGCATCATTCAGCAAAGTGAGGGACAAAAGCTGTTTAGCAGGAACTGAGGGAAGGACAAAAGACTGCTTTTTATCTGAGCAGAGCATGGGCGATTGCCAGAGGCTGCAGCCTAAAGAAAGGCATACTTAACAATATCCCTTATTCACTGTGCCATGGTTTTGTTTCACTATGTGGACTTGCAGCTTGAATTTAACAAGTGAATGAACCTCATCAATGTAAAACCTATGATGTGTTTTCTATCCAAAACAAAGACACAAGAACTTCCAAAACAATCGAGCACTGAAGAGAGATCAGTGAGGCAGTGTTTGCTGTAGGCAGCACCCTGGGCACTGGCTGTGTATATGCATAAGATCTTCTGCCTGCAGCCATGCAGCTCCTGTGCCTCATTGCTCCTGCTGTTTCACCAGTGTCAGCAGTTTTCAGGTGCATGAGGTACATACGCTATTTCCCAACGAATGATAATACAATAAATTGTTGTGAAGGCCAGCTAGGTATCCCAGAGATGTTTTCAACAGATTTAAACAGCTGATAGCTTCTTCTGTACTGACAGGGGTCTGATCAACCTAACTGCAGTTCTGCAAGTCAATTTACATCACTCGTATTGAAAGTAAGGGCCTAGGCTGTACCTGTGGGAAACTTTCTTTTTGCCATTGTTGTCATTTGCTGAGGCCTGTGGCTTGTTCCCTTATTATTGACTCGAAGAACTCATTCAGTTATTTTTGTAATAAACAAAACCTTAAAGTAGATTTACAGTGTCTTACAGTGACAGGGCACATTTCTCTTCATAGCAGTCACGTCTCTTTTCATAAAATAAGTGTCATGATTACATACTTCTAATTTGCTGAAAGCTGCTCCAAACACAGTTTTGTAAAAGCAATGACTGGGAAGGAAATTGATGAGATAAGTGATTCAAGCATTGATGCTCCTGATACTTGCAGAGATGTACAGTACTGTAAATCTGCAAATACTTCTGTTATTTTTCACTCTTTTTTTGGTTGTAATAATGCATCACTGCCTGGCTATTTTCAGTACAAAGCTGTGATATACAAAATAGAACACCACTGACAACCAGGGTTAGCTGTTGTACGTGTCTTTTACTGAAGCAAGACCATGTCTTATCCTAAAGTATAGTTTAATAAAAATGAGTGTTTACTTCTAGGAAGAGACGACAGTCCGCATAGCTTTGATGCTGAAAAGT
This sequence comes from Phasianus colchicus, assembly GCF_987193195.1. Classification (NCBI taxonomy): domain Eukaryota; kingdom Metazoa; phylum Chordata; class Aves; order Galliformes; family Phasianidae; genus Phasianus; species Phasianus colchicus. The sequence goes on along the minus strand of NC_143445.1, from coordinate 21,420,064 downwards.
AATTCTTCTCTTGTGGAACTACATTTGTGCAAGCACGAAATTAAAAGCCTTGGTGTAGAGCGACTGTGTGAGGCATTGTATGAAAACTGCAGCCTGAGATACCTTGATCTGAGCTGGTAAGAGTTAGTACAGGACCTAACCCACCTGACATCAGATGCTCGTTTTCATAGCATCTCTTTTATAAATATATATGCACATCTCTTTCAGTAATAAAATAACTCGTGACGATGTGAAATTTTTGGGAGAACTACTGAAACAGAACCAAACTCTGGAGATCCTCGATCTTAATTCAAACCGAATAGAAGATGATGGAGCTATCTACTTGAGTGAAGCTTTGGCTTTGTACAACAGGACTCTTAAGGCGTTAGTATTTCAGTAACTTCCTCAGGGATTGCAGGCATAACCACTCCCAGTATAAGAAACACAGACTCTGCGGTGGCTGAACTGATGTGAAAATTGTGCATTGATGTTACCAGTCAAAACAGAAAACTCACAAAGTTCCAAACTTCTTGGTTCAGCTGAGGAAAGAAAAACTGAGTGAAAGTATGGAGTTCATTTTCCTAGCCATAGGTGTCTACTTTCTTTTTTTTGGGGGGGAGGGTGAGGATGAAGTTTAAATTGCTTCTGCAATGGTTCCAACCATCTTACCTGTGACTCAGTCATTTTTACATTCATTTTGAGGAGCAGGAGAGAGGCTGTTAGATCTTTATTGTTCTTTTTGCACCTTTAAAGCACAGGTCCCTGTGTTGCACAAGCATAAACAAACTAGGATCTGTAGGTCTTCAGAATTTTAAGCTAAGCAGATTCCATAAAAGGCTAAGGCTCTATATTTGTTGATTCTGAAAATCCTCTGTTTAAATTAGCTTCCGTGTGAACCCAGAAGAGCTGTAATCTGTCCATCAGTGTGCATTCTGTAGCACGCATTAAGCCATGCACCAGCAGGAGCTGTAAAGCTGATCAAAGGTGTTACCTGAAGCCATTAGTTTTAAGTAGCAGACTGAGGAGGTGGTGTCTGCTAGGTGCCTTTCAGGCTCACCAATATAAAAATAACCGCCACACAATAAAGATCAAAGCTTAACCTGGCCAAGGGCCAAGGCCTGGGCTTCAGAGCAGAAGGAAGATGAGATGTGGCCACCACACAGTAAGCCACTGACACTGAAGAACTAAATGGGGAGTAACTTAGCTGTGTGAGTCATGGAAGTGCCTTGAGACATAGTACAATTCCAGAGTCCAACCTGCCTGTAGCAACCTGAAAAATATTTTTAATAGGAACGGGCTTGATACAAATATCTTTACATTATGACGAATAGAAGATTTCGTTATACATATAGTTATATAAAGTATAACTGAGTAAAACTGAGTTTTAACTAAGATACGGGAATGCAGTGACTTAGCGTGCTTGCATAACTATTTTCTGTTTATTAGGTTGTCAGTAGTGAGCAACAAGATAAGTGGCAAAGGGCTGGCAGCTCTCTCACAAGCAATGAAAATAAATGTGGAACTCTCCTACATTTATATCTGGGGGAACAACTTTGATGAAGCCGCCTGTATGGTGAGTACTGGACTGAAATGACCAAGTGCTTGCCCACTGTGTTTTATCTGCTAGACCCTTCCTTACAATCAAAGTGAAATATTGTATGTCAGATTCTTGTTTCGTTCATTTCAGGCATTTTCAGAATTAATTCAGGCTGGCCGCTTGAAACCTAATTGCACAGATGTGGAACCGTATGAAGTGGATGGGCATGTTCACCTGGCAGAGCTCTCCCATGGCCTTAAAAAGCATTACTACTGGACACCAAGTTATGGGGAGGTGAAGAACGCTGCTGCTAATGCCAGTCTGGCAATTACTGCTGTTTCAGAATATTTCTAAGGTAGGATCTTGGTGCGCTCACATAGAGGTTTATCTGTCTTCTGGTATAACAGATATCAAACACACTGCTGGCTGTTTCTTCAGTGTCTTTACCCTAAAACACTTTAGAATAGCATTAGAGATGAAATATCAAACCAATAACTGTAAAATTTGTTATTAAATAATGGCCAATCTATTAAAAGCCTATCAATATGAAAGCATGTTTGTTTTGCTACAGTATTACTATTGCACACACATGTCCTTTGCTGTGCCATGGTTAGGTGGAGTTCCCTGTTTGCCATTGATAGATGAATGTATTTAAGTGATGTGCTGAGATGAAAACAACTTAAACTGTGGCATGACACACTACAAGTGACACCAGGTATTCTTAGCAGTAATGCAGAATATAGCAGTCACTGACAAGAGGTGGTGGAAGACTTTAAACATCAGCAGTGCATGAACTGAGCTTCTAGCAGCTGCACTGCTCAGCTCTATTTAGGAGCCCTTCTCAGTGCAGGAGTTATTGAGTGCTTATTTAAAGAGGATGCAGGAAGTGCATCAGAGCAGCAGCAGAGCCTATGGATTGGGTATTGTGACCGTGGTGTCCTCTTCCCCTGGGCTGCTGCAGAGAAACAGCTGCTGCTGCCCTTCCTGCAGCCAGGTTTCTCCACAGCAATTACTACTGTCTCTCTGTGGGCTGAAGTGCAGCTATGCAGACCGTGTTGATTGAAACAGACAGAAAACTCAAACTTCCATCTAGGACTGCTGCTGAGCAGTAGATTTGCTTGAGATCAAATCAGATATGTGGTGGAACAGGATTCCTGTTAGAGTTAGGGGTCTGAGTAAGTCCATTTGTCACTACTAGGCTCTGTATGCCATTACTAAGGAAAAAGAGAAAGTATGCTTTTGTTCTTTATCCAAAAATACTTTAGATTTTGTTAAACAAGTTCAGTGAATTTAAGCAGTTAGCTGCAATAATGCAGGAACTTGAAGAGCAAACTGTTTACTTTTATCAGAACAGTATTGTGATTAACTTGCAGTATGTGGTTGTTATAAGCAAACCCCACAGGATAAATAGAATCTACTTTTGAAAATACTAGCATACTTTCTGAAGCATTTTTAACAACAGGATGTTTGACCCACAGGAGCACTCTGAATTATGGACAAGAGCAGGAAAAATAGCTGGTGCTGCAGCTTGCTTTGTAAGAAAGGGCAGCAGCAGCACTCTTACTGAATTTCGTATCAATGGATGCAAGCTAAAGTAACTAGGTATGCAGAAAAAAATATGTAGGTTAAGGAGGCCTATAGTAGAAACACTTACTGCTTTCCTTGAAATTCTTAAAAGATGTATCCTTGTGTTATTTTGAAGGAGAGAATTCACATAGCTAGGTATTCTTGCCATGCTGTTCTAGTAGCTAAAAAAGCACAATCCTGTTCTGTAAGTCATTTCTTCAGCTGCCAGAACTCAAAGCACCTTTCAGAAAGGCAGCGTTTAGGCCCCAGTGTAAAGGGAAGGAAAATGACTGATCCAGCAGGCCAGTGGTACAGTGCAGGTCCACGGAGCCCTGCTGGGTGCTCTGGCCATTACACCACCTTCTGTCAAGTTGAACTACTTAGTAAAAATAGGTAAAATACAATGAATTCAATGACTGTCATCTTCAGCAGAAACAGTGAACTTTCAAAGCAGTTTAAGTAAAGAAACAAAAAAACAAACCTCCAATCCTCAAATCTTACCAGCAGAAAAATAAAAGTACTAATACAGAACTGCATCTAGAAACAAAGTGTTTAATTTGGGTTGAACAGATCCAAAATATCTTTTATCAGAAAAATCAGGTGTCTTTTTTACTGCCAAGGAAATGTAGTAAGCCTTGTTGTATACTGTGTATTGCATTGTGTACTGCACTGTGCTGTGCAAAGGGCAACCTTTCTGCCAGGGTGCTTTGGTGGTTATGTTAGACTGCTTCCCTCCTCCTTTTGTTGTTACCCCTTGCAGTTATAAACAGCAGACACAAGGTGAGGGAAAAATACAAAACAAGTTTATTAAAGTCTAACATAAAACACTTCAGGCTAAATATGTACAACTCCCTGCCCAGGAGATTATAAAATTGAGAGTTGAGCTATATACAAATAACAGAGGAAATACTGTATATACATGAAAGATACTTCAAAAATAATTTAACCAAAAATCAGTCATTAATCTTAACTCTGCTGCAAGGCTTATTGATATCCTCTCCAAAATCACAGCCCTAAAATCCTTGATGAGGGACTTGTCCATACTTGACAACTTTTCTTAAACCATATGTTTCAAGAAAACTTTCATACTCTGTGCCTACAGATAGGCACAAATTCGGATAAATGCTACACAAGGAGTTATTCTAACATAAGTATTTGAAACAGCCGATTCAGACATCTGTATTTGCAAATAATCTATTCAGGTAGAATTGAACTACTACTGAAACAATGATGTTTCTGAGATAAATTAAGTCATTTTCTCTAAATTACCAATAATGGATTAAAATTCTCTTTCATTTTGCAGGTAGGTCTCAAGTATGAGAAGACTCCCTACAAAAATTCCACGTTTCCCCCGCTCATCTCTTAAAGAAGTTACCAATATTTTTATACACCTTGTACCTCCAAAATGAACTCTTTAAGCCTAAGAATTAATGTGCAGCTGATTTCCATGCATCTATTGGCACAAGGTACTGTACAGACCTGCTTCTTCAGGCCCTGTAGCACCCAGCCTGAACATTCCTACACATTTAATATATATATCTCTTTCTATATATATTTAAAATCTATATTCTATTAAATGAATACAGTTGATAGAGATCATACCTCAGCAGCTGAGATATCTTCACAAAAGATGAGGGTAAGAATCAAGGTTCTCAGATGAGGACTGAAGAGTGCAGTTCACTAAATTATTGCTCTAAGTCAAAATTATGAGCCTGTGTATTCTACTAAGAAAGGCTAAAAGTGTTGTCTTGTAAAAAATAATGATTATTTTCTTGTCTATAAAGAAAACTAAATGACTACGAAAGAAAGTGGTACTGTTATAAGTATCTAAACAAATCCTGTATAAATCTAAGTACTGTTTTAAAAAGTCTGAAAATCTAAGAATACAGCAATAAGCTATTATTTTAGAAATATAAAAACAGTCCAAACAAACATTGTTATGGAATGCATCTTCTAAGTAGGAATGTAGTTACTTCTTTCTAGAGCAAAATAGCTCTTGTCCTTTATTCTGAATTTTACATTAATCCTCAGGTAACAATAGTGTGTCATTAGTTTATCTTCCAGAGTTGGTTAAACATGAGATTTATCAATCATACAGTGTTGCACTTTGTCAATACTCATGGCTAAGTCCATGTCTATCCCAAGACTACTCTTCTATTTTCAGAAAGAGAAAGTAAAGAGGAGTCTTAGAACAAAGTACAGTGTTCACTTTTGTTAAATGGAACCAGGATTCTGCTCTTTGTGGTTCTTGAATGCTACTTAGCTACAGAATTATTCAACTCCTACATCAACAACAGAAACTTGGAAAAAAAAAACCATGGGAGAAGCAGTAGTAGGGCAATACCAAACAAACTCTGAGAGAACTTCATCTATTGCCCTGTGCTAGCCTTATGAAGGGCATCAGCTGTACATAAATGGTGCAGGATGGATAAGCAAAGAAATTACTGCCATACTTCTTGACGTTTAATTAGCAAACAAAGTGAAAAATGCCTGCATTCAACTGTTCCTGAGCTACTCCATGCTGTCTGTGGTAGATTTTATCATTAAGTTGGCCATATATTATGACTTAAAATATGATCAGGAAGCAGAGTTCTAACCATGCCCCATACTAAGATGACCAACACAAAGAAATGAAAGATTTCACAAGTACAAATGTGGAAGAAAAAAACAAATCTATAGTCATGCTCAGGAGTCAAGGGACCATTTGCAGAACATTTAAATGAAATCCTTCAAGAACTTTTTCAAGGCTGTTTAATTAAGGTGCAGATTAACTTTTACTCCACGTAGAACACAGTTAAGAGGTATCTCCTACGCCCTTCTATTTATCAATGTCTGGACACAAGGCATCAGTGGGAATAAAATGCTAGCACAAGAAATAACCAACAAATGATATCTTTAAATGTATTGGTGGCACAGTCATAAGACTGCTTCCTTACTATTTGATGATTACTTAGGTAACGGTTATGTCATGTTAATGGCACAAACTGGTAAAATGGAGCATAAAAAAGGTACTCCTACTCTTAACCAGTCTTTAATGATCCTACAGAAAGCCTAAAAATGTTTTGTTAAAAAAAAAAATAAGTTGCTAATAGTAAAACATACCTTTGCAAGAGTCTTGCTAGATACCAATTACGTGCAGTTACTGTGAATATGCAACACAAAAGGTAAATTAATACATAAATACTTCAGTTGAAACAAATCCCTGCCTGGGAGAATGTTAATCTGCCCTGTTGTATTCTTCCTCAATGCCCCCTCATATAGCAGTCATTTAGTATTTTCACAGTGAAGGGCAGCATTTGTTTCTTCCTTTGTACCTACTGACTAGCACCACAAGAAGCACAGAAGTGATTATTATGAAGCTATGGATCACACATCACAGTTCAGTCAATGCATCTTTTCACCTCATCTACAACACATATGTTCTAGCTCTTCTGGTGAGCAAATGCTGCTGCTTGTGCCAAATTCAGGGCATTTTAGACATACGAGAAAACAAATCTTGGACAAGTTACAACACTAGATTCACTTTAAAAACAAGTGACTTCTTGGAAAGAATACACAGTAGTATCTGTGCCATTAGAACTCTCTGGGTTACCATGCTAAAGAAACTCTCCTTTACTTGCCCCATCAGGGACATAAACACAGAGCTTTCTTTTCCTCTGGTCAGACTTCAGCTGAAGATGGACTGCTTCTCACAGACAGCAGTAATTCTTTGAGAGGACCTTGACTGAGCACTGGCCTACCTGCCATCACATACCATTACATGACCTCAGGATGCAGAAGTACAGGCTTTTTAGCACATTCAAATTATGACTTTCCCCTTAAAACAAAACAAAACTCTGGACTGCCACTTTTAAACTACCAAAAATGGCTTAAATTATCCTCAGTTCACAGAGGGTCTGAGGCTGGAAGGAACCTCTGGAGGTCTGGTAGAGTCTCCCTGCTCAAGCAGGGCCACTTAAAGCAGGTTGCCTAGGGCCACATCCTAGCAGCTTTTGAAGATCCCCAGTCAAGGGGACTCCAGCAACTTTTCCTGGCTACCTGCTCAGGTGATACTGTCATACACCAGATCAACAGGAACATAGTACAAGATCTCCAAAATGCATTAGAGTATTTAAAAGAGAAGCCTTAAGGCAGGCATTGCTGGAAAGCATGTAACTTCTGGAAATAAGTCTTAATTGCAAACAGAAGGTTGATTGTAGATTAGCACAATTCAACAATGACAAAAAAAAAAAAAAGACAGCATAGTACAATGGAGATGCCTTACAACTGTCTTTACAGAAAGAGAAAAAAAAATTCAAGAAGTGACTGCTTGATTGATTACGTTCATCTTTACCAAAGGTATGCGAGTTCACTGCTGGATTACTTTGTTGGCTCTACAGTGTCAGTATAATTGCTGCAAGAAAATGAACTGAGGTTCTGAATATCCAGTCACAGCAGATCTCAGTAATGTTTCTGATGATGGGGACTGACTGCCTGCCACAGGAAGAAGCATCTGATGGTCTTCAGTAGCAATGGGAAGAGGAAGCGGTAAAGATATCTCAGAGGGTTTCACATCTACAGACTCTGATAAAGGACTCTTCTGACTCTGAAGGGATTCTTGATCATTGAAAGAATTATCAAGTGTATTGCAATCAGGGGGAGTTTCAGATCCTGGCAAAAAAAAAAAAAAGAAAAAAAAAGTTTTCCCAAATATTTCTTTTCCCCAGCAATGAGCATATGGAAGAACTTAGCAAATGATGCAGGAATTGTTATTAGCAAGAGCTAAGGAAGACTTGTTTCCAGAGAACATGAGCAACTGCTATTAGAAATCTTGCTACAGATGGCAAAACTCTACAAGAGAAAGACAGCTAAAGTGTCTTTACATGGAGGAATAAAAATGACAAATGTCTGTTGATGACAAGTCAATAGTTGATGCTGCTTCTGAACCTTTCTTTACACAAAGAACTTACCTGTGTGAACTTTCGTTTTGTGCTTCTTAAGGTTTTTTATATCTGTGTAAGAATTTCCACACAGTTCACAAATGAACGGTCTTTCACCTGAAAAAAGTGAGTTGGACAGAATAATCTTAAAAGTGAAAGAAGACACAGTTGCTGACACAGGATAATGGATTTCTAAGTTGTATTTTAAAAATGCGTCATTATAACTGCAAGCTGTTTTGTCTGTGCCATTATTCAGAATAAGATTGTTTCCAGAACAGTAGATTAAAACAAAGAAAAAAGCCTCAATGCTCGAGGTAAAGCCCTGATCATACATCAACATTTATGCTGTTACATGCAGACATGTGTCTGAAATAGACAATTAAAAAAGTCACAGACATTTTCTTTAAATTATTTTCATGCTGAAATACATACATTAAGAAACTACTACTTTTAAGTGCAGCACAATATGGTGTATTTTATAGGCAAAAGGGAAGAAGTAGAGTATTATTTATTGTGCAGGAAGCAGCCTGTCTGGAAACTGACCTGTATGGGACCGAAAATGTTTATTGAGTTCTCCAGAGGAAATAAAACTCTTTCCACAAATGCCACAGATATATGGCTTCTCTCCTAAAGTAAACACAAGGAGTTTGTTATTTCAACATATAAACCAGAATATACAGTATAAAGAACAAATTAAAATGAAACAGATAATATCCAATGGGAGAAAGAGCTCCCTAAACCAGAATCAAAGAACATGAGAGAAGAACTAGTTGAGAACACCAGAGGTGACCACCAGCTCCTCCCAATGCAGATTTCCTGCTCATTACCTATCCCCAACCCCTCTGCAGCAGCCAGTCCTCTCCTGCCAGGCCCGGTTGGGTATTTCCATGCAAGGTCTCCCCTTACCTGTGTGTTTTCGGGAATGGGTGATGAGAGAACTTGAGACAGCAAAGGCTTTTCCACAAGTGTCACACACGTAAGGCTTCTCCCCGGTGTGGCGACGCACGTGGTAGGTGAGTGTGCTGGCCTGAGCAAAGCGCTGACCGCAGCGATCGCACACGTAGGGCTTCTCACCACTGTGCTTCCTAGGAACAAACAGACATCAGTGGTCTGCTGGCAGAAAGGGAAGTCATGCTCACAATTAAGTGATTTTCCTCAAGTTTACTCGGCTTTCTCCAGAGCTCCTCACAGTGATGTTCTATGAACTAAAACACCTCATCAACTGGGAGCTGATTTTGAGTTTGTAGTTTCTCACTGAGGGAAATTCACTGTCTGTTGACTTTGGGAATGAGCCCATCAATGATTCCTATGGCAGCTGAATCAAACTATGGGACCTGCCTGTGTAGCACTCACCATGAGAACTCAGCAAGTTTTGCATTACAGCATACTTCATAGAATCATAGAATGGCCTGGGTTGAAAAGGACCACAACGATCATCTCGTTTCATTCCCCTGCTATGTGCAGGGTTGCCAACCAGCAGACCAGGCTGCCCAGAGCCACATCCAGCCTGGCCTTGAATGCCTGCAGGGTTAGGGCATCCACAGCCTCCTTGGGCAACCTGTTCCAGTGCCTCACCACCCTCTGGGTGAAAAACTTCCTCCTAAAGACAGAACTTCCTCCTACTTAAAGACAGAATGATGACCTCCTAACAAGGGAACATAATCTGTACTCCTGCCAAAAATGCAAAAGCTCCATTCAGGCTGCAGTGAGCAGAGAGACCCACTCTGCACCATGTCCTATCAAGATCCTCTTTCCTCTACAAGTATTACAGACAGTTAAAAACAAAACAAAACAGCTACCATTGCCATAAGGATACCAGTGCACTGTAACATTCATAAATTCATTAAATGTGTAAATCAGTACCCTAATGAGTGACTACACAGATGTACAATCTATTGGGTGAAGCAAGACCCAAGATAAAATGTGCAGAAATGACTGAGTTATGTGAACACGTGACTCTTGCTAACACCAGAGTTAATCATTCTGTTTAAATAAATGTATGGATAACCACCTTCAGGATCTCACTTCTGCCTACCTGGCATGAATCTTCAGATTGCTGGAAGTTGCAAACTGCAGATTGCACACATCACATTTGTATGGTTTCTCTTCTCCGTGATGCATCCGACTGTGGAACACCAACTGGCACTTCTGAGCAAAGCCTTTGTCACACAGCTCACATTTGTATGGCTTCTCTCCTAGCAAAGAACAAAACCCTTGTACCATCTGCATTTATGTAAGAAACCTTTCCAATCCATTACCTGACCAAAGCTCAAGTGTCTGTTCTAACACTTCTTACAAATAACATCTTGTAACATCCTGTAACCAGTCTGCTGAAGTAGGATGTGCCAGGAAAACAGCAGATAACACATTATTTATTAACATATTAACATTTAAGAAGAACAGGTAATAATTAATACCTCTTAATAAAGCCACTTCCTTTTTTGAGAGAGAGCTATTGCTACATTTTCAGACTTTTTTGCTGGTTATATATCTATTCACTATTCTGAGTATTTGAGATGAACAGCCACTAAATCATGTGCTTTTTCTTGCCTGTAAAACAGCAAGCAGTCTTCAGTGTTCTCAGAAATTCTTCAGTGTTCTCTCTAGTGTTCGTGAATGTCTCATTAGTGTCTGCTATAGAATGCCACATGCACTTTTTCAACTGTTCGGGATTTCTGAGTGATCAGTACAGTCTCATCAAATGGACCGTGTGACTCCACAGACTCAGACAACAGAATAAAAGAGGCTGTACTCCTATAGCAGTGCACAATCAAACTAAGAACTCAACGATTATTAAGCATATTGTTCACATTAAAACTTCAAAAAAAATCAAAGTTCTAGCATCTCACCTGCCATCTAGCAACCAGCACAGTGAGATCCCTTGCTCATACATGCAAAAACTCCAATAGCAGCACCTCAAAAGTAGAAAGAGCAGCTAACGTTCCTGCCAGAATGCTGTCTTGGAATACTGCACCCAAGCTGCATCTTCCATATCAATCTTTTGTTTGCCAATAGCTGGTAATATATGAAATCCTCTCTCTTGGTTAGTGAATGAGCACAGTATTCTTCTGCAGCTGCACCTAAGAACTCCTACTTCACCTCTTTTGCATCTTCACAGCTTGCTGGAAAGAGCTCCACTGCTGACCTCTGCTCACAGTTTTCCAAAAAAGAGCAAAAGTAAATAATTGTAATCTCTTTCACTGTTACCTTTGAGTTCTGAATGCCAGCTATAAGAGGAAGAAAACTATGCAAACCACGTCCCTCTGCTGCTCACTGGGTTAAGTACAGCAGCAAAAACAAAAACAGAACAGCTCTACTGGATGAGACTAAAGAAAGAACTAACCCAGTATTAAGTCTTCCTTCTCTAGGGAATAACTCAGAAAAAGCAAGCAAGGTTCTTTTTCCACCTTTGTAATCAAATATATGTCAGAATATTAAAAAAAAAACCAACATAATTATTCAAAAACAGCAACAGAAATTCTGGTATCCAGACTGTGAGCTTTTCATGCTCTACAAGCAGTAGTTTCTGGTGCTCAATTCCACTTAATCACTTTACAGAGCTAAGGGCAGGCAGCCCTTCTGCATCTCTCCAAGAATCAAGATACTCAAACTAAGCCAGTCTCTTTCAGATATTCAGAGTGGGAACTATAACTTTGTACTGAAAAATCAAAGCGCAAAGATCTTTTCAGTGCTGTATCCAGATGCTGCTATTACAGAGCTCCAGGAAGACAAAGCCCACAGCTTACCTGTGTGAGTTCTTACATGTGTTTTCAGCTGATTGCATTGCGTGAACGCCTTCCCACAAAGCTGGCACACATAAGGTTTCACTCCTTTGTGTATCCTCATGTGGCGACGGAGGCTACTGGCTTCTGAGAAGACTTTTCCACACGTGTTGCACACTGGTTTTGCTTTGGAGTACTTCTGGTCAAGCTCTTCTCCTGAACTTTCCAGCTGGTAAGCGTTCTTTTCACTGGCTATGTTAGACATGCAGTGCTCCTTCAGCGCACAGCTTTGCTGAGGCTTTCCCTGTTTTTGTTTTGCTGCAATAGTCTGAACTAAAATATCCTGTGCTGCCAACGTTTCATTTTCCACCACGGCTGCCAACTGCAGTTCAGAGCTATCGCTGCCCTGGGCAGCCTGCTCTGTTATCTGTGCTGCCAGCTTATTTGCATCCAAAAACATTTCAATAGATGTGTTCTCAGTCACATCATTCTGGTATTGTATTGATTTATTCTGTACGCTTTTTGGGGAGCTGAAATTCTTTTTTCGCTTTTTGGTTTGAGCAGATTTCTTCTCTAAAGTAGATTTCTTTGCTTGAGGTTGAACCAACTCTGCAGGAGGAATTTCTGCCTTCTCCCGATCATTGTAATCTCGCAGGGTCAGGAGGCAGGCCTGCTGGTTCATTTCAATGTTTCCAGTGATGCTGGATGTCTCTGTAGAAGAGGGATTAGCAATAAACGCAAAGTCTTCCATCTTTATTTTGCATTTGGTGACCACTTCTTCTACTTTGAGATAGTCGGCAGCCTGGTGAATTTCCTTAACATTCCAGCTGCAAGAAAACCAGACTTTGGTTACCACATTCTGGACAAAGCAAAAACTCCTTCTGTACCAATTCTGTTAAATGCAAACAGCAGAACTAAGAAAAGCTACGCTGCTAGACAAAATAATACAGCTGGCTTAGTATTTTGCATTATATTAGCGCTGTGCTCTAAGTGGTTTCACTCATGCAACCATCACAACAGAACTGCAGAAGCTGTGGCGGCCACCTGAGAGTCACAATATAAAATGATGGGGATACACTGTCAGACCTTGCTGTCATCCTTAATCAAACAGTTTTCCTGGGTGAGAACGGAGCTTTCACTTCCCACTTCCTCCACAGACCTCAACTGCTCAGAATGAATCCAAAAAGTCTCCTGCTGCAGTCCCACCAAGAATGCTGCACACTTCTGCTTGTACATAATTTGCAGACCATAAGTTGCCAACCTTAAGATAGCTGTGTACATTGCTCTGCTAGTGTTAATACTTGCAGGTAATCTTAAAGAAAAGCCAACACCCCACATCTGTGCACTTAGCTATCAAATAGGAGTTTTCAGGTATCAGTAACAACAAAGATTCATTAAAGTGCTCTTAGAACCAGGTGTTGAAAAAGGAGTTACACTTCTGGGCTACACACTTGGAAGGGGTCACATTTGAGAGATACTTTCTTTCCTGAGAGAGCAGCTACAAGGAATCCTCACTGCACACAAGGTAACACAACATGCACAGAATCAGCCAAAGGAAAAATCTTTTCCTGCACCTGATTGCTTTGCCAAAAGGAATTTTACTTTGGAGCAACAGATCGTGTAAACTCAATCAAACAAAAACTCCACCAAACGTCATTTGTTTAATCAGTGCTGACACTCATCTGCTCCTCAGGCTTCAGTCTCTACCACATGTAAGTTTCTGTGCATTCACTGCAAAAATGGGCTCCTATAACCCGATGTCAGAAGGAACACAGCTGTCCCTCTGTCCTGCAGTACCCATGAGGTGTTTCATCCTTCCTGAGCCAGACAGAAAGACTCAAATAGACTGAAACTATCAGCAAAACATCAGAGGACGTTTCTGTTGTGGCACTCACGTGCTGTTGTGAAGCATGCAAACAGCCCACCTCCAGTTGTCAGGTTGCATTTTGTCCGCTGTTATTTGTTCCTCCTGAACGCATTACAGAACACGAAGCCCAGCACTGCCCTAACAGCGCACTTCCCGATTGCCTTCCCCCTTTGGCAGCACGTATTACCTGTCAAGGTTTAAGTTTCCCGTGTAAATGAATTCCAGGAGCTTTTGGAATCCATCAGCCTTCACTTGAGTCTGATCCAAAACGACGTTGCTGTCGGTCGCGTCCCTGTAGAAGGCGCCGAAGAACTCGCTGAAGGAGGCGAGCACGTTGCGGTGCGCCTTGAACTGGCACTCTCCGATGACCACGGTGCAGTCGCAGAGGAAGCCGGCCTCGCGCTGCTTGTTCAGCCGCTCCAGGAGGTGCTCGCAGTGGTGGGAGTACTGCATGGCGAGAGCGAGCCGCGGCCTGCCCGTCCTACCAGAGGAAAGCGACCGATTTACCTGCGGGATCCCGCTTCCACCGCCTAACGGGGCGAGTTCACAATTGCAAAGGGCTCGGCGCCCCCGATGGCCGCGGGGCAGCGCTGATGCGGCGCCTCCGACACGCGGCACGTAGGCGCCGACCGCGGGGTCGATCCGCCGCCAGAGCCCCGGAGCCGCGGCGGCAGAGCCGTGCGAGCCCCCCACGCCCAGCCCCGCGGCGGCCTCCCGCCCGCAGCGCCGTCCCGGTCCCGGCCGTCCGAGCGCCGGCCGCCCGCCCCGCTCCCGCGGTGCCGCTGCGGGCGCGGAGCGGCGTCCCACGCACCTGCGGAGAAGCGGCGGAGCGGCACCCCCGCCTCAGGCCGCCATGTTGCGGTGACGCCGCGCGCGCCGCTTCCGCCCAGGGACTTCCGGTGCGCCGCTCCGCCGGGATAACGCCGAGCGGGGGCGGCGGAGAGGAGCGGGGCCGGTGTGCCCGGCGGGGCGGGGCGGGGCAGCGAGGAGCGCTGCGGGAGGCTGGGGAGGCGCGGGCGGCAGCTGCTGCTGTGCCGGAGGGCGAGCCAGGACGTGCAGTCCCCGCACGTCTGGCCGTTGTGGGGGGGCGCGCGGCTGTCGATGCGGTGACGCTAAGAACCCGTAGCGCTTCTCGTGTCGCCTTTTGTAGTAAAAACGGTGGCGTTAAGAGAACAGCGCGGAGTCAGCGGCTGCGGCCCGCAACCACTTTCCAGGAGCAAAAGCGTGACCCACAGCCGATGTTTCCGCCCGGTTTCGAACCGGGGACCTTTCGCGTGTTAGGCGAACGTGATAACCACTACACTACGGAAACGCCGCTTGCGTTGGTTTTTCCCAGCTGCTCTCCTAAACGTTTTGCCGCGCCGCCCAAAATCGCCCGCACTGCCGGGCGGAGCGCCGCACCTCCGGGTCCGCGCACGGCAGCGGTGCCGCGGGTGTGCATTTGAATGGGTTGAAGAGTTCTGCCGTCCCTTCCGTTTGATACACAAAGTGCGCGGATCGTCCCATCCTGGGAGCGGTGGGAGCTGTATGGATGACGTCCGCGACAACGACCCGTCGGCCCGAGGAATTACGTCTGCTCCAGCATAATCCTTCCTGGAGGGCCCGGCTCCTCGCCAGGCTCACGCCGGGAGGTGGCCGTGTGTCCCAGGTGAGCTCGGTGCTGCCCGAAGGGAAGGTCTCAAGTTTGGCTCCGGAGCGCCGCACATCCCCGAGTGGTAGCAAAGCATGGGGACCGGGCCGCACGTGGTGCACAGAACGCATTTCGGTCCTAAACGCGCTTTAAAGTGTATTTTACTTTACGCTTCCCGGAGAAGCTGAGATTACAGCTACCTGGACGATGGCGTCCGGGGCAAATCCGCAGCTCGAATCATAACTTTTGGCGAGGTTATTTCCTCCTTACCCCAAGCACGCATCTCTTTGTGCAGGCAGATACGAGACGCGTTTTAACGACGTTCTTCGCGAAATCCGGGGCCGCAATGAAGCTCAGCGCGCAGCCGGCAGCCCCGGATCGGACCCCGCAGCCCCCGGCCCACAGGAAGGGGCGGAGCGCGTGCGGGGGCGCGTGCGGGGGGCGTGGCCAGGCCCGGCCCGGCGGCACGCGGTGCGGAGGGAGGCGAATGAGCGCGGAGTTCCAAACTCCCGCCGCCGTCCCCTCTCCGCCCGCTCCGCTCCTCGCGGCCAATAGCGGGGCGGCAGCGTGCAGCGCAGCCAATGGGCGCCCGGTGGGCGTAGGCGGAGGAGGCTACAAGAGCCCCACGCGGGGTTCCCCCGGCACGCGTGGCGGGTGGAAGGCTCCGCTGTGCCTAACCCTAATCGGGGGAATTGATGGTGGCTGTCGCCGCGCTCCCTCCGCCCGCCCGCTGTTTTACTCGCTGACTTTCAGCGGGCGAGGGGAGCCGCCCCGGGGGGGAGGCGGGCGGCGGGAGGGGGCCGGGGCGCCGCGGCGGTGGGGGCGAAGGGGGGGGCGGGGGAAGAGAAGGGGCCGAAAGAGGCTCCGCGACCAAAAAAAAACAAACAAAAAACGTCAGCGAGGGGTCCGCTCGCCCCGATCCGCCCTGGGGTCCCCGCACGCGTGGCCGCGGTCGGCCGGCACCCGCCATTGCCGCCGCGAAGAGTTCGCCTCTGTCAGCCTCGGCGGCGCGCGGGAGGTGCGGCGCGCGGCCCCGCGCCCCCAGCAGAGCAAACGGGAGCGGCGCCCCCGGGGAAACCCCCGCGTCCCCCCGCGCCGTGGGGCGCGCGGACGGCGTCGCTCCAACACGCGCGGCCCCGCGAGAGCGACCGTTGGGGCCGCCGGGCGCCGCGAGGAGAGCCGCGGGGCCGCCCCGCGCGGAGGTGGGCGGGAGGTCGGGCCGGGTCCGCGCTCAGGTGCAGCCCGCCGGGCGTCAGGCGTGCGGCTGCGGGCCGGGGCCGCTCTTTTGTCCCCTCAGGAGGCGGGCGGCCCCGCGGAGACGGGCGGTGTCGCGCCTCGGGGCGAGAAGCGCAGAGGTGAACACGAGGGAACGCACGAGGGAGCACGCGGGCGCCCGAGGGGGATATTCGGATATTCGGCGAAGTGTGGAACGGGCGGACCGTGAGGGAGCCGCGCGGGGAGGCCGACCCGCTCCGTACGCTGAGCCCGGCCGCGTGGGGACGGAGCGGCGCGAAGGGCGGCACAAACAAAAGGCGGCCCTGCGGACGGCGCTGGGAGCTGCGCGATGCCTCCGCCCGCCACGTGCGTGCGGCCGCTGCCATCTGCTGGGCTCGGCTTAACTTTTATCCCGTTTCGCACGAAGGATCGGTGAACTTGGGTCCTTAATTATGTTTTAGTTGGGCGGCGGGAAGCCACGGCCAGAACACGTGGAGATGGAGAAGTCCGATGTGCTCGGAGATGTGCCGGTCCGGCGGGTGGAGTGGCGTAAATCCGTAGCGTAGCGGCAGCTCGGCGATATCGGGCTGCGCTCCTTCTGCTTGCACAGTAACGGCAGCAGAAACGTTGTTCCCGAGCAGCTCTCAGCACCGGATACTTTGTTTGAGGTTGCAATCCGGCAGCACGAGGCCGAGTGCCGGCCGCCGATTTCCAAACGTTGCTCCTCGGGTCGGCCCATAAGGGAGCTTCACCTGAACGGATCTCCTGCCGCATTTCCAATGCTTTGTCCCCGTTGCTTCTGAAAGAGGTGACGAGTTTCCACTACCACCCTATGCGTGAAAAAGTGAAGGTGTGTTCTGCGTATTTGTGTACCGCAGAATAAATGTTCAGAAACTCAGAACTTGGTTTACTTTATCACTGTTTGCCTCTGGAAAACTTTGTGCAACAAACAGTGCTGCTGTGAAGGCCACCACAATTGTAACTGAATCTGCCCCCTGCTGCTTCTGAGCCAGGAACTGAGCCCGGATTTGAACTCCATGGTCCTTATGGGTCCCTTCAACTCAAGGTAGTCAATGGCTCTATGAAAGGAAACACATCTGATGGCTCTCCTATGAGCAGAACTCATGCAACAGCAAAAGCAACTCCTGGAGGTGCAGAGCCGTGCCAGTGCAGTGCTTGGACCACGTGGCGTTCAGCGGATGTTCTTCCCTGCACAACGTGAGTGATCCTATTAATATATCCCTATTAATATACATGTAGACTTGTGTCTGTTTATTTGTTTGCTTTTAAATCTAATGGTTTGCTTGAAGGTTCTATGTGTTGAGTTTACCAGTGCTCTCTGAGAGACAAAGCAATGTGGAAAGGTGATGATGTCCAGGAGGAGTGCTTGTGCTCACTGTGAGCGTGCTTTATTGCAGCTCGGGCTTTGTGCTGCCATTTGATGACCTGGGCACTGGGGTTGTCCTGGCTTACCTGTTGTTGGGTGTCACTGTCTGGAACTTAGCACAGAGAAGTCGGGTTGTTCTCTAAGGAAGGCACAGGTGGGGAACTTTGAAGGGTATCTTACTCAAATCAACTTAAGGCACTCAGATGACTTTTGTGTTATCAGGTTGGTCATGTGCTAAATGCTTTGGCCAAAGGTGACAAAGCAATTTCTGTCATGCCAGTGTTAAGAAATGGTGTCACCATTCTGAAATGTGCACAGAGCTGCATTCCTGCTGCGTGGCTGTGTCTACTGTGCGTGCTTTTTCAAAACGCCTAAGAGGGCTTTTGTTCTTTGTGGCTTTGGGAAATTGCTCCCTGTTTGTCCAGAACCTAAAAGCAGTAGCTTGGTGTGGGTTAAATCCCTGAGGAAAGGATGAGGTGCCACAGTACAATAATATAGATTATGATGACAGTGTGTGCAGAGCTGTTAAGAAAAGTAAAGTGGAGTTAACACTGAGCTGCAGCACTGAGGCTAACACAACAGTTCAAGCTGACCTTGCTTAAGAGACAACAAAAACTGTCTTAAGGAGAAATAACAATTATCAAAGAGTAAAGAATGGTTTAATTCAAAGGCTGTTTAACTTCTGACAAGTCTGGCAAACATTAATAGAACCTCCCCTAATTCTGTTTGTAGCTTGCCTCAACAAGGTGTGCTGTCAGCACGTGGTTGGATGCTGCATTAGGAGTGCTTATCAATGGCAGGAGCACACGTCTGCCATCTTAAAGAAACACAATGGCACAATGGTGAAGTAATGCCATCTAATCTTTTATGTGCTGAGAACCTGGACCAAAGAAGGGTTAAGCACAGAATGAATTTCTGTGCTTTTCTTTATACTGTTCATAGCATTTTCAGCATAACACGCCAGAACTGGGAAGTTGGTTTTTCCAAAAGAAGCTTCCTAGAAGTGCTGCGATGTGGGTGTGACAGTGCAGGAGCTCTGCAGTGTGTGGCTCTTGCACAGAAAAGTGTAATTCTCAGTTCTCACAGGTGTGGTAATAACTTGGCTCTAGCAGGAGCTTAACATTAAGCCTTTCTTTACATGATTCAGCTCTAGCCAGAGTGACTGAGGAAGCTGTGCAGGGTCAGACTTGTGCGGAACAGAGGGTAAAACTGGGATGTGTGTATCGTTCCCTATATATCAGACCTAAAATGAGAATAGCTTAGGAGTCTCTATTTAACTTTTTCTGTCTCTATTTGATTGAATACTGTGTTTGGAAGCTTTCAGTACAGAAAGCTGCTATCCTATGGTTTGATGTTTGTTTTTTTGCTTTTTGTCAGTGCTGTGAAGGTCTGCTAGGTATGTTCTTGCTGCTGATAATATCTTTTCCCAACAGTAGATGGCAATGGCCACTCATTTGTGAAACAGGAACTGAGCAGGGCACTATGGAATTTAAGTGTAAGTTGGATCATTCCTGGTTAGGGATCCTAAGCAGAACCATATAGAGAAAGTTTATTGTTTTCGAGTACAGGTGAACTACCATTAAATAGCAACCCTTGCAATTTAATTAGCTTAATGCTAATGAAAATGAAAATGTTGTAAAATCCACTTCAAAGTAAAACATGTGAAAGACACACACTGTAAGGTGCTGTAAGGAGTTGTCAGCCCTCCATGAGAAGGTATTACAAATGCATTTTTATGTACATTCTAGCAAAGCTCAAGTGAGTAAAGAATGTGACTTAAACAGATTTTCATTCCTTCACAAGCTTGCTCAGAACAGCCATAATGTTTGCGTTGTGTTTGGCTTAGAAGTGAATTAGAGATTGTCTTGTTGGCTTAAAGAACTTCAGTTCCTCTTCATAAATGTTAGGGTTGAATTTGAAATCTACCAACCCTCCCTACCCCCTCAAAAACTGTGTATATATATATATATAAAAGAGATCAGCATTTGGAATTCTTACATTTCATTTTTGCTTCTAGAAAAGCACTGTATTATTTGCAACTAGAAGTGCAAATATTGGCCTTGTCAATGTACAGCAGTGTGCTGCAAGGCAAACTGCCCTCCTCGTTTCTCACTTATTTGCTGCTTGCTTTTGTGGAATGTATATTTTGTTTCCCAAAGGTGAATGTGGGAGGTATGTGCTTGAGGAAGGTGGGCACCTATAACCACATTATAACCAAGTCACAGGGCTTTGGGGATTGCACAGCTGCAAACAGAAGTTTTCTGCATTATCACAGCATTCTGGTTTGCAATGATAATGAGTTTAAAGGCTGGTGTTTTTCTGGTTCTGCTGAGAAGATAATCAGACTTCTGTACAGTAACGATGGAATATTGGCGTCTGTGAGAATTCGGTAGGAAACATTTCAGTGCAGCAATTAGCATCCGAGTGAAGTTGTTTCTTTCCAGTGTCTGGGTATCCAAACCCTACAGTTGGGTGCCTCTCTGTGCACTGTAGGGGACAAAATACAGCAGGAAGGATGGAAGCTGGCAGAAACGACTCAGGGGTTTGTCCCAAGGTTGCGGCTGGCTGCAAATGTGCAGCACTGGGCGCATTCCCTGCTCAGGTACCCATCCATGGAACGGAGAGCAGAGGCATTGGGTGAGGAGGCTGCAGTGCTGCCCTCCCTCCGGCTGCAGCTCCCAGCTCCTCGGCTGGCTGCATGGCAAGCTGCTCATGCACAATGCAGTCCTCTGCAGTGTAAAGCCAGGGAAATGCAGCCCTGCACACTTAGACCTTCTCTTCTGCTTCAGCCTCTGAGCCTCCTAAAGAGCAGAATTCCATCACTTCTTTCATCACCCTAATATTCCTTTAAACAACTGTATCATGGGATCTATTGTACTTAGCTATGCTGAGTCTACCGTACAGTCCATGTTTTTCATCACAGGAAGCAGCTTGAACTGCTTATAACACATGGAGTATACATTTGTCGTCTTTTAGAGCAGCTTTATATCATTCAGCTGGCTTTATGGCCTCTTCTGAGCCTAGAGATAAGTATGTTTAAGTATAATCCTGAAGTTTTTATCTTCTGCATCATCGGCCCGCACTTTAGTTACCACTTCATGTTATGCTTCTCCAAGCAGCTTAGAGCAGGCTTAGCTTGACAATTAGGGGAGTGAACTGGCAAAACTCTGCTCAGTTCTCTCCCTTTCCTTTCACTCTTATCTCCTTTTCTAAGGTACACATTTTATCTACGCACTTCCAAGAAGGTGTTCAGTTAATAACTCAGACGAGTCAGAGCTGATAGGATCTTTTCATGTATTAATTTAACTCTTCCTTTTAAGGGGAATGCCAAAAAAATCACTGTTTTCATGTTTTCTCTGTTTGTTTTGGCTGGGTTTTTCATGCTATTGAGGTTGTACTCTGTAGCCCTTTGATTTGGCTCCCAAGAAATTATTGGGGATTACAGCAGTTGGCTTTCAGGTGGCTGCTCATTGCCATATGGAATAGCAGCTTTATTCTGTATTAATGCTGCTTTATTTACAGTGGTAAATTTTTCTTCCTAATTTATTTACAGGAAAAATAAAAGGAAAAAGAAGGTAAACTTGCAGACCTGGCTATTCAGGATCTAGAAATGCAATGAGCTTCGTTGCTCAGTTTCTTGTGTTTGTGTTTTTCTGGTGACAAGAGAGATGCAATAGAGCTGACAACAAAGTTAGTTTCAGCAGAGCTAAGCATGAGGCTTTATGCAGAGACAGTTTTTTTTTGTCTGAACAGGGCAGTCTCATTTAGCAGTTGCACATATTGGTGTTTAAAAGCTCCCTCCTCTTTCATTAGACACGAATGAGGATGTTTAATTTCCATCTCTGCTGGTCTTGCAGCAGGTTTGAACTTGCAATATATGTTCGGAGGGATTGATACTATAATAAATGCTGCCAGCTCTTCCTTGCAACTGAAATGCATCTGGTCCCCAGAAGTACCTCCATCATTGTCACTGTGAGCTGCAAGGTGCAGGAGAACCACAGGTACCCCAGGGCAGGGCTGGAGGTGGGGACAGCCATCTCCATAGGGGAGTGGATCATTCAACAAACATGAAATGAGTGAATTGCACTGAGAAAACAGGTGAACAACAGGGTAAAACATGAAGTTCTACACACACACATAAAGGGCCAAAAAGAGAAAAAAAGAGAAAAAAACCCACACTTGGTAAAAACCTATCTCAGAGTGCCTCTTATTTGTCTTATTGGAGATAAAGGTGATTCTTTGTTGGTGCTTTTAATGCCGAGATATTTCTGTTCCTTTGGCTCACTGATCAGTGCTCTGACTGCTTGTGGAGGGAGCAGCACCCTCAGAGTGGGATCCAGCACACTGAATGGCAAACAGCAGTGTATGGCAAGGGAGGCACTGCTCCTGATTTTCCTTGTGAAAGTATGTGGACCTTTCAGTCATCAACTTCCCTGAAAAACATATAGAAATCTAATAGAACGTAAAACTGATGTTATCCAGTACAGAAATTGCAATGAAATATAGAAAAAATCTACCAATTAATCAGCCTTTCAAAATTATCTCTTCTATCAAGTTGGTTTTTTATTCACCCAGCAGAGCACTTTCCATACTGATTTTTTTTCCCGTGGGAATGCCTTATTTAATATAGCAAAGTTGTATCACCAGGGCAAAATGTTGGTTTACATCCAGTGAGGATCACAAACAGATGTGGACTAATAGCTAAACTACCAATTCCGTGATTAATATTGACCACCGTTTTAATTGCCAATCTATTTTTGTGGAAATCTTCTGAGTGCAAAGTCCAGGTTTAATAACCTTTGGGATAAACTGCAGTGCTGGAAGATTTCCAGTGCTTTGCTGCTATTTTCAAGTTCATCTCTGTGCTGTCACTGGAGCAGATGACATGTGAAGCTGCAGGTGACTTGCTGGCTTGCAAGCCTGCTTTGTTCTAGGACTTGGCTACAGTGCAGTAATGCTAAACTTCTTTATGATACAGTTTAGTCTTGTAATATAAGGCAGTTCAGGTAGTGTTTTAACTGTGCCTCTCAATGCTGAGTTCTGGCCAAGTGCTCCAGACTGTTCAGAAATACAGTTTAAAGAGAAGTTACTGCAAAAGGGAACAATCCATAAAAAGGTGAAATCCTGCCTTCTCCAAACCAAGTTCTATAACTTTTTTTTTTTTTTTTTTTTTTTTTTTAAGTGCAGCAATATCTTCTGGTGTTATCCTTCTTAATAAGTGTGTGATGTAAAACATCAGTGATTAAATTCAAGTGCCTTAGCCATTATTCTCCTCATGTTCTTTCTATGCAGTTTGACTGGATTTTTGGGCTGATGGCTGTAGCAAATAGCATCAAAGCAGAGGTAAGACACTGGCCATGGCTTAGGCACTGAGTAACTGCGAGCAACTTACCCGACTGAGAAGGTTGCACACAACCTCTTGGAATCTGATATTTGGATCTGTGATTTAGCAGCTGTTGCTGCTTTTTCATGGGAATTTCCATATCATAAGTGTGCCTTTAAGCTAGTAAATAAGAGAGAGGTATGTAAGTTCGTTGGCTGGAGACTTGGGAACCAAATTTGAAACCCAAAGGAGATGTAACTGAATGCACGTTGGTGGAAAGACATAGGTGTGGGCTGTGAGCAGATCCCTCAGTCCCGTGTGCTGCTTCCCAAGGAAGAACACAGACTTACAGCACTCCTTGTGGGCATGCTTCAAGGACAGAACTGAAATGCTTCTGTAGGGCGTAGCCATCAATCTGCAGAGGGATGTTCTTGTACACCAGGCACAACACAGTGCAGCTTTCCAGCGACCTTAGCGTTCCAGCCAGCACAGGAGCTTGCTGTAGTAATTACAGATTACATTAAGTATCAAGTAAAAGCCAACAGCCAACTCCTAGGTGAGCCTTTTATGCATTATTAAAATCATTTCCTTCCCAGAAAGTTCGAGCTAATAAAATTGAATTTGATAATTCAATCAGTAAAAAGTAGGTCTGAAAAAAATTTGCCTTTGCTGATAATGTCCCAAGAAATCCTGTGTTTTATACAATGCTTAATGTACCTAAGTGTTGAAATAATGCCTCTGCTGTACATTGCACGTTCACTGAGATTGCCTCGAATTATTTTACAACTCTGTTTTTCATTGATAGCTGCTATATACAAGATGTGCACTGCAGTGAGATTAGCAATCAAAGCCTGTGGCCAGCTGATATTTCAGCAATTAGAATATAGAACATGTTCAGAAGTATGAAGCCAAAAGGATTGCTCCTAAGTACCAAGAAATGAGTTCTCTTTCCGGAGCAACTGGCTCAGTTTGTTAGGGGCTCTGCAAAACAAAGACAGCTAGAGATTGGGTGTAACAAGGAACAAGCGCTTTGTAAGGAGACTCTTTGCTTCTAATGTTGCCTTGACTTGAGATATTTGGTTGCATTAGTGGAGCACTGGCTGGCCTGACTTTCAGGCCAGATGTTTCTGAAAACTTGACGGCTTGAGGAAGCCTCAGGGTGATCAGTTTTCTTCCATCTTGGCCAAAATAATTTATTCTGCTATAGAAGAGAACCAGGGTTACTGGCATTTGAGAGCTGATGCTGTACAGCAGTTGCTTTTAGAAGGTTGTTGGTCAGCCTTTGATTTCATATGACTCCTAACATTTTAAAATAAGGTACACGCTATTCCCGTATATCATATACAAAATTTACAGAAAGGTTAATAGTGAACAGTATCACACATCTTGGTTAGTATTCTTCCCTCAGCCTAAATGGTCCAAGAGCAGGCTGCAAAGCTGTCAGCCAGCGAGCTGAGCCTGCGCCGAGCATCCAGGACATGGTGCAGAGCAGGATGGCACGCAGATCTGAGTAGGTGGTAAAACCATTAAAAATAAATATGGCTGGGATGGATTGGTTCCGTGACAACGTATTTTACACACAGAACACCACAGCTGCAAAAATCTCCCTTTAATCACTAGCTGGGACAGTGATGTGAGAGCCCTTCCTGGCCATGCGTAGAGTTGGACCTGTGTGCTTATTTGTTCTTTCATTTGCCCAAACTGGTAAGAAATGTTGCAGTGCTGTGCACTACAGCCCAGCTGCTAACAGGAATTGCTGTCTGGTGAGGTTCTGTTGGAGCACATGGAGATGCTGCCTCCACTAGGAGTCAGCTGAGTTGTCATTCTTGGTTCAGGCACTTTGTCTGGTATTCCAGGTCTGGATAGAGTCTGAACTGGGGTTTTGAATACAAGTTGCTCTAAATAGTGTTCTTACTATTTAAATTTTGTATGTTTAAAAATTGAAGCATAGGTTCCTGTTTGTTTGTTTGTTTGTTTGTTTGTTTAATAAACAAAACAAAACCTCTTGGGATGAAGGACTCATCCTGAGTCTGTACTGTTTGCTGTCCCAGAAAACTTGCCTGGAGCAGCAGTGGCACAGCAGGCCAGTCCTTGTGCCAGCACAGAGCTTGCTCCTCTGTTCTCACTGCGTGGGTAGATGTCCTGTTCCAGGCTTCCTCAGAAACTTTCTAATTGATGTTTTCCACTCATTCTCTTTCTCTGTTGGTTCTGTATGTTGGTTGAGTTGCATTTCCCCAGCATTCAGACGTATGCACGAATGCTGGAAAGACTCACTCTCATGCATAATGAAAGAGGAAAAGTTTCAGGGGAGGAATTTATTGGCTACGGTCTCCATTCCTGCTCTATATCTTGCTCTACAAGCTCCCACAGCAAGTGAGTGGTAGAGCCAAGAATAGAACAGCACTTCTCCGACACCCAGTGCTGTGCCTTAACCCCCGCCTCCCGTGAGAAACTGTGCTCTGCTGTTCTGTGCAGTGCGAAGATAAGATCATACTTTATTTTGGTGCACAAATTGATCTTTAGGGTGAGCGAATAAAGTTGGGAGAAAGCCAGAGAATAACACGGTGCAAACAGTGAAACATACGGAGGGTGTATGTATACAATGCTGCAGCTTCTCAGACTGCTGAGGTATTATTTTGAATTAATTCTATCTTAATTCTTGAAGTGCTTGATTTTTTTTTTTTGTTTTGTTTTATTTTGTTTTGAGCACACCAGCTCCTCTTCAATGAGAAAGCAGGACTTCTTTTCTCAGCTGGCATGTCTTCAGGAGCAGCCGAGGGAGGAGGTCTGCCTGTGTGCAGGGGTTGATCCTTTCCTGGAGGAACTGCTTTGATGGGATCGTGGCAGGTGCTGCGCTGTGTTTGTGAGAGAAAAAAGCATTTGGAAAAAGCTGGAGATGGCACGGGTTGGTTCCTGCATTCTGGCTGCAAAGCACTGCTAGTTCTGTGGATCGACTCTAATGAAGGGTAGTGTATGTCAGCTTAGCATAGGGATATCAGTGTGAAATCCTTCCCTGCAGCAGCATTCCCAATGGATAGAAGGCAGTGGTGGTCCTAGGCACTGCTGGCTCGGCACCCCGACTGCTCAAACAGCCACCCCTCTAAATTTGATCAAGAAAAGAATACCCTTCCCCAAAATATCTACTTGCTCTGGTTCGAAACAAGCTCAGCTGATCTGAGGGCTCACGTTACCCTTTGCTTTCATATTCACCAAATCTCTCATCAGATCCATTGCTGCAGTTGTGCTAAATTAACCAGCTCCTTTTCAGGATTCCTCCTCCAGAAAGACCTCGAGTTGCAACATACCGGGGAGTTACTATGAAATGGTTTAAACAGACATTGTTTTTAGTTTTTTTATTTTTAAACCAAATAAACCACAATTAAGGACAGTTGCCTGATTAATTTTAATCTTTCACCCCTTGCTTCTGTAAGGAAACTATTTGCTATTAAAGGTAGAAGCATACGTACTTCTGTATAAACTGTTTCTGGAGAAGGATATCAAGGATCTTTATGCCCTCCCCTGGGTCCCACCTCTCCTTTAGAAAGCATATATAGGTTTGAAGTGTGAATATTTATCAGAGATTTAGTTGCAAAATCTCTTCACTCATCATAAATGAGTGCATATACGTACGTGTGTGTGTGTGTGTGTGTGTGTGTGTATGTAGGTATGAAAGAAAGGAGGCAGGAATTGCTGTAACAGGGCAGTTAGGATGTCACAGTAGTTTTCTGTGCCCTGTAACCACACTTACTGCTTTCATGTGAGCACATACAATGTGAAATGCATTTGAAGATGAGTATTGGTGATTTAAGGCTCCCAGCTGGGTGGGTGCACAAGCAAGTTTCTCGGGGTGAGTTGGGGCATGAGCTTATGGCACCATGGGACAGAGATCCCTCTCTGCTGATGGTAAAATAATACATTTGTTCACTCACTGGCTAGAAATGATTGAGAATTTTTTGGCAGTGCTTTTCACTCGGGAACTCTTTATTTCTCACCACTGAAACATTTGGTGGGAACATGCCAGTTTCAGTGAAACTTCTGTAATAAAAAGATTGTTTTCAGGCTAGAATTGAGAGGGAGTGTGCTCTGACTGTGTGTGCCTCAGAACAGAACTTAACCCCAAAGTGTTCATGCATCCAGAGAGCTCTAACTCTGGTCACAGTGACCTGTCCTTTTGGAGAGACAAAACAAGCAAACAAAAAGAGCCAACAAACAGAACTTACATCTGAGTTCATCTTCATGCAGCCGGGAAAACTTCTGACATGTTGAAATGATTTCTAGGATGGGAAAAAATATTTTATTCTTTGTACCTCAGCACTCTGTCATGAACTTTGCATTTGAGATTTGGCTCTTGATGAATGAGCTCTCATCCTTAAAGGCTGCTGTGGAAGAGACTTAAGGACTTCCCTGAAACATAGAAACCAAAAGGCTTGAGCGCAGGCACTGCAGGGAGTGTGAGGAAGGAGAAAAGAGGAGATCTTTGCTCTCCTGCCTCTTCTTTTGGGTTTTATCACTCATTCCGCAGCCAGATGCTGCAGACTGCCTGCTCTCTCTCAAGCAGGAAATACAAATGGAGCACACCTGCCCAAGGAAGCCACAGGCTGCCTTGGCTCTTCAGCTCCATGGGCTTCTTGGTTGCTGTAGGAAAAGCTGAAGGCTGAAATGAAGAGCACACATCAAAGAGGTGCGAGATGCCTGCACCCTGCCTTCTCACAGGCACTTCTACCACAAGGTTGCTCCTCCAGTGTCACTGGGGAAATGGTGGTGGTAGCTGAGCTCAGGCTGGATGGAATCCTGCAGATCTCTGTGCAGGTGAAGCATCTCCTGCTGGGAAGGTGCTGGGGAAGAAATGGCTGAACGGAGAGTGCTGACGTTATGGAGTGCAAATGGAAGAAACAACATAGAGCAGCAAATGGGAATATTTTAGAAAATTTCCAATGGCATTTTGAAAAATGCTACTTGGTAGTGAAATGCTACAGGAGAATGGAACGTGAAAATGTGTTGGGTTTAACTGTGTCTGAAGTGTTGATACCCAGTCTTTTGGGATTCCTTATTAGCAGTCTGAGCGATTCCCATTGGGGGTGGAGAGAGTGGAACCCACTGCAGGTGCAGTCTGCATGTGCCCTGTATTGCTGTCATCTATTGCCCAATGTGCCTCTTGATGCAAACCTCAACAACCTGAAGGAACTGCTCTGACCTTGTCTTCCTCCTTAGTGCCACTGAGAGCTAGCTATTAAATCAAGTTTGGATATAGACTCACCACGTTTTTCAGTGCATTTATGCTCTCATAGTAATGAATGTTAAGGAAAAAAAAAAAAAAGATTAAAAACCATTTTTCAAAGAGAACAAAGAAAGAATGTGGTTTATCTCAGCCTTAAACTCAGAATGAAGGGCTGCAACAGAGCAGAATATTTGCTGTGTGCTGGAGAGCAAAGCAAGCCAAGAAATCAGGCATCTTCTGGATTATTTGTGAATCTCAAATTTGCCTCTGACAGAAATCTTAATTTCATGTTTAATTTTAATAGAATGAAAGTTTTGTTTATTTATTTATTCTGAACAAATTTTCCTCAGACTTTGATAGTCTTTATTCAGCAGGGACTGGAGGATTGGATGCTGTGTTCTGTGGCAATGAACAGACCACATCTAAGCATCATTTTCCCTTACCCGTTCTCTTAACTTTTGTTCTGTTGTGATGTTATTTGCAAATAAGCTACAGCAGGCATCAAATGAAATGTTTAATTAAAAAATGCTATTGAAGGTCCAATTTAGGATCAAAGATCACACGCTATCAGAGATTCAGTGCCTCCATACAGCAGCAATGGGTGCCTCAGCAATAGGCAGATGGGTTAGATTAGATACTCATTCATTTTAGCCTGTTTACTTTTTCTTAGCACTCATTTCAATAACCTGCGAGAAGTTTTCGGAAGAAATAATGATTTTTAAAGTGAAAATAAAAGGCTTCTGGTTTAAACAAACCTGGTAAAGAATTTGGAGGTAGGAAAATGAGACCTTTAGAATAAATCTGACCAAAAGCATAATAAACACTGACTGCTCACATAAATCCGTTTGTTGTAGCAAACATTTAGTCTGATTTAATCTTTGAATGTATTACTGCCAGTAAGAAAAGACTTCACGGGCTTTAATGCTTTACTTACTCCCAAAATTCAACTTCAGCTATTGCTGCTGGTAGTATTTCCCACTGAAAAGACCAATTTGATTATCTTTGTCATCCATCTGAATGAAGTCTACACGCGTGTATTATTTACAGATCATTCTTCAAACGATGTTACCATTGGGGCACGGCAGCAGAGGGAATTGGAGCTCTGGGAGCTCGGAGCCTCTGGTGCTGTACCCAGAGCTTGGGGAGGGCAGTGTGAGCTGCAGGCAGTGCTTGGGCTGCTGCACAGCTCCCACGGGGTGCTGGGGGCCTCCAAACAGGGCTCCCGATGTGCTTTTACCACCTGTTCACCTTTGTTTTACTTCTGAAACACTTGAATTTTAAATTACTCAATCTAAATGTCTGGTAGAGAACAGGTTTGGTTTTGGTTTTTAATTCTTCAATGCCGTGCTTAGAAATTATTCCTACAGTTCTTCCGGCTGATAAATAAGTAAGTTTCTTTCTAATGCATTTTCACTCTCAGCCAGTACGTGCAGAATGTTATCACTTTTAATACTTTGCAAATAGGGAAGGTGGAAATGTGGTTTTAGAGCTGCTTTGAGCTGCTGCTAACTTCCATCAGTGTCCCCGCCATTGCCTTCTGCACCCAGCTGCACTGCCAGGAGGAGCACTGCAAAGCTTCCTTCCATCCCTGGGGGTCCAAACAAGCTGATAATGGGATGAAGCACTGGGCAGGACTGAGCAGACCTATG
Organism: Phasianus colchicus; assembly: GCF_987193195.1. Taxonomy (NCBI): domain Eukaryota; kingdom Metazoa; phylum Chordata; class Aves; order Galliformes; family Phasianidae; genus Phasianus; species Phasianus colchicus. Next base: position 21,390,052 of record NC_143445.1, on the reverse strand, counting down.
GCTTGTTCTTACTAATCTCTGACATCTTTCCCCCCAGTTTTTTAAATGACTTTCCATTTTTCTTCCTTACCTAAAAGTGGCTTTAGAAACACAGGAGCAATGCAAATAAACACGTGCAAGTCAGTCTAATCAGGAGTGCTGCTGTCAGAACTTCATTATTCTTTGTTATCCAAAAAACTGCAAGTCCAGCTGTAAATGACAGCAGCCCAGAGGTGCATTGTCCCTTCCTGCCTTTCATATTAAAAGAAATATTTAGGAATGCTAACAGAAAGCATAGGACTCAACATTTGGCACTTGGTACTTGCGTTCAGTCTTGGAAGAGAACATGGCTTTCAGAAACAAACTCGTTTTAAACATCCTTATTTTCAATGGAAACAGACATCTTGCTTAAATTCAGAGGCAAAAATCCTGGGGTTAAGTGCAAGCCCCACAATTCAATTTGCATGTTGAGTAATCCAGACTGTAATAGCAGCTTTGTCATGTTAAGGTTAGGTCTTTCCTGTGGCTGTTCAAGTGGGCTCTGAAGACTTTTTAACATGTTGCAGGATATTGAGGGGGGGAAAGTCTGACCTCCATCCATTTGTTCAGCCTCACTTCTGCAGGTTTCATCACACTGCCCGTGCCTCGCACGTGGGACCTTGCTGAGGGCAGGATAGGTGCCCAATTGCCTACATACAATTTCATCAGGAAAGGTGTATGATTTATTGCCCTGTAAAGGGTTTTGACACGAAGCCTGTGAAAAGAACTATATAAATGCCAATACGATGTAAAACGTCACACAAATACTTTACTCATTAATTCCAACCCCGTGCTTTTGTACTGGAATGAAATGGGAGTGAAATACAGACGTGTTCTTTGTGCTTTAAAGGGAAAAATGGGCTTGTGGATATTATAAAGGCTGATGTGTTAACCTGTCTTTGCAGTTCCCTTAAAGAAAAGCAGAAGGAAGCCCTCTTTGCTGGCTGTGCTGCTACAAATGAAAGCAGATAAAGGACCAACAAAGAGAAGTCCCACATTCTTGCTGACAATACTTGGTCAGATCCTGCTCTCACTGATACAAAGAGCTGATTTTATTTCTGACTTCTGAAATTTCATTTCTTTCAGCATTACCAACCAGAGGCTTTTCTGCTGTCATTCCATTCCAGTTGTGCCCTTATATTTAGTCATGTTATCTCACTCCAACAGTGTGATAACCAAAAGCTTCCCCAGCCTCCCTGGCACTGAGCAGCCTGCTCCCAACGCAGTTCCAGCAGAAGGAAACCTCCCAGCAGAGCAGCACTGCCCTGTTGCAGCAACTTGGTGCTTGTTACACCGTTTCCTTGTGGGCACCACCTGGGGGGGCTCCAGTTCCAGCTCCCAGCTCCCCCAGCTCCTTCCTTCTGCAGATCACTGGGAGGCTGCTGGGGTGGGGGATCCAGAGAACCCCCCATCCTTCTGCAGGGTTTTTCTCATCTTGCCCAGGCATTTTGCATAGCGGGAGCCAGCCTGGCCCTCTTGGTATCAATCACAGCTGTGGCATCAAACCTTCTCCAGCACAGTGAAGCTTCTTTTCTTTTAACCTGTATGCGTCAGCTTTAACCATTGCCCAGTGCTGGGGTAGTTTACTTCATCCTTTCATTTTTATTTCAGATTGCTTTTTGAATTCCTTTCTGTGTTGTTCTGCAATTTTGATTAGTTCTATTTCTGCTTTTAATAGGATGTTCACTTTCGGCTGATCTTGGCTGGCATTTTTCCCTTTTGATTTGTCATGCTATTAATTCCCCACTGTTCAATGTTTTGTCTACATTCAGAACATGTTTGTTTTTCTCTAGTGGCCTGTAATTATTTTCCCCTCCTCCTCTTTAGTTTTTCCTCCTACATCTCCACTGCCGCTACTTAAAGAGCAGGACAGACTAAGGATAATCCCTTGAGGATGTGAATATAGGACTTTTTTGACCTAACAAAAAAGAGCTTTAAGTCTTTGATAGGAGCTTGGCTTGAGGGCATTGGTTGTGCCTGTAGTGAACTGAGAAATAAACGTTAAGGCTGTGATGCGGGAGCCCTGCTATACGTTTGGGGCTGGCCTTGCCCTGCCACCGCCTTCTTGTAGGACATTGCTGAGCCAGTTCCCCACGAGAGGGGCTGTCTGTGCCTCTCTGGAGCATCCTGTAGCACTTTTGGGATTTAAACCTCCCTGCGTGTTCCCTAGAGACAGAGTCCTTGGTTTGGTCAAGCTTGCGTCTGCTTTAGATGAAGCCTTTTCCAGTGTCACTTTCGGCAGGGCAGGATAACTCCAGCTCTACTGAAAATTCAGCGCAAGCCGCAGAGCTGCATTCACGTGCACGGCGCTGGGCTCCGGCCCCCCCACCCCTCCCCTCCTACCCCCGCGCCCTGCAGTTCCGCAGCACGGCCGCAGGGGGGCGCCGCAGACCGCGGGGTGTCGCGCAGCGCGGAGGCGGGCGGGAGGCCTCGCGCAACGGGCAGCGCAGCGCAGCGCCGGCCGCCGCTTTGCCCAGCGCTCCCCGCAGACGGCTCGGGGCTCCGCGCAACGCCGCCGTTCGGTGCAGTGAGCGCGGAGGGAGGCTGCTGTGTGCGCAGCGCGGGATAGGAGGAGAGGGGTTGGGGGGGAGGAAAGCGGTCGTAAGTAGGTTTGTTAAGGAATCCGGTAAGTTATAGGAAGCAAAATTAAACGTCTGGTGCTTACACGACGGCGTATTTTACAAGGGAGAAGGAAACCGCGCAGAAAATGCATGTGCTTTTATTGTTGGTTTTCATTGCCTGTACTGCGGTGGATGCTTTATGCTACGGAGAGCGAGTTTAATTGAACCAGATCGCTGATTTCATATAACAGAGGGCATGGGGGTTTTGTTTGGTTTTGTTTGCTTTTTGGAGTTAACCGTTTCGGGGACGAGAGGCGGCCAGGACCGCGCTCTGCAGCCGCCGACTTTGGAGCCAGCAAATAAAAACACATTACATGAAAACAAACACCGAGCGCTGCTATCAAAGCCTTCCATCTCTGCCTATTATTTTCCCTTGTATTTGGAGCTTTCTTTTTTCTTCTTTCTTTCTTTCTTTCTTTTTTTTTTTTTTTTTTTCAATCGCATCTGTCGCTCCCAGCCGTTCCCAGGACCGCAGAGCAGAGCGGACAGCTTCCATGTGACCACCTCAGGACGGGAGGCATTTTCCACTGGGAAACTTCAGAGCGGTTTTCTCCCTTCCTTTCCATTCTGAAAAGAAAGCGTGCAGTCTTCCCAGCGATTAAAGCCGCCGTGTTTGTCTTCAGACTTCTCGGGTTTATCCAAACTTTTGTGTGTGTGCGTGTGTGCCCCCCCCTCCGCGCAGTTGTAAAGTAGCCCCATCTAGCAATGATAAATATCCCTGTTGATCACTTGATTGATTACCTCTCGGAAAGGTCACGCGGGCTTGCAGTAATTTCCTTTTGCCTAAGGCTCCCTTTTCACTTTTACTCCCGCACGACAGCTCCAAGTATACAGGATCTTTATTTTTGATTTTAACCCCTCAAGAGCTCCCCGAAAACAATGCTGCGGAGGGGAGCGGCGCTGGGAGCCCCCGGCTCTCCCGGGGCTGAGGATTCGGATTTAAACAACCAGACAAGCTATTAATTTACCCATGCTACCCAGGGTCCTGAACCCAATTAATTTCTAATAATTACAGCCCAAGGGGGCTGGAGAGATCCCTCTGCCTCTTTCTAGCCGTGCCACTTCGTGGCACTGAGGTCAGCGTATAATAATAAAGTGTATATTTTGAAAGTGATCAGCAGAACAGTGAGTTATTGCAATGAATGAAAATTGTTTCCATTTTGGCTAATTGAGCCCACGGCTGAAAGCCGGAGTTCTGAGACTAAATAAAGGGGACTGTTTCATTTCAACGTGGGCTGGAAATCCCTGCGTAGCTTTTCGGTCACCCAGCAAGAAGCTTAATTTCTTAACAGCGAACCTGAAATCAAGCGTTGGGTAAACAGTATTAATAATTGCATTACAATGATTAAATTAATCTTACTGGTAGCTAGGAGAATATAGATTGAGATTGAATAACGCGATGTAAAGTTCACTGCACAAAGACAATGGCACAACAAATACCTCGATGAAGAATTCCAACTTTTCTCCAGGCGGGCTGCGGGGCTCGTTCAATTAGAGTGTAAGGAAGAGAAAATTTCCTATTAGGGGAATGCACCGAACCCCGTGTGCGAGTGGGCGCTATGGGTGTCCCGGCGTTTATTAGAAATCATTTTATCCCTCCCTCCAAAAGCAAAGATTTCTGTTTGCCGGTGGCAGACGAGTGCTGCTCACATCCCCGCACGGGAGGCAACCGAGGGAACGAAACGGATTTCCCTGGGGATTCTCCGGGATCTTCGGGGAAGGGGGCCGAGCGCGGCGAGCCTGAGGCGGGCGGCACCGAGAGCGGCCGGGGAGGGGGCGGGGGGCGGGGGGCGGCCGGGGGCAGCGAGGCACCTGCCGGGCTCCCGGGGCCGCTGGGACGGCGGGCAGGTGGCGGTGACGGGCGGCGGGGTCAGGGCTGCGCGGCCCGGGAAAGCCGCAGCTGGGAGCCCACGAGTGTCCGCCGTGCGTGCCGCCCGCGGGGCCGGAGGGGCGGCTTCGGAGGGACCCCCCTGAGAGTGGGAAAGGGAAGGAGGAATTGTCCAAAATCGCCGAGGGTTTTCGCGTCTCCCGGAGGTTCGGGTCTGGCCGGGGGATGTTTTAGGGTCACGCTCATTCGGCCCCGCTGCTCGCGGACAGGATTTAGGGTCGGAAAACGCCCCGTCCAGAGCGCAGCCCCGCAGTCCGACCCGTGCTCCCCACGGAGCGCAGCGGCGGCTCCCGGCCGGCACCCCGCGGGGAGAGGGGCACGGGCTGCACCCAGCTCGGCGGCACCTCCCTACAAGAACGATAGCGATAATCATCATAGCAAACCCAAATCGCCAATTAAAAACAACGACGGCATCGAGCGCGGCTCCCCGGGGAGCGCTGAGGTCCCTGAGCCGCTCTGGGGGAGCGGCGCGGAGCAGCGCGGCCCTAAAGCCACGCGTGGGGGGATCGCGGGTGGGGGGCGGGGGGCTGCGGGCGGCGGGCGGTGGGGGAAGGGGCGATGGTGAGGATTTTGTTAAAACAAAAAGTTGAGTGGCGTGTATGTACTGGCGCAGCACCGAGTCTGAAAGATTGTAATTTTCTTTTATGGTGTCTGGCAGGATTTGCAACAGATATTAATGGGAACATAAATAGCGCATGGAAGGTATTGAACAAAACTGTTTAATGCAAGGAGGTTGTACCAGAGGAAAATCTATACGTAGTTTGGATTGATTCATACCTCGGACATCGCTATCCCCTAAAGGAGTTCCCAGTTTCAGAGCGCTCCCTCTTTGATTGGCAAAGCCTGTAATTAAAACGCATGAGAGCGGTCGGCGTTGCTGGTCTAAAATCGCTTTTTCTGACCAACTGAGTGGAGTTCGAGGTGGGGAACGTGTGTGCGCCGGGCAAGTGTACGATGTGATGAGATGCATACATAGTTAAACATAATCCAGTATCTCTCTGCCTATATATACCCAGAGATCCACGATAATTGCGGCCGGATGAGAACAAACTATTGAAATGTTACAAAATCGCCAGAGCGGGGTGAATATGTCGTAAAGTTTAAAAAGAAAAGAAAAAAAAAAAAGAAAAAGAAAAAAAAAAAAAACCAACAAAAACAGAAGAAAGAAAGGGGAATAAAAAGCCAGAAAGAAAGTGTCATTCCTTCCACTCCGGCCCTGCCCGGCCGAGCGCGGATCTCCCCCTCCGTCCCTGCGTGGGCACAAAGCGGCAGCCCCACGGCCTCCGTCCCGCACCCGGCAGCGGCTGCACGCGTCGTCCCGGCCCGGTCCGGCCCCGGTGCCGGCTGTCAGGGTCCCCTCCGGCGGTGATGGATCGCTGCAAACTTTTTTTTGGCGGCGCTGAAATGTAGAAGAGCGGGGGGGAGCCGCCCGTGCGCATGTGCGAAGGTGTCCAAACTGACAATGCTGGAGAGATAGCGAGCCGGGATTGAGAGAAAGGGAGAGTGTGTGTGCGGGAGAGGGAGAGGAGAGAGGGAGAGGGGGAGCGAAAAAGGAGGAAAAGCTCCGGGAGGAAAAAAAAAAAAGCCCCCCCCGCCCCCCACGCCGGCATCAGCCGCGGGACTGGAGGCATGCGATCCAAAGGCAGGGCGAGGAAGCTGGCCGCAAGTAGGTGCAATCCCCCTTTCTCTTGGCTTTTCCCCCTCGCTCTCTGCCATGTTGCATAGACGTGTCTGGTGCGGCGCGGAGCTCCCCGCAACCTGCAGCATCCCGGTCCGGCCCGGGGGAGGCGGCGGAGGCCGGGGGGCTGCGGCGGTCGGAGCCGGGGCCGGGGCCGGAGCCGGCGTGGGGGCTGCGGGAGCCCGGCGGGAGGTGGGGAAGGAGTTGAGGAAAAGTTCAGTGGCGAGCGCTGGAAGTTGCTGCCGCTGCCGGGGGCTGGAGGGGGGGGATCCGAGAGAGAGGGGGTTGCGAGGGGATCCGAGCCCTATAGTGGGCGCTGTCGGCCGTCCGTAGGGCCGGGGGCCGCGGGGGGGTGGGTCGGCGGGGTGGGGAGGTGTGTGCGTGCGTGCGTGTGAGTTTGTGTGCGTGTTTGTATTTGCGTGTGCGCGCACCGAGGGGCGGCCGTAGCTCGGCGAGCCCCGGGCACTGGTAGCGGGCGCGACCCCCGCTTGCGTCCCCCTCTAGAATCGCAATATTCACCCACGCGATATCCGCGCGGCGCGGGACAAAGCAAAGCGAGCGGAGCGTGGGAGCGCCGCACGCGTGGGGATGCGCGGGTTTTGCGCGGCGCGCAGCGGGCGGCTGCAGCCTGCGCGGGTCTGCGCGGAGAGCGGAGCGGAGCGGAACGGCGGGACTCTGCGCCAGCCCGGCGCTCCTCTGCTTCGGCCGCTCCCGAGGACCCGGCCGGCCACGCGCGAATGCCGAGCGGTTCTATGAGTCGCCGTACGCTCGCCCCGTCCGTTTCTCCTTTCTGATAGGGATCTTTCTTTAAATACAGCCTTTTCTTTTAAAAGAGAGACTCGACAAAACAAAAACAAAAACAAAAAAACCTTCACCACCTTTCGCGTCCTATTTTAAAAGCAGCTGATGTCTTTATTTCCTCTGACACATCTGGGCAAGTTGCAGTTGATAGCCATGGCGATGGCAAAACAACAGGCAGGCGAAAAGACAAAAAAAAAAAAAAAAAAAAAGTCAGATGAAATGTTGCATAAGTTGTGTGACGCAAAAAAAAAAAAAAACAAAAAAAACCCACAACAATAAAAAAAACAGCTGCTTATTTATTCTTTATTTGTGAAGGAAAAAAAAAAAAGACAAGCGTGGAAGCGAAAGATCTCTCCGGATCCTCCTCGGCTTCCCCGCGAACCGTAACAATAACAGCAGCGACCTGCGTTCGATGTGGCGATTTTCAAGCGTGCGGCGCAGCGCACTCGATTAGGAAACAAACACGCGTTGAACCCGGGCTGTCCGCCCCGCTCGGCTCCGGCGGCCCCGCGCCCCCCTCCACCCCCCCCGCCCGCCGCCCCCCGGCCGCAGCGCTGCTCTCCCGCACAGCTCCAACTCCGCACTGCGCCTCGGCTCCCGCTGCCCCAGCAGCGCTTTCCCCAAACCACATGCGTTGCGTTAATAATCATTCGCTCGCAGCTCGCTCCGAAAAGGGAATCGTGGCTAAAAAGCTGAGACTATATATATAGATTTTATTTTGCGTTCCGAAAAACTCCGTTTTCTGCCGAATTGCGTCTCGGTTTCACGGCGAGCTGGGCTGGCGGCGACCCCTGGGCTTCAGCTGGGGAAGTTTTCAGCTTCTCGCTTCGTTCTTTCGGGGCCGGGAATAGAAAAGTTTCTGCAGCCCGAACCCTCTTCGGTGGCAAATCGCAGAGATCGGGGGCCAGAGCGCTCCTCGTCATTTCACTTCTGTTTTTTCTGAGCGTGAAATAAAACTCGCCCAGGCGCCGTGCCCGCCGCTGTTGCTCACCAAAGCGTTTCCCTCGCAATTCAAGGTGTGCGTTTTCTCGCCCTCAATGTAAAATGACTAAAAAAAACAAACCATTTTTGAGCTCCCTCTGACTCGAAAATAATACTAAAAAAAAACCAATCAGAAAAACCAAAACCGGAAAGAAGGAATGAGAAGTGAATATTTCCAAACTCCAGCTTTAAAAATAAGGGGAAAGATGAGCGTTTGCGGAGGGCGGGCGGCTGGCTGCGGGGCTGCGTGGCTGCGGGGCACTGAATGCGGGTCCGGCCGAGCTCTGCACCTGCCCGTGTCGTGAGGGGCCGCCGCGCAGCCCCCGAGCCGCTGCTTTTCCCCTGCGCCGACTTTCCGTATCCCCGAATAACCCCCGCAGCCGCAGCCCCGCAGCCGGCCCGGCTCGGCCCCCGCCACCCAGTAGCCTCGTAAAGAGACAGAAGGTGATCAGATTAGGGGAACACACGGCGAGAGGGAGGCACTTGTTACTTTTACACTTTATCACCGCTTTTTTACAGGCAATTTAGTGCAGCCAAGGTAGATCCAGATCCCTCTAACCATCTGAGATAGTAAAATAACACTTTCCTAAGTTTCAGCAGGTTTTCCTGCGCCTGTAATTTGCTTCAGTCCAGTACTTAAAAGCCTTGATTGAAAAACAGAGCCGGCGAGTTTATTTGCCTGTTTAAGACTCGGTCCGGGAATTTGTTTTCGAGTAGGGAGACGTTTGCCACGTCCAGGCTCCCGGCCCTCGTAGCGAGGCCGTTTATTTGCCATTACTTCGCCATCACCCACCCCTACCCGCGCCTGCACTGCGGCCGCCGCCCCGCGTCAGCGCTGGAGCAGCCGGGCCCCGCTCCGCACCGCTCCGCTCCGCACCGCCCCGGGCACCCGGCGCTGTCCCCGGATGGCTTCTGAGCGGCGGGCTGCAGGACGGGAGGTGCGGGGGCCGGCCGAGACAATCCCATTACATGCCGGGCACATTTTCACGAGGCGCTGCGTTAACCCTTTTCAGGATGCAGAGCGGGCGTCTGGCTTTCACTCTTTCATCCTTTCCCTTTCCTTCCACCCCCCCAGCCCCCTCCCCCACTTTTCTTTCCTTCTCTCCTCCTCTCCTCCTTTTCTTTCCCTCCTTTCCCCCCTCTTCCCTTTCTTTCTTTTTTCCTTCTTTCCTTTCCCCCCTTTTCTTTCTTCCATTCTCCCATTCTTCCTCCTTTCTTCCTCCTTTCTTTCCTTTCTTCCTCCTTTCTTTCCTTTCTTCCTCCTTTCTTTCCTTTCTTCCTCCTTTCTTTCCTTCCTTCCTTCCTTCTTTCTTTTTCTTTCTTTCTTTCTTTCTTTCTTTCTTTCTTTCTTTCTTTCTTTCTTTCTTTCTTTCTTTCTTTCTTTCTTTCTTTCTTTCTTTCTTTCTTTCTTTCTTTCTTCTTTCCCTCTCTCTTTCTCTCTTTCTTTCCCTCATTCCCCCTTTCCCTCTTTCTCCCTTCCATTTCTTTTTATCTTCTCTTTTTTAATCTCCTTCCTTCCTTCCTTCCTTCCTTCCTTCCTTCCTTCCTTCCTTCCTTCCTTCCTTCCTTCCTTCCTTCCTTCCTTCCTTCCTTCCTTCCTTCCTTCCTTCCTTCCCATTTCTCTTTCTTTCTTTCCCTCTTTTTCTTTTCTTTTCTTTTCTTTTCTTTTCTTTTCTTTTCTTTTCTTTTCTTTTCTTTTCTTTTCTTTTCTTTTCTTTTCTTTTCTTTTCTTTTCTTTTCTTTTCTCTCTTCTCCTTTCCTTTCCTTTCCTTTCCTTTCCTTTCCTTTCCTTTCCTTTCCTTTCCTTTCCTTTCCTTTCCTTTCCTTTCCTTTCCTTTCCTTTCCTTTCCTTTCCTTTCCTTTCCTTTCCGTTTCTCACTGCTCTCCTCCTTCCCCTCACTCTCTCCCTCGCCTCCCCTCCATTTCTCCCTCCTTTCTCCACCTCCAGCCCTCCAGCCCCACACGGCGCTCCGGCCGCCGCCTGCCGTCTCTCCCCGCCGCCCCCGGCAGCTGCCCCGGCCGCGCTGCGGACACGAGGAGGGCGCGGAGGGCACAGCCGGCCCGTCAGCGGCACAGCCCCGCTGGAAATGAAAAACGCAAGCCGTGTTAATTAACGCTGTTTACATGGGGTACAAGAAACTTAAGAAATGTTTCTACAAAGGGGAAGGAACTGTTTACAAAACTCTTTCAAAAGTGTGACATATTGCTGCAGTTCCAGCACTAAAAAGCCAAACACACTTACACGCCTTTGAAGTCGGCTGGCTGAGGCAACATTATTTGACTCGGCTTCAGCTCTTGCTTGTGGCTATAACTAATGGCTTTTACCTATTTAGCGGCGGGGAGGGGCGAGGGCCGGGCGCCGCGGCCATTGGGTCTCTCGGAGCGGGGCTTGGCTCCCCGCCAGCCCTGTACAATGTCAACATTGAATATTTGAATTCCCAGACTCTATTTAACAACTTTCTAAATAAATAAACTCATTGTGTGTCTGTGTTTAAAATTATTTCACCTCTTTCATAAAAGCTACAGCATCTTATTACACCGGCCTCTTAGGCTGCTTTTCCCCCTTTTCTCTCCAAACAAACACAACCAGAGCTGAGCGTGGCTTTTTTTTTTACTACCTTCTCCCTGTTCCTTTCCTCTCATCCCCACGGCCGGGAGCAGCTCGGACCCCTCCTGGCTGTTTGACTGCTGCCAAAGCCGTGTCCCTGCTCAGTTCAATATCCATCATCCCTGCCAGGGACCCATGTGAGTGCCACTGCTGTGCTGTGTCCTGGCCGTGCTCCATCATTCTGGCTGCCGGGCCACAGGCAGGCTCCAGGGACAGCTTTCGTTGTTGTTGCCATAAATGGCTGTTAGTGTTTGTATTCACCTATTCACCCAGTTATTGACGTGCGTGCGTGTGGATGTGTCCGTGCCCACTGTGTATGTATGCATTTGTAACAAACCTTTCTGTTACTGCCAGTTACACACACATATATACAATACTTATATATGTTTGTGTACATACAGGTAAAGAAAACAACTAAATCCATATGCTCTCTGCAATTGCACTTACATCTGTTCTGGCAACCATGGCTCCTGTGGGTTCCTGCAGCCCATGCACATCCATGCTGCCTCTGAACTGCTGTGGGTTTACATAGGGAATGCAGGCGTGGAGCTGACACACACGAGCCTAGATGTTGTTCCCTGGCATGTTTCCCAAACACATTAATTGTGCACTTCCGTGGTGGAAGTATTCTCTGAAAAGTATTTATTGACTTCACATGTACGTAAGGCTGTTTGGCCAGAGGAGACATTTCTGGCTGTCTTGGGGAGCTCAGTCCTCTGGTAAAGCCGCTGGAGAGAAACGTGGAGGAACTTGAAAGGTCCCTTCCAACTCAAACAGTTCTGTGATTCTATGACTCTAACTCTGCTAGGACAGGAATGGGGTGGAGGGGAGCACCAGCATCTCCTGAAGCTTGGGCTGGGCAGTGGGGAGCAGTGGGTTCTGTACATCTCAGCTAATGAAGCTGTGTCTGCAGCACTCACCCTGCTTTGCTGCAAACCGGTTTCCAAACAGATGTACTGAAAGTTTGGAAGGGCCTGTTCAGACGCTCAGGTTTCCAACTAAGAATTCATGATATTTGTTTATTTAAAATTTAACAAGGTTTGCTGTCATTTTTGGAGCAGCTCAGTGCTCTTTTGCCATGATTTAATGCAGTCGGTTTTACATCATTGTAGTTTAGTTAGGCAGGGCTGGGAGCTCCGACATGAAAAGCAGAAGGAGGTTTAATCACACATGGCTTTTCCAACGAGCAGATACAGTGTAATATTACCCAGTAGACAGAGCTTGAGCTGTGTGAATGCAGATTAGAAATACAGTTTATATTTAAGTAGTGAAGGTATTTAACCATTAAAACAATTTACAAAGAGCTGGGTGGATTTCAACATCACTGGAATTCCTTTGTCTTAATTAAGGTTGGCTGTTTTTCTAAAAAAGATACGGGCTAATCCAAACAGGAATTAATTTAGGGAATTCCTGTAGCTGTTATATAGGGGGGCAGAGCAGACCATTCTTCCTGGCTTTCTGCTTGGTGCACCTAGTTAGAGCAGCACTCATATGGAGATGTAGGCTCAAGGCTGGGATCACAGGAACACACTTAAAAAAACTGAATGGGCACTGAAAAAATAGCAGTTCAGCACAGGAGCACAGCCTGGCTCAGCAGGAGCTGCTCTTTTCCAGCACTGCTGTTTCATGATTGCATTGCAGCCATGCTCCATCCCTGCAGTGCAAAACGAAGGTGGCAGGTGGGCTGTACAAGGATGGGATGCACGATGGGGTTAGGATGTGGAGAAGGGACCTGGTCCTGCAGCTGCAGCTCCTGGGTACTCTGCAATGAGTGTGGCTGTGAGCTAGGCTGCAAACCAGACTTCGACTCTTTGCAGTGCAACTTTAAATACTGAAATTAAAATGCACAAAATATAAAGAAATGCTCTGCAGTTGTTTGTCGGTTTTCTGCTCCCCTCCTTCTTCTGCACTCTGGGCTGCAGAAGGGCAGAGCTTCTCCGTGGCTCCAGGAAGAACAGAGCTGGTGGGGAGGAGGGAAGCCAGTCTGCAATGAATTTTGTATTTGGTGCTAAATGTGTAACAAAGAGAGAGAAATGTGAGCTAATCCAGCAATAGGAGCTGGGAAGTGAAATGCAATTCAGTTTATTTCAAGCTTTCACAATGTGGTCTGTTTCAGTGAAGCATTATCTTTTAAACCGGGATATATGCAGCAACATAAAACCCTACTACCTTAAGGGAATGTCGAAGTTTGATCTACAAAATAAAGGAAATTCAAAGTTAAGGCTGAAATGTACCACATGGCCTCTGCATCCCAGAAACACTAGGAGGTGAGGTAGTAGCTGCAGGTAGGGGCTGCGCCTGAAGCCAGCCAGGATTCATGGCATGAGCTGAGGAAAAGGTTGGTGATGGTCCTGAGGCCTTCTGCACATCTGGGCCAGTCTGATGTGAGCTTTGTGGTGGGAGGATTACAGCACAGAGCTCGATTTATGCACTAGGAGCACACTTTCCCCTTTGGCACCAACTTTTTTTTTGTCTAGAAAAATCTTATACTGGGGTGAAATTTTTGCATAGAAAAGAGATGCACGCGAGTTCCAGCTTTATTATTTACATTTCTGTATCTTTAATCAGAAATTTCTCCGGTACGTCTGAATGTGCACACTCTGTTTTAGCCCTGTTCATACTCTGAATGTAAATTGCTGTAAAATAATATGCAGCATAGAAACTGCTGCACAACTGCTGCCCTCACCCCCTGACCCCGGCCATATTCCGTTGCAGAGCGGCACTGCTCTCTTTTTGATTACAGTAAGTTATAAACCAGAAGAGCAAGGCTTCCATGAATGGGTTATTTTTGGCAATGGGATCACCGATTATGTATAACATTTCAAAAAATGTGAGTTCTGCCAGTTTGATCTCTGAGAGGGCTAAAGAAAATGGGAAGCTTTCAGACTGCTGTAACATCATACTGTTTTGTCTGCTAGATATCATTAGATTAGCAGAATCCTGAGAACTTCGTATCGACCAATCTAACAAAATTTCCCAGGTGGCTTAAATTAAAAAATTAGCGCTAAATATATTTTGTGTAATGCAATTTATTACGGCTGTTTATTGTGTGCAGAGGGAGAATGTTTGGTTTCAGACCTTCCTGCACAACACGTGCCCTCCTGCAGCTGGCGGGCTGTGCAGCCCATGTGGTGCCAGCCCAGCACAGAGCCTGGCTGTGCTCCGTGCTCTGGGAGCTGCAGGAAAGCAGAGCCTCACCCTGCAAAGCCACCAGCCTGCTGCACAGCAGCTGGGGCAGGAGAGCTCAGTGCCAGGGTATGGGGTGTTTTGGGGCAGTGATGCTTGCTAAAAGGAGGGTATAACCTGGTAGCAGAAGGTTTTGTGGTAGCGGCACAGGGGGGCTGGGCTGTGCCCTAAGGATGTTTCTCCTAGACAAAAGTTAAAGGGGGACAGGGCTCATTGGGATGGACATGTCCATGTCCACCTCCTGCTGGGATGCTCTGACAGTGAGCTGGTGGCTCCAGAAAAAAAATCCTGCCCTCTCTGCTGCTTTTTTTTTTTTGCATGAGGATGATACACAGCAAGAATGAAATCATTGCTCAATTAAAATAACCTCCATTCCCTGCCTCCAAGCTCCTTCACACATGTATTAACATCAAACTGGCACAGCCAATGGAAAAAGGCTTTGGGTTTTGGAAGCCGAGCTGGCTTAGTGATAGCTACAGGCTCGGCCCCAAAGCCACCGATGGAGCAGGGTCTGGCCCTAAATCCAGCAATGGAGGGGGTCTGGCTGGGGCTGCTCTGCCTACTGGGTGCTCAGCAGCAGTTTCCCTGCCCCAGGGTGTGCCGACTTGCTGGGTACCTGCCTCACTGAGGGCTTACTGGGTACCTGCTGCAGCATCAGTGCACAAGGTCATCCCCAAGATCCGGCCTCATTCAGGAGTTGTTCCAGCCATCTGGATGAAATATGAGCATTGCTGATGCTGCCATGGTGAGCTTACTCCATTTATTCAGCCATCCAACGGAGTGGGGACAGACATGGGATGTGGTGCAGACTGGGATGGGGACCTACCACCCTAACGCTGCATCTTCTGAACAAGTATTTATTCTGCTTAAAGTGCCCAGTACCTCCAGCAAGTGCTGCTGTGTGTGCCCCATTACCACTTCCTGCTTCATCCCCAACAAATGTGTGAAGTATGAGCAAGGCCACAGAGAAAAGCCACCCCAAACATATCTAAAATGTGGTCTGAGTGCCCATTGGTGCCTGCAGGTTTGATTTAAAAACCATTTAACATTTTGAGCACTTGACAGAAATGATTAACTTCTCCCTCTTGAAACCCCTTTGCCATTTGAAGTTGATGTGGCCATTTTGTCCCCACCAGATTCTATTTACTTGCACCTTGCTGAGGAATTAAGCAATGCTTTCTGTGAGTTTTAATCTTTCCATTCTTTTTGTGGCTCCCATATAAAGGGAGAAAAGGAAACATGTTGTCTGGAAGTATTTTCAAGTGATGTTTCTATTTTACTCTTTTTAGGCTCTTGATGTATTTTTGGCTGGGGGGACTGGCATGAGGACTGGGCTAAGAATACACACCACAGAGAAGCAAAATTGTATTGGCTCTAACTGCCTTAACAACACCGCATTACACTTTTATTGTCTTATTTTTGTTGTTGTAGTTCTATCATGATAACAGTAATTTATAGCAATAATTAAGAAATGTTAACTTTAAAAAGAAAAAAGGAAAAGCTGATTCTTTCATTTCTTATAGTGAGCAGTGTCTAGCAGTCACTGACTGCCTACCTAGGTGCTATGGGCACATGCTCTGCCTGCACAAACTGCTGTTCGAGGTGCATGGTGCTGTGGGGAACAGGAAGGCACCAGAAGCAGCCAAGGAAACTGAGACATGATGAAATAATGTGCTTGGCCATGAACGATGGATGTTGGAGATGTCTGAGGGAATAATACTGTTTGGTGCCTTTAATGTCAGCAAGCAGCCTCAGAATGAGAAAAAGGATGAAATTCCACGTGCTGGATCAATGCCCCAAGAGAAAACCCAGCTGAATCTGAGCAAAAACGGGTGGCACAGACTTGTACCCAGAATGGGATGGAGAGAACTTCTCAGCCATGGAGCAAGGCTGGGAGATTCCTTTCCAACCTGACATTAATATTTATAATTTGAGTCAAAGCAGTGACAGCAGAACCCAGTCAGGCCTGGGTGCCCGTTGCTGGTCTCTGAGCAAACGTGGGCCTCTGAGCAAACGTGGGCAGTTCATGCAGAGCTTGGTATCTAAGAAATTAAGTTCAACTTAATTTTCAGGCTTAGTTCTCTATGTATGCAATTACAGTGTTGCTGGAGGCAGTAATACAATCCTGGGCAGTAGTAGTGATTGCTTTGAAGAAGATCCACCAAGTCGAGGCTGCATAGTGCCAGGCTTCCCACTTGCTTGTTGGTGGACATGCTTCAGCGTTAATCCCATCAGACCTCTCCATTTGCCATAAAATCCCCACTTTTTCTATTTCAGAGTGCCCTATTATTTTTGGCAGTGGCCTTCACCTCGTGTGACCAACCTGCTCTAAGCTCCAAGAATCCCGGCAGCATCACCCACCTCTCTCAAAGCACGGAGCCCTGAGGTTGGTGGGGAGGAGGAGGGCAGCCTTGCAGGTAATCCAGCCCAATAAACCCCTGGACTGCGGTTCCTGTGTGCCTCCCACCCCGTGCTGCCAGGAGAAGCAGGCGATGCAGCCAGCAGTGCCAGCAACCAGAACGTCCCCCAAGCCAGCGAGGCTTATTATGCTTCTTTTTAAATCACTGCCAAGAAAAAGGGTCCACGCAACCTCTGAGTGAGGCTTCATAAGCTCAGTTTTATGTTTGGCTAATTTGGAGCCAAACCATGGATTTTGCATAGAGAAATACCCCATGGAGCATCACAGACTGGGAAAAAAATATATTATGGAAAGAGAGGACTGATAATTTTATGGCTTCCTTGAAGTTAGGCAGTAAAATGGGCTTCATTTAGCAATTTCCTTACTTCTGATTGCAATTTTGTTACCAGCGTAATGGTTTTAGATATAATTTTCTGTGAACATGGAGAAACTTTAGACACCCAGGCTTTGTGCGCCGTGCTGAGTGGTGCCACACTGCAGGTTCCACGAGCTGCCCGCAGTGTGAAACGTTTGGTTTTGGAGCAGGATGCCAGGCAGGACGTGTTGGTGGCACTTGGATTTGCTCTTAAAACTGTTTTTAGCACGCGTGTCCAGACTGCCCTAGAAAGGACTGGTAGGAGTAGACCCTGGAAAGCCAATGCTGCGGCATATTTTTTCAAGGATGAAGTATTTCTAATTTGAATTCCACTGAAGAGCCCGGATTTTTACAGGTAAAGTGATTACTGTGATCTCAAAGCTCATCTTCCAAACCAGAAGCTATTACCATCCCATGTCCCTTAGCCTTTTGGCCAAAGTGTGTGTGCAAATTCCATCCAGAATTTCTTTGATGGGATTAAGATAAACCTCTGCTATGTTTGCTCCTCACACGAGTAGTTATTTTTCACTTAACATGGTTCAACTTAAAAAAAATGTATTTTACAATGCAATAATTCTCACTCACTTTTCGTTGGGGAGTCATTTACAGAAGGAAAACTAACCATGGGCAGACGTAAGCAGGAGCACTGCTGATACTGCAACACATCCAGCTGTTGAAGGAAGTGACTGTGGGTGAAGGAGATGCCATCATGACTTTGGCAGTTTGTTTATTAGACATTAAATGGTGGACATTTCTTCTTCCAGCTCTAACTGGTCTGAGGACTCAGATATAACCTTAAAAGACCTGTTTGGGGTTTTGAACAGAATTTAAATCCCATCAGAGCTCAATACTATTTACGTAGTGTGAAGGAGAAAAGGGAAAGCACCATGGGACAGGAAAAAGAAGGTGCAGAAACCTGAGAAAAAATAAGGATTTTACATTCTAATGGCTGTATTTCTTTTTCAGAGGGTTCCCTCTTGGTGTCACAGCACATATGGAGCAAACAGGAGGGAGCACTTGATGTCTTTTTGCTCCCTTTGTTTATGCATGTTGTGCACGGCCAGCCAGTAACCATCAGACCCAACCTGACAGCTTGCTGGGTTACTGAAAGGAAGGGGCTCTCCTGGGCCAGCAGCAGACACAGGGCTGGAAATAGAGCAGAGCTCAGCTAATGGGGTGAAGGTGCTCTCATGCACCCCCTGTGTGCTCTCTCTCTTCTGCATGTGTGAAGGTACAGGTCTGCTCTTCAGATCCCTGCCTCCACTCCCTGCTCCTGATCAGCAGAATGGCCCGGAGATAGATCCAGCCCCAGGCTGCAAGCTGGAGGGAGTGGTGTTGCTTTAGGCTCCCTGCCTGTGGGGTGACATATCAGGAGAAATAAGGCTGAGCCTGAACCGGTGCCGAACAGCATTGGAGAGGGCCGGGAGGCTGAGCTACAAAAATGAAAGCAAGGAATTTAACAGCAGTAAAAGAGAGGTTAAGGAGAGAAAGAAAAGGAGAGGAAATAAAAGTGATATGAAGGGTTAGAAAAACAGCTATGTCCAAATATTAGCCTCTGCTGCTGCATTTAGACCCTATACTGTGTTAATAGCAGTATGTGGTGAATACGTGTTGGGATGGAAGACTATATTTAATTTCAGAAATTATCTGCATCATCTCAATACTGAAAACATTCAAGAAAAAGTTATTTTCTGTGTGTGCAGCCCCCCTTGGAGTGGATTCTTCCCCTTAGCATACTAAATCAGAAGGAGCAGCCCCAAAGCACAGTGACATGAAGGCAGTGGGAGGGCAGAATCTGCACTAGGGCTCATTTGGCAGCTGGCCCTGGGCCCTGGCCAGCAGATATGGGGCAACCTTCCTTCTGTCTGGGGCTGCTCTCATCTCTGACACTCAGAAGCATAAAATCTTTACAGCTCTTTAAAATAAGGAGTTCTTGTCTCCCTGTTGGATGTCTGGATGCTCCTGGGATTGCATTCTTCCATAAGTGTCATTTGTTTCAGAGCGCAGGTCACAGTGAGACAGCCCAGATCTTGATTTCTGGGAACATCTTTATAGGCTTGTTTTCACAGCCATAGAATGACGTTATTTTATCTGTCCATCTCTCATACTGCTTCCTGATATTCAGAATTATCAGCACTACCCATCAGTCACTCTGGTGTTTTCCAGCCTTCAGTACCATCATCATCAGTTTTTAAGACATTTTTTTAACATTATAGCTACAGCAGTCATGGTGGCTTTTTAATTTTTACTTCCTAAAATCATTTGAAGTCTTCAAAAAATTCTGTTGAAATGTGCAAGGCCAACTGAGGAGGAGCAGAAGATTAATCTAGCGTTGTATTTTTATTAACTTCCTGAGTGTTTAAGTAAGGAAAGGCTGTTTGTTCTTTTTTACTTTTTTTTTTTTTTTTTAAAGTAATGTGGAAGAGTAACACATCTGTTTTTTTAATTGTCCACTAATGAGCTGGGGCTGTGCATCACCTTTCAGGCACCCAGGCTGCCCAGCTGCTTTCTTTCTGGGCTTGCACCAGGGTTTCTCCTGTTTTTGGACTCACTCGTGTGCTTGCACACCTTACTTGCTGGCTGGTCCAGGGTACAATGGGATTTAGGTGGGAGATGGGAGAGAGAGGATTGCTTAGTGCAAAAATAAAGAAATGGGAGGGTGCATCCTGCTTCCCCTCCCCAGCTTCCCTTGCTCAGAAAGCCCTGTTCAGCTGGGTTCAATCAGGGGGAAGCTGCTTGATTAGAAAGGGCCACTGATGCCTTAACCCTGCTGGCTGGGTGGTAGTGTGGGCATGAGATGCTTAGTGGTAGAGCTGCTACCTTGGTCCCTCAGGCTGTGAGTGCTTTGCCTTTGGGCTTTAGCAAAGGGTGAAGCTGCCTCAGTTTCTCCTGTGCTTGGGGGTTTCTCCTCACGTGATGTGGAAATCCTGATATGCTTGGTGGTGTGGTCTGAGCTGTCACAGTGTTCTTGTGGTGTCATTGAAGCGCTGGCATCTACAACATGCTCTTCTCCCTGGAGTTCAATTAAAGCCTACAAAAAAAAAAAAAAAAAAAAAAGAGCAGATGTGCTCTTGATAAATATCTAGGTACACTTTTCTGCAATCTTCACTTATTTAGCATTGTGTTCACTGCTGATGGTTTTTCAGCGTTGATTACAACGTGCAGAAGCACCAGGAGGACTTTTTCCCCTGTGTGCATTTCAGATGATGCTGGAGATGAGCTTGGGTTCAGGATAGCTGCTCTGTTCCCAGTATGGTCTCCTCATTCACAACTAAACACTGTAGGAATAGATGTTGGATATCACATCTTGTTCTACTTTCTACCATGGTCCTGTGTGCCAGCGCCTCTGTTCGTTCTTCTTCCAGTGCTATGGTTCTGCCATGTTACATGTGATCCTCCCAATGCATGTAAATGTTAAAATAAAGGAAAAAAAAAAAGGCTTGTTTTTGGCTGCAGGTTCAGATCAACCAGGGTTAGCAGCAGAAGCCAGAGCTTCTTTAGTTTTGTGGTCAGCAGTGTCTGGGAAGGCTTTGTGGGTGTTCTGAGCACAGGCACCTCATGTTTTGCTGGGCACTGGGAGAGCTGTGCCTCTTGTACTGTCAGCAGGACAGTGGTAGCGCAGCTCCATCTCATTCGTGTTTGGTTAATAACCAAGAAAAGATGCACTAGTGCTATAGGAAGTTCTCACAAAGCCAGACTGCATCTGAGGCTGGAGCTGTGCTGATAGAGTTGGAGGTTTTGGAGGAGCATCCTTTGCAGAGCAGTATTCACCAAATGATGTCTGCAGTTCCTAGTGTTGACTGTGGGGAGTGCCTCAACCAAAACCCAATGCTTGGTGTGTTTTGGGAACCACAGAGCCAGCTCTGCTCTGGGCAGTACCAGGAGTAGGAACTGCACATGGCGTCCATTTGCTGGGCTAATGGAAAACATGGAAACTCCCTTCTGGGCAAGCTGGGCATCTCTGTGAACTAAAACTGTGGATCTGTTTGTCTAATGTTAACAGATGTAACATAAATGAGTTCCTATGCACTTTGCTGGTTCACTAATGGCACTTGTTTATAAGTGCTTTATGTTAACAGCTATTTGATGGTGCCCATTAGTATTTCCTAGGGTAATGTTTTATAATAAAGCGAATGCTAGCCAAAAGCAATAGTAATACGATAAACAAAAAATCCAAATGCTGGGTGAGAAATGTAATGGAGCCAGGGCTGAATTCAGGTGGGAGTTTGGTTTAATCTAAAGGTTAAAAAATGTTATAATTTGGGTTTAAGTAAATTGGCTCTCTAGTCCCAGAGGTCTCGCTCTTGTAATTCTCGTGCCTCCAAAGCTCCCACTAATGCCGATGGGAGCCTTGGGCGCACAAGAAATGCGGGTTCAGGTACTAAAGTTACAGATTGGCTTGGACCAAAACCCCTAATCCAAATACCTCCAGCTTTTGAAAGCATTTGCCAATTGGATTTGAATCTGGACACAAACATTGTGGCTTGAGCTCATCTGAGCTCACTTACATCTGTGTAAATCTGTAGTATGGCCCCGATCCAGCAAAGCACGTAAATATGTGCTTAATTTGACTTCAAGGGGGCTATTGTGCGCTTAAAGCTAAGCATGTGTTTAAGTGCTTTGCTGGACTCAAGTCCAAATACATCGGAGTCAATGAAATGACACCGAATAGTGCAGTATAAGTGAGATATGAAATGAACCAAAATGTTTGTGTTTCTACCTGGAAATGAACACGCTGTTCATATCCTACATATCCTGCATGCACTTTGTGTTTTCATCTCTCTGCACGTCATGTATTCTTTACCTGTCCCTTCAATACAGTAAAGAAGAAATATACTTTGAATTTTCCTACTCTATTACTCATATTTCATGAAATGTGTTCCTATGCCAAGTGTCTGTTTATATATATTTATACATGTTGTTTTTTTATTGGTATTGGCAAAATACAAGAAGAAAAAATATTATACAGTTAAAAACTTGTAAACAGTTTTATCTCTCATTTAAAACATTTTTTAAGAGTTTACCTGCCAACATTAGGTTACTTCAACTTATTTCCAGTTTGTTAGTCTGACCAATATGAAAAATAACTGCATTGCTTTGTTTTTAGCTGCAAATACACACAGCACCCTTGTTTACAATGTGACACGTGAATGTGCCTTTATACTTAATAATTAAATGCTACTTTTGTACTTAAATCTCCCACTGGGCGAGCTACATAAAGCTGCCAATGAATACTTTCATGTGAAGAAGTTAATATTGGTGAAAAGATTATGTATTGCTTATTTGACCGCTGCAGCTTGCTGCAAAGAGAACACAAAAGAGTTAATTGAGTCCAGCTCTGTAAGGGTGGCACAGGCATGGGCTGGAATGGTGAATTAAGAAAAAGAAAACAAAACACAACAAGAAATGGCACTTGTGTCTGTGTGATGACCACAATGCAGACAGACAAAGACAAACTGCACGTTGCAAATGTCTGTAGCTTATTAATGAGGTAATAGAAGCAAAATTAGGTATCAGCAGGGTTTGGCTCTGAATGAAACAGAGATCTTTTATCTCGGAGTGCTCTGTGGAAGACTCATAGGCTGTGATGGTCTGGTCAAGGCTGTGGCACTCTTGGCTATAGGAGTGACTGGTGCCATTGGAATTTACCAGCACCCAGATGTGAGTCTGCTGGCTGGCTGGAGGATGAGGAAATGTTTGCACGGGAATCAGTGAAGAAAGATGCTTTTGTTTATTTTCTCTAAACGTATAGAATATTTTGCAGTTAGGTTCTGTCTGGAGGGTGGTCATTGTTTTTTCTCCCAGCCAGCACTGGGGAAGCTTGTAGAGGATGATGGCTGCAGAGAGCAATCTGCCTGCCAGGCCCATCCACAGCCCTCTGCCTCTGCGAGGTGCCAAAGCTCCCATTAACATTAACGATGTGGATTCAACCCTGGATAGGTAAGGTTTCCCTTTAAGAAAAATCGCTGTGGCCTTCAGCTGCACCATAAATACGTTCAGTGGTTGTGAAGAGATTCTGGTGCACGTACAGCCAAACCCTGAATTCCTCCTCAAGTGAGAGTCTGAGCGAGGATTGATTTCAGTCCCTGCTCTAGGCTATGCCTGAGTAACTCAGCTGGTGGTGACGGCGGTGCTCCCAATTCCCTTTGCAAGGCAGCGTGTGCTCACTGCTGCTTGTTTGGTTGGGGTGACAGAGCCATCCTGCTGCCCCTGTATCTTGCCCCTTTGGCTCTGTCCCGTTGAGAGAGGTGGTGCCATGGTGCTGTCCCACCTGCGGGCTCTGTTGCAGGACCCCTGGCTCAGGAAATGCCCTATAAATCTCAGTGCCTTTTGTTACCTGCTGTGGTACGTGACTGATGGCTTAAGGTAAAGAATGGGTATTTGAGGAGAGGGTGATTAACAAAAACATCCTTCTGCGCTTTCTGCTCAGTTGCCATGACCAGTGCTCTCAGAAGGCAGGCTGATGTGATTTGCAGCCCCTTAGTCACGAAAATGAGGACAGGTCTGCTTTGCAGCCTGGCACTCCCTTACTTCCCCTTTCCCTCCATGTCTAGTCTTGCAGGCCACTTTACTGTGATGTTTTTGGGTTGTGGTTAATTTTCTGGAGCATGAGAGTGGCCTGGTGTGAGTGCATTAGCAAAGTGAGCCTGCGATAAAATGTCTCTGCATCCTGCTGCCCCTCCTGTAGGTCAGGCTATTTGTCCCACCCAAACGGGGTGTCTGGCAGCTCTGGTGGTGTCCC
This sequence comes from Phasianus colchicus, assembly GCF_987193195.1. NCBI lineage: Eukaryota > Metazoa > Chordata > Aves > Galliformes > Phasianidae > Phasianus > Phasianus colchicus. Next base: position 21,366,755 of record NC_143445.1, on the reverse strand, counting down.
TCGTTTTGGCATGGGAAAACTTGTTTTGTTTAGCACTGGGGAAATAATATGCATAAATAGTAATGCTTGAACCTAAACGCTCCTGTTGTCTCTATGCAATTATTTTATGACAGGTATTTCTTTTTCCCTGAAGGACTTGAGTCCCAGCCTGCAGAATAGCTGCTGTCGAGTGGAAGCATTCCTGCTATTTTCCCTCAATTCAGAGGAAGCAATGCACTTGTTGTGTTACCTTGGTGAATCCAAAGTGGTTTTCACTTCCCTTAATTAAGCCTCCTTTGGCGACAGCCCCTCCAAGGTGGAGAGTGGAGGGTGCTCAGGAGCACTGCCGCTGATTTGAATTCCTAAATTCCTCTCCTTGCAAACTTCAAAGGCGAGTATATTGCTCTAAGAGGCACCAATTATGTAAACCTTGGGCTATTCAGAGTGTTCCATAATTATTTATTTTCAACGACAGAGGTTTTAACCCAAACTAGACAGAAAACTGGCATTTCTCCAGTTATTAGATTCTATTGAAAATGGTATTAAACAATGGATAGGGTAACAGGGTAGATTAGTGTTCCTTCATCTTCCTGACCTGGCCATGTGTCAGAGCTGACCAAAATTACTTTGATTTGATGGCCATTAAAGGTCATGAGCAGAATGGGATCAGATGTCTCGGCTGAGGCTGAAGTGCACAACATTATATATTGATAGTAATTAAGTTGTTTCATTTAATAAGCACCATCAGATTTAAAGGCATTGTTACAGTATTGAAGTGGGGAGGAGGAAGGAGGCAGCCTGGATGGAGGCTGAGGGAGAGAGAAAGGCTCTGGAATGAGTGAAATATGTCCCCAGAGTAATTTTTTATTTTATAAACTGAATGCAAACCTGATGGAGAACTATGGAAATGAGCAGTTGTGCTGGATACATACACACACTCTCAATATTCCTATACTGTGGGTAATGAAAAGTGCCTTCAGGGATAGGGTGGCCTTACCATTCATCAGTGCCATAGCCTTAAGTGGGTAATAACTAAGAGCTCCCATATCTAATGTGTGTATAAATTCTAGCTCCTCAGTATATTTGCTGCAGACGGTATTTAATTTATACAATTCTTTAGCTTTAAAGCTGTCAATTGATAACATTCAATCTGTGAGCCTGACTGATAAAAGGGAAGGGGAAGAAGTATTCTCTGGCGGTCTCAGTAACAGAAGTTGTGAGGCTGGAGATCCCTTGGGGAGCAGCGTTCCTCTGGGTGAAGTCATCCCCTTTGCTTTCTTCTTAGTCCCTTAAAGACGCAGGCTGGTCCCTCTGCTGGGCAGATGTATGTGGATATAGTCAGCAGGCAGCACAGGCATGTCCTTTCTGCTTCCAGTGGGAATGGCATTGTCTAGCCCCTCTAACCCTTGTGAGTTTGGGAGATGCAGAGTGCTTCAGGTGGTTCCCCACATCCATGAAAAGATGATCACTGGGTTTGGGAGGGCCAGTGATGGAGCTGTCTGGCTTTTAGAAGGAGCAAGATAGGAAGGAAGCCTCCAGCACAGTGAGATAAAGGGAGGCTGGTAAATGAGGGCTCTGCGGAAATCAGCTGTCCCATGGATGTTGAACTTGGCTAGCACCTGCAAAGGAAAGAGCTGACCCAGCCCTCCAGCACAGCAGCACTGGGAATACAAATCTCCATGAACAAATGACTGGTGGCAGCTGAAGGTTTTGCCCAAGGCACTGAGTGCAGAGTTGGATGGGACACGTTGCAGATGTGCAGGCCGTGGTGGGGCAGCTGCTGGTTCAAGGCAGTGCTTCTGGAGTGCTGTGCTCAGACTGCCCCGGTGTATGGATGTAAGTCTTGCTGGTAGAGAGCCCTGGAAGTTGACCTGGCTTTCAGGGTAATTTCTTCATCTATTTGGGAGTCTTAGAAGAGTAATATCTTGCTTGTAGAAGCTTTTTTAAAAGTAATTTAATTTATTGATTGGAAGGGAACAATCATAAGAATGGACTGGCTGCAGGGCTTGTTGCTCTTGTGAGAGCCCTGCAGTGGGATGCTGCAGGGGAATCCCACCCACCTTAAGTCAGAGACAGCCAATTTGTGGCATGTCCTGTGAAGATCAGCTCTGACACCTGGACTCCAGGATCCACAGGGAACTCATCAGAGTGCAGTGAAATGCAGGTGGATGGAGTTCTCTTTATTTCTGAGCTGTGTTAAAAGTTCCCCAGTACTGAGGCGGCAATGCCATTGTTAGGTCAAAGGGAACAGGACAAAGGTTATTAGCATTGCTAGAATAACTGGGCAGGACACATGGAGATGCACTTTAAAGAGCAGTCATGCTGGGCTTGGGTTCGCTGTGGGCTCTGGTTCAGGAATACAAAGTTTTTTTGGCTTAGCAGAGTCCCAGTGGTCCTCTTTGCTGGGGGCACTGTTTTGGGGAGAAGTTGTCTCCTCTGTGCACTTCTCCAAACTTTTACTTCTGTATCTGTGACCCAACCATTTCGAGCTGCCCACTTTTCGATCACCACCGAGCACCTTATTTGAGCAAAATAACTCAATTGGAAAAGGGTCTCGGCCCAATCAATAAGCAAACATTGAGCAGATATAAATAAACTTGGTGCATACATCATAGTAAACCTATTGGTGTGTTTTAGGGAGAATAAAATGATTTAGTGACTATAGAACATTTGGCAAAGAAATCTTCAGCTGGCTTCTGCTTTGCCCAAACTCAGTGGGAGGAGTATCTACTGCAAACAGGTCAAAATGGCCCAAAGAGCATTAAAGAGCTTGTGAGCATCCAGGATGGGAAACAGAAAAAAGGAACATTTGCCAAATAATGCTTGCAACAGGTCTTGGAAGCTGGAGGGCTGCAATGGAAATAAACCTGTTGAAATCTAAACAAAATGCATAGCACCCCAGCACAAAAGAAGGAAGGAAGGTGATTACCATGAAGGGCTCCTGTACCCTTCTAAGAATAAGTCTTCCAATATATAGGTCAGGAAGCAGCGTGGCTTCAGCTTGGATTCCTGGGGAAAAACAAAGTGATTGTTGGGTGGTATGTTAATACAGCAGGTGCAGTTTTATTTAAACAAGAGGTAGCTATTGTTTTGTGTAAGTGTGGTGATTTACAGGCTCATAGTTTATCCTGGAGGATCAGGGTGTTAAGTCCTGTGCGCGTATGTGTGCTTTACCCAGGGTGAGCTGGGAGGAGCTTAAGGGCCCCGTCTGCAAGCACAGAGACCTCAAAGTGCTGGGCTGTAATAGTCAGTTAACACGAGGATCTGGATTTGGGGCAGAATGGAGTTGTGGTCTCCAGCCCGTGTTTTGTTCTGGGTGGATTCAGCTGACCTCAGTTGGATTTGTATAAGGGGAGATGGGATAGAACTCGGCCTTAAAGTATTGCTTGCCTAGCAACTCATGGAAAAGAGTAAGAATTAGCAGATATCTTAATTTCTGACTGCTATTTCAGCCCCCACCTCCAGTGCTGAGTGCAGAAGGAAGGCTGCTGGGAGCCCACCTTGCCCTGCTCAGCTTTGTTTTCGTCTTGGTTCTACCTGAAATCTCCCTGCCTATGTGCAGGTGTGGGCCCAGCCAAGCCGGTTATTTATATCTGTTTATTTTCACCCTGCAAGCTGGAGAGCATCTTTCCAGAACGGTCAGGTTGTTCTTAGCTGTGCTCAGTCAAAAAAAAAAACAACGAAACAAATGGTAGGGACTGAGTAAAATAGTGTATTCCAGCCCTGAAAAGCATGCTGCGTTACTCTGAGCGGAGGGGGTGGAAGAAGGGGAAAGAGTGTGCTGGATTCTTCTGTTTTACTCTGCAGAATGAGGTGTCTTCACTGGGCTATGTGCATTTCCACCAAAGTGAAAGTAGTGTAAAGAAACACATAAAAGAAGCCCAAAATTGTGGATAATCTCCTTCCAGCCCGGCACACTGCCTCTCACTGGCTGCAGATTCCTCCATTGGAGCACAAGTCACCTTCGCCATGGGCTCCCAGCCCCAGGTGGCTGTGCAGCGCCCCATGGCCGTCCCTCCCTGCCCGGTTCCACTCTGGGCTCAGGGACGAAATGGCCACTGAGTGCGAAGCGCTGCGCCGCACCACGGCGATGGGTGTCTGTGATGTGAGGCTGTGGGAACTCCCAGCAGCGGGCCGGGCAGCGCCCTGTTGTGCTGCTCATTGTCCAGCGCAGCGTAAATGACCGTCCCTTCCTCCGTGAGCTCACGGGCTAAAATTAATAACAGGATTGAGACGAAGGGTGCTTTATGAGTTAGGGCCGTTGTTATTATTTATTACTTTTTTCCATAGAAACAGAACATTTTATTACTTTCACTGAAGAAATCCACGTTATCGGTTTCCTTTCGTGCAACAAAACATCATTTTATTCTTCTTTAACAAACATTAATCGCGCAAATCTCGCTGTGTGCTTTGCATGCTGAAAACCCTACAGCACTGCCAAGTGTTCTTCTGCTTTTTTCCTCCCGGAGCTTCCAATTCACCGAGTCCACCAAGCCAAGACAGCACCATCTCTGCAGGGCAGCAGTGCGACGCATTCACAGCCCTGGAGCTTCTCTGTGTGCAGGCAATGGTCGGCAGGCAGACAGTGCATTTCTGCGTGTCAGAGGCACGGGGCTGGAGCTCCTTCTGAGAAATGGCTGAGAAATGCCATCGCTGAACCCCTGAGTGACAGCTTGTGCTTTTCAGCTTCTGTTGTGATTTTTTGAATTCTTTTTTCTCTCTTAAAAAAAAAATTTTTTTTTTGAAGCGTTGGCAGTCTGAGCTATTCTCAAGGATTTGGAAAAGAGCCACAAACAGGAATTATTGAACAATTGCTCTGTGAAACTTAAGATAACAGTTTGTTCCACCACAGTGGAATTGCTTTGTGGGAGAAGGAAATTATCTTTTTAGCTCTTGATTAACATTATGTGAGAAAAATAAAATTGAAGGTTGATGGTATCTCTCATGGAAGGGAATGTATGGTCGTGTGAGGGGAAGGGGGCACATATGTTGAGGGTGCCAGAGGAGATGAATGCACTTCAGATTTTAGGTTATTTGCAAGCTAAGGGTATTTTAATGTTTGGAAAATTCCGCTGGTGCTTTGTTATGGTGTCGTTAATGCTCACTGTATGCTCAGTGTGACTCTGAACAGTGGATCATCGATGAGAACTGGTACATGCTCTTGTCTTTTTGGTGGTAAGCTTGCAGGTGGGGAAGGATCTTTTGTGCAAATCAATCTTTTAAAATCCAATCCTGAGTTTTGCTGTTGCTGGTTTAGCCACAAACACCTCCAGTTACTCTGTACAACAGCACACCTACCTACGGTTTTATCACTAATGCTTATTGAAAGTAAACACTATGACTGAGAGCACAAGGACATTTTTAACATACCGGCCTGGTGCAGCTGACTTTGGAAAGAATGGGAGGTCCTTTCTGCAGCCAGAGCACCCTGAGTTGGTCTGTGGGCCGGCAGCATCAGGTGCAGGGCTGACACTGAGGGCTGCACCTGCAGAGCAGACATGTTGTGTGACTGTGGGAGTGTGGTGTGGCGAGCTCTGCATCGCACGCACCATAGCTCAGCCTTCTTCTATAGGAAAGTGCCTTTGGTTGCTCTGGAAGGGCTGTGCTCCTTGGTTTTGTTTTTCACTTTAAAATGAAACTCCCGGCGGCTGGTAGGAGTGCACTTTCACGCTGAGGGTGTGCTCCATGTGAAATGGATGGCTCTGTGCAGAGGCCGGGGCCCTGCTTCAGCCCCGTGGCCTGTCTTCAGCAGCCTGGGGGTTTCCAAGAAGCCAGGGACAGCCTGATGCCTTGGCCTGGGCTCTGTGCAGCTCTGGCCTCTTCCTGCCCCCCAAGCCCGGCTGCTGCGACACTCCACAACTCGGGGGAAGCCTGGGGGATGCTGACATCCAAACATGAACTCTGTGGGCAGGCCACGCTGCTGCTGTGATCTCCGAGCTCGCAGCCTGCTCTTATCTGTGCTCACAACACGCCCTGGGAGATCAAAATGTGCCCCCTCTGAGGCAATAGGAAAGGGACAAGATGCTTCTTTAATCACGTCTGATAAATTCTCACTTGTAATGAGAGCCTTAATTAAGGGAAATTACCTATTGGAAAAGAGTTAAAAGGGGCCCCCATACTCCTTCCAGCAAACTTAAAGACAAAAGGAAGTTTCCAACAATGGGTCACTGGAGATGCATTTCCGCTGGGGTTTAAAAAACAAGGTACTGTCTAGCTGATGAGCGGCGAAGGCGAGCATTGCTGCTTTGATGAGCCTTCTCCTGCTTCCTGATATTGTGACCCTCTTAACAAACACTGCAGACTAAAATCAGCATGCCTGCGGTATGCTGTAAGAGCAGGCAGGCTATCTGAAGAGATGCCTCACTTGCAGGATATGGTTTAAATCCTGTTTTGAATAAGGTTTACATCCTTGTCACTGAAATAATATTTTTGTACCGTAAAAATCAATGCGAAGAGACAAGCAGACAGGTCCCCCAATACGTAAACAACCTATCTTTGATGTCCCATTTTGCCAACATTTTTGTCCCGTGGGATGCTCAAGAGTTTGGCTGTTTAATTTTACTTTTACGCATCTCTTTTTGATGCCAATAGGTGTGCACTGTTCTTGATGTTGAAGTGCTGGGCTGAAAACCTTAAGATCTGGGCCTTGTTTTGTCCTCACTGCTCTGAAATCAGCTCTTTTGCCCATTTGAGTGGCTTGGAAAGTTCTAGTTTCCTGGTCAGCTCTGCAGCTAGAACAACAACAGGAGGGATGTTCTCTGGGTTGGGGGGAAAGAAGAAAGAGGCTGCAGGCCCAAAAATTTGATCATTGCACTACTTTGGAATGAGCTTTGCATGTGTCATTAGTGTGGAGTGGCTACGCGTGGTGCTCCAGGCATAGTTCACATTCTGATCTCCCCTAAACCCGGCTTGGCTCTGGGATCTCAGCATGCCCTGCCTGCAGTGGTGAACGCTGGTGAGAAGCAGTCTGTTTTCTTCCTCACACACAGAAGCAAAAGAGCATCCAGGTGTGCACTAAAAATACTGAGGTTTGCTTGCTGATGGTGAGGGTGCAGTTTTAATGTCCGATACCAGCATCAGAACCAGCTGATTAACAGTGGCTGTGTGCCACCCTCCATCGAGCTCGCCTCATACAAAGCTCCAAATTGCATCTCCAAGCCCCAGAGAGGTTCCAATCAGCATCTAAGTTGTTGGGGCTGCTCTTTTGCCAATAAAAAGAGCGTCCCCAGTTGAAGAATAACTTCTCTTCATGTTACATTGTACTCAATTTGCAAAAAAGGGAAAACTGTTGATAATTTTTTTTTCCTGCGAGTAAAGTATTTTGTTTTGCAAAACCACAGGCAGCAGTGGCTTGAACAGTGTTGTTCCTTCATGCTTAGGTGTTTGGAATATTTTTATTGCTCATGATGTGAATGGGGTTCAAGTACATTGAGGCACTGCGACCAGCTCTCCAGCATCTCTCAGTTGTTATCTAGAGAAAGAGGAATGTGAGGCACACAGAAGTGAAACCACTTTCCTAGAGGTCTTGCAGGAAAGCAGGGACTGAAGCAGGAATGGGCTGTGGGATGGGCCAGTCCCCATCCTGCAAGAGGTTGGGGTCAGAGCTGGACAGGGCACTGGCATCTCTCCAGGGATTTCTGCTGAGCCGAGGTGGCTCATGCCAGGCCACCCCAGGCAGGTTGTCCAGGACCTCATCCAGATGTGTTCTGAAGATTTCTAGGGTGGAAGACTCCACAGTCTAGTTTCGGTAAAATCCCCTTAAATACACTACTGAGTAAATTCCCCTGCATTTTTACCTATTGGTGACATGAGCATTTATGAAGTTTCCCAGCCTCCTATTTAAAAAAAAAATACCCTCAAGCCTTCACCTTCCCAGATCTGCTGCCCATGCAGGGAGCAGCCTGGTGCATGCAGGATGCAGATGTGTGCATGAGCAATGTGCATGTAGATGGACTTCTGGTGTAATTTGAAAATTGGTTTGTTTTATACCAGCTTCAGTTGCAAACAGGAATGATTAACCAAAACAGGAGCGCACGCGTTACTCACCTTTAATTATGTTTGCAATACATCATGGTGATACGGGGGAGCAGAAAGCCGTGCTGTTTTCCAGCACGTTTGCCTCATAGCATATGGTCGTAGGGAAGTGGTTTTGATGCAGAGCCCCCAGCAACATATGGCCACAAAACCACCCTGAAGGCAAACTGTGGGCAGCAGCCTACCCTGGGCCCCTAAGGAGCCCATGTCCCTGCCAGGCAGTGGCAGTGGGGCTGCGCATGTCACCGTCACACTCATCACTGTGATTTTATATTTGGTCTGGGACGCTGGCGTGTGAGGTTCTGGATGTAAAAGTCAGAAGAGATATGGTTCCTGTAATGTCTGCAGAGATCCTTGTGTCGATAAGGTCAGCAGCAAGTTAATAGATTTTTATCTTCTCATCACACAAACTTAATATAGTGCAACTGTTGGAGGGGAGGGGAGAGCCCTCCTTGCTGCTATTTTCTGATGTGTTTCGAGGGGGTTTAAAAGACAGGGTGTGCCTGAAAAGACCCTTTTTGCTCAAAGTGAAAATCAATAGTTCAAAAATATAACAAAATACTCGAGCGCGAACCGAAGGCTGAATATTGTGCAGTCACCACATTTAAAAGTAATTACAATGGGAGAAGAAGAATGCATTTCTCTGTGGAGGTGATGAAGTGGCTGAAAAGGGGGAACAGCGATTTCCCACCTGTGCTCCCTGCAGCACCAGTGCATGCCACAAACAACCACATGGTGCGAGGAGCAGGATGTCAGGTTTATGCTACAAAAATAATTATAAGAGATGCTCAGCACTGTTCCTAAATCAATATGTGTAGGGGGTGGAGGCCCTGACAGCGTCCTCACAAAAACCCCGATCGAGGGGGCGAGAGCCTTGTTGAATGTATGGGCTGCTGCTAAGCTGGGGATGAGGAGGGGGACAAGGAGATGAGGACAGAAAGATGCTCTGGCTCTGTATTTTGCCATGAAAACTGGTGTCGCTCGTGTTGCAGCCACCATCCAAGTGGACGGATGGAGGAGAGGGGCTGCTCCTGGGGCTGAAATACGGCATCGCTGTCAGGGGCGAAATCCATGGAGGGACACCGGCGGGTCACGCTGACTAGTAGGGCTCAGCGATCAAACGTGTCACACCTGTCTTGGCCACGGGTGCAGGTGTTCTAGGTCAGCTCTCGCTGTGGTTATCAATCGCTGACAGTTGACAGTTTAATTTTACACCACAAGTACCTCATTACTTGTGTAGGCACTTGAAGAACATGTGGGCACTGGGTTGGATCAGTGATCAATGACAAAGGTTGCGCAGGGTGCAAGTGGTAGCAGTAAAAGTGAAGGTCTCCATGCATGAGTTGGCAGTGGTGGGGATACATGACAAGGGGAGTTTAGCTGACAAACAGTCTGTCAGGGCTGGAAGAATGGAAGCTCGCTGGAGAGCTGGCGCTCCATTATAAAATACTGCTCACCACTTAGAAAAAAAAATAAGAGGGGGGGTGCTGGCTTTGAAAAATGTTTAAACAAATTTAATGCATGTGGGGGGCTGTAAATTTTTATTCTACAAGCATTTATTCCATGACACGGAAGCATCCAGGTGCTCAGGAATTTTGTGTGCAGACAAAGCGGAGATGCTGCTTTGTAGGGATGTGTGCAAGCGCTGCTGCGGGGCTGGTGAGTCAGTGGGTGAGGGCAAGGGGTGCTCAGTGCACACCCCCATCCTTCCACAGGGATCCCTCCTCCCCACGTATCGATAGGATGACTCGCTGTGAGAAATGCTGTGACAGATTTCTCATGCTGCAGTAGGGAGAATATGTTGTTTCAACACACTTTGAAGTGGGGCTTTAATCAATACCATCCAACTTTCTGTTGTGTTGCGTGTTTTCCTCTGAGGAGTTTCTGACATTCTTTTGCACGTCAAATCCAGCAGGCGGATTATGTCACTGGGGCGATGGCTGAGGAAAGAGACATATGGCATTGGTTTGGTACAGCCGTGTATCTTGCATTAGGATGTAAATCTTGTTTGCTTGAGAAACCGCCTTGAAAGATACTTTGCTCGAGGTATAACATAGCCACGTTATTGAGTGCACCTTATAATAATTGATATGGTGGGAATGATATTAATGAAAATAATGTGAATTTCACCCAAACTGCAGTAAATAAGGAAAAGACTAATAGTCTTTGCCCTTTGCTGAATTGAACACATCTTAAAAAAAAGGCTCCTTGATTATTTCTCGCATGCTGATTAGGTGTAGGCTAACTTTGATCACATCACCTACGGTTCCCACTGAAGAGACACGTGCGGTGCAAGTCATGTTCTTTTGGAATTGTTAAAATGATTGAACAAGCGACTCAGAAATCACATGGCTTGAAAAAATGAGATGCACACTCTCTGTTGGTGCTCTGCATAGATTTAATAGCGATTGGAAAGCCCTCAGGTGTTGGGTATGCAGCAAAGACATCCCACTCCCACTACCCGCTTTGTGATGCCAGCAGCTCTGGGTTTTGTCCTGAGGAATAGTCAGCCCTTAGCAAATGCCAGTGGTAATGAATAAATAAACTTTCCTATGAATGGCAACGAGGGACCCGAGTTAACTTGATGGGTGCAAGTACCCTTGGACTGTTCAGTAATTTCTGAAGAAAATCCATGCTTCTGTAGAGTTTGGGGTTATTATGGGTGTGGATATTTTGAGCTGTTGAAATGTGGTGGCATCGCAGACCAGGGGTGGGAAGGAAATGTGGGCAACAAGGAGGGAACAGGGGAAATGGGAGGAGAAAGGAGGGAACAACATTTTCTCTCCTTGGTTAAAGAGCAATATTGCAGGGATCCAACGTGCTGCAGAGGTCTGGGAGGGCTGTGATGAGAGAATAAAAAAATAACAGCTTGAGGAGAGATGGGAGCAAGTTTGGGGCTGTAAAAGATGTAAATTGGAGCTTGGTTGTTATTATGGTTCAGTGAGTGAAAATGGTCTGGAGAAGTAGTACAGAGGAGCAGACCCTCCACAGGGAGGTGTAGTGAAGGAGGAGGCAGGGCAAGAAAAAGTACCTCAATGTAATTAACGCTAATACAGATTATTCTTACAGAACTTTAAAAAAGCCAGGGTTTTCTATATGGCTGAGGGTCCATCTGTGCAGAGAGAATTTGGGGGATCATCCAGTGTATTTGCTGTAGTATAAATAAAGAGCACTTTTTGCTAGAAATGCATGGTACCAGAAAATATCTTGCATAAATTGCCAAGTGCTGCAGTGAGCTGCAGCCTTGCAACACCACTGACTTCCCTGAGGTTTTGCGGTCAGTGGGGGGCAGGGAAAGTTTGTGTATTTAAGGAATTATTGGGCCAAAAGTTTCCCTTAGTGACACTGGTGCAAATCCAGGGCAATCCCACCAAAGCTAGAGGTCGCCCTGCCTTTCCGCTGGGTGCAGCAACTTGGGTTTGGCCCACGGGGGTGCTTACAAAAGCGTGACCTCGCTATGGTTGGCGTTGCTGGGAGGAATTGTGAGAAGTTGGCTGAGTTGCTGCTGGGGTGGCAGTGGTCATTTTTCCAAGTGTTACTTTAAATACAGGGGATTTTCTTTTAATGTTTGTAATTCAGAGCTGAGAAGTGACTAGTCTTTTCTAACTATGCCAAGGTTCTGCTATTTAGCTTGTTTTTTTGTCCTTTCTCCTTTCTCTCCTCCCTTTCCAAGCTGGCATCCAAGGGTAATGGATCCAAGGCTGGCATTTACACAAAATGCCACCAAATTGATTAAAAGAGGAAACGATAGTGTTCCACGTTCATTCTCCCAACCAGTGTGCTTAACCTGAACCCCACATGACTTCAGTGCACCCAAGCCCACAAAGACCACAGTTTCCATAAGCGATGCTGTAAGAGCCTTGCATGCATGGGCTGCCCTATAGCACGTCCAGCCCTTCACAAGGAGAGGATGTGTGTGGTGTGTGGGCTGTTAAAGAACAATGCCAGTTTACACCAGCTGAAAAACTAGCCTGGTGCTTCAAATCCATTTAATACATGGCGGTGATAGGTTGTGTACATGGCCCCACCGAGCTTCTCCTGGCAAAGCTCTGCTGGGTGCTGTTTGAGTTATTTAAAAAGCAGGTTTTTCCAACGTTTTTAGGAGAAAAATAACCAATCTCTGCAGAGGACTATCTAACTGCTTCACATGTTCACATGCCTGTGCCTTTGGAGATTTTTATTGTGCTTATGCAACTGTGAAGTGCATAGCTGTAGTAACTGGCAATACAGGATAAAACCATCAGGAGGAGAATTTCAGGCCTGATGTGCAAACTAATTGCAGCTTTTATTTTTCTGATTTGCATGAACGTCGGGCTGTGCTCACTGTGATGTTACGAGGCACCATGTGGTCAGACATACCTTTATGTACCACCGCTTCCCGCGGGGCCGTGGATACCTCACAGCTCCTTTCTGCTGGGGGTGGGTGGCATTTTGAGGATATGTGGTAGGAGTGGGATATTTTTCTAGTGAGTGGAGAGCTCAAAGGGTGCTGTGGTGGCAAGGTCTGAGGCCAGGAGGTGCAAGCTCTGTTTGAAAGCCCTGTCTGATTTGAAGGATGGAGATGAGGTGATGGGATCAATGGGAAAGTGATAGCAGGCAGGGGGCTGATGGCAAGCACCTTGAATAGAAGCATGGCGATGGATTTTCTCTAAAGGGGAGAAGTACACCAGTCTATCACCAGAAACAAAGAGGTGATAGTGCTGGAGGGCTGGGGACAGGTGAAAAGTTGACATCTCAGTCCCACACCTTGAGCACGCAATGTGAGCGTGTTAACAGTACTAGCATTTGAGCAGATAGCAGAAAAAGCATTTTAAAGGTGTATTCTATTGTCCTCAATGCGTGAAGGAGGCACAAGTCCCCACAGGGCGCTCGCTGGGCTCAGGGTGTGGGATTGGGGTGTGCTCTACAAGTACATCTGCCCCAGTGTGCGTCACCGCTGCCCATATTAGGTGGTCTTTAATTTGGCATTACATACTCGGTGCTTGTCTGCAGCTCATATGATTCAAAGTTCTCCATGGGGTCTAATGTACAAGGCTTGCCCTGTTTTCATTAGGTTTCCCGAGCTCTCCTCTGCTCTCCCCAGTGTCGCAGCACAAAGACACTTTTGTCAGCCGATGTTGGACTCTCCTCAAAATCCAAGCACTTTCAGGAAAGGACTTGGAAGTCTATCTTCTCAGTTTCCATATCCCTTTGCCCTCTGCTCTGGCATTTGGTTTGATTGGTTGTAGTCCCCCCTTTTTTTTTCCTGCTGCTTTTTGCTAAGTTGATCTGCCTGCTCCGGTCTATCTTGGAAAAAAAATGTCTACTGAAAGTCATGCAACATATATCTCTAAATTATTGCACGTTTTAAAGCATTAACTCCTTCAGTTCTCAGCTGGTTTAAGTATTAGGACCGAAATCATGATAGGAATGTTGAAGGATTGTTATTATATTTTATGTTCACTGCCACAAGTTTAGTAAGAAATTTAATCCCCCTCTCCTGCACTCCCACTCTCTGCCTCTCGAGAGAAAGAAAGGAAAAAAAATAAAAGAAAACTGGCACCAAACTTCCATTTGACTTGGCAACTTTTTCACTAATGTGATTTGATATGCTTTACTAGAAAGGGTAACGTGCTAATGTTTCAGAAGAGGCCGATCTGCTATTAGTGAAAGTAAGGTATAGAAAACATCAAGCTTTGCTATTAAAGTCTTCAGTCAACAGATTTATAGCCTATTCTAAGTGGTAATGATATAATGGAATGCAATCATTTAATATTGGAAAATATGTTTGGTCTGACGTTTCAGGGATTCCAGGAAACACAGTTATTTATGTAGCTACATCCCTGCAAAAATTAAAAACAGGAAAAAAAACAACCATTACAAACCCCTCAGACAGAGAGTGGGAAATCAAGCTATCCAAGATGCTTCCATAATGTATTACATAAAATCACACGTTTGATATTTCCCTTTATCTGTTTCTCCAGAATACGTGTCATGATTTATGGACCCCCTCCCAGCACTGACACACAAACAGGGTGGCTGTGTGCTGTTTGGTTTCATGCGTTTTTAAGCTGGTTTGTCGGTTTTTCAGGCAGAGGTGAGAATAGTATTTCTGCTTCTGGGATATAATTGTATTACTTTTACTGCAGAGGAGGACATAGTTCAGCACAATGTTTCAATTAATAATGTACTGTCAGCTCTGAGGGATGATAGGAAACTGCACTGGCTTGGAATTATCGGCATCAGTTGGGGCAGCCTCTCTTTTTCTTCCTTTTTGTATGTGCCGGATCGACAACGCAGTTTTTGGAGAATAATATTTTGCTTAGAAGTAAAATGTGACATTCTTGCAAGGCTGGTTGGGTTGCTTTGAAGGGAAAGAGTTGGTTCCCTGCCTTAAATGAGCAGATGTTAAGCTCCTTCCATTATATTTTAACATCTAACATCTTGCACACACCTTTTAATTGTTAATGTGGCTGGGCAATAAAGTCAATGTCTTAGGGGAACTAAGAATAATTTTCCAAATTTCATTTCTCTAACCAGTTGCTAGGAAATGAAGTGCTTTGGTTAATAATGTATTTAAGATATTTGCAGTGTCGTGATTCAATATTTGTTCTGCATTTACATGAAATTCTCATCAAAAGGGAAGGCATAATTAAAATACATGTAGTTTTTGGTTGCATTTAGCACCGGCTTGAAGCACACCACTAAAAATCATAAAATCATTTTGCAGACGAATAGGAAAATATTATTTGAAATCTGACAAGGTTTATTTGAAATAATGCTTACTTTTAAAAGTAACTCCTTTTAGATCTCACAATTCTACACTTCTTACTGAAAAATGGTTTCCCAGTAGCATACATATCCTATATCAGTGTAACTACATTTATATTGTTATAAATTTTTGAGGTTGGATTCTTGAGTTTTGAAATTAAATAACTACAGTTAACTGTATTAAGTGTAGACTTGAATTTGATCAAAAATAAGAAAAGCACTTATGACAACCTCTGTAAATGCTTAAATACTTTAGTTGTGTTTGTGAGCATTAAATTGTATTATAAGGAGCCAGCAGTGAGTATATACACTCCTGTGGGACAGCATCGACTTTTGGGAGATTAAAAAATCGCGTGTTAATGAAATTCTGCAAGTTTTTTATTTAATAGATAGTGCTTTTCAGGGTATGCAAAATAATGAGGAGCAGAACGTTACATGCATCCTTACACTCACGCCGCATAATGTATATAATTACTTGGAGAAAATGCTTAACTTTAATGGGGCGTTTCTTGATCATATAATAGGAAAACTAACAGCTTTAATTAAGATTTATGAAGCAGAGAGGTAATATATTCTGCTAAATTAGGTAACTATTGGTGGGCAGTGTGTTTTTAAGCAATTAAGGGCCCAATCCTGCAGCTCAGGGGCTGTGTGAGGAGCTGCCAACCACTGCCAGCAGTCCCTTTGCCACGTGCGCAAGGACTGCAGAGCACGGTTCTGCCTCTGCACTGCTTTCCGATCCCTAAAGCACAGCACAAAACTGCTGCATACCTACCAGGCTCACTGCAGGTTTTAGGCACCATGTTGGGGTGCTTTTTCCCTGTTCCTAATACTTGGTAAGTTATAACCACCATCCAGATGAAGGCAGCATTCCATCTGGAAGAGATGGATGTCTCTCTCCGGAGCATCTCCAGGCAGCCCTCATCACTGCAGTGGGTACTCCAAAACTGTTTGGGAGGCCCTGGGGCTGCAAAGCAAACAGTGTGGTGTTTTCCTCTGAGAACTCAACTGACCATCTGAAGAGAATCATAGAATCATAGAATCATAGAATCATAGAATCATAGAATCATAGAATCATAGAATCATAGAATCATAGAGAGGGACGGGGTGCCCTGGGGAAGCAGTGTGGTATGGGTGGGTGGGCAGCATGCTTGCAGGTTCATCACATCTTCATAGAGCTGGAAGAACAGAATTGGCAGAATTTAGTGATTATTCACTGTACAGGTGGTATTTCTAGTGCTAGCTGGGACAGATAATGCCGCTGGGCTTTGGGAAAATTCATTATCCTTATTTTGCAAAATGAGGAAACCGAAACAAAGAGCCTTGACTAAGCCCGTGGGTTGGTCACTCTTTCTTCTGAGTTGTGAAACAGCTTTTAGTTTTTGCTTCTCTAAGTGCCCTTTGAGCCCACATAAGCCAAGGTCATGTATAAGAATGACTTGGTCTACAACAAAACAGGTTTGTCTCCTGGTGTTCTTGTGTGTGCTCATACTGGGTTTATGTTTAATACAATGTGAAAGCAGTTCTTGAAAACATGGCCTGAGCACAAAGCTCAGTATCTTTTAAAATATGAAACATCTCATGATTTTTAGGTCCTTGCTCTCATAATTCAAGATATTGGGATCCTGTATGTTGGCAAGGGTACTCCCAAGGGATTCAGCAGTACCAGCCCCAAGCTCACCCTGCTCTTTCTCCATGTTTTTGTAAAAGCACACCATGCCTGAGAGCTCACATATCATCAAGACAATATTTCTAATGAATTTGGCTTGGGAAACATGTAAGTGCTGTCCAGGAGAGGAGGACCGTGGGAAGTACATTTTTAAAAATACATCCTACCAGATAAATAGGCTTTTAAAATGGAAAATAAACAGATAGCAAAAATTCACTTAGGCAAAGGATGCATAAATTATCTTTACTCTGAGGATGCAGTAAGTTATTCGTCCTTTACATTCAAAACCTCCATATTTTGAAAGTCCGTATTTCACGTCCGATCACAAGAATGCCCTCTTTGACTTCCCCGTGCCTGCAGTCATGCCCTTTCCTGAGAAGGGTCCATTTGTCATGTGGGAAAAGAGGGTTTAATTAACTAGGGAAAATGTACCTAAGGTGGAAACTGTGAGCTCTGGCAAGGTTTCCATAGAAAATGCCTGAAAAACATGTATAGATGTTCCTAAACTGGTTTGGTTTTTTTTTTCATGAAAAGACTTTGATTTTTTTTTTTTTTTTTGGTTCCCCACTTTGCTCTTCAAAACCCAAAGAGAGGCTTTTATATTGGATTCCCATCTGTCTTACCCAGAACAAGTGTGGAATGGTGGAATGTGCATGTATCCCACACAAAAAATACATTTTTCAAATTCACTTTTTCCCCTGTTTCCTCTTTCCCTCTGGGAACACAGCAAATGTCTCTGTTGTGCACTCCAAAAGGAGTCAAGGTTTTTAACAGGGAGGAGTCGAGAAAAAAGGCGGCTGGCAGATCCTGTGCTAAAATTCCAAGTATTTCTTTAAAACAAACAAAATTGAAACAAACAAAAGGGAAACTATCAAAGGAAAGTGTTTAAGTTACTGGAACGCTAAGGGAAGCCTTAATTTTCATGCCAGCAAAACAGTTGCATGAGTTTTATAAGAGCTTTGTTTACTGTTGTACTCAACAACACAATTGCTCCCTATAGAAAACGCAGCAATCTGCAGCATATAGAAGTTGTCTGTGGGAATGCGATGTACACACAAATGCATAATGGATCTGCCTGCAGCTTTCACTGTGTTTTCGGAGCAACAAAAAAACCACAAAGGTTTCTTGTCAGCAAACCCACAGCTGAAATTTGCAGAGGTGCCCATTGGTGTCTTTGGGTCACGAGCAGCTCTATATGGGCTGCTTGTTCATGCACAGGTATTTATTGTCAGCGTGAGACTTTGCAGCCTTAGTCCTTTAATTTGTAACTATTTGTTTAATTTCTCTAAGCTCTCAGCTGCTATTTAGTTAAGGTTTGCCATCACCTTGTTCCCTCTGACAAAATGCGACCGAAGCTCCCCAGCGACTTTGCAGATGCCATTGTGCTAAGAGAGATGCTGCTTTGAGAGAGACATCTGACACAGGGATGATTTTGCTGCTGTTAAAGTTGGTAGCAAAACTCTCACAAATGGGTGAAAGAAGGGCTGGACTTGCTTTGCCCTGTGCGCGGCCATAGTCTGTACTTTTCTTCCAGAGGCATTTCCTAGGAAATCTGCTCTTATCTTCTGAAGCTGTGGATTATTCTTCTCTGGGCTGAAATAAGATGCTGTGAGGACAAAGGGACAAGGAGTAGCGGAGTGACAGAAATGGCAGGTCCTCTCACGGGGCTATGGAAATGTCGACACTTTTGCAGAAGGGATGAGAGAAGCCTTCTTTCTCTTTACATGAAAAGCATGGGGAGGAAAGGAAAAGGGCTGCTGCATTTCTATCATCTATAATCCTCCACTTAACCTATGAATTAGCCCTTGTGTGAGCAGAAAGGAAAGTTGGTGGCTAAAACATAAACCACCCCCCGATGTGGGTACAAGTCTTCCTTTTCCCGTCCTGAACACTGCATAATGGGCCCCTTGAATTAGGGAGATACATTAAAAAGGAATCCTGTCTGGCTTGCGCCATTTTCTTCTTGGCTCTGTATATATTTGTGTAGCAATCAATACCCTACATCCAACTTTTTCAGAGCTGGTTTTGGGGTGTAAGGTACAGTTTTACAATTAATTCTGTGCCCACTTGAAACTGTTGGCAAAAATGTTGGAAGGAGCAGATTTCTAATTGCCCAGTTTGGGTACCCAAACTGCAAATTAGATCTAGTGACAATGAACACTGTACTTCTCAGGGAGCGTGTGCACAGTTACCTATAAGCAAGCCTGAGCCAGCAAAAACAGAGATGGAGTTTATACAGTAGAAAATCCCCTAGAGAGCTGGATAATTTGGCCAAGGACACTCTCTCTGCTGAAGCTGATGCCATATATTTTAAAGGAAAATATGAGAGGCTTTGAAATAGGCAAGTATGAGATAAATTCTCATTGTAGGCTGCCTCACAGGATGAGATTCAACTTGGCTGGCTCGAGCTGTTGGTATGCCAGGTACCCAGCTGGATGTGGCAGCCCCAACCTTTTGAGCGGGTGACAGAAGACCATGATGAGCTTATAGGTTTGGGTTGGGACATCAGACGTGTCTTCCTCCACTGACTGCAGAAGGAGGCTGGGCACTACCCTGGGAGATGTGTGCCCCTTAAAGCTGGCCGATATGGTTTCTGACTACAAAGGTCAGCAGCTGAAGAGATGGAAGTTCTCTGTAATTTGTGGTTGTTGTTCATTTGGAGAGATGCTGACACCTGAAGGAGCACTGCTGCCTCACAAATTCACCTTCCTGCTTGGAGGTGGTCTGGGTGCAGCTCATCTGGGCCCTGGATCAGTTTTATGAGTCCTCTTCGTTCAGGGCTTGGCTGGATCCAGAAGGGCAGGAACAAAGATCCTTGCTCTGGCTAATGCATATTTATTAGTGAATCATTGAATGAAGGCAGCAAAAGGTGGATTCTATGTTTTCTGCTCTCTTGTGTTGCTGCTGGGTTGCATGTAGGAAGATTTCTTGTGTGCTCCTTGAATGGCAGCTGCTTGGTGCTGGTAGCAAGGAAGTGGTGGTGGTGGTAGATTTGTTTGTTTGTGCAGTAAAAAGAAGATGAAACTGTATAGGAGTCTCTTACAAGAGTAGCTGTGAGTCCACTTAAGTGAGTTGGCTTTTGTTGTGAGCAAACTTTGCACAAAGAAATTGTCCTATCTCTGGGCAACACCGCCAACACCACATTGTGCCATCCTTGCTGAGATGCGGCTTAGAAGAATATCACCTTTATCTGAGTCCAGGAAAGCCTTTGTACTGAAGGAGCAACATGTGTTTAACAGATAATAGCTCTGTGTTTGAACAGTGCCAGCCCACAATACTGCTGGCTGTGCTCAGTGACGTGCCATTTTTTATTATGTAGAGGGAAATTTTGCAAATATGCCCAAGGGTGAGGCAACATCAATAAGCAGTGAATGAGTGCTCCATTACACTCATTTCATTTCGTAACTTCTGTTGGGTCACAGGGGAGCTGCTAAACAAAACAAAACCACATCTCTTGAATACTGTCTATATTTAGTCCTACCGGGTTTTACGTTTGTCCTAGGGATGAAGGACAGCATGTCCAAACCTGGAGGCTGTGGCCGAGTGTGTACTTGGGCCCTGCTCCCACAAAGGTTTGTGCGTGCTCCTAACTTTGTTCATTTTCAACGCAAAGGAGCTTTGGAATAATGAGACTACTCATGGGTTGTAATGGGAAATGTCTGTAACCTGTGCAGATATTTCTTCCACGCACTCATAACCCTCCCGCGCGTACATGTGCGCTCACAAGCACAATGTGTGTTTGTACTTGTGTGGTATATATATCCCTGAACTGAAGGAAAAATGTTGACCTTTGCCTTTCAATTGCCTATCCAAATGTGGCTAAAATAGTATCTTATATAAAATAACCTGATTGTGTGTTTCAACATCAAACAAAACTACCAGTGGTGGCTGGCAGTCCCCGTGACTGTGGCCCCTTCCCTTCCACATGGGCTCTCACACCAGACCCAGTGAATGCTTTTCCACCAGCACACTAAAGCTTATGACTGCACAACCATCATGTATTTATTTTCCCTATGTTGTATCCAGCAAAATATTATTATTATTATTATTATTTTTTTTTTTGGGGGGGGTGAAAGGAGGAGTTATGTGGGAATATACATAGATATTAAGAAAAGTTAGAAGCTGTATGGCTTGTTGTCATCAACCAATGGTCAGGCTGGATTAAAAGTAGTCAGAATAGTTTATGACAGAGGCTTTCATAGCCACTATAACAGGTTTTCCAGGTTTTGGCGATCGAAAATCATGAATCAGGTGCCTCATAAGTATGAAAGTTGAAGCACATGGATTTCTTTTTGGTTTTCTTCAAATCTTTGAATTCCAAAGGTACCTTGGGTGAGAATTTCATGTGTTCTCTCTTGAGTTTGTCTCACAGTGAGTTAAAATTACTTAAAACTCTCATATATTCACATGACTCCAAGAGCAGAGGCTTTAAAGTACCAAAATGCTTATTATTGGTACAGATGCTAAATCAGAAGTGTTGGTGGCACTTCCGTCTGTGTTGTGGGTATAGCACAATTCATGAATTTCTAGTTGCTGCTCTACTTGTGACTTTTTATCAACTCCAAGCTGACAACATGGGTGGTTGGATTCAAGGTGTGCTGAGTTGGTTAAATAGCATTTAACCTCCTGATGGCAGAGGATGAGCAACTGAGATGTCCCTCCCAAATGGCCTCCATTAATTTCACAAGTCTCGCAGTGCAAAAGGCATCCCCTGCCCTCACAGCAGATTAAAGGAAACTGGTGAAAAAAATACATGAAGTTTTTTTTGATTATTTAGAACTTGCAGCAGAAATGTGCTCCTGCCTGCCTTCCCTTTACTTTACATAAAATTGTTATGCATTCTAAGTAGTAGCAACCTGGGCCTCTTGACCTCACAAGAAGAGCTGTTACTATACATTTAACAAAAACAAGGTATTATGTATTAGCCTACACATTTTGCAATAGCTCCAGCAATTTAGTAACTACAGTCCAATTTAAACTGTGCCTGGAGGCAACAAAAATTGCACAAAATGGCAGCTAATTTATAGAAGGGAGAGAGGAAATATTTGGGGGTCTATTCCTTCAAGCCATCTGATTCATATTATTGACTCATTTAGAAAACAGAAAGTGAGCAGAGACAAGTTTTTAAGGAGTTTGGTTTCACACAAATGACTCGCAATTGCAGCCCATTATTTTTATACCAAGACTTCATTAGTCATATCCCCGTCAAACCTGCGAGCAGTGTCAAATGTTTGCAGAAAGCACACCAGGACAGGTATGGAACTCATCAGCCCATGGCAAAGGTCGCTCTCATTAAGGAGTCAAAATGAAAACTTTCAGTGTCTCCAACACATTGCCCAGACGCTCCTGCCCCCACTTCTGAAAGGCAGGGCTGAGCAAGCACCTCCTGCTCCCCAGACATTCAAATAAGATCAAGATGACAGGGCAAGAAAATGAATAGGATTCTTAACTGGCTGTACTTTATAATATGGTACTGATTGGAAACAACCAGAAAGTTGTTTGCCATGTCTATAGTACCGTTTCCTGAGGTTAAACATAACATCTGAAATGAAGCAATTAAGTCCCCTTGAAACAAAAAAGAAAAAAAAAAAAGAAAGAAAGAAAAAAAAGGATGCTGACTCTGCACTCCAAACATGGATTGTGGTGACTGAGCCCGACATTTGTGTGTGCCTCTTCCCACCTGGAGGCTGGCCTGGGACAGTGTAGCTGTACCACTGGGCTGGTTGGGGCTGGCTTTCCAGCTGTGCCATGACAGATGTGTTTTGTGGAATTTCGAGGAATGGAGATAAGAATAACAAAAATCCATTCACCAGTGCATGTTACACAGGCTTAGCACAAAGAGGTGAAGGGAAAATGTGTCAATATGCTCCCTGTTTGTGGAAGGTTTGCACTATGGCTTGTTTTCATCTGTGGGCTGTCATCAACCTGAATGAAGGATGCTGTGTTGGGCTTTAAAAGCTATTCAGAGCATCTTGGCAATGAAAAGGGATTCCCTTGTGCTGCCTTGCACTGGGACAGAGCATGCAGAAAATGTTTATGTTTCAGAAGATTTGCTTATTTAAAAATATTGCCCATAGGGTATTACATAAAATAGCAGAAATGCTTTTAGGAAGTTTTTATTTTTTAACTACTCAGCCTGTGCAGGCAGAGATTCGCAGGCTGGGCTGTGCCCAAGGCCACCTGGGTTGGTCTGTGTTGTCCCTGTGTGCCCTGGCTGCTGGGTCTGATGTCTGTGGTGGAGCTGTGATGTCCTTGGTTGTGGGCTCAGCTGCTACTGGTGTCCAGACTGAGCCTCCCTGTAAAACTGTTCAGAAGAGTGTGGGGGAGATGCAGTTAAATCACAACACTGCAAGATGAAAATGTGAGGAAATCAAATACATTTTGAAAGAAATATATTTAATGAACACTATTGCTTTGCACCAGCTTAGCTGCAGTGGGGACAGGGCAGGTCTCTATCAGGACCAGAGGGATATAGGTGCTATCATCATTCCCTAAATAAAGCTGTTGATGCTGTTGATATGTTGCATGTAGGAAGATGTGTGTATTTCACTGTTTGCTCTCGTGTATCAGCATGAATATCGGTGTGTTTGTCTCACTGCCGTGTCTGCTCATGCCTATGCATGTGTGCTTGTAACGTGGAAGTGCTTGAAAACCTTTCTGACAGTTGGAGGCATATTTTTGGGGAAAAAAAAAAGAAACCAAACCAAACCAAAACACAAAAAGCAACCAAACAAAACAACCCAACCCATTTGTTTGAGTGAGTGTGACCACGTGGCTCCCAGTAGCCAACTTTGCCCATCAGAAACATGGCCAAAGCTCCCGGGAGATGGAGAAGGAAGGTTGTGGGAGATACAGAAAGCATACGGGAAGGAAATACAGCGCAACTGGTGCTGGATTTGGCTCCCACCCTTCTGCTGGGTCCCCTCGTTGCGATGGGATCAGCGTGGCCCTTCTATGGGCACTCGGGATGCCCGAGCCCTCACCTGCCAGCCCGCGGCCTGTGCGCTCAAGCGGTACATCCTGACGGCCGGCCGTGATTGATGCCCTTGGCCGAGAACTTCCCTCCTGCCCGTGCAGGAAACAGGAGGGCCGGGGAGATAGTGCTCGCCTTTCTTTCTCAGTCTCTGCTTCCTAACTCTAATCACCTTCTGCTGTGGGAAAGAGATGAGATGCGGCCTAAAAAACAGATCATTGTCCGCCTCCTAGATTAATGCAGAGAAAGCAGTATTGTCTGCTGAATGGATAAACCTTCCTCCCGTCACTCAAAACCTAAATTCAACGCTACTTCATTTCTAAGAGGCTTATCTTCCTTGAATAGACCCTTGCAGCTCAAGTAAGAGGCGATGTAATGAAGCGTGTTTTTTTCTTAAGTGAGAAACCTGCTGCAAAGAAGGGGTGAAGCCTGTGCAGCTGTTCTAAAGGGCCTTTGCAGGCTCTCGAAATACTTGTCATTTATCTGGTCTTGCATGACAGCAAATGAGAGAAGATCAAGTTCAAAATCTGCCAGTGCGGCTCTCAGAGCTTCTTCATCTGTTAATTAAATAATGGTTGTTAGTGCACAATGCCCTGCAGCAAGGGTGGGTACGGTGTGGGGATGGAAAAGGGGATCTAGGGGCTGGGGATAAGCAGATGGTCCCCAGGAATGTCTGTGGTTGCTCCCCAGGGATGCCTCGGTATGTGGCTGGGGGAACTGGTGGCATGAGGCAAATAAATAAATGCAGAGAAGCGTGCTGAAATCATGGTAGAATATATCCTTTTTATGCAGTGGAGCAATTAATTCAGTGATTTCCTACAAAATAGCTTTTTTTTTTTTTAAATCACACATTACCACAAATAATGACCTATTTGCTCGGCTTTCCTGGAGCTTGCTGAAGTAGAGAGGTAACTTTTGCTTTTGGGGCATTTTGGTGAATGTGGGCTCTAAATTAAGATTGGTGGCTAAACGTCAGAGGACCAAATCCAGGGGTGTTCAACTCCTGCTAGGTGAAAACTCATACTGGTGTCAAAAAGAAGCTCTGAGGGGTGAGATACAAGATTGGGATCTGAATTCTTGTGGGCAACACAGGAATTTTTCCTGTTGTGGATGCAGTAATTTGTTTTCCATTCACTAGCTAACTCATCTTTATTTTTTTCAACTATCTGCAGATAGACTTTAGGTAAAAGCATTGATCTTATGACTGCCTTGTTCTCTCATCACATGCACGGTGACCTTTTTGGTCTCACATTCACCACAGCGACTGTGCCATCCAGTCTGTGCCTCTGTGGCTATGGGACATGTTCTTGAAAGCCCTTCCTTGGCTCTTTCAGATACTCTGAGGTGCACATCTATTTAGCTCATGTGTGACCATGTAGGAATGATGTGATGTTGAGCCACCCAGGAACATCTCTGAGATTTCCCTTGGGTTTTCTTCCAGGGGTTGCAATGGTGGGGAAAGGGAAGAGACTCAGCAACGTGCAAGCAGGGGAAATGCTGGTTTGGCTTTTTTGCTTGAGTCAGAGCTAAGTGTGGCCAAAGACATCTACAGTTCAACCAGGACAGGAAAAAGAAAAACTTAAGAAAATAAGGCTACCTGTCAGCCTGGGAAGATCTGACAAATCTGTGTACAGAGGAGGAGTGTATGGGAAGAAAAATCAGGTACTTGTTGGATGATGGTTTAAAGGAGGAAAGTAGAAAGTCAAGAGTGCAGATCTCCATCAAAAAATGCAGAATTCCTAATGCTAAAATGGGTGCCCAGGGAAGTTGGTGTCCTTAGGGTGGGTCCTCAGCACGGCCAGAACTGGTGGAAGGAAAGCTAAGGTGGAGAGAGAAGTGGCTGGAAAAATAGGAAACACAACAAAAGTGTTCATGCAACAGGTCCACATTAAAGAAAACATTATGCTTGTGAGAGAAAACAATAAAAGTAAGGAAATTTGCAGTTATTGGTAAAACATACCATATGTTCACAAATGCCTAAGCACACCAGGGCATCACAGTAACTGCTTTCTTGATGTCAAGCTGGTGAAGAACAGATGTCATATTCATCCCCTAAGTTTGGGCTGCCTCTATGTAATTTTGTCCTTTGTCGTGGCTGTCAACATGGCTGTGAATCCACTAACCTATCCCCACTGTGTGTTGTGTACAATGTTTAGGAGATGCAGATGACCTGCAGTGGTTGGCAAAGATGGCTTTTCAGGCATCTGGAAAAAAAATAAATGCTCACTGCTGTGCAGTGGTGCTCTGAGCAGGTCAGTCAGTGCTATTGCTGAAGGCACCATAACCCTAAAATATGGCACCTGGCCTGGTGTGGAAAATGTCAGTGTAACTTGTAGGTTAGTCCTCCAGCCATGCATCTCAAGAAGCTCTTGACAAATATAAAGCTGTATTTCTTGGATTAATAGGCATCCATAGCCAAATTCCCTCGACTGCAGAAAATTAACACATGCTTTCATCTTTGCTTTCATTTATCGGTTATTTACAGAGATGTTTTGGTAGTAGGTGCTGTTTCAGTTAACTGTTTAGGAGCCCACTGGAGGCTCAGGGTCTGCAGATAGTGACCTTTTGCAGATTTTTTTTCCCCTTAGCTGATGTCTTCGTCAGTAAGGAGACACCTGCATCCGTGCAGTTCCGCAGAGCAGAGCCATGCAGCACTTCAGTATTTCCCCTTCTTCACCAGCTGGATAGGACCCCTGATACGAAACCTAAGGAATGTGCCAAAAGCCTTCAAAGTTCAGGCCAGAGGTGTTTGTGCCAGATAAAAATGGGACAATATGGGATCCCCGCACAACTCATCCGTTTGCACATGACACTCAGTTTGCTGTCTCTGATTAGCTTGTTAGTGAGGAGGCAGGAAGAAGTGCAATCAGGTTTTTATGATTCATCATTTCTGTTCCCTGTTTGGGAGACAATGTCAGTGCTCTTTGCCAATCATAGAAGAGGACTCTTGAGTGCCTTAGGGATATGCTTTTTTTAAAGATGCTCTCTGTGTTTCTGAAAGCTGAGCCACATTTCTAAATAACAGGGAAGTCCTGGAGTTTGTTTTTTTTTTCTTTTTTTTTTCTTCCTAATTGTATCTGCTAACAATGCTTTTATGTTTGCTGCACGTATGCTAAAAGAAAACACGTTTCCATTTTGTCTGTAATCCTGTTTTCCCTTAGAAGTGCTTGTGCAGAAATAAATTAGAGATGGTACCTGGAATATATTTCACAACACAATAGGCAAATGTAAGTTTTATTAAGTTGAAAAGGATACATTCTCTTCTGCTGACCTTGATTTTTTAGCTATATTCTCTATACCCCTGCTTTAGAAGTATTATTCTTCATCCCATCCAATTACCATTTCTATCAGCTCTTCTGAAAGATTATGCTTTTTGGGTGTTCTTCTGTAGATGTCTTTCCAGTGGCTTCACTTGATGAATGTGACAAGTTTTGTGTTTTCTCCCTCCCCTCATTGAATTGAAAAGTTTTTTGATAAATACAGGCCAATAAGTGCCCAAAGGCAGTGTTTCAATGGCTGCTAAATCTTTCAAGGTTAGGACTTAACCTCCGTTCTCCCTAATTCAACTGCAACCTTCAGTCTGGAGCCAATCAAGAATATCAGATGATACTTAAACAATGAAGGATTTCTGATATTCAGGTACAGCCTCTGTTCAATAGGATTGCAAATTCTTTGTGTGAAGAAAGTCGGTTTTGCTCTAAAGTACTGTCACAAAAAGTGAAATTACCATTTGCTTGGAATGATGCCATTCATCATTGTCAGAATTCTAAGCATTGTAAGTAGCTAGGCCTCTCCAAATTAATGCCTTGTTTTGCATCGGCTAAATTTCCCAAATCCTCGAGGATGGGTCATACAAAACTCATCTCACCGTTTTAATTTATCAATCCAATATGAGTGCAGTGAAAGGGAGCTTCATTCAGTCTTTGCTTTTTTATTTACAGTCTAATTCTAAAAGAAAAGGAAATAAGATATGAAAATAAGTTGGAAAATAAGATAAATCTCTCAGTGAAATCACAAGATCTACTCAGTCCTGTAGCAAACCCTCTATAATTCATTTGTAGGTCAGCTCAAGGGATTAGCCATGACGTATTTGGAAATTCATTTATTTTTATTTTATTTTGCTGTTTCTTATGCATAAGGGTAATGCTGTCCCCAAGGCTTTTCAGGTAGCCCTCAAATCTTGACAACATTTGCTGTCTCTGAGGCCTGGGCCAAAATTAATTTTCAAATAAACAGCATAAAAATGTATGGAGTTGTATAAATTTGAATACAAAATGCATTTGTTTTGCTTGCTCCCATCCATACATACATACTGTTGGCTCAGCCAAAAATCATAATATGACATTGAAATTAACGGCCATGTGTACATCATGAAAGTCAAAAAAGTTTCTTAGTTTATTAGAAACACAATATTGTTGTTCTCCCCCCCCCTCCCCCCCCACTTTCTGCTCGATACGCTCTGCAGAATGGGGAAGAAATGCACATTAATTGTGCTTCCCTCCAAGAGCCTCCCAAGCCAGCAGCTGTGCTCTGGGAGCCAAAAAGGCACCGCTTGTGTCACGCTTGAGATGCTCAAAGGTGTGGCATCCTCGGAAGCACCGAGGTGTCTGCAGTGAAAATGAAATCCAAAGTAACTTTATATTGTTTGCAACTTCTTCTGTCAGGTGCAGGTGGGAAATACGGAAAGAGAAAACTGCGTGGGAAGCCCCTCTGGTGCCTTAGCATCCTGAACGGACCAGAGGGCTGGAAATAACCCTGCCAAGCTCAGTCCTGAGCTCTAGTCAAAACAAAAGAAAACCAAACTGGAAGCCTATGACAGGAGATTACTGAGGAGTGGGGCAAACATATTGCTGTTATTTGAATGTGATACTGAGTGGGCTCTTCCCCGGGTGGTCAGTGTCTCTGGAACATCCCAAGGGGTGCTGACAGCCCAGGGACCCTGTGGAACCTGGGGGATCAGTCCCATGGCAGCTAAAAATGAGCCCTCCGTGCTCCTAAATTAAAACAATGCTGCTTTTTGGCACGGTTTTTGAAACCTCATTCCACCAGGGGGCTGCAAGCACGCTGGAATTTTGCAGGCTGGGGAGTGCCCAGCCAGAAACTGCGGCCACCCACATCCCATGTCCCACAGCTCCCACCTACTTGGGACATATTGGTACCAATTTTCTTTCTTTATTTATTTTTTATTTATTTTTTAAATTTTTATTTTATTTTATTTTATTTTTCTCACTTGTGTGTGCAAAGCATAGATGGGTTGTGGTGTTTTGGGCTGTCACCGTGCCTGTGTGTGCCGGTCTGGATGAATAGAGCAGTGGTGCTGGGGAGGAAGATTCCTGATCCCAGGCAGAGGTGCCCAATAGTGACCAAGTCAGGAGGGAAACGGCCCCTGGGCTCAGAGCTGTGCTTGTGGATGTTTTTTTTTGTGCAGATGTGACAACCTCTTTGGCAGGACTAGATATGGAGAGCAGGGAGGAGCAGGAAAGGTCTGTAGGGATCAGCCCAGATGCACAGCAGCATTGCTTTCGTGGTGCTCCCACCCAAAATGTCCTCTAGATTGATAGGGTTAGCGGAAATATCCTTTCACCTGTGCTTAATTAGGTAAAGCACGGACGTGGGAGATCTCCTTGCTGGTGCATTGCCTGGAACTTTGTATCTTGAGCAGTATCAGATGACCAATAAATTGTTGGTTAATTATTAATTAGTTAAGGTTATGTTTGGAAGGACAGATCACCTTGAAATGCTGCTTTCTATTCCCCTTTCCCATCCAGCCAATGAAAGATTTGAATTTAACATGATATGGCACGTCACTAACAAGTGGCTTTGGGATGGCTGGCAGGTGAGGGAGCCAGTGGGCTCCAAGGGGCTGCTTGCCTCCATGCTGTGCTGGGACACTGGAAAGAAGAAGAAATTCAGGTTTACTTAAAAGTAAAGGATGTGTGATAAAGTCCACTTTAAAAAGTATAGCAATTGGCATGAATGCTGCTGAACAGTGTTTCAGAGCTGGAGAACTGATTTTAGAAAACAATTCCCTCTAATATCAAAGATAAAAATAAATCTATTTTGTATGTTTCTACAAGTGGAAAATGAAGGCAGGCTCATTGAATTGTGTGATATTACTCATCATCCTCCTTGTTTAGCACATCCTTTGAGATTCAACAAATATGAATAGAAACATTTTATCTATATGTTTGCAATCTGTACAGAATGCACATTTTACATAAATTACTTTTTAACACTTCCTAATTCCTATTTTGGGCAGCACCTGCAGAACAGCAGAGCTCAGTGCTGCATGTGCACATCGTAATCACGGAGCACATGCTGCTGACATGCGAGCTACTCGTCTTGCTGTACAGAAACTCTGCCAAACCAGGCACATCGATAATGCTTAGCCCTGTAAATGTCTTTCTATTGTGCTTATCACCCTATTATGGCAATTGCTTCTTAGGTGACTTTCATTTCTTGCCAAAGCGTAAAACACCCCGTGATGCATGAAATGTGGGATTTGCATACCCATTTTAAGCATCAAACTCAGAAGTGCATTGGTGATGTGGCTTTAGTGAGGGATGCAGCACTCCCTCCTTTCCTCCAGCCTCGCTAAAACCCTTTTGCTCTCTGATGTTTGTCCTTTGTACTGAGGAAGGAAAAGAGGCTTGCAGCCAGGTACGACTGCTTTAGATAATCACACACATTTTGCGACTTCCAGCCGTTTTTGGGGAGTGAGAATGGTTTCAGTGCTCGGGTTGAATCCCTCTTTTATGCACAAAATTTTCAGGAAACTCATCCTGTTTACACCAGAGGATCCCCTTCCCTGGAAGGGAATTGCTGTCAGTGCTGGCTCTGGGCTGCCGCAAGATTCTGGCTGCTTCTGCTGGGAGAGGCAGAGGGATGAGTGTAATTTTGATTAAACCCTCCAACTTTTACATTTATGAGATTGATTTTTATAACTTTGAGTCACTTGTACAAACCCTCTTCCAGGAAGGCGCGCTGAGAAGGGACCCAGCCTCCTTTCCTTTCATTCACGCCTAAAACACCTGCATCTCTGGGCAGAGTAATCTATGAATCACTGTGTCTGCCGTCCACTCATTGTCTTGTCTAGTGCACTCCACGGTGGAACTAATCACCAGCCCTGAATGAAGCCCTGCTCCTCAGCTGAATTCCTTAAAGCTCCTGAAGTATTCAGCCAGGAGGAGAAATCTTTTAGTTTGATTTGCTTCACATTCCAAATTCATTTATAGAAAGAGAATAGATGATTAACAACGGGTCGAGAGACACAGATTTAGCGCTGCTTTGCCCTGACCTGCCCCAAGTTCCTCCTTCCACTTCCCAGGCTGCTCTAATAAGATGAGTTCAAGGAGTGGGATGGCAAAAGCTGCTCGAATCCCCTGCGTCCAGCCGTCTTAATTTGGTTTATTGATCTTAATGAACAAATCGAGTTCTTTAATCACAGGTGAACGGAAAAGGTCACGTGCCACTCTGACAAATGGGCTCACCCTGAGCTGTTTGTGTTGGGCTCGCAGATAGTGCCTTCACCCCTGCTTCTCCTCTGCCACGAAATGCCAGCGTCTCCACGCCACCTCCTGTTGCGGCCATTACCTGCGGTGCCTGGGCTGCCCGCCAGCCAGCACCCTCGGTAGCAGCAAAGGCATAATCGTTTCCATTTGGAAAAGGCTGAGTTGCTGTAATTTTCCCCTTCTAAAGCCATAGCAGTGGGGCTCAGGTTAAGCAGTCATTTGTTTTGTCCCTGGATGTGGAGCATCCGGGGCATGAAACTTTGTCACCCGCTTTGGATGGGATCTGGGAGTATTGCAACATCCCCCAAAGAAGTTCTGTGTCCCCACTGAGCTGTGTCTGTCTGGCAGAGGTGTATTTACACTTTGCAAATGTCTCTCTTTTGGTTTCTAAACTATGACAAAATGAGGGTGTGAAGTAGGATTACTGTTTCTTAAATGGTTCACAAGAGTGAGGGGTGTGCAAAGTGCTGCGAGCTCCTGCCCAAGGAGCTCAGGGTGGTGGCATGGGTCAGCTGTAACTGTACAAATAAGTCTTCTGTCAAATGTACCTACAGGGAAAAGAGGCCTGACTATAGGAAATACTTTCACAGGTGGCACAGAATGGAAACCAGGCCAGAAAGCAGCTACAGAGCCACGTGGGGAGTTGCAGCAAAATCACAGTTTTATTGAGGGCTGACAAGCTCCCAATGTGCACAGCAGACAGTATTTAAAGAGGGGTGTTTGTGGTGATGCCTACTTATCCCCACACTTGAGCTTTTTTGGACATACAGAAAACCAAACCTTTGAACAATTTAAGGAGTGATACTCAGTGTCAGCTGAAGACGAAGCTCCTTGCCCAGCTCCGTGCAGCCTCCTGGCTGCCTTCTTGGGTCACATAAAAAATGAATTGGGTCAAACCCCAGCTGTGCTAACTGGGTGTTGAGATGCACTTATTTTCACTTTCCTGGAAACAATGATGTCTCTTTTTACATTTCTGTGCTGAAACACAAAAAAAAGAGAGCTCAGAGTTTGTCCAAAACAGAGCTTTCCAGTTTTATCTGGCTCCTGAATTCTGTTACATTTGAGTAATGGTCAAAAAGATAAAGGTCTGCCTTGCAGGAATGCATTGGATATGGAAAAGCAGTGGACAGGTGACTGGCAGGAAGTGAAGCGGCTGCTCCTGCACAGATGCAGGCAGCCAAACAGGTTTTGAGATCATCGTTCCGTTCAGGTCTTTTCCTTTTATTCTTCAGATTATTTTTAAGTTGGCGATGAATAAGAAACAAAGAAAAATCTGCAAAATGACGAGTCAGAGTTTATTGGAGCAGGAAAATAAGCCATTCATGCCACTTCCCGGTGTGCTGTGAGAGGCGAAATCATTCACAATGGTGAATCATGGCAGCAGAGCTGCCTGAAATTACTGCTTTCTGAAATGAAATTGCTGCTAGCGTGCCTGGAACAAGCACAGCTATTAGTTCAGTTACTTTAAAAGTACAAGTTTTCTCTAGCTGTGATTTCCCATGTGCTTTTGTTGGGCCAAGAGATGATCTTATTTTTTGACAGAGGATATTTAAGAGTATCTCTGTGTTTTCTTTGACTAATCCCACTGTCTTCAAGAGAAAACCATATCAGGGAAGATGAAGAAATGCACTCCTTCCCAACTCACACAGTCAAAATGGCAAAATCAAGTTTGAACCCCATCTCTTTGATAGCTGGAATAGCTGCTGGTGGAAATGCCCAATTCTTACCCCTGCTGTGAGCCTGGATTTTGAAATGAAATGTCCTGGGTGAAGCCTTTTTTAAAATTTTTTTAATACGATGGCCTTAGCATGAGCTTGCAGAATCAGGTATCTGTGACTTTTTAAGGCACTAGGGGTGCTTTACAGGAGCTGAGCATTGTGTCTCCACAAAGTATTTTCTTTTGGCAGGTCTTCTTCCTTCCCACGTGTTGATGGCAGGAGATAGGAGACATATTATGTCAAAATATAGCTTGGGAAATTTAGCAACTTGGACTGACATGGGATTGAGTTAAGCGAGACTAATGCTTCCAGAACCCAAATTTAAATGCAAAAGCTTCTTCTCCAGATAATTCCTTGGAGTTTCTCCCTTTTTCTGGCTGCGAAGGAGAAAAACCTGTACCAAAACAAAGTTTCCTACTTTGCTGCACCAAATTTAGAATGTCTGATGAAATCATGTGCTGTAATGCCTTCTGTTAGTACTGGGCCAAAGTTTTCCATGCCTTCTAAGTCTCCCAGATGGCCCAGGTGAGATGGATCTGATGAACTCTAGGTGCCTATAAGCATGCTGCCTCTATTTAGATTTCCTTTGTACTCTCCAGACAGCTTGTAGGATGTCATCTCACCTGAAACTGGACATCTACAGTAAGTCCTCTGGAGTAAGCTCCAGCTCTATTTCCTCCTGCCTGCGCGATGCTGCCCTGTGTGTTGTATACAGCCCAAGTTATCAGTGGTGGATCCCCGCGTAGGTTGTGTACAGACAGCAGAGGGTGCTGGAGTTTTTTTTCTTTCAACCCACCTCCAAGGTTGCGGGATCATTATAACCTCGGCTCACTTGGCTTTTATTCTGATTGCTGACAACGCCGAAGCCAGGCAGGTACAGGGAGGGGAGGTGCTGAGATGGAGCTAAATGGGCACTGTCACCTTCAAAAGTCACCAGTCTGCCAAAAAACTCTGTATCTACCAAATCATCAACTGTACAGATCAGCAAATTTTGTTTTTCTAGTGATCCTTTGACAAGGATTTTCCCTCTGTTAAGCATTTGCAGAAACATTTCTTAGGAAATAGAAAGAAAAAAACCTTTACATCTCTTTAATTCAGAGAAGTAAGGGTTTAGAAATTTGAATTACACGTGCTACCAACCTCCAGTAAGTTGGATTTCTACAGATCAGAGCAACTGCGTCGTCAGTTGGCATCTCCCTTCCTGACAGCAGCATCCAGTCCCATACAACCAAGGAGCTTCACCCAGGATAGCGCATTTCCAGGCCTGGAGGGAGGGCTTCAGGTGAATGTTGGGAGTGAGTCTTACAAGAGAAGGATTTAATAGAAACAAAGGTAGCAAGTCACCCATTCAGGCTATAGGGCTGGAATAACACCTTTAAACTCAAAAGAACTTGATTGAACTAAGCTTCCTGTTGTTGAACTTTCCCATTTGAGACACTGACCTCTTGGTTACAGAATAAATCCAAAATTCAGACTTTGCTCCTCAAGTCATGTCCAGGTATGCTGCAGATGTAGTTGTGTTTTGGGCAGCATGGATTGTATCCATGTGTGCTGACACATCCTGCATCTGGAGATGCTAGTGACAAGGAAGAGGAGCATGCAAGGGAAGAGCTACTTTGCTCCCAGTGACTACAGTCTTGCCTCCATGTGTGTCCAAAAGCAAGGATTGTAAATGTACTGGGTACAAGTCCAACTGAGGTCAGAGCCAGGATGAAAGCTCAGGAGCTTCTAGCCTGCTTCTTAATCTACTAAATCACCCTGTCTCTCTCCTGCTAACTCTCACTCGTTGCTCAAATTGCTTGGCAGCAGCAAGCCCAGGCTGATGTCTGATGCTGGCTCAGTTACCAAGTCAGCCTGGTTGCCAGCTCAAGGGCATCCAGTCAGCAAACGTCTTATTTTTGGATTCTCCCATTCTCCTGAGATCTTTGCTATGAAGAATGACCTCCCTTACCTCATTCACCTTGTTTGTTGTTCCTGACCCAGATAGTGCCGTGGCTATTGCATGAGGCAATCGCTCCACGGAGTAGTGGTCTCGCTGAGATGTTTTCCTTAGCATTTGAACCAGAGCAGTGGCTGGCATCTGTAGGACATTTCGGATGAACATATGAAAGTCTATATTTTAGTCATGTTAAAACTATGACCGTGCTAACAAATGTCAGGAAATTCAAACTGCAGATTGATAGGTTGTCCTTGGACTGCCCTGCCATGTCTAAGTACTGCATGGCGATGTCCCAGCACCAAGCACTGCGGTGAGCAGGGAGATGCCTCCAGCACCCGGGCATGGTGCCATGTTAGGGCGGAAGAGCAGCCACAGATATACTCAGGTCTTGTATTGATTCATGTCTCCTTTCAAACTCAACCCATTCTGCACTGGCTGTTAATTTGTTGTTGTTTGCAAAATGTAGATTTGCCAAAAATGTGTGGCTTCCTTGCCTTAAAGTAGAGTTGTTCTTTTTGGATTTGAAAGTCAGTGTCTCTTCACCTTCAAAAGAATAGATAGATGGGTACTTTTCCACAGCATCACACAGAACCTTACTTCCTAAATGGGAATGTAATATTTACCAGTTCTTTTTCTGAGCCAGCATCACTTGTGTGTTTTGATTTTTTTTTATTTTCTTTTTTCTTTTTCTCTGTATGTTTTTGTGAGTGGGACAAATGTGGGACTCTGAAGTCTTTCAGCTTGCCTGCAATACAAAGCTTGTGCAGGGCAATCAAGAGTCACAGATTCCTATGCTAAACTATTTTTTATGGTTACTCAGAAAACTTTGTCTATATTTTTATTTGAACTGATTAAATCATTCAGATCAAGTTAATTTACATAATTTCCAAATTTCTGGTTCTGTTCCAAAATGCAGTTCTTTAAAATTTTCTTCTTCTGTTACCAATCTAAATTGGTAATTTTCATTTTCTTTCCTTTTGGCAGCATGTGCACATGCCACAGGCAGTGTTTATAGCTTTTGCTGCCCAGGCTGAGCCAGGCTTGGTGCTTGAGAATCTGATGCAAAAGAAATGATATTTAAATCTAATCTCAGACCTTGCATCCCTACACGTGGCCATCCCAAAAGGAGCAGCCCATGGGTCTCGCGTGCCCAGAGTGGGTGCTCTGGAGCCACTGACTCGGTGCTATCTCTGGGGGCAGCTTGGGGCTGCAATTGCCCTGCGACTTCCTCCTCTCTCTTCACAAGGAGAGGATGGGAATTTGCTGAAGTCTTTTATCAGCAATCTGCATCTGCCCCCATTCTAGCTCAGCAGCTCTCGCCAATGAGTGGGAAAAGTCGGGCCAAGGCGTAATCTGCTCCCAGCTTGCTTCCTGCCGGCGTGCCCCAGGGATGGAGGAAGCAGACAAGTGGCCCTGCGTGTTCATGCTTGGCCAGACCAAAAAGTTCAAGAGGCTCAGCAGTCTGGGGAGAGATTCTTGCTCCCTTTTGTGAGGACGTAGGCAATATTGCATGTTGGACTTTGGCATACACTAAAAGTTCGTAAAAAATGAATTATGCAGAACAAAATTCAGACAAACCTTAGAACTTCATGCTCTTTGGACACCTGCTGAGGTCCTTTGGGTCTGAGCAAAACCGTCTGCACCGTTATGATCTGACGTGGTATTAACGTACCATGCGAAGGGGCTTCTAATTAAATAAAGCACCATCTTAAGGTTTCATTTTGCACTTTCACTCAGTATGCAGTTTCAGAGTGCCAGGGACCGCCGCTTGATTTATTTTTTTGTCGTTTCAAAAAAGTTCTTCATCCAGAGTTTCTCTCGTGTCTAAGAAAGTTATTTCTGATAAAATGTGGGTTGGAAAGGAATCTCTGCCCCTCATGCTTGTAATTTAATTGGGTTCAGGGCAGGCTGCTGGGTGTGGGAGATCCCTACATGAGGATGGGGAGCACGCTGGGGCTGATCGATCTCCTCCAGCATTCAAGAAAGCCCCAGGACAGCACAGGGCAGAAGCCGTCCCACAGCATGTCTGTGTTTTTAGCACCTGAGTGTAGGTGCCTTTCAAGAGAATCCAGTTGGCGCAGCCTTCCTGTGCTGCGCTGAGGTTTGGAGTGAGCCAGGGCAGTTGCAAAGCATGGCACGTATTGCATTTGTGCATTAAATCCACCCACATTATCTTACATCCCAAGCAGCCCAGATTGTCAGTAGACAATTATGGGTTTTGCCGGGTTTATTTTGATTGGCCTGCTCTCAGTTTTCCGTAGTGGTACTCTATTTGTAAAAACAGATCATTAATGATAACAGCAGATGACATGTGTCTGAAATATGGGGTGGAAGAGGGAGTTAGTTTTTTTCCTTCTTTTTCCTGAGTGTCTGCACTTTGACAGCACGTTTGCCAGGCTGTCACTTGGTTGAGAGATCCACAAGATTAGGACCTCATTGTGTGAATGTTTTCACAGCACTTGTTGCTATAAGGAATCTTCACACTTTGGTGGATGAAATCTGGACTCCTAGACCCAAACTGTTAAGAAGCAATCATAACAATTAGCTAATGTGTCAACAATTAGCACTTTCCATCAACCGGCATTGAGTGGAACCTTCTTCTTATCCACATGCAGACAAAAATGCAGTGATGTAGTAAAGAAAAGCACAGAAGTTGGCTGCGCTCGTCCCTTTCTGTAGCCAGCAAACTCCCATGGGTATTGTTTACAATGATTATTCTTCCATTATGATGTTATTGCATAGGTCAGGGGTGGTAGCTAGACTGAAAATAAGCTTTTTTTTGTCTTCTTCTTTTTTTTTTTTTTTTTTAAACTCTTGGCTGCTTTTACAAAAGTACAACAGAAACAACTGCTGTGAAAAGGTCAGCCAGTAACAGTACTTCAGTGTTTAACTGGTAAATATTTCAAAATAGTATTTCTAATATTTTACCATTTGGAATTTTTTCAATGCATCTCCAGTCCAGCGCGACTCCATCAATGTAAGATTTCCACAGCCTCTGCTGGGAATTCTTTACAATGGGTGCATTATAGTCTGCTGCTGTACCTACCACCAGCTGGTCAAAATTTAATATCTTTTTATATGGTATATTACTGGCAGTAATATAAAAATCACTGTTTTCACAAGTATTTTACGTATCTCCATGTGTGAACACTGAAGAGAGCTGAAGATAGGTCTTTTTCCATAACATTGCAGCCATTCTTAGCAGTACGGTGTCTTCTTAGCAGACAGCACATTTACCTGGAAAGAAGATCAGACTCTTCTCCACAGAAATGTCTTCTGGAAATATTTCCTACAGTGCCTGGAGTTCAGAACAGGCTACCAAGAGATAAACATGCAGTACTCCAGCATCAGTAAGGATTTCTCTGCTTAATTGTGTAGCTGAAGCCAAAGTGAAACCATCTCAGAAACATGCAGCACAGCTTCTAAAAGTAACACGCTGCTTGACTGCAAGCCAAAGCAATTGATTTAAAACAGGGCACGGCGCTTCAGCACAACCTAATCTGGTGCAGCACCCCAGTAGCTGCGGTTTGGACCATGTGTGTGTGTTTAGGAATTGTTTGACAGCCCAATAAACAAGGCATTGCAGAAACCCCAATAACAAGGTGGAGGTAAAGATGCATATAGAAACAACATATGTGACTTGACTTTAGGGAGGGGAAGGGATGTTATCGGGGTTTGGAGGCAGATGCATTGTCCCCAAGCTCCTCCAAAATTTCCCTATGGCTGTGTGCAGAACTCAGACCCCAAAGCACCTCAGCCACCTCCTTTGAGTCCCAGTCCTTCCTTGTCTGGTCATCTCACTCTGGGACATGGTGATACTGAACAAATGTTTGAGATTTTTGGAACAGTGAAGGAGGTGAGGGGAGTATACTTACACTAAGGATTATTAATATGGGAAATATGGTTAATAAATGTGAGAAGGATTGGGTAACGTAGGAACATTCTTTACAGATTCTTTAGTACAGGAACAGGCAGAATGCCCCAGACAACAAAAATTCTCTGAAGTGCAAGTGTGTTCTGCTGGCTTTTGCCAAGCCTATGACAAAACCATTCCTTTCTTTTTGCATTAGGACTCCTATTCAATGACACACTTAAGCATGTTCTTAAATTCTGTTGACATTTGAAAGCACTGTTGACTTTAATAGGACTTAAGCACCTGTTCATGGTTAATTGTGTGCTTTTGGGGCATTTCTTACAGGGGAAAAAAGAAGGGTAGTCTTAGGCATGTGCATAAAGTTAAGCAGGTGCTTAAGTGCTTTGCAGAGCTGAGGCCTTAAGGCTGGGTCTGATCCTCTCTGAAGTTAGTGAGTGGATGGGTTTCCCCCTTGCATGAGGTGGAGGAGCTGTGGGTTTTAGTGACAAAGTGAAGTCATGAGAAACATCCAAAGGAAATTTTTGAGCAGCACCCAATCATGAGGGCCAAATGCTGACAACCGAACTGTGAAATTATTTCACAACCAAGCTAAATGGACAATTCAAAACATCATCAAACAGTGGCAGCTAGGGGCCCAGATAATATCACTGGATAATGTTGCCATTTGAAATTAAATCTGAGGATCAGAATTTTGCTTTAAAGAAATAGTACCTTGGTTTCTTCACTGAGCCATCAATGGAGCAATGTTGATGCTTTGCTATGGTCAGCATTTGGATGGAAGGACACCTCTTGGAGGAACTAGATGGGAACAAGTGCCTGAAGGAGCCCCATCTAGACCATGAGCAGCAGAACAAAACATGAGGTTTTGTTACAGAAGGACCATGGCTGCACAGAGCTCAGGTCTGGGTATTGCTCTGCTGTGGGCCTGGTGGTCAGAGGTGCTGCAGAAGAGATGCTGGTGCCTACACAGGGCATGGCCTGGGCAATGGGCATGGGAAGGGCCAGTTAGTGGGTCCTTCACCAGTGCTGTGCCATATTTGGTGGTTTTCTCAAAGCCCCATTTCCTTCAGTATTGTGATTAAGTGACAATGTCGTCTCTTATTTAAGGAAAAGAAAGAAAGTTTCCAGCCTTTGTGGTAACAGAGATAAGCTGGAAAATGTGAGCTTAAAACATTCCCAAAGAAGAAGGCCAGTATTTGAATTCAGAAAGCATTTTTAAAAACAAAAACTCCAAAATAATAAAAAACTGAAGCTATTTTCCTTGCTGAGTGAATTTGCATGGTGCTCTGCCTTGGTTTGGGAAGTGAAGGATGGGTACAGGTGCCCTGCCCAGGACTTTTCTCTGCTTAACGTTTTTGCCAGATAGACGTGAGACAGTTAGATGCAGCTGAAGTGCTTCAGCTGGATGAAGGGTTATGGCTGGAGGGTGCTCCTCTCCTGCAAGAGTGAGCTAGACAGCAGTTTTATCCTCTCTCTGAATCTAGTATCTATGATGAAGTGCTTCACAGGAGAGTTGTCAATTCCTGATGGGTGTAGGAGCTGAAATCTGTACTAATGTGAACTGTAGGAAAAGAGACAATGCAAAAATTCCTGAGTATTCTTGCTAAGCTTATTTATAAAATGAAATGTGTTCTTATTATGGCAAGTGATGCTTCCCACTGCAGATAGGAGAGCAAAACCGAGGAGAGGCGGAGTGCTCACAGCAAGGCAACACCAGGGATGCTTCTGGCTCTGCCGACCATTCTGCACCATAAATCTTGGCAACGCCACCGCTGTGACCCGGAGCCTGGGGGAAGAGAATTGTATGAAAGTGATAAATCACAGCCAGCGTTCCAGATCTTAATCAGGAAAAGAAAGCTGGCTCCATTAGCAGACAGATTTATAAAATCCCGTAACAATGCTGTTCTACCTTTGGTTTCTCTCTGGTAAGACCCCAGGTTGCAGTCCTGAGATCAGATCTGTCCTGGTGTCAGAAGGGATCCGAGCTCTCCTTGCCCAACCCTCTGTGGAGCACAGGCAATATTATGTCCTCACATTAACACCTGCTTGAGGTAGAGATCTCTCAACAGAAGCAGTGAATCCTGAGTGAGCACAGCATCGGGTAAAGCTTCCTACCAATTATTTTTGGTCATACACCTCATTGCAGCGTGCCCAGCTTCCAGCTGCTGCTCTCAGTCCACATCTATTTTCTTCAGCTCAGGAGGTTTCTGCGATCAGAGTGCCTTGCTGTCTCTTTGCCCACACCACATACACTAAAGAAGCTATTCCCCATGTTTTTCCTACAAAGCACCGATATCTTCATCATTTTTATTGTTCTTATTTTCAATCTTCTGTAATGTTTCAAACTCTTTCTTAATCCAAGCATGCCATGGTGGTTTTCCAGGACAGTTTCCATTGGTGTCACATCTGCATTGTTGGAGGGTATCCATCTGCTCACTTCTGTCTTTAAGGGAAGCCCAATTCCTCTGCTGCCCTGTGCTATTCCTAACAAGCAGCTTCTCGGTTTTCACGCCTACTGCACACTATGAATAACAGTCATATGTTTTTCCTTTGTCATCAGTAAAATCTCTAATCAAGGTAATTCCAGACAGCCATCCTTGTAAAATCTAGGGAATCTTGGGAAAATCTAGTTTCTTGATGCTGATTTGCTATTTGCAATTGCATTTAAATTTGTCTCTTAGCCACGTGTAGTTTGTATTATTCTAATTGATTCCATTATCAAATAAAACAAAGCCACTAAGTAACAATCACCTACTGATAAATCTTCTCCCTCTTTCGATCTCTGAAATACTGGCTGAGGGCTTATATTATCATGGAAATCTTTTGTGTAGCAATTAGCATTACCTATATTCCTTTGATTCCTAAGGAAGCACGTTGTTGCTTAAGGAAGTGGCTGTTAGGATAATTTCCCTGTCCTGATGGCACTTTGAAGTGTCCATACCTGGCTCCTCTCCCTGGCACATTTCAGCTATCAGGAGGCAGATCTCTGAAACTTGCACTTCCTGTTTGAAATCCACATTCCTGATTCAGATGCCGTAACACTCTTGCATGGCAGCTATTTATAATAAAAGCTCCAGCTTTCATAGCTGCAATTTAATGCCCTTCTGGGTTATTTTTAGGTGTTTTTTAGATAGCTGTGTATATGTGTGATAGTACATTTACCTCCTGAATTTTCACAGAAGTATGTCTGAGCACTTCTTGCCTTTGTACTTTGTTTTTGACAATTAGCTACTGCCATGATTCAGGTCACTTTTGCTCCTATTGAACTTGTGTTTTTCTCATGTCGTTATTTTCCTCTGGCAATTTGGGTAATTTATAGCTTCAAATTAACATTTATGACTGTTAGCTTCCCTCTTTTCTATTATATTTATATCAGCTCCCACTTCCCCTCTTAGTGACACTGTTTTATAGGTTTTCTGTTTTTTTTTCTTTTTTCTTTTTTTTTTTTTCTGGTGGTGACTTACTTACTTGCTCAGCTAAAGAATAAAACCTTTAGAAAATATTGTAAAATGTTAACAGAGCTTATCTATTTTAGCACACTTTTATTTAATTTCTCCATTTCTTCTGAATGACTTGGGAAGAGGATTTGCCTTTGTAATATCATGCCTATAAGTAATAATTGTGTTCACATCTGGTGGTACTTTTGTTCTTACTCATAATGAATGCATTTAATATGATTTAATGCAATAGAAAGCTTGGTGTCATCAGCACAGTGCTGTAGTCCAGGTCTCTTCACTTACCATCCCAGTGCATGAATTTCAGTTACAAATGTACTTTTCCAAACCCTCCTGTTGTTTTCTATAGAAACTGGGGATTCTCTGAGCACGTATGATTTGACTGCTGAGATCCGTGCAGTTAGCCAAGGTAGGATCATGTACTTCTACCACCTCTATATTGGGTTACACATAGGGGTGATTTAGGAAAATATCTTCTGTACAAATCTTGTCTCATCTACATCCTTAGGCATTATGGCCACAACTCACCCCCCTTCCTCCCCCACCTACTACTGCTTCATCTGTGTGCATCTGCTTTCCACTGCTCTCTATGTCCAAACCAACACGCTGACACTGTCCAAATCTTTGCTGCTTTGAGGCTGCTGCAGCTGAACTCACCATCCAAGGTGAGCACTCTGATTCTCCTCTCATAGCACGAGCCAGGAGTGATTTGAACTGATAAAAACAACGCTGCAGAAACATCACTGTGCTGGGAGAGGCATCTGCGACATAGTTTTTTCCTTGGGTGTAAGAAAGCTGTTGGGGAAATGTGTGCCCCTGCGCTGTGAAGCATGCGTCCCAGGCACCTGTACATAACATGAAGTTAAATAGAGGAAATAATTGGGAAACCAGTTCTGTTGTCACTTCCATTCCAATCACCCTCGTCATCACGTTTCAGGATGACACGTACAGGAGTGCTGTGTGAAAGTCTCTTCATGTAGAGCATTTTGAAAGCCTGCAGCTGTGTTCAAGTAGGCAGTCGGAATCAGGCTAAAATGAGGATCTGAGCTATTTATCAGTGAGCATGTGTGTGTCTGTGAGCACAAGTACAAGCCCCTATCTGTATAAAGTTAAATTATGCTGCGGTGCCAAAGGCATTCAAGTGGACTGGGAAAGACCCTTGGGAAGATGCTGGATTTTTCTGCTATGATATTTTCTGGTAATTAAACAGTTCTCTATTTTATAATAGTTAATGAAAATGAGAGTGGTTGGAAAGGTTATTTCTGTCTGTTGTTATTAGATCCTCCAGATTTGCTGACCCTGAATAATTAAATGTTTTTGATCACTCCGTTTATATTGCCTAGAACTGAAGTAACTCTGATCCTTCAGCAAACTGGAAGCACAGCATGGTACGTACTGAAAGGCGCCAAAAGATGAAACATTTCAGTTTTGCGGTTCACATCTGTCTGTCCTGAGACCAGAAGACCATTATAATGCACTTAGAGCATTTAAAACCTCCTCAAGGTTGAAAGCCCCGATTAAGGCAGTATCTGCTCACATGTGTCCTGCCAGAGTGCGCCAGCCTGGGAGCCAGGAGCCCTTTGGTTCCCTCTGCAACAGGAAAAGAGGTTAATAACA
The DNA here is from genome assembly GCF_987193195.1 of Phasianus colchicus. Classification (NCBI taxonomy): domain Eukaryota; kingdom Metazoa; phylum Chordata; class Aves; order Galliformes; family Phasianidae; genus Phasianus; species Phasianus colchicus. The sequence goes on along the minus strand of NC_143445.1, from coordinate 21,323,236 downwards.
TTGTTTAGTGGGGGAAAAACAAGGGGAAAATGTAATCCAGGATACCCCGACACTAAAGTGAAAATAGCAGTGTACACATCCATCAGTTTGTAGTGTTTTTGCAGAGAGTATAAAATATTTAAACAGAAGTCATTAATCATCCTGCTCCTCCGTTCTAATCCATGGGAACCACAGGAGGTCACCAAATATGCATTTAATATAAAAGAATGAAACATCTTGGAGGGAAAAGTAGGGCAGTGGAAGAGCTGAAACGCCAAGAGCAGAAAAATTTCAAGCAGAAATTTTGCTAGAAGTGAAAAACTGATTTCAGTGTTCTGATGGAAAATCATCACTTTTGGGACAGGAATTAAAAATATGTTTAGAATTAGTATGGAAAGGAAAGGAAAGGAAAGGAAAGGAAAGGAAAGGAAAGGAAAGGAAAGGAAAGGAAAGGAAAGGAAAGGAAAGGAAAGGAAAGGAAAGGAAAGGAAAGGAAAGGAAAGGAAAGGAAAGGAAAGGAAAGGAAAGGAAAGGAAAGGAAAGGAAAGGAAAGGAAAGGAAAGGAAAGGAAAGGAAAGGAAAGGAAAGGAAAGGAAAGGAAAGGAGAAGAGAGAAAAGAGAAGAAGAGAAGAGAAGAGAAGAGAAGAGAAGAGAAGAGAAGAGAAGAGAAGAGAAGAGAAGAGAAGAGAAGAAAAGAAAAGAAAAGAAAAGAAAAGAAAAGAAAAGAAAAGAAAAGAAAAGAAAAGAAAAGAAAAGAAAAGAAAAGAAAAGAAAAGAAAAGAAAAGAAAAGAAAAGAAAAGAAAAGAAAAGAAAAGAAAAAAACTTAAATTGGAAGTTTTTTTTTTTTTTCTGGATTTTTTTTTTTTTTTTTTTTTTTTGATAAGAAATTATTGGATAGGAGCATTTTCAATTTTGTTTGTTTTGACACAATCCCAGCATGGCTCATGGAAAGCAGACGCTTCTTGCAGCAGCCGTTGCCAGGTTCACGTTCCAGGTTTCCATCAGGTACTTTTGATGGATGTTTCAAACCTCCCTGGTGCTGAGCTTTCCACACCACTTTGATATCGCCCATAACTGCAGTACCTACAGGGAACCAAGGATTGTTTCCTTTCACTGAAGAAGGTGCCTACTCTCAGCAAGAGCCTTGGGGGATTGGTGCAGAGAGAAAAGCCAAAGAGCCAGAGGCTCGCTTAAACTGGTGCGATATACCCAAGCATTTTGGTGTTTCTTGGAGGTAGCAGGCTGTCATTTATTTACCCATTTATTTATTTGCTGCAGCCTGGGCTGGTTGTGCAGGGAGGAGAGCCCTCGGTGCAGGGAGGCAGAAGCAGAGCGTTGAAGGAACAAACATTTCCATTATCCGGCGGCGGTAATCTATGGCTGCTGTAAGTGTTAACGGAAGCCCCTCCGCTGCCTGGGAACATGGGGAGAGACAGCAACACGCTGCCTAACGATGGCTTTCCAAAACTTGCCTTCGGCTTTGGCACAATACAGCCACTGTAGAAGAAGACATTAAGAACAAAAAATAGAGCTTGAAGCTTCAAGAGCAGGCTGCCAGAATTATTAAGAAAAACATCAAAATGATGCCATTAAAAACAGATGGGGATTCTATAAAGTATTGAAAAGAAAATGTTTAATTATGAGCCTTATGCAAAACCCATCAAAGTTGGATTAATATTATAGTGCTGTTGCTGTAGAGGGTTTAAGTAGTCCGTGGTGGAACATTAATCTTTCACTCCTTTAAAAATAATGTTTTCCTTTTGTTGATGACAAATTCCATCTCTTCACTGTTGAAATCATATATCCAGATTAATAGCATCTAACATAATGAAATCAAAAGGCACAGGTAATATGGATTAGTTTAGAAAACAACAACGAGGTGAAAAAAAAGACCCCAGGGGAACAAAACTTCACTGGATGAGTGCTTTTGTCAGCATCGCTGTATTTTTTCCTGTTGGTAAATGATGAGGGAGCAGTCTGTACTCACAGGTATTCTTGTCTGTCTGGGATGTAGTGCTGGGGCTGAATACCCAGTGCTCTGCAAAAACAGAGACAAACAGAAGGTGCTTCTAAATTCGGGAAAGAGTTTTTGTCTATTGTAGATTTCTGTAAGATTACCCATTTCTGCACAGTCGGAACGTGTCTGGCAGTGAGTACAGCCCCAAATCTGTCCCTTCCAGCTCAGCTGCCTGGAACAGCTAAGAAGTATTCCTGGGATTTGATTTGACAAAAGTATGAAGATAGTGGTGCATGAGTTGCTTTGAGAAGGTCGTTGTGATCCCTGCTTTGGGAGAGGGAGCGTTCCAAATTAACCTTTCCCCTCCAGCCTCCGAGGGCTTCTGGGCTTGGACTTGTTGTGTGAGCAAGGCAAAGAGATGTTGTCCCCATGTATTTCTTGTCACCTGTTTTCTCTCCAGAGCCAGGACTGGTCCCTACCTGGGTCAGGAGTTCCCTGCCCCTCCAGCACTCCTCTTTGCAGTGCTGATAGCTCTGTGCACGGAGCTCTACCTGCACTGCAGCCGCTCAGCTGCTTTCCTCCATCAGACATGAGGACAAAACCTGTGTGCCGCTTCGCTTCATACAATAGGAAAAATTTCCCTTCTTCCTTTTCTCCCTTCCCTTTAAAAAAATATATGCTTTATTGAATCATCAGGTACACCAAAAGCAGGCTCTTATTTTAGCAAAGATATCAACACTGACTGCCAAGGTAGATTTAGGGTATTCATTACAAAATATTTTGTCCTGGGCTTTAAGAATAATGCACTTTCAGTACAAAGCAATGGTTATTCTGAACATTGGACATTTTTTTAGTTATTTACAATAGGTTTCAAGATTTGGAATTACCATGAAAGATTTACTTATACTGCAGTTCATGTAAAATTTAAAATCAATAAAGTAAATAAATTTAGCTTGTCTGCCCGAATCGATTTCCTACTACTCTAAAGCAGCCCGGTAATACTGTACTTTCTTATCTCCAATGTCATCCTCCAGTGATAGTTTCGGGGTTGCAATTGTGCTATGTTATCCTGCTCTTCGCAGCACAGCGTACCCCTGAGTCACTCTCACCTTCCATATTTCAACCCCAGTGTATGAACTCTGCTTCCCTCAAACGGGAGCTTCAGGGCTCCTTCCCTTGCAGAGGAGGCAGATGGAGAAGGGAACTGTCACTGCCGACAAAAGGGCTCCAACAGGAGCAGTGCAGTGCTCTGCAGGGTGTCCTCAGCAGGGAGGGAGGAGGAATTGCCCCTTTCTTCCCCACTTTTTACAAAGGTATCTCTCCATCAGTTGTGTGTAAACAGAGTCTCTTTTTAATTTTATTTTAATTTGTGGGATAATTGGTGATCAAAACCAAACGCTAAACCCTCATCCAGCTGTTGCCTTGCTGCGTTCCTCAGCATGAGGGCAATTCAACGTGTTCCCTAAAAGAGGAGACACGCCCTGGGATGTTTTGTCATTCATTTCACCCTCCACCACAGCTCTTTTGGGGCAACTCTTGTCCCCCACCTTGCGGTGGAGCAGTGGGAGCAGACTAGAACTGTAGAGATGGCACCGACCCGCCTGCCCTTCATGTGTGCAAGATGTGGGAAGTTGGATGAGCACAAGGAAAGCTTTGAGAGGAGGTGTTTGCTCTGTTTAATCTGTATGTCTGGACCTAAATGAAAAAGTCAACCAAAAATATAATTGTGTGCTTCCAGTATCCAACTGTGAAAAAACAAATCCTTTGGTTGTCTCCATCCTTCATGGTTTCTGGACCTATGGCATGACTGGTAAAGGCTATGGCGTCGACACGTTTAGCTCTCTGATTAAAAAGGGATTATCTGCTGTCAGATGGAGGGCGGTGGTTTTATTTTTAAAGAAGTTCAGCGATTTAAACTTTGGTCTGTTCTGCATTGGAACAACACATAACTTTGCAAAGTTTTGCAAAACAGACTTCTGTGGTGATGACAGTGTCTGTGCTATGTCTGTGTGATTTTCTGTTCAAGCTTTGATTGGAAAGAACTGAGGGTCAACGATTTTGGAGGCTCTCACCTAAAAAATGTTGTCCAAGCTGATACACCTTCAGGAGATGGTCTAGGATTAAGGAAATAGCATGATGGAGGAAGGCAGCTTGTTTGAGATGTCACAGCCAATCCCAGGTTTAACACCTTGTAGCCTCATTAGCCTCATTAGGAAGCACAGATAACGATGTAACTGTTGGAGTACCTTGGCAAGCTGCTGAGAAGCGTGTCTAGCAGACTAGATACAGCTGTACAATTCAAAGGACGTAGAGGAAAATGATACTTACAACAACAGTAATTTAAAACGGATGAAATTTTAAAATATTGGATTTATTTATTAAAAGAGGAAACACATTAATACAAATGCTTTGATTCTGGGCCTGGCAGAACAGTAACTATTTTTATAGCCAAGCAAACACTGTTGTTTCGAGGCAGTGCTCTGGTTTCACGTGAAGTGTAATGTTCCTTTTTTATTACTTGCAAAAGAAAAAAACTATCAAGCCCATCTGTCAGCCTCGCTGTTGAGTTTAAGATGGAGCACCCTTCTGGAAGCTGCAAGGAAGATGTCCATAAAATGTAAGGCAGACTTTAAAGAACAAAAAAATATAAAAAGGGAGAACAGAATGCAGGAAAATAGAGGGTATGATGATGTAATAAAAATAATAAAGAAAGAGGGTAGAGTTCTTTCTGGTTTAAGTTAGGGTAAGCTCAAACAAAACCTATAATGTTGTGCTGCACAACCAATGCAACAGCAGAAGGTTTACATGCATGACAAGCCCGTGAATTTGAGTAAATAAATACAACGTATGTGATCAGTTTGATATTTGTTCTGATTCATGTCTGGTGCATGGAGGTGATGAGCCTTGGGTTTGAGGACAAGCTCTGTCCTCATGCCACCGGTGGGCACAGAGCTGTGCAGTGCACAGGACCTCCAGGTCTGCACCCAGCGTGTTGCAGCTGGCTCCTGGGCAGGATGGTACTCCAGCACAAATACAATTGAGCCTGCTGGGCAGCGTTAGAGAAAATAGGATGTGCTGAACTGGGTTTGTGTGTTTAGGACCAGATTTTCCCAGATACGGGACTTCACAGCTCCCAGGGCTGTTCCTCAGTAGAAAACTGAGCCAAGCCATAGGGAATTGGGCTAATTAAGAAGCATTCAGCACAGCTTTGCAGTAACAGCAGCTGACTGGCACGTTGTCTGGAACAAGAGGCATACTGAGGCTGACAAGTCACGAAGCTGAGCAAGGAAGAGCCTGCTTTATGAACTGCAGAGCTGCGTCTGATTGCCTTGGCGAGGCACTCCTGCAGCAGCACTGCCCAGTTTTCTGGGGAAGGCAAAGCCATTGCTTGGAGAGGAATGCCATTCTCCAAAAATCAGCCTTCGTTCTTTTATTCCCCCTTATTTTTCTGACCAAAAAACACATGCTTTTGAAAAAAAAAAAACCTTAATCCAGTGCCCACTTCATTCTGTTACTGACTGATTTGTTACTGGGGGCTTGAGCTGTACCCGCTCTGACGGGGTGGCTGAGGTTTCCTTCTGCACCCAAGGGTCACCATGCTCCACCTCTTTGTAAGAATAGCTCAGTGCAGGCACAGCAGAAATGCTCAGGACCAGCCAGGAATATTTTTGAGTGTATGTAATCAGCAGTGAGCTTGCAGACTTTATTTAAACCTTCAACTTTTCTACACTTTGGATTGTCAAATATTTTAAACCTTTCCAGCAAGTCATCCTTTCCACTCCTTTTCTTGATAGAATGTAATTTTGAATTTCCTTTCACTGAGTGTAATTGTTTGGATTAGCTAAGTGTAATTGTACTGAGTGTGGATTTGCTTTTCTATATCATTCAGCCCCTGGCTGTAAACCCTTTCAGGTGGGATATCGATTTTTTACTGGATTGTTAGCAATTGATACATAAGTAAGTGATATCCTCTTGTCCTTAGCTTTGCCATTTATTTATGAAAGTAAAGGCTTAAATTTAAGTGGATAACTAAGTATAGATGACAACATTCAAAATTGCAAGATCATCCCTGGGAAGCCCTGGTCATGGTCAATGTTACTATGTTACTTTGTTTGGTATTTACATTTCTCACTAAAACCAATCAAAATCCCTTAAAATCCAAGGAATTTTTTTTTTTTTTCCCAAGTAATGAAACATGTAAGTCCCTTTCCTTTGTGGGCAGGCAGGTGCACTCTCATCCACCATCAGAAATATTTGCTAGTTCATCCTGAAGATCCTGGATGGGTCCCAATGCCCAGCATTCTGCCATTAGCTCAGAACCACTGACACAGCCTCTGTTACCCATTGCACAGCTCTGCAGGAGCATGATGCTGTGCCAGTCCCCTTTTACTGTCTGTGACCATGTAATTATTGCAGTATTTCCTCAGAGAGCGGTGATATGACAACAAACTGGGTTTTCAGTTTCATTGGCTACTGCTGTGTGGTCCTGTGCAGTTGGGCTTCGTGAATAACGATGTGTGAATAACTGGCTAGATACAAAGAGATGGGTCTGGGTGACAAGCTCCTAAGTTAATGGCTTTGATATATCAAGTGTTTAGATTGATCCAGCTGCTTTACTCCTGTAAGTACTCCTATACAGTGAGTTTTGGATGAGATTCAGCTAATGTCAGTGCTCATCTATCTTAAGATGGAGAAAGATGATACTGGAGCCTTGGCTTACAGAGGTGCCTGGTTTCCTCGTTCCCATGCGAGGAAACCCAGCTGTAAATTTCAAATGCTTCCTATGTTTTTTTTTCCTTTTTGGGTTTTTTGTTCACACTGAACATCAACAGGTTGCAGTGAATATTATTTTCCCCTATCTCTAGAAGAAGAAAAAAGTAGGAAAGTGATTTATGAAATGTTCTTAGCTGGTTGGTTAAAGAATAACAAAATAAGGCAGCTATGCACAAAAATGGTTCAAGCCAGCCTGGTGCCAGGACCTCAACACCTCCCACCCCAACACCTCCCACCCCAACACCTCCGACATTCTCATGGTCCCGGCGCATTCCCTGTGCTATCTCCGAAATCAGCCCCCTAGTTTATCTGCCCGAGCACACAGACAGATAACATCCCGTGACGTGGCCCTGACCTTTGTCAACCTTTGTTAAGGCTCCATCTGAAGTCCGGCCGAGTGTTTGTAAACAGGATGTAATTAAGGCTGGGAACTGACAGCGCCTGACGGGAGGACAATGCGGAGCTGGCAGGACCCGGGCTGTCAGATGTTCGCCTGCATTGTGCTGCCGGTGCCTTCGCGGTAATTGGTGTCCCCTGGCCGAAGGAAGTGCACTCAACTCGGATTAATCGGCCGCGGTGCGGAGGCCATCCCTGCGAGCGCGAGTGTTTCCTCCGATAAACCGCCGGCCCTCGGGAGAGAACCGCGAGAGTCAGGGCTGCGGTGACAGGTGCTGACCGAAAATGGGAGCAGGAAAAGGGGGGAAGGAAAAACAAACAACACAAAAATAAGATGTATTTGTAACTCACCTTATCGGCCAGACGAAAGCGAGAGGCCAAGGGTTTATCGCTTGGCAAGGCTGGAGCAGGTTGGCGTGGCTGGAGCAGGAAGATGAGTGGGCAGAGGTACAGATAGCCCCGGTGTGCTGAGGGGTGGGAGAGCTGCAGCTCAGCCCAGCATGTGCCTGGATGGAGTTTGGAAAGCTTCTTTATACATATATACACACGAACACACAAAAAAGCGCGTATGTTACTGTATCTCCATATGCATTATATCAAGTGTGTGCATTTACAGATACATGTGTACACACGCAAAAGAGCTATAACTCACTGCACAACTAACTGAGAGCAGAGCTGGCTAAAAGCAAGGCTGAACCTGAGTATTCTCTTTTATTTTTACATTGCTTCTCCAACAATTAGGAAAAAGTTGACTTTAAAATTGTTACATATATTTCATTATCTAAATCAAGCAAGTATGCTTCAAAGTATATATTTTATTTCTCATCCTTACGAACTGACAAAAATCTGTCCTCACGGGTAGGTAACTATTCATGGGTCTCCATTGGTTTAAGACAAAGGGCTGCGTGCTCACTTCTTTAAGGGCAGATTTGAGCATAGGGTGTGTTCCTAAAAATGGTATGATATGTCTTTCTTACATGTTTTAAATTAAATCAGCAGGATTGTACTGATCACACTAATAGGTTTACTCACATAGAGTTTGATGTAACGTGCTAGATTCCTCATGCATTGATAATGAATATAAAAACTGCTGTTCTTATATGAAGAATAAACATGTGCACATGAATGTACATCAGTGAATATACGAAAAGTTGTATGGCAAATTTTGTCTTTATAGAGTAGATGCTTTGGAAATTCAAATACATCACAGCAGCTTACAAAGGTAGCATCTTTCACAGCATCCAAGCCCAGACCAGTCATGGAACATTTTGAACTCTGTATTTTAAGACTGAATAAGGCGGATCTCACTGCTAGTGAAGTCAGTGGTCAAATTCTTCTTTTTCTCTGCTCCAAGAAACAGTGAGCAATGGGGGCTGGTTCCTGAAGCCCCCAGCCCAGAGCCTTCTTGTGTTGGTTGGGAGGTGAGAAGGCAGCCATCTGTGGAGAGTGGCTGAACATCCAAATGATGGTGACTTATTATGGAACTAGGAGAAAATGGGGCTCCAGCAATTGGTTACCACATTTCCGTGTCTCCACAAGAAGTAAGCTTTGTAAGTAAAGGCAACTCTAGCCAAAAATCCACCTGTTCCCAGGTGAGAGGGAGTGCGCCTTTTGTTTTCTCCTGCTTTGATTTCTCTGCAACCTACAAAGAGACTATATATATATATATATAAAATATATATATAATTATATATACATATATACATATTTATATGTGTTTATGCATAAGAAGAAAAATGAATGAATATTTTTCCTCAATATGTGAAGGAAAATAGAAGAATATGCTTTGGCAGCAGTGGAAGTTGTAGCTTACTCAGCAAAGAAATATGTCTCCAAGTTCAAAGCCGACTGATATTCCAAAGCTGCTTACAGCTGTAGATAGCAGCATCTGTTTCCAGATGTTAATGGGAATAAGGTAGATGAGAATAAAGAGCCTGGAACCTGTTCAATAGAAACAACTTTTTCCTATGCTAGATGGTATGCAGACATCCCTATCTCAGTGCAAGCAAGAGGGGTTGCGTAGCTGCGTGAGGTTGGCTGGGATCAGTGTTATGTACGCGTGCAACTTGTCTGCCTAGTGCTCAAAGGGATGCAGAGCCTTCACTCAGCAGTAAATAAATACTGCTGTATTTATTTACTGAAAGAAAGCAAAGGTCTGAGAATCTGAGTACATTGTCTTTGCGAGCTGGAGAGGCCAAAGGAGGAAAGGACGAGCGTGAGCCACCAGCAGATGTGAGCTCTTTGTGGCTGGAGGGAGGTGGGACAAACCAGGGCAAAATGGTTCCACTTAGCTCACCTAACCTGCTTCTCTAGAGAACTGATTTCCGCGGCACACAGTGGGACATTCCTTAAAGACACCTGTCAGTAGATGAAAGAGTTAAAGACAGAAACCTTTGAAAGAATTAACTTTGATGTTTGAATACATTTTTGGCGTCTAAATACAGTTGCTGAAGGAAAAGGAACAAAATACCCAAAGCAGTGGATATAAGGGCTTTTTTTTTTTTTTTTTTTTTTTTTTCTTTAGGTAGGTAAATCATTTTCTTTTTAAATGAAATTCTGTTTGACTGCATGAAATATGAACAGTAATTAAATGCACAGTCTGTGGGCCTTCCATACTTTAAAGCTCTTTCTTAAAAAAAAAAGTGCTCACCTCAGACAGGCCAATTACCCAAGAATGATGGAGTCAAGAGGAAAGTAGCTAAATTTCTTTACTTGAATGATCACAACCACAAGCCAGTGATTAGTCCCTGCAGCACCAGCGGGGATGTGGTGGGGACACTCACATTGGAAGACTTCAAATAGTCATTTCCTTGGTTAAAATAAAATCTGACTGCACTAAATAGACAGTTTTTAATCTCAATTGGACATCTGAAGATTTCTCAAGCTGTTGTTGGCTGCGGCAGAAACAAATTTTTCTGCTTTGTTGATTAAACCAGTGGTCTCCACCATTGCTTATCGGCCTGCGACGAGCTGTTCTTTTTAATTAAAAGTGAGCCACCACGAGAGAGCAATTAACAGCTAGTAATTACTGTGCTCTTCAGAACTGCAACATTTTGCCTTTCATTCCAATTATATAATGGACAAGTGGCTTTTTGATCTTCAAATTAGTGAGCTCTTGTACTATTTGTTTTGAGGCAGATTTGGAAGGTTAATGATGGCCTGTGGTGGCACTCTTTCCACTGACTGATGTAAGACAAGAAAAAAAGGGGAAGGAAACAGGAATAGTCTATCAAGAAATGCAAATGCTGCCTTCATGATAATGAACAGGAGAAGCACAAGCAACTTAATATGCAGGTTATTTAATATGAATCAAATAAGCACTTGTTTTGGTTCGAACTCATGCTATGGAATTCTTTTTTCTTTTTTTCTTTTTTTTTTCTTAAAAAAAGTTTAATTAAGCATTTCAATATAGATTCTTTAGAGAGTGACACATAACATTTAACCGTTTGATACTTAATTGTGTTTGCCTTTGATTGTGGCACCTATAGTTAAACGCTGTACAACATACAGAGGCATTGAACTGTCCCTCAGGACACACAATGCATTGACTCTGTCTAAAATCTTTTAAGTAATAAGTCTTAATATATTTAATGGCCACCATGGCCTTTGAGTACAAGGGCCCCTTACATCACAAACAGTTGTCTAATTTTAATTAATATTGATTTGCATCTCTTAAATAGAAACTGTAATTGTTGCAGTTGCTTATGGCTCTGTGATAATCCTAGAGGATACAGTGTTGAATATGTTTTGTAGAGACGAATGTGTGTTCTAAGGAAAAGATCAATAACACTGCTATTGGGGTGGATCTCTGCTCTGCTGTTTGGAGTAGCTGCAGCTGGCTGAGAGGTGCCGTTCTGATTTACACCAATTGTGGGCTTTGCATTTGACTTTTAAACTGTTTCCCTGGTATTCTTTTTGATATATGAGTTGCAGATGAAGTTTTGTCTCAGCTGCTCTGATTTTTTGGAAGAAGCCGGCAGCTGTAGTACTCTGATATCTCAAGAGCAGATTAAGGATTTGGCACTGTGTTTTGCTGTGCATGTCTGGATTGTGCATATCTGCATAGCTGAACAAAGCCACGGGCCACAAGTAACAGACAAATTGCAGATGTTCTGAGAAGTAGGTGTCTTCAGTGTGATGAATAATGCAGAAAACTAACTGCACTTAGCTGAAGCAAAAATATCTGTACTTAAACTTCTTTACATTATTGATTTAGGTACTTCTTCATTACACACAGGCCTTAATTACCCAAATGACTGTAGGCATGCTAGGATGGAAGCAGACCTATTCCTTTGGGCTGCTAAAGCTTTGCTCACTCAGTCATTGCCATAGGGCTGATCTCATTGGAGGCAGAGGCAGATTTGTATTGCTCAGGAGACAAATAAAACAAAAACAAGATAAAAACCGGGTTCTTAAAATTTGGGGGTAAAATTTTCAAGTGCCCACTTAAATCCTGAGTTATTATTTTCCAAAGACTCTGTAACCAGTGAATGAGGCCCTTCACAGACAACGGCTTCTGCCTAAGCACTGCAAACTGAGGGCTTGGAAATCTGCACCGAGAGTCTCTTCGTGTGCTGTGACCTGGGCAGAACCTGCACTGAAAAAACTTTGGTCTGCAGAGTTCAAGACTGAAGTCATATGCAGGAGCTGGGAGGAGAAAGGAAAATATAGAGGCTGAATAAGGATATGTTGAGCAGGAATTTGGACTATATGCATATGCAGTATTTGAGAGAAAATAGTTAAGATACTTGAAAGCTTAAGTCTCTTCTTAGCAAACTATTCTGCTCTATGGGGCAAATTCTGACAGGTTTGTTAAGGATCATGGACTGTTTTGGTTCACTGTCCAGCATATTCCTCCCTAGATGTTCCAAATTTGAAGATAAATATGTGCTCTTTGTTCTGAGCAGTATGCAACCCATTACAGTAATACTTTCCACTGGCTGAACGTCACCAATGCAGTGTTCATCTGCATTGAAGGAATGTGGAGAAAGTTGCATTTCCCATTCTTTCTCCCTCAGATAATCAGTTGAAGTGATTTGCTGTAGCTCTCTTTTGCTTTTTTAATGCACAACATGCTGGGGTTTCTTCTGGAAACAGGTTGGGAGTGTTCAGATGAAGACAGTATCTGTGAGATGCTGAAATGAACTGGAGTCATGCTGGGGAGAATGGATAGATGGGAGTAAAGGCTCAAATCCTTAAAATTTATGAAGGTTGTGTGGGTAACAGGATACAGAGCACAACACCCCTAGAGGTGGAATTACTGGAGGTACGCACCAAAATCCCATCACTTGTAAATTTTCCTTTGATTTCAGCAAGCCAGCACTTGTTCACAGCTTTTCCTGTGGTTCCATCGTGCCTGGGATGAGAGGTGGGGTGCAAGCATCCCCAGACCAGCACCTGTTCCCACCCAGAGTGTTACTTCTATTACCTCCTAATCTGAAGTAGCAGCTACGTTCTGTGTGCATACACACTTGTAAGCAGTAGTTTTCCATGAGCGGTTGCTGCTGGTGGTTTTTTCTGCACCAGAAGATGCCCATATCCCTATAAGTTTTATAAGTTTGCCTGTTACCTGACTTGTCACCTGCAACATGCTGCTGATCAGATCTAGTGATCTATCTAATAAATTCACAACAGGATTCCCAAAAACGTAGGTTGAAAGGGATCAGCCAAAACGTTAAGATCATTACTATGGCTTGATCTCAGAAATCTCTAACATCCAATTCAACATACTGGGCAGTGCCCATTTTGCCTCTCTTGCACTCACGTACCAATGGATCCTCAGCCTGACTGTGGAGTGCATCCTGACCCGTACCATTGGGAAGGGAGGACCTGGACCAGTACTCCAAGCAGCCCTCCTTGCTGCAAACCCTTGGTGTCTATCGGCATGCTGGATGCTGAAAGCAAGCTGAGGCAGCCATTCTTCTCAGACAATCTGCTCTGTGCTTGATCTGCACACATGTGGTGACTCCTGTTAATGGGAGTTACACATGCTTGGTAAGAGGAGACTAAAGCTTTCCTATGGTTTTACTAGCAAAATACTGGAAATGGGATGACTGCAGCCAACAAGATTGTGAGAGCTCTTGTCAGAAATATGATTAGGAATTTGTTTCCATGTAGCTCATGCAGCAACAGACGTGAGCCTTGAGCCAGAGACAAATAGTAGTTAATATATAGAGAAGGCAAAGTGTTCTCTGAGAGGCTGGAATGAGAATTCCAGAGCAAGATGAAAATTGGCCTCCGAGGGAATAACATTTTCTTTCTCTTCATAACTGCGGATAAAAATTCCAAATAGATCATCAGTATGTATATTAAGGGGGGGATCACATTCCTGTGATATTGTTGGAAAATTCAGTAGCGATGTGCTTTTCATTTTTTTATTTTTTTCCTCGCAGCAATTTTTTTCTTGGATTTTTGCCAAATGGTGCAATAAAAAGCACCCATGAGATACAGGAAATTTAAGGTCTGTTGGTGTTCATTACATTACATGGAGTCATACAGAATTTAAGGTCCTATACATTAGTCTGCTTCTGAATCAACAGAGGCAAGCACATCCAAGGCAGAAGAAGCAAAACCTTGGATGCCTCTCTTGTAGCTGGAAATATGAGAATAAGTCATCTGAATGTGTGTTTATTTTGGAGTCTGAGAACAAACCAATGGTAGCACTGCTGCTTTATGTGAGGCCTGGAGCGAAAGAAAATATATATATTCACCCGAAAAAAAACAGAAAAGTGTGATCAAGTTAACTTTCATCTTCCCTGCCTTGTCCCATGTTGGTGTCACATCTCGTACTCTGAGCACAGCAAGGCTCCACGAGGGGCTGAAAGGGAACTGAGGCAAAAATTACCGTAATGATAAAGAAGAAAATGTCCTTAAGAAAAGCTCTAATATCCTCCATATGCTCCGATGCACCTTGATTTTTCAATGATACATAAAAAATTGACAAAAATCTTCCAAAGTGTTTTGCCATCCTATTTTCTGATTAGTTTTTGTTTTGTATCCTTCCTTCACAAAGCTGTTGCGTATTACCAAATCACTTTTGAACGAGTGTTGCTTTAATATGCTTCAGGTTCTGAGCATTCTCCCCACAGTCACGTTTCTCCACTCCTCTGTCCACTGTGGTCCATGTCCCAAAGGGTCTGAGAGTGACCTGGGCCATCCCAGGAAGCTGTAATATAATTCCAGATGGAATTTTTTTTTTTGGCTGCAGCTAATAGTTACTAAATCCCTGCTTAATACTTCTGCTTTGTGGATATCTCTCCTCCAGTGAGCACCATGTGCTAATCTCTCGTTCTTCCAGTTATGCATCCATCCATAATTTAGGGAAACAGGCTTAAAGCTGTTAAACTCATGTTAAATGTGCAGAGTTGGCTTTTACAGATACTTGTGTCCAAGAGCCAGAGCACGTTCTGAAACCTTCCCAGTGCTGGTGGGAAGTGGTGATTACTTGTTTGGGGAGTTTATTGAGATCCTGGCAGCCCTTCCCTCCCCACCTTCCTGCAGAATGTAAATCTTCAGTAGATGTAAATTCATAATTCTCTTGGATTCCGGGCAAATTTCTTGATTTACACCAGGAATGTGGTTGTCTCCAAATTATCTATCTGGTATAGGTGGACCAGTATTAGAACTTTTATGCTTAGTGGTCTCATCCTTGTTTGTCTCAAGGGAGGCTGGAGCTGAGTCCAGCCCCTGCTCCCTGTCTCATCCCCAGGGTGTATTCTGAGTGTCTGTGCCACAAACCCCAGCCAGGAAAAAAATGTATTCTCCATTCAGTTGTAGGAAAAAAAAAAAAAGAAAAGGCAGACAAATTGAAGATGTCTAGAATTGTATTCTCACTTTTGATTCTTCCTATGGGATTTACAACCTTGACAGCTCTTTCTGGTTTGTTTCATGTATTACATGGAAATGATGTCGGATGAAGGATATTTTGTGCCATGCTGTTGCAGCCTTGTTTTCTGTTGGGGTAGCAGAAGGCTCAGGGAGTAGCTCTGTTTAGAAAACTGTGTGTTTGGTAGCTGTGGGAGCTACCTATGTTCGTGGCATACGGAGCTACTGTGTGTGTGCCATGCCAACGTGCCCCTGGAGGATAATGGGGGTCGTGCATTGAGCAGTAAAGGAGTTGAATTTTTATCTAACGAACCCTGTTTCTTAAAAGTCAACATTTTAAACTAACATGGTGGCATTTTAAGCAGTTTACTTTTGTAGTGAAGTACTTTTTCTTGTTCTCTGCAAAGTGGAAAAGAATGCCCCAGCGGCCCAGCCACTTTTCCAGTATATTAATACATGCCCGTTGTTGAAGAGCTAATCACTTTATTTTGCATTGTTTTAAGGAATGTTTGCATTCCTAGGAAGATACTCTTTTTCCAATAGAGGGAGTATTAGTGCCAGGCAATGCCCTTCTTTCTCACTCTTTGCATTGTAATCCTACTTCTTAGCAAATAAAATGCAACTAGTGGCTTGGTGCTATCTGTATTGAGTTTGCTGCCCACTGTGCCCTAACAGACATCTGTGAGCCAAGAAGAAACAAATAATCAATTTGTTTATGACAGCAGAGCAAGGTGCAAGTTGGCCCCCTCAGCCTACCTGATAGCAAGGCTGGCTCCTCCTTTCTGGCTCACTTCACATTCTCTTGACTAATCTCTTGCAGACAAAAGTCGCATTAGCATCCAGAAGTTTCTAAATGCAGAAGTGAGGATGGATGCATCATGTTCAAACAACTTTGGGGAGACTTCTTTCTCCTAAGGGCACAGCTTTGCTCTCCATTCTGTGGGCTGGCAGCTCAGGTGCTTGTTTGAGTCAGTGAGGCCAAATTCTGCTCCCAGCTCAAATGACTCCCAAAATGGTGCTCAGTGCAAATGAAATCAATGACCCAGTACAAACTTACTGAACTCTAGCAGCTGCCTTGTCTGGGAGCTTACCTTGGGAGCAAGACAGGCAGCTGCTGAACAACACCCAAGTTGGGGGAGCAGCAACCTCCAATTTACTACCTGCCCTTTGGCAGCTGGGAGGGTCTGTCAGACAAATTTGCAACCTCTGCAAAGGCTGAGGGGATGGGGAAGATTCTGGAGAAGCCCCTGAGCAGCTGTGGTACTGGGCAGCATGGGCTGTGCTCAGCCAAAGCGGGGCTCAACAACAGCTGTAAATCCAGCACAAACCACGGAAATGGAATTAACTTAAAATGATACTTTGTAGGTGAAATAGTAGTAGTCCTAACAGTTTGTTTTTGTCAAATGGTCACGAGCTGCTGTGATTTTTAGAAAACTTTCCCTGCTAATTTAGATTCTGGGTGCATTGAATATGCTGCAGTATCTTTAATGGGGAGATGTAATAGTGTGTGCTGTGAGAATGTGGGTTCTCAATACTGAAGAACACTTTAGGCATCTAAAATGCAAAGGGGAGATTTATATCATTTCTGGTGACACAGAATGATAAAATCCCATAAGCAAAAATATTAAAAATTAATTTAGATAGAAAAGATGCATCCCTTTGTGCATCTCTGTGTGTCTTCTGTTGTGAGATTTCTGAATGAATCGATATATTTTAGCTGTATTTAGTGCTGTAGGTACTTTGATTAATTTAGCTACATGTTACTGTCATGTTGGGCACATTCATCTTCTGTCTTGAAACATGTACTCCTCAGCCTCTCTATCATTCCACCCCTTCAGGCCTTATTTTCATCACATTTAAGGGAACTCTCCCCTGCCTGTCTTTATCTTGTTAGGCTTTCAACAGCTTAAGTTGAATCTTCATTCTTTCACTGTTGCTGTCAAAGCTCCTTTACCAAGTTATCTTATTTTCCTATTCATAACATCTAACCCATTATATTTAATACTCAAGCACAATTGCATCTGAGCATTATGTAGGACTTGCCAGCACAAACACTTGTAAATGAAATCAGACCACCCCTGCAAGAAACGGTGGTGGCTTTGCATTGCCAGTGTATTTTAAATTGAAAAATGCCCAGGACTAAATCCAGTCCTGGAGTAAGTGGCTGCTGCAGCTTAGGTGAAGTCAGCAGAGCTTCATCTGCTGGACTGAGATGGATCTGACCCTTCAGAACTGCAAGCTGGAAGGTTAATAACGATCACATAATCTGATATGAAGCAGAAATTAATGTCAGGAATGTCCCAGTGGGTGTGTACAGTGCAGATGACAGAGCCCTTCACAAAGAGGGGTAAACAGTAATGTTCATACTCCTCAGACTGGAAAACCGAGGCAGGGAGTATGGGGGACCTGCCAAATTTCATCGAGTGATCAGTGCTGAAGCCCAGCTTTCTGCAGGGGCCATCCTGTCCTCCTCTCTTGGAAGCAATGTGACCCCAGCCTGGCAGCGGGAGGTTGGTCCCACCAGGCAGGGGCTTGGTTTGCCTCCAGGTTTTACCCCTGCTCCTTGAGCTACTGAGGTGTTGTTGGAGAGAAGCCTCTTCAGGAATGAAAGAAAAATAAATATATTTTTAAAAAGAAATGGAAAAAAATCAAAATAGAGAAAAGAAAGAAAAAGCAGAATCTGATGTTGAGGTTACTCACGTTTCAGCGATGCTGCATTGAGAGCTGCACCTCTGCAGAGGGGGACGTGGTGTTGAGGTGATCCTCATGCTTCTGCCTGCTGCAAGAGCTTGGTCGCTTGGTGAAGGGAGATGTGGGAATTAGTTCCTTTAGGTAGCTCCGGACAAAACTCAGTGACCCAGGAAATGCTTTCCTCCATTCTGTTCATACAACTGCCTCTTTTTTTTTTCATCTGGCAAGCTGACCCTTTTATAACTACTTCATCCTTTCCCTCCCAAATGTGGAATTTCCTCCCAAAAAATCATTCTGGCTCAAGACCCAAGACCGGTCAGACTCAGCAGAAGCTAGAATCAGGTTTTGATACAGGACAGCATCTCATTTTTGGCAGAATACTCTGGTGCTGGTGAACACCGTGCTGCTGGGGCTGCTCCCCCAGGCGCTATCCTCGCCATCCCAGTTGCCTCCAAAGGAGTAGAAGTATTTTCTGTGTGTTGTTCTATTTTTAGGGGGAGCTATTTTAGGCCACTCTAACATGTTTTTATGGCTCTTTCTGAGCCCTCTGTAGCTAGCTGGTCTCATGGTAATTAAGGCATTTGGCCTTACAAGTGGAAGGATTATGAAAACAGCTCTAGTGATTTCTAAAAGTGCTCCAGTGTATTCCCAATATAGGTTTTTTTTTGCTACGTGTCTTTGCCTTCTGATTTCTCTTTTTACAAACAAATGGTACGATGTGAAAATGTGCAACCCGCCACTTTCGCCGGGGTGCTGTGACCCCACTCCTGAGGGTGAAAGACACAATAGTGTGTTTCCTGATCGTTAATATGCACAACTCACTCTGCACAGTGTATTATTTTTAATAAGTGGAGCAATCTAAGTGTCTTTTTTTAGCTTGTACTTATCCCTAATGAGACAAAAGTCACTGGAAGATTTGTATGCAAATCTTTCTTGGACAGAAGTAACAAAAGAGCTTGGGTTTGGGGCTCAGGGACAGTGTGCTGCCTGGGGGGTCATGGCATTGAATTCTAGCTATCATCTCTAAATTTCTCAAAGTGATGACTGATATTTCAGCACTGCCCTTCCCACTGAAACCAGACCAGCAAAACCAAACACTTTCCCTTAAAAATGGATGTTTTCTGTAGCACGTAGGTGAGGTAGAAATGTTATACACCCTCTGGGCTTGGGATGGTGACAACCACAGTGTTACGAAATACTTGCATTTAAAAAATGTGTAAAGTTGATGGGATGAGGCAGTAAGAAGTGAAAAGTAACCCTTCCAGGGCTGGGAAAACAAATGCCTTCACGTGGTCCAACAGATGCTTGGGGCCTGTTGGCTAGAACAGGCTGAACACTTTCTGTTAGGTTTAAGACAAAACTGGCGGTACTGCCAACAATACACCCTCTGGAGCTTGTTTCTGAATTCTGTGATAGAAACAAATAGAGATTTAATAATGTCAGATGAACATGTAAACGGAACAGTCTCTTAAATCATCTCATTACAAGTCCTACTGCAGTAAATGTAATCAGCCTAAAATCTGGCAGGTATGAAGAAAAAATACTCTTCTACAAAAATTACATTTATTCATATATTCCTACAACTATTTATATCATTGACTTGAGGCACAAATACAGGTTAGTACCTTTGGGCCTGGGTGCCTGAAACATTAAAATTTATTATTATTATTTATTTTTATTAGCTTCATGTGGCAGAAGATTTATAATATTCTAGTTTTATTAAGTACTTGTGGTTTTTAAAACTGATCGTAATTGTTGCTGGGCAAATCTCATAAGGGAAGGAGGATTGGTTGGTTTAGTTTTGATTAAACTCTCTGAAGTTTGGGCATTTGTCCAAGCTATCTCAACCTTTTGCATTTCTAATATAGGTCTACCAATCTTGTGAGGATAGACTTTCATTTTTCCTTATCTTTTCTTTTCTTCTTCACTTTCTTTTCTTTTGGAACATTGCTGTCCTCATAGTTGCATCAAATACAAGGCACAGTATTCTGGTATACGGTTTGCTTCTGAATACAACCTGGAAAAGGCAGTCAAGGTACAGAAAGTTTGCAACAAGTAATTAAGAGAAACCATCTGTTTCTCTTGACTGTTAATATATAAAAGACTGGTTCAAATTGTGGTTTATGATGAAGTTGCTAATAACTTTGTCATAGCTATCGCTAAATCGTGATTGCGCAAACCTAATCCTGTGACAGCCTTGGCCATGGAATGGTAGGATTCTGATGCAAAAAAATTCAAATACTATTTTTTTTTCTTTGATAAGATATACCAAAAGTTGGAACTAAGAACTTGAAGGTGGACAAAAGCACCTTATCTTATGGTGTTGTCAACACTCCTGATTTTATTAGGAGCGTCACCTCATTTCAGCCTAGCAGGATTTGAGCATCTGTTGAATCAAGCTATTGCCATATATCTTTGGGCACCATCAGATCCTACGTGAGGACACACATGTGCAAACAGGGTTGGAGTACGCACTCCTGAGCTCAGTGTTGCACAGAACCCATGGCTGAGACCATTTTTGGTAGATGGAAGGGAACCCAGAGCCTACCCTTACTTCAGATGGTGCAAACAGGCTGAGTTCTTGGGAGGGAAACTGCCAAAGGGATGAGCTTTTCTTACAAGGGATAAGTGGGTACTCAGTACGTGGGTACTCACCATCAAGCTCAAAATAGCTTTTGGTATTCAGTTTGGAAGCTGCGCTTGGCCTGGAGGTTTTATGCAAGATTTCTGTGAGCAATGAGCAGGCCTTTACTCCTTTCTTTAGTGAGAACAACTTTCTCCATTTCCTGTCAAGCACAGGCTGTTGCTGTTATAATTGTGCAATTCCACCTGGGTTAGAAATGAAAAGTGTTTCTAATTGGATCCAGGCTAATATCAGTCCAGCACAGTGGTTTTCCAGCATGACCATGATATTCCACCCTCTGCCAAGCAAAAAAAGCATGCTTTTTGCCTTAAAGCCCCTATGATTTTCACTTGGAAAAAAAATACTTTTTTTCCTTAAGAAAACCAGAATGATATATGTAATAAAAATATTTTTTTAGAGGGCTGTAGTTCAATAGTTTGTGAATGGTGCTATTTGCTGAACCAGTTTCTGGTCACTGGTGTGTTTTGTCAGCACCAGCAGCTCTGTGCAGGCATGGGTGAATCCAGCAGCGTGCTGGGTCTCAGGTCACAAGAGCTTTTGATGCCATGACTGGTGCCCTACTGATACTCTAAAGTGGGTAAGATATTGTATAATCAATGAAAATTATATAAAGTAATATTATATAATCAAATAATATTAAGATGTTATAATAATGAAATTAATGAAATAAGCAAGAGAGTTAGGCACAGCGAGACAGAGAATAAATAGGATGCTCACCCATGTCATGGGCTTGCTCAGGAAACTCCAGTGGAGTGGATCTTCCAAAGAGAGAGAGATCCTTCCCCACTGGTAGTCAGCTCTTAAATGGGTCTAGGAGAGGTGCAGCCAGGCTCCACCCCTTCCTGCAGCACAGGTGAATTGCTTTCACCTGTGCTCCCAGGGCTGACTCATTGCTCGCCTCAGGTGATCAATCAGAGGTTCAGGCCCTGACTCAGCAGTTCCCATACAGATATATTCTGACAGCTTGTGAAACCAGTGCTGCTAGGTGGCAAGTATCTCCTGGACAGAGCTTGTGGTGCTCAGTACTGATGAAGGTGATGGTGTTTAATACCCCTTCAGGGCACCCTGCTGCAGGAAACATCGCAGAACATATTTTTGCTGCAGAAAAGTCCATCCCTGTGGAGATCTAGATGATGATGATGATGATGATGATGATGATGATGATGATGATGATGATGATGATGATGATGATGATGGTGTTGAGTGACCCCATCGCAGCAAGCTATACCTAGCATTTAGCACGGTGAAGAGCTGCTGGGTACTCCCGAGCCCAGCATGGAAAAGCTGTGTGCAGTACTGAGGGCGTTCAGTTGGGATTTGAGCTAAACCAGCTCCGTGGCAGTGCTGGTGGTCGTGTTGTCCTGCAGCCTCCAGCATGAAGGGATGGGTTGCAGCTGGAGCACCAGCGTATGGGACACGGCCACCAGTGTTTGCATTCGGTCACCTTCTTCAAGTGCTGTGCTTTAAGTGCTGCAGCATTATGTGGTTTTATTATTTTAATAGATGAGAGAGGCCTGTGATCAATAGCAGGGATGCTTTTATCTTAATCATCCATCCCTCATTCATAAATATGAAGATTTTCAGCCTCCTGTAATACTGCTTATGATTTTCTGTGGTGTGGTAAAATGGACTGAAGTAATTTCACCAGCCCAAAAATGTCATAATACAGACTGCTGTACTGGGAGCACATGTAGCACAAGGTCCTTTTTCCTCTGACGGTATTTTGCTCTCAACTTTTCTATACCTGTTCAGGATTACAATGAAAAGCATTATGGGTGCAGAATTGAGCCAATACATATCCAACCTCTAAAATACACATGTGGATATTTCCTTGGCTAAACTTGAATCAGGGACCATAGCAGACCCTAATTTCTCTGAAGTGAAGGCCTCGGATCTAGCACGTCTGATTTTCAGGGCCAAAATTAATGTAGGTTTTTAAATGGCCAACATTGATATGTATGTAAGTAATATGTCAGGGTTGGAAGTCTGGTAAAAACAGCTGGAGACCTTTGTTAACCTCTGTCTGAATGGCAGAGGTAACGTTTGGGATTTTTTGCTCTACTGATTGATCTCTTGTGAACATGTGTAAAATATTTGGAGATAATTGCTTAGTGAGAACAAGAAATTGGATTGCATCAGTCTGCCACCTCTTATAAGCATTTGTATTGCAGCACTAATGACTAACAACATAAGCAAATGCATCTTAGCTTGCATGTTACTGGAAATCCTTTTCAGTCAGGATAAAGCAGACAAAAATTCTGTTGTTGGTAGGCAGAAAAGGCTTGTGCCTTTGTTGTGGTTTTTTAGGTGAAGGAATAGATGTCACCTTTTACGTTTGTATAGACAAAGGATAGTAAAGAAACAGGAGAGAAAGCTGCGTCCCCATGGCAGGAGTGCAAGGCACGGTGAGGAGTGATGCTGAACATGGCTGGGAGCAGAGGGGCAGGCAGAGCCCTGGCTGAGCTGGGGAGCAGAGGGATATGGGGCAGGGCACAGAGAGGGGCCTTTTCTGGTGGGGAATGTGGCATTTGCTACGTGCCTTTTTCTCACCCGTTATTGCATTCTTACCATGTCTTGGGGAACGCTTGTAAATGCTGTGGGCTCCTTTATGGAAAAGCTGGAATGAAACAGCACGGAGTACAGCGCAGGCAGAAGTTTCAGACTCGCTGGATGTCTCTTTCTGTCAGATGCCACAGTGTCAGGCTCAAAGCCATTTGTCATCCCTGAATTTCATTATCTGCTCCTTCCCTGTCTTTCAGTCTCACTTTGCTAGGACATTTGTTCACCGTTGACCTCCCTGACAAATAATACACCTTAATTATGTTGGCAAGAGGGGATATGTCATTCCTGGGCCACTTTAATTGTCTATCCGACAGGCGTCCTGCTGCGGCATGTAGCTTCCATGGTATTTTGACCACGATTGCAGACATATCTTACGCTTTCTCTTTGTGTTTAGAAAAAAAAAAAATAA